>NW_027361880.1:5705000-8257500 GCF_039654945.1 Dendrobates tinctorius | reverse complement strand
TAGCAGATCCAATGAGAATAATGTAATACATGGGTTTGCACGGCGAAAACACTCACTTAGCCACAATCTAGAGGATGAATATACAGGGTGGCCCAAAAGTAGGTGTTGTTTTATAATATTAGACTATATATAACATTTTAGAAAATAAAAAGGTATATTTTGGGGGCGTGTCACTATGCACATTTACCCATATATATTTAATTGAGTCAACTTCAGTTTACCTACTATGCCAACCTCATTTTTGGAAAAGGCTTTCTTTGGTAAAAGTTTAGAGGGAACCTGACAGCTGTGGGGACAGACGCACGGGAGTCTCGTCAGTCATGCAGGTCCCCCAGTTTCTCCCCGCTCACTCCCCTTGAGCGACAGGTCTCTTTCACTGCATGCAGGTATAGGAAAAGACCTATCAGCCACTAGCTGTACAAGCACTTTGGTCACCAGCGACTATTAAATTATGTTATTCTCCGAAACACTGCAGCATTTCAGAGTCAAACAGACCTGGCTGAGATCATACAATCAGTGCCTGATACATGTTGCCAGTAGATCAGGCAGCATGTATCAGCTGTCAGGCTCACTTTTAAAGGGGTATTCCCATCTGCAAGATCCTATCCAAATATGTAGTAAGCGTAGTAATAATAATAATAATAATAATAATAATAATAGCAAATACCTCTAATTAGAAATGTAAGACGGAAGTGTGGTAACCACAAAAAATTACGACCAAAGATCCAATATTAGTAAATATAAATATATCACCTTTATTAGACATATTTTCCATCCCACTGGGGGACACATAATGGCACCCACCCAGATAGGGGTTAATTACCCCGAGATAGTATTACCTCCAAGCGAAAATTCAGATGGCTCTTGGGGTGACGTGCGGACCGCCCGGCCATCCGAATTTTCGCTTGGAGGTAATACTATCTCGGGGCAATTAACCCCTATCTGGGTGGGTGCCATTATGTGTCCCCCAGTGGGATGGATAATATGTCTCTCTGGTACAATGAGCTCTCACCGGCTATATCCCTTTCTCTGAGGTATTAGCACTAAGTGGCCCTACTGGCATTTTAGCCGTATTAATTTAAACAAGCATGTATTTAGACATGGATTTATACAGACATAGGTCTGTCTCAGTATTGGGTCTTTTTTGTATATGCCGTTGTGAGCCGGTCATGTATTCCATTGTTGTTTACTAGTAATTTGGACCACAGTTTGCCAGATTTACCACTGAGTACATTTAGGTATTTTCTGCATCCAGATCGTTATGCTAATGATACTTTAATATCTTGATTCATGTTTTTTGGCAGTGGCTAGTCCTGCACGTCATCTAGCACTGCCGCACTTTGTCTGTTCTTTGCACATGTTCCCCATTTTTCCCGTTTCTGTCCTTTCCCTAATAAAGGTGATATATTTACTAATATTGGATCTTTGGTCGTAATTTTTTTGTGGTTACCACACTCCCGTTACCACACGATTTGCAGCGACTGATCCCCCATTGTCCAGGATTTACAGCACTTGTTTTTGTATTTTCACATACAGGATGCTGTTATATACCTTTGCTATTGTACTATGTAATTAGAAATGTAGTATAGTTCTTCTGATTCACTATGTCTCTTAAACCATATGCAGGTCATTGCAGTAGCTAAAGTGTCCATGGTTACGACTAGTGATAGCCGAACCCGATCAGTAAAGATCGGGATCCGTAGCTAACACCTAATGTCCGAGCACGGATGTCTCATTCTCACTTGCAATTAAATCGGACGAATGCAATTGTACCTGTCCCAAGGTTTATGTTCTCTGTGGCGTTTTTATCTCCTGCTCCAATCGGATCGCAATAAAAAAAACAACCTAAAAACCCCCAAAAACTATGGGTACGAGTGAAACATCGCACTGCACTCAGATATCACCCAAGTGCAGTGCGATTCCCACCAACACCAGCAACAGAGCTGATGAAGAAACTAATTTATCAGTCTCCTCCGCACAGCTGCAATCCTCTCATGTGAGAGTATCGGAGCACACATCACAGACACTCCGCCCCCGCTCGCAGCAGAGCAGGAGCCGAGTGTCATTAGCATATCGCATCCGATGTGACACGCAAGTGTGTCTCCGGCCTTACTTTTAGGTTCGACTGATTCCCACGCTGTCATCGGTATGACAGCATGGATAACACTGGCAGCTCTGATTGGCGGTAAATTAGTTACCGCCAGTCAGAGTGCTGCAGTCCCCACACTGTTAAATGACAGCGTGTGAGCCAGCAGCTGTGACCGGCGATAAAAAGGTTACCACTTGCCCTGGTGTGGTGGCAAATAGAGTAATAGGGTTGGGGTTGATGTCAGCTGTTTTATGGCCGCTGACATCAAGCTGAGAAGTTAGTATATTAAAGGCTTCTATAAGACACCCCCATTACTAACCCCATAGTTAGATTGTACAAAAAGACACAGCCAGAATAAAGTTATTTAATTGAAATTAACACTGACACCTTTATTTGAAATAAAATTGAAAAAGCAAAGGTATACTTACCTTTACACCTAATCTATTGAAGCCCATGACTCCGGTAAAAGAAACCAGTCTGATGTGAAGATAATCCTCTGATGCACATGTCCCACATGTCTCTCACAGCCCACGGTGCAACAAATGAAGTGACAGGCATTCAACAGTTATGAACTCCGGTGACTTCTGAAGGAGCACGATTACACTCCTGTCTCAGAGTGAGCTGGCTGGCATGATGAGCAGTCACTAATGTGACTGCTATCCAAATCATCCAGATCTTCATGGAACAGATATGGATTAACTTCTCGTCGAACAGGTGATGAATATGGTTGTTAATTATTTTCTGTCTTTTACAGGTGACAAAAGATTCAATGGATTAGTTGTAAAGATGTCAGTGTTGTTATTTCAATTAAAAGGACTTTTTTTCTGGCTGGGTATTTTTTTACAATCTGATTGTGGCTAACCACCCCTGGGCTTGATGTCAGCTGACCATACAAAGCTGACATCAACCCTAATTCTATTACACCACTTGCCTTAGCACTAAGGCAAGTGGGAAGAGCTGGGCAGAGCCAGAATTGATGCATCTAATAGATGCACCTTTTCTGGGGCGACTGCATGATGCTATTTTTAGGCTTTGGGGAGTCCAATATCCATGGCCCCTTAACAGGCTGAGAATATCAGCCCCCAGCTGTCTGCTTTAGCTTAGCTGGTTGTCAAAAAATGTGTGTGGTGGGGGGCATGCAGTTTTTTTTTATTTATTTAAATAATGGAAAAAAAAAGGTGTGGGAGCACTCTATTCTTCAAAACCAGCCATGAAAAAGCCGACAGCTGAGGGCTGCATTGTAACAAGGTGGCACGGGGTGGTAGTCATGGTCGAGTCCACTACAGCAGAATCAGTCCACACTCCAGCCCCTTGCACATAAAATGTCAGTTCTAATCCCAGCCCTGGGTCACAGTGGATTACCCCAGTCCTGCAGCTGTTCTCCACAGTGGGCCCTATACAATGTGAAGCGTGGTTCATCTGGAGGACATCATCCCAACAGTGGCAACTTGTATTTTAATAAGATATAGAAATAAACAAGGGACAGATGATTCCTATACTGTCCCTAGACACAGCAACAGCTGCAGCAGCAAAGTCCATGACTCTCCACAAGCTCTCCGGAGCCAAAGTTTCTGGCGGGGCACACATCCAGTCCCTGTGCCCGACAGCCCTGGCAGCCTATGTTCTCCCCAGCCAGGGGGTAAGCTGCGTCCCAGACAGGGACCGACATCCCCCAGATGGGGGTCCCTTCTGTCCCAGACAGGGACACAAGTCCTGCCTCAGGTAGTCATGCCTGGACTCTGAGCAGAAAGCAGGAGCTTCCTGCTCCCAAGAGGCTGCATGTCCAGCTTACAAAGTTAACCTGTGCTGGTCCAGCCTCTAACACATATAGGTACATTGCAGACACAGCAGACTAACACACAGAATACAGTAACATACAGGTACAGAACATTAATACAATGACGTGTACGGTACCAGCACATAGGAGAGAGGGGAAGCAATGGGGTTCTCCGCCACCTCTTTACAGCAGCATGCAGCTGTTGGTTTTGCCTGTGCTGGTTACTAAGAATAGAAGACCCCACGCCATTTTTTCTTTTTTTTTTTTTATTCATAGCAAAAAGGTGCCGACTGCTGAATTCTCCCCTCATTGTACACCTGCTCTCACTGCCAACAGACAGCAGATGTATGCTGATGAGAGTAGTACTCTCTCATCAGCTGATGCCTGTGACTGGCAGTAACCTTTTCACCGTTAGTCACAGCTACTGGCTCACATGCTGTGATCAGACACGGTGGGAATCGCAGCGCTCTGACTGATGGTAATGATATTAGTGATGATCAGAGCTCGTGTTTGCTGTGCCGTCTCATAGATGACAGCGTGGCAAAAAACGGACGTTCAGGCCCCCAACTCATCTCAATGAGGTTCGGTTTTGAGTTTGTGTATCCAAACTAACCTTTTTAAATGTTCGACAGAACCCGACCACATCCATGGGTTCGCCCATCACTAGTTATGACCACTCATAGAGACAGTAAGGCTATGCTCACACATTGCGTTTTTTCCTGCAGGCGAAACCTGTTTTTTTTGCAGCGTTTTTATCAGGTACATTTGTCTCATGTTCATGGCGATAAATATTTTTTCCTAAGTTTTCTGCACCAAAAACAAAAAACCTGATCCTCGCGTGTTTTGATCCATTTTTGCACTTACTGATTCCTTTGAGTGAAAAAACACCGCAAAAACGCTGAAAGTGGTGACATGCTGCAGTTTTTGAAAACAGCAGTTTTCCAATTTAGTCAGGAAAAAAAAAAAAAAAAAAAAAACTGTGTGTGCAAGAGATTTCTGAACTTTAGCTGGTGGTCTAAAACGCAGCTTAAACTTTGCATTAAAAAGCAGCAAATGCAACATGCAAACACAGCCTTAGTGCTCTTATATTAGCTAAGCAAATGCAATGGCCTGCACATGCGGTAAGTGACATACTGAATCAGAAAAACAATACTGCATTTCTAATGGGAGAAATTTACTAATATTAATTACTACTTTTAATATATATTGGGATGGGATCTTGGAGCTGGGAATACCCCTTTACATAAAAAACCATTAGCTTCAATAACAGTACCGCTAAATATAGAAACAGCATAGTATGCAGGAAATTTCTACAGTTCTTAAAATGTTTGCTAGGCGTAGAGATGGGCAAACTTAGGCTATGTGCACACGTAGATTTAGGTCCTGCGGATTTGGAAAAATCTGCAGGTAAATTCTCAGGTCAAAAGACCTGCGGTTTAGCCCTGCGGTTTCACACCTCTACAATGGAGAAGGTGTGAAACCGTAGTGGAATCCGCACAAAGAATTGACATGCTGCGGATTTGAACCCGCGGAAAAGTCAGCGGCATGTGCACAGCATTTTTCAGTTTACCATTGCAATTAATGGTTCTGTACAACGCACCTAAATCTGCTGTTGACCCGCAGAGCCTGAAACACTGCAGATCCGCAGCAGAATCCGCACCGTGTGCACATAGCCTTAAGCATAGCCAAACTGCATTTGACCACTTGAGTGTATGGCTCTGCCAGGCAGTCACTCAGTGCATGCAGAATGTTGGGAACAGACCCTTAGACTACAATTGATCAGAATGCTACAGCATATCTCAACATGCAAAAACATTAGAAAATAGGAACACTGGAATATCCCGTATTTAAATCACTTGGGTTGAAGGCCCTGTGACATGTTTTTTTGCCAGAGACTCTGCCATCCTAAAAAGTGGCAAAGCTTTCTATCAAATATCTTACAAATATTTAAAGAGTCACCTTTGGTACTAAAACAGATAAAATGCATTAAAGTCAGTTTACAATGGCGAGTTTGTTTCTGAAATCCCCACTCCACTGATTTATTTTTCCTCCTCTGTGTATAAGAGTCATTTAGTAACATGTTCACCAGTTGCCCTTCTCTCCTGGTTTCAGTGGTGTTCCGGTCCATTGCAGGACCATGACCTGCTGAATCACAGTGGTTGCTGTGTGGAGCACAGATCACTTTTTGAATTTTCTCAATGCAAGTCTTCCGCTCAGAACAGTGAGAGAGAGGCTTGCTTTGAGTCTCAGACTTGAGAGAGTAACCGCTGCTACAGACGGTGATCCGGCAGGTTACAAATGCAGTCACATGGAGCGGACCAGAGCACCACTGAAACTAGGAGATAGTGGCCATGTTACTACCATCATTACACCTAACAATGGGGGAAAAGAAAAATCACTGGAGTGGGCCATAAAAACCTCAAGAGAATTTTGGTCATTTTTCCACAGTACTCTCCTAACACATTTCCGACTATATGCATTGACATAAATGAAGAGGATTTTTCTGTCTAGTATTTATATGATGTAAATGTAAATGAATATGACATACTTCTTCTGTATCTCTGTATCCATAACAATGGATATATATCCGTCTATCAAGGAGAAGGCAAAAAAGCGAAAGGATTCACTGTTCTGCGTAGCAGTCTCTTCATGTGACCTATAAGAAAATTGCAAAAACATTTTAAAGACGACGTGTCACCAAGTTAACCAAAATGGGCTCCGACTCTACAGCTCTGAGGTCATCTGTAACAAGTTTTTTCTCTCATTTTATTCCCTTTGAGTATTCTGCTTTCTTATTTTTCATGCCAGCATGACTGCGAAGGCGAGTGAATGGCTGTAGCAGTCACTTATATGCCAGACATGAAGTCGCTTTTAGAATGTAATCCTATGGAGCCGCGGAACGTACGACTTCTGGTCCACAAAAAGCCCTCATGTGATCTGGCGAGTTGCAGTTCAGGTCACATGATTCAGAAGAGAAGCGGAGCTGGGAACTGGAGAAGACAGCAATGGGCAAGTATTTTAATAAAAGTACACTATACTGTATACATAATCAATTACTACTACCCTAGCCAAATTGTCAATAGTAATGCTCACCACAAATTAAGTACAAAAATCCAAGATCACCTCCAATTGGAGTACAGATCAACACCAGAGCATTTCAAATGGTAAAATATAATTACTTTTATTAATACAAATATCAAAACATTAAAAGACATACAAGTTTATCTGTGATGTTGTGGATTACCTTCTGAAGCCATTGGTCCAGGAGCTGCCTTCATGTATTAAAGACAACAGCGGCCTTAAACCATTTTAATCAGGTTCAACTGAATGATAACATGCTATTGGTAACAGCCGATGTGGAGGCGCTCTACTCTTCTATTCGACATGAAGATGGTATTAGGGCGGTCCAATGGTTTCTGAGATCGAGCAACATTCCGAAACCCATGGTTGAATTGCTTATTCAACTATTGGATTTTGTACTTAAACATAACGTTTTCACATTTTATATAAAAAAATCTATTTACAAACACAGGGGACTGCGATGGGGGCCTCTTGTGCCCCCTCGTATGCCAATTTATTTTTGGGGTTCTGGGAGCGGGAGATATTCCTTGATGATGCTATACCAGGGATGAAGCAGATCCATAATTGGATCAGATTCATCGATGACGTATTGTTTATTTGGGAGGGCTCCTTGAATGAATTGAATGAGACAATGAAGGTCCTAAATACCAATCCATATAATATTCATTTGACACATAAGTTTGGTCGAAGTATTGAATTTCTGGACATTTTCATTTCAGCATCTGATGATGGAGAGCTTTCTACGACTGTATTTCGCAAAAAAACAGCTACTAATTCCCTCTTGCATGCGGAATCCTTTCATCCAAAAACTTTGATACAAGGAATTCCGATTGGCCAATTTTTACGTATTAAACGCATTTGCTCAGATGACCATCAGTTCGAATTACAAGCCAAAGAGTTATCACAACGTTTCAGAGAACGCAACTATAGCCATAGGAGTATTCGCAAAGGTTACAATAGAGCAAAACAGACGCCGAGGGATTCTCTGTTGTGTAGGGCACAGAATAATCACTCATCAGGGAACAAGGTGAGGTTTATAACCACTTTCCATGATCAATGGAGTCAATTGAGGAATATTTTAAATAAACACTGGAATGTTTTATTGAGTGACCCGACCTTAAGTAAAATTCTGGATCCATATCCTTCAATGGTAGCCAAACGCTCGCGGACATTATGTGATTGTCTGGTGCATAGCCACTTTGAATCCAACAAAAAGATTAAATCCACTAGGTGTGATAATCCTGGCTTTTTTCCGTGTGGAGTATGTAAGGCTTGTGCTAATTTGATCAGGGCTAATACTTTTAAGAATTTCAATGGTTCTAAATCTTTTGAAATCCGAAGACATTTAACATGTTCAAGTAAAGGGGTAATATATCATGCTACATGCCCGTGTAATAAAGTGTATGTGGGCCTAACCACCCGTGAATTGAAAATTCGCACCAGAGAGCATTGCTTAGATATAGAAAAGGCCAAAACAGTGGAAGATGAGAGTGTTCTCAAAACATTACCGAGACACTTTAAAAGATACCATGGGTGCAAGGCACAGTTGCTAAAAATTAAAGGTATTGACAGCATTGTATTAAACTCTAGAGGGGGGGGGATTTAGGTAAAGAACTTGCCAGATTGGAGTGTAGGTGGATATTTAAATTGGGTACTTTGCAACCTCAAGGTCTTAATGAAAATGCTGGTTTTGGTGCGTTTCTATAGGATATTATTGGGTTTTCTCCTGATCATTTTTAGGGTTTGGGTGTTTTTTTTTGTTTGTTGGGTGTTTTTTTTTCTGTTTTATTTTGGGTTTGTTGGTATGAGCCTCATCCATGGCGAAAGAAGAGTTTGGGGTTAAAACCAATAAGCAAGATATCGGAATCCATCCGAGTGCAGCCATGCTAAAAACGGCATTTACACAGGATCATCTACGCAGAATTTCTTCCTGCTTTGATATGAGCCTCATCCATGACGAAAGAAGAGTTTGGGGTTAAAACCAATAAGCAAGATATCGGAATCCATCCGAGTGCAGCCATACTAAAAACGGCATTTATACAGGATCATCTACGCAGAATTTCTTCCTGTGTTTATCTGAGCTTTATCCATGACGTAAGAAGAGTCTGGGAAAAATCTACAAGCAAGATATCGGAATCCATCCGAGTGCAGCCATACTGAAAACGGATTTATACAGAATCATCTATGTAGGATTTCTTCCTGCTTTTTATATGTGGTGGACCTTGATCATTTTTCACAACGGTTTGGTTCAGAATATAGTATCTTGGGATTTCCGGACATTTTTTGTCGGTAGTTTGGTGATTGGTAATTTTGTACATTCTTTGTAATAATTATGCACATTTAGTATGGGGCATATTTTGATGGACATTTTAAAGTGTTATGCATGTATATTTGTCCTTTCGAATTTTGTGAGAAGAGTTAGTGGGTATTTCCGCGATACTTATCATATTTTTATATCAAATACTTTCATATTGTGAAATCCCTTTGCTCAGGTTATTATAGTGATTATGTTTACGCACAATGATCATTTAGGCTTTACAATGACTAATATACTGAATTTCGCTTCAACCGTTTAGTTATGTGGGCCAATGATATGAGCAGTATGGGGTTGGAGTGCGCATGTGCGGTTCGGCACCCTCCTGACATGCATGCCGTGGGCAGTTACACTGACGGTGTTCGTCCCTCATCATCATTTGGATGATGGGGGATAGGAGGCTGTTCATTATGACCGCGGCAGGATGTCTTTTAGTGAAGTGGAGTGGAACGCGATCGGCACATGCGCCATACAACCATCCCTATAGTGCTTTTTGAAAGGGTTTGATTCATTGGCTGAAGCATGGAAGACAGATTCTTTCTGATTGGCTGAGGCTGGTATTTAAACTCAACACACCCATTGCTTAGACACGCCCCCCGAGGAAGCTGGGAGCGAAACGTGCATGTCGGGGTGGAGGTATTTTTCTCCCAGGGGACTTCTATTAACGCTGCCAGGATTCAGGTAATGGCCTCAGTAGCTTTAATGCTAACTAGTTTACATAGGTATACCATGGATGTTATTATATAACTTTGGTTTATCTGAGCCGATGAGCTTGTGCTGTGTAGTCATTATACTCTGCATGTTTGAGTAAACAGCAGACATTTATAGTATAGCTTTCCAGGAGCATACATCAACTGATTGCTTATTAGCTATGAGGTTCTATACCATGCAGCAGAAAAATACATGTAATGGGAGTTGCAGGTCCCTCTCTTTTTGCACTGATCTTGGAAACTTGTATGTCTTTTAATGTTTTGATATTTGGATTAATAAAAGTAATTATATTTTACCATTTGAAATGCTCTGGTGTTGATCTGTACTCCAATTGGAGGTGATCTTGGATTTTTGTATACATAATCAGAAAGGCTTAGTGGATTCAAGTTTTGTCAGGAATGCTTCTTTATGAACAGAACAGTCATGATTTCGAAAAGCACTTGACATTTTCAACACCGTTGTATTTTGATGTTTCCAGGATATAAAAATGACTTCCTGTCTATTTCCAACTTGTCTGGGCTGGTAGCCTCCAATAACGAGCCTTCCTGTTCTAGGAAACATGAAACCAGAACTGAATACTAAACTACTTCTACGGATGTACTCGATTCTTGAGGAACAAAAAAAAAAAAAAAAGTTGTTCCTGGATCTATATATAGTGCTCTTGTATACGTTTCTGACAAACAGCCAGACTCTTAGGATTTTGCTATCTCATCTGAATGCAGCATGATGTAGAAAAAATGACACCTGAAACCAACAATGTATTACTTAGTTTACTGGGTGCAGCAGAATGGCAGCATTTTAGATGGAGAATGCAGCAGACCCGAGAAAGCTAAACCTGCACACTCCAAACTCTCTGTAAAACGGTATTGACAGCGAGCTCCTTATCACAGGATGGGACGATGTGGGACTATCGAGCACTTGCCATCTAGTCAGGGCAATGATGATCGATAATCTCCTAGTGATAAAACCTTCACTGTAAGTAAGCAAAAGTACACAGCTTGATAAGTGACAATGTTCAATTCAGGGTTTTAATCCCTACCTTGTGCTGTCCTCAGAAAACATTGCAAAAACCTGCTGACAGATTCCCTTTAATGCTTAAATCTGTACGAAGAGGAAAAAGATTTAAAAAAAATTAAAAAAAAAAAAAAAAAAAAAAAAACAACACGCCGAAAGCTTCACATGGGAACAAAGCCTATCTGGCTGTTGCCTCAGTAAATTGGCTCTGCTGTGAAGGAGTCATAAAAGCAAAAACTCATCTGGTCCACAAGGAATTTATCTCCCCTTCTTCCAAGAGCCATAACTTTATTATTATTCTACCCATTTAAACGCATCTAAGCTTGTGGGGTTTTTTTTTGCAAGACGACTTGTACTTCTAAATGACACCTTTAATTGTTTTCCATTATAAAGTACTGAACAACATGGGAAAAATTCTAAGCGAGAGGAAATTGTAACAAAAAATGGGTCTTCCAATCCACAGAGTGACTGCAGACTGCTCGATGTGGACCAGACAACCCCTTTATAGAAAGAAATTTAACCCCAAGCCTGTTTCCACCTTCATGACCAAGCCAATTTTTTCAATTCTGACCAGTGTCACTTTATAAGACCTCTTCAATGGATCCCATTGGTTCAGAGATTTTTTTTTCGTGACTTGATGTTGGTTAAATTTGTTCGATACAACTTTGGTTTATTTGTAAAAAAAAAAACACTTTTTTGGGGGGGTTGGGACATCATATTTGAAGTGATCGAGGGGCCTATATGACAGAAAATACCCAAAAGTGACATCATTCTAAATACTGCACCCCTGAAGGTGCTCAAAACCACATTCAAGACGTTTATAACCTGTTTAGGTGCATCACAGGAATTAAAATATGTAAGGAAAAAAATTTACATTTTACTCACAAAAATATTATTTTTGCCCCAATTTCTTTTATTTTCCCAAGGGTAAGAAGAAAACTGATCCCAACATTTGTTGTACAATTTCTTCTGAGTATTCTCATACCCCATATGTGGTGGGAAACACTGCTGAGCTCTAAGGAAGGAGTGACGTTTTGAAGCGTGGACTGGAAAGGTCTGCCGAAGCCATGTCGCGTTTGGAAAGCCCCTAATGTACCTAAACAGTGGAAAAGCCAAACAAGTAACCCCATTTTGGAAACTAGACCCCTCAAGGAATTTATATAGACATGTTGGGAGCACCTTGAACCTCCAGGTGCTGCACAGAATTTTATAACGTTGAACCTGTGAAAAAAAAATAAAAAATTTGATTTTTCCAACAAAAATGTTGCTTTAGCCCCAATTTTTTTTCATTTTCACAAGGGTAGCAAAAGAAAATGGACCCCAAAGTGTGTTGTGAAATTTCTCCTGAGTACGCCGATACGCCATATGTGGTGGGAAACTACTGCAGAGCTTCAAAAAGAAGGAGTGACATTTTGGAACGAAGACTTTGATGGCATCGTTTGCAGGGACATGACTCATTTGCAGAGTTCCTGAGGTGCCAAAACAGTAGAAACCCCCACAAGTGACCCTTCACTAAAATCAATATAATGTTTTACTAGTATGTGAATGTTATAATATGGTAGAATATTTGAATTCTGTACAGTGCATCAAGTTGGCATATGTAAGTTGTGTAGACTACATCAAGTCATATAGAAAGCGATTTAGTAGTCCATGGATGAGTAGTAGACTTTGAAATGGACTTCCATTCATAGGCCAGGATGGTCAGGGCAAGTGTCACATTGATAAGTGGTGTCCTTTCATACCTCCCTTCTGTAACACACTTTTCACCTTTTTGCGACCTTCGTCTCTTTGCAGTTTGAGGCACCTCACCAGGGAAATGTTGACCTGCTACAACACAGGGACCTTCAGTTCCAGAAGTACTGGGCCCTTCCTGACTTCCAAATATTAGGACCTTGATCACTACCTCATATAACTGAAGGAAGGTCCTGGTCTAGCTTGCACATTGTGATAGCCTGTAAAAGTTATACATTACAGATTGTACGATGTCCATGGCCAGATTTTTTGTACCACACCTTAGCTTTTAGCATGGCACTCTAAGGCTGGAGAACTTGAAGAGAGATCAACTTCTCATGTTTTTGTTGTACCCAAGGACATAGTCTGGCTTGGTGACCTATATAAAAAAGGTATCTCGTACAGTGTTGGGGGTGCTCCCATTGCCATGTATAGTGGTCAAGAAAAGGACACCCCTCTTGATATTTTATTTGATCACCAACATGTTGTCTCTAGTACATTGGGCTCTGCTCTCACACTTTCTGAGCCGCTGCTCAATTAGGATTCTAGCGATTCCCTTCTGATTTTTACGGACAGTATCGCAAGCTGCCGTAGATCGGGACTTGAAGAGTGAGATGCTGGTGTAGAAGTTATCTATATAGAGATGATAACCTTGATCCAGCAGTGAATGCACTAATTTCCAAACATTTTCCTATGGACTCCCTGAACAGGGGGGCATTCCGAGGGCTGAATCTGGGTGTCCTTCCCTTCATAAACCCTAAATCTGTGGGGTGTACCCTGAGGTACACACACAAAGCTTGCAGAGTTAAATTGTGAACCTGGCCCTTTTACTGGGAAGGTATTGCCGGAATTTGAGCCTCCCTTTGAAATGTATTAGGGACTTATCTATGCAGTCCCTTTGGGGAACTTACACCTGCAAAATTGTCGGTAAAGTGATCAATGACAGGCCGAACTTTGAAAAGTCGGTCAAAATTTGGGTCATCTCGGAGAGGACATTGTGTATTATTGTTCTAATTGAAAAGTATTAAGTTACGTACCGGTAACGGTATTTTTCGGAAGCCCATGACAGCACCACGAGAGAGGGGATCCGCCCTTTAGGAACAGGAAACCTACAGATACAAAAAGGGCGGCACCTCTCCCACGCATCAGTTGGTTTACAGAGCTTGAGAGGCTACCATGGTTAGTACACAACATATAATATATACAACCTATCTACCCTATATAGCAGAAACATTTTCCTTTTTTTTTTTTTTTTTCTTTACACCATCTCCCACATACCGTAAATTGTGGACAATCTTCTAAAGGAGTGCACCCCTATATGTGAACAAGGGAGGGAACTAAGGGTGCTGTCATGGGCTTCCGAAAAATACCGTTACCGGTACGTAACTTAATACTTTATTCGGACTCCCATGACAGCACCACGAGAGAATTACAGAGATGTAGACTAATTTAGGGCGGGACTACAGCCTGCAGCACCCTTAGCCCGAAGGTGAGATCTGAAGAGGCACCCATATCTAATCGATAGTGGATAAAAAAGGTGGAAGGAGATGACCAGGTGGCCGCCTTACATATTTGATCAATTGACACTCCAGATCTTTCTGCCCAAGATGATGCCATGGCACGAGTGGAATGCGCCCTCAGGTTCTGCGGAGCCGGACCTCCACCTGCTGTGTAGGCAAGAGAGATAGCCTCCCTAATCCACCTCGCTAATGTGCGTTTTGATACCCTACAACCTTTCCTGGGACCTTGGAAGGATAGGAATAATGCATTCTCCTTCTTCCAAGGATCCGTGGCTGCTAAATATTTAAGTAAGCATCTCCTAATATCTAATGCCTGAAGTTTTTGCTCCTTAGGGTTGGTCGGATTAGGGAGGAAGGAAGGCAGAACTATCTCTTGTGTCCTGTGAAATTGTGATGCTACCTTGGGAAGGTATGCTGGATCTGGCCTTCGGATTACTCTATCCTGTAAGAACTCTGTGTAAGGGGGCAATCTGGAAAGTGCCTGTATGTCGCTCACTCTACGTGCGGATGTTATCGCCACTAGAAAAGCTGCCTTAAGAGATATAATCTTTAATGAGGCCGAATCCAGAGGTTCAAATGGTTTTTCTGTCAAGGCCGTAAGGACTAAATTTAAGTCCCAAGGTACACATCTGTCTTTGTGTATGGGTCTCGATCTAGCCGCTGCTTTGATGAACCTTGCTACCCAATAGTTATTGGCAATATCACGTGCAAACAAGGCCCCTAAGGCTGAAACTTGTACTTTTAATGTACTTGTGGAGAGACCCAATTCGAGACCCTTCTGGAGAAATTCCAGAATATGTTTCGTGGGAATTCCGTCTCTGGCGTCAAACTGAAAGGTGGACAGGAATCGCTTCCAGGTCCTAGCATAAATGTTAGTGGTAGTCAACTTCCTGCTTTTTAGGAGGGTATCAATTAACTTCTTGGAGAACCCTCTATCCTCTAACAGTGACCTTTCAAAGACCACGCCGTCAAATGGAGTCTCGCTACTTGTGGGTGGCTGACTGGCCCCTGGTAGAGGAGATCTGGAAGGTTCGGCAGCACCCAGGGATCGCATACAGACATGGTCCTCAACCACGCGAACCAGGTCCTCCTGGGCCAAAAGGGGGCAATTAATATAACTCTTGCCCGATCTTCCCTGATCTTCCTTACTACCAGAGGTAGAAGATTTAATGGCGGGAAGGCGTATGCCAGAGAAAAGTTCCATTTTATCAGGAGGGCATCCACTGCCAGTGGATTTTCCCTGGGGTTCAGAGAGCAGAATGATTTTTCTTTCCTGTTTTCTCTGGTGGCAAAGAGGTCTACCTCTGGCCGACCCCATCTGCGGACAATTTGGTGGTAAATATCCCTGTTCAAAGCCCATTCTCCTTGCTTTAGAGTCTTGCGGCTTAGAAAGTCTGCCTTTACGTTGTCCTTTCCTCTGATGTGGAGCGCCGTCAAAGATAGAAAACTTCCCTCTGCTATTTGAAGGAGACGTTCTGTTGTCCGCATCAGGGCGTCGGAGCGGGTTCCACCTTGGTGGTTGATATATGCTACCGCTACCTGGTTGTCCGAGAGTATCCTCACGTGATGGCCCTGTAGGTACATAATGAGTTTTTTGACTGCCTGCTCTATCGCCAGTAGCTCTCTTTGGTTGGATGAGATCTCCGTATCCGAATCCCACTGTCCCTGTACTACTATGTCCCCCATATGGGCCCCCCAACCGAAGGGACTAGCGTCTGTGGTTATAACACGGGTTATCTGCGTTATCCAGGGCACCCCTGAGGCTAGGTTTTTATCATCGAGCCACCATCTAAGCGATGTGACAGTCGAGGGGCTTAGCAACAGTTGACCTTGTAAGGAGTGTCTTAACGCCCTGCTATTAAATAGGACATCCTTCTGAAGGGCTCTAGTATGGAATTGTGCCCACCTAACTGCTGGGATGCATGAGGTTAGAGATCCCAACAGGGACATGCCCTGTCTGAGGGTCATAGAAGGATTATCAACCGCCCGAAGAACCTGCTGCTGTATCTTTTGCATTTTATCCAATGGCAACAGACACTGCTGAGTTTCTGAATTTAATAGTAAGCCTAGAAACTTTTGTATTTTTGAGGGCTGGAATCGGGATTTCTCGTAGTTTAATATCCATCCGAGGTTTCCTAACCTGGACTTAGCTCTTTCTATCTGGGATGTACAATGGCCCACTGATTTTCCCACAATTAAAAAATCATCCAAATATGGAACAATCAGGATGTCCACTTCCCGTAAATGCGCCATCACTTCGGCCACTATCTTTGTAAATACCCGGGGCGCTGCTGAGAGACCAAAGGGAAGGGCTCTATATTGATAATGACGGACTGTGCCGTTTATTGAAACCGCCACCCTCAGGAACTGCTGGAAGTCTGCATGGATAGGTACATGATAGTACGCATCTTTCAAATCTATGACTGCCATAAAACACCCTTTAAACAATATTTTTATTGTCGTATTGATGGACTCCATCTTAAAAGTACGGTTTACCAAAAACTTATTAAGGAAACGTAAGTTAATGATCGTTCTAAATGTCTTATCAGGTTTTTGGATCAGGAATAAGGGAGAGTAGAACCCTCTTCCTCTCTCAGCTTCTGGAACCTCTATCAGGACGTTTTTCTGGCATAGGCTCAAGACCTCCGCTTCTAAAGCTGTTTGTTCGAGGGGTGAAGATCTTAACGGAGTAGATTTAAAGGTATCCCGCGGGACCTGGGTAAACTCCAATCTAAGCCCGGTGGATATTACATTGCGCACCCAGACACTATTTGTAATCTGTGACCATGCCGGAAGAAAGGGTGATAGTCTACCTCCCACGGGAATTGCTAGTCATTGATCTTGTCTCTTTTGATCTCTAGACGAGCGTCCAAACATGTAGCCCGTACCTCTTCTCCTTCTATCTTCCCATCTGGGACGGTCTCTAGTAGGCGAAGAATTGCGCCTTCTCCCCAGACGGAATCTCCTTCTACTAAATGGGCGTCGGTAGGATGTAGGCCAGAGATTTGGAAATTTTTTCTTGTCGTCCCCAGCCTTCTCAAGCAGTTCGTCCAGGACTGCGCCGAACAAATATTCCCCCTCACACGGAATAGTACAAAGCTTCGCCCTGGTTTGAATGTCTCCCTGCCAGCACTTTAGCCACAGGGCTCTACGAGCCGCATTAGAGAGACCTGCTGCTCTGGCTGCCATTCTTACTGCATCCGCCGAGGCATCTGCAAGGAAGGCTGCTCCCTCTTGGATTGTTGGTAGGGCCCCAAGAATTGTTTGTCTTGACGTACCCTGTTTTAATTGTGACTCCAACTGGTCCAACCAGACCATCATGGACCTGGCTGTGCATGTCGACGCCACTGCTGGTCTTAAGGAACCGGCTGCCATCTCCCAAGTATTCTTAAGGAAGGTGTCTGCCTTCCTGTCTAGGGGATCTTTAAGGGATCCCATGTCCTCAAAGGGCAGCGAGGATCTTTTCGATGACTTTGCAATGGCCGCATCTAATTTGGGGGCCTTGTCCCAAGTATTTACTGCCGGATCATCGAAGGGATATCTGCGTTTGAGGGCTGGTGGTAGCGACCCTCTTTTATCCGGTTTTTTCCACTCTCTGTGGATTAGATCATGGATCTTCTGATTTAACGGGAAGACTCTATGCTTCCTCTGCTCCAGCCCCCTGAACATGACATCCTGCATGGATAATTGGGGCTTAGGCTCCTCTACTTCCATTGTCCCTCTGACTGCTTTGACCAGCTTGTCTACCCGGTCAAGAGGCAGACAAAACCGACCAGAGTCCTCTTCTCCTGAGGAGGACGAGGGAGATGAAGCCTGGGAGTCTCTACTTCTCCTCCATTCTGCCGAGGAATCGGACTCCACCGGGACCCCGCCCTTTATAGTTTCCCGCTGGGACAGTGACTTTAGGGTTTCATTCATTTCCGCCCTAACAATGTCTCTCAAACTCGCCGCTACTGCGGGCGACTCTTCCGCCACTGTCTGCTGAATACAGGGGGGGCACAATCTTTTAGGGCATGAGTCCGGTAATGGGCATGCACAGAGTGCGCATTCCCTGTGTTTAGCCTTACTTGAAGCCTTCTTCCCCTAGAATAAAGCACAGAAGGGGGGGGCCTCATCACTGAGTGAACTTTCACGAAGATCACTTACCAGTGCCACAATCAAGTACCGGAGGATGAGGGTCGTTCTTCTCAGACGATGCTCCTGTCTGCTTAGAGGAGCTTTTATGGCTGGACTGATCACTTCGTCCCGCACGTTCGCTGCCACGTGACTCTTTCTTTTTCTGCTTGACCTGCCGAAGGTCATCCAGGGGCGGCAGGGATGTTTGACGCTGCTGCCGTCTTTGCTGCTGTTGCCGCCGCTGCTGCTGCTGCTGCTGCTCGCTCTCCATTACTGCTCGCAGTAATGTGGCCAAGGCAAGGCACCCTACCAGGGTCCTGCCTTTATACCCCTCCTCCGGACAGCGGTATGCGTGCCGCGCCCCTCCCCCCCTAACCGGGCTCCCTTCCCCAGCTGGCGCCGCACCTGGTCGGAGAGCCGACACTCATCGGCGTTTGCGATGGGCGCCGCCATCTTGTTTTTCTCGCGCATGCGCAGTGGCGCCGTCGACCCGGAAGCACCTCCTCCGGCCGCCCCCTGACGTCACCGCGACCCCGCCTGACCGGAAGTCACGCGGGACGCCCGGGAGCTTCGGAATACCGCGCTCCCCGGTCGCAGCCCCCCCGCAGCGCGCCGGCCACCGCACTAGCGCCGCCGGATCCGGGGGCCCCCGGGGGGGGAATATACTCACCGGCGGCGGCCTTTATTCTGGAGTCGGACATCCTCCGGACGCCGCTCCCTGCTGACTACGCCACCGCCGTGCTACCCATCCTGGGCCACCGTGACGTCTTCCAGGGATCCGCACCAGGCCGAGGTAGGAGACCCCCCCGCTACCTGTATCGGCCGGCCTGGGATCCTGGTCTTCTGTAGGATCCCGTCCCTTCAGGAACAGGAAACCAACTGATGCGTGGGAGAGGTGCCGCCCTTTTTGTATCTGTAGGTTTCCTGTTCCTAAAGGGCGGATCCCCTCTCTCGTGGTGCTGTCATGGGAGTCCGAATAAAATTTGTGAATGGCTTATAATAATAAAAATAAATTTTATTTCTATAGCGCCGACATATTCCGCAGCACTTTACATTTCAGAAGGGATTTGTACAGACAATAGACATTACAGCATAACAATAATCACAGATTATAACAAATACCAAGAGGAATGAGGGCCCTGCTCGCAAGCTTACAGTCTATGAGGAAAGAGGTAGACACGAAAGGTGGGTGGTAACAGTTGCCCTGATTGTATGGACCAGCCATAATGTTAAGTGTGTAACAGTACAGACACAGAGAGCTAATGGATGCATAAAGCATCCATTAGCCCTCTGGTAAAACGTTTGGCTGTGCCACACAGGGATAGATTAGGTTAATGTGCTGAGGCGATAGGCCAGTCTGAATAAATGCGTTCTCAGGGCACGCTTAAAATTGTGGGGATTGGGGTCTAAATCGTATTGACCTGGGAAGTGCATTCCAAAGAACTGGCGCAGCACGTGTAAAGTCTTGGAGACGGGAGTGAGAGGTTCTGATTATTGAGGATGCTAACCTCAGGTCATCATTGAACGGAGGGCGCGGGTAGGGTGGTATACTGAAACAAGGGAGGAGATGTAGGGTGGTTCTGAGCCATGGAGGGCTTTGTGGGTGAGGGTAATAAGTTTATACTGAATTCTGGAGTGGATGGGTAGCCAGTGTAATGACTGGCACAATTTTAGAGGCATCGGTGTAACAATTGGTGAGGAATATGATCCTGGCTGCAGCATTCAAGACAGATTGGAGAGGGGAGAGTTTGGTAAGAGGGAGACCGATTAGAAGAGAGTTACAATAGTCGAGACGAGAATGAATAAAAGAAACAGGATGAGTTTTTGCAGAGTCAAAAGTAAGAAAAGGTCGAATTCTAGAAATGTTTTTGAGGTGCAGATGACAAGTATGAGCCAGTGATCGAATGTGGGGGGAAAAGGAAAGCTCGGAGTCAAGTATGACCCCAAGACAGCGGGCATGTTGCTGGGGAGTAATAGTGGAATCACACACAGAAATGGCAATGTCAGGTATAGGTACATTAGTAGAGGGAGGAATGGCTTCAAAGCGTGTCCAGGGCACAGCCATGCGGAACAGAGAAGTGTTATATAAAACATCAACAATCCAATATTGCCGAATTTCTGACTTCTTCACTACCCCCATGTGAAGAACAAGGCCCCAAAACTTCATACTTTCTACTGTGTCTACAAGGGTCCTGTTGGCGAATAATGAAGTGGGATTTTGGGATAAAAATTCTTGAGTGTACAAATTTGTCTGGGCCACCATGCATGGTCAGAGGAAAAACCTTTGAAAATGTTGATTTCTGTGAAGCTGGTGATGTCAAACTGGATTCCTGATTGCACCACAAAATCAGGAATCTGTGGCTCAATCTTAGGGGGGAGGAGGTCCATAAGGGGTCACTAACGGTTGGCACTGGCTCATTTTCTGTCCTGGGTAATCTGTGTGGGGGATCATTACCGATAGAGGAAGAGCAGGGAAGAAAAAAAAAAAAAAAACAGAGGAAGGTTGCATCCTCTCCCTCACCATCAAGTGTCGGAAGAAAAAAAGTGTATGGTCTCTTCAGCTGAATACCATGATTGGGACATTTTTTCCACGCGTGTGTACACACTTTTTTCTTATTAAATTTAGAATAAAGGGAAAAAAATTGTAAGAATAGAAGAAAAGAATCTCAGAGAAAATAGGAGAAAATCTAGAAAAATATAACAGTAAAAAAGAGAATATAAAAATTTGGTAAAATAAAAAACACACTAAACAAACGACAGTGAAAACAATTACTGAGCACCCGCAACTAAAATGAC
Organism: Dendrobates tinctorius; assembly: GCF_039654945.1. Lineage (NCBI taxonomy): Eukaryota > Metazoa > Chordata > Amphibia > Anura > Dendrobatidae > Dendrobates > Dendrobates tinctorius. The sequence goes on along the minus strand of NW_027361880.1, from coordinate 8,236,351 downwards.
GCTAATTGTAATTCCATGCAGTACAAAATACCCATAGTATAATTAGTAAAAGAATATACCACTACAAATCTGAAATAATTACTGGAAGAATGTCCATAAAAACAAATTACTGAGCCCCACAAATATATGACGCGGATTTCGATTCTCTATATTAGTAGAAAAAAAAAACTGTAGTAAAAGGCATTTACTACAGTATATTTTTTCTGTGGATTACATGGTCCAATAATCTAGCGCTATCAATTAATTTAAATTATTTGATTCTTTTTTCACACACACAAATAAAAAAAATCACCAGGATGTCCATCAGTGATGTGTCACCGACCAATGCTCGGCGGATGCAGGACGAATGCACAGAGTTGGTGCAAAAGTGAAAGGACAGTGGGGGAGGACATACAGAGAAAAAAAAAGTCCTGAAAAAAAAACTGAGCACCGGTGCCGATTAGCACTCAGTGACTGCAGGACGCATGAACAAGAAAAAACTGACAAAAAAAGAGCGATCAAGTACTGATCAGCGTTCGGTCGCAGAAGGAGGATGGGGGAAGGGGTTTGCTTGATAGCAGAAGGGGGACTGGGGAAAAGGTTTGGGAGAGGGGGATTGGGGTGCATTAGGAAAAATCTGGGGACAAGAACAGGTCAGGAAAGGATTAGGAACCTCTTTCTTCTTACAGGTACAGCATCAGCAGTGATGGCAAAAATTGTCTATGGCACCATAAGCCCTAGCGAATCTGGCAGCAGAACAGCAGAGTGACTTCTCTGCAACGTCTACAGGCAGGAAATAGGGGGTGCAGAGCGGTCACAGAGTTCATACTACAATTCTGCACACTGATTGGTGCAATCGGACTATGACAATGATTTCCCCAATCTGTGTTGCGGATGGTGACGCTGCCGTTGCGAGGTTTTAGCCCATCATCAGCGGATTTAGAACACAGCTCATAGATGGACCTCTGTTTCAGTCAAATTCACTGCCTGAAACACTGATAGTGCTGTGATTGGCTGTTCAGAATTGAACAGCCAGTCACAGTAATCAGTTGTGGAGAGGGAGGGGAGCTTTGACACCACCCCATTGCTATGAGTTCCAGGCCCTGCTGTCAGAAACAGTGGGCACCTTCATGCGATCACTGTGCGTTTAATCACGGTGATCGCATGAATGACATATATATATATATATATATATATATATATATATATATATATATATATATAGTGCATTGGTGGAGAAGTCTTTCTCTCTATTGACGTATATATACTGCAAATGTCGTTAAAGGGGGTTAAAGGAATTGAAATTGCGATCGGGTGACTGTTTATACTATATAGCACAAGCCACAATCTCCTATGAAAGGTGCTCATAGTAACACTGTCCTGACAAGCACAGGAATCTTCAGCAGGTTGTCATTGCTGTCATCTGGCTGTCATTGTTTTGTAGAGGCACCGATGGGCGGTTAGAACAGCACGCCCCTTGCACAGCATTCTAAATGATGCTATTTGACAACGACCGTTGCATTTCAAAGACAAAGGCACAGCGCCACTCCACTCGCAGCTGTTAGAGGCAGATGATGGCTGCATAACACACGCATCGCCTGCCGGGAATCGATCTGGCTCAGCTCTTGATCCCCCTTCGTTCATCAGCTCCCACTGAGTATTCATTATAATCTTGTACTATTTCCTTTCTTCGGCCTTTCTGATCTACTGTCTATTATTGAACAACGCCAATAAGCTTTTCTGTGAGGGCTTTAACCAAATCACATTTGCTGCTACTTGCCAATGAAGGGAAAATGTCAGTTTGATGCGCCAACTGTGAAAATATCGCTTCTTATGGAACTTATTTTTTGGACTTACATGCGCTGCTTGACATAATACACAATCCAGTTATATTAAAAGATCAATCATTTATTCCCATTTTATCCCAACGCGTTTCGAAGAGGAAACCACTTCTTCAGGGGATGACAAATATTTGTAAATATTTTGTGAATATTTGTCATCCCCTGAAGAAGTGTTTTCCTCTTCGAAACGCGTTGGGATAAAATGGGAATAAATGATTGATCTTTTAATATAACTGGATTGTGTATTATGTCAAGCAGCGCATGTAAGTCCAAAAAATAAGTTCCATAAGAAGCGATTTACTGGCGGTCACTTGTCTGACCATTTGGACGTGCAGCAGCTGACGATTTCTGTATGCCTGATCTCTCCTGTAGCGGGTGAGTGGATTTTATATATCTTTTTACCATTGTCATCAGATAAGACCCTATTGCGCTTCTTTGTTCCTATAGTGTATTTTAACTGTGAAAATATGTAGAACAGTGCCACGAATGCAAGTTATCCTGATGACATTCTGGAGGGTAACAATTAAATAATGCTGCTTTGCTTGGGTTTTGTAGCAAATTTCACTCTGTGAACATGTGATATCCAGGAACAATCTGGAAGAAATCCGACATACAAGGAGGCATCGCATTGTATTTTGCTGCAGAGACTATTTAGCAAATAGTATAAGATCCTTGTACAAACTATGTACAGATTATTGTAACTGCTGTCGGAATATGTTGCTTATACACGGCCAAGATCTGTGACAGAAAGAACTCTCTTCTAAATTAGAAAAATAACGACCATAATTAAAGTCCAACATTTTTCAAAAACAGGTTAAGTACAGGAAAGGATATATAAAGTAAGAAAAATGTGCAATACTCTTCTCTGCAAACCGTCATCATTCCAAAAACACAGGCTTCCGTTGGCCATGCTGGTTCTGCAGTGCTGAAAGCCACAACCAATTACTGTTCTCAGACATGACTGCTGAAGCAAGAGATTGGCTGCAGCGGTCATATGAATGCTGGACATTGAGTCACCACTATACCCAGCAGAGACCTATCGAGCAGCACAGCTGCATTAGGGGGTGTGCATGGCAAGTCATGCACAGATTAGCATTTCCTGTCCTTGAAAAAAATCCACAGTAATTGATTAAAAGAAAAATATTTATTTTCATTCACTCACTCCTGGGAGTAGAACAGGACATCTAGCAGGATGGTAGAGATGGATGGCAGGGTGTCGCGATCCAATGTCAGAATGCAAAATCTGTTTGCAGGACTTTGCACAGGATGTACTGTCAAATTAAACACTAAAAAAAAGAGAAAGTAGAATGGTTAAAACATAGAAAAATACAGCATTAAAGTGTTCGGTCACAAACAGTTAGGACATCCCGTGCAGGGGTTCAGACAATATCATTTCATTTACATTTGAAGATTATAAAAACGTTGTCATTTAACAAAAAGGAAAAAAAAATAAATTCACTTTCTCAGACCCTACATCTCCCACTACGTGCAAAGCTGCACTTACTGTATCAGAACGATATATGGAGGGCGATACATGTGTGCATCTTTGCCAGACACTTTTCCATATGCCACTTGTTTATGCTAATATTTTCCCCCTCTCCATCCCCCCAAAAAAGGTCGTGGTTTCAGGTTTTTTTCTCTAGCATAGGCCAATTACATATCAGCACCCTCTCATAATTTAGTTATTCTCTAGAAGCAAAATAGGCAACTACAAATACCAAATAAATTGTAAAACATTCCGTATTTGGGATCTATACTTTTCCCATATATTACGTGGGGAAAATTCTTGTGCCTATGACAAACACAAAAGAATCTGCTGCGAAGAAAAGAGGTGGTCTGGACCTCCATCTGGTGGTGATGTACTGCAGCTACAATAGGAATAGGCAGTTGCATGAGTACACACTATTGGGCATCTTTTTTTTTTTTTTTTTAAAGAAATATAGACCTGAATATTTGTATCCCTTTTTAACACTTCTGCATATACTGTACATGTAAGTATGCTCAACAATGCTCAGACAAACCCCCAAACGGAACTACTTTATATAATACTAGATGGTGGCCCGGATTCTAATGCATCGGGTATTCTAGAATATGTATGTGGTTTATTTATGAAGTTTTAATAATAATGCAATAATGCACCCCCCAATCCTGATATGCATGGTCCTCTCACCCCAGAAACCAGATATGCATGGTACCCCTCCCCCCCCATCCTGATATGCATGGTACCCCTCTCCTCCCTATCCTGGTATGCATGGTCCCCTCACCCCCCAATCCTGATATGCATGGTCCTCTCACCCCAGAATCCTGATATGCATGGTACCCTTCCCCCCCCTATCCTGATATGCATGGTCCTCTCACCCCTCTTTCCTGGTATGCATGGTCCCGTCACCCCCCTTTCCTGGTATGCATGGTCCCTTCACGCCCCAATCCTGATATGCATGGTCTCCTCACCCCCCAATCCTGATAGGCATGGTACCTCTCACCCCCCAATCCTGGTAAGCATGGTCCCCTCACCCTTCAATCCTGGAATGCATGGTCCTCTCACCCCCCCCCAATCCTGATATGCATGGTACCCCTCACCCCCCAATCCTGGTAAGCATGGTCCCCTCACCCTTCAATCCTGGAATGCATGGTACCCTCACCCCCCCAATCATGATATGCATGGTACCCCTCACCCCCCAATCCTGGTAAGCATGGTCCCCTCACCTTTCAATCCTGGAATGCATGGTCCTCTCACCCCCCAATCCTGGTATGCATGGTCACCCTCACCCCCCTCTCCTGGTATGCATGGTCACCCTCACCCCCCTTCCTGGTATGCATGGACTCTGTTAAAATAAAAAATAGTTACATATACACCTTCCGACGGCGTCGGATCTCCTTTCCACGTGCCCGGCCTTGCGGTCCCAGTAATGCCTTGTGGCTTAGACCGCTGATGACTTTGCGCTCTCGCGAGAGTGACGTCATCTCCAGTCTAAGCCGCAAGGCATTACTGGGACCGCGAGGCCGGGAGCGTGGAAAGGAGATCAGACGCCGTCGGAAGGTGAGTATAACCTTTTTTTTTATTATTTTAATAACCAATCAGAGCAGCGGGATTTCGGTTACAGACAGAAATAAGATGAATATATATATTATATATATACACACACACCGTATATACTCGTGTATAAGCCGACCCCCCCAGATTCAAGACGTTTATTAACCCTTCAGGTGCTTCACAGGAATTTTTTGAATGTTTATAAAAAAAAAAATGAACATTTAACTTTTTTTCACAGAAAAATTACTTCAGGCCCAATTTTTTTTATTTTACCAAGGGTAACAGGAGAAATTTGACTGCAAAAGTTATTGTGCAATTTGTCCCGAGTACGTTGAGCTCAGAAGGGAAGGAGCGTCGTTTGACTTTTTCAACGCAAAACTGTTTGGAATTCAGATCGGACGCCATGTCACGTTTGGCGAGCCCCTGATCTACCTAAACAGTGGAAACCCCCCACAAGTGACCCCATTTTGGAAACTAGACCCCCCCCAAGGAACTTATCTAGATGTGTGGTGAGAACTTTGAACCCACAAGGGCTTCACAGAAGTTTAAAACGTACAGTCGTACGATTAAAAAAATCATATTTTTTCCACAAAAATGATCTTTTCACCCTCAATTTTTATTTTTACAAGGGAAACAGGACCCCAAAAGTACGCTGATACCCCATATGTGGGGGTAAACCACTATTTAGGCGCATGGCAGAGCTCGAAAGGGAAGCAGCGCCATTTGACTTTTTTGGCTGGAATTGGGATTGGACGCCATGCCGCGTTTGGAAAGCCCCTGATGTGCCTAAACAGTGGAAACCCCCCCACAAATGACACCATTTTGGAAACTAGACCCCCCAAGGAACTTATCTAGATGTGTGGTGAGCACTTTAAACCCCCCCAAGGGCTTCACAGAAGTTTATAACGCCCGGGCGTGAAAATAAAAAAATATTTTTTCCACAAACATGATCTTTTAGTCCCCAATTTTTTCATTTTCCCAAGGGTAACAGGAGAAATTGGACCCCAAAAGTTGTTGTCCAATTTGTCCTGAGGGCACACGTCAGGGCTCGGAAGGAAAGTAGAATGCAGACTTTCATGGAATGGTCTGCGGGTGTCATGTTGCCTTTGGAGAGCCCCTGATGTACCTAAACAGTGGAAACCCCCCACAAGTGACCCCATTTTGGAAACTAGACCCCCCATGGAACTTATCTAGATGTGTGGTGAGCACTTTAACCCCCCCCAGTGCTTCACAGAAGTTTATAACGCCCGGGCGTGAAAATAAAAAAAATCATTTTTTCCACAAAAATGATATTTTTGCCCCCAATTTTTTATTTTCCTAAAGGATAACAGGAGAAATTGGACACCAAAAGTTGTTTTGCAATTTGTCCTGAGTAGGCTGATACCCCATATGTGGGGGTAAAACACTGTTTGGGCACATGGCACAGCTTGGAAGGGAAGGAGCACCATTTGACTATTTCAATGCAGAATTGGCTGGAATTGAGATCAGACGCGATGTTGCGTTTGGAGAGCACCTGATGTGCCCAAACAGTGGAAATCCCCCAATTCTAACTCCAACACTAACCCCAACATACCCCTAACCCTAATTTGAGCCCTAAGCCTAGCCCTAACGGGAAAATGGAAATAAATACATTTTTTTAATTTTATTATTTTTCCCCTAACTAAGGGGGTGATAACGGGGGTTTGATTTACTACTTATGGCGGGTTTTTACGTTTAGCAGCTGTCGCACGCTAAAAGACACTTTTCATTGTAAAAATAGTTTTTGCATCACCACATTTTGAGAGCTGTAATTTTTCCATATTTTGACCCACCGAGTCATGTGAGGTCTTATTTTTTGCGGAACGAGTTGACATTTTTATTGATACCATTTTCGGGCCCGTGACATTTTTTGATCGCTTTTTATTGCGATTTTTTAGGACGCAGAATGAACAAAAACCAGCATTTCAAGAATTTCTTTTGGGGGGTGCGTTTACACCATTCCGCGTGCGGTAAAATTGATAAATCGGTTTTCTTCTTCGGGTCAGTACGGTTACAGCGATACCTCATTTATGTAGTTTTTTTATGTTTTGGCGCTTTTATGCAATGAAAACAATGTTATATAAAAAATAATTTTTGCATCGCTTTATTCTGCGGGCTATAACTTTTATTTTTTCGCTGATGACGCTGTATGGCGGCTCGTTTTTTGCGGGACAAGATGACGTTTTCAGCGGTACCATGGTAATTTATATGTGTCTTTTTGATCGCGCGTTATTGCACTTTTTGTTCGGCGGTAAGATAAAGCTTTATTTTTTGTTTTGTTTTTTATTTTTACTTTTTAAGGGGTTCGCTAAGAGAGTTAACTAATGGGACAGTTTTATAGGGCAGGTCGTTACGGACGCGGCAATACCAAATATGTGTACGTTTATTGGTTTTTTTTATTTCCAAAAAATGAATTAGGGAATTTTTTTTTTTTTTTTTTTAAATTTATTTAGCGATTTTTTATAAATTTTAACACTTTTTTTTTTTTTTTTTTTTACTTTATTACAATATCCCAGGGGTAACATAACTGTCATGTGACAGATCGCTGATCTGTGACATCACAGATCGCAATGACAGATCAGCGATCTGTCACAGGCAGTGCAGAAGGCTTCCTCGTGCCTGTGCTTTGCAGGCATGAGGAAGCCACCTCCCTGCAAGCCCCCGCCGCCATTTTGGATCCGGGGACCTGCAGGGAAGGAGACACCCGCAGCAGCGCTGCACATCGCGCTGCTGTGGGGGTCTCAGGGAAGCACGGAGGGAGCCCTCTCCCTCCCGATGCTTCCCTAAACCCCCGGTACACTGCGATCGTGTTTGATCGCAGTGTGCCAGGGGTTAACGTGTCGGGGACGGTCCGTGACCGCCCCTGACACATAATGACGGGTGTCAGCTGTGATAATCAGCTGACACCCGCCGCGATCAGCGGCGCTCACCACGTGGGCGCCGCTGATCTCTATGACGTACTATCCCGTCCCTGGGAATTAAGTCCCAGGGCACATGGACGGGATAGTACGTCATATGGCCGAAAGGGGTTAAATATGCGCATATTCATGAGTTTAATGAGCGGTACCACGTGAACGCTGAATGCAAGAAGCAGACGGCGGAGGAAGAAGGAGAGGCTGCAGAGAAGTGCCAAGAGAGGTAAGTATGATCTCTTAAATCCCCGCTCGAAGTGCCAGGAGAGGTAAGTATGATCTCTGACACCCCCGCTCCCCCTCCCACCCCCGGTATATGACTCGCGTATAAGCCGAGGGGGGGACTTTCAGCCCAAAAAAATGAGCTGAAAATCTCAGCTTATACACGAGTATATACGGTAGATAAAGAGGACCTGCCACCAGGCAAAAGTAACCAGCTTTTGCCATTTTATTTCTGCTCTCCTCTGACTATTTTTAAAGGGAATCTGTCACCCATTTTTTGACATATCATGTAAAGATATCATTCAATTGTGTGTTACATAAGGATTTTAGTAGTACTTTTGATCCCCCCTGACCCCGTACCTTTGATGCATAAAAACCTTTTTTATCACTCTTGCGATGTATGTAAATCGCCACGGTCCGGTCTGATGGGCGTGGCTTATTCTCCTTCTCCCCCCCTCCATGGCTTGCTGGACGTAATTTCATCTGTGAATATCACAGATGCAGTTGTGTATTCGCGCCTGTGCATTGAAAAGGCTGCTCGCGCTTGCGCAGTATGCTTTGCCCAGCTGTGGGCAAAGCATATAATCAGTACTGCGCATGCGCCATTTTTTTTCCCTGCCGTCTATGACCCAGAAGTCTTCACATGGAAGACACACTTTTCCTGGACGCCGGATACCTGAGTAAAGCCCTGCGCATTACACCGGAAGCTGAGGAAGAAAATCATCTATTGAACTATTTTCTTAGCAAAAAAACACACAGATGAACGGCAAACTAGGGCACACAAATCACCACATTAACAGACGGAGCTATTTATCTGAAGTATTGCGGTGTGTTGTTCAGTCAAAAAACGGAGGTGCTTGCATGAAGAAACATGAGTATTCCAATGTATTATTAAATACATACTGTGCGTCTTTATTTCACATAAATTCCATCAAGAGATATGTGGACATGTAGGACGTTAGAGGAATCGCGAAACGGCCGTTGTCCGGCACCTCCCTCCCCTAGCATTCCTCTAACGTCCTGCATGTCCACATATCTCTTGATGGAATTTATGTGAAATAAAAGACACACAGTGTTTCAGCTTCATTGGCGAGTGCTGCATTCTTCTTTTTTTCATAATACATTGAACTATTTTCTTCCTCAGCTTTCGGTGTAATGCGCAGGGCTTTACTCGAGTGTCCGGCGTCCAGGAAGAGTGTGGAAGTGCATTGAGCAGCAGGGTTGTTTGCTGGTAAAAGGGGGGAAAAAAAAAATATCTCTTTAAATCTTCTGCCTGAGTGAGTGTGAACGAGCTGAGTGTGACCTGAGCGTAAGTGCGAACTGTGGTAAGTGTGTGACTTATGATTCAGTGAAGAGGAATTTGGAAAACCTTTAACAAATACCTGTGTGAATTGGTGTGAGTTGCTGAATTGTAGGTTGCTGAGTGCTTTTCTACCTGTTCAATTTTTAGGGGGCTTGTTTGTTTAACCTATTTTTTCTCTCTACAGGCTTAATCTCTTATTTTACCTGTGCTTTTAAGGGTTAATTATATTGCATTTAAATCTTGAGGTGTAACTATATTGACAAGGGGTTAATTAAGGTTGGGGGTTTATAATTAAGGGTTTATAAGGGGCAGTTGGTTGGGGCTCAACTCCTTTTGGAAGTGCATTGAGCAGCAGGGTGGTTTGCTGGTAAAAGGGGAAAAAAAAAAATCTCTGAGCGAGTGTGAACAAGCTGAGTGTGACCTGAGTGCAAAGTGTGTGACTTGTGATTCAGTGACTTTGCATTCAGGGAGTTTCCAAGGGAGGTGTTACTGAATTGCTGTTATATTTTATTAATACTTTTTTTCTACTTATCTTTTCTGTCTGGTGCAATCCCCAGTAGGATGTGCTCCACTATTGCCAATGCCATCAAGTGTTCGTCTTGCCACATGTATGCAATCCTTGACCAGCCGTTGAGGGTGCATACTGCTGTGTGAGATGTGAGCACGTTGTGCATTTGGAAGCCCAGATACTGGATCTAAATGTGCATGTTGGCAACACTGAGATCCATAGACAATATGGAAAGGAGTCTTCTGCTCACTGAGCAGACGCTCAATGGGATAGATGAGGGGGGATGCTCGGTTGGAACTGCAGGACAGTGAAGCAGCTAGCTGGGTGACAGTTAGAAGGCGGGGTAGAGGGAAGAGCACCAGGGAGGCTAGTCATGATCTGGCACACCCCAATAAGTTTGCTAAGTTGGCAGATGAGGGGAGTGTTGGTGCAGGAGTAGCACTGCTGCAGCAAGGCATGTCCTCTGAAAGCCGGAGAAGTGTCTGCTCCAGTAAGGGGGGAAATAGGAGAGCAGGGCAAGCCAGACAGGTGCTGGTAGTGGGAGACTCAATTATTAGGGGAACAGATAGGGCAATCTGTCACAAAGACAGGGATCGTGGAACGGTGTGCTGCCTACCTGGCGCTCGAGTCCGACACATCGCTGATCGGGTTGACAGATTACTGGGAGGGGCTGGAGAGGATCCAGCAGCCATGGTGCACATTGGCACAAATGACAAAGTTAGAGGTAGGTGAAAGGTCCTTAAAGATGATTTCAGGGAATTAGGCTGTAAGCTTAAAGCAAGGACCTCCAAGGTGGTTTTTTCGGAAATACTTCCTGTACCACGCCAGAGAGGCAACGGGAGATTAGGGAGGTCAATAAGTGGCTCAGGAATTGGTGTAGGAAGGAGGGGTGTGGGTTCCTGCAGAACTGGGCCGACTTCTCAGTTGGCTACAGGTTCTACGCTAGGGACGGGCTGCACCTCAATGGGGAGGGCGCAGCTGTGATGAGGGAGAAAATGGCTAGAAGGTTGGAGGAGTGTTTAAATTAGGGACTGAGGGAGGAGAGTATTCCTTTTATAGGAGGGGAAGACAGTGCAGATAGAGACCTGGGCACAAATAATGACATTGGGGGTGGAATGGGGGGTGGGGTTAGAACAGTTAATAATTTAAGACAGAATAGAGGTACAGAGAGATAGATAAAGTGCATGTATACTAATGCCAGAAGCCTCACCAACAAAATGGAGGAATTAGAATGAATTTTGTTGGAATATAATTAGGACATTGTGGGGATATCTGAGACATGGCTGGATGAGAGCCATGACTGGGCTGTTAATTTACAGGGCTATAGTCTGTTCAGAAATGACCATACAAATAAGCGAAGGGGAGGTGTGTGTTTACATGTAAAATCATCCTTAAAACCCATCCTTCGTGATAATATATATGAATTTAATGAAAATGTAGAGTCCCTGTGGGTGGAGATAAGGGGAGGGGGAAAAAATAATAAATTACTGATAGGGGTTTGTTATAAGTCTCCAAAAATAATGAAAACAACAGAGAATATCCTCGTAAAGAAAATAGATGAAGCAGCAACTCAAGGAGAAGTAATTATTATGGGGGACTTCAACTACCCTGAAATACATTGGGGAACCGAAACCTGCAGTTCCAGCAAAGGTAATGGGTTTTTGACAACTATGAGAGACAATTACCTTTCACAACTGGTTCAGGACCCAACAAGAGGGAGGGCACTGCTAGACCTAATATTAACCAACAGGCCAGACCGCATATCAAATGTAAGGGTTGGGGGTCACTTGGTTAATACTGATCACAAATTAATAAGTTTTCATGTATCCTTTAATAAGATGTGTAGTAGAGGGGTTACAAGGACACTAAACTTCAGGAAAGCAAATTTCCAAAGGGTGAGAGATGATCTTGGTGCAATTAACTGAGACGATATCCTGAGACATAAAAATACACAAAGAAAATGGGAGACGTTTATTAGCATCCTGAATAGGACCTGTGCACAGTATATACTGTACAGTATGGGAATAAACATGCTAGAAATAGGAGGAAACCACTATGGTTAAATAGAGCTGTAAGGGGTGCAATAAGTGACAAAAAGAAAGAATTTAGAGAATTAAAGCAAGTAAAAATAATCCCAAAATATTCTTTAACTATATAAATAGTAAGAAACTAAAAAATAATAGTGTTGGCCCACTTAAAAATAGTCTGGGTGAAATGGTGGATGAGGAAAGAGCCAATATGCTAAATTACTTTTTTTCAACAGTATTTACACAAGAAAATCCCATGACGGATAACATGATCAGTGATAAAAATTCTCCATTAAATGTCACCTGCTTAACCCAGCAGGAAGTACGGCGGCGCCTAAAAATCACTAAAATTGACAAATCCCCGGGCCCGGATGGGATACACCACTGAGTACTGCAGGAATTAAGCACAGTCATAGATAGACCATTATTTTTAATCTATAAAGATTCCATAATAACAGGGTCTGTACCACAGGACTGGCGTATAGCAAATGTGGTGCCAATATTCAAAAAGGGGACAAAAACTGAACTTGGAAATTATAGGCCAGTAAGTTTAACCTCAACTGTGGGTAAAATCCTGGAGGATTTTCTAAGAGATACTATACTGGAGTATCTGGAGAAGAATAAACTCATGACCCAATATCAACATGGGTTTACGAGGGACCATTCCTGTCAGACTAATCTGATAAGCTTTTATAAAGAGGTAAGTTCCGGACTGGACCAAGGGAATGCAGTGGACGTGGTGTACACGGACTTTTCAAAAGCTTTTGATACGGTGCCACACAAAAGGTTGATACAAAAAATGAGATCAATGGGGATAGGGGAAAATATGGGTAAGTGGGTTAAAAGCTGGCTCAGGGATAGGAAACAAAGGGTGGTTATTAATGGAGCACACTCGGACTGGGTCACGGTTAGCAGTGGGGTTACCACAGGGGTCAGTTTTGGGCCCGCTTCTTTTTAACATATTTATTAATGACCTTGTAGGGGACATAGAGAGTAGAATTTCAATATTTGCAGATGACACGAAACTCTGCAGGGTAATCAATACAGAGGAGGACAATTTTATATTACAGGAGGATTTATGTAAACTAGAAGCTTGGGCTGATAAATGGCAAATGAGCTTTAATGGGGATAAATGTAAGGTCATGCACTTGGGTAGAATCATAGAATCGTAGAGTTGGAAGGGACCTCCTGGGCCATCTGGTCCAACCCCCTGCTCAAAGCAGGATTCGCTAAATCATCCCAGTCAGATGTCTGTCCAGCCTCTGTTTGAAGACTTCCATTGAAGGAGAACTCACCACTTCTCGTGGCAGCCTGTTCCACTCATTGATCACTCTGTCAAAAAGTTTTTTCTAATATCTAATCTGTGTCTCTTCCCATTCAGTTTCATCCCATTGCTTCTAGTCTTTCCTTGTGTAAATGAGAATAAAGTTGATCCTTCTACAATGTGACAGCCCTTTAGATATTTGTAGACAGCTATTAAGTCTCCTCTCAGTCTTCTCTTTTGCAAACTAAACATTCCCAAATCCTGCAACCTTTCCTCATAAGACAGGGTTTGCAGACCGGTCACCATTCTGGTCGCTCTTTTCTGAACTTGCTCCAGTTTGTTGATGTCTTTTTTAAAATGTGGTGCCCAAAACTGGACACAATATTCCAGATGAGGTCTGACCAAAGAGGAGTAGAGGGAAATAATGACTTCACGTGATCTAGACTGTATGCTTCTGTTAATACATCCTAGAATTGCATTTGCCTTTTTTGCTGCTGCATCACACTGTTGACTCATATTCAGTCTGTGATCTATTAGTATACCCAAGTCTTTTTCACATGTGCTGTCACTTAGCCCTATTCCTCCCATTCTATATATGCTTTTTTCATTTTTATTGCCCAGATGTAGTACTTTGCATTTCTCCCTGTTAAAAACCATTCTGTTAGTTGCTGCCCACTTCTCCAGTTTATTTAAATCTTTTTGAATCCTCTCTCTCTCTTCTCTAGTATTAGCTATCCCTCCTAGCTTTGTGTCATCAGCAAATTTAATCAGTTTACCCTCAATTCCTTCATCTAAATCATTGATAAAGATGTTGAACAATACAGGGCCCAGGACAGAGCCCTGTGGTACCCCACTTGAGACATTCTTCCAACTGGATGTGTAGCCATTTACGACCACTCTTTGGGTCCGATCACTAAGCCAGTTATGAATCCACCTAACAGTTGCCTTGTCCATTCCATACTTAGTCATTTTTTCAATAAGGATTGTATGAGAGACTTTGTCAAATGCTTTGCTGAAGTCAAGATATACTATATCTACAGCATTTCCTTGATCCACCCAATCAGTGATACCGTCATAGAAGGAAATTAAGTTAGTCTGACATGACTTATTAGTTAGAAACCCATGCTGACTCTGTTTAATCACTTCATTCTTATCCAGGTATTGACATACATGTTGTTTAATAATTTGTTCAAAGATCTTTCCTGATATAGAAGTCAGACTCACAGGCCTATAGTTGCCTGGGTCCACCTTCTTCCCCTTTTTGAAGATAGGAACAACATTTGCTCTTCTCCAGTCTTCTGGCACTTCTCCTGTTCTCCAAGAATTTTCAAAGATTATGGAGAGGGGTTCAAAAATTTCTTCTGCTATCTCCTTCAGTACTCTGGGGTGTAATTCATCTGGACCTGGAGACTTGAATTCATTTAGGTTAGCTAAGTGTTTCCTCACTATCTTTCTGTTTATAGATATCCTGGATTCTTCTATTCCCTTAATAAGACAGTGAATAACAGTTGATGTTGCATTTCCTTTCTGAGAGAAAACAGATGCAAAATAGGAATTTAAAAGTTCAGCCTTCTCAACATCCTGTCTTACCATTTCATCATTTTCATCCTGTAAAAATCCTATAGCATCTTTGACTTTTCTTTTACTTTTGACATATCCCCAAAATCCTTTATTATTGCTTTTGACATCTCTTGCAAGCCTCAGTTCATTTTCAGCTTTAGATAATCTGATTTGTGCCCTGCAGGTTCTGCAGACAGCATTATATTCTTCTTTAGATATGCCTCCCTCTTTCCATTTTATAAACATTTTTTTCTTCCTTTTTAGCATGTGCTTAAGTTCTGTGTTCATCCATCCTGGTTTCCTTAAATGCTTCCTATTCTTCCCTCTTTTCGGAATTGTTAACAACTGTGCTTTGAGAATTTCATTTTTCAAGATTTCCCATCCTTCCTGGACATTTTTGTCTTTAAGGATATCCAGCCATTGGATCCCTCCAATTCTCTTTCTGAATCCCTTAAAATCTGCCTTTCTGAAATCTAACCTTGACGTCTGAGTCTTCACAGGTCTTCCACCTCTAGTAATCCAAAATTCTAAAATAGCATGGTCGCTACCTCCTAGGGTCCCAGCCACTTTTACCTCCTCAACCATTTCCTCCCTGTTTATAAGGATTAGATCCAAGGTAGCAGTTCCCCTTGTTTTCTCCCTTACCTTTTGGAAGATAAAGTTGTCAGCAAGAGAGGATAAGAATTTCCTTGACCTGTTAGTTTTGCCTGAGAGAGATTCCCAACAAATGTCTGGATAGTTGAAATCTCCCATGACAACTATGTCATATTTTTTGGAGAACTTGGCCATCTGATGCATAAAGAGTTCATCTATATCTTCGGCTTGCACAGGCGGCCTGTAGTAAATGCCTACAATGGTGTCCTTTCCATTGTTCTGTCCTTGTATTCTTACCCAAACAGTTTCCACAGAACTCCCAGTCTCTGAAGCTTCAATCTCTGTGCAGATATACGCGTTTCGAACATACAATGCGACACCCCCTCCTCGTTTATCAAGTCTGTTTCTTGCAAATAAGTTGTATCCTTCTAGTCTTGTATTCCAATCATGTGTATTGTCCCACCAAGTTTCAGTGATTCCAATTACATCATATTTCTGTTCCTGTGTTAGTAGTTCCAATTCTCCTTGTTTGTTGCCCATGCTTTGTGCATTAGTATAGAAACATTTTAGTTTGTGATTGGTTTCTCTTTCTCCAATATTTTTATTAATTAGATTCTTTCGTCTTTGTTCTTCCTTTCCACTTCTAATAGCAGAGTTCTCAATAGCATTTGTCAGGTGTATGGCTTTTTCTGGTCTTTTGCTTCCCTTCCCATGTTGTTCTAGTTTAAAGCTCTCCTTACAAGTGTAGCAAGGCGACTTCCAAATACATGCTTTCCAGTCTTCGTAAGGTGCACCCCATCTCTAGCAAGTAGTCCATCGTATAAGTAGTTCACTCCGTGATCCAGAAATCCAAATCGTTGCTGACGGCACCATCGACGTAGCCAGTTGTTCACCTGCAGAATCTTATTCCACCTCCTTGTTCCATGGCCATCCACTGGGAGGATGGAAGAGAAGACCACCTGCGCTCCCAGTTCTTTCACTTTCTTGCCTAAGTCTTCAAAGTCTCTGCAGATGATTTCCAGGTCGTTTCTTGCGGTGTCATTTGTACCCACATGTAGTAGCAGGAATGGGTAGTCATCTGTAGGTCTGAAGAGTCCTGATATCCTGTCAGACACATCTTTAATTTTTGCACCTGGAAGACAGCACATTTCTCTTGTAGTTATATCCGGTCTGCAGATAGCGGCCTCTGTTCCTCTCAGCAGGGAATCCCCCATGACCACCACTCTCCGTTTCTTCTTCACAACATTTTTCTTTCTCCATCCAGGAGGACTCTGAAGGCGTACAAGGTTGCTGTTTGTTGGCAAAGTCTTATCCTGATGTATTTCTTCATCGTTTTCCTGCGTGAGAGCCTGGTACTGGTTCCTGAGCAGTATGGGTGCTGACTGCCTCCTGATCCTCCTGCTTCTCTGGGTCACATGTCTCCATTCCTCTGTTTCTTCAGGTGCACTTCGAATTTCTTCTCTTTCTGTAACATGAAGAGATAATTCTGCTCTGTCCAAGAACTCTTCACCTTCCTTAATGATCTTCAACGTAGCTAACCTCTCTTCGAGATTTTGCAACTTTTCCTCCAACAGGGACACAAGCTTGCATTTGTGGCATGTGAAGTTTGGCTTTTCCACTGGTAAATCTGTGAACATGTAGCAAGAAATGCAGCTCACCAAATGGCTCCTGGCCTCTTCCATCTTGAGATTTCTTAAAAACGATGAAAGATGAGCCAAATTTCCTCTTTTCAGCTGCAACGGCCAAAACCCAGTGATCGTTGAGCTCGCGGAGACTCTTCACTTATCCCAGAAGGCACTGGGAATATGCAAATGATCTCCTCA
The DNA here is from genome assembly GCF_039654945.1 of Dendrobates tinctorius. NCBI lineage: Eukaryota > Metazoa > Chordata > Amphibia > Anura > Dendrobatidae > Dendrobates > Dendrobates tinctorius. Next base: position 8,219,266 of record NW_027361880.1, on the reverse strand, counting down.
AGACTCTTCCCCTGGTTTTCCAATTTCCTCTTTTCAGCTGCAACGGCCAAAACCCAGTGATCGTTGAGCTCGCGGAGACTCTTCACTTATCCCAGAAGGCACTGGGAATATGCAAATGATCTCCTCAAGACTCTTCCCCTGGTTTTCCAATTTCCTCTTTTCAGCTGCAACGGCCAAAACCCAGTGATCGTTGAGCTCGCGGAGACTCTTCACTTATCCCAGAAGGCACTGGGAATATGCAAATGATCTCCTCAAGACTCTTCCCCTGGTTTTTAGAACGAATAAGATGTATAATTATGTGCTTAACTGTAAAACACTGGGCAAAACTGTCACTGAAAAAGACCTGGGTGTATGGGTGGACAACAAACTCACATTTAGTGGCCAGTGTCAGGCAGCTGCTGCAAAGGCAAATAAAATAATGGGATGCATTAAAAGAGGCATAGATGCTCATGAGGAGAACATAATTTTACCTCTATATAAGTCACTAGTGCGACCACACTTAGAATACTGTGTACAGTTCTGGTCTCCGGTGTATAAGAAAGACATAGCTGAACTGGAGCGGGTGCAGAGAAGAGCGACCAAGGTTATTAGGGAACTGGGGGGGTCTGCAATATCAAGACAGGTTATTACACTTGGGGTTATTTAGTTTGGAAAATCGAAGGCTTCGGGGTGATCTTATTACAATGTATAAATATATGCGGGAACAATACAAAGACCTTTCTAATGATCTTTTTACTCTTAGACCTGTGACGGGGACAAGGGGGCATCCTCTACGTCTGGAGGAAAGAAGGTTTAAGCATACTCACAGACGCGGATTCTTTACTGTAAGAGAAGTGAGACTATGGAACTCTCTGCCATATGAAGTTGTAATGAGTGATTCCCGACTAAAATTTAATAAGGGACTCGATGCCTTTCTTGAAAAGTATAATATTACAGGGTATATACACTAGTTTCCTTAATATTGCGTTGATCCAGGGAGCTAGTCTGATTGCCATATGTGGAGTAGGGAAGGATTTTTTTCCCCAATGTGAAGATTACTGTTTGCCACATGGGTTTTTTTTTACCTTCCTCTGGATCAACATTTTAGGGCAAGTTAGGATAGGATATGGGTTGAACTAGATGGACTTAAAGTCTTCCTTCAATCTTAATAACTATGTTACTATGTTGTATTTCTGCCATTTTCTTACTATTGCACCAACTGTTGTCTCCTTCTCATTCAGCATCTTATGGTTTTGTAGCCCACTCCAGCTTTGTGCAGGTCTTTGATCTTGTCCCTGACATCCTTATAAAGCTCTTTGGTCTTGTCCATGTTGTAGAGGTTAGAGTCTGACTGATTGAGTCTGTGGACAGGAGTCTTTTATAAAGGTGACTATGTAAGACTGCGGTCTTTAATGCATGTTAGGAGCATTTAACTGGTCTGTAGGAGATGAAATATACTTATTTCTCCCTGCAAAATGCAAATAAATGTATATAATTTATACAATGTGATTTTCTGGATTTTATGTTTGATATTCTATCTCTCAATGTTAAAATCAACCTACCCTTAAAATTATAGACTGTTCATGTCTTTGCCAGTGGGCAAAATTACAAAATCAGCAAGGGATCAAATAATTATTCTCCCCCTCCCTGCCCTGTATATCTTAGTTACTATGAAAATTACTTTCCATATTGAAGGTGATTATTGTGGACAACAACATTTTGGGGACAAGTCACTTACAGCTCTTGATCTTCGAGCAATCAGTGGCCTCGCCAAGACTCATGCGGACCAGCTCTCCATTTTCTTCTTTGTAAATTGTAAGTTCTCCCAAGAGAGTTTGGAAAACCACAGGCAGGTCATCCTCCCGCACCTGTAAAAGGGGCAAAAGTGTCAAATAAATAAGAAGCACTTATAATGTAAAGTAAGTGCAAAAGGCATTGTAACTTCCATAAAGCAAACAATACACTCAATTGTGAAGTAGGGTATGGTGTCAGATTTAGGTATAACTAAGTCCAGATTGTGACACCTTTGCTGATAAAATGTTATGCTGACTTTTCAAAGAAAAAATGTTATGGTTATGTTAACTTTTACTATGTTTATTGAGAAGAAAACAAAAATTCTGAATGTATGACTAGCACAGGACAAACCATCTTAAATGGAGATTATTTCATCAGGCACAGGGAACACAGAAGATTTGCTTTATATAGAAATAAGAAAATAGGTCAGATTCCAGATTGTACAGCGATGAATCAACATTTGTTCATCTAAAGAAGATAAAACAGAGGTTAGGGGTTGAGTGTAAAAGAAGGCTAAAAAATAAGTAAAGGTTGTTAGCATGCATTGTAAAAGCGGATATTAATATTATGTGCAGATATCGCTGTATTAGCATGAAATGTGAAAATGTATCACTGAAAAAACAAAAGTAGGTGACAACAATCAGTCCCCAGTTTCATACGCACTGCGACTGAACGCACAAAGACAGCACATGTAAGCAGAAGATTCTGCCATGTTCTTCACAAAGTAACCGTTGGATCATTGTTTCCCTGGTTGTCAGGGCTTATAAGCTATTTCGTACAGGGCAGGAAGCTTTTGAGGTCTATGGCAACCCAGACAGAGCACAGCCAAGACGACACTGAAACGGTAAATATGCTCCAGAAATCTGTAGATAAAGCCTTCTAGAGATTGTCAGAATTCAAGATATGCAAAATACACAGTATAATGACCCAGGAAAATGACCACTACAGTCAGGCTCTCCCCAGCCTAAAAGAGGCAAGAATAGGAAGCATTAAATTATACTTGGGATCAAGTTGAATACATGCAGGATAAATGAATATGTGATTAAATGGGTCATCAAGAGATTAGGTCATGAATATTGGATTGATGGAAGTGAAACTCCTGTGAACTCAGGGCCAAATCAGCCATTTAGAGAATTAAAGGGAACCTCTCACCCTATTCTTGATGCCCATGATAGCAACCATGCATAGTTATAGATCCAGCCAGCACTTCCCAGAGCTACTACAGGAGATTTTGACAGGTGTCTCCAATAGGGGGAAGACCTGTCAGCCACCACCTAGAGTGGTGCTGGGAAAAGCTGAGAACCTTAAAGTATATTTCATGCAGCCAGGCTAGTACTCGTGCTGTCCAAAGTTTAGGCAGCATGAATAATGTAAAGGGTTTCCTATTAAGAGTGTCACCTAGATGATACTGCCACAAGGCTCCTAGCCGTTATTATTAGTGATGAGCGAGTATACTTGTTGCTCGGGTTTTCCGGAGCATGCTCAGGTGGTCTCCGAGTATTTTGGCATGCTTGGAGATTTATTTTTCATTGTCTTATCTTCATGATTTGCGACTGCTAGACAGCTTGAATACATGTGTGGAATGCCTGTTTGTTAGGGAATTCCCACATGTATTCAGCCTGTCTACAATGACCCTAAGCACACAGCTAAAATAACAAAGGAGTGGCTTCAGAAAAACTCTGACATTCTTGACTGGCCCAGCCATAGCCCTAACCTAAACCCAATTGAGCATCTCTGGAGAGACCTGAAAATGGCTGTCCACCAACTTTCACCATCCAACCTGACAGAACTGGAGAGGATCTGCAAGGAAGAATGGCAGAAGATCCCCAAATCCAGGTGTGAAAAACTTGTTGCATCATTCCCAAGAAGACTCCTGGCTGTACTAGCTCAAAAGGGTGCTTCTACTCAATACTGAGCTAAAAGTCTTAATACTTATGACCATGTGATATTTCAGTTATTCTTTTTTAAAAAAAATTGCAAAAATTTCTATATTTGTTTTTTTTTTTTCAGTCAAGATGGGATGCAGAGTTTACATTAATGAGAAAAAAATGAACTTTTTGATTTTGCCAAATGGCTGTAATTAAACAAAGTGAAAAATTTAAAGGGGTCTGAATACTTTCCGTACCCACTGTATGTACTTGGACAAGAATACAGTAATTAACTGGATCCAGCATGGGTTTGTAGCAAACAAGTCATGCAAGACTTATCTAATTTCCTTCTATGATGGAATCACTGACTGGGTGGATAAGGGAAATGTGGTACCGTATTTTTCGGACCATAAGACGCACTTTTTTCCCAAAAAATTTTGGGTGATAGTGGGGGGTGCGTCTTATGGTCGCAATATACTCACCTCCGGGGCTCTGCAGTGCGGTGGTGGAAGCGGGCGGGGCTCTGCGGTACGGTGATGGCAGCGGGCGGGGCTCTGCGGTGCGGTGGTGGCGGCTCCGCCGGCATTTCCTCCAAGCCCGGAGGCCCCCCTTCACCGGAGCACAGCCCGCCGCCACCACCGCCCTGCAGAGGCCCACCTGCCCCAGCACAACTGCCCCAGCCTCAGGACAGTTGCCCCAGCAAAGCTGCCCCAGCCCCAGGACAGCTGCCCCAGCCCCAGGACAGCTGCCCCAGCCCCACACAGCTGCCCCAGCCTCAGGACAGCGGCCCCAGCACAGCTGCCCCTGCCCCAGCACAGCTGCCCCAGCCTCAGGACAGCTGCCCCAGCACAGCTGCCCGAGCACAGCTGCCCCAGCACAGCTGCCCCTGCCCCAGCACAGCTGCCCCAGCCTCAGGACAGCTGCCCCAGCACAGCTGCCCCTGCCCCAGCACAGTTGCCCCAGCACAACCAACCTGCCCCAGCACAGAGCCGCCACGGCACGAGCCTGGACCACTGAGTGACCCCTGTGACTACTCCTCCACCTGTGCCGGATCCCTTCCCAGGTAAGCTGAATTCGGACTGTAAGACGGACCCCCATTTGACACATTTTTTTCCCTATTTTCCTTCTGAAAATTGGGGTGCATCTTATGGTCCGGTGCGTCTTATAGTCCGAAAAATACGGTAGATGTAGTGCATCAACTTCAGCAAAGCATTTGATAAAGTACAGGTGCATCTCACAAAATTAGAATATGATCAAAAAATTCATTTCTTTCAGTTCTTCAATACAAAAAGTGAAATTCATTATATAGAGTCATTACAAACAGAGTGATCTATTACAAGTGTTTATTTCTGTTATGTTGATGATTATGGCTTACAGCCATTGAAAACCCAAAAATCATTATCTCAGTAAATTAGAATACTTTATAACACCAGCTTGAAAAAATGATTTTAAAATCCGAAATTTTGGCCTACTGAAATGTATGTTCAGTTAATGCACTCAATACTTGGTCAGGACTCCTTTGACATCAATGACTGCACCAATGCGGCATGGCATGGAGGCGATTCAGCCTGTGGCACTGCTGAGGTGTTATGGAAGCCCAGGTTATATAATAGGAGTTTCACTTTTTGTACTGAAGAACTGAAATATATTCACCTTTTGATGATATTCTAATTTTGTGAGATGCACCGGTATCTCATACCATCCTTATTGAAAAAAATGACCAAGTATGGGCTTGACAAGGCTCCGGTTAGGTGGATTCATAACTAGCTTAGTGATCATACTCAAAGAGTGGTAATAAATGGTTGCAGATCCAATTGGAAGAACATTTCAAGTGGGGTACCACAAGGCTCTGTCCTGGCCCCAGTGTTCAACATTTTTACAAATGACCTAGGAACTGAAGGTAAACTAATCAAATTTGCAGATGGTGCAAAGCTAGGAGGGATAGCTGACATAAAAGACGACAGACAAAGGATTCAGAAGGATCTAGATAGGCTTGAACAATGGGCAGTGACTAAAAGAATGGTATTTAACAGGGAGAAATGCAATATTCTACAACTGGGCAAGAAAAATGAAAATTACATCTACATAATGGGAGAAATAGAAATAAGCAGCAGCACATGTGAAAAAAACTTTGTCTATACTAATAGTAGATCACAGACTGCACATGAGTCACCAGTGTTATGCAGCAGCAAAAAAAGGCAAACAGTTCTAGGATGCATTAAGAGAAGCATAGAGTCTAGATCACGTGAAGTAATTATCCCCTTCTTTTCCTCTGGGCAACACATTTAAAAAAAAAAAAAAAAGACATTGAAAAACTGGAGCAAGTTCAGAGAAGCGCTACCAGGATGATGAGCAGACTGCCAGGTATGTCCTACAAGGAACGATTAAAGGATCTGGGAATGTTTAGCTTGCAAAAAAGAAGGCACAGAGGAGACTAGAAGGATCATCCTTCTTATTCTCATTTCCACATGGAAACATGAGAAGCAATGGAATGAAACTGAAAGGGAGACAATAAAGATTAGATATTAGAAAAAAAAAACCTTTCACAGTGAGGGTATGTGCACACACAGCGGATTTGGCACTGCGGATCCGCAGCAGTTCCGCAGACAGTGTACAGTACCATGTAAGTCTATGGGATTTCCAATCCGCAGTGCACATGCTGCGGTTTTTTCACTGCGAAAAAGCTGCGGTTTTAAATCTGCAGAAAGAATTGACATGGAGAAAACCGCTGGCCAATCTGCAGGAAAACCGCAGGTCACTTTACATGCGGTTTTACCTGCGGATCCACATAGAAAAATCCGCTGGTGAATCCACAGCGTGTGCACATAGGTTGAAGGTGATCAATGAGTGGAACAGGCTGCCAAGAGAGGTGGGGAGTTCTCCGATGGAATTCTTCAAACAGAGGCTGGACAGACATCTGACTGTGATGGTTTAGTGACTCCTGCGGTGCATTGAGCAGGGGGTTAGAAACGATGATCCTTGAGGTCCCTTCCAACTGTAACATTCTAAGAAATATTTAATCTTTACATAAACTTGATGTATTTGTAAAAAAAAGTTTAAAAACAACTTCCTGATCACTAGGGTTTGACTGCTTGGATCCCCACCATATTGAGAATGGGCCTCTGCAAAGTTCCATTTATTCTCTGAGAATGCTGGAGATAACTGAGCACAGTACTAACTTATGTTCTGCATGACGTGAACCGATATGAATACTGTGAAGTGAAAACTCAGCAGTAAGATGAATGTATCTATATAAAAACGTTAGCCAACACAGAAACATAATACACATGGTCTAGTCTATGCAGGGGCTACACGAGTCAAGCTGCCAAACATTGTTCTATTCGCACGCTGTCACAATCCAGCAGTTTACAGTCACATAGAATGCCTGCAGACTTGTGTCAAGCCTGAACATATCCTTTAATGTCCCCTATATGGCTTCCATGTCTCCACTGTGCGCTACTACTTTTTAAATAAAAATAAGTAAAATCTCTCACCTGTCCCCGCGCCCACGCCGAGCGGCTCGTGCCTCTTCCTTCTTTTACTGGCTGGCTCCCCGCATTTATTATACAGCCATAGGCGTATTAGAGGCCAGAGCACGCTGGTGTCACATCATAGCCTACGACGGATGTCATTACAATAATATATATATTATTTCTATCCAATCACAGCAGTCTGACAAAAGCCAGAAAGAGGAAGATGGTAGACAAGGGCCAAGTTAGATATATCAGTGACTGGAGGAACGATATCACCTCACAGAAACTGACAAGTACCGCAGTCTACAGAGATAACAGACTGGCTGCATAGCTGAAGAAACTCCCGGACTCCACAGACAGATCTTGAGCCGGTATAGCCTCAGTGCCCACAGTCTTGCCATCAAATCTAACTGGCACAGTGTTAAAAGCCCAGGGAGGACAGACTGTGCCCACACTGGAGGCCCTGGAGGAGGAGACTTCTTTCCTACAACATTGCACCAAATACTCAGCAGTGAGTGTCCCTCACTTCAGGAGACTGATCTCTTCCTGGAAAAAAAAAGGAAAACATATCCTGCTGGGGGAAGAGAGCACGGTGGAGATAGCAGCACAGTAGGTGAGGGCATGCCATAGACTTTGAGAAAGAGCTTACGCTATACCATGGACTTCAATAGCCACTACCTTAGATGAGCCTTATCCATTGTTCCTACAGTTCTTACCCATCATCCTCACAGTCGCTAGCCCCATTTCCTATTGTACCCTGCTTTGGCAAAACTAATGTGCATTTGGTCCTGCTAATAAAGCTTATATGAATTAGATAGATGTTAGATTTAACTTTATTGCTCTGCTAACAGCTGTTTGGACTAGTTCAATCAGCGGAGTCATGCCACTGCTGACTTACACCTTGTGTGACAGGGAGGCTGAAGGAGGAGGTTCTGGCAGAGACGGGGCACGCACTCACCTGTGCTGTTACAAACAGGAAAACTCTAGAAGTGTGATCAGCTCCTCCAGAATCAGGAGCGAGACATGCCCAAGTGTGGCATCTAAGCAACAGTGCAGAATGCGGGCAGGGACTATATTACAAACGGTCAGCATTCTACAGCATAGAAACACGCAAAATAGGAGGAAAAAAGCCCGGACATCACGTTTAACAATGAGCCAGATGACTAATTTCTGAAATTATAATTTGTATGTGGGGCCTAATGCATCACAGATTTCACGTCAGAATTCAGACATAAAAGCTCTGAAAAGTCACAAAATGTAGGCACAACGCCGAGGTTTTACAATTATTGGTGTTCTCAAAAAACTCTCAAAGTTCCAGCAAGATGGGAGGGCTGAGACGGGATGGGGATGTTAAACTCATGATGAGTGTCTGGGGGTCGCTACTCCTCAAATCGTACTCCAGCAGGGATTCTAGTAGGGTTTGTGGTGATGCGCACACAGAGGTGTAAGGCGCTCATCTGATGCAACCGATTCATGAGCTTACGACTCTTACAATGGCATCTGAGCAGTGGTTTTATGACCTGGCTGGTCAAGGGCCAGCTGACTGCAGCAGAAACTTCAACTGGATGACTATGGGAGGTGCATTATACTGCATGGAGGACTATGGGGAGTAGATTATACTATAGGGAGGACTATGTGGGAGTGCATTATACTACAGGGAGGACTATGGGTTGTGAATTATACTATATGGGGGGTTATGGGATGCATTATACTATATTGGGGCTATTGGGGTGCATTATACTATACAGAAGGCTATGGAGATTAATTATACTATATGGAGGATGGGAGTGCATTATACTTCTGCTATGGGGCCCATGATATGTATGCCCCTGGTGAGTATAATAGTTTATTTTTTTCTATACTTCAAAGAACAGCAGCAGAACGGGGGACATAGACAAGGATGGGTGATATATAGACAAAGATGAGGCCCAGAATAAGGAGCATATACCAGGATGGGGGATATATTTTATCTACACATACACACAAACTAGGATAGGGCCAGTATGAGAGACATATTATAGATGATTCTGGATTGGGGGGGGGTCCCGTTCGATATCTTGCACTGAGGCCCATCAGACTATTTACGCCACTGCATCTGAGGGATGTTAGCTCAGATAGCTCATTGTTTACACTGGACACTTTTATAAGAAAAGAAAAAATTATAATGATAGACAAAAACCTGACCAGCACCTCCATATAATGTGAACAGGTGCAAACTGCAATGCCTGCATATCCACAAAAAAAAAAAAAAAAAAAGGAAAACCGCAGCACTCTAAGTGCCAAAATGTATGTAAACACTGACTACATGAAATTCAAACTGCATTATTGCTAAATAAAATATACTTACAAAAAATGAAGGCTTTTAGCATATAAATTGGCCAATTCATGTATGCCCATCAACAATGGCAAGGTGACCTCCCTCTGATGGGTACCTATCCTAACATGCCTCTCTTGGGCTATAAGCCTACAACCAGCACTAATTAAAAGCACCCTTGGACTGATGGGAGGAGTGCAGAGTCAGAAAGGAGGCAATAGTAAACTAAACATAAAACCTTACCAGGTGCCCATCAGAGGGAGGTCACCTTGCCATGGTTAATGCACATACAGGTGCTTCTCACTAAATTATAATATCAAAAAGTCAATTTATTTCAGTTCTTCAATACAAAAAGTGAAACTGCTATATTATATAGAGTCATTACAAACAGAGTGATCTATTTCAAGTGTTTATTTCTATCAAAGTTGATGATTATGACTTACAGCCAATGAAAACCCAAAAGTCATTATCTCAGTAAACTAGAATAATTAACAAAACACCTGCAAAGGCTTCCTAAGCATTTAGAAAGGTCCCTTAGCCTGTTTCAGTAGGCTCCACAATCATGGGGAAGACTGCTGACTTGACAGAAGTCCGGAAGGCAATCATTGACACACTCCACAAAAAGGGTAAGCCACAAAAGGACATTGCTAAAGAAGCTGACTGTTCACAGAGTGCTGTATCCAAGTATATTAACAGAAAGTTGAGTGGAAGGAAAAAGCGTGGTAGAAAAAGATGCACAAGCAACCGGGGAAACAGAAGCCTTGAAAGGATTGTTAAGAAAAGGCCATTCAAAAATTTGGGGGAGACTAACAAGGCGTTAACTGCTGCTGGAGTCATTGCTTCAAGAGCCATCACACACACAGACTATCCAGGACATGGGCTACAAGTGTCGCATTCCTTGTGTCAAGCCACTCATGACTAAGACAATGCCAGAAGCGTCTTACCTGGGCCAAGGAAAAAAAAAAAAAAAAAAAAAAGAACTGGGCTGTTGCTCAATGGTCCAAGGTGTTTACAGATGAAAGCAACAAATTTTGAATTTCTTTTGGAAATCAAGGTCCCATAGTCTGGAGGAAGAGTGGAGAGGCCACAATCCAAGCTGCTTGAGGTCTAGTGTAAAGTTTCCACAATCAGTGATGGTTTGGGGAGCCATGTCATCTGCTGGTGTAGATCCACTGTGTTTTATCAAGACCAAAGTCAGCGCAGCCGTCTACCAGGAAATTTTAGAGCACTTCATGGGCTTCCATAACACCTCAGCAGTGCCACAGACTGATGGCCTACATGCCACGCTGCATTGATGCAGTAATTGATGCAAAAGGAGCCCGGACCAAGTATTGAGTGTATTTACTGAACATACATTTCAGTAGGCCAACGTTTCGGATTTTAAAATCATTTTTCAAGCTGGTGTTATAAAGTATTCTAATTTACTGAGATAATGACTTCTGGGTTTTCATTGGCTGTAAGCCATAATCATCAACATTAACAGAAATAAACACTTGTAATAATAGATCACTGTTTGTAATGACTAATGAATATATGAGTTTCCCTTTTTGTATTGAAGAACTGAAATAAATTCACTTTTTGATGATATTCTAGTTTTGTGAGAAGCACCTGTACATGAATTGACCAATTTATGCACAAAGAACCTTCATTTTATGCAAGTATATTTTATTTAGCAATAATGCAGTTTAGCTCTCATGCATTCAGCGTTTGCATATATCTTGGCCCTTACAAAGTGATGCTGTGCTTTTATTTTCATGTTATGCAGTCATTACAGTTTGCACCTGTTCACATTATATGGAGGTGCTAGTGAGGATTTTTGTTTAGTTTACTACTGGAAGTTGTGATTGCCTCCTTTCTGACTCTGCACTCCTCCCATCAGCCCAAGGGTGCTTTTAATTACTTCTAGGTCCTACCTGACCAATTAAATTGTAGGCTTATAGCCAGAGAGAGGCATGTTAGGATAGGTACTATCAGAGGGAGGTCACCTTGCTGTGGTTGATGGGCATACATGAACTGGACAATTTATGCGCCAATAACCTTCATTTTATGCAAGTATATTTTATTTAGCAATAATGCAGGCTAGAGCTCATGTATTCAGTGTTTGTATATATACTGGCCCTTAGATTGCTGCTGCACTTTTTTGTCGATAGATTATACTTGGAAGACAACAATTGCGTTCTCGATGGGCGATGCAAAACAGGATTGTTACGGTCACTTTAAAAATCTGAATTTCAGATTTGCTGAGCTCTAAAATGCTGACGTATAAATAACCATGCATCGCCTCTAGTTCCCCTGGTTCTCAGATAAATTTGCATATATTTAGGGGTCCAATTTGGGATGTGTATTCTGCATCAAGTTATGTGTCTTGGCAGTGAACTTTGCAGTCTAAGTAGTTATGGTGGTCTGAATAGAGAGATCAGCCTTTTAACATGGGGAATGGTAACACCCAGTTGTCCATTAAGTAATATTTTGAGGAAAATATCAGAAATAGCAATGGAGAAGGAGAGATGCTCCAGAATTATTTCATGGAAAATATATATACTCACTCCTTGTGTTGTTGCTGTGGTTTACATATTTGATAAAGTAGTGAGATAGTTCTGAGACTGGGGGGTAATATTGTAAGAGGACTGGTGGGACTTGTGTGTAAAGGCTGCATTATAGTCCCAGTCCACACCTGGACATTATTATGATCAGTATTTCCAGTGACTTATCACTGGAACTGGGGGCTGCTGTTGGTAAAAACAGTGTAGGTATCCAATATACCATGTTATATTTTAACATGTCTATTTTACAATCGCAAATGCCCTCCTCATTATCAGGTAAAACAACACCCTTTAATGAGCGCAACAGCAAGTTTTCTGCCAATGTTATTAACCTCAGGTTGACAATTATTTACTTTCTGGGTTTTTGATTTGTCCTTTGCCCTTTTCTTTAAGCATGATGGCTAAAGAAGAAGTAGTTATGTAGTTACAGTCAAAAGAACTGAAAAAAGTCATAAGTCCATTTCATTAACTTTTTTTGCTCTGCAGAAATTTGGCATCTGTCCTCTTTGTAGCAGAAAAAAAAAAAAAAATTATTAGAGAAGGGAAAATTTATCAGAGTAAATCCCTGGATCAATTAACCATTACCAACTAAGTTGTACAGATGGTCTGTAATACTGTGTTTTTCTAGAAAGACAGCCAAACCTGTCCACAAAGATCATCAATATTCTGGGGAAAAGGAGAAGTTCATAGTCTTTGAAAATAAATAAATGGAAATTCACCCACTTAAGTAGAAAGCATGGGAAGTAATCTGTTGTACTGCGGTTAGAATATCAATGTATCTGTATAACAATAACACACTAGTGCCCCAAATAAGGTGAACGATGCAGCAGATTGGCGGGTTCCTGCTACCTCCATATAGCGTCTGTAGTATCAAATCTATGCACTTAGAGAAACTAAAGAGACCCTAGTTACCAACATGGGAAGAATTCATCAAAGGCTACAGGGCTGCGCTCTCACATGAACGTCTCCTATTCCACCTCGTTCTAATAGCAACTAGAGTAGGATCTTATGTGTGAATAGATGGACAACATCAAGACAGTCTATAATGTAGCAGAGCTACATAATGAAACACTGATCTCATGAAACGCTCCTGATTGTTTGATACCCAAAGTCAGCTCTAGCTGGCAAGTTTCCCAAGTTGCAATCTGTCCCTATAACCATGGTTGTGGATTCGGAGCCCATTTTGGTGGAGTAGGAGTTGGAGTCGGTGTCATGGAAATTGAGGAGTCAGAGTTGGATGTTTGGCTTACCGACTCCACAGCCCTGGTATGAGGGGATAATTATACACCCGGATAGGGGATATTGGTACAGAATTTACCACATTTTTTGCTTCAATTTTTTTTTTTTATTTCCTCCTCTAAAACCTAGGTGTGTCTTATGGTCTGATGGAGTTTATGGTCCGAAAAACACAGTAGTTGGTGATTACATGGTCTCTGGTTCCAATAAAAGCAGAATTGCTGATGCTTCTATTCACTACAGAGAGCTTATTGTCACTACTTAAGAAAAATAAAAGACAGAAGTGTTTATAAACCGATTCTATCTTCCCCCAAGGGGTCCCTGGTTGAGAAACAAGTACATGCCCTGCTCCTGCGCAGGCGTACTTATCTGCCCTGTGGAGGGCAGAGCAGATTCCTGCAGTTTGCAGGCGCTGGGCCTCTCTAACCTTTCACAGCGTCTGCGCACTGCAGTACTTTGCTCTGCACTCAACAGGGTAGAGAAGTACGCCGGCACAGCACCGCGATGACAGGGAGCCTATGAAGCAATCAGGAGAGCAACATCGCAATAAAATGGGAGGCGCCGGATTCGGACCTGCGAAACCCATCGGACCGGACCGCCTTCCAGGGTGAGTATAATAAAACTTATTTTTCTTATGTTTCAGGTTGGATCGGTGGCTTATCTACAGCATTATAGAATGCTGCATATCAGGCCTGAAAGGCAGTGGCCGTATCTTATATAGGCCAAAACTGCTGATAGGTTCCCTTTAAAAGGTGTTGTCCCACGATCAAAGTACTCTTTAATTAATATATCTTGGAATAATAATTTCCACAATTAGATGTGTTAAAGGGAATCTGTCACCCCATTTTTGGCCTATAAACTGCAGCCACCGCCATCAGGGGCTTACCTACAGCATTCTGTAATGCTGTAGATAAGCCCCCGATGTAACCTGAAAGAGAAGAAAAACAAGTTAGATTATACTCATCGGGGGGGGGGGGGGGGGCGCGGTCGGGTGTGGTGGGTGTCCCGGACCGGCACCTCCCATCTTCTAGAGATGATGTCCTCCTCCTTACTTCTGCTGCGGCTCCTGCGCAGGCGTACTTTCTCTGCCCTGTTGAGGGCAGAGTAAAGTACTGCAGTGCGCAGGAGCCAGGAAAGGTCAGAGAGGTCAGGCGCCTGCACACTGCAGTACTTTACTCTGCCCTCAACAAGGCAGAGAAAGTACAAGGACATGGTATGATCATACCACAGCTTCTGAGCAGTGGAGGAAGCAAAAGAGGACACAGACAGGACAGAACAGTACTGCAAATTATTATTTTGTGAGTTAAAACACGTCACTACCTGTTAACCCTTTCGCGCCTGAGCCTGTTTTTGCCTTCGTGACCAGGCCAATTTTTTCAATTCTGACCAGTGTCACTTTATGAGGCCATAACTCTAGAACGCTTCAACGGATCCTGCGGATTCTGACATTGTTTTCTCATGACATATTGTACTTCAGGATAGTGGTAAAATTTCTTAGATATGAACTGCGCTTATATGTTAAAAAAACTCGAAATTTGGCAAAAATTTTGAAAATTTTGCAATTTTCAAACTTTTAATTTTTATGCCCTTAAATCAGAGAGTGATATCGCACAAAATAGTTAATAAATAACATTTCCCACATGTCTACTTTACATCTGCACAATTTTGGAAACATAATTTATTTTTTTTTTGGAAGTTATAAGGGTTAAAAGTTGACCAGCGATTTCTCATTTTTACAACAAAATTTAAAACACCATTTTTTTTAGGGACCACCTCACATTTGAAGTGAGTTTGGGGGGTCAATATGACAGAAAATACCCAAAAGTGACACCATTCTAAAAACTGCACCTCTCAATGTACTCAAAACCACATTCAAGAAGTTTATTAACCCTTCAGGTGCTTCACATGAATGAATGGAATGTGGAAGGAAAAAATAAACATTTAACTTTTTTTCACAAACATTTTACTTCAGAACCATTTTTTTAATTTTCACAAGTGTAAAAACAGAAAATGAACCACAAAATTTTTTGTGCAATTTCTCCCAAATACGCCGATACCCCGTATGTGGGGCTAAACCACTGTTTGAGCACACGGCAGAGCTCAGAAAGGAAGGAGTGCCGTTTGACTTTTTCAATGCAGAATTGGCTGGAATTGAGATAGGACGCCATGTCGCATTTGGAGAGCCCCTAATGTGCCTAAACAGTGGAAACCCCCACAAGTGACCCCATTTTGGAAACTAGACCCCTTAAAGAACTTATCTAGATGTGTGGTGAGCACTTTGAACCCCCAAGTGCTTCACAGAAGTTTATAACGTAGAGCCATGAAAATAAAAAATCAGGTCTCGATGACGTCGGGGGTCCCAGCATGCATTGTGCACCGGGATCCCCGCGTTATAAGGTATGAGGGGGTCCCGGGGGGCACAAAACCGCCGACAGTAGATAAACGTCGGCGCTGCACAAAGCCCAGCAAGCGCCAACGTTTATCTACTGTGGGCGGACGGGAAGAGGTTAAAAGACTTTACCGAAAGAATCATTTGCGATCCCATGCTGTCCTCTTTTCATTCCTCCCCTGCTCAGGAGCTGTGGTATGATCAGACCATGTTTCTGCATGGTCAGACATGGTCATTACACAGTACATAGCACAGACAAATTTATATAATTATCTCAGCACAGGACCATTTTATTTAATTACATCCAATTGTAGAAATTATTATTCTAAGATCTATTAATTAAAACGTACTTTGTTCGTGGGAAAACACGTTTAAGTTAAGACGGAACAAGCAATAAATTGAACACCTCATTTTAACAGCAAGCCTATTACACTACATACATGTAAGCTAAAAGGGTTGTCTGACTACTTGTTTACAAATTATTAAAGTCACTTTTCAATTTACAAACATAACATTTTGCTGCATTTACCCAAAACTTGGGGGTGACTTTGGGGTGATGAGACTGTTGGAATTGATCTAGAAGTGCTAATGTCCCATAACGGTCTGTGTTGTGAACACTTTTGACCTTGCTTCTGAGTTTGGGCTCCCTCTGCTGGTTGCTGGTGGTCTGGCTGACAGAAGTCAATCACCTGAGGAGGATGACTGGAGGTCAGGTGCTAGAGACTGGAGAGATTTAAGTGAGCAACCTTCCCTCAGCTGTTGCCGTTGATTTGGTTTTCTTCCTGAGCATTTTGGAAGTCTGCTTCCCTCCTGCTTTGTCCTGCATCTTTCAGATAAGTCATTTGTCTGCTTGAATCTTTTTGCATTTGATCCATTTTTTGCTTTTCTCTGACTTCTGCTTTGCTGGTGTGAGTTCAGCCTTGTTCCCTGCTGGGACCTGTGCTGGACTGTGTTCCATATGCCACAGCTCATGTCAGTCTTTTCAGTATTTCTTATCCCCTGTTATATCAGTATCTTTTGTTTTGCGTCCAGTTCACGCCCGAGTTCTGATTTAGTGGGGGAGAGGTCGAGTGGCCTCAGTATTTTTGCATATCAGACGTGTTGGATTTTTTCTTAGGGTTTTTTGCATGATTGCAGACAGTATCCTTTCCTGTCCTGTTCTATCTAGACAGATTGGGCCACATTTGCTTACTCTATTTGCTTACTCTATTTTCTGCCTGTGTTTTGTGCCTCATCTTGTCTCACCGGCAATATACAGGGGTTGGAAAAAATAATGGAAACACCTGGAAACATCAACAAAAGTTAGTTTAATATGGTGTAGGTCCACCTTTTGCAGCGATTACAGCCTCAATTCTCCGAGGTATGGATTCATACAAGGTGTGAATTGTTTCCAAAGGAATTTTAGCCCATTCTTCAGTTAAAACACCCTCCAGTTCTTTGAGCGACGATGGCGGCGGAAACCGACCTCTATCTTGAATCTCTAAAATCGACCATAAATGCTCAATAATGTTGAGGTCTGGGGATTGTGGGGGCCAGATGAGATTCTCAACTTCATTACAATGTTCCTCGTGCCATTCTTTAACGATTCTAGCTGTATGAATTGGTGCATTATCCTAAATAAATGCCTAAATAATCTCGGCTGTTAATTCTTCCATGAAGGCATATCATTGGCCCGGCGGATCTCCACGAAATAGCACCCCAGTTCATCACAGAACCTCCACCATGTTTTACGGTTTTAAAAGGCAGTCTGGATGGAATGCTTCTTTCGGCTGTCTCCAAAACGTACACTCGGCCAGAGGTCGGAAATAGGGTAACCGATTATTCGTCTGAGAATACCACGTTTCAACTGCTCGAGGGACCAATTCTGGAGGTTTCTACACCACTCTAAATGCTTGGAAACATTTGTGATTGAGAGCAGCGGTTTTCTAATTGCAGCTCTTCCGTGGAATCCAGATTTGTGCAGCTCCCGCCGAACTGTTTTCGTGGAAACTGGGTTCTGTAGGTGTTCATTAAGCTCAGCAGTGATTTTCGGAGCCCTGGTCTTGCGATCCTCTCTCACAATTCGCTTTAGAGTCCGATGGTCTCTCTCAGTCAACTTCGACTTTCGGCCGGACCTGTGCTTTGCTGCGGACATTTTTCCTTCTCTTTCAAACGCAGTCATTACTTTGGAGACAGTACCTCTTGCCACGCCAAGCATTTGGGCACTTTCTGCTACACTAGCGCCTGCCATACGAGCACCAACAATTTGGCCTCTTTGAAAATCCGAGAGATCTGTCATTGGTATCAGGTTCTCATCAATGTTCTTACAATTCTGCAAAACAAACAGTTAATTTACATACACATATCACATAACACAAATAATCAACTACAAAACACTACCATATGTCACGGTTTGCATGTTTATAACATGTTGGAAGATTATGATGCCAAAACGTCAGGTGTTTCCATTATTTTGTCCAACCCCTGTATGTTCGGGGGGCAATCTATTCCTTTGGGGTTCTACTCCGTGGCAGTTTAGCTTTCCCCTTTCTCTCTTTAGACTTAGATAATTCTCTGGCTGTGCCGAGGCGTCTAGGGCATCGTAGGTACGTCCCACGGCTAATTCTAGTTGTGTTGTCAGTTTAGGGGTCTGGAATCCACTAAGTTACCAACCTCTCTGGTTATCTGGTTGCCTAGCTTATTCCCCTGCTATCCTCCTCAGTTACCTAATCATAACAGGTCCACATAGCAGTGGGGTTGGAACATCAGCAATGCCCTCACTTTTGGGGGCTGTTGGCCTGCTTCTCAGCATGTATGGTATCGCCCTCAGTGTTCCGGTCCACTCGTGCTCCGTAGAGAAGTGCAGGTTGTGCTCTATTGGCATCTCGTGGAAATTACCTCTGAACTGAAAGTGGCATTTATTTACATCGGTGCTCAGATCAAGTCGATACGGGGGAGTGGGGAGAAGGGATGCAATTACTGAAAGAACATTTTTATTATTTGCTGTACAGTCGGACAAATCCTTTAAAATTCACTAACTTACCAAAATGTAGTCAGTCTGGTACGTGGAAAGCATCAGCACGGAGACATTGTGCTCTGCCAGTGGAGCAATGACTGACTTGGCAATCTTTGTAACGCCTCCAGTCTGGATCCCGTTGGACAGCACATTCAGGACCCGCCAGGTATGCTCTGCCACATGTAGGAAATCGGACTGCGGTAACTCTGCCAAATATAAAACGCCATTAGAATCATAGAAAAGTTTAAAGACTCTATAAAGAGAATGAAAGGAAATAAACATCCCTAAAAGGAAAGACGTACCTGTAATCTCATGGCATACAATACATTATATAAGGACTGGATACAATCTGGTCAGTAATCATCATTCCTGGTGATGGGGGCTTCCTCCCTGCACTACATGCAATCACCCACAACCCTGAGAGCACGGAGCAAGCTGCCAATGCAATTCCCTCCGACTTTGCAGAGGTAGTAAATGACAATGGGGACAGAAGAACGGACCCAGCTAGTGTACTTACTACAGGTTCACATGTTCAGTATTTAGTCAGTATTTTCCCTCAGTGTTTGCGAGACAAAACAAAGAAAGGAAAAAGCAGAGGAAAAGTATAATAGAAACCCGTCACCACTTCTGGATTTATCACCCACTCACTGCTGGTTTTGGCTTACAGATACTGATGTAAAATATTGACCAAATACTGATAGTGTGAATGATGCCTTGAGTCTAGGCAGCAGTGCGCCACTGGAATACAAGAAAAAAAAAAAAAAAAAAAAAAAAAGAGTGCTGCCTTTAATCATTCTTTCACACCCAAGCAGATATGCTACCAGAAAACTGAACATTTGTGGCACCTATAATGGTATGTCCAAGTAAACTAGACCCAGCTCACTCATTCCAAAATTGGTCGGATCAGTGGGGAGAGCATGCCGCTGCATGGAGTTTTGGATAAATATGTCCGGAGGATAAAAAAAATAAAAAAAATCCAGCTTTCAGTATATATTAGAAATTAAAAAAAAAAAAAAAAAATAGACTTAGAAAAATTTACATATTTTATAGGACTAAGAACACTGTACCTTTCGAAACGTATTGGTTTTGATTGAGGGTAGTCACTTCACCTTTTGTAAAGTATGCATACTTTCACTTCTTTAATGCATTAAATAAAATTTGATGTTTTTATATACTGGAAGCTGGATCATTTACCCTTCCGGTACCTAATGGGATCCATACTGTTTATTAGAAGCACTAGATTTTATTTTTTTTTAATTAAAAGAGAAACGCTCACTTTCACTTATACTCACTCTCAAAAAGAAAAACAAAAAAAAAAAAAAAAACTACAGGGTCCTCACCAATCCACTACTCTGTGTGCAAAAGGCAACCAGACATTGAGCCAAACACAAAAGCAAAGTGCTATTCCCATCAGCAGTTTGTCTGATGACAAAGGATGAAATCATCCCTTGTGTTCTCTCCACGATTTCTAAACTGTTTGCCAGTCTGCCGGATTTTCTGCACGCTTCTAAAACAAATAGTGTTGGCAAGTATTTTTCGCTGTTTATTTTAACTGGTCATTTTTAGGTGTATTGTTCCTTTAAAGGGGTCTTCTCATCTAATTAAACAGGCAAAATTGCAAAGTAAAAGAAAAGCAACTATGAAATCTTCCGCGCTTACGAATTGTTTCCTATTGATTTTGCACTATGAATTGGTTCGGATTGCTCGATCCAGACAGCTACAGTGTTAGGGCCATGTTCACATGTTCAGTACTTCACATCACTACTTGTAGGGCAAAACCAGGAGTGGGTAAAAAAATACAGAAGTGGTGACGTGTATGTTTTATACTTATCCTCTGATTGTCCCTCTCCTGGTTTTGGTTTACAAATACTGTGGTAAAATACTGACCAAATACTGAACGTGTGAACGTGGGCTTACTGTGCTACTCCGATGCTGTGGGGACAAAGTTGTCTCTATCATCAGCATGCGGGAGCGCAAGGTTCAGGTCACCAGCTCAGAAATGCTCCCAGCCCAATGGGGTCAATCTTCAGGAGTGCACCACCCCCCAGGCTAGCAGGAGGCCGAGGAGCTCTGCGCTCCTGAAGACAGGAACTTAGGATACCCCTTAAACGACCACAGACTGGATTTACCAGCAGCAATAAAGGCTCCAAACAGATGGGGTTCTCAATGATCTGGATTTAAGTCTCACATGCGGAGACACTTTACTAGGACGGGAACAGAATAATTCTTTCCATCCCAACAGATGTTCCCATCCGTTTCCATTTGACATTCGCAGATCAAAAACGTATTTTTTTAGTGCAGGTCAAAAGATGAGACGAGGCGACATCTGCTGTGATAACGTGCATGTCACCTGGACTGTAACGATTATCAGATGCTCATTGTCAATTACAAAGAACTGCGTATCTTGACCATTTAATTTGTATGAATATTCCATAATAAAAGGCTATTAAAGTCACAGCAGTCACCAAAAGCTGCACAATGCCAAGGGGACGATTTGCTTCATAAACTACACTTTATTACGTAAGGAGACCCATTGACAAATATGGTGACGGGAACATCACAATGAATCAGACTTGAGTAGCTTGTACAGTAATTGTCCGCTTCTGAAATCCCAACGTGTCAGTACAAATCCTTGCCGTCTCACCGTCTGATGTGCAATAGCTGCAAGAACGAGCTCGCTGACCCATTACAGAGCTGGGTGTCCTGGTTTCCTTCCTGGCACATTTCCTTTCCAGTTCCCTGCCCAGCTCTGATGCTTTCCAGTATCAACATTCCTAATGTGTTGTGAACGGATCGTTTGTATCTGCACTGTAAGCATATCAATCCCATACTGCACACGCCGAGGGCACCGCCTTGGAAACACATAATATATAATAAATCAGGCTCTATGAAAAAGAAAAAAAAAAAAAAGAAAAATAATCTTGTCTAGTGCTGCACCCCACCCCCACATGCACCATGAGCAAAACAAGAGAAAGCACCGTCCTGTTCACGTGCCAGCCATTATATCACTGGACAGATGCTTTATTCCCACATTTACACCTTTGAAACTTCCCATAGCAAAACAAGAATTTGGAAAAAAAAAAGGAAACAGGCCGACCCATGAGAATACAAGGCGATCCAGCATAATATATAAAACACAATACATCATCCGGGAAAGATCACCAATCATTTATGGTTTAGGAAATGTGAGGGATATGCAACAACAGAGGATACTATCTGTGCAAAATGAAGCACTACATAAAGAAGGCGCATAAAGCCACCCCTGCCTGCCCAGAGATGGCGCGCGCACAGCCCACCCCTGCCCGCCCAGAGATGGCGGGCGCACAGCCCACCCCTGCCCGCCCAGAGATGGCGCGCGCACAGCCCACCCCTGCCCGCCCAGAGATGGCGCGCGCACAGCCCACCCCTGCCCGCCCAGAGATGGCGCGCGCACAGCCCACCCCTGCCCGCCCAGAGATGGCGCGCGCACAGCCCACCCCTGCCCGCCCAGAGATGGCGCGCGCACAGCCCACCCCTGCCCGCCCAGAGATGGCGCGCGCACAGCCCACCCCTGCCCGCCCAGAGATGGCGCGCGCACAGCCCACCCCTGCCCGCCCAGAGATGGCGCGCGCACAGCCCACCCCTGCCCGCCCAGAGATGGCGCGCGCACAGCCCACCCCTGCCCGCCCAGAGATGGCGCGCGCACAGCCCACCCCTGCCTGCCCAGAGATGGCGCGCGCACAGCCCACCCCTGCCTGCCCAGAGATGGCGCGCGCACAGCCCACCCCTGCCTGCCCAGAGAGGGAACTGTAAAGACATTCCTAAAGAAATAAGGAAAAAAGGATTGTGAGATTGATTTCCAACCGCCAGATCCTTACATCTTTCGACACAGAATGTCGTAGGTGGACAGTCAGGAGACCCCCCGTGCACATTAGCTGATAGGAGGATTCCACCGGAATCGGTCAACTTTTAATTCATGTGTATGGAGTAGTGATGAGCGAGTATACTCGTTGCTCGGATTTTCCCCGAGCATGCTCGAGTGTCCTCCGAGTATTTTGGCATGTTCGGAGATTTCGTTTTCGTTGTCGCAGCTGCATGATTTGCGACTTGTAGACAGGCTGAATACATGTGGGAATTCCCTAACAAACAGGCATTCCACACATGTATTCAAGCTGTCTAGCAGTCGCAAATCATGCAGCTGAGACGATGAAAATGAAATCTCCGAGCACACCAAAATACTCGGAGACCACCCAAGCAACGAGTATACTCGCTCATCACTGATATGGAGGCCTTGTGTGTCCACCTAAAAAATAAGGTCAACTCCACCAAAACAGAGGCTTGACGGAGTACTAAGTGACTGTCTGCCTTATTATAGTGAATCGCTGTGTTGCGTTCTCTCTGAATCTCCTTTTTGGGGGATTCAGACAGAAACCCTGGCATAGTGATCACAGCACAGCATGAAAGGGAACCAGGATTGAAGCTCGATTCACACGTCAGTATAGTGGTCAAGATTCCGCATCACCCAAAAGTCAGGAGTAATTCCAAACTCATGATCCCTTTTCTCGGTTAATGTTCCAGTCTTGGCTTTGGCTTACAGATACTGATGAAAAGAATACTATCATGTCAGAGTAAGTTACTCAATAATCTCCACAAATAATTGATGGCACTTCCTATATTATACATTTCAAACCACACACAGACCAAGTGTACAAAAAGATGAGTAGCGAAGAGATCCAGAGTGTTAAAATTACTTTTATTGAAACAAAATAATTGAAAAACAGTAAAAAAAAAAAATAGCCATAACTATGAACCATATGCACAATTCCTAAAATATGTTATACCAATATGTAGAAGGGGTATTAGAAAAATTCAAGTGTTGTGCCCCCCCCTCCCATTTCAAACGGATCCTTGCATCCCCGGAAGAAGTTGGCGGTTAAACACACGTTGAGGTGATGGGATGCAACAGCTGTCAATCCTTGATTTATGGAATCTTGCCAACAAATCTACACACAGGTACTCATTAGTCTAAAGGGAATTTCTCTATAGAAGCATCGGCATGGAAGGCTTTATTTGTAAAAAATAGGGTGGATTTCCATAGTTCCTCTAGCACCCATGTGTTCCCATAATCACACTGAACTCTTTCTATTTGATGGAAGCTATTCATAACATTTCCACTGTTCACTGCAATGGCACATGCGGAACTCTAAGACCCCCTTTTGATTGATGTTAATATTGGGTTTGATTGTTTGTCCCTTCATGTTTATGTGCATTATTTGTGTACCAGTTAGATCTTCCTTTAGGCATTTGGCTTTTGATACATGATATCCCAGGTGCACAATAGGAATCAATTTGAGGCGGGGGGGGGGGGGGGGCACAGCATTTGAATTTTTCTACATATTGATATCATATTTTTGGATTTGTACAAACTGTTCATATTTTTGGTCACACTAGCGCCCCCTGTAGGACATTCTGCTTTTTTTTTTACTGTTTAATTTCTTTCAATAAAAGTAATTTTAACACTGTGGATCTCTTTGGTCCTCAGCTTTGTATACACTTAGTCTGAGTGTGAGGCTTGTACCATGTCAGAGTAGCCTAATGGCAGCCCCTATTAATTAGATGTTACCAGAGTCCCTCTCTGTAGCAGACCCAGCATTACGCAGGCGGCCTACTAATTTCAATAGACGTTACGCAGCTTTTCTTTAGTGGAGGGGCAGTGATGGAACTGTAGGCTATGTTCATTCTCATTGCTTCTTCAAGCAGAAGATGCTTCAGGATTTGCTCATTTTCTCTGGAGTTTTGTAAACCTGAAGAGCCTTGGGTTTTCTCCCCAAACACTTTTTAAACTTTTTGTTATATCATTTTTCACTGAGTATTTGGTGAGATTATTTTTACCTCAGTATGTGTAAGCCAAAACCAGGAGTGAGTGATAAGTACAGAAGTGGTGACGGGTTTCTATCATACTTTCCTCTGACTGTTCCTCTCCTGGTTTTATCTTAGAAATACTGAGGTCAAATACTCAATGTGTGAACGTGGCCATATGAGCCTTTAAAGGGAATCTGTCCCCCCTTTTTTGAGATATCATATAATGATATCATTCAATTGTGTGTCACATAAGGATTCTCTTAGTACTTTTGCTTCCCCCTGACCCCGCACCTTTCATGCATAAATACCTTGTTTATATCGGCTCAGATGTATGTAAACTGCCGCTGTCCGGTCCGCTGGGCGGGGCTTATTCACCTGCCCCCCCTCCTGTCTTTCTCTTCGCATTTCTTCTTGTGTAGAGCAAGACAGGGAGGGGGGGGCACAGGTGAATAAGCCCCGCCCAGCGGACCGGACAGCGGCAGTTTACATACATCTGAACCGATATAAAAAAGGTATTTATGCATGAAAGGTGCGGGGTCAGGGGGAAGCAAAAGTACTAAGAGAATCCTTATGTGACACACAATTGAATGATATTATATGATATCTCTAAAAAGGGGTGACAGATTCCCTTTAACACGGGTGGATAAATTACCCATCAAGCGCCAATCAACATTATAGCCGTTTCACCAGCACTTGTATGAGGCAATTACGTCACTGGGTTTAATATGACAAACAGGGATAACAGATTGTGAACAGTGTGACCCAGTTCTATACCTACACGTATTAGTGACGGCCATGCAGTAGGGCCACAGCCATACACTACACGAAAGGGACCATCAGGCGTCTGTCACAGCGTCTATAGGCCATGACCTGATATAACTAGTACTGAACGAAGAGGGACGTAACCGTACCTGTAAAGCCTTCCTCATCCAGCATCAATGTGTAATCCTCCGGAGTTTCTGTCAAACTGAAAAACTTGCATCTGGTGGAAAACAAACATTTACTGTGAAGGCAAATAATTCATGAAGAAATTCAATATTATTGATTATTATAAATAAAGAAAAAAGCAATAAAAGCAGCACTGCTCATCTGACTGCTCCGGGTCCATACTGCAGTGATGACAGTCTCCATATGGAGCCGAGCGACTGCTGCTGCAGGAATCAAACCCCAGCGGGCGACTGGCAGTGTAGAAATAGGAACTGGGGGGGGGGGGGGTGTAAGTGAGGTATTGCATTTTTTTTTTTTTTTTTTTTTTTACCATTTAACCCATTCTCATACTGTTGGCGGCACCCATATGGCAGTAGAGATAAGAATAAGAAATCACAAGAGTAATCTTCCCCCCGCACACCATGACGATCATTACATGATGCAACGCGCAGTAATAGTGACCACACTTTATGTCCACAGACTGACAGCATTCCTGCACTTTACTTTGAAAGGTTTTTGTTAAATGACGGCAAAGCAGCGATGTGACATAACGCAAGACATCCACAAGGAGGATCAGCGTGGAAGGGGTTAACAGTGTTAATGGGAAAACTAAAGAAGTACAAAGACTTTACACAGGCCATGCTCCTTTACCAACTGATAACCTGAGAAGCCAAGCAACGGCCATAGTGGCAAACTGGCTGCCCCAGGGGGTAAAGAATCGCGGGTTCAGGTCAGGACTCATTGGACTGTAGTATTGCGCTGGGTTGTGGTGAAGACAGAGGAATTGAGGGCAGATGTAAGCCTGCAGGAGGCAGAGCGACCGTGTGTGAGGATGCTCCGCGCTGTAAAGGACACATTTGGGAAGTTATGCCCCCGCCATCTATGGTACGTATTCCCCACCAAGTTACTGATCAGGTTTGGTTGGTGGTCTCCCTCACTAAACTTTCCAACATCTGGTCGTGGCCAACCGAAGTCATCAGCATCATGGCCCCCCGTAGACAAAGTCCAAACATTCAGCCCGGACCCCCATCTTCGGGTAGTGGAAGACGAGTACCTCATGCACAGCTACCACCCTGTGCCACATTACAATGGGGGAGAGCCAGAAGGATAGAATAGGGTGGATTTATTTTAAGATTGATTGGAAATGAGATTTGGCATCAATCTGCATCCTGGGCCATAGTGCTAAACAGACGTTTAGTGATAGGACTCATGACGCGGGTTGCTAACTTGCATATCTTGGCCTAAATATCAACTAATACCTCACATTTTTATATGTATTTTCTGCTAGTTCTTTTTCAGGGTGAAGCCGGGCTCATTTGGTCTTGTAAACTGTGGTGTCTGTTCACAAGGGATGCATTCGGATGGAGCTGGGCAGCCCGCCTGATCTAATAGTATGAGTGTCGCCAACAGGCGGCTAACCTGGATGCTGTGCATCACCTGTATGTGAAAAGCTCCGCATACAAGTCATTGTGCAATCACATACTAAGCAGCCACCCCCTCCATGGATTGGAAGGTAGTGAGGGGTTGCTTCATCAGTATTTTTAACCTGTGATGCCGCCATCTTAACTACATGGGTCTGCTGCACCCAGAGAGTGCAATTGTCTGGAGGCCTGGGCAGGCTAACATCACTGCCTTCTTTCTTCTGGTTTTTGTACATTTGGCTATAGAGCCCACCAACCAATGTGCTATGCCACCAGCGCCCGGAGTGCCAACTAATAACGCAGCAGTACATGCCAGATGGGACACATCATATTCACTGGAGTGTAAATGACTCCGATCTCCCGAATACCCTGGTGGCATCTGAGGACCAACCTGGGTCTGCTACATATACTGAAGAGCCAGGAGTATTATATTGGTGCACTCCACGTGCCAAGAGGGCCGGGCGTATACAACTGCACCCCACGTGCCAAGAGGGCCGGGCACATACTAGTGCACCCCACGTGCCAAGAGACAAGGGCACATATCAGTGCACCCCACGTGCCAAGAGGGCCGGGCGTATATTAGTGCACCCCACGTGCCAAGAGGGCCGGGCGTATACAACTGCACCCCACGTGCCAAGAGGGCCGGGCACATACTAGTGCACCCCACGTGCCAAGAGGGCCGGGCACATACTAGTGCACCCCACGTGCCAAGAGGGCCGGGCACATACTAGTGCACCCCACGTGCCAAGAGGGCCGGGCGTATACAACTGCACCCCACGTGCCAAGAGGGCCGGGCGTATACAACTGCACCCCACGTGCCAAGAGGGCCGGGCGTATACAACTGCACCCCACGTGCCAAGAGGGCCGGGCGTATACAACTGCACCCCACGTGCCAAGAGACAAGGGCACATATTAGTGCACCCCACATGCCAAGAGGGCCGGGCGTATACAACTGCACCCCACGTGCCAAGAGGGCCGGGCGTATACAACTGCACCCCACGTGCCAAGAGGGCCGGGCGTATACAACTGCACCCCACGTGCCAAGAGGGCCAGGCGTATACAACTGCACCCCACGTGCCAAGAGGGCCGGGCGTATACAACTGCACCCCACGTGCCAAGAGGGCCGGGCACATACTAATGCACCCCACGAGCCAAGAGGGCAGGGCACATATTAGTGCACCCCACAAGCCAAGAGGGCAGGGCACATATTAGTGCACCCCACAAGCCAAGAGGGCCGGGCGCATATTAGTGCACCCCACGAGCCAAGAGGGCCGGGCACATACTAATGCACCCCACAAGCCAAGAGGGCAGGGCACATATTAATGCACCCCACGAGCCAAGAGGGCAGGGCACATATTAGTGCACCCCACAAGCCAAGAGGGCCGGGCGCATATTAGTGCACCCCACAAGCCAAGAGGGCCGGGCACATACTAATGCACCCCACAAGCCAAGAGGGCAGGGCACATATTAGTGCACCCCACAAGCCAAGAGGGCCGGGCGCATATTAGTGCACCCCACAAGCCAAGAGGGCCGGGCACATACTAATGCACCCCACAAGCCAAGAGGGCCGGGCACATATTAGTGCACCCCACAAGCCAAGAGGGCAGGGCACATACTAATGCACCCCACGAGCCAAGAGGGCAGGGCACATATTAGTGCACCCCACAAGCCAAGAGGGCCGGGCGCATATTAGTGCACCCCACAAGCCAAGAGGGCCGGGCACATACTAATGCACCCCACAAGCCAAGAGGGCAGGGCACATATTAGTGCACCCCACAAGCCAAGAGGGCCGGGCGTATACTAGTGCACCCCACGTGCCAAGAGGGCCGGGCACATACTAATGCACCCCACGAGCCAAGAGGGCAGGGCACATATTAGTGCACCCCACAAGCCAAGAGGGCAGGGCACATATTAGTGCACCCCACAAGCCAAGAGGGCCGGGCGCATATTAGTGCACCCCACGAGCCAAGAGGGCCGGGCACATACTAATGCACCCCACAAGCCAAGAGGGCAGGGCACATATTAGTGCACCCCACAAGCCAAGAGGGCCGGGCGCATATTAGTGCACCCCACGAGCCAAGAGGGCCACCTAAGCATGTGGGCATCACTGATGTGGCCAACGAACATGAGCAGTAGATATAATCTGTATACATTATATGTGTCATCATCCATGGTCTGCACATCTTCACGTATAACAGGAATGCCTCAATACGGTCTGCCAATCGGCTGGGAGCAGTAGTTCCCCACATCTGGAGGTGCCATGTACCGGAGTATCCCGGTCCATGCTGTATGGGAGCTCTGTGGCTGACGGACGCAGGCTCAGCCGTCACTGGTGATTACCCCGGGGAGGATGAGGAGGGTAGCAGCCTCCCCGGGAAGATGCTAGGTGTAAATACCCTCTCGGTCCCGGGCACATACCTTGTACGATGCCGCAGGAACAGTAACTTGACAATCGGGTGAGTGTAGAACCAGAGCCCGGACTTATCAATGCTGGTCACCCGCACCCGGTGCTCCAGCAGCTGCAGGTCCATGGTGGGAAGATCCCGAGATCCAGCGTGAGCGCTGAGGGGCCGAACGAGCGTGGCCGGGGCAGGGCCTGGTGGGGGCGGAGCATAACACGACCACGCCTCCGGAGTTCTCTGACGTGTCTTAGACCTCAGAACGGGGGCGGCGCTATACGGCTCATGGCATTGGTCACACGGCAGCCGGTGTACGGGAGTGACACCACATAGAAGCCGGGCAGCGCAATATATAACCGCGTGCCCTCGGTAACGGCGCCTCTAGCCTGCAGACCGCGAGCGTCTTCAGAGACTAACGTAAATGCACATTATGTGGAGTTTACACCTCATGCATTATGAGGTCCTGCGGATTTGCCTGCGGTTTTCTCTCCAAAATCCGCACACCCAAAAAACTACGTGTGCACATAGCCTAAAACCGCTGCGGATTCCGCACAAAGCATTGACATGCTGTGGATTTGCGGGAAAATCTGCAGCATGTGCACAGCGTTTATTACTTTCCATTGAATACAATGGTACTGTACAACACAGCAAAATCTGCTGCGGATCCGCAGGGCCAAAAACGCTGCGGATCCGCAGCAGAATCCGCAACGTGTGCACATGGCCTAAATAATTCCAAGGCGTTAGGGTATGTTTCCACGGTCAGGATTGCATCAGGATTTGACGCAGGTAAAATCTGCACCTTAGGTCATTAGCAGGTCACCTGCGTTTTTGATGCGTTTTTTAATGTGGATTGTATGCGTTTTTTGTAAGCTAGAGATATATTATTTAACAAAAAAAAAATTTGTTTTGTCATTTCTGGTCCAACCTCCAACATTTGTCCAACCCACACACCATTACACACATAGATCTATAGATACATAGATCTATGTATCTATAGGTATATCTAGCCTGGGAAGGGGGTAATACCCATGGCCTCTTCCCAAGCTATGAATATCAGCCCGCAGCTGTCTGCATAGCCTTTACTGGCTATTAAAATAGGGTGACCCCCACCCAAAAAAATGACGTGGGGTCCCCCTATATTTTATAGCCAGAAAGGCTACACAGACAGCTGCGGGCTGATATTCATAGCCTAGGAAGGGGCCATGGATATTGGACCCCCCCGGCTACAAACACCAGCCCGCAGCCGCCCCAGAAATGGCGCATCTGTATGATGCACCAATTCTGGCACTTAGCCTCTCTTGTCCCACTGCCATGTAGCGGTGGCATATGGGGTAATAAGAGGTTAATGTCACCTTTAATTGTAAGGTGACATTTAGCCCGGTTAATAATGGAGAGGTGTCAATAAGCCCTCCATGTGCTCACCAGAGGTAACCTGACTGCCATTAGGTACCGAGATGAGATCCTCAGACCCCTTGTGAGACCATATGCTGGTGCGGTTGGCCCTGGGTTCCTCCTAAGGCTGGGTTCATACTGCATTTAGGCAGTCCGTTTAACGGATTGCATTACACCGCGGCATAACGCGATGTAACGCATCCGTTAAGACTGCCATAAGCTGCCATTAACGAGTGCATCGCTAGCGCATGTCATAAACGGCATTCGCTAGCGATGAGCCGTCCTTCTGTGACGGACCCTCGGACGCAGTCTGCAGCGTCCGAGGGTCCGTCACTTCTAGCATCTGCGCTAGGTATAGCATAACGCGATCGCGTTATGCAGTAGCGTTAACGCAGTCCGTCAACGCTATGCGTTGAACGGACTGCATAAGCGCAGTATGAACCTGGCCTAGTGCAGGACAATGCCAGACCTGATGTGGCTGGAGTGTGTCAGCAGTTCCTGCAAGATGAAGGCATTGATGCTATGGACTGGCCCACTCGTTCCCCAGACCTGAATCCGACTGAGCACATCTGGGACATCATGTGTCGCTTCATCCACCAACGTCACGTTGCACCACAGACTGTTCAGGAGTTGGCAGATGCTTTAGTCCAGGTCTGGGAGAAGATCCCTCAGGAGACCATCCGCCGCCTCATCAGGAGCATGCCCAGGCGTTGTAGGGAGGTCATACAGGCACGTGGAGGCCACACACAATACTGAGCATCTTTTCCTTGTCATGAGGCATTTCCACTGAAGTTGGATCAGCCTGTAATTTGATTTTCCACTTTGATTTTGAGTATCATTCCAAATCCAGACCCCATGGGATATTCATTTTGATTTATATTGATAATTGTTATGTTTTATTGTTTGGAACACATTCCACCATGCAATGAATCAAAATTTGCAAATGGAATATTTCATTCAGAGATATCTAGGATGTGGTATTTTAGTGTTCCCTTTATTTTTTTGAGCAGTGTATTATATATATATATATATATATATACAGTATATATTTGTGTCAATGACATATATACTGCATATATACACACCTACACTATGTGTATACATGTATTCTATCTATTCTAGTTTAACCTTTCAGTGTGATTTTCCAGTATAGCGAACTGAATTTCTGGCTTTTCTAAAGGACACCGGTGCGTATTTCTCGCAAGTTACACTTGTGGTCCATGTGTAATCCGTTGTTTTCTCGCACCCATAGACTTGCATTAGTGAGTCTTGGCCGTAATGCGGTGCAAATCTCAAGCATGCTGCGATTTCACCCGCACGTATAATATGGGCGAGTAAAAAAAAACGGATGATGGGAGCTGCCCCATATATTAATATTGGTCCGAGTGCTATGTGATTTTTTTCTCGCTTAGCACTCATCCGTATTCCTCTCTAGTGTGACTCCGGCCTAAGACGCGAGTACAATTGATCTCTGGGAGCTGACACACTGCAGCTTATCTGTGCTGACTGTCAGCTTGACAGCCGCTTCAGAGAACTGCCGACTCCCAGTCTGAGGGGCAGCCTCCGGGGGAGACATTTCAGACCATCGCATTAGGCAGCCCGACTGCACCCCCCATCAGCTGCGCCTGGGGCATGCCGTTGCTGCCCCTCCCCCCCACCAATCCACCTCTGGCTCTGAGTGTCACGATTGTCACAATCAGATCAATGGTTTTATCGGATGTGTGAAAACGTCTATTTTACTGTATGGGACAAAGCTATGTCCGAGGAAAAATAACTTGGATGTGTGAATGTACCCTAAGTTTCCACGATGAGTATTTGGTGAGGCTTTAACCCCTTTACCCCTAAGGCTGGAGGCACACTGCCATAATTCTCGTGCGAGAATCGGATCGCACTGCACGGACTGGCCGGCACCACTCCTGACCTGAGCTTGACAGCTGCATAGTAATCCATTATGATGTCTTGCTCAGGTCAGGAGTGGTGCCGGCCAGTCCATGGAGTGCGATCCGATTCTCGCACGAGAATTATGGCAGTGTGACTCTGCCCTAAGGGTGATTTACACGTTCATGATCAGGCCAATTTTTACAATTCTGACCACTGTCCCTTTATGAGGTAATAACTCTGAAACGCTTCCATGGATCCTGGTGATTCTGACAAAGTTTTGTTGTGACATATTGTACTTCATGTTAGTGGTAAAATTTCATTGATATAACTTGCACTTATTTGTGAAAAAAACGGAAATTTGGCGAAAAATTTTGAAAATTTCGCAATTCTCCAACTTTGAATTTTTATGCCCCTAAATTACAGAGATATGGCACACAAAAAACTTAATAAATAACATTTCACACATGTTTACTTTACATCAGCACAATTTTGGAACCAAAATTTTTTTTCTTAGGAAGTTATAAGGGTTAAAAGTTGACCAGCGATTTCTCATTTTTGCAACACTATTTTATTTTTACGGATCACATCACATTTGAAGTCACTTTGAGGGGTCTATATGATAGAAAATACCCCAAAGTGACAACATTCTAAAAACTACACCCCTCATGGTGCTCAAAACCACATTCAAGAAGTTTATTAACCCTTCAGGTGCTTCACAGGAATTTTTTGAATGTTTAAAAAAAAATGAACATTTAACTTTTTTTCACAAAAAAATTACTTGAGGTCCAATTTTTTTTATTTTACCAAAGGTAACAGGAGAAATTGGACTGCAAAAGTTATTGTGCAATTTGTCCTGAGTACGCGGATACCTGATATGTGGGGGGGAACCACTGTTTCGGCGCATAGCAGAGCTCAGAATGGAAGGAGCGCCGTTTGACTTTTTCAATGCAAAATTGTCTGAAATACAGCTCGGACGCCATGTCACGTTTGGAAAGCCCCTGATGTGCCTAAACAGTAGAAACCCCCCACAAGTGACCCCACTTTGGAAACTAGACCCCCCAAGGAACTTATCTAGATATGTGGTGAGAACTTTGAACCCACAAGGGCCTTCACAGAAGTTTATAACTAACGTACAGCCATACAAATAAAAAATCATATTTTTTCCACAAAAATGATCTTTTCACCCTCAATTTTTATTTTTCCAAGGGTAAAAGGACACAAAAGTTATTGTGCAATTTGTCCTGAGTACGCTGATACCCCATATGTGGGGGTAAACTACTATTTAGGCGCATGGCAGAGCTTGGAAGGGAAGCAGCGCCATTTGACTTATGGCTGGAATTGAGATCGGACGCCATGTCGCATTTGGAAAGCCCCTGATGTGCCAAAACAGTGGAAACCCCCCACAAATGATACCATTTTGGAAACTAGACCCCCCAAGGAACTTATCTAGATGTGTGGTGAGAACTTTGAATCCCCCAGGGCTTCACAGAAGTTTATAACGTACAGCCGTAAAATTAAAAAATCACATTTTTTCCACAAAATGATCTTTTCACCCCCAATTTTTATTTTCCCTTGGGTAAC
This sequence comes from Dendrobates tinctorius, assembly GCF_039654945.1. Lineage (NCBI taxonomy): Eukaryota > Metazoa > Chordata > Amphibia > Anura > Dendrobatidae > Dendrobates > Dendrobates tinctorius. The sequence goes on along the minus strand of NW_027361880.1, from coordinate 8,185,233 downwards.
AGGACCCTAAAAGTTATTGTGCAATTTGTCCTGAGTACGCTGATACCCCATATGTGGGGGTAAACCACTATTTGGGCGCATGGCAGAGCTCGGAAGGGAAGCAGCGCCATTTGACTTTTTTGGCTGGAATTGGGATCGGACGCCATGCCGCATTTGGAAAGCCCCTGATGTGCCTAAACAGTGGAAACGCCCAAAAAATGACACCATTTTGGATACTAGACCCCCCAAGGAACTTATCTAGATGTGTGGTGAGCACTTTGAACCCCCAAGGGCTTGAAAATAAAAAAATCATATTTTTTCCACAAACATGATCTTTTAGTCCCCAATTTTTTTATTTTCCCAAGGGTAACAGGAAAAATTGGACCCCAACAGTTGTTGTCCAATTTGTCCTGAGTACGCTGATACCCCATATGTGGGAGAAAACTACTGTATGGGCACACGTCGGGGCTCGGAAGGGAAGTAGTGACGTTTTGGAATGCAGACTTTGATGGAATGGTCTGCGGGTGTCATGTTGCCTTTGGAGAGCCCCGATGTACCTAAACAGTGGAAACCCCCCACAAGTGACCCCATTTTGGAAACTAGACCCCCTAAGGAACTTATCTAGATGTGTGGTGAGCACTTTGAACCCTCCAGTGCTTCATAGAAGTTTATAACGCCCGGACGTAAAAATAAAAAAATCATATTTTTTCCACAAACATGATCTTTTAGTCCCCAATTTTTTTATTTTCCCAAGGGTAACAGGAAAAATTGGACCCCAAAAGTTGTTTTCCAATTTGTCCTGAGTACGCTGATATCCCATATGTGGGAGAGAACTACTGTATGGGCACATGTCGGGGCTCGGAAGGGAAGTAGTGACGTTTTGGAATGCAGACTTTGATGGAATGGTCTGCGGGTGTCATGTCGCGTTTGGAGAGCCTCTGATGTGCCTAAACTGTTGAAACTCCCCACAATTGACCCCATTTTGGAAACTAGACCCCCTCACGGAACTTATCTAGATGTGTGGTGAGCACTTTGAACCCCCAAGTGCCTCACATAAGTTTATAACGCCTGGGTGTGAAAATAAAAGAATCATATTTTTTTCCACAAAATGATATTTTTGCCCCCAATTTTTTATTTTTCTAAGGGTAACAGGAGAAATTGGACCCCAAAAGTTGTTTTGCAATTTGTCCTGAGTAGGCTGATACCCCAAATGTGGGGGTAAAACACTGTTTGGGCATATGGCAGAGCTTGGAAGGGAAGGAGCACCATTTGACTTTTTCAATGCAGAATTGGCTGGAATTGAGATCAGACGCCATGTTGCGTTTGGAGAGCACATGATGTGCCCAAACAGTGGAAACCCACCAATTCTAACTCCAACCCTAACCCCAACACACCCCTAACCCTCATCTCAGCCCTAATCTTAACCCTATCCCTAGCCCTAACCCTAGCCCTAATGGGAAAAGGGAAATAAATACATTTTTTAATTTTATTATTTTTCCCTAACTAAGGCTAGTTTCACACTAGCGTTTATGAGCGCAGCGACGGCCTGCGCACGGCCGCCTCTAAGCCCCGCCCCCTGCCGCGCCCCCGCCGGTAGCTCCGCCCACCGGCGCATGACGCTGCATGCGCCCTGCGTCCCCTATCTTTATCACAGGGGGCGCAGGCCGTGGGCAGTATGCGTTTGGTGGCGCATGCGTCCTTTTGACGGTGCGCCGATCTGCGCCAAACGCAACCTGCTGCAGTTGCCGGGGGCGCGGCAGGGGGCGGGGCTTAGTGGCGGCCGTGCGCAGGCCGTCGCTGCCCTCATAAACGCTAGTGTGAAACTAGCCTAAGGGGGTGATAAAGGGGGGTTTGATTAACTATTTATGGCGGTTTTTATATTTGGCAGCTGTCACACACTAAAATACGCTTTTTATTGTAAAAATAGTTTTTGCATCACCACATTTTGAGAGCTATAATTTTTCCATATTTTGACCCACAGACTCGTGTGAGGTCATATTTTTGGCGGGACAAGTTGATGTTTTTATTGGTACCATTTTCGGGCACGTGACATTTTTGGTCACTTTTTAGTCCGATTTTTGGGACGCAGAATGAACAAAAACCATCATTTCAAGAATTTCTTTTGGGGGGTGCGTTTACACCGTTCCGCGTGCAGTAAAATTGATAAAGCGGTTTTATTCTTTGGGTCAGTACCGTTACAGCGATACCTCATTTATGTCATTTTTTATGTTTTGGCGCTTTCATGCAATGAAAACAATTTTATATCAAAAATAATTAGTTTTGCATCGCTTTATTCTGCGAGCTATAACGTTTTTATTTTTTTGCTGATGATGCTGTGTGGCAGCTCTTTTTTGCGGGACAAGATGACGTTTTCAGCGGTACCATGGTTATTTATATCCATCTTTTTGATCGCGCGTTATTGCACTTTTTGTTTGACAGTATGAAAATAAAGCATTATTTTTTGCTTTGTTTTTTATTTTTATGTTTTAAGGGGTTCGCTAATGGGACAGTTTTGTAGGGCGGGTCGTTACGGACGCGGCGATACTAAAGATGTGTACTTTTATTGTTGTTGTTTTTTTATTTCCAAAAAATGAATTTGTTAGGGAATTTTTTTTTATTTATTTAGCGATTTTTTATAAATTATTTTTACACTTTTTTTTTTTTTTTAACTTTATTACATTGTCCCGGGGGGGGGGGGGACATTACTGCATTTTGTGTCAGATCGCTGATCCGACACATCACAGATCGCAGTGACAGATCAGCGATCTGTCACAGGCAGTGCAGAAGGCTTCCTCGTGCCTGTGCTTTGCAGGCATGAGGAAGCCGGCTCCCTGCAAGCCCCCGGAGGTCCCTGTTGCCATATTGGATCCGGGGACCTGCAGGGAAAGAGTCCCCCGCAGCAGCGCTGCACATCGCACTGCTGCGGGGGTCTCAGGGAAGCACGGAGGGAGCCCCCTCCCTGCCGATGCTTCCCTAAATCCCCGGTACACTGCAATCATGTTTGATCGCAGTGTGCCAGAGGTTAACGTGCCGGGGGCGGTCCGTGACCGCCCCTGCCACATAGTGCCGGGTGTCAGCTGTGATAATCAGCTGACACCCGGCCGCGATCAGCGATCAGCAGCGCTCCTCCCGTGATAAGACGTGAAAAAACTTGATAAGACTCATATAAAAATGCTATTAAAATCGCACGTAACGTAATTTAGCTAATTGGTGAAGAAATGCTGCAGAAAATCTGCAACTTTAACCCCTTCCTGACATCTGACGTACTATCCCGTCCATGGGCATAGGGGCCCGGTCCCATGGACGGGATAGTACGTTAGATGTCAGGAAGGGGTTAAAGTTGCAGATTTTCTGCAGCATTTCTGCACCAATTAGCTAAATTAGGTTACTTACGCTTTTAATTGCAATTTTTTACGTGTCTTATCACGTTTTTTCAGCTGCGGTTTTTGTCTCTTTTTGATATGTCATTCTTTAAATAAACTGCAGGGGGTGGCACCTGAGCAAGTTTCTTTTTTAAGTCCGGGGCCGGCCCTCCCCCTCGTTCACCCATCATACTCACCTCCTCCTGGAGGGGGGCAATGAGCGCCGGAGGGTGGAGAATGAGCGCCGAGGGTGGAGAATGAGCACCGGGGGGGAATGAGCACCAGGGGGAGGGAATGAGCGCCAGGGGGAGGGAATGAGCGCCAGGGGGAGGGAATGAAAGCCGGGGGGAGGGAATAAGAGCCGGGGGGAAATGAGCTGGGTGGAGAATGAGCGGAGCCTGCACTGGGGAGATGGCTACACTGGGGAGATGGGTGGATTCGGGAGATGGGTGCACTGGGGAAATTTGGTGCAACGGAGATGGATGCAACAAGGTGATGGGTGCAACGAGGAGATGGGTGCAATGAGGAGATGGGTGCAAAGAGATGGGTGCAATGGGGAGATGGCTGCACTGGGGAGATGGCTGCGCTAGACAGAAAGGCTACTTTCACATCAGCGATTTTTGCCAAAGTGTCTGCATTAGTCGTACTCACCAATGGGGGAGGCAGCACTAAAAGTGCCTAGGGCAGCATAAACTCTAAATACGGCCCTGGTGGAAGCCCACATCATTTCTTTTCTGTGTTTTTTTTTTTTTAAATAAAAAATATTGTTCATTAATAAACATTGGCTTTGCTATTATCTATCCATAGATAAATCTATCATTTGATATATCTATGGATATATGGATTGTTTTTCACTTGTTGTTGATTCTTCACCAAAAATTTACATTTGGTATCTTTATGTTTGAAGCATGATATGTGGGAAAAGGTTGAAAAGTTCCAGGGGGCCGAATACTTTCGCAAGGCACTGTATATCCATAGATATATCCATAGATATATCTATCTTTTGATATGGATAGATATAGATAGATGGATAAATAGCAAGGCTGATGTTTATTAATGAACAATATTTTATATATATCTATGGATATATCTATAGACAGAATACATAGATCTATCAATCCCATATTTATTTATATATCTATCTATCTATAGATCTGTCTGTCTGTGGGTGTTTTTGAAAACGGATCCGTCAAGAAACGGATGAAAAACGGATGCAACGGTTCCGTTTTTTTATGGATGCGACTAGTGGATCCAGCGAAAAAACGGATCCGTCGCATCAGTTTTTCACAATCTGTGACGGATCCGTCAATCCGACGGATTGTGACTGACACCAAAAAACTGATATGTGAAAGCAGTCTAAAGTGTGATGTGAACATGGCCTTATGCTGCAGATATTTTGTGTCATTTGTTCTGGGAAAGGCCGGGGTCAGACTTGCGAGAAACTCGGACGAGTCTCACATCTTAATATCCGGCACTCGGATTGGAGTGTTCAGCTGCATGTATTTCTATGCAGCTGAACGCTCCGCTCCCATCCGAGTGCCGAGAGCAGTGTCAGGTATTGACGTGCGAAATTCGTCCGAGTTTCTCGCAAGTGTGACCCCGGCCAAATGGTGAGTATCTAGTCAGTCACAATGGCGCAGGTCTGGGACTGGCATCTATTAGGCACCAACTAAACAGCCAGTTCTTCAAATTGACATTGTGCAAAATCAAAAATATAATGATGTTTTTTTTGTCCTCTCTTTTTAGAACAAAAAGTCACATTCCATTAAAATGACACATCTTCGTCTTCAACTGCACAAAAATAAAATTAGATGTGATTACGTACTCCAGAATGATGCTGGAGTACAGTTGTGCAGAAAGGGTACGATATTTTGTAGAGTCGCAAATGATGAATTAAGCTAAAATATCTGGATAAAGAAAACCAGGCCCACAATGCAAACACAGATGAAGCCAAGTGCAGTTGAAGGGATTGTCCACCATTGGGGACATTTTTTTTTCTTTTTTTTAAACTGAAATGCAAAGATTTGGTGCTAAAAAATTTTTTTTTTTTTTTACAATTAAAAATGTTGCACCATTTTCTATCGCCTTTCTGTTGATAGCTGAAGAATGAGTTATTGGGAACCTATAACTGGATTCTTGCTGCCTGAACTGCAGGCAACATCGATGACAGTCTGGCTGCGTGACTGCAGCTAAATAGGGCTTTCTCAGAATCACTGCGGCATTTCACAGAAAACATAGTTTGCAAAAGCTGGCTGGGGATTACAGGGAGGCTTGTCAATCATCTGGAGTGGGGTGGAGAGAACCTGGGTGAGGCTATGGCTGACTAGTCACGTCTTTCACTATGGTCCCCGGATGGAGTTTTTTGAACTATGTTAAAGACATATTTGTCTGCCATCCTGAAGCCTGGCTGTGAAAGGCTCCATCCAACGGAGAATCCATAAGCAACCTTGTTTTGACAGCTATACACAAGTTTTGTCTTGAGCAGCACCAGGGCCGGCTCCAGGTTTTTGAGGGCACCGGGCAAAAGAGTCTCAGTGCTCCCCCCCCCCTTAACACATACCACGATTCATGATGCACAGATACAGCAGAGAAATATAGGTATGGTATAATGCCAGATTTCACTTCTTACATGAGTGATAGCTATTGTAAATTCTACAATACCATACAGCAGAGGGGCTTTATATAAGTCAACCCCTTATATGCCAATTTTTGTGACCTACTCCCTCTTCCTCAGTTACCAGCAGTATCTGTTTCTTGGTCCTTGTTCCTGGAGCTGGGATGAGTTATAGATGTGTTATTTTAGAAGTTATTATAATTTGCAGATTTTCAATTTTATCACATTTCCATATCACAAATCTCCGGCTTCTTCTGCTTGGAAATTGCATTGACTCAAAAACTGTCACCCTGAATTAACTGCTCATAGATTACATTGTTGTAGCTAGTGGAACATGCTCATTTTTCATGGTAAAGTGTGCAATTCACCGACACATGGTAGCAGCACTTTTCTATTTTGCACCAATAAACAGTTGTTTGTGAATTCACAGATATGTGTCACAGCACACCTAGTGATTCATTAACTTTAGTGATTTTCTGACAGTAGGGGCCAGTGTTTCTATATCTACATTTTTTTGCACATTGTTACTGTAATAGTCCTAATATAGGCATAACACAGGGGCGTAGTGATCAGAGTCGCAGAGGGTGTAACAACAACCAGGCCTTTGCCGGAGGGTTTCTCTTACGCCAGCAACAGAAGAGGACATTATACAAGGACATTATACCAGGAAGGGGGGCCTAGATTGGAGAACACTATACCAGGATGGAGCCCAGGATGGGGAACATAATACAAGGAAGGAGACCAGAATGGGGAGAATCCGAGAATTACACTAGGAAGGAACCCAGGATTTGGGAGCATTATACAAGGAACAAGCTCAGGATGGGGAGCATTATACAAAGAAGGGTTGCAGGATGGGGAACATCATAGAAGGGGCCCAGGTTGGTGGTCATTCTACAATTAAGAAGGAGTCATTATACAAAGGAGAGGTTCAGGATGGGGGACATTACAGAAGGATTTGGCCCAGGGAGGGGTGGACCGTGGATAGATAGGTAGATGAGAGAGATTATTACAGGAAACAGCCAGGACAGGGGACATTATTGTATGGGAGGTGAACAATCATGTCATTATAGGGTCTAAAACGAAAAAAGTGGTTTGGTATCGTGTTAGCCAGTAGAAAAAAAATATATAAAGTGCTCTCAGTGAGAGAAACAAAATAGGAATCTTGTGGGTGTGATACCTTTTAATGGCTAACAAATAATGGTGAATGATGTTACAAAGCAAGCTTTCAGGACTGCTTATGTCCCTTCATCAGGCTGATATAACAAAATATTTGAAGAAACCTTATTTACATACAGTTTAAAGCACATGCTTTAAACTGTATATAAATAAGGTTTCACACCATGTATCACACCAGCATGTGCTTTAAACTGTATATAAATAAGGTTTCTTCAAATATTTTGTTATATCAGCCTGAAGAAGGGACGTAAGCAGTCCCCAAAGCTTGCTTTGTAACATCATTCACTATTATTTGTTAGCCATTAAAAGGTATCACACCCACAAGATTCCTATTTTGTTTCTCTCACTGAGAGCACTTTATATATTATAGGGTCTAAGGCGCTGCAAGAGGCCATATATTTGTACAACTTGCAGATGAGGGCCTCAATCCAAATTCTGGAGCAGGGTCCATCAGACTCTAGTTATACCACTGGCACTACATCTACGGCAATGCAGCAAAGGCAAATTTGGCTAGAATTAGTGTCAGCCCCAACTGGGACTGCCCACAAGTCTATACTGAACTTCCCCAAAACTTTGGTGATTCCAAACACCTTATATAAACTCCGTTCTCTGTCCCCTTTCTTACCTAGGACTGACAGACAGCCATTTTTTTGTCCCCAAAATTCGGACAGTTGCATCAAATTCTGGACTTTTAGCTACTTTGTCTTCTGAATGGCTATACGATTCATTTTTTATACAAACCATGTTCAATATTACCACTAAAACTTACGAAAATTCCATCATATCTGTTATGTAATTTCTCCAGCCCTTTATGGCCACACTATTATACAGAAAATGCATTATCCAGTAATCTCCTGCACTATACACACATTTAATTTAAAAAAACAAACAAACATGGGAGTGTGAGTGCTTTTTAAGTGCAGAATCCTTGTGGTTTTGCAGTAAAAAAAGAACATGTTTTATATCTGGTAATCTGGTAAAAAAGTGCACAAAAAGTGTAAACTTAGGCAAAAATTGGTAAAATGCCACAAAACAGCTACAAAACATAAGTGAAATATACTGTACAGTAATCAAAGCAGATTTCTTTTCAAAAACAGAAAAATGTAGCAGAACAAAGCAGTTTTTGAACGTAGGAACATGGCAATGGCATAATAACTACCATTCAATTCTGCCAAACTAAAGTTTCACAGATACAGAACCATTGGTAGTAGGTACAGATGGACACTAGTGGCTTCCATAAGTTTCATACCATACCCTCCCCCTGGAGGTTTGTCATTTATCAGCGCACTCCTCCTGATGAATTGTAATGATTATGAAGCAATTGTTGTATCACCCCCTCCCCTAAAGCCAGAAATCACCTTTTTTGGGGGGTTGAGAAGTGTTACTACTGAGTACCAGCAGTGCAAGCCGCCGCAGCAGCCAGCAGGAGCAGCCACTTGGAGCGAGGAGTCTCAGCGAGCGCCGGGATCATGGGTCAGTATCCGCCGGTGCCAACTGCCGCAGCAGGAGCTGCCACTTAAAGTGAGGACTGGAGCCTCAGCGAGCGCTGGGATGTGTCGGTGTCCCCGGACGGTCCCTCCGCTTCCATGCACACAAACTAAGCTTCGTTCTGTTGTCCACCCGCCTCGTCCTGTCTCCGCCTTGCCACTTCCTCCCTGCGCTGCACACATGAGAAGAGACAGGGGAGCTCTCCGCCAATCACAGGAAGACACTCCTGACTGCCTGAACTCTGATTGGCTGACGGCACGCTATTGTTGGCCTGAATGAGAATGTATGCGTCCAATAGAAGCGCGTCTGCTGCCGGCGCTGCCGCCACTGATTCAAGCCAAGGTCGGTCACATTCCCAGACAGTGTGAGTGGGCCCCCCCCTGTCTCACCAGGGCCCCAGCACTTGCCCGGGTACGCCGGGTGCTGACGCCGGCCCTGAGCAGCACAAAGCTCTACAGTCTCACTTTCCTGATGCTGGGGGTGGGCGAGCCTTGAGTGACAGTTCTGGTTCAGTAGCTAAGCTTATCCTGCTACTGTGACATGCTCAGGTCTGTCAGTGGCTGGTTCTGAAATCTACACCACTATCACTAGATTTGTATCCAGATATAACAAGCCCTTTGAACAAGCACAAGGGATAAGTAAGCAATGAATATTACGATTCTGGAAAATGCTGATAGTGGGGGCTGAGGGATAGTGATTCTGCAGGATTGATAAAAGCTCAGGAGCTGAGATGGAGGGGAGCAGCAAACTGCTTTATAAAAATCGAAAGGCTGGGATCTCAAAAATTAAAGTGGACCTTTCACCAGTTTGAGCATGTTAAAATGCTCACATCATGGAATAGTGGCTGCAGAGCTGAATAAAATGTCTTTTTTTACTTTTTAATTTCTGTGTGGTAGAGCTATTAGCTTATAAAGTTTAGGTTATAGTTTGTTATGAATATGGGGGCATAACCAGAGATTTGCTTCTGGGGGCATGTACTTCTTCCCCATATTATGTTGAGCCATCAAATAGTCAGCAACACACAAGGGAAAAAAGAAAATGCACCCACAATAGTTTAGAACAGGCCTTCTCCTGTGTGAGACATGTAGTGACAGATGGTTTGATCTCAATGCAGAGCTGTGTGTGATTACAAAGTGCCGGGGTGTGACGAACAGCCCACCGCTGTTCGCCAATACGTGATGAACGGCGGTCCCGCTGCCACCAATACGCGACAGACAGCGGATCCTGTGTCACCAATATGTCACAATCCCACCACTGACACGGGTGTATCAGCGGACGGAGGGACGTGACGCACTGCTGGCATACGGCTATCACAGGCACAGTGGGGGCTTATCTTAGTTATCCCACCACTGGTACCATGTGACAAAAAAATGCAGCAAGCTAACCTTGCTCTAACAATTTATTGCAGGGGGGTATTTTGGATGCCCCACCACTGCTAACAACCTTCCAAGAACTGCGGGGATTTATGTATATCCCACTTTCTCAGTTCCACTTTGGAACTCGCAGCTCTCCGGCGCCCCCCTTACCCTCCGGTCAGTCAGGGAACTGCACCTAGGATAATAGTCGCCGGACGGGCTGCTTGTTGTGCACGGACAATTAGGCTACCGCAGTAAGGGAATTATCAATGCTGTGGCCGCAGCCCCCCTTCAGCTATATAAGACCCTTCTGTCCTGCCAACTAGCCTAATCAATCGCAAACACCACGCTGCCACCATCCACGTTTTTCTTAATTCACAGTGTTAAATTAAGAGGGTCCGTGGCAAACCCCACAAATTAGTAGCGATTATCTAAACAAGTCGTATAGTTCGTTTCTTAGAGCATGGAGGCAGACTAAATAATTTTACGATTTATTCCCAAAATGTGGGCAGTGGTTATACAGATAAAAAGTTGCTATAAAGTTGAGACATTACATATGTACAATACAAATATAAAGCAAAGTGGATGAAAGAAGAAAGTACACTCACATGTGGTCAGTTGGTATCAGGCAAACTATGTGGCTAGGAGGAGGAGGCGGAGCCACACGTCTCCACTCATCTGCACGTCTCTCTGGCACGAGGACTTGAGCTGCTCTGAGCTGGTTTTGCCAAGGGAATGCCTTATAGCCTCTGCTGTGTGACATCACGGAAGGGGCAGTCTGGAGAGGGTCTGCCCCCTACTCTTGGATTTAGAATCAAACTACAAAGCTTAGAATAACTATATCTACACGATAAAAAGCCGTACCAACACACATAGGGCATCATTGTTTGTGATTCACCGAATAGAATCCGAAGACACCAAGCATGCCGTACGTAGGACGCTCTGTTTGGGAGCAATCCATCTATCAGTTTCTGGAGGTCCTAGAACTATGTAAGAGGCACCATAGCGAAGCCAGGTCCGCGCAGATCACAGAAATATGATTGTTATATCCGTGCTGTGTATGGTTTTTGCAATATGACTTGTTTTAATACTTCTCATATTGATCCCAGCACATGTCTAGAGACAAAGGATTTCCTGTCCTGGCATGGCCAAGGGGGGGAGACTTCAAGAGAAAATGCTCGCTCTCAGGTTTCAGATGCTGGCAGAGCTGATAAGACTTGGGGGGAAGGGACTGCTACAAGCTTACAGTGTACAATGTAACTCAGAAGGAAAGGGGAGATTCTGGAAGGTTCCAACAGTAAACATCATACTTTGCAGACATTACATTACACCTCCCCCCTTTAGAGGGCGCTACGGTGGCATTACCTGACGGTAATTGGCCATGCGCACCTCAGCGGGTTCGCCGCGGTGGGACAACCCATCGGCATTGCCATGTTCACTGCCCTTTTTGTGTTGTACAATAAAGTCGTACTGTTGAAGGGCAAGGCTCCAGCAGAGCAACCTTCCATTGGTTCCGGACACTGTGTGCAACCAGCTCAGAGGGTTGTGGTCGGTTACCACCGTAAAGGCGCACCCGTACAGGTAGGGCTGCAAACGTTGCAGTGCCCACACCATGGCCAGACACTCCTTCTCGATGGTCGAGTATGCCACTTCCCTTGGCAAGAGTTTCCGGCTCAGGTACAACACGGGTGCTCCTAGTTCCCCGAGTCAACCTGGCTGAGCACAGCACCGAGGCCAAACTCGCTGGCATCGGTCTGTACCAGAAACGGGCGACTGCTGTCGACTGCTCTCAACACTGGAGAGCTGCACAGGGCTGCTTTGAAAGCTTGGAAAGCCGCCTCACAGTCATCTGTCCAGTTGACTGTTTGGGGTAGCCTCTGCTTGGTGAGGTCGGTCAAGGGTTTTGCAAGTGCGCTATAGTCTTGAACAAACTGCCTATAGTACCCGGCAGTGCCCAAGAAGGACTTCACCTGTTTCTTGGTCCTGGGGGTGGGCCAGGATGCGATTGCGTCCACCTTTTATGGCTCCGGACTCATGGAACCCCCGCCTACCCGATGCCCCAGGTAGTGGACCTCGCTCATGCCCATCTGGCACTTTCCCGGCTTGATAGTCAGACCTGCCTGGTGAAGACACTTGAGCACCTTCTGGAGATGCTGAAGGTGTTCCTCCCAGGTGGAACTGAAGATGGCGATGTCGTCTAAGTACGCCACCGCGTACTCCTCCAGTCCCCGAAGCAGGTGGTTGACCATCCGCTGGAAAGTGGCAGGGGCATTTCTCATGCCGAAGGGCATGACTGTGGACTCGTACAGTCCAAAGGGGGTGATAAAGGCGTATTTCTCCTGTGCCTCGGGGCTCAGGGGAATCTGCCAGTATCCCCGACTCAAATCCACGATGGATATGTACCTTGCTTTCGCCAACCGCTCAAACAGATCCTCGATGCGCGGCATCGGGTGGGCATCAGAGGTTGTGATGGCGTTGAGTCCCCTGTAGTCCACGCAGAACCGGGTGGTTCGATCCTTTTTAGGTACGAGGATTACAGGTGAAGCCCACGCGCTTTTTGACCGTCGAATCACCCCTAGCCTTAACATCTCATCGATCTCTTGGCGCATGACTTGTTGCACCGCCTCAGAGATCCGATAAGGTGTTTGCCGAAGTGGGGTGTGATTCCCGGTATCCATCTCATGAACCGCTAACTCCGTCCTCCCAGGTCGGTTGGTGAACACGGCCCGGAAGGGTTCCAGGGTTTCCAGCTGCGGCCGCTGGGATACGGTTAGCAAACCACTTATCTCCATGTCCTCAATGGACCCATTGGCCTTGGGCCAGCATGTCCAGGAGGGGATCTTCCTCCCCATCCTCGGGCAGGTTGCAGACCGGTAGGACGCAAGCTTCACGTTCGTGGTGCGCCTTCAGCATGTTGACGTGAAAGACCTTGCGCCTACCCCGAGCATGGTCAAGCATGACCACGTAGGTGACCGGGTTGAGCTGTTTGTGGACGACGTATGGGCCTTCCCAGGCTGCCTGAAGCTTATCTGTTGGTACGGGGACCAGCACCCACACCTTTTGACCCATCTGGTAGGTCCGCTCCCGGGCGTTCTGGTCGTACCAGTGCTTCTGGTTAGCCTCAGCCTGAGCCTGTGTCATGTTGTCATGCACCAACTGCGTCAAGGTCTGCATCTTGTCACGGAAGCGCATGACATAATCCACGATGGACACTTCTGTGGGGTTTGGCTCATCTTCCCAGGATTCTCTTATCAACCCAAGGGGTCCCCGGACTCGCCTGCCATACAGGAGCTCGGAGGGGGAGAACCCGGTCGAGGCCTGCGGAACTTCTCTGTAAGGCCTCTTCTCTGTACACAATGATCACCCCTGACGAAGGTGTTCCGAAACGCGCGTTGGGGAGGACACCGGGACCCTGTGTCTGCCATCTGCATCTCTGTCCAGGTATTACACATAGTGTACATGAATATTTCCTGATTGTTGCCTGGATTCTATACTATTCAGTCTGTCTACCCATTAGTATAGCATGAATACTACAATATATAAATACTACTTGTTGGGTATATATGATCATTGTGTAATTCTTAATGTACTCATATGCAGTTTTGGCTACTAGGGCCCCTGTGTCCTCATTCGCTGTTTTTATTATTTTTATGGCTCTTCATCACGTTGTATTTGTACCTTGCGTCACTATGTGAAAAAAAGCAATTTTATTAGGACCATTAGTTGTTGTTTGGATTCGTCCTCCCCCCGAGAACTAGAGAGGAGTCTGACCGACGGGACTGGCCAGCGGGACGCAGAACTAGAGAGGAGTCTGACCGACGGGACTGGCCAGCGGGACGCAGAACTAGAGAGGATAAAAAAAGAAAGGTAGTGAAACCCGGTGCATATGTTGTTTGGATTCGTCTTCCCCCCGAGAACTAGAGAGGAGTCTGACCGACAGGACTGGCCAGCGGGACGCAGAACTAGAGAGGAGTCTGACCGACAGGACTGGCCAGCGGGACGCAGAACTAGAGAGGAGTCTGACCGATGGGACTGGCCAGCGGGACGCAGAACTAGAGAGGATAAAAAAAGAAAGGTAATGAAACCCGGTGCATATGTCGTTTGGATTCGTCTTCCCCCCGAGAACTAGAGAGGAGTCTGACCGACAGGACTGGCCATCGGGATGCAAAACTAGAGAGGAGTCTGAGGGGACTGGCCAGCGGGATGCAGAGGAGTCTGACGGGACTGGCCAGAGGGGCGCAGAGGAGTCTGACGGAACTAGCCAGCGGGACACGGAGGAGTCTGACGGAACTAGCCAGCGGGACGCAGAGGAGTCTGACGGGACTGGCCAGCGGGGCGCAGAGGAGTCTGACGGAACTAGCCAGCGGGACACAGAGGAGTCTGACGGGACTGGCCAGCGGGGCGCAGAGGAGTCTGACGGAACTAGCCAGCGGGGCGCAGAGGAGTCTGACGGAACTAGCCAGCGGGACGCAGAGGAGTCTGACGAGGCTGGCCAGCGGGGCGCAGAGGAGTCTGACGGAACTAGCCAGCGGGGCGCAGAGGAGTCTGACGGAACTAGCCAGCGGGGCGCAGAGGAGTCTGACGGAACTAGCCAGCGGGACACAGAGGAGTCTGACGGGACTGGCCAGCGGGGCGCAGAGGAGTCTGACGGAACTAGCCAGCGGGACACAGAGGAGTCTGACGGGGATGGCCAGCGGGGCGCAGAGGAGTCTGACGGAACTAGCCAGCGGGACGCAGAGGATTCTGACGGGACTGGCCAGCGGGGCGCAGAGGAGTCTGACGGAACTAGCCAGCGGGACGCAGAGGAGTCTGACGGGACTGGCCAGTGGGACGCAGAGGAGTCTGACGGAACTAGCCAGCGGGACGCAGAGGAGTCTGACGGGACTGGCCAGCGGGACGCAGAGGAGTCTGACGGGACTGGCCAGCGGGACGCAGGACGGGATTGGCCAGCAGGACGCAGAGGAGTCTGACGGGACCGGTCAGCGAGACGCAGAGCTCGAGGGCTGTCAGATGGGACTGGCCAGTGGGACGCAGAGCTGGAGGGTTGTCGCCCACCGCTGACTTGTAGTTGGCGTTTTTCGCAGATTTCTTTTTTCTGGCCACAACTGCAGGATGTGAATATTTCGTCACCTTCCTATCGGATTTTTCTTTTGGCTATAAATTACTCACTGAATGAGAGAACATTGAGAAGTGGGGTGTAGTCATCTGAGGCTACGTTCACGCATATAGCCCGTACATCCTACATATCTGTCTGCAAAGGAAAAATACACAAAACGGCACTGGTTTTTTTTTTACATAATGTAAATGTAACGGAATAGAAAAAAGTGGTGTAAGGGAATCTTCAGTAGGTTCTCACCACCTAATCTGAGAGCAGCATGATGTAGGGACAGAGACCCTGATTCCAGTGATATATAGCCAGGGTCGGTCTGGGGCCCCAGCCCCAACTCCTGCCTCCTTCATTAGTTTGGCTGTGCCTACCCTGCAATCTAATAGCTGCGCAAGTGATGTGAAGTGCAGCGGCGGCATCACCTGCCCTCCCTGCTGGCTTCTATGAAGAGCGTGCATGCCGACCCTCACTTCAGGTTGCACAGGTGACTGAGAGTCTGAGAGGAGACAGCACAGACAACAGCTGACCTGCACACCACAGTCACCTGCTCCTGCACTGTGCCCCCAGCTCCTCTTCTACATCACCCTGGACAGCGTTATCTGTGCTCTAAAACTGATTGGCTGCAATACAGCCAATCAGCATTAGTTTTGTTTGTGTGAGCTCACAGCACGGCTAAGGCAAGGAGCTGTGCTGTGATTGGTCGGCTGTCCTGCCCAAGCAGCACACAGCAATATTATATAGAGGAGCAGAGGGACAACGCTGATGGCTGCAGTGCAAATGTGAGTACATAAAATATATGATGCCTGCAGCCACTGAGGCAATTAGGCAAGGGGGCCCCCATGCAATCTAAAGGTGACACGGGAGGGGGCCCATATGACCTTTCTAATTCCCTGTGGGCCTCCTTCCTCCACTGTTTCACCTCTAATTCCCTGTGGGCCCCGTTCCTTCACTGTTTCACCTCTAATTCCCTGTGGGCCCCGTTCCTTCACTGTTTCACCTCTAATTCCCTGTGGGCCCCCTTCCCCGTTGTGTATATCACCTCTATTTTACTGTGGATCCCTTTACCCCCTCTGAGCGGGCACAAAGGAAATTAGGTGACACCATGGGGAAGGTGGCCCACAGGAATATATAGACTATAAAGTATATAGAGGATGTGTCCGGCGTGGTGTAGTATATAGAGGATGTGTCCCGTGTGGTGTAGTATATAGAGGATGTGTCCCGTGTGGTGTAGTATATATAGGATGTGTCCCGTGTGGTGTAGTATATAGCGGATGTGTCCGGCGTGGTGTAGTATATAGAGGATGTGTCCCGTGTGGTGTAGTATATAGAGGATGTGTCCGGCGTGGTGTAGTATATAGAGGATGTGTCCCGTGTGGTGTAGTATATATAGGATGAGTCCCGTGTGGTGTAGTATATAGAGGATGTGTCCCGTGTGGTGTAGTATATATAGGATGTGTCCCGTGTGGTGTAGTATATAGAGGATGTGTCCCGTGTGGTGTAGTATATAGAGGATGTGTCCGGCGTGGTGTAGTATATAGAGGATGTGTCCTGTGTGGTGTAGTATATAGAGGATGTGTCCTGTCTGGTGTAGTATATAGAGGATGTGTCCCGTGTGATGTAGTATATAGAGGATGTGTCCCGTGTGGTGTAGTATATAGAGGATGTGTCCCGTGTGGTGTAGTATATAGAGGATGTGTCCGGCGTGGTGTAGTATATAGAGGATGTGTCCCGTGTGGTGTAGTATATATAGGATGAGTCCCGTGTGGTGTAGTATATAGAGGATGTGTCCCGTGTGGTGTAGTATATATAGGATGTGTCCCGTGTGGTGTAGGATATAGAGGATGTGTCCCGTGTGGTGTAGTATATAGAGGATGTGTCCGGCGTGGTGTAGTATATAGAGGATGTGTCCTGTGTGGTGTAGTATATAGAGGATGTGTCCTGTCTGGTGTAGTATATAGAGGATGTGTCCCGTGTGATGTAGTATATAGAGGATGTGTCCCGTGTGGTGTAGTATATAGAGGATGTGTCCCGTGTGGTGTAGTATATATAGGATGTGTCCCGTGTGGTGTAGTATATAGAGGATGTGTCCGGCGTGGTGTAGTATATAGAGGATGTGTCCCGTGTGGTGTAGTATATAGAGGATGTGTCCGGCGTGGTGTAGTATATATAGGATGTGTCCCGTGTGGTGTAGTATATAGAGGATGTGTCCCGTGTGGTGTAGTATATAGAGGATGTGTCCGGCGTGGTGTAGTATATAGAGGATGTGTCCTGTGTGGTGTAGTATATAGAGGATGTTTCCTGTCTGGTGTAGTATATAGAGGATGTGTCCCGTGTGGTGTAGTATATAGAGGATGTGTCCCGTGTGGTGTAGTATATAGAGGATGTGTCCTGTGTGGTGTAGTATATAGAGGATGTGTCCCGTGTGGTGTAGTGTATAGAGGATGTGTCCCGTGTGGTGTAGTATATATAGGATGTGTCCTGTGTGGTGTAGTATATAGAGGATGTGTCCCGTGTGGCGTAGTATATAGAGGATGTGTCCCGTGTGGTGTAGTATATATAGGATGTGTCCTGTGTGGTGTAGTATATAGAGGATGTGTCCTGTGTGGTGTAGTATATATAGGATGTGTCCTGTGTGGTGTAGTATATAGAGGATGTGTCCCGTGTGGCGTAGTATATAGAGGATGTGTCCCGTGTGGTGTAGTATATATAGGATGTGTCCTGTGTGGTGTAGTATATAGGGGATGTGTCCTGTGTGGTGTAGTATATAGAGGATGTTTCCTGTGTGGTGTAGTATATAGAGGATGTGTACCGTGTGGTGTAGTATATATAGGATGTGTCCTGTGTGGTGTAGTATATAGAGGATGTGTCCCGTGTGGCGTAGTATATAGAGGATGTGTCCCGTGTGGTGTAGTATATATAGGATGTGTCCTGTGTGGTGTAGTATATAGAGGATGTGTCCCATGTGGCGTAGTATATAGAGGATGTGTCCCGTGTGGTGTAGTATATAGAGGATGTGTCCCGTGTGGTGTAGTATATAGAGGATGTGTCCCGTGTGGTGTAGTATATATAGGATGTGTCCTGTGTGGTGTAGTATATAGAGGATGTGTCCCGTGTGGCGTAGTATATAGAGGATGTGTCCCGTGTGGTGTAGTATATATAGGATGTGTCCTGTGTGGTGTAGTATATAGAGGATGTGTCCTGTGTGGTGTAGTATATATAGGATGTGTCCTGTGTGGTGTAGTATATAGAGGATGTGTCCCGTGTGGCGTAGTATATAGAGGATGTGTCCCGTGTGGTGTAGTATATATAGGATGTGTCCTGTGTGGTGTAGTATATAGGGGATGTGTCCTGTGTGGTGTAGTATATAGAGGATGTTTCCTGTGTGGTGTAGTATATAGAGGATGTGTACCGTGTGGTGTAGTATATATAGGATGTGTCCTGTGTGGTGTAGTATATAGAGGATGTGTCCCGTGTGGCGTAGTATATAGAGGATGTGTCCCGTGTGGTGTAGTATATATAGGATGTGTCCTGTGTGGTGTAGTATATAGAGGATGTGTCCCATGTGGCGTAGTATATAGAGGATGTGTCCCGTGTGGTGTAGTATATATAGGATGTGTCCTGTGTGGTGTAGTATATAGAGGATGTGTCCTGTGTGGTGTAGTATATATAGGATGTGTCCTGTGTGGTGTAGTATATAGAGGATGTGTCCCGTGTGGTGTAGTATATAGAGGATGTGTCCCGTGTGGTGTAGTATATAGAGGATGTGTCCGGTGTGGTGTAGTATATAGAGGATGTGTCCGTGTGGTGTAGTATGCAGAGGATGTGTCCTGTGTGGTTTAGTATATAGAGGATGTGTCCTGTGTGGTGTAGTATATAGAGGATGTGTCCCATGTGGTGTAGTATATAGAGCATGTGTCCCGTGTGGTGTAGTATATAGAGGATGTGTCCCATGGGGTGTAGTATATAGAGGATGTGTCCGGTGTGGTTTATTATATAGAGCAGGGGTGGGGAACGTCTGGCCCGCCATATCATTTGGTCAGGCCCGCAGCCGCTCCAGAGCCGCGATCGGGTACCTTGTTGCAGGAGCCAGAGGAGCAGAGGAGCACTCTTGCTCTGCTTCCTAGCCCCGCCCGCTGGATACCGCGCACTGATACGTGCACGCACTGACGGGGACTGAGCACACCCCGCTGAACCCCAGCCGCCCCCGCGCACTGATACTAATGAAGAGGACGAGTAATCGCGCGCCAGAGTGTGTGCTGTGCTGGACTGGTCTGCGGCCTGCCTCCCCGGCCTGCCTTCTTAATCACCCTAGCCTGCCATCTTCATCACCCCGGTCACTGGTGCGGTGGTGACCGTGTGCTGCTGTGTGTGCGGTGCGGGGCCTGGGGGCCATCCAGGAGTCACTGTGTTCAACACCAGGTCAATATGTACTGCCTAATGGGGACCTGTGCTGCCTAATCGGGACATGTGCTGCCTAATGGGGACACGTGCTGCCTAATGGGGACCTGTGCTGCCTATTGGGGAGATGCGCTGCCTAATGGGGACCTGTGCTGCCTAATGGGGACCTGTGCTGCCTAATGGGGACATGTGCTGCCTAATGGGGACACGTGCTGCCTAATGGGGACCTGTGCTGCCTATTGGGGAGATGTGCTGCTTAATGGGGACCTGTGCTGCCTAATGGGGACACGTGCTGCCTAATGGGGACACGTGCTGCCTAATGGGGACCTGTGCTGCCTATTGGGGAGATGTGCTGCCTAATGGGGACCTGTGCTGCCTAATGGGGAGATGTGCTGCCTAATGGGGACCTGTGCTGCCTAATGGGGACCTGTGCTGCCTAATGGGGACATTTGCTGCCTAATGGGGACATGTGCTGCCTATTGGGGACCTGTGCTGCCTAATGGGGACATTTGCTTGCCTATTGGATACCTATGCTGCCTAATGGGGACCTGTGCTGCCTAATGGGGACATTTGCCTGCCTATTGGATACCTATGCTGCCTAATGGGGACCTATGCTGCCTAATGGGGACATGTGCTGCCTAATGGGGACATTTGCCTGCCTATTGGGGACCTATGCTGCCTAATGGGGACATGTGCTGCCTAATGGGGACATTTGCTGCCTATTGGGGACCTGTGCTGCCTAATGGGGACATTTGCCTGCCTATTGGGGACCTGTGCTGCCTAATGGGGATCTGTGCTGCCTAATGGGGACATTTACCTGCCTATTGGGGACCTGTGCTGCCTAATTGGGACATTTTCCTGCCTATTGGGGACAGTTACCTGCCTATTAGGGACCTGTGCTGCCTATTGGGGACCTGTGCTGTCTAATGGGGACCTGTGCTGCCTAATAGTGACATTTGCTTGCCTATTGGGAACATTTACCTGCCTATTGGGGACCTCAGAGATTTAGTTTTCATTGCCTCAGCTGCATGATTTATGGCTGCTGGACAGCCTGAATACATGTGAGGAATGCCTGTTTGTTAAGGAATCCCCACGTTTTCAAGCTGACCAGCAGCCGCAAATCATGCAAATGCGTGGACAGAAACTAAATCTCCGAGCACGCCAAAATACTCAGAGGATACCCAAGCATGCTCGGAAAAACCCGAGCAACGAGTATACTCGCTCATCATTATTAATAATTTTATGCGGCCCCCGAACGCTATTATAAAATTCCAAATGGCCCTCGGCAGAAAAAAGGTTCCCCACCCCTGATATAGAGGATGTATCCGGTGTGGTGGAGCATATAGAGCATGTGTCCCGTGTGGTGTAGTATATAGAGGATGTGTCCCATGGGGTGTAGTATATAGAGGATGTGTCCGGTGTGGTTTATTATATAGAGAATGTGTCCCGTGTGGTGTAGTATATAGAGGATGTGTCCCGTGTGGTGTAGCATATAGAGCATGTGTCCCGTGTGGTGTAGTATATAGAGGATGTGTCCCATGGGGTGTAGTATATATAGGATGTGTCCTGTGTGGTGTAGTATATAGAGGATGTGTCCCGTGTGGTGTAGTATATAGAGAATGTGTCCCGTGTGGTGTAGTATATAGAGGATGTGTCCCGTGTGGTGTAGTATATAGAGGATGTGTCCCGTGTGGTGTAGTATATAGAGGATGTGTCCCCTGTGGTGTAGTATATAGAGGATGTGTCCCGTTTGGTGTAGTATATAGAGGATGTGTCCTGTGTGGTTTAGTATATAGAGGATGTGTCCCGTGTGGTGTAGTATATAGAGGATGTGTCCCGTGTGGTGTAGTATATAGAGGATGTGTCCCGTGTGGTGTAGTGTACAGAGGATGTGTCCCGTGTAGTATATAGAGGATGTGTCCTGTGTGGTGTAGTATATAGAGGATGTGTCCTGTGTGGTGTAGTATATAGAGGATGTGTCCCGTGTGGTGTAGTATATAGAGGATGTGTCCCGTGTGGTGTAGTGTACAGAGGATGTGTCCCGTGTGGTGTAGTATACAGAAGATGTGTCCTGTGTGGTGTAGTATATAGAGGATGTGTCCTGTGTGGTGTAGTATATAGAGGATGTGTCCTGTGTGGTGTAGTATATAGAGGATGTGTACCGTGTGGTGTAGTGTACAGAGGATGTGTCCCGTGTGGTGTAGTATATAGAGGATGTGTCCCGTGTGGTGTAGTGTACAGAGGATGTGTCCCGTGTGGTGTAGTATACAGAAGATGTGTCCTGTGTGGTGTAGTATATAGAGGATGTGTCCTGTGTGGTGTAGTATATAGAGGATGTGTCCTGTGTGGTGTAGTATATAGAGGATGTGTACCGTGTGGCGTAGTATATAGAGGATGTGTCCCGTGTGGTGTAGTATATAGAGGATGTGTCCCATGTGGTGTAGTGTACAGAGGATGTGTCCCGTGTGGTCAGGGCTGTGGAGTCGGAGTCGTGGAGTCGGTGCTCATTTTGGTGGAGTCGGAGTTGGAGTCAGTATAAAATGGACCGACTCCGACTCCTAAAATATATAATAAATTGGCTACAGTAGTTCAATGCAGGATGTGCTGAATGTTTTTTCATAGGAATTTGGGAAAGTTATGAAATGTCCTATAAATGACTGTTCTATTCCTGATCTAAGGCTACATTCACACACAGCATTTTTCCTGCGGTTTTTGAGGATATGTTTTTCAGTTGCAAAAGCAGATCAGCTTTTTAAAAAACTGCATCACCTGAAAGGTTTTTGAGCTCATAGATAATGTTTTCAATAGCAAAAGCAGATTAGAAATCTGCTCTATCTATCTATATATCCATTTATCCATATCTGTCTATCCATATCATATCTGTACCAAAAAGATTGAAAGCCGGATAGCACACAGACTAACACTCCTTTTTTTAGCACCAGTCAGGTACACCTCATAGCTGCCCAAAAGGACGCCCAGGACAGGCATTGCTCGTCTTCAGTAACATCAACATCAACTGATAGTTGGAATAAATAGACTGCATTCATCACCACATCTTCTTAAGGTGCAGGCTTTATTTTCAAGTGTAGGGGTGTGAAGTATGAGGTTCTGCAGCAGCTGAGGTGTGCAGTATGACATTCTGCGGAACAGTATGAGACTCTGCCCCCCCCCCAGGTTTGATCCTGGCTACGCCCATAGTGTGAATGTAGCCTGAGGATCTAGGCTTTATCTTAGCTGAGATAAGTCATAGTGTGTGTATGTGTATATATATATATATATATATATATATATATACACACACATATATATATATATATATATATACAGTACAGACCAAAAGTTTGGACACACCTTCTCAATCAAAACGTTTTCTTTATTTTCATGACTATGAAAATTGTAGATTCACTCTGAAGGCATCAAAACTATGAATTAACACATGTGGAATTATATAAATAACAAAAAAGTGTGAAACAACTGAAAATACTGTATGTCTTATATTCTAGGTTCTTCAAAGTAGTCACCTTTTGCTTTGATTTCTGCTTTGCACACTCTTGGCATTCTCTTGATGAGCTTCAAGAGGTAGTCACCGGAAATGGTTTTCACCTCACAGGTGTTCCCTGTCAGGTTTAATAAGTGGGATTTCTTGCCTTATAAATGAGGTTGGGACCATCAGTTGTGTTGTGCAGAAGTCTGGTGGATACAAAGGTGATAGTCCTACTGAATAGACAGTTAGAATTTGTATTATGGCAAGAAAAAAGCAGCTGAGTAAAGAAAAACGAGTGGCCATCATTACTTTAAGAAATGAAGGTTAGTCAGTCCGAAAAATTGGGAAAACTTTGAAAGTGTCCCCAAGTGCATTGGCAAAAACCATCAAGCGCTACAAAGAAACTGGCTCACATGAGGACCGCCCCAGGAAAGGAAGACCAAGAGTCACCTCTGCTGCGGAGGATAAGTTCATCCTTGTCACCAGCCTCAGAAATCGCAGGTTAACAGCAGCTCAGAATAGAGACCAGGTCAGTGCCACACAGAGTTCTAGCAGCAGACACATCTCTACAACAACTGTTAAGAGGAGACTTTGTACAGCAGGCCTTCATGGTAAAATAGCTGCTAGGAAACCACTGCTAAGGACAGGCAACAAGCAGAAGAGACTTGTTTGGGCTAGAGAACACAAGGAATGGACATTAGACCAGTGGAAATCTGTGCTTTGGTCTGATGAGTCCAAATTTGAGATCTTTGGTTCCAACCACCATGTCTTTGTGCGACGCAGAAAAGGTGAACAGATGGACTCTACATGCCTGGTTCCCACCATGAAGCATGGAGGAGGAGGTGTGATGGTGCTTTGCTGGTGACACTGTTGGGGATTTATTCAAAATTGAAGGCATACTGAACCAGCATGGCTACCACAGCATCTTGCAGCGGCATGCTATTCCATCCTTTTTGTGTTTAGTTGGACCATCATTTATTTTTCAACAGGACAATGGCCTCAAACACACCTCCAGGCTGTGTAAGGGCTATTTCACCAAGAAGGAGAGTGATGGGGTGCTATGCCAGATGACCTGGCCTCCACAGTCACCAGACCTGAACCCAATCGAGATGGTTTGGGGTGAGCTGGACCGCAGAGTGAAGGCAAAAGGGCCAACAAGTGCTAAGCATCTCTGGGAACTCCTTCAAGACTGTTGGAAGACCATTTCTGGTGACTACCACTTGAAGCTCATCAGGAGAATGCCAAGAGTGTGCAAAGCAGTAATCAAATCAAAAGGTGGCTGCTTTGAAGAATCTAGAATATAAGACATATTTTCAGTTGTTTCACACTTTAATTATATAATTCCACATGTGTTAATTCATTGTTTTGATGCCTTCAGAATGAATCTACAATTTTCATAGTCATGAAAATAAAGAAAACTCTTTGAATGAGAAGGTGTGTCCAAACTTTGGTCTGTACCGTATACATGTACATGTATACAGTGTATTACATATTTACAATTTATTACAGTTTTTTGTGTTCTAAAGTTGTATTCCAATAAATAGTGTGAGGTAGCGCTGTTATCTAGTAGGGGGATCACTCGCTTGGCAGCGAACAAAACACATCCGGCACCAGGTTTTCCATAAAAACATAGCAGTCCATGCGGTTTATTGACCCTCATAAACCACTGCAGCAATGTACAGCAGCTTCATATCACCAGCATAGCGTCCGTTAAACAGGCTATTCAGCCCCAGTGTTATCTCACCCGTCAGGGTTCCTTATGCGGCTTATCAGGACGTTTTATGTTAGTTCCCTCCAGGGAGCTCTCAGGCACACATCGCCCTTGCACACGCCCAGCCGCTCCACAGGCTGTTAGTGAGGAGATCCTTCTCCTCACCGGACCTTCCAAACTGGACCAACCTGGTCCCAACATTCACCCCTTGTGACCTATCCTGGCTACGTTATATGGTCCGTAGCCACGCCCACTGGGTCACATGGCTATGACCTCATCACAGGTCCTTCACCTACTCACATAGCCTTTTACTATAGGTGTTATCAGACACACCCCTGGGTGGGTTTGTGGGCAGCTAGAACCCGCCCATCTCTCCAGCTGCCTGAAGGCTTTTCCCTAACACATAGGCATGAAAGATCAGCTCTGCTGATCAGCACATAACCAAGCCTTCATCTCAAAGCCACCCACTTTGAGACACACCACGGACACTCTGTATTCTGCCACTCATCCTCTCTCTTGGGACATCCACACCGCGCCCCCTAGTGGACATAGTGGTCATTACACCACATACCCCGCCCCTCTGTTCAAACTTGTGGGGTTGAACACACAATCTTACACCAGGATCTCGAGACCGGGCACACATTACACCTTGCCCCACAGATCGAGAGAACCATCTTCATCTGTCATACGGCCTCATCTCTGCATTAGGCCTCCCCCGCCCCAAGCAGTCAGAATATTGGTCATTGTCTTTGACCCTCCATTTGCAGTCTGTCTGCGTCATCAGACACTGTTTAGTCACCACCCTCCTAGAGTGCGCTTCGTCACCTGACCGTTCTCCCACTGACCGACTCTCCCGGTTGGTACGGTCATCAGTCTTAATCGGTCCTACTGTCTGGCCTGAGTCTGACCCATTCAGCGTCTCACAGGAACTGCTGTCTCTCAACCTCGCACAGCCCATCGAACTGCCACTTGCTGACATTCTTCGGCCACCTGCCATGTCACTTCTTGGAGGAAGCCTTCGGGTCCTTATATCTTGGGTTGGAGGCGGCCGCCACCTGGTATTCCTTACTTCTTTATTAATTCGCTGACGGTCCAGCCTCAACTGCTCAATTTCTTGCAGGTACCCCACTCGATACTCCACGAGCATCCGAAAATCTCTCAGGCTCTCCATGGAGCCAACCACGATGATGGGAATTCTACCCACTTCACTGGATACCGGGTCTTCATTATCAGGAGGATCCTCACCCTCATCACACCGGAGATATTCACGAGGTCTTGCAACACCTTCCCGGATCCTCCAATGATTCTCCCAATCAGAGCTTTGGGTACCGGAACCACATCTTTCCGCAAACCCCGCCGATCCATAGCCTCCCTGGCTACCTCCAGGCGTCGAGCAGCTTTCACATTACACTGCCTGACCAACTGTTTGACGTGGAGACACTGCAAATGCATCTCTTTCAGGACAGCTACTCGGTTTGATGTATCTTCTCTGGCGGATATTATCACTAACTGCCGAGTCGCAGGTGCCCATTGCACCTCACACACCTTGACCGCCTCCTTGAAAGCCTCATGTACACCTTCCTCCGCACAGGCGTCTTGCATGTCTTCTGGAACGTCAATCACAGTCTTGAAGGACCTGGTCTTGCTCTCTTCCAGGCCAGGAGGCTCTGGCCTTACCACGGACACTTCCCTCACTACAGTTGACCCGACCGGGTGACTGTCTTCTTCCGTTCTTAACTCATCAACTTCACATGATTGGATCACTTCATGACCCTTGGCCACTATGGCTACTGGCAGTTCTGTCTTACTATCACTCACGCTCACCCGCGGTAAGTCTTGGTCCAATTTCTCCCGCAGAAGACTGTTAACTACTCCTCTGAGTTCCTCCATCTCTTCCTTGAGGTTCTTGTTCACACTTTGCCAGGTGGACAGGTGACCTCTGAGCTCCAAGACTTCTTTCTCGAGCTCCTCGACCCTGTCCTCAGCCGTTTGTCTCAGTACGCTTTCTCGTTTGACATGTTCATCCACCTCTTCTCTGAGGGCCTGATTCAGTCCTTGCCACGTTACCATGTGACCTTTGAGCTCAGAGACTTCTTTCTCTAGCTCCTCTAGTCTGTGCTCCCTGTCTCTCTCAGAGCCACAGTCACCCCCAGAGTCTGAGTCACCCTGACCTGCCGAGTAATCCTTCCAGCTACCCATTAACCGTGAGACTACTTCAGCCGTCTTATCCACCATGTCAGCGTCAGTTTTGTCACGAGATGTCTGGTCCGTCCATTGGGCTGACGTACCCCTTTTCCCAGTCACTTCCGCCTCTGACCTTTCCACGTCAGGAGCCGTCACCGTCTTCGTATTGGTTAGCTCAACAGTAGGAACGTCTCCACCCTCCTGGCATATATCATCAAACCTGACAAAGTCCCGGCCCCACTCCAAGGCATACACTAAGTCTGATGGTATACTGCCCCCTTGGCACTCACTGCCTTCGAGCCTCTCAAACATTATTCTGTCTACCGCATAGTTCACTGTGACCCCATGTGCACAGCGAACCTGGACCATTTTCTCGGTCAGACAGAAAATGAGAGGAGTTCCTACCAGCGTCACCTGACTCTTTGAGTCCAACCGTCCCGAGATCCCTTCCCGGTGTAGCATCACGGAACACACTTGCGGCAAGTCATCACTCGGAAAGAATATCCCACATTCTGGAAATGACATACATGAACACTGCAGTTTCCCAGACATACCCACTGAGCCAACCAGTGCTGCCATTTCTTCAAACTCGGCCCCTTTCTGGACCACCACTCCAATTTGGTTACCGCCTCCCTCTGAGACTCCACCCCTTTTTTGGTTACCACCCCAATTTGGGACTCCACCCCCCTTTTGGGCTACCACCCCGATTTGGGTCACGCCCCCTTTTGGGACTCCACCCCCTTTCGGGATCTCCCCATGTCTGTTGTATCGGTCTTCTCAGACCACAGTTCACACCACACAGTTTGTCTCTTACGATACCAGACAAGTCCTTGCTGGCACCACCACAGCTCCTGCTGTCACCGATCACCGGCTGCTGTTTACACACACAGCGGCTGGAGTCACTGCAGCTCCTGCTGCGCCGTCTTCGTGGACCCGCCGATCCACCGGAAGCTGCTTGTCACCTTTGTGGCCCCACTGAGCCACATCAAGCCGCTTGTCACCTTCTTGACTCCCACTGAGCCGAGAAAAAAGAAGAAAAAACACACCATAAAAAACTAAAAAACTCACGTGTCCTGACTGTGTGCTATTCAGGACGCTCCTGTCTCCACCTGAGAACGTCCAACACACAGGGCGCACCGGGTGCGATTCAGAGAGCGACCCTCCTCCCAGGGTCTCCCCACACACCGGCCTCACCAGGTCCAGGGGCTCGGCGGGTGCTCTTCAGGACATCTGTCTCCACCTGAGACTGCCCAACACTCGAGCCTCACCAGGTCCAAGGTCACACCACGTGCTCCTGGGATCCGACTCCCAGGGCTGACCCTCCAGGACCTTTCCTCACTGGACCCTCTAGGTACACTGTCTTCCTCACTGACCCAGGTCAGTACCACACGAACAGCTGTCCGATACCTGTGTCGGCCACACGGGTCACCGTTTTACTCATTGACCCAGGTCAGTACCACACGAACACCAGTCCGTTTCTCCTGTGTCGCCCACACAGGTCCTCGGGTACCTCTTCTCCGCAGAGGCACACTAGCAATTACCAGTCTCTTTCTCCTGGGGAAGCGGCCGCACTGAGTTCACCGATCCGGACAGTGCCTTACTCACTAGGCCGCCCCACGGTTTCCAAAACCACAGCCGGACAGTGGCTTCCCCATTTGCAGGCTGTCACAGGCTTTGCTCACACATGGCCAGTCAGCAGCACATCACACGGCTTCCACAACCGTCAGCCCTCCTGGCTCAGCGTTGCTCTTTGCCACCAAATTTTGCAGTCCTTTTCCATTGCTCACAGCAACAAGGCTACAACACTGCCCGCATTCTCCACCAATTGTGAGGTAGCGCTGTCATCTAGTAGGGGATCACTCGCTTGGCAGCGAACAAAACACATCCGGCACCAGGTTTTCCATAAAAACATAGCAGTCCATGCGGTTTATTCACCCTCATAAACCACAGCAGCAATGTACAACAGCTTCATATCACCAGCATAGCGTCCATTAAACAGGCTATTCAGCCCCAGTGTTATCTCACCCGTCAGGGTTCCTTATGCGGCTTATCAGGACGTTTTATGTTAGTTCCCTCCAGGGAGCTCTCAGGCACACATCGCCCTTGCACACGCCCAGCCGCTCCACAGGCTGTTAGTGAGGAGATCCTTCTCCTCACGGGACATTCCAAACTGGACCAACCTGGTCCCAGCATTCACCCCTTGTGACCTATCCTGGCTACGTTATATGGTCCGTAGCCACGCCCACTGGGTCACATGGCTATGACCTCATCACAGGTCCTTCACCTACTCACATAGCCTTTTACTATAGGTGTTATCAGACACACCCCTGGGTGGGTTTGTGGGCAGCTAGAACCCACCCATCTCTCCAGCTGCCTGAAGGCTTCTCCCTAACACATAGGCACGAAAGATCAGCTCTGCTGATCAGCACATAACCAAGCCTTCATCTCAAAGCCACCCACTTTGAGACACACCACGGCCACTCCGTATTCTGCCACTCATCCTCTCTCTTGGGACATCCACACTGCGCCCCCTAGTGGACATAGTGGTCATTACACCACAATAGATATTATGTTCTATCTAAATATCTTGATTATTGGATCATAGAAATGATTAAATGTTTGATGTTCACATTGTACTGTACTACAATAAATTTTTCACTTAAATATAAGCAATATATGTGGGAGTCGGAGTAGTGGAGTCGGAGTTGGAGTCGGAGTCGGTGTAAGGGAAATTGAGGAGTCGGAGTCGCAGGTTTGGCTTACCGACTCCACAGCCCTGCGTGTGGTGTAGTATACAGAGGATGTTTCCCGTGTGGTTTAGTATATAGAGGATGTGTCCTGTGTGGTGTAGTATATAGAGGATGTGTCCTGTGTGGTGTACTATATAGAGTATGTGTCCTGTGTGGTATAGTATATAGAGGATGTGTCCTATGTGGTGTAGTATATAGAGGATGTGTCCCGTGTGATGTAGTATATAGAGGATGTGTCCTGTGTGGTGTAGTATATAGAGGGTGTGTCTCGTGTGGTGTAGTATATAGAGGATGTGTCCTTTGTGGTGTAGTATAGAGGATGTGTCCTGTGTGGTGTAGTATATAGAGGATGTGTCCTGTGTGGTGTAGTATATAGAAGATGTGTCCCGTGTGGTGTAGTATTTAGAGGATGTGTCCCGTGTGGTGTAGTATATAGAGTATGTGTCCCGTGTGGTGTAGTATATAGAGGAATGTGTCCAGTGAGATGTAGTATATAGAGGATGTGTCCCGCGTGGTGTAGTATATAGAGGATGTGTCCCGTGTGGTGTAGTATATAGAGGATGTATCCCGTGTGGTGTAGTGTACAGAGGATGTGTCCCGTGTGATGTAGTGTACAGAGGATGTGTCCCGTGTGGTGTAGTGTACAGAGGATGTGTCCTGTGTGGTTTAGTATATAGAGGATGTGTCCTGTGTGGTGTAGTATATAGAGGATGTGTCCCGTGTGGTGTAGTATATAGAGGATGTGTCCCGTGTGGTGTAGTGTTGTTAGGATGTGTTCCGTGTGGTGTATACAGAGGCTGTGTCCTGTGTGGTTTAGTATATAGAGGATGTGTCCTGTGTGGTGTAGTATATAGAGGATGTGTCCCGTGTGGTGTAGTATATAGAGGATGTGTCCGGTGTGGTGTAGTATATAGAGGATGTGTACGGTGTGGTGTTGTATATAGAGGATGTGTCCCGTGTGGTGTAGTATAGAGAGGATGTGTCCTGTGTGGTGTAGTATATAGAGGATGTGTCCTATGTGGTGTAGTATATAGAGGATGTGTCCTGTGTGGTGTAGTATATAAAGGGTGTATCTCGTGTGGTGTAGTATATAGCGGATGTGTCCCTTGTGGTGTAGTGTACAGAGGATGTGTCCCATGTGGTGTAGTGTACAAAGGATGTGTCCCGTGTGGTGTAGTGTACAGAGGATGTGTCCCGTGTGGTGTAGTATACAGAGGATGTGTCCTGTGTGGTTTAGTATATAGAGGATGTGTCCTGTGTGGTGTAGTATATAGAGGATGTGTCCCGTGTGGTGTAGTATATAGAGGATGTGTCCTGTGTGGTGTAGTATATAGAGGATGTGTCCCGTGTGGTTTATTATATAGAGGATGTGTCCCGTGTGTGTCCCGTGTGATGTAGTATATAGAGGATGTGTCCTGTGTATTATAGTATAGAGGATGTGTCCTGTGTGGTGCAGTATATAGAGGATGTGTCCTGTGTGGTGTAGTATATAGAAGATGTGTCCCGTGTGGTGTAGTATATAGAGGATGTATCCCGTGTGGTGTAGTATATAGATGATGTATCCCGTGTGGTGTGCAGTGTACAGAGGATGTGTCCCGTGTGGTGTAGTGTACAGAGGATGTGTCCCGTGTGGTGTTGTGTACAGAGGATGTGTCCTGTGTGGTTTAGTATATAGAGGATGTGTCCCGTGTGGTGTAGTATATAGAGGATGTGTCTCGTGTGGTTTAGGGTACAGTGGATGTGTCCCGTGTGGTGTAGTATGCAGAGGATGTGTCCTGTGTGGTTTAGTATATAGAGGATGTGTCCCGTGTGGTGTAGTATATAGAGGATGTGTCCCGTGTGGTGTAGTATATAGAGGATGTGTCCCGTGTTTTGTAGTATATAGAGGATGTGTCCCGTGTGGTGTAGTATATAGAGGATGTGTCCCATGTGGTGTAGTATATAGAGGATGTGTCCCGTGTGGTGCAGTATATAGAGGATGTGTCCCGTGAGATGTAGGATATAGAGGATGTTCCCCGCGTGGTGTAGTATATAGAGGATGTGTCCCGTGTGGTGTAGTATATAGAGGATGTGTCCCGTGTGGTGTAGTGTACAGAGGATGTGTCCCGTTTGCTGTAGTTTACAGAGGATGTGTCCCGTGTGGTGTAGTAAACAGGATGTGTCCCGTGTGGTGTAGTGTACAGAGGATGTGTCCCGTGTGGTGTAGTATACAGAAGATGTTTCCTGTGTGGTTTAGTATATAGAGGATGTGTCCTGTGTGGTGTAGTATATAGCGGATGTGTCCTGTGTGGTGTAGTATATAGAGGATGTGTCCCGTGTGGTGTAGTATATAGAGGATGTGTCCCGTTTGGTGTAGTTTACAGAGGATGTGTCCCGTGTGGTGTAGTATACAGGATGTGTCCCGTGTGGTGTAGTGTACAGAGGATGTGTCCCGTGAGATGTAGTATATAGAGGATGTGTCCCGCGTGGTGTAGTATATAGAGGATGTGTCCCGTGTGGTGTAGTATATAGAGGATGTGTCCTGTGTGGTGTAGTGTACAGAGGATGTGTCCCGTGTGGTTTAGTGTACAGAGGATGTGTCCCGTGTGGTGTAGTGTACAGAGGATGTGTCCCGTGTGGTGTAGTATACAGAGGATGTGTCCTCTGTAGTTTAGAATATAGAGGATGTGTCCTATGTGGTGTAGTATATAGAGGATGTGTCCCGTGTTTTGTAGTATATAGAGGATGTGTCCCGTGTGGTGTAGTATATAGAGGATGTGTCCCATGTGGTGTAGTATATAGAGGATGTGTCCCGTGTGGTGCAGTATATAGAGGATGTGTCCCGTGAGATGTAGGATATAGAGGACGTGCCCCGCGTGGTGTAGTATATAGAGGATGTGTCCCGTGTGGTGTAGTATATAGAGGATGTGTCCCGTGTGGTGTAGTGTACAGAGGATGTGTCCCGTTTGCTGTAGTTTACAGAGGATGTGTCCCGTGTGGTGTAGTATACAGGATGTGTCCCGTGTGGTGTAGTGTACAGAGGATGTGTCCCGTGTGGTGTAGTATACAGAGGATGTTTCCTGTGTGGTTTAGTATATAGAGGATGTGTCCTGTGTGGTGTAGTATATAGCGGATGTGTCCCGTGTGGTGTAGTATATAGAGGATGTGTCCCGTGTGGTGTAGTATATAGAGGATGTGTCCCGTGTGGTGTAGTATATAGAGGATGTGTCCCGTTTGGTGTAGTTTACAGAGGATGTGTCCCGTGTGGTGTAGTATATAGAGGATGTGTCCCGTGTGGTGTAGTGTACAGAGGATGTGTCCCGTGTAGTGTAGTATATAGAGGATGTGTCCTGTGTGGTGTAGTATATAGAGGATGTGTCCTGTGTGGTGTACTATATAGAGTATGTGTCCTGTGTGGTATAGTATATAGAGGATGTGTCCTATGTGGTGTAGTATATAGAGGATGTGTCCCGTGTGATGTAGTATATAGAGGATGTGTCCTGTGTGGTGTAGTATATAGAGGGTGTGTCTCGTGTGGTGTAGTATATAGAGGATGTGTCCTTTGTGGTGCAGTATATAGAGGATGTGTCCTGTGTGGTGTAGTATATAGAAGATGTGTCCCGTGTGGTGTAGTATATAGAGGATGTATCCCGTGTGGTGTAGTATATAGATGATGTATCCCGTGTGGTGTGCAGTGTACAGAGGATGTGTCCCGTGTGGTGTAGTGTACAGAGGATGTGTCCCGTGTGGTGTTGTGTACAGAGGATGTGTCCTGTGTGGTTTAGTATATAGAGGATGTGTCCCGTGTGGTGTAGTATATAGAGGATGTGTCTCGTGTGGTTTAGGGTACAGAGGATGTGTCCCGTGTGGTGTAGTATGCAGAGGATGTGTCCTGTGTGGTTTAGTATATAGAGGATGTGTCCCGTGTGGTGTAGTATATAGAGGATGTGTCCCGTGTGGTGTAGTATATAGAGGATGTGTCCCGTGTTTTGTAGTATATAGAGGATGTGTCCCGTGTGGTGTAGTATATAGAGGATGTGTCCCATGTGGTGTAGTATATAGAGGATGTGTCCCGTGTGGTGCAGTATATAGAGGATGTGTCCCGTGAGATGTAGGATATAGAGGATGTTCCCCGCGTGGTGTAGTATATAGAGGATGTGTCCCGTGTGGTGTAGTATATAGAGGATGTGTCCCGTGTGGTGTAGTGTACAGAGGATGTGTCCCGTTTGCTGTAGTTTACAGAGGATGTGTCCCGTGTGGTGTAGTAAACAGGATGTGTCCCGTGTGGTGTAGTGTACAGAGGATGTGTCCCGTGTGGTGTAGTATACAGAAGATGTTTCCTGTGTGGTTTAGTATATAGAGGATGTGTCCTGTGTGGTGTAGTATATAGCGGATGTGTCCTGTGTGGTGTAGTATATAGAGGATGTGTCCCGTGTGGTGTAGTATATAGAGGATGTGTCCCGTTTGGTGTAGTTTACAGAGGATGTGTCCCGTGTGGTGTAGTATACAGGATGTGTCCCGTGTGGTGTAGTGTACAGAGGATGTGTCCCGTGAGATGTAGTATATAGAGGATGTGTCCCGCGTGGTGTAGTATATAGAGAATGTGTCCCGTGTGGTGTAGTATATAGAGGATGTGTCCTGTGTGGTGTAGTGTACAGAGGATGTGTCCCGTGTGGTTTAGTGTACAGAGGATGTGTCCCGTGTGGTGTAGTGTACAGAGGATGTGTCCCGTGTGGTGTAGTATACAGAGGATGTGTCCTCTGTAGTTTAGAATATAGAGGATGTGTCCTATGTGGTGTAGTATATAGAGGATGTGTCCCGTGTTTTGTAGTATATAGAGGATGTGTCCCGTGTGGTGTAGTATATAGAGGATGTGTCCCATGTGGTGTAGTATATAGAGGATGTGTCCCGTGTGGTGCAGTATATAGAGGATGTGTCCCGTGAGATGTAGGATATAGAGGACGTGCCCCGCGTGGTGTAGTATATAGAGGATGTGTCCCGTGTGGTGTAGTATATAGAGGATGTGTCCCGTGTGGTGTAGTGTACAGAGGATGTGTCCCGTTTGCTGTAGTTTACAGAGGATGTGTCCCGTGTGGTGTAGTATACAGGATGTGTCCCGTGTGGTGTAGTGTACAGAGGATGTGTCCCGTGTGGTGTAGTATACAGAGGATGTTTCCTGTGTGGTTTAGTATATAGAGGATGTGTCCTGTGTGGTGTAGTATATAGCGGATGTGTCCCGTGTGGTGTAGTATATAGAGGATGTGTCCCGTGTGGTGTAGTATATAGAGGATGTGTCCCGTGTGGTGTAGTATATAGAGGATGTGTCCCGTTTGGTGTAGTTTACAGAGGATGTGTCCCGTGTGGTGTAGTATATAGAGGATGTGTCCCGTGTGGTGTAGTGTACAGAGGATGTGTCCCGTGTAGTGTAGTATATAGAGGATGTGTCCTGTGTGGTGTAGTGTACAGAGGATGTGTCCCGTGTGGTTTAGTGTACAGAGGATGTGTCCCGTGTGGTGTAGTGTACAGAGGATGTGTCCCGTGTGGTGTAGTATACAGAGGATGTGTCCTGTGTAGTTTTGTATATAGAGGATATGTCCTATGTGGTGTAGTATATAGAGGATGTGTCCTGTGTTTTGTAGTATATAGAGGATGTGTCCCGTGTGGTGTAGTATATAGAGGATGTGTCCCATGTGGTGTAGTATATAGAGGATGTGTCCCGTGTGGTGTAGTATATAGAGGATGTGTCCCGTGTGGTGCAGTATATAGAGGATGTGTCCCGTGAGATGTAGGATATAGAGGATGTGCCCCGCATGGTGTAGTATATAGAGGATGTGTCCCGTGTGGTGTAGTATATAGAGGATGTGTCCCGTGTGGTGTAGTGTACAGAGGATGTGTCCCGTTTGCTGTAGTTTACAGAGGATGTGTCCCGTGTGGTGTAGTATACAGCATGTGTCCCGTGTGGTGTAGTGTACAGAGGATGTGTCCCGTGTGGTGTAGTATACAGAGGATGTTTCCTGTGTGGTTTAGTATATAGAGGATGTGTCCTGTTTGGTGTAGTATATAGCGGATGTGTCCCGTGTGGTGTAGTATATAGAGGATGTGTCCCGTGTGGTGTAGTTTACAGAGGATGTGTCCCGTGTGGTGTAGTATACAGGATGTGTCCCGTGTTATGTAGTGTACAGAGGATGTGTTCCGTGAGATGTAGTATATAGTGGATGTGTCCCGCGTGGTGTAGTATATAGAGGATGTCTCCCGTGAGATGTAGTATATAGAGGATGTGTCCCGCGTGGTGTAGTATATAGAGGATGTGTCCCGTGTGGTGTAGTATATAGAGGATGTGTCCTGTGTGGTGTAGTGTACAGAGGATGTGTCCCGTGTGGTTTAGTGTACAGAGGATGTGTCCCGTGTGGTGTAGTGTACAGAGGATGTGTCCCGTGTGGTGTAGTATACAGAGGATGTGTCCTGTGTAGTTTAGTATATAGAGGATGTGTCCTATGTGGTGTAGTATATAGAGGATGTGTCCCGTGTGGTGTAGTATATAGAGGATGTGTCCTGTGTGGTGTAGTATATAGAGTGTGTGTATTGTGTGGTGTAGTATATAGAGGACTAGCTGAAGAGCCCGGCGCTGCCCGGGCATAGTAACTAACTGTGGTTAGTTATAGAAAATTATAATTATCCTCCATCCCATAGTCCCGTGCCCATATACCCATCATACATATCCACGATCCCATAGGCCCGTGCCCATATACCCATCATACATATCCTCCATCCCAAAGTCGAGTGCCCATATACCCATCACACATCCTCCATCCCATAGTCCCATGCCCATATACCCATCATACATATTCTCCATCCCATAGTCCCATGCCCATATACCCACCATACATAGTCTCCATCCCATAGTCCCATGCCCATATACCCATCATACATATTCGCCATCCCATAGTCGAGTGCCCATATACCCATCACACGTCTTTCATCTCATAGTCCCGTGCCCATATACCCATCATACATATCCTCCATCCCATAGTCGAGTGCCCATATACCCATCATACATATCCGCCATCTCATAATCCCGTGCCCATATATCCGTCATACATATCCTCCATCCTATAGTCCAGTGCCCATATACCCATCACACATCCTCCATCCCATAATCCTGTGCCCATATACATATCCACCATCCCATAGTCCCGTGCCCATATACCCGTCAAACATATCCTCTATTCCATAGTCCAGTGCCCATACACCCATCACACATCTTCCATCCCATAGTCCCGTACCCATATACATATCCGCCATCCCATAGTCCCGTGCCCATATACCCGTCATACATATCCTCCATCCCATAGTCCAGTGCCCATATACCCATCACACATCCTCCATCACATAGTCCCGTTCCCATATACCCATCATACATATCCTCCATGCCATAGTCCCGTGCCCATATACATATCCTCCATCCCATAGTGCCGTTCCCATATACCCATCATACATATCCTCCATCCCATAGTCCGGTGCCCATATACTCATCACACATCCTCCTTCTCATATGACATCACAATGAGCGGCGGCGGGGCTTGCAACCTTTGATGACATCAGCGTCGCCATGGCAACCATTGTGACATCATAATGAGGGGCGGGGCTTGGCGCACACACACTGCTTCCCCAGTATGCAAATAGGGGCATTGTGACATCACAATGAGGGGCGGGGCTTGACGCGCACACACTTTTTCCCCCAGTATGTAGATAGGAGCAAAATTGTTTGCTGAATTGGAACGCGCGGGGTTAGAGGATGTGTCCTCTGTGGTGTAGTATATAGAGGATGTGTCTTGTGTGGTGTAGTATATAGAGGATGTGTCCCGTATGGTGTAGTATATAGAGGATGTGTCCTGTGTGGTGTAGTATATAGAGGATGTGTCCTTTGTGGTGTAGTATATAGCGGATGTGTCCCTTGTGGTGTAGTATATAGAGGATATGTCTCGTGTGGTGTAGTATATAGAGGATGTGTCCTGTATGGTGTAGTATATAGAGGATGTGTCCCGTGTGGTGTAGTATATAGAGGATGTGTTCTGTGTGGTTTAGTATATAGAGGATGTGTCCCGTGTGGTATAGTATATAGAGGATGTGTCCCGTGTGGTGTAGTATATAGAGGATGTGTCCCGTGTGGTGTAGTATATAGAGGATGTGTCCCATGTGGCATAGTATATAGAGGATGTGTCCCGTGTGGTGTAGTATATAGAGGATGTGTCCCATGTGGTGCAGTATATAGAGGATGTGTCCCGTGAGATGTAGTATATAGAGGATGTGTCCCGCGTGGTGTAGTGTACAGAGGATGTGTCCCGTGTGGTGTGGTATACAGAGGATGTGTCCCGTGTGGTTTAGTATATAGAGGATGTGTCCCGTGTGGTGTAGTATATAGAGGATGTGTCCCTTGTGGTGTAGTGTACAGAGGACGTGTCCCGTGTGGTGTAGTATCCAGAGGATGTTGTCATGAGCACCGCACTGCACTTGCTCACTGAGCCAGTGCGGGTGTCCTGAGTACAAAGACAGTACTCAAAGATACCTGTGGAGCAGGGCAGCCGCGGTGACGATGCGTGCTTCAGAGTATCAGGACCTGAAGCACATGACTGCTGGGGGCGTGGCCTAAGCTCCACAGATCTAGGAGCTGCAGGGAAACTCCTAGAAAGGTAACTACGGGACAATGTTACCAAGGGGCATAGACAGAGACAGAAACCAGACGAAGCCAGGGTCAAAGCACCAGATAGCAATACAGTACCACGGGGTTTAGACAGAAAGGATAGTCAGGACGTAGCAATAGGTCAGAAAACCAGAACGTGCAATAGACGGTACAATAGGGACAAACTGTAACGGAGTAACGATAGCCAAGCCAGGAGGTCAGAACCGGAGAAGACAGTAGTACCAAAGCGAGAGACGGAGTACAGAGTGAGGGAACAGGCCGGGTCATACACGGGAAGCAAACAAGCAACGCAGAATACATGCACACCAGGGGTCAGACACACCAGAACAACAGTATAGCTGACAGAGAACGCTGGTAAAGAGTGAGTATAAATACCCCTCCCAGATCCAGAAAGAGGCCACGAACACTTAACCCTGTGAGTGCAGGGCAAGAACCCTGTTCAAACCATGACAGTACCCCCCTCTTAATGGAGGGCCACTGGACCCCCAGGCTTATCTGGGTATCTGGCGTGGAAAGCCCGCACCAGACGATCGTCATGCACCGAACTGGCCGGAACCCATGACCGATCCTCCAGAGAGTACCCCTTCCAGTGTATCAGATACTGGAGTCTCTGGCGCACCCACCGGGAGTCAACAATGCGCCCTACTTCATACTCCAGCTGCCCCTCTACCAGCACTAGCGGAGCATTTGATGAGGGATCCTCTCTCACTGTCCCCACGGACTTTAACAGGGACCTGTGGAAGACATTAGAAATTTTAAAGGAGGTGGGCAGCTGCAGTCGGTAGGCTACTGGGTTAACAGCCTCCACAACTTTGTATGGGCCAATAAACTTGGGGCCCAGCTTTATAGAAGGTATCTTAAGCTTGATATTGCAGGTGGATAGCCACACCTTCTCCCCTACTGCAAATGCTGGACCTGGCCCCCTCCTCCTGTCAGCAAACCGCTTATAGTTTTCCTGGGCCTTGGAAATATTCCTCTGAACCTCCCTCCAAAGAATTCTAAGACGTTGTGTCACATCCTCAGCACTAGGACAACCTGAATCCATACGGGAAAACTCTCCAAAATGTGGGTTAAAGCCATAGTTGACCTGAAAAGGAGACTTCCCAGTAGACTGACTCACACGACTGTTGAATGCAAACTCTGCCATGGGCAATACCTCACACCAGTCCTCCTGCCTGGAAGAGGCCAAGCATCTCAGAATCTGCTCCAACGATTGGTTTGTGCGCTCCGTCTGTCCATTAGACTCTGGGTGGTAGGCAGAGGAGAAGGACAACGAAATCCCCAGCTTTTTGCAAAAAGCCCTCCAGAACCTGGCTACAAACTGTACCCCTCTGTCTGACACCACATTCATAGGCACTCCATGTAACCTAATTATATGCTGCATAAATAAGTGGGCCAGGGTTTCAGCAGATGGTAACGCGGGGAGAGGTACAAAGTGAGCTTGTTTTGAAAACCTATCCACCACCACACATATCACCGAGTTGCCCCTGGAAGGAGGAAGATTTGTGATAAAATCCATGGACAAATGTGTCCATGGTCTATCCGGAATTGGCAAAGGCACCAATTCCCCGGCCGGCCGGACCTGAGAACTTTTAGAACGAGCGCACACCCCACATGCAGTCACAAACTTTTTAATATCTGTTACCATAGAGGGCCACCAGAAATCCCTCGCAATTGCCCCCCGGGTAGCTGCAATCCCAGGATGAGCACTCAACACAGAATCGTGAAATTCCTGCATAAGTCCGAGACGGAAACGTTCCGGTACAAACAATTTACCCGGGGGTTTACCACCAGAAGCCCGAGCCTGGGCCTCCAAAATCCCTCTCTGTAACTCAGATGAGATTTCGGCCACCACTACTCCTGGCTGAAGAATGGAGGAGGGAGGTTCTGGAGGGGACACCGAATCAAAGTTTCGGGATAAGGCATCAGCCTTGATGTTTTTAGATCCCGGGCGGAATGTGATGGTAAACTGAAAACGGGAAAAAAAAAGCGCCCACCGATCCTATCTGGGGGTCAATCTCTTGGCAGACTCGATATAGGCCAAATTTTTGTGATCAGTGATGACTGTAATGGGATGAACAGACCCCTCCAGGAAATGCCTCCATTCTTCAAAAGCCAACTTTACCGCCAACAACTCTCTATTGCCGACATCGTAATTTCTCTCGGCAGAGGAAATTTTTTTAGAGAAGAAGGCGCAAGGCCTCAGGTTAGTAAGGGTAGGAGGGCCCTGAGACAAAACTGCCCCCACCCCCACTTCCGAGGCGTCAACCTC
Source organism: Dendrobates tinctorius (assembly GCF_039654945.1). Lineage (NCBI taxonomy): Eukaryota > Metazoa > Chordata > Amphibia > Anura > Dendrobatidae > Dendrobates > Dendrobates tinctorius. The sequence goes on along the minus strand of NW_027361880.1, from coordinate 8,144,673 downwards.
CACAACAAAAGGTCTTGACGGGTCGGGTTGTACCAATACAGGGGCTGAAGAAAAGCACTTTTTTAATGTCATGAAAGAGTTTTTTGCAGCTACAGACCAATTTTTTACATCAGCTCCCTTGAGAGTGAGGTCCGTTAGAGGCTTTACCACCTGCGAAAAGCCCTTAATAAATTTCCCATAAAAGTTGGCAAAGCCCAAAAATCGTTGCAACCCTTTCAAGTCATGAGGTTGCACCCACTCCGTAACAGCCTGGACTTTCTTAGGATCCATGCGGAACCCCTCCCCTGACACAATCAACCCCAGAAAGGATACTTCTTGCATGAAAAATGAGCATTTTTCCAGTTTGGCATACAAATGATTCTCCCTCAGTCTCATGAGAACCATCCGCAAACGGTGCAAGTGAGATTGACTGTCCACCGAGTACACCAGAATGTCATCCAAATAGATAACCACAAAATGACCGATTAAATCAGAGAAAATTACATTAATAAAATTCTGAAAAACAGCAGGGGCGTTGGTGAGACCAAAGGGCATAACCAAGTTTTCGAATAGCCCTTCAGTCGTCAGGAATGCTGTTTTCCATTCGTCCCCTTCACAGACTCTTATAAGGTTATATGCCCCACGTAAATCCAGTTTAGAGAACCACTTGGCCCCGGTGAGTTGGTTACATAGATCAGGAATTAGGGGGAGAGGGTATGTATTTTTCACAGTAATTTTGTTTAATTCCCGAAAGTCGAGGAACGGCCGCAAACCACCATCTTTTTTCTTAACAAAAAAGAAGCCCGCTGCCACAGGTGAAACAGAAGGCCTAATATGCCCTTTGCGGAGACTCTCAGTAATGTACTCCTTCATGGCTAGACGTTCGGGCCCGGACAAATTGAACAGGCGAGCCTTGGGTAACTTGGCTCCAAGGACTAGATTAATGGCACAATCAAAGGGTCTATGTGGTGGTAGCGCCTCAGCCACACTTTCAGAAAATACGTCTTCAAAATCTTTCAGCCACTCCGGAATACCTTCCAGATCGACAGACGACACTGACACAGATTTTACTGGGCTGACAAGGGTTGTCAAGTTACAACATAGACCGTTAGCCATACAACCCCACTGAATGATCTCCCCTGTGACCCAGTCAATAGTAGGATTGTGACGTTGAAGCCAAGGCATACCCAGTATCAGTCCAGCCGGCAGATTATTTATGACAAAACATCTTAATTTTTCCACGTGAGTGGAACCCACTTTCAGAGAAAAGGTATCAGTCATGAAACAAATTCCCTCCTGGGTGATAGGAGAAGAATCAATTGCCACGATTTTAACAGGATCTTTTAACCTGACTGTCCCTATCTTATGAAAAGTCACAACTTTGGCATCGATCAGATTAATAGAAGAACCACAGTCAACAAAGGTGGTAGTCCCAACCGGACCGCCTGTAAGTTCCAGTTCCACCGGAAGCAGAATTTTAGTAAGCGAGTAAAAGGGTACCTGGGAGTCTGGGCAACCTCCTCGATTGTTACCCAGACTCAGTCATTTTCCTGACGGCTTCACTGAAGAAGGGCAAGAAGGACAGTTCCTTCTCCAATGTCCAGCGGATCCACAGTAAAAGCACAATTGGTTGTTTCTTCGGTGTCTCCTCTCTTTTTCCTCCAATGACGTGGCACCAACCTCCATGGGCTCAGGACTAGATGAAGAGTCTCTCAGATTGGAGAATAAAGGGGTCTCCTGCAGCATGACCCCTCTTGCCCGCAGCCTATGGTCCATGCGGACAGCCTGGATCATAGCGTCCTCCAAAGAATCCGGTGGAGGATGAAGGGCTAGGGCATCTTTCAAACATTCGGACAGGCCTCTACAGAACAAACCCCATCCCAGGAGACCTCCGCTGCCCAGCGTCTGAACTCAGAGCAGAACCATTCAGCAGAGTTCCTTCCCTGTGTCACACTCATCACCATATCCTCTGCCAGACGCACTCTATCAGGCTCATCATAAATGTGCCCCAGAGCCTCAAAGAACAAATTCACAGACATGCGTTCAGGAGCAGAGGAAGAGAGAGAGAAAGCCCATGCCTGTGGAGCCCCCCGAAGTAGGGAAATGACGACTCCCACCCTCTGGAACTCATCCCCGGAATTGCGGGGCCTCAGAGAAAAAAAAAGCTTGCATCCTTCTCTGAAAGACCTGAACTCCTTTTTATCCCCTGAGAAAAGGTCTGGCAATTTGACCGGAGATTCTGGGAATGCCAATGACACATCTCTATCCCTAGCACAAGAATCCCCTGTAGCGGCAGCCCCCTGTACCGTATCCACCAACTGTTGCTGGGTCTGGGCCATCGTGCGCTGTTCCACATTAAGTTTGTGGAACATTTGGGTCAGGTGCTTGACCTGACCAGCCAAAGCTTGTATGGGATCCATGCGGATAACACACTTTTTTTTTTTCCTCAGAGGGGGAAAAAAAAACCTGAAATTGTCAGCTATAATGTCATGAACACCGCACTGCACTTGCTCACTGAGCCAGTGCGGGTGTCCTGAGTACAAAGACAGTACTCAAAGATACCTGTGGAGCAGGGCAGCCACGATGACGATGCGTGCTTCAGAGTATCAGGACCTGAAGCACATGACTGCTGGAGGCATGGCCTAAGCTCCACAGATCTAGGAGCTGCAGGGAAACTCCTAGAAAGGTAACTACGGGACAATGTTACCAAGGGGCATAGACAGAGACAGAAACCAGACGAAGCCAGGGTCAAAGCACCAGATAGCAATACAGTACCACGGGGTTTAGACAGAAAGGATAGTCAGGACGTAGCAATAGGTCAGAAACCCAGAACGTGCAATAGACGGTACAATAGGGACAAACTGTAACGGAGTAACGATAGCCAAGCCAGGAGGTCAGAACCGGAGAAGACAGTAGTACCAAAGCGAGAGACGGAGTACAGAGTGAGGGAACAGGCCGTGTCATACACGGGAAGCAAACAAGCAACGCAGAATACATGCACACCAGGGGTCAGACACCCAAGAACAACAGTATAGCTGACAGAGAACCCTGGTAAAGAGTGAGTATAAATACCCCTCCTACATCCAGAAAGAGGCCACGAACACTTAACCCTGTGAGTGCAGGGCAAGAACCCTGTTCAAACCATGACAGATGTGTCCCGTATGGTTTAGTATATAGAGGATGTGTCCCGTGTGGTGTAGTATATAGAGGATGTGTCCCGTGTGGTGTTGTATATAGAGGATGTGTCCCTTGTGGTGTAGTATATAGAGGATGTGTCCTGTGTGGTGTAGTATATAGAGGATGTGTCCCGTGTGGTGTAGTATATAGAGGATGTGCCCCGTGTGGTGCAGTATATAGAGGACGTGTCCTGTGAGATGTAGTATATAGAGGCTGTGTCCCGCGTGGTGCAGTATATATAGAGAATGTGTCTCGTGTGGTGTAGTATATAGAAGATGTGTCCCGTGTGGTGTAGTATATAGAGGATGTGTCCCGTGTGGTGTAGTATATAGAGGATGTATCCCATGTGGTGTAGTGTACAGAGGATGTGTCCCGTGTGGTGTAGTGTACAGAGGATGTGTCCCGTGTGGTGTAGTGTACAGAGGATGTGCCCTGTGTGGTTTAGTATATGGAGGATGTGTCCTGTGTGGTGTAGTATATAGAGGATGTGTCCCGTGTGGTGTAGTATATAGTGGATGTGTCCCGTTTGGTGTAGTGTACAGAGGATGTGTCCCGTGTGGTGTAGTATACAGAGGATGTGTCCCGTGTGGTTTAGTATATAGAGGATGTGTCCTGTGTGGTGCAGTATATAGAGAAGGGGTCCCGTGAGATGTAGTATATAGAGGATGTGTCCCGCGTGGTGTAGTATATAGAGGATGTGTCCCGTGTGGTGTAGTATATAGAGGATGTGTCCCGTGTGGTGTAGTATATAGAGGATGTATCCCGTGTGGTGTAGTATACAGAGGATGTGTCCCGTGTGGTGTAGTATATAGAGGATGTGTCCCGTGTGGTGTAGTATATAGAGGATGTGTCACGTGTGGTGTAGTATATAGAGGATGTGTCCCGTGTGGTGTAGTATATAGAGGATGTGTCCTGTGTGGCGTAGTATATAGAGGATGTGTCCTGTGTGGCGTAGCATATAGAGGATGTGTCCCGTGAGATGTAGTATATAGAGGATGTGTCCTGTGTGGTATATTATATAGAGGGTGTGTCCCACGTGGTGTAATATACAGAGGATGTGTCCTGTGTGGTTTAGTATATAGATGATGTGTCCCGTGTGGTGTAGTATATAGAGGGGGTGTCCCGTGTGGTGTAGTATATAGAGGATGTGTCCTGCTTGGTGTAGTATATAGAGGGTGTGTCCTGTGTGATTTAGTATATAGAGGATGTGTCCCGCGTGGTGTAGTACATAGACGGTGTGTCCCGTGTTGTGTAGTATATAGAGGATGTGTCCCATGTGGTGTAGTATATGTAGGATTAGTCCCGTGTGGTGTAATATACAGAGGATGTGTCCTGTGTGGTTTAGTATATAGAGGATGTGTCCCACGTGGTGTAGTATATAGGGTGTGTCCGGTGTGGTGTAGTATATAGAGGGTGTGTCCCGTGTGGTGTAGTATATGTAGGATGTGTCCCGTGTGGTGTAGTATATGTAGGATGTGTCCCGTGTGGTGTAATATAGAGGATGTGTCCTGTGTGGTTTAGTATATAGAGGATGTGTCCTGTGTGGTGCAGTATATAGAGGATGTGTCCTGTGAGATGATATGATTTGTTTAGGAGGGATCGTAAAAAAAAGGAAAGGGGGTGGAGTCTGTCTATATATAAAGTCCACTTTAAAGCCCACACTAAGAGAAGATATACAAGAGGGAAATGAAGAGGTGGAGTCTATGGGTGGAGATACAAGGAGAAAAAAGTAATAAAATCCTCATAGGGGTTTGTTATAAGCCACCAAATATAACCGAAACCACTGAAAATGTATTATTGAAACAAATAGACAAAGCAGCAAATCACAGGTGATTATTATGGGGGACTTCAACTACCCCGACATAGACTGGGAAACTGAACCTGCGTATCTCAGAAAGGAAACCAATTTCTGTCAGTGACCAAGGATAATTATCTGTCACAACTTGTGCAGGGCCCAACTAGAGGGACAGCCCTTCTGGACTTAATTTTAAGCAACAGGCCAGATAGAATAACAGAAGTACGAGTCGATGGGCACCTAGGGAACAGTGACCACAATATAATACAATTCCACTTGTCCTTCAGTAAGGTGCCCTGGAAGGGGGTTACGAAAACGCTGAATTTTAGGAAAGCAAAGTTTGATCAGCTTAGAGAGGACCTTCGCCGAATTGATTGGGACAATGTCCTCAAAAATAGGAGCACAGAAAATAAATGGGAAATATTTAAATCAGTTTTACACACCCACTGCGAGCTAGCCATACCGTACAGAAATAAAAGGGCTAGGAACAGGAGAACACCAATGTGGCTAAATAAGGATGTAAAAAGGGCAATATATAACAAGCTAAAACAAGAAGGCAATGAAGAAGCATTTAAAAGTTATAGAGAAAAAAATAAAATGTGTAAAAAACAAATACAGTACATTTAGCAAAAGTGGAAACTGAGAGACTCATTGCTAAGGAAAGTAAAACAAACCCCAACCTATTCTTTAATTATATAAACAGTAAAAAGATTAAAATTGATGGTGTCGGCCCTTTAAAGAATAATGAGGGTGAAATCATAGAGAGCGATGTGGGAAAAGCAAATGTTTTAAATACTTTTTTCTCAACAGTATTCACACAGGAAAAGGATTTGCCAGGAGAAATGCAGAGAGATAATGTAAACTCCCAATTAAGTATTACCTGCCTAACCCAGGAAGAAGTGCAGAACTGCCTTAGTAAGATTAAAATTGACAAATCACCAGGCCCTGATGGCATTCACCCTCGGGTATTAAGGGAGTTAAGTAATGTGATAGACAGACCTCTATTCCTTATATTTAACCCCTTTACCCCCAAGGGTGGTTTGCATGTTCATGACCGGGCCAATTTTTACAATTCTGACCACTGTCCCTTTATGAGGTAATAACTCTGAAACGCTTCCATGGATCCCGGTGATTCTGACATTGTTTTCGCGTGACATATTGTACTTCATGTTAGTGGTAAAATTTCATTCATATAACTTACGTGTATTTGTGAAAAAAGCAGAAATTTGGCGAAAATTTTGAAAATTTCGCAAGTTTCAATTTTTATGCCCTTAAATCACAGAGATACGGCACAAAGAAACCTAATAAGTAACATTTCCCACATGTTTACTTTACATCAGCACAATTTTGGAATCAAAATTTTTTTTTGTTAGGAATTTATAAGGGTTAAAAGATAACCAGCGATTTCTCATTTTTACAACACCATTTTATTTTTACGGACCACATCACATTTGAAGCCACTTTGAGGGGTCTATATGATAGAAAATACCCAAAAGTGACACCATTCTAAAAACTGCACCCCTCAGGGTGCTCAAAACCACATTCAAGAAGTTTATTAACCCTTCAGGTGCTTCACAGGAATTTTTTGAATATTTAAAAAAAAATGAACATTTAACTTTTTTTCACAAAAAAAAATTTCAGGTTCAATTTTTTTTTTAACAAGGGTAAATGGAGAAATTGGACTGGAAAAGTTATTGTGCAATTTGTCCTGAGTACGCTGATACCTGATATGTGGGGGGGAACCACTGTTTCGGCACATGGCAAAGCTCAGAAGGAAAGGAGCGCCGTTTGACTTTTTCAATGCAAAATTGGCTGGAATTCTGATCGGACGCCATGTCACATTTGGAGAGCCCCTGATGTACCTAAACAGTGGAAACCCCCCACAAGTGACCCCATTTTAGAAACTAGACCCCCCAAGGAACTTACCTAGATAAGGGCTTCACAGAAGTTTATAACGTACAGCGGTACAATTAAAAAATCATATTTTTTCCACAAAAATGATATTTTCACCCCCAATTTTTATTTTCCCAAGGGTAACAGGACCCTAAAAGTTATTGTGCAATTTGTCCTGAGTACGCTGATACCCCATATGTGGGTGTAAATGACTATTTGGGCGCATGGCAGAGCTTGGAAGGGAAGCAGCGCCATTTGACTTTTTTGGCTGGAATTGAGATCGGACACCATGTCGCGTTTGGAAAGCCCCTGATGTACCAAAACAGTGGAAACCTCCCACAAGTGACACCACTTTGGAAACTAGACCCCCCCAAGGAACTTATCTAGATGTTTGGTGAGAACTTTGAACCCCCAAGGGCTTCACAGAAGTTTATAACGTACAGCCGTACAATTATAAAATCATATTTTTTCCACAAAAATGATCTTTTCACCCTCAATTCTTACTTTCCCAAGGGTAACAGGACCCTAAAAGTTATTGTGCAATTTGTCCTGAGTACGCTGATACCCTATATGTGGGGGTAAACCACTATTTGGGCGCATGGCAGAGCTTGGAAGGGATGCAGCGCCATTTGACATTTTTTGCTGGAATTGAGATCGGACACCATGTCGCGTTTGGAAAGCCCCTGATGTACCTAAACAGTGGAATCCCCCCACAAGTGACCCCATTTTGGAAACTAGACCCCCTAAGGAACTTATCAAGATGTGTGATGAGCACTTTGAACTCCCCCAGTGCTTCACAGAAGTTTATAACGCCCGGGCGTGAAAATAAAAAAAATCATATTTTTTCCACAAACATGATCATTTAGTCCCCAATTTTTTTATTTTCCCAAGGGTACCAGGAGAAAATGTACCCCAAAAGTTGTTGTCCAATTTGTCCTGAGCACCCTGATACCCCATGGAGAAAACTACTGTATGGGCCCACGTCGGGGCTCGGAAGGGAAGTAGTGACATTTTGGAATGCAGACTTTGATGGAATGGTCTGCGGGTGTCATGTTGCCTTTGGAGAGCCCCTAATGTACCTAAACAGTGGAAACCCCCCACAAATGACACCATTTTGGAAACTAGACCCCCTAAGAAACTTATCTAAGTGTGTGGTGAGCACTTTGAACTCCCCCAGTGCTTCACAGAAGTTTATAACGCCCGGACGTGAAAATGAAAAAATCATATTTTTTCCACAAACATGATCATTTAGTCCCCATTTTTTTTATTTTCCCAAGGGTACCAGATGAAAATGGACCGCAAAAGTTGTTGTCCAATTTGTCCTGAGTACACTGATACCCCATATGTGGGAGAAAACTACTGTATGGGCACACGTCGGGACTCGGAAGGGAAGCAGTGACGTTTTGGAATGCAGACTTTGATGGAATGGTCTGCAGGTGTCATGTTGCTTTTGGAGAGCCCCTGATGTACCTAAACAGTGGAAACCCCCCGACAAATGACACCATTTTGGAAACTAGACCCCCTAAGGAACTTGTCTAGATGTGTGGTGAGCATTTTGAACCCCCAAGGGCTTCACAGAAGTTTATAATGCCCGGTCGTGAAAATAAAAAAATCGTATGTTTTCCACAAACATGATCATTTAGTCCCCAATTTTTTTATTTTCCCAAGGGTTTATCCTGAGTACCCTGATACCCCATATGTGGGAGAAAACTACTGTATGGGCCCACGTCGGGGCTCGGAAGGGAAGTAGTGACGTTTTGGAATGCAGACTTTGATGGAATGCTCTGCGGGTGTCATGTTGCCTTTGGAGAGCCCCTGATGTACCTAAACAGTGGAAACCCCCCACAAATGACACCATTTTGGAAATTAGACCCCCTAAGGAACTTATCTAGATGTGTGGTGAGCATTTTGAACCCCCAAGGGCTTCACAGACGTTTATAATGCCCGGGCGTGAAAATAAAAAAATCGTATTTTTTCCTCAAACATGATCATTTAGTCCCCAATTTTTATATTTTCCCAAGGGTACCAGGAGAAAATGGATCCCTAAAGTTGTTGTCCAATTTGTCCTGAGTACCCGGATACCCCATATGTGGGAGAAAACTACTGTATGGGCCCACGTGGGGGCTCGGAAGGGAAGTAGTGACATTTTGGAATGCAGACTTTGATGGAATGCTCTGTGAGTGTCATGTTGCCTTTGGAGAGTCCCTGATGTACCTAAACAGTGGAAAACCCCACAAATGACACCATTTTGGAAAATAGAGCCCCTTAGGAACTTATCTAGATGTGTGGTGAGCACTTTGAACCCCCAAGGGCTTCACAGAAGTTTATAACTCCCGGGCGTGAAAATAAAAAAATCATATTTTTTTCCCACAAAAATGATATTTTTGCCCCCAATTTTTTATTTTCCTAAGGGCAACAGGAGAAATACGGCCCCAAAAGTTGTTTTGCAATTTGTCCTGAGTAGGCTGATACCCCATATGTGGGGGTAAAACACTGTTTGGGCGCAAGGCAGAGCTTGGAAGGGAAGGAGCACCATTTGACTTTTTCAACGCAGAATTGGCTGGAATTGAGATCAGACGCCATGTTGCGTTTGGAGAGCACCTGATGTGCCCAAACAGTGGAAACCCCCCAATTCTAACTCCAGCCCTAACCCCAACACACCCCTAACCCTAGCTCAGCCCTAACCCTAGCCCTAACTCTAATGGGAAAATGGAAATAAATACATTTTTTTAATTTTATTATTTTTCTCTAACTAAGGGGGTGATAATGGGGGGTTTGATTTACTATTCATGGAGGTTTTTATTTTTGGCAGCTGTCACACGCTAAAAGACGCTTTTTATTGTAAAAATAGTTTTTGCATCACCACATATTGAGAGCTATAATTTTTCCATATTTTGACCCACTGAGTTATGTGCGGTCTTATTTTTTGCAGGACGAGTTGACGTTTTTATTGGTATCATGTTCGGGCACGTGACATTTTTTGATCGCTTTTTATTCCGATTTTTGGGACGCAGAAAGAACAAAAACCAGCGTTTCATGAATTTCTTTTGGGGGGTGCGTTTACACCGTTCCACGTGCGGTAAAATTGATAAAGCGGTTTTATTCTTCGGGTCAGTACGGTTACAGCGATACCTCATTTAATGTCATTTTTTTATGTTTTCGTGCTTTTATGCAATAAAAACAATTTTATATAAAAAATAATTATTTTTGCATCGCTTTATTCTGCGAACTGTAACTTTTTTATTTTTTCTCTGATAATGCTGTGTGGCAGCTCGTTTTTTGTGGGACAAGATGACGTTTTCAGCGGTACCATGGATATTTATATGCGTCTTTTTGATCGCGCGTTATTGCACTTTTTGTTTGGCGGTATGATAATAAATCATTATTTTTTGCTTCGTTTTTTATTTTTATTTTTTAAGGGGTTCGCTAAAGGGGTTAACTAATGGGACAGTTTTATAGGGCAGGTCATTGCGGACACGGCAATACCAAAAATATGTGTACTTTTATTGTTTTTTTGTTTTTTTTTATTTCCAAAAAATGAATTTATTAGGGAATATTTTTTTTTTTTTTTTATTTAGCGATTTTTAAAAAAAAAAAAAATTTTTACATTTTTTTTTTTTTTTAACTTTATTAGGTTGTCCCAGGGGGGACATCACTGTCCTGTGACAAATCGCTGATCTGTCACATCACAGATCACTGTGACAGATCAGCAATCTGTCACAGGCAGTGTGCAGGTCTCCTCTTTGCCTGCGCTTTGCAGGCACTGAGGAAGCCAGCTCCCTACAGGCCCGCGAAGGTCCCTGTCGCCATCTTGGATCCGGGGACCTGTAGGGAAAGAGCCCTCCGCAGCAGCGCTGCACATTGCGCTGCTGAGGGGGGCACAGGGAAGCACGGAGGGAGCCCCCTCCCTGCCGATGCTCCCCTTTAACCTCCGGTACACCGCGATCGTGTTTGATCGCGGTGTACAAGGGGTTAACGTGTCGGGGGCGGTCCGTGACCGCCCCTGACACATAGTGCCGGGTGTCATCTGTCATAATCAGCTGACACCCGGCCGCGATCAGCGGCGCTCACCATGTGGGCGCTGCTGATCGCGCTAGACGTACTATCCCGACCATGGACATAGGGGCCCGTGTCCCATGGGCAGGATAGTACGTCTGATGTCAGAAAGGGGATAAAGACTCTATAGAAACAGGGTCTGTTCCTTTTGATTGGCGGCAAGCAAATGTGGTACCAATATTCAAAAAGGCGTGTAAATGGGAACCTGGAAACTATAGGCCGGTAAGCTTAACATCTGTTGTGGGTAAAATTTTTGAAGGGTTTCTAAGGGATACCATTATGGAATATCTCAATGTTAATAAATGTTTAACTCCATATAAACATGGATTTATGAAGGATCACTCCTGTCAAACTAACCTGATCAGCTTCTATGAGGATGTAAACTCTCAAATGGACCAAGGAGAATCATTGGATGTCATTTATCTCAACTTCTCTAAAGCATTTGACACTATCCCACATAAAAGATTGGTAAGTAAGATGAGAAAGCTTGGGCTACGGGAAAATGTGTGTAGATGGGTAGGTAGCTGGCTTAGTGATAGAAAACAAAGAGTGGTTATTAATGGTGCATACTCAGATTGGGCAAGGGTTACTAGTGGGGTACCACAGGGTTCTGTATTGGGCCCCCTACTATTTAATATATTTATTAATGATAAATGATTAATGATAAGTAAGGTAGTTAACACAAAGGAGGACAGTTTGCAACTACAGACAGATTTGAGTAAATTGGAGCATTGGGCTGAAAAATGGCAAATGAGGTTTAACACAGATAAGTGTAAAGTTATGCACATGGGAAGGAGAAACAGATGCTATAATTACTTACTAAATGGGAAACTGCTGGGGAAATCAGACATGGAAAAAGACTTAGGCATCTTAGTCAATAAGAAGCTAAATTGGAGTGCCCAGTGTCAGGCAGCTGCCACCAAAGCAAATAGGGTCATGGGATGCATTGGAAGAGGTCTGGGAACACGAGATGAAAACATAATTCTCCCTCTGTACAAATCACTCGTCAGACCACACTTGGAGTATTGTGTGCAATTTTGGACGCCGGTGTTCAAGAAAGACATTACTGAACTTGAAAGGGTTCAAAGGCGGGCTACTAAAATGATAAATGGAGTTGGTTCACTACAATACCCAGAAAGGTTGTCAAAATTAGGTTTATTTACTCTAGAAAAGAGAAGACTTAGGGGAGACTTAATATATATGTACAAGTATATCAGAGGGCAATACAGAGATCTCTCCAATGAACTGTTTGTACCAAGGACTGTGACAAGAACAGGGGGCATTCTCTTCGTTTGCAGGAAACACAATTTCTGCACCAGCATAGAAGAGGGTTCTTCACGGTAAGAACAGTGAGGCTCTGGAATTCTCTTCCTGAGGAAGTGGTGATGGCCAACTCACTGAATGAATTTAAGAAAGGAATGGATGCTTTTCTTGTGAGTAACAGTATAGAAGGTTACGAATAACAGAATATTATAGGTAGATGGTTGACCCAGCTTAGGGGAAGGAATTTTTTTCCTTATGGAGAAAATTGGCTTCTACTCTGTGGGTTTTTTGCCTTCCCCAGGATCAACAATGCAGAACAGCTGCACTAAAAATAGGCTGAACGAGATGGACATAAGGTCTTCCTTCAGCCTTCAAAACTATGTTACTATGTATGTTACTATGTAGTATATAGAGGATGTGTCCCGCGTGGTGTAGTATATAGAGGATGTGTCCCGTGTGGTGTAGTATATAGAGGATGTGTCCTGTGTGGTGTAGTATATAGAGAATGTGTCCCATGTGGTCTAGTATATAGAGGATGTATCCCGTGTGGTGTAGTGTACAGAGGATGTGTCCCGTGTGGTGTAGTGTACAGAGGATGTGTCCCGTGTGATGTAGTGTACAGAGGATGTGTCCCGTGTGGTGTAGTGTGCAGAGGATGTGTCCCGTGTGGTGTAGTATACAGAGGATGTGTCCTGTGTGGTTCAGTATATAGAGGATGTATCCTGTGTGGTGTAGTGTATAGAGGATGTGTCCCGTGTGGTGTAGTATATAGAGGATGTGTCCCGTGTGGTGTAGTGATCAGAGGATGTGTCCCGTGTGGTGTAGTAACAGAGGATGTGTCCTGTGTGGTGTAGTATATAGAGGATGTGTCCCTTGTGGTGTAGTATACAGAGGATGTGTCCTGTGTGGTGTAGAATATAGAGGATGTGTCCTGTGTGGTATAGTATATAGAGGATGTGTCCTGGGTGGTGTAGTATATAGAGGATGTGTCCTGTGTGGTGTATATAGAGGATATGTCCCGTGTGGTGTAGTATATAGAGGATGTGTCCCGTGTGGTGTAGTATATAGAGGATGTGCCCTGTGTGGTGTAGTATATAGAGGATGTGTCCCGTGTGGTGTAGTATACAGAGGATGTGTCCTGTGTGGTTTAGTATGTAGAGGATGTGTCCTGTGTGGCGTAGCATATAGAGGATGTGTCCCTTGAGATGTAGTATATAGAGGATGTGTCCCGCGTGGTGTATTATATAGAGGGTGTGTCCCGTGTGGTGTATATAGAGAATGTGTCCTGTGTGGTTTAGAATATAGAGGATGTGTCCCACGTGGTGTAGTATATAGAGGGTGTGTCCCGTGTGGTGTATATAGAGAATGTGTCCTGTGTGGTTTAGTATATAGAGAATATGTCCTGTGTCGTGTATATAGAGGATGTGTCCTGTGTGGTTTAGTACATAGAGGATGTGTCCTGTGTGGTGCAGTATATATAGGATGTGTCCTGTGTGGTGTAGTGTATAGAGGATGTGTCCTGTGTGGTGTAGTATATAGAGGATGTGTCCCGTGTGGTGTAGTGTAGTGTGCAGAGGATGTGTCCCGTGTGGTGTAGTGTACAGAGGATGTGTCCTGTGTGGTATAGTATACAGAGGATGTGTCCTGTGTGGTTCAGTATATAGAGGATGTGTCCTGTGTGGTGTAGTGTATAGAGGATGTGTCCCGTGTGGTGTAGTATATAAAGGATGTGTCCCGTGTGGTGTAGTGTACAGAGAATGTGTCCCATGTGGTGTAGTATACAGAGGATGTGTCATGTGTGGTTTAGTACATAGAGGATGTGTTCTGTGTGGTGTAGTATATAGAGGGTGTGTCCCGTGTGGTGTAGTATATAGAGGATGTGTCCCGTGTGGTGTAGTATACAGAGGATGTGTCCCGTGTGGTGTAGTATACAGAGGATGTGTCCCCTGTGGTGTAGAATATAGAGGATGTTTCCTGTGTTGTTAGGGCTGGCGGAACCCACCAAATAATAAAGATGGTAACAAGGTGCGTTCGCAGCCCGGGGTCCACCGTGCCGGGGTGGTAACCTGCTGCTCAGTAATGGCGGATGCTATATGGTGGTTTACTATAAGAACACACGCGGGTTATCGTCACCCGGTGTGTACAGAGGTGGACTCTGTTGCTTCACAGAGCTGCACTACCGCTGAACATAAACGCCGGAGCCTGTTTGTGCTCACAGAGCTCGGCTAAAAGAGCGCACAGTGTACGGCCACAGAACGCTACCCCAAGGACACAGGGTTAGAGTCCCTGTAGGCCCACTGAGCGCGCGGCGTCGCTGCCACGAGCGCCGCTAAAGACGCTGGCAGTGGAGTGTGGAGCACGTGCACTGAGGCGTGCTGGATCACTGGTGAGGACCAATGTCTGACTCAAACCCTGACCTACCTACACCTAAGCCTGGGCGCTAGCAGGCTAGGCTGCACAACACATGCGTACCAAGGGTTGGGGTTTCATAATGAGTCAGTCACCAGATTCATTCATGCGTGCATACATCTCTCACACCTTATAGTCTGTAAATACAGTATCCTAGCGCATGGGCGAGCGGCCATGCGAACCTTTTATAGCCACGGGCGTCCGGGACCTTCCTGGCTTCTCAAATGGGCCAATCCGAACACGAGCAGGACCTGAGCACGTGACCCTCGATCTCCAATGGGAGATCACTCCACAGGCATGCTCAGTGGCCCGACATGAGGACTTAGTCCCTGGAGAATCTTACTGCTGAGCAACATGCATTGTCATAGCTGTGCCAGAGGTGGCAGCAGCAAGCAAATCCACGGAGTTGACCTGGGCAGAGCGCCGGGACCAACGAATCTGCTGAGCAGGCTCCACTGCGGCCGAAGAAGAATAGGAGACCACTGGGGGCAAGGCTCTGGATTCCTGCTGTGCAGTGGCAGGAACCCGACGCCTAACATTACCCCCCCTCCTAGGGCCCCCTCCGAGCCTTGCTACGCTCAAACACCGCAATGAGGAGCGGAGCGTGGATGTTCTCCACTGGCTCCCAGGTCCGAGCCTCTGGACCATGACCCTTCCAATCCACCAAATAAAACTTTTTGCCCCTCATCACCTTGCATCCCATGATGGCATTGACCTCAAACTCGTCCGAAGACAAGTCTGATGTCCCGGCAGATGACTCGGAGAACCGGGACAAGTGAACAGGCTCGAAGGGCCAGACGGTAGACCACAGAGCTGATATGCTCGAGGACCTTGAAGCGGCCAATGTAGCGCGGTGCGAACTTAGCGGACTCTACCCGCAGCCTGATGTTTCGGGCGGAGAGCCGCACCAAGTCGCCAGGGGCAAAAGTCGGAGCAGGGCGCCGGTGTGCGTCAGCGGAGGTCCTCATTCTCTTTTTGGAAGCCCGGATAGCATCCTGGGTGCAGTCCCAAATGTCGCGTGCCTCCACCGCCCAGTCTGCCACCCTGGAGTTGGTGGATGACACGGGCATGGGCACAGGGACGCGCTGATGCTGGCCGTAATTTAGGAGGAATGGGGTCTGACCGGTGGAGTCGGCCACAGCACTGTTCAAAGCGAACTCTGCCCACGGCAGCAAAGATGCCCAGTCGTCCTGCCTGGCCGAGACAAAATGTTGAAGATATGTTATCAGGGTCTGGTTGGCTCTCTCTACCAACCCGTTCATCTCGGGATGATAGGCCGAGGAGAGATTCAGCTCTATGCTGAGCAGGGAACAAAGCTCTCTCCAAAACCGGGACGCAAACTGAGGACCCCGGTCACTGACGATCTTGTCCGGCATGCCATGCAGGCGGAAATGTGCTTAATGAACAACACTGCCAGGTCCCGCGCAGAAGGTAACCGGGAGAGAGGTATCAGGTGCACCATCTTAGAGAAATGGTCGGTGACAACCCAAATGACCGTGCTGCCACTGGACTTGGGTAGCCCCACCACAAAGTCCATACCGACCATCTCCCAGGGCCTGTCCGCTACAGGCAGAGGATAAAGAAGCCCAGCGGGCCGCTGCCAAGAGGACCTATTCTGGGCGCAAGAGACGCACGCCTGAATATAGTCCCTGACGTCACGGGCCATATGTCCCGAAATGTCCACCCACCCTGGACGAATGAGCCCAAGAGAGGACCTCCGGTCGCAGACGGGCAGGGCCAAATGTCTTGCCCGGAGGTACTGACTCAAGGGCAACTGGAGCCACAGTCCTCAGGCTCTCGGATGGGACGATCAGCCGAGGTTCCTCTTCCTCCGATGACACTACGGAGCGGGATAGAGCATCGGCCCGGACGTTCTTCTCCCCGGAGAGAAAATGGAGGGTGAAGTGGAACCGGGAAAAGAACAAAGACGATCTGGCCTGGTGAGAGTTTAGCCGCTGGGCTGTTTGCAAATACACCAAGTTTTTGAGGTCGGTGAACACCCAGAAAGGGTGGCGATCCCCCTCCAGGAGGTGCCTCCACTCCGAGAAAGCCAACTTCATCGCTAGCAACTCCCTGTCCCCGATGGCATAATTCCTCTCCGCCGGTGTGAAGGTCTTGGAGAAAAAGAAGCATGGGTGCTTCCGACCTTGCGTGTCCTTCTGAAACAGGACCTCTCCAGCACCGAAGGAAGAGGCATCCACTTCCAGAATGAAGGGCTTATCTACATCTGGGCGATGTAGAATGGGAGCGCTAGCGAAATGGCTAGCGAAATGGCCGGGGCATTACAGAGGCCGAAGGGCATCACCAGGTATTCATAGTGCCCATCCCTGGTGTTAAATGCCGTCTTCCATTCGTCCCTATCACGGATGCGAATCAGGTTGTGAGCCTCCTGCAGATCAAGTTTGGAAAACACCCTCGCTCCCCGTAGCCTATCAAACAGCTCTTATATCAGGGGCAGAGTATACTTATTCTTAACGGTGATGGCGTTAAGACCCCTGTAATCAATGCAAGGACGTAGTTCCCCACTCTTCTTCTGGACGAAGAAGAATCCCGCCCCTGCTGGCGACACTGACTTCCTAATGAATCCTCTTGCCAGATTCTCCCTGATGTATTGAGACATGGCCTCTGTCTCCGGGAGAGATAGGGGATAGGCTCGACCCCGGGGAGGCTCAGCACCAGGCAAGAGGTCAATAGAACAGTCATAGGGGCTATGCGGTTGAAGTGTCTCCGCCTCCTTTTTGGAGAACACGTCGCATACTGTCGGTAGTGTTTGGGGAGCGAGGAGAGATCTGCGGGAACCTCGGTGGAGGCAACCTGAACGCATTCCCTCAGACATCTACCCTCACATGATTTACTCCACCCAATAATCCTCCCTGAGGACCACTCTATATGGGGGGAGTGGTACCGCAACCAGGGGACCCCTAGAAGTACCTGGTCAATACCCTCTGGCATGACGAGGAAGGATATCGTCTCCTGATGAGATGGAGCCACTGAGAGTATCAAGGGGGCGGTCTGGTGGGTTATCTGTGAGGGTAAAGTGGGGTCGTTCACCACTCTGACGGTGACTGGTGTAGACATCATAACCAGGGGTATAGCGTGCCGTTGAGCGAAGGCTGACGACATAAAATTGCCCTCTGCCCTAGAATCCATGCAAACCTCCACCGCCAGAGTGGAAGAATCAAACTCAAGTGTCCCCTTAAAGGACAGCTTGGAGGAAAATGCCGCTGATTCTAGTGCGCCGCCTCCTACGGCCACTAGGCGCGAGCGTTCTCCCAGCTGCTATGGGCACCGGTTGGCAAGGTGACCGGACTGCCGGCAAACATGACAGTTCACAGGATCTCGAGTGGACCGGGGCCTGGATCCCTCACGGGAAGCCCCCTGACGCTCGGACGCCCGATCGGAAGATTCCAGAGGTTTAGCAAAACTAGGTGCCAACCTAAACCTCTGCCTACACTGGTCCCGCTCCAACCTTCGCTCGGCGAAGCGAAGATCAGTACGGGTGGAGACAGTGATAAGCTCCTCCAGTGTAGCGGGAATCTCCCTGGTGGCCAGAGCGTCCTTCACATGGCCAGCCAAACCTCTCCAGAATGCCGGAATGAGGACCTTATCTGGTCACTCTAACTCTGAGGCAAGCGTCCGGAACTGGTTGGCAAAGTGGCTGACCATGGACGAGCCCTGTGACAATGCCAGCAGCTGGAGCGCGGTGTCATGGGTGACTCGTGGTCCCAGGAAGACCTTCTTCAGAGTGTCCAAGAACCGCAAGACACTCTGCACCACATGATCACCACGCTCCCACAGCGGTGTGGCCCACTCCAAAGCCCTGCCCGACAAGAGGGAAATAATAAATCCCACTTTAGCCCGCTCAGAGGGGAATCGTGCGGCCCGCAGCTCCAGCTGTATAGAGCACTGGCTTACGAAACCGCTACAAGAAGCACTATCACCCGAGAACTTCTCGGGAGGCGGGACAAAGTCGGGGCAGGGATGGCTGTGGCCACACGGGAGACAGCCTCTGTGGCTGCCTGAACAGCGACCGCAGTAACATCCGCAGCTGAGGCTGAACGCTCGAGAGCCTCCAACCTGCCCTGCAGCTGCCGGATGTACTGCAGCAGTCGCTGTTCATCCGCCATTTCTAGCCAGACCCTGGAGCTAGGATAATGTTAGGGCTGGCGGAACGCACCAAATAATAAAGATGGTAATAAAGTGCGTTCGCAGCCCGGGGTCCACCGTGCAGGGGTGGTAATCTGCTCAGTAATAGCGGATGCTATATGGTGGTATACTATAAGAACACACGCGGGTTATCGTCACCCGGTGTGTACAGGGGCGGACTCTGTTGCTTCACAGAGCCGCATTACTGCTGAACATAAACGCCGGAGCCTGTTTGTGCTCACAGAGCTCGGCTAAAAGAGCGCACAGTGTACGGCCACAGAACGCTACCCCAAAGACACAGGGTTAGAGTCCCTGTAGGCCCACTGAGCGCACGGCGACGCTGCCACGTGCGCTGCTAAAGACGCTGGCAGTGGAGTGTGGAGCACGTGCACTGAGGCGTGCTGGATCACTGGTGAGGACCAATGTCTGACTCAAACCCTGACCTACCTACACCTAAGCCTGGGCGCTAGCACGCTAGGCTGCACAACACATGCGTATTAAGGGTAGGGGTTTCATAATGAGTCAGTCACCAGATACATTCATACGTGCATACATCTCTCACACCTTATAGTCTGTAAATACAGTCTATCCTAGCGCATGGGCGAGCGGCCATGCGAACCTTTTATAGCCACGGGCATCCGGGACCTTCCTGGCTTCTCGAATGGGCCAATCCGAACACGAGCAGGACCTGAGCACGTGACCCTCGATCTCCAAGATACAGAGGATGTGTCCCATGTGGTGTAGTATACAGAGGATGTGTCCCGTGTGGTGTAGTATACAGAGGATGTGTTCTGTGTGGTGTTGTATATAGAGGATGTGTCCTGTGTGGCATAGTATATAGAGGATGTGACCCATGTGGTGTAGTATATAGAGAATCTGTCAGATCTCCTGTGTGGTGCAGTATATAGAGGATCTGTTAGCTCTCCTGTGTGGTGTAGTATATAGAGGATCTCAGCTCTCCTGTGTGGTGTAGTATATAGAGGATGTGTCCCGTGTGGTGTAGTATATAGCTCTCACGTGTGGTGCAGTATATAGAGGATCTGTCGGCTCTCCTGTGTGGTGTAGTATATAGAGGATCTGTCAGCTCTCCTGTGTGGTGTATATAGAGAATCTGTCGGCTCTCCTGTGTAGTGTAGTATATAGAGGATCTGTTAGCTCTCCTGTGTGGTGTATATAGAGAATCTGTCGGCTCTCCTGTGTGGTGCAGTATATAGAGGATCTGTCAGCTCTACTGTGTGGTGTAGTATATAGAGGATCTGTCAGCTCTCCTGTTTGGTGTAGTATATAGAGGATCTGTCGGCTCTCCTGTGTGGTGTAGTATATAGAGGATCTGTCAGCTCTCCTGTGTGGTGTGTATATACAGAATCTGTAAGCTCTCCTGTGTGGTGTAGTATATAGAGGATCGGTCAGCTCTCCTGTGTGGTGTATATATAGAGGATCTGTCAGCTCTCCTGTGTGGTGTAGTATATAGAGCAGGGGTGGGGAATCTTTTTTCTGCCAAGGGCCATTTTGATATTTATACCATCCTTCGGGGGGGGGGGGGGATGGGGGGCATACAAACTCCGCCCACAAAGTGCATCCTGACTCTGGCACTGGTTTCATGACTTAATCTTTCATTGCATGCCCTTCAATGTTCAGTAGAGCACTGCGTGTGTGCTAACAGAGCAAGAAGAAATTAATGAGATTGAGGCAATCAAAATACAGCTCCCTGTCAAAGAATGCGACCCCTGAGAATCTGCTCGGGGGCCTGATAAAAGGTAATCGAGGGCCGTAAATGGCCCTGGGGCCTGAGGTTCCCCACCCCTGATATAGAGGATCTGTCAGCTCTCCTGTGTGGTGTAGTATATAGAGGATCTGTCAGCTCTCCTGTGTGGTGCAGTATATAGAGGATCTGTCAGCTCTCCTGTGTGGTGTAGTATATAGAGGATCTCAGCTCTCCTGTGTGGTGTAGTATATAGAGGATGTGTCCCGTGTGGTGTAGTATATAGATCTCACGTGTGGTGCAGTATATAGAGGATCTGTCGGCTCTCCTGTGTGGTGTATATAGAGGATCTGTCAGCTCTCCTGTGTGGTGTATATAGAGAATCTGTCGGCTCTCCTGTGTGGTGTAGTATATAGAGGATCTGTCAGCTCTCCTGTGTGGTGTATATAGAGAATCTGTCGGCTCTCCTGTGTGGTGCAGTATATAGAGGATCTGTCAGCTCTCCTGTGTGGTATATATACAGAATCTGTAAGCTCCTGTGTGGTGTAGTATATAGAGGATCGGTCAGCTCTCCTGTGTGGTGTATATATAGAGGATCTGTCAGCTCTCCTGTGTGGTGTAGTATATAGAGCAGGGGTGGGGAATCTTTTTTCTGCCAAGGGCCATTTGGATATTTATACCATCCTTCGGGTGGGGGGGCATACAAACTCCGCCCACAAAGTGCATCCTGACTCTGGCACTGGTTTCATGACTTAATCTTTCATTGCATGCCCTTCAATGTTCAGTAGAGCACTGCGTGTGTGCTAACAGAGCAAGAAGAAATTAATGAGATTGAGGCAATCAAAATACAGCTCCCTGTCAAAGAATGCGACCCCTGAGAATCTGCTCGGGGGCCTGATAAAAGGTAATCGAGGGCCGTAAATGGCCCTGGGGCCTGAGGTTCCCCACCCCTGATATAGAGGATCTGTCAGCTCTCCTGTGTGGTGTAGTATATAGAGGATCTGTCAGCTCTCCTGTGTGGTGTAGTATATAGAGGATGTCGGCTCTCCTGTGTGGTGTAGTATATAGAGGATCTGTCAGCTCTCCTGTGTGGTGTAGTATATAGAGGATCTGTCGGCTCTGCTGTGGGGTGTAGTATATAGAGGATCTGTCGGCTCTCCTGTGTGATGTAGTATATAGAGGATCTGTCGGCTCTCCTGTGTGGTGTAGTATATAGAAGATCTGTCGGCTCTCCTGTGTGGTGTAGTATATAGAGGATCTGTCAGCTCTCCTGTGTGGTGTAGTATATAGAGGATCTGTCGGCTCTCCTGTGTGGTGTAGTATATAGAGGATCTGTCGGCTCTCCTGTGTGGTGTAGTATATAGAGGATCTGTCGGCTCTCCTGTGTGGTGTAGTATATAGAGGATCTGTCGGCTCTCCTGTGTGGTGTAGTATATAGAGGATCTGTCAGCTCTCCTGTGTGGTGTAGTATATAGAGGATCTGTCGGCTCTCCTGTGTGGTGTAGTATATAGAGGATCTGTCAGCTCTCCTGTGTGGTGTAGTATATAGAGGATCTGTCGGCTCTCCCGTGTGGTGTAGTATATAGGATCTATCATGTGTGATATTTTTATATAACTGCATGGTGGGCCCCAAGAATGATTTTTCTCTGGTGAGCCCAAGGTCATCCAGTCCGACGTTGTTCCCACATATATAATGTCCCCCACAGACCCCCATACATAATGTTCCCACATATATAATGTCCCCCACAGACCTCCATATATAATGTCCCCCACTGACCCACATATGATATAATGTCCCCTATATACTCACATATATAATATCCCCCCACAGACCCCCATACATAATGTTCCCACATATATGATGTCCCGCACATGATATAATGTCCCCCACATTCTCACATATAATGTCCCCCACAGACCCCCATATATAATGTGCCCAAATATATAATGTCTCCCACAGATCCTCCCTAGTCAGTGGCCAAATAACAAAAGGAAAAGATACAAACCCTTATACTCCCCTAATCCAGGCTCCGGGACCACCACAGCCTCCATCTCCTCGTCTGTCTCTTCTCTCAGCCGACGCTGGCCAGTGCCATGCAATGACGTCATCGTGACACCGGCCTGCAACGGCTAGAAGTAGCCTGCGTCCTGCTGAGGTAACAAGGGGAGCTCCTTAGTTTCTGTCCTGGGCGGTGCTGACAGAGCAGGGAGGTACCGACGGCTGGGGGCAGGGAGCGGTGTTAGGGACCGCCTGCGCTGCGGCCGTCTCTTGGCTGGTGCCGGATGGAGGAACCTGATGGCGACGCTGGCACATGACAGCTGGTGACTTTTTTTAATTTTTTTAAATTGCACCCTCTACCGCCCGGTAAGTGAATACACAGGACATATAATGTTCGGCTTTCTGCTGCTCGCTCCTGTGCTCCCTCTACTAGTACTAGCGGCTGCTGGTAGCCGTCATGTCGCCGTTAGTACCAGGATGTCCATATTTCTAGAGTCTACCCTGTGCACAATAGCAGTGATTCTGGGGCTCATCCTGTGTTGTGATGTTGGGGGTGGTTCTATCAGAAAGAAGCCTCTAAATAAATATTTATTACAGGTCACAAGCAAGATGTTTTCAATGCAGTGAACATAATGTGCTTCTGTAAGAGATATTGCTGTGCTAGTCCTGGGCTTCACTCTTCTCTTATGACATCATAGCCTTCTCTTTATGACATCATCGCCTTCTCTCTTATGACACAGTTCCATCGCCAGTCGCACCAGTTGCAGCCGATCGCTGTAGCAGATCAGTCGTCTCCCCAGCAGTTGTGTCCAAACAAGACCAGAGGTTTCTCCAGGCCACAGATGGAAGATTGGGATTTACTAAGTGACGGATAGGTATCAGTGATCCGTTTCTGTATTCCTCCCTCCGCTGTCTTCCCGCCATCCTGGGGACACATTCACACACACAGATTATGGCCTGGATTTGTGTTTTGGAATTTGTAAGCCAAAACCAGGAGTGTGTTCAAAACACAACAGAGGTGCAGATCACTCCAAAATAGGTTCCATCTGTTTAGGTTTCACTCCTGGGTTTTCTCTTAAAAATACTGATGTGATCCATAGTGTACTTGTGATGGATGTACATGTGTAGTGTAGATGTGCTGTCCTTTTACACACAGTATGTGTAGTGTAAGTGTAGTGTTAGTGTATTGGTATGTGTATATAACGTGTGCAGTTTATATTTGTATGTGAATATGGGGCAGTGTATTATGTGTCCTATGGATATCCAGTCTGTGCACTATGTGTATATACAATGGAGAAAATAAGTACCATATTTTTCTGACTGTAAAAGGAAAATAGAAAAAAAATGAATAAAAATATGTGGTCACAGCGCACTGTTCTGAGTGGGGATATCTGCTGCTGACACTGTTATACGAGTATTGTCCTCCAGTTCTGTACTAATATCCCCCATCCTGATATATGTCCCCTTCCTGTTATATATGTCCCCATCCAGGTATACATGGCCCCCAACCCTGGTATGCACTCCCCATCCTGGTATATATAGCCCCATCCTTATATACATGGCCCCCCATCCCCATCTTGGTATACATGGTCCCCTTGCCAATCCTGATGTACATGGTCCCCCATCCCCATCTTGGTATCCATTGTCCCCTCATCCCCACTCTGGTATACGTAGTCCCTTCATCACCATCCTGTTATACCTGATCCTCTCATCCTCATCCTGGTATACACGGCTCCCATCCCCATCCCCATCCTGGTATTCATGGTCCACTCATCCCCTTCCTGGTATACATGGCCCTCATATCCCCATCGTGGCATACATGGTCCCCTCATCCTCATCCTGGTATACATAGTACACTGATCCCCATTCTGGTATACATGGTCCCCTCATCCCCAATCTGGTATGCATGGTCTCCTTATCTTCATACTGGTATACATGGCCCCCATCACCATCCTGATATATATGGCCCCCATCCTGGTATACATGGTCCACTCATTCCCATCCTGGTATACATGGTACACTGATCCCCATCCTGGTATACATGGTCCCCTCATCCGCTTTCTGGTATACATGGTTCCCTCATCCCCATTCTGGTATACATGGTTTCCTCATCCTCATCCTGGTATACATGGTCCCTTCATCCCCATTCCGGTATGCATGGTCTCCTCATCTTCATACTGGTATACATGACCCCCATCACCATCCTGGTATACATGGCCCCCATCCTGGTATACATAGCCCCTATCCCCATCCTGGTATACATGGTACACTCATTCAATAAATATTTAAATAAATATTAAATATTTATTACAGGTCACAAAATAATTAAGATGTTTTCAATGCAGTGAACATAATGTATTTCTGTAGGAGAAATTGCTGTGCTCGTCCTGGAATTCTCTCTTCTCTTATGACATCATCGCCTTCTCTTTATGACATCATCGCCTTCTGCTTTATGACACAGCTCCAGCCGCACCAGTTGCAGCCGATCACTGGAGCAGATCAGTCATCTCCCCAGCAGTTGTGTCCAAACAAGACCAGAGGTTTCTCCATGCCACAGGTGGAAGATTGGGATTTACTAAGTGACGGATAAGTATCAGTGATCCGTTTCTGTATTCCTCCCTCCGCTGTCTTCCCGCCATCCTGGGGACACATTCACACACACAGATTATGGCCTGGATTTGTGTTTTGGAATTTGTAAGCCAAAACCAGGAGTGTGTTCAAAACACAACAGAGGTGCAGATCACTCCAAAATAGGTTCCATCTGTTTAGGTTTCACTCCTGGGTTTTCTCTTAAAAATACTGATGTGATCCATAGTGTACTTGTGATGGATGTACATGTGTAGTGTAGATGTGCTGTCCTTTTACACACAGTATGTGTAGTGTAAGTGTAGTGTTAGTGTATTGGTATGTGTATATAACGTGTGCAGTTTATATTTGTATGTGAATATGGGGCAGTGTATTATGTGTCCTATGGATATCCAGTCTGTGCACTATGTGTATATACAATGGAGAAAATAAGTACCATATTTTTCTGACTGTAAAAGGAAAATAGAAAAAAAATGAATAAAAATATGTGGTCACAGCGCACTGTTCTGAGTGGGGATATCTGCTGCTGACACTGTTATACGAGTATTGTCCTCCAGTTCTGTACTAATATCCCCCATCCTGATATATGTCCCCTTCCTGTTATATATGTCCCCATCCAGGTATACATGGCCCCCAACCCTGGTATGCACTCCCCATCCTGGTATATATAGCCCCATCCTTATATACATGGCCCCCCATCCCCATCTTGGTATACATTGTCCCCTCATCCCCACTCTGGTATACGTAGTCCCTTCATCACCATCCTGTTATACCTGATCCTCTCATCCTCATCCTGGTATACACGGCTCCCATCCCCATCCCCATCCTGGTATTCATGGTCCACTCCTCCCCATCCTGGTATACATGGCCCTCATATCCCCATCGTGGCATACATGGTCCCCTCATCCTCATCCTGGTATACATAGTACACTGATCCCCATTCTGGTATACATGGTCCCCTCATCCCCAATCTGGTATGCATGGTCTCCTTATCTTCATACTGGTATACATGGCCCCCATCACCATCCTGATATATATGGCCCCCATCCTGGTATACATGGTCCACTCATTCCCATCCTGGTATACATGGTACACTGATCCCCATCCTGGTATACATGGTCCCCTCATCCGCTTTCTGGTATACATGGTTCCCTCATCCCCATTCTGGTATACATGGTTTCCTCATCCTCATCCTGGTATACATGGTCCCTTCATCCCCATTCCGGTATGCATGGTCTCCTCATCTTCATACTGGTATACATGACCCCCATCACCATCCTGGTATACATGGCCCCCATCCTGGTATACATAGCCCCTATCCCCATCCTGGTATACATGGTACACTCATTCAATAAATATTTAAATAAATATTAAATATTTATTACAGGTCACAAAATAATTAAGATGTTTTCAATGCAGTGAACATAATGTATTTCTGTAGGAGAAATTGCTGTGCTCGTCCTGGAATTCTCTCTTCTCTTTTGACATCATCGCCTTCTCTTTATGACATCATCGCCTTCTGCTTTATGACACAGCTCCAGCCGCACCAGTTGCAGCCGATCACTGGAGCAGATCAGTCGTCTCCCCAGCAGTTGTGTCCAAACAAGACCAGAGGTTTCTCCATGCCACAGGTGGAAGATTGGGATTTACTAAGTGACGGATAAGTATCAGTGATCCGTTTCTGTATTCCTCCCTCCGCTGTCTTCCCGCCATCCTGGGGACACATTCACACACACAGATTATGGCCTGGATTTGTGTTTTGGAATTTGTAAGCCAAAACCAGGAGTGTGTTCAAAACACAACAGAGGTGCAGATCACTCCAAAATAGGTTCCATCTGTTTAGGTTTCACTCCTGGGTTTTCTCTTAAAAATACTGATGTGATCCATAGTGTACTTGTGATGGATGTACATGTGTAGTGTAGATGTGCTGTCCTTTTACACACAGTATGTGTAGTGTAAGTGTAGTGTTAGTGTATTGGTATGTGTATATAACGTGTGCAGTTTATATTTGTATGTGAATATGGGGCAGTGTATTATGTGTCCTATGGATATCCAGTCTGTGCACTATGTGTATATACAATGGAGAAAATAAGTACCATATTTTTCTGACTGTAAAAGGAAAATAGAAAAAAAATGAATAAAAATATGTGGTCACAGCGCACTGTTCTGAGTGGGGATATCTGCTGCTGACACTGTTATACGAGTATTGTCCTCCAGTTCTGTACTAATATCCCCCATCCTGATATATGTCCCCTTCCTGTTATATATGTCCCCATCCAGGTATACATGGCCCCCAACCCTGGTATGCACTCCCCATCCTGGTATATATAGCCCCATCCTTATATACATGGCCCCCCATCCCCATCTTGGTATACATGGTCCCCTTGCCAATCCTGATGTACATGGTCCCCCATCCCCATCTTGGTATCCATTGTCCCCTCATCCCCACTCTGGTATACGTAGTCCCTTCATCACCATCCTGTTATACCTGATCCTCTCATCCTCATCCTGGTATACACGGCTTCCATCCCCATCCCCATCCTGGTATTCATGGTCCACTCATCCCCATCCTGGTATACATGGCCCTCATATCCCCATCGTGGCATACATGGTCCCCTCATCCTCATCCTGGTATACATAGTACACTGATCCCCATTCTGGTATACATGGTCCCCTCATCCCCAATCTGGTATGCATGGTCTCCTTATCTTCATACTGGTATACATGGCCCCCATCACCATCCTGATATATATGGCCCCCATCCTGGTATACATGGTCCACTCATTCCCATCCTGGTATACATGGTACACTGATCCCCATCCTGGTATACATGGTCCCCTCATCCGCTTTCTGGTATACATGGTTCCCTCATCCCCATTCTGGTATACATGGTTTCCTCATCCTCATCCTGGTATACATGGTCCCTTCATCCCCATTCCGGTATGCATGGTCTCCTCATCTTCATACTGGTATACATGACCCCCATCACCATCCTGGTATACATGGCCCCCATCCTGGTATACATAGCCCCTATCCCCATCCTGGTATACATGGTACACTCATTCAATAAATATTTAAATAAATATTAAATATTTATTACAGGTCACAAAATAATTAAGATGTTTTCAATGCAGTGAACATAATGTATTTCTGTAGGAGAAATTGCTGTGCTCGTCCTGGAATTCTCTCTTTTATGACATCATCGCCTTCTCTTTATGACATCATCGCCTTCTGCTTTATGACACAGCTCCAGCCGCACCAGTTGCAGCCGATCACTGGAGCAGATCAGTCGTCTCCCCAGCAGTTGTGTCCAAACAAGACCAGAGGTTTCTCCAGGCCACAGGTGGAAGATTGGGATTTACTAAGTGACGGATAAGTATCAGTGATCCGTTTCTGTATTCCTCCCTCCGCTGTCTTCCCGCCATCCTGGGGACACATTCACACACACAGATTATGGCCTGGATTTGGGTTTTTAAATTTGTAAGCCAAAACCAGGAGTGTGTGCAAAACACAACAGAGGTGCAGATCGCTCCAAAATAGGTTTCATCTGTTTGGTTTCACTCCTGGTTTTCTCTTAAAAATCCTGATGTGATCCATAGTGTACATGTGATGGATGTATGTGTAGTGGAGATGTGCTCTCTACTTACACACAGTAACGTGTGCAGTTTATAATAAGTGTATGTGACTGTGGTGCAGTGTATTACTGTATGTGTCATGGATATTCTGTTCAGCATCTATCATCCTATCTACATACATACACATACATATATGAGCTCATTTACCTGATGTAGAGATCTGATTTCTCTCCATGCTGCATACATTGATTAAAGGGAATCTATCACCTATTTTTTGCCCTATGAGATGTGGCCACCGCCATCAGGGGCTTATCTACAGCATTCTGTAATGCTGTAGATAAGCCCCTGATGTAACCTGAAAGATAAGAAAAACGAGTTAGATTATACTCACCGGTGGGGGGGAACGATCCGGGTCCGATGGGTGTCGGGGTCCGGGTCTGGCACCTCCTATCTTCTAGCGATGATGTCCTGCTCCTTGCTTCATGCCACGCTCCTGCACAGGCGTACTGATCTGCCCTGTTGAGGGCAAAGCAGAGAACTGCAGTGCGCAGGCCTCGGGAAAGGTCAGAGAAGTCCGGCGCCTGCGCACTGCAGTACTCTGGTCTGTCCTCAACAGGGCAGATCTGTACGCCTGCACAGGAGCGCGGCATGAAGCAAGGAGAAGGACGTCATCGCTAGAAGATAGGAGGCGCCGGACCCGGACCGTGATATCCATCGGACCCGGACCGTATCAGAACGCCCCCCCCTCCGGAGAGTATAATCTAACTTGTTTTTCTTATCTTTCAGGTTACATTGGGGGCTTATCTACAGCATTACAGAATGCTGTAGATAGGACCCTGATGGCAGTGGCCATAGGGCAAAAAATAGGTGACAGATTCCCTTTAAAGGGATAATTCCTATATGTCCAAAAGGTCAGTCATCGTTAGACACTTCAAAACCAAATACCTCAACCTGGTCTATTACGGTTAATAGCCGTTAGACAAGAAGAGATTCCAACAAAAAATTATTACATTTAAAAATACATATTTATTCATAAAAATAAGATAAAACACGATAATGAGATAATTAAAAAGACAGGGCAAAAAGAAAAACCTCCAAAAAGAGAGGGAGATGCACAGTATAATTGCCTGGAAAGTGCAAAGGGACCAAAAGAAAATGTACCTAAGTTACTTAAGAACCACTAAGACTTATATCTGAATGCAAAAAATGAATATCATATCAAAGCATAAGAACGTGCGATGTGCTGGTATAAAGGGCTGTTTAGTGAATGAAGTAAAAGTAGTAGAAAAAAATATTTCAAGTAGTTCAATAGTGTTAACCCCTGGAAGTATTTTCCGCTCCCCTTCTTCCCAGAGCCATAACTTTTTTATTTTTCCATCAATATGGCCATGTGAGGGCTTGCTTTTTGCGGGATTAGTTGTACTTTTGAACGACAACATTGGTTTTACCAATTAAGTGCAGTGAAATTGCAAAAAAAGTGCAATCCCACCCACACTAGTTTTTTGTTTGGCTTTTTTACTAGGTTCACTAAATGCAAAAACTGACCTGCCATTATGATTCTCCAGGTCATTATAAGTTCATAGACACCAAACATGTCTAGGTTCTTTTTTATATAAGTGGTGAAAAGAAATTCCAAACTTTGTTAAAAAAAAAACGCCATTTTCCGATACCCATAGCTTCTCCATTTTTCATGATCTCGGGTTGGGTGAATGCTTATTTTTTGCGCGCTGAGCTGACGTTTTTAATGATACTATTTTGGTGCAGCAACGATCTTTTGATCGCCTGTTATTGCATTTTAACCCCTTAAATGGCCGCCGATGCACCTTTTAACAGTGGTAGTTAAGGGTACTTAAACCACAGCGCCGCATTTTAAGTGCGCCCGCCGATATCTGTTTGTATGTTCTCCCCGTGTTTGCGTGGGTTGCTCCCACATTCCAAAGACATACTGATAGGGAATTTAGATTGTGAGCCCCATCGGGGACAGTGCCAATAATGTCTGTAAAGCGCTGTGGAATTAATGGCGCTATATAAATGAGTATAATAAATACATACACTGTTTGCTAAACACTCGCACACAGCTTTCCTCATACACAAAAACTCATATTAGCAACACATACAGCTCCTGTATGTACACTCACAAACAGATATATATATATCTAATATATAAAGCTCAAAGTGTGTATGTATGTGTGTATGTATGTATGTATGTGTGTGTGTGTGTGTGTATGTGTATATGTCCGGGATAGGCATCCGCACCGTCGCAGCTACAGCCACAAAATTTGGCACAGTCACACGTCTGGACCCCGAGAGCGTCCTATGCTATGTTGTGAGGCGAAATTTTAACCCCGCGCGTTCCAATTCACCATACAATTTTGCCCCCGTCTACATACTGGGGAAAAAGTGTGTGCGCGTCAAGCCCCTCCCCTCATTATGATGTCATAATGCCCCTATTTACTTTAGTTACTATGCCCGGGCAGCGCCGGGCTCTTCAGCTAGTATATATATATATATATATATATATATATATATACAAACACATATACATCAACACAACCCCTGTATACATTACCACATTTTGAAATTCCTTTCAAGAATGTGACTGATCACATGCTGTGAAAGGGCCTTCAGCTACACAGGACGTGCAGTATCCCTGCAGGTCCCAGTTTCATTCTCTCCAGTACAGCACCAATCAGATAGATCAGTGTAGGGCAATAACAGAGAAAACAGTTCTCTCAGTGATCAGGAAGGATGTTGTCAGCATATTGCTCATTCAGAATAAGCTGCCTCTAGACTGTAACACACATACACTTTTTAGTAAGATTTTTCTTTGCTAAATATGCTAATTATTGTCTAGTTAAGGGTTCCCCAACTCCGGTCCTCAAGGCCCACCAACAGGTCATGTTGTCAGGATTTCCCTTGTATTGTACAGGTGATGCAATTCACCTGGGCAATACTGAGGAAATCCTGAAAACATGACCTGTTGGTGACCTTGAGGACCGGAGTTGGGGAGCCCTGGTCTAGTTGATATAGGAGTTAAAAAGTACAATTGTTTACACAGAGTCAAAACCTAGAGTTTTAGCATCCTGGGTTCTGTTGTGGTGCCTTTACCATTGATAAGATGTCACATCCTTGCCTATAATTTTAGTATTACTCCAGTAAGCTTTATATGCCTGACAGCCTCTTTATATAGCATATTGAGATGTAATTAAGTGCTTGGGACCCGTTAAATGCCATTGATGGTGCCCATTTCTGGAGATGGATGGTGAAGGCCACCTAATTTTATATTAATACCTACTAAAAAACAAAGTAGTGTAGGTCAGGCATAGAGAAAATATTACAACTAGTGTTTAATAGGCTGACCTCACATGTAGAGTATCCATGATATACCTTCCAGCTACTTTATCTAAATTAGAAGCAAATTGTTTGAAGATTACTTCTACCTAAATGGCAGAAAGCGCACCTATCTTGGTGATGGATAGGACAGCTTCAGGGGATATGGAGGTGGCTGTTTTTTTGATAGGTGTAATGTAAACATTTTGCTATTAATTTATGTAAAATTTCAAAGTTTTCTAACTATTAGACACACGTTAATTTTAAACACACCCCCAGGTTTACTTAGTAAAAATATAGGATAAAAACTTTTGCAACTAATTAAAATTTCCCACAGGAATAAATTTGTAGGGGATTTGATAACACTAACTTTTCTGCTGTAGGGAATAATATAGTGGATAGAGATCTAATGTTAGTATTTCTCTGGAGCATGTATGTTATACATGTGTACCTTTGCAGCAGGCAGTTTATATGCATTTTCTGGAGCACATGCGTAATTACATCACTACTGCATGCACAGTATATGCACACTAAGCTCTGCTATGCATACGCACATGTCTGCAACATACATACACACATTTCAGTTACACACAGCTGTCTTGCATACACACACCTCTCCAACACACACACAGCTCAGCTACATAGAAACACACAACTCTCCTATGTTCACACACACACACCTTTCCTATATAACACTCAGCTCTCACACGTACACATATATGGTTTTCCCACATTCACATACAGCTCTTCGACTTACACAAACACAGCTACCCAAAAACAAACACGGCTTTGAAACATGCACACACACATATGTGCTACTTACATCGGCACGGTACCTCAGTGGTTAGTCCCTCAGCGATGCGGTCCTTAGTTCAAATCCCAAAAGGACAACATCTGCAAAGAGTTTGTATGTTCTCCCCGTGTTTGCGTGGGTTGCTCCCACATTCCAAAGACATACAGATAGTGAATTTAGATTGTGAGCCCCATCGGGGACAGTGCCAATAATGTCTGTAAAGCGCTGTGGAATTAATGGCGCTATATAAATGAGTATAATAAATACACTGTTTGCTAAACACTCGCACACAGCTTTCCTCATACACAAAAAACTCATATTAGCAACACATACAGCTCCTCTATGTAAACTCACACAAACAGATTATATATATATATATATATATATATATATATACACACAAACACATATACATCAACACAACCCCTGTATACATTACCACATTTTGAAATTCCTTTCAAGAATGTGACTGATCACATGCTGTGAAAGGGCCTTCAGCTACACAGGACGTGCAGTATCCCTGCAGGTCCCAGTTTCATTCTCTCCAGTACAGCACCAATCAGATAGATCAGTGTAGGGCAAGAACAGAGAAAACAGTTCTCTCAGTGATCAGGAAGGATGTTGTCAGCATATTGCTCATTCAGAATAAGCTGCCTCTAGACTGTAACACACATACACTTTTTAGTAAGATTTTTCTTTGCTAAATATGCTAATTATTGTCTAGTTAAGGGTTCCCCAACTCCGGTCCTCAAGGCCCACCAACAGGTCATGTTGTCAGGATTTCCCTTGTATTGTACAGGTGATGCAATTCACCTGGGCAATACTGAGGAAATCCTGAAAACATGACCTGTTGGTGACCTTGAGGACCGGAGTTGGGGAGCCCTGGTCTAGTTGATACAGGAGTTAAAAAGTTCAATTGTTTACACAGAGTCAAAACCTAGAGTTTTAGCATCCTGGGTTCTGTTGTGGTGCCTTTACCATTGATAAGATGTCACATCCTTGCCTATAATTTTAGTATTACTCCAGTAAGCTTTATATGCCTGACAGCCTCTTTATATGGCATATTGAGATGCAATTAAGTGCTTGGGACCCGTTAAATGCCATTGATGGTGCCCATTTCTGGAGATGGATGGTGAAGGCCACCTAATTTTATACTAATACCTACTAAAAAACAAAGTAGTGTAGGTCAGGCATAGAGAAAATGGAAGTTTTGTAAACACATATTACAACTAGTGTTTAATAGGCTGACCTCACATGTAGAGTATCCATGATATACCTTCCAGCTACTTTATCTAAATTAGAAGCAAATTGTTTGAAGATTACTTCTACCTAAATGGCAGAAAGCGCACCTATCTTGGTGATGGATAGGACAGCTTGAGGGGATATGGAGGTGGCTGTTTTTTTGATAGGTGTTATGTAAACATTTTGCTATTAATTTATGTAAAATTTCAAAGTTTTCTAACTATTAGACACACGTTAATTTTAAACACACCCCCAGGTTTACTTAGTAAAAATATAGGATAAAAACTTTTGCAACTAATTAAAATTTCCCACAGGTATAAATTTGTAGGGGATTTGATAACACTAACTTTACTGCTTAGCGTACATTTTTTTGCAAAAAAACGTATCAACAAAATACCCTGGTTTTGCTAACATCTTTTACTAGCACTTGCTACTTACAGTTACGTATATTTTACAACAGAGTATTTATGCACGTTTGTCATACTGTGTTCTGTTTCTGTGTCTTAGTTCTTGGGTGGTGTGAACAGGGTCTTATTGACCCGTTCAGTTTTTGTGCATGTGTCATGTGTTCTGACTTTACTGCTGTTGGGAAGAATATAGTGGATAGAGATCTAATGTTAGTATTTCTCTGCAGCATGTATATTATACATGTGTACCTTTGCAGCAGGCAGTTTATATGCATATTCTGGAGCACATGCGTAATCACATCACTACTGCATGCACAGTATATGCACACTAAGCTCTGCTATGCATACGCACATGTCTGCAACATACATACACACATTTCAGTTACACACAGCTGTCTTACATACACACACCTCTCCAACACACACACAGCTCAGCTACATAGAAACACACAGCTCTCCTATGTTCACACACACACACAC
Organism: Dendrobates tinctorius; assembly: GCF_039654945.1. Taxonomy (NCBI): domain Eukaryota; kingdom Metazoa; phylum Chordata; class Amphibia; order Anura; family Dendrobatidae; genus Dendrobates; species Dendrobates tinctorius. The sequence goes on along the minus strand of NW_027361880.1, from coordinate 8,109,841 downwards.
ACCTTTCCTATATAACACTCAGCTCTCACACGTACACATATACGGTTTTCCCACATTCACATACAGCTCTTCTACTTACACAAACACAGCTACCCAAAAACAAACACGGTTTTGAAACATGCACACACACACATATGTGCTACTTACATCGGCACGGTACCTCAGTGGTTGGTCCCTCAGCGATGGGGTCCTTAGTTCAAATCCCACCAAGGACAACATCTGGAAGGAGTTTGTATATTCTCCCCGTATTTGCGTGGGTTTCCTCCTACATACCAAAGACATACTGATAGGAAATTTAATTTGTAAGCCCTATCGAGGACAGTGGCAATAATGTCTGTAAAGCGCTGTGGAATTAATGGCGCTATATAAATGAGTAAGGAGTTTGTATGTTCTCCCCGTGTTTGCGTGGGTTGCTCCCACATTCCAAAGACATACTGATAGGGAATTTAGATTGTGAGCCCCATCGGGGACAGTGCCAATAATGTCTGTAAAGCGCTGTGGAATTAATGGCGCTATATAAATGAGTAAAATAAATACATACACTGTTTGCTAAACACTCGCACACAGCTTTCCTCATACACAAAAAACTTATATAAGCAGCACATACAGCTCCTCTATGTACACTCACACAAACAGATATATATATATAAACACATATACATCAGCACAACCCCTGTATACATTACCACATTTTGAAATTCCTTTCAAGAATGTGACTGATCACATGCTGTGAAAGGGCCTTCAGCTACACAGGACGTGCAGTATCCCTGCAGGTCCCAGTTTCATTCTCTCCAGTACAGCACCAATCAGATAGATCAGTGTGGGGCAAGAACAGAGAAAACAGTTCTCTCAGTGATCAGGAATGATGTTGTCAGCATTCTGCTCATTCAGAATAAGCTGCCTCTAGACTGTAACACACATACACTTTTTAGTAAGATTTTTCTTTGCTAAATATGCTAATTATTGTCTAGTTAAGGGTTCCCCAACTCCGGTCCTCAAGGCCCACCAACAGGTCATATTGTCAGGATTTCCCTTGTATTGTACAGGTGATGCAATTCACCTGGGCAATACTGAGGAAATCCTGAAAACATGACCTGTTGGTGACCTTGAGGACCGGAGTTGGGGAGCCCTGGTCTAGTTGATACAGGAGTTAAAAAGTACAATTGTTTACAAAGAGTCAAAACCTAGAGTTTTAGCATCCTGGGTTTTGTTTTGGTGCCTTTATCATTGATAAGATGTCACATCCTTGCCTATAATTTTAGTATTACTCCAGTAAGCTTTATATGCCTGACAGCCTCTTTATATAGCATATTGAGATGTAATTAAGTGCTTGGGACCCGTTAAATGCCATTGATGGTGCCCATTTCAGGAGATGGATGGTGAAAGCCACCTAATTTTATACTAATACCTACTAAAAAACAAAGTAGTGTAGGTCAGGCATAGAGAAAATATTACAACTAGTGTTTAATAGGCTGACCTCACATGTAGAGTATCCATGATATACCTTCCAGCTACTTTATCTAAATTAGAAGCAAATTGTTTGACGATTACTTCTACCTAAATGGCAGAAAGCGCACCTATCTTGGTGATGGATAGGACAGCTTCAGGGGATATGGAGGTGGCTGTTTTTTTGATAGGTGTAGTGTAAACATTTTGCTATTAATTTATGTAAAATTTCAAAGTTTTCTAACTATTAGACACACGTTAGTTTTAAGCACACCCCCAGGTTTACTTAGTAAAAATATAGGATAAAAACTTTTGCAACTAATTAAAATTTCCCACAGGTATAAATTTGTAGGGGATTTAATAACACTAACTTTACTGCTGTAGGGAAGAATATAGTGGATAGAGATCTAATGTTAGTATTTCTCTGCAGCATGTATATTATACATGTGTACCTTTGCAGCAGGCAGTTTATATGCATTTTCTGGAGCACATGCGTAATTACATCACTACTGCATGCACAGTATATGCACACTAAGCTCTGCTATGCATACGCACATGTCTGCAACATACATACACACATTTCAGTTACACACAGCTGTCTTACATACACACACCTCTCCAACACACACACAGCTCAGCTACATAGAAACACACAGCTCTCCTATGTTCACACACACACACCTTTCCTATATAACACTCAGCTCTCGCACGTACACATATACAGTTTTCCCACATTCACATACAGCTCTTCTACTTACACAAACACAGCTACCCAAAAACAAACACGGCTTTGAAACATGCACACACACATATGTGCTACTTACATCGGCACGGTACGTCAGTGGTTAGTCCCTCAGCGATGGGGTCCTTAGTTCAAATCCCACCAAGGACAACATCTGCAAAGAGTTTGTATATTCTCCCCGTATTTGCGTGGGTTTCCTCCTACATACCAATGACATACTAATAGGAAATTTAAATTGTAAGCCCTATCGAGGACAGTGCCAACAATGTCTGTAAAGCGCTGTGGAATTAATGGCGCTATATAAATGAGTAAGGAGTTTGTATGTTCTCCCCGTGTTTGCGTGGGTTGCTCCCACATTCCAAAGACATACAGATAGTGAATTTAGATTGTGAGCCCCATCGGGGACAGTGCCAATAATGTCTGTAAAGCGCTGTGGAATTAATGGCGCTATATAAATGAGTATAATAAATACATACACTGTTTGCTAAACACTCGCACACAGCTTTCCTCATACACAAAAAACTCATATTAGCAACACATACAGCTCCTCTATGTGCACTCAGACAAACAGATATATATATATATATATATATATATATATACACACACAGACACATATACATCAACACAACCCCTGTATACATTACCACATTTTGAAATTCCTTTCAAGAATGTGACTGATTATATGCTGTGAAAGGGCCTTCAGCTACACAGGACGTGCAGTATCCCTGCAGGTCCCAGTTTCATTCTCTTCAGTACAGCACCAATCAGATAGATCAGTGTAGGGCAAGAACAGAGAAAACAGTTCTCTCAGTGATCAGGAAGGATGTTGTCAGCATTCTGCTCATTCAGAATAAGCTGCCTCTAGACTGTAACACACATACACTTTTTAGTAAGATTTTTCTTTGCTAAATATGCTAATTATTGTCTAGTTAAGGGTTCCCCAACTCCGGTCCTCTAGGCCCACCAACAGGTCATGTTGTCAGGATTTCCCTTGTATTGTACAGGTGATGCAATTCACCTGGGCAATACTGAGGAAATCCTGAAAACATGACCTGTTGGTGACCTTGAGGACCGGATTTGGGGAGCCCTGGTCTAGTTGATACAGGAGTTAAAAAGTACAATTGTTTACACAGAGTCAAAACCTAGAGTTTTAGCATCCTGGGTTCTGTTGTGGTGCCTTTACCATTGATAAGATGTCACATCCTTGCCTATAATTTTAGTATTACTCCAGTAAGCTTTATATGCCTGACAGCCTCTTTATATGGCATATTGAGATGCAATTAAGTGCTTGGGACCCGTTAAATGCCATTGATGGTGCCCATTTCTGGAGATGGATGGTGAAGGCCACCTCATTTTATACTAATACCTACTAAAAAACAAAGTAGTGTAGGTCAGGCATAGAGAAAATGGAAGTTTTGTAAACACATATTACAACTAGAAGTGTGTCCTAGAAGTGTTAAGATAAATTTTAGAATTAAAACCAGAATTGAACCAGAAGGGAACTGAAGGTAACTGTACACAGTCATTGTAAACAGTGTTTCTGTTTGTTTTCACTTTCACCCCAATAATCCTTCACTTTCTGCTAATTCTCCTAATCCCTACTCCTAGTAAGGAACTGTTCATCTCTTCTTCCATCCTCCCCATCCACCTCGCCTCCTCCTCAAAACTGTTCCTTAGCATACAATCCTCTGTCTCCAAACACAGACAGCCCCCTCATGCCCTCTCCTGCTCCCACCTGCTAACACTTTCTCTGCTCCTTCTCACTGCTGGTGATATCTCTCCAAATCCTGGTCCTCCTCACCACATTCCCACAGTCATTTCTACCTCCCGTCCACGCTCTATCACAACCTTCCGTAACCACTCCAACCTTATACCCATTCACCCAGCCCCCGCTTCCCCAGTCCCACTAACAGGAGCTCTGTGGAACGCTCGCTCTCTCTGCAACAAGCTTTCCTACATCCATGATCTTTTTGTTACTACCAAACTTTCCTTCCTCGCCATCACCGAAACCTGGCTCACCCCTTTTGACACAGCCTCTCCTGCTGCACTTTCATATGGTGGCTTCCACCTTTCTCACACTCCCCGCCCCACCAGCAAACATGGCGGAGGAGTTGGTCTTCTCCTGTCAGATACCTGCTCCTTCACCCCAATCCCACTGCCACCCTCTGTTACTCTCCCTCCCTTTGAGGTGCACTCTGTGCGCATCTACTCCCCCTCCAACCTCCAACTGGCTGTCATCTACCGGCCCCCAGGGCCTGCCACCACCTTCTTTGACCACTTCACCACCTGGCTACTCCATTTCCTTTCCGCGGACATCCCTACTATCATCATGGGCGACTTCAACATCCCCATTGACACTTCCCTCTCAGCTTCCACTAAACTTCTATCTCTCACTTCCTCCTTCGGCCTCACTCAATGGTCTTCTACAGCCACCCACAAAGATGGCCACACACTGGACCTCATCTTCACCCGCCTCTGCTCCCTATCTAACCTCTCTAACTCACCTCTTCCCCTCTCTGACCACAACCTTCTCACATTCTCTTCCCTCTCCACTCCATGTCTACAATCCCCACCCCACAAACTTTCACACCCTCGCAGAAATCTTAAACACCTTGACCTACACTCATTCTCTGAATCCCTCCTCCCTCTCACAGATATAAGTTCCTTACACAATGCGGATGACGCTGCTCTATATAACACCACCATAGCTGTAGCTTTGGAATCTGCTGCCCCACTTACACATACCAAAGCTCGCAAAATCAACAGACAGCCCTGGCACACCAGCCTGACCAAAGAACTGAGGCGAGCTTCCAGGGCTGCTGAGCGCAGATGGAAAAGATCCCACTCCAACGAGCACTTCATCGCATTCAAACAGTCTCTCACTACTTTCAAGACCACACTCGCCACAGCTAAACAAACCTACTTCTCATCGCTCATATCCGCCCTGTCTCACAACCCTAAACAGCTATTCAACACCTTCAACTCTCTCCTCCATCCCCCAGCACCTCCTCCCTCCCCACTCATCTCAGCTGAAGACTTTGCCTCATTTTTCAAGCAGAAGATTGCTACCATCAGAGACAGTTTTGGTCAACAACCCCCAGAGCCCCTTCTCCCGTCTTCCCAGCCCTCCACCTCCAAAACCAACTTCTCCACCATTACAGAAGATCGACTCTCCACTCTACTCTCAAGATCACATCTCACCACTTGTGCACTTGACCCGATCCCTTCCCACTTCATCCCAAACCTCACCACAGTCTTCATCCCAACCCTAACCCATCTCTTCAACCTATCACTAACAACTGGTGTTTTCCCCTCAAGCTTTAAACATGCCTCAATCACACCTATCCTCAAAAAGCCCTCTCTTGACCCATCCTCTGTATCTAGCTATCGCCCTATATCACTTCTCCCCTATGCCTCCAAGCTACTGGAACAACACGTCTACCTTGAACTGTCCTCCCATCTCTCTTCTTGCTCCCTCTTCGACCGCTTACAATCTGGCTTCCGGTCACACCACTCCACCAAAACTGCCCTTACTAAGGTCACCAATGACCTCTTAACCGCCAAGAGATAGCGACACTACTCTGTCCTCCTCCTCCTGGACCTGTCGGCAGCCTTTGACACAGTGGACCATTCCCTACTATTACAGACCCTCTCATGCCTTGGCATCACAGACTTGGCCTTGTCCTGGATCTCATCATACCTAACAGACCGGACAATCAGCGTCTCCCACTCACACACCACCTCCTCACCTCACCCCCTATCTGTCGGAGTCCCACAAGGTTCAGTCCTAGGACCCCTGCTCTTCTCCATTTACACCTTTGGCCTGGGACAGCTTATAGAATCTCATGGCTTTCAGTATCATCTCTATGCTGATGACACACAGATCTACATCTCTGGACCAGATATCACCTCCCTGCTAACCAGAATCCCTCAATGTCTGTCCACTATTTCATCCTTCTTCTCTACCAGATTTCTGAAACTTAACATGGACAAAACAGAATTCATCATCTTTCCCCCATCTCACGTGACCACCCCAACGAACCTATCCATTACAGTAAATGGCTGCCCACTCTCCACAGTTCCACAAGCTCGCTGCCTCGGGGTAATCCTTGATGCTGATCTCTCCTTCAAACCACATATCCAAGCCCTTTCGACTTCCTGCCGACTTCAACTCAAAAATATTTCACGAATCCGTTCATTCCTCAACCAAGAATCTGCAAAAACCCTAGTACATGCCCTCATTATCTCTCGCCTTGACTACTGCAACCTCCTGCTCAGTGGCCTCCCCTCGAACACTCGCACCCCTCCAATCTAATCTAAACTCCGCTGCCCGACTAATACACCTGTCCCCCCGCTATTCCCCAGCTTCTCCCCTCTGTCAATCCCTTCACTGGCTCCCCATTGCCCAGAGACTCCAGTACAAAACCCTAACCATGACATACAAAGCCATCCACAACCTGTCTCCTCCATACATCTGTGACCTTGTCTCCCGGTACTTCCCTGCACGCCATCTCCGATCCTCACAAGATCTCCTTCTCTACTCCCCTCTTATCTCCTCTTCCCACAATCGCATACAAGATTTCTCTCGTGAATCACCCCTACTCTGGAACTCTCTACCACAACATATCAGACTCTCACCTACCATCGCAACCTTCAAAAAGAGCCTGAAGACCCACCTCTTCCGACAAGCCTATAACCTGCAGTAACCACCGATCGACCAAACCGCTGCATGACCAGCTCTACCCTCGCCTACTGTATTTTCACCCATCCCTTGTAGATTGTGAGCCTTTGTGGGCAGGGTCCTCTCTCCTCCTGTACCAGTTATGACTTGTATTGTTCAACATTATTGTACTTGTTTTTATGTATACCCCTCCCTACATGTAAAGCGCCATGGAATAAATGGCGCTATAACAATAAATAATAATAATAATAATAATAATAATAACTAGTGTTTAATAGGCTGACCTCACATGTAGAGTATCCATGATATACCTTCCAGCTACTTTATCTAAATTAGAAGCAAATTGTTTGAAGATTACTTCTACCTAAATGGCAGAAAGCGCACCTATCTTGGTGATGGATAGGACAGCTTGAGGGGATATGGAGGTGGCTGTTTTTTTGATAGGTGTTATGTAAACATTTTGCTATTAATTTATGTAAAATTTCAAAGTTTTCTAACTATTAGACACACGTTAATTTTAAACACCCCCCCAGGTTTACTTAGTAAAAATATAGGATAAAAACTTTTGCAACTAATTAAAATTTCCCACAGGTATAAATTTGTAGGGGATTTGATAACACTAACTTTACTGCTTAGCGTACATTTTTTTGCAAAAAAACGTATCAACAAAATACCCTGGTTTTGCTAACATCTTTTACTAGCACTTGCTACTTACAGTTACGTATATTTTGCAACAGAGTATTTATGCACGTTTGTCATAGTGTTCTGTTTCTGTGTCTTAGTTCTTGGGTGGTGTGAACAGGGTCTTATTGACCCGTTCAGTTTTTGTGCATGTGTCATGTGTTCTGACTTTACTGCTGTTGGGAAGAATATAGTGGATAGAGATCTAATGTTAGTATTTCTCTGCAGCATGTATATTATACATGTGTACCTTTGCAGCAGGCAGTTTATATGCATTTTCTGGAGCACATGCGTAATCACATCACTACTGCATGCACAGTATATGCACACTAAGCTCTGCTATGCATACGCACATGTCTGCAACATACATACACACATTTCAGTTACACACAGCTGTCTTACATACACACACCTCTCCAACACACACACAGCTCAGCTACATAGAAACACACAGCTCTCCTATGTTCACACACACACACCTTTCCTATATAACACTCAGCTCTCACACGTACACATATACGGTTTTCCCACATTCACATACAGCTCTTCTACTTACACAAACACAGCTACCCAAAAGCAAACACGGTTTTGAAACATGCACACACACACATATGTGCTACTTACATCGGCACGGTACCTCAGTGGTTAGTCCCTCAGCGATGGGGTCCTTAGTTCAAATCCCACCAAGGACAACATCTGCAAGGAGTTTGTATATTCTCCCCGTATTTGCGTGGGTTTCCTCCTACATACCAAAGACATACTGATAGGAAATTTAAATTGTAAGCCCTATCGAGGACAGTGCCAATAATGTCTGTAAAGCGCTGTGGAATTAATGGCGCTATATAAATGAGTAAGGAGTTTGTATGTTCTCCCCGTGTTTGCGTGGGTTGCTCCCACATTCCAAAGACATACTGATAGGGAATTTAAATTGTGAGCCCCATCGGGGACAGTGCCAATAATGTCTGTAAAGCTATGTGGAATTAATGGCGCTATATAAATGAGTAAAATAAATACATACACTGTTTGCTAAACACTCGCACATAGCTTTCCTCATACACAAAAAACTCATATAAGCAGCACATACAGCTCCTCTATGTACACTCACACAAACAGATATATATATACACAAACACATATACATCAACACAACCCCTGTATACATTACCACATTTTGAAATTCCTTTCAAGAATGTGACTGATCACATGCTGTGAAAGGGCCTTCAGCTACACAGGACGTGCAGTATCCCTGCAGGTCCCAGTTTCATTCTCTCCAGTACAGCACCAATCAGATAGATCAGTGTGGGGCAAGAACAGAGAAAACAGTTCTCTCAGTGATCAGGAATGATGTCAGCATTCTGCTCATTCAGACTAAGCTGCCTCTAGACTGTAACACACATACACTTTTTTGTAAGATTTTTCTTTGCTAAATATGCTAATTATTGTCTAGTTAAGGGTTCCCCAACTCCGGTCCTCAAGGCCCACCAACAGGTCATGTTGTCAGGATTTCCCTTGTATTGTACAGGTGATGCAATTCACCTGGGCAATACTGAGGAAATCCTGAAAACATGACCTGTTGGTGACCTTGAGGACCGGAGTTGGGGAGCCCTGGTCTAGTTGATACAGGAGTTAAAAAGTACAATTGTTTACACAGAGTCAAAACCTAGAGTTTTAGCATCCTGGATTCTGTTGTGGTGCCTTTACCATTGATAAGATGTCACATCCTTGCCTATAATTTTAGTATTACTCCAGTAAGCTTTATATGCCTGACAGGCTCTTTATATGGCATATTGAGATGTAATTAAGTGCTTGGGACCCGTTAAATACCATTGATGGTGCCCATTTCTGGAGATGGATGGTGAAGGCCACCTAATTTTATACTAATAACTACTAAAAAACAAAGTAGTGTAGGTCAGGCATAGAGAAAATGGAAGTTTTGTAAACACATATTACAACTAGTGTTTAATAGGCTGACCTCACATGTAGAGTATCCATGATATACCTTCCAGCTACTTTATCTAAATTAGAAGCAAATTGTTTGAAGATTACTTCTACCTAAATGGCAGAAAGCGCACCTATCTTGGTGATGGATAGGACAGCTTCAGGGGATATGGAGGTGGCTGTTTTTTTGATAGGTGTAATGTAAACATTTTGCTATTAATTTATGTAAAATTTCAAAGTTTTCTAACTATTAGACACACGTTAATTTTAAACACACCCCCAGGTTTACTTAGTAAAAATATAGGATAAAAACTTTTGCAACTAATTAAAATTTCCCACAGGTATAAATTTGTAGGGGATTTGATAACACTAACTTTACTGCTTAGCGTACATTTTTTTGCAAAAAAAACGTATCAACAAAATACCCTGGTTTTGCTAACATCTTTTACTAGCACTTGCTACTTACAGTTACGTATATTTTACAACAGAGTATTTATGCACGTTTGTCATACTGTGTCTGTTTCTGTACCTTAGTTCTTGGGTGGTGTGAACAGGGTCTTATTGACCCGTTCAGTTTTTGTGCATGTGTCATGTGTTCTGACTTTACTGCTGTAGGGAAGAATATAGTGGATAGAGATCTAATGTTAGTATTTCTCTGCAGCATGTATATTATACATGTGTACCTTTGCAGCAGGCAGTTTATATACATTTTCTGGAGCACATGCGTAATCATATCACTACTGCATGCACAGTATATGCACACTAAGCTCTGCTATGCATACACACATGTCTGCAACATACATACACACATTTCAGTTACACACAGCTGTCTTACATACACACACCTCTCCAACACACACACAGCTCAGCTACATAGAAACACACAGCTCTCTTATGTTCACACACACACACCTTTCCTATATAACACTCAGCTCTCACATGTACACATATACGGTTTTCCCACATTCACATACAGCTCTTCTACTTACACAAACACAGCTACCCAAAAACAAACACGGCTTTGAAACATGCACACACAAATATGTGCTACTTACTTTGGCACGGTACCTCAGTGGTTAGTCCCTCAGCGATGGAGTCCTTAGTTCAAATCCCACCAAGGACAACATCTGCAAGGAGTTTGTATATTCTCCCCGTATTTGCGTGGGTTTCCTCCTACATACCAAAGACATACTGATAGGAAATTTAAATTGTAAGCCCTATCGAGGACAGTGCCAATAATGTCTGTAAAGCGCTGTGGAATTAATGGCGCTATATAAATGAGTAAGGAGTTTGTATGTTCTCCCCGTTTTTGCGTGGGTTGCTCCCACATTCCAAAGACATACAGATAGTGAATTTAGATTGTGAGCCCCATCGGGGACAGTGCCAATAATGTCTGTAAAGCGCTGTGGAATTAATGGCGCTATATAAATGAGTAAGGAGTTTGTATGTTCTCCCCGTGTTTGCCTGGGTTGCTCCCACATTCCAAAGACATACTGATAGGGAATTTAGATTGTGAGCCCCATCGGGGACAATGCCAATAATGTCTGTAAAGCGCTGTGGAATTAATGGCGCTATATAAATGAGTATAATAAATACATACACTGTTTGCTAAACACTCGCACACAGCTTTCCTCATACACAAAAAACTCATATAAGCAGCACATACAGCTCATCTATGTACACTCACACAAACAGATATATATATATATACACGAACACATATACATCAACACAACCCCTGTATACATTACCACATTTTGAAATTCCTTTCAAGAATGTGACTGATCACATGTTGTGAAAGGGCCTTCAGCTATACAGGACGTGCAGTATCCCTGCAGGTCCCAGTTTCATTCTCTCCAGTACAGCACCAATCAGATAGATCAGTGTGGGGCAAGAACAGAGAAAACAGTTCTCTCAGTGATCAGGAAGGATGTTGTCAGCATTCTGCTCATTCAGAATAAGCTGCCCCTAGACTGTAAAACACATACACTTTTTAGTAAGATTTTTCTTTCCTAAATATGCTAATTGTTGTCTAGTTAGGGGTTCCCCAACTCCGGTCCTCAAGGCCCACCAACAGGTCATGTTGTCAGGATTTCCCTTGTATTGTACAGGTGATGCAATTCACCTGGGCAATACTGAGGAAAACCTGAAAACATGACCTGTTGGTGACCTTGAGGACCGGAGTTGGGGAGCCCTGGTCTAGTTGATACAGGAGTTAAAAAGTACAATTGTTTACACAGAGTCAAAACCTAGAGTTTTAGCATCCTGGGTTCTGTTGTGGTGCCTTTACCATTGATAAGATGTCACATCCTTGCCTATAATTTTAGTATTACTCCAGTAAGCTTTATATGCCTGACAGCCTCTTTATATGGCATATTGAGATGTAATTAAGTGCTTGGGACCCGTTAAATGCCATTGATGGTGCCCATTTCAGGAGATGGATGGTGAAGGCCACCTAATTTTATACTAATACCTACTAAAAAACAAAGTAGTGTAGGTCAGGCATAAAGAAAATGGAAGTTTTGTAAACACATATTACAACTAGTGTTTAATAGGCTGACCTCACATGTAGAGTATCCATGATATACCTTCCAGTTACTTTATCTAAATTAGAAGCAAATTGTTTGAAGATTACTTCTACCTAAATGGCAGAAAGCGCACCTATCTTGGTGATGGATAGGACAGCTTGAGGGGATATGGAGGTGGCTGTTTTTTTGATAGGTGTTATGTAAACATTTTGCTATTAATTTATGTAAAATTTCAAAGTTTTCTAACTATTAGACACACGTTAATTTTAAACACACCCCCAGGTTTACTTAGTAAAAATATAGGATAAAAACTTTTGCAACTAATTAAAATTTCTCACAGGTTTAAATTTGTAGGGGATTTGATAACAGTAACTTTACTGCTTAGCGTACATTTTTTTGCAAAAAAACGTATGAACAAAATACCCTGGTTTTGCTAACATCTTTTACTAGCATTTGCTACTTACAGTTACGTATATTTTACAACAGAGTATTTATGCACGTTTGTCATACTGTGTTCTGTTTCTGTGTCTTAGTTCTTGGGTGGTGTGAACAGGGTCTTATTGACCCGTTCAGTTTTTGTGCATGTGTCATGTGTTCTGACTTTACTGCTGTAGGGAAGAATATAGTGGATAGAGATCTAATGTTAGTATTTCTCTGCAGCATGTATATTATACATGTGTACCTTTGCAGCAGGCAGTTTATATGCATTTTCTGGAGCACATGCGTAATCACATCACTACTGCATGCACAGTATATGCACACTAAGCTCTGCTATGCATACGCACATGTCTGCAACATACATACACACATTTCAGTTACACACAGCTGTCTTACATACACACACCTCTCCAACACACACACAGCTCAGCTACATAGAAACACACAGCTCTCCTATGTTCACACACACACACACACCTTTCCTATATAACACTCAGCTCTCACACGTACACATATACGGTTTTCCCACATTCACATACAGCTCTTCTACTTACACAAACACAGCTACCCAAAAACAAACACGGTTTTGAAACATGCACACACACACATATGTGCTACTTACATCGGCACGGTACCTCAGTGGTTAGTCCCTCAGCGATGGGGTCCTTAGTTCAAATCCCACCAAGGACAACATCTGCAAGGAGTTTGTATATTCTCCCCGTATTTGCGTGGGTTTCCTCCTACATACCAAAGACATACTGATAGGAAATTTAAATTGTAAGCCCTATCGAGGACAGTGCCAATAATGTCTGTAAAGCGCTGTGGAATTAATGGCGCTATATAAATGAGTTAAGGAGTTTGTATGTTCTCCCCGTGTTTGCCTGGGTTGCTCCCACATTCCAAAGACATACTGATAGGGAATTTAGATTGTGAGCCCCATCGGGGACAGTGCCAATAATGTCTGTAAAGCGCTGTGGAATTAATGGCGCTATATAAATGAGTAAAATAAATACATACACTGTTTGCTTAACACTCGCACACAGCTTTCCTCATACACAAAAAACTCATATAAGCAGCACATACAGCTCCTCTATGTACACTCACACAAACAGATATATATATATACACAAACACATATACATCAACACAACCCCTGTATACATTACCACATTTTGAAATTCCTTTCAAGAATGTGACTGATCACATGCTGTGAAAGGGCCTTCAGCTACACAGGACATGCAGTATCCCTGCAGGTCCCAGTTTCATTCTCTCCAGTACAGCACCAATCAGATAGATCAGTGTGGGGCAAGAACAGAGAAAACAGTTCTCTCAGTGATCAGGAATGATGTTGTCAGCATTCTGCTCATTCAGAATAAGGTGCCTCTAGACTGTAACACACATACACTTTTTAGTAAGATTTTTCTTTGCTAAATATGCTAATTATTGTCTAGTTAAGGGTTCCCCAACTCCGGTCCTCAAGGCCCACCAACAGGTCATGTTGTCAGGATTTCCCTTGTATTGTACAGGTGATGCAATTCACCTGGGTAATACTGAGGAAATCCTGAAAACATGACCTGTTGGTGACCTTGAGGACCGGAGTTGGGGAGCCCTGGTCTAGTTGATACAGGAGTTAAAAAGTACAATTGTTTACGCAGAGTCAAAACCTAGAGTTTTAGCATCCTGGGTTCTGTTGTGGTGCCTTTACCATTGATAAGATGTCACATCCTTGCCTATAATTTTAGTATTAGTCCAGTAAGCTTTATATGCCTGACAGCCTCTTTATATGGCATATTGAGATGTAATTAAGTGCTTGGGACCCGTTAAATGCCATTGATGGTGTCCATTTCTGGAGATGGATGGTGAAGGCCACCTCATTTTATACTAATACCTACTAAAAAACAAAGTAGTGTAGGTCAGGCATAGAGAAAATGGAAGTTTTGTAAACACATATCACAACTAGTGTTTAATAGGCTGACCTCACATGTAGAGTATCCATGATATACCTTCCAGCTACTTTATCTAAATTAGAAGCAAATTGTTTGAAGATTACTTCTACCTAAATGGCAGAAAGCGCACCTATCTTGGTGATGGATAGGACAGCTTGAGGGGATATGGAGGTGGCTGTTTTTTTGATAGGTGTAATGTAAACATTTTGCTATTAATTTATGTAAAATTTCAAAGTTTTCTAACTATTAGACACACGTTAATTTTAAACACACCCCCCGGTTTGTAAGGAGTTTGTTCTCCCCGTGTTTGCGTGGGTTGCTCCCACATTCCAAAGACATACAGATAGTGAATTTAGATTGTGAGCCCCATCGGGGACAGTGCCAATAATGTCTGTAAAGCGCTGTGGAATTAATGGCGCTATATAAATGAGTATAATAAATACATACACTGTTTGCTAAACACTCGCACACAGCTTTCCTCATACACAAAAAACTCATATTAGCAACACATACAGCTTCTCTATGTACGCTCACACAAACAGATATAATTAATATTTCCCACAGGTGTAAATTTGTAGGGGATTTGATAACACTAACTTTTCTGCTGAAGGGAAGAATATAGTGGATAGAGATCTAATGTTAGTATTTCTCTGCAGCATGTATATTATTCTTGTGTACCTTTGCAGCAGGCAGTTTATATGCATTCTCTGGAGCACATATGTATTCACATCACTACTGCATGCACAGTATATGCACACTAAGCTCTGCTATGCATACATACATGTCTGCAACATACATACACACATTTCAGTTACACACAGCTGTCTTAAATACACAGACCTCCAACACACACAGCTACATAGAAACATACAGCTCTCCTATGTTCACACACACACACCTTTCGTATATAACACTCACCTCTCACACATACACTTATACAGTTTTCCGGCTACTTTATCTAAATTAGAAGCAAATTGTTTGAAGATTACTTCTACCTAAATGGCAGAAAGCGCACCTATCTTGGTGATGGATAGGACAGCTTGAGGGGATATGGAGGAGGTTTTTTTTGATAGGTGTAATGTAAACATTTTGCTATTAATTTATGTAAAGTTTCAAAGTTTTTTAACTATTAGACACACCTTAATTTTAAACACACCCCCAGGTTTACTTAGTGTCCCGTGAGATGTAGTATATAGAGGATGTGTCCCGTAGGTGTAGAATATAGAGTATGTGTCCCGTGTGGTGTAGTGTACAGAGGATGTGTCCAGTGTGGTGTAGTGTACAGAGGATGTTTCCCGTGTGGTGTAGTATACAGAGGATGTGTCCTGTGTGGTTCAGTATATAGAGGATGTGTCCTGTGTGGTGTAGTGTATAGAGGATGAGTCCCATGTGGTGTAGTATATAGAGGATGTGTCCCGTGTGGTGTATTGTACAGAGGATGTGTCCCGTGTGGTGTAGTAACAGGATGTGTCCTGTGTGGTTTAGTATGTAGAGAATGTGTCCCGTGTGGTGTACTATGCAGAGGATGTGTTCTGTGTGGTTCAGTATATAGAGGATGTGTCCTGTGAGATGTAGTATATAGAGGATGTGTCCCACGTGGTGTAGTATATACAGGATGTGTCCCGTGTACTGTAGTATATAGAGGATGTGTCCTGTGTGGTGTATATAAAGGATGTGTCCCGTGTGGTCTAGTATATAGCAGATGTATCCTGTGTGGTGTAGTGTGCAGAGGATGTGTCCCGTGTGATGTAGTGTACATAGGATGTGTCCCGTGTGGTGTAGTGTACAGAGGATGTGTCCCGTGTGGTGTTGTATACAGAGGATGTGTCCTGTGTGGTTCAGTATATAGAGGATGTGTCCAATGTGGTGTAGTGTACAGAGGATGTGTCCCATGTGGTGTAGTATACAGAGGATGTGTCCTGTGTGGTTTAGTATATAGAGGATGTGTCCTGTGTGGTGTATAGAATCATAGAATCGTAGAGTTGGAAGGGACCTCCTGGGCCATATGGTCCAACCCCCTGCTCAAAGCATGATTCGCTAAATCATCCCAGTCAGATGTCTGTCCAGACTCTGTTTGAAGACTTCCATTGAAGGAGAACTCACCACTTCTCGTCGCAGCCTGTTCCACTCATTGATCACTCTAACTGTCAAAAAGTGTTTTCTAATATCTAATCTGTGTCTCCTCCCATTCAGTTTCATCCCTTTGCTTCTAGTCTTTCCTTGTGCAAATGAGAATAAAGTTGATCCTTCTACAATGTGACAGCCCTTGAGATATTTGTAGACAGCTATTAAGTCTCCTCTCAGTCTTCTCTTTTGCAAACTAAACATTCCCAAATCCTGCAACTTTTCCTCATAAGACAGGGTTTGCAGACCGGTCACCATTCTGGTCGCTCTTTTCTGAACTTGCTCCAGTTTGTTGATGTCTTTTTTAAAATGTGGTGCCCAAAACTGGACACAATATTCCAGATGAGGTCTGAGCAAAGAGGAGTAGAGGGAAATAGTGACTTCACGTGATCTAGACTGTATGCTTCTGTTAATACATCCTAGAATTGCATTTGCCTTTTTTGCTGCTGCATCACACTGTTGACTCATATTCAGTCGTGATCTATTAGTATACCCAAGTCTTTTTCACATGTGCTGTTGCTTAGCCCTATTCCTCCCATTCTGTATATGCTTTTTTCATTTTTATTGCCCAGATGTAGTACTTTGCATTTTTCCCTGTTAAAACCATTCTGTTAGTTGCTGCCCATTTCTCCAGTTTATTTATATCTTTTTGAATCCTCTCTCTCTTCTCTAGTATTAGCTATCCCTCCTAGCTTTGTGTCATCAGCAAATTTAATCAGTTTACCCTCAATTCCTTCATCTAAATCGTTGATAAAGTATTGAACAATACAGGGCCCAGGACAGAGCCCTGTGGTACCCCACTTGAGACATTCTTCCAACTGGATGTGCAGCCATTTACGACCACTCTTTGGGTCCGATCACTAAGCCAGTTATGAATCCACCTAACAGTTGCCTTGTCCATTCAATACTTAGTCATTTTTTCAATAAGGATTGTATGAGATACTTTGTCAAATGCTTTGCTGAAGTCAAGATATACTATATCTACAGCATTTTCTTGATCCACCCAATCAGTGATTCCATCATAGAAGGAAATTAAGTTAGTCTGACATGACTTATTAGTTACAAACCCATGCTGACTTTGTTTAATCACTTCATTATCCACGTACTGACATACATGTTGTTTAATAATTTGTTCAAAGATCTTTCCTGGTATAGAAGTCAGACTCACCGGCCTAGTATAGTATATATAGGATGTGTCCTGTGTGGTGTAGTATATAGAGGATGTGTCCCGTGTGTTGTAGTATACAGAGGATGTGTCCCGTGTGGTGTAGAATATAGAGGATGTGTCCTGTGTGGCGTAGTATATAGAGGATGTGTCCTGTGTGGTGTAGTATATAGAGGATGTGTCCTGCGTGGTGTAGTATATAAAGGATGTGTCCCGTGTTGTGTAGTATATAGAGGATGTGTCCCGTGTGGTGTAGTATATAGAGTATGTGTCCTGTGTGGTGTAGTATATATAGGATGAGTCCCGTGTGGTGTAATATACAGAGGATGTGTCCCGTGTGGTTTAGTATATAGAGGATGTGTCCTGTATGGTGTATATAGCGGATGTGTCCCGTGTGGTGTAGTATACAGAGGATGTGTCCTGTGTGGTGTAGTATATAGAGGATGTGTCCCATGTGGTGTAGTATACAGAGGATGTGTCCCGTGTGGTGTAGTATACAGAGGATGTGTACCGTGTGGTGTTGTATATAGAGGATGTGTCCTGTGTGGCGTAGTATATAGAGGATGTGTCCCATGTGGTGTAGTATACAGAGGATGTGACCCATGCGGTGTATATTGAGAATCTGTCAGATCTCCTGTGTGGTGCAGTATATAGAGGATCTGTCAGCTCTCCTGTGTGGTGTAGTTTATAGAGGATCTGTCAGCTCTCCTGTGTGGTGTAGTATATAGAGGATGTGTCCCGTGTGGTGTAGTATATAGCTCTCCCGTGTGGTACAGTATATAGAGGATCGGTTAGCTTTCCTGTTTGGTGTAGTATATAGAGGATCTGTCAGCTCTCCCGTGTGGTGTAGTATATAGAGGATCTGTCAGCTCTCCTGTGTGGTGTAGTATATAGAGGATCTGTCGGCTCTCCTGTGTGGTGTAGTATATAGAGGATCTGTCGGCTCTCCCGTGTGGTGTAGTATATAGAAGATCTGTCGGCTCTCCTGTGTGGTGTAGTATATAGAGGATCTGTCGGCTCTCCTGTGTGGTGTAGTATATAGAGGATCTGTCGGCTCTCCCGTGTGGTGTAGTATATAGGATCTGTCATGTGTGATATTTTTATATAATTGCATGGTGGGCCCCAAGAATGATTTTTCTCTGGTGAGCCCAAGGTCATTCAGTCCGACGCTGTTCCCACATATATAATGTCCCCCACAGACCCCCATACATAATGTTCCCATACATATAATGTCCCCCACAGACCTCCATATATAACGTCCCCCACTGACCCACATATGATATAATGTCCCCTACATACATATATAATGTCCCCCACAGACCCCCATACATAATGCTCCCACATATATAATGTCCCGCACATGATATAATGTCCCCCACATACTCACATATATAATGTCCCCCACAGACCCTCCATATATAATGTGCCCAAATATATAATGTCCCCCACAGATCCTCCCCGGTCAGTGGCCAAATAACAAAAGGAAAAAATACAAAGCCTTATACTCCCCTAATCCAGGCTCCGGGACCACCACAGCCTCCATCTCCTCGTCTGTCTCTTCTCTCAGCCGACGCTGGCCAGTGCCATGCAGTGACGTCATCGTGACACCGGCCTGCAACGGCTAGAAGTAGCCTGCGTCCTGCTGAGGTAACAAGGGGAGCTCCTTAGTTTCTGTCCTGGGCGGTGCTGACAGAGCAGGGAGGTACCGACGGCTGGGGGCAGGGAGCGGTGTTAGGGACCGCCTGCGCTGCGGCCGTCTCTTGGCTGCTGCCGGATGGAGGAACCTGATGGCGACGCTGGCACATGACAGCTGGTGACTTTTTTTATTTTTTTAAATTGCGCCCTCTACCGCCCGGTAAGTGAATACACAGGACATATAATGTTCGGCTTTCTGCTGCTCGCTCCTGCGCTCCCTCTACTAGTACTAGCGGCTGCTGGTAGCCGTCATGTCGCCGTTAGTACCAGGATGTCCTTATTTCTAGAGTCTACCCTGTGCACAATAGCAGTGATTCTGGGGCTCATCCTGTGTTGTGATGTTGGGGGTGGTTCTATCAGAAAGAAGCCTCTAAATAAATATTTATTACAGGTCACAAGCAAGATGTTTTCAATGCAGTGAACATAATGTGCTTCTGTAGGAGATATTGCTGTGCTAGTCCTGGGCTTCTCTCTTCTCTTATGACATCATAGCCTTCTCTTTATGACATCATCGCCTTCTCTCTTATGACACAGTTCCATCGCCAGTCGCACCAGTTGCAGCCGATCGCTGTAGCAGATCAGTCGTCTCCCCAGCAGTTGTGTCCAAACAAGACCAGAGGTTTCTCCAGGCCACAGGTGGAAGATTGGGATTTACTAAGTGACGAATAGGTATCAGTGATCCGTTTCTATATTCCTCCCTCCGCTGTCTTCCCGCCATCCTGGGGACACATTCACACACACAGATTATGGCCTGGATTTGTGTTTTGGAATTTGTAAGCCAAAACCAGGAGTGTGTTCAAAACACAACAGAGGTGCAGATCGCTCCAAAATAGGTTCCATCTGTTTAGGTTTCACTCCTGGTTTTCTCTTAAAAATACTGATGTGATCCATAGTGTACATGTGATGGATGTACATGTGTAGTGTAGATGTGCTGTCCTTTTACACACAGTATGTGTAGTGTAAGTGTAGTGTTAGTGTATAGGTATGTGTATATGACGTGTGCAGTTTATAATAAGTGTACAGGTGCTTATCACAAAATTAGAATAACATCAAAAAGTTATTTCAGTTCTTCAATACACAAAGTGAAACTCGTATATTATATAGAGCCATTACACACCGAGTGATCTATTTCATGGGTTTATTTCTGTTAATGTTGAGGATTTTGGCTTACAGCCAATGAAAACCCAAAATTCATTATCTCAGTGAATTAGAATACTTTATAACACCAGCTTGAAAAATGATTTTAAAATCCAAAATGTTGGCCTACTGAAATGTATGTTCAGTAATTGCACCTCTAAATAAATATTCCAGATTATAAAACATATTACAATATTTTCAATGATCATAATACATTTCTGTAGGAGAAATTGCTGTGCTAGTCCTGGGATTCTTTCTTCTCTTATGACATCATCGCCTTCTCTTTATGACATCATCGCCTTCTGCCTTATGACACAGCTCCATCCGCCAGCCGCACCAGTTGCAGCCGATCACTGGAGCAGAGCAGTCGTCTCCCCGGCAGTTGTGTCCAAACAAGACCAGAGGTTTCTCCAGGCCACAGATGGAAGATTTGGATTTACTAAGTGACGGATAAGTACCATTGACCCGTTTTCGTATTCCTCCCTCCACTGTCTTCCCTGAGGTGTAACTTTATAGGACCCCCGTACAAAGGCCGCCGTACTGCAGTATACAAGCATAGCACCAAGTTTCACCCCTCACCCAGGATCATATCTGTTTACTGTGTCTGAAGCTGCAGGGACTATGGGAGAAATGATAAAAGCACTATCCCATTACGGCTGCCATCCTGGGGCCACTTTCACACACACACAGATTATGGCCTGGTTTTGGAATTTGTAAGCCAAAACCTGGAGTGTGTGCAAAACACCACAGAGGTGCACATCGCTCCAAACTAGGTTTCATCTGTTTAGGTTTCACTCCTGGTTTTCTCTTAAAACTACTGATGTGATCCATAGTGTACATGTGATGGATGTATGTGTAGTGTAGATGTGCTGTCTACTTACACACAGTATGCGTGGTGTAAGTATATAGATATGTGTATATAACGTGTGCAGTTTATAATAAGTGTATGTGACTATGGTGCAGTGTATTACTGTATGTGTCATGGATATTCTGTTCAGCATCTATCATCCTATCTACATACATACACATACATATATGAGCTCATTTACCTGTTGTAGAGATCTGATTTCTCTCCATGCTGCATACATTGATTAAAGGGAATCTATCACCTATTTTTTGCCCTATGAGATGTGGCCACCGCCATCAGGGGCTTATCTACAGCATTCTGTAATGCTGTAGATAAGCCCCTGATGTAACCTGAAAGATAAGAAAAACGAGTTAGATTATACTCACCGGTGGGGGGGAACAATTCGGGTCCGATGGGTGTCGGGGTCCGGGTCCTGCACCTCCTATCTTCTAGCGATGATGTCCTCCTCCTTGCTTCATGCCACGCTACTGCACAGGCGTACTGATCTGCCCAAAGCAGAGAACTGCAGTACACAGGCCCCGGGAAAGGTCAGAGAAGTCCGGCGCCTGCGCACTGCAGTCTCTGGTCTGTCCTCAACAGAGCAGATCAGTACATGAAGCAAGGAGAAGGACGTCATCGCTAGAAGATAGGAGGCGCCGGCCCCGGACCGTGATACCCATGGTAAATGCCTTTACCATTGATAAGATGTCACATCCTTGCCTATAATTTTAGTATTACTCCAGTAAGCTTTATATGCCTGACAGCCTCTTTATATGGCATATTGAGATGTAATTAAGTGCTTGAGACCCGTTAAATGCCACTGATGGTGCCCATTTCAGGAGATGGATGGTGAAGGCCACCTCATTTTATACTAATACCTACTAAAAACAAAGTAGTGTAGGTCAGGCATAGAGAAAATGGAAGTTTTGTAACACATATTACAACTAGTGTTTAATAGGCTGACCTCACATGTAGAGTATCCATGATATACCTTCCAGCTACTTTATCTAAATTAGAAGCAAATTGTTTGAAGATTACTTCTACCTAAATGGCAGAAAGCACACCTATCTTGGTGATGGATAGGACAGCTTGAGGGGATATGGAGGTGGCTGTTTTTTTGATAGGTGTAATGTAAACATTTTGCTATTAATTTATGTAAAATTTCAAAGTTTTCTAACTATTAGACACACGTTAATTTTAAACACACCCCCAGGTTTCCTTAGTAAAAATATAGGATAAAAACTTTTGCAACTAATTAAAATTTCCCACAGGTATAAATTTGTAGGGGATTTGATAACACTAACTTTACTGCTGTAGGGAAGAATATAGTGGATAGAGATCTAATGTTAGTATTTCTCTGCAGCATGTATATTATACATGTGTACCTTTGCAGCAGGCAGTTTATATGCATATTCTGGAGCACATGCGTAATCACATCACTACTGCATGCACAGTATATGCACACTAAGCTCTGCTATGCATACGCACATGTCTGCAACATACATACACACATTTCAGTTACACACAGCTGTCTTACATACACACACCTCTCCAACACACACACAGCTCAGCTACATAGAAACACACAGCTCTCCTATGTTCACGCACACACACCTTTCCTATATAACACTCAGCTCTCGCACGTACACATATACGGTTTTCCCACATTCACATACAGCTCTTCTACTTACACAAACACAGCTACCCAAAAACAAACCTTCTTTGAAACATGCACACACACATATGTGCTACTTACATTGACACGGTACCTCAGTGGTTAGTCCCTCAGTGATGGGGTCCTTAGTTCAAATCCCACCAAGGACAACATCTGCAAGGAGTTTGTATATTCTCCCCGTATTTGCGTGGGTTTCCTCCTACATACCAAAGACATACTGATAGGAAATTTAAATTGTAAGCCCTATCGAGGACAGTGCCAATAATGTCTGTAAAGCGCTGGGGAATTAATGGCGCTATATAAATGAGTAAGGAGTTTGTATGTTCTCCCCGTGTTTGCGTGGGTTGCTCCCACATTCCAAAGACATACTGATAGGGAATTTAGATTGTGAGCTCCATCGGGGACAGGGCCAATAATGTCTGTAAAGCGCTGTGGAATTAATGGCGCTATATAAATGAGTAAAATAAATACATACACTGTTTGCTAAACACTCGCACACAGCTTTCCTCATACACAAAAAACTCATATAAGCAGCACATACAGCTCCTCTATGTACACTCACACAAACAGATATATATATACAGTGGG
This sequence comes from Dendrobates tinctorius, assembly GCF_039654945.1. NCBI lineage: Eukaryota > Metazoa > Chordata > Amphibia > Anura > Dendrobatidae > Dendrobates > Dendrobates tinctorius. The sequence goes on along the minus strand of NW_027361880.1, from coordinate 8,086,207 downwards.
GCAAAAAAGTATTTAGTCAGTCAGCAATAGTGCAAGTTCCACCACTTAAAAAGATGAGAGGCGTCTGTAATTTACATCATAGGTAGACCTCAACTATGGGAGACAAACTGAGAAAAAAAAATCCAGAAAATCACATTGTCTGTTTTTTTTTCATTTTATGTGCATATTATGGTGGAAAATAAGTATTTGGTCAGAAACAAGCAATCAAGATTTCTGGCTCTCACAGACCTGTAACTTCTTCTTTAAGAGTCTCCTCTTTCCTCCACTCATTACCTGTAGTAATGGCACCTGTTTAAACTTGTTATCAGTATAAAAAGACACCTGTGCACACCCTCAAACAGTCTGACTCCAAACTCCACTATGGTGAAGACCAAAGAGCTGTCAAAGGACACCAGAAACAAAATTGTAGCCCTGCACCAGGCTGGGAAGACTGAATCTGCAATAGCCAACCAGCTTGGAGTGAAGAAATCAACTGTGGGAGCAATAATTAGAAAATGGAAGACATACAAGACCACTGATAATCTCCCTCGATCTGGTGCTCCACGCAAAATCCCACACCGTGGGGTCAGAATGATCACAAGAACGGTGAGCAAAAATCCCAGAACCACGCGGGGGGACCTAGTGAATGAACTGCAGAGCTGGGACCAATGTACCAAGGCCTACCATAAGTAACACACTACGCCACCATGGACTCAGATCCTGCAGTGCCAGACGTGTCCCACTGCTTAAGCCTGTACATGTCCGGGCCCGTCTGAAGTTTGCTAGAGAGCATTTGGATGATCCAGAGGAGTTTTGGGAGAATGTCCTATGGTCTGATGAAACCAAACTGGAACTGTTTGGTAGAAACACAACTTGTCGTGTTTGGAGGAAAAAGAATACTGAGTTGCATCCATCAAACACCATACCTACTGTAAAGCATGGTGGTGGAAACATCATGCTTTGGGGCTGTTTCTCTGCAAAGGGGCCAGGACAACTGATCCGGGTACATGAAAGAATGAATGGGGCCATGTATCGTGAGATTTTGAGTGCAAACCTCCTTCCATCAGCAAGGGCATTGATGATGAAACGTGGCTGGGTCTTTCAACATGACAATGATCCAAAGCACACCGCCAGGGCAACGAAGGAGTGGCTTCGTAAGAAGCATTTCAAGGTCCTGGAGTGGCCTAGCCAGTCTCCAGATCTCAACCCTATAGAAAACCTTTGGAGGGAGTTGAAAGTCCGTGTTGCCAAGCGAAAAGCCAAAAACATCACTGCTCTAGAGGAGATCTGCATGGAGGAATGGGCCAACATACCAACAACAGTGTGTGGCAACCTTGTGAAGACTTACAGAAAACGTTTGACCTCTGTCATTGCCAACAAAGGATATATCACAAAGTATTGAGATGAAATTTTGTTTCTGACCAAATACTTATTTTCCACCATAATATGCAAATAAAATGAAAAAAAAACAGACAATGTGATTTTCTGGATTTTTTTTTCTCAGTTTGTCTCCCATAGTTGAGGTTTACCTATGATGTAAATTACAGACACCTCTCATCTTTTTAAGTGGTGGAACTTGCACTATTGCTGACTGACTAAATACTTTTTTGCCCCACTGTAGATATACACAAACATATACATCAACACAACCCCTGTATACATTACCACATTTTGAAATTCCTTTCAAGAATGTGACTGATCACATGCTGTGAAAGGGCCTTCAGCTACACAGGACGTGCAGTATCCCTGCAGGTCCCAGTTTCATTCTCTCCAGTACAGCACCAATCAGATAGATCAGTGTGGGGCAAGAACAGAGAAAACAGTTCTCTCAGTGATCAGGAATGATGTTTTCAGCATTCTGCTCATTCAGAATAAGCTGCCTCTAGACTGTAACACACATACACTTTTTAGTAAGATTTTTCTTTGCTAAATATGCTAATTATTGTCTAGTTAAGGGTTCCCCAACTCCGGTCCTCAAGGCCCACCAACAGGTCATGTTGTCAGGATTTCCCTTGTATTGTACAGGTGATGCAATTCACCTGGGCAATACTGAGGAAATCCTGAAAACATGACCTGTTGGTGACCTTGAGGACCGGAGTTGGGGAGCCCTGGTCTAGTTGATACAAGAGTTAAAAAGTACAATTGTTTACACAGAGTCAAAACCTAGAGTTTTAGCATCCTGGGTTCTGTTGTGGTTCCTTTACCATTGATAAGATGTCACATCCTTGCCTATAATTTTAGTATTACTCCAGTAAGCTTTATATGCCTGACAGCCTCTTTATATGGCATATTGAGATGTAATTAAGTGCTTGGGACCCGTTAAATGCCACTGATGGTGCCCATTTCAGGAGATGGATGGTGAAGGCCACCTCATTTTATACTAATACCTACTAAAAAACAAAGTAGTGTAGGTCAGGCATAGAGAAAATGGAAGTTTTGTAAACACATATTACACCTAGTGTTTAATAGGCTGACCTCACATGTAGAGTATCCATGATATACCTTCGAGCTACTTTATCTAAATTAGAAGCAAATTGTTTGAAGATTAGTTCTTCCTAAATGGCAGAAAGCGCACCTATCTTGGTGATGGATAGGACAGCTTGAGGGGATATGGAGGTGGCTGTTTTTTTGATAGGTGTAATGTAAACATTTTGCTATTAATTTATGTAAAATTTCATAGTTTTCTAACTATTAGACACACGTTAATTTTAAACACACCTCCAGGTTTACTTAGTAAAAATATAGGATAAAAACTTTTGCAACTAATTAAAATTTCCCACAGGTATAAATTTGTAGGGGATTTGATAACACTAACTTTACTGCTTAGCGTACATTTTTTTGCAAAAAAACGTATCAACAAAATACCCTGGTTTTGCTAACATCTTTTACTAGCACTTGCTACTTACAGTTACGTATATTTTACAACAGAGTATTTTTGCACGTTTGTCATACTGTGTTCTGTTTCTGTGTCTTAGTTCTTGGGTGGTGTGAACAGGGTCTTATTGACCCGTTCAGTTTTTATGCATGTGTCATGTGTTCTGACTTTACTGCTGTAGGGAAGAATATAGTGGATAGAGATCTAATTTTAGTATTTCTCTGCATCATGTATATTATACATGTGTACCTTTGCAGCAGGCAGTTTATATGCATTTTCTGGAGCACATGCGAAATCACGTCACTGCTGCATGCACAGTATATGCACACTAAGCTCTGCTATGCATACGCACATGTCTGCAACATACTTACACACATTTCAGTTACACACAGCTGTCTTACATACACACACCTCTCCAACACACACACAGCTCAGCTACATAGAAACACACAGCTCTCCTATGTTGGCACACACACACCTTTCCTATATAACACTCAGCTCTCACACGTACACATATACGGTTTTCCCACATTCACATACAGCTCTTCTACTTACACAAACACAGCTACCCAAAAACAAACACGTCTTTGAAACATGCACACACACATATGTGCTACTTACATTGGCACGGTACCTCAGTGGTTAGTCCCTCAGCGATGGGGTCCTTAGTTCAAATCCCACCATGGACAACATCTGCAAGGAGTTTGTATATTCTCCCCGTATTTGCGTGGGTTTCCTCCTACATACCAAAGACATACTGATAGGAAATTTAAATTGTAAGCCCTATCGAGGACAGTGCCAAAAATGTCTGTAAAGCGCTGTGGAATAAATGGCGCTATATAAATGAGTAAGGAGTTTGTATGTTCTCCCCGTGTTTGCGTGGGTTGCTCCCACATTCCAAAGACATACTGATAGGGAATTTAGATTGTGAGCCTCATCGGGGACAGTGCCAATAATGTCTGTAAAGCGCTGTGGAATTAATGGCGCTATATAAATGAGTAAAATAAATACATACACTGTTTGCTAAACACTCGCACACAGCTTTCCTCATACACAAAAAACTCATATAAGCAGCACATACAGCTCTATGTACACTCACACAAACAGATATATATATATACACAAACACATATACATCAACACAACCCCTGTATACATTACCACATTTTGAAATTCCTTTCAAGAATGTGACTGATCACACATGCTGTGAAAGGGCCTTCAGCTACACAGGACGTGCATTATCCCTGCAGGTCCCAGTTTCATTCTCTCCAGTACAGCACCAATCAGATAGATCAGTGTGGGGCAAGAACAGAGAAAACAGTTCTCTCAGTGATCAGGAATGATGTTGTCAGCATTCTGCTCATTCAGAATAAGCTGCCTCTAGACTGTAACACACATACACTTTTTAGTAAGATTTTTCTTTGCTAAATATGCTAATTATTGTCTAGTTAAGGGTTCCCCAACTCCGGTCCTCAAGGCCCACCAACCGGTCATGTTGTCAGGATTTCCCTTGTATTGTACAGGTGATGCAATTCACCTGGGCAATACTGAGGAAATCCTGAAAACATGACCTGTTGGTGACCTTGAGGACCGGAGTTGGGGAGCCCTGGTCTAGTTGATACAGGAGTTAAAAAGTATAATTGTTTACACAGAGTCAAAACCTAGAGTTTTAGCATCCTGGGTTCTGTTGTGGTGCCTTTACCATTGATAAGATGTCACATCCTTGCCTATAGTTTTAGTATTACTCCAGTAAGCTTTATATGCCTGACAGCCTCTTTATATGGCATATTGAGATGTAATTAAGTGCTTGGGACCCGTTAAATGCCATTGATGGTGCCCATTTCAGGAGATGGATGGTGAAGGCCACCTCATTTTTTACTAATACCTACTAAAAAACAAAGTAGTGTAGGTCAGGCATAGAGAAAATGGAAGTTTTGTAAACACATATTACAACTAGTGTTTAATAGGCTGACCTCACATGTAGAGTATCCATGATATACCTTCCAGCTACTTTATCTAAATTAGAAGCAAATTGTTTGAATCATAGAATCATAGAATCGTAGAGTTGGAAGGGACCTCCTGGGCCATCTGGTCCAACCCCCTGCTCAAAGCAGGATTCGCTAAATCATCCCAGTCAGATGTCTGTCCAGCCTCTGTTTGAAGACTTCCATTGAAGGAGAACTCACCACTTCTCGTGGCAGCCTGTTCCACTCATTGATCACTCTAACTGTCAAAAAGTTTTTTCTAATATCTAATCTGTGTCTCTTCCCATTCAGTTTCATCCCATTGCTTCTAGTCTTTCCTTGTGCAAATGAGAATAAAATTGATCCTTCTACAATGTGACAGCCCTTGAGATATTTGTAGACAGCTATTAAGTCTCCTCTCAGTCTTCTCTTTTGCAAACTAAACATTCCCAAATCCTGCAACCTTTCCTCATAAGACAGGGTTTGCAGACCGGTCACCATTCTGGTCGCTCTTTTCTGAACTTGCTCCAGTTTGTTGATGTCTTTTTTAAAATGTGGTGCCCAAAACTGGACACAATATTCCAGATGAGGTCTGACCAAAGAGGAGTAGAGGGAAATAATGACTTCACGTGATCTAGACTGTATGCTTCTGTTAATACATCCTAGAATTGCATTTGCCTTTTTTGCTGCTGCATCACACTGTTGACTCATATTCAGTCTGTGATCTATTAGTATACCCAAGTCTTTTTCACATGTGCTGTCACTTAGCCCTATTCCTCCCATTCTATATATGCTTTTTTCATTTTTATTGCCCAGATGTAGTACTTTGCATTTCTCCCTGTTAAAAACCATTCTGTTAGTTGCTGCCCACTTCTCCAGTTTATTTAAATCTTTTTGAATCCTCTCTCTCTCTTCTCTAGTATTAGCTATCCCTCCTAGCTTTGTGTCATCAGCAAATTTAATCAGTTTACCCTCAATTCCTTCATCTAAATCGTTGATAAAGATGTTGAACAATACAGGGCCCAGGACAGAGCCCTGTGGTACCCCACTTGAGACATTCTTCCAACTGGATGTGCAGCCATTTACGACCACTCTTTGGGTCCGATTACTAAGCCAGTTATGAATCCACCTAACAGTTGCCTTGTCCATTCCATACTTAGTCATTTTTTCAATAAGGATTGTATGAGAGACTTTGTCAAATGCTTACAGATTACTTCTACCTAAATGGCAGAAAGCGCACCTATCTTGGTGATGGATAGGACAGCTTGAGGGGATATGGAGGTGGCTGTTTTTTTGATAGGTGTAATGTAAACATTTTGCTATTAATTTATGTAAAATTTCAAAGTTTTCTAACTATTAGACACACGTTAATTTTAAACACACCCCCAGGTTTACTTAGTAAAAATATAGGATAAAAACTTTTGCAACTAATTAAAATTTCCCACAGGTATAAATTTGTAGGGGATTTGATAACACTAACTTTACTGCTTAGCGTAAATTTTTTTGCAAAAAAAGTATCAACAAAATACCCTGGTTTTGCTAACATCTTTTACTAGCACTTGCTACTTACAGTTACGTATATTTTACAACAGAGTATTTATGCACGTTTGTCATACTGTGTTCTGTTTCTGTGTCTTAGTTCTTGGGTGGTGTGAACAGGGTCTTATTGACCCGTTCAGTTTTTGTGCATGTGTCATGTGTTCTGACTTTACTGCTGTAGGGAAGAATATAGTGGATAGAGATCTAATGTTAGTATTTCTCTGCAGCATGTATATTATACATGTGTACCTTTGCAGCAGGCAGTTTATATGCATTTTCTGGAGCACATGCGTAATCACATCACTACTGCATGCACAGTATATGCACACTAAGCTCTGCTATGCATACGCACATGTCTGCAACATACATACACACATTTCAGTTACACACAGCTGTCTTACATACACACACCTCTCCAACACACACACAGCTCAGCTACATAGAAACAAACAGCTCTCCTATGTTCACACACACACACCTTTCCTATATAACAGTCAGCTCTCACACGTACACATATACGGTTTTCCCACATTCACATACAGCTCTTCTACTTACACAAACACAGCTACCCAAAAACAAACACGGCTTTGAAACATGCACACACACATATGTGCTACTTACATTGACACGGTACCTCAGTGGTTAGTCCCTCAGCGATGGGGTCCTTAGTTCAAATCCCACCAAGGACAACATCTGCAAGGAGTTTGTATATTCTCCCCGTATTTGCGTGGGTTTCCTCCTACATACCAAAGACATACTGATAGGAAATTTAAATTGTAAGCCCTATCGAGGACAGTGCCAATAATGTCTGTAAAGCGCTGTGGAATTAATGGCGCTATATAAATGAGTAAGGAGTTTGTATGTTCTCCCCGTGTTTGCGTGGGTTGCTCCCACATTCCAAAGACTTACTGATAGGGAATTTAGATTGTGAGCCCCATCGGGGACAGTGCCAATAATGTCTGTAAAGCGCTGTGGAATTAATGGCGCTATATAAATGAGTAAAATAAATACATACACTGTTTGCTAAACACTCGCACACAGCTTTCCTCATACACAAAAAACTCATATAAGCAGCACATACAGCTCCTCTATGTACACTCACACAAACAGATATATATATATACACAAACACATATACATCAACACAACCCCTGTATACATTACCACATTTTGAAATTCCTTTCAAGAATGTGACTGATCACATGCTGTGAAAGGGCCTTCAGCTACACAGGACGTGCAGTATTCCTGCAGGTCCCAGTTTCATTCTCTCCAGTACAGCACCAATCAGATTGATCAGTGTTGGGCAAGAACAGAGAAAACAGTTCTCTCAGTGATCAGGAAGGATGTTGTCAGCATTCTGCTCATTCAGAATAAGCTGCCTCTAGACTGTAACACACATACACTTTTTAGTAAGATTTTTCTTTGCTAAATATGCTAATTATTGTCTAGTTAAGGGTTCCCCAACTCCGGTCCTCAAGGCCCACCAACAGGTCATGTTGTCAGGATTTCCCTTGTATTGTACAGGTGATGCAATTCACCTGGGCAATACTGAGGAAATCCTGAAAACATGACCTGTTGGTGACCTTGAGGACCGGAGTTGGGGAGCCCTGGTCTAGTTGATACAGGAGTTAAAAAGTACAATTGTTTACACAGAGTCAAAACCTAGAGTTTTAGCATCCTGGGTTCTGTTGTGGTGCCTTTTACCATTGATAAGATGTCACATCCTTGCCTATAATTTTAGTATTACTCCAGTAAGCTTTATATGCCTGACAGCCTCTTTATATGGCATATTGAGATGTAATTAAGTGCCTGGGACCCGTTAAATGCCATTGATGGTGCCCATTTCAGGAGATGGATGGTGAAGGCCACCTCATTTTATACTAATACCTACTAAAAAACAAAGTAGTGTAGGTCAGGTATAGAGAAAATGGAAGTTTTGTAAACACATATTACAACTAGTGTTTAATAGGCTGACCTCACATGTAGAGTATCCATGATATACCTTCCAGCTACTTTATCTAAATTAGAAGCAAATTGTTTGAAGATTACTTCTACCTAAATGGCAGAAAGCGCACCTATCTTGGTGATGGATAGGACAGCTTGAGGGGATATGGAGGTGGCTGTTTTTTTGATAGGTGTAATGTAAACATTTTGCTATTAATTTATGTAAAATTTCAAAGTTTTCTAACTATTAAACACACGTTAATTTTAAACACACCCCCAGGTTTACTTAGTAGAAATATAGGATAAAAACTTTTGCAACTAATTAAAATTTCCCACAGGTATAAATTTGTAGGGGATTTGATAACACTAACTTTACTGCTTAGCGTACATTTTTTTGCAAAAAAAGTATCAACAAAATACCCTGGTTTTGCTAACATCTTTTACTAGCACTTGCTACTTACAGTTACGTATATTTTACAACAGATTATTTATGCACGTTTGTCATACTGTGTTCTGTTTCTGTGTCTTAGTTCTTGGGTGGTGTGAACAGGGTCTTATTGACCCGTTCAGTTTTTGTGCATGTGTCATGTGTTCTGACTTTACTGCTGTAGGGAAGAATATAGTGGATAGAGATCTAATGTTAGTATTTCTCTGCAGCATGTATATTATACATGTGTACCTTTGCAGCAGGCAGTTTATATGCATTTTCTGGAGCACATGCGTAGTCACATCACTACTGCATGCACAGTATATGCACACTAAGCTCTGCTATGCATACGCACATGTCTGCAACATACATACACACATTTCAGTTACACACAGCTGTCTTACATACACACACCTCTCCAACACACACACAGCTCAGCTACATAGAAACACACAGCTCTCCTATGTTCACACACACGCACCTTTCCTATATAACAGTCAGCTCTCACACGTACACATATACGGTTTTCCCACATTCACATACAGCTCTTCTACTTACACAAACACAGCTACCCAAAAACAAACCCGTCTTTGAAACATGCACACACACATATGTGCTACTTACATTGGCACGGTACCTCAGTGGTTAGTCCCTCAGCGATGGGGTCCTTAGTTCAAATCCCACCAAGGACAACATCTGCAAAGAGTTTGTATATTCTCCCCGTATTTGCGTGGGTTTCCTCCTACATACCAAAGACATACTGATAGGAAATTTAAATTGTAAGCCCTATCGAGGACAGTGCCAATAATGTCTGTAAAGCGCTGTGGAATTAATGGCGCTATATAAATGAGTAAGGAGTTTGTATGTTCTCCCCGTGTTTGCGTGGGTTGCTCCCACATTCCGAAGACTTACTGATAGGGAATTTAGATTGTGAGCCCCATCGGGGACAGTGCCAATAATGTCTGTAAAGCGCTGTGGAATTAATGGCGCTATATAAATGAGTAAAATAAATACATACACTGTTTGCTAAACACTCGCACACAGCTTTCCTCATACACAAAAAACTCATATAAGCAGCACATACAGCTCCTCTATGTACACTCACACAAACATATATATATATATACACAAACACATATACATCAACACAACCCCTGTATACATTACCACATTTTGAAATTCCTTTCAAGAATGTGACTGATCACATGCTGTGAAAGGGCCTTCAGCTACACAGGACGTGCAGTATTCCTGCAGGTCCCAGTTTCATTCTCTCCAGTACAGCACCAATCAGATAGATCAGTGTGGGGCAAGAACAGAGAAAACAGTTCTCTCAGTGATCAGGAAGGATGTTGTCAGCATTCTGCTCATTCAGAATAAGCTGCCTCTAGACTGTAACACACATACACTTTTTAGTAAGATTTTTCTTTGCTAAATATGCTAATTATTGTCTAGTTACGGGTTCCCCAACTCCGGTCCTCAAGGCCCACCAACAGGTCATGTTGTCAGGATTTCCCTTGTATTGTACAGGTGATGCAATTCACCTGGGCAATACTGAGGAAATCCTGAAAACATGACCTGTTGGTGACCTTGAGGACCGGAGTTCGGGAGCCCTGGTCTAGTTGATACAGGAGTTAAAAAGTACAATTGTTTACACAGAGTCAAAACCTAGAGTTTTAGCATCCTGGGTTCTGTTGTGGTGCCTTTACCATTGATAAGATGTCACATCCTTGCCTATAATTTTAGTATTACTCCAGTAAGCTTTATATGCCTGACAGCCTCTTTATATGGCATATTGAGATGTAATTAAGTGCCTGGGACCCGTTAAATGCCATTGATGGTGCCCATTTCAGGAGATGGATGGTGAAGGCCATCTCATTTTATACTAATATCTACTAAAAAACAAAGTAGTGTAGGTCAGGTATAGAGAAAATGGAAGTTTTGTAAACACATATTACAACTAGTGTTTAATAGGCTGACCTCACATGTAGAGTATCCATGATATACCTTCCAGCTACTTTATCTAAATTAGAAGCAAATTGTTTGAAGATTACTTCTACCTAAATGGCAGAAAGCGCACCTATCTTGGTGATAGATAGTACAGCTTGAGGGGATATGGAGGTGGCTGTTTTTTTGATAGGTGTAATGTAAACATTTTGCTATTAATTTATGTAAAATTTCAACGTTTTCTAACTATTAGACACACGTTAATTTTAAACACACCCCCAGGTTTACTTAGTAGAAATATAGGATAAAAACTTTTGCAACTAATTAAAATTTCCCACAGGTATAAATTTGTAGGGGATTTGATAACACTAACTTTACTGCTTAGCGTACATTTTTTTGCAAAAAAAGTATCAACAAAATACCCTGGTTTTGCTAACATCTTTTACTAGCACTTGCTACTTACAGTTACGTATATTTTACAACAGAGTATTTATGCACGTTTGTCATACTGTGTTCTGTTTCTGTGTCTTAGTTCTTGGGTGGTGTGAACAGGGTCTTATTGACCCGTTCAGTTTTTGTGCATGTGTCATGTGTTCTGACTTTACTGCTGTAGGGAAGAATATAGTGGATAGAGATCTAATGTTAGTATTTCTCTGCAGCATGTATATTATACATGTGTACCTTTGCAGCAGGCAGTTTATATGCATTTTCTGGAGCACATGCGTAATCACATCACTACTGCATGCACAGTATATGCACACTAAGCTCTGCTATGCATACGCACATGTCTGCAACATACATACACACATTTCAGTTACACACAGCTGTCTTACATACACACACCTCTCCAACACACACACAGCTCAGCTACATAGAAACACACAGCTCTCCTATGTTCACACACACACACACACACCTTTCCTATATAACAGTCAGCTCTCACACGTACACATATACGGTTTTCCCACATTCACATACAGCTCTTCTACTTACACAAACACAGCTACCCAAAAACAAACCCGGCTTTGAAACATGCACACACACATATGTGCTACTTACATTGGCACGGTACCTCAGTGGTTAGTCCCTCAGCGATGGGGTCCTTAGTTCAAATCCCACCAAGGACAACATCTGCAAAGAGTTTGTATATTCTCCCCGTATTTGCGTGGGTTTCCTCCTACATACCAAAGACATACTGATAGGAAATTTAAATTGTAAGCCCTATCGAGGACAGTGCCAATAATGTCTGTAAAGCGCTGTGGAATTAATGGCGCTATATAAATGAGTAAGGAGTTTGTATGTTCTCCCCGTGTTTGCGTGGGTTGCTCCCACATTCCAAAGACTTACTGATAGGGAATTTAGATTGTGAGCCCCATCGGGGACAGTGCCAATAATGTCTGTAAAGCGCTGTGGAATTAATGGCGCTATATAAATGAGTAAAATAAATACATACACTGTTTGCTAAACACTCGCACACAGCTTTCCTCATACACAAAAAACTCATATAAGCAGCACATACAGCTCCTCTATGTACACTCACACAAACAGATATATATATATACACAAACACATATACATCAACACAACCCCTGTATACATTACCACATTTTGAAATTCCTTTCAAGAATGTGACTGATCACATGCTGTGAAAGGGCCTTCAGCTACACAGGACGTGCAGTATTCCTGCAGGTCCCAGTTTCATTCTCTCCAGTACAGCACCAATCAGATAGATCAGTGTGGGGCAAGAACAGAGAAAACAGTTCTCTCAGTGATCAGGAAGGATGTTGTCAGCATTCTGCTCATTCAGAATAAGCTGCCTCTAGACTGTAACACACATACACTTTTTAGTAAGATTTTTCTTTGCTAAATATGCTAATTATTGTCTAGTTACGGGTTCCCCAACTCCGGTCCTCAAGGCCCACCAACAGGTCATGTTGTCAGGATTTCCCTTGTATTGTACAGGTGATGCAATTCACCTGGGCAATACTGAGGAAATCCTGAAAACATGACCTGTTGGTGACCTTGAGGACCGGAGTTCGGGAGCCCTGGTCTAGTTGATACAGGAGTTAAAAAGTACAATTGTTTACACAGAGTCAAAACCTAGAGTTTTAGCATCCTGGGTTCTGTTGTGGTGCCTTTACCATTGATAAGATGTCACATCCTTGCCTATAATTTTAGTATTACTCCAGTAAGCTTTATATGCCTGACAGCCTCTTTATATGGCATATTGAGATGTAATTAAGTGCCTGGGACCCGTTAAATGCCATTGATGGTGCCCATTTCAGGAGATGGATGGTGAAGGCCATCTCATTTTATACTAATATCTACTAAAAAACAAAGTAGTGTAGGTCAGGTATAGAGAAAATGGAAGTTTTGTAAACACATATTACAACTAGTGTTTAATAGGCTGACCTCACATGTAGAGTATCCATGATATACCTTCCAGCTACTTTATCTAAATTAGAAGCAAATTGTTTGAAGATTACTTCTACCTAAATGGCAGAAAGCGCACCTATCTTGGTGATGGATAGGACAGCTTGAGGGGATATGGAGGTGGCTGTTTTTTTGATAGGTGTAATGTAAACATTTTGCTATTAATTTATGTAAAATTTCAACGTTTTCTAACTATTAGACACACGTTAATTTTAAACACACCCCCAGGTTTACTTAGTAGAAATATAGGATAAAAACTTTTGCAACTAATTAAAATTTCCCACAGGTATAAATTTGTAGGGGATTTGATAACACTAACTTTACTGCTTAGCGTACATTTTTTTGCAAAAAAAGTATCAACAAAATACCCTGGTTTTGCTAACATCTTTTACTAGCACTTGCTACTTACAGTTACGTATATTTTACAACAGAGTATTTATGCACGTTTGTCATACTGTGTTCTGTTTCTGTGTCTTAGTTCTTGGGTGGTGTGAACAGGGTCTTATTGACCTGTTCAGTTTTTGTGCATGTGTCATGTGTTCTGACTTTACTGCTGTAGGGAAGAATATAGTGGATAGAGATCTAATGCTAGTATTTCTCTGCAGCATGTATATTATACATGTGTACCTTTGCAGCAGGCAGTTTATATGCATTTTCTGGAGCACATGCGTAATCACATCACTACTGCATGCACAGTATATGCACACTAAGCTCTGCTATGCATACGCACATGTCTGCAACATACATACACACATTTCAGTTACACACAGCTGTCTTACATACACACACCTCTCCAACACACACACAGCTCAGCTACATAGAAACACACAGCTCTCCTATGTTCACACACACACACACCTTTCCTATATAACAGTCAGCTCTCACACGTACACATATACGGTTTTCCCACATTCACATACAGCTCTTCTACTTACACAAACACAGCTACCCAAAAACAAACACGGCTTTGAAACATGCACACACACATATGTGCTACTTACATTGGCACGGTACCTCAGTGGTTAGTCCCTCAGCGATGGGGTCCTTAGTTCAAATCCCACCAAGGACAACATCTGCAAGGAGTTTGTATATTCTCCCCGTATTTGCGTGGGTTTCCTCCTACATACCAAAGACATACTGATAGGAAATTTAAATTGTAAGCCCTATCGAGGACAGTGCCAATAATGTCTGTAAAGCGCTGTGGAATTAATGGCGCTATATAAATGAGTAAGGAGTTTGTATGTTCTCCCCGTGTTTGCGTGGGTTGCTCCCACATTCCAAAGACTTACTGATAGGGAATTTAGATTGTGAGCCCCATCGGGGACAGTGCCAATAATGTCTGTAAAGCGCTGTGGAATTAATGGCGCTATATAAATGAGTAAAATAAATACATACACTGTTTGCTAAACACTCGCACACAGCTTTCTTCATACACAAAAAACTCATATAAGCAGCACATACAGCTCCTCTATGTACACTCACACAAACAGATATATATATATACACAAACACATATACATCAACACAACTCCTGTATACATTACCACATTTTGAAATTCCTTTCAAGAATGTGACTGATCACATGCTGTGAAAGGGCCTTCAGCTACACAGGACGTGCAGTATTCCTGCAGGTCCCAGTTTCATTCTCTCCAGTACAGCACCAATCAGATAGATCAGTGTGGGGCAAGAACAGAGAAAACAGTTCTCTCAGTGATCAGGAAGGATGTTGTCAGCATTCTGCTCATTCAGAATAAGCTGCCTCTAGACTGTAACACACATACACTTTTTAGTAAGATTTTTCTTTGCTAAATATGCTAATTATTGTCTAGTTAAGGGTTCCCCAACTCCGGTCCTCAAGGCCCACCAACAGGTCATGTTGTCAGGATTTCCCTTGTATTGTACAGGTGATGCAATTCACCTGGGCAATACTGAGGAAATCCTGAAAACATGACCTGTTGGTGACCTTGAGGACCGGAGTTGGGGAGCCCTGGTCTAGTTGATACAGGAGTTAAAAAGTACAATTGTTTACACAGAATCATAACCTAGAGTTTTAGCATCCTGGGTTCTGTTGTGGTGCCTTTACCATTGATAAGATGTCACATCCTTGCCTATAATTTTAGTATTACTCCAGTAAGCTTTATATGCCTGACAGCCTCTTTATATGGCATATTGAGATGTAATTAAGTGCTTGGGACCCGTTAAATGCCATTGCTGGTGCCCATTTCAGGAGATGGATGGTGAAGGCCACCTCATTTTATACTAATACCTACTAAAAAACAAAGTAGTGTAGGTCAGGCATAGAGAAAATGGAAGTTTTGTAAACACATATTACAACTAGTGTTTAATAGGCTGACCTCACATGTAGAGTATCCATGATATACCTTCCAGCTACTTTATCTAAATTAGAAGCAAATTGTTTGAAGATTACTTCTACCTAAATGGCAGAAAGCGCACCTATCTTGGTGATGGATAGGACAGCTTGAGGGGATATGGAGGTGGCTGTTTTTTTGATAGGTGTAATGTAAACATTTTGCTATTAATTTATGTAAAATTTCAAAGTTTTCTAACTATTAGACACATGTTAATTTTAAACACACCCCCAGGTTTACTTAGTAAAAATATAGGATAAAAACTTTTGCAACTAATTAAAATTTCCCACAGGTATAAATTTGTAGGGGATATGATAACACTAACTTTACTGCTTAGCGTAAATTTTTTTGCAAAAAAACGTATCAACAAAATACCCTGGTTTTGCTAACATCTTTTACTAGCACTTGCTACTTACAGTTACGTATATTTTACAACAGAGTATTTATGCACGTTTGTCATACTGTGTTCTGTTTCTGTGTCTTAGTTCTTGGGTGGTGTGAACAGGGTCTTATTGACCCGTTCAGTTTTTGTGCATGTGTCATGTGTTCTGACTTTACTGCTGTAGGGAAGAATATAGTGGATAGAGATCTAATGTTAGTATTTCTCTGCAGCATGTATATTATACATGTGTACCTTTGCAGCAGGCAGTTTATATGCATTTTCTGGAGCACATGCGTAATCACATCACTACTGCATGCACAGTATATGCACACTAAGCTCTGCTATGCATACGCACATGTCTGCAACATACATACACACATTTCAGTTACACACAGCTGTCTTACATACACACACCTCTCCAACACACACACAGCTCAGCTACATAGAAACACACAGCTCTCCTATGTTCACACACACACACCTTTCCTATATAACAGTCAGCTCTCACACGTACACATATACGGTTTTCCCACATTCACATACAGCTCTTCTACTTACACAAACACAGCTACCCAAAAACAAACACGGCTTTGAAACATGCACACACACATATGTGCTACTTACATTGGCACGGTACCTCAGTGGTTAGTCCCTCAGCGATGGGGTCCTTAGTTCAAATCCCACCAAGGACAACATCTGCAAGGAGTTTGTATATTCTCCCCGTATTTGCGTGGGTTTCCTCCTACATACCAAAGACATACTGATAGGAAATTTAAATTGTAAGCCCTATCGAGGACAGTGCCAATAATGTCTGTAAAGCGCTGTGGAATTAATGGCGCTATATAAATGAGTAAGGAGTTTGTATGTTCTCCCCGTGTTTGCGTGGGTTGCTCCCACATTCCAAAGACTTACTGATAGGGAATTTAGATTGTGAGCCCCATCGGGGACAGTGCCAATAATGTCTGTAAAGCGCTGTGGAATTAATGGCGCTATATAAATGAGTAAAATAAATACATACACTGTTTGCTAAACACTCGCACACAGCTTTCCTCATACACAAAAAACTCATATAAGCAGCACATACAGCTCCTCTATGTACACTCACACAAACAGATATGTATATACACAAACACATATACATCAACACAACCCCTGTATACATTACCACATTTTGAAATTCCTTTCAAGAATGTGACTGATCACATGCTGTGAAAGGGCCTTCAGCTACACAGGACGTGCAGTATTCATGCAGGTCCCAGTTTCATTCTCTCCAGTACAGCACCAATCAGATTGATCAGTGTGGGGCAAGAACAGAGAAAACAGTTCTCTCAGTGATCAGGAAGGATGTTGTCAGCATTCTGCTCATTCAGAATAAGCTGCCTCTAGAATGTAACACACATACACTTTTTAGTAAGATTTTTCTTTGCTAAATATGCTAATTATTGTCTAGTTAAGGGTTCCCCAACTCTGGTCCTCAAGGCCCACCAACAGGTCATGTTGTCAGGATTTCCCTTGTATTGTACAGGTGATGCAATTCACCTGGGCAATACTGAGGAAATCCTGAAAACATGACCTGTTGGTGACCTTGAGGACCGGAGTTGGGGAGCCCTGGTCTAGTTGATACAGGAGTTAAAAAGTACAATTGTTTACACAGAGTCAAAACCTAGAGTTTTAGCATCCTGGGTTCTGTTGTGGTGCCTTTACCATTGATAAGATGTCACATCCTTGCCTATAATTTTAGTATTACTCCAGTAAGCTTTATATGCCTGACAGCCTCTTTATATGGCATATTGAGATGTAATTAAGTGCCTGAGACCCATTAAATGCCATTGATGGTGCCCATTTCAGGAGATGGATGGTGAAGGCCACCTCATTTTATACTAATACCTACTAAAAAACAAAGTAGTGTAGGTCAGGCATAGAGAAAATGGAAGTTTTGTAAACACATATTACAACTAGTGTTTAATAGGCTGACCTCACATGTAGAGTATCCATGATATACCTTCCAGCTACTTTATCTAAATTAGAAGCAAATTGTTTGAAGATTACTTCTACCTAAATGGCAGAAAGCGCACCTATCTTGGTGATGGTTAGGACAGCTTGAGGGGATATGGAGGTGGCTGTTTTTTTGATAGGTGTATTGTAAACATTTTGCTATTAATTTATGTAAAATTTCAAAGTTTTCTAACTATTAGACACACGTTAATTTTAAACACACCCCCAGGTTTACTTAGTAGAAATATAGGATAAAAACTTTTGCAACTAATTAAAATTTCCCACAGGTATAAATTTGTAGGGGATTTGATAACACTAACTTTACTGCTTAGCGTACATTTTTTTGCAAAAAAAGTATCAACAAAATACCCTGGTTTTGCTAACATCTTTTACTAGCACTTGCTACTTACAGTTACGTATATTTTACAACAGAGTATTTATGCACGTTTGTCATACTGTGTTCTGTTTCTGTGTCTTAGTTCTTGGGTGGTGTGAACAGGGTCTTATTGACCGTTCAGTTTTTGTGCATGTGTCATGTGTTCTGACTTTACTGCTGTAGGGAAGAATATAGTGGATAGAGATCTAATGTTAGTATTTCTCTGCAGCATGTATATTATACATGTGTACCTTTGCAGCAGGCAGTTTATATGCATTTTCTGGAGCACATGCGTAATCACATCACTACTGCATGCACAGTATATGCACACTAAGCTCTGCTATGCATACGCACATGTCTGCAACATACATACACACATTTCAGTTACACACAGCTGTCTTACATACACACACCTCTCCAACACACACACAGCTCAGCTACATAGAAACACACAGCTCTCCTATGTTCACACACACACCTTTCCTATATAACAGTCAGCTCTCACACGTACACATATACGGTTTTCCCACATTCACATACAGCTCTCCTACTTACACAAACACAGCTACCCAAAAACAAACACGGCTTTGAAACATGCACACACACATATGTGCTACTTACATTGGCACGGTACCTCAGTGGTTAGTCCCTCAGCGATGGGGTCCTTAGTTCAAATCCCACCAAGGACAACATCTGCAAGGAGTTTGTATATTCTCCCCGTATTTGCGTGGGTTTCCTCCTACATACCAAAGACATACTGATAGGAAATTTAAATTGTAAGCCCTATCGAGGACAGTGCCAATAATGTCTGTAAAGCGCTGTGGAATTAATGGCGCTATATAAATGAGTAAGGAGTTTGTATGTTCTCCCCGTGTTTGCGTGGGTTGCTCCCACATTCCAAAGACTTACTGATAGGGAATTTAGATTGTGAGCCCCATCGGGGACAGTGCCAATAATGTCTGTAAAGCGCTGTGGAATTAATGGCGCTATATAAATGAGTAAAATAAATACATACACTGTTTGCTAAACACTCGCACACAGCTTTCCTCATACACAAAAAACTCATATAAGCAGCACATACAGCTCCTCTATGTACACTCACACAAACAGATATATATATATATATATATACACAAACACATATACATCAACACAACCCCTGTATACATTACCACATTTTGAAATTCCTTTCAAGAATGTGACTGATCACATGCTGTGAAAGGGCCTTCAGCTACACAGGACGTGCAGTATTCCTGCAGGTCCTAGTTTCATTCTCTCCAGTACAGCACCAATCAGATAGATCAGTGTGGGGCAAGAACAGAGAAAACAGTTCTCTCAGTGATCAGGAAGGATGTTGTCAGCATTCTGCTCATTCAGAATAAGCTGCCTCTAGAATGTAACACACATACACTTTTTAGTAAGATTTTTCTTTGCTAAATATGCTAATTATTGTCTAGTTAAGGGTTCCCCAACTCCGGTCCTCAAGGCCCACCAACAGGTCATGTTGTCAGGATTTCCCTTGTATTGTACAGGTGATGCAATTCACCTGGGCAATACTGAGGAAATCCTGAAAACATGACCTGTTGGTGACCTTGAGGACCGGAGTTGGGGAGCCCTGGTCTAGTTGATACAGGAGTTAAAAAGTACAATTGTTTACACAGAGTCAAAACCTAGAGTTTTAGCATCCTGGGTTCTGTTGTGGTGCCTTTACCATTGATAAGATGTCACATCCTTGCCTATAATTTTAGTATTACTCCAGTAAGCTTTATATGCCTGACAGCCTCTTTATATGGCATATTGAGATGTAATTAAGTGCCTGAGACCCGTTAAATGCCATTGATGGTGCCCATTTCAGGAGATGGATGGTGAAGGCCACCTCATTTTATACTAATACCTACTAAAAAACAAAGTAGTGTAGGTCAGGCATAGAGAAAATGGAAGTTTTGTAAACACATATTACAACTAGTGTTTAATAGGCTGACCTCACATGTAGAGTATCCATGATATACCTTCCAGCTACTTTATCTAAATTAGAAGCAAATTGTTTGAAGATTACTTCTACCTAAATGGCAGAAAGCGCACCTATCTTGGTGATGGATAGGACAGCTTGAGGGGATATGGAGGTGGCTGTTTTTTTGATAGGTGTATTGTAAACATTTTGCTATTAATTTATGTAAAATTTCAAAGTTTTCTAACTATTAGACACACGTTAATTTTAAACACACCCCCAGGTTTACTTAGTAGAAATATAGGATAAAAACTTTTGCAACTAATTAAAATTTCCCACAGGTATAAATTTGTAGGGGATTTGATAACACTAACTTTACTGCTTAGCGTACATTTTTTTGCAAAAAAAGTATCAACAAAATACCCTGGTTTTACTAACATCTTTTACTAGCACTTGCTACTTACAGTTACGTATATTTTACAACAGAGTATTTATGCACGTTTGTCATACTGTGTTCTGTTTCTGTGTCTTAGTTCTTGGGTGGTGTGAACAGGGTCTTATTGACCCGTTCAGTTTTTGTGCATGTGTCATGTGTTCTGACTTTACTGCTGTAGGGAAGAATATAGTGGATAGAGATCTAATGTTAGTATTTCTCTGCAGCATGTATATTATTCATGTGTACCTTTGCAGCAGGCAGTTTATATGCATTTTCTGGAGCACATGCGTAATCACATCACTACTGCATGCACAGTATATGCACACTAAGCTCTGCTATGCATACGCACATGTCTGCAACATACATACACACATTTCAGTTACACACAGCTGTCTTACATACACACACCTCTCCAACACACACACAGCTCAGCTACATAGAAACACACAGCTCTCCTATGTTCACGCACACACACCTTTCCTATATAACAGTCAGCTCTCACACGTACACATATACAGTTTTCCCACATTCACATACAGCTCTTCTACTTACACAAACACAGCTACCCAAAAACAAACACGGCTTTGAAACATGCACACACACATATGTGCTACTTACATTGGCACGGTACCTCAGTGGTTATTCCCTCAGCGATGGGGTCCTTAGTTCAAATCCCACCAAGGACAACATCTGCATGGAGTTTGTATATTCTCCCCGTATTTGCGTGGGTTTCCTCCTACATACCAAAGACATACTGATAGGAAATTTAAATTGTAAGCCCTATAGAGGACAGTGCCAATAATGTCTGTAAAGCGCTGTGGAATTAATGGCGCTATATAAATGAGTAAGGAGTTTGTATGTTCTCCCCGTGTTTGCGTGGGTTGCTCCCACATTCCAAAGACTTACTGATAGGGAATTTAGATTGTGAGCCCCATCGGGGACAGTGCCAATAATGTCTGTAAAGCGCTGTGGAATTAATGGCGCTATATAAATGAGTAAGGAGTTTGTATGTTCTCCCCGTGTTTGCGTGGGTTGCTCCCACATTCCAAAGACTTACTGATAGGGAATTTAGATTGTGAGTCCCATCGGGGACAGTGCCAATAATGTCTGTAAAGCGCTGTGGAATTAATGGCGCTATATAAATGAGTAAAATAAATACATACACTGTGTGCTAAACACTCGCACACAGCTTTCCTCATACACAAAAAACTCATATAAGCAGCACATACAGCTCCTCTATGTACACTCACACAAACAGATATATATATATACACAAACACATATACATCAACACAACCCCTGTATACATTACCACATTTTGAAATTCCTTTCAAGAATGTGACTGATCACATGCTGTGAAAGGGCCTTCAGCTACACAGGACGTGCAGTATTCCTGCAGGTCCCAGTTTCATTCTCTCCAGTACAGCACCAATCAGATTGATCAGTGTGGGGCAAGAACAGAGAAAACAGTTCTCTCAGTGATCAGGAAGGATGTTGTCAGCATTCTGCTCATTCAGAATAAGCTGCCTCTAGAATGTAACACACATACACTTTTTAGTAAGATTTTTCTTTGCTAAATATGCTAATTAATGTCTAGTTAAGGGTTCCCCAACTCCGGTCCTCAAGGCCCACCAACAGGTCATGTTGTCAGGATTTCCCTTGTATTGTACAGGTGATGCAATTCACCTGGGCAATACTGAGGAAATCCTGAAAACATGACCTGTTGGTGACCTTGAGGACCGGAGTTGGGGAGCCCTGGTCTAGTTGATACAGGAGTTAAAAAGTACAATTGTTTACACAGAGTCAAAACCTAGAGTTTTAGCATCCTGGGTTCTGTTGTGGTGCCTTTACCATTGATAAGATGTCACATCCTTGCCTATAATTTTAGTATTACTCCAGTAAGCTTTATATGCCTGACAGCCTCTTTATATGGCATATTGAGATGTAATTAAGTGCCTGAGACCCATTAAATGCCATTGATGGTGCCCATTTCAGGAGATGGATGGTGAAGGCCACCTCATTTTATACTAATACCTACTAAAAAAAAAAAAAGTAGTGTAGGTCAGGCATAGAGAAAATGGAAGTTTTGTAAACACATATTACAACTAGTGTTTAATAGGCTGACCTCACATGTAGAGTATCCATGATATACCTTCCAGCTACTTTATCTAAATTAGAAGCAAATTGTTTGAAGATTACTTCTACCTAAATGGCAGAAAGCGCACCTATCTTGGTGATGGATAGGACAGCTTGAGGGGATATGGAGGTGGCTGTTTTTTTGATAGGTGTATTGTAAACATTTTGCTATTAATTTATGTAAAATTTCAAAGTTTTCTAACTATTAGACACACGTTAATTTTAAACACACCCCCAGGTTTACTTAGTAGAAATATAGGATAAAAACTTTTGCAACTAATTAAAATTTCCCACAGGTATAAATTTGTAGGGGATTTGATAACACTTACTTTACTGCTTAGCGTACATTTTTTTGCAAAAAAAAGTATCAACAAAATACCCTGGTTTTGCTAACATCTTTTACTAGCACTTCCTACTTACAGTTACGTATATTTTACAACAGAGTATTTATGCACGTTTGTCATACTGTGTTCTGTTTCTGTGTCTTAGTTCTTGGGTGGTGTGAACAGGGTCTTATTGACCCGTTCAGTTTTTGTGCATGTGTCATGTGTTCTGACTTTACTGCTGTAGGGAAGAATATAGTGGATAGAGATCTAATGTTAGTATTTCTCTGCAGCATGTATATTATACATGTGTACCTTTGCAGCAGGCAGTTTATATGCATTTTCTGGAGCACATGCGTAATCACATCACTACTGCATGCACAGTATATGCACACTAAGCTCTGCTATGCATACGCACATGTCTGCAACATACATACACACATTTCAGTTACACACAGCTGTCTTACATACACACACCTCTCCAACACACACACAGCTCAGCTACATAGAAACACACAGCTCTCCTATGTTCACACACACACACCTTTCCTATATAACAGTCAGCTCTCACACGTACACATATACGGTTTTCCCACATTCACATACAGCTCTTCTACTTACACAAACACAGCTACCCAAAAACAAACACGGCTTTGAAACATGCACACACACATATGTGCTACTTACATTGGCACGGTACCTCAGTGGTTAGTCCCTCAGCGATGGGGTCCTTAGTTCAAATCCCACCAAGGACAACATCTGCAAGGAGTTTGTATATTCTCCCCGTATTTGCGTGGGTTTCCTCCTACATACCAAAGACATACTGATAGGAAATTTAAATTGTAAGCCCTATCGAGGACAGTGCCAATAATGTCTGTAAAGCGCTGTGGAATTAATGGCGCTATATAAATGAGTAAGGAGTTTGTATGTTCTCCCCGTGTTTGCGTGGGTTGCTCCCACATTCCAAAGACTTACTGATAGGGAATTTAGATTGTGAGCCCCATCGGTGACAGTGCCAATAATGTCTGTAAAGCGCTGTGGAATTAATGGCGCTATATAAATGAGTAAAATAAATACATACACTGTTTGCTAAACACTCGCACACAGCTTTCCTCATACACAAAAAACTCATATAAGCAGCACATACAGCTCCTCTATGTACACTCACACAAACAGATATATATATACACAAACACATATACATCAACACAACCCCTGTATACATTACCACATTTTGAAATTCCTTTCAAGAATGTGACTGATCACATGCTGTGAAAGGGCCTTCAGCTACACAGGACGTGCAGTATTCCTGCAGGTCCCAGTTTCATTCTCTCCAGTACAGCACCAATCAGATAGATCAGTGTGGGGCAAGAACAGAGAAAACAGTTCTCTCAGTGATCAGGAAGGATGTTGTCAGCATTCTGCTCATTCAGAATAAGCTGCCTCTAGACTGTAACACACATACACTTTTTAGTAAGATTTTTCTTTGCTAAATATGCTAATTATTGTCTAGTTAAGGGTTCCCCAACTCCGGTCCTCAAGGCCCACCAACAGGTCATGTTGTCAGGATTTCCCTTGTATTGTACAGGTGATGCAATTCACCTGGGCAATACTGAGGAAATCCTGAAAACATGACCTGTTGGTGACCTTGAGGACCGGAGTTGGGGAGCCCTGGTCTAGTTGATACAGGAGTTAAAAAGTACAATTGTTTACAGAGTCAAAACCTAGAGTTTTAGCATCCTGGGTTCTGTTGTGGTGCCTTTACCATTGATAAGATGTCACATCCTTGCCTATAATTTTAGTATTACTCCAGTAAGCTTTATATGCCTGACAGCCTCTTTATATGGCATATTGAGATGTAATTAAGTGCTTGGGACCCGTTAAATGCCATTGATGGTGCCCATTTCAGGAGATGGATGGTGAAGGCCACCTCATTTTATACTAATACCTACTAAAAAACAAAGTAGTGTAGGTCAGGCATAGAGAAAATGGAAGTTTTGTAAACACATATTACAACTAGTGTTTAATAGGCTGACCTCACATGTAGAGTATCCATGATATACCTTCCAGCTACTTTATCTAAATTAGAAGCAAATTGTTTGAAGATTACTTCTACCTAAATGGCAGAAAGCGCACCTATCTTGGTGATGGATAGGACAGCTTGAGGGGATATGGAGGTGGCTGTTTTTTTGATAGGTGTAATGTAAACATTTTGCTATTAATTTATGTAAAATTTCAAAGTTTTCTAACTATTAGACACACGTTAATTTTAAACACACCCCCAGGTTTACTTAGTAAAAATATAGGATAAAAACTTTTGCAACTAATTAAAATTTCCCACAGGTATAAATTTGTAGGGGATTTGATAACACTAACTTTACTGCTTAGCGTACATTTTTTTTGCAAAAAAAGTATCAACAAAATACCCTGGTTTTGCTAACATCTTTTACTAGCACTTGCTACTTACAGTTACGTATATTTTACAACAGAGTATTTATGCACGTTTGTCATACTGTGTTCTGTTTCTGTGTCTTAGTTCTTGGGTGGTGTGAACAGGGTCTTATTGACCCGTTCAGTTTTTGTGCATGTGTCATGTGTTCTGACTTTACTGCTGTAGGGAAGAATATAGTGGATAGAGATCTAATGTTAGTATTTCTCTGCAGCATGTACACTCACTGGCCACTTTATTAGGTACACCTGTCCAACTGTGTGTTAAGACTTAATTTCTAATCAGCCAATCACATGGCGGCAACTCAGTGCATTTAGGCATGTAGACATGGTCAAGACAATCTCCTGCAGTTCAAACCGAGCATCAGTGTGGGGAAGAAAGGTGATTTGAGTGCCTTTGAACGTGGCATGATTGTTGGTGCCAGAAGGGCTGGTCTGAGAATTTCAGAAACTGCTGATCTACTGGGATTTTCACGCACAACCATCTCTAGGGTTTACAGAGAATGGTCCGAAAAAGAAAAAAAAACCAGTGAGCGGCAGTTCTGTGGCCGGAAATGCCTTGTTGATGCCAGAGGTCAGAGGAGAATGGGCATACTGGTTCGAGCTGATAGAAAGGCAACAGTGACTCAAATTGCCACCCGTTACAACCAAGGTAGGCAGAAGAGCATCTCTGAACGTACAGTGCGTCGAACTTTGAGGCAGATGGGCTACAGCAGCAGAAGACCACACTGGGTACCACTCCTCTCAGCTAAGAACAGGAAACTGAGGCTAAAATTTGCACAAGCTCATCGAAATTGGACAGTAGAAGATTGGAAAAACGTTGCCTGGTCTGATGAGTCTCGATTTCTGCTGCGACATTCGGATGGTAGGGTCAGAATTTGGCGTAAACAACATGAAAGCATGGATCCATCCTGCCTTGTATCAACGGTTCAGGCTGGTGGTGGTGGTGTCATGGTGTGGGGAATTTTTTCTTGGCACTCTTTGGGCCCCTTGGTACCAATTGAGCATCGTTGCAACGCCACAGCCTACCTGAGTATTGTTGCTGACCATGTCCATCCCTTTATGACCACAATGTACCCAACATCTGATGGCTACATTCAGCAGGATAATGCGCCATGTCATAAAGCTCGAATCATCTCAGATTGGTTTCTTGAACATGACAATGAGTTCACTGTACTCAAATGGCCTCCTCAGTCACCAGATCTCAATCCAATAGAGCATCTTTGGGATGTGGTGGAACGGGAGATTCGCATCAGGGATGTGCAGCCGACAAATCTGCGCCAACTGTGTGATGCCATCATGTCAATATGGTCCAAAATCTCTGAGGAATGCTTCCAGCACCTTGTTGAATCTCTGCCACGAAGAATTGAGGCAGTTCTGAAGGCAAAAGGGGGTCCAACCCCTTACTAGCATGGTGTACCTAATAAAGTGGCCAGTGAGTGTATATTATACATGTGTACCTTTGCAGCAGGCAGTTTATATGCATTTTCTGGAGCACATGCATAATCACATCACTACTGCATGCACAGTATATGCACACTAAGCTCTGCTATGCATACGCACATGTCTGCAACATACATACACACATTTCAGTTACACACAGCTGTCTTACATACACACACCTCTCCAACACACAGCTCAGCTACATAGAAACACACAGCTCTCCTATGTTCACACACACACACCTTTCCTATATAACAGTCAGCTCTCACACGTACACATATACGGTTTTCCCACATTCACATACAGCTCTTCTACTTACACAAACACAGCTACCCAAAAACAAACACGGCTTTGAAACATGCACACACACATATGTGCTACTTACATTGGCACGGTACCTCAGTGGTTAGTCCCTCAGCGATGGGGTCCTTAGTTCAAATCCCACCAAGGACAACATCTGCAAGGAGTTTGTATATTCTCCCCGTATTTGCGTGGGTTTCCTCCTACATACCAAAGACATACTGATAGGAAATTTAAATTGTAAGCCCTATCGAGGACAGTGACAATAATGTCTGTAAAGCGCTGTGGAATTAATGGCGCTATATAAATGAGTAAGGAGTTTGTATGTTCTCCCCGTGTTTGCGTGGGTTGCTCCCACATTCCAAAGACTTACTGATAGGGAATTTAGATTGTGAGCCCCATCGGGGACAGTGCCAATAATGTCTGTAAAGCGCTGTGGAATTAATGGCGCTATATAAATGAGTAAAATAAATACATACACTGTTTGCTAAACACTCGCACACAGCTTTCCTCATACACAAAAAACTCATAAGCAGCACATACAGCTCCTCTATGTACACTCACACAAACAGATATATATATATACACAAACACATATACATCAACACAACCCCTGTATACATTACCACATTTTGAAATTCCTTTCAAGAATGTGACTGATCACATGCTGTGAAAGGGCCTTCAGCTACACAGGACGTGCAGTATTCCTGCAGGTCCCAGTTTCATTCTCTCCAGTACAGCACCAATCAGATTGATCAGTGTGGGGCAAGAACAGAGAAAACAGTTCTCTCAGTGATCAGGAAGGATGTCAGCATTCTGCTCATTCAGAATAAGCTGCCTCTAGAATGTAACACACATACACTTTTTAGTAATATTTTTCTTTGCTAAATATGCTAATTATTGTCTAGTTAAGGGTTCCCCAACTCCGGTCCTCAAGGCCCACCAACAGGTCATGTTGTCAGGATTTCCCTTGTATTGTACAGGTGATGCAATTCACCTGGGCAATACTGAGGAAATCCTGAAAACATGACCTGTTCATGACCTTGAGGACCGGAGTTGGGGAGCCCTGGTCTAGTTGATACAGGAGTTAAAAAGTACAATTGTTTACACAGAGTCAAAACCTAGAGTTTTAGCATCCTGGGTTCTGTTGTGGTGCCTTTACCATTGATAAGATGTCACATCCTTGCCTATACTTTTAGTATTACTCCAGTAAGCTTTATATGCCTGACAGCCTCTTTATATGGCATATTGAGATGTAATTAAGTGCCTGAGACCCGTTAAATGCCATTGATGGTGCCCATTTCAGGAGATGGATGGTGAAGGCCACCTCATTTTATACTAATACCTACTAAAAAACAAAGTAGTGTAGGTCAGGCATAGAGAAAATGGAAGTTTTGTAAACACATATTACAACTAGTGTTTAATAGGCTGACCTCACATGTAGAGTATCCATGATATACCTTCCAGCTACTTTATCTAAATTAGAAGCAAATTGTTTGAAGATTACTTCTACCTAAATGGCAGAAAGCGCACCTATCTTGGTGATGGATAGGACAGCTTGAGGGGATATGGAGGTGGCTGTTTTTTTGATAGGTGTATTGTAAACATTTTGCTACTAATTTATGTAAAATTTCAAAGTTTTCTAACTATTAGACACACGTTAATTTTAAACACACCCCCAGGTTTACTTAGTAGAAATATAGGATAAAAACTTTTGCAACTAATTAAAATTTCCCACAGGTATAGATTTGTAGGGGATTTGATAACACTAACTTTACTGCTTAGCGTACATTTTTTTGCAAAAAAAGTATCAACAAAATACCCTGGTTTTGCTAACATCTTTTACTAGCACTTGCTACTTACAGTTACGTATATTTTACAACAGAGTATTTATGCACGTTTGTCATACTGTGTTCTGTTTCTGTGTCTTAGTTCTTGGGTGGTGTGAACAGGGTCTTATTGACCCGTTCAGTTTTTGTGCATGTGTCATGTGTTCTGACTTTACTGCTGTAGGGAAGAATATAGTGGATAGAGATCTAATGTTAGTATTTCTCTGCAGCATGTATATTATACATGTGTACCTTTGCAGCAGGCAGTTTATATGCATTTTCTGGAGCACATGCGTAATCACATCACTACTGCATGCACAGTATATGCACACTAAGCTCTGCTATGCATACGCACATGTCTGCAACATACATACACACATTTCAGTTACACACAGCTGTCTTACATACACACACCTCTCCAACACACACACAGCTCAGCTACATAGAAACACACAGCTCTCCTATGTTCACACCACACCTTTCCTATATAACAGTCAGCTCTCACACGTACACATATACGGTTTTCCCACATTCACATACAGCTCTTCTACTTACACAAACACAGCTACCCAAAAACAAACACGGCTTTGAAACATGCACACACACATATGTGCTACTTACATTGGCACGGTACCTCAGTGGTTAGTCCCTCAGCGATGGGGTCCTTAGTTCAAATCCCACCAAGGACAACATCTGCAAGGAGTTTGTATATTCTCCCCGTATTTGCGTGGGTTTCCTCCTACATACCAAAGACATACTGATAGGAAATTTAAATTGTAAGCCCTATCGAGGACAGCGCCAATAATGTCTGTAAAGCGCTGTGGAATTAATGGCGCTATATAAATGAGTAAGGAGTTTGTATGTTCTCCTCGTGTTTGCGTGGGTTGCTCCCACATTCCAAAGACTTACTGATAGGGAATTTAGATTGTGAGCCCCATCGGGGACAGTGCCAATAATGTCTGTAAAGCGCTGTGGAATTAATGGCGCTATATAAATGAGTAAAATAAATACATACACTGTTTGCTAAACACTCGCACACAGCTTTCCTCATACACAAAAAACTCATATAAGCAGCACATACAGCTCCTCTATGTACACTCACACAAACAGATATATATATATATATACACAAACACATATACATCAACACAACCCCTGTATACATTACCACATTTTGAAATTCCTTTCAAGAATGTGACTGATCACATGCTGTGAAAGGGCCTTCAGCTACACAGGACGTGCAGTATTCCTGCAGGTCCCAGTTTCATTCTCTCCAGTACAGCACCAATCAGATTGATCAGTGTGGGGCAAGAACAGAGAAAACAGTTCTCTCAGTGATCAGGAAGGATGTTGTCAGCATTCTGCTCATTCAGAATAAGCTGCCTCTAGAATGTAACACACATACACTTTTTAGTAAGATTTTTCTTTGCTAAATATGCTAATTATTGTCTAGTTAAGGGTTCCCCAACTCCGGTCCTCAAGGCCCACCAACAGGTCATGTTGTCAGGATTTCCCTTGTATTGTACAGGTGATGCAATTCACCTGGGCAATACTGAGGAAATCCTGAAAACATGACCTGTTGGTGACCTTGAGGACCGGAGTTGGGGAGCCCTGGTCTAGTTAATACAGGAGTTAAAAAGTACAATTGTTTACACAGAGTCAAAACCTAGAGTTTTAGCATCCTGGGTTCTGTTGTGGTGCCTTTACCATTGATAAGATGTCACATCCTTGCCTATAATTTTAGTATTACTCCAGTAAGCTTTATATGCCTGACAGCCTCTTTATATGGCATATTGAGATGTAATTAAGTGCCTGAGACCCGTTAAATGCCATTGATGGTGCCCATTTCAGGAGATGGATGGTGAAGGCCACCTCATTTTATACTAATACCTACTAAAAAACAAAGTAGTGTAGGTCAGGCATAGAGAAAATGGAAGTTTTGTAAACACATATTACAACTAGTGTTTAATAGGCTGACCTCACATGTAGAGTATCCATGATATACCTTCCAGCTACTTTATCTAAATTAGAAGCAAATTGTTTGAAGATTACTTCTACCTAAATGGCAGAAAGCGCACCTATCTTGGTGATGGATAGGACAGCTTGAGGGGATATGGAGGTGGCTGTTTTTTTGATAGGTGTATTGTAAACATTTTGCTACTAATTTATGTAAAATTTCAAAGTTTTCTAACTATTAGACACACGTTAATTTTAAACACACCCCCAGGTTTACTTAGTAGAAATATAGGATAAAAACTTTTGCAACTAATTAAAATTTCCCACAGGTATAAATTTGTAGGGGATTTGATAACACTAACTTTACTGCTTAGCGTACATTTTTTTGCAAAAAAAGTATCAACAAAATACCCTGGTTTTGCTAACATCTTTTACTAGCACTTGCTACTTACAGTTACGTATATTTTACAACAGAGAATTTATGCACGTTTGTCATACTGTGTTCTGTTTCTGTGTCTTAGTTCTTGGGTGGTGTGAACAGGGTCTTATTGACCTGTTCAGTTTTTGTGCATGTGTCATGTGTTCTGACTTTACTGCTGTAGGGAAGAATATAGTGGATAGAGATCTAATGTTAGTATTTCTCTGCAGCATGTATATTATACATGTGTACCTTTGCAGCAGGCAGTTTATATGCATTTTCTGGAGCACATGCGTAATCACATCACTACTGCATGCACAGTATATGCACACTAAGCTCTGCTATGCATACGCACATGTCTGCAACATACATACACACATTTCAGTTACACACAGCTGTCTTACATACACACACCTCTCCAACACACACACAGCTCAGCTACATAGAAACACACAGCTCTCCTATGTTCACACACACACCTTTCCTATATAACAGTCAGCTCTCACACGTACACATATACGGTTTTCCCACATTCACATACAGCTCTTCTACTTACACAAACACAGCTACCCAAAAACAAACACGGCTTTGAAACATGCACACACACATATGTGCTACTTACATTGGCACGGTACCTCAGTGGTTAGTCCCTCAGCGATGGGGTCCTTAGTTCAAATCCCACCAAGGACAACATCTGCAAGGAGTTTGTATATTCTCCCCGTATTTGCGTGGGTTTCCTCCTACATACCAAAGACATACTGATAGGAAATTTAAATTGTAAGCCCTATCGAGGACAGCGCCAATAATGTCTGTAAAGCGCTGTGGAATTAATGGCGCTATATAAATGAGTAAGGAGTTTGTATGTTCTCCTCGTGTTTGCGTGGGTTGCTCCCACATTCCAAAGACTTACTGATAGGGAATTTAGATTGTGAGCCCCATCGGGGACAGTGCCAATAATGTCTGTAAAGCGCTGTGGAATTAATGGCGCTATATAAATGAGTAAAATAAATACATACACTGTTTGCTAAACACTCGCACACAGCTTTCCTCATACACAAAAAACTCATATAAGCAGCACATACAGCTCCTCTATGTACACTCACACAAACAGATATATATATATATATACACAAACACATATACATCAACACAACCCCTGTATACATTACCACATTTTGAAATTCCTTTCAAGAATGTGACTGATCACATGCTGTGAAAGGGCCTTCAGCTACACAGGACGTGCAGTATTCCTGCAGGTCCCAGTTTCATTCTCTCCAGTACAGCACCAATCAGATAGATCAGTGTGGGGCAAGAACAGAGAAAACAGTTCTCTCAGTGATCAGGAAGGATGTTGTCAGCATTCTGCTCATTCAGAATAAGCTGCCTCTAGAATGTAACACACATACACTTTTTAGTAAGATTTTTCTTTGCTAAATATGCTAATTATTGTCTAGTTAAGGGTTCCCCAACTCCGGTCCTCAAGGCCCACCAACAGGTCATGTTGTCAGGATTTCCCTTGTATTGTACAGGTGATGCAATTCACCTGGGCAATACTGAGGAAATCCTGAAAACATGACCTGTTGGTGACCTTGAGGACCGGAGTTGGGGAGCCCTGGTCTAGTTAATACAGGAGTTAAAAAGTACAATTGTTTACACAGAGTCAAAACCTAGAGTTTTAGCATCCTGGGTTCTGTTGTGGTGCCTTTACCATTGATAAGATGTCACATCCTTGCCTATAATTTTAGTATTACTCCAGTAAGCTTTATATGCCTGACAGCCTCTTTATATGGCATATTGAGATGTAATTAAGTGCCTGAGACCCGTTAAATGCCATTGATGGTGCCCATTTCAGGAGATGGATGGTGAAGGCCACCTCATTTTATACTAATACCTACTAAAAAACAAAGTAGTGTAGGTCAGGCATAGAGAAAATGGAAGTTTTGTAAACACATATTACAACTAGTGTTTAATAGGCTGACCTCACATGTAGAGTATCCATGATATACCTTCCAGCTACTTTATCTAAATTAGAAGCAAATTGTTTGAAGATTACTTCTACCTAAATGGCAGAAAGCGCACCTATCTTGGTGATGGATAGGACAGCTTGAGGGGATATGGAGGTGGCTGTTTTTTGATAGGTGTATTGTAAACATTTTGCTACTAATTTATGTAAAATTTCAAAGTTTTCTAACTATTAGACACACGTTAATTTTAAACACACCCCCAGGTTTACTTAGTAGAAATATAGGATAAAAACTTTTGCAACTAATTAAAATTTCCCACAGGTATAAATTTGTAGGGGATTTGATAACACTAACTTTACTGCTTAGCGTACATTTTTTTGCAAAAAAAGTATCAACAAAATACCCTGGTTTTGCTAACATCTTTTACTAGCACTTGCTACTTACAGTTACGTATATTTTACAACAGAGAATTTATGCACGTTTGTCATACTGTGTTCTGTTTCTGTGTCTTAGTTCTTGGGTGGTGTGAACAGGGTCTTATTGACCCGTTCAGTTTTTGTGCATGTGTCATGTGTTCTGACTTTACTGCTGTAGGGAAGAATATAGTGGATAGAGATCTAATGTTAGTATTTCTCTGCAGCATGTATATTATACATGTGTACCTTTGCAGCAGGCAGTTTATATGCATTTTCTGGAGCACATGCATAATCACATCACTACTGCATGCACAGTATATGCACACTAAGCTCTGCTATGCATACGCACATGTCTGCAACATACATACACACATTTCAGTTACACACAGCTGTCTTACATACACACACCTCTCCAACACACACACAGCTCAGCTACATAGAAACACACAGCTCTCCTATGTTCACACACACACACCTTTCCTATATAACAGTCAGCTCTCACACGTACACATATACGGTTTTCCCACATTCACATACAGCTCTTCTACTTACACAAACACAGCTACCCAAAAACAAACACGGCTTTGAAACATGCACACACACATATGTGCTACTTACATTGGCACGGTACCTCAGTGGTTAGTCCCTCAGCGATGGGGTCCTTAGTTCAAATCCCACCAAGGACAACATCTGCAAGGAGTTTGTATATTCTCCCCGTATTTGCGTGGGTTTCCTCCTACATACCAAAGACATACTGATAGGAAATTTAAATTGTAAGCCCTATCGAGGACAGTGACAATAATGTCTGTAAAGCGCTGTGGAATTAATGGCGCTATATAAATGAGTAAGGAGTTTGTTCTCCCTGTGTTTGCGTGGGTTGCTCCCACATTCCAAAGACTTACTGATAGGGAATTTAGATTGTGAGCCCCATCGGGGACAGTGCCAATAATGTCTGTAAAGCGCTGTGGAATTAATGGCGCTATATAAATGAGTAAAATAAATACATACACTGTTTGCTAAACACTCGCACACAGCTTTCCTCATACACAAAAAACTCATATAAGCAGCACATACAGCTCCTCTATGTACACTCACACAAACAGATATATATATATATACACAAACACATATACATCAACACAACCCCTGTATACATTACCACATTTTGAAATTCCTTTCAAGAATGTGACTGATCACATGCTGTGAAAGGGCCTTCAGCTACACAGGACGTGCAGTATTCCTGCAGATCCCAGTTTCATTCTCTCCAGTACAGCACCAATCAGATTGATCAGTGTGGGGCAAGAACAGAGAAAACAGTTCTCTCAGTGATCAGGAAGGATGTTGTCAGCATTCTGCTCATTCAGAATAAGCTGCCTCTAGACTGTAACACACATACACTTTTTAGTAAGATTTTTCTTTGCTAAATATGCTAATTATTGTCTAGTTAAGGGTTCCCCAACTCCGGTCCTCAAGGCCCACCAACAGGTCATGTTGTCAGGATTTCCCTTGTATTGTACAGGTGATGGAATTCACCTGGGCAATACTGAGGAAATCCTGAAAACATGACCTGTTGGTGACCTTGAGGACCGGAGTTGGGGAGCCCTGGTCTAGTTGATACAGGAGTTAAAAAGTACAATTGTTTACAGAGTCAAAACCTAGAGTTTTAGCATCCTGGGTTCTGTTGTGGTGCCTTTACCATTGATAAGATGTCACATCCTTGCCTATAATTTTAGTATTACTCCAGTAAGCTTTATATGCCTGACAGCCTCTTTATATGGCATATTGAGATGTAATTAAGTGCTTGGGACCCGTTAAATGCCATTGATGGTGCCCATTTCAGGAGATGGATGGTGAAGGCCACCTCATTTTATACTAATACCTACTAAAAAACAAAGTAGTGTAGGTCAGGCATAGAGAAAATGGAAGTTTTGTAAACACATATTACAACTAGTGTTTAATAGGCTGACCTCACATGTAGAGTATCCATGATATACCTTCCAGCTACTTTATCTAAATTAGAAGCAAATTGTTTGAAGATTACTTCTACCTAAATGGCAGAAAGCGCACCTATCTTGGTGATGGATAGGACAGCTTGAGGGGATATGGAGGTGGCTGTTTTTTTGATAGGTGTAATTTAAACATTTTGCTATTAATTTATGTAAAATGTCAAAGTTTTCTAACTATTAGACACACGTTAATTTTAAACACACCCCCAGGTTTACTTAGTAAAAATATAGGATAAAAACTTTTGCAACTAATTAAAATTTCCCACAGGTATAAATTTGTAGGGGATTTGATATCACTAACTTTACTGCTTAGCGTACATTTTTTTGCAAAAAAAGTATCAACAAAATACCCTGGTTTTGCTAACATCTTTTACTAGCACTTGCTACTTACAGTTACGTATATTTTACAACAGAGTATTTATGCACGTTTGTCATACTGTGTTCTGTTTCTGTGTCTTAGTTCTTGGGTGGTGTGAACAGGGTCTTATTGACCCGTTCAGTTTTTGTGCATGTGTCATGTGTTCTGACTTTACTGCTGTAGGGAAGAATATAGTGGATAGAGATCTAATGTTAGTATTTCTCTGCAGCATGTATATTATACATGTGTACCTTTGCAGCAGGCAGTTTATATGCATTTTCTGGAGCACATGCGTATTCACATCACTACTGCATGCACAGTATATGCACACTAAGCTCTGCTATGCATACGCACATGTCTGCAACATACATACACACATTTCAGTTACACACAGCTGTCTTACATACACACACCTCTCCAACACACACACAGCTCAGCTACATAGAAACACACAGCTCTCCTATGTTCACACACACACCTTTCCTATATAACAGTCAGCTCTCACACGTACACATATACGGTTTTCCCACGTTCACATACAGCTCTCCTACTTACACAAACACAGCTACCCAAAAACAAACACGGCTTTCAAACATGCACACACACATATGTGCTACTTACATTGGCACAGTACCTCAGTGGTTAGTCCCTCAGCGATGGGGTCCTTAGTTCAAATCCCACCAAGGACAACATCTGCAAGGAGTTTGTATATTCTCCCCGTATTTGCGTGGGTTTCCTCCTACATACCAAAGACATACTGATAGGAAATTTAAATTGTAAGCCCTATCGAGGACAGTGCCAATAATGTCTGTAAAGCGCTGTGGAATTAATGGCGCTATATAAATGAGTAAGGAGTTTGTATGTTCTCCCCGTGTTTGCGTGGGTTGCTCCCACATTCCAAAGACTTACTGATAGGGAATTTAGATTGTGAGCCCCATCGGGGACAGTGCCAATAATGTCTGTAAAGCGCTGTGGAATTAATGGCGCTATATAAATGAGTAAAATAAATACATACACTGTTTGCTAAACACTCGCACACAGCTTTCCTCATACACAAAAAACTCATATAGGCAGCACATACAGCTCCTCTATGTACACTCACACAAACAGATATATATATATACACAAACACATATACATCAACACAACCCCTGTATACATTACCACATTTTGAAATTCCTTTCAAGAATGTGACTGATCACATGCTGTGAAAGGGCCTTCAGCTACACAGGACGTGCAGTATTCCTGCAGGTCCTAGTTTCATTCTCTCCAGTACAGCACCAATCAGATAGATCAGTGTGGGGCAAGAACAGAGAAAACAGTTCTCTCAGTGATCAGGAAGGATGTTGTCAGCATTCTGCTCATTCAGAATAAGCTGCCTCTAGAATGTAACACACATACACTTTTTAGTAAGATTTTTCTTTGCTAAATATGCTAATTATTGTCTAGTTAAGGGTTCCCCAACTCCGGTCCTCAAGGCCCACCAACAGGTCATGTTGTCAGGATTTCCCTTGTATTGTACAGGTGATGCAATTCACCTGGGCAATACTGAGGAAATCCTGAAAACATGACCTGTTGGTGACCTTGAGGACCGGAGTTGGGGAGCCCTGGTCTAGTTGATACAGGAGTTAAAAAGTACAATTGTTTACACAGAGTCAAAACCTAGAGTTTTAGCATCCTGGGTTCTGTTGTGGTGCCTTTACCATTGATAAGATGTCACATCCTTGCCTATAATTTTAGTATTACTCCAGTAAGCTTTATATGCCTGACAGCCTCTTTATATGGCATATTGAGATGTAATTAAGTGCCTGAGACCCGTTAAATGCCATTGATGGTGCCCATTTCAGGAGATGGATGGTGAAGGCCACCTCATTTTATACTAATACCTACTAAAAAACAAAGTAGTGTAGGTCAGGCATAGAGAAAATGGAAGTTTTGTAAACACATATTACAACTAGTGTTTAATAGGCTGACCTCACATGTAGAGTATCCATGATATACCTTCCAGCTACTTTATCTAAATTAGAAGCAAATTGTTTGAAGATTACTTCTACCTAAATGGCAGAAAGCGCACCTATCTTGGTGATGGATAGGACAGCTTGAGGGGATATGGAGGTGGCTGTTTTTTTGATAGGTGTATTGTAAACATTTTGCTATTAATTTATGTAAAATTTCAAAGTTTTCTAACTATTAGACACACGTTAATTTTAAACACCCCCCCCAGGTTTACTTAGTAGAAATATAGGATAAAAACTTTTGCAACTAATTAAAATTTCCCACAGGTATAAATTTGTAGGGGATTTGATAACACTAACTTTACTGCTTAGCGTACATTTTTTTGCAAAAAAAGTATCAACAAAATACCCTGGTTTTGCTAACATCTTTTACTAGCACTTGCTACTTACAGTTACGTATATTTTACAACAGAGTATTTATGCACGTTTGTCATACTGTGTTCTGTTTCTGTGTCTTAGTTCTTGGGTGGTGTGAACAGGGTCTTATTGACCCGTTCAGTTTTTGTGCATGTGTCATGTGTTCTGACTTTACTGCTGTAGGGAAGAATATAGTGGATAGAGATCTAATGTTAGTATTTCTCTGCAGCATGTATATTATACATGTGTACCTTTGCAGCAGGCAGTTTATATGCATTTTCTGGAGCACATGCGTAATCACATCACTACTGCATGCACAGTATATGCACACTAAGCTCTGCTATGCATACGCACATGTCTGCAACATACATACACACATTTCAGTTACACACAGCTGTCTTACATACACACACCTCTCCAACACACACATAGCTCAGCTACATAGAAACAAACAGCTCTCCTATGTTCACACACACACACCTTTCCTATATAACAGTCAGCTCTCACACGTACACATATACGGTTTTCCCACATTCACATACAGCTCTTCTACTTACACAAACACAGCTACCCAAAAACAAACACGGCTTTGAAACATGCACACACACATATGTGCTACTTACATTGGCACGGTACCTCAGTGGTTAGTCCCTCAGCGATGGGGTCCTTAGTTCAAATCCCACCAAGGACAACATCTGCAAGGAGTTTGTATATTCTCCCCGTATTTGCGTGGGTTTCCTCCTACATACCAAAGACATACTGATAGGAAATTTAAATTGTAAGCCCTATCGAGGACAGTGCCAATAATGTCTGTAAAGCGCTGTGGAATTAATGGCGCTATATAAATGAGTAAGGAGTTTGTATGTTCTCCCCGTGTTTGCGTGGGTTGCTCCCACATTCCAAAGACTTACTGATAGGGAATTTAGATTGTGAGCCCCATCGGGGACAGTGCCAATAATGTCTGTAAAGCGCTGTGGAATTAATGGCGCTATATAAATGAGTAAAATAAATACATACACTGTTTGCTAAACACTCGCACACAGCTTTCCTCATACACAAAAAACTCATATAAGCAGCACATACAGCTCCTCTATGTACACTCACACAAACAGATATATATATATATACACAAACACATATACATCAACACAACCCCTGTATACATTACCACATTTTGAAATTCCTTTCAAGAATGTGACTGATCACATGCTGTGAAAGGGCCTTCAGCTACACAGGACGTGCAGTATTCCTGCAGGTCCCAGTTTCATTCTCTCCAGTACAGCACCAATCAGATAGATCAGTGTGGGGCAAGAACAGAGAAAACAGTTCTCTCAGTGATCAGGAAGGATGTTGTCAGCATTCTGCTCATTCAGAATAAGCTGCCTCTAGAATGTAACACACATACACTTTTTAGTAAGATTTTTCTTTGCTAAATATGCTAATTATTGTCTAGTTAAGGGTTCCCCAACTCCGGTCCTCAAGGCCCACCAACAGGTCATGTTGTCAGGATTTCCCTTGTATTGTACAGGTGATGCAATTCACCTGGGCAATACTGAGGAAATCCTGAAAACATGACCTGTTGGTGACCTTGAGGACCGGAGTTGGGGAGCCCTGGTCTAGTTGATACAGGAGTTAAAAAGTACAATTGTTTACAGAGTCAAAACCTAGAGTTTTAGCATCCTGGGTTCTGTTGTGGTGCCTTTACCATTGATAAGATGTCACATCCTTGCCTATAATTTTAGTATTACTCCAGTAAGCTTTATATGCCTGACAGCCTCTTTATATGGCATGTTGAGATGTAATTAAGTGCCTGAGATCCGTTAAATGCCATTGATGGTGCCCATTTCAGGAGATGGATGGTGAAGGCCACCTCATTTTATACTAATACCTACCAAAAAACAAAGTAGTGTAGGTCAGGCATAGAGAAAATGGAAGTTTTGTAAACACATATTACAACTAGTGTTTAATAGGCTGACCTCACATGTAGAGTATCCATGATATACCTTCCAGCTACTTTATCTAAATTAGAAGCAAATTGTTTGAAGATTACTTCTACCTAAATGGCAGAAAGCGCACCTATCTTGGTGATGGATAGGACAGCTTGAGGGGATATGGAGGTGGCTGTTTTTTTGATAGGTGTATTGTAAACATTTTGCTATTAATTTATGTAAAATTTCAAAGTTTTCTAACTATTAGACACACGTTAATTTTAAACACACCCCCAGGTTTACTTAGTAGAAATATAGGATAAAAACTTTTGCAACTAATTAAAATTTCCCACAGGTATAAATTTGTAGGGGATTTGATAACACTAACTTTACTGCTTAGCGTACTTTTTTTGCAAAAAAAGTATCAACAAAATACCCTGGTTTTGCTAACATCTTTTACTAGCACTTGCTACTTACAGTTACGTATATTTTACAACAGAGTATTTATGCACGTTTGTCATACTGTGTTCTGTTTCTGTGTCTTAGTTCTTGGGTGGTGTGAACAGGGTCTTATTGACCCGTTCAGTTTTTCTGCATGTGTCATGTCTTCTGACTTTACTGCTGTAGGAAAGAATATAGTGGATAGAGATGTAATGTTAATATTTCTCTGCAGCACGTATATTATACATGTGTACCTTTGCAGCAGGCAGTTTATATGCATTTTCTGGAGCACATGCGTAATCACATCACTACTGCATGCACAGTATATGCACACTAAGCTCTGCTATGCATACGCACATGTCTGCAACATACATACACACATTTCAGTTACACACAGCTGTCTTACATACACACACCTCTCCAACACACACACAGCTCAGCTATATAGAAACACACAGCTCTCCTATGTTCACACACACATTTCCTATATAACAGTCAGCTCTCACACGTACACATATATGGTTTTCCCACATTCACATACAGCTCTTCTACTTACACAAACACAGCTACCCAAAAACAAACACGGCTTTGAAACATGCACACACACATATGTGCTACTTACATTGGCACGGTACCTCAGTGGTTATTCCCTCAGTGATGGGGTCCTTAGTTCAAATCCCACCAAGGACAACATCTGCAAGGAGTTTGTATATTCTCCCCGTATTTGCGTGGGTTTCCTCCTACATACCAAAGACATACTGATAGGAAATTTAAATTGTAAGCCCTATCGAGGACAGTGCCAATAATGTCTGTAAAGCGCTGTGGAATTAATGGCGCTATATAAATGAGTAAGGAGTTTGTATGTTCTCCCCGTGTTTGCGTGGGTTGCTCCCACATTCCAAAGACTTACTGATAGGGAATTTAGATTGTGAGCCCCATCGGGGACAGTGCCAATAATGTCTGTAAAGCGCTGTGGAATTAATGGCGCTATATAAATGAGTAAAATAAATACATACACTGTTTGCTAAACACTCGCACACACCTTTCCTCATACACAAAAAACTCATATAAGCAGCACATACAGCTCCTCTATGTACACTCACACAAACAGATATATATATATATACACAAACACATATACATCAACACAACCCCTGTATACATTACCACATTTTGAAATTCCTTTCAAGAATGTGACTGATCACATGCTGTGAAAGGGCCTTCAGCTACACAGAACGTGCAGTATTCCTGCAGGTCCCAGTTTCATTCTCTCCAGTACAGCACCAATCAGATAGATCAGTGTGGGGCAAGAACAGAGAAAACAGTTCTCTCAGTGATCAGCAAGGATGTTGTCAGCATTCTGCTCATTCAGAATAAGCTGCCTCTAGACTGTAACACACATACACTTTTTAGTAAGATTTTTCTTTGCTAAATATGCTAATTATTGTCTAGTTAAGGGTTCCCCAACTCCGGTCCTCAAGGCCCACCAACAGGTCATGTTGTCAGGATTTCCCTTGTATTGTACAGGTGATGCAATTCACCTGGGCAATACTGAGGAAATCCTGAAAACATGACCTGTTGGTGACCTTGAGGACCGGAGTTGGGGAGCCCTGGTCTAGTTGATACAGGAGTTAAAAAGTACAATTGTTTACAGAGTCAAAACCTAGAGTTTTAGCATCCTGGGTTCTGTTGTGGTGCCTTTACCATTGATAAGATGTCACATCCTTGCCTATAATTTTAGTATTACTCCAGTAAGCTTTATATGCCTGACAGCCTCTTTATATGGCATATTGAGATGTAATTAAGTGCTTGGGACCCGTTAAATGCCATTGATGGTGCCCATTTCAGGAGATGGATGGTGAAGGCCACCTCATTTTATACTAATACCTACTAAAAAACAAAGTAGTGTAGGTCAGGCATAGAGAAAATGGAAGTTTTGTAAACACATATTACAACTAGTGTTTAATAGGCTGACCTCACATGTAGAGTATCCATGATATACCTTCCAGCTACTTTATCTAAATTAGAAGCAAATTGTTTGAAGATTACTTCTACCTAAATGGCAGAAAGCGCACCTATCTTGGTGATGGATAGGACAGCTTGAGGGGATATGGAGGTGGCTGTTTTTTGATAGGTGTATTGTAAACATTTTGCTATTAATTTATGTAAAATTTCAAAGTTTTCTAACTATTAGACACATGTTAATTTTAAACACACCCCCAGGTTTACTTAGTAGAAATATAGGATAAAAACTTTTGCAACTAATTAAAATTTCCCACAGGTATAAATTTGTAGGGGATTTGATAACACTAACTTTACTGCTTAGCGTACATTTTTTTGCAAAAAAAGTATCAACAAAATACCCTGGTTTTGCTAACATCTTTTACTAGCACTTGCTACTTACAGTTACGTATAATTTACAACAGAGTATTTATGCACGTTTGTCATACTGTGTTCTGTTTCTGTGTCTTAGTTCTTGGGTGGTGTGAACAGGGTCTTATTGACCCGTTCAGTTTTTGTGCATGTGTCATGTGTTCTGACTTTACTGCTGTAGGGAAGAATATAGTGGATAGAGATCTAATGTTAGTATTTCTCTGCAGCATGTATATTATACATGTGTACCTTTGCAGCAGGCAGTTTATATGCATTTTCTGGAGCACATGCGTAATCACATCACTACTGCATGCACAGTATATGCACACTAAGCTCTGCTATGCATACGCACATGTCTGCAACATACATACACACATTTCAGTTACACACAGCTGTCTTACATACACACACCTCTCCAACATACACACAGCTCAGCTACATAGAAACACACAGCTCTCCTATGTTCACACACACACACCTTTCCTATATAACAGTCAGCTCTCACACGTACACATATACGGTTTTCCCACATTCACATACAGCTCTTCTACTTACACAAACACAGCTACCCAAAAACAAACACGGCTTTGAAACATGCACACACACATATGTGCTACTTACATTGGCACGGTACCTCAGTGGTTAGTCCCTCAGCGATGGGGTCCTTAGTTCAAATCCCACCAAGGACAACATCTGCAAGGAGTTTGTATATTCTCCCCGTATTTGCGTGGGTTTCCTCCTACATACCAAAGACATACTGATAGGAAATTTAAATTGTAAGCCCTATCGAGGACAGTGCCAATAATGTCTGTAAAGCGCTGTGGAATTAATGGCGCTATATAAATGAGTAAGGAGTTTGTATGTTCTCCCCGTGTTTGCGTGGGTTGCTCCCACATTCCAAAGACTTACTGATAGGGAATTTAGATTGTGAGCCCCATCGGGGACAGTGCCAATAATGTCTGTAAAGCGCTGTGGAATTAATGGCGCTATATAAATGAGTAAAATAAATACATACACTGTTTGCTAAACACTCGCACACAGCTTTCCTCATACACAAAAAACTCATATAAGCAGCACATACAGCTCCTCTATGTACACTCACACAAACAGATATATATATATATACACAAACACATATACATCAACACAACCCCTGTATACATTACCACATTTTGAAATTCCTTTCAAGAATGTGACTGATCACATGCTGTGAAAGGGCCTTCAGCTACACAGGACGTGCAGTATTCCTGCAGGTCCCAGTTTCATTCTCTCCAGTACAGCACCAATCAGATAGATCAGTGTGGGGCAAGAACAGAGAAAACAGTTCTCTCAGTGATCAGGAAGGATGTTGTCAGCATTCTGCTCATTCAGAATAAGCTGCCTCTAGAATGTAACACACATACACTTTTTAGTAAGATTTTTCTTTGCTAAATATGCTAATTATTGTCTAGTTAAGGGTTCCCCAACTCCGGTCCTCAAGGCCCACCAACAGGTCATGTTGTCAGGATTTCCCTTGTACAGGTGATGCAATTCACCTGGGCAATACTGAGGAAATCCTGAAAACATGACCTGTTGGTGACCTTGAGGACCGGAGTTGGGGAGCCCTGGTCTAGTT
Source organism: Dendrobates tinctorius (assembly GCF_039654945.1). Classification (NCBI taxonomy): domain Eukaryota; kingdom Metazoa; phylum Chordata; class Amphibia; order Anura; family Dendrobatidae; genus Dendrobates; species Dendrobates tinctorius. Next base: position 8,041,270 of record NW_027361880.1, on the reverse strand, counting down.
GATACAGGAGTTAAAAAGTACAATTGTTTACAGAGTCAAAACCTAGAGTTTTAGCATCCTGGGTTCTGTTGTGGTGCCTTTACCATTGATAAGATGTCACATCCTTGCCTATAATTTTAGTATTACTCCAGTAAGCTTTATATGCCTGACAGCCTCTTTATATGGCATGTTGAGATGTAATTAAGTGCCTGAGATCCGTTAAATGCCATTGATGGTGCCCATTTCAGGAGATGGATGGTGAAGGCCACCTCATTTTATACTAATACCTACTAAAAAACAAAGTAGTGTAGGTCAGGCATAGAGAAAATGGAAGTTTTGTAAACACATATTACAACTAGTGTTTAATAGGCTGACCTCACATGTAGAGTATCCATGATATACCTTCCAGCTACTTTATCTAAATTAGAAGCAAATTGTTTGAAGATTACTTCTACCTAAATGGCAGAAAGCGCACCTATCTTGGTGATGGATAGGACAGCTTGAGGGGATATGGAGGTGGCTGTTTTTTTGATAGGTGTATTGTAAACATTTTGCTATTAATTTATGTAAAATTTCAAAGTTTTCTAACTATTAGACACACGTTAATTTTAAACACACCCCCAGGTTTACTTAGTAGAAATATAGGATAAAAACTTTTGCAACTAATTAAAATTTCCCACAGGTATAAATTTGTAGGGGATTTGATAACACTAACTTTACTGCTTAGCGTACTTTTTTTGCAAAAAAAGTATCAACAAAATACCCTGGTTTTGCTAACATCTTTTACTAGCACTTGCTACTTACAGTTACGTATATTTTACAACAGAGTATTTATGCACGTTTGTCATACTGTGTTCTGTTTCTGTGTCTTAGTTCTTGGGTGGTGTGAACAGGGTCTTATTGACCCGTTCAGTTTTTCTGCATGTGTCATGTCTTCTGACTTTACTGCTGTAGGAAAGAATATAGTGGATAGAGATGTAATGTTAATATTTCTCTGCAGCACGTATATTATACATGTGTACCTTTGCAGCAGGCAGTTTATATGCATTTTCTGGAGCACATGCGTAATCACATCACTACTGCATGCACAGTATATGCACACTAAGCTCTGCTATGCATACGCACATGTCTGCAACATACATACACACATTTCAGTTACACACAGCTGTCTTACATACACACACCTCTCCAACACACACACAGCTCAGCTATATAGAAACACACAGCTCTCCTATGTTCACACACACCTTTCCTATATAACAGTCAGCTCTCACACGTACACATATATGGTTTTCCCACATTCACATACAGCTCTTCTACTTACACAAACACAGCTACCCAAAAACAAACACGGCTTTGAAACATGCACACACACATATGTGCTACTTACATTGGCACGGTACCTCAGTGGTTATTCCCTCAGCGATGGGGTCCTTAGTTCAAATCCCACCAAGGACAACATCTGCAAGGAGTTTGTATATTCTCCCCGTATTTGCGTGGGTTTCCTCCTACATACCAAAGACGTACTGATAGGAAATTTAAATTGTAAGCCCTATCGAGGACAGTGCCAATAATGTCTGTAAAGCGCTGTGGAATTAATGGCGCTATATAAATGAGTAAGGAGTTTGTATGTTCTCCCCGTGTTTGCGTGGGTTGCTCCCACATTCCAAAGACTTACTGATAGGGAATTTAGATTGTGAGCCCCATCGGGGACAGTGCCAATAATGTCTGTAAAGCGCTGTGGAATTAATGGCGCTATATAAATGAGTAAAATAAATACATACACTGTTTGCTAAACACTCGCACACACCTTTCCTCATACACAAAAAACTCATATAAGCAGCACATACAGCTCCTCTATGTACACTCACACAAACAGATATATATATATATACACAAACACATATACATCAACACAACCCCTGTATACATTACCACATTTTGAAATTCCTTTCAAGAATGTGACTGATCACATGCTGTGAAAGGGCCTTCAGCTACACAGAACGTGCAGTATTCCTGCAGGTCCCAGTTTCATTCTCTCCAGTACAGCACCAATCAGATAGATCAGTGTGGGGCAAGAACAGAGAAAACAGTTCTCTCAGTGATCAGCAAGGATGTTGTCAGCATTCTGCTCATTCAGAATAAGCTGCCTCTAGACTGTAACACACATACACTTTTTAGTAAGATTTTTCTTTGCTAAATATGCTAATTATTGTCTAGTTAAGGGTTCCCCAACTCCGGTCCTCAAGGCCCACCAACAGGTCATGTTGTCAGGATTTCCCTTGTATTGTACAGGTGATGCAATTCACCTGGGCAATACTGAGGAAATCCTGAAAACATGACCTGTTGGTGACCTTGAGGACCGGAGTTGGGGAGCCCTGGTCTAGTTGATACAGGAGTTAAAAAGTACAATTGTTTACAGAGTCAAAACCTAGAGTTTTAGCATCCTGGGTTCTGTTGTGGTGCCTTTACCATTGATAAGATGTCACATCCTTGCCTATAATTTTAGTATTACTCCAGTAAGCTTTATATGCCTGACAGCCTCTTTATATGGCATATTGAGATGTAATTAAGTGCTTGGGACCCGTTAAATGCCATTGATGGTGCCCATTTCAGGAGATGGATGGTGAAGGCCACCTCATTTTATACTAATACCTACTAAAAAACAAAGTAGTGTAGGTCAGGCATAGAGAAAATGGAAGTTTTGTAAACACATATTACAACTAGTGTTTAATAGGCTGACCTCACATGTAGAGTATCCATGATATACCTTCCAGCTACTTTATCTAAATTAGAAGCAAATTGTTTGAAGGTTACTTCTACCTAAATGGCAGAAAGCGCACCTATCTTGGTGATGGATAGGACAGCTTGAGGGGATATGGAGGTGGCTGTTTTTTTGATAGGTGTATTGTAAACATTTTGCTATTAATTTATGTAAAATTTCAAAGTTTTCTAACTATTAGACACATGTTAATTTTAAACACACCCCCAGGTTTACTTAGTAGAAATATAGGATAAAAACTTTTGCAACTAATTAAAATTTCCCACAGGTATAAATTTGTAGGGGATTTGATAACACTAACTTTACTGCTTAGCGTACATTTTTTTGCAAAAAAAGTATCAACAAAATACCCTGGTTTTGCTAACATCTTTTACTAGCACTTGCTACTTACAGTTACGTATAATTTACAACAGAGTATTTATGCACGTTTGTCATACTGTGTTCTGTTTCTGTGTCTTAGTTCTTGGGTGGTGTGAACAGGGTCTTATTGACCCGTTCAGTTTTTGTGCATGTGTCATGTGTTCTGACTTTACTGCTGTAGGGAAGAATATAGTGGATAGAGATCTAATGTTAGTATTTCTCTGCAGCATGTATATTATACATGTGTACCTTTGCAGCAGGCAGTTTATATGCATTTTCTGGAGCACATGCGTAATCACATCACTACTGCATGCACAGTATATGCACACTAAGCTCTGCTATGCATACGCACATGTCTGCAACATACATACACACATTTCAGTTACACACAGCTGTCTTACATACACACACCTCTCCAACATACACACAGCTCAGCTACATAGAAACACACAGCTCTCCTATGTTCACACACACACACCTTTCCTATATAACAGTCAGCTCTCACACGTACACATATACGGTTTTCCCACATTCACATACAGCTCTTCTACTTACACAAACACAGCTACCCAAAAACAAACACGGCTTTGAAACATGCACACACACATATGTGCTACTTACATTGGCACGGTACCTCAGTGGTTAGTCCCTCAGCGATGGGGTCCTTAGTTCAAATCCCACCAAGGACAACATCTGCAAGGAGTTTGTATATTCTCCCCGTATTTGCGTGGGTTTCCTCCTACATACCAAAGACATACTGATAGGAAATTTAAATTGTAAGCCCTATCGAGGACAGTGCCAATAATGTCTGTAAAGCGCTGTGGAATTAATGGCGCTATATAAATGAGTAAGGAGTTTGTATGTTCTCCCCGTGTTTGCGTGGGTTGCTCCCACATTCCAAAGACTTACTGATAGGGAATTTAGATTGTGAGCCCCATCGGGGACAGTGCCAATAATGTCTGTAAAGCGCTGTGGAATTAATGGCGCTATATAAATGAGTAAAATAAATACATACACTGTTTGCTAAACACTCGCACACAGCTTTCCTCATACACAAAAAACTCATATAAGCAGCACATACAGCTCCTCTATGTACACTCACACAAACAGATATATATATATATACACAAACACATATACATCAACACAACCCCTGTATACATTACCACATTTTGAAATTCCTTTCAAGAATGTGACTGATCACATGCTGTGAAAGGGCCTTCAGCTACACAGGACGTGCAGTATTCCTGCAGGTCCCAGTTTCATTCTCTCCAGTACAGCACCAATCAGATAGATCAGTGTGGGGCAAGAACAGAGAAAACAGTTCTCTCAGTGATCAGGAAGGATGTTGTCAGCATTCTGCTCATTCAGAATAAGCTGCCTCTAGAATGTAACACACATACACTTTTTAGTAAGATTTTTCTTTGCTAAATATGCTAATTATTGTCTAGTTAAGGGTTCCCCAACTCCGGTCCTCAAGGCCCACCAACAGGTCATGTTGTCAGGATTTCCCTTGTATTGTACAGGTGATGCAATTCACCTGGGCAATACTGAGGAAATCCTGAAAACATGACCTGTTGGTGACCTTGAGGACCGGAGTTGGGGAGCCCTGGTCTAGTTGATACAGGAGTTAAAAAGTACAATTGTTTACAGAGTCAAAACCTAGAGTTTTAGCATCCTGGGTTCTGTTGTGGTGCCTTTACCATTGATAAGATGTCACATCCTTGCCTATAATTTTAGTATTACTCCAGTAAGCTTTATATGCCTGACAGCCTCTTTATATGGCATGTTGAGATGTAATTAAGTGCCTGAGATCCGTTAAATGCCATTGATGGTGCCCATTTCAGGAGATGGATGGTGAAGGCCACCTCATTTTATACTAATACCTACTAAAAAACAAAGTAGTGTAGGTCAGGCATAGAGAAAATGGAAGTTTTGTAAACACATATTACAACTAGTGTTTAATAGGCTGACCTCACATGTAGAGTATCCATGATATACCTTCCAGCTACTTTATCTAAATTAGAAGCAAATTGTTTGAAGATTACTTCTACCTAAATGGCAGAAAGCGCACCTATCTTGGTGATGGATAGGACAGCTTGAGGGGATATGGAGGTGGCTGTTTTTTTGATAGGTGTATTGTAAACATTTTGCTATTAATTTATGTAAAATTTCAAAGTTTTCTAACTATTAGACACACGTTAATTTTAAACACACCCCCAGGTTTACTTAGTAGAAATATAGGATAAAAACTTTTGCAACTAATTAAAATTTCCCACAGGTATAAATTTGTAGGGGATTTGATAACACTAACTTTACTGCTTAGCGTACTTTTTTTGCAAAAAAAGTATCAACAAAATACCCTGGTTTTGCTAACATCTTTTACTAGCACTTGCTACTTACAGTTACGTATATTTTACAACAGAGTATTTATGCACGTTTGTCATACTGTGTTCTGTTTCTGTGTCTTAGTTCTTGGGTGGTGTGAACAGGGTCTTATTGACCCGTTCAGTTTTTGTGCATGTGTCATGTGTTCTGACTTTACTGCTGTAGGGAAGAATATAGTGGATAGAGATCTAATGTTAGTATTTCTCTGCAGCATGTATATTATACATGTGTACCTTTGCAGCAGGCAGTTTATATGCATTTTCTGGAGCACATGCGTAATCACATCACTACTGCATGCACAGTATATGCACACTAAGCTCTGCTATGCATACGCACATGTCTGCAACATACATACACACATTTCAGTTACACACAGCTGTCTTACATACACACACCTCTCCAACACACACACAGCTCAGCTATATAGAAACACACAGCTCTCCTATGTTCACACACACCTTTCCTATATAACAGTCAGCTCTCACACGTACACATATATGGTTTTCCCACATTCACATACAGCTCTTCTACTTACACAAACACAGCTACCCAAAAACAAACACGGCTTTGAAACATGCACACACACATATGTGCTACTTACATTGGCACGGTACCTCAGTGGTTATTCCCTCAGCGATGGGGTCCTTAGTTCAAATCCCACCAAGGACAACATCTGCAAGGAGTTTGTATATTCTCCCCGTATTTGCGTGGGTTTCCTCCTACATACCAAAGACGTACTGATAGGAAATTTAAATTGTAAGCCCTATCGAGGACAGTGCCAATAATGTCTGTAAAGCGCTGTGGAATTAATGGCGCTATATAAATGAGTAAGGAGTTTGTATGTTCTCCCCGTGTTTGCGTGGGTTGCTCCCACATTCCAAAGACTTACTGATAGGGAATTTAGATTGTGAGCCCCATCGGGGACAGTGCCAATAATGTCTGTAAAGCGCTGTGGAATTAATGGCGCTATATAAATGAGTAAAATAAATACATACACTGTTTGCTAAACACTCGCACACACCTTTCCTCATACACAAAAAACTCATATAAGCAGCACATACAGCTCCTCTATGTACACTCACACAAACAGATATATATATATATACACAAACACATATACATCAACACAACCCCTGTATACATTACCACATTTTGAAATTCCTTTCAAGAATGTGACTGATCACATGCTGTGAAAGGGCCTTCAGCTACACAGAACGTGCAGTATTCCTGCAGGTCCCAGTTTCATTCTCTCCAGTACAGCACCAATCAGATAGATCAGTGTGGGGCAAGAACAGAGAAAACAGTTCTCTCAGTGATCAGCAAGGATGTTGTCAGCATTCTGCTCATTCAGAATAAGCTGCCTCTAGACTGTAACACACATACACTTTTTAGTAAGATTTTTCTTTGCTAAATATGCTAATTATTGTCTAGTTAAGGGTTCCCCAACTCCGGTCCTCAAGGCCCACCAACAGGTCATGTTGTCAGGATTTCCCTTGTATTGTACAGGTGATGCAATTCACCTGGGCAATACTGAGGAAATCCTGAAAACATGACCTGTTGGTGACCTTGAGGACCGGAGTTGGGGAGCCCTGGTCTAGTTGATACAGGAGTTAAAAAGTACAATTGTTTACAGAGTCAAAACCTAGAGTTTTAGCATCCTGGGTTCTGTTGTGGTGCCTTTACCATTGATAAGATGTCACATCCTTGCCTATAATTTTAGTATTACTCCAGTAAGCTTTATATGCCTGACAGCCTCTTTATATGGCATATTGAGATGTAATTAAGTGCTTGGGACCCGTTAAATGCCATTGATGGTGCCCATTTCAGGAGATGGATGGTGAAGGCCACCTCATTTTATACTAATACCTACTAAAAAACAAAGTAGTGTAGGTCAGGCATAGAGAAAATGGAAGTTTTGTAAACACATATTACAACTAGTGTTTAATAGGCTGACCTCACATGTAGAGTATCCATGATATACCTTCCAGCTACTTTATCTAAATTAGAAGCAAATTGTTTGAAGGTTACTTCTACCTAAATGGCAGAAAGCGCACCTATCTTGGTGATGGATAGGACAGCTTGAGGGGATATGGAGGTGGCTGTTTTTTTGATAGGTGTATTGTAAACATTTTGCTATTAATTTATGTAAAATTTCAAAGTTTTCTAACTATTAGACACATGTTAATTTTAAACACACCCCCAGGTTTACTTAGTAGAAATATAGGATAAAAACTTTTGCAACTAATTAAAATTTCCCACAGGTATAAATTTGTAGGGGATTTGATAACACTAACTTTACTGCTTAGCGTACATTTTTTTGCAAAAAAAGTATCAACAAAATACCCTGGTTTTGCTAACATCTTTTACTAGCACTTGCTACTTACAGTTACGTATAATTTACAACAGAGTATTTATGCACGTTTGTCATACTGTGTTCTGTTTCTGTGTCTTAGTTCTTGGGTGGTGTGAACAGGGTCTTATTGACCCGTTCAGTTTTTGTGCATGTGTCATGTGTTCTGACTTTACTGCTGTAGGGAAGAATATAGTGGATAGAGATCTAATGTTAGTATTTCTCTGCAGCATGTATATTATACATGTGTACCTTTGCAGCAGGCAGTTTATATGCATTTTCTGGAGCACATGCGTAATCACATCACTACTGCATGCACAGTATATGCACACTAAGCTCTGCTATGCATACGCACATGTCTGCAACATACATACACACATTTCAGTTACACACAGCTGTCTTACATACACACACCTCTCCAACATACACACAGCTCAGCTACATAGAAACACACAGCTCTCCTATGTTCACACACACACACCTTTCCTATATAACAGTCAGCTCTCACACGTACACATATACGGTTTTCCCACATTCACATACAGCTCTTCTACTTACACAAACACAGCTACCCAAAAACAAACACGGCTTTGAAACATGCACACACACATATGTGCTACTTACATTGGCACGGTACCTCAGTGGTTAGTCCCTCAGCGATGGGGTCCTTAGTTCAAATCCCACCAAGGACAACATCTGCAAGGAGTTTGTATATTCTCCCCGTATTTGCGTGGGTTTCCTCCTACATACCAAAGACATACTGATAGGAAATTTAAATTGTAAGCCCTATCGAGGACAGTGCCAATAATGTCTGTAAAGCGCTGTGGAATTAATGGCGCTATATAAATGAGTAAGGAGTTTGTATGTTCTCCCCGTGTTTGCGTGGGTTGCTCCCACATTCCAAAGACTTACTGATAGGGAATTTAGATTGTGAGCCCCATCGGGGACAGTGCCAATAATGTCTGTAAAGCGCTGTGGAATTAATGGCGCTATATAAATGAGTAAAATAAATACATACACTGTTTGCTAAACACTCGCACACAGCTTTCCTCATACACAAAAAACTCATATAAGCAGCACATACAGCTCCTCTATGTACACTCACACAAACAGATATATATATATATATACACAAACACATATACATCAACACAACCCCTGTATACATTACCACATTTTGAAATTCCTTTCAAGAATGTGACTGATCACATGCTGTGAAAGGGCCTTCAGCTACACAGGACGTGCAGTATTCCTGCAGGTCCCAGTTTCATTCTCTCCAGTACAGCACCAATCAGATTGATCAGTGTGGGGCAAGAACAGAGAAAACAGTTCTCTCAGTGATCAGGAAGGATGTTGTCAGCATTCTGCTCATTCAGAATAAGCTGCCTCTAGAATGTAACACACATACACTTTTTAGTAAGATTTTTCTTTGCTAAATATGCTAATTATTGTCTAGTTAAGGGTTCCCCAACTCCGGTCCTCAAGGCCCACCAACAGGTCATGTTGTCAGGATTTCCCTTGTATTGTACAGGTGATGCAATTCACCTGGGCAATACTGAGGAAATCCTGAAAACATGACCTGTTGGTGACCTTGAGGACCGGAGTTGGGGAGCCCTGGTCTAGTTAATACAGGAGTTAAAAAGTACAGTTGTTTACACAGAGTCAAAACCTAGAGTTTTAGCATCCTGGGTTCTGTTGTGGTGCCTTTACCATTGATAAGATGTCACATCCTTGCCTATAATTTTAGTATTACTCCAGTAAGCTTTATATGCCTGACAGCCTCTTTATATGGCATATTGAGATGTAATTAAGTGCCTGAGACCCGTTAAATGCCATTGATGGTGCCCATTTCAGGAGATGGATGGTGAAGGCCACCTCATTTTATACTAATACCTACTAAAAAACAAAGTAGTGTAGGTCAGGCATAGAGAAAATGGAAGTTTTGTAAACACATATTACAACTAGTGTTTAATAGGCTGACCTCACATGTAGAGTATCCATGATATACCTTCCAGCTACTTTATCTAAATTAGAAGCAAATTGTTTGAAGATTACTTCTACCTAAATGGCAGAAAGCGCACCTATCTTGGTGATGGATAGGACAGCTTGAGGGGATATGGAGGTGGCTGTTTTTTTGATAGGTGTATTGTAAACATTTTGCTACTAATTTATGTAAAATTTCAAAGTTTTCTAACTATTAGACACACGTTAATTTTAAACACACCCCCAGGTTTACTTAGTAGAAATATAGGATAAAAACTTTTGCAACTAATTAAAATTTCCCACAGGTATAAATTTGTAGGGGATTTGATAACACTAACTTTACTGCTTAGCGTACATTTTTTTGCAAAAAAAGTATCAACAAAATACCCTGGTTTTGCTAACATCTTTTACTAGCACTTGCTACTTACAGTTACGTATATTTTACAACAGAGAATTTATGCACGTTTGTCATACTGTGTTCTGTTTCTGTGTCTTAGTTCTTGGGTGGTGTGAACAGGGTCTTATTGACCCGTTCAGTTTTTGTGCATGTGTCATGTGTTCTGACTTTACTGCTGTAGGGAAGAATATAGTGGATAGAGATCTAATGTTAGTATTTCTCTGCAGCATGTATATTATACATGTGTACCTTTGCAGCAGGCAGTTTATATGCATTTTCTGGAGCACATGCGTAATCACATCACTACTGCATGCACAGTATATGCACACTAAGCTCTGCTATGCATACGCACATGTCTGCAACATACATACACACATTTCAGTTACACACAGCTGTCTTACATACACACACCTCTCCAACACACACACAGCTCAGCTACATAGAAACACACAGCTCTCCTATGTTCACACACACACCTTTCCTATATAACAGTCAGCTCTCACACGTACACATATACGGTTTTCCCACATTCACATACAGCTCTTCTACTTACACAAACACAGCTACCCAAAAACAAACACGGCTTTGAAACATGCACACACACATATGTGCTACTTACATTGGCACGGTACCTCAGTGGTTAGTCCCTCAGCGATGGGGTCCTTAGTTCAAATCCCACCAAGGACAACATCTGCAAGGAGTTTGTATATTCTCCCCGTATTTGCGTGGGTTTCCTCCTACATACCAAAGACATACTGATAGGAAATTTAAATTGTAAGCCCTATCGAGGACAGCGCCAATAATGTCTGTAAAGCGCTGTGGAATTAATGGCGCTATATAAATGAGTAAGGAGTTTGTATGTTCTCCTCGTGTTTGCGTGGGTTGCTCCCACATTCCAAAGACTTACTGATAGGGAATTTAGATTGTGAGCCCCATCGGGGACAGTGCCAATAATGTCTGTAAAGCGCTGTGGAATTAATGGCGCTATATAAATGAGTAAAATAAATACATACACTGTTTGCTAAACACTCGCACACAGCTTTCCTCATACACAAAAAACTCATATAAGCAGCACATACAGCTCCTCTATGTACACTCACACAAACAGATATATATATATATATATACACAAACACATATACATCAACACAACCCCTGTATACATTACCACATTTTGAAATTCCTTTCAAGAATGTGACTGATCACATGCTGTGAAAGGGCCTTCAGCTACACAGGACGTGCAGTATTCCTGCAGGTCCCAGTTTCATTCTCTCCAGTACAGCACCAATCAGATTGATCAGTGTGGGGCAAGAACAGAGAAAACAGTTCTCTCAGTGATCAGGAAGGATGTTGTCAGCATTCTGCTCATTCAGAATAAGCTGCCTCTAGAATGTAACACACATACACTTTTTAGTAAGATTTTTCTTTGCTAAATATGCTAATTATTGTCTAGTTAAGGGTTCCCCAACTCCGGTCCTCAAGGCCCACCAACAGGTCATGTTGTCAGGATTTCCCTTGTATTGTACAGGTGATGCAATTCACCTGGGCAATACTGAGGAAATCCTGAAAACATGACCTGTTGGTGACCTTGAGGACCGGAGTTGGGGAGCCCTGGTCTAGTTAATACAGGAGTTAAAAAGTACAATTGTTTACACAGAGTCAAAACCTAGAGTTTTAGCATCCTGGGTTCTGTTGTGGTGCCTTTACCATTGATAAGATGTCACATCCTTGCCTATAATTTTAGTATTACTCCAGTAAGCTTTATATGCCTGACAGCCTCTTTATATGGCATATTGAGATGTAATTAAGTGCCTGAGACCCGTTAAATGCCATTGATGGTGCCCATTTCAGGAGATGGATGGTGAAGGCCACCTCATTTTATACTAATACCTACTAAAAAACAAAGTAGTGTAGGTCAGGCATAGAGAAAATGGAAGTTTTGTAAACACATATTACAACTAGTGTTTAATAGGCTGACCTCACATGTAGAGTATCCATGATATACCTTCCAGCTACTTTATCTAAATTAGAAGCAAATTGTTTGAAGATTACTTCTACCTAAATGGCAGAAAGCGCACCTATCTTGGTGATGGATAGGACAGCTTGAGGGGATATGGAGGTGGCTGTTTTTTGATAGGTGTATTTTAAACATTTTGCTACTAATTTATGTAAAATTTCAAAGTTTTCTAACTATTAGACACACGTTAATTTTAAACACACCCCCAGGTTTACTTAGTAGAAATATAGGATAAAAACTTTTGCAACTAATTAAAATTTCCCACAGGTATAAATTTGTAGGGGATTTGATAACACTAACTTTACTGCTTAGCGTACATTTTTTTGCAAAAAAAGTATCAACAAAATACCCTGGTTTTGCTAACATCTTTTACTAGCACTTGCTACTTACAGTTACGTATATTTTACAACAGAGTATTTATGCACGTTTGTCATACTGTGTTCTGTTTCTGTGTCTTAGTTCTTGGGTGGTGTGAACAGGGTCTTATTGACCCGTTCAGTTTTTGTGCATGTGTCATGTGTTCTGAATTTACTGCTGTACGGAAGAATATAGTGGATAGAGATCTAATGTTAGTATTTCTCTGCAGCATGTATATTATACATGTGTACCTTTGCAGCAGGCAGTTTATATGCATTTTCTGGAGCACATGCGTAATCACATCACTACTGCATGCACAGTATATGCACACTAAGCTCTGCTATGCATACGCACATGTCTGCAACATACATACACACATTTCAGTTACACACAGCTGTCTTACATACACACATCTCTCCAACACACACACAGCTCAGCTATATAGAAACACACAGCTCTCCTATGTTCACACACACCTTTCCTATATAACAGTCAGCTCTCACACGTACACATATATGGTTTTCCCACATTCACATACAGCTCTTCTACTTACACAAACACAGCTACCCAAAAACAAACACGGCTTTGAAACATACACACACACATATGTGCTACTTACATTGGCACGGTACCTCAGTGGTTATTCCCTCAGCGATGGGGTCCTTAGTTCAAATCCCACCAAGGACAACATCTGCAAGGAGTTTGTATATTCTCCCCGTATTTGCGTGGGTTTCCTCCTACATACCAAAGACATACTGATAGGAAATTTAAATTGTAAGCCCTATCGAGGACAGTGCCAATAATGTCTGTAAAGCGCTGTGGAATTAATGGCGCTATATAAATGAGTAAGGAGTTTGTATGTTCTCCCCGTGTTTGCGTGGGTTGCTCCCACATTCCAAAGACTTACTGATAGGGAATTTAGATTGTGAGCCCCATCGGGGACAGTGCCAATAATGTCTGTAAAGCGCTGTGGAATTAATGGCGCTATATAAATGAGTAAAATAAATACATACACTGTTTGCTAAACACTCGCACACACCTTTCCTCATACACAAAAAACTCATATAAGCAGCACATACAGCTCCTCTATGTACACTCACACAAACAGATATATATATATATATACACAAACACATATACATCAACACAACCCCTGTATACATTACCACATTTTGAAATTCCTTTCAAGAATGTGACTGATCACATGCTGTGAAAGGGCCTTCAGCTACACAGGACGTGCAGTATTCCTGCAGGTCCCAGTTTCATTCTCTCCAGTACAGCACCAATCAGATAGATCAGTGTGGGGCAAGAACAGAGAAAACAGTTCTCTCAGTGATCAGGAAGGATGTTGTCAGCATTCTGCTCATTCAGAATAAGCTGCCTCTAGACTGTAACACACATACACTTTTTAGTAAGATTTTTCTTTGCTAAATATGCTAATTATTGTCTAGTTAAGGGTTCCCCAACTCCGGTCCTCAAGGCCCACCAACAGGTCATGTTGTCAGGATTTCCCTTGTATTGTACAGGTGATGCAATTCACCTGGGCAATACTGAGGAAATCCTGAAAACATGACCTGTTGGTGACCTTGAGGACCGGAGTTGGGGAGCCCTGGTCTAGTTGATACAGGAGTTAAAAAGTACAATTGTTTACAGAGTCAAAACCTAGAGTTTTAGCATCCTGGGTTCTGTTGTGGTGCCTTTACCATTGATAAGATGTCACATCCTTGCCTATAATTTTAGTATTACTCCAGTAAGCTTTATATGCCTGACAGCCTCTTTATATGGCATATTGAGATGTAATTAAGTGCTTGGGACCCGTTAAATGCCATTGATGGTGCCCATTTCAGGAGATGGATGGTGAAGGCCACCTCATTTTATACTAATACCTACTAAAAAACAAAGTAGTGTAGGTCAGGCATAGAGAAAATGGAAGTTTTGTAAACACATATTACAACTAGTGTTTAATAGGCTGACCTCACATGTAGAGTATCCATGATATACCTTCCAGCTACTTTATCTAAATTAGAAGCAAATTGTTTGAAGATTACTTCTACCTAAATGGCAGAAAGCGCACCTATCTTGGTGATGGATAGGACAGCTTGAGGGGATATGGAGGTGGATGTTTTTTTGATAGGTGTAATTTAAACATTTTGCTATTAATTTATGTAAAATGTCAAAGTTTTCTAACTATTAGACACACGTTAATTTTAAACACACCCCCAGGTTTACTTAGTAAAAATATAGGATAAAAACTTTTGCAACTAATTAAAATTTCCCACAGGTATAAATTTGTAGGGGATTTGATATCACTAACTTTACTGCTTAGCGTACATTTTTTTGCAAAAAAAGTATCAACAAAATACCCTGGTTTTGCTAACATCTTTTACTAGCACTTGCTACTTACAGTTACGTATATTTTACAACAGAGTATTTATGCACGTTTGTCATACTGTGTTCTGTTTCTGTGTCTTAGTTCTTGGGTGGTGTGAACAGGGTCTTATTGACCCGTTCAGTTTTTGTGCATGTGTCATGTGTTCTGACTTTACTGCTGTAGGGAAGAATATAGTGGATAGAGATCTAATGTTAGTATTTCTCTGCAGCATGTATATTATACATGTGTACCTTTGCAGCAGGCAGTTTATATGCATTTTCTGGAGCACATGCGTATTCACATCACTACTGCATGCACAGTATATGCACACTAAGCTCTGCTATGCATACGCACATGTCTGCAACATACATACACACATTTCAGTTACACACAGCTGTCTTACATACACACACCTCTCCAACACACACACAGCTCAGCTACATAGAAACACACAGCTCTCCTATGTTCACACACACACCTTTCCTATATAACAGTCAGCTCTCACACGTACACATATACGGTTTTCCCACGTTCACATACAGCTCTCCTACTTACACAAACACAGCTACCCAAAAACAAACACGGCTTTGAAACATGCACACACACATATGTGCTACTTACATTGGCACAGTACCTCAGTGGTTAGTCCCTCAGCGATGGGGTCCTTAGTTCAAATCCCACCAAGGACAACATCTGCAAGGAGTTTGTATATTCTCCCCGTATTTGCGTGGGTTTCCTCCTACATACCAAAGACATACTGATAGGAAATTTAAATTGTAAGCCCTATCGAGGACAGTGCCAATAATGTCTGTAAAGCGCTGTGGAATTAATGGCGCTATATAAATGAGTAAGGAGTTTGTATGTTCTCCTCGTGTTTGCGTGGGTTGCTCCCACATTCCAAAGACTTACTGATAGGGAATTTAGATTGTGAGCCCCATCGGGGACAGTGCCAATAATGTCTGTAAAGCGCTGTGGAATTAATGGCGCTATATAAATGAGTAAAATAAATACATACACTGTTTGCTAAACACTCGCACACAGCTTTCCTCATACACAAAAAACTCATATAAGCAGCACATACAGCTCCTCTATGTACACTCACACAAACAGATATATATATATATATATACACAAACACATATACATCAACACAACCCCTGTATACATTACCACATTTTGAAATTCCTTTCAAGAATGTGACTGATCACATGCTGTGAAAGGGCCTTCAGCTACACAGGACGTGCAGTATTCCTGCAGGTCCCAGTTTCATTCTCTCCAGTACAGCACCAATCAGATTGATCAGTGTGGGGCAAGAACAGAGAAAACAGTTCTCTCAGTGATCAGGAAGGATGTTGTCAGCATTCTGCTCATTCAGAATAAGCTGCCTCTAGAATGTAACACACATACACTTTTTAGTAAGATTTTTCTTTGCTAAATATGCTAATTATTGTCTAGTTAAGGGTTCCCCAACTCCGGTCCTCAAGGCCCACCAACAGGTCATGTTGTCAGGATTTCCCTTGTATTGTACAGGTGATGCAATTCACCTGGGCAATACTGAGGAAATCCTGAAAACATGACCTGTTGGTGACCTTGAGGACCGGAGTTGGGGAGCCCTGGTCTAGTTAATACAGGAGTTAAAAAGTACAATTGTTTACACAGAGTCAAAACCTAGAGTTTTAGCATCCTGGGTTCTGTTGTGGTGCCTTTACCATTGATAAGATGTCACATCCTTGCCTATAATTTTAGTATTACTCCAGTAAGCTTTATATGCCTGACAGCCTCTTTATATGGCATATTGAGATGTAATTAAGTGCCTGAGACCCGTTAAATGCCATTGATGGTGCCCATTTCAGGAGATGGATGGTGAAGGCCACCTCATTTTATACTAATACCTACTAAAAAACAAAGTAGTGTAGGTCAGGCATAGAGAAAATGGAAGTTTTGTAAACACATATTACAACTAGTGTTTAATAGGCTGACCTCACATGTAGAGTATCCATGATATACCTTCCAGCTACTTTATCTAAATTAGAAGCAAATTGTTTGAAGATTACTTCTACCTAAATGGCAGAAAGCGCACCTATCTTGGTGATGGATAGGACAGCTTGAGGGGATATGGAGGTGGCTGTTTTTTGATAGGTGTATTGTAAACATTTTGCTACTAATTTATGTAAAATTTCAAAGTTTTCTAACTATTAGACACACGTTAATTTTAAACACACCCCCAGGTTTACTTAGTAGAAATATAGGATAAAAACTTTTGCAACTAATTAAAATTTCCCACAGGTATAAATTTGTAGGGGATTTGATAACACTAACTTTACTGCTTAGCGTACATTTTTTTGCAAAAAAAGTATCAACAAAATACCCTGGTTTTGCTAACATCTTTTACTAGCACTTGCTACTTACAGTTACGTATATTTTACAACAGAGTATTTATGCACGTTTGTCATACTGTGTTCTGTTTCTGTGTCTTAGTTCTTGGGTGGTGTGAACAGGGTCTTATTGACCCGTTCAGTTTTTGTGCATGTGTCATGTGTTCTGAATTTACTGCTGTACGGAAGAATATAGTGGATAGAGATCTAATGTTAGTATTTCTCTGCAGCATGTATATTATACATGTGTACCTTTGCAGCAGGCAGTTTATATGCATTTTCTGGAGCACATGCGTAATCACATCACTACTGCATGCACAGTATATGCACACTAAGCTCTGCTATGCATACGCACATGTCTGCAACATACATACACACATTTCAGTTACACACAGCTGTCTTACATACACACATCTCTCCAACACACACACAGCTCAGCTATATAGAAACACACAGCTCTCCTATGTTCACACACACCTTTCCTATATAACAGTCAGCTCTCACACGTACACATATATGGTTTTCCCACATTCACATACAGCTCTTCTACTTACACAAACACAGCTACCCAAAAACAAACACGGCTTTGAAACATACACACACACATATGTGCTACTTACATTGGCACGGTACCTCAGTGGTTATTCCCTCAGCGATGGGGTCCTTAGTTCAAATCCCACCAAGGACAACATCTGCAAGGAGTTTGTATATTCTCCCCGTATTTGCGTGGGTTTCCTCCTACATACCAAAGACGTACTGATAGGAAATTTAAATTGTAAGCCCTATCGAGGACAGTGCCAATAATGTCTGTAAAGCGCTGTGGAATTAATGGCGCTATATAAATGAGTAAGGAGTTTGTATGTTCTCCCCGTGTTTGCGTGGGTTGCTCCCACATTCCAAAGACTTACTGATAGGGAATTTAGATTGTGAGCCCCATCGGGGACAGTGCCAATAATGTCTGTAAAGCGCTGTGGAATTAATGGCGCTATATAAATGAGTAAAATAAATACATACACTGTTTGCTAAACACTCGCACACACCTTTCCTCATACACAAAAAACTCATATAAGCAGCACATACAGCTCCTCTATGTACACTCACACAAACAGATATATATATATATACACAAACACATATACATCAACACAACCCCTGTATACATTACCACATTTTGAAATTCCTTTCAAGAATGTGACTGATCACATGCTGTGAAAGGGCCTTCAGCTACACAGGACGTGCAGTATTCCTGCAGGTCCCAGTTTCATTCTCTCCAGTACAGCACCAATCAGATAGATCAGTGTGGGGCAAGAACAGAGAAAACAGTTCTCTCAGTGATCAGGAAGGATGTTGTCAGCATTCTGCTCATTCAGAATAAGCTGCCTCTAGACTGTAACACACATACACTTTTTAGTAAGATTTTTCTTTGCTAAATATGCTAATTATTGTCTAGTTAAGGGTTCCCCAACTCCGGTCCTCAAGGCCCACCAACAGGTCATGTTGTCAGGATTTCCCTTGTATTGTACAGGTGATGCAATTCACCTGGGCAATACTGAGGAAATCCTGAAAACATGACCTGTTGGTGACCTTGAGGACCGGAGTTGGGGAGCCCTGGTTTAGTTGATACAGGAGTTAAAAAGTACAATTGTTTACAGAGTCAAAACCTAGAGTTTTAGCATCCTGGGTTCTGTTGTGGTGCCTTTACCATTGATAAGATGTCACATCCTTGCCTATAATTTTAGTATTACTCCAGTAAGCTTTATATGCCTGACAGCCTCTTTATATGGCATATTGAGATGTAATTAAGTGCTTGGGACCCGTTAAATGCCATTGATGGTGCCCATTTCAGGAGATGGATGGTGAAGGCCACCTCATTTTATACTAATACCTACTAAAAAACAAAGTAGTGTAGGTCAGGCATAGAGAAAATGGAAGTTTTGTAAACACATATTACAACTAGTGTTTAATAGGCTGGCCTCACATGTAGAGTATCCATGATATACCTTCCAGCTACTTTATCTAAATTAGAAGCAAATTGTTTGAAGATTACTTCTACCTAAATGGCAGAAAGCGCACCTATCTTGGTGATGGATAGGACAGCTTGAGGGGATATGGAGGTGGCTGTTCTTTTGATAGGTGTAATGTAAACATTTTGCTATTAATTTATGTAAAATGTCAAAGTTTTCTAACTATTAGACACACGTTAATTTTAAACACACCCCCAGGTTTACTTAGTAAAAATATAGGATAAAAACTTTTGCAACTAATTAATATTTCCCACAGGTATAAATTTGTAGGGGATTTGATAACACTAACTTTACTGCTTAGCGTACATTTTTTTGCAAAAAAAGTATCAACAAAATACCCTGGTTTTGCTAACATCTTTTACTAGCACTTGCTACTTACAGTTACGTATATTTTACAACAGAGTATTTATGCACGTTTGTCATACTGTGTTCTGTTTCTGTGTCTTAGTTCTTGGGTGGTGTGAACAGGGTCTTATTGACCCGTTCAGTTTTTGTGCATGTGTCATGTGTTCTGACTTTACTGCTGTAGGGAAGAATATAGTGGATAGAGATCTAATGTTAGTATTTCTCTGCAGCATGTATATTATACATGTGTACCTTTGCAGCAGGCAGTTTATATGCATTTTCTGGAGCACATGCATAATCACATCACTACTGCATGCACAGTATATGCACACTAAGCTCTGCTATGCATACGCACATGTCTGCAACATACATACACACATTTCAGTTACACACAGCTGTCTTACATACACACACCTCTCCAACACACACACAGCTCAGCTACATAGAAACACACAGCTCTCCTATGTTCACACACACACACCTTTCCTATATAACAGTCAGCTCTCACACGTACACATATACGGTTTTCCCACATTCACATACAGCTCTTCTACTTACACAAACACAGCTACCCAAAAACAAACACGGCTTTGAAACATGCACACACACATATGTGCTACTTACATTGGCACGGTACCTCAGTGGTTAGTCCCTCAGCGATGGGGTCCTTAGTTCAAATCCCACCAAGGACAACATCTGCAAGGAGTTTGTATATTCTCCCCGTATTTGCGTGGGTTTCCTCCTACATACCAAAGACATACTGATAGGAAATTTAAATTGTAAGCCCTATCGAGGACAGTGACAATAATGTCTGTAAAGCGCTGTGGAATTAATGGCGCTATATAAATGAGTAAGGAGTTTGTTCTCCCTGTGTTTGCGTGGGTTGCTCCCACATTCCAAAGACTTACTGATAGGGAATTTAGATTGTGAGCCCCATCGGGGACAGTGCCAATAATGTCTGTAAAGCGCTGTGGAATTAATGGCGCTATATAAATGAGTAAAATAAATACATACACTGTTTGCTAAACACTCGCACACAGCTTTCCTCATACACAAAAAACTCATATAAGCAGCACATACAGCTCCTCTATGTACACTCACACAAACAGATATATATATATACACAAACACATATACATCAACACAACCCCTGTATACATTACCACATTTTGAAATTCCTTTCAAGAATGTGACTGATCACATGCTGTGAAAGGGCCTTCAGCTACACAGGACGTGCAGTATTCCTGCAGATCCCAGTTTCATTCTCTCCAGTACAGCACCAATCAGATTGATCAGTGTGGGGCAAGAACAGAGAAAACAGTTCTCTCAGTGATCAGGAAGGATGTTGTCAGCATTCTGCTCATTCAGAATAAGCTGCCTCTAGACTGTAACACACATACACTTTTTAGTAAGATTTTTCTTTGCTAAATATGCTAATTATTGTCTAGTTAAGGGTTCCCCAACTCCGGTCCTCAAGGCCCACCAACAGGTCATGTTGTCAGGATTTCCCTTGTATTGTACAGGTGATGGAATTCACCTGGGCAATACTGAGGAAATCCTGAAAACATGACCTGTTGGTGACCTTGAGGACCGGAGTTGGGGAGCCCTGGTCTAGTTGATACAGGAGTTAAAAAGTACAATTGTTTACAGAGTCAAAACCTAGAGTTTTAGCATCCTGGGTTCTGTTGTGGTGCCTTTACCATTGATAAGATGTCACATCCTTGCCTATAATTTTAGTATTACTCCAGTAAGCTTTATATGCCTGACAGCCTCTTTATATGGCATATTGAGATGTAATTAAGTGCTTGGGACCCGTTAAATGCCATTGATGGTGCCCATTTCAGGAGATGGATGGTGAAGGCCACCTCATTTTATACTAATACCTACTAAAAAACAAAGTAGTGTAGGTCAGGCATAGAGAAAATGGAAGTTTTGTAAACACATATTACAACTAGTGTTTAATAGGCTGACCTCACATGTAGAGTATCCATGATATACCTTCCAGCTACTTTATCTAAATTAGAAGCAAATTGTTTGAAGATTACTTCTACCTAAATGGCAGAAAGCGCACCTATCTTGGTGATGGATAGGACAGCTTGAGGGGATATGGAGGTGGCTGTTTTTTTGATAGGTGTAATTTAAACATTTTGCTATTAATTTATGTAAAATGTCAAAGTTTTCTAACTATTAGACACACGTTAATTTTAAACACACCCCCAGGTTTACTTAGTAAAAATATAGGATAAAAACTTTTGCAACTAATTAAAATTTCCCACAGGTATAAATTTGTAGGGGATTTGATATCACTAACTTTACTGCTTAGCGTACATTTTTTTGCAAAAAAAGTATCAACAAAATACCCTGGTTTTGCTAACATCTTTTACTAGCACTTGCTACTTACAGTTACGTATATTTTACAACAGAGTATTTATGCACGTTTGTCATACTGTGTTCTGTTTCTGTGTCTTAGTTCTTGGGTGGTGTGAACAGGGTCTTATTGACCCGTTCAGTTTTTGTGCATGTGTCATGTGTTCTGACTTTACTGCTGTAGGGAAGAATATAGTGGATAGAGATCTAATGTTAGTATTTCTCTGCAGCATGTATATTATACATGTGTACCTTTGCAGCAGGCAGTTTATATGCATTTTCTGGAGCACATGCGTATTCACATCACTACTGCATGCACAGTATATGCACACTAAGCTCTGCTATGCATACGCACATGTCTGCAACATACATACACACATTTCAGTTACACACAGCTGTCTTACATACACACACCTCTCCAACACACACACAGCTCAGCTACATAGAAACACACAGCTCTCCTATGTTCACACACACACCTTTCCTATATAACAGTCAGCTCTCACACGTACACATATACGGTTTTCCCACGTTCACATACAGCTCTCCTACTTACACAAACACAGCTACCCAAAAACAAACACGGCTTTGAAACATGCACACACACATATGTGCTACTTACATTGGCACAGTACCTCAGTGGTTAGTCCCTCAGCGATGGGGTCCTTAGTTCAAATCCCACCAAGGACAACATCTGCAAGGAGTTTGTATATTCTCCCCGTATTTGCGTGGGTTTCCTCCTACATACCAAAGACATACTGATAGGAAATTTAAATTGTAAGCCCTATCGAGGACAGTGCCAATAATGTCTGTAAAGCGCTGTGGAATTAATGGCGCTATATAAATGAGTAAGGAGTTTGTATGTTCTCCCCGTGTTTGCGTGGGTTGCTCCCACATTCCAAAGACTTACTGATAGGGAATTTAGATTGTGAGCCCCATCGGGGACAGTGCCAATAATGTCTGTAAAGCGCTGTGGAATTAATGGCGCTATATAAATGAGTAAAATAAATACATACACTGTTTGCTAAACACTCGCACACAGCTTTCCTCATACACAAAAAACTCATATAGGCAGCACATACAGCTCCTCTATGTACACTCACACAAACAGATATATATATATACACAAACACATATACATCAACACAACCCCTGTATACATTACCACATTTTGAAATTCCTTTCAAGAATGTGACTGATCACATGCTGTGAAAGGGCCTTCAGCTACACAGGACGTGCAGTATTCCTGCAGGTCCTAGTTTCATTCTCTCCAGTACAGCACCAATCAGATAGATCAGTGTGGGGCAAGAACAGAGAAAACAGTTCTCTCAGTGATCAGGAAGGATGTTGTCAGCATTCTGCTCATTCAGAATAAGCTGCCTCTAGAATGTAACACACATACACTTTTTAGTAAGATTTTTCTTTGCTAAATATGCTAATTATTGTCTAGTTAAGGGTTCCCCAACTCCGGTCCTCAAGGCCCACCAACAGGTCATGTTGTCAGGATTTCCCTTGTATTGTACAGGTGATGCAATTCACCTGGGCAATACTGAGGAAATCCTGAAAACATGACCTGTTGGTGACCTTGAGGACCGGAGTTGGGGAGCCCTGGTCTAGTTGATACAGGAGTTAAAAAGTACAATTGTTTACAGAGTCAAAACCTAGAGTTTTAGCATCCTGGGTTCTGTTGTGGTGCCTTTACCATTGATAAGATGTCACATCCTTGCCTATAATTTTAGTATTACTCCAGTAAGCTTTATATGCCTGACAGCCTCTTTATATGGCATGTTGAGATGTAATTAAGTGCCTGAGATCCGTTAAATGCCATTGATGGTGCCCATTTCAGGAGATGGATGGTGAAGGCCACCTCATTTTATACTAATACCTACTAAAAAACAAAGTAGTGTAGGTCAGGCATAGAGAAAATGGAAGTTTTGTAAACACATATTACAACTAGTGTTTAATAGGCTGACCTCACATGTAGAGTATCCATGATATACCTTCCAGCTACTTTATCTAAATTAGAAGCAAATTGTTTGAAGATTACTTCTACCTAAATGGCAGAAAGCGCACCTATCTTGGTGATGGATAGGACAGCTTGAGGGGATATGGAGGTGGCTGTTTTTTTGATAGGTGTATTGTAAACATTTTGCTATTAATTTATGTAAAATTTCAAAGTTTTCTAACTATTAGACACACGTTAATTTTAAACACACCCCCAGGTTTACTTAGTAGAAATATAGGATAAAAACTTTTGCAACTAATTAAAATTTCCCACAGGTATAAATTTGTAGGGGATTTGATAACACTAACTTTACTGCTTAGCGTACTTTTTTTGCAAAAAAAGTATCAACAAAATACCCTGGTTTTGCTAACATCTTTTACTAGCACTTGCTACTTACAGTTACGTATATTTTACAACAGAGTATTTATGCACGTTTGTCATACTGTGTTCTGTTTCTGTGTCTTAGTTCTTGGGTGGTGTGAACAGGGTCTTATTGACCCGTTCAGTTTTTCTGCATGTGTCATGTCTTCTGACTTTACTGCTGTAGGAAAGAATATAGTGGATAGAGATGTAATGTTAATATTTCTCTGCAGCACGTATATTATACATGTGTACCTTTGCAGCAGGCAGTTTATATGCATTTTCTGGAGCACATGCGTAATCACATCACTACTGCATGCACAGTATATGCACACTAAGCTCTGCTATGCATACGCACATGTCTGCAACATACATACACACATTTCAGTTACACACAGCTGTCTTACATACACACACCTCTCCAACACACACACAGCTCAGCTATATAGAAACACACAGCTCTCCTATGTTCACACACACCTTTCCTATATAACAGTCAGCTCTCACACGTACACATATATGGTTTTCCCACATTCACATACAGCTCTTCTACTTACACAAACACAGCTACCCAAAAACAAACACGGCTTTGAAACATGCACACACACATATGTGCTACTTACATTGGCACGGTACCTCAGTGGTTATTCCCTCAGTGATGGGGTCCTTAGTTCAAATCCCACCAAGGACAACATCTGCAAGGAGTTTGTATATTCTCCCCGTATTTGCGTGGGTTTCCTCCTACATACCAAAGACATACTGATAGGAAATTTAAATTGTAAGCCCTATCGAGGACAGTGCCAATAATGTCTGTAAAGCGCTGTGGAATTAATGGCGCTATATAAATGAGTAAGGAGTTTGTATGTTCTCCCCGTGTTTGCGTGGGTTGCTCCCACATTCCAAAGACTTACTGATAGGGAATTTAGATTGTGAGCCCCATCGGGGACAGTGCCAATAATGTCTGTAAAGCGCTGTGGAATTAATGGCGCTATATAAATGAGTAAAATAAATACATACACTGTTTGCTAAACACTCGCACACACCTTTCCTCATACACAAAAAACTCATATAAGCAGCACATACAGCTCCTCTATGTACACTCACACAAACAGATATATATATATATACACAAACACATATACATCAACACAACCCCTGTATACATTACCACATTTTGAAATTCCTTTCAAGAATGTGACTGATCACATGCTGTGAAAGGGCCTTCAGCTACACAGAACGTGCAGTATTCCTGCAGGTCCCAGTTTCATTCTCTCCAGTACAGCACCAATCAGATAGATCAGTGTGGGGCAAGAACAGAGAAAACAGTTCTCTCAGTGATCAGCAAGGATGTTGTCAGCATTCTGCTCATTCAGAATAAGCTGCCTCTAGACTGTAACACACATACACTTTTTAGTAAGATTTTTCTTTGCTAAATATGCTAATTATTGTCTAGTTAAGGGTTCCCCAACTCCGGTCCTCAAGGCCCACCAACAGGTCATGTTGTCAGGATTTCCCTTGTATTGTACAGGTGATGCAATTCACCTGGGCAATACTGAGGAAATCCTGAAAACATGACCTGTTGGTGACCTTGAGGACCGGAGTTGGGGAGCCCTGGTCTAGTTGATACAGGAGTTAAAAAGTACAATTGTTTACAGAGTCAAAACCTAGAGTTTTAGCATCCTGGGTTCTGTTGTGGTGCCTTTACCATTGATAAGATGTCACATCCTTGCCTATAATTTTAGTATTACTCCAGTAAGCTTTATATGCCTGACAGCCTCTTTATATGGCATATTGAGATGTAATTAAGTGCTTGGGACCCGTTAAATGCCATTGATGGTGCCCATTTCAGGAGATGGATGGTGAAGGCCACCTCATTTTATACTAATACCTACTAAAAAACAAAGTAGTGTAGGTCAGGCATAGAGAAAATGGAAGTTTTGTAAACACATATTACAACTAGTGTTTAATAGGCTGACCTCACATGTAGAGTATCCATGATATACCTTCCAGCTACTTTATCTAAATTAGAAGCAAATTGTTTGAAGATTACTTCTACCTAAATGGCAGAAAGCGCACCTATCTTGGTGATGGATAGGACAGCTTGAGGGGATATGGAGGTGGCTGTTTTTTTGATAGGTGTATTGTAAACATTTTGCTATTAATTTATGTAAAATTTCAAAGTTTTCTAACTATTAGACACATGTTAATTTTAAACACACCCCCAGGTTTACTTAGTAGAAATATAGGATAAAAACTTTTGCAACTAATTAAAATTTCCCACAGGTATAAATTTGTAGGGGATTTGATAACACTAACTTTACTGCTTAGCGTACATTTTTTTGCAAAAAAAGTATCAACAAAATACCCTGGTTTTGCTAACATCTTTTACTAGCACTTGCTACTTACAGTTACGTATAATTTACAACAGAGTATTTATGCACGTTTGTCATACTGTGTTCTGTTTCTGTGTCTTAGTTCTTGGGTGGTGTGAACAGGGTCTTATTGACCCGTTCAGTTTTTGTGCATGTGTCATGTGTTCTGACTTTACTGCTGTAGGGAAGAATATAGTGGATAGAGATCTAATGTTAGTATTTCTCTGCAGCATGTATATTATACATGTGTACCTTTGCAGCAGGCAGTTTATATGCATTTTCTGGAGCACATGCGTAATCACATCACTACTGCATGCACAGTATATGCACACTAAGCTCTGCTATGCATACGCACATGTCTGCAACATACATACACACATTTCAGTTACACACAGCTGTCTTACATACACACACCTCTCCAACATACACACAGCTCAGCTACATAGAAACACACAGCTCTCCTATGTTCACACACACACACCTTTCCTATATAACAGTCAGCTCTCACACGTACACATATACGGTTTTCCCACATTCACATACAGCTCTTCTACTTACACAAACACAGCTACCCAAAAACAAACACGGCTTTGAAACATGCACACACACATATGTGCTACTTACATTGGCACGGTACCTCAGTGGTTAGTCCCTCAGCGATGGGGTCCTTAGTTCAATTCCCACCAAGGACAACATCTGCAAGGAGTTTGTATATTCTCCCCGTATTTGCGTGGGTTTTCTCCTACATACCAAAGACATACTGATAGGAAATTTAAATTGTAAGCCCTATCGAGGACAGTGCCAATAATGTCTGTAAAGCGCTGTGGAATTAATGGCGCTATATAAATGAGTAAGGAGTTTGTATGTTCTCCCCGTGTTTGCGTGGGTTGCTCCCACATTCCAAAGACTTACTGATAGGGAATTTAGATTGTGAGCCCCATCGGGGACAGTGCCAATAATGTCTGTAAAGCGCTGTGGAATTAATGGCGCTATATAAATGAGTAAAATAAATACATACACTGTTTGCTAAACACTCGCACACAGCTTTCCTCATACACAAAAAACTCATATAAGCAGCACATACAGCTCCTCTATGTACACTCACACAAACAGATATATATATATATATACACAAACACATATACATCAACACAACCCCTGTATACATTACCACATTTTGAAATTCCTTTCAAGAATGTGACTGATCACATGCTGTGAAAGGGCCTTCAGCTACACAGGACGTGCAGTATTCCTGCAGGTCCCAGTTTCATTCTCTCCAGTACAGCACCAATCAGATTGATCAGTGTGGGGCAAGAACAGAGAAAACAGTTCTCTCAGTGATCAGGAAGGATGTTGTCAGCATTCTGCTCATTCAGAATAAGCTGCCTCTAGAATGTAACACACATACACTTTTTAGTAAGATTTTTCTTTGCTAAATATGCTAATTATTGTCTAGTTAAGGGTTCCCCAACTCCGGTCCTCAAGGCCCACCAACAGGTCATGTTGTCAGGATTTCCCTTGTATTGTACAGGTGATGCAATTCACCTGGGCAATACTGAGGAAATCCTGAAAACATGACCTGTTGGTGACCTTGAGGACCGGAGTTGGGGAGCCCTGGTCTAGTTAATACAGGAGTTAAAAAGTACAATTGTTTACACAGAGTCAAAACCTAGAGTTTTAGCATCCTGGGTTCTGTTGTGGTGCCTTTACCATTGATAAGATGTCACATCCTTGCCTATAATTTTAGTATTACTCCAGTAAGCTTTATATGCCTGACAGCCTCTTTATATGGCATATTGAGATGTAATTAAGTGCCTGAGACCCGTTAAATGCCATTGATGGTGCCCATTTCAGGAGATGGATGGTGAAGGCCACCTCATTTTATACTAATACCTACTAAAAAACAAAGTAGTGTAGGTCAGGCATAGAGAAAATGGAAGTTTTGTAAACACATATTACAACTAGTGTTTAATAGGCTGACCTCACATGTAGAGTATCCATGATATACCTTCCAGCTACTTTATCTAAATTAGAAGCAAATTGTTTGAAGATTACTTCTACCTAAATGGCAGAAAGCGCACCTATCTTGGTGATGGATAGGACAGCTTGAGGGGATATGGAGGTGGCTGTTTTTTTGATAGGTGTATTGTAAACATTTTGCTACTAATTTATGTAAAATTTCAAAGTTTTCTAACTATTAGACACACGTTAATTTTAAACACACCCCCAGGTTTACTTAGTAGAAATATAGGATAAAAACTTTTGCAACTAATTAAAATTTCCCACAGGTATAAATTTGTAGGGGATTTGATAACACTAACTTTACTGCTTAGCGTACATTTTTTTGCAAAAAAAGTATCAACAAAATACCCTGGTTTTGCTAACATCTTTTACTAGCACTTGCTACTTACAGTTACGTATATTTTACAACAGAGAATTTATGCACGTTTGTCATACTGTGTTCTGTTTCTGTGTCTTAGTTCTTGGGTGGTGTGAACAGGGTCTTATTGACCCGTTCAGTTTTTGTGCATGTGTCATGTGTTCTGACTTTACTGCTGTAGGGAAGAATATAGTGGATAGAGATCTAATGTTAGTATTTCTCTGCAGCATGTATATTATACATGTGTACCTTTGCAGCAGGCAGTTTATATGCATTTTCTGGAGCACATGCGTAATCACATCACTACTGCATGCACAGTATATGCACACTAAGCTCTGCTATGCATACGCACATGTCTGCAACATACATACACACATTTCAGTTACACACAGCTGTCTTACATACACACACCTCTCCAACACACACACAGCTCAGCTACATAGAAACACACAGCTCTCCTATGTTCACACACACACCTTTCCTATATAACAGTCAGCTCTCACACGTACACATATACGGTTTTCCCACATTCACATACAGCTCTTCTACTTACACAAACACAGCTACCCAAAAACAAACACGGCTTTGAAACATGCACACACACATATGTGCTACTTACATTGGCACGGTACCTCAGTGGTTAGTCCCTCAGCGATGGGGTCCTTAGTTCAAATCCCACCAAGGACAACATCTGCAAGGAGTTTGTATATTCTCCCCGTATTTGCGTGGGTTTCCTCCTACATACCAAAGACATACTGATAGGAAATTTAAATTGTAAGCCCTATCGAGGACAGCGCCAATAATGTCTGTAAAGCGCTGTGGAATTAATGGCGCTATATAAATGAGTAAGGAGTTTGTATGTTCTCCTCGTGTTTGCGTGGGTTGCTCCCACATTCCAAAGACTTACTGATAGGGAATTTAGATTGTGAGCCCCATCGGGGACAGTGCCAATAATGTCTGTAAAGCGCTGTGGAATTAATGGCGCTATATAAATGAGTAAAATAAATACATACACTGTTTGCTAAACACTCGCACACAGCTTTCCTCATACACAAAAAACTCATATAAGCAGCACATACAGCTCCTCTATGTACACTCACACAAACAGATATATATATATATATACACAAACACATATACATCAACACAACCCCTGTATACATTACCACATTTTGAAATTCCTTTCAAGAATGTGACTGATCACATGCTGTGAAAGGGCCTTCAGCTACACAGGACGTGCAGTATTCCTGCAGGTCCCAGTTTCATTCTCTCCAGTACAGCACCAATCAGATTGATCAGTGTGGGGCAAGAACAGAGAAAACAGTTCTCTCAGTGATCAGGAAGGATGTTGTCAGCATTCTGCTCATTCAGAATAAGCTGCCTCTAGAATGTAACACACATACACTTTTTAGTAAGATTTTTCTTTGCTAAATATGCTAATTATTGTCTAGTTAAGGGTTCCCCAACTCCGGTCCTCAAGGCCCACCAACAGGTCATGTTGTCAGGATTTCCCTTGTATTGTACAGGTGATGCAATTCACCTGGGCAATACTGAGGAAATCCTGAAAACATGACCTGTTGGTGACCTTGAGGACCGGAGTTGGGGAGCCCTGGTCTAGTTAATACAGGAGTTAAAAAGTACAATTGTTTACACAGAGTCAAAACCTAGAGTTTTAGCATCCTGGGTTCTGTTGTGGTGCCTTTACCATTGATAAGATGTCACATCCTTGCCTATAATTTTAGTATTACTCCAGTAAGCTTTATATGCCTGACAGCCTCTTTATATGGCATATTGAGATGTAATTAAGTGCCTGAGACCCGTTAAATGCCATTGATGGTGCCCATTTCAGGAGATGGATGGTGAAGGCCACCTCATTTTATACTAATACCTACTAAAAAACAAAGTAGTGTAGGTCAGGCATAGAGAAAATGGAAGTTTTGTAAACACATATTACAACTAGTGTTTAATAGGCTGACCTCACATGTAGAGTATCCATGATATACCTTCCAGCTACTTTATCTAAATTAGAAGCAAATTGTTTGAAGATTACTTCTACCTAAATGGCAGAAAGCGCACCTATCTTGGTGATGGATAGGACAGCTTGAGGGGATATGGAGGTGGCTGTTTTTTGATAGGTGTATTGTAAACATTTTGCTACTAATTTATGTAAAATTTCAAAGTTTTCTAACTATTAGACACACGTTAATTTTAAACACACCCCCAGGTTTACTTAGTAGAAATATAGGATAAAAACTTTTGCAACTAATTAAAATTTCCCACAGGTATAAATTTGTAGGGGATTTGATAACACTAACTTTACTGCTTAGCGTACATTTTTTTGCAAAAAAAGTATCAACAAAATACCCTGGTTTTGCTAACATCTTTTACTAGCACTTGCTACTTACAGTTACGTATATTTTACAACAGAGTATTTATGCACGTTTGTCATACTGTGTTCTGTTTCTGTGTCTTAGTTCTTGGGTGGTGTGAACAGGGTCTTATTGACCCGTTCAGTTTTTGTGCATGTGTCATGTGTTCTGAATTTACTGCTGTACGGAAGAATATAGTGGATAGAGATCTAATGTTAGTATTTCTCTGCAGCATGTATATTATACATGTGTACCTTTGCAGCAGGCAGTTTATATGCATTTTCTGGAGCACATGCGTAATCACATCACTACTGCATGCACAGTATATGCACACTAAGCTCTGCTATGCATACGCACATGTCTGCAACATACATACACACATTTCAGTTACACACAGCTGTCTTACATACACACATCTCTCCAACACACACACAGCTCAGCTATATAGAAACACACAGCTCTCCTATGTTCACACACACCTTTCCTATATAACAGTCAGCTCTCACACGTACACATATATGGTTTTCCCACATTCACATACAGCTCTTCTACTTACACAAACACAGCTACCCAAAAACAAACACGGCTTTGAAACATACACACACACATATGTGCTACTTACATTGGCACGGTACCTCAGTGGTTATTCCCTCAGCGATGGGGTCCTTAGTTCAAATCCCACCAAGGACAACATCTGCAAGGAGTTTGTATATTCTCCCCGTATTTGCGTGGGTTTCCTCCTACATACCAAAGACATACTGATAGGAAATTTAAATTGTAAGCCCTATCGAGGACAGTGCCAATAATGTCTGTAAAGCGCTGTGGAATTAATGGCGCTATATAAATGAGTAAGGAGTTTGTATGTTCTCCCCGTGTTTGCCTGGGTTGCTCCCACATTCCAAAGACATACTGATAGGGAATTTAGATTGTGAGCCCCATCGGGGACAATGCCAATAATGTCTGTAAAGCGCTGTGGAATTAATGGCGCTATATAAATGAGTATAATAAATACATACACTGTTTGCTAAACACTCGCACACAGCTTTCCTCATACACAAAAAACTCATATAAGCAGCACATACAGCTCATCTATGTACACTCACACAAACAGATATATATATATATACACGAACACATATACATCAACACAACCCCTGTATACATTACCACATTTTGAAATTCCTTTCAAGAATGTGACTGATCACATGTTGTGAAAGGGCCTTCAGCTATACAGGACGTGCAGTATCCCTGCAGGTCCCAGTTTCATTCTCTCCAGTACAGCACCAATCAGATAGATCAGTGTGGGGCAAGAACAGAGAAAACAGTTCTCTCAGTGATCAGGAAGGATGTTGTCAGCATTCTGCTCATTCAGAATAAGCTGCCCCTAGACTGTAAAACACATACACTTTTTAGTAAGATTTTTCTTTCCTAAATATGCTAATTGTTGTCTAGTTAGGGGTTCCCCAACTCCGGTCCTCAAGGCCCACCAACAGGTCATGTTGTCAGGATTTCCCTTGTATTGTACAGGTGATGCAATTCACCTGGGCAATACTGAGGAAAACCTGAAAACATGACCTGTTGGTGACCTTGAGGACCGGAGTTGGGGAGCCCTGGTCTAGTTGATACAGGAGTTAAAAAGTACAATTGTTTACACAGAGTCAAAACCTAGAGTTTTAGCATCCTGGGTTCTGTTGTGGTGCCTTTACCATTGATAAGATGTCACATCCTTGCCTATAATTTTAGTATTACTCCAGTAAGCTTTATATGCCTGACAGCCTCTTTATATGGCATATTGAGATGTAATTAAGTGCTTGGGACCCGTTAAATGCCATTGATGGTGCCCATTTCAGGAGATGGATGGTGAAGGCCACCTAATTTTATACTAATACCTACTAAAAAACAAAGTAGTGTAGGTCAGGCATAAAGAAAATGGAAGTTTTGTAAACACATATTACAACTAGTGTTTAATAGGCTGACCTCACATGTAGAGTATCCATGATATACCTTCCAGTTACTTTATCTAAATTAGAAGCAAATTGTTTGAAGATTACTTCTACCTAAATGGCAGAAAGCGCACCTATCTTGGTGATGGATAGGACAGCTTGAGGGGATATGGAGGTGGCTGTTTTTTTGATAGGTGTTATGTAAACATTTTGCTATTAATTTATGTAAAATTTCAAAGTTTTCTAACTATTAGACACACGTTAATTTTAAACACACCCCCAGGTTTACTTAGTAAAAATATAGGATAAAAACTTTTGCAACTAATTAAAATTTCTCACAGGTTTAAATTTGTAGGGGATTTGATAACAGTAACTTTACTGCTTAGCGTACATTTTTTTGCAAAAAAACGTATGAACAAAATACCCTGGTTTTGCTAACATCTTTTACTAGCATTTGCTACTTACAGTTACGTATATTTTACAACAGAGTATTTATGCACGTTTGTCATACTGTGTTCTGTTTCTGTGTCTTAGTTCTTGGGTGGTGTGAACAGGGTCTTATTGACCCGTTCAGTTTTTGTGCATGTGTCATGTGTTCTGACTTTACTGCTGTAGGGAAGAATATAGTGGATAGAGATCTAATGTTAGTATTTCTCTGCAGCATGTATATTATACATGTGTACCTTTGCAGCAGGCAGTTTATATGCATTTTCTGGAGCACATGCGTAATCACATCACTACTGCATGCACAGTATATGCACACTAAGCTCTGCTATGCATACGCACATGTCTGCAACATACATACACACATTTCAGTTACACACAGCTGTCTTACATACACACACCTCTCCAACACACACACAGCTCAGCTACATAGAAACACACAGCTCTCCTATGTTCACACACACACACACACCTTTCCTATATAACACTCAGCTCTCACACGTACACATATACGGTTTTCCCACATTCACATACAGCTCTTCTACTTACACAAACACAGCTACCCAAAAACAAACACGGTTTTGAAACATGCACACACACACATATGTGCTACTTACATCGGCACGGTACCTCAGTGGTTAGTCCCTCAGCGATGGGGTCCTTAGTTCAAATCCCACCAAGGACAACATCTGCAAGGAGTTTGTATATTCTCCCCGTATTTGCGTGGGTTTCCTCCTACATACCAAAGACATACTGATAGGAAATTTAAATTGTAAGCCCTATCGAGGACAGTGCCAATAATGTCTGTAAAGTGCTGTGGAATTAATGGCGCTATATAAATGAGTTAAGGAGTTTGTATGTTCTCCCCGTGTTTGCCTGGGTTGCTCCCACATTCCAAAGACATACTGATAGGGAATTTAGATTGTGAGCCCCATCGGGGACAGTGCCAATAATGTCTGTAAAGCGCTGTGGAATTAATGGCGCTATATAAATGAGTAAAATAAATACATACACTGTTTGCTTAACACTCGCACACAGCTTTCCTCATACACAAAAAACTCATATAAGCAGCACATACAGCTCCTCTATGTACACTCACACAAACAGATATATATATACACAAACACATATACATCAACACAACCCCTGTATACATTACCACATTTTGAAATTCCTTTCAAGAATGTGACTGATCACATGCTGTGAAAGGGCCTTCAGCTACACAGGACATGCAGTATCCCTGCAGGTCCCAGTTTCATTCTCTCCAGTACAGCACCAATCAGATAGATCAGTGTGGGGCAAGAACAGAGAAAACAGTTCTCTCAGTGATCAGGAATGATGTTGTCAGCATTCTGCTCATTCAGAATAAGGTGCCTCTAGACTGTAACACACATACACTTTTTAGTAAGATTTTTCTTTGCTAAATATGCTAATTATTGTCTAGTTAAGGGTTCCCCAACTCCGGTCCTCAAGGCCCACCAACAGGTCATGTTGTCAGGATTTCCCTTGTATTGTACAGGTGATGCAATTCACCTGGGTAATACTGAGGAAATCCTGAAAACATGACCTGTTGGTGACCTTGAGGACCGGAGTTGGGGAGCCCTGGTCTAGTTGATACAGGAGTTAAAAAGTACAATTGTTTACGCAGAGTCAAAACCTAGAGTTTTAGCATCCTGGGTTCTGTTGTGGTGCCTTTACCATTGATAAGATGTCACATCCTTGCCTATAATTTTAGTATTAGTCCAGTAAGCTTTATATGCCTGACAGCCTCTTTATATGGCATATTGAGATGTAATTAAGTGCTTGGGACCCGTTAAATGCCATTGATGGTGTCCATTTCTGGAGATGGATGGTGAAGGCCACCTCATTTTATACTAATACCTACTAAAAAACAAAGTAGTGTAGGTCAGGCATAGAGAAAATGGAAGTTTTGTAAACACATATTACAACTAGTGTTTAATAGGCTGACCTCACATGTAGAGTATCCATGATATACCTTCCAGCTACTTTATCTAAATTAGAAGCAAATTGTTTGAAGATTACTTCTACCTAAATGGCAGAAAGCGCACCTATCTTGGTGATGGATAGGACAGCTTGAGGGGATATGGAGGTGGCTGTTTTTTTGATAGGTGTAATGTAAACATTTTGCTATTAATTTATGTAAAATTTCAAAGTTTTCTAACTATTAGACACACGTTAATTTTAAACACACCCCCCGGTTTGTAAGGAGTTTGTTCTCCCCGTGTTTGCGTGGGTTGCTCCCACATTCCAAAGACATACAGATAGTGAATTTAGATTGTGAGCCCCATCGGGGACAGTGCCAATAATGTCTGTAAAGCGCTGTGGAATTAATGGCGCTATATAAATGAGTATAATAAATACATACACTGTTTGCTAAACACTCGCACACAGCTTTCCTCATACACAAAAAACTCATATTAGCAACACATACAGCTTCTCTATGTACGCTCACACAAACAGATATAATTAATATTTCCCACAGGTGTAAATTTGTAGGGGATTTGATAACACTAACTTTTCTGCTGAAGGGAAGAATATAGTGGATAGAGATCTAATGTTAGTATTTCTCTGCAGCATGTATATTATTCTTGTGTACCTTTGCAGCAGGCAGTTTATATGCATTCTCTGGAGCACATATGTATTCACATCACTACTGCATGCACAGTATATGCACACTAAGCTCTGCTATGCATACATACATGTCTGCAACATACATACACACATTTCAGTTACACACAGCTGTCTTAAATACACAGACCTCCAACACACACAGCTACATAGAAACATACAGCTCTCCTATGTTCACACACACACACCTTTCGTATATAACACTCACCTCTCACACATACACTTATACAGTTTTCCGGCTACTTTATCTAAATTAGAAGCAAATTGTTTGAAGATTACTTCTACCTAAATGGCAGAAAGCGCACCTATCTTGGTGATGGATAGGACAGCTTGAGGGGATATGGAGGAGGTTTTTTTTGATAGGTGTAATGTAAACATTTTGCTATTAATTTATGTAAAGTTTCAAAGTTTTTTAACTATTAGACACACCTTAATTTTAAACACACCCCCAGGTTTACTTAGTGTCCCGTGAGATGTAGTATATAGAGGATGTGTCCCGTAGGTGTAGAATATAGAGTATGTGTCCCGTGTGGTGTAGTGTACAGAGGATGTGTCCAGTGTGGTGTAGTGTACAGAGGATGTTTCCCGTGTGGTGTAGTATACAGAGGATGTGTCCTGTGTGGTTCAGTATATAGAGGATGTGTCCTGTGTGGTGTAGTGTATAGAGGATGAGTCCCATGTGGTGTAGTATATAGAGGATGTGTCCCGTGTGGTGTATTGTACAGAGGATGTGTCCCGTGTGGTGTAGTAACAGGATGTGTCCTGTGTGGTTTAGTATGTAGAGAATGTGTCCCGTGTGGTGTACTATGCAGAGGATGTGTTCTGTGTGGTTCAGTATATAGAGGATGTGTCCTGTGAGATGTAGTATATAGAGGATGTGTCCCACGTGGTGTAGTATATACAGGATGTGTCCCGTGTACTGTAGTATATAGAGGATGTGTCCTGTGTGGTGTAGTATATAAAGGATGTGTCCCGTGTGGTCTAGTATATAGCAGATGTATCCTGTGTGGTGTAGTGTGCAGAGGATGTGTCCCGTGTGATGTAGTGTACATAGGATGTGTCCCGTGTGGTGTAGTGTACAGAGGATGTGTCCCGTGTGGTGTTGTATACAGAGGATGTGTCCTGTGTGGTTCAGTATATAGAGGATGTGTCCAATGTGGTGTAGTGTACAGAGGATGTGTCCCATGTGGTGTAGTATACAGAGGATGTGTCCTGTGTGGTTTAGTATATAGAGGATGTGTCCTGTGTGGTGTATAGAATCATAGAATCGTAGAGTTGGAAGGGACCTCCTGGGCCATATGGTCCAACCCCCTGCTCAAAGCATGATTCGCTAAATCATCCCAGTCAGATGTCTGTCCAGACTCTGTTTGAAGACTTCCATTGAAGGAGAACTCACCACTTCTCGTCGCAGCCTGTTCCACTCATTGATCACTCTAACTGTCAAAAAGTGTTTTCTAATATCTAATCTGTGTCTCCTCCCATTCAGTTTCATCCCTTTGCTTCTAGTCTTTCCTTGTGCAAATGAGAATAAAGTTGATCCTTCTACAATGTGACAGCCCTTGAGATATTTGTAGACAGCTATTAAGTCTCCTCTCAGTCTTCTCTTTTGCAAACTAAACATTCCCAAATCCTGCAACTTTTCCTCATAAGACAGGGTTTGCAGACCGGTCACCATTCTGGTCGCTCTTTTCTGAACTTGCTCCAGTTTGTTGATGTCTTTTTTAAAATGTGGTGCCCAAAACTGGACACAATATTCCAGATGAGGTCTGAGCAAAGAGGAGTAGAGGGAAATAGTGACTTCACGTGATCTAGACTGTATGCTTCTGTTAATACATCCTAGAATTGCATTTGCCTTTTTTGCTGCTGCATCACACTGTTGACTCATATTCAGTCGTGATCTATTAGTATACCCAAGTCTTTTTCACATGTGCTGTTGCTTAGCCCTATTCCTCCCATTCTGTATATGCTTTTTTCATTTTTATTGCCCAGATGTAGTACTTTGCATTTTTCCCTGTTAAAACCATTCTGTTAGTTGCTGCCCATTTCTCCAGTTTATTTATATCTTTTTGAATCCTCTCTCTCTTCTCTAGTATTAGCTATCCCTCCTAGCTTTGTGTCATCAGCAAATTTAATCAGTTTACCCTCAATTCCTTCATCTAAATCGTTGATAAAGTATTGAACAATACAGGGCCCAGGACAGAGCCCTGTGGTACCCCACTTGAGACATTCTTCCAACTGGATGTGCAGCCATTTACGACCACTCTTTGGGTCCGATCACTAAGCCAGTTATGAATCCACCTAACAGTTGCCTTGTCCATTCAATACTTAGTCATTTTTTCAATAAGGATTGTATGAGATACTTTGTCAAATGCTTTGCTGAAGTCAAGATATACTATATCTACAGCATTTTCTTGATCCACCCAATCAGTGATTCCATCATAGAAGGAAATTAAGTTAGTCTGACATGACTTATTAGTTACAAACCCATGCTGACTTTGTTTAATCACTTCATTATCCACGTACTGACATACATGTTGTTTAATAATTTGTTCAAAGATCTTTCCTGGTATAGAAGTCAGACTCACCGGCCTAGTATAGTATATATAGGATGTGTCCTGTGTGGTGTAGTATATAGAGGATGTGTCCCGTGTGTTGTAGTATACAGAGGATGTGTCCCGTGTGGTGTAGAATATAGAGGATGTGTCCTGTGTGGCGTAGTATATAGAGGATGTGTCCTGTGTGGTGTAGTATATAGAGGATGTGTCCTGCGTGGTGTAGTATATAAAGGATGTGTCCCGTGTTGTGTAGTATATAGAGGATGTGTCCCGTGTGGTGTAGTATATAGAGTATGTGTCCTGTGTGGTGTAGTATATATAGGATGAGTCCCGTGTGGTGTAATATACAGAGGATGTGTCCCGTGTGGTTTAGTATATAGAGGATGTGTCCTGTATGGTGTATATAGCGGATGTGTCCCGTGTGGTGTAGTATACAGAGGATGTGTCCTGTGTGGTGTAGTATATAGAGGATGTGTCCCATGTGGTGTAGTATACAGAGGATGTGTCCCGTGTGGTGTAGTATACAGAGGATGTGTACCGTGTGGTGTTGTATATAGAGGATGTGTCCTGTGTGGCGTAGTATATAGAGGATGTGTCCCATGTGGTGTAGTATACAGAGGATGTGACCCATGCGGTGTATATTGAGAATCTGTCAGATCTCCTGTGTGGTGCAGTATATAGAGGATCTGTCAGCTCTCCTGTGTGGTGTAGTTTATAGAGGATCTGTCAGCTCTCCTGTGTGGTGTAGTATATAGAGGATGTGTCCCGTGTGGTGTAGTATATAGCTCTCCCGTGTGGTACAGTATATAGAGGATCGGTTAGCTTTCCTGTTTGGTGTAGTATATAGAGGATCTGTCAGCTCTCCCGTGTGGTGTAGTATATAGAGGATCTGTCAGCTCTCCTGTGTGGTGTAGTATATAGAGGATCTGTCGGCTCTCCTGTGTGGTGTAGTATATAGAGGATCTGTCGGCTCTCCTGTGTGGTGTAGTATATAGAGGATCTGTCGGCTCTCCCGTGTGGTGTAGTATATAGAAGATCTGTCGGCTCTCCTGTGTGGTGTAGTATATAGAGGATCTGTCGGCTCTCCTGTGTGGTGTAGTATATAGAGGATCTGTCGGCTCTCCCGTGTGGTGTAGTATATAGGATCTGTCATGTGTGATATTTTTATATAATTGCATGGTGGGCCCCAAGAATGATTTTTCTCTGGTGAGCCCAAGGTCATTCAGTCCGACGCTGTTCCCACATATATAATGTCCCCCACAGACCCCCATACATAATGTTCCCATACATATAATGTCCCCCACAGACCTCCATATATAACGTCCCCCACTGACCCACATATGATATAATGTCCCCTACATACATATATAATGTCCCCCACAGACCCCCATACATAATGCTCCCACATATATAATGTCCCGCACATGATATAATGTCCCCCACATACTCACATATATAATGTCCCCCACAGACCCTCCATATATAATGTGCCCAAATATATAATGTCCCCCACAGATCCTCCCCGGTCAGTGGCCAAATAACAAAAGGAAAAAATACAAAGCCTTATACTCCCCTAATCCAGGCTCCGGGACCACCACAGCCTCCATCTCCTCGTCTGTCTCTTCTCTCAGCCGACGCTGGCCAGTGCCATGCAGTGACGTCATCGTGACACCGGCCTGCAACGGCTAGAAGTAGCCTGCGTCCTGCTGAGGTAACAAGGGGAGCTCCTTAGTTTCTGTCCTGGGCGGTGCTGACAGAGCAGGGAGGTACCGACGGCTGGGGGCAGGGAGCGGTGTTAGGGACCGCCTGCGCTGCGGCCGTCTCTTGGCTGCTGCCGGATGGAGGAACCTGATGGCGACGCTGGCACATGACAGCTGGTGACTTTTTTTATTTTTTTAAATTGCGCCCTCTACCGCCCGGTAAGTGAATACACAGGACATATAATGTTCGGCTTTCTGCTGCTCGCTCCTGCGCTCCCTCTACTAGTACTAGCGGCTGCTGGTAGCCGTCATGTCGCCGTTAGTACCAGGATGTCCTTATTTCTAGAGTCTACCCTGTGCACAATAGCAGTGATTCTGGGGCTCATCCTGTGTTGTGATGTTGGGGGTGGTTCTATCAGAAAGAAGCCTCTAAATAAATATTTATTACAGGTCACAAGCAAGATGTTTTCAATGCAGTGAACATAATGTGCTTCTGTAGGAGATATTGCTGTGCTAGTCCTGGGCTTCTCTCTTCTCTTATGACATCATAGCCTTCTCTTTATGACATCATCGCCTTCTCTCTTATGACACAGTTCCATCGCCAGTCGCACCAGTTGCAGCC
Source organism: Dendrobates tinctorius (assembly GCF_039654945.1). Lineage (NCBI taxonomy): Eukaryota > Metazoa > Chordata > Amphibia > Anura > Dendrobatidae > Dendrobates > Dendrobates tinctorius. Next base: position 7,999,776 of record NW_027361880.1, on the reverse strand, counting down.
GATCGCTGTAGCAGATCAGTCGTCTCCCCAGCAGTTGTGTCCAAACAAGACCAGAGGTTTCTCCAGGCCACAGGTGGAAGATTGGGATTTACTAAGTGACGAATAGGTATCAGTGATCCGTTTCTATATTCCTCCCTCCGCTGTCTTCCCGCCATCCTGGGGACACATTCACACACACAGATTATGGCCTGGATTTGTGTTTTGGAATTTGTAAGCCAAAACCAGGAGTGTGTTCAAAACACAACAGAGGTGCAGATCGCTCCAAAATAGGTTCCATCTGTTTAGGTTTCACTCCTGGTTTTCTCTTAAAAATACTGATGTGATCCATAGTGTACATGTGATGGATGTACATGTGTAGTGTAGATGTGCTGTCCTTTTACACACAGTATGTGTAGTGTAAGTGTAGTGTTAGTGTATAGGTATGTGTATATGACGTGTGCAGTTTATAATAAGTGTACAGGTGCTTATCACAAAATTAGAATAACATCAAAAAGTTATTTCAGTTCTTCAATACACAAAGTGAAACTCGTATATTATATAGAGCCATTACACACCGAGTGATCTATTTCATGGGTTTATTTCTGTTAATGTTGAGGATTTTGGCTTACAGCCAATGAAAACCCAAAAGTCATTATCTCAGTGAATTAGAATACTTTATAACACCAGCTTGAAAAATGATTTTAAAATCCAAAATGTTGGCCTACTGAAATGTATGTTCAGTAATTGCACCTCTAAATAAATATTCCAGATTATAAAACATATTACAATATTTTCAATGATCATAATACATTTCTGTAGGAGAAATTGCTGTGCTAGTCCTGGGATTCTTTCTTCTCTTATGACATCATCGCCTTCTCTTTATGACATCATCGCCTTCTGCCTTATGACACAGCTCCATCCGCCAGCCGCACCAGTTGCAGCCGATCACTGGAGCAGAGCAGTCGTCTCCCCGGCAGTTGTGTCCAAACAAGACCAGAGGTTTCTCCAGGCCACAGATGGAAGATTTGGATTTACTAAGTGACGGATAAGTACCATTGACCCGTTTTCGTATTCCTCCCTCCACTGTCTTCCCTGAGGTGTAACTTTATAGGACCCCCGTACAAAGGCCGCCGTACTGCAGTATACAAGCATAGCACCAAGTTTCACCCCTCACCCAGGATCATATCTGTTTACTGTGTCTGAAGCTGCAGGGACTATGGGAGAAATGATAAAAGCACTATCCCATTACGGCTGCCATCCTGGGGCCACTTTCACACACACACAGATTATGGCCTGGTTTTGGAATTTGTAAGCCAAAACCTGGAGTGTGTGCAAAACACCACAGAGGTGCACATCGCTCCAAACTAGGTTTCATCTGTTTAGGTTTCACTCCTGGTTTTCTCTTAAAACTACTGATGTGATCCATAGTGTACATGTGATGGATGTATGTGTAGTGTAGATGTGCTGTCTACTTACACACAGTATGCGTGGTGTAAGTATATAGATATGTGTATATAACGTGTGCAGTTTATAATAAGTGTATGTGACTATGGTGCAGTGTATTACTGTATGTGTCATGGATATTCTGTTCAGCATCTATCATCCTATCTACATACATACACATACATATATGAGCTCATTTACCTGTTGTAGAGATCTGATTTCTCTCCATGCTGCATACATTGATTAAAGGGAATCTATCACCTATTTTTTGCCCTATGAGATGTGGCCACCGCCATCAGGGGCTTATCTACAGCATTCTGTAATGCTGTAGATAAGCCCCTGATGTAACCTGAAAGATAAGAAAAACGAGTTAGATTATACTCACCGGTGGGGGGGAACAATTCGGGTCCGATGGGTGTCGGGGTCCGGGTCCTGCACCTCCTATCTTCTAGCGATGATGTCCTCCTCCTTGCTTCATGCCACGCTACTGCACAGGCGTACTGATCTGCCCAAAGCAGAGAACTGCAGTACACAGGCCCCGGGAAAGGTCAGAGAAGTCCGGCGCCTGCGCACTGCAGTCTCTGGTCTGTCCTCAACAGGGCAGATCAGTACATGAAGCAAGGAGAAGGACGTCATCGCTAGAAGATAGGAGGCGCCGGCCCCGGACCGTGATACCCATGGTAAATGCCTTTACCATTGATAAGATGTCACATCCTTGCCTATAATTTTAGTATTACTCCAGTAAGCTTTATATGCCTGACAGCCTCTTTATATGGCATATTGAGATGTAATTAAGTGCTTGAGACCCGTTAAATGCCACTGATGGTGCCCATTTCAGGAGATGGATGGTGAAGGCCACCTCATTTTATACTAATACCTACTAAAAACAAAGTAGTGTAGGTCAGGCATAGAGAAAATGGAAGTTTTGTAACACATATTACAACTAGTGTTTAATAGGCTGACCTCACATGTAGAGTATCCATGATATACCTTCCAGCTACTTTATCTAAATTAGAAGCAAATTGTTTGAAGATTACTTCTACCTAAATGGCAGAAAGCACACCTATCTTGGTGATGGATAGGACAGCTTGAGGGGATATGGAGGTGGCTGTTTTTTTGATAGGTGTAATGTAAACATTTTGCTATTAATTTATGTAAAATTTCAAAGTTTTCTAACTATTAGACACACGTTAATTTTAAACACACCCCCAGGTTTCCTTAGTAAAAATATAGGATAAAAACTTTTGCAACTAATTAAAATTTCCCACAGGTATAAATTTGTAGGGGATTTGATAACACTAACTTTACTGCTGTAGGGAAGAATATAGTGGATAGAGATCTAATGTTAGTATTTCTCTGCAGCATGTATATTATACATGTGTACCTTTGCAGCAGGCAGTTTATATGCATATTCTGGAGCACATGCGTAATCACATCACTACTGCATGCACAGTATATGCACACTAAGCTCTGCTATGCATACGCACATGTCTGCAACATACATACACACATTTCAGTTACACACAGCTGTCTTACATACACACACCTCTCCAACACACACACAGCTCAGCTACATAGAAACACACAGCTCTCCTATGTTCACGCACACACACCTTTCCTATATAACACTCAGCTCTCGCACGTACACATATACGGTTTTCCCACATTCACATACAGCTCTTCTACTTACACAAACACAGCTACCCAAAAACAAACCTTCTTTGAAACATGCACACACACATATGTGCTACTTACATTGACACGGTACCTCAGTGGTTAGTCCCTCAGTGATGGGGTCCTTAGTTCAAATCCCACCAAGGACAACATCTGCAAGGAGTTTGTATATTCTCCCCGTATTTGCGTGGGTTTCCTCCTACATACCAAAGACATACTGATAGGAAATTTAAATTGTAAGCCCTATCGAGGACAGTGCCAATAATGTCTGTAAAGCGCTGGGGAATTAATGGCGCTATATAAATGAGTAAGGAGTTTGTATGTTCTCCCCGTGTTTGCGTGGGTTGCTCCCACATTCCAAAGACATACTGATAGGGAATTTAGATTGTGAGCTCCATCGGGGACAGGGCCAATAATGTCTGTAAAGCGCTGTGGAATTAATGGCGCTATATAAATGAGTAAAATAAATACATACACTGTTTGCTAAACACTCGCACACAGCTTTCCTCATACACAAAAAACTCATATAAGCAGCACATACAGCTCCTCTATGTACACTCACACAAACAGATATATATATACAGTGGGGCAAAAAAGTATTTAGTCAGTCAGCAATAGTGCAAGTTCCACCACTTAAAAAGATGAGAGGCGTCTGTAATTTACATCATAGGTAGACCTCAACTATGGGAGACAAACTGAGAAAAAAAAATCCAGAAAATCACATTGTCTGTTTTTTTTTCATTTTATGTGCATATTATGGTGGAAAATAAGTATTTGGTCAGAAACAAGCAATCAAGATTTCTGGCTCTCACAGACCTGTAACTTCTTCTTTAAGAGTCTCCTCTTTCCTCCACTCATTACCTGTAGTAATGGCACCTGTTTAAACTTGTTATCAGTATAAAAAGACACCTGTGCACACCCTCAAACAGTCTGACTCCAAACTCCACTATGGTGAAGACCAAAGAGCTGTCAAAGGACACCAGAAACAAAATTGTAGCCCTGCACCAGGCTGGGAAGACTGAATCTGCAATAGCCAACCAGCTTGGAGTGAAGAAATCAACTGTGGGAGCAATAATTAGAAAATGGAAGACATACAAGACCACTGATAATCTCCCTCGATCTGGTGCTCCACGCAAAATCCCACACCGTGGGGTCAGAATGATCACAAGAACGGTGAGCAAAAATCCCAGAACCACGCGGGGGGACCTAGTGAATGAACTGCAGAGCTGGGACCAATGTACCAAGGCCTACCATAAGTAACACACTACGCCACCATGGACTCAGATCCTGCAGTGCCAGACGTGTCCCACTGCTTAAGCCTGTACATGTCCGGGCCCGTCTGAAGTTTGCTAGAGAGCATTTGGATGATCCAGAGGAGTTTTGGGAGAATGTCCTATGGTCTGATGAAACCAAACTGGAACTGTTTGGTAGAAACACAACTTGTCGTGTTTGGAGGAAAAAGAATACTGAGTTGCATCCATCAAACACCATACCTACTGTAAAGCATGGTGGTGGAAACATCATGCTTTGGGGCTGTTTCTCTGCAAAGGGGCCAGGACAACTGATCCGGGTACATGAAAGAATGAATGGGGCCATGTATCGTGAGATTTTGAGTGCAAACCTCCTTCCATCAGCAAGGGCATTGATGATGAAACGTGGCTGGGTCTTTCAACATGACAATGATCCAAAGCACACCGCCAGGGCAACGAAGGAGTGGCTTCGTAAGAAGCATTTCAAGGTCCTGGAGTGGCCTAGCCAGTCTCCAGATCTCAACCCTATAGAAAACCTTTGGAGGGAGTTGAAAGTCCGTGTTGCCAAGCGAAAAGCCAAAAACATCACTGCTCTAGAGGAGATCTGCATGGAGGAATGGGCCAACATACCAACAACAGTGTGTGGCAACCTTGTGAAGACTTACAGAAAACGTTTGACCTCTGTCATTGCCAACAAAGGATATATCACAAAGTATTGAGATGAAATTTTGTTTCTGACCAAATACTTATTTTCCACCATAATATGCAAATAAAATGAAAAAAAAACAGACAATGTGATTTTCTGGATTTTTTTTTCTCAGTTTGTCTCCCATAGTTGAGGTTTACCTATGATGTAAATTACAGACACCTCTCATCTTTTTAAGTGGTGGAACTTGCACTATTGCTGACTGACTAAATACTTTTTTGCCCCACTGTAGATATACACAAACATATACATCAACACAACCCCTGTATACATTACCACATTTTGAAATTCCTTTCAAGAATGTGACTGATCACATGCTGTGAAAGGGCCTTCAGCTACACAGGACGTGCAGTATCCCTGCAGGTCCCAGTTTCATTCTCTCCAGTACAGCACCAATCAGATAGATCAGTGTGGGGCAAGAACAGAGAAAACAGTTCTCTCAGTGATCAGGAATGATGTTTTCAGCATTCTGCTCATTCAGAATAAGCTGCCTCTAGACTGTAACACACATACACTTTTTAGTAAGATTTTTCTTTGCTAAATATGCTAATTATTGTCTAGTTAAGGGTTCCCCAACTCCGGTCCTCAAGGCCCACCAACAGGTCATGTTGTCAGGATTTCCCTTGTATTGTACAGGTGATGCAATTCACCTGGGCAATACTGAGGAAATCCTGAAAACATGACCTGTTGGTGACCTTGAGGACCGGAGTTGGGGAGCCCTGGTCTAGTTGATACAAGAGTTAAAAAGTACAATTGTTTACACAGAGTCAAAACCTAGAGTTTTAGCATCCTGGGTTCTGTTGTGGTTCCTTTACCATTGATAAGATGTCACATCCTTGCCTATAATTTTAGTATTACTCCAGTAAGCTTTATATGCCTGACAGCCTCTTTATATGGCATATTGAGATGTAATTAAGTGCTTGGGACCCGTTAAATGCCACTGATGGTGCCCATTTCAGGAGATGGATGGTGAAGGCCACCTCATTTTATACTAATACCTACTAAAAAACAAAGTAGTGTAGGTCAGGCATAGAGAAAATGGAAGTTTTGTAAACACATATTACACCTAGTGTTTAATAGGCTGACCTCACATGTAGAGTATCCATGATATACCTTCGAGCTACTTTATCTAAATTAGAAGCAAATTGTTTGAAGATTAGTTCTTCCTAAATGGCAGAAAGCGCACCTATCTTGGTGATGGATAGGACAGCTTGAGGGGATATGGAGGTGGCTGTTTTTTTGATAGGTGTAATGTAAACATTTTGCTATTAATTTATGTAAAATTTCAAAGTTTTCTAACTATTAGACACATGTTAATTTTAAACACACCCCCAGGTTTACTTAGTAAAAATATAGGATAAAAACTTTTGCAACTAATTAAAATTTCCCACAGGTATAAATTTGTAGGGGATATGATAACACTAACTTTACTGCTTAGCGTAAATTTTTTTGCAAAAAAACGTATCAACAAAATACCCTGGTTTTGCTAACATCTTTTACTAGCACTTGCTACTTACAGTTACGTATATTTTACAACAGAGTATTTATGCACGTTTTTCATACTGTGTTCTGTTTCTGTGTCTTAGTTCTTGGGTGGTGTGAACAGGGTCTTATTGACCCGTTCAGTTTTTGTGCATGTGTCATGTGTTCTGACTTTACTGCTGTAGGGAAGAATATAGTGGATAGAGATCTAATGTTAGTATTTCTCTGCAGCATGTATATTATACATGTGTACCTTTGCAGCAGGCAGTTTATATGCATTTTCTGGAGCACATGCGTAATCACATCACTACTGCATGCACAGTATATGCACACTAAGCTCTGCTATGCATACGCACATGTCTGCAACATACATACACACATTTCAGTTACACACAGCTGTCTTACATACACACACCTCTCCAACACACACACAGCTCAGCTACATAGAAACACACAGCTCTCCTATGTTCACACACACACACCTTTCCTATATAACAGTCAGCTCTCACACGTACACATATACGGTTTTCCCACATTCACATACAGCTCTTCTACTTACACAAACACAGCTACCCAAAAACAAACACGGCTTTGAAACATGCACACACACATATGTGCTACTTACATTGGCACGGTACCTCAGTGGTTAGTCCCTCAGCGATGGGGTCCTTAGTTCAAATCCCACCAAGGACAACATCTGCAAGGAGTTTGTATATTCTCCCCGTATTTGCGTGGGTTTCCTCCTACATACCAAACACATACTGATAGGAAATTTAAATTGTAAGCCCTATCGAGGACAGTGCCAATAATGTCTGTAAAGCGCTGTGGAATTAATGGCGCTATATAAATGAGTAAGGAGTTTGTATGTTCTCCCCGTGTTTGCGTGGGTTGCTCCCACATTCCAAAGACTTACTGATAGGGAATTTAGATTGTGAGCCCCATCGGGGACAGTGCCAATAATGTCTGTAAAGCGCTGTGGAATTAATGGCGCTATATAAATGAGTAAAATAAATACATACACTGTTTGCTAAACACTCGCACACAGCTTTCCTCATACACAAAAAACTCATATAAGCAGCACATACAGCTCCTCTATGTACACTCACACAAACAGATATGTATATACACAAACACATATACATCAACACAACCCCTGTATACATTACCACATTTTGAAATTCCTTTCAAGAATGTGACTGATCACATGCTGTGAAAGGGCCTTCAGCTACACAGGACGTGCAGTATTCATGCAGGTCCCAGTTTCATTCTCTCCAGTACAGCACCAATCAGATTGATCAGTGTGGGGCAAGAACAGAGAAAACAGTTCTCTCAGTGATCAGGAAGGATGTTGTCAGCATTCTGCTCATTCAGAATAAGCTGCCTCTAGAATGTAACACACATACACTTTTTAGTAAGATTTTTCTTTGCTAAATATGCTAATTATTGTCTAGTTAAGGGTTCCCCAACTCTGGTCCTCAAGGCCCACCAACAGGTCATGTTGTCAGGATTTCCCTTGTATTGTACAGGTGATGCAATTCACCTGGGCAATACTGAGGAAATCCTGAAAACATGACCTGTTGGTGACCTTGAGGACCGGAGTTGGGGAGCCCTGGTCTAGTTGATACAGGAGTTAAAAAGTACAATTGTTTACACAGAGTCAAAACCTAGAGTTTTAGCATCCTGGGTTCTGTTGTGGTGCCTTTACCATTGATAAGATGTCACATCCTTGCCTATAATTTTAGTATTACTCCAGTAAGCTTTATATGCCTGACAGCCTCTTTATATGGCATATTGAGATGTAATTAAGTGCCTGAGACCCATTAAATGCCATTGATGGTGCCCATTTCAGGAGATGGATGGTGAAGGCCACCTCATTTTATACTAATACCTACTAAAAAACAAAGTAGTGTAGGTCAGGCATAGAGAAAATGGAAGTTTTGTAAACACATATTACAACTAGTGTTTAATAGGCTGACCTCACATGTAGAGTATCCATGATATACCTTCCAGCTACTTTATCTAAATTAGAAGCAAATTGTTTGAAGATTACTTCTACCTAAATGGCAGAAAGCGCACCTATCTTGGTGATGGTTAGGACAGCTTGAGGGGATATGGAGGTGGCTGTTTTTTTGATAGGTGTATTGTAAACATTTTGCTATTAATTTATGTAAAATTTCAAAGTTTTCTAACTATTAGACACACGTTAATTTTAAACACACCCCCAGGTTTACTTAGTAGAAATATAGGATAAAAACTTTTGCAACTAATTAAAATTTCCCACAGGTATAAATTTGTAGGGGATTTGATAACACTAACTTTACTGCTTAGCGTACATTTTTTTGCAAAAAAAGTATCAACAAAATACCCTGGTTTTGCTAACATCTTTTACTAGCACTTGCTACTTACAGTTACGTATATTTTACAACAGAGTATTTATGCACGTTTGTCATACTGTGTTCTGTTTCTGTGTCTTAGTTCTTGGGTGGTGTGAACAGGGTCTTATTGACCGTTCAGTTTTTGTGCATGTGTCATGTGTTCTGACTTTACTGCTGTAGGGAAGAATATAGTGGATAGAGATCTAATGTTAGTATTTCTCTGCAGCATGTATATTATACATGTGTACCTTTGCAGCAGGCAGTTTATATGCATTTTCTGGAGCACATGCGTAATCACATCACTACTGCATGCACAGTATATGCACACTAAGCTCTGCTATGCATACGCACATGTCTGCAACATACATACACACATTTCAGTTACACACAGCTGTCTTACATACACACACCTCTCCAACACACACACAGCTCAGCTACATAGAAACACACAGCTCTCCTATGTTCACACACACACCTTTCCTATATAACAGTCAGCTCTCACACGTACACATATACGGTTTTCCCACATTCACATACAGCTCTCCTACTTACACAAACACAGCTACCCAAAAACAAACACGGCTTTGAAACATGCACACACACATATGTGCTACTTACATTGGCACGGTACCTCAGTGGTTAGTCCCTCAGCGATGGGGTCCTTAGTTCAAATCCCACCAAGGACAACATCTGCAAGGAGTTTGTATATTCTCCCCGTATTTGCGTGGGTTTCCTCCTACATACCAAAGACATACTGATAGGAAATTTAAATTGTAAGCCCTATCGAGGACAGTGCCAATAATGTCTGTAAAGCGCTGTGGAATTAATGGCGCTATATAAATGAGTAAGGAGTTTGTATGTTCTCCCCGTGTTTGCGTGGGTTGCTCCCACATTCCAAAGACTTACTGATAGGGAATTTAGATTGTGAGCCCCATCGGGGACAGTGCCAATAATGTCTGTAAAGCGCTGTGGAATTAATGGCGCTATATAAATGAGTAAAATAAATACATACACTGTTTGCTAAACACTCGCACACAGCTTTCCTCATACACAAAAAACTCATATAAGCAGCACATACAGCTCCTCTATGTACACTCACACAAACAGATATATATATATATATACACAAACACATATACATCAACACAACCCCTGTATACATTACCACATTTTGAAATTCCTTTCAAGAATGTGACTGATCACATGCTGTGAAAGGGCCTTCAGCTACACAGGACGTGCAGTATTCCTGCAGGTCCTAGTTTCATTCTCTCCAGTACAGCACCAATCAGATAGATCAGTGTGGGGCAAGAACAGAGAAAACAGTTCTCTCAGTGATCAGGAAGGATGTTGTCAGCATTCTGCTCATTCAGAATAAGCTGCCTCTAGAATGTAACACACATACACTTTTTAGTAAGATTTTTCTTTGCTAAATATGCTAATTATTGTCTAGTTAAGGGTTCCCCAACTCCGGTCCTCAAGGCCCACCAACAGGTCATGTTGTCAGGATTTCCCTTGTATTGTACAGGTGATGCAATTCACCTGGGCAATACTGAGGAAATCCTGAAAACATGACCTGTTGGTGACCTTGAGGACCGGAGTTGGGGAGCCCTGGTCTAGTTGATACAGGAGTTAAAAAGTACAATTGTTTACACAGAGTCAAAACCTAGAGTTTTAGCATCCTGGGTTCTGTTGTGGTGCCTTTACCATTGATAAGATGTCACATCCTTGCCTATAATTTTAGTATTACTCCAGTAAGCTTTATATGCCTGACAGCCTCTTTATATGGCATATTGAGATGTAATTAAGTGCCTGAGACCCGTTAAATGCCATTGATGGTGCCCATTTCAGGAGATGGATGGTGAAGGCCACCTCATTTTATACTAATACCTACTAAAAAACAAAGTAGTGTAGGTCAGGCATAGAGAAAATGGAAGTTTTGTAAACACATATTACAACTAGTGTTTAATAGGCTGACCTCACATGTAGAGTATCCATGATATACCTTCCAGCTACTTTATCTAAATTAGAAGCAAATTGTTTGAAGATTACTTCTACCTAAATGGCAGAAAGCGCACCTATCTTGGTGATGGATAGGACAGCTTGAGGGGATATGGAGGTGGCTGTTTTTTTGATAGGTGTATTGTAAACATTTTGCTATTAATTTATGTAAAATTTCAAAGTTTTCTAACTATTAGACACACGTTAATTTTAAACACACCCCCAGGTTTACTTAGTAGAAATATAGGATAAAAACTTTTGCAACTAATTAAAATTTCCCACAGGTATAAATTTGTAGGGGATTTGATAACACTAACTTTACTGCTTAGCGTACATTTTTTTGCAAAAAAAGTATCAACAAAATACCCTGGTTTTACTAACATCTTTTACTAGCACTTGCTACTTACAGTTACGTATATTTTACAACAGAGTATTTATGCACGTTTGTCATACTGTGTTCTGTTTCTGTGTCTTAGTTCTTGGGTGGTGTGAACAGGGTCTTATTGACCCGTTCAGTTTTTGTGCATGTGTCATGTGTTCTGACTTTACTGCTGTAGGGAAGAATATAGTGGATAGAGATCTAATGTTAGTATTTCTCTGCAGCATGTATATTATACATGTGTACCTTTGCAGCAGGCAGTTTATATGCATTTTCTGGAGCACATGCGTAATCACATCACTACTGCATGCACAGTATATGCACACTAAGCTCTGCTATGCATACGCACATGTCTGCAACATACATACACACATTTCAGTTACACACAGCTGTCTTACATACACACACCTCTCCAACACACACACAGCTCAGCTACATAGAAACACACAGCTCTCCTATGTTCACGCACACACACCTTTCCTATATAACAGTCAGCTCTCACACGTACACATATACAGTTTTCCCACATTCACATACTGCTCTTCTACTTACACAAACACAGCTACCCAAAAACAAACACGGCTTTGAAACATGCACACACACATATGTGCTACTTACATTGGCACGGTACCTCAGTGGTTATTCCCTCAGCGATGGGGTCCTTAGTTCAAATCCCACCAAGGACAACATCTGCATGGAGTTTGTATATTCTCCCCGTATTTGCGTGGGTTTCCTCCTACATACCAAAGACATACTGATAGGAAATTTAAATTGTAAGCCCTATAGAGGACAGTGCCAATAATGTCTGTAAAGCGCTGTGGAATTAATGGCGCTATATAAATGAGTAAGGAGTTTGTATGTTCTCCCCGTGTTTGCGTGGGTTGCTCCCACATTCCAAAGACTTACTGATAGGGAATTTAGATTGTGAGCCCCATCGGGGACAGTGCCAATAATGTCTGTAAAGCGCTGTGGAATTAATGGCGCTATATAAATGAGTAAGGAGTTTGTATGTTCTCCCCGTGTTTGCGTGGGTTGCTCCCACATTCCAAAGACTTACTGATAGGGAATTTAGATTGTGAGTCCCATCGGGGACAGTGCCAATAATGTCTGTAAAGCGCTGTGGAATTAATGGCGCTATATAAATGAGTAAAATAAATACATACACTGTGTGCTAAACACTCGCACACAGCTTTCCTCATACACAAAAAACTCATATAAGCAGCACATACAGCTCCTCTATGTACACTCACACAAACAGATATATATATATACACAAACACATATACATCAACACAACCCCTGTATACATTACCACATTTTGAAATTCCTTTCAAGAATGTGACTGATCACATGCTGTGAAAGGGCCTTCAGCTACACAGGACGTGCAGTATTCCTGCAGGTCCCAGTTTCATTCTCTCCAGTACAGCACCAATCAGATTGATCAGTGTGGGGCAAGAACAGAGAAAACAGTTCTCTCAGTGATCAGGAAGGATGTTGTCAGCATTCTGCTCATTCAGAATAAGCTGCCTCTAGAATGTAACACACATACACTTTTTAGTAAGATTTTTCTTTGCTAAATATGCTAATTATTGTCTAGTTAAGGGTTCCCCAACTCCGGTCCTCAAGGCCCACCAACAGGTCATGTTGTCAGGATTTCCCTTGTATTGTACAGGTGATGCAATTCACCTGGGCAATACTGAGGAAATCCTGAAAACATGACCTGTTGGTGACCTTGAGGACCGGAGTTGGGGAGCCCTGGTCTAGTTGATACAGGAGTTAAAAAGTACAATTGTTTACACAGAGTCAAAACCTAGAGTTTTAGCATCCTGGGTTCTGTTGTGGTGCCTTTACCATTGATAAGATGTCACATCCTTGCCTATAATTTTAGTATTACTCCAGTAAGCTTTATATGCCTGACAGCCTCTTTATATGGCATATTGAGATGTAATTAAGTGCCTGAGACCCATTAAATGCCATTGATGGTGCCCATTTCAGGAGATGGATGGTGAAGGCCACCTCATTTTATACTAATACCTACTAAAAAAAAAAAAAGTAGTGTAGGTCAGGCATAGAGAAAATGGAAGTTTTGTAAACACATATTACAACTAGTGTTTAATAGGCTGACCTCACATGTAGAGTATCCATGATATACCTTCCAGCTACTTTATCTAAATTAGAAGCAAATTGTTTGAAGATTACTTCTACCTAAATGGCAGAAAGCGCACCTATCTTGGTGATGGATAGGACAGCTTGAGGGGATATGGAGGTGGCTGTTTTTTTGATAGGTGTATTGTAAACATTTTGCTATTAATTTATGTAAAATTTCAAAGTTTTCTAACTATTAGACACACGTTAATTTTAAACACACCCCCAGGTTTACTTAGTAGAAATATAGGATAAAAACTTTTGCAACTAATTAAAATTTCCCACAGGTATAAATTTGTAGGGGATTTGATAACACTTACTTTACTGCTTAGCGTACATTTTTTTGCAAAAAAAAGTATCAACAAAATACCCTGGTTTTGCTAACATCTTTTACTAGCACTTCCTACTTACAGTTACGTATATTTTACAACAGAGTATTTATGCACGTTTGTCATACTGTGTTCTGTTTCTGTGTCTTAGTTCTTGGGTGGTGTGAACAGGGTCTTATTGACCCGTTCAGTTTTTGTGCATGTGTCATGTGTTCTGACTTTACTGCTGTAGGGAAGAATATAGTGGATAGAGATCTAATGTTAGTATTTCTCTGCAGCATGTATATTATACATGTGTACCTTTGCAGCAGGCAGTTTATATGCATTTTCTGGAGCACATGCGTAATCACATCACTACTGCATGCACAGTATATGCACACTAAGCTCTGCTATGCATACGCACATGTCTGCAACATACATACACACATTTCAGTTACACACAGCTGTCTTACATACACACACCTCTCCAACACACACACAGCTCAGCTACATAGAAACACACAGCTCTCCTATGTTCACACACACACACCTTTCCTATATAACAGTCAGCTCTCACACGTACACATATACGGTTTTCCCACATTCACATACAGCTCTTCTACTTACACAAACACAGCTACCCAAAAACAAACACGGCTTTGAAACATGCACACACACATATGTGCTACTTACATTGGCACGGTACCTCAGTGGTTAGTCCCTCAGCGATGGGGTCCTTAGTTCAAATCCCACCAAGGACAACATCTGCAAGGAGTTTGTATATTCTCCCCGTATTTGCGTGGGTTTCCTCCTACATACCAAAGACATACTGATAGGAAATTTAAATTGTAAGCCCTATCGAGGACAGTGCCAATAATGTCTGTAAAGCGCTGTGGAATTAATGGCGCTATATAAATGAGTAAGGAGTTTGTATGTTCTCCCCGTGTTTGCGTGGGTTGCTCCCACATTCCAAAGACTTACTGATAGGGAATTTAGATTGTGAGCCCCATCGGTGACAGTGCCAATAATGTCTGTAAAGCGCTGTGGAATTAATGGCGCTATATAAATGAGTAAAATAAATACATACACTGTTTGCTAAACACTCGCACACAGCTTTCCTCATACACAAAAAACTCATATAAGCAGCACATACAGCTCCTCTATGTACACTCACACAAACAGATATATATATACACAAACACATATACATCAACACAACCCCTGTATACATTACCACATTTTGAAATTCCTTTCAAGAATGTGACTGATCACATGCTGTGAAAGGGCCTTCAGCTACACAGGACGTGCAGTATTCCTGCAGGTCCCAGTTTCATTCTCTCCAGTACAGCACCAATCAGATAGATCAGTGTGGGGCAAGAACAGAGAAAACAGTTCTCTCAGTGATCAGGAAGGATGTTGTCAGCATTCTGCTCATTCAGAATAAGCTGCCTCTAGACTGTAACACACATACACTTTTTAGTAAGATTTTTCTTTGCTAAATATGCTAATTATTGTCTAGTTAAGGGTTCCCCAACTCCGGTCCTCAAGGCCCACCAACAGGTCATGTTGTCAGGATTTCCCTTGTATTGTACAGGTGATGCAATTCACCTGGGCAATACTGAGGAAATCCTGAAAACATGACCTGTTGGTGACCTTGAGGACCGGAGTTGGGGAGCCCTGGTCTAGTTGATACAGGAGTTAAAAAGTACAATTGTTTACAGAGTCAAAACCTAGAGTTTTAGCATCCTGGGTTCTGTTGTGGTGCCTTTACCATTGATAAGATGTCACATCCTTGCCTATAATTTTAGTATTACTCCAGTAAGCTTTATATGCCTGACAGCCTCTTTATATGGCATATTGAGATGTAATTAAGTGCTTGGGACCCGTTAAATGCCATTGATGGTGCCCATTTCAGGAGATGGATGGTGAAGGCCACCTCATTTTATACTAATACCTACTAAAAAACAAAGTAGTGTAGGTCAGGCATAGAGAAAATGGAAGTTTTGTAAACACATATTACAACTAGTGTTTAATAGGCTGACCTCACATGTAGAGTATCCATGATATACCTTCCAGCTACTTTATCTAAATTAGAAGCAAATTGTTTGAAGATTACTTCTACCTAAATGGCAGAAAGCGCACCTATCTTGGTGATGGATAGGACAGCTTGAGGGGATATGGAGGTGGCTGTTTTTTTGATAGGTGTAATGTAAACATTTTGCTATTAATTTATGTAAAATTTCAAAGTTTTCTAACTATTAGACACACGTTAATTTTAAACACACCCCCAGGTTTACTTAGTAAAAATATAGGATAAAAACTTTTGCAACTAATTAAAATTTCCCACAGGTATAAATTTGTAGGGGATTTGATAACACTAACTTTACTGCTTAGCGTACATTTTTTTTGCAAAAAAAGTATCAACAAAATACCCTGGTTTTGCTAACATCTTTTACTAGCACTTGCTACTTACAGTTACGTATATTTTACAACAGAGTATTTATGCACGTTTGTCATACTGTGTTCTGTTTCTGTGTCTTAGTTCTTGGGTGGTGTGAACAGGGTCTTATTGACCCGTTCAGTTTTTGTGCATGTGTCATGTGTTCTGACTTTACTGCTGTAGGGAAGAATATAGTGGATAGAGATCTAATGTTAGTATTTCTCTGCAGCATGTACACTCACTGGCCACTTTATTAGGTACACCTGTCCAACTGTGTGTTAAGACTTAATTTCTAATCAGCCAATCACATGGCGGCAACTCAGTGCATTTAGGCATGTAGACATGGTCAAGACAATCTCCTGCAGTTCAAACCGAGCATCAGTGTGGGGAAGAAAGGTGATTTGAGTGCCTTTGAACGTGGCATGATTGTTGGTGCCAGAAGGGCTGGTCTGAGAATTTCAGAAACTGCTGATCTACTGGGATTTTCACGCACAACCATCTCTAGGGTTTACAGAGAATGGTCCGAAAAAGAAAAAAAAACCAGTGAGCGGCAGTTCTGTGGCCGGAAATGCCTTGTTGATGCCAGAGGTCAGAGGAGAATGGGCATACTGGTTCGAGCTGATAGAAAGGCAACAGTGACTCAAATTGCCACCCGTTACAACCAAGGTAGGCAGAAGAGCATCTCTGAACGTACAGTGCGTCGAACTTTGAGGCAGATGGGCTACAGCAGCAGAAGACCACACTGGGTACCACTCCTCTCAGCTAAGAACAGGAAACTGAGGCTAAAATTTGCACAAGCTCATCGAAATTGGACAGTAGAAGATTGGAAAAACGTTGCCTGGTCTGATGAGTCTCGATTTCTGCTGCGACATTCGGATGGTAGGGTCAGAATTTGGCGTAAACAACATGAAAGCATGGATCCATCCTGCCTTGTATCAACGGTTCAGGCTGGTGGTGGTGGTGTCATGGTGTGGGGAATTTTTTCTTGGCACTCTTTGGGCCCCTTGGTACCAATTGAGCATCGTTGCAACGCCACAGCCTACCTGAGTATTGTTGCTGACCATGTCCATCCCTTTATGACCACAATGTACCCAACATCTGATGGCTACTTTCAGCAGGATAATGCGCCATGTCATAAAGCTCGAATCATCTCAGATTGGTTTCTTGAACATGACAATGAGTTCACTGTACTCAAATGGCCTCCTCAGTCACCAGATCTCAATCCAATAGAGCATCTTTGGGATGTGGTGGAACGGGAGATTCGCATCAGGGATGTGCAGCCGACAAATCTGCGCCAACTGTGTGATGCCATCATGTCAATATGGTCCAAAATCTCTGAGGAATGCTTCCAGCACCTTGTTGAATCTCTGCCACGAAGAATTGAGGCAGTTCTGAAGGCAAAAGGGGGTCCAACCCCTTACTAGCATGGTGTACCTAATAAAGTGGCCAGTGAGTGTATATTATACATGTGTACCTTTGCAGCAGGCAGTTTATATGCATTTTCTGGAGCACATGCATAATCACATCACTACTGCATGCACAGTATATGCACACTAAGCTCTGCTATGCATACGCACATGTCTGCAACATACATACACACATTTCAGTTACACACAGCTGTCTTACATACACACACCTCTCCAACACACACACAGCTCAGCTACATAGAAACACACAGCTCTCCTATGTTCACACACACACACCTTTCCTATATAACAGTCAGCTCTCACACGTACACATATACGGTTTTCCCACATTCACATACAGCTCTTCTACTTACACAAACACAGCTACCCAAAAACAAACACGGCTTTGAAACATGCACACACACATATGTGCTACTTACATTGGCACGGTACCTCAGTGGTTAGTCCCTCAGCGATGGGGTCCTTAGTTCAAATCCCACCAAGGACAACATCTGCAAGGAGTTTGTATATTCTCCCCGTATTTGCGTGGGTTTCCTCCTACATACCAAAGACATACTGATAGGAAATTTAAATTGTAAGCCCTATCGAGGACAGTGACAATAATGTCTGTAAAGCGCTGTGGAATTAATGGCGCTATATAAATGAGTAAGGAGTTTGTATGTTCTCCCCGTGTTTGCGTGGGTTGCTCCCACATTCCAAAGACTTACTGATAGGGAATTTAGATTGTGAGCCCCATCGGGGACAGTGCCAATAATGTCTGTAAAGCGCTGTGGAATTAATGGCGCTATATAAATGAGTAAAATAAATACATACACTGTTTGCTAAACACTCGCACACAGCTTTCCTCATACACAAAAAACTCATAAGCAGCACATACAGCTCCTCTATGTACACTCACACAAACAGATATATATATATACACAAACACATATACATCAACACAACCCCTGTATACATTACCACATTTTGAAATTCCTTTCAAGAATGTGACTGATCACATGCTGTGAAAGGGCCTTCAGCTACACAGGACGTGCAGTATTCCTGCAGGTCCCAGTTTCATTCTCTCCAGTACAGCACCAATCAGATTGATCAGTGTGGGGCAAGAACAGAGAAAACAGTTCTCTCAGTGATCAGGAAGGATGTCAGCATTCTGCTCATTCAGAATAAGCTGCCTCTAGAATGTAACACACATACACTTTTTAGTAATATTTTTCTTTGCTAAATATGCTAATTATTGTCTAGTTAAGGGTTCCCCAACTCCGGTCCTCAAGGCCCACCAACAGGTCATGTTGTCAGGATTTCCCTTGTATTGTACAGGTGATGCAATTCACCTGGGCAATACTGAGGAAATCCTGAAAACATGACCTGTTCATGACCTTGAGGACCGGAGTTGGGGAGCCCTGGTCTAGTTGATACAGGAGTTAAAAAGTACAATTGTTTACACAGAGTCAAAACCTAGAGTTTTAGCATCCTGGGTTCTGTTGTGGTGCCTTTACCATTGATAAGATGTCACATCCTTGCCTATACTTTTAGTATTACTCCAGTAAGCTTTATATGCCTGACAGCCTCTTTATATGGCATATTGAGATGTAATTAAGTGCCTGAGACCCGTTAAATGCCATTGATGGTGCCCATTTCAGGAGATGGATGGTGAAGGCCACCTCATTTTATACTAATACCTACTAAAAAACAAAGTAGTGTAGGTCAGGCATAGAGAAAATGGAAGTTTTGTAAACACATATTACAACTAGTGTTTAATAGGCTGACCTCACATGTAGAGTATCCATGATATACCTTCCAGCTACTTTATCTAAATTAGAAGCAAATTGTTTGAAGATTACTTCTACCTAAATGGCAGAAAGCGCACCTATCTTGGTGATGGATAGGACAGCTTGAGGGGATATGGAGGTGGCTGTTTTTTTGATAGGTGTATTGTAAACATTTTGCTACTAATTTATGTAAAATTTCAAAGTTTTCTAACTATTAGACACACGTTAATTTTAAACACACCCCCAGGTTTACTTAGTAGAAATATAGGATAAAAACTTTTGCAACTAATTAAAATTTCCCACAGGTATAGATTTGTAGGGGATTTGATAACACTAACTTTACTGCTTAGCGTACATTTTTTTGCAAAAAAAGTATCAACAAAATACCCTGGTTTTGCTAACATCTTTTACTAGCACTTGCTACTTACAGTTACGTATATTTTACAACAGAGTATTTATGCACGTTTGTCATACTGTGTTCTGTTTCTGTGTCTTAGTTCTTGGGTGGTGTGAACAGGGTCTTATTGACCCGTTCAGTTTTTGTGCATGTGTCATGTGTTCTGACTTTACTGCTGTAGGGAAGAATATAGTGGATAGAGATCTAATGTTAGTATTTCTCTGCAGCATGTATATTATACATGTGTACCTTTGCAGCAGGCAGTTTATATGCATTTTCTGGAGCACATGCGTAATCACATCACTACTGCATGCACAGTATATGCACACTAAGCTCTGCTATGCATACGCACATGTCTGCAACATACATACACACATTTCAGTTACACACAGCTGTCTTACATACACACACCTCTCCAACACACACACAGCTCAGCTACATAGAAACACACAGCTCTCCTATGTTCACACCACACCTTTCCTATATAACAGTCAGCTCTCACACGTACACATATACGGTTTTCCCACATTCACATACAGCTCTTCTACTTACACAAACACAGCTACCCAAAAACAAACACGGCTTTGAAACATGCACACACACATATGTGCTACTTACATTGGCACGGTACCTCAGTGGTTAGTCCCTCAGCGATGGGGTCCTTAGTTCAAATCCCACCAAGGACAACATCTGCAAGGAGTTTGTATATTCTCCCCGTATTTGCGTGGGTTTCCTCCTACATACCAAAGACATACTGATAGGAAATTTAAATTGTAAGCCCTATCGAGGACAGCGCCAATAATGTCTGTAAAGCGCTGTGGAATTAATGGCGCTATATAAATGAGTAAGGAGTTTGTATGTTCTCCTCGTGTTTGCGTGGGTTGCTCCCACATTCCAAAGACTTACTGATAGGGAATTTAGATTGTGAGCCCCATCGGGGACAGTGCCAATAATGTCTGTAAAGCGCTGTGGAATTAATGGCGCTATATAAATGAGTAAAATAAATACATACACTGTTTGCTAAACACTCGCACACAGCTTTCCTCATACACAAAAAACTCATATAAGCAGCACATACAGCTCCTCTATGTACACTCACACAAACAGATATATATATATATATACACAAACACATATACATCAACACAACCCCTGTATACATTACCACATTTTGAAATTCCTTTCAAGAATGTGACTGATCACATGCTGTGAAAGGGCCTTCAGCTACACAGGACGTGCAGTATTCCTGCAGGTCCCAGTTTCATTCTCTCCAGTACAGCACCAATCAGATTGATCAGTGTGGGGCAAGAACAGAGAAAACAGTTCTCTCAGTGATCAGGAAGGATGTTGTCAGCATTCTGCTCATTCAGAATAAGCTGCCTCTAGAATGTAACACACATACACTTTTTAGTAAGATTTTTCTTTGCTAAATATGCTAATTATTGTCTAGTTAAGGGTTCCCCAACTCCGGTCCTCAAGGCCCACCAACAGGTCATGTTGTCAGGATTTCCCTTGTATTGTACAGGTGATGCAATTCACCTGGGCAATACTGAGGAAATCCTGAAAACATGACCTGTTGGTGACCTTGAGGACCGGAGTTGGGGAGCCCTGGTCTAGTTAATACAGGAGTTAAAAAGTACAATTGTTTACACAGAGTCAAAACCTAGAGTTTTAGCATCCTGGGTTCTGTTGTGGTGCCTTTACCATTGATAAGATGTCACATCCTTGCCTATAATTTTAGTATTACTCCAGTAAGCTTTATATGCCTGACAGCCTCTTTATATGGCATATTGAGATGTAATTAAGTGCCTGAGACCCGTTAAATGCCATTGATGGTGCCCATTTCAGGAGATGGATGGTGAAGGCCACCTCATTTTATACTAATACCTACTAAAAAACAAAGTAGTGTAGGTCAGGCATAGAGAAAATGGAAGTTTTGTAAACACATATTACAACTAGTGTTTAATAGGCTGACCTCACATGTAGAGTATCCATGATATACCTTCCAGCTACTTTATCTAAATTAGAAGCAAATTGTTTGAAGATTACTTCTACCTAAATGGCAGAAAGCGCACCTATCTTGGTGATGGATAGGACAGCTTGAGGGGATATGGAGGTGGCTGTTTTTTTGATAGGTGTATTGTAAACATTTTGCTACTAATTTATGTAAAATTTCAAAGTTTTCTAACTATTAGACACACGTTAATTTTAAACACACCCCCAGGTTTACTTAGTAGAAATATAGGATAAAAACTTTTGCAACTAATTAAAATTTCCCACAGGTATAAATTTGTAGGGGATTTGATAACACTAACTTTACTGCTTAGCGTACATTTTTTTGCAAAAAAAGTATCAACAAAATACCCTGGTTTTGCTAACATCTTTTACTAGCACTTGCTACTTACAGTTACGTATATTTTACAACAGAGAATTTATGCACGTTTGTCATACTGTGTTCTGTTTCTGTGTCTTAGTTCTTGGGTGGTGTGAACAGGGTCTTATTGACCTGTTCAGTTTTTGTGCATGTGTCATGTGTTCTGACTTTACTGCTGTAGGGAAGAATATAGTGGATAGAGATCTAATGTTAGTATTTCTCTGCAGCATGTATATTATACATGTGTACCTTTGCAGCAGGCAGTTTATATGCATTTTCTGGAGCACATGCGTAATCACATCACTACTGCATGCACAGTATATGCACACTAAGCTCTGCTATGCATACGCACATGTCTGCAACATACATACACACATTTCAGTTACACACAGCTGTCTTACATACACACACCTCTCCAACACACACACAGCTCAGCTACATAGAAACACACAGCTCTCCTATGTTCACACACACACCTTTCCTATATAACAGTCAGCTCTCACACGTACACATATACGGTTTTCCCACATTCACATACAGCTCTTCTACTTACACAAACACAGCTACCCAAAAACAAACACGGCTTTGAAACATGCACACACACATATGTGCTACTTACATTGGCACGGTACCTCAGTGGTTAGTCCCTCAGCGATGGGGTCCTTAGTTCAAATCCCACCAAGGACAACATCTGCAAGGAGTTTGTATATTCTCCCCGTATTTGCGTGGGTTTCCTCCTACATACCAAAGACATACTGATAGGAAATTTAAATTGTAAGCCCTATCGAGGACAGCGCCAATAATGTCTGTAAAGCGCTGTGGAATTAATGGCGCTATATAAATGAGTAAGGAGTTTGTATGTTCTCCTCGTGTTTGCGTGGGTTGCTCCCACATTCCAAAGACTTACTGATAGGGAATTTAGATTGTGAGCCCCATCGGGGACAGTGCCAATAATGTCTGTAAAGCGCTGTGGAATTAATGGCGCTATATAAATGAGTAAAATAAATACATACACTGTTTGCTAAACACTCGCACACAGCTTTCCTCATACACAAAAAACTCATATAAGCAGCACATACAGCTCCTCTATGTACACTCACACAAACAGATATATATATATACACAAACACATATACATCAACACAACCCCTGTATACATTACCACATTTTGAAATTCCTTTCAAGAATGTGACTGATCACATGCTGTGAAAGGGCCTTCAGCTACACAGGACGTGCAGTATTCCTGCAGGTCCCAGTTTCATTCTCTCCAGTACAGCACCAATCAGATTGATCAGTGTGGGGCAAGAACAGAGAAAACAGTTCTCTCAGTGATCAGGAAGGATGTCAGCATTCTGCTCATTCAGAATAAGCTGCCTCTAGAATGTAACACACATACACTTTTTAGTAATATTTTTCTTTGCTAAATATGCTAATTATTGTCTAGTTAAGGGTTCCCCAACTCCGGTCCTCAAGGCCCACCAACAGGTCATGTTGTCAGGATTTCCCTTGTATTGTACAGGTGATGCAATTCACCTGGGCAATACTGAGGAAATCCTGAAAACATGACCTGTTCATGACCTTGAGGACCGGAGTTGGGGAGCCCTGGTCTAGTTGATACAGGAGTTAAAAAGTACAATTGTTTACACAGAGTCAAAACCTAGAGTTTTAGCATCCTGGGTTCTGTTGTGGTGCCTTTACCATTGATAAGATGTCACATCCTTGCCTATACTTTTAGTATTACTCCAGTAAGCTTTATATGCCTGACAGCCTCTTTATATGGCATATTGAGATGTAATTAAGTGCCTGAGACCCGTTAAATGCCATTGATGGTGCCCATTTCAGGAGATGGATGGTGAAGGCCACCTCATTTTATACTAATACCTACTAAAAAACAAAGTAGTGTAGGTCAGGCATAGAGAAAATGGAAGTTTTGTAAACACATATTACAACTAGTGTTTAATAGGCTGACCTCACATGTAGAGTATCCATGATATACCTTCCAGCTACTTTATCTAAATTAGAAGCAAATTGTTTGAAGATTACTTCTACCTAAATGGCAGAAAGCGCACCTATCTTGGTGATGGATAGGACAGCTTGAGGGGATATGGAGGTGGCTGTTTTTTTGATAGGTGTATTGTAAACATTTTGCTACTAATTTATGTAAAATTTCAAAGTTTTCTAACTATTAGACACACGTTAATTTTAAACACACCCCCAGGTTTACTTAGTAGAAATATAGGATAAAAACTTTTGCAACTAATTAAAATTTCCCACAGGTATAGATTTGTAGGGGATTTGATAACACTAACTTTACTGCTTAGCGTACATTTTTTTGCAAAAAAAGTATCAACAAAATACCCTGGTTTTGCTAACATCTTTTACTAGCACTTGCTACTTACAGTTACGTATATTTTACAACAGAGTATTTATGCACGTTTGTCATACTGTGTTCTGTTTCTGTGTCTTAGTTCTTGGGTGGTGTGAACAGGGTCTTATTGACCCGTTCAGTTTTTGTGCATGTGTCATGTGTTCTGACTTTACTGCTGTAGGGAAGAATATAGTGGATAGAGATCTAATGTTAGTATTTCTCTGCAGCATGTATATTATACATGTGTACCTTTGCAGCAGGCAGTTTATATGCATTTTCTGGAGCACATGCGTAATCACATCACTACTGCATGCACAGTATATGCACACTAAGCTCTGCTATGCATACGCACATGTCTGCAACATACATACACACATTTCAGTTACACACAGCTGTCTTACATACACACACCTCTCCAACACACACACAGCTCAGCTACATAGAAACACACAGCTCTCCTATGTTCACACCACACCTTTCCTATATAACAGTCAGCTCTCACACGTACACATATACGGTTTTCCCACATTCACATACAGCTCTTCTACTTACACAAACACAGCTACCCAAAAACAAACACGGCTTTGAAACATGCACACACACATATGTGCTACTTACATTGGCACGGTACCTCAGTGGTTAGTCCCTCAGCGATGGGGTCCTTAGTTCAAATCCCACCAAGGACAACATCTGCAAGGAGTTTGTATATTCTCCCCGTATTTGCGTGGGTTTCCTCCTACATACCAAAGACATACTGATAGGAAATTTAAATTGTAAGCCCTATCGAGGACAGCGCCAATAATGTCTGTAAAGCGCTGTGGAATTAATGGCGCTATATAAATGAGTAAGGAGTTTGTATGTTCTCCTCGTGTTTGCGTGGGTTGCTCCCACATTCCAAAGACTTACTGATAGGGAATTTAGATTGTGAGCCCCATCGGGGACAGTGCCAATAATGTCTGTAAAGCGCTGTGGAATTAATGGCGCTATATAAATGAGTAAAATAAATACATACACTGTTTGCTAAACACTCGCACACAGCTTTCCTCATACACAAAAAACTCATATAAGCAGCACATACAGCTCCTCTATGTACACTCACACAAACAGATATATATATATATATACACAAACACATATACATCAACACAACCCCTGTATACATTACCACATTTTGAAATTCCTTTCAAGAATGTGACTGATCACATGCTGTGAAAGGGCCTTCAGCTACACAGGACGTGCAGTATTCCTGCAGGTCCCAGTTTCATTCTCTCCAGTACAGCACCAATCAGATTGATCAGTGTGGGGCAAGAACAGAGAAAACAGTTCTCTCAGTGATCAGGAAGGATGTTGTCAGCATTCTGCTCATTCAGAATAAGCTGCCTCTAGAATGTAACACACATACACTTTTTAGTAAGATTTTTCTTTGCTAAATATGCTAATTATTGTCTAGTTAAGGGTTCCCCAACTCCGGTCCTCAAGGCCCACCAACAGGTCATGTTGTCAGGATTTCCCTTGTATTGTACAGGTGATGCAATTCACCTGGGCAATACTGAGGAAATCCTGAAAACATGACCTGTTGGTGACCTTGAGGACCGGAGTTGGGGAGCCCTGGTCTAGTTAATACAGGAGTTAAAAAGTACAATTGTTTACACAGAGTCAAAACCTAGAGTTTTAGCATCCTGGGTTCTGTTGTGGTGCCTTTACCATTGATAAGATGTCACATCCTTGCCTATAATTTTAGTATTACTCCAGTAAGCTTTATATGCCTGACAGCCTCTTTATATGGCATATTGAGATGTAATTAAGTGCCTGAGACCCGTTAAATGCCATTGATGGTGCCCATTTCAGGAGATGGATGGTGAAGGCCACCTCATTTTATACTAATACCTACTAAAAAACAAAGTAGTGTAGGTCAGGCATAGAGAAAATGGAAGTTTTGTAAACACATATTACAACTAGTGTTTAATAGGCTGACCTCACATGTAGAGTATCCATGATATACCTTCCAGCTACTTTATCTAAATTAGAAGCAAATTGTTTGAAGATTACTTCTACCTAAATGGCAGAAAGCGCACCTATCTTGGTGATGGATAGGACAGCTTGAGGGGATATGGAGGTGGCTGTTTTTTTGATAGGTGTATTGTAAACATTTTGCTACTAATTTATGTAAAATTTCAAAGTTTTCTAACTATTAGACACACGTTAATTTTAAACACACCCCCAGGTTTACTTAGTAGAAATATAGGATAAAAACTTTTGCAACTAATTAAAATTTCCCACAGGTATAAATTTGTAGGGGATTTGATAACACTAACTTTACTGCTTAGCGTACATTTTTTTGCAAAAAAAGTATCAACAAAATACCCTGGTTTTGCTAACATCTTTTACTAGCACTTGCTACTTACAGTTACGTATATTTTACAACAGAGAATTTATGCACGTTTGTCATACTGTGTTCTGTTTCTGTGTCTTAGTTCTTGGGTGGTGTGAACAGGGTCTTATTGACCTGTTCAGTTTTTGTGCATGTGTCATGTGTTCTGACTTTACTGCTGTAGGGAAGAATATAGTGGATAGAGATCTAATGTTAGTATTTCTCTGCAGCATGTATATTATACATGTGTACCTTTGCAGCAGGCAGTTTATATGCATTTTCTGGAGCACATGCGTAATCACATCACTACTGCATGCACAGTATATGCACACTAAGCTCTGCTATGCATACGCACATGTATGCAACATACATACACACATTTCAGTTACACACAGCTGTCTTACATACACACACCTCTCCAACACACACACAGCTCAGCTACATAGAAACACACAGCTCTCCTATGTTCACACACACACCTTTCCTATATAACAGTCAGCTCTCACACGTACACATATACGGTTTTCCCACATTCACATACAGCTCTTCTACTTACACAAACACAGCTACCCAAAAACAAACACGGCTTTGAAACATGCACACACACATATGTGCTACTTACATTGGCACGGTACCTCAGTGGTTAGTCCCTCAGCGATGGGGTCCTTAGTTCAAATCCCACCAAGGACAACATCTGCAAGGAGTTTGTATATTCTCCCCGTATTTGCGTGGGTTTCCTCCTACATACCAAAGACATACTGATAGGAAATTTAAATTGTAAGCCCTATCGAGGACAGCGCCAATAATGTCTGTAAAGCGCTGTGGAATTAATGGCGCTATATAAATGAGTAAGGAGTTTGTATGTTCTCCTCGTGTTTGCGTGGGTTGCTCCCACATTCCAAAGACTTACTGATAGGGAATTTAGATTGTGAGCCCCATCGGGGACAGTGCCAATAATGTCTGTAAAGCGCTGTGGAATTAATGGCGCTATATAAATGAGTAAAATAAATACATACACTGTTTGCTAAACACTCGCACACAGCTTTCCTCATACACAAAAAACTCATATAAGCAGCACATACAGCTCCTCTATGTACACTCACACAAACAGATATATATATATACACAAACACATATACATCAACACAACCCCTGTATACATTACCACATTTTGAAATTCCTTTCAAGAATGTGACTGATCACATGCTGTGAAAGGGCCTTCAGCTACACAGGACGTGCAGTATTCCTGCAGGTCCCAGTTTCATTCTCTCCAGTACAGCACCAATCAGATTGATCAGTGTGGGGCAAGAACAGAGAAAACAGTTCTCTCAGTGATCAGGAAGGATGTCAGCATTCTGCTCATTCAGAATAAGCTGCCTCTAGAATGTAACACACATACACTTTTTAGTAATATTTTTCTTTGCTAAATATGCTAATTATTGTCTAGTTAAGGGTTCCCCAACTCCGGTCCTCAAGGCCCACCAACAGGTCATGTTGTCAGGATTTCCCTTGTATTGTACAGGTGATGCAATTCACCTGGGCAATACTGAGGAAATCCTGAAAACATGACCTGTTCATGACCTTGAGGACCGGAGTTGGGGAGCCCTGGTCTAGTTGATACAGGAGTTAAAAAGTACAATTGTTTACACAGAGTCAAAACCTAGAGTTTTAGCATCCTGGGTTCTGTTGTGGTGCCTTTACCATTGATAAGATGTCACATCCTTGCCTATACTTTTAGTATTACTCCAGTAAGCTTTATATGCCTGACAGCCTCTTTATATGGCATATTGAGATGTAATTAAGTGCCTGAGACCCGTTAAATGCCATTGATGGTGCCCATTTCAGGAGATGGATGGTGAAGGCCACCTCATTTTATACTAATACCTACTAAAAAACAAAGTAGTGTAGGTCAGGCATAGAGAAAATGGAAGTTTTGTAAACACATATTACAACTAGTGTTTAATAGGCTGACCTCACATGTAGAGTATCCATGATATACCTTCCAGCTACTTTATCTAAATTAGAAGCAAATTGTTTGAAGATTACTTCTACCTAAATGGCAGAAAGCGCACCTATCTTGGTGATGGATAGGACAGCTTGAGGGGATATGGAGGTGGCTGTTTTTTTGATAGGTGTATTGTAAACATTTTGCTACTAATTTATGTAAAATTTCAAAGTTTTCTAACTATTAGACACACGTTAATTTTAAACACACCCCCAGGTTTACTTAGTAGAAATATAGGATAAAAACTTTTGCAACTAATTAAAATTTCCCACAGGTATAGATTTGTAGGGGATTTGATAACACTAACTTTACTGCTTAGCGTACATTTTTTTGCAAAAAAAGTATCAACAAAATACCCTGGTTTTGCTAACATCTTTTACTAGCACTTGCTACTTACAGTTACGTATATTTTACAACAGAGTATTTATGCACGTTTGTCATACTGTGTTCTGTTTCTGTGTCTTAGTTCTTGGGTGGTGTGAACAGGGTCTTATTGACCCGTTCAGTTTTTGTGCATGTGTCATGTGTTCTGACTTTACTGCTGTAGGGAAGAATATAGTGGATAGAGATCTAATGTTAGTATTTCTCTGCAGCATGTATATTATACATGTGTACCTTTGCAGCAGGCAGTTTATATGCATTTTCTGGAGCACATGCGTAATCACATCACTACTGCATGCACAGTATATGCACACTAAGCTCTGCTATGCATACGCACATGTCTGCAACATACATACACACATTTCAGTTACACACAGCTGTCTTACATACACACACCTCTCCAACACACACACAGCTCAGCTACATAGAAACACACAGCTCTCCTATGTTCACACACACACCTTTCCTATATAACAGTCAGCTCTCACACGTACACATATACGGTTTTCCCACATTCACATACAGCTCTTCTACTTACACAAACACAGCTACCCAAAAACAAACACGGCTTTGAAACATGCACACACACATATGTGCTACTTACATTGGCACGGTACCTCAGTGGTTAGTCCCTCAGCGATGGGGTCCTTAGTTCAAATCCCACCAAGGACAACATCTGCAAGGAGTTTGTATATTCTCCCCGTATTTGCGTGGGTTTCCTCCTACATACCAAAGACATACTGATAGGAAATTTAAATTGTAAGCCCTATCGAGGACAGCGCCAATAATGTCTGTAAAGCGCTGTGGAATTAATGGCGCTATATAAATGAGTAAGGAGTTTGTATGTTCTCCTCGTGTTTGCGTGGGTTGCTCCCACATTCCAAAGACTTACTGATAGGGAATTTAGATTGTGAGCCCCATCGGGGACAGTGCCAATAATGTCTGTAAAGCGCTGTGGAATTAATGGCGCTATATAAATGAGTAAAATAAATACATACACTGTTTGCTAAACACTCGCACACAGCTTTCCTCATACACAAAAAACTCATATAAGCAGCACATACAGCTCCTCTATGTACACTCACACAAACAGATATATATATATATATACACAAACACATATACATCAACACAACCCCTGTATACATTACCACATTTTGAAATTCCTTTCAAGAATGTGACTGATCACATGCTGTGAAAGGGCCTTCAGCTACACAGGACGTGCAGTATTCCTGCAGGTCCCAGTTTCATTCTCTCCAGTACAGCACCAATCAGATAGATCAGTGTGGGGCAAGAACAGAGAAAACAGTTCTCTCAGTGATCAGGAAGGATGTTGTCAGCATTCTGCTCATTCAGAATAAGCTGCCTCTAGAATGTAACACACATACACTTTTTAGTAAGATTTTTCTTTGCTAAATATGCTAATTATTGTCTAGTTAAGGGTTCCCCAACTCCGGTCCTCAAGGCCCACCAACAGGTCATGTTGTCAGGATTTCCCTTGTATTGTACAGGTGATGCAATTCACCTGGGCAATACTGAGGAAATCCTGAAAACATGACCTGTTGGTGACCTTGAGGACCGGAGTTGGGGAGCCCTGGTCTAGTTAATACAGGAGTTAAAAAGTACAATTGTTTACACAGAGTCAAAACCTAGAGTTTTAGCATCCTGGGTTCTGTTGTGGTGCCTTTACCATTGATAAGATGTCACATCCTTGCCTATAATTTTAGTATTACTCCAGTAAGCTTTATATGCCTGACAGCCTCTTTATATGGCATATTGAGATGTAATTAAGTGCCTGAGACCCGTTAAATGCCATTGATGGTGCCCATTTCAGGAGATGGATGGTGAAGGCCACCTCATTTTATACTAATACCTACTAAAAAACAAAGTAGTGTAGGTCAGGCATAGAGAAAATGGAAGTTTTGTAAACACATATTACAACTAGTGTTTAATAGGCTGACCTCACATGTAGAGTATCCATGATATACCTTCCAGCTACTTTATCTAAATTAGAAGCAAATTGTTTGAAGATTACTTCTACCTAAATGGCAGAAAGCGCACCTATCTTGGTGATGGATAGGACAGCTTGAGGGGATATGGAGGTGGCTGTTTTTTGATAGGTGTATTGTAAACATTTTGCTACTAATTTATGTAAAATTTCAAAGTTTTCTAACTATTAGACACACGTTAATTTTAAACACACCCCCAGGTTTACTTAGTAGAAATATAGGATAAAAACTTTTGCAACTAATTAAAATTTCCCACAGGTATAAATTTGTAGGGGATTTGATAACACTAACTTTACTGCTTAGCGTACATTTTTTTGCAAAAAAAGTATCAACAAAATACCCTGGTTTTGCTAACATCTTTTACTAGCACTTGCTACTTACAGTTACGTATATTTTACAACAGAGAATTTATGCACGTTTGTCATACTGTGTTCTGTTTCTGTGTCTTAGTTCTTGGGTGGTGTGAACAGGGTCTTATTGACCCGTTCAGTTTTTGTGCATGTGTCATGTGTTCTGACTTTACTGCTGTAGGGAAGAATATAGTGGATAGAGATCTAATGTTAGTATTTCTCTGCAGCATGTATATTATACATGTGTACCTTTGCAGCAGGCAGTTTATATGCATTTTCTGGAGCACATGCATAATCACATCACTACTGCATGCACAGTATATGCACACTAAGCTCTGCTATGCATACGCACATGTCTGCAACATACATACACACATTTCAGTTACACACAGCTGTCTTACATACACACACCTCTCCAACACACACACAGCTCAGCTACATAGAAACACACAGCTCTCCTATGTTCACACACACACACCTTTCCTATATAACAGTCAGCTCTCACACGTACACATATACGGTTTTCCCACATTCACATACAGCTCTTCTACTTACACAAACACAGCTACCCAAAAACAAACACGGCTTTGAAACATGCACACACACATATGTGCTACTTACATTGGCACGGTACCTCAGTGGTTAGTCCCTCAGCGATGGGGTCCTTAGTTCAAATCCCACCAAGGACAACATCTGCAAGGAGTTTGTATATTCTCCCCGTATTTGCGTGGGTTTCCTCCTACATACCAAAGACATACTGATAGGAAATTTAAATTGTAAGCCCTATCGAGGACAGTGACAATAATGTCTGTAAAGCGCTGTGGAATTAATGGCGCTATATAAATGAGTAAGGAGTTTGTTCTCCCTGTGTTTGCGTGGGTTGCTCCCACATTCCAAAGACTTACTGATAGGGAATTTAGATTGTGAGCCCCATCGGGGACAGTGCCAATAATGTCTGTAAAGCGCTGTGGAATTAATGGCGCTATATAAATGAGTAAAATAAATACATACACTGTTTGCTAAACACTCGCACACAGCTTTCCTCATACACAAAAAACTCATATAAGCAGCACATACAGCTCCTCTATGTACACTCACACAAACAGATATATATATATATATACACAAACACATATACATCAACACAACCCCTGTATACATTACCACATTTTGAAATTCCTTTCAAGAATGTGACTGATCACATGCTGTGAAAGGGCCTTCAGCTACACAGGACGTGCAGTATTCCTGCAGATCCCAGTTTCATTCTCTCCAGTACAGCACCAATCAGATTGATCAGTGTGGGGCAAGAACAGAGAAAACAGTTCTCTCAGTGATCAGGAAGGATGTTGTCAGCATTCTGCTCATTCAGAATAAGCTGCCTCTAGACTGTAACACACATACACTTTTTAGTAAGATTTTTCTTTGCTAAATATGCTAATTATTGTCTAGTTAAGGGTTCCCCAACTCCGGTCCTCAAGGCCCACCAACAGGTCATGTTGTCAGGATTTCCCTTGTATTGTACAGGTGATGGAATTCACCTGGGCAATACTGAGGAAATCCTGAAAACATGACCTGTTGGTGACCTTGAGGACCGGAGTTGGGGAGCCCTGGTCTAGTTGATACAGGAGTTAAAAAGTACAATTGTTTACAGAGTCAAAACCTAGAGTTTTAGCATCCTGGGTTCTGTTGTGGTGCCTTTACCATTGATAAGATGTCACATCCTTGCCTATAATTTTAGTATTACTCCAGTAAGCTTTATATGCCTGACAGCCTCTTTATATGGCATATTGAGATGTAATTAAGTGCTTGGGACCCGTTAAATGCCATTGATGGTGCCCATTTCAGGAGATGGATGGTGAAGGCCACCTCATTTTATACTAATACCTACTAAAAAACAAAGTAGTGTAGGTCAGGCATAGAGAAAATGGAAGTTTTGTAAACACATATTACAACTAGTGTTTAATAGGCTGACCTCACATGTAGAGTATCCATGATATACCTTCCAGCTACTTTATCTAAATTAGAAGCAAATTGTTTGAAGATTACTTCTACCTAAATGGCAGAAAGCGCACCTATCTTGGTGATGGATAGGACAGCTTGAGGGGATATGGAGGTGGCTGTTTTTTTGATAGGTGTAATTTAAACATTTTGCTATTAATTTATGTAAAATGTCAAAGTTTTCTAACTATTAGACACACGTTAATTTTAAACACACCCCCAGGTTTACTTAGTAAAAATATAGGATAAAAACTTTTGCAACTAATTAAAATTTCCCACAGGTATAAATTTGTAGGGGATTTGATATCACTAACTTTACTGCTTAGCGTACATTTTTTTGCAAAAAAAGTATCAACAAAATACCCTGGTTTTGCTAACATCTTTTACTAGCACTTGCTACTTACAGTTACGTATATTTTACAACAGAGTATTTATGCACGTTTGTCATACTGTGTTCTGTTTCTGTGTCTTAGTTCTTGGGTGGTGTGAACAGGGTCTTATTGACCCGTTCAGTTTTTGTGCATGTGTCATGTGTTCTGACTTTACTGCTGTAGGGAAGAATATAGTGGATAGAGATCTAATGTTAGTATTTCTCTGCAGCATGTATATTATACATGTGTACCTTTGCAGCAGGCAGTTTATATGCATTTTCTGGAGCACATGCGTATTCACATCACTACTGCATGCACAGTATATGCACACTAAGCTCTGCTATGCATACGCACATGTCTGCAACATACATACACACATTTCAGTTACACACAGCTGTCTTACATACACACACCTCTCCAACACACACACAGCTCAGCTACATAGAAACACACAGCTCTCCTATGTTCACACACACACCTTTCCTATATAACAGTCAGCTCTCACACGTACACATATACGGTTTTCCCACGTTCACATACAGCTCTCCTACTTACACAAACACAGCTACCCAAAAACAAACACGGCTTTGAAACATGCACACACACATATGTGCTACTTACATTGGCACAGTACCTCAGTGGTTAGTCCCTCAGCGATGGGGTCCTTAGTTCAAATCCCACCAAGGACAACATCTGCAAGGAGTTTGTATATTCTCCCCGTATTTGCGTGGGTTTCCTCCTACATACCAAAGACATACTGATAGGAAATTTAAATTGTAAGCCCTATCGAGGACAGTGCCAATAATGTCTGTAAAGCGCTGTGGAATTAATGGCGCTATATAAATGAGTAAGGAGTTTGTATGTTCTCCCCGTGTTTGCGTGGGTTGCTCCCACATTCCAAAGACTTACTGATAGGGAATTTAGATTGTGAGCCCCATCGGGGACAGTGCCAATAATGTCTGTAAAGCGCTGTGGAATTAATGGCGCTATATAAATGAGTAAAATAAATACATACACTGTTTGCTAAACACTCGCACACAGCTTTCCTCATACACAAAAAACTCATATAGGCAGCACATACAGCTCCTCTATGTACACTCACACAAACAGATATATATATATACACAAACACATATACATCAACACAACCCCTGTATACATTACCACATTTTGAAATTCCTTTCAAGAATGTGACTGATCACATGCTGTGAAAGGGCCTTCAGCTACACAGGACGTGCAGTATTCCTGCAGGTCCTAGTTTCATTCTCTCCAGTACAGCACCAATCAGATAGATCAGTGTGGGGCAAGAACAGAGAAAACAGTTCTCTCAGTGATCAGGAAGGATGTTGTCAGCATTCTGCTCATTCAGAATAAGCTGCCTCTAGAATGTAACACACATACACTTTTTAGTAAGATTTTTCTTTGCTAAATATGCTAATTATTGTCTAGTTAAGGGTTCCCCAACTCCGGTCCTCAAGGCCCACCAACAGGTCATGTTGTCAGGATTTCCCTTGTATTGTACAGGTGATGCAATTCACCTGGGCAATACTGAGGAAATCCTGAAAACATGACCTGTTGGTGACCTTGAGGACCGGAGTTGGGGAGCCCTGGTCTAGTTGATACAGGAGTTAAAAAGTACAATTGTTTACACAGAGTCAAAACCTAGAGTTTTAGCATCCTGGGTTCTGTTGTGGTGCCTTTACCATTGATAAGATGTCACATCCTTGCCTATAATTTTAGTATTACTCCAGTAAGCTTTATATGCCTGACAGCCTCTTTATATGGCATATTGAGATGTAATTAAGTGCCTGAGACCCGTTAAATGCCATTGATGGTGCCCATTTCAGGAGATGGATGGTGAAGGCCACCTCATTTTATACTAATACCTACTAAAAAACAAAGTAGTGTAGGTCAGGCATAGAGAAAATGGAAGTTTTGTAAACACATATTACAACTAGTGTTTAATAGGCTGACCTCACATGTAGAGTATCCATGATATACCTTCCAGCTACTTTATCTAAATTAGAAGCAAATTGTTTGAAGATTACTTCTACCTAAATGGCAGAAAGCGCACCTATCTTGGTGATGGATAGGACAGCTTGAGGGGATATGGAGGTGGCTGTTTTTTTGATAGGTGTATTGTAAACATTTTGCTATTAATTTATGTAAAATTTCAAAGTTTTCTAACTATTAGACACACGTTAATTTTAAACACCCCCCCCAGGTTTACTTAGTAGAAATATAGGATAAAAACTTTTGCAACTAATTAAAATTTCCCACAGGTATAAATTTGTAGGGGATTTGATAACACTAACTTTACTGCTTAGCGTACATTTTTTTGCAAAAAAAGTATCAACAAAATACCCTGGTTTTGCTAACATCTTTTACTAGCACTTGCTACTTACAGTTACGTATATTTTACAACAGAGTATTTATGCACGTTTGTCATACTGTGTTCTGTTTCTGTGTCTTAGTTCTTGGGTGGTGTGAACAGGGTCTTATTGACCCGTTCAGTTTTTGTGCATGTGTCATGTGTTCTGACTTTACTGCTGTAGGGAAGAATATAGTGGATAGAGATCTAATGTTAGTATTTCTCTGCAGCATGTATATTATACATGTGTACCTTTGCAGCAGGCAGTTTATATGCATTTTCTGGAGCACATGCGTAATCACATCACTACTGCATGCACAGTATATGCACACTAAGCTCTGCTATGCATACGCACATGTCTGCAACATACATACACACATTTCAGTTACACACAGCTGTCTTACATACACACACCTCTCCAACACACACACAGCTCAGCTACATAGAAACACACAGCTCTCCTATGTTCACACACACACACCTTTCCTATATAACAGTCAGCTCTCACACGTACACATATACGGTTTTCCCACATTCACATACAGCTCTTCTACTTACACAAACACAGCTACCCAAAAACAAACACGGCTTTGAAACATGCACACACACATATGTGCTACTTACATTGGCACGGTACCTCAGTGGTTAGTCCCTCAGCGATGGGGTCCTTAGTTCAAATCCCACCAAGGACAACATCTGCAAGGAGTTTGTATATTCTCCCCGTATTTGCGTGGGTTTCCTCCTACATACCAAAGACATACTGATAGGAAATTTAAATTGTAAGCCCTATCGAGGACAGTGACAATAATGTCTGGAAAGCTCTGTGGAATTAATGGCGCTATATAAATGAGTAAGGAGTTTGTATGTTCTCCCCGTGTTTGCGTGGGTTGCTCCCACATTCCAAAGACTTACTGATAGGGAATTTAGATTGTGAGCCCCATCGGGGACAGTGCCAATAATGTCTGTAAAGCGCTGTGGAATTAATGGCGCTATATAAATGAGTAAAATAAATACATACACTGTTTGCTAAACACTCGCACACAGCTTTCCTCATACACAAAAAACTCATATAAGCAGCACATACAGCTCCTCTATGTACACTCACACAAACAGATATATATATATACACAAACACATATACATCAACACAACCCCTGTATACATTACCACATTTTGAAATTCCTTTCAAGAATGTGACTGATCACATGCTGTGAAAGGGCCTTCAGCTACACAGGACGTGCAGTATTCCTGCAGATCCCAGTTTCATTCTCTCCAGTACAGCACCAATCAGATTGATCAGTGTGGGGCAAGAACAGAGAAAACAGTTCTCTCAGTGATCAGGAAGGATGTTGTCAGCATTCTGCTCATTCAGAATAAGCTGCCTCTAGACTGTAACACACATACACTTTTTAGTAAGATTTTTCTTTGCTAAATATGCTAATTATTGTCTAGTTAAGGGTTCCCCAACTCCGGTCCTCAAGGCCCACCAACAGGTCATGTTGTCAGGATTTCCCTTGTATTGTACAGGTGAT
Organism: Dendrobates tinctorius; assembly: GCF_039654945.1. NCBI lineage: Eukaryota > Metazoa > Chordata > Amphibia > Anura > Dendrobatidae > Dendrobates > Dendrobates tinctorius. The sequence continues at coordinate 7,961,874 of NW_027361880.1, read as the reverse complement.
GGAATTCACCTGGGCAATACTGAGGAAATCCTGAAAACATGACCTGTTGGTGACCTTGAGGACCGGAGTTGGGGAGCCCTGGTCTAGTTGATACAGGAGTTAAAAAGTACAATTGTTTACAGAGTCAAAACCTAGAGTTTTAGCATCCTGGGTTCTGTTGTGGTGCCTTTACCATTGATAAGATGTCACATCCTTGCCTATAATTTTAGTATTACTCCAGTAAGCTTTATATGCCTGACAGCCTCTTTATATGGCATATTGAGATGTAATTAAGTGCTTGGTACCCGTTAAATGCCATTGATGGTGCCCATTTCAGGAGATGGATGGTGAAGGCCACCTCATTTTATACTAATACCTACTAAAAAACAAAGTAGTGTAGGTCAGCCATAGAGAAAATGGAAGTTTTGTAAACACATATTACAACTAGTGTTTAATAGGCTGACCTCACATGTAGAGTATCCATGATATACCTTCCAGCTACTTTATCTAAATTAGAAGCAAATTGTTTGAAGATTACGTCTACCTAAATGGCAGAAAGCGCACCTATCTTGGTGATGGATAGGACAGCTTGAGGGGATATGGAGGTGGCTGTTTTTTTGATAGGTGTAATGTAAACATTTTGCTATTAATTTATGTAAAATTTCAAAGTTTTCTAACTATTAGACACACGTTAATTTTAAACACACCCCCAGGTTTACTTAGTAAAAATATAGGATAAAAACTTTTGCAACTAATTAAAATTTCCCACAGGTATAAATTTGTAGGGGATTTGATATCACTAACTTTACTGCTTAGCGTACATTTTTTTGCAAAAAAACGTATCAACAAAATACCCTGGTTTTGCTAACATCTTTTACTAGCACTTGCTACTTACAGTTACGTATATTTTACAACAGAGTATTTATGCACGTTTGTCATACTGTGTTCTGTTTCTGTGTCTTAGTTCTTGGGTGGTGTGAACAGGGTCTTATTGACCCGTTCAGTTTTTGTGCATGTGTCATGTGTTCTGACTTTACTGCTGTAGGGAAGAATATAGTGGATAGAGATCTAATGTTAGTATTTCTCTGCAGCATGTATATTATACATGTGTACCTTTGCAGCAGGCAGTTTATATGCATTTTCTGGAGCACATGCGTAATCACATCACTACTGCATGCACAGTATATGCACACTAAGCTCTGCTATGCATACGCACATGTCTGCAACATACATACACACATTTCAGTTACACACAGCTGTCTTACATACACACACCTCTCCAACATACACACAGCTCAGCTACATAGAAACACACAGCTCTCCTATGTTCACACACACACACCTTTCCTATATAACAGTCAGCTCTCACACGTACACATATACGGTTTTCCCACATTCACATACAGCTCTTCTACTTACACAAACACAGCTACCCAAAAACAAACACGGCTTTGAAACATGCACACACACATATGTGCTACTTACATTGGCACGGTACCTCAGTGGTTAGTCCCTCAGCGATGGGGTCCTTAGTTCAAATCCCACCAAGGACAACATCTGCAAGGAGTTTGTATATTCTCCCCGTATTTGCGTGGGTTTCCTCCTACATACCAAAGACATACTGATAGGAAATTTAAATTGTAAGCCCTATCGAGGACAGTGCCAATAATGTCTGTAAAGCGCTGTGGAATTAATGGCGCTATATAAATGAGTAAGGAGTTTGTATGTTCTCCCCGTGTTTGCGTGGGTTGCTCCCACATTCCAAAGACTTACTGATAGGGAATTTAGATTGTGAGCCCCATCGGGGACAGTGCCAATAATGTCTGTAAAGCGCTGTGGAATTAATGGCGCTATATAAATGAGTAAAATAAATACATACACTGTTTGCTAAACACTCGCACACAGCTTTCCTCATACCCAAAAAACTCATATAAGCAGCACATACAGCTCCTCTATGTACACTCACACAAACAGATATATATATACACAAACACATATACATCAACACAACCCCTGTATACATTACCACATTTTGAAATTCCTTTCAAGAATGTGACTGATCACATGCTGTGAAAGGGCCTTCAGCTACACAGGACGTGCAGTATTCCTGCAGGTCCCAGTTTCATTCTCTCCAGTACAGCACCAATCAGATTGATCAGTGTGGGGCAAGAACAGAGAAAACAGTTCTCTCAGTGATCAGGAAGGATGTTGTCAGCATTCTGCTCATTCAGAATAAGCTGCCTCTAGAATGTAACACACATACACTTTTTAGTAAGATTTTTCTTTGCTAAATATGCTAATTATTGTCTAGTTAAGGGTTCCCCAACTCCGGTCCTCAAGGCCCACCAACAGGTCATGTTGTCAGGATTTCCCTTGTATTGTACAGGTGATGCAATTCACCTGGGCAATACTGATTAAATCCTGAAAACATGACCTGTTGGTGACCTTGAGGACCGGAGTTGGGGAGCCCTGGTCTAGTTGATACAGGAGTTAAAAAGTACAATTGTTAACACAGAGTCAAAACCTAAAGTTTTAGCATCCTGGGTTCTGTTGTGGTGCCTTTACCATTGATAAGATGTCACATCCTTGCCTATAATTTTAGTATTACTCCAGTTAGCTTTATATGCCTGACAGCCTCTTTATATGGCATATTGAGATGTAATTAAGTGCCTGAGACCCGTTAAATGCCATTGATGGTGCCCATTTCAGGAGATGGATGGTGAAGGCCACCTCATTTTATACTAATACCTACTAAAAAACAAAGTAGTGTAGGTCAGGCATAGAGAAAATGGAAGTTTTGTAAACACATATTACAACTAGTGTTTAATAGGCTGACCTCACATGTAGAGTATCCATGATATACCTTCCAGCTACTTTATCTAAATTAGAAGCAAATTGTTTGAAGGTTACTTCTACCTAAATGGCAGAAAGCGCACCTATCTTGGTGATGGATAGGACAGCTTGAGGGGATATGGAGGTGGCTGTTTTTTTGATAGGTGTATTGTAAACATTTTGCTATTAATTTATGTAAAATTTCAAAGTTTTCTAACTATTAGACACAAGTTAATTTTAAACACACCCCCAGGTTTACTTAGTAGAAATATAGGATAAAAACTTTTGCAACTAATTAAAATTTCCCACAGGTATAAATTTGTAGGGGATTTGATAACACTAACTTTACTGCTTAGCGTACATTTTTTTGCAAAAAAAGTATCAACAAAATACCCTGGTTTTGCTAACATCTTTTACTAGCACTTGCTACTTACAGTTACGTATATTTTACAACAGAGTATTTATGCACGTTTGTCATACTGTGTTCTGTTTCTGTGTCTTAGTTCTTGGGTGGTGTGAACAGGGTCTTATTGACCCGTTCAGTTTTTGTGCATGTGTCATGTGTTCTGAATTTACTGCTGTACGGAAGAATATAGTGGATAGAGATCTAATGTTAGTATTTCTCTGCAGCATGTATATTATACATGTGTACCTTTGCAGCAGGCAGTTTATATGCATTTTCTGGAGCACATGCGTAATCACATCACTACTGCATGCACAGTATATGCACACTAAGCTCTGCTATGCATACGCACATGTCTGCAACATACATACACACATTTCAGTTACACACAGCTGTCTTACATACACACACCTCTCCAACACACACACAGCTCAGCTACATAGAAACACACAGCTCTCCTATGTTCACACACACCTTTCCTATATAACAGTCATCTCTCACACGTACACATATATGGTTTTCCCACATTCACATACAGCTCTTCTACTTACACAAACACAGCTACCCAAAAACAAACACGGCTTTGAAACATGCACACACACATATGTGCTACTTACATTGGCACGGTACCTCAGTGGTTATTCCCTCAGCGATGGGGTCCTTAGTTCAAATCCCACCAAGGACAACATCTGCAAGGAGTTTGTATATTCTCCCCGTATTTGCGTGGGTTTCCTCCTACATACCAAAGACATGCTGATAGGAAATTTAAATTGTAAGCCCTATCGAGGACAGTGCCAATAATGTCTGTAAAGCGCTGTGGAATTAATGGCGCTATATAAATGAGTGAGGAGTTTGTATGTTCTCCCCGTGTTTGCGTGGGTTGCTCCCACATTCCAAAGACTTACTGATAGGGAATTTAGATTGTGAGCCCCATCGGGGACAGTGCCAATAATGTCTGTAAAGCGCTGTGGAATTAATGGCGCTATATAAATGAGTAAAATAATTACATACACTGTTTGCTAAACACTCGCACACACCTTTCCTCATACACAAAAAACTCATATAAGCAGCACATACAGCTCCTCTATGTACACTCACACAAACAGATATATATATATACACAAACACATATACATCAACACAACCCCTGTATACATTACCACATTTTGAAATTCCTTTCAAGAATGTGACTGATCACATGCTGTGAAAGGGCCTTCAGCTACACAGGACGTGCAGTATTCCTGCAGGTCCCAGTTTCATTCTCTCCAGTACAGCACCAATCAGATAGATCAGTGTGGGGCAAGAACAGAGAAAACAGTTCTCTCAGTGATCAGGAAGGATGTTGTCAGCATTCTGCTCATTCAGAATAAGCTGCCTCTAGACTGTAACACACATACACTTTTTAGTAAGATTTTTCTTTGCTAAATATGCTAATTATTGTCTAGTTAAGGGTTCCCCAACTCCGGTCCTCAAGGCCCACCAACAGGTCATGTTGTCAGGATTTCCCTTGTATTGTACAGGTGATGCAATTCACCTGGGCAATACTGAGGAAATCCTGAAAACATGACCTGTTGGTGACCTTGAGGACCGGAGTTGGGGAGCCCTGGTCTAGTTGATACAGGAGTTAAAAAGTACAATTGTTTACAGAGTCAAAACCTAGAGTTTTAGCATCCTGGGTTCTGTTGTGGTGCCTTTACCATTGATAAGATGTCACATCCTTGCCTATAATTTTAGTATTACTCCAGTAAGCTTTATATGCCTGACAGCCTCTTTATATGGCATATTGAGATGTAATTAAGTGCTTGGGACCCGTTAAATGCCATTGATGGTGCCCATTTCAGGAGATGGATGGTGAAGGCCACCTCATTTTATACTAATACCTACTAAAAAACAAAGTAGTGTAGGTCAGGCATAGAGAAAATGGAAGTTTTGTAAACACATATTACAACTAGTGTTTAATAGGCTGACCTCACATGTAGAGTATCCATGATATACCTTCCAGCTACTTTATCTAAATTAGAAGCAAATTGTTTGAAGATTACTTCTACCTAAATGGCAGAAAGCGCACCTATCTTGGTGATGGATAGGACAGCTTGAGGGGATATGGAGGTGGCTGTTTTTTTGATAGGTGTAATGTAAACATTTTGCTATTAATTTATGTAAAATGTCAAAGTTTTCTAACTATTAGACACATGTTAATTTTAAACACACCCCCAGGTTTACTTAGTAAAAATATAGGATAAAAACTTTTGCAACTAATTAAAATTTCCCACAGGTATAAATTTGTAGGGGATTTGATAACACTAACTTTACTGCTTAGCGTACATTTTTTTGCAAAAAAAGTATCAACAAAATACCCTGGTTTTGCTAACATCTTTTACTAGCACTTGCTACTTACAGTTACGTATATTTTACAACAGAGTATTTATGCACGTTTGTCATACTGTGTTCTGTTTCTGTGTCTTAGTTCTTGGGTGGTGTGAACAGGGTCTTATTGACCCGTTCAGTTTTTGTGCATGTGTCATGTGTTCTGACTTTACTGCTGTAGGGAAGAATATAGTGGATAGAGATCTAATGTTAGTATTTCTCTGCAGCATGTATATTATACATGTGTACCTTTGCAGCAGGCAGTTTATATGCATTTTCTGGAGCACATGCATAATCACATCACTACTGCATGCACAGTATATGCACACTAAGCTCTGCTATGCATACGCACATGTCTGCAACATACATACACACATTTCAGTTACACACAGCTGTCTTACATACACACACCTCTCCAACACACACACAGCTCAGCTACATAGAAACACACAGCTCTCCTATGTTCACACACACACACCTTTCCTATATAACAGTCAGCTCTCACACGTACACATATACGGTTTTCCCACATTCACATACAGCTCTTCTACTTACACAAACACAGCTACCCAAAAACAAACACGGCTTTGAAACATGCACACACACATATGTGCTACTTACATTGGCACGGTACCTCAGTGGTTAGTCCCTCAGCGATGGGGTCCTTAGTTCAAATCCCACCAAGGACAACATCTGCAAGGAGTTTGTATATTCTCCCCGTATTTGCGTGGGTTTCCTCCTACATACCAAAGACATACTGATAGGAAATTTAAATTGTAAGCCCTATCGAGGACAGTGACAATAATGTCTGGAAAGCTCTGTGGAATTAATGGCGCTATATAAATGAGTAAGGAGTTTGTATGTTCTCCCCGTGTTTGCGTGGGTTGCTCCCACATTCCAAAGACTTACTGATAGGGAATTTAGATTGTGAGCCCCATCGGGGACAGTGCCAATAATGTCTGTAAAGCGCTGTGGAATTAATGGCGCTATATAAATGAGTAAAATAAATACATACACTGTTTGCTAAACACTCGCACACAGCTTTCCTCATACACAAAAAACTCATATAAGCAGCACATACAGCTCCTCTATGTACACTCACACAAACAGATATATATATATACACAAACACATATACATCAACACAACCCCTGTATACATTACCACATTTTGAAATTCCTTTCAAGAATGTGACTGATCACATGCTGTGAAAGGGCCTTCAGCTACACAGGACGTGCAGTATTCCTGCAGATCCCAGTTTCATTCTCTCCAGTACAGCACCAATCAGATTGATCAGTGTGGGGCAAGAACAGAGAAAACAGTTCTCTCAGTGATCAGGAAGGATGTTGTCAGCATTCTGCTCATTCAGAATAAGCTGCCTCTAGACTGTAACACACATACACTTTTTAGTAAGATTTTTCTTTGCTAAATATGCTAATTATTGTCTAGTTAAGGGTTCCCCAACTCCGGTCCTCAAGGCCCACCAACAGGTCATGTTGTCAGGATTTCCCTTGTATTGTACAGGTGATGGAATTCACCTGGGCAATACTGAGGAAATCCTGAAAACATGACCTGTTGGTGACCTTGAGGACCGGAGTTGGGGAGCCCTGGTCTAGTTGATACAGGAGTTAAAAAGTACAATTGTTTACAGAGTCAAAACCTAGAGTTTTAGCATCCTGGGTTCTGTTGTGGTGCCTTTACCATTGATAAGATGTCACATCCTTGCCTATAATTTTAGTATTACTCCAGTAAGCTTTATATGCCTGACAGCCTCTTTATATGGCATATTGAGATGTAATTAAGTGCTTGGTACCCGTTAAATGCCATTGATGGTGCCCATTTCAGGAGATGGATGGTGAAGGCCACCTCATTTTATACTAATACCTACTAAAAAACAAAGTAGTGTAGGTCAGCCATAGAGAAAATGGAAGTTTTGTAAACACATATTACAACTAGTGTTTAATAGGCTGACCTCACATGTAGAGTATCCATGATATACCTTCCAGCTACTTTATCTAAATTAGAAGCAAATTGTTTGAAGATTACGTCTACCTAAATGGCAGAAAGCGCACCTATCTTGGTGATGGATAGGACAGCTTGAGGGGATATGGAGGTGGCTGTTTTTTTGATAGGTGTAATGTAAACATTTTGCTATTAATTTATGTAAAATTTCAAAGTTTTCTAACTATTAGACACACGTTAATTTTAAACACACCCCCAGGTTTACTTAGTAAAAATATAGGATAAAAACTTTTGCAACTAATTAAAATTTCCCACAGGTATAAATTTGTAGGGGATTTGATATCACTAACTTTACTGCTTAGCGTACATTTTTTTGCAAAAAAACGTATCAACAAAATACCCTGGTTTTGCTAACATCTTTTACTAGCACTTGCTACTTACAGTTACGTATATTTTACAACAGAGTATTTATGCACGTTTGTCATACTGTGTTCTGTTTCTGTGTCTTAGTTCTTGGGTGGTGTGAACAGGGTCTTATTGACCCGTTCAGTTTTTGTGCATGTGTCATGTGTTCTGACTTTACTGCTGTAGGGAAGAATATAGTGGATAGAGATCTAATGTTAGTATTTCTCTGCAGCATGTATATTATACATGTGTACCTTTGCAGCAGGCAGTTTATATGCATTTTCTGGAGCACATGCGTAATCACATCACTACTGCATGCACAGTATATGCACACTAAGCTCTGCTATGCATACGCACATGTCTGCAACATACATACACACATTTCAGTTACACACAGCTGTCTTACATACACACACCTCTCCAACATACACACAGCTCAGCTACATAGAAACACACAGCTCTCCTATGTTCACACACACACACCTTTCCTATATAACAGTCAGCTCTCACACGTACACATATACGGTTTTCCCACATTCACATACAGCTCTTCTACTTACACAAACACAGCTACCCAAAAACAAACACGGCTTTGAAACATGCACACACACATATGTGCTACTTACATTGGCACGGTACCTCAGTGGTTAGTCCCTCAGCGATGGGGTCCTTAGTTCAAATCCCACCAAGGACAACATCTGCAAGGAGTTTGTATATTCTCCCCGTATTTGCGTGGGTTTCCTCCTACATACCAAAGACATACTGATAGGAAATTTAAATTGTAAGCCCTATCGAGGACAGTGCCAATAATGTCTGTAAAGCGCTGTGGAATTAATGGCGCTATATAAATGAGTAAGGAGTTTGTATGTTCTCCCCGTGTTTGCGTGGGTTGCTCCCACATTCCAAAGACTTACTGATAGGGAATTTAGATTGTGAGCCCCATCGGGGACAGTGCCAATAATGTCTGTAAAGCGCTGTGGAATTAATGGCGCTATATAAATGAGTAAAATAAATACATACACTGTTTGCTAAACACTCGCACACAGCTTTCCTCATACCCAAAAAACTCATATAAGCAGCACATACAGCTCCTCTATGTACACTCACACAAACAGATATATATATACACAAACACATATACATCAACACAACCCCTGTATACATTACCACATTTTGAAATTCCTTTCAAGAATGTGACTGATCACATGCTGTGAAAGGGCCTTCAGCTACACAGGACGTGCAGTATTCCTGCAGGTCCCAGTTTCATTCTCTCCAGTACAGCACCAATCAGATTGATCAGTGTGGGGCAAGAACAGAGAAAACAGTTCTCTCAGTGATCAGGAAGGATGTTGTCAGCATTCTGCTCATTCAGAATAAGCTGCCTCTAGAATGTAACACACATACACTTTTTAGTAAGATTTTTCTTTGCTAAATATGCTAATTATTGTCTAGTTAAGGGTTCCCCAACTCCGGTCCTCAAGGCCCACCAACAGGTCATGTTGTCAGGATTTCCCTTGTATTGTACAGGTGATGCAATTCACCTGGGCAATACTGATTAAATCCTGAAAACATGACCTGTTGGTGACCTTGAGGACCGGAGTTGGGGAGCCCTGGTCTAGTTGATACAGGAGTTAAAAAGTACAATTGTTAACACAGAGTCAAAACCTAAAGTTTTAGCATCCTGGGTTCTGTTGTGGTGCCTTTACCATTGATAAGATGTCACATCCTTGCCTATAATTTTAGTATTACTCCAGTTAGCTTTATATGCCTGACAGCCTCTTTATATGGCATATTGAGATGTAATTAAGTGCCTGAGACCCGTTAAATGCCATTGATGGTGCCCATTTCAGGAGATGGATGGTGAAGGCCACCTCATTTTATACTAATACCTACTAAAAAACAAAGTAGTGTAGGTCAGGCATAGAGAAAATGGAAGTTTTGTAAACACATATTACAACTAGTGTTTAATAGGCTGACCTCACATGTAGAGTATCCATGATATACCTTCCAGCTACTTTATCTAAATTAGAAGCAAATTGTTTGAAGGTTACTTCTACCTAAATGGCAGAAAGCGCACCTATCTTGGTGATGGATAGGACAGCTTGAGGGGATATGGAGGTGGCTGTTTTTTTGATAGGTGTATTGTAAACATTTTGCTATTAATTTATGTAAAATTTCAAAGTTTTCTAACTATTAGACACAAGTTAATTTTAAACACACCCCCAGGTTTACTTAGTAGAAATATAGGATAAAAACTTTTGCAACTAATTAAAATTTCCCACAGGTATAAATTTGTAGGGGATTTGATAACACTAACTTTACTGCTTAGCGTACATTTTTTTGCAAAAAAAGTATCAACAAAATACCCTGGTTTTGCTAACATCTTTTACTAGCACTTGCTACTTACAGTTACGTATATTTTACAACAGAGTATTTATGCACGTTTGTCATACTGTGTTCTGTTTCTGTGTCTTAGTTCTTGGGTGGTGTGAACAGGGTCTTATTGACCCGTTCAGTTTTTGTGCATGTGTCATGTGTTCTGAATTTACTGCTGTACGGAAGAATATAGTGGATAGAGATCTAATGTTAGTATTTCTCTGCAGCATGTATATTATACATGTGTACCTTTGCAGCAGGCAGTTTATATGCATTTTCTGGAGCACATGCGTAATCACATCACTACTGCATGCACAGTATATGCACACTAAGCTCTGCTATGCATACGCACATGTCTGCAACATACATACACACATTTCAGTTACACACAGCTGTCTTACATACACACACCTCTCCAACACACACACAGCTCAGCTACATAGAAACACACAGCTCTCCTATGTTCACACACACCTTTCCTATATAACAGTCATCTCTCACACGTACACATATATGGTTTTCCCACATTCACATACAGCTCTTCTACTTACACAAACACAGCTACCCAAAAACAAACACGGCTTTGAAACATGCACACACACATATGTGCTACTTACATTGGCACGGTACCTCAGTGGTTATTCCCTCAGCGATGGGGTCCTTAGTTCAAATCCCACCAAGGACAACATCTGCAAGGAGTTTGTATATTCTCCCCGTATTTGCGTGGGTTTCCTCCTACATACCAAAGACATGCTGATAGGAAATTTAAATTGTAAGCCCTATCGAGGACAGTGCCAATAATGTCTGTAAAGCGCTGTGGAATTAATGGCGCTATATAAATGAGTGAGGAGTTTGTATGTTCTCCCCGTGTTTGCGTGGGTTGCTCCCACATTCCAAAGACTTACTGATAGGGAATTTAGATTGTGAGCCCCATCGGGGACAGTGCCAATAATGTCTGTAAAGCGCTGTGGAATTAATGGCGCTATATAAATGAGTAAAATAATTACATACACTGTTTGCTAAACACTCGCACACACCTTTCCTCATACACAAAAAACTCATATAAGCAGCACATACAGCTCCTCTATGTACACTCACACAAACAGATATATATATATACACAAACACATATACATCAACACAACCCCTGTATACATTACCACATTTTGAAATTCCTTTCAAGAATGTGACTGATCACATGCTGTGAAAGGGCCTTCAGCTACACAGGACGTGCAGTATTCCTGCAGGTCCCAGTTTCATTCTCTCCAGTACAGCACCAATCAGATAGATCAGTGTGGGGCAAGAACAGAGAAAACAGTTCTCTCAGTGATCAGGAAGGATGTTGTCAGCATTCTGCTCATTCAGAATAAGCTGCCTCTAGACTGTAACACACATACACTTTTTAGTAAGATTTTTCTTTGCTAAATATGCTAATTATTGTCTAGTTAAGGGTTCCCCAACTCCGGTCCTCAAGGCCCACCAACAGGTCATGTTGTCAGGATTTCCCTTGTATTGTACAGGTGATGCAATTCACCTGGGCAATACTGAGGAAATCCTGAAAACATGACCTGTTGGTGACCTTGAGGACCGGAGTTGGGGAGCCCTGGTCTAGTTGATACAGGAGTTAAAAAGTACAATTGTTTACAGAGTCAAAACCTAGAGTTTTAGCATCCTGGGTTCTGTTGTGGTGCCTTTACCATTGATAAGATGTCACATCCTTGCCTATAATTTTAGTATTACTCCAGTAAGCTTTATATGCCTGACAGCCTCTTTATATGGCATATTGAGATGTAATTAAGTGCTTGGGACCCGTTAAATGCCATTGATGGTGCCCATTTCAGGAGATGGATGGTGAAGGCCACCTCATTTTATACTAATACCTACTAAAAAACAAAGTAGTGTAGGTCAGGCATAGAGAAAATGGAAGTTTTGTAAACACATATTACAACTAGTGTTTAATAGGCTGACCTCACATGTAGAGTATCCATGATATACCTTCCAGCTACTTTATCTAAATTAGAAGCAAATTGTTTGAAGATTACTTCTACCTAAATGGCAGAAAGCGCACCTATCTTGGTGATGGATAGGACAGCTTGAGGGGATATGGAGGTGGCTGTTTTTTTGATAGGTGTAATGTAAACATTTTGCTATTAATTTATGTAAAATGTCAAAGTTTTCTAACTATTAGACACATGTTAATTTTAAACACACCCCCAGGTTTACTTAGTAAAAATATAGGATAAAAACTTTTGCAACTAATTAAAATTTCCCACAGGTATAAATTTGTAGGGGATTTGATAACACTAACTTTACTGCTTAGCGTACATTTTTTTGCAAAAAAAGTATCAACAAAATACCCTGGTTTTGCTAACATCTTTTACTAGCACTTGCTACTTACAGTTACGTATATTTTACAACAGAGTATTTATGCACGTTTGTCATACTGTGTTCTGTTTCTGTGTCTTAGTTCTTGGGTGGTGTGAACAGGGTCTTATTGACCCGTTCAGTTTTTGTGCATGTGTCATGTGTTCTGACTTTACTGCTGTAGGGAAGAATATAGTGGATAGAGATCTAATGTTAGTATTTCTCTGCAGCATGTATATTATACATGTGTACCTTTGCAGCAGGCAGTTTATATGCATTTTCTGGAGCACATGCATAATCACATCACTACTGCATGCACAGTATATGCACACTAAGCTCTGCTATGCATACGCACATGTCTGCAACATACATACACACATTTCAGTTACACACAGCTGTCTTACATACACACACCTCTCCAACACACACACAGCTCAGCTACATAGAAACACACAGCTCTCCTATGTTCACACACACACACCTTTCCTATATAACAGTCAGCTCTCACACGTACACATATACGGTTTTCCCACATTCACATACAGCTCTTCTACTTACACAAACACAGCTACCCAAAAACAAACACGGCTTTGAAACATGCACACACACATATGTGCTACTTACATTGGCACGGTACCTCAGTGGTTAGTCCCTCAGCGATGGGGTCCTTAGTTCAAATCCCACCAAGGACAACATCTGCAAGGAGTTTGTATATTCTCCCCGTATTTGCGTGGGTTTCCTCCTACATACCAAAGACATACTGATAGGAAATTTAAATTGTAAGCCCTATCGAGGACAGTGACAATAATGTCTGGAAAGCTCTGTGGAATTAATGGCGCTATATAAATGAGTAAGGAGTTTGTATGTTCTCCCCGTGTTTGCGTGGGTTGCTCCCACATTCCAAAGACTTACTGATAGGGAATTTAGATTGTGAGCCCCATCGGGGACAGTGCCAATAATGTCTGTAAAGCGCTGTGGAATTAATGGCGCTATATAAATGAGTAAAATAAATACATACACTGTTTGCTAAACACTCGCACACAGCTTTCCTCATACACAAAAAACTCATATAAGCAGCACATACAGCTCCTCTATGTACACTCACACAAACAGATATATATATATACACAAACACATATACATCAACACAACCCCTGTATACATTACCACATTTTGAAATTCCTTTCAAGAATGTGACTGATCACATGCTGTGAAAGGGCCTTCAGCTACACAGGACGTGCAGTATTCCTGCAGATCCCAGTTTCATTCTCTCCAGTACAGCACCAATCAGATTGATCAGTGTGGGGCAAGAACAGAGAAAACAGTTCTCTCAGTGATCAGGAAGGATGTTGTCAGCATTCTGCTCATTCAGAATAAGCTGCCTCTAGACTGTAACACACATACACTTTTTAGTAAGATTTTTCTTTGCTAAATATGCTAATTATTGTCTAGTTAAGGGTTCCCCAACTCCGGTCCTCAAGGCCCACCAACAGGTCATGTTGTCAGGATTTCCCTTGTATTGTACAGGTGATGGAATTCACCTGGGCAATACTGAGGAAATCCTGAAAACATGACCTGTTGGTGACCTTGAGGACCGGAGTTGGGGAGCCCTGGTCTAGTTGATACAGGAGTTAAAAAGTACAATTGTTTACAGAGTCAAAACCTAGAGTTTTAGCATCCTGGGTTCTGTTGTGGTGCCTTTACCATTGATAAGATGTCACATCCTTGCCTATAATTTTAGTATTACTCCAGTAAGCTTTATATGCCTGACAGCCTCTTTATATGGCATATTGAGATGTAATTAAGTGCTTGGTACCCGTTAAATGCCATTGATGGTGCCCATTTCAGGAGATGGATGGTGAAGGCCACCTCATTTTATACTAATACCTACTAAAAAACAAAGTAGTGTAGGTCAGCCATAGAGAAAATGGAAGTTTTGTAAACACATATTACAACTAGTGTTTAATAGGCTGACCTCACATGTAGAGTATCCATGATATACCTTCCAGCTACTTTATCTAAATTAGAAGCAAATTGTTTGAAGATTACTTCTACCTAAATGGCAGAAAGCGCACCTATCTTGGTGATGGATAGGACAGCTTGAGGGGATATGGAGGTGGCTGTTTTTTTGATAGGTGTATTGTAAACATTTTGCTACTAATTTATGTAAAATTTCAAAGTTTTCTAACTATTAGACACACGTTAATTTTAAACACACCCCCAGGTTTACTTAGTAGAAATATAGGATAAAAACTTTTGCAACTAATTAAAATTTCCCACAGGTATAAATTTGTAGGGGATTTGATAACACTAACTTTACTGCTTAGCGTACATTTTTTTGCAAAAAAAGTATCAACAAAATACCCTGGTTTTGCTAACATCTTTTACTAGCACTTGCTACTTACAGTTACGTATATTTTACAACAGAGAATTTATGCACGTTTGTCATACTGTGTTCTGTTTCTGTGTCTTAGTTCTTGGGTGGTGTGAACAGGGTCTTATTGACCTGTTCAGTTTTTGTGCATGTGTCATGTGTTCTGACTTTACTGCTGTAGGGAAGAATATAGTGGATAGAGATCTAATGTTAGTATTTCTCTGCAGCATGTATATTATACATGTGTACCTTTGCAGCAGGCAGTTTATATGCATTTTCTGGAGCACATGCGTAATCACATCACTACTGCATGCACAGTATATGCACACTAAGCTCTGCTATGCATACGCACATGTCTGCAACATACATACACACATTTCAGTTACACACAGCTGTCTTACATACACACACCTCTCCAACACACACACAGCTCAGCTACATAGAAACACACAGCTCTCCTATGTTCACACACACACCTTTCCTATATAACAGTCAGCTCTCACACGTACACATATACGGTTTTCCCACATTCACATACAGCTCTTCTACTTACACAAACACAGCTACCCAAAAACAAACACGGCTTTGAAACATGCACACACACATATGTGCTACTTACATTGGCACGGTACCTCAGTGGTTAGTCCCTCAGCGATGGGGTCCTTAGTTCAAATCCCACCAAGGACAACATCTGCAAGGAGTTTGTATATTCTCCCCGTATTTGCGTGGGTTTCCTCCTACATACCAAAGACATACTGATAGGAAATTTAAATTGTAAGCCCTATCGAGGACAGCGCCAATAATGTCTGTAAAGCGCTGTGGAATTAATGGCGCTATATAAATGAGTAAGGAGTTTGTATGTTCTCCTCGTGTTTGCGTGGGTTGCTCCCACATTCCAAAGACTTACTGATAGGGAATTTAGATTGTGAGCCCCATCGGGGACAGTGCCAATAATGTCTGTAAAGCGCTGTGGAATTAATGGCGCTATATAAATGAGTAAAATAAATACATACACTGTTTGCTAAACACTCGCACACAGCTTTCCTCATACACAAAAAACTCATATAAGCAGCACATACAGCTCCTCTATGTACACTCACACAAACAGATATATATATATATATACACAAACACATATACATCAACACAACCCCTGTATACATTACCACATTTTGAAATTCCTTTCAAGAATGTGACTGATCACATGCTGTGAAAGGGCCTTCAGCTACACAGGACGTGCAGTATTCCTGCAGGTCCCAGTTTCATTCTCTCCAGTACAGCACCAATCAGATAGATCAGTGTGGGGCAAGAACAGAGAAAACAGTTCTCTCAGTGATCAGGAAGGATGTTGTCAGCATTCTGCTCATTCAGAATAAGCTGCCTCTAGAATGTAACACACATACACTTTTTAGTAAGATTTTTCTTTGCTAAATATGCTAATTATTGTCTAGTTAAGGGTTCCCCAACTCCGGTCCTCAAGGCCCACCAACAGGTCATGTTGTCAGGATTTCCCTTGTATTGTACAGGTGATGCAATTCACCTGGGCAATACTGAGGAAATCCTGAAAACATGACCTGTTGGTGACCTTGAGGACCGGAGTTGGGGAGCCCTGGTCTAGTTAATACAGGAGTTAAAAAGTACAATTGTTTACACAGAGTCAAAACCTAGAGTTTTAGCATCCTGGGTTCTGTTGTGGTGCCTTTACCATTGATAAGATGTCACATCCTTGCCTATAATTTTAGTATTACTCCAGTAAGCTTTATATGCCTGACAGCCTCTTTATATGGCATATTGAGATGTAATTAAGTGCCTGAGACCCGTTAAATGCCATTGATGGTGCCCATTTCAGGAGATGGATGGTGAAGGCCACCTCATTTTATACTAATACCTACTAAAAAACAAAGTAGTGTAGGTCAGGCATAGAGAAAATGGAAGTTTTGTAAACACATATTACAACTAGTGTTTAATAGGCTGACCTCACATGTAGAGTATCCATGATATACCTTCCAGCTACTTTATCTAAATTAGAAGCAAATTGTTTGAAGATTACTTCTACCTAAATGGCAGAAAGCGCACCTATCTTGGTGATGGATAGGACAGCTTGAGGGGATATGGAGGTGGCTGTTTTTTGATAGGTGTATTGTAAACATTTTGCTACTAATTTATGTAAAATTTCAAAGTTTTCTAACTATTAGACACACGTTAATTTTAAACACACCCCCAGGTTTACTTAGTAGAAATATAGGATAAAAACTTTTGCAACTAATTAAAATTTCCCACAGGTATAAATTTGTAGGGGATTTGATAACACTAACTTTACTGCTTAGCGTACATTTTTTTGCAAAAAAAGTATCAACAAAATACCCTGGTTTTGCTAACATCTTTTACTAGCACTTGCTACTTACAGTTACGTATATTTTACAACAGAGAATTTATGCACGTTTGTCATACTGTGTTCTGTTTCTGTGTCTTAGTTCTTGGGTGGTGTGAACAGGGTCTTATTGACCCGTTCAGTTTTTGTGCATGTGTCATGTGTTCTGACTTTACTGCTGTAGGGAAGAATATAGTGGATAGAGATCTAATGTTAGTATTTCTCTGCAGCATGTATATTATACATGTGTACCTTTGCAGCAGGCAGTTTATATGCATTTTCTGGAGCACATGCATAATCACATCACTACTGCATGCACAGTATATGCACACTAAGCTCTGCTATGCATACGCACATGTCTGCAACATACATACACACATTTCAGTTACACACAGCTGTCTTACATACACACACCTCTCCAACACACACACAGCTCAGCTACATAGAAACACACAGCTCTCCTATGTTCACACACACACACCTTTCCTATATAACAGTCAGCTCTCACACGTACACATATACGGTTTTCCCACATTCACATACAGCTCTTCTACTTACACAAACACAGCTACCCAAAAACAAACACGGCTTTGAAACATGCACACACACATATGTGCTACTTACATTGGCACGGTACCTCAGTGGTTAGTCCCTCAGCGATGGGGTCCTTAGTTCAAATCCCACCAAGGACAACATCTGCAAGGAGTTTGTATATTCTCCCCGTATTTGCGTGGGTTTCCTCCTACATACCAAAGACATACTGATAGGAAATTTAAATTGTAAGCCCTATCGAGGACAGTGACAATAATGTCTGTAAAGCGCTGTGGAATTAATGGCGCTATATAAATGAGTAAGGAGTTTGTTCTCCCTGTGTTTGCGTGGGTTGCTCCCACATTCCAAAGACTTACTGATAGGGAATTTAGATTGTGAGCCCCATCGGGGACAGTGCCAATAATGTCTGTAAAGCGCTGTGGAATTAATGGCGCTATATAAATGAGTAAAATAAATACATACACTGTTTGCTAAACACTCGCACACAGCTTTCCTCATACACAAAAAACTCATATAAGCAGCACATACAGCTCCTCTATGTACACTCACACAAACAGATATATATATATATATACACAAACACATATACATCAACACAACCCCTGTATACATTACCACATTTTGAAATTCCTTTCAAGAATGTGACTGATCACATGCTGTGAAAGGGCCTTCAGCTACACAGGACGTGCAGTATTCCTGCAGATCCCAGTTTCATTCTCTCCAGTACAGCACCAATCAGATTGATCAGTGTGGGGCAAGAACAGAGAAAACAGTTCTCTCAGTGATCAGGAAGGATGTTGTCAGCATTCTGCTCATTCAGAATAAGCTGCCTCTAGACTGTAACACACATACACTTTTTAGTAAGATTTTTCTTTGCTAAATATGCTAATTATTGTCTAGTTAAGGGTTCCCCAACTCCGGTCCTCAAGGCCCACCAACAGGTCATGTTGTCAGGATTTCCCTTGTATTGTACAGGTGATGGAATTCACCTGGGCAATACTGAGGAAATCCTGAAAACATGACCTGTTGGTGACCTTGAGGACCGGAGTTGGGGAGCCCTGGTCTAGTTGATACAGGAGTTAAAAAGTACAATTGTTTACAGAGTCAAAACCTAGAGTTTTAGCATCCTGGGTTCTGTTGTGGTGCCTTTACCATTGATAAGATGTCACATCCTTGCCTATAATTTTAGTATTACTCCAGTAAGCTTTATATGCCTGACAGCCTCTTTATATGGCATATTGAGATGTAATTAAGTGCTTGGGACCCGTTAAATGCCATTGATGGTGCCCATTTCAGGAGATGGATGGTGAAGGCCACCTCATTTTATACTAATACCTACTAAAAAACAAAGTAGTGTAGGTCAGGCATAGAGAAAATGGAAGTTTTGTAAACACATATTACAACTAGTGTTTAATAGGCTGACCTCACATGTAGAGTATCCATGATATACCTTCCAGCTACTTTATCTAAATTAGAAGCAAATTGTTTGAAGATTACTTCTACCTAAATGGCAGAAAGCGCACCTATCTTGGTGATGGATAGGACAGCTTGAGGGGATATGGAGGTGGCTGTTTTTTTGATAGGTGTAATTTAAACATTTTGCTATTAATTTATGTAAAATGTCAAAGTTTTCTAACTATTAGACACACGTTAATTTTAAACACACCCCCAGGTTTACTTAGTAAAAATATAGGATAAAAACTTTTGCAACTAATTAAAATTTCCCACAGGTATAAATTTGTAGGGGATTTGATATCACTAACTTTACTGCTTAGCGTACATTTTTTTGCAAAAAAAGTATCAACAAAATACCCTGGTTTTGCTAACATCTTTTACTAGCACTTGCTACTTACAGTTACGTATATTTTACAACAGAGTATTTATGCACGTTTGTCATACTGTGTTCTGTTTCTGTGTCTTAGTTCTTGGGTGGTGTGAACAGGGTCTTATTGACCCGTTCAGTTTTTGTGCATGTGTCATGTGTTCTGACTTTACTGCTGTAGGGAAGAATATAGTGGATAGAGATCTAATGTTAGTATTTCTCTGCAGCATGTATATTATACATGTGTACCTTTGCAGCAGGCAGTTTATATGCATTTTCTGGAGCACATGCGTATTCACATCACTACTGCATGCACAGTATATGCACACTAAGCTCTGCTATGCATACGCACATGTCTGCAACATACATACACACATTTCAGTTACACACAGCTGTCTTACATACACACACCTCTCCAACACACACACAGCTCAGCTACATAGAAACACACAGCTCTCCTATGTTCACACACACACCTTTCCTATATAACAGTCAGCTCTCACACGTACACATATACGGTTTTCCCACGTTCACATACAGCTCTCCTACTTACACAAACACAGCTACCCAAAAACAAACACGGCTTTGAAACATGCACACACACATATGTGCTACTTACATTGGCACAGTACCTCAGTGGTTAGTCCCTCAGCGATGGGGTCCTTAGTTCAAATCCCACCAAGGACAACATCTGCAAGGAGTTTGTATATTCTCCCCGTATTTGCGTGGGTTTCCTCCTACATACCAAAGACATACTGATAGGAAATTTAAATTGTAAGCCCTATCGAGGACAGTGCCAATAATGTCTGTAAAGCGCTGTGGAATTAATGGCGCTATATAAATGAGTAAGGAGTTTGTATGTTCTCCCCGTGTTTGCGTGGGTTGCTCCCACATTCCAAAGACTTACTGATAGGGAATTTAGATTGTGAGCCCCATCGGGGACAGTGCCAATAATGTCTGTAAAGCGCTGTGGAATTAATGGCGCTATATAAATGAGTAAAATAAATACATACACTGTTTGCTAAACACTCGCACACAGCTTTCCTCATACACAAAAAACTCATATAGGCAGCACATACAGCTCCTCTATGTACACTCACACAAACAGATATATATATATACACAAACACATATACATCAACACAACCCCTGTATACATTACCACATTTTGAAATTCCTTTCAAGAATGTGACTGATCACATGCTGTGAAAGGGCCTTCAGCTACACAGGACGTGCAGTATTCCTGCAGGTCCTAGTTTCATTCTCTCCAGTACAGCACCAATCAGATAGATCAGTGTGGGGCAAGAACAGAGAAAACAGTTCTCTCAGTGATCAGGAAGGATGTTGTCAGCATTCTGCTCATTCAGAATAAGCTGCCTCTAGAATGTAACACACATACACTTTTTAGTAAGATTTTTCTTTGCTAAATATGCTAATTATTGTCTAGTTAAGGGTTCCCCAACTCCGGTCCTCAAGGCCCACCAACAGGTCATGTTGTCAGGATTTCCCTTGTATTGTACAGGTGATGCAATTCACCTGGGCAATACTGAGGAAATCCTGAAAACATGACCTGTTGGTGACCTTGAGGACCGGAGTTGGGGAGCCCTGGTCTAGTTGATACAGGAGTTAAAAAGTACAATTGTTTACACAGAGTCAAAACCTAGAGTTTTAGCATCCTGGGTTCTGTTGTGGTGCCTTTACCATTGATAAGATGTCACATCCTTGCCTATAATTTTAGTATTACTCCAGTAAGCTTTATATGCCTGACAGCCTCTTTATATGGCATATTGAGATGTAATTAAGTGCCTGAGACCCGTTAAATGCCATTGATGGTGCCCATTTCAGGAGATGGATGGTGAAGGCCACCTCATTTTATACTAATACCTACTAAAAAACAAAGTAGTGTAGGTCAGGCATAGAGAAAATGGAAGTTTTGTAAACACATATTACAACTAGTGTTTAATAGGCTGACCTCACATGTAGAGTATCCATGATATACCTTCCAGCTACTTTATCTAAATTAGAAGCAAATTGTTTGAAGATTACTTCTACCTAAATGGCAGAAAGCGCACCTATCTTGGTGATGGATAGGACAGCTTGAGGGGATATGGAGGTGGCTGTTTTTTTGATAGGTGTATTGTAAACATTTTGCTATTAATTTATGTAAAATTTCAAAGTTTTCTAACTATTAGACACACGTTAATTTTAAACACCCCCCCCAGGTTTACTTAGTAGAAATATAGGATAAAAACTTTTGCAACTAATTAAAATTTCCCACAGGTATAAATTTGTAGGGGATTTGATAACACTAACTTTACTGCTTAGCGTACATTTTTTTGCAAAAAAAGTATCAACAAAATACCCTGGTTTTGCTAACATCTTTTACTAGCACTTGCTACTTACAGTTACGTATATTTTACAACAGAGTATTTATGCACGTTTGTCATACTGTGTTCTGTTTCTGTGTCTTAGTTCTTGGGTGGTGTGAACAGGGTCTTATTGACCCGTTCAGTTTTTGTGCATGTGTCATGTGTTCTGACTTTACTGCTGTAGGGAAGAATATAGTGGATAGAGATCTAATGTTAGTATTTCTCTGCAGCATGTATATTATACATGTGTACCTTTGCAGCAGGCAGTTTATATGCATTTTCTGGAGCACATGCGTAATCACATCACTACTGCATGCACAGTATATGCACACTAAGCTCTGCTATGCATACGCACATGTCTGCAACATACATACACACATTTCAGTTACACACAGCTGTCTTACATACACACACCTCTCCAACACACACATAGCTCAGCTACATAGAAACAAACAGCTCTCCTATGTTCACACACACACACCTTTCCTATATAACAGTCAGCTCTCACACGTACACATATACGGTTTTCCCACATTCACATACAGCTCTTCTACTTACACAAACACAGCTACCCAAAAACAAACACGGCTTTGAAACATGCACACACACATATGTGCTACTTACATTGGCACGGTACCTCAGTGGTTAGTCCCTCAGCGATGGGGTCCTTAGTTCAAATCCCACCAAGGACAACATCTGCAAGGAGTTTGTATATTCTCCCCGTATTTGCGTGGGTTTCCTCCTACATACCAAAGACATACTGATAGGAAATTTAAATTGTAAGCCCTATCGAGGACAGTGCCAATAATGTCTGTAAAGCGCTGTGGAATTAATGGCGCTATATAAATGAGTAAGGAGTTTGTATGTTCTCCCCGTGTTTGCGTGGGTTGCTCCCACATTCCAAAGACTTACTGATAGGGAATTTAGATTGTGAGCCCCATCGGGGACAGTGCCAATAATGTCTGTAAAGCGCTGTGGAATTAATGGCGCTATATAAATGAGTAAAATAAATACATACACTGTTTGCTAAACACTCGCACACAGCTTTCCTCATACACAAAAAACTCATATAAGCAGCACATACAGCTCCTCTATGTACACTCACACAAACAGATATATATATATATACACAAACACATATACATCAACACAACCCCTGTATACATTACCACATTTTGAAATTCCTTTCAAGAATGTGACTGATCACATGCTGTGAAAGGGCCTTCAGCTACACAGGACGTGCAGTATTCCTGCAGGTCCCAGTTTCATTCTCTCCAGTACAGCACCAATCAGATAGATCAGTGTGGGGCAAGAACAGAGAAAACAGTTCTCTCAGTGATCAGGAAGGATGTTGTCAGCATTCTGCTCATTCAGAATAAGCTGCCTCTAGAATGTAACACACATACACTTTTTAGTAAGATTTTTCTTTGCTAAATATGCTAATTATTGTCTAGTTAAGGGTTCCCCAACTCCGGTCCTCAAGGCCCACCAACAGGTCATGTTGTCAGGATTTCCCTTGTATTGTACAGGTGATGCAATTCACCTGGGCAATACTGAGGAAATCCTGAAAACATGACCTGTTGGTGACCTTGAGGACCGGAGTTGGGGAGCCCTGGTCTAGTTGATACAGGAGTTAAAAAGTACAATTGTTTACAGAGTCAAAACCTAGAGTTTTAGCATCCTGGGTTCTGTTGTGGTGCCTTTACCATTGATAAGATGTCACATCCTTGCCTATAATTTTAGTATTACTCCAGTAAGCTTTATATGCCTGACAGCCTCTTTATATGGCATGTTGAGATGTAATTAAGTGCCTGAGATCCGTTAAATGCCATTGATGGTGCCCATTTCAGGAGATGGATGGTGAAGGCCACCTCATTTTATACTAATACCTACTAAAAAACAAAGTAGTGTAGGTCAGGCATAGAGAAAATGGAAGTTTTGTAAACACATATTACAACTAGTGTTTAATAGGCTGACCTCACATGTAGAGTATCCATGATATACCTTCCAGCTACTTTATCTAAATTAGAAGCAAATTGTTTGAAGATTACTTCTACCTAAATGGCAGAAAGCGCACCTATCTTGGTGATGGATAGGACAGCTTGAGGGGATATGGAGGTGGCTGTTTTTTTGATAGGTGTATTGTAAACATTTTGCTATTAATTTATGTAAAATTTCAAAGTTTTCTAACTATTAGACACACGTTAATTTTAAACACACCCCCAGGTTTACTTAGTAGAAATATAGGATAAAAACTTTTGCAACTAATTAAAATTTCCCACAGGTATAAATTTGTAGGGGATTTGATAACACTAACTTTACTGCTTAGCGTACTTTTTTTGCAAAAAAAGTATCAACAAAATACCCTGGTTTTGCTAACATCTTTTACTAGCACTTGCTACTTACAGTTACGTATATTTTACAACAGAGTATTTATGCACGTTTGTCATACTGTGTTCTGTTTCTGTGTCTTAGTTCTTGGGTGGTGTGAACAGGGTCTTATTGACCCGTTCAGTTTTTCTGCATGTGTCATGTCTTCTGACTTTACTGCTGTAGGAAAGAATATAGTGGATAGAGATGTAATGTTAATATTTCTCTGCAGCACGTATATTATACATGTGTACCTTTGCAGCAGGCAGTTTATATGCATTTTCTGGAGCACATGCGTAATCACATCACTACTGCATGCACAGTATATGCACACTAAGCTCTGCTATGCATACGCACATGTCTGCAACATACATACACACATTTCAGTTACACACAGCTGTCTTACATACACACACCTCTCCAACACACACACAGCTCAGCTATATAGAAACACACAGCTCTCCTATGTTCACACACACATTTCCTATATAACAGTCAGCTCTCACACGTACACATATATGGTTTTCCCACATTCACATACAGCTCTTCTACTTACACAAACACAGCTACCCAAAAACAAACACGGCTTTGAAACATGCACACACACATATGTGCTACTTACATTGGCACGGTACCTCAGTGGTTATTCCCTCAGTGATGGGGTCCTTAGTTCAAATCCCACCAAGGACAACATCTGCAAGGAGTTTGTATATTCTCCCCGTATTTGCGTGGGTTTCCTCCTACATACCAAAGACATACTGATAGGAAATTTAAATTGTAAGCCCTATCGAGGACAGTGCCAATAATGTCTGTAAAGCGCTGTGGAATTAATGGCGCTATATAAATGAGTAAGGAGTTTGTATGTTCTCCCCGTGTTTGCGTGGGTTGCTCCCACATTCCAAAGACTTACTGATAGGGAATTTAGATTGTGAGCCCCATCGGGGACAGTGCCAATAATGTCTGTAAAGCGCTGTGGAATTAATGGCGCTATATAAATGAGTAAAATAAATACATACACTGTTTGCTAAACACTCGCACACACCTTTCCTCATACACAAAAAACTCATATAAGCAGCACATACAGCTCCTCTATGTACACTCACACAAACAGATATATATATATATACACAAACACATATACATCAACACAACCCCTGTATACATTACCACATTTTGAAATTCCTTTCAAGAATGTGACTGATCACATGCTGTGAAAGGGCCTTCAGCTACACAGAACGTGCAGTATTCCTGCAGGTCCCAGTTTCATTCTCTCCAGTACAGCACCAATCAGATAGATCAGTGTGGGGCAAGAACAGAGAAAACAGTTCTCTCAGTGATCAGCAAGGATGTTGTCAGCATTCTGCTCATTCAGAATAAGCTGCCTCTAGACTGTAACACACATACACTTTTTAGTAAGATTTTTCTTTGCTAAATATGCTAATTATTGTCTAGTTAAGGGTTCCCCAACTCCGGTCCTCAAGGCCCACCAACAGGTCATGTTGTCAGGATTTCCCTTGTATTGTACAGGTGATGCAATTCACCTGGGCAATACTGAGGAAATCCTGAAAACATGACCTGTTGGTGACCTTGAGGACCGGAGTTGGGGAGCCCTGGTCTAGTTGATACAGGAGTTAAAAAGTACAATTGTTTACAGAGTCAAAACCTAGAGTTTTAGCATCCTGGGTTCTGTTGTGGTGCCTTTACCATTGATAAGATGTCACATCCTTGCCTATAATTTTAGTATTACTCCAGTAAGCTTTATATGCCTGACAGCCTCTTTATATGGCATATTGAGATGTAATTAAGTGCTTGGGACCCGTTAAATGCCATTGATGGTGCCCATTTCAGGAGATGGATGGTGAAGGCCACCTCATTTTATACTAATACCTACTAAAAAACAAAGTAGTGTAGGTCAGGCATAGAGAAAATGGAAGTTTTGTAAACACATATTACAACTAGTGTTTAATAGGCTGACCTCACATGTAGAGTATCCATGATATACCTTCCAGCTACTTTATCTAAATTAGAAGCAAATTGTTTGAAGATTACTTCTACCTAAATGGCAGAAAGCGCACCTATCTTGGTGATGGATAGGACAGCTTGAGGGGATATGGAGGTGGCTGTTTTTTTGATAGGTGTATTGTAAACATTTTGCTATTAATTTATGTAAAATTTCAAAGTTTTCTAACTATTAGACACATGTTAATTTTAAACACACCCCCAGGTTTACTTAGTAGAAATATAGTATAAAAACTTTTGCAACTAATTAAAATTTCCCACAGGTATAAATTTGTAGGGGATTTGATAACACTAACTTTACTGCTTAGCGTACATTTTTTTGCAAAAAAAGTATCAACAAAATACCCTGGTTTTGCTAACATCTTTTACTAGCACTTGCTACTTACAGTTACGTATAATTTACAACAGAGTATTTATGCACGTTTGTCATACTGTGTTCTGTTTCTGTGTCTTAGTTCTTGGGTGGTGTGAACAGGGTCTTATTGACCCGTTCAGTTTTTGTGCATGTGTCATGTGTTCTGACTTTACTGCTGTAGGGAAGAATATAGTGGATAGAGATCTAATGTTAGTATTTCTCTGCAGCATGTATATTATACATGTGTACCTTTGCAGCAGGCAGTTTATATGCATTTTCTGGAGCACATGCGTAATCACATCACTACTGCATGCACAGTATATGCACACTAAGCTCTGCTATGCATACGCACATGTCTGCAACATACATACACACATTTCAGTTACACACAGCTGTCTTACATACACACACCTCTCCAACATACACACAGCTCAGCTACATAGAAACACACAGCTCTCCTATGTTCACACACACACACCTTTCCTATATAACAGTCAGCTCTCACACGTACACATATACGGTTTTCCCACATTCACATACAGCTCTTCTACTTACACAAACACAGCTACCCAAAAACAAACACGGCTTTGAAACATGCACACACACATATGTGCTACTTACATTGGCACGGTACCTCAGTGGTTAGTCCCTCAGCGATGGGGTCCTTAGTTCAAATCCCACCAAGGACAACATCTGCAAGGAGTTTGTATATTCTCCCCGTATTTGCGTGGGTTTCCTCCTACATACCAAAGACATACTGATAGGAAATTTAAATTGTAAGCCCTATCGAGGACAGTGCCAATAATGTCTGTAAAGCGCTGTGGAATTAATGGCGCTATATAAATGAGTAAGGAGTTTGTATGTTCTCCCCGTGTTTGCGTGGGTTGCTCCCACATTCCAAAGACTTACTGATAGGGAATTTAGATTGTGAGCCCCATCGGGGACAGTGCCAATAATGTCTGTAAAGCGCTGTGGAATTAATGGCGCTATATAAATGAGTAAAATAAATACATACACTGTTTGCTAAACACTCGCACACAGCTTTCCTCATACACAAAAAACTCATATAAGCAGCACATACAGCTCCTCTATGTACACTCACACAAACAGATATATATATATATATACACAAACACATATACATCAACACAACCCCTGTATACATTACCACATTTTGAAATTCCTTTCAAGAATGTGACTGATCACATGCTGTGAAAGGGCCTTCAGCTACACAGGACGTGCAGTATTCCTGCAGGTCCCAGTTTCATTCTCTCCAGTACAGCACCAATCAGATAGATCAGTGTGGGGCAAGAACAGAGAAAACAGTTCTCTCAGTGATCAGGAAGGATGTTGTCAGCATTCTGCTCATTCAGAATAAGCTGCCTCTAGAATGTAACACACATACACTTTTTAGTAAGATTTTTCTTTGCTAAATATGCTAATTATTGTCTAGTTAAGGGTTCCCCAACTCCGGTCCTCAAGGCCCACCAACAGGTCATGTTGTCAGGATTTCCCTTGTATTGTACAGGTGATGCAATTCACCTGGGCAATACTGAGGAAATCCTGAAAACATGACCTGTTGGTGACCTTGAGGACCGGAGTTGGGGAGCCCTGGTCTAGTTGATACAGGAGTTAAAAAGTACAATTGTTTACAGAGTCAAAACCTAGAGTTTTAGCATCCTGGGTTCTGTTGTGGTGCCTTTACCATTGATAAGATGTCACATCCTTGCCTATAATTTTAGTATTACTCCAGTAAGCTTTATATGCCTGACAGCCTCTTTATATGGCATGTTGAGATGTAATTAAGTGCCTGAGATCCGTTAAATGCCATTGATGGTGCCCATTTCAGGAGATGGATGGTGAAGGCCACCTCATTTTATACTAATACCTACTAAAAAACAAAGTAGTGTAGGTCAGGCATAGAGAAAATGGAAGTTTTGTAAACACATATTACAACTAGTGTTTAATAGGCTGACCTCACATGTAGAGTATCCATGATATACCTTCCAGCTACTTTATCTAAATTAGAAGCAAATTGTTTGAAGATTACTTCTACCTAAATGGCAGAAAGCGCACCTATCTTGGTGATGGATAGGACAGCTTGAGGGGATATGGAGGTGGCTGTTTTTTTGATAGGTGTATTGTAAACATTTTGCTATTAATTTATGTAAAATTTCAAAGTTTTCTAACTATTAGACACACGTTAATTTTAAACACACCCCCAGGTTTACTTAGTAGAAATATAGGATAAAAACTTTTGCAACTAATTAAAATTTCCCACAGGTATAAATTTGTAGGGGATTTGATAACACTAACTTTACTGCTTAGCGTACTTTTTTTGCAAAAAAAGTATCAACAAAATACCCTGGTTTTGCTAACATCTTTTACTAGCACTTGCTACTTACAGTTACGTATATTTTACAACAGAGTATTTATGCACGTTTGTCATACTGTGTTCTGTTTCTGTGTCTTAGTTCTTGGGTGGTGTGAACAGGGTCTTATTGACCCGTTCAGTTTTTCTGCATGTGTCATGTCTTCTGACTTTACTGCTGTAGGAAAGAATATAGTGGATAGAGATGTAATGTTAATATTTCTCTGCAGCACGTATATTATACATGTGTACCTTTGCAGCAGGCAGTTTATATGCATTTTCTGGAGCACATGCGTAATCACATCACTACTGCATGCACAGTATATGCACACTAAGCTCTGCTATGCATACGCACATGTCTGCAACATACATACACACATTTCAGTTACACACAGCTGTCTTACATACACACACCTCTCCAACACACACACAGCTCAGCTATATAGAAACACACAGCTCTCCTATGTTCACACACACCTTTCCTATATAACAGTCATCTCTCACACGTACACATATATGGTTTTCCCACATTCACATACAGCTCTTCTACTTACACAAACACAGCTACCCAAAAACAAACACGGCTTTGAAACATGCACACACACATATGTGCTACTTACATTGGCACGGTACCTCAGTGGTTATTCCCTCAGCGATGGGGTCCTTAGTTCAAATCCCACCAAGGACAACATCTGCAAGGAGTTTGTATATTCTCCCCGTATTTGCGTGGGTTTCCTCCTACATACCAAAGACATGCTGATAGGAAATTTAAATTGTAAGCCCTATCGAGGACAGTGCCAATAATGTCTGTAAAGCGCTGTGGAATTAATGGCGCTATATAAATGAGTGAGGAGTTTGTATGTTCTCCCCGTGTTTGCGTGGGTTGCTCCCACATTCCAAAGACTTACTGATAGGGAATTTAGATTGTGAGCCCCATCGGGGACAGTGCCAATAATGTCTGTAAAGCGCTGTGGAATTAATGGCGCTATATAAATGAGTAAAATAATTACATACACTGTTTGCTAAACACTCGCACACACCTTTCCTCATACACAAAAAACTCATATAAGCAGCACATACAGCTCCTCTATGTACACTCACACAAACAGATATATATATATACACAAACACATATACATCAACACAACCCCTGTATACATTACCACATTTTGAAATTCCTTTCAAGAATGTGACTGATCACATGCTGTGAAAGGGCCTTCAGCTACACAGGACGTGCAGTATTCCTGCAGGTCCCAGTTTCATTCTCTCCAGTACAGCACCAATCAGATAGATCAGTGTGGGGCAAGAACAGAGAAAACAGTTCTCTCAGTGATCAGGAAGGATGTTGTCAGCATTCTGCTCATTCAGAATAAGCTGCCTCTAGACTGTAACACACATACACTTTTTAGTAAGATTTTTCTTTGCTAAATATGCTAATTATTGTCTAGTTAAGGGTTCCCCAACTCCGGTCCTCAAGGCCCACCAACAGGTCATGTTGTCAGGATTTCCCTTGTATTGTACAGGTGATGCAATTCACCTGGGCAATACTGAGGAAATCCTGAAAACATGACCTGTTGGTGACCTTGAGGACCGGAGTTGGGGAGCCCTGGTCTAGTTGATACAGGAGTTAAAAAGTACAATTGTTTACAGAGTCAAAACCTAGAGTTTTAGCATCCTGGGTTCTGTTGTGGTGCCTTTACCATTGATAAGATGTCACATCCTTGCCTATAATTTTAGTATTACTCCAGTAAGCTTTATATGCCTGACAGCCTCTTTATATGGCATATTGAGATGTAATTAAGTGCTTGGGACCCGTTAAATGCCATTGATGGTGCCCATTTCAGGAGATGGATGGTGAAGGCCACCTCATTTTATACTAATACCTACTAAAAAACAAAGTAGTGTAGGTCAGGCATAGAGAAAATGGAAGTTTTGTAAACACATATTACAACTAGTGTTTAATAGGCTGACCTCACATGTAGAGTATCCATGATATACCTTCCAGCTACTTTATCTAAATTAGAAGCAAATTGTTTGAAGATTACTTCTACCTAAATGGCAGAAAGCGCACCTATCTTGGTGATGGATAGGACAGCTTGAGGGGATATGGAGGTGGCTGTTTTTTTGATAGGTGTAATGTAAACATTTTGCTATTAATTTATGTAAAATGTCAAAGTTTTCTAACTATTAGACACATGTTAATTTTAAACACACCCCCAGGTTTACTTAGTAAAAATATAGGATAAAAACTTTTGCAACTAATTAAAATTTCCCACAGGTATAAATTTGTAGGGGATTTGATAACACTAACTTTACTGCTTAGCGTACATTTTTTTGCAAAAAAAGTATCAACAAAATACCCTGGTTTTGCTAACATCTTTTACTAGCACTTGCTACTTACAGTTACGTATATTTTACAACAGAGTATTTATGCACGTTTGTCATACTGTGTTCTGTTTCTGTGTCTTAGTTCTTGGGTGGTGTGAACAGGGTCTTATTGACCCGTTCAGTTTTTGTGCATGTGTCATGTGTTCTGACTTTACTGCTGTAGGGAAGAATATAGTGGATAGAGATCTAATGTTAGTATTTCTCTGCAGCATGTATATTATACATGTGTACCTTTGCAGCAGGCAGTTTATATGCATTTTCTGGAGCACATGCATAATCACATCACTACTGCATGCACAGTATATGCACACTAAGCTCTGCTATGCATACGCACATGTCTGCAACATACATACACACATTTCAGTTACACACAGCTGTCTTACATACACACACCTCTCCAACACACACACAGCTCAGCTACATAGAAACACACAGCTCTCCTATGTTCACACACACACACCTTTCCTATATAACAGTCAGCTCTCACACGTACACATATACGGTTTTCCCACATTCACATACAGCTCTTCTACTTACACAAACACAGCTACCCAAAAACAAACACGGCTTTGAAACATGCACACACACATATGTGCTACTTACATTGGCACGGTACCTCAGTGGTTAGTCCCTCAGCGATGGGGTCCTTAGTTCAAATCCCACCAAGGACAACATCTGCAAGGAGTTTGTATATTCTCCCCGTATTTGCGTGGGTTTCCTCCTACATACCAAAGACATACTGATAGGAAATTTAAATTGTAAGCCCTATCGAGGACAGTGACAATAATGTCTGGAAAGCTCTGTGGAATTAATGGCGCTATATAAATGAGTAAGGAGTTTGTATGTTCTCCCCGTGTTTGCGTGGGTTGCTCCCACATTCCAAAGACTTACTGATAGGGAATTTAGATTGTGAGCCCCATCGGGGACAGTGCCAATAATGTCTGTAAAGCGCTGTGGAATTAATGGCGCTATATAAATGAGTAAAATAAATACATACACTGTTTGCTAAACACTCGCACACAGCTTTCCTCATACACAAAAAACTCATATAAGCAGCACATACAGCTCCTCTATGTACACTCACACAAACAGATATATATATATACACAAACACATATACATCAACACAACCCCTGTATACATTACCACATTTTGAAATTCCTTTCAAGAATGTGACTGATCACATGCTGTGAAAGGGCCTTCAGCTACACAGGACGTGCAGTATTCCTGCAGATCCCAGTTTCATTCTCTCCAGTACAGCACCAATCAGATTGATCAGTGTGGGGCAAGAACAGAGAAAACAGTTCTCTCAGTGATCAGGAAGGATGTTGTCAGCATTCTGCTCATTCAGAATAAGCTGCCTCTAGACTGTAACACACATACACTTTTTAGTAAGATTTTTCTTTGCTAAATATGCTAATTATTGTCTAGTTAAGGGTTCCCCAACTCCGGTCCTCAAGGCCCACCAACAGGTCATGTTGTCAGGATTTCCCTTGTATTGTACAGGTGATGGAATTCACCTGGGCAATACTGAGGAAATCCTGAAAACATGACCTGTTGGTGACCTTGAGGACCGGAGTTGGGGAGCCCTGGTCTAGTTGATACAGGAGTTAAAAAGTACAATTGTTTACAGAGTCAAAACCTAGAGTTTTAGCATCCTGGGTTCTGTTGTGGTGCCTTTACCATTGATAAGATGTCACATCCTTGCCTATAATTTTAGTATTACTCCAGTAAGCTTTATATGCCTGACAGCCTCTTTATATGGCATATTGAGATGTAATTAAGTGCTTGGTACCCGTTAAATGCCATTGATGGTGCCCATTTCAGGAGATGGATGGTGAAGGCCACCTCATTTTATACTAATACCTACTAAAAAACAAAGTAGTGTAGGTCAGCCATAGAGAAAATGGAAGTTTTGTAAACACATATTACAACTAGTGTTTAATAGGCTGACCTCACATGTAGAGTATCCATGATATACCTTCCAGCTACTTTATCTAAATTAGAAGCAAATTGTTTGAAGATTACGTCTACCTAAATGGCAGAAAGCGCACCTATCTTGGTGATGGATAGGACAGCTTGAGGGGATATGGAGGTGGCTGTTTTTTTGATAGGTGTAATGTAAACATTTTGCTATTAATTTATGTAAAATTTCAAAGTTTTCTAACTATTAGACACACGTTAATTTTAAACACACCCCCAGGTTTACTTAGTAAAAATATAGGATAAAAACTTTTGCAACTAATTAAAATTTCCCACAGGTATAAATTTGTAGGGGATTTGATATCACTAACTTTACTGCTTAGCGTACATTTTTTTGCAAAAAAACGTATCAACAAAATACCCTGGTTTTGCTAACATCTTTTACTAGCACTTGCTACTTACAGTTACGTATATTTTACAACAGAGTATTTATGCACGTTTGTCATACTGTGTTCTGTTTCTGTGTCTTAGTTCTTGGGTGGTGTGAACAGGGTCTTATTGACCCGTTCAGTTTTTGTGCATGTGTCATGTGTTCTGACTTTACTGCTGTAGGGAAGAATATAGTGGATAGAGATCTAATGTTAGTATTTCTCTGCAGCATGTATATTATACATGTGTACCTTTGCAGCAGGCAGTTTATATGCATTTTCTGGAGCACATGCGTAATCACATCACTACTGCATGCACAGTATATGCACACTAAGCTCTGCTATGCATACGCACATGTCTGCAACATACATACACACATTTCAGTTACACACAGCTGTCTTACATACACACACCTCTCCAACATACACACAGCTCAGCTACATAGAAACACACAGCTCTCCTATGTTCACACACACACACCTTTCCTATATAACAGTCAGCTCTCACACGTACACATATACGGTTTTCCCACATTCACATACAGCTCTTCTACTTACACAAACACAGCTACCCAAAAACAAACACGGCTTTGAAACATGCACACACACATATGTGCTACTTACATTGGCACGGTACCTCAGTGGTTAGTCCCTCAGCGATGGGGTCCTTAGTTCAAATCCCACCAAGGACAACATCTGCAAGGAGTTTGTATATTCTCCCCGTATTTGCGTGGGTTTCCTCCTACATACCAAAGACATACTGATAGGAAATTTAAATTGTAAGCCCTATCGAGGACAGTGCCAATAATGTCTGTAAAGCGCTGTGGAATTAATGGCGCTATATAAATGAGTAAGGAGTTTGTATGTTCTCCCCGTGTTTGCGTGGGTTGCTCCCACATTCCAAAGACTTACTGATAGGGAATTTAGATTGTGAGCCCCATCGGGGACAGTGCCAATAATGTCTGTAAAGCGCTGTGGAATTAATGGCGCTATATAAATGAGTAAAATAAATACATACACTGTTTGCTAAACACTCGCACACAGCTTTCCTCATACCCAAAAAACTCATATAAGCAGCACATACAGCTCCTCTATGTACACTCACACAAACAGATATATATATACACAAACACATATACATCAACACAACCCCTGTATACATTACCACATTTTGAAATTCCTTTCAAGAATGTGACTGATCACATGCTGTGAAAGGGCCTTCAGCTACACAGGACGTGCAGTATTCCTGCAGGTCCCAGTTTCATTCTCTCCAGTACAGCACCAATCAGATTGATCAGTGTGGGGCAAGAACAGAGAAAACAGTTCTCTCAGTGATCAGGAAGGATGTTGTCAGCATTCTGCTCATTCAGAATAAGCTGCCTCTAGAATGTAACACACATACACTTTTTAGTAAGATTTTTCTTTGCTAAATATGCTAATTATTGTCTAGTTAAGGGTTCCCCAACTCCGGTCCTCAAGGCCCACCAACAGGTCATGTTGTCAGGATTTCCCTTGTATTGTACAGGTGATGCAATTCACCTGGGCAATACTGATTAAATCCTGAAAACATGACCTGTTGGTGACCTTGAGGACCGGAGTTGGGGAGCCCTGGTCTAGTTGATACAGGAGTTAAAAAGTACAATTGTTAACACAGAGTCAAAACCTAAAGTTTTAGCATCCTGGGTTCTGTTGTGGTGCCTTTACCATTGATAAGATGTCACATCCTTGCCTATAATTTTAGTATTACTCCAGTTAGCTTTATATGCCTGACAGCCTCTTTATATGGCATATTGAGATGTAATTAAGTGCCTGAGACCCGTTAAATGCCATTGATGGTGCCCATTTCAGGAGATGGATGGTGAAGGCCACCTCATTTTATACTAATACCTACTAAAAAACAAAGTAGTGTAGGTCAGGCATAGAGAAAATGGAAGTTTTGTAAACACATATTACAACTAGTGTTTAATAGGCTGACCTCACATGTAGAGTATCCATGATATACCTTCCAGCTACTTTATCTAAATTAGAAGCAAATTGTTTGAAGGTTACTTCTACCTAAATGGCAGAAAGCGCACCTATCTTGGTGATGGATAGGACAGCTTGAGGGGATATGGAGGTGGCTGTTTTTTTGATAGGTGTATTGTAAACATTTTGCTATTAATTTATGTAAAATTTCAAAGTTTTCTAACTATTAGACACAAGTTAATTTTAAACACACCCCCAGGTTTACTTAGTAGAAATATAGGATAAAAACTTTTGCAACTAATTAAAATTTCCCACAGGTATAAATTTGTAGGGGATTTGATAACACTAACTTTACTGCTTAGCGTACATTTTTTTGCAAAAAAAGTATCAACAAAATACCCTGGTTTTGCTAACATCTTTTACTAGCACTTGCTACTTACAGTTACGTATATTTTACAACAGAGTATTTATGCACGTTTGTCATACTGTGTTCTGTTTCTGTGTCTTAGTTCTTGGGTGGTGTGAACAGGGTCTTATTGACCCGTTCAGTTTTTGTGCATGTGTCATGTGTTCTGAATTTACTGCTGTACGGAAGAATATAGTGGATAGAGATCTAATGTTAGTATTTCTCTGCAGCATGTATATTATACATGTGTACCTTTGCAGCAGGCAGTTTATATGCATTTTCTGGAGCACATGCGTAATCACATCACTACTGCATGCACAGTATATGCACACTAAGCTCTGCTATGCATACGCACATGTCTGCAACATACATACACACATTTCAGTTACACACAGCTGTCTTACATACACACACCTCTCCAACACACACACAGCTCAGCTACATAGAAACACACAGCTCTCCTATGTTCACACACACCTTTCCTATATAACAGTCATCTCTCACACGTACACATATATGGTTTTCCCACATTCACATACAGCTCTTCTACTTACACAAACACAGCTACCCAAAAACAAACACGGCTTTGAAACATGCACACACACATATGTGCTACTTACATTGGCACGGTACCTCAGTGGTTATTCCCTCAGCGATGGGGTCCTTAGTTCAAATCCCACCAAGGACAACATCTGCAAGGAGTTTGTATATTCTCCCCGTATTTGCGTGGGTTTCCTCCTACATACCAAAGACATGCTGATAGGAAATTTAAATTGTAAGCCCTATCGAGGACAGTGCCAATAATGTCTGTAAAGCGCTGTGGAATTAATGGCGCTATATAAATGAGTGAGGAGTTTGTATGTTCTCCCCGTGTTTGCGTGGGTTGCTCCCACATTCCAAAGACTTACTGATAGGGAATTTAGATTGTGAGCCCCATCGGGGACAGTGCCAATAATGTCTGTAAAGCGCTGTGGAATTAATGGCGCTATATAAATGAGTAAAATAATTACATACACTGTTTGCTAAACACTCGCACACACCTTTCCTCATACACAAAAAACTCATATAAGCAGCACATACAGCTCCTCTATGTACACTCACACAAACAGATATATATATATACACAAACACATATACATCAACACAACCCCTGTATACATTACCACATTTTGAAATTCCTTTCAAGAATGTGACTGATCACATGCTGTGAAAGGGCCTTCAGCTACACAGGACGTGCAGTATTCCTGCAGGTCCCAGTTTCATTCTCTCCAGTACAGCACCAATCAGATAGATCAGTGTGGGGCAAGAACAGAGAAAACAGTTCTCTCAGTGATCAGGAAGGATGTTGTCAGCATTCTGCTCATTCAGAATAAGCTGCCTCTAGACTGTAACACACATACACTTTTTAGTAAGATTTTTCTTTGCTAAATATGCTAATTATTGTCTAGTTAAGGGTTCCCCAACTCCGGTCCTCAAGGCCCACCAACAGGTCATGTTGTCAGGATTTCCCTTGTATTGTACAGGTGATG
Organism: Dendrobates tinctorius; assembly: GCF_039654945.1. Classification (NCBI taxonomy): domain Eukaryota; kingdom Metazoa; phylum Chordata; class Amphibia; order Anura; family Dendrobatidae; genus Dendrobates; species Dendrobates tinctorius. The sequence continues at coordinate 7,923,944 of NW_027361880.1, read as the reverse complement.
CAATTCACCTGGGCAATACTGAGGAAATCCTGAAAACATGACCTGTTGGTGACCTTGAGGACCGGAGTTGGGGAGCCCTGGTCTAGTTGATACAGGAGTTAAAAAGTACAATTGTTTACAGAGTCAAAACCTAGAGTTTTAGCATCCTGGGTTCTGTTGTGGTGCCTTTACCATTGATAAGATGTCACATCCTTGCCTATAATTTTAGTATTACTCCAGTAAGCTTTATATGCCTGACAGCCTCTTTATATGGCATATTGAGATGTAATTAAGTGCTTGGGACCCGTTAAATGCCATTGATGGTGCCCATTTCAGGAGATGGATGGTGAAGGCCACCTCATTTTATACTAATACCTACTAAAAAACAAAGTAGTGTAGGTCAGGCATAGAGAAAATGGAAGTTTTGTAAACACATATTACAACTAGTGTTTAATAGGCTGACCTCACATGTAGAGTATCCATGATATACCTTCCAGCTACTTTATCTAAATTAGAAGCAAATTGTTTGAAGATTACTTCTACCTAAATGGCAGAAAGCGCACCTATCTTGGTGATGGATAGGACAGCTTGAGGGGATATGGAGGTGGCTGTTTTTTTGATAGGTGTAATGTAAACATTTTGCTATTAATTTATGTAAAATGTCAAAGTTTTCTAACTATTAGACACATGTTAATTTTAAACACACCCCCAGGTTTACTTAGTAAAAATATAGGATAAAAACTTTTGCAACTAATTAAAATTTCCCACAGGTATAAATTTGTAGGGGATTTGATAACACTAACTTTACTGCTTAGCGTACATTTTTTTGCAAAAAAAGTATCAACAAAATACCCTGGTTTTGCTAACATCTTTTACTAGCACTTGCTACTTACAGTTACGTATATTTTACAACAGAGTATTTATGCACGTTTGTCATACTGTGTTCTGTTTCTGTGTCTTAGTTCTTGGGTGGTGTGAACAGGGTCTTATTGACCCGTTCAGTTTTTGTGCATGTGTCATGTGTTCTGACTTTACTGCTGTAGGGAAGAATATAGTGGATAGAGATCTAATGTTAGTATTTCTCTGCAGCATGTATATTATACATGTGTACCTTTGCAGCAGGCAGTTTATATGCATTTTCTGGAGCACATGCATAATCACATCACTACTGCATGCACAGTATATGCACACTAAGCTCTGCTATGCATACGCACATGTCTGCAACATACATACACACATTTCAGTTACACACAGCTGTCTTACATACACACACCTCTCCAACACACACACAGCTCAGCTACATAGAAACACACAGCTCTCCTATGTTCACACACACACACCTTTCCTATATAACAGTCAGCTCTCACACGTACACATATACGGTTTTCCCACATTCACATACAGCTCTTCTACTTACACAAACACAGCTACCCAAAAACAAACACGGCTTTGAAACATGCACACACACATATGTGCTACTTACATTGGCACGGTACCTCAGTGGTTAGTCCCTCAGCGATGGGGTCCTTAGTTCAAATCCCACCAAGGACAACATCTGCAAGGAGTTTGTATATTCTCCCCGTATTTGCGTGGGTTTCCTCCTACATACCAAAGACATACTGATAGGAAATTTAAATTGTAAGCCCTATCGAGGACAGTGACAATAATGTCTGGAAAGCTCTGTGGAATTAATGGCGCTATATAAATGAGTAAGGAGTTTGTATGTTCTCCCCGTGTTTGCGTGGGTTGCTCCCACATTCCAAAGACTTACTGATAGGGAATTTAGATTGTGAGCCCCATCGGGGACAGTGCCAATAATGTCTGTAAAGCGCTGTGGAATTAATGGCGCTATATAAATGAGTAAAATAAATACATACACTGTTTGCTAAACACTCGCACACAGCTTTCCTCATACACAAAAAACTCATATAAGCAGCACATACAGCTCCTCTATGTACACTCACACAAACAGATATATATATATACACAAACACATATACATCAACACAACCCCTGTATACATTACCACATTTTGAAATTCCTTTCAAGAATGTGACTGATCACATGCTGTGAAAGGGCCTTCAGCTACACAGGACGTGCAGTATTCCTGCAGATCCCAGTTTCATTCTCTCCAGTACAGCACCAATCAGATTGATCAGTGTGGGGCAAGAACAGAGAAAACAGTTCTCTCAGTGATCAGGAAGGATGTTGTCAGCATTCTGCTCATTCAGAATAAGCTGCCTCTAGACTGTAACACACATACACTTTTTAGTAAGATTTTTCTTTGCTAAATATGCTAATTATTGTCTAGTTAAGGGTTCCCCAACTCCGGTCCTCAAGGCCCACCAACAGGTCATGTTGTCAGGATTTCCCTTGTATTGTACAGGTGATGGAATTCACCTGGGCAATACTGAGGAAATCCTGAAAACATGACCTGTTGGTGACCTTGAGGACCGGAGTTGGGGAGCCCTGGTCTAGTTGATACAGGAGTTAAAAAGTACAATTGTTTACAGAGTCAAAACCTAGAGTTTTAGCATCCTGGGTTCTGTTGTGGTGCCTTTACCATTGATAAGATGTCACATCCTTGCCTATAATTTTAGTATTACTCCAGTAAGCTTTATATGCCTGACAGCCTCTTTATATGGCATATTGAGATGTAATTAAGTGCTTGGTACCCGTTAAATGCCATTGATGGTGCCCATTTCAGGAGATGGATGGTGAAGGCCACCTCATTTTATACTAATACCTACTAAAAAACAAAGTAGTGTAGGTCAGCCATAGAGAAAATGGAAGTTTTGTAAACACATATTACAACTAGTGTTTAATAGGCTGACCTCACATGTAGAGTATCCATGATATACCTTCCAGCTACTTTATCTAAATTAGAAGCAAATTGTTTGAAGATTACGTCTACCTAAATGGCAGAAAGCGCACCTATCTTGGTGATGGATAGGACAGCTTGAGGGGATATGGAGGTGGCTGTTTTTTTGATAGGTGTAATGTAAACATTTTGCTATTAATTTATGTAAAATTTCAAAGTTTTCTAACTATTAGACACACGTTAATTTTAAACACACCCCCAGGTTTACTTAGTAAAAATATAGGATAAAAACTTTTGCAACTAATTAAAATTTCCCACAGGTATAAATTTGTAGGGGATTTGATATCACTAACTTTACTGCTTAGCGTACATTTTTTTGCAAAAAAACGTATCAACAAAATACCCTGGTTTTGCTAACATCTTTTACTAGCACTTGCTACTTACAGTTACGTATATTTTACAACAGAGTATTTATGCACGTTTGTCATACTGTGTTCTGTTTCTGTGTCTTAGTTCTTGGGTGGTGTGAACAGGGTCTTATTGACCCGTTCAGTTTTTGTGCATGTGTCATGTGTTCTGACTTTACTGCTGTAGGGAAGAATATAGTGGATAGAGATCTAATGTTAGTATTTCTCTGCAGCATGTATATTATACATGTGTACCTTTGCAGCAGGCAGTTTATATGCATTTTCTGGAGCACATGCGTAATCACATCACTACTGCATGCACAGTATATGCACACTAAGCTCTGCTATGCATACGCACATGTCTGCAACATACATACACACATTTCAGTTACACACAGCTGTCTTACATACACACACCTCTCCAACATACACACAGCTCAGCTACATAGAAACACACAGCTCTCCTATGTTCACACACACACACCTTTCCTATATAACAGTCAGCTCTCACACGTACACATATACGGTTTTCCCACATTCACATACAGCTCTTCTACTTACACAAACACAGCTACCCAAAAACAAACACGGCTTTGAAACATGCACACACACATATGTGCTACTTACATTGGCACGGTACCTCAGTGGTTAGTCCCTCAGCGATGGGGTCCTTAGTTCAAATCCCACCAAGGACAACATCTGCAAGGAGTTTGTATATTCTCCCCGTATTTGCGTGGGTTTCCTCCTACATACCAAAGACATACTGATAGGAAATTTAAATTGTAAGCCCTATCGAGGACAGTGCCAATAATGTCTGTAAAGCGCTGTGGAATTAATGGCGCTATATAAATGAGTAAGGAGTTTGTATGTTCTCCCCGTGTTTGCGTGGGTTGCTCCCACATTCCAAAGACTTACTGATAGGGAATTTAGATTGTGAGCCCCATCGGGGACAGTGCCAATAATGTCTGTAAAGCGCTGTGGAATTAATGGCGCTATATAAATGAGTAAAATAAATACATACACTGTTTGCTAAACACTCGCACACAGCTTTCCTCATACCCAAAAAACTCATATAAGCAGCACATACAGCTCCTCTATGTACACTCACACAAACAGATATATATATACACAAACACATATACATCAACACAACCCCTGTATACATTACCACATTTTGAAATTCCTTTCAAGAATGTGACTGATCACATGCTGTGAAAGGGCCTTCAGCTACACAGGACGTGCAGTATTCCTGCAGGTCCCAGTTTCATTCTCTCCAGTACAGCACCAATCAGATTGATCAGTGTGGGGCAAGAACAGAGAAAACAGTTCTCTCAGTGATCAGGAAGGATGTTGTCAGCATTCTGCTCATTCAGAATAAGCTGCCTCTAGAATGTAACACACATACACTTTTTAGTAAGATTTTTCTTTGCTAAATATGCTAATTATTGTCTAGTTAAGGGTTCCCCAACTCCGGTCCTCAAGGCCCACCAACAGGTCATGTTGTCAGGATTTCCCTTGTATTGTACAGGTGATGCAATTCACCTGGGCAATACTGATTAAATCCTGAAAACATGACCTGTTGGTGACCTTGAGGACCGGAGTTGGGGAGCCCTGGTCTAGTTGATACAGGAGTTAAAAAGTACAATTGTTAACACAGAGTCAAAACCTAAAGTTTTAGCATCCTGGGTTCTGTTGTGGTGCCTTTACCATTGATAAGATGTCACATCCTTGCCTATAATTTTAGTATTACTCCAGTTAGCTTTATATGCCTGACAGCCTCTTTATATGGCATATTGAGATGTAATTAAGTGCCTGAGACCCGTTAAATGCCATTGATGGTGCCCATTTCAGGAGATGGATGGTGAAGGCCACCTCATTTTATACTAATACCTACTAAAAAACAAAGTAGTGTAGGTCAGGCATAGAGAAAATGGAAGTTTTGTAAACACATATTACAACTAGTGTTTAATAGGCTGACCTCACATGTAGAGTATCCATGATATACCTTCCAGCTACTTTATCTAAATTAGAAGCAAATTGTTTGAAGGTTACTTCTACCTAAATGGCAGAAAGCGCACCTATCTTGGTGATGGATAGGACAGCTTGAGGGGATATGGAGGTGGCTGTTTTTTTGATAGGTGTATTGTAAACATTTTGCTATTAATTTATGTAAAATTTCAAAGTTTTCTAACTATTAGACACAAGTTAATTTTAAACACACCCCCAGGTTTACTTAGTAGAAATATAGGATAAAAACTTTTGCAACTAATTAAAATTTCCCACAGGTATAAATTTGTAGGGGATTTGATAACACTAACTTTACTGCTTAGCGTACATTTTTTTGCAAAAAAAGTATCAACAAAATACCCTGGTTTTGCTAACATCTTTTACTAGCACTTGCTACTTACAGTTACGTATATTTTACAACAGAGTATTTATGCACGTTTGTCATACTGTGTTCTGTTTCTGTGTCTTAGTTCTTGGGTGGTGTGAACAGGGTCTTATTGACCCGTTCAGTTTTTGTGCATGTGTCATGTGTTCTGAATTTACTGCTGTACGGAAGAATATAGTGGATAGAGATCTAATGTTAGTATTTCTCTGCAGCATGTATATTATACATGTGTACCTTTGCAGCAGGCAGTTTATATGCATTTTCTGGAGCACATGCGTAATCACATCACTACTGCATGCACAGTATATGCACACTAAGCTCTGCTATGCATACGCACATGTCTGCAACATACATACACACATTTCAGTTACACACAGCTGTCTTACATACACACACCTCTCCAACACACACACAGCTCAGCTACATAGAAACACACAGCTCTCCTATGTTCACACACACCTTTCCTATATAACAGTCATCTCTCACACGTACACATATATGGTTTTCCCACATTCACATACAGCTCTTCTACTTACACAAACACAGCTACCCAAAAACAAACACGGCTTTGAAACATGCACACACACATATGTGCTACTTACATTGGCACGGTACCTCAGTGGTTATTCCCTCAGCGATGGGGTCCTTAGTTCAAATCCCACCAAGGACAACATCTGCAAGGAGTTTGTATATTCTCCCCGTATTTGCGTGGGTTTCCTCCTACATACCAAAGACATGCTGATAGGAAATTTAAATTGTAAGCCCTATCGAGGACAGTGCCAATAATGTCTGTAAAGCGCTGTGGAATTAATGGCGCTATATAAATGAGTGAGGAGTTTGTATGTTCTCCCCGTGTTTGCGTGGGTTGCTCCCACATTCCAAAGACTTACTGATAGGGAATTTAGATTGTGAGCCCCATCGGGGACAGTGCCAATAATGTCTGTAAAGCGCTGTGGAATTAATGGCGCTATATAAATGAGTAAAATAATTACATACACTGTTTGCTAAACACTCGCACACACCTTTCCTCATACACAAAAAACTCATATAAGCAGCACATACAGCTCCTCTATGTACACTCACACAAACAGATATATATATATACACAAACACATATACATCAACACAACCCCTGTATACATTACCACATTTTGAAATTCCTTTCAAGAATGTGACTGATCACATGCTGTGAAAGGGCCTTCAGCTACACAGGACGTGCAGTATTCCTGCAGGTCCCAGTTTCATTCTCTCCAGTACAGCACCAATCAGATAGATCAGTGTGGGGCAAGAACAGAGAAAACAGTTCTCTCAGTGATCAGGAAGGATGTTGTCAGCATTCTGCTCATTCAGAATAAGCTGCCTCTAGACTGTAACACACATACACTTTTTAGTAAGATTTTTCTTTGCTAAATATGCTAATTATTGTCTAGTTAAGGGTTCCCCAACTCCGGTCCTCAAGGCCCACCAACAGGTCATGTTGTCAGGATTTCCCTTGTATTGTACAGGTGATGCAATTCACCTGGGCAATACTGAGGAAATCCTGAAAACATGACCTGTTGGTGACCTTGAGGACCGGAGTTGGGGAGCCCTGGTCTAGTTGATACAGGAGTTAAAAAGTACAATTGTTTACAGAGTCAAAACCTAGAGTTTTAGCATCCTGGGTTCTGTTGTGGTGCCTTTACCATTGATAAGATGTCACATCCTTGCCTATAATTTTAGTATTACTCCAGTAAGCTTTATATGCCTGACAGCCTCTTTATATGGCATATTGAGATGTAATTAAGTGCTTGGGACCCGTTAAATGCCATTGATGGTGCCCATTTCAGGAGATGGATGGTGAAGGCCACCTCATTTTATACTAATACCTACTAAAAAACAAAGTAGTGTAGGTCAGGCATAGAGAAAATGGAAGTTTTGTAAACACATATTACAACTAGTGTTTAATAGGCTGACCTCACATGTAGAGTATCCATGATATACCTTCCAGCTACTTTATCTAAATTAGAAGCAAATTGTTTGAAGATTACTTCTACCTAAATGGCAGAAAGCGCACCTATCTTGGTGATGGATAGGACAGCTTGAGGGGATATGGAGGTGGCTGTTTTTTTGATAGGTGTAATGTAAACATTTTGCTATTAATTTATGTAAAATGTCAAAGTTTTCTAACTATTAGACACATGTTAATTTTAAACACACCCCCAGGTTTACTTAGTAAAAATATAGGATAAAAACTTTTGCAACTAATTAAAATTTCCCACAGGTATAAATTTGTAGGGGATTTGATAACACTAACTTTACTGCTTAGCGTACATTTTTTTGCAAAAAAAGTATCAACAAAATACCCTGGTTTTGCTAACATCTTTTACTAGCACTTGCTACTTACAGTTACGTATATTTTACAACAGAGTATTTATGCACGTTTGTCATACTGTGTTCTGTTTCTGTGTCTTAGTTCTTGGGTGGTGTGAACAGGGTCTTATTGACCCGTTCAGTTTTTGTGCATGTGTCATGTGTTCTGACTTTACTGCTGTAGGGAAGAATATAGTGGATAGAGATCTAATGTTAGTATTTCTCTGCAGCATGTATATTATACATGTGTACCTTTGCAGCAGGCAGTTTATATGCATTTTCTGGAGCACATGCATAATCACATCACTACTGCATGCACAGTATATGCACACTAAGCTCTGCTATGCATACGCACATGTCTGCAACATACATACACACATTTCAGTTACACACAGCTGTCTTACATACACACACCTCTCCAACACACACACAGCTCAGCTACATAGAAACACACAGCTCTCCTATGTTCACACACACACACCTTTCCTATATAACAGTCAGCTCTCACACGTACACATATACGGTTTTCCCACATTCACATACAGCTCTTCTACTTACACAAACACAGCTACCCAAAAACAAACACGGCTTTGAAACATGCACACACACATATGTGCTACTTACATTGGCACGGTACCTCAGTGGTTAGTCCCTCAGCGATGGGGTCCTTAGTTCAAATCCCACCAAGGACAACATCTGCAAGGAGTTTGTATATTCTCCCCGTATTTGCGTGGGTTTCCTCCTACATACCAAAGACATACTGATAGGAAATTTAAATTGTAAGCCCTATCGAGGACAGTGACAATAATGTCTGGAAAGCTCTGTGGAATTAATGGCGCTATATAAATGAGTAAGGAGTTTGTATGTTCTCCCCGTGTTTGCGTGGGTTGCTCCCACATTCCAAAGACTTACTGATAGGGAATTTAGATTGTGAGCCCCATCGGGGACAGTGCCAATAATGTCTGTAAAGCGCTGTGGAATTAATGGCGCTATATAAATGAGTAAAATAAATACATACACTGTTTGCTAAACACTCGCACACAGCTTTCCTCATACACAAAAAACTCATATAAGCAGCACATACAGCTCCTCTATGTACACTCACACAAACAGATATATATATATACACAAACACATATACATCAACACAACCCCTGTATACATTACCACATTTTGAAATTCCTTTCAAGAATGTGACTGATCACATGCTGTGAAAGGGCCTTCAGCTACACAGGACGTGCAGTATTCCTGCAGATCCCAGTTTCATTCTCTCCAGTACAGCACCAATCAGATTGATCAGTGTGGGGCAAGAACAGAGAAAACAGTTCTCTCAGTGATCAGGAAGGATGTTGTCAGCATTCTGCTCATTCAGAATAAGCTGCCTCTAGACTGTAACACACATACACTTTTTAGTAAGATTTTTCTTTGCTAAATATGCTAATTATTGTCTAGTTAAGGGTTCCCCAACTCCGGTCCTCAAGGCCCACCAACAGGTCATGTTGTCAGGATTTCCCTTGTATTGTACAGGTGATGGAATTCACCTGGGCAATACTGAGGAAATCCTGAAAACATGACCTGTTGGTGACCTTGAGGACCGGAGTTGGGGAGCCCTGGTCTAGTTGATACAGGAGTTAAAAAGTACAATTGTTTACAGAGTCAAAACCTAGAGTTTTAGCATCCTGGGTTCTGTTGTGGTGCCTTTACCATTGATAAGATGTCACATCCTTGCCTATAATTTTAGTATTACTCCAGTAAGCTTTATATGCCTGACAGCCTCTTTATATGGCATATTGAGATGTAATTAAGTGCTTGGTACCCGTTAAATGCCATTGATGGTGCCCATTTCAGGAGATGGATGGTGAAGGCCACCTCATTTTATACTAATACCTACTAAAAAACAAAGTAGTGTAGGTCAGCCATAGAGAAAATGGAAGTTTTGTAAACACATATTACAACTAGTGTTTAATAGGCTGACCTCACATGTAGAGTATCCATGATATACCTTCCAGCTACTTTATCTAAATTAGAAGCAAATTGTTTGAAGATTACGTCTACCTAAATGGCAGAAAGCGCACCTATCTTGGTGATGGATAGGACAGCTTGAGGGGATATGGAGGTGGCTGTTTTTTTGATAGGTGTAATGTAAACATTTTGCTATTAATTTATGTAAAATTTCAAAGTTTTCTAACTATTAGACACACGTTAATTTTAAACACACCCCCAGGTTTACTTAGTAAAAATATAGGATAAAAACTTTTGCAACTAATTAAAATTTCCCACAGGTATAAATTTGTAGGGGATTTGATATCACTAACTTTACTGCTTAGCGTACATTTTTTTGCAAAAAAACGTATCAACAAAATACCCTGGTTTTGCTAACATCTTTTACTAGCACTTGCTACTTACAGTTACGTATATTTTACAACAGAGTATTTATGCACGTTTGTCATACTGTGTTCTGTTTCTGTGTCTTAGTTCTTGGGTGGTGTGAACAGGGTCTTATTGACCCGTTCAGTTTTTGTGCATGTGTCATGTGTTCTGACTTTACTGCTGTAGGGAAGAATATAGTGGATAGAGATCTAATGTTAGTATTTCTCTGCAGCATGTATATTATACATGTGTACCTTTGCAGCAGGCAGTTTATATGCATTTTCTGGAGCACATGCGTAATCACATCACTACTGCATGCACAGTATATGCACACTAAGCTCTGCTATGCATACGCACATGTCTGCAACATACATACACACATTTCAGTTACACACAGCTGTCTTACATACACACACCTCTCCAACATACACACAGCTCAGCTACATAGAAACACACAGCTCTCCTATGTTCACACACACACACCTTTCCTATATAACAGTCAGCTCTCACACGTACACATATACGGTTTTCCCACATTCACATACAGCTCTTCTACTTACACAAACACAGCTACCCAAAAACAAACACGGCTTTGAAACATGCACACACACATATGTGCTACTTACATTGGCACGGTACCTCAGTGGTTAGTCCCTCAGCGATGGGGTCCTTAGTTCAAATCCCACCAAGGACAACATCTGCAAGGAGTTTGTATATTCTCCCCGTATTTGCGTGGGTTTCCTCCTACATACCAAAGACATACTGATAGGAAATTTAAATTGTAAGCCCTATCGAGGACAGTGCCAATAATGTCTGTAAAGCGCTGTGGAATTAATGGCGCTATATAAATGAGTAAGGAGTTTGTATGTTCTCCCCGTGTTTGCGTGGGTTGCTCCCACATTCCAAAGACTTACTGATAGGGAATTTAGATTGTGAGCCCCATCGGGGACAGTGCCAATAATGTCTGTAAAGCGCTGTGGAATTAATGGCGCTATATAAATGAGTAAAATAAATACATACACTGTTTGCTAAACACTCGCACACAGCTTTCCTCATACCCAAAAAACTCATATAAGCAGCACATACAGCTCCTCTATGTACACTCACACAAACAGATATATATATACACAAACACATATACATCAACACAACCCCTGTATACATTACCACATTTTGAAATTCCTTTCAAGAATGTGACTGATCACATGCTGTGAAAGGGCCTTCAGCTACACAGGACGTGCAGTATTCCTGCAGGTCCCAGTTTCATTCTCTCCAGTACAGCACCAATCAGATTGATCAGTGTGGGGCAAGAACAGAGAAAACAGTTCTCTCAGTGATCAGGAAGGATGTTGTCAGCATTCTGCTCATTCAGAATAAGCTGCCTCTAGAATGTAACACACATACACTTTTTAGTAAGATTTTTCTTTGCTAAATATGCTAATTATTGTCTAGTTAAGGGTTCCCCAACTCCGGTCCTCAAGGCCCACCAACAGGTCATGTTGTCAGGATTTCCCTTGTATTGTACAGGTGATGCAATTCACCTGGGCAATACTGATTAAATCCTGAAAACATGACCTGTTGGTGACCTTGAGGACCGGAGTTGGGGAGCCCTGGTCTAGTTGATACAGGAGTTAAAAAGTACAATTGTTAACACAGAGTCAAAACCTAAAGTTTTAGCATCCTGGGTTCTGTTGTGGTGCCTTTACCATTGATAAGATGTCACATCCTTGCCTATAATTTTAGTATTACTCCAGTTAGCTTTATATGCCTGACAGCCTCTTTATATGGCATATTGAGATGTAATTAAGTGCCTGAGACCCGTTAAATGCCATTGATGGTGCCCATTTCAGGAGATGGATGGTGAAGGCCACCTCATTTTATACTAATACCTACTAAAAAACAAAGTAGTGTAGGTCAGGCATAGAGAAAATGGAAGTTTTGTAAACACATATTACAACTAGTGTTTAATAGGCTGACCTCACATGTAGAGTATCCATGATATACCTTCCAGCTACTTTATCTAAATTAGAAGCAAATTGTTTGAAGGTTACTTCTACCTAAATGGCAGAAAGCGCACCTATCTTGGTGATGGATAGGACAGCTTGAGGGGATATGGAGGTGGCTGTTTTTTTGATAGGTGTATTGTAAACATTTTGCTATTAATTTATGTAAAATTTCAAAGTTTTCTAACTATTAGACACAAGTTAATTTTAAACACACCCCCAGGTTTACTTAGTAGAAATATAGGATAAAAACTTTTGCAACTAATTAAAATTTCCCACAGGTATAAATTTGTAGGGGATTTGATAACACTAACTTTACTGCTTAGCGTACATTTTTTTGCAAAAAAAGTATCAACAAAATACCCTGGTTTTGCTAACATCTTTTACTAGCACTTGCTACTTACAGTTACGTATATTTTACAACAGAGTATTTATGCACGTTTGTCATACTGTGTTCTGTTTCTGTGTCTTAGTTCTTGGGTGGTGTGAACAGGGTCTTATTGACCCGTTCAGTTTTTGTGCATGTGTCATGTGTTCTGAATTTACTGCTGTACGGAAGAATATAGTGGATAGAGATCTAATGTTAGTATTTCTCTGCAGCATGTATATTATACATGTGTACCTTTGCAGCAGGCAGTTTATATGCATTTTCTGGAGCACATGCGTAATCACATCACTACTGCATGCACAGTATATGCACACTAAGCTCTGCTATGCATACGCACATGTCTGCAACATACATACACACATTTCAGTTACACACAGCTGTCTTACATACACACACCTCTCCAACACACACACAGCTCAGCTACATAGAAACACACAGCTCTCCTATGTTCACACACACCTTTCCTATATAACAGTCATCTCTCACACGTACACATATATGGTTTTCCCACATTCACATACAGCTCTTCTACTTACACAAACACAGCTACCCAAAAACAAACACGGCTTTGAAACATGCACACACACATATGTGCTACTTACATTGGCACGGTACCTCAGTGGTTATTCCCTCAGCGATGGGGTCCTTAGTTCAAATCCCACCAAGGACAACATCTGCAAGGAGTTTGTATATTCTCCCCGTATTTGCGTGGGTTTCCTCCTACATACCAAAGACATGCTGATAGGAAATTTAAATTGTAAGCCCTATCGAGGACAGTGCCAATAATGTCTGTAAAGCGCTGTGGAATTAATGGCGCTATATAAATGAGTGAGGAGTTTGTATGTTCTCCCCGTGTTTGCGTGGGTTGCTCCCACATTCCAAAGACTTACTGATAGGGAATTTAGATTGTGAGCCCCATCGGGGACAGTGCCAATAATGTCTGTAAAGCGCTGTGGAATTAATGGCGCTATATAAATGAGTAAAATAATTACATACACTGTTTGCTAAACACTCGCACACACCTTTCCTCATACACAAAAAACTCATATAAGCAGCACATACAGCTCCTCTATGTACACTCACACAAACAGATATATATATATACACAAACACATATACATCAACACAACCCCTGTATACATTACCACATTTTGAAATTCCTTTCAAGAATGTGACTGATCACATGCTGTGAAAGGGCCTTCAGCTACACAGGACGTGCAGTATTCCTGCAGGTCCCAGTTTCATTCTCTCCAGTACAGCACCAATCAGATAGATCAGTGTGGGGCAAGAACAGAGAAAACAGTTCTCTCAGTGATCAGGAAGGATGTTGTCAGCATTCTGCTCATTCAGAATAAGCTGCCTCTAGACTGTAACACACATACACTTTTTAGTAAGATTTTTCTTTGCTAAATATGCTAATTATTGTCTAGTTAAGGGTTCCCCAACTCCGGTCCTCAAGGCCCACCAACAGGTCATGTTGTCAGGATTTCCCTTGTATTGTACAGGTGATGCAATTCACCTGGGCAATACTGAGGAAATCCTGAAAACATGACCTGTTGGTGACCTTGAGGACCGGAGTTGGGGAGCCCTGGTCTAGTTGATACAGGAGTTAAAAAGTACAATTGTTTACAGAGTCAAAACCTAGAGTTTTAGCATCCTGGGTTCTGTTGTGGTGCCTTTACCATTGATAAGATGTCACATCCTTGCCTATAATTTTAGTATTACTCCAGTAAGCTTTATATGCCTGACAGCCTCTTTATATGGCATATTGAGATGTAATTAAGTGCTTGGGACCCGTTAAATGCCATTGATGGTGCCCATTTCAGGAGATGGATGGTGAAGGCCACCTCATTTTATACTAATACCTACTAAAAAACAAAGTAGTGTAGGTCAGGCATAGAGAAAATGGAAGTTTTGTAAACACATATTACAACTAGTGTTTAATAGGCTGACCTCACATGTAGAGTATCCATGATATACCTTCCAGCTACTTTATCTAAATTAGAAGCAAATTGTTTGAAGATTACTTCTACCTAAATGGCAGAAAGCGCACCTATCTTGGTGATGGATAGGACAGCTTGAGGGGATATGGAGGTGGCTGTTTTTTTGATAGGTGTAATGTAAACATTTTGCTATTAATTTATGTAAAATGTCAAAGTTTTCTAACTATTAGACACATGTTAATTTTAAACACACCCCCAGGTTTACTTAGTAAAAATATAGGATAAAAACTTTTGCAACTAATTAAAATTTCCCACAGGTATAAATTTGTAGGGGATTTGATAACACTAACTTTACTGCTTAGCGTACATTTTTTTGCAAAAAAAGTATCAACAAAATACCCTGGTTTTGCTAACATCTTTTACTAGCACTTGCTACTTACAGTTACGTATATTTTACAACAGAGTATTTATGCACGTTTGTCATACTGTGTTCTGTTTCTGTGTCTTAGTTCTTGGGTGGTGTGAACAGGGTCTTATTGACCCGTTCAGTTTTTGTGCATGTGTCATGTGTTCTGACTTTACTGCTGTAGGGAAGAATATAGTGGATAGAGATCTAATGTTAGTATTTCTCTGCAGCATGTATATTATACATGTGTACCTTTGCAGCAGGCAGTTTATATGCATTTTCTGGAGCACATGCATAATCACATCACTACTGCATGCACAGTATATGCACACTAAGCTCTGCTATGCATACGCACATGTCTGCAACATACATACACACATTTCAGTTACACACAGCTGTCTTACATACACACACCTCTCCAACACACACACAGCTCAGCTACATAGAAACACACAGCTCTCCTATGTTCACACACACACACCTTTCCTATATAACAGTCAGCTCTCACACGTACACATATACGGTTTTCCCACATTCACATACAGCTCTTCTACTTACACAAACACAGCTACCCAAAAACAAACACGGCTTTGAAACATGCACACACACATATGTGCTACTTACATTGGCACGGTACCTCAGTGGTTAGTCCCTCAGCGATGGGGTCCTTAGTTCAAATCCCACCAAGGACAACATCTGCAAGGAGTTTGTATATTCTCCCCGTATTTGCGTGGGTTTCCTCCTACATACCAAAGACATACTGATAGGAAATTTAAATTGTAAGCCCTATCGAGGACAGTGACAATAATGTCTGGAAAGCTCTGTGGAATTAATGGCGCTATATAAATGAGTAAGGAGTTTGTATGTTCTCCCCGTGTTTGCGTGGGTTGCTCCCACATTCCAAAGACTTACTGATAGGGAATTTAGATTGTGAGCCCCATCGGGGACAGTGCCAATAATGTCTGTAAAGCGCTGTGGAATTAATGGCGCTATATAAATGAGTAAAATAAATACATACACTGTTTGCTAAACACTCGCACACAGCTTTCCTCATACACAAAAAACTCATATAAGCAGCACATACAGCTCCTCTATGTACACTCACACAAACAGATATATATATATACACAAACACATATACATCAACACAACCCCTGTATACATTACCACATTTTGAAATTCCTTTCAAGAATGTGACTGATCACATGCTGTGAAAGGGCCTTCAGCTACACAGGACGTGCAGTATTCCTGCAGATCCCAGTTTCATTCTCTCCAGTACAGCACCAATCAGATTGATCAGTGTGGGGCAAGAACAGAGAAAACAGTTCTCTCAGTGATCAGGAAGGATGTTGTCAGCATTCTGCTCATTCAGAATAAGCTGCCTCTAGACTGTAACACACATACACTTTTTAGTAAGATTTTTCTTTGCTAAATATGCTAATTATTGTCTAGTTAAGGGTTCCCCAACTCCGGTCCTCAAGGCCCACCAACAGGTCATGTTGTCAGGATTTCCCTTGTATTGTACAGGTGATGGAATTCACCTGGGCAATACTGAGGAAATCCTGAAAACATGACCTGTTGGTGACCTTGAGGACCGGAGTTGGGGAGCCCTGGTCTAGTTGATACAGGAGTTAAAAAGTACAATTGTTTACAGAGTCAAAACCTAGAGTTTTAGCATCCTGGGTTCTGTTGTGGTGCCTTTACCATTGATAAGATGTCACATCCTTGCCTATAATTTTAGTATTACTCCAGTAAGCTTTATATGCCTGACAGCCTCTTTATATGGCATATTGAGATGTAATTAAGTGCTTGGTACCCGTTAAATGCCATTGATGGTGCCCATTTCAGGAGATGGATGGTGAAGGCCACCTCATTTTATACTAATACCTACTAAAAAACAAAGTAGTGTAGGTCAGGCATAGAGAAAATGGAAGTTTTGTAAACACATATTACAACTAGTGTTTAATAGGCTGACCTCACATGTAGAGTATCCATGATATACCTTCCAGCTACTTTATCTAAATTAGAAGCAAATTGTTTGAAGATTACTTCTACCTAAATGGCAGAAAGCGCACCTATCTTGGTGATGGATAGGACAGCTTGAGGGGATATGGAGGTGGCTGTTTTTTTGATAGGTGTAATGTAAACATTTTGCTATTAATTTATGTAAAATTTCAAAGTTTTCTAACTATTAGACACACGTTAATTTTAAACACACCCCCAGGTTTACTTAGTAAAAATATAGGATAAAAACTTTTGCAACTAATTAAAATTTCCCACAGGTATAAATTTGTAGGGGATTTGATATCACTAACTTTACTGCTTAGCGTGCATTTTTTTGCAAAAAAACGTATCAACAAAATACCCTGGTTTTGCTAACATCTTTTACTAGCACTTGCTACTTACAGTTACGTATATTTTACAACAGAGTATTTATGCACGTTTGTCATACTGTGTTCTGTTTCTGTGTCTTAGTTCTTGGGTGGTGTGAACAGGGTCTTATTGACCCGTTCAGTTTTTGTGCATGTGTCATGTGTTCTGACTTTACTGCTGTAGGGAAGAATATAGTGGATAGAGATCTAATGTTAGTATTTCTCTGCAGCATGTATATTATACCTGTGTACCTTTGCAGCAGGCAGTTTATATGCATTTTCTGGAGCACATGCGTAATCACATCACTACTGCATGCACAGTATATGCACACTAAGCTCTGCTATGCATACGCACATGTCTGCAACATACATACACACATTTCAGTTACACACAGCTGTCTTACATACACACACCTCTCCAACATACACACAGCTCAGCTACATAGAAACACACAGCTCTCCTATGTTCACACACACACACCTTTCCTATATAACAGTCAGCTCTCACACGTACACATATACGGTTTTCCCACATTCACATACAGCTCTTCTACTTACACAAACACAGCTACCCAAAAACAAACACGGCTTTGAAACATGCACACACACATATGTGCTACTTACATTGGCACGGTACCTCAGTGGTTAGTCCCTCAGCGATGGGGTCCTTAGTTCAAATCCCACCAAGGACAACATCTGCAAGGAGTTTGTATATTCTCCCCGTATTTGCGTGGGTTTCCTCCTACATACCAAAGACATACTGATAGGAAATTTAAATTGTAAGCCCTATCGAGGACAGTGCAAATAATGTCTGGAAAGCGCTGTGGAATTAATGGCGCTATATAAATGAGTAAGGAGTTTGTATGTTCTCCCCGTGTTTGCGTGGGTTGCTCCCACATTCCAAAGACTTACTGATAGGGAATTTAGATTGTGAGCCCCATCGGGGACAGTGCCAATAATGTCTGTAAAGCGCTGTGGAATTAATGGCGCTATATAAATGAGTAAAATAAATACATACACTGTTTGCTAAACACTCGCACACAGCTTTCCTCATACCCAAAAAACTCATATAAGCAGCACATACAGCTCCTCTATGTACACTCACACAAACAGATATATATATACACAAACACATATACATCAACACAACCCCTGTATACATTACCACATTTTGAAATTCCTTTCAAGAATGTGACTGATCACATGCTGTGAAAGGGCCTTCAGCTACACAGGACGTGCAGTATTCCTGCAGGTCCCAGTTTCATTCTCTCCAGTACAGCACCAATCAGATTGATCAGTGTGGGGCAAGAACAGAGAAAACAGTTCTCTCAGTGATCAGGAAGGATGTTGTCAGCATTCTGCTCATTCAGAATAAGCTGCCTCTAGAATGTAACACACATACACTTTTTAGTAAGATTTTTCTTTGCTAAATATGCTAATTATTGTCTAGTTAAGGGTTCCCCAACTCCGGTCCTCAAGGCCCACCAACAGGTCATGTTGTCAGGATTTCCCTTGTATTGTACAGGTGATGCAATTCACCTGGGCAATACTGATTAAATCCTGAAAACATGACCTGTTGGTGACCTTGAGGACCGGAGTTGGGGAGCCCTGGTCTAGTTGATACAGGAGTTAAAAAGTACAATTGTTAACACAGAGTCAAAACCTAAAGTTTTAGCATCCTGGGTTCTGTTGTGGTGCCTTTACCATTGATAAGATGTCACATCCTTGCCTATAATTTTAGTATTACTCCAGTTAGCTTTATATGCCTGACAGCCTCTTTATATGGCATATTGAGATGTAATTAAGTGCCTGAGACCCGTTAAATGCCATTGATGGTGCCCATTTCAGGAGATGGATGGTGAAGGCCACCTCATTTTATACTAATACCTACTAAAAAACAAAGTAGTGTAGGTCAGGCATAGAGAAAATGGAAGTTTTGTAAACACATATTACAACTAGTGTTTAATAGGCTGACCTCACATGTAGAGTATCCATGATATACCTTCCAGCTACTTTATCTAAATTAGAAGCAAATTGTTTGAAGGTTACTTCTACCTAAATGGCAGAAAGCGCACCTATCTTGGTGATGGATAGGACAGCTTGAGGGGATATGGAGGTGGCTGTTTTTTTGATAGGTGTATTGTAAACATTTTGCTATTAATTTATGTAAAATTTCAAAGTTTTCTAACTATTAGACACACGTTAATTTTAAACACACCCCCAGGTTTACTTAGTAGAAATATAGGATAAAAACTTTTGCAACTAATTAAAATTTCCCACAGGTATAAATTTGTAGGGGATTTGATAACACTAACTTTACTGCTTAGCGTACATTTTTTTGCAAAAAAAGTATCAACAAAATACCCTGGTTTTGCTAACATCTTTTACTAGCACTTGCTACTTACAGTTACGTATATTTTACAACAGAGTATTTATGCACGTTTGTCATACTGTGTTCTGTTTCTGTGTCTTAGTTCTTGGGTGGTGTGAACAGGGTCTTATTGACCCGTTCAGTTTTTGTGCATGTGTCATGTGTTCTGACTTTACTGCTGTAGGGAAGAATATAGTGGATAGAGATCTAATGTTAGTATTTCTCTGCAGCATGTATATTATACATGTGTACCTTTGCAGCAGGCAGTTTATATGCATTTTCTGGAGCACATGCGTAATCACATCACTACTGCATGCACAGTATATGCACACTAAGCTCTGCTATGCATACGCACATGTCTGCAACATACATACACACATTTCAGTTACACACAGCTGTCTTACATACACACACCTCTCCAACACACACACAGCTCAGCTACATAGAAACACACAGCTCTCCTATGTTCACACACACACCTTTCCTATATAACAGTCAGCTCTCACACGTACACATATACGGTTTTCCCACATTCACATACAGCTCTTCTACTTACACAAACACAGCTACCCAAAAACAAACACGGCTTTGAAACATGCACACACACATATGTGCTACTTACATTGGCACGGTACCTCAGTGGTTAGTCCCTCAGCGATGGGGTCCTTAGTTCAAATCCCACCAAGGACAACATCTGCAAGGAGTTTGTATATTCTCCCCGTATTTGCGTGGGTTTCCTCCTACATACCAAAGACATACTGATAGGAAATTTAAGTTGTAAGCCCTATCGAGGACAGTGCCAATAATGTCTGTAAAGCGCTGTGGAATTAATGGCGCTATATAAATGAGTAAGGAGTTTGTATGTTCTCCTCGTGTTTGCGTGGGTTGCTCCCACATTCCAAAGACTTACTGATAGGGAATTTAGATTGTGAGCCCCATCGGGGACAGTGCCAATAATGTCTGTAAAGCGCTGTGGAATTAATGGCGCTATATAAATGAGTAAAATAAATACATACACTGTTTGCTAAACACTCGCACACAGCTTTCCTCATACACAAAAAACTCATATAAGCAGCACATACAGCTCCTCTATGTACACTCACACAAACAGATATATATATATACACAAACACATATACATCAACACAACCCCTGTATACATTACCACATTTTGAAATTCCTTTCAAGAATGTGACTGATCACATGCTGTGAAAGGGCCTTCAGCTACACAGGACGTGCAGTATTCCTGCAGGTCCCAGTTTCATTCTCTCCAGTACAGCACCAATCAGATTGATCAGTGTGGGGCAAGAACAGAGAAATCAGTTCTCTCAGTGATCAGGAAGGATGTTGTCAGCATTCTGCTCATTCAGAATAAGCTGCCTCTAGAATGTAACACACATACACTTTTTAGTAAGATTTTTCTTTGCTAAATATGCTAATTATTGTCTAGTTAAGGGTTCCCCAACTCCGGTCCTCAAGGCCCACCAACAGGTCATGTTGTCAGGATTTCCCTTGTATTGTACAGGTGATGCAATTCACCTGGGCAATACTGAGGAAATCCTGAAAACATGACCTGTTGGTGACCTTGAGGACCGGAGTTGGGGAGCCCTGGTCTAGTTAATACAGGAGTTAAAAAGTACAATTGTTTACACAGAGTCAAAACCTAGAGTTTTAGCATCCTGGGTTCTGTTGTGGTGCCTTTACCATTGATAAGATGTCACATCCTTGCCTATAATTTTAGTATTACTCCAGTAAGCTTTATATGCCTGACAGCCTCTTTATATGGCATATTGAGATGTAATTAAGTGCCTGAGACCCGTTAAATGCCATTGATGGTGCCCATTTCAGGAGATGGATGGTGAAGGCCACCTCATTTTATACTAATACCTACTAAAAAACAAAGTAGTGTAGGTCAGGCATAGAGAAAATGGAAGTTTTGTAAACACATATTACAACTAGTGTTTAATAGGCTGACCTCACATGTAGAGTATCCATGATATACCTTCCAGCTACTTTATCTAAATTAGAAGCAAATTGTTTGAAGATTACTTCTACCTAAATGGCAGAAAGCGCACCTATCTTGGTGATGGATAGGACAGCTTGAGGGGATATGGAGGTGGCTGTTTTTTTGATAGGTGTATTGTAAACATTTTGCTATTAATTTATGTAAAATTTCAAAGTTTTCTAACTATTAGACACAAGTTAATTTTAAACACACCCCCAGGTTTACTTAGTAGAAATATAGGATAAAAACTTTTGCAACTAATTAAAATTTCCCACAGGTATAAATTTGTAGGGAATTTGATAACACTAACTTTACTGCTTAGCGTACATTTTTTTGCAAAAAAAGTATCAACAAAAGACCCTGGTTTTGCTAACATCTTTTACTAGCACTTGCTACTTACAGTTACGTATATTTTACAACAGAGTATTTATGCACGTTTGTCATACTGTGTTCTGTTTCTGTGTCTTAGTTCTTGGGTGGTGTGAACAGGGTCTTATTGACCCGTTCAGTTTTTGTGCATGTGTCATGTGTTCTGAATTTACTGCTGTACGGAAGAATATAGTGGATAGAGATCTAATGTTAGTATTTCTCTGCAGCATGTATATTATACATGTGTACCTTTGCAGCAGGCAGTTTATATGCATTTTCTGGAGCACATGCGTAATCACATCACTACTGCATGCACAGTATATGCACACTAAGCTCTGCTATGCATACGCACATGTCTGCAACATACATACACACATTTCAGTTACACACAGCTGTCTTACATACACACACCTCTCCAACACACACACAGCTCAGCTACATAGAAACACACAGCTCTCCTATGTTCACACACACCTTTCCTATATAACAGTCAGCTCTCACACGTACACATATATGGTTTTCCCACATTCACATACAGCTCTTCTACTTACACAAACACAGCTACCCAAAAACAAACACGGCTTTGAAACATGCACACACACATATGTGCTACTTACATTGGCACGGTACCTCAGTGGTTATTCCCTCAGCGATGGGGTCCTTAGTTCAAATCCCACCAAGGACAACATCTGCAAGGAGTTTGTATATTCTCCCCGTATTTGCGTGGGTTTCCTCCTACATACCAAAGACATGCTGATAGGAAATTTAAATTGTAAGCCCTATCGAGGACAGTGCCAATAATGTCTGTAAAGCGCTGTGGAATTAATGGCGCTATATAAATGAGTGAGGAGTTTGTATGTTCTCCCCGTGTTTGCGTGGGTTGCTCCCACATTCCAAAGACTTACTGATAGGGAATTTAGATTGTGAGCCCCATCGGGGACAGTGCCAATAATGTCTGTAAAGCGCTGTGGAATTAATGGCGCTATATAAATGAGTAAAATAATTACATACACTGTTTGCTAAACACTCGCACACACCTTTCCTCATACACAAAAAACTCATATAAGCAGCACATACAGCTCCTCTATGTACACTCACACAAACAGATATATATATATACACAAACACATACATCAACACAACCCCTGTATACATTACCACATTTTGAAATTCCTTTCAAGAATGTGACTGATCACATGCTGTGAAAGGGCCTTCAGCTACACAGGACGTGCAGTATTCCTGCAGGTCCCAGTTTCATTCTCTCCAGTACAGCACCAATCAGATAGATCAGTGTGGGGCAAGAACAGAGAAAACAGTTCTCTCAGTGATCAGGAAGGATGTTGTCAGCATTCTGCTCATTCAGAATAAGCTGCCTCTAGACTGTAACACACATACACTTTTTAGTAAGATTTTTCTTTGCTAAATATGCTAATTATTGTCTAGTTAAGGGTTCCCCAACTCCGGTCCTCAAGGCCCACCAACAGGTCATGTTGTCAGGATTTCCCTTGTATTGTACAGGTGATGCAATTCACCTGGGCAATACTGAGGAAATCCTGAAAACATGACCTGTTGGTGACCTTGAGGACCGGAGTTGGGGAGCCCTGGTCTAGTTGATACAGGAGTTAAAAAGTACAATTGTTTACAGAGTCAAAACCTAGAGTTTTAGCATCCTGGGTTCTGTTGTGGTGCCTTTACCATTGATAAGATGTCACATCCTTGCCTATAATTTTAGTATTACTCCAGTAAGCTTTATATGCCTGACAGCCTCTTTATATGGCATATTGAGATGTAATTAAGTGCTTGGGACCCGTTAAATGCCATTGATGGTGCCCATTTCAGGAGATGGATGGTGAAGGCCACCTCATTTTATACTAATACCTACTAAAAAACAAAGTAGTGTAGGTCAGGCATAGAGAAAATGGAAGTTTTGTAAACACATATTACAACTAGTGTTTAATAGGCTGACCTCACATGTAGAGTATCCATGATATACCTTCCAGCTACTTTATCTAAATTAGAAGCAAATTGTTTGAAGATTACTTCTACCTAAATGGCAGAAAGCGCACCTATCTTGGTGATGGATAGGACAGCTTGAGGGGATATGGAGGTGGCTGTTTTTTTGATAGGTGTAATGTAAACATTTTGCTATTAATTTATGTAAAATGTCAAAGTTTTCTAACTATTAGACACATGTTAATTTTAAACACACCCCCAGGTTTACTTAGTAAAAATATAGGATAAAAACTTTTGCAACTAATTAAAATTTCCCCACAGGTATAAATTTGTAGGGGATTTGATAACACTAACTTTACTGCTTAGCGTACATTTTTTTGCAAAAAAAGTATCAACAAAATACCCTGGTTTTGCTAACATCTTTTACTAGCACTTGCTACTTACAGTTACGTATATTTTACAACAGAGTATTTATGCACGTTTGTCATACTGTGTTCTGTTTCTGTGTCTTAGTTCTTGGGTGGTGTGAACAGGGTCTTATTGACCCGTTCAGTTTTTGTGCATGTGTCATGTATTCTGACTTTACTGCTGTAGGGAAGAATATAGTGGATAGAGATCTAATGTTAGTATTTCTCTGCAGCATGTATATTATACATGTGTACCTTTGCAGCAGGCAGTTTATATGCATTTTCTGGAGCACATGCATAATCACATCACTACTGCATGCACAGTATATGCACACTAAGCTCTGCTATGCATACGCACATGTCTGCAACATACATACACACATTTCAGTTACACACAGCTGTCTTACATACACACACCTCTCCAACATACACACAGCTCAGCTACATAGAAACACACAGCTCTCCTATGTTCACACACACCTTTCCTATATAACAGTCAGCTCTCACACGTACACATATACGGTTTTCCCACATTCACATACAGCTCTTCTACTTACACAAACACAGCTACCCAAAAACAAACACGGCTTTGAAACATGCACACACACATATGTGCTACTTACATTGGCACGGTACCTCAGTGGTTAGTCCCTCAGCGATGGGGTCCTTAGTTCAAATCCCACCAAGGACAACATCTGCAAGGAGTTTGTATATTCTCCCCGTATTTGCGTGGGTTTCCTCCTACATACCAAAGACATACTGATAGGAAATTTAAATTGTAAGCCCTATCGAGGACAGTGCCAATAATGTCTATAAAGCGCTGTGGAATTAATGGCGCTATATAAATGAGTAAGGAGTTTGTATGTTCTCCCCGTGTTTGCGTGGGTTGCTCCCACATTCCAAAGTCTTACTGATAGGGAATTTAGATTGTGAGCCCCATCGGGGACAGTGCCAATAATGTCTGTAAAGCGCTGTGGAATTAATGGCGCTATATAAATGAGTAAAATAAATACATACACTGTTTGCTAAACACTCGCACACAGCTTTCCTCATACACAAAAAACTCATATAAGCAGCACATACAGCTCCTCTATGTACACTCACACAAACAGATATATATATATACACAAACACATATACATCAACACAACCCCTGTATACATTACCACATTTTGAAATTCCTTTCAAGAATGTGACTGATCACATGCTGTGAAAGGGCCTTCAGCTACACAGGACGTGCAGTATTCCTGCAGGTCCCAGTTTCATTCTCTCCAGTACAGCACCAATCAGATTGATCAGTGTGGGGCAAGAACAGAGAAAACAGTTCTCTCAGTGATCAGGAAGGATGTCAGCATTCTGCTCATTCAGAATAAGCTGCCTCTAGAATGTAACACACATACACTTTTTAGTAATATTTTTCTTTGCTAAATATGCTAATTATTGTCTAGTTAAGGGTTCCCCAACTCCGGTCCTCAAGGCCCACCAACAGGTCATGTTGTCAGGATTTCCCTTGTATTGTACAGGTGATGCAATTCACCTGGGCAATACTGAGGAAATCCTGAAAACATGACCTGTTGGTGACCTTGAGGACCGGAGTTGGGGAGCCCTGGTCTAGTTGATACAGGAGTTAAAAAGTACAATTGTTTACACAGAGTCAAAACCTAGAGTTTTAGCATCCTGGGTTCTGTTGTGGTGCCTTTACCATTGATAAGATGTCACATCCTTGCCTATAATTTTAGTATTACTCCAGTAAGCTTTATATGCCTGACAGCCTCTTTATATGGCATATTGAGATGTAATTAAGTGCCTGAGACCTGTTAAATGCCATTGATGGTGCCCATTTCAGGAGATGGATGGTGAAGGCCACCTCATTTTATACTAATACCTACTAAAAAACAAAGTAGTGTAGGTCAGGCATAGAGAAAATAGAAGTTTTGTAAACACATATTACAACTAGTGTTTAATAGGCTGACCTCACATGTAGAGTATCCATGATATACCTTCCAGCTACTTTATCTAAATTAGAAGCAAATTGTTTGAAGGTTACTTCTACCTAAATGGCAGAAAGCGCACCTATCTTGGTGATGGATAGGACAGCTTGAGGGGATATGGAGGTGGCTGTTTTTTTGATAGGTGTATTGTAAACATTTTGCTATTAATTTATGTAAAATTTCAAAGTTTTCTAACTATTAGACACACGTTAATTTTAAACACACCCCCAGGTTTACTTAGTAGAAATATAGGATAAAAACTTTTGCAACTAATTAAAATTTCCCACAGGTATAAATTTGTAGGGGATTTGATAACACTAACTTTACTGCTTAGCGTACATTTTTTTGCAAAAAAAGTATCAACAAAATACCCTGGTTTTGCTAACATCTTTTACTAGCACTTGCTACTTACAGTTACGTATATTTTACAACAGAGTATTTATGCACGTTTGTCATACTGTGTTCTGTTTCTGTGTCTTAGTTCTTGGGTGGTGTGAACAGGGTCTTATTGACCCGTTCAGTTTTTGTGCATGTGTCATGTGTTCTGACTTTACTGCTGTAGGGAAGAATATAGTGGATAGAGATCTAATGTTAGTATTTCTCTGCAGCATGTATATTATACATGTGTACCTTTGCAGCAGGCAGTTTATATGCATTTTCTGGAGCACATGCGTAATCACATCACTACTGCATGCACAGTATATGCACACTAAGCTCTGCTATGCATACGCACATGTCTGCAACATACATACACACATTTCAGTTACACACAGCTGTCTTACATACACACACCTCTCCAACACACACACAGCTCAGCTACATAGAAACACACAGCTCTCCTATGTTCACACACACACACCTTTCCTATATAACAGTCAGCTCTCACACGTACACATATACGGTTTTCCCACATTCACATACAGCTCTTCTACTTACACAAACACAGCTACCCAAAAACAAACACGGCTTTGAAACATGCACACACACATATGTGCTACTTACATTGGCACGGTACCTCAGTGGTTATTCCCTCAGCGATGGGGTCCTTAGTTCAAATCCCACCAAGGACAACATCTGCAAGGAGTTTGTATATTCTCCCCGTATTTGCGTGGGTTTCCTCCTACATACCAAAGACATACTGATAGGAAATTTAAATTGTAAGCCCTATCGAGGACAGTGCCAATAATGTCTGTAAAGCGCTGTGGAATTAATGGCGCTATATAAATGAGTAAGGAGTTTGTATGTTCTCCCCGTGTTTGCGTGGGTTGCTCCCACATTCCAAAGACTTACTGATAGGGAATTTAGATTGTGAGCCCCATCGGGGACAGTGCCAATAATGTCTGTAAAGCGCTGTGGAATTAATGGCGCTATATAAATGAGTAAAATAAATACATACACTGTTTGCTAAACACTCGCACACAGCTTTCCTCATACCCAAAAAACTCATATAAGCAGCACATACAGCTCCTCTATGTACACTCACACAAACAGATATATATATACACAAACACATATACATCAACACAACCCCTGTATACATTACCACATTTTGAAATTCCTTTCAAGAATGTGACTGATCACATGCTGTGAAAGGGCCTTCAGCTACACAGGACGTGCAGTATTCCTGCAGGTCCCAGTTTCATTCTCTCCAGTACAGCACCAATCAGATTGATCAGTGTGGGGCAAGAACAGAGAAAACAGTTCTCTCAGTGATCAGGAAGGATGTTGTCAGCATTCTGCTCATTCAGAATAAGCTGCCTCTAGAATGTAACACACATACACTTTTTAGTAATATTTTTCTTTGCTAAATATGCTAATTATTGTCTAGCTAAGGGTTCCCCAACTCCGGTCCTCAAGGCCCACCAACAGGTCATGTTGTCAGGATTTCCCTTGTATTGTACAGGTGATGCAATTCACCTGGGCAATACTGAGGAAATCCTGAAAACATGACCTGTTGGTGACCTTGAGGACCGGAGTTGGGGAGCCCTGGTCTAGTTGATACAGGAGTTAAAAAGTACAATTGTTTACACAGAGTCAAAACCTAGAGTTTTAGCATCCTGGGTTCTGTTGTGGTGCCTTTACCATTGATAAGATGTCACATCCTTGCCTATAATTTTAGTATTACTCCAGTAAGCTTTATATGCCTGACAGCCTCTTTATATGGCATATTGAGATGTAATTAAGTGCCTGAGACCCGTTAAATGCCATTGATGGTGCCCATTTCAGGAGATGGATGGTGAAGGCCACCTCATTTTATACTAATACCTACTAAAAAACAAAGTAGTGTAGGTCAGGCATAGAGAAAATGGAAGTTTTGTAAACACATATTACAACTAGTGTTTAATAGGCTGACCTCACATGTAGAGTATCCATGATATACCTTCCAGCTACTTTATCTAAATTAGAAGCAAATTGTTTGAAGATTACTTCTACCTAAATGGCAGAAAGCGCACCTATCTTGGTGATGGATAGGACAGCTTGAGGGGATATGGAGGTGGCTGTTTTTTTGATAGGTGTATTGTAAACATTTTGCTATTAATTTATGTAAAATTTCAAAGTTTTCTAACTATTAGACACACGTTAATTTTAAACACACCCCCAGGTTTACTTAGTAGAAATATAGGATAAAAACTTTTGCAACTAATTAAAATTTCCCACAGGTATAAATTTGTAGGGGATTTGATAACACTAACTTTACTGCTTAGCGTACATTTTTTTGCAAAAAAAGTATCAACAAAATACCCTGGTTTTGCTAACATCTTTTACTAGCACTTGCTACTTACAGTTACGTATATTTTACAACAGAGTATTTATGCACGTTTGTCATACTGTGTTCTGTTTCTGTGTCTTAGTTCTTGGGTGGTGTGAACAGGGTCTTATTGACCCGTTCAGTTTTTGTGCATGTGTCATGTGTTCTGACTTTACTGCTGTAGGGAAGAATATAGTGGATAGAGATCTAATGTTAGTATTTCTCTGCAGCATGTATATTATACATGTGTACCTTTGCAGCAGGCAGTTTATATGCATTTTCTGGAGCACATGCGTAATCACATCACTACTGCATGCACAGTATATGCACACTAAGCTCTGCTATGCATACGCACATGTCTGCAACATACATACACACATTTCAGTTACACACAGCTGTCTTACATACACACACCTCTCCAACACACACACAGCTCAGCTACATAGAAACACACAGCTCTCCTATGTTCACACACACACCTTTCCTATATAACAGTCAGCTCTCACACGTACACATATACGGTTTTCCCACATTCACATACAGCTCTTCTACTTACACAAACACAGCTACCCAAAAACAAACACGGCTTTGAAACATGCACACACACATATGTGCTACTTACATTGGCACGGTACCTCAGTGGTTAGTCCCTCAGTGATGGGGTCCTTAGTTCAAATCCCACCAAGGACAACATCTGCAAGGAGTTTGTATATTCTCCCCGTATTTGCGTGGGTTTCCTCCTACATACCAAAGACATACTGATAGGAAATTTAAATTGTAAGCCCTATCGAGGACAGTGCCAATAATGTCTGTAAAGCGCTGTGGAATTAATGGCGCTATATAAATGAGTAAGGAGTTTGTATGTTCTCCTCGTGTTTGCGTGGGTTGCTCCCACATTCCAAAGACTTACTGATAGGGAATTTAGATTGTGAGCCCCATCGGGGACAGTGCCAATAATGTCTGTAAAGCGCTGTGGAATTAATGGCGCTATATAAATGAGTAAAATAAATACATACACTGTTTGCTAAACACTCGCACACAGCTTTCCTCATACACAAAAAACTCATATAAGCAGCACATACAGCTCCTCTATGTACACTCACACAAACAGATATATATATATACACAAACACATATACATCAACACAACCCCTGTATACATTACCACATTTTGAAATTCCTTTCAAGAATGTGACTGATCACATGCTGTGAAAGGGCCTTCAGCTACACAGGACGTGCAGTATTCCTGCAGGTCCCAGTTTCATTCTCTCCAGTACAGCACCAATCAGATTGATCAGTGTGGGGCAAGAACAGAGAAAACAGTTCTCTCAGTGATCAGGAAGGATGTTGTCAGCATTCTGCTCATTCAGAATAAGCTGCCTCTAGAATGTAACACACATACACTTTTTAGTAAGATTTTTCTTTGCTAAATATGCTAATTATTGTCTAGTTAAGGGTTCCCCAACTCCGGTCCTCAAGGCCCACCAACAGGTCATGTTGTCAGGATTTCCCTTGTATTGTACAGGTGATGCAATTCACCTGGGCAATACTGAGGAAATCCTGAAAACATGACCTGTTGGTGACCTTGAGGACCGGAGTTGGGGAGCCCTGGTCTAGTTAATACAGGAGTTAAAAAGTACAATTGTTTACACAGAGTCAAAACCTAGAGTTTTAGCATCCTGGGTTCTGTTGTGGTGCCTTTACCATTGATAAGATGTCACATCCTTGCCTATAATTTTAGTATTACTCCAGTAAGCTTTATATGCCTGACAGCCTCTTTATATGGCATATTGAGATGTAATTAAGTGCCTGAGACCCGTTAAATGCCATTGATGGTGCCCATTTCAGGAGATGGATGGTGAAGGCCACCTCATTTTATACTAATACCTACTAAAAAACAAAGTAGTGTAGGTCAGGCATAGAGAAAATGGAAGTTTTGTAAACACATATTACAACTAGTGTTTAATAGGCTGACCTCACATGTAGAGTATCCATGATATACCTTCCAGCTACTTTATCTAAATTAGAAGCAAATTGTTTGAAGATTACTTCTACCTAAATGGCAGAAAGCGCACCTATCTTGGTGATGGATAGGACAGCTTGAGGGGATATGGAGGTGGCTGTTTTTTTGATAGGTGTATTGTAAACATTTTGCTATTAATTTATGTAAAATTTCAAAGTTTTCTAACTATTAGACACAAGTTAATTTTAAACACACCCCCAGGTTTACTTAGTAGAAATATAGGATAAAAACTTTTGCAACTAATTAAAATTTCCCACAGGTATAAATTTGTAGGGGATTTGATAACACTAACTTTACTGCTTAGCGTACATTTTTTTGCAAAAAAAGTATCAACAAAATACCCTGGTTTTGCTAACATCTTTTACTAGCACTTGCTACTTACAGTTACGTATATTTTACAACAGAGTATTTATGCACGTTTGTCATACTGTGTTCTGTTTCTGTGTCTTAGTTCTTGGGTGGTGTGAACAGGGTCTTATTGACCCGTTCAGTTTTTGTGCATGTGTCATGTGTTCTGAATTTACTGCTGTACGGAAGAATATAGTGGATAGAGATCTAATGTTAGTATTTCTCTGCAGCATGTATATTATACATGTGTACCTTTGCAGCAGGCAGTTTATATGCATTTTCTGGAGCACATGCGTAATCACATCACTACTGCATGCACAGTATATGCACACTAAGCTCTGCTATGCATACGCACATGTCTGCAACATACATACACACATTTCAGTTACACACAGCTGTCTTACATACACACACCTCTCCAACACACACACAGCTCAGCTACATAGAAACACACAGCTCTCCTATGTTCACACACACCTTTCCTATATAACAGTCATCTCTCACACGTACACATATATGGTTTTCCCACATTCACATACAGCTCTTCTACTTACACAAACACAGCTACCCAAAAACAAACACGGCTTTGAAACATGCACACACACATATGTGCTACTTACATTGGCACGGTACCTCAGTGGTTATTCCCTCAGCGATGGGGTCCTTAGTTCAAATCCCACCAAGGACAACATCTGCAAGGAGTTTGTATATTCTCCCCGTATTTGCGTGGGTTTCCTCCTACATACCAAAGACATGCTGATAGGAAATTTAAATTGTAAGCCCTATCGAGGACAGTGCCAATAATGTCTGTAAAGCGCTGTGGAATTAATGGCGCTATATAAATGAGTGAGGAGTTTGTATGTTCTCCCCGTGTTTGCGTGGGTTGCTCCCACATTCCAAAGACTTACTGATAGGGAATTTAGATTGTGAGCCCCATCGGGGACAGTGCCAATAATGTCTGTAAAGCGCTGTGGAATTAATGGCGCTATATAAATGAGTAAAATAATTACATACACTGTTTGCTAAACACTCGCACACACCTTTCCTCATACACAAAAAACTCATATAAGCAGCACATACAGCTCCTCTATGTACACTCACACAAACAGATATATATATATACACAAACACATATACATCAACACAACCCCTGTATACATTACCACATTTTGAAATTCCTTTCAAGAATGTGACTGATCACATGCTGTGAAAGGGCCTTCAGCTACACAGGACGTGCAGTATTCCTGCAGGTCCCAGTTTCATTCTCTCCAGTACAGCACCAATCAGATAGATCAGTGTGGGGCAAGAACAGAGAAAACAGTTCTCTCAGTGATCAGGAAGGATGTTGTCAGCATTCTGCTCATTCAGAATAAGCTGCCTCTAGACTGTAACACACATACACTTTTTAGTAAGATTTTTCTTTGCTAAATATGCTAATTATTGTCTAGTTAAGGGTTCCCCAACTCCGGTCCTCAAGGCCCACCAACAGGTCATGTTGTCAGGATTTCCCTTGTATTGTACAGGTGATGCAATTCACCTGGGCAATACTGAGGAAATCCTGAAAACATGACCTGTTGGTGACCTTGAGGACCGGAGTTGGGGAGCCCTGGTCTAGTTGATACAGGAGTTAAAAAGTACAATTGTTTACAGAGTCAAAACCTAGAGTTTTAGCATCCTGGGTTCTGTTGTGGTGCCTTTACCATTGATAAGATGTCACATCCTTGCCTATAATTTTAGTATTACTCCAGTAAGCTTTATATGCCTGACAGCCTCTTTATATGGCATATTGAGATGTAATTAAGTGCTTGGGACCCGTTAAATGCCATTGATGGTGCCCATTTCAGGAGATGGATGGTGAAGGCCACCTCATTTTATACTAATACCTACTAAAAAACAAAGTAGTGTAGGTCAGGCATAGAGAAAATGGAAGTTTTGTAAACACATATTACAACTAGTGTTTAATAGGCTGACCTCACATGTAGAGTATCCATGATATACCTTCCAGCTACTTTATCTAAATTAGAAGCAAATTGTTTGAAGATTACTTCTACCTAAATGGCAGAAAGCGCACCTATCTTGGTGATGGATAGGACAGCTTGAGGGGATATGGAGGTGGCTGTTTTTTTGATAGGTGTAATGTAAACATTTTGCTATTAATTTATGTAAAATGTCAAAGTTTTCTAACTATTAGACACATGTTAATTTTAAACACACCCCCAGGTTTACTTAGTAAAAATATAGGATAAAAACTTTTGCAACTAATTAAAATTTCCCACAGGTATAAATTTGTAGGGGATTTGATAACACTAACTTTACTGCTTAGCGTACATTTTTTTGCAAAAAAAG
Organism: Dendrobates tinctorius; assembly: GCF_039654945.1. NCBI lineage: Eukaryota > Metazoa > Chordata > Amphibia > Anura > Dendrobatidae > Dendrobates > Dendrobates tinctorius. The sequence goes on along the minus strand of NW_027361880.1, from coordinate 7,889,952 downwards.
TATCAACAAAATACCCTGGTTTTGCTAACATCTTTTACTAGCACTTGCTACTTACAGTTACGTATATTTTACAACAGAGTATTTATGCACGTTTGTCATACTGTGTTCTGTTTCTGTGTCTTAGTTCTTGGGTGGTGTGAACAGGGTCTTATTGACCCGTTCAGTTTTTGTGCATGTGTCATGTGTTCTGACTTTACTGCTGTAGGGAAGAATATAGTGGATAGAGATCTAATGTTAGTATTTCTCTGCAGCATGTATATTATACATGTGTACCTTTGCAGCAGGCAGTTTATATGCATTTTCTGGAGCACATGCATAATCACATCACTACTGCATGCACAGTATATGCACACTAAGCTCTGCTATGCATACGCACATGTCTGCAACATACATACACACATTTCAGTTACACACAGCTGTCTTACATACACACACCTCTCCAACACACACACAGCTCAGCTACATAGAAACACACAGCTCTCCTATGTTCACACACACACACCTTTCCTATATAACAGTCAGCTCTCACACGTACACATATACGGTTTTCCCACATTCACATACAGCTCTTCTACTTACACAAACACAGCTACCCAAAAACAAACACGGCTTTGAAACATGCACACACACATATGTGCTACTTACATTGGCACGGTACCTCAGTGGTTAGTCCCTCAGCGATGGGGTCCTTAGTTCAAATCCCACCAAGGACAACATCTGCAAGGAGTTTGTATATTCTCCCCGTATTTGCGTGGGTTTCCTCCTACATACCAAAGACATACTGATAGGAAATTTAAATTGTAAGCCCTATCGAGGACAGTGACAATAATGTCTGGAAAGCTCTGTGGAATTAATGGCGCTATATAAATGAGTAAGGAGTTTGTATGTTCTCCCCGTGTTTGCGTGGGTTGCTCCCACATTCCAAAGACTTACTGATAGGGAATTTAGATTGTGAGCCCCATCGGGGACAGTGCCAATAATGTCTGTAAAGCGCTGTGGAATTAATGGCGCTATATAAATGAGTAAAATAAATACATACACTGTTTGCTAAACACTCGCACACAGCTTTCCTCATACACAAAAAACTCATATAAGCAGCACATACAGCTCCTCTATGTACACTCACACAAACAGATATATATATATACACAAACACATATACATCAACACAACCCCTGTATACATTACCACATTTTGAAATTCCTTTCAAGAATGTGACTGATCACATGCTGTGAAAGGGCCTTCAGCTACACAGGACGTGCAGTATTCCTGCAGATCCCAGTTTCATTCTCTCCAGTACAGCACCAATCAGATTGATCAGTGTGGGGCAAGAACAGAGAAAACAGTTCTCTCAGTGATCAGGAAGGATGTTGTCAGCATTCTGCTCATTCAGAATAAGCTGCCTCTAGACTGTAACACACATACACTTTTTAGTAAGATTTTTCTTTGCTAAATATGCTAATTATTGTCTAGTTAAGGGTTCCCCAACTCCGGTCCTCAAGGCCCACCAACAGGTCATGTTGTCAGGATTTCCCTTGTATTGTACAGGTGATGGAATTCACCTGGGCAATACTGAGGAAATCCTGAAAACATGACCTGTTGGTGACCTTGAGGACCGGAGTTGGGGAGCCCTGGTCTAGTTGATACAGGAGTTAAAAAGTACAATTGTTTACAGAGTCAAAACCTAGAGTTTTAGCATCCTGGGTTCTGTTGTGGTGCCTTTACCATTGATAAGATGTCACATCCTTGCCTATAATTTTAGTATTACTCCAGTAAGCTTTATATGCCTGACAGCCTCTTTATATGGCATATTGAGATGTAATTAAGTGCTTGGTACCCGTTAAATGCCATTGATGGTGCCCATTTCAGGAGATGGATGGTGAAGGCCACCTCATTTTATACTAATACCTACTAAAAAACAAAGTAGTGTAGGTCAGGCATAGAGAAAATGGAAGTTTTGTAAACACATATTACAACTAGTGTTTAATAGGCTGACCTCACATGTAGAGTATCCATGATATACCTTCCAGCTACTTTATCTAAATTAGAAGCAAATTGTTTGAAGATTACTTCTACCTAAATGGCAGAAAGCGCACCTATCTTGGTGATGGATAGGACAGCTTGAGGGGATATGGAGGTGGCTGTTTTTTTGATAGGTGTAATGTAAACATTTTGCTATTAATTTATGTAAAATTTCAAAGTTTTCTAACTATTAGACACACGTTAATTTTAAACACACCCCCAGGTTTACTTAGTAAAAATATAGGATAAAAACTTTTGCAACTAATTAAAATTTCCCACAGGTATAAATTTGTAGGGGATTTGATATCACTAACTTTACTGCTTAGCGTGCATTTTTTTGCAAAAAAACGTATCAACAAAATACCCTGGTTTTGCTAACATCTTTTACTAGCACTTGCTACTTACAGTTACGTATATTTTACAACAGAGTATTTATGCACGTTTGTCATACTGTGTTCTGTTTCTGTGTCTTAGTTCTTGGGTGGTGTGAACAGGGTCTTATTGACCCGTTCAGTTTTTGTGCATGTGTCATGTGTTCTGACTTTACTGCTGTAGGGAAGAATATAGTGGATAGAGATCTAATGTTAGTATTTCTCTGCAGCATGTATATTATACCTGTGTACCTTTGCAGCAGGCAGTTTATATGCATTTTCTGGAGCACATGCATAATCACATCACTACTGCATGCACAGTATATGCACACTAAGCTCTGCTATGCATACGCACATGTCTGCAACATACATACACACATTTCAGTTACACACAGCTGTCTTACATACACACACCTCTCCAACATACACACAGCTCAGCTACATAGAAACACACAGCTCTCCTATGTTCACACACACACACCTTTCCTATATAACAGTCAGCTCTCACACGTACACATATACGGTTTTCCCACATTCACATACAGCTCTTCTACTTACACAAACACAGCTACCCAAAAACAAACACGGCTTTGAAACATGCACACACACATATGTGCTACTTACATTGGCACGGTACCTCAGTGGTTAGTCCCTCAGCGATGGGGTCCTTAGTTCAAATCCCACCAAGGACAACATCTGCAAGGAGTTTGTATATTCTCCCCGTATTTGCGTGGGTTTCCTCCTACATACCAAAGACATACTGATAGGAAATTTAAATTGTAAGCCCTATCGAGGACAGTGCCAATAATGTCTGGAAAGCGCTGTGGAATTAATGGCGCTATATAAATGAGTAAGGAGTTTGTATGTTCTCCCCGTGTTTGCGTGGGTTGCTCCCACATTCCAAAGACTTACTGATAGGGAATTTAGATTGTGAGCCCCATCGGGGACAGTGCCAATAATGTCTGTAAAGCGCTGTGGAATTAATGGCGCTATATAAATGAGTAAAATAAATACATACACTGTTTGCTAAACACTCGCACACAGCTTTCCTCATACACAAAAAACTCATATAAGCAGCACATACAGCTCCTCTATGTACACTCACACAAACAGATATATATATACACAAACACATATACATCAACACAACCCCTGTATACATTACCACATTTTGAAATTCCTTTCAAGAATGTGACTGATCACATGCTGTGAAAGGGCCTTCAGCTACACAGGACGTGCAGTATTCCTGCAGGTCCCAGTTTCATTCTCTCCAGTACAGCACCAATCAGATTGATCAGTGTGGGGCAAGAACAGAGAAAACAGTTCTCTCAGTGATCAGGAAGGATGTTGTCAGCATTCTGCTCATTCAGAATAAGCTGCCTCTAGAATGTAACACACATACACTTTTTAGTAAGATTTTTCTTTGCTAAATATGCTAATTATTGTCTAGTTAAGGGTTCCCCAACTCCGGTCCTCAAGGCCCACCAACAGGTCATGTTGTCAGGATTTCCCTTGTATTGTACAGGTGATGCAATTCACCTGGGCAATACTGATTAAATCCTGAAAACATGACCTGTTGGTGACCTTGAGGACCGGAGTTGGGGAGCCCTGGTCTAGTTGATACAGGAGTTAAAAAGTACAATTGTTAACACAGAGTCAAAACCTAAAGTTTTAGCATCCTGGGTTCTGTTGTGGTGCCTTTACCATTGATAAGATGTCACATCCTTGCCTATAATTTTAGTATTACTCCAGTTAGCTTTATATGCCTGACAGCCTCTTTATATGGCATATTGAGATGTAATTAAGTGCCTGAGACCCGTTAAATGCCATTGATGGTGCCCATTTCAGGAGATGGATGGTGAAGGCCACCTCATTTTATACTAATACCTACTAAAAAACAAAGTAGTGTAGGTCAGGCATAGAGAAAATGGAAGTTTTGTAAACACATATTACAACTAGTGTTTAATAGGCTGACCTCACATGTAGAGTATCCATGATATACCTTCCAGCTACTTTATCTAAATTAGAAGCAAATTGTTTGAAGGTTACTTCTACCTAAATGGCAGAAAGCGCACCTATCTTGGTGATGGATAGGACAGCTTGAGGGGATATGGAGGTGGCTGTTTTTTTGATAGGTGTATTGTAAACATTTTGCTATTAATTTATGTAAAATTTCAAAGTTTTCTAACTATTAGACACACGTTAATTTTAAACACACCCCCAGGTTTACTTAGTAGAAATATAGGATAAAAACTTTTGCAACTAATTAAAATTTCCCACAGGTATAAATTTGTAGGGGATTTGATAACACTAACTTTACTGCTTAGCGTACATTTTTTTGCAAAAAAAGTATCAACAAAATACCCTGGTTTTGCTAACATCTTTTACTAGCACTTGCTACTTACAGTTACGTATATTTTACAACAGAGTATTTATGCACGTTTGTCATACTGTGTTCTGTTTCTGTGTCTTAGTTCTTGGGTGGTGTGAACAGGGTCTTATTGACCCGTTCAGTTTTTGTGCATGTGTCATGTGTTCTGACTTTACTGCTGTAGGGAAGAATATAGTGGATAGAGATCTAATGTTAGTATTTCTCTGCAGCATGTATATTATACATGTGTACCTTTGCAGCAGGCAGTTTATATGCATTTTCTGGAGCACATGCGTAATCACATCACTACTGCATGCACAGTATATGCACACTAAGCTCTGCTATGCATACGCACATGTCTGCAACATACATACACACATTTCAGTTACACACAGCTGTCTTACATACACACACCTCTCCAACACACACACAGCTCAGCTACATAGAAACACACAGCTCTCCTATGTTCACACACACACCTTTCCTATATAACAGTCAGCTCTCACACGTACACATATACGGTTTTCCCACATTCACATACAGCTCTTCTACTTACACAAACACAGCTACCCAAAAACAAACACGGCTTTGAAACATGCACACACACATATGTGCTACTTACATTGGCACGGTACCTCAGTGGTTAGTCCCTCAGCGATGGGGTCCTTAGTTCAAATCCCACCAAGGACAACATCTGCAAGGAGTTTGTATATTCTCCCCGTATTTGCGTGGGTTTCCTCCTACATACCAAAGACATACTGATAGGAAATTTAAGTTGTAAGCCCTATCGAGGACAGTGCCAATAATGTCTGTAAAGCGCTGTGGAATTAATGGCGCTATATAAATGAGTAAGGAGTTTGTATGTTCTCCTCGTGTTTGCGTGGGTTGCTCCCACATTCCAAAGACTTACTGATAGGGAATTTAGATTGTGAGCCCCATCGGGGACAGTGCCAATAATGTCTGTAAAGCGCTGTGGAATTAATGGCGCTATATAAATGAGTAAAATAAATACATACACTGTTTGCTAAACACTCGCACACAGCTTTCCTCATACACAAAAAACTCATATAAGCAGCACATACAGCTCCTCTATGTACACTCACACAAACAGATATATATATATACACAAACACATATACATCAACACAACCCCTGTATACATTACCACATTTTGAAATTCCTTTCAAGAATGTGACTGATCACATGCTGTGAAAGGGCCTTCAGCTACACAGGACGTGCAGTATTCCTGCAGGTCCCAGTTTCATTCTCTCCAGTACAGCACCAATCAGATTGATCAGTGTGGGGCAAGAACAGAGAAATCAGTTCTCTCAGTGATCAGGAAGGATGTTGTCAGCATTCTGCTCATTCAGAATAAGCTGCCTCTAGAATGTAACACACATACACTTTTTAGTAAGATTTTTCTTTGCTAAATATGCTAATTATTGTCTAGTTAAGGGTTCCCCAACTCCGGTCCTCAAGGCCCACCAACAGGTCATGTTGTCAGGATTTCCCTTGTATTGTACAGGTGATGCAATTCACCTGGGCAATACTGAGGAAATCCTGAAAACATGACCTGTTGGTGACCTTGAGGACCGGAGTTGGGGAGCCCTGGTCTAGTTAATACAGGAGTTAAAAAGTACAATTGTTTACACAGAGTCAAAACCTAGAGTTTTAGCATCCTGGGTTCTGTTGTGGTGCCTTTACCATTGATAAGATGTCACATCCTTGCCTATAATTTTAGTATTACTCCAGTAAGCTTTATATGCCTGACAGCCTCTTTATATGGCATATTGAGATGTAATTAAGTGCCTGAGACCCGTTAAATGCCATTGATGGTGCCCATTTCAGGAGATGGATGGTGAAGGCCACCTCATTTTATACTAATACCTACTAAAAAACAAAGTAGTGTAGGTCAGGCATAGAGAAAATGGAAGTTTTGTAAACACATATTACAACTAGTGTTTAATAGGCTGACCTCACATGTAGAGTATCCATGATATACCTTCCAGCTACTTTATCTAAATTAGAAGCAAATTGTTTGAAGATTACTTCTACCTAAATGGCAGAAAGCGCACCTATCTTGGTGATGGATAGGACAGCTTGAGGGGATATGGAGGTGGCTGTTTTTTTGATAGGTGTATTGTAAACATTTTGCTATTAATTTATGTAAAATTTCAAAGTTTTCTAACTATTAGACACAAGTTAATTTTAAACACACCCCCAGGTTTACTTAGTAGAAATATAGGATAAAAACTTTTGCAACTAATTAAAATTTCCCACAGGTATAAATTTGTAGGGAATTTGATAACACTAACTTTACTGCTTAGCGTACATTTTTTTGCAAAAAAAGTATCAACAAAAGACCCTGGTTTTGCTAACATCTTTTACTAGCACTTGCTACTTACAGTTACGTATATTTTACAACAGAGTATTTATGCACGTTTGTCATACTGTGTTCTGTTTCTGTGTCTTAGTTCTTGGGTGGTGTGAACAGGGTCTTATTGACCCGTTCAGTTTTTGTGCATGTGTCATGTGTTCTGAATTTACTGCTGTACGGAAGAATATAGTGGATAGAGATCTAATGTTAGTATTTCTCTGCAGCATGTATATTATACATGTGTACCTTTGCAGCAGGCAGTTTATATGCATTTTCTGGAGCACATGCGTAATCACATCACTACTGCATGCACAGTATATGCACACTAAGCTCTGCTATGCATGCGCACATGTCTGCAACATACATACACACATTTCAGTTACACACAGCTGTCTTACATACACACACCTCTCCAACACACACACAGCTCAGCTACATAGAAACACACAGCTCTCCTATGTTCACACACACCTTTCCTATATAACAGTCAGCTCTCACACGTACACATATATGGTTTTCCCACATTCACATACAGCTCTTCTACTTACACAAACACAGCTACCCAAAAACAAACACGGCTTTGAAACATGCACACACACATATGTGCTACTTACATTGGCACGGTACCTCAGTGGTTATTCCCTCAGCGATGGGGTCCTTAGTTCAAATCCCACCAAGGACAACATCTGCAAGGAGTTTGTATATTCTCCCCGTATTTGCGTGGGTTTCCTCCTACATACCAAAGACATGCTGATAGGAAATTTAAATTGTAAGCCCTATCGAGGACAGTGCCAATAATGTCTGTAAAGCGCTGTGGAATTAATGGCGCTATATAAATGAGTGAGGAGTTTGTATGTTCTCCCCGTGTTTGCGTGGGTTGCTCCCACATTCCAAAGACTTACTGATAGGGAATTTAGATTGTGAGCCCCATCGGGGACAGTGCCAATAATGTCTGTAAAGCGCTGTGGAATTAATGGCGCTATATAAATGAGTAAAATAATTACATACACTGTTTGCTAAACACTCGCACACACCTTTCCTCATACACAAAAAACTCATATAAGCAGCACATACAGCTCCTCTATGTACACTCACACAAACAGATATATATATATACACAAACACATACATCAACACAACCCCTGTATACATTACCACATTTTGAAATTCCTTTCAAGAATGTGACTGATCACATGCTGTGAAAGGGCCTTCAGCTACACAGGACGTGCAGTATTCCTGCAGGTCCCAGTTTCATTCTCTCCAGTACAGCACCAATCAGATAGATCAGTGTGGGGCAAGAACAGAGAAAACAGTTCTCTCAGTGATCAGGAAGGATGTTGTCAGCATTCTGCTCATTCAGAATAAGCTGCCTCTAGACTGTAACACACATACACTTTTTAGTAAGATTTTTCTTTGCTAAATATGCTAATTATTGTCTAGTTAAGGGTTCCCCAACTCCGGTCCTCAAGGCCCACCAACAGGTCATGTTGTCAGGATTTCCCTTGTATTGTACAGGTGATGCAATTCACCTGGGCAATACTGAGGAAATCCTGAAAACATGACCTGTTGGTGACCTTGAGGACCGGAGTTGGGGAGCCCTGGTCTAGTTGATACAGGAGTTAAAAAGTACAATTGTTTACAGAGTCAAAACCTAGAGTTTTAGCATCCTGGGTTCTGTTGTGGTGCCTTTACCATTGATAAGATGTCACATCCTTGCCTATAATTTTAGTATTACTCCAGTAAGCTTTATATGCCTGACAGCCTCTTTATATGGCATATTGAGATGTAATTAAGTGCTTGGGACCCGTTAAATGCCATTGATGGTGCCCATTTCAGGAGATGGATGGTGAAGGCCACCTCATTTTATACTAATACCTACTAAAAAACAAAGTAGTGTAGGTCAGGCATAGAGAAAATGGAAGTTTTGTAAACACATATTACAACTAGTGTTTAATAGGCTGACCTCACATGTAGAGTATCCATGATATACCTTCCAGCTACTTTATCTAAATTAGAAGCAAATTGTTTGAAGATTACTTCTACCTAAATGGCAGAAAGCGCACCTATCTTGGTGATGGATAGGACAGCTTGAGGGGATATGGAGGTGGCTGTTTTTTTGATAGGTGTAATGTAAACATTTTGCTATTAATTTATGTAAAATGTCAAAGTTTTCTAACTATTAGACACATGTTAATTTTAAACACACCCCCAGGTTTACTTAGTAAAAATATAGGATAAAAACTTTTGCAACTAATTAAAATTTCCCCACAGGTATAAATTTGTAGGGGATTTGATAACACTAACTTTACTGCTTAGCGTACATTTTTTTGCAAAAAAAGTATCAACAAAATACCCTGGTTTTGCTAACATCTTTTACTAGCACTTGCTACTTACAGTTACGTATATTTTACAACAGAGTATTTATGCACGTTTGTCATACTGTGTTCTGTTTCTGTGTCTTAGTTCTTGGGTGGTGTGAACAGGGTCTTATTGACCCGTTCAGTTTTTGTGCATGTGTCATGTGTTCTGACTTTACTGCTGTAGGGAAGAATATAGTGGATAGAGATCTAATGTTAGTATTTCTCTGCAGCATGTATATTATACATGTGTACCTTTGCAGCAGGCAGTTTATATGCATTTTCTGGAGCACATGCATAATCACATCACTACTGCATGCACAGTATATGCACACTAAGCTCTGCTATGCATACGCACATGTCTGCAACATACATACACACATTTCAGTTACACACAGCTGTCTTACATACACACACCTCTCCAACATACACACAGCTCAGCTACATAGAAACACACAGCTCTCCTATGTTCACACACACCTTTCCTATATAACAGTCAGCTCTCACACGTACACATATACGGTTTTCCCACATTCACATACAGCTCTTCTACTTACACAAACACAGCTACCCAAAAACAAACACGGCTTTGAAACATGCACACACACATATGTGCTACTTACATTGGCACGGTACCTCAGTGGTTAGTCCCTCAGCGATGGGGTCCTTAGTTCAAATCCCACCAAGGACAACATCTGCAAGGAGTTTGTATATTCTCCCCGTATTTGCGTGGGTTTCCTCCTACATACCAAAGACATACTGATAGGAAATTTAAATTGTAAGCCCTATCGAGGACAGTGCCAATAATGTCTATAAAGCGCTGTGGAATTAATGGCGCTATATAAATGAGTAAGGAGTTTGTATGTTCTCCCCGTGTTTGCGTGGGTTGCTCCCACATTCCAAAGTCTTACTGATAGGGAATTTAGATTGTGAGCCCCATCGGGGACAGTGCCAATAATGTCTGTAAAGCGCTGTGGAATTAATGGCGCTATATAAATGAGTAAAATAAATACATACACTGTTTGCTAAACACTCGCACACAGCTTTCCTCATACACAAAAAACTCATATAAGCAGCACATACAGCTCCTCTATGTACACTCACACAAACAGATATATATATATACACAAACACATATACATCAACACAACCCCTGTATACATTACCACATTTTGAAATTCCTTTCAAGAATGTGACTGATCACATGCTGTGAAAGGGCCTTCAGCTACACAGGACGTGCAGTATTCCTGCAGGTCCCAGTTTCATTCTCTCCAGTACAGCACCAATCAGATTGATCAGTGTGGGGCAAGAACAGAGAAAACAGTTCTCTCAGTGATCAGGAAGGATGTCAGCATTCTGCTCATTCAGAATAAGCTGCCTCTAGAATGTAACACACATACACTTTTTAGTAATATTTTTCTTTGCTAAATATGCTAATTATTGTCTAGTTAAGGGTTCCCCAACTCCGGTCCTCAAGGCCCACCAACAGGTCATGTTGTCAGGATTTCCCTTGTATTGTACAGGTGATGCAATTCACCTGGGCAATACTGAGGAAATCCTGAAAACATGACCTGTTGGTGACCTTGAGGACCGGAGTTGGGGAGCCCTGGTCTAGTTGATACAGGAGTTAAAAAGTACAATTGTTTACACAGAGTCAAAACCTAGAGTTTTAGCATCCTGGGTTCTGTTGTGGTGCCTTTACCATTGATAAGATGTCACATCCTTGCCTATAATTTTAGTATTACTCCAGTAAGCTTTATATGCCTGACAGCCTCTTTATATGGCATATTGAGATGTAATTAAGTGCCTGAGACCTGTTAAATGCCATTGATGGTGCCCATTTCAGGAGATGGATGGTGAAGGCCACCTCATTTTATACTAATACCTACTAAAAAACAAAGTAGTGTAGGTCAGGCATAGAGAAAATAGAAGTTTTGTAAACACATATTACAACTAGTGTTTAATAGGCTGACCTCACATGTAGAGTATCCATGATATACCTTCCAGCTACTTTATCTAAATTAGAAGCAAATTGTTTGAAGGTTACTTCTACCTAAATGGCAGAAAGCGCACCTATCTTGGTGATGGATAGGACAGCTTGAGGGGATATGGAGGTGGCTGTTTTTTTCATAGGTGTATTGTAAACATTTTGCTATTAATTTATGTAAAATTTCAAAGTTTTCTAACTATTAGACACACGTTAATTTTAAACACACCCCCAGGTTTACTTAGTAGAAATATAGGATAAAAACTTTTGCAACTAATTAAAATTTCCCACAGGTATAAATTTGTAGGGGATTTGATAACACTAACTTTACTGCTTAGCGTACATTTTTTTGCAAAAAAAGTATCAACAAAATACCCTGGTTTTGCTAACATCTTTTACTAGCACTTGCTACTTACAGTTACGTATATTTTACAACAGAGTATTTATGCACGTTTGTCATACTGTGTTCTGTTTCTGTGTCTTAGTTCTTGGGTGGTGTGAACAGGGTCTTATTGACCCGTTCAGTTTTTGTGCATGTGTCATGTGTTCTGACTTTACTGCTGTAGGGAAGAATATAGTGGATAGAGATCTAATGTTAGTATTTCTCTGCAGCATGTATATTATACATGTGTACCTTTGCAGCAGGCAGTTTATATGCATTTTCTGGAGCACATGCGTAATCACATCACTACTGCATGCACAGTATATGCACACTAAGCTCTGCTATGCATACGCACATGTCTGCAACATACATACACACATTTCAGTTACACACAGCTGTCTTACATACACACACCTCTCCAACACACACACAGCTCAGCTACATAGAAACACACAGCTCTCCTATGTTCACACACACACACCTTTCCTATATAACAGTCAGCTCTCACACGTACACATATACGGTTTTCCCACATTCACATACAGCTCTTCTACTTACACAAACACAGCTACCCAAAAACAAACACGGCTTTGAAACATGCACACACACATATGTGCTACTTACATTGGCACGGTACCTCAGTGGTTATTCCCTCAGCGATGGGGTCCTTAGTTCAAATCCCACCAAGGACAACATCTGCAAGGAGTTTGTATATTCTCCCCGTATTTGCGTGGGTTTCCTCCTACATACCAAAGACATACTGATAGGAAATTTAAATTGTAAGCCCTATCGAGGACAGTGCCAATAATGTCTGTAAAGCGCTGTGGAATTAATGGCGCTATATAAATGAGTAAGGAGTTTGTATGTTCTCCCCGTGTTTGCGTGGGTTGCTCCCACATTCCAAAGACTTACTGATAGGGAATTTAGATTGTGAGCCCCATCGGGGACAGTGCCAATAATGTCTGTAAAGCGCTGTGGAATTAATGGCGCTATATAAATGAGTAAAATAAATACATACACTGTTTGCTAAACACTCGCACACAGCTTTCCTCATACCCAAAAAACTCATATAAGCAGCACATACAGCTCCTCTATGTACACTCACACAAACAGATATATATATACACAAACACATATACATCAACACAACCCCTGTATACATTACCACATTTTGAAATTCCTTTCAAGAATGTGACTGATCACATGCTGTGAAAGGGCCTTCAGCTACACAGGACGTGCAGTATTCCTGCAGGTCCCAGTTTCATTCTCTCCAGTACAGCACCAATCAGATTGATCAGTGTGGGGCAAGAACAGAGAAAACAGTTCTCTCAGTGATCAGGAAGGATGTTGTCAGCATTCTGCTCATTCAGAATAAGCTGCCTCTAGAATGTAACACACATACACTTTTTAGTAATATTTTTCTTTGCTAAATATGCTAATTATTGTCTAGCTAAGGGTTCCCCAACTCCGGTCCTCAAGGCCCACCAACAGGTCATGTTGTCAGGATTTCCCTTGTATTGTACAGGTGATGCAATTCACCTGGGCAATACTGAGGAAATCCTGAAAACATGACCTGTTGGTGACCTTGAGGACCGGAGTTGGGGAGCCCTGGTCTAGTTGATACAGGAGTTAAAAAGTACAATTGTTTACACAGAGTCAAAACCTAGAGTTTTAGCATCCTGGGTTCTGTTGTGGTGCCTTTACCATTGATAAGATGTCACATCCTTGCCTATAATTTTAGTATTACTCCAGTAAGCTTTATATGCCTGACAGCCTCTTTATATGGCATATTGAGATGTAATTAAGTGCCTGAGACCCGTTAAATGCCATTGATGGTGCCCATTTCAGGAGATGGATGGTGAAGGCCACCTCATTTTATACTAATACCTACTAAAAAACAAAGTAGTGTAGGTCAGGCATAGAGAAAATGGAAGTTTTGTAAACACATATTACAACTAGTGTTTAATAGGCTGACCTCACATGTAGAGTATCCATGATATACCTTCCAGCTACTTTATCTAAATTAGAAGCAAATTGTTTGAAGATTACTTCTACCTAAATGGCAGAAAGCGCACCTATCTTGGTGATGGATAGGACAGCTTGAGGGGATATGGAGGTGGCTGTTTTTTTGATAGGTGTATTGTAAACATTTTGCTATTAATTTATGTAAAATTTCAAAGTTTTCTAACTATTAGACACACGTTAATTTTAAACACACCCCCAGGTTTACTTAGTAGAAATATAGGATAAAAACTTTTGCAACTAATTAAAATTTCCCACAGGTATAAATTTGTAGGGGATTTGATAACACTAACTTTACTGCTTAGCGTACATTTTTTTGCAAAAAAAGTATCAACAAAATACCCTGGTTTTGCTAACATCTTTTACTAGCACTTGCTACTTACAGTTACGTATATTTTACAACAGAGTATTTATGCACGTTTGTCATACTGTGTTCTGTTTCTGTGTCTTAGTTCTTGGGTGGTGTGAACAGGGTCTTATTGACCCGTTCAGTTTTTGTGCATGTGTCATGTGTTCTGACTTTACTGCTGTAGGGAAGAATATAGTGGATAGAGATCTAATGTTAGTATTTCTCTGCAGCATGTATATTATACATGTGTACCTTTGCAGCAGGCAGTTTATATGCATTTTCTGGAGCACATGCGTAATCACATCACTACTGCATGCACAGTATATGCACACTAAGCTCTGCTATGCATACGCACATGTCTGCAACATACATACACACATTTCAGTTACACACAGCTGTCTTACATACACACACCTCTCCAACACACACACAGCTCAGCTACATAGAAACACACAGCTCTCCTATGTTCACACACACACCTTTCCTATATAACAGTCAGCTCTCACACGTACACATATACGGTTTTCCCACATTCACATACAGCTCTTCTACTTACACAAACACAGCTACCCAAAAACAAACACGGCTTTGAAACATGCACACACACATATGTGCTACTTACATTGGCACGGTACCTCAGTGGTTAGTCCCTCAGTGATGGGGTCCTTAGTTCAAATCCCACCAAGGACAACATCTGCAAGGAGTTTGTATATTCTCCCCGTATTTGCGTGGGTTTCCTCCTACATACCAAAGACATACTGATAGGAAATTTAAATTGTAAGCCCTATCGAGGACAGTGCCAATAATGTCTGTAAAGCGCTGTGGAATTAATGGCGCTATATAAATGAGTAAGGAGTTTGTATGTTCTCCTCGTGTTTGCGTGGGTTGCTCCCACATTCCAAAGACTTACTGATAGGGAATTTAGATTGTGAGCCCCATCGGGGACAGTGCCAATAATGTCTGTAAAGCGCTGTGGAATTAATGGCGCTATATAAATGAGTAAAATAAATACATACACTGTTTGCTAAACACTCGCACACAGCTTTCCTCATACACAAAAAACTCATATAAGCAGCACATACAGCTCCTCTATGTACACTCACACAAACAGATATATATATATACACAAACACATATACATCAACACAACCCCTGTATACATTACCACATTTTGAAATTCCTTTCAAGAATGTGACTGATCACATGCTGTGAAAGGGCCTTCAGCTACACAGGACGTGCAGTATTCCTGCAGGTCCCAGTTTCATTCTCTCCAGTACAGCACCAATCAGATTGATCAGTGTGGGGCAAGAACAGAGAAAACAGTTCTCTCAGTGATCAGGAAGGATGTTGTCAGCATTCTGCTCATTCAGAATAAGCTGCCTCTAGAATGTAACACACATACACTTTTTAGTAAGATTTTTCTTTGCTAAATATGCTAATTATTGTCTAGTTAAGGGTTCCCCAACTCCGGTCCTCAAGGCCCACCAACAGGTCATGTTGTCAGGATTTCCCTTGTATTGTACAGGTGATGCAATTCACCTGGGCAATACTGAGGAAATCCTGAAAACATGACCTGTTGGTGACCTTGAGGACCGGAGTTGGGGAGCCCTGGTCTAGTTAATACAGGAGTTAAAAAGTACAATTGTTTACACAGAGTCAAAACCTAGAGTTTTAGCATCCTGGGTTCTGTTGTGGTGCCTTTACCATTGATAAGATGTCACATCCTTGCCTATAATTTTAGTATTACTCCAGTAAGCTTTATATGCCTGACAGCCTCTTTATATGGCATATTGAGATGTAATTAAGTGCCTGAGACCCGTTAAATGCCATTGATGGTGCCCATTTCAGGAGATGGATGGTGAAGGCCACCTCATTTTATACTAATACCTACTAAAAAACAAAGTAGTGTAGGTCAGGCATAGAGAAAATGGAAGTTTTGTAAACACATATTACAACTAGTGTTTAATAGGCTGACCTCACATGTAGAGTATCCATGATATACCTTCCAGCTACTTTATCTAAATTAGAAGCAAATTGTTTGAAGATTACTTCTACCTAAATGGCAGAAAGCGCACCTATCTTGGTGATGGATAGGACAGCTTGAGGGGATATGGAGGTGGCTGTTTTTTTGATAGGTGTATTGTAAACATTTTGCTATTAATTTATGTAAAATTTCAAAGTTTTCTAACTATTAGACACAAGTTAATTTTAAACACACCCCCAGGTTTACTTAGTAGAAATATAGGATAAAAACTTTTGCAACTAATTAAAATTTCCCACAGGTATAAATTTGTAGGGGATTTGATAACACTAACTTTACTGCTTAGCGTACATTTTTTTGCAAAAAAAGTATCAACAAAATACCCTGGTTTTGCTAACATCTTTTACTAGCACTTGCTACTTACAGTTACGTATATTTTACAACAGAGTATTTATGCACGTTTGTCATACTGTGTTCTGTTTCTGTGTCTTAGTTCTTGGGTGGTGTGAACAGGGTCTTATTGACCCGTTCAGTTTTTGTGCATGTGTCATGTGTTCTGAATTTACTGCTGTACGGAAGAATATAGTGGATAGAGATCTAATGTTAGTATTTCTCTGCAGCATGTATATTATACATGTGTACCTTTGCAGCAGGCAGTTTATATGCATTTTCTGGAGCACATGCGTAATCACATCACTACTGCATGCACAGTATATGCACACTAAGCTCTGCTATGCATACGCACATGTCTGCAACATACATACACACATTTCAGTTACACACAGCTGTCTTACATACACACACCTCTCCAACACACACACAGCTCAGCTACATAGAAACACACAGCTCTCCTATGTTCACACACACCTTTCCTATATAACAGTCATCTCTCACACGTACACATATATGGTTTTCCCACATTCACATACAGCTCTTCTACTTACACAAACACAGCTACCCAAAAACAAACACGGCTTTGAAACATGCACACACACATATGTGCTACTTACATTGGCACGGTACCTCAGTGGTTATTCCCTCAGCGATGGGGTCCTTAGTTCAAATCCCACCAAGGACAACATCTGCAAGGAGTTTGTATATTCTCCCCGTATTTGCGTGGGTTTCCTCCTACATACCAAAGACATGCTGATAGGAAATTTAAATTGTAAGCCCTATCGAGGACAGTGCCAATAATGTCTGTAAAGCGCTGTGGAATTAATGGCGCTATATAAATGAGTGAGGAGTTTGTATGTTCTCCCCGTGTTTGCGTGGGTTGCTCCCACATTCCAAAGACTTACTGATAGGGAATTTAGATTGTGAGCCCCATCGGGGACAGTGCCAATAATGTCTGTAAAGCGCTGTGGAATTAATGGCGCTATATAAATGAGTAAAATAATTACATACACTGTTTGCTAAACACTCGCACACACCTTTCCTCATACACAAAAAACTCATATAAGCAGCACATACAGCTCCTCTATGTACACTCACACAAACAGATATATATATATACACAAACACATATACATCAACACAACCCCTGTATACATTACCACATTTTGAAATTCCTTTCAAGAATGTGACTGATCACATGCTGTGAAAGGGCCTTCAGCTACACAGGACGTGCAGTATTCCTGCAGGTCCCAGTTTCATTCTCTCCAGTACAGCACCAATCAGATAGATCAGTGTGGGGCAAGAACAGAGAAAACAGTTCTCTCAGTGATCAGGAAGGATGTTGTCAGCATTCTGCTCATTCAGAATAAGCTGCCTCTAGACTGTAACACACATACACTTTTTAGTAAGATTTTTCTTTGCTAAATATGCTAATTATTGTCTAGTTAAGGGTTCCCCAACTCCGGTCCTCAAGGCCCACCAACAGGTCATGTTGTCAGGATTTCCCTTGTATTGTACAGGTGATGCAATTCACCTGGGCAATACTGAGGAAATCCTGAAAACATGACCTGTTGGTGACCTTGAGGACCGGAGTTGGGGAGCCCTGGTCTAGTTGATACAGGAGTTAAAAAGTACAATTGTTTACAGAGTCAAAACCTAGAGTTTTAGCATCCTGGGTTCTGTTGTGGTGCCTTTACCATTGATAAGATGTCACATCCTTGCCTATAATTTTAGTATTACTCCAGTAAGCTTTATATGCCTGACAGCCTCTTTATATGGCATATTGAGATGTAATTAAGTGCTTGGGACCCGTTAAATGCCATTGATGGTGCCCATTTCAGGAGATGGATGGTGAAGGCCACCTCATTTTATACTAATACCTACTAAAAAACAAAGTAGTGTAGGTCAGGCATAGAGAAAATGGAAGTTTTGTAAACACATATTACAACTAGTGTTTAATAGGCTGACCTCACATGTAGAGTATCCATGATATACCTTCCAGCTACTTTATCTAAATTAGAAGCAAATTGTTTGAAGATTACTTCTACCTAAATGGCAGAAAGCGCACCTATCTTGGTGATGGATAGGACAGCTTGAGGGGATATGGAGGTGGCTGTTTTTTTGATAGGTGTAATGTAAACATTTTGCTATTAATTTATGTAAAATGTCAAAGTTTTCTAACTATTAGACACATGTTAATTTTAAACACACCCCCAGGTTTACTTAGTAAAAATATAGGATAAAAACTTTTGCAACTAATTAAAATTTCCCACAGGTATAAATTTGTAGGGGATTTGATAACACTAACTTTACTGCTTAGCGTACATTTTTTTGCAAAAAAAGTATCAACAAAATACCCTGGTTTTGCTAACATCTTTTACTAGCACTTGCTACTTACAGTTACGTATATTTTACAACAGAGTATTTATGCACGTTTGTCATACTGTGTTCTGTTTCTGTGTCTTAGTTCTTGGGTGGTGTGAACAGGGTCTTATTGACCCGTTCAGTTTTTGTGCATGTGTCATGTGTTCTGACTTTACTGCTGTAGGGAAGAATATAGTGGATAGAGATCTAATGTTAGTATTTCTCTGCAGCATGTATATTATACATGTGTACCTTTGCAGCAGGCAGTTTATATGCATTTTCTGGAGCACATGCATAATCACATCACTACTGCATGCACAGTATATGCACACTAAGCTCTGCTATGCATACGCACATGTCTGCAACATACATACACACATTTCAGTTACACACAGCTGTCTTACATACACACACCTCTCCAACACACACACAGCTCAGCTACATAGAAACACACAGCTCTCCTATGTTCACACACACACACCTTTCCTATATAACAGTCAGCTCTCACACGTACACATATACGGTTTTCCCACATTCACATACAGCTCTTCTACTTACACAAACACAGCTACCCAAAAACAAACACGGCTTTGAAACATGCACACACACATATGTGCTACTTACATTGGCACGGTACCTCAGTGGTTAGTCCCTCAGCGATGGGGTCCTTAGTTCAAATCCCACCAAGGACAACATCTGCAAGGAGTTTGTATATTCTCCCCGTATTTGCGTGGGTTTCCTCCTACATACCAAAGACATACTGATAGGAAATTTAAATTGTAAGCCCTATCGAGGACAGTGACAATAATGTCTGGAAAGCTCTGTGGAATTAATGGCGCTATATAAATGAGTAAGGAGTTTGTATGTTCTCCCCGTGTTTGCGTGGGTTGCTCCCACATTCCAAAGACTTACTGATAGGGAATTTAGATTGTGAGCCCCATCGGGGACAGTGCCAATAATGTCTGTAAAGCGCTGTGGAATTAATGGCGCTATATAAATGAGTAAAATAAATACATACACTGTTTGCTAAACACTCGCACACAGCTTTCCTCATACACAAAAAACTCATATAAGCAGCACATACAGCTCCTCTATGTACACTCACACAAACAGATATATATATATACACAAACACATATACATCAACACAACCCCTGTATACATTACCACATTTTGAAATTCCTTTCAAGAATGTGACTGATCACATGCTGTGAAAGGGCCTTCAGCTACACAGGACGTGCAGTATTCCTGCAGATCCCAGTTTCATTCTCTCCAGTACAGCACCAATCAGATTGATCAGTGTGGGGCAAGAACAGAGAAAACAGTTCTCTCAGTGATCAGGAAGGATGTTGTCAGCATTCTGCTCATTCAGAATAAGCTGCCTCTAGACTGTAACACACATACACTTTTTAGTAAGATTTTTCTTTGCTAAATATGCTAATTATTGTCTAGTTAAGGGTTCCCCAACTCCGGTCCTCAAGGCCCACCAACAGGTCATGTTGTCAGGATTTCCCTTGTATTGTACAGGTGATGGAATTCACCTGGGCAATACTGAGGAAATCCTGAAAACATGACCTGTTGGTGACCTTGAGGACCGGAGTTGGGGAGCCCTGGTCTAGTTGATACAGGAGTTAAAAAGTACAATTGTTTACAGAGTCAAAACCTAGAGTTTTAGCATCCTGGGTTCTGTTGTGGTGCCTTTACCATTGATAAGATGTCACATCCTTGCCTATAATTTTAGTATTGCTCCAGTAAGCTTTATATGCCTGACAGCCTCTTTATATGGCATATTGAGATGTAATTAAGTGCTTGGTACCCGTTAAATGCCATTGATGGTGCCCATTTCAGGAGATGGATGGTGAAGGCCACCTCATTTTATACTAATACCTACTAAAAAACAAAGTAGTGTAGGTCAGGCATAGAGAAAATGGAAGTTTTGTAAACACATATTACAACTAGTGTTTAATAGGCTGACCTCACATGTAGAGTATCCATGATATACCTTCCAGCTACTTTATCTAAATTAGAAGCAAATTGTTTGAAGATTACTTCTACCTAAATGGCAGAAAGCGCACCTATCTTGGTGATGGATAGGACAGCTTGAGGGGATATGGAGGTGGCTGTTTTTTTGATAGGTGTAATGTAAACATTTTGCTATTAATTTATGTAAAATTTCAAAGTTTTCTAACTATTAGACACACGTTAATTTTAAACACACCCCCAGGTTTACTTAGTAAAAATATAGGATAAAAACTTTTGCAACTAATTAAAATTTCCCACAGGTATAAATTTGTAGGGGATTTGATATCACTAACTTTACTGCTTAGCGTGCATTTTTTTGCAAAAAAACGTATCAACAAAATACCCTGGTTTTGCTAACATCTTTTACTAGCACTTGCTACTTACAGTTACGTATATTTTACAACAGAGTATTTATGCACGTTTGTCATACTGTGTTCTGTTTCTGTGTCTTAGTTCTTGGGTGGTGTGAACAGGGTCTTATTGACCCGTTCAGTTTTTGTGCATGTGTCATGTGTTCTGACTTTACTGCTGTAGGGAAGAATATAGTGGATAGAGATCTAATGTTAGTATTTCTCTGCAGCATGTATATTATACCTGTGTACCTTTGCAGCAGGCAGTTTATATGCATTTTCTGGAGCACATGCATAATCACATCACTACTGCATGCACAGTATATGCACACTAAGCTCTGCTATGCATACGCACATGTCTGCAACATACATACACACATTTCAGTTACACACAGCTGTCTTACATACACACACCTCTCCAACATACACACAGCTCAGCTACATAGAAACACACAGCTCTCCTATGTTCACACACACACACCTTTCCTATATAACAGTCAGCTCTCACACGTACACATATACGGTTTTCCCACATTCACATACAGCTCTTCTACTTACACAAACACAGCTACCCAAAAACAAACACGGCTTTGAAACATGCACACACACATATGTGCTACTTACATTGGCACGGTACCTCAGTGGTTAGTCCCTCAGCGATGGGGTCCTTAGTTCAAATCCCACCAAGGACAACATCTGCAAGGAGTTTGTATATTCTCCCCGTATTTGCGTGGGTTTCCTCCTACATACCAAAGACATACTGATAGGAAATTTAAATTGTAAGCCCTATCGAGGACAGTGCCAATAATGTCTGGAAAGCGCTGTGGAATTAATGGCGCTATATAAATGAGTAAGGAGTTTGTATGTTCTCCCCGTGTTTGCGTGGGTTGCTCCCACATTCCAAAGACTTACTGATAGGGAATTTAGATTGTGAGCCCCATCGGGGACAGTGCCAATAATGTCTGTAAAGCGCTGTGGAATTAATGGCGCTATATAAATGAGTAAAATAAATACATACACTGTTTGCTAAACACTCGCACACAGCTTTCCTCATACACAAAAAACTCATATAAGCAGCACATACAGCTCCTCTATGTACACTCACACAAACAGATATATATATACACAAACACATATACATCAACACAACCCCTGTATACATTACCACATTTTGAAATTCCTTTCAAGAATGTGACTGATCACATGCTGTGAAAGGGCCTTCAGCTACACAGGACGTGCAGTATTCCTGCAGGTCCCAGTTTCATTCTCTCCAGTACAGCACCAATCAGATTGATCAGTGTGGGGCAAGAACAGAGAAAACAGTTCTCTCAGTGATCAGGAAGGATGTTGTCAGCATTCTGCTCATTCAGAATAAGCTGCCTCTAGAATGTAACACACATACACTTTTTAGTAAGATTTTTCTTTGCTAAATATGCTAATTATTGTCTAGTTAAGGGTTCCCCAACTCCGGTCCTCAAGGCCCACCAACAGGTCATGTTGTCAGGATTTCCCTTGTATTGTACAGGTGATGCAATTCACCTGGGCAATACTGATTAAATCCTGAAAACATGACCTGTTGGTGACCTTGAGGACCGGAGTTGGGGAGCCCTGGTCTAGTTGATACAGGAGTTAAAAAGTACAATTGTTAACACAGAGTCAAAACCTAAAGTTTTAGCATCCTGGGTTCTGTTGTGGTGCCTTTACCATTGATAAGATGTCACATCCTTGCCTATAATTTTAGTATTACTCCAGTTAGCTTTATATGCCTGACAGCCTCTTTATATGGCATATTGAGATGTAATTAAGTGCCTGAGACCCGTTAAATGCCATTGATGGTGCCCATTTCAGGAGATGGATGGTGAAGGCCACCTCATTTTATACTAATACCTACTAAAAAACAAAGTAGTGTAGGTCAGGCATAGAGAAAATGGAAGTTTTGTAAACACATATTACAACTAGTGTTTAATAGGCTGACCTCACATGTAGAGTATCCATGATATACCTTCCAGCTACTTTATCTAAATTAGAAGCAAATTGTTTGAAGGTTACTTCTACCTAAATGGCAGAAAGCGCACCTATCTTGGTGATGGATAGGACAGCTTGAGGGGATATGGAGGTGGCTGTTTTTTTGATAGGTGTATTGTAAACATTTTGCTATTAATTTATGTAAAATTTCAAAGTTTTCTAACTATTAGACACACGTTAATTTTAAACACACCCCCAGGTTTACTTAGTAGAAATATAGGATAAAAACTTTTGCAACTAATTAAAATTTCCCACAGGTATAAATTTGTAGGGGATTTGATAACACTAACTTTACTGCTTAGCGTACATTTTTTTGCAAAAAAAGTATCAACAAAATACCCTGGTTTTGCTAACATCTTTTACTAGCACTTGCTACTTACAGTTACGTATATTTTACAACAGAGTATTTATGCACGTTTGTCATACTGTGTTCTGTTTCTGTGTCTTAGTTCTTGGGTGGTGTGAACAGGGTCTTATTGACCCGTTCAGTTTTTGTGCATGTGTCATGTGTTCTGACTTTACTGCTGTAGGGAAGAATATAGTGGATAGAGATCTAATGTTAGTATTTCTCTGCAGCATGTATATTATACATGTGTACCTTTGCAGCAGGCAGTTTATATGCATTTTCTGGAGCACATGCGTAATCACATCACTACTGCATGCACAGTATATGCACACTAAGCTCTGCTATGCATACGCACATGTCTGCAACATACATACACACATTTCAGTTACACACAGCTGTCTTACATACACACACCTCTCCAACACACACACAGCTCAGCTACATAGAAACACACAGCTCTCCTATGTTCACACACACACCTTTCCTATATAACAGTCAGCTCTCACACGTACACATATACGGTTTTCCCACATTCACATACAGCTCTTCTACTTACACAAACACAGCTACCCAAAAACAAACACGGCTTTGAAACATGCACACACACATATGTGCTACTTACATTGGCACGGTACCTCAGTGGTTATTCCCTCAGCGATGGGGTCCTTAGTTCAAATCCCACCAAGGACAACATCTGCAAGGAGTTTGTATATTCTCCCCGTATTTGCGTGGGTTTCCTCCTACATACCAAAGACATACTGATAGGAAATTTAAGTTGTAAGCCCTATCGAGGACAGTGCCAATAATGTCTGTAAAGCGCTGTGGAATTAATGGCGCTATATAAATGAGTAAGGAGTTTGTATGTTCTCCTCGTGTTTGCGTGGGTTGCTCCCACATTCCAAAGACTTACTGATAGGGAATTTAGATTGTGAGCCCCATCGGGGACAGTGCCAATAATGTCTGTAAAGCGCTGTGGAATTAATGGCGCTATATAAATGAGTAAAATAAATACATACACTGTTTGCTAAACACTCGCACACAGCTTTCCTCATACACAAAAAACTCATATAAGCAGCACATACAGCTCCTCTATGTACACTCACACAAACAGATATATATATATACACAAACACATATACATCAACACAACCCCTGTATACATTACCACATTTTGAAATTCCTTTCAAGAATGTGACTGATCACATGCTGTGAAAGGGCCTTCAGCTACACAGGACGTGCAGTATTCCTGCAGGTCCCAGTTTCATTCTCTCCAGTACAGCACCAATCAGATTGATCAGTGTGGGGCAAGAACAGAGAAATCAGTTCTCTCAGTGATCAGGAAGGATGTTGTCAGCATTCTGCTCATTCAGAATAAGCTGCCTCTAGAATGTAACACACATACACTTTTTAGTAAGATTTTTCTTTGCTAAATATGCTAATTATTGTCTAGTTAAGGGTTCCCCAACTCCGGTCCTCAAGGCCCACCAACAGGTCATGTTGTCAGGATTTCCCTTGTATTGTACAGGTGATGCAATTCACCTGGGCAATACTGAGGAAATCCTGAAAACATGACCTGTTGGTGACCTTGAGGACCGGAGTTGGGGAGCCCTGGTCTAGTTAATACAGGAGTTAAAAAGTACAATTGTTTACACAGAGTCAAAACCTAGAGTTTTAGCATCCTGGGTTCTGTTGTGGTGCCTTTACCATTGATAAGATGTCACATCCTTGCCTATAATTTTAGTATTACTCCAGTAAGCTTTATATGCCTGACAGCCTCTTTATATGGCATATTGAGATGTAATTAAGTGCCTGAGACCCGTTAAATGCCATTGATGGTGCCCATTTCAGGAGATGGATGGTGAAGGCCACCTCATTTTATACTAATACCTACTAAAAAACAAAGTAGTGTAGGTCAGGCATAGAGAAAATGGAAGTTTTGTAAACACATATTACAACTAGTGTTTAATAGGCTGACCTCACATGTAGAGTATCCATGATATACCTTCCAGCTACTTTATCTAAATTAGAAGCAAATTGTTTGAAGATTACTTCTACCTAAATGGCAGAAAGCGCACCTATCTTGGTGATGGATAGGACAGCTTGAGGGGATATGGAGGTGGCTGTTTTTTTGATAGGTGTATTGTAAACATTTTGCTATTAATTTATGTAAAATTTCAAAGTTTTCTAACTATTAGACACAAGTTAATTTTAAACACACCCCCAGGTTTACTTAGTAGAAATATAGGATAAAAACTTTTGCAACTAATTAAAATTTCCCACAGGTATAAATTTGTAGGGAATTTGATAACACTAACTTTACTGCTTAGCGTACATTTTTTTGCAAAAAAAGTATCAACAAAAGACCCTGGTTTTGCTAACATCTTTTACTAGCACTTGCTACTTACAGTTACGTATATTTTACAACAGAGTATTTATGCACGTTTGTCATACTGTGTTCTGTTTCTGTGTCTTAGTTCTTGGGTGGTGTGAACAGGGTCTTATTGACCCGTTCAGTTTTTGTGCATGTGTCATGTGTTCTGAATTTACTGCTGTACGGAAGAATATAGTGGATAGAGATCTAATGTTAGTATTTCTCTGCAGCATGTATATTATACATGTGTACCTTTGCAGCAGGCAGTTTATATGCATTTTCTGGAGCACATGCGTAATCACATCACTACTGCATGCACAGTATATGCACACTAAGCTCTGCTATGCATACGCACATGTCTGCAACATACATACACACATTTCAGTTACACACAGCTGTCTTACATACACACACCTCTCCAACACACACACAGCTCAGCTACATAGAAACACACAGCTCTCCTATGTTCACACACACCTTTCCTATATAACAGTCAGCTCTCACACGTACACATATATGGTTTTCCCACATTCACATACAGCTCTTCTACTTACACAAACACAGCTACCCAAAAACAAACACGGCTTTGAAACATGCACACACACATATGTGCTACTTACATTGGCACGGTACCTCAGTGGTTATTCCCTCAGCGATGGGGTCCTTAGTTCAAATCCCACCAAGGACAACATCTGCAAGGAGTTTGTATATTCTCCCCGTATTTGCGTGGGTTTCCTCCTACATACCAAAGACATGCTGATAGGAAATTTAAATTGTAAGCCCTATCGAGGACAGTGCCAATAATGTCTGTAAAGCGCTGTGGAATTAATGGCGCTATATAAATGAGTGAGGAGTTTGTATGTTCTCCCCGTGTTTGCGTGGGTTGCTCCCACATTCCAAAGACTTACTGATAGGGAATTTAGATTGTGAGCCCCATCGGGGACAGTGCCAATAATGTCTGTAAAGCGCTGTGGAATTAATGGCGCTATATAAATGAGTAAAATAATTACATACACTGTTTGCTAAACACTCGCACACACCTTTCCTCATACACAAAAAACTCATATAAGCAGCACATACAGCTCCTCTATGTACACTCACACAAACAGATATATATATATACACAAACACATACATCAACACAACCCCTGTATACATTACCACATTTTGAAATTCCTTTCAAGAATGTGACTGATCACATGCTGTGAAAGGGCCTTCAGCTACACAGGACGTGCAGTATTCCTGCAGGTCCCAGTTTCATTCTCTCCAGTACAGCACCAATCAGATAGATCAGTGTGGGGCAAGAACAGAGAAAACAGTTCTCTCAGTGATCAGGAAGGATGTTGTCAGCATTCTGCTCATTCAGAATAAGCTGCCTCTAGACTGTAACACACATACACTTTTTAGTAAGATTTTTCTTTGCTAAATATGCTAATTATTGTCTAGTTAAGGGTTCCCCAACTCCGGTCCTCAAGGCCCACCAACAGGTCATGTTGTCAGGATTTCCCTTGTATTGTACAGGTGATGCAATTCACCTGGGCAATACTGAGGAAATCCTGAAAACATGACCTGTTGGTGACCTTGAGGACCGGAGTTGGGGAGCCCTGGTCTAGTTGATACAGGAGTTAAAAAGTACAATTGTTTACAGAGTCAAAACCTAGAGTTTTAGCATCCTGGGTTCTGTTGTGGTGCCTTTACCATTGATAAGATGTCACATCCTTGCCTATAATTTTAGTATTACTCCAGTAAGCTTTATATGCCTGACAGCCTCTTTATATGGCATATTGAGATGTAATTAAGTGCTTGGGACCCGTTAAATGCCATTGATGGTGCCCATTTCAGGAGATGGATGGTGAAGGCCACCTCATTTTATACTAATACCTACTAAAAAACAAAGTAGTGTAGGTCAGGCATAGAGAAAATGGAAGTTTTGTAAACACATATTACAACTAGTGTTTAATAGGCTGACCTCACATGTAGAGTATCCATGATATACCTTCCAGCTACTTTATCTAAATTAGAAGCAAATTGTTTGAAGATTACTTCTACCTAAATGGCAGAAAGCGCACCTATCTTGGTGATGGATAGGACAGCTTGAGGGGATATGGAGGTGGCTGTTTTTTTGATAGGTGTAATGTAAACATTTTGCTATTAATTTATGTAAAATGTCAAAGTTTTCTAACTATTAGACACATGTTAATTTTAAACACACCCCCAGGTTTACTTAGTAAAAATATAGGATAAAAACTTTTGCAACTAATTAAAATTTCCCCACAGGTATAAATTTGTAGGGGATTTGATAACACTAACTTTACTGCTTAGCGTACATTTTTTTGCAAAAAAAGTATCAACAAAATACCCTGGTTTTGCTAACATTTTTTACTAGCACTTGCTACTTACAGTTACGTATATTTTACAACAGAGTATTTATGCACGTTTGTCATACTGTGTTCTGTTTCTGTGTCTTAGTTCTTGGGTGGTGTGAACAGGGTCTTATTGACCCGTTCAGTTTTTGTGCATGTGTCATGTGTTCTGACTTTACTGCTGTAGGGAAGAATATAGTGGATAGAGATCTAATGTTAGTATTTCTCTGCAGCATGTATATTATACATGTGTACCTTTGCAGCAGGCAGTTTATATGCATTTTCTGGAGCACATGCATAATCACATCACTACTGCATGCACAGTATATGCACACTAAGCTCTGCTATGCATACGCACATGTCTGCAACATACATACACACATTTCAGTTACACACAGCTGTCTTACATACACACACCTCTCCAACATACACACAGCTCAGCTACATAGAAACACACAGCTCTCCTATGTTCACACACACCTTTCCTATATAACAGTCAGCTCTCACACGTACACATATACGGTTTTCCCACATTCACATACAGCTCTTCTACTTACACAAACACAGCTACCCAAAAACAAACACGGCTTTGAAACATGCACACACACATATGTGCTACTTACATTGGCACGGTACCTCAGTGGTTAGTCCCTCAGCGATGGGGTCCTTAGTTCAAATCCCACCAAGGACAACATCTGCAAGGAGTTTGTATATTCTCCCCGTATTTGCGTGGGTTTCCTCCTACATACCAAAGACATACTGATAGGAAATTTAAATTGTAAGCCCTATCGAGGACAGTGCCAATAATGTCTATAAAGCGCTGTGGAATTAATGGCGCTATATAAATGAGTAAGGAGTTTGTATGTTCTCCCCGTGTTTGCGTGGGTTGCTCCCACATTCCAAAGTCTTACTGATAGGGAATTTAGATTGTGAGCCCCATCGGGGACAGTGCCAATAATGTCTGTAAAGCGCTGTGGAATTAATGGCGCTATATAAATGAGTAAAATAAATACATACACTGTTTGCTAAACACTCGCACACAGCTTTCCTCATACACAAAAAACTCATATAAGCAGCACATACAGCTCCTCTATGTACACTCACACAAACAGATATATATATATACACAAACACATATACATCAACACAACCCCTGTATACATTACCACATTTTGAAATTCCTTTCAAGAATGTGACTGATCACATGCTGTGAAAGGGCCTTCAGCTACACAGGACGTGCAGTATTCCTGCAGGTCCCAGTTTCATTCTCTCCAGTACAGCACCAATCAGATTGATCAGTGTGGGGCAAGAACAGAGAAAACAGTTCTCTCAGTGATCAGGAAGGATGTCAGCATTCTGCTCATTCAGAATAAGCTGCCTCTAGAATGTAACACACATACACTTTTTAGTAATATTTTTCTTTGCTAAATATGCTAATTATTGTCTAGTTAAGGGTTCCCCAACTCCGGTCCTCAAGGCCCACCAACAGGTCATGTTGTCAGGATTTCCCTTGTATTGTACAGGTGATGCAATTCACCTGGGCAATACTGAGGAAATCCTGAAAACATGACCTGTTGGTGACCTTGAGGACCGGAGTTGGGGAGCCCTGGTCTAGTTGATACAGGAGTTAAAAAGTACAATTGTTTACACAGAGTCAAAACCTAGAGTTTTAGCATCCTGGGTTCTGTTGTGGTGCCTTTACCATTGATAAGATGTCACATCCTTGCCTATAATTTTAGTATTACTCCAGTAAGCTTTATATGCCTGACAGCCTCTTTATATGGCATATTGAGATGTAATTAAGTGCCTGAGACCTGTTAAATGCCATTGATGGTGCCCATTTCAGGAGATGGATGGTGAAGGCCACCTCATTTTATACTAATACCTACTAAAAAACAAAGTAGTGTAGGTCAGGCATAGAGAAAATAGAAGTTTTGTAAACACATATTACAACTAGTGTTTAATAGGCTGACCTCACATGTAGAGTATCCATGATATACCTTCCAGCTACTTTATCTAAATTAGAAGCAAATTGTTTGAAGGTTACTTCTACCTAAATGGCAGAAAGCGCACCTATCTTGGTGATGGATAGGACAGCTTGAGGGGATATGGAGGTGGCTGTTTTTTTGATAGGTGTATTGTAAACATTTTGCTATTAATTTATGTAAAATTTCAAAGTTTTCTAACTATTAGACACACGTTAATTTTAAACACACCCCCAGGTTTACTTAGTAGAAATATAGGATAAAAACTTTTGCAACTAATTAAAATTTCCCACAGGTATAAATTTGTAGGGGATTTGATAACACTAACTTTACTGCTTAGCGTACATTTTTTTGCAAAAAAAGTATCAACAAAATACCCTGGTTTTGCTAACATCTTTTACTAGCACTTGCTACTTACAGTTACGTATATTTTACAACAGAGTATTTATGCACGTTTGTCATACTGTGTTCTGTTTCTGTGTCTTAGTTCTTGGGTGGTGTGAACAGGGTCTTATTGACCCGTTCAGTTTTTGTGCATGTGTCATGTGTTCTGACTTTACTGCTGTAGGGAAGAATATAGTGGATAGAGATCTAATGTTAGTATTTCTCTGCAGCATGTATATTATACATGTGTACCTTTGCAGCAGGCAGTTTATATGCATTTTCTGGAGCACATGCGTAATCACATCACTACTGCATGCACAGTATATGCACACTAAGCTCTGCTATGCATACGCACATGTCTGCAACATACATACACACATTTCAGTTACACACAGCTGTCTTACATACACACACCTCTCCAACACACACACAGCTCAGCTACATAGAAACACACAGCTCTCCTATGTTCACACACACACACCTTTCCTATATAACAGTCAGCTCTCACACGTACACATATACGGTTTTCCCACATTCACATACAGCTCTTCTACTTACACAAACACAGCTACCCAAAAACAAACACGGCTTTGAAACATGCACACACACATATGTGCTACTTACATTGGCACGGTACCTCAGTGGTTATTCCCTCAGCGATGGGGTCCTTAGTTCAAATCCCACCAAGGACAACATCTGCAAGGAGTTTGTATATTCTCCCCGTATTTGCGTGGGTTTCCTCCTACATACCAAAGACATACTGATAGGAAATTTAAATTGTAAGCCCTATCGAGGACAGTGCCAATAATGTCTGTAAAGCGCTGTGGAATTAATGGCGCTATATAAATGAGTAAGGAGTTTGTATGTTCTCCCCGTGTTTGCGTGGGTTGCTCCCACATTCCAAAGACTTACTGATAGGGAATTTAGATTGTGAGCCCCATCGGGGACAGTGCCAATAATGTCTGTAAAGCGCTGTGGAATTAATGGCGCTATATAAATGAGTAAAATAAATACATACACTGTTTGCTAAACACTCGCACACAGCTTTCCTCATACCCAAAAAACTCATATAAGCAGCACATACAGCTCCTCTATGTACACTCACACAAACAGATATATATATACACAAACACATATACATCAACACAACCCCTGTATACATTACCACATTTTGAAATTCCTTTCAAGAATGTGACTGATCACATGCTGTGAAAGGGCCTTCAGCTACACAGGACGTGCAGTATTCCTGCAGGTCCCAGTTTCATTCTCTCCAGTACAGCACCAATCAGATTGATCAGTGTGGGGCAAGAACAGAGAAAACAGTTCTCTCAGTGATCAGGAAGGATGTTGTCAGCATTCTGCTCATTCAGAATAAGCTGCCTCTAGAATGTAACACACATACACTTTTTAGTAATATTTTTCTTTGCTAAATATGCTAATTATTGTCTAGCTAAGGGTTCCCCAACTCCGGTCCTCAAGGCCCACCAACAGGTCATGTTGTCAGGATTTCCCTTGTATTGTACAGGTGATGCAATTCACCTGGGCAATACTGAGGAAATCCTGAAAACATGACCTGTTGGTGACCTTGAGGACCGGAGTTGGGGAGCCCTGGTCTAGTTGATACAGGAGTTAAAAAGTACAATTGTTTACACAGAGTCAAAACCTAGAGTTTTAGCATCCTGGGTTCTGTTGTGGTGCCTTTACCATTGATAAGATGTCACATCCTTGCCTATAATTTTAGTATTACTCCAGTAAGCTTTATATGCCTGACAGCCTCTTTATATGGCATATTGAGATGTAATTAAGTGCCTGAGACCCGTTAAATGCCATTGATGGTGCCCATTTCAGGAGATGGATGGTGAAGGCCACCTCATTTTATACTAATACCTACTAAAAAACAAAGTAGTGTAGGTCAGGCATAGAGAAAATGGAAGTTTTGTAAACACATATTACAACTAGTGTTTAATAGGCTGACCTCACATGTAGAGTATCCATGATATACCTTCCAGCTACTTTATCTAAATTAGAAGCAAATTGTTTGAAGATTACTTCTACCTAAATGGCAGAAAGCGCACCTATCTTGGTGATGGATAGGACAGCTTGAGGGGATATGGAGGTGGCTGTTTTTTTGATAGGTGTATTGTAAACATTTTGCTATTAACTTATGTAAAATTTCAAAGTTTTCTAACTATTAGACACACGTTAATTTTAAACACACCCCCAGGTTTACTTAGTAGAAATATAGGATAAAAACTTTTGCAACTAATTAAAATTTCCCACAGGTATAAATTTGTAGGGGATTTGATAACACTATCTTTACTGCTTAGCGTACATTTTTTTGCAAAAAAAGTATCAACAAAATACCCTGGTTTTGCTAACATCTTTTACTAGCACTTGCTACTTACAGTTACGTATATTTTACAACAGAGTATTTATGCACGTTTGTCATACTGTGTTCTGTTTCTGTGTCTTAGTTCTTGGGTGGTGTGAACAGGGTCTTATTGACCCGTTCAGTTTTTGTGCATGTGTCATGTGTTCTGACTTTACTGCTGTAGGGAAGAATATAGTGGATAGAGATCTAATGTTAGTATTTCTCTGCAGCATGTATATTATACATGTGTACCTTTGCAGCAGGCAGTTTATATGCATTTTCTGGAGCACATGCGTAATCACATCACTACTGCATGCGCAGTATATGCACACTAAGCTCTGCTATGCATACGCACATGTCTGCAACATACATACACACATTTCAGTTACACACAGCTGTCTTACATACACACACCTCTCCAACACACACACAGCTCAGCTACATAGAAACACACAGCTCTCCTATGTTCACACACACACACCTTTCCTATATAACAGTCAGCTCTCACACGTACACATATACGGTTTTCCCACATTCACATACAGCTCTTCTACTTACACAAACACAGCTACCCAAAAACAAACACGGCTTTGAAACATGCACACACACATATGTGCTACTTACATTGGCACGGTACCTCAGTGGTTAGTCCCTCAGCGATGGGGTCCTTAGTTCAAATCCCACCAAGGACAACATCTGCAAGGAGTTTGTATATTCTCCCCGTAATTGCGTGGGTTTCCTCCTACATACCAAAGACATACTGATAGGAAATTTAAATTGTAAGCCCTATCGAGGACAGTGCCAATAATGTCTGTAAAGCGCTGTGGAATTAATGGCGCTATATAAATGAGTAAGGAGTTTGTATGTTCTCCCCGTGTTTGCGTGGGTTGCTCCCACATTCCAAAGACTTACTGATAGGGAATTTAGATTGTGAGCCCCATCGGGGACAGTGCCAATAATGTCTGTAAAGCGCTGTGGAATTAATGGCGCTATATAAATGAGTAAAATAAATACATACACTGTTTGCTAAACACTCGCACACAGCTTTCCTCATACCCAAAAAACTCATATAAGCAGCACATACAGCTCCTCTATGTACACTCACACAAACAGATATATATATACACAAACACATATACATCAACACAACCCCTGTATACATTACCACATTTTGAAATTCCTTTCAAGAATGTGACTGATCACATGCTGTGAAAGGGCCTTCAGCTACACAGGACGTGCAGTATTCCTGCAGGTCCCAGTTTCATTCTCTCCAGTACAGCACCAATCAGATTGATCAGTGTGGGGCAAGAACAGAGAAAACAGTTCTCTCAGTGATCAGGAAGGATGTTGTCAGCATTCTGCTCATTCAGAATAAGCTGCCTCTAGAATGTAACACACATACACTTTTTAGTAAGATTTTTCTTTGCTAAATATGCTAATTATTGTCTAGTTAAGGGTTCCCCAACTCCGGTCCTCAAGGCCCACCAACAGGTCATGTTGTCAGGATTTCCCTTGTATTGTACAGGTGATGCAATTCACCTGGGCAATACTGATTAAATCCTGAAAACATGACCTGTTGGTGACCTTGAGGACCGGAGTTGGGGAGCCCTGGTCTAGTTGATACAGGAGTTAAAAAGTACAATTGTTAACACAGAGTCAAAACCTAAAGTTTTAGCATCCTGGGTTCTGTTGTGGTGCCTTTACCATTGATAAGATGTCACATCCTTGCCTATAATTTTAGTATTACTCCAGTTAGCTTTATATGCCTGACAGCCTCTTTATATGGCATATTGAGATGTAATTAAGTGCCTGAGACCCGTTAAATGCCATTGATGGTGCCCATTTCAGGAGATGGATGGTGAAGGCCACCTCATTTTATACTAATACCTACTAAAAAACAAAGTAGTGTAGGTCAGGCATAGAGAAAATGGAAGTTTTGTAAACACATATTACAACTAGTGTTTAATAGGCTGACCTCACATGTAGAGTATCCATGATATACCTTCCAGCTACTTTATCTAAATTAGAAGCAAATTGTTTGAAGGTTACTTCTACCTAAATGGCAGAAAGCGCACCTATCTTGGTGATGGATAGGACAGCTTGAGGGGATATGGAGGTGGCTGTTTTTTTGATAGGTGTATTGTAAACATTTTGCTATTAATTTATGTAAAATTTCAAAGTTTTCTAACTATTAGACACACGTTAATTTTAAACACACCCCCAGGTTTACTTAGTAGAAATATAGGATAAAAACTTTTGCAACTAATTAAAATTTCCCACAGGTATAAATTTGTAGGGGATTTGATAACACTAACTTTACTGCTTAGCGTACATTTTTTTGCAAAAAAAGTATCAACAAAATACCCTGGTTTTGCTAACATCTTTTACTAGCACTTGCTACTTACAGTTACGTATATTTTACAACAGAGTATTTATGCACGTTTGTCATACTGTGTTCTGTTTCTGTGTCTTAGTTCTTGGGTGGTGTGAACAGGGTCTTATTGACCCGTTCAGTTTTTGTGCATGTGTCATGTGTTCTGACTTTACTGCTGTAGGGAAGAATATAGTGGATAGAGATCTAATGTTAGTATTTCTCTGCAGCATGTATATTATACATGTGTACCTTTGCAGCAGGCAGTTTATATGCATTTTCTGGAGCACATGCGTAATCACATCACTACTGCATGCACAGTATATGCACACTAAGCTCTGCTATGCATACGCACATGTCTGCAACATACATACACACATTTCAGTTACACACAGCTGTCTTACATACACACACCTCTCCAACACACACACAGCTCAGCTACATAGAAACACACAGCTCTCCTATGTTCACACACACACCTTTCCTATATAACAGTCAGCTCTCACACGTACACATATACGGTTTTCCCACATTCACATACAGCTCTTCTACTTACACAAACACAGCTACCCAAAAACAAACACGGCTTTGAAACATGCACACACACATATGTGCTACTTACATTGGCACGGTACCTCAGTGGTTAGTCCCTCAGCGATGGGGTCCTTAGTTCAAATCCCACCAAGGACAACATCTGCAAGGAGTTTGTATATTCTCCCCGTATTTGCGTGGGTTTCCTCCTACATACCAAAGACATACTGATAGGAAATTTAAATTGTAAGCCCTATCGAGGACAGTGCCAATAATGTCTGTAAAGCGCTGTGGAATTAATGGCGCTATATAAATGAGTAAGGAGTTTGTATGTTCTCCTCGTGTTTGCGTGGGTTGCTCCCACATTCCAAAGACTTACTGATAGGGAATTTAGATTGTGAGCCCCATCGGGGACAGTGCCAATAATGTCTGTAAAGCGCTGTGGAATTAATGGCGCTATATAAATGAGTAAAATAAATACATACACTGTTTGCTAAACACTCGCACACAGCTTTCCTCATACACAAAAAACTCATATAAGCAGCACATACAGCTCCTCTATGTACACTCACACAAACAGATATATATATATACACAAACACATATACATCAACACAACCCCTGTATACATTACCACATTTTGAAATTCCTTTCAAGAATGTGACTGATCACATGCTGTGAAAGGGCCTTCAGCTACACAGGACGTGCAGTATTCCTGCAGGTCCCAGTTTCATTCTCTCCAGTACAGCACCAATCAGATTGATCAGTGTGGGGCAAGAACAGAGAAAACAGTTCTCTCAGTGATCAGGAAGGATGTTGTCAGCATTCTGCTCATTCAGAATAAGCTGCCTCTAGAATGTAACACACATACACTTTTTAGTAAGATTTTTCTTTGCTAAATATGCTAATTATTGTCTAGTTAAGGGTTCCCCAACTCCGGTCCTCAAGGCCCACCAACAGGTCATGTTGTCAGGATTTCCCTTGTATTGTACAGGTGATGCAATTCACCTGGGCAATACTGAGGAAATCCTGAAAACATGACCTGTTGGTGACCTTGAGGACCGGAGTTGGGGAGCCCTGGTCTAGTTAATACAGGAGTTAAAAAGTACAATTGTTTACACAGAGTCAAAACCTAGAGTTTTAGCATCCTGGGTTCTGTTGTGGTGCCTTTACCATTGATAAGATGTCACATCCTTGCCTATAATTTTAGTATTACTCCAGTAAGCTTTATATGCCTGACAGCCTCTTTATATGGCATATTGAGATGTAATTAAGTGCCTGAGACCCGTTAAATGCCATTGATGGTGCCCATTTCAGGAGATGGATGGTGAAGGCCACCTCATTTTATACTAATACCTACTAAAAAACAAAGTAGTGTAGGTCAGGCATAGAGAAAATGGAAGTTTTGTAAACACATATTACAACTAGTGTTTAATAGGCTGACCTCACATGTAGAGTATCCATGATATACCTTCCAGCTACTTTATCTAAATTAGAAGCAAATTGTTTGAAGATTACTTCTACCTAAATGGCAGAATGCGCACCTATCTTGGTGATGGATAGGACAGCTTGAGGGGATATGGAGGTGGCTGTTTTTTTGATAGGTGTATTGTAAACATTTTGCTATTAATTTATGTAAAATTTCAAAGTTTTCTAACTATTAGACACAAGTTAATTTTAAACACACCCCCAGGTTTACTTAGTAGAAATATAGGATAAAAACTTTTGCAACTAATTAAAATTTCCCACAGGTATAAATTTGTAGGGGATTTGATAACACTAACTTTACTGCTTAGCGTACATTTTTTTGCAAAAAAAGTATCAACAAAATACCCTGGTTTTGCTAACATCTTTTACTAGCACTTGCTACTTACAGTTACGTATATTTTACAACAGAGTATTTATGCACGTTTGTCATACTGTGTTCTGTTTCTGTGTCTTAGTTCTTGGGTGGTGTGAACAGGGTCTTATTGACCCGTTCAGTTTTTGTGCATGTGTCATGTGTTCTGAATTTACTGCTGTACGGAAGAATATAGTGGATAGAGATCTAATGTTAGTATTTCTCTGCAGCATGTATATTATACATGTGTACCTTTGCAGCAGGCAGTTTATATGCATTTTCTGGAGCACATGCGTAATCACATCACTACTGCATGCACAGTATATGCACACTAAGCTCTGCTATGCATACGCACATGTCTGCAACATACATACACACATTTCAGTTACACACAGCTGTCTTACATACACACACCTCTCCAACACACACACAGCTCAGCTACATAGAAACACACAGCTCTCCTATGTTCACACACACCTTTCCTATATAACAGTCATCTCTCACACGTACACATATATGGTTTTCCCACATTCACATACAGCTCTTCTACTTACACAAACACAGCTACCCAAAAACAAACACGGCTTTGAAACATGCACACACACATATGTGCTACTTACATTGGCACGGTACCTCAGTGGTTATTCCCTCAGCGATGGGGTCCTTAGTTCAAATCCCACCAAGGACAACATCTGCAAGGAGTTTG
Organism: Dendrobates tinctorius; assembly: GCF_039654945.1. Taxonomy (NCBI): domain Eukaryota; kingdom Metazoa; phylum Chordata; class Amphibia; order Anura; family Dendrobatidae; genus Dendrobates; species Dendrobates tinctorius. The sequence goes on along the minus strand of NW_027361880.1, from coordinate 7,851,311 downwards.
TATATTCTCCCCGTATTTGCGTGGGTTTCCTCCTACATACCAAAGACATGCTGATAGGAAATTTAAATTGTAAGCCCTATCGAGGACAGTGCCAATAATGTCTGTAAAGCGCTGTGGAATTAATGGCGCTATATAAATGAGTGAGGAGTTTGTATGTTCTCCCCGTGTTTGCGTGGGTTGCTCCCACATTCCAAAGACTTACTGATAGGGAATTTAGATTGTGAGCCCCATCGGGGACAGTGCCAATAATGTCTGTAAAGCGCTGTGGAATTAATGGCGCTATATAAATGAGTAAAATAATTACATACACTGTTTGCTAAACACTCGCACACACCTTTCCTCATACACAAAAAACTCATATAAGCAGCACATACAGCTCCTCTATGTACACTCACACAAACAGATATATATATATACACAAACACATATACATCAACACAACCCCTGTATACATTACCACATTTTGAAATTCCTTTCAAGAATGTGACTGATCACATGCTGTGAAAGGGCCTTCAGCTACACAGGACGTGCAGTATTCCTGCAGGTCCCAGTTTCATTCTCTCCAGTACAGCACCAATCAGATAGATCAGTGTGGGGCAAGAACAGAGAAAACAGTTCTCTCAGTGATCAGGAAGGATGTTGTCAGCATTCTGCTCATTCAGAATAAGCTGCCTCTAGACTGTAACACACATACACTTTTTAGTAAGATTTTTCTTTGCTAAATATGCTAATTATTGTCTAGTTAAGGGTTCCCCAACTCCGGTCCTCAAGGCCCACCAACAGGTCATGTTGTCAGGATTTCCCTTGTATTGTACAGGTGATGCAATTCACCTGGGCAATACTGAGGAAATCCTGAAAACATGACCTGTTGGTGACCTTGAGGACCGGAGTTGGGGAGCCCTGGTCTAGTTGATACAGGAGTTAAAAAGTACAATTGTTTACAGAGTCAAAACCTAGAGTTTTAGCATCCTGGGTTCTGTTGTGGTGCCTTTACCATTGATAAGATGTCACATCCTTGCCTATAATTTTAGTATTACTCCAGTAAGCTTTATATGCCTGACAGCCTCTTTATATGGCATATTGAGATGTAATTAAGTGCTTGGGACCCGTTAAATGCCATTGATGGTGCCCATTTCAGGAGATGGATGGTGAAGGCCACCTCATTTTATACTAATACCTACTAAAAAACAAAGTAGTGTAGGTCAGGCATAGAGAAAATGGAAGTTTTGTAAACACATATTACAACTAGTGTTTAATAGGCTGACCTCACATGTAGAGTATCCATGATATACCTTCCAGCTACTTTATCTAAATTAGAAGCAAATTGTTTGAAGATTACTTCTACCTAAATGGCAGAAAGCGCACCTATCTTGGTGATGGATAGGACAGCTTGAGGGGATATGGAGGTGGCTGTTTTTTTGATAGGTGTAATGTAAACATTTTGCTATTAATTTATGTAAAATGTCAAAGTTTTCTAACTATTAGACACATGTTAATTTTAAACACACCCCCAGGTTTACTTAGTAAAAATATAGGATAAAAACTTTTGCAACTAATTAAAATTTCCCACAGGTATAAATTTGTAGGGGATTTGATAACACTAACTTTACTGCTTAGCGTACATTTTTTTGCAAAAAAAGTATCAACAAAATACCCTGGTTTTGCTAACATCTTTTACTAGCACTTGCTACTTACAGTTACGTATATTTTACAACAGAGTATTTATGCACGTTTGTCATACTGTGTTCTGTTTCTGTGTCTTAGTTCTTGGGTGGTGTGAACAGGGTCTTATTGACCCGTTCAGTTTTTGTGCATGTGTCATGTGTTCTGACTTTACTGCTGTAGGGAAGAATATAGTGGATAGAGATCTAATGTTAGTATTTCTCTGCAGCATGTATATTATACATGTGTACCTTTGCAGCAGGCAGTTTATATGCATTTTCTGGAGCACATGCATAATCACATCACTACTGCATGCACAGTATATGCACACTAAGCTCTGCTATGCATACGCACATGTCTGCAACATACATACACACATTTCAGTTACACACAGCTGTCTTACATACACACACCTCTCCAACACACACACAGCTCAGCTACATAGAAACACACAGCTCTCCTATGTTCACACACACACACCTTTCCTATATAACAGTCAGCTCTCACACGTACACATATACGGTTTTCCCACATTCACATACAGCTCTTCTACTTACACAAACACAGCTACCCAAAAACAAACACGGCTTTGAAACATGCACACACACATATGTGCTACTTACATTGGCACGGTACCTCAGTGGTTAGTCCCTCAGCGATGGGGTCCTTAGTTCAAATCCCACCAAGGACAACATCTGCAAGGAGTTTGTATATTCTCCCCGTATTTGCGTGGGTTTCCTCCTACATACCAAAGACATACTGATAGGAAATTTAAATTGTAAGCCCTATCGAGGACAGTGACAATAATGTCTGGAAAGCTCTGTGGAATTAATGGCGCTATATAAATGAGTAAGGAGTTTGTATGTTCTCCCCGTGTTTGCGTGGGTTGCTCCCACATTCCAAAGACTTACTGATAGGGAATTTAGATTGTGAGCCCCATCGGGGACAGTGCCAATAATGTCTGTAAAGCGCTGTGGAATTAATGGCGCTATATAAATGAGTAAAATAAATACATACACTGTTTGCTAAACACTCGCACACAGCTTTCCTCATACACAAAAAACTCATATAAGCAGCACATACAGCTCCTCTATGTACACTCACACAAACAGATATATATATATACACAAACACATATACATCAACACAACCCCTGTATACATTACCACATTTTGAAATTCCTTTCAAGAATGTGACTGATCACATGCTGTGAAAGGGCCTTCAGCTACACAGGACGTGCAGTATTCCTGCAGATCCCAGTTTCATTCTCTCCAGTACAGCACCAATCAGATTGATCAGTGTGGGGCAAGAACAGAGAAAACAGTTCTCTCAGTGATCAGGAAGGATGTTGTCAGCATTCTGCTCATTCAGAATAAGCTGCCTCTAGACTGTAACACACATACACTTTTTAGTAAGATTTTTCTTTGCTAAATATGCTAATTATTGTCTAGTTAAGGGTTCCCCAACTCCGGTCCTCAAGGCCCACCAACAGGTCATGTTGTCAGGATTTCCCTTGTATTGTACAGTTGATGGAATTCACCTGGGCAATACTGAGGAAATCCTGAAAACATGACCTGTTGGTGACCTTGAGGACCGGAGTTGGGGAGCCCTGGTCTAGTTGATACAGGAGTTAAAAAGTACAATTGTTTACAGAGTCAAAACCTAGAGTTTTAGCATCCTGGGTTCTGTTGTGGTGCCTTTACCATTGATAAGATGTCACATCCTTGCCTATAATTTTAGTATTACTCCAGTAAGCTTTATATGCCTGACAGCCTCTTTATATGGCATATTGAGATGTAATTAAGTGCTTGGTACCCGTTAAATGCCATTGATGGTGCCCATTTCAGGAGATGGATGGTGAAGGCCACCTCATTTTATACTAATACCTACTAAAAAACAAAGTAGTGTAGGTCAGCCATAGAGAAAATGGAAGTTTTGTAAACACATATTACAACTAGTGTTTAATAGGCTGACCTCACATGTAGAGTATCCATGATATACCTTCCAGCTACTTTATCTAAATTAGAAGCAAATTGTTTGAAGATTACGTCTACCTAAATGGCAGAAAGCGCACCTATCTTGGTGATGGATAGGACAGCTTGAGGGGATATGGAGGTGGCTGTTTTTTTGATAGGTGTAATGTAAACATTTTGCTATTAATTTATGTAAAATTTCAAAGTTTTCTAACTATTAGACACACGTTAATTTTAAACACACCCCCAGGTTTACTTAGTAAAAATATAGGATAAAAACTTTTGCAACTAATTAAAATTTCCCACAGGTATAAATTTGTAGGGGATTTGATATCACTAACTTTACTGCTTAGCGTACATTTTTTTGCAAAAAAACGTATCAACAAAATACCCTGGTTTTGCTAACATCTTTTACTAGCACTTGCTACTTACAGTTACGTATATTTTACAACAGAGTATTTATGCACGTTTGTCATACTGTGTTCTGTTTCTGTGTCTTAGTTCTTGGGTGGTGTGAACAGGGTCTTATTGACCCGTTCAGTTTTTGTGCATGTGTCATGTGTTCTGACTTTACTGCTGTAGGGAAGAATATAGTGGATAGAGATCTAATGTTAGTATTTCTCTGCAGCATGTATATTATACATGTGTACCTTTGCAGCAGGCAGTTTATATGCATTTTCTGGAGCACATGCGTAATCACATCACTACTGCATGCACAGTATATGCACACTAAGCTCTGCTATGCATACGCACATGTCTGCAACATACATACACACATTTCAGTTACACACAGCTGTCTTACATACACACACCTCTCCAACACACACACAGCTCAGCTACATAGAAACACACAGCTCTCCTATGTTCACACACACACACCTTTCCTATATAACAGTCAGCTCTCACACGTACACATATACGGTTTTCCCACATTCACATACAGCTCTTCTACTTACACAAACACAGCTACCCAAAAACAAACACGGCTTTGAAACATGCACACACACATATGTGCTACTTACATTGGCACGGTACCTCAGTGGTTATTCCCTCAGCGATGGGGTCCTTAGTTCAAATCCCACCAAGGACAACATCTGCAAGGAGTTTGTATATTCTCCCCGTATTTGCGTGGGTTTCCTCCTACATACCAAAGACATACTGATAGGAAATTTAAATTGTAAGCCCTATCGAGGACAGTGCCAATAATGTCTGTAAAGCGCTGTGGAATTAATGGCGCTATATAAATGAGTAAGGAGTTTGTATGTTCTCCCCGTGTTTGCGTGGGTTGCTCCCACATTCCAAAGACTTACTGATAGGGAATTTAGATTGTGAGCCCCATCGGGGACAGTGCCAATAATGTCTGTAAAGCGCTGTGGAATTAATGGCGCTATATAAATGAGTAAAATAAATACATACACTGTTTGCTAAACACTCGCACACAGCTTTCCTCATACCCAAAAAACTCATATAAGCAGCACATACAGCTCCTCTATGTACACTCACACAAACAGATATATATATATACACAAACACATATACATCAACACAACCCCTGTATACATTACCACATTTTGAAATTCCTTTCAAGAATGTGACTGATCACATGCTGTGAAAGGGCCTTCAGCTACACAGGACGTGCAGTATTCCTGCAGGTCCCAGTTTCATTCTCTCCAGTACAGCACCAATCAGATTGATCAGTGTGGGGCAAGAACAGAGAAAACAGTTCTCTCAGTGATCAGGAAGGATGTTGTCAGCATTCTGCTCATTCAGAATAAGCTGCCTCTAGAATGTAACACACATACACTTTTTAGTAAGATTTTTCTTTGCTAAATATGCTAATTATTGTCTAGTTAAGGGTTCCCCAACTCCGGTCCTCAAGGCCCACCAACAGGTCATGTTGTCAGGATTTCCCTTGTATTGTACAGGTGATGCAATTCACCTGGGCAATACTGATTAAATCCTGAAAACATGACCTGTTGGTGACCTTGAGGACCGGAGTTGGGGAGCCCTGGTCTAGTTGATACAGGAGTTAAAAAGTACAATTGTTAACACAGAGTCAAAACCTAAAGTTTTAGCATCCTGGGTTCTGTTGTGGTGCCTTTACCATTGATAAGATGTCACATCCTTGCCTATAATTTTAGTATTACTCCAGTTAGCTTTATATGCCTGACAGCCTCTTTATATGGCATATTGAGATGTAATTAAGTGCCTGAGACCCGTTAAATGCCATTGATGGTGCCCATTTCAGGAGATGGATGGTGAAGGCCACCTCATTTTATACTAATACCTACTAAAAAACAAAGTAGTGTAGGTCAGGCATAGAGAAAATGGAAGTTTTGTAAACACATATTACAACTAGTGTTTAATAGGCTGACCTCACATGTAGAGTATCCATGATATACCTTCCAGCTACTTTATCTAAATTAGAAGCAAATTGTTTGAAGGTTACTTCTACCTAAATGGCAGAAAGCGCACCTATCTTGGTGATGGATAGGACAGCTTGAGGGGATATGGAGGTGGCTGTTTTTTTGATAGGTGTATTGTAAACATTTAGCTATTAATTTATGTAAAATTTCAAAGTTTTCTAACTATTAGACACACGTTAATTTTAAACACACCCCCAGGTTTACTTAGTAGAAATATAGGATAAAAACTTTTGCAACTAATTAAAATTTCCCACAGGTATAAATTTGTAGGGGATTTGATAACACTAACTTTACTGCTTAGCGTACATTTTTTTGCAAAAAAAGTATCAACAAAATACCCTGGTTTTGCTAACATCTTTTACTAGCACTTGCTACTTACAGTTACGTATATTTTACAACAGAGTATTTATGCACGTTTGTCATACTGTGTTCTGTTTCTGTGTCTTAGTTCTTGGGTGGTGTGAACAGGGTCTTATTGACCCGTTCAGTTTTTGTGCATGTGTCATGTGTTCTGACTTTACTGCTGTAGGGAAGAATATAGTGGATAGAGATCTAATGTTAGTATTTCTCTGCAGCATGTATATTATACATGTGTACCTTTGCAGCAGGCAGTTTATATGCATTTTCTGGAGCACATGCGTAATCACATCACTACTGCATGCACAGTATATGCACACTAAGCTCTGCTATGCATACGCACATGTCTGCAACATACATACACACATTTCAGTTACACACAGCTGTCTTACATACACACACCTCTCCAACACACACACAGCTCAGCTACATAGAAACACACAGCTCTCCTATGTTCACACACACACACCTTTCCTATATAACAGTCAGCTCTCACACGTACACATATACGGTTTTCCCACATTCACATACAGCTCTTCTACTTACACAAACACAGCTACCCAAAAACAAACACGGCTTTGAAACATGCACACACACATATGTGCTACTTACATTGGCACGGTACCTCAGTGGTTATTCCCTCAGCGATGGGGTCCTTAGTTCAAATCCCACCAAGGACAACATCTGCAAGGAGTTTGTATATTCTCCCCGTATTTGCGTGGGTTTCCTCCTACATACCAAAGACATACTGATAGGAAATTTAAATTGTAAGCCCTATCGAGGACAGTGCCAATAATGTCTGTAAAGCGCTGTGGAAGTAATGGCGCTATATAAATGAGTAAGGAGTTTGTATGTTCTCCCCGTGTTTGCGTGGGTTGCTCCCACATTCCAAAGACTTACTGATAGGGAATTTAGATTGTGAGCCCCATCGGGGACAGTGCCAATAATGTCTGTAAAGCGCTGTGGAATTAATGGCGCTATATAAATGAGTAAAATAAATACATACACTGTTTGCTAAACACTCGCACACAGCTTTCCTCATACACAAAAAACTCATATAACCAGCACATACAGCTCCTCTATGTACACTCACACAAACAGATATATATATATACACAAACACATATACATCAACACAACCCCTGTATACATTACCACATTTTGAAATTCCTTTCAAGAATGTGACTGATCACATGCTGTGAAAGGGCCTTCAGCTACACAGGACGTGCAGTATTCCTGCAGGTCCCAGTTTCATTCTCTCCAGTACAGCACCAATCAGATTGATCAGTGTGGGGCAAGAACAGAGAAAACAGTTCTCTCAGTGATCAGGAAGGATGTTGTCAGCATTCTGCTCATTCAGAATAAGCTGCCTCTAGAATGTAACACACATACACTTTTTAGTAATATTTTTCTTTGCTAAATATGCTAATTATTGTCTAGCTAAGGGTTCCCCAACTCCGGTCCTCAAGGCCCACCAACAGGTCATGTTGTCAGGATTTCCCTTGTATTGTACAGGTGATGCAATTCACCTGGGCAATACTGAGGAAATCCTGAAAACATGACCTGTTGGTGACCTTGAGGACCGGAGTTGGGGAGCCCTGGTCTAGTTGATACAGGAGTTAAAAAGTACAATTGTTTACACAGAGTCAAAACCTAGAGTTTTAGCATCCTGGGTTCTGTTGTGGTGCCTTTACCATTGATAAGATGTCACATCCTTGCCTATAATTTTAGTATTACTCCAGTAAGCTTTATATGCCTGACAGCCTCTTTATATGGCATATTGAGATGTAATTAAGTGCCTGAGACCCGTTAAATGCCATTGATGGTGCCCATTTCAGGAGATGGATGGTGAAGGCCACCTCATTTTATACTAATACCTACTAAAAAACAAAGTAGTGTAGGTCAGGCATAGAGAAAATGGAAGTTTTGTAAACACATATTACAACTAGTGTTTAATAGGCTGACCTCACATGTAGAGTATCCATGATATACCTTCCAGCTACTTTATCTAAATTAGAAGCAAATTGTTTGAAGATTACTTCTACCTAAATGGCAGAAAGCGCACCTATCTTGGTGATGGATAGGACAGCTTGAGGGGATATGGAGGTGGCTGTTTTTTTGATAGGTGTATTGTAAACATTTTGCTATTAATTTATGTAAAATTTCAAAGTTTTCTAACTATTAGACACACGTTAATTTTAAACACACCCCCAGGTTTACTTAGTAGAAATATAGGATAAAAACTTTTGCAACTAATTAAAATTTCCCACAGGTATAAATTTGTAGGGGATTTGATAACACTAACTTTACTGCTTAGCGTACATTTTTTTGCAAAAAAAGTATCAACAAAATACCCTGGTTTTGCTAACATCTTTTACTAGCACTTGCTACTTACAGTTACGTATATTTTACAACAGAGTATTTATGCACGTTTGTCATACTGTGTTCTGTTTCTGTGTCTTAGTTCTTGGGTGGTGTGAACAGGGTCTTATTGACCCGTTCAGTTTTTGTGCATGTGTCATGTGTTCTGACTTTACTGCTGTAGGGAAGAATATAGTGGATAGAGATCTAATGTTAGTATTTCTCTGCAGCATGTATATTATACATGTGTACCTTTGCAGCAGGCAGTTTATATGCATTTTCTGGAGCACATGCGTAATCACATCACTACTGCATGCACAGTATATGCACACTAAGCTCTGCTATGCATACGCACATGTCTGCAACATACATACACACATTTCAGTTACACACAGCTGTCTTACATACACACACCTCTCCAACACACACACAGCTCAGCTACATAGAAACACACAGCTCTCCTATGTTCACACACACACACCTTTCCTATATAACAGTCAGCTCTCACACGTACACATATACGGTTTTCCCACATTCACATACAGCTCTTCTACTTACACAAACACAGCTACCCAAAAACAAACACGGCTTTGAAACATGCACACACACATATGTGCTACTTACATTGGCACGGTACCTCAGTGGTTATTCCCTCAGCGATGGGGTCCTTAGTTCAAATCCCACCAAGGACAACATCTGCAAGGAGTTTGTATATTCTCCCCGTATTTGCGTGGGTTTCCTCCTACATACCAAAGACATACTGATAGGAAATTTAAATTGTAAGCCCTATCGAGGACAGTGCCAATAATGTCTGTAAAGCGCTGTGGAAGTAATGGCGCTATATAAATGAGTAAGGAGTTTGTATGTTCTCCCCGTGTTTGCGTGGGTTGCTCCCACATTCCAAAGACTTACTGATAGGGAATTTAGATTGTGAGCCCCATCGGGGACAGTGCCAATAATGTCTGTAAAGCGCTGTGGAATTAATGGCGCTATATAAATGAGTAAAATAAATACATACACTGTTTGCTAAACACTCGCACACAGCTTTCCTCATACACAAAAAACTCATATAAGCAGCACATACACTGGTTTCACATTCGCGCTTTTTAAGCGCACGCACGGCCGGGGGTAGCTCCGCCCCCGATCCGGCTCTCTGCCCGGCGTGCCCGCCCCTTCCTTGTAGCGCCGCCTCCTAGCGCACAGCGGCGCCTGCGATCGGCGCACCCTATCTTTAGCATAGGGTGCGCCGATCGTGCGCAGGCCGTGCGCTAGTTGCGCTTTGACCTGCGCTGCGCACTTTTGACGGTGCGCCGTGCGCGCCAAAATCAAACTTTTCGGATTTTGGCGCGCACGGCGCACCGTCAAAAGTGCGCAGCGCAGGTCAAAGCGCAACTAGCGCACGGCCTGCGCACGATCGGCGCACCCTATGCTAAAGATAGGGTGCGCCGATCGCAGGCGCCGCTGTCCGCTAGGAGGCGGCGCTACAAGGAAGGGGCGGGCACGCCGGGCAGAGAGCCGGCTCGGGGGCGGAGCTACCCCCGGCCGTGCGTGCGCATAAAATGCGCTAGTGTGAAACCGGCCATACAGTTCCTCTATGTACACTCACACAAACATATATATATATATACACAAACACATATACATCAACACAACCCCTGTATACATTACCACATTTTGAAATTCCTTTCAAGAATGTGACTGATCACATGCTGTGAAAGGGCCTTCAGCTACACAGGACGTGCAGTATTCCTGCAGGTCCCAGTTTCATTCTCTCCAGTACAGCACCAATCAGATAGATCAGTGTGGGGCAAGAACAGAGAAAACAGTTCTCTCAGTGATCAGGAAGGATGTTGTCAGCATTCTGCTCATTCAGAATAAGCTGCCTCTAGAATGTAACACACATACACTTTTTAGTAAGATTTTTCTTTGCTAAATATGCTAATTATTGTCTAGTTAAGGGTTCCCCAACTCCGGTCCTCAAGGCCCACCAACAGGTCATGTTGTCAGGATTTCCCTTGTATTGTACAGGTGATGCAATTCACCTGGGCAATACTGAGGAAATCCTGAAAACATGACCTGTTGGTGACCTTGAGGACCGGAGTTGGGGAGCCCTGGTCTAGTTGATACAGGAGTTAAAAAGTACAATTGTTTACACAGAGTCAAAACCTAGAGTTTTAGCATCCTGGGTTCTGTTGTGGTGCCTTAACCATTGATAAGATGTCACATCCTTGCCTATAATTTTAGTATTACTCCAGTAAGCTTTATATGCCTGACAGCCTCTTTATATGGCATATTGAGATGTAATTAAGTGCCTGAGACCCATTAAATGCCATTGATGGTGCCCATTTCAGGAGATGGATGGTGAAGGCCACCTCATTTTATACTAATACCTACTAAAAAACAAAGTAGTGTAGGTCAGGCATAGAGAAAATGGAAGTTTTGTAAACACATATTACAACTAGTGTTTAATAGGCTGACCTCACATGTAGAGTATCCATGATATACCTTCCAGCTACTTTATCTAAATTAGAAGCAAATTGTTTGAAGATTACTTCTACCTAAATGGCAGAAAGCGCACCTATCTTGGTGATGGATAGGACAGCTTGAGGGGATATGGAGGTGGCTGTTTTTTTGATAGGTGTATTGTAAACATTTTGCTACTAATTTATGTAAAATTTCAAAGTTTTCTAACTATTAGACACACGTTAATTTTAAACACACCCCCAGGTTTACTTAGTAGAAATATAGGATAAAAACTTTTGCAACTAATTAAAATTTCCCACAGGTATAAATTTGTAGGGGATATGATAACACTAACTTTACTGCTTAGCGTACATTTTTTTGCAAAAAAAGTATCAACAAAATACCCTGGTTTTGCTAACATCTTTTACTAGCACTTGCTACTTACAGTTACGTATATTTTACAACAGAGTATTTATGCACGTTTGTCATACTGTGTTCTGTTTCTGTGTCTTAGTTCTTGGGTGGTGTGAACAGGGTCTTATTGACCCGTTCAGTTTTTGTGCATGTGTCATGTGTTCTGACTTTACTGCTGTAGGGAAGAATATAGTGGATAGAGATCTAATGTTAGTATTTCTCTGCAGCATGTATATTATACATGTGTACCTTTGCAGCAGGCAGTTTATATGCATTTTCTGGAGCACATGCGTAATCACATCACTACTGCATGCACAGTATATGCACACTAAGCTCTGCTATGCATACGCACATGTCTGCAACATACATACACACATTTCAGTTACACACAGCTGTCTTACATACACACACCTCTCCAACACACACACAGCTCAGCTACATAGAAACACACAGCTCTCCTATGTTCACACACACACCTTTCCTATATAACAGTCAGCTCTCACACGTACACATATACGGTTTTCCCACATTCACATACAGCTCTTCTACTTACACAAACACAGCTACCCAAAAACAAACACGGCTTTGAAACATGCACACACACATATGTGCTACTTACATTGGCACGGTACCTCAGTGGTTAGTCCCTCAGCGATGGGGTCCTTAGTTCAAATCCCACCAAGGACAACATCTGCAAGGAGTTTGTATATTCTCCCCGTATTTGCGTGGGTTTCCTCCTACATACCAAAGACATACTGATAGGAAATTTAAATTGTAAGCCTTATCGAGGACAGTGCCAATAATGTCTGTAAAGCGCTGTGGAATTAATGGCGCTATATAAATGAGTAAGGAGTTTGTATGTTCTCCCCGTGTTTGCGTGGGTTGCTCCCACATTCCAAAGACTTACTGATAGGGAATTTAGATTGTGAGCCCCATCGGGGACAGTGCCAATAATGTCTGTAAAGCGCTGTGGAATTAATGGCGCTATATAAATGAGTAAAATAAATACATACACTGTTTGCTAAACACTCGCACACAGCTTTCCTCATACACAAAAAACTCATAATCAGCACATACAGCTCCTCTATGTACACTCACACAAACAGATATATATATATACACAAACACATATACATCAACACAACCCCTGTATACATTACCACATTTTGAAATTCCTTTCAAGAATGTGACTGATCACATGCTGTGAAAGGGCCTTCAGCTACACAGGACGTGCAGTATTCCTGCAGGTCCTAGTTTCATTCTCTCCAGTACAGCACCAATCAGATAGATCAGTGTGGGGCAAGAACAGAGAAAACAGTTCTCTCAGTGATCAGGAAGGATGTTGTCAGCATTCTGCTCATTCAGAATAAGCTGCCTCTAGAATGTAACACACATACACTTTTTAGTAAGATTTTTCTTTGCTAAATATGCTAATTATTGTCTAGTTAAGGGTTCCCCAACTCCGGTCCTCAAGGCCCACCAACAGGTCGTGTTGTCAGGATTTCCCTTGTATTGTACAGGTGATGCAATTCACCTGGGCAATACTGAGGAAATCCTGAAAACATGACCTGTTGGTGACCTTGAGGACCGGAGTTGGGGAGCCCTGGTCAAGTTGATACAGGAGTTAAAAAGTACAATTGTTTACACAGAGTCAAAACCTTGAGTTTTAGCATCATGGGTTCTGTTGTGGTGCCTTTACCATTGATAAGATGTCACATCCTTGCCTATAATTTTAGTATTACTCCAGTAAGCTTTATATGCCTGACAGCCTCTTTATATGGCATATTGAGATGTAATTAAGTGCCTGAGACCCGTTAAATGCCATTGATGGTGCCCATTTCAGGAGATGGATGGTGAAGGCCACCTCATTTTATACTAATACCTACTAAAAAACAAAGTAGTGTAGGTCAGGCATAGAGAAAATGGAAGTTTTGTAAACACATATTACAACTAGTGTTTAATAGGCTGACCTCACATGTAGAGTATCCATGATATACCTTCCAGCTACTTTATCTAAATTAGAAGCAAATTGTTTGAAGATTACTTCTACCTAAATGGCAGAAAGCGCACCTATCTTGGTGATGGATAGGACAGCTTGAGGGGATATGGAGGTGGCTGTTTTTTTGATAGGTGTATTGTAAACATTTTGCTATTAATTTATGTAAAATTTCAAAGTTTTCTAACTATTAGACACATGTTAATTTTAAACACACCCCCAGGTTTACTTAGTAGAAATATAGGATAAAAACTTTTGCAACTAATTAAAATTTCCCACAGGTATAAATTTGTAGGGGATTTGATAACACTAACTTTACTGCTTAGCGTACATTTTTTTGCAAAAAAAGTATCAACAAAATACCCTGGTTTTGCTAACATCTTTTACTAGCACTTGCTACTTACAGTTACGTATAATTTACAACAGAGTATTTATGCACGTTTGTCATACTGTGTTCTGTTTCTGTGTCTTAGTTCTTGGGTGGTGTGAACAGGGTCTTATTGACCCGTTCAGTTTTTGTGCATGTGTCATGTGTTCTGACTTTACTGCTGTAGGGAAGAATATAGTGGATAGAGATCTAATGTTAGTATTTCTCTGCAGCATGTATATTATACATGTGTACCTTTGCAGCAGGCAGTTTATATGCATTTTCTGGAGCACATGCGTAATCACATCACTACTGCATGCACAGTATATGCACACTAAGCTCTGCTATGCATACGCACATGTCTGCAACATACATACACACATTTCAGTTACACACAGCTGTCTTACATACACACACCTCTCCAACATACACACAGCTCAGCTACATAGAAACACACAGCTCTCCTATGTTCACACACACACACCTTTCCTATATAACAGTCAGCTCTCACACGTACACATATACGGTTTTCCCACATTCACATACAGCTCTTCTACTTACACAAACACAGCTACCCAAAAACAAACACGGCTTTGAAACATGCACACACACATATGTGCTACTTACATTGGCACGGTACCTCAGTGGTTAGTCCCTCAGCGATGGGGTCCTTAGTTCAAATCCCACCAAGGACAACATCTGCAAGGAGTTTGTATATTCTCCCCGTATTTGCGTGGGTTTCCTCCTACATACCAAAGACATACTGATAGGAAATTTAAATTGTAAGCCCTATCGAGGACAGTGCCAATAATGTCTGTAAAGCGCTGTGGAATTAATGGCGCTATATAAATGAGTAAGGAGTTTGTATGTTCTCCCCGTGTTTGCGTGGGTTGCTCCCACATTCCAAAGACTTACTGATAGGGAATTTAGATTGTGAGCCCCATCGGGGACAGTGCCAATAATGTCTGTAAAGCGCTGTGGAATTAATGGCGCTATATAAATGAGTAAAATAAATACATACACTGTTTGCTAAACACTCGCACACAGCTTTCCTCATACCCAAAAAACTCATATAAGCAGCACATACAGCTCCTCTATGTACACTCACACAAACAGATATATATATACACAAACACATATACATCAACACAACCCCTGTATACATTACCACATTTTGAAATTCCTTTCAAGAATGTGACTGATCACATGCTGTGAAAGGGCCTTCAGCTACACAGGACGTGCAGTATTCCTGCAGGTCCCAGTTTCATTCTCTCCAGTACAGCACCAATCAGATTGATCAGTGTGGGGCAAGAACAGAGAAAACAGTTCTCTCAGTGATCAGGAAGGATGTTGTCAGCATTCTGCTCATTCAGAATAAGCTGCCTCTAGAATGTAACACACATACACTTTTTAGTAAGATTTTTCTTTGCTAAATATGCTAATTATTGTCTAGTTAAGGGTTCCCCAACTCCGGTCCTCAAGGCCCACCAACAGGTCATGTTGTCAGGATTTCCCTTGTATTGTACAGGTGATGCAATTCACCTGGGCAATACTGATTAAATCCTGAAAACATGACCTGTTGGTGACCTTGAGGACCGGAGTTGGGGAGCCCTGGTCTAGTTGATACAGGAGTTAAAAAGTACAATTGTTAACACAGAGTCAAAACCTAAAGTTTTAGCATCCTGGGTTCTGTTGTGGTGCCTTTACCATTGATAAGATGTCACATCCTTGCCTATAATTTTAGTATTACTCCAGTTAGCTTTATATGCCTGACAGCCTCTTTATATGGCATATTGAGATGTAATTAAGTGCCTGAGACCCGTTAAATGCCATTGATGGTGCCCATTTCAGGAGATGGATGGTGAAGGCCACCTCATTTTATACTAATACCTACTAAAAAACAAAGTAGTGTAGGTCAGGCATAGAGAAAATGGAAGTTTTGTAAACACATATTACAACTAGTGTTTAATAGGCTGACCTCACATGTAGAGTATCCATGATATACCTTCCAGCTACTTTATCTAAATTAGAAGCAAATTGTTTGAAGGTTACTTCTACCTAAATGGCAGAAAGCGCACCTATCTTGGTGATGGATAGGACAGCTTGAGGGGATATGGAGGTGGCTGTTTTTTTGATAGGTGTATTGTAAACATTTTGCTATTAATTTATGTAAAATTTCAAAGTTTTCTAACTATTAGACACACGTTAATTTTAAACACACCCCCAGGTTTACTTAGTAGAAATATAGGATAAAAACTTTTGCAACTAATTAAAATTTCCCACAGGTATAAATTTGTAGGGGATTTGATAACACTAACTTTACTGCTTAGCGTACATTTTTTTGCAAAAAAAGTATCAACAAAATACCCTGGTTTTGCTAACATCTTTTACTAGCACTTGCTACTTACAGTTACGTATATTTTACAACAGAGTATTTATGCACGTTTGTCATACTGTGTTCTGTTTCTGTGTCTTAGTTCTTGGGTGGTGTGAACAGGGTCTTATTGACCCGTTCAGTTTTTGTGCATGTGTCATGTGTTCTGACTTTACTGCTGTAGGGAAGAATATAGTGGATAGAGATCTAATGTTAGTATTTCTCTGCAGCATGTATATTATACATGTGTACCTTTGCAGCAGGCAGTTTATATGCATTTTCTGGAGCACATGCGTAATCACATCACTACTGCATGCACAGTATATGCACACTAAGCTCTGCTATGCATACGCACATGTCTGCAACATACATACACACATTTCAGTTACACACAGCTGTCTTACATACACACACCTCTCCAACACACACACAGCTCAGCTACATAGAAACACACAGCTCTCCTATGTTCACACACACACACCTTTCCTATATAACAGTCAGCTCTCACACGTACACATATACGGTTTTCCCACATTCACATACAGCTCTTCTACTTACACAAACACAGCTACCCAAAAACAAACACGGCTTTGAAACATGCACACACACATATGTGCTACTTACATTGGCACGGTACCTCAGTGGTTATTCCCTCAGCGATGGGGTCCTTAGTTCAAATCCCACCAAGGACAACATCTGCAAGGAGTTTGTATATTCTCCCCGTATTTGCGTGGGTTTCCTCCTACATACCAAAGACATACTGATAGGAAATTTAAATTGTAAGCCCTATCGAGGACAGTGCCAATAATGTCTGTAAAGCGCTGTGGAATTAATGGCGCTATATAAATGAGTAAGGAGTTTGTATGTTCTCCCCGTGTTTGCGTGGGTTGCTCCCACATTCCAAAGACTTACTGATAGGGAATTTAGATTGTGAGCCCCATCGGGGACAGTGCCAATAATGTCTGTAAAGCGCTGTGGAATTAATGGCGCTATATAAATGAGTAAAATAAATACATACACTGTTTGCTAAACACTCGCACACAGCTTTCCTCATACCCAAAAAACTCATATAAGCAGCACATACAGCTCCTCTATGTACACTCACACAAACAGATATATATATATACACAAACACATATACATCAACACAACCCCTGTATACATTACCACATTTTGAAATTCCTTTCAAGAATGTGACTGATCACATGCTGTGAAAGGGCCTTCAGCTACACAGGACGTGCAGTATTCCTGCAGGTCCCAGTTTCATTCTCTCCAGTACAGCACCAATCAGATTGATCAGTGTGGGGCAAGAACAGAGAAAACAGTTCTCTCAGTGATCAGGAAGGATGTTGTCAGCATTCTGCTCATTCAGAATAAGCTGCCTCTAGAATGTAACACACATACACTTTTTAGTAAGATTTTTCTTTGCTAAATATGCTAATTATTGTCTAGTTAAGGGTTCCCCAACTCCGGTCCTCAAGGCCCACCAACAGGTCATGTTGTCAGGATTTCCCTTGTATTGTACAGGTGATGCAATTCACCTGGGCAATACTGATTAAATCCTGAAAACATGACCTGTTGGTGACCTTGAGGACCGGAGTTGGGGAGCCCTGGTCTAGTTGATACAGGAGTTAAAAAGTACAATTGTTAACACAGAGTCAAAACCTAAAGTTTTAGCATCCTGGGTTCTGTTGTGGTGCCTTTACCATTGATAAGATGTCACATCCTTGCCTATAATTTTAGTATTACTCCAGTAAGCTTTATATGCCTGACAGCCTCTTTATATGGCATATTGAGATGTAATTAAGTGCCTGAGACCCGTTAAATGCCATTGATGGTGCCCATTTCAGGAGATGGATGGTGAAGGCCACCTCATTTTATACTAATACCTACTAAAAAACAAAGTAGTGTAGGTCAGGCATAGAGAAAATGGAAGTTTTGTAAACACATATTACAACTAGTGTTTAATAGGCTGACCTCACATGTAGAGTATCCATGATATACCTTCCAGCTACTTTATCTAAATTAGAAGCAAATTGTTTGAAGATTACTTCTACCTAAATGGCAGAAAGCGCACCTATCTTGGTGATGGATAGGACAGCTTGAGGGGATATGGAGGTGGCTGTTTTTTTGATAGGTGTATTGTAAACATTTTGCTATTAATTTATGTAAAATTTCAAAGTTTTCTAACTATTAGACACACGTTAATTTTAAACACACCCCCAGGTTTACTTAGTAGAAATATAGGATAAAAACTTTTGCAACTAATTAAAATTTCCCACAGGTATAAATTTGTAGGGGATTTGATAACACTAACTTTACTGCTTAGCGTACATTTTTTTGCAAAAAAAGTATCAACAAAATACCCTGGTTTTGCTAACATCTTTTACTAGCACTTGCTACTTACAGTTACGTATATTTTACAACAGAGTATTTATGCACGTTTGTCATACTGTGTTCTGTTTCTGTGTCTTAGTTCTTGGGTGGTGTGAACAGGGTCTTATTGACCCGTTCAGTTTTTGTGCATGTGTCATGTGTTCTGACTTTACTGCTGTAGGGAAGAATATAGTGGATAGAGATCTAATGTTAGTATTTCTCTGCAGCATGTATATTATACATGTGTACCTTTGCAGCAGGCAGTTTATATGCATTTTCTGGAGCACATGCGTAATCACATCACTACTGCATGCACAGTATATGCACACTAAGCTCTGCTATGCATACGCACATGTCTGCAACATACATACACACATTTCAGTTACACACAGCTGTCTTACATACACACACCTCTCCAACACACACACAGCTCAGCTACATAGAAACACACAGCTCTCCTATGTTCACACACACACACCTTTCCTATATAACAGTCAGCTCTCACACGTACACATATACGGTTTTCCCACATTCACATACAGCTCTTCTACTTACACAAACACAGCTACCCAAAAACAAACACGGCTTTGAAACATGCACACACACATATGTGCTACTTACATTGGCACGGTACCTCAGTGGTTATTCCCTCAGCGATGGGGTCCTTAGTTCAAATCCCACCAAGGACAACATCTGCAAGGAGTTTGTATATTCTCCCCGTATTTGCGTGGGTTTCCTCCTACATACCAAAGACATACTGATAGGAAATTTAAATTGTAAGCCCTATCGAGGACAGTGCCAATAATGTCTGTAAAGCGCTGTGGAAGTAATGGCGCTATATAAATGAGTAAGGAGTTTGTATGTTCTCCCCGTGTTTGCGTGGGTTGCTCCCACATTCCAAAGACTTACTGATAGGGAATTTAGATTGTGAGCCCCATCGGGGACAGTGCCAATAATGTCTGTAAAGCGCTGTGGAATTAATGGCGCTATATAAATGAGTAAAATAAATACATACACTGTTTGCTAAACACTCGCACACAGCTTTCCTCATACACAAAAAACTCATATAAGCAGCACATACAGCTCCTCTATGTACACTCACACAAACAGATATATATATATACACAAACACATATACATCAACACAACCCCTGTATACATTACCACATTTTGAAATTCCTTTCAAGAATGTGACTGATCACATGCTGTGAAAGGGCCTTCAGCTACACAGGACGTGCAGTATTCCTGCAGGTCCCAGTTTCATTCTCTCCAGTACAGCACCAATCAGATTGATCAGTGTGGGGCAAGAACAGAGAAAACAGTTCTCTCAGTGATCAGGAAGGATGTTGTCAGCATTCTGCTCATTCAGAATAAGCTGCCTCTAGAATGTAACACACATACACTTTTTAGTAATATTTTTCTTTGCTAAATATGCTAATTATTGTCTAGCTAAGGGTTCCCCAACTCCGGTCCTCAAGGCCCACCAACAGGTCATGTTGTCAGGATTTCCCTTGTATTGTACAGGTGATGCAATTCACCTGGGCAATACTGAGGAAATCCTGAAAACATGACCTGTTGGTGACCTTGAGGACCGGAGTTGGGGAGCCCTGGTCTAGTTGATACAGGAGTTAAAAAGTACAATTGTTTACACAGAGTCAAAACCTAGAGTTTTAGCATCCTGGGTTCTGTTGTGGTGCCTTTACCATTGATAAGATGTCACATCCTTGCCTATAATTTTAGTATTACTCCAGTAAGCTTTATATGCCTGACAGCCTCTTTATATGGCATATTGAGATGTAATTAAGTGCCTGAGACCCGTTAAATGCCATTGATTGTGCCCATTTCAGGAGATGGATGGTGAAGGCCACCTCATTTTATACTAATACCTACTAAAAAACAAAGTAGTGTAGGTCAGGCATAGAGAAAATGGAAGTTTTGTAAACACATATTACAACTAGTGTTTAATAGGCTGACCTCACATGTAGAGTATCCATGATATACCTTCCAGCTACTTTATCTAAATTAGAAGCAAATTGTTTGAAGATTACTTCTACCTAAATGGCAGAAAGCGCACCTATCTTGGTGATGGATAGGACAGCTTGAGGGGATATGGAGGTGGCTGTTTTTTTGATAGGTGTATTGTAAACATTTTGCTATTAATTTATGTAAAATTTCAAAGTTTTCTAACTATTAGACACACGTTAATTTTAAACACACCCCCAGGTTTACTTAGTAGAAATATAGGATAAAAACTTTTGCAACTAATTAAAATTTCCCACAGGTATAAATTTGTAGGGGATTTGATAACACTAACTTTACTGCTTAGCGTACATTTTTTTGCAAAAAAAGTATCAACAAAATACCCTGGTTTTGCTAACATCTTTTACTAGCACTTGCTACTTACAGTTACGTATATTTTACAACAGAGTATTTATGCACGTTTGTCATACTGTGTTCTGTTTCTGTGTCTTAGTTCTTGGGTGGTGTGAACAGGGTCTTATTGACCCGTTCAGTTTTTGTGCATGTGTCATGTGTTCTGACTTTACTGCTGTAGGGAAGAATATAGTGGATAGAGATCTAATGTTAGTATTTCTCTGCAGCATGTATATTATACATGTGTACCTTTGCAGCAGGCAGTTTATATGCATTTTCTGGAGCACATGCGTAATCACATCACTACTGCATGCACAGTATATGCACACTAAGCTCTGCTATGCATACGCACATGTCTGCAACATACATACACACATTTCAGTTACACACAGCTGTCTTACATACACACACCTCTCCAACACACACACAGCTCAGCTACATAGAAACACACAGCTCTCCTATGTTCACACACACACACCTTTCCTATATAACAGTCAGCTCTCACACGTACACATATACGGTTTTCCCACATTCACATACAGCTCTTCTACTTACACAAACACAGCTACCCAAAAACAAACACGGCTTTGAAACATGCACACACACATATGTGCTACTTACATTGGCACGGTACCTCAGTGGTTATTCCCTCAGCGATGGGGTCCTTAGTTCAAATCCCACCAAGGACAACATCTGCAAGGAGTTTGTATATTCTCCCCGTATTTGCGTGGGTTTCCTCCTACATACCAAAGACATACTGATAGGAAATTTAAATTGTAAGCCCTATCGAGGACAGTGCCAATAATGTCTGTAAAGCGCTGTGGAAGTAATGGCGCTATATAAATGAGTAAGGAGTTTGTATGTTCTCCCCGTGTTTGCGTGGGTTGCTCCCACATTCCAAAGACTTACTGATAGGGAATTTAGATTGTGAGCCCCATCGGGGACAGTGCCAATAATGTCTGTAAAGCGCTGTGGAATTAATGGCGCTATATAAATGAGTAAAATAAATACATACACTGTTTGCTAAACACTCGCACACAGCTTTCCTCATACACAAAAAACTCATATAAGCAGCACATACAGCTCCTCTATGTACACTCACACAAACATATATATATATACACAAACACATATACATCAACACAACCCCTGTATACATTACCACATTTTGAAATTCCTTTCAAGAATGTGACTGATCACATGCTGTGAAAGGGCCTTCAGCTACACAGGACGTGCAGTATTCCTGCAGGTCCCAGTTTCATTCTCTCCAGTACAGCACCAATCAGATAGATCAGTGTGGGGCAAGAACAGAGAAAACAGTTCTCTCAGTGATCAGGAAGGATGTTGTCAGCATTCTGCTCATTCAGAATAAGCTGCCTCTAGAATGTAACACACATACACTTTTTAGTAAGATTTTTCTTTGCTAAATATGCTAATTATTGTCTAGTTAAGGGTTCCCCAACTCCGGTCCTCAAGGCCCACCAACAGGTCATGTTGTCAGGATTTCCCTTGTATTGTACAGGTGATGCAATTCTCCTGGGCAATACAGAGGAAATCCTGAAAACATGACCTGTTGGTGACCTTGAGGACCGGAGTTGGGGAGCCCTGGTCTAGTTGATACAGGAGTTAAAAAGTACAATTGTTTACAGAGTCAAAACCTAGAGTTTTAGCATCCTGGGTTCTGTTGTGGTGCCTTTACCATTGATAAGATGTCACATCCTTGCCTATAATTTTAGTATTACTCCAGTAAGCTTTATATGCCTGACAGCCTCTTTATATGGCATGTTGAGATGTAATTAAGTGCCTGAGATCCGTTAAATGCCATTGATGGTGCCCATTTCAGGAGATGGATGGTGAAGGCCACCTCATTTTATACTAATACCTACTAAAAAACAAAGTAGTGTAGGTCAGGCATAGAGAAAATGGAAGTTTTGTAAACACATATTACAACTAGTGTTTAATAGGCTGACCTCACATGTAGAGTATCCATGATATACCTTCCAGCTACTTTATCTAAATTAGAAGCAAATTGTTTGAAGATTACTTCTACCTAAATGGCAGAAAGCGCACCTATCTTGGTGATGGATAGCACAGCTTGAGGGGATATGGAGGTGGCTGTTTTTTTGATAGGTGTATTGTAAACATTTTGCTATTAATTTATGTAAAATTTCAAAGTTTTCTAACTATTAGACACACGTTAATTTTAAACACACCCCCAGGTTTACTTAGTAGAAATATAGGATAAAAACTTTTGCAACTAATTAAAATTTCCCACAGGTATAAATTTGTAGGGGATTTGATAACACTAACATTACTGCTTAGCGTACTTTTTTTGCAAAAAAAGTATCAACAAAATACCCTGGTTTTGCTAACATCTTTTACTAGCACTTGCTACTTACAGTTACGTATATTTTACAACAGAGTATTTATGCACGTTTGTCATACTGTGTTCTGTTTCTGTGTCTTAGTTCTTGGGTGGTGTGAACAGGGTCTTATTGACCCGTTCAGTTTTTCTGCATGTGTCATGTCTTCTGACTTTACTGCTGTAGGGAAGAATATTGTGGATAGAGATCTAATGTTAATATTTCTCTGCAGCATGTATATTATACATGTGTACCTTTGCAGCAGGCAGTTTATATGCATTTTCTGGAGCACATGCGTAATCACATCACTACTGCATGCACAGTATATGCACACTAAGCTCTGCTATGCATACGCACATGTCTGCAACATACATACACACATTTCAGTTACACAGCTGTCTTACATACACACACCTCTCCAACA
The DNA here is from genome assembly GCF_039654945.1 of Dendrobates tinctorius. Taxonomy (NCBI): domain Eukaryota; kingdom Metazoa; phylum Chordata; class Amphibia; order Anura; family Dendrobatidae; genus Dendrobates; species Dendrobates tinctorius. Next base: position 7,827,382 of record NW_027361880.1, on the reverse strand, counting down.
CACACACAGCTCAGCTACATAGAAACACACAGCTCTCCTATGTTCACACACACACACCTTTCCTATATAACAGTCAGCTCTCACACGTACACATATACGGTTTTCCCACATTCACATACAGCTCTTCTACTTACACAAACACAGCTACCCAAAAACAAACACGGCTTTGAAACATGCACACACACATATGTGCTACTTACATTGGCACGGTACCTCAGTGGTTAGTCCCTCAGCGATGGGGTCCTTAGTTCAAATCCCACCAAGGACAACATCTGCAAGGAGTTTGTATATTCTCCCCGTATTTGCGTGGGTTTCCTCCTACATACCAAAGACATACTGATAGGAAATTTAAATTGTAAGCCCTATCGAGGACAGTGCCAATAATGTCTGTAAAGCGCTGTGGAATTAATGGCGCTATATAAATGAGTAAGGAGTTTGTATGTTCTCCCCGTGTTTGCGTGGGTTGCTCCCACATTCCAAAGACTTACTGATAGGGAATTTAGATTGTGAGCCCCATCGGGGACAGTGCCAATAATGTCTGTAAAGCGCTGTGGAATTAATGGCGCTATATAAATGAGTAAAATAAATACATACACTGTTTGCTAAACACTCGCACACACCTTTCCTCATACACAAAAAACTCATATAAGCAGCACATACAGCTCCTCTATGTACACTCACACAAACAGATATATATATATATACACAAACACATATACATCAACACAACCCCTGTATACATTACCACATTTTGAAATTCCTTTCAAGAATGTGACTGATCACATGCTGTGAAAGGGCCTTCAGCTACACAGGACGTGCAGTATTCCTGCAGGTCCCAGTTTCATTCTCTCCAGTACAGCACCAATCAGATAGATCAGTGTGGGGCAAGAACAGAGAAAACAGTTCTCTCAGTGATTAGGAAGGATGTTGTCAGCATTCTGCTCATTCAGAATAAGCTGCCTTTAGACTGTAACACATACACTTTTTAGTAAGATTTTTCTTTGCTAAATATGCTAATTATTGTCTAGTTAAGGGTTCCCCAACTCCGGTCCTCAAGGCCCACCAACAGGTCATGTTGTCAGGATTTCCCTTGTATTGTACAGGTGATGCAATTCACCTGGGCAATACTGAGGAAATCCTGAAAACATGACCTGTTGGTGACCTTGAGGACCGGAGTTGGGGAGCCCTGGTCTAGTTGATACAGGAGTTAAAAAGTACAATTGTTTACACAGAGTCAAAACCTAGAATTTTAGCTTCCTGGGTTCTGTTGTGGTGCCTTAACCATTGATAAGATGTCACATCCTTGCCTATAATTTTAGTATTACTCCAGTAAGCTTTATATGCCTGACAGCCTCTTTATATGGCATATTGAGATGTAATTAAGTGCCTGAGACCCGTTAAATGCCATTGATGGTGCCCATTTCAGGAGATGGATGGTGAAGGCCACCTCATTTTATACTAATACCTACTAAAAAACAAAGTAGTGTAGGTCAGGCATAGAGAAAATGGAAGTTTTGTAAACACATATTACAACTAGTGTTTAATAGGCTGACCTCACATGTAGAGTATCCATGATATACCTTCCAGCTACTTTATCTAAATTAGAAGCAAATTGTTTGAAGATTACTTCTACCTAAATGGCAGAAAGCGCACCTATCTTGGTGATGGATAGGACAGCTTGAGGGGATATGGAGGTGGCTGTTTTTTTGATAGGTGTATTGTAAACATTTTGCTACTAATTTATGTAAAATTTCAAAGTTTTCTAACTATTAGACACACGTTAATTTTAAACACACCCCCAGGTTTACTTAGTAGAAATATAGGATAAAAACTTTTGCAACTAATTAAAATTTCCCACAGGTATAAATTTGTAGGGGATTTGATAACACTAACTTTACTGCTTAGCGTACATTTTTTTGCAAAAAAAGTATCAACAAAATACCCTGGTTTTGCTAACATCTTTTACTAGCACTTGCTACTTACAGTTACGTATATTTTACAACAGAGTATTTATGCACGTTTGTCATACTGTGTTCTGTTTCTGTGTCTTAGTTCTTGGGTGGTGTGAACAGGGTCTTATTGACCCGTTCAGTTTTTGTGCATGTGTCATGTGTTCTGACTTTACTGCTGTAGGGAAGAATATAGTGGATAGAGATCTAATGTTAGTATTTCTCTGCAGCATGTATATTATACATGTGTACCTTTGCAGCAGGCAGTTTATATGCATTTTCTGGAGCACATGCGTAATCACATCACTACTGCATGCACAGTATATGCACACTAAGCTCTGCTATGCATACGCACATGTCTGCAACATACATACACACATTTCAGTTACACACAGCTGTCTTACATACACACACCTCTCCAACACACACACAGCTCAGCTACATAGAAACACACAGCTCTCCTATGTTCACACACACACCTTTCCTATATAACAGTCAGCTCTCACACGTACACATATACGGTTTTCCCACATTCACATACAGCTCTTCTACTTACACAAACACAGCTACCCAAAAACAAACACGGCTTTGAAACATGCACACACACATATGTGCTACTTACATTGGCACGGTACCTCAGTGGTTAGTCCCTCAGCGATGGGGTCCTTAGTTCAAATCCCACCAAGGACAACATCTGCAAGGAGTTTGTATATTCTCCCCGTATTTGCGTGGGTTTCCTCCTACATACCAAAGACATACTGATAGGAAATTTAAATTGTAAGCCTTATCGAGGACAGTGCCAATAATGTCTGTAAAGCGCTGTGGAATTAATGGCGCTATATAAATGAGTAAGGAGTTTGTATGTTCTCCCCGTGTTTGCGTGGGTTGCTCCCACATTCCAAAGACTTACTGATAGGGAATTTAGATTGTGAGCCCCATCGGGGACAGTGCCAATAATGTCTGTAAAGCGCTGTGGAATTAATGGCGCTATATAAATGAGTAAAATAAATACATACACTGTTTGCTAAACACTCGCACACAGCTTTCCTCATACACAAAAAACTCATAATCAGCACATACAGCTCCTCTATGTACACTCACACAAACAGATATATATATATACACAAACACATATACATCAACACAACCCCTGTATACATTACCACATTTTGAAATTCCTTTCAAGAATGTGACTGATCACATGCTGTGAAAGGGCCTTCAGCTACACAGGACGTGCAGTATTCCTGCAGGTCCTAGTTTCATTCTCTCCAGTACAGCACCAATCAGATAGATCAGTGTGGGGCAAGAACAGAGAAAACAGTTCTCTCAGTGATCAGGAAGGATGTTGTCAGCATTCTGCTCATTCAGAATAAGCTGCCTCTAGAATGTAACACACATACACTTTTTAGTAAGATTTTTCTTTGCTAAATATGCTAATTATTGTCTAGTTAAGGGTTCCCCAACTCCGGTCCTCAAGGCCCACCAACAGGTCGTGTTGTCAGGATTTCCCTTGTATTGTACAGGTGATGCAATTCACCTGGGCAATACTGAGGAAATCCTGAAAACATGACCTGTTGGTGACCTTGAGGACCGGAGTTGGGGAGCCCTGGTCAAGTTGATACAGGAGTTAAAAAGTACAATTGTTTACACAGAGTCAAAACCTTGAGTTTTAGCATCATGGGTTCTGTTGTGGTGCCTTTACCATTGATAAGATGTCACATCCTTGCCTATAATTTTAGTATTACTCCAGTAAGCTTTATATGCCTGACAGCCTCTTTATATGGCATATTGAGATGTAATTAAGTGCCTGAGACCCGTTAAATGCCATTGATGGTGCCCATTTCAGGAGATGGATGGTGAAGGCCACCTCATTTTATACTAATACCTACTAAAAAACAAAGTAGTGTAGGTCAGGCATAGAGAAAATGGAAGTTTTGTAAACACATATTACAACTAGTGTTTAATAGGCTGACCTCACATGTAGAGTATCCATGATATACCTTCCAGCTACTTTATCTAAATTAGAAGCAAATTGTTTGAAGATTACTTCTACCTAAATGGCAGAAAGCGCACCTATCTTGGTGATGGATAGGACAGCTTGAGGGGATATGGAGGTGGCTGTTTTTTTGATAGGTGTATTGTAAACATTTTGCTATTAATTTATGTAAAATTTCAAAGTTTTCTAACTATTAGACACATGTTAATTTTAAACACACCCCCAGGTTTACTTAGTAGAAATATAGGATAAAAACTTTTGCAACTAATTAAAATTTCCCACAGGTATAAATTTGTAGGGGATTTGATAACACTAACTTTACTGCTTAGCGTACATTTTTTTGCAAAAAAAGTATCAACAAAATACCCTGGTTTTGCTAACATCTTTTACTAGCACTTGCTACTTACAGTTACGTATAATTTACAACAGAGTATTTATGCACGTTTGTCATACTGTGTTCTGTTTCTGTGTCTTAGTTCTTGGGTGGTGTGAACAGGGTCTTATTGACCCGTTCAGTTTTTGTGCATGTGTCATGTGTTCTGACTTTACTGCTGTAGGGAAGAATATAGTGGATAGAGATCTAATGTTAGTATTTCTCTGCAGCATGTATATTATACATGTGTACCTTTGCAGCAGGCAGTTTATATGCATTTTCTGGAGCACATGCGTAATCACATCACTACTGCATGCACAGTATATGCACACTAAGCTCTGCTATGCATACGCACATGTCTGCAACATACATACACACATTTCAGTTACACACAGCTGTCTTACATACACACACCTCTCCAACATACACACAGCTCAGCTACATAGAAACACACAGCTCTCCTATGTTCACACACACACACCTTTCCTATATAACAGTCAGCTCTCACACGTACACATATACGGTTTTCCCACATTCACATACAGCTCTTCTACTTACACAAACACAGCTACCCAAAAACAAACACGGCTTTGAAACATGCACACACACATATGTGCTACTTACATTGGCACGGTACCTCAGTGGTTAGTCCCTCAGCGATGGGGTCCTTAGTTCAAATCCCACCAAGGACAACATCTGCAAGGAGTTTGTATATTCTCCCCGTATTTGCGTGGGTTTCCTCCTACATACCAAAGACATACTGATAGGAAATTTAAATTGTAAGCCCTATCGAGGACAGTGCCAATAATGTCTGTAAAGCGCTGTGGAATTAATGGCGCTATATAAATGAGTAAGGAGTTTGTATGTTCTCCCCGTGTTTGCGTGGGTTGCTCCCACATTCCAAAGACTTACTGATAGGGAATTTAGATTGTGAGCCCCATCGGGGACAGTGCCAATAATGTCTGTAAAGCGCTGTGGAATTAATGGCGCTATATAAATGAGTAAAATAAATACATACACTGTTTGCTAAACACTCGCACACAGCTTTCCTCATACCCAAAAAACTCATATAAGCAGCACATACAGCTCCTCTATGTACACTCACACAAACAGATATATATATACACAAACACATATACATCAACACAACCCCTGTATACATTACCACATTTTGAAATTCCTTTCAAGAATGTGACTGATCACATGCTGTGAAAGGGCCTTCAGCTACACAGGACGTGCAGTATTCCTGCAGGTCCCAGTTTCATTCTCTCCAGTACAGCACCAATCAGATTGATCAGTGTGGGGCAAGAACAGAGAAAACAGTTCTCTCAGTGATCAGGAAGGATGTTGTCAGCATTCTGCTCATTCAGAATAAGCTGCCTCTAGAATGTAACACACATACACTTTTTAGTAAGATTTTTCTTTGCTAAATATGCTAATTATTGTCTAGTTAAGGGTTCCCCAACTCCGGTCCTCAAGGCCCACCAACAGGTCATGTTGTCAGGATTTCCCTTGTATTGTACAGGTGATGCAATTCACCTGGGCAATACTGATTAAATCCTGAAAACATGACCTGTTGGTGACCTTGAGGACCGGAGTTGGGGAGCCCTGGTCTAGTTGATACAGGAGTTAAAAAGTACAATTGTTAACACAGAGTCAAAACCTAAAGTTTTAGCATCCTGGGTTCTGTTGTGGTGCCTTTACCATTGATAAGATGTCACATCCTTGCCTATAATTTTAGTATTACTCCAGTTAGCTTTATATGCCTGACAGCCTCTTTATATGGCATATTGAGATGTAATTAAGTGCCTGAGACCCGTTAAATGCCATTGATGGTGCCCATTTCAGGAGATGGATGGTGAAGGCCACCTCATTTTATACTAATACCTACTAAAAAACAAAGTAGTGTAGGTCAGGCATAGAGAAAATGGAAGTTTTGTAAACACATATTACAACTAGTGTTTAATAGGCTGACCTCACATGTAGAGTATCCATGATATACCTTCCAGCTACTTTATCTAAATTAGAAGCAAATTGTTTGAAGGTTACTTCTACCTAAATGGCAGAAAGCGCACCTATCTTGGTGATGGATAGGACAGCTTGAGGGGATATGGAGGTGGCTGTTTTTTTGATAGGTGTATTGTAAACATTTTGCTATTAATTTATGTAAAATTTCAAAGTTTTCTAACTATTAGACACACGTTAATTTTAAACACACCCCCAGGTTTACTTAGTAGAAATATAGGATAAAAACTTTTGCAACTAATTAAAATTTCCCACAGGTATAAATTTGTAGGGGATTTGATAACACTAACTTTACTGCTTAGCGTACATTTTTTTGCAAAAAAAGTATCAACAAAATACCCTGGTTTTGCTAACATCTTTTACTAACACTTGCTACTTACAGTTACGTATATTTTACAACAGAGTATTTATGCACGTTTGTCATACTGTGTTCTGTTTCTGTGTCTTAGTTCTTGGGTGGTGTGAACAGGGTCTTATTGACCCGTTCAGTTTTTGTGCATGTGTCATGTGTTCTGACTTTACTGCTGTAGGGAAGAATATAGTGGATAGAGATCTAATGTTAGTATTTCTCTGCAGCATGTATATTATACATGTGTACCTTTGCAGCAGGCAGTTTATATGCATTTTCTGGAGCACATGCGTAATCACATCACTACTGCATGCACAGTATATGCACACTAAGCTCTGCTATGCATACGCACATGTCTGCAACATACATACACACATTTCAGTTACACACAGCTGTCTTACATACACACACCTCTCCAACACACACACAGCTCAGCTACATAGAAACACACAGCTCTCCTATGTTCACACACACACACCTTTCCTATATAACAGTCAGCTCTCACACGTACACATATACGGTTTTCCCACATTCACATACAGCTCTTCTACTTACACAAACACAGCTACCCAAAAACAAACACGGCTTTGAAACATGCACACACACATATGTGCTACTTACATTGGCACGGTACCTCAGTGGTTATTCCCTCAGCGATGGGGTCCTTAGTTCAAATCCCACCAAGGACAACATCTGCAAGGAGTTTGTATATTCTCCCCGTATTTGCGTGGGTTTCCTCCTACATACCAAAGACATACTGATAGGAAATTTAAATTGTAAGCCCTATCGAGGACAGTGCCAATAATGTCTGTAAAGCGCTGTGGAATTAATGGCGCTATATAAATGAGTAAGGAGTTTGTATGTTCTCCCCGTGTTTGCGTGGGTTGCTCCCACATTCCAAAGACTTACTGATAGGGAATTTAGATTGTGAGCCCCATCGGGGACAGTGCCAATAATGTCTGTAAAGCGCTGTGGAATTAATGGCGCTATATAAATGAGTAAAATAAATACATACACTGTTTGCTAAACACTCGCACACAGCTTTCCTCATACCCAAAAAACTCATATAAGCAGCACATACAGCTCCTCTATGTACACTCACACAAACAGATATATATATATACACAAACACATATACATCAACACAACCCCTGTATACATTACCACATTTTGAAATTCCTTTCAAGAATGTGACTGATCACATGCTGTGAAAGGGCCTTCAGCTACACAGGACGTGCAGTATTCCTGCAGGTCCCAGTTTCATTCTCTCCAGTACAGCACCAATCAGATTGATCAGTGTGGGGCAAGAACAGAGAAAACAGTTCTCTCAGTGATCAGGAAGGATGTTGTCAGCATTCTGCTCATTCAGAATAAGCTGCCTCTAGAATGTAACACACATACACTTTTTAGTAAGATTTTTCTTTGCTAAATATGCTAATTATTGTCTAGTTAAGGGTTCCCCAACTCCGGTCCTCAAGGCCCACCAACAGGTCATGTTGTCAGGATTTCCCTTGTATTGTACAGGTGATGCAATTCACCTGGGCAATACTGATTAAATCCTGAAAACATGACCTGTTGGTGACCTTGAGGACCGGAATTGGGGAGCCCTGGTCTAGTTGATACAGGAGTTAAAAAGTACAATTGTTAACACAGAGTCAAAACCTAAAGTTTTAGCATCCTGGGTTCTGTTGTGGTGCCTTTACCATTGATAAGATGTCACATCCTTGCCTATAATTTTAGTATTACTCCAGTAAGCTTTATATGCCTGACAGCCTCTTTATATGGCATATTGAGATGTAATTAAGTGCCTGAGACCCGTTAAATGCCATTGATGGTGCCCATTTCAGGAGATGGATGGTGAAGGCCACCTCATTTTATACTAATACCTACTAAAAAACAAAGTAGTGTAGGTCAGGCATAGAGAAAATGGAAGTTTTGTAAACACATATTACAACTAGTGTTTAATAGGCTGACCTCACATGTAGAGTATCCATGATATACCTTCCAGCTACTTTATCTAAATTAGAAGCAAATTGTTTGAAGATTACTTCTACCTAAATGGCAGAAAGCGCACCTATCTTGGTGATGGATAGGACAGCTTGAGGGGATATGGAGGTGGCTGTTTTTTTGATAGGTGTATTGTAAACATTTTGCTATTAATTTATGTAAAATTTCAAAGTTTTCTAACTATTAGACACACGTTAATTTTAAACACACCCCCAGGTTTACTTAGTAGAAATATAGGATAAAAACTTTTGCAACTAATTAAAATTTCCCACAGGTATAAATTTGTAGGGGATTTGATAACACTAACTTTACTGCTTAGCGTACATTTTTTTGCAAAAAAAGTATCAACAAAATACCCTGGTTTTGCTAACATCTTTTACTAGCACTTGCTACTTACAGTTACGTATATTTTACAACAGAGTATTTATGCACGTTTGTCATACTGTGTTCTGTTTCTGTGTCTTAGTTCTTGGGTGGTGTGAACAGGGTCTTATTGACCCGTTCAGTTTTTGTGCATGTGTCATGTGTTCTGACTTTACTGCTGTAGGGAAGAATATAGTGGATAGAGATCTAATGTTAGTATTTCTCTGCAGCATGTATATTATACATGTGTACCTTTGCAGCAGGCAGTTTATATGCATTTTCTGGAGCACATGCGTAATCACATCACTACTGCATGCACAGTATATGCACACTAAGCTCTGCTATGCATACGCACATGTCTGCAACATACATACACACATTTCAGTTACACACAGCTGTCTTACATACACACACCTCTCCAACACACACACAGCTCAGCTACATAGAAACACACAGCTCTCCTATGTTCACACACACACACCTTTCCTATATAACAGTCAGCTCTCACACGTACACATATACGGTTTTCCCACATTCACATACAGCTCTTCTACTTACACAAACACAGCTACCCAAAAACAAACACGGCTTTGAAACATGCACACACACATATGTGCTACTTACATTGGCACGGTACCTCAGTGGTTATTCCCTCAGCGATGGGGTCCTTAGTTCAAATCCCACCAAGGACAACATCTGCAAGGAGTTTGTATATTCTCCCCGTATTTGCGTGGGTTTCCTCCTACATACCAAAGACATACTGATAGGAAATTTAAATTGTAAGCCCTATCGAGGACAGTGCCAATAATGTCTGTAAAGCGCTGTGGAAGTAATGGCGCTATATAAATGAGTAAGGAGTTTGTATGTTCTCCCCGTGTTTGCGTGGGTTGCTCCCACATTCCAAAGACTTACTGATAGGGAATTTAGATTGTGAGCCCCATCGGGGACAGTGCCAATAATGTCTGTAAAGCGCTGTGGAATTAATGGCGCTATATAAATGAGTAAAATAAATACATACACTGTTTGCTAAACACTCGCACACAGCTTTCCTCATACACAAAAAACTCATATAAGCAGCACATACAGCTCCTCTATGTACACTCACACAAACAGATATATATATATACACAAACACATATACATCAACACAACCCCTGTATACATTACCACATTTTGAAATTCCTTTCAAGAATGTGACTGATCACATGCTGTGAAAGGGCCTTCAGCTACACAGGACGTGCAGTATTCCTGCAGGTCCCAGTTTCATTCTCTCCAGTACAGCACCAATCAGATTGATCAGTGTGGGGCAAGAACAGAGAAAACAGTTCTCTCAGTGATCAGGAAGGATGTTGTCAGCATTCTGCTCATTCAGAATAAGCTGCCTCTAGAATGTAACACACATACACTTTTTAGTAATATTTTTCTTTGCTAAATATGCTAATTATTGTCTAGCTAAGGGTTCCCCAACTCCGGTCCTCAAGGCCCACCAACAGGTCATGTTGTCAGGATTTCCCTTGTATTGTACAGGTGATGCAATTCACCTGGGCAATACTGAGGAAATCCTGAAAACATGACCTGTTGGTGACCTTGAGGACCGGAGTTGGGGAGCCCTGGTCTAGTTGATACAGGAGTTAAAAAGTACAATTGTTTACACAGAGTCAAAACCTAGAGTTTTAGCATCCTGGGTTCTGTTGTGGTGCCTTTACCATTGATAAGATGTCACATCCTTGCCTATAATTTTAGTATTACTCCAGTAAGCTTTATATGCCTGACAGCCTCTTTATATGGCATATTGAGATGTAATTAAGTGCCTGAGACCCGTTAAATGCCATTGATTGTGCCCATTTCAGGAGATGGATGGTGAAGGCCACCTCATTTTATACTAATACCTACTAAAAAACAAAGTAGTGTAGGTCAGGCATAGAGAAAATGGAAGTTTTGTAAACACATATTACAACTAGTGTTTAATAGGCTGACCTCACATGTAGAGTATCCATGATATACCTTCCAGCTACTTTATCTAAATTAGAAGCAAATTGTTTGAAGATTACTTCTACCTAAATGGCAGAAAGCGCACCTATCTTGGTGATGGATAGGACAGCTTGAGGGGATATGGAGGTGGCTGTTTTTTTGATAGGTGTATTGTAAACATTTTGCTACTAATTTATGTAAAATTTCAAAGTTTTCTAACTATTAGACACACGTTAATTTTAAACACACCCCCAGGTTTACTTAGTAGAAATATAGGATAAAAACTTTTGCAACTAATTAAAATTTCCCACAGGTATAAATTTGTAGGGGATATGATAACACTAACTTTACTGCTTAGCGTACATTTTTTTGCAAAAAAAGTATCAACAAAATACCCTGGTTTTGCTAACATCTTTTACTAGCACTTGCTACTTACAGTTACGTATATTTTACAACAGAGTATTTATGCACGTTTGTCATACTGTGTTCTGTTTCTGTGTCTTAGTTCTTGGGTGGTGTGAACAGGGTCTTATTGACCCGTTCAGTTTTTGTGCATGTGTCATGTGTTCTGACTTTACTGCTGTAGGGAAGAATATAGTGGATAGAGATCTAATGTTAGTATTTCTCTGCAGCATGTATATTATACATGTGTACCTTTGCAGCAGGCAGTTTATATGCATTTTCTGGAGCACATGCGTAATCACATCACTACTGCATGCACAGTATATGCACACTAAGCTCTGCTATGCATACGCACATGTCTGCAACATACATACACACATTTCAGTTACACACAGCTGTCTTACATACACACACCTCTCCAACACACACACAGCTCAGCTACATAGAAACACACAGCTCTCCTATGTTCACACACACACCTTTCCTATATAACAGTCAGCTCTCACACGTACACATATACGGTTTTCCCACATTCACATACAGCTCTTCTACTTACACAAACACAGCTACCCAAAAACAAACACGGCTTTGAAACATGCACACACACATATGTGCTACTTACATTGGCACGGTACCTCAGTGGTTAGTCCCTCAGCGATGGGGTCCTTAGTTCAAATCCCACCAAGGACAACATCTGCAAGGAGTTTGTATATTCTCCCCGTATTTGCGTGGGTTTCCTCCTACATACCAAAGACATACTGATAGGAAATTTAAATTGTAAGCCTTATCGAGGACAGTGCCAATAATGTCTGTAAAGCGCTGTGGAATTAATGGCGCTATATAAATGAGTAAGGAGTTTGTATGTTCTCCCCGTGTTTGCGTGGGTTGCTCCCACATTCCAAAGACTTACTGATAGGGAATTTAGATTGTGAGCCCCATCGGGGACAGTGCCAATAATGTCTGTAAAGCGCTGTGGAATTAATGGCGCTATATAAATGAGTAAAATAAATACATACACTGTTTGCTAAACACTCGCACACAGCTTTCCTCATACACAAAAAACTCATAATCAGCACATACAGCTCCTCTATGTACACTCACACAAACAGATATATATATATACACAAACACATATACATCAACACAACCCCTGTATACATTACCACATTTTGAAATTCCTTTCAAGAATGTGACTGATCACATGCTGTGAAAGGGCCTTCAGCTACACAGGACGTGCAGTATTCCTGCAGGTCCTAGTTTCATTCTCTCCAGTACAGCACCAATCAGATAGATCAGTGTGGGGCAAGAACAGAGAAAACAGTTCTCTCAGTGATCAGGAAGGATGTTGTCAGCATTCTGCTCATTCAGAATAAGCTGCCTCTAGAATGTAACACACATACACTTTTTAGTAAGATTTTTCTTTGCTAAATATGCTAATTATTGTCTAGTTAAGGGTTCCCCAACTCCGGTCCTCAAGGCCCACCAACAGGTCGTGTTGTCAGGATTTCCCTTGTATTGTACAGGTGATGCAATTCACCTGGGCAATACTGAGGAAATCCTGAAAACATGACCTGTTGGTGACCTTGAGGACCGGAGTTGGGGAGCCCTGGTCAAGTTGATACAGGAGTTAAAAAGTACAATTGTTTACACAGAGTCAAAACCTTGAGTTTTAGCATCATGGGTTCTGTTGTGGTGCCTTTACCATTGATAAGATGTCACATCCTTGCCTATAATTTTAGTATTACTCCAGTAAGCTTTATATGCCTGACAGCCTCTTTATATGGCATATTGAGATGTAATTAAGTGCCTGAGACCCGTTAAATGCCATTGATGGTGCCCATTTCAGGAGATGGATGGTGAAGGCCACCTCATTTTATACTAATACCTACTAAAAAACAAAGTAGTGTAGGTCAGGCATAGAGAAAATGGAAGTTTTGTAAACACATATTACAACTAGTGTTTAATAGGCTGACCTCACATGTAGAGTATCCATGATATACCTTCCAGCTACTTTATCTAAATTAGAAGCAAATTGTTTGAAGATTACTTCTACCTAAATGGCAGAAAGCGCACCTATCTTGGTGATGGATAGGACAGCTTGAGGGGATATGGAGGTGGCTGTTTTTTTGATAGGTGTATTGTAAACATTTTGCTATTAATTTATGTAAAATTTCAAAGTTTTCTAACTATTAGACACATGTTAATTTTAAACACACCCCCAGGTTTACTTAGTAGAAATATAGGATAAAAACTTTTGCAACTAATTAAAATTTCCCACAGGTATAAATTTGTAGGGGATTTGATAACACTAACTTTACTGCTTAGCGTACATTTTTTTGCAAAAAAAGTATCAACAAAATACCCTGGTTTTGCTAACATCTTTTACTAGCACTTGCTACTTACAGTTACGTATAATTTACAACAGAGTATTTATGCACGTTTGTCATACTGTGTTCTGTTTCTGTGTCTTAGTTCTTGGGTGGTGTGAACAGGGTCTTATTGACCCGTTCAGTTTTTGTGCATGTGTCATGTGTTCTGACTTTACTGCTGTAGGGAAGAATATAGTGGATAGAGATCTAATGTTAGTATTTCTCTGCAGCATGTATATTATACATGTGTACCTTTGCAGCAGGCAGTTTATATGCATTTTCTGGAGCACATGCGTAATCACATCACTACTGCATGCACAGTATATGCACACTAAGCTCTGCTATGCATACGCACATGTCTGCAACATACATACACACATTTCAGTTACACACAGCTGTCTTACATACACACACCTCTCCAACATACACACAGCTCAGCTACATAGAAACACACAGCTCTCCTATGTTCACACACACACACCTTTCCTATATAACAGTCAGCTCTCACACGTACACATATACGGTTTTCCCACATTCACATACAGCTCTTCTACTTACACAAACACAGCTACCCAAAAACAAACACGGCTTTGAAACATGCACACACACATATGTGCTACTTACATTGGCACGGTACCTCAGTGGTTAGTCCCTCAGCGATGGGGTCCTTAGTTCAAATCCCACCAAGGACAACATCTGCAAGGAGTTTGTATATTCTCCCCGTATTTGCGTGGGTTTCCTCCTACATACCAAAGACATACTGATAGGAAATTTAAATTGTAAGCCCTATCGAGGACAGTGCCAATAATGTCTGTAAAGCGCTGTGGAATTAATGGCGCTATATAAATGAGTAAGGAGTTTGTATGTTCTCCCCGTGTTTGCGTGGGTTGCTCCCACATTCCAAAGACTTACTGATAGGGAATTTAGATTGTGAGCCCCATCGGGGACAGTGCCAATAATGTCTGTAAAGCGCTGTGGAATTAATGGCGCTATATAAATGAGTAAAATAAATACATACACTGTTTGCTAAACACTCGCACACAGCTTTCCTCATACCCAAAAAACTCATATAAGCAGCACATACAGCTCCTCTATGTACACTCACACAAACAGATATATATATACACAAACACATATACATCAACACAACCCCTGTATACATTACCACATTTTGAAATTCCTTTCAAGAATGTGACTGATCACATGCTGTGAAAGGGCCTTCAGCTACACAGGACGTGCAGTATTCCTGCAGGTCCCAGTTTCATTCTCTCCAGTACAGCACCAATCAGATTGATCAGTGTGGGGCAAGAACAGAGAAAACAGTTCTCTCAGTGATCAGGAAGGATGTTGTCAGCATTCTGCTCATTCAGAATAAGCTGCCTCTAGAATGTAACACACATACACTTTTTAGTAAGATTTTTCTTTGCTAAATATGCTAATTATTGTCTAGTTAAGGGTTCCCCAACTCCGGTCCTCAAGGCCCACCAACAGGTCATGTTGTCAGGATTTCCCTTGTATTGTACAGGTGATGCAATTCACCTGGGCAATACTGATTAAATCCTGAAAACATGACCTGTTGGTGACCTTGAGGACCGGAGTTGGGGAGCCCTGGTCTAGTTGATACAGGAGTTAAAAAGTACAATTGTTAACACAGAGTCAAAACCTAAAGTTTTAGCATCCTGGGTTCTGTTGTGGTGCCTTTACCATTGATAAGATGTCACATCCTTGCCTATAATTTTAGTATTACTCCAGTTAGCTTTATATGCCTGACAGCCTCTTTATATGGCATATTGAGATGTAATTAAGTGCCTGAGACCCGTTAAATGCCATTGATGGTGCCCATTTCAGGAGATGGATGGTGAAGGCCACCTCATTTTATACTAATACCTACTAAAAAACAAAGTAGTGTAGGTCAGGCATAGAGAAAATGGAAGTTTTGTAAACACATATTACAACTAGTGTTTAATAGGCTGACCTCACATGTAGAGTATCCATGATATACCTTCCAGCTACTTTATCTAAATTAGAAGCAAATTGTTTGAAGGTTACTTCTACCTAAATGGCAGAAAGCGCACCTATCTTGGTGATGGATAGGACAGCTTGAGGGGATATGGAGGTGGCTGTTTTTTTGATAGGTGTATTGTAAACATTTTGCTATTAATTTATGTAAAATTTCAAAGTTTTCTAACTATTAGACACACGTTAATTTTAAACACACCCCCAGGTTTACTTAGTAGAAATATAGGATAAAAACTTTTGCAACTAATTAAAATTTCCCACAGGTATAAATTTGTAGGGGATTTGATAACACTAACTTTACTGCTTAGCGTACATTTTTTTGCAAAAAAAGTATCAACAAAATACCCTGGTTTTGCTAACATCTTTTACTAGCACTTGCTACTTACAGTTACGTATATTTTACAACAGAGTATTTATGCACGTTTGTCATACTGTGTTCTGTTTCTGTGTCTTAGTTCTTGGGTGGTGTGAACAGGGTCTTATTGACCCGTTCAGTTTTTGTGCATGTGTCATGTGTTCTGACTTTACTGCTGTAGGGAAGAATATAGTGGATAGAGATCTAATGTTAGTATTTCTCTGCAGCATGTATATTATACATGTGTACCTTTGCAGCAGGCAGTTTATATGCATTTTCTGGAGCACATGCGTAATCACATCACTACTGCATGCACAGTATATGCACACTAAGCTCTGCTATGCATACGCACATGTCTGCAACATACATACACACATTTCAGTTACACACAGCTGTCTTACATACACACACCTCTCCAACACACACACAGCTCAGCTACATAGAAACACACAGCTCTCCTATGTTCACACACACACACCTTTCCTATATAACAGTCAGCTCTCACACGTACACATATACGGTTTTCCCACATTCACATACAGCTCTTCTACTTACACAAACACAGCTACCCAAAAACAAACACGGCTTTGAAACATGCACACACACATATGTGCTACTTACATTGGCACGGTACCTCAGTGGTTATTCCCTCAGCGATGGGGTCCTTAGTTCAAATCCCACCAAGGACAACATCTGCAAGGAGTTTGTATATTCTCCCCGTATTTGCGTGGGTTTCCTCCTACATACCAAAGACATACTGATAGGAAATTTAAATTGTAAGCCCTATCGAGGACAGTGCCAATAATGTCTGTAAAGCGCTGTGGAATTAATGGCGCTATATAAATGAGTAAGGAGTTTGTATGTTCTCCCCGTGTTTGCGTGGGTTGCTCCCACATTCCAAAGACTTACTGATAGGGAATTTAGATTGTGAGCCCCATCGGGGACAGTGCCAATAATGTCTGTAAAGCGCTGTGGAATTAATGGCGCTATATAAATGAGTAAAATAAATACATACACTGTTTGCTAAACACTCGCACACAGCTTTCCTCATACCCAAAAAACTCATATAAGCAGCACATACAGCTCCTCTATGTACACTCACACAAACAGATATATATATATACACAAACACATATACATCAACACAACCCCTGTATACATTACCACATTTTGAAATTCCTTTCAAGAATGTGACTGATCACATGCTGTGAAAGGGCCTTCAGCTACACAGGACGTGCAGTATTCCTGCAGGTCCCAGTTTCATTCTCTCCAGTACAGCACCAATCAGATTGATCAGTGTGGGGCAAGAACAGAGAAAACAGTTCTCTCAGTGATCAGGAAGGATGTTGTCAGCATTCTGCTCATTCAGAATAAGCTGCCTCTAGAATGTAACACACATACACTTTTTAGTAAGATTTTTCTTTGCTAAATATGCTAATTATTGTCTAGTTAAGGGTTCCCCAACTCCGGTCCTCAAGGCCCACCAACAGGTCATGTTGTCAGGATTTCCCTTGTATTGTACAGGTGATGCAATTCACCTGGGCAATACTGATTAAATCCTGAAAACATGACCTGTTGGTGACCTTGAGGACCGGAGTTGGGGAGCCCTGGTCTAGTTGATACAGGAGTTAAAAAGTACAATTGTTAACACAGAGTCAAAACCTAAAGTTTTAGCATCCTGGGTTCTGTTGTGGTGCCTTTACCATTGATAAGATGTCACATCCTTGCCTATAATTTTAGTATTACTCCAGTAAGCTTTATATGCCTGACAGCCTCTTTATATGGCATATTGAGATGTAATTAAGTGCCTGAGACCCGTTAAATGCCATTGATGGTGCCCATTTCAGGAGATGGATGGTGAAGGCCACCTCATTTTATACTAATACCTACTAAAAAACAAAGTAGTGTAGGTCAGGCATAGAGAAAATGGAAGTTTTGTAAACACATATTACAACTAGTGTTTAATAGGCTGACCTCACATGTAGAGTATCCATGATATACCTTCCAGCTACTTTATCTAAATTAGAAGCAAATTGTTTGAAGATTACTTCTACCTAAATGGCAGAAAGCGCACCTATCTTGGTGATGGATAGGACAGCTTGAGGGGATATGGAGGTGGCTGTTTTTTTGATAGGTGTATTGTAAACATTTTGCTATTAATTTATGTAAAATTTCAAAGTTTTCTAACTATTAGACACACGTTAATTTTAAACACACCCCCAGGTTTACTTAGTAGAAATATAGGATAAAAACTTTTGCAACTAATTAAAATTTCCCACAGGTATAAATTTGTAGGGGATTTGATAACACTAACTTTACTGCTTAGCGTACATTTTTTTGCAAAAAAAGTATCAACAAAATACCCTGGTTTTGCTAACATCTTTTACTAGCACTTGCTACTTACAGTTACGTATATTTTACAACAGAGTATTTATGCACGTTTGTCATACTGTGTTCTGTTTCTGTGTCTTAGTTCTTGGGTGGTGTGAACAGGGTCTTATTGACCCGTTCAGTTTTTGTGCATGTGTCATGTGTTCTGACTTTACTGCTGTAGGGAAGAATATAGTGGATAGAGATCTAATGTTAGTATTTCTCTGCAGCATGTATATTATACATGTGTACCTTTGCAGCAGGCAGTTTATATGCATTTTCTGGAGCACATGCGTAATCACATCACTACTGCATGCACAGTATATGCACACTAAGCTCTGCTATGCATACGCACATGTCTGCAACATACATACACACATTTCAGTTACACACAGCTGTCTTACATACACACACCTCTCCAACACACACACAGCTCAGCTACATAGAAACACACAGCTCTCCTATGTTCACACACACACACCTTTCCTATATAACAGTCAGCTCTCACACGTACACATATACGGTTTTCCCACATTCACATACAGCTCTTCTACTTACACAAACACAGCTACCCAAAAACAAACACGGCTTTGAAACATGCACACACACATATGTGCTACTTACATTGGCACGGTACCTCAGTGGTTATTCCCTCAGCGATGGGGTCCTTAGTTCAAATCCCACCAAGGACAACATCTGCAAGGAGTTTGTATATTCTCCCCGTATTTGCGTGGGTTTCCTCCTACATACCAAAGACATACTGATAGGAAATTTAAATTGTA
The DNA here is from genome assembly GCF_039654945.1 of Dendrobates tinctorius. NCBI lineage: Eukaryota > Metazoa > Chordata > Amphibia > Anura > Dendrobatidae > Dendrobates > Dendrobates tinctorius. The sequence continues at coordinate 7,808,052 of NW_027361880.1, read as the reverse complement.
AGCCCTATCGAGGACAGTGCCAATAATGTCTGTAAAGCGCTGTGGAAGTAATGGCGCTATATAAATGAGTAAGGAGTTTGTATGTTCTCCCCGTGTTTGCGTGGGTTGCTCCCACATTCCAAAGACTTACTGATAGGGAATTTAGATTGTGAGCCCCATCGGGGACAGTGCCAATAATGTCTGTAAAGCGCTGTGGAATTAATGGCGCTATATAAATGAGTAAAATAAATACATACACTGTTTGCTAAACACTCGCACACAGCTTTCCTCATACACAAAAAACTCATATAAGCAGCACATACAGCTCCTCTATGTACACTCACACAAACAGATATATATATATACACAAACACATATACATCAACACAACCCCTGTATACATTACCACATTTTGAAATTCCTTTCAAGAATGTGACTGATCACATGCTGTGAAAGGGCCTTCAGCTACACAGGACGTGCAGTATTCCTGCAGGTCCCAGTTTCATTCTCTCCAGTACAGCACCAATCAGATTGATCAGTGTGGGGCAAGAACAGAGAAAACAGTTCTCTCAGTGATCAGGAAGGATGTTGTCAGCATTCTGCTCATTCAGAATAAGCTGCCTCTAGAATGTAACACACATACACTTTTTAGTAATATTTTTCTTTGCTAAATATGCTAATTATTGTCTAGCTAAGGGTTCCTCAACTCCGGTCCTCAAGGCCCACCAACAGGTCATGTTGTCAGGATTTCCCTTGTATTGTACAGGTGATGCAATTCACCTGGGCAATACTGAGGAAATCCTGAAAACATGACCTGTTGGTGACCTTGAGGACCGGAGTTGGGGAGCCCTGGTCTAGTTGATACAGGAGTTAAAAAGTACAATTGTTTACACAGAGTCAAAACCTAGAGTTTTAGCATCCTGGGTTCTGTTGTGGTGCCTTTACCATTGATAAGATGTCACATCCTTGCCTATAATTTTAGTATTACTCCAGTAAGCTTTATATGCCTGACAGCCTCTTTATATGGCATATTGAGATGTAATTAAGTGCCTGAGACCCGTTAAATGCCATTGATTGTGCCCATTTCAGGAGATGGATGGTGAAGGCCACCTCATTTTATACTAATACCTACTAAAAAACAAAGTAGTGTAGGTCAGGCATAGAGAAAATGGAAGTTTTGTAAACACATATTACAACTAGTGTTTAATAGGCTGACCTCACATGTAGAGTATCCATGATATACCTTCCAGCTACTTTATCTAAATTAGAAGCAAATTGTTTGAAGATTACTTCTACCTAAATGGCAGAAAGCGCACCTATCTTGGTGATGGATAGGACAGCTTGAGGGGATATGGAGGTGGCTGTTTTTTTGATAGGTGTATTGTAAACATTTTGCTATTAATTTATGTAAAATTTCAAAGTTTTCTAACTATTAGACACACGTTAATTTTAAACACACCCCCAGGTTTACTTAGTAGAAATATAGGATAAAAACTTTTGCAACTAATTAAAATTTCCCACAGGTATAAATTTGTAGGGGATTTGATAACACTAACTTTACTGCTTAGCGTACATTTTTTTGCAAAAAAAGTATCAACAAAATACCCTGGTTTTGCTAACATCTTTTACTAGCACTTGCTACTTACAGTTACGTATATTTTACAACAGAGTATTTATGCACGTTTGTCATACTGTGTTCTGTTTCTGTGTCTTAGTTCTTGGGTGGTGTGAACAGGGTCTTATTGACCCGTTCAGTTTTTGTGCATGTGTCATGTGTTCTGACTTTACTGCTGTAGGGAAGAATATAGTGGATAGAGATCTAATGTTAGTATTTCTCTGCAGCATGTATATTATACATGTGTACCTTTGCAGCAGGCAGTTTATATGCATTTTCTGGAGCACATGCGTAATCACATCACTACTGCATGCACAGTATATGCACACTAAGCTCTGCTATGCATACGCACATGTCTGCAACATACATACACACATTTCAGTTACACACAGCTGTCTTACATACACACACCTCTCCAACACACACACAGCTCAGCTACATAGAAACACACAGCTCTCCTATGTTCACACACACACACCTTTCCTATATAACAGTCAGCTCTCACACGTACACATATACGGTTTTCCCACATTCACATACAGCTCTTCTACTTACACAAACACAGCTACCCAAAAACAAACACGGCTTTGAAACATGCACACACACATATGTGCTACTTACATTGGCACGGTACCTCAGTGGTTATTCCCTCAGCGATGGGGTCCTTAGTTCAAATCCCACCAAGGACAACATCTGCAAGGAGTTTGTATATTCTCCCCGTATTTGCGTGGGTTTCCTCCTACATACCAAAGACATACTGATAGGAAATTTAAATTGTAAGCCCTATCGAGGACAGTGCCAATAATGTCTGTAAAGCGCTGTGGAAGTAATGGCGCTATATAAATGAGTAAGGAGTTTGTATGTTCTCCCCGTGTTTGCGTGGGTTGCTCCCACATTCCAAAGACTTACTGATAGGGAATTTAGATTGTGAGCCCCATCGGGGACAGTGCCAATAATGTCTGTAAAGCGCTGTGGAATTAATGGCGCTATATAAATGAGTAAAATAAATACATACACTGTTTGCTAAACACTCGCACACAGCTTTCCTCATACACAAAAAACTCATATAAGCAGCACATACAGCTCCTCTATGTACACTCACACAAACATATATATATATACACAAACACATATACATCAACACAACCCCTGTATACATTACCACATTTTGAAATTCCTTTCAAGAATGTGACTGATCACATGCTGTGAAAGGGCCTTCAGCTACACAGGACGTGCAGTATTCCTGCAGGTCCCAGTTTCATTCTCTCCAGTACAGCACCAATCAGATAGATCAGTGTGGGGCAAGAACAGAGAAAACAGTTCTCTCAGTGATCAGGAAGGATGTTGTCAGCATTCTGCTCATTCAGAATAAGCTGCCTCTAGAATGTAACACACATACACTTTTTAGTAAGATTTTTCTTTGCTAAATATGCTAATTATTGTCTAGTTAAGGGTTCCCCAACTCCGGTCCTCAAGGCCCACCAACAGGTCATGTTGTCAGGATTTCCCTTGTATTGTACAGGTGATGCAATTCTCCTGGGCAATACAGAGGAAATCCTGAAAACATGACCTGTTGGTGACCTTGAGGACCGGAGTTGGGGAGCCCTGGTCTAGTTGATACAGGAGTTAAAAAGTACAATTGTTTACAGAGTCAAAACCTAGAGTTTTAGCATCCTGGGTTCTGTTGTGGTGCCTTTACCATTGATAAGATGTCACATCCTTGCCTATAATTTTAGTATTACTCCAGTAAGCTTTATATGCCTGACAGCCTCTTTATATGGCATGTTGAGATGTAATTAAGTGCCTGAGATCCGTTAAATGCCATTGATGGTGCCCATTTCAGGAGATGGATGGTGAAGGCCACCTCATTTTATACTAATACCTACTAAAAAACAAAGTAGTGTAGGTCAGGCATAGAGAAAATGGAAGTTTTGTAAACACATATTACAACTAGTGTTTAATAGGCTGACCTCACATGTAGAGTATCCATGATATACCTTCCAGCTACTTTATCTAAATTAGAAGCAAATTGTTTGAAGATTACTTCTACCTAAATGGCAGAAAGCGCACCTATCTTGGTGATGGATAGGACAGCTTGAGGGGATATGGAGGTGGCTGTTTTTTTGATAGGTGTATTGTAAACATTTTGCTATTAATTTATGTAAAATTTCAAAGTTTTCTAACTATTAGACACACGTTAATTTTAAACACACCCCCAGGTTTACTTAGTAGAAATATAGGATAAAAACTTTTGCAACTAATTAAAATTTCCCACAGGTATAAATTTGTAGGGGATTTGATAACACTAACTTTACTGCTTAGCGTACATTTTTTTGCAAAAAAAGTATCAACAAAATACCCTGGTTTTGCTAACATCTTTTACTAGCACTTGCTACTTACAGTTACGTATATTTTACAACAGAGTATTTATGCACGTTTGTCATACTGTGTTCTGTTTCTGTGTCTTAGTTCTTGGGTGGTGTGAACAGGGTCTTATTGACCCGTTCAGTTTTTGTGCATGTGTCATGTGTTCTGACTTTACTGCTGTAGGGAAGAATATAGTGGATAGAGATCTAATGTTAGTATTTCTCTGCAGCATGTATATTATACATGTGTACCTTTGCAGCAGGCAGTTTATATGCATTTTCTGGAGCACATGCGTAATCACATCACTACTGCATGCACAGTATATGCACACTAAGCTCTGCTATGCATACGCACATGTCTGCAACATACATACACACATTTCAGTTACACACAGCTGTCTTACATACACACACCTCTCCAACACACACACAGCTCAGCTACATAGAAACACACAGCTCTCCTATGTTCACACACACACACCTTTCCTATATAACAGTCAGCTCTCACACGTACACATATACGGTTTTCCCACATTCACATACAGCTCTTCTACTTACACAAACACAGCTACCCAAAAACAAACACGGCTTTGAAACATGCACACACACATATGTGCTACTTACATTGGCACGGTACCTCAGTGGTTATTCCCTCAGCGATGGGGTCCTTAGTTCAAATCCCACCAAGGACAACATCTGCAAGGAGTTTGTATATTCTCCCCGTATTTGCGTGGGTTTCCTCCTACATACCAAAGACATACTGATAGGAAATTTAAATTGTAAGCCCTATCGAGGACAGTGCCAATAATGTCTGTAAAGCGCTGTGGAAGTAATGGCGCTATATAAATGAGTAAGGAGTTTGTATGTTCTCCCCGTGTTTGCGTGGGTTGCTCCCACATTCCAAAGACTTACTGATAGGGAATTTAGATTGTGAGCCCCATCGGGGACAGTGCCAATAATGTCTGTAAAGCGCTGTGGAATTAATGGCGCTATATAAATGAGTAAAATAAATACATACACTGTTTGCTAAACACTCGCACACAGCTTTCCTCATACACAAAAAACTCATATAAGCAGCACATACAGCTCCTCTATGTACACTCACACAAACATATATATATATACACAAACACATATACATCAACACAACCCCTGTATACATTACCACATTTTGAAATTCCTTTCAAGAATGTGACTGATCACATGCTGTGAAAGGGCCTTCAGCTACACAGGACGTGCAGTATTCCTGCAGGTCCCAGTTTCATTCTCTCCAGTACAGCACCAATCAGATAGATCAGTGTGGGGCAAGAACAGAGAAAACAGTTCTCTCAGTGATCAGGAAGGATGTTGTCAGCATTCTGCTCATTCAGAATAAGCTGCCTCTAGAATGTAACACACATACACTTTTTAGTAAGATTTTTCTTTGCTAAATATGCTAATTATTGTCTAGTTAAGGGTTCCCCAACTCCGGTCCTCAAGGCCCACCAACAGGTCATGTTGTCAGGATTTCCCTTGTATTGTACAGGTGATGCAATTCTCCTGGGCAATACAGAGGAAATCCTGAAAACATGACCTGTTGGTGACCTTGAGGACCGGAGTTGGGGAGCCCTGGTCTAGTTGATACAGGAGTTAAAAAGTACAATTGTTTACAGAGTCAAAACCTAGAGTTTTAGCATCCTGGGTTCTGTTGTGGTGCCTTTACCATTGATAAGATGTCACATCCTTGCCTATAATTTTAGTATTACTCCAGTAAGCTTTATATGCCTGACAGCCTCTTTATATGGCATGTTGAGATGTAATTAAGTGCCTGAGATCCGTTAAATGCCATTGATGGTGCCCATTTCAGGAGATGGATGGTGAAGGCCACCTCATTTTATACTAATACCTACTAAAAAACAAAGTAGTGTAGGTCAGGCATAGAGAAAATGGAAGTTTTGTAAACACATATTACAACTAGTGTTTAATAGGCTGACCTCACATGTAGAGTATCCATGATATACCTTCCAGCTACTTTATCTAAATTAGAAGCAAATTGTTTGAAGATTACTTCTACCTAAATGGCAGAAAGCGCACCTATCTTGGTGATGGATAGCACAGCTTGAGGGGATATGGAGGTGGCTGTTTTTTTGATAGGTGTATTGTAAACATTTTGCTATTAATTTATGTAAAATTTCAAAGTTTTCTAACTATTAGACACACGTTAATTTTAAACACACCCCCAGGTTTACTTAGTAGAAATATAGGATAAAAACTTTTGCAACTAATTAAAATTTCCCACAGGTATAAATTTGTAGGGGATTTGATAACACTAACATTACTGCTTAGCGTACTTTTTTTGCAAAAAAAGTATCAACAAAATACCCTGGTTTTGCTAACATCTTTTACTAGCACTTGCTACTTACAGTTACGTATATTTTACAACAGAGTATTTATGCACGTTTGTCATACTGTGTTCTGTTTCTGTGTCTTAGTTCTTGGGTGGTGTGAACAGGGTCTTATTGACCCGTTCAGTTTTTCTGCATGTGTCATGTCTTCTGACTTTACTGCTGTAGGGAAGAATATTGTGGATAGAGATCTAATGTTAATATTTCTCTGCAGCATGTATATTATACATGTGTACCTTTGCAGCAGGCAGTTTATATGCATTTTCTGGAGCACATGCGTAATCACATCACTACTGCATGCACAGTATATGCACACTAAGCTCTGCTATGCATACGCACATGTCTGCAACATACATACACACATTTCAGTTACACAGCTGTCTTACATACACACACCTCTCCAACACACACACAGCTCAGCTACATAGAAACACACAGCTCTCCTATGTTCACACACACACACCTTTCCTATATAACAGTCAGCTCTCACACGTACACATATACGGTTTTCCCACATTCACATACAGCTCTTCTACTTACACAAACACAGCTACCCAAAAACAAACACGGCTTTGAAACATGCACACACACATATGTGCTACTTACATTGGCACGGTACCTCAGTGGTTAGTCCCTCAGCGATGGGGTCCTTAGTTCAAATCCCACCAAGGACAACATCTGCAAGGAGTTTGTATATTCTCCCCGTATTTGCGTGGGTTTCCTCCTACATACCAAAGACATACTGATAGGAAATTTAAATTGTAAGCCCTATCGAGGACAGTGCCAATAATGTCTGTAAAGCGCTGTGGAATTAATGGCGCTATATAAATGAGTAAGGAGTTTGTATGTTCTCCCCGTGTTTGCGTGGGTTGCTCCCACATTCCAAAGACTTACTGATAGGGAATTTAGATTGTGAGCCCCATCGGGGACAGTGCCAATAATGTCTGTAAAGCGCTGTGGAATTAATGGCGCTATATAAATGAGTAAAATAAATACATACACTGTTTGCTAAACACTCGCACACACCTTTCCTCATACACAAAAAACTCATATAAGCAGCACATACAGCTCCTCTATGTACACTCACACAAACAGATATATATATATATACACAAACACATATACATCAACACAACCCCTGTATACATTACCACATTTTGAAATTCCTTTCAAGAATGTGACTGATCACATGCTGTGAAAGGGCCTTCAGCTACACAGGACGTGCAGTATTCCTGCAGGTCCCAGTTTCATTCTCTCCAGTACAGCACCAATCAGATAGATCAGTGTGGGGCAAGAACAGAGAAAACAGTTCTCTCAGTGATTAGGAAGGATGTTGTCAGCATTCTGCTCATTCAGAATAAGCTGCCTTTAGACTGTAACACATACACTTTTTAGTAAGATTTTTCTTTGCTAAATATGCTAATTATTGTCTAGTTAAGGGTTCCCCAACTCCGGTCCTCAAGGCCCACCAACAGGTCATGTTGTCAGGATTTCCCTTGTATTGTACAGGTGATGCAATTCACCTGGGCAATACTGAGGAAATCCTGAAAACATGACCTGTTGGTGACCTTGAGGACCGGAGTTGGGGAGCCCTGGTCTAGTTGATACAGGAGTTAAAAAGTACAATTGTTTACACAGAGTCAAAACCTAGAATTTTAGCTTCCTGGGTTCTGTTGTGGTGCCTTAACCATTGATAAGATGTCACATCCTTGCCTATAATTTTAGTATTACTCCAGTAAGCTTTATATGCCTGACAGCCTCTTTATATGGCATATTGAGATGTAATTAAGTGCCTGAGACCCGTTAAATGCCATTGATGGTGCCCATTTCAGGAGATGGATGGTGAAGGCCACCTCATTTTATACTAATACCTACTAAAAAACAAAGTAGTGTAGGTCAGGCATAGAGAAAATGGAAGTTTTGTAAACACATATTACAACTAGTGTTTAATAGGCTGACCTCACATGTAGAGTATCCATGATATACCTTCCAGCTACTTTATCTAAATTAGAAGCAAATTGTTTGAAGATTACTTCTACCTAAATGGCAGAAAGCGCACCTATCTTGGTGATGGATAGGACAGCTTGAGGGGATATGGAGGTGGCTGTTTTTTTGATAGGTGTATTGTAAACATTTTGCTACTAATTTATGTAAAATTTCAAAGTTTTCTAACTATTAGACACACGTTAATTTTAAACACACCCCCAGGTTTACTTAGTAGAAATATAGGATAAAAACTTTTGCAACTAATTAAAATTTCCCACAGGTATAAATTTGTAGGGGATTTGATAACACTAACTTTACTGCTTAGCGTACATTTTTTTGCAAAAAAAGTATCAACAAAATACCCTGGTTTTGCTAACATCTTTTACTAGCACTTGCTACTTACAGTTACGTATATTTTACAACAGAGTATTTATGCACGTTTGTCATACTGTGTTCTGTTTCTGTGTCTTAGTTCTTGGGTGGTGTGAACAGGGTCTTATTGACCCGTTCAGTTTTTGTGCATGTGTCATGTGTTCTGACTTTACTGCTGTAGGGAAGAATATAGTGGATAGAGATCTAATGTTAGTATTTCTCTGCAGCATGTATATTATACATGTGTACCTTTGCAGCAGGCAGTTTATATGCATTTTCTGGAGCACATGCGTAATCACATCACTACTGCATGCACAGTATATGCACACTAAGCTCTGCTATGCATACGCACATGTCTGCAACATACATACACACATTTCAGTTACACACAGCTGTCTTACATACACACACCTCTCCAACACACACACAGCTCAGCTACATAGAAACACACAGCTCTCCTATGTTCACACACACACCTTTCCTATATAACAGTCAGCTCTCACACGTACACATATACGGTTTTCCCACATTCACATACAGCTCTTCTACTTACACAAACACAGCTACCCAAAAACAAACACGGCTTTGAAACATGCACACACACATATGTGCTACTTACATTGGCACGGTACCTCAGTGGTTAGTCCCTCAGCGATGGGGTCCTTAGTTCAAATCCCACCAAGGACAACATCTGCAAGGAGTTTGTATATTCTCCCCGTATTTGCGTGGGTTTCCTCCTACATACCAAAGACATACTGATAGGAAATTTAAATTGTAAGCCTTATCGAGGACAGTGCCAATAATGTCTGTAAAGCGCTGTGGAATTAATGGCGCTATATAAATGAGTAAGGAGTTTGTATGTTCTCCCCGTGTTTGCGTGGGTTGCTCCCACATTCCAAAGACTTACTGATAGGGAATTTAGATTGTGAGCCCCATCGGGGACAGTGCCAATAATGTCTGTAAAGCGCTGTGGAATTAATGGCGCTATATAAATGAGTAAAATAAATACATACACTGTTTGCTAAACACTCGCACACAGCTTTCCTCATACACAAAAAACTCATAATCAGCACATACAGCTCCTCTATGTACACTCACACAAACAGATATATATATATACACAAACACATATACATCAACACAACCCCTGTATACATTACCACATTTTGAAATTCCTTTCAAGAATGTGACTGATCACATGCTGTGAAAGGGCCTTCAGCTACACAGGACGTGCAGTATTCCTGCAGGTCCTAGTTTCATTCTCTCCAGTACAGCACCAATCAGATAGATCAGTGTGGGGCAAGAACAGAGAAAACAGTTCTCTCAGTGATCAGGAAGGATGTTGTCAGCATTCTGCTCATTCAGAATAAGCTGCCTCTAGAATGTAACACACATACACTTTTTAGTAAGATTTTTCTTTGCTAAATATGCTAATTATTGTCTAGTTAAGGGTTCCCCAACTCCGGTCCTCAAGGCCCACCAACAGGTCGTGTTGTCAGGATTTCCCTTGTATTGTACAGGTGATGCAATTCACCTGGGCAATACTGAGGAAATCCTGAAAACATGACCTGTTGGTGACCTTGAGGACCGGAGTTGGGGAGCCCTGGTCAAGTTGATACAGGAGTTAAAAAGTACAATTGTTTACACAGAGTCAAAACCTTGAGTTTTAGCATCATGGGTTCTGTTGTGGTGCCTTTACCATTGATAAGATGTCACATCCTTGCCTATAATTTTAGTATTACTCCAGTAAGCTTTATATGCCTGACAGCCTCTTTATATGGCATATTGAGATGTAATTAAGTGCCTGAGACCCGTTAAATGCCATTGATGGTGCCCATTTCAGGAGATGGATGGTGAAGGCCACCTCATTTTATACTAATACCTACTAAAAAACAAAGTAGTGTAGGTCAGGCATAGAGAAAATGGAAGTTTTGTAAACACATATTACAACTAGTGTTTAATAGGCTGACCTCACATGTAGAGTATCCATGATATACCTTCCAGCTACTTTATCTAAATTAGAAGCAAATTGTTTGAAGATTACTTCTACCTAAATGGCAGAAAGCGCACCTATCTTGGTGATGGATAGGACAGCTTGAGGGGATATGGAGGTGGCTGTTTTTTTGATAGGTGTATTGTAAACATTTTGCTATTAATTTATGTAAAATTTCAAAGTTTTCTAACTATTAGACACATGTTAATTTTAAACACACCCCCAGGTTTACTTAGTAGAAATATAGGATAAAAACTTTTGCAACTAATTAAAATTTCCCACAGGTATAAATTTGTAGGGGATTTGATAACACTAACTTTACTGCTTAGCGTACATTTTTTTGCAAAAAAAGTATCAACAAAATACCCTGGTTTTGCTAACATCTTTTACTAGCACTTGCTACTTACAGTTACGTATAATTTACAACAGAGTATTTATGCACGTTTGTCATACTGTGTTCTGTTTCTGTGTCTTAGTTCTTGGGTGGTGTGAACAGGGTCTTATTGACCCGTTCAGTTTTTGTGCATGTGTCATGTGTTCTGACTTTACTGCTGTAGGGAAGAATATAGTGGATAGAGATCTAATGTTAGTATTTCTCTGCAGCATGTATATTATACATGTGTACCTTTGCAGCAGGCAGTTTATATGCATTTTCTGGAGCACATGCGTAATCACATCACTACTGCATGCACAGTATATGCACACTAAGCTCTGCTATGCATACGCACATGTCTGCAACATACATACACACATTTCAGTTACACACAGCTGTCTTACATACACACACCTCTCCAACATACACACAGCTCAGCTACATAGAAACACACAGCTCTCCTATGTTCACACACACACACCTTTCCTATATAACAGTCAGCTCTCACACGTACACATATACGGTTTTCCCACATTCACATACAGCTCTTCTACTTACACAAACACAGCTACCCAAAAACAAACACGGCTTTGAAACATGCACACACACATATGTGCTACTTACATTGGCACGGTACCTCAGTGGTTAGTCCCTCAGCGATGGGGTCCTTAGTTCAAATCCCACCAAGGACAACATCTGCAAGGAGTTTGTATATTCTCCCCGTATTTGCGTGGGTTTCCTCCTACATACCAAAGACATACTGATAGGAAATTTAAATTGTAAGCCCTATCGAGGACAGTGCCAATAATGTCTGTAAAGCGCTGTGGAATTAATGGCGCTATATAAATGAGTAAGGAGTTTGTATGTTCTCCCCGTGTTTGCGTGGGTTGCTCCCACATTCCAAAGACTTACTGATAGGGAATTTAGATTGTGAGCCCCATCGGGGACAGTGCCAATAATGTCTGTAAAGCGCTGTGGAATTAATGGCGCTATATAAATGAGTAAAATAAATACATACACTGTTTGCTAAACACTCGCACACAGCTTTCCTCATACCCAAAAAACTCATATAAGCAGCACATACAGCTCCTCTATGTACACTCACACAAACAGATATATATATACACAAACACATATACATCAACACAACCCCTGTATACATTACCACATTTTGAAATTCCTTTCAAGAATGTGACTGATCACATGCTGTGAAAGGGCCTTCAGCTACACAGGACGTGCAGTATTCCTGCAGGTCCCAGTTTCATTCTCTCCAGTACAGCACCAATCAGATTGATCAGTGTGGGGCAAGAACAGAGAAAACAGTTCTCTCAGTGATCAGGAAGGATGTTGTCAGCATTCTGCTCATTCAGAATAAGCTGCCTCTAGAATGTAACACACATACACTTTTTAGTAAGATTTTTCTTTGCTAAATATGCTAATTATTGTCTAGTTAAGGGTTCCCCAACTCCGGTCCTCAAGGCCCACCAACAGGTCATGTTGTCAGGATTTCCCTTGTATTGTACAGGTGATGCAATTCACCTGGGCAATACTGATTAAATCCTGAAAACATGACCTGTTGGTGACCTTGAGGACCGGAGTTGGGGAGCCCTGGTCTAGTTGATACAGGAGTTAAAAAGTACAATTGTTAACACAGAGTCAAAACCTAAAGTTTTAGCATCCTGGGTTCTGTTGTGGTGCCTTTACCATTGATAAGATGTCACATCCTTGCCTATAATTTTAGTATTACTCCAGTTAGCTTTATATGCCTGACAGCCTCTTTATATGGCATATTGAGATGTAATTAAGTGCCTGAGACCCGTTAAATGCCATTGATGGTGCCCATTTCAGGAGATGGATGGTGAAGGCCACCTCATTTTATACTAATACCTACTAAAAAACAAAGTAGTGTAGGTCAGGCATAGAGAAAATGGAAGTTTTGTAAACACATATTACAACTAGTGTTTAATAGGCTGACCTCACATGTAGAGTATCCATGATATACCTTCCAGCTACTTTATCTAAATTAGAAGCAAATTGTTTGAAGGTTACTTCTACCTAAATGGCAGAAAGCGCACCTATCTTGGTGATGGATAGGACAGCTTGAGGGGATATGGAGGTGGCTGTTTTTTTGATAGGTGTATTGTAAACATTTTGCTATTAATTTATGTAAAATTTCAAAGTTTTCTAACTATTAGACACACGTTAATTTTAAACACACCCCCAGGTTTACTTAGTAGAAATATAGGATAAAAACTTTTGCAACTAATTAAAATTTCCCACAGGTATAAATTTGTAGGGGATTTGATAACACTAACTTTACTGCTTAGCGTACATTTTTTTGCAAAAAAAGTATCAACAAAATACCCTGGTTTTGCTAACATCTTTTACTAGCACTTGCTACTTACAGTTACGTATATTTTACAACAGAGTATTTATGCACGTTTGTCATACTGTGTTCTGTTTCTGTGTCTTAGTTCTTGGGTGGTGTGAACAGGGTCTTATTGACCCGTTCAGTTTTTGTGCATGTGTCATGTGTTCTGACTTTACTGCTGTAGGGAAGAATATAGTGGATAGAGATCTAATGTTAGTATTTCTCTGCAGCATGTATATTATACATGTGTACCTTTGCAGCAGGCAGTTTATATGCATTTTCTGGAGCACATGCGTAATCACATCACTACTGCATGCACAGTATATGCACACTAAGCTCTGCTATGCATACGCACATGTCTGCAACATACATACACACATTTCAGTTACACACAGCTGTCTTACATACACACACCTCTCCAACACACACACAGCTCAGCTACATAGAAACACACAGCTCTCCTATGTTCACACACACACACCTTTCCTATATAACAGTCAGCTCTCACACGTACACATATACGGTTTTCCCACATTCACATACAGCTCTTCTACTTACACAAACACAGCTACCCAAAAACAAACACGGCTTTGAAACATGCACACACACATATGTGCTACTTACATTGGCACGGTACCTCAGTGGTTATTCCCTCAGCGATGGGGTCCTTAGTTCAAATCCCACCAAGGACAACATCTGCAAGGAGTTTGTATATTCTCCCCGTATTTGCGTGGGTTTCCTCCTACATACCAAAGACATACTGATAGGAAATTTAAATTGTAAGCCCTATCGAGGACAGTGCCAATAATGTCTGTAAAGCGCTGTGGAAGTAATGGCGCTATATAAATGAGTAAGGAGTTTGTATGTTCTCCCCGTGTTTGCGTGGGTTGCTCCCACATTCCAAAGACTTACTGATAGGGAATTTAGATTGTGAGCCCCATCGGGGACAGTGCCAATAATGTCTGTAAAGCGCTGTGGAATTAATGGCGCTATATAAATGAGTAAAATAAATACATACACTGTTTGCTAAACACTCGCACACAGCTTTCCTCATACACAAAAAACTCATATAAGCAGCACATACAGCTCCTCTATGTACACTCACACAAACAGATATATATATATACACAAACACATATACATCAACACAACCCCTGTATACATTACCACATTTTGAAATTCCTTTCAAGAATGTGACTGATCACATGCTGTGAAAGGGCCTTCAGCTACACAGGACGTGCAGTATTCCTGCAGGTCCCAGTTTCATTCTCTCCAGTACAGCACCAATCAGATTGATCAGTGTGGGGCAAGAACAGAGAAAACAGTTCTCTCAGTGATCAGGAAGGATGTTGTCAGCATTCTGCTCATTCAGAATAAGCTGCCTCTAGAATGTAACACACATACACTTTTTAGTAATATTTTTCTTTGCTAAATATGCTAATTATTGTCTAGCTAAGGGTTCCCCAACTCCGGTCCTCAAGGCCCACCAACAGGTCATGTTGTCAGGATTTCCCTTGTATTGTACAGGTGATGCAATTCACCTGGGCAATACTGAGGAAATCCTGAAAACATGACCTGTTGGTGACCTTGAGGACCGGAGTTGGGGAGCCCTGGTCTAGTTGATACAGGAGTTAAAAAGTACAATTGTTTACACAGAGTCAAAACCTAGAGTTTTAGCATCCTGGGTTCTGTTGTGGTGCCTTTACCATTGATAAGATGTCACATCCTTGCCTATAATTTTAGTATTACTCCAGTAAGCTTTATATGCCTGACAGCCTCTTTATATGGCATATTGAGATGTAATTAAGTGCCTGAGACCCGTTAAATGCCATTGATGGTGCCCATTTCAGGAGATGGATGGTGAAGGCCACCTCATTTTATACTAATACCTACTAAAAAACAAAGTAGTGTAGGTCAGGCATAGAGAAAATGGAAGTTTTGTAAACACATATTACAACTAGTGTTTAATAGGCTGACCTCACATGTAGAGTATCCATGATATACCTTCCAGCTACTTTATCTAAATTAGAAGCAAATTGTTTGAAGATTACTTCTACCTAAATGGCAGAAAGCGCACCTATCTTGGTGATGGATAGGACAGCTTGAGGGGATATGGAGGTGGCTGTTTTTTTGATAGGTGTATTGTAAACATTTTGCTATTAATTTATGTAAAATTTCAAAGTTTTCTAACTATTAGACACACGTTAATTTTAAACACACCCCCAGGTTTACTTAGTAGAAATATAGGATAAAAACTTTTGCAACTAATTAAAATTTCCCACAGGTATAAATTTGTAGGGGATTTGATAACACTAACTTTACTGCTTAGCGTACATTTTTTTGCAAAAAAAGTATCAACAAAATACCCTGGTTTTGCTAACATCTTTTACTAGCACTTGCTACTTACAGTTACGTATATTTTACAACAGAGTATTTATGCACGTTTGTCATACTGTGTTCTGTTTCTGTGTCTTAGTTCTTGGGTGGTGTGAACAGGGTCTTATTGACCCGTTCAGTTTTTGTGCATGTGTCATGTGTTCTGACTTTACTGCTGTAGGGAAGAATATAGTGGATAGAGATCTAATGTTAGTATTTCTCTGCAGCATGTATATTATACATGTGTACCTTTGCAGCAGGCAGTTTATATGCATTTTCTGGAGCACATGCGTAATCACATCACTACTGCATGCACAGTATATGCACACTAAGCTCTGCTATGCATACGCACATGTCTGCAACATACATACACACATTTCAGTTACACACAGCTGTCTTACATACACACACCTCTCCAACACACACACAGCTCAGCTACATAGAAACACACAGCTCTCCTATGTTCACACACACACACCTTTCCTATATAACAGTCAGCTCTCACACGTACACATATACGGTTTTCCCACATTCACATACAGCTCTTCTACTTACACAAACACAGCTACCCAAAAACAAACACGGCTTTGAAACATGCACACACACATATGTGCTACTTACATTGGCACGGTACCTCAGTGGTTATTCCCTCAGCGATGGGGTCCTTAGTTCAAATCCCACCAAGGACAACATCTGCAAGGAGTTTGTATATTCTCCCCGTATTTGCGTGGGTTTCCTCCTACATACCAAAGACATACTGATAGGAAATTTAAATTGTAAGCCCTATCGAGGACAGTGCCAATAATGTCTGTAAAGCGCTGTGGAAGTAATGGCGCTATATAAATGAGTAAGGAGTTTGTATGTTCTCCCCGTGTTTGCGTGGGTTGCTCCCACATTCCAAAGACTTACTGATAGGGAATTTAGATTGTGAGCCCCATCGGGGACAGTGCCAATAATGTCTGTAAAGCGCTGTGGAATTAATGGCGCTATATAAATGAGTAAAATAAATACATACACTGTTTGCTAAACACTCGCACACAGCTTTCCTCATACACAAAAAACTCATATAAGCAGCACATACGCTGGTTTCACATTCGCGCTTTTTAAGCGCACGCACGGCCGGGGGTAGCTCCGCCCCCGATCCGGCTCTCTGCCCGGCGTGCCCGCCCCTTCCTTGTAGCGCCGCCTCCTAGCGCACAGCGGCGCCTGCGATCGGCGCACCCTATCTTTAGCATAGGGTGCGCCGATCGTGCGCAGGCCGTGCGCTAGTTGCGCTTTGACCTGCGCTGCGCACTTTTGACGGTGCGCCGTGCGCGCCAAAATCAAACTTTTCGGATTTTGGCGCGCACGGCGCACCGTCAAAAGTGCGCAGCGCAGGTCAAAGCGCAACTAGCGCACGGCCTGCGCACGATCGGCGCACCCTATGCTAAAGATAGGGTGCGCCGATCGCAGGCGCCGCTGTCCGCTAGGAGGCGGCGCTACAAGGAAGGGGCGGGCACGCCGGGCAGAGAGCCGGCTCGGGGGCGGAGCTACCCCCGGCCGTGCGTGCGCATAAAATGCGCTAGTGTGAAACCGGCCATACAGTTCCTCTATGTACACTCACACAAACATATATATATATACACAAACACATATACATCAACACAACCCCTGTATACATTACCACATTTTGAAATTCCTTTCAAGAATGTGACTGATCACATGCTGTGAAAGGGCCTTCAGCTACACAGGACGTGCAGTATTCCTGCAGGTCCCAGTTTCATTCTCTCCAGTACAGCACCAATCAGATAGATCAGTGTGGGGCAAGAACAGAGAAAACAGTTCTCTCAGTGATCAGGAAGGATGTTGTCAGCATTCTGCTCATTCAGAATAAGCTGCCTCTAGAATGTAACACACATACACTTTTTAGTAAGATTTTTCTTTGCTAAATATGCTAATTATTGTCTAGTTAAGGGTTCCCCAACTCCGGTCCTCAAGGCCCACCAACAGGTCATGTTGTCAGGATTTCCCTTGTATTGTACAGGTGATGCAATTCACCTGGGCAATACTGAGGAAATCCTGAAAACATGACCTGTTGGTGACCTTGAGGACCGGAGTTGGGGAGCCCTGGTCTAGTTGATACAGGAGTTAAAAAGTACAATTGTTTACACAGAGTCAAAACCTAGAGTTTTAGCATCCTGGGTTCTGTTGTGGTGCCTTAACCATTGATAAGATGTCACATCCTTGCCTATAATTTTAGTATTACTCCAGTAAGCTTTATATGCCTGACAGCCTCTTTATATGGCATATTGAGATGTAATTAAGTGCCTGAGACCCATTAAATGCCATTGATGGTGCCCATTTCAGGAGATGGATGGTGAAGGCCACCTCATTTTATACTAATACCTACTAAAAAACAAAGTAGTGTAGGTCAGGCATAGAGAAAATGGAAGTTTTGTAAACACATATTACAACTAGTGTTTAATAGGCTGACCTCACATGTAGAGTATCCATGATATACCTTCCAGCTACTTTATCTAAATTAGAAGCAAATTGTTTGAAGATTACTTCTACCTAAATGGCAGAAAGCGCACCTATCTTGGTGATGGATAGGACAGCTTGAGGGGATATGGAGGTGGCTGTTTTTTTGATAGGTGTATTGTAAACATTTTGCTACTAATTTATGTAAAATTTCAAAGTTTTCTAACTATTAGACACACGTTAATTTTAAACACACCCCCAGGTTTACTTAGTAGAAATATAGGATAAAAACTTTTGCAACTAATTAAAATTTCCCACAGGTATAAATTTGTAGGGGATATGATAACACTAACTTTACTGCTTAGCGTACATTTTTTTGCAAAAAAAGTATCAACAAAATACCCTGGTTTTGCTAACATCTTTTACTAGCACTTGCTACTTACAGTTACGTATATTTTACAACAGAGTATTTATGCACGTTTGTCATACTGTGTTCTGTTTCTGTGTCTTAGTTCTTGGGTGGTGTGAACAGGGTCTTATTGACCCGTTCAGTTTTTGTGCATGTGTCATGTGTTCTGACTTTACTGCTGTAGGGAAGAATATAGTGGATAGAGATCTAATGTTAGTATTTCTCTGCAGCATGTATATTATACATGTGTACCTTTGCAGCAGGCAGTTTATATGCATTTTCTGGAGCACATGCGTAATCACATCACTACTGCATGCACAGTATATGCACACTAAGCTCTGCTATGCATACGCACATGTCTGCAACATACATACACACATTTCAGTTACACACAGCTGTCTTACATACACACACCTCTCCAACACACACACAGCTCAGCTACATAGAAACACACAGCTCTCCTATGTTCACACACACACCTTTCCTATATAACAGTCAGCTCTCACACGTACACATATACGGTTTTCCCACATTCACATACAGCTCTTCTACTTACACAAACACAGCTACCCAAAAACAAACACGGCTTTGAAACATGCACACACACATATGTGCTACTTACATTGGCACGGTACCTCAGTGGTTAGTCCCTCAGCGATGGGGTCCTTAGTTCAAATCCCACCAAGGACAACATCTGCAAGGAGTTTGTATATTCTCCCCGTATTTGCGTGGGTTTCCTCCTACATACCAAAGACATACTGATAGGAAATTTAAATTGTAAGCCTTATCGAGGACAGTGCCAATAATGTCTGTAAAGCGCTGTGGAATTAATGGCGCTATATAAATGAGTAAGGAGTTTGTATGTTCTCCCCGTGTTTGCGTGGGTTGCTCCCACATTCCAAAGACTTACTGATAGGGAATTTAGATTGTGAGCCCCATCGGGGACAGTGCCAATAATGTCTGTAAAGCGCTGTGGAATTAATGGCGCTATATAAATGAGTAAAATAAATACATACACTGTTTGCTAAACACTCGCACACAGCTTTCCTCATACACAAAAAACTCATAATCAGCACATACAGCTCCTCTATGTACACTCACACAAACAGATATATATATATACACAAACACATATACATCAACACAACCCCTGTATACATTACCACATTTTGAAATTCCTTTCAAGAATGTGACTGATCACATGCTGTGAAAGGGCCTTCAGCTACACAGGACGTGCAGTATTCCTGCAGGTCCTAGTTTCATTCTCTCCAGTACAGCACCAATCAGATAGATCAGTGTGGGGCAAGAACAGAGAAAACAGTTCTCTCAGTGATCAGGAAGGATGTTGTCAGCATTCTGCTCATTCAGAATAAGCTGCCTCTAGAATGTAACACACATACACTTTTTAGTAAGATTTTTCTTTGCTAAATATGCTAATTATTGTCTAGTTAAGGGTTCCCCAACTCCGGTCCTCAAGGCCCACCAACAGGTCGTGTTGTCAGGATTTCCCTTGTATTGTACAGGTGATGCAATTCACCTGGGCAATACTGAGGAAATCCTGAAAACATGACCTGTTGGTGACCTTGAGGACCGGAGTTGGGGAGCCCTGGTCAAGTTGATACAGGAGTTAAAAAGTACAATTGTTTACACAGAGTCAAAACCTTGAGTTTTAGCATCATGGGTTCTGTTGTGGTGCCTTTACCATTGATAAGATGTCACATCCTTGCCTATAATTTTAGTATTACTCCAGTAAGCTTTATATGCCTGACAGCCTCTTTATATGGCATATTGAGATGTAATTAAGTGCCTGAGACCCGTTAAATGCCATTGATGGTGCCCATTTCAGGAGATGGATGGTGAAGGCCACCTCATTTTATACTAATACCTACTAAAAAACAAAGTAGTGTAGGTCAGGCATAGAGAAAATGGAAGTTTTGTAAACACATATTACAACTAGTGTTTAATAGGCTGACCTCACATGTAGAGTATCCATGATATACCTTCCAGCTACTTTATCTAAATTAGAAGCAAATTGTTTGAAGATTACTTCTACCTAAATGGCAGAAAGCGCACCTATCTTGGTGATGGATAGGACAGCTTGAGGGGATATGGAGGTGGCTGTTTTTTTGATAGGTGTATTGTAAACATTTTGCTATTAATTTATGTAAAATTTCAAAGTTTTCTAACTATTAGACACATGTTAATTTTAAACACACCCCCAGGTTTACTTAGTAGAAATATAGGATAAAAACTTTTGCAACTAATTAAAATTTCCCACAGGTATAAATTTGTAGGGGATTTGATAACACTAACTTTACTGCTTAGCGTACATTTTTTTGCAAAAAAAGTATCAACAAAATACCCTGGTTTTGCTAACATCTTTTACTAGCACTTGCTACTTACAGTTACGTATAATTTACAACAGAGTATTTATGCACGTTTGTCATACTGTGTTCTGTTTCTGTGTCTTAGTTCTTGGGTGGTGTGAACAGGGTCTTATTGACCCGTTCAGTTTTTGTGCATGTGTCATGTGTTCTGACTTTACTGCTGTAGGGAAGAATATAGTGGATAGAGATCTAATGTTAGTATTTCTCTGCAGCATGTATATTATACATGTGTACCTTTGCAGCAGGCAGTTTATATGCATTTTCTGGAGCACATGCGTAATCACATCACTACTGCATGCACAGTATATGCACACTAAGCTCTGCTATGCATACGCACATGTCTGCAACATACATACACACATTTCAGTTACACACAGCTGTCTTACATACACACACCTCTCCAACATACACACAGCTCAGCTACATAGAAACACACAGCTCTCCTATGTTCACACACACACACCTTTCCTATATAACAGTCAGCTCTCACACGTACACATATACGGTTTTCCCACATTCACATACAGCTCTTCTACTTACACAAACACAGCTACCCAAAAACAAACACGGCTTTGAAACATGCACACACACATATGTGCTACTTACATTGGCACGGTACCTCAGTGGTTAGTCCCTCAGCGATGGGGTCCTTAGTTCAAATCCCACCAAGGACAACATCTGCAAGGAGTTTGTATATTCTCCCCGTATTTGCGTGGGTTTCCTCCTACATACCAAAGACATACTGATAGGAAATTTAAATTGTAAGCCCTATCGAGGACAGTGCCAATAATGTCTGTAAAGCGCTGTGGAATTAATGGCGCTATATAAATGAGTAAGGAGTTTGTATGTTCTCCCCGTGTTTGTGTGGGTTGCTCCCACATTCCAAAGACTTACTGATAGGGAATTTAGATTGTGAGCCCCATCGGGGACAGTGCCAATAATGTCTGTAAAGCGCTGTGGAATTAATGGCGCTATATAAATGAGTAAAATAAATACATACACTGTTTGCTAAACACTCGCACACAGCTTTCCTCATACCCAAAAAACTCATATAAGCAGCACATACAGCTCCTCTATGTACACTCACACAAACAGATATATATATACACAAACACATATACATCAACACAACCCCTGTATACATTACCACATTTTGAAATTCCTTTCAAGAATGTGACTGATCACATGCTGTGAAAGGGCCTTCAGCTACACAGGACGTGCAGTATTCCTGCAGGTCCCAGTTTCATTCTCTCCAGTACAGCACCAATCAGATTGATCAGTGTGGGGCAAGAACAGAGAAAACAGTTCTCTCAGTGATCAGGAAGGATGTTGTCAGCATTCTGCTCATTCAGAATAAGCTGCCTCTAGAATGTAACACACATACACTTTTTAGTAAGATTTTTCTTTGCTAAATATGCTAATTATTGTCTAGTTAAGGGTTCCCCAACTCCGGTCCTCAAGGCCCACCAACAGGTCATGTTGTCAGGATTTCCCTTGTATTGTACAGGTGATGCAATTCACCTGGGCAATACTGATTAAATCCTGAAAACATGACCTGTTGGTGACCTTGAGGACCGGAGTTGGGGAGCCCTGGTCTAGTTGATACAGGAGTTAAAAAGTACAATTGTTAACACAGAGTCAAAACCTAAAGTTTTAGCATCCTGGGTTCTGTTGTGGTGCCTTTACCATTGATAAGATGTCACATCCTTGCCTATAATTTTAGTATTACTCCAGTTAGCTTTATATGCCTGACAGCCTCTTTATATGGCATATTGAGATGTAATTAAGTGCCTGAGACCCGTTAAATGCCATTGATGGTGCCCATTTCAGGAGATGGATGGTGAAGGCCACCTCATTTTATACTAATACCTACTAAAAAACAAAGTAGTGTAGGTCAGGCATAGAGAAAATGGAAGTTTTGTAAACACATATTACAACTAGTGTTTAATAGGCTGACCTCACATGTAGAGTATCCATGATATACCTTCCAGCTACTTTATCTAAATTAGAAGCAAATTGTTTGAAGGTTACTTCTACCTAAATGGCAGAAAGCGCACCTATCTTGGTGATGGATAGGACAGCTTGAGGGGATATGGAGGTGGCTGTTTTTTTGATAGGTGTATTGTAAACATTTTGCTATTAATTTATGTAAAATTTCAAAGTTTTCTAACTATTAGACACACGTTAATTTTAAACACACCCCCAGGTTTACTTAGTAGAAATATAGGATAAAAACTTTTGCAACTAATTAAAATTTCCCACAGGTATAAATTTGTAGGGGATTTGATAACACTAACTTTACTGCTTAGCGTACATTTTTTTGCAAAAAAAGTATCAACAAAATACCCTGGTTTTGCTAACATCTTTTACTAGCACTTGCTACTTACAGTTACGTATATTTTACAACAGAGTATTTATGCACGTTTGTCATACTGTGTTCTGTTTCTGTGTCTTAGTTCTTGGGTGGTGTGAACAGGGTCTTATTGACCCGTTCAGTTTTTGTGCATGTGTCATGTGTTCTGACTTTACTGCTGTAGGGAAGAATATAGTGGATAGAGATCTAATGTTAGTATTTCTCTGCAGCATGTATATTATACATGTGTACCTTTGCAGCAGGCAGTTTATATGCATTTTCTGGAGCACATGCGTAATCACATCACTACTGCATGCACAGTATATGCACACTAAGCTCTGCTATGCATACGCACATGTCTGCAACATACATACACACATTTCAGTTACACACAGCTGTCTTACATACACACACCTCTCCAACACACACACAGCTCAGCTACATAGAAACACACAGCTCTCCTATGTTCACACACACACACCTTTCCTATATAACAGTCAGCTCTCACACGTACACATATACGGTTTTCCCACATTCACATACAGCTCTTCTACTTACACAAACACAGCTACCCAAAAACAAACACGGCTTTGAAACATGCACACACACATATGTGCTACTTACATTGGCACGGTACCTCAGTGGTTATTCCCTCAGCGATGGGGTCCTTAGTTCAAATCCCACCAAGGACAACATCTGCAAGGAGTTTGTATATTCTCCCCGTATTTGCGTGGGTTTCCTCCTACATACCAAAGACATACTGATAGGAAATTTAAATTGTAAGCCCTATCGAGGACAGTGCCAATAATGTCTGTAAAGCGCTGTGGAATTAATGGCGCTATATAAATGAGTAAGGAGTTTGTATGTTCTCCCCGTGTTTGCGTGGGTTGCTCCCACATTCCAAAGACTTACTGATAGGGAATTTAGATTGTGAGCCCCATCGGGGACAGTGCCAATAATGTCTGTAAAGCGCTGTGGAATTAATGGCGCTATATAAATGAGTAAAATAAATACATACACTGTTTGCTAAACACTCGCACACAGCTTTCCTCATACCCAAAAAACTCATATAAGCAGCACATACAGCTCCTCTATGTACACTCACACAAACAGATATATATATATACACAAACACATATACATCAACACAACCCCTGTATACATTACCACATTTTGAAATTCCTTTCAAGAATGTGACTGATCACATGCTGTGAAAGGGCCTTCAGCTACACAGGACGTGCAGTATTCCTGCAGGTCCCAGTTTCATTCTCTCCAGTACAGCACCAATCAGATTGATCAGTGTGGGGCAAGAACAGAGAAAACAGTTCTCTCAGTGATCAGGAAGGATGTTGTCAGCATTCTGCTCATTCAGAATAAGCTGCCTCTAGAATGTAACACACATACACTTTTTAGTAAGATTTTTCTTTGCTAAATATGCTAATTATTGTCTAGTTAAGGGTTCCCCAACTCCGGTCCTCAAGGCCCACCAACAGGTCATGTTGTCAGGATTTCCCTTGTATTGTACAGGTGATGCAATTCACCTGGGCAATACTGATTAAATCCTGAAAACATGACCTGTTGGTGACCTTGAGGACCGGAGTTGGGGAGCCCTGGTCTAGTTGATACAGGAGTTAAAAAGTACAATTGTTAACACAGAGTCAAAACCTAAAGTTTTAGCATCCTGGGTTCTGTTGTGGTGCCTTTACCATTGATAAGATGTCACATCCTTGCCTATAATTTTAGTATTACTCCAGTAAGCTTTATATGCCTGACAGCCTCTTTATATGGCATATTGAGATGTAATTAAGTGCCTGAGACCCGTTAAATGCCATTGATGGTGCCCATTTCAGGAGATGGATGGTGAAGGCCACCTCATTTTATACTAATACCTACTAAAAAACAAAGTAGTGTAGGTCAGGCATAGAGAAAATGGAAGTTTTGTAAACACATATTACAACTAGTGTTTAATAGGCTGACCTCACATGTAGAGTATCCATGATATACCTTCCAGCTACTTTATCTAAATTAGAAGCAAATTGTTTGAAGATTACTTCTACCTAAATGGCAGAAAGCGCACCTATCTTGGTGATGGATAGGACAGCTTGAGGGGATATGGAGGTGGCTGTTTTTTTGATAGGTGTATTGTAAACATTTTGCTATTAATTTATGTAAAATTTCAAAGTTTTCTAACTATTAGACACACGTTAATTTTAAACACACCCCCAGGTTTACTTAGTAGAAATATAGGATAAAAACTTTTGCAACTAATTAAAATTTCCCACAGGTATAAATTTGTAGGGGATTTGATAACACTAACTTTACTGCTTAGCGTACATTTTTTTGCAAAAAAAGTATCAACAAAATACCCTGGTTTTGCTAACATCTTTTACTAGCACTTGCTACTTACAGTTACGTATATTTTACAACAGAGTATTTATGCACGTTTGTCATACTGTGTTCTGTTTCTGTGTCTTAGTTCTTGGGTGGTGTGAACAGGGTCTTATTGACCCGTTCAGTTTTTGTGCATGTGTCATGTGTTCTGACTTTACTGCTGTAGGGAAGAATATAGTGGATAGAGATCTAATGTTAGTATTTCTCTGCAGCATGTATATTATACATGTGTACCTTTGCAGCAGGCAGTTTATATGCATTTTCTGGAGCACATGCGTAATCACATCACTACTGCATGCACAGTATATGCACACTAAGCTCTGCTATGCATACGCACATGTCTGCAACATACATACACACATTTCAGTTACACACAGCTGTCTTACATACACACACCTCTCCAACACACACACAGCTCAGCTACATAGAAACACACAGCTCTCCTATGTTCACACACACACACCTTTCCTATATAACAGTCAGCTCTCACACGTACACATATACGGTTTTCCCACATTCACATACAGCTCTTCTACTTACACAAACACAGCTACCCAAAAACAAACACGGCTTTGAAACATGCACACACACATATGTGCTACTTACATTGGCACGGTACCTCAGTGGTTATTCCCTCAGCGATGGGGTCCTTAGTTCAAATCCCACCAAGGACAACATCTGCAAGGAGTTTGTATATTCTCCCCGTATTTGCGTGGGTTTCCTCCTACATACCAAAGACATACTGATAGGAAATTTAAATTGTAAGCCCTATCGAGGACAGTGCCAATAATGTCTGTAAAGCGCTGTGGAAGTAATGGCGCTATATAAATGAGTAAGGAGTTTGTATGTTCTCCCCGTGTTTGCGTGGGTTGCTCCCACATTCCAAAGACTTACTGATAGGGAATTTAGATTGTGAGCCCCATCGGGGACAGTGCCAATAATGTCTGTAAAGCGCTGTGGAATTAATGGCGCTATATAAATGAGTAAAATAAATACATACACTGTTTGCTAAACACTCGCACACAGCTTTCCTCATACACAAAAAACTCATATAAGCAGCACATACAGCTCCTCTATGTACACTCACACAAACAGATATATATATATACACAAACACATATACATCAACACAACCCCTGTATACATTACCACATTTTGAAATTCCTTTCAAGAATGTGACTGATCACATGCTGTGAAAGGGCCTTCAGCTACACAGGACGTGCAGTATTCCTGCAGGTCCCAGTTTCATTCTCTCCAGTACAGCACCAATCAGATTGATCAGTGTGGGGCAAGAACAGAGAAAACAGTTCTCTCAGTGATCAGGAAGGATGTTGTCAGCATTCTGCTCATTCAGAATAAGCTGCCTCTAGAATGTAACACACATACACTTTTTAGTAATATTTTTCTTTGCTAAATATGCTAATTATTGTCTAGCTAAGGGTTCCCCAACTCCGGTCCTCAAGGCCCACCAACAGGTCATGTTGTCAGGATTTCCCTTGTATTGTACAGGTGATGCAATTCACCTGGGCAATACTGAGGAAATCCTGAAAACATGACCTGTTGGTGACCTTGAGGACCGGAGTTGGGGAGCCCTGGTCTAGTTGATACAGGAGTTAAAAAGTACAATTGTTTACACAGAGTCAAAACCTAGAGTTTTAGCATCCTGGGTTCTGTTGTGGTGCCTTTACCATTGATAAGATGTCACATCCTTGCCTATAATTTTAGTATTACTCCAGTAAGCTTTATATGCCTGACAGCCTCTTTATATGGCATATTGAGATGTAATTAAGTGCCTGAGACCCGTTAAATGCCATTGATTGTGCCCATTTCAGGAGATGGATGGTGAAGGCCACCTCATTTTATACTAATACCTACTAAAAAACAAAGTAGTGTAGGTCAGGCATAGAGAAAATGGAAGTTTTGTAAACACATATTACAACTAGTGTTTAATAGGCTGACCTCACATGTAGAGTATCCATGATATACCTTCCAGCTACTTTATCTAAATTAGAAGCAAATTGTTTGAAGATTACTTCTACCTAAATGGCAGAAAGCGCACCTATCTTGGTGATGGATAGGACAGCTTGAGGGGATATGGAGGTGGCTGTTTTTTTGATAGGTGTATTGTAAACATTTTGCTATTAATTTATGTAAAATTTCAAAGTTTTCTAACTATTAGACACACGTTAATTTTAAACACACCCCCAGGTTTACTTAGTAGAAATATAGGATAAAAACTTTTGCAACTAATTAAAATTTCCCACAGGTATAAATTTGTAGGGGATTTGATAACACTAACTTTACTGCTTAGTGTACATTTTTTTGCAAAAAAAGTATCAACAAAATACCCTGGTTTTGCTAACATCTTTTACTAGCACTTGCTACTTACAGTTACGTATATTTTACAACAGAGTATTTATGCACGTTTGTCATACTGTGTTCTGTTTCTGTGTCTTAGTTCTTGGGTGGTGTGAACAGGGTCTTATTGACCCGTTCAGTTTTTGTGCATGTGTCATGTGTTCTGACTTTACTGCTGTAGGGAAGAATATAGTGGATAGAGATCTAATGTTAGTATTTCTCTGCAGCATGTATATTATACATGTGTACCTTTGCAGCAGGCAGTTTATATGCATTTTCTGGAGCACATGCGTAATCACATCACTACTGCATGCACAGTATATGCACACTAAGCTCTGCTATGCATACGCACATGTCTGCAACATACATACACACATTTCAGTTACACACAGCTGTCTTACATACACACACCTCTCCAACACACACACAGCTCAGCTACATAGAAACACACAGCTCTCCTATGTTCACACACACACACCTTTCCTATATAACAGTCAGCTCTCACACGTACACATATACGGTTTTCCCACATTCACATACAGCTCTTCTACTTACACAAACACAGCTACCCAAAAACAAACACGGCTTTGAAACATGCACACACACATATGTGCTACTTACATTGGCACGGTACCTCAGTGGTTATTCCCTCAGCGATGGGGTCCTTAGTTCAAATCCCACCAAGGACAACATCTGCAAGGAGTTTGTATATTCTCCCCGTATTTGCGTGGGTTTCCTCCTACATACCAAAGACATACTGATAGGAAATTTAAATTGTAAGCCCTATCGAGGACAGTGCCAATAATGTCTGTAAAGCGCTGTGGAAGTAATGGCGCTATATAAATGAGTAAGGAGTTTGTATGTTCTCCCCGTGTTTGCGTGGGTTGCTCCCACATTCCAAAGACTTACTGATAGGGAATTTAGATTGTGAGCCCCATCGGGGACAGTGCCAATAATGTCTGTAAAGCGCTGTGGAATTAATGGCGCTATATAAATGAGTAAAATAAATACATACACTGTTTGCTAAACACTCGCACACAGCTTTCCTCATACACAAAAAACTCATATAAGCAGCACATACAGCTCCTCTATGTACACTCACACAAACATATATATATATACACAAACACATATACATCAACACAACCCCTGTATACATTACCACATTTTGAAATTCCTTTCAAGAATGTGACTGATCACATGCTGTGAAAGGGCCTTCAGCTACACAGGACGTGCAGTATTCCTGCAGGTCCCAGTTTCATTCTCTCCAGTACAGCACCAATCAGATAGATCAGTGTGGGGCAAGAACAGAGAAAACAGTTCTCTCAGTGATCAGGAAGGATGTTGTCAGCATTCTGCTCATTCAGAATAAGCTGCCTCTAGAATGTAACACACATACACTTTTTAGTAAGATTTTTCTTTGCTAAATATGCTAATTATTGTCTAGTTAAGGGTTCCCCAACTCCGGTCCTCAAGGCCCACCAACAGGTCATGTTGTCAGGATTTCCCTTGTATTGTACAGGTGATGCAATTCTCCTGGGCAATACTGAGGAAATCCTGAAAACATGACCTGTTGGTGACCTTGAGGACCGGAGTTGGGGAGCCCTGGTCTAGTTGATACAGGAGTTAAAAAGTACAATTGTTTACAGAGTCAAAACCTAGAGTTTTAGCATCCTGGGTTCTGTTGTGGTGCCTTTACCATTGATAAGATGTCACATCCTTGCCTATAATTTTAGTATTACTCCAGTAAGCTTTATATGCCTGACAGCCTCTTTATATGGCATGTTGAGATGTAATTAAGTGCCTGAGATCCGTTAAATGCCATTGATGGTGCCCATTTCAGGAGATGGATGGTGAAGGCCACCTCATTTTATACTAATACCTACTAAAAAACAAAGTAGTGTAGGTCAGGCATAGAGAAAATGGAAGTTTTGTAAACACATATTACAACTAGTGTT
The DNA here is from genome assembly GCF_039654945.1 of Dendrobates tinctorius. Taxonomy (NCBI): domain Eukaryota; kingdom Metazoa; phylum Chordata; class Amphibia; order Anura; family Dendrobatidae; genus Dendrobates; species Dendrobates tinctorius. The sequence continues at coordinate 7,777,921 of NW_027361880.1, read as the reverse complement.
TAATAGGCTGACCTCACATGTAGAGTATCCATGATATACCTTCCAGCTACTTTATCTAAATTAGAAGCAAATTGTTTGAAGATTACTTCTACCTAAATGGCAGAAAGCGCACCTATCTTGGTGATGGATAGCACAGCTTGAGGGGATATGGAGGTGGCTGTTTTTTTGATAGGTGTATTGTAAACATTTTGCTATTAATTTATGTAAAATTTCAAAGTTTTCTAACTATTAGACACACGTTAATTTTAAACACACCCCCAGGTTTACTTAGTAGAAATATAGGATAAAAACTTTTGCAACTAATTAAAATTTCCCACAGGTATAAATTTGTAGGGGATTTGATAACACTAACTTTGCTGCTTAGCGTACTTTTTTTGCAAAAAAAGTATCAACAAAATACCCTGGTTTTGCTAACATCTTTTACTAGCACTTGCTACTTACAGTTACGTATATTTTACAACAGAGTATTTATGCACGTTTGTCATACTGTGTTCTGTTTCTGTGTCTTAGTTCTTGGGTGGTGTGAACAGGGTCTTATTGACCCGTTCAGTTTTTCTGCATGTGTCATGTCTTCTGACTTTACTGCTGTAGGGAAGAATATTGTGGATAGAGATCTAATGTTAATATTTCTCTGCAGCATGTATATTATACATGTGTACCTTTGCAGCAGGCAGTTTATATGCATTTTCTGGAGCACATGTGTAATCACATCACTACTGCATGCACAGTATATGCACACTAAGCTCTGCTATGCATACGCACATGTCTGCAACATACATACACACATTTCAGTTACACAGCTGTCTTACACACACCTCTCCAACACACACACAGCTCAGCTACATAGAAACAAACAGCTCTCCTATGTTCACACACACACACCTTTCCTATATAACAGTCAGCTCTCACACGTACACATATACGGTTTTCCCACATTCACATACAGCTCTTCTACTTACACAAACACAGCTACCCAAAAACAAACACGGCTTTGAAACATGCACACACACATATGTGCTACTTACATTGGCACGGTACCTCAGTGGTTAGTCCCTCAGCGATGGGGTCCTTAGTTCAAATCCCACCAAGGACAACATCTGCAAGGAGTTTGTATATTCTCCCCGTATTTGCGTGGGTTTCCTCCTACATACCAAAGACATACTGATAGGAAATTTAAATTGTAAGCCCTATCGAGGACAGTGCCAATAATGTCTGTAAAGCGCTGTGGAATTAATGGCGCTATATAAATGAGTAAGGAGTTTGTATGTTCTCCCCGTGTTTGCGTGGGTTGCTCCCACATTCCAAAGACTTACTGATAGGGAATTTAGATTGTGAGCCCCATCGGGGACAGTGCCAATAATGTCTGTAAAGCGCTGTGGAATTAATGGCGCTATATAAATGAGTAAAATAAATACATACACTGTTTGCTAAACACTCGCACACACCTTTCCTCATACACAAAAAACTCATATAAGCAGCACATACAGCTCCTCTATGTACACTCACACAAACAGATATATATATATATACACAAACACATATACATCAACACAACCCCTGTATACATTACCACATTTTGAAATTCCTTTCAAGAATGTGACTGATCACATGCTGTGAAAGGGCCTTCAGCTACACAGGACGTGCAGTATTCCTGCAGGTCCCAGTTTCATTCTCTCCAGTACAGCACCAATCAGATAGATCAGTGTGGGGCAAGAACAGAGAAAACAGTTCTCTCAGTGATTAGGAAGGATGTTGTCAGCATTCTGCTCATTCAGAATAAGCTGCCTTTAGACTGTAACACATACACTTTTTAGTAAGATTTTTCTTTGCTAAATATGCTAATTATTGTCTAGTTAAGGGTTCCCCAACTCCGGTCCTCAAGGCCCACCAACAGGTCATGTTGTCAGGATTTCCCTTGTATTGTACATGTGATGCAATTCACCTGGGCAATACTGAGGAAATCCTGAAAACATGACCTGTTGGTGACCTTGAGGACCGGAGTTGGGGAGCCCTGGTCTAGTTGATACAGGAGTTAAAAAGTACAATTGTTTACAGAGTCAAAACCTAGAGTTTTAGCATCCTGGGTTCTGTTGTGGTGCCTTTACCATTGATAAGATGTCACATCCTTGCCTATAATTTTAGTATTACTCCAGTAAGCTTTATATGCCTGACAGCCTCTTTATATGGCATGTTGAGATGTAATTAAGTGCCTGAGATCCGTTAAATGCCATTCATGGTGCCCATTTCAGGAGATGGATGGTGAAGGCCACCTCATTTTATACTAATACCTACTAAAAAACAAAGTAGTGTAGGTCAGGCATAGAGAAAATGGAAGTTTTGTAAACACATATTACAACTAGTGTTTAATAGGCTGACCTCACATGTAGAGTATCCATGATATACCTTCCAGCTACTTTATCTAAATTAGAAGCAAATTGTTTGAAGATTACTTCTACCTAAATGGCAGAAAGCGCACCTATCTTGGTGATGGATAGCACAGCTTGAGGGGATATGGAGGTGGCTGTTTTTTTGATAGGTGTATTGTAAACATTTTGCTATTAATTTATGTAAAATTTCAAAGTTTTCTAACTATTAGACACACGTTAATTTTAAACACACCCCCAGGTTTACTTAGTAGAAATATAGGATAAAAACTTTTGCAACTAATTAAAATTTCCCACAGGTATAAATTTGTAGGGGATTTGATAACACTAACTTTACTGCTTAGCGTACTTTTTTTGCAAAAAAAGTATCAACAAAATACCCTGGTTTTGCTAACATCTTTTACTAGCACTTGCTACTTACAGTTACGTATATTTTACAACAGAGTATTTATGCACGTTTGTCATACTGTGTTCTGTTTCTGTGTCTTAGTTCTTGGGTGGTGTGAACAGGGTCTTATTGACCCGTTCAGTTTTTCTGCATGTGTCATGTGTTCTGACTTTACTGCTGTAGGGAAGAATATAGTGGATAGAGATCTAATGTTAGTATTTCTCTGCAGCATGTATATTATACATGTGTACCTTTGCAGCAGGCAGTTTATATGCATTTTCTGGAGCACATGCGTAATCACATCACTACTGCATGCACAGTATATGCACACTAAGCTCTGCTATGCATACGCACATGTCTGCAACATACATACACACATTTCAGTTACACACAGCTGTCTTACATACACACACCTCTCCAACACACACACAGCTCAGCTACATAGAAACACACAGCTCTCCTATGTTCACACACACACCTTTCCTATATAACAGTCAGCTCTCACACGTACACATATACGGTTTTCCCACATTCACATACAGCTCTTCTACTTACACAAACACAGCTACCCAAAAACAAACACGGCTTTGAAACATGCACACACACATATGTGCTACTTACATTGGCACGGTACCTCAGTGGTTAGTCCCTCAGCGATGGGGTCCTTAGTTCAAATCCCACCAAGGACAACATCTGCAAGGAGTTTGTATATTCTCCCCGTATTTGCGTGGGTTTCCTCCTACATACCAAAGACATACTGATAGGAAATTTAAATTGTAAGCCCTATCGAGGACAGTGCCAATAATGTCTGTAAAGCGCTGTGGAATTAATGGCGCTATATAAATGAGTAAGGAGTTTGTATGTTCTCCTCGTGTTTGCGTGGGTTGCTCCCACATTCCAAAGACTTACTGATAGGGAATTTAGATTGTGAGCCCCATCGGGGACAGTGCCAATAATGTCTGTAAAGCGCTGTGGAATTAATGGCGCTATATAAATGAGTAAAATAAATACATACACTGTTTGCTAAACACTCGCACACAGCTTTCCTCATACACAAAAAACTCATATAAGCAGCACATTCAGCTCCTCTATGTACACTCACACAAACAGATATATATATATACACAAACACATATACATCAACACAACCCCTGTATACATTACCACATTTTGAAATTCCTTTCAAGAATGTGACTGATCACATGCTGTGAAAGGGCCTTCAGCTACACAGGACGTGCAGTATTCCTGCAGGTCCCAGTTTCATTCTCTCCAGTACAGCACCAATCAGATTGATCAGTGTGGGGCAAGAACAGAGAAAACAGTTCTCTCAGTGATCAGGAAGGATGTTGTCAGCATTCTGCTCATTCAGAATAAGCTGCCTCTAGAATGTAACACACATACACTTTTTAGTAAGATTTTTCTTTGCTAAATATGCTAATTATTGTCTAGTTAAGGGTTCCCCAACTCCGGTCCTCAAGGCCCACCAACAGGTCATGTTGTCAGGATTTCCCTTGTATTGTACAGGTGATGCAATTCACCTGGGCAATACTGAGGAAATCCTGAAAACATGACCTGTTGGTGTCCTTGAGGACCGGAGTTGGGGAGCCCTGGTCTAGTTAATACAGGAGTTAAAAAGTACAATTGTTTACACAGAGTCAAAACCTAGAGTTTTAGCATCCTGGGTTCTGTTGTGGTGCCTTTACCATTGATAAGATGTCACATCCTTGCCTATAATTTTAGTATTACTCCAGTAAGCTTTATATGCCTGACAGCCTCTTTATATGGCATATTGAGATGTAATTAAGTGCCTGAGACCCGTTAAATGCCATTGATGGTGCCCATTTCAGGAGATGGATGGTGAAGGCCACCTCATTTTATACTAATACCTACTAAAAAACAAAGTAGTGTAGGTCAGGCATAGAGAAAATGGAAGTTTTGTAAACACATATTACAACTAGTGTTTAATAGGCTGACCTCACATGTAGAGTATCCATGATATACCTTCCAGCTACTTTATCTAAATTAGAAGCAAATTGTTTGAAGATTACTTCTACCTAAATGGCAGAAAGCGCACCTATCTTGGTGATGGATAGGACAGCTTGAGGGGATATGGAGGTGGCTGTTTTTTTGATAGGTGTATTGTAAACATTTTGCTATTAATTTATGTAAAATTTCAAAGTTTTCTAACTATTAGACACAAGTTAATTTTAAACACACCCCCAGGTTTACTTAGTAGAAATATAGGATAAAAACTTTTGCAACTAATTAAAATTTCCCACAGGTATAAATTTGTAGGGGATTTGATAACACTAACTTTACTGCTTAGCGTACATTTTTTTGCAAAAAAAGTATCAACAAAATACCCTGGTTTTGCTAACATCTTTTACTAGCACTTGCTACTTACAGTTACGTATATTTTACAACAGAGTATTTATGCACGTTTGTCATACTGTGTTCTGTTTCTGTGTCTTAGTTCTTGGGTGGTGTGAACAGGGTCTTATTGACCCGTTCAGTTTTTGTGCATGTGTCATGTGTTCTGAATTTACTGCTGTAGGGAAGAATATAGTGGATAGAGATCTAATGTTAGTATTTCTCTGCAGCATGTATATTATACATGTGTACCTTTGCAGCAGGCAGTTTATATGCATTTTCTGGAGCACATGCGTAATCACATCACTACTGCATGCACAGTATATGCACACTAAGCTCTGCTATGCATACGCACATGTCTGCAACATACATACACACATTTCAGTTACACACAGCTGTCTTACATACACACACCTCTCCAACACACACACAGCTCAGCTACATAGAAACACACAGCTCTCCTATGTTCACACACACACACCTTTCCTATATAACAGTCAGCTCTCACACGTACACATATACGGTTTTCCCACATTCACATACAGCTCTTCTACTTACACAAACACAGCTACCCAAAAACAAACACGGCTTTGAAACATGCACACACACATATGTGCTACTTACATTGGCACGGTACCTCAGTGGTTAGTCCCTCAGCGATGGGGTCCTTAGTTCAAATCCCACCAAGGACAACATCTGCAAGGAGTTTGTATATTCTCCCCGTATTTGCGTGGGTTTCCTCCTACATACCAAAGACATACTGATAGGAAATTTAAATTGTAAGCCCTATCGAGGACAGTGACAATAATGTCTGGAAAGCGCTGTGGAATTAATGGCGCTATATAAATGAGTAAGGAGTTTGTATGTTCTCCCCGTGTTTGCGTGGGTTGCTCCCACATTCCAAAGACTTACTGATAGGGAATTTAGATTGTGAGCCCCATCGGGGACAGTGCCAATAATGTCTGTAAAGCGCTGTGGAATTAATGGCGCTATATAAATGAGTAAAATAAATACATACACTGTTTGCTAAACACTCGCACACAGCTTTCCTCATACACAAAAAACTCATATAAGCAGCACATACAGCTCCTCTATGTACACTCACACAAACAGATATATATATATACACAAACACATATACATCAACACAACCCCTGTATACATTACCACATTTTGAAATTCCTTTCAAGAATGTGACTGATCACATGCTGTGAAAGGGCCTTCAGCTACACAGGACGTGCAGTATTCCTGCAGATCCCAGTTTCATTCTCTCCAGTACAGCACCAATCAGATTGATCAGTGTGGGGCAAGAACAGAGAAAACAGTTCTCTCAGTGATCAGGAAGGATGTTGTCAGCATTCTGCTCATTCAGAATAAGCTGCCTCTAGACTGTAACACACATACACTTTTTAGTAAGATTTTTCTTTGCTAAATATGCTAATTATTGTCTAGTTAAGGGTTCCCCAACTCCGGTCCTCAAGGCCCACCAACAGGTCATGTTGTCAGGATTTCCCTTGTATTGTACAGGTGATGGAATTCACCTGGGCAATACTGAGGAAATCCTGAAAACATGACCTGTTGGTGACCTTGAGGACCGGAGTTGGGGAGCCCTGGTCTAGTTGATACAGGAGTTAAAAAGTACAATTGTTTACAGAGTCAAAACCTAGAGTTTTAGCATCCTGGGTTCTGTTGTGGTGCCTTTACCATTGATAAGATGTCACATCCTTGCCTATAATTTTAGTATTACTCCAGTAAGCTTTATATGCCTGACAGCCTCTTTATATGGCATATTGAGATGTAATTAAGTGCTTGGTACCCGTTAAATGCCATTGATGGTGCCCATTTCAGGAGATGGATGGTGAAGGCCACCTCATTTTATACTAATACCTACTAAAAAACAAAGTAGTGTAGGTCAGGCATAGAGAAAATGGAAGTTTTGTAAACACATATTACAACTAGTGTTTAATAGGCTGACCTCACATGTAGAGTATCCATGATATACCTTCCAGCTACTTTATCTAAATTAGAAGCAAATTGTTTGAAGATTACTTCTACCTAAATGGCAGAAAGCGCACCTATCTTGGTGATGGATAGGACAGCTTGAGGGGATATGGAGGTGGCTGTTTTTTTGATAGGTGTAATGTAAACATTTTGCTATTAATTTATGTAAAATTTCAAAGTTTTCTAACTATTAGACACACGTTAATTTTAAACACACCCCCAGGTTTACTTAGTAAAAATATAGGATAAAAACTTTTGCAACTAATTAAAATTTCCCACAGGTATAAATTTGTAGGGGATTTGATATCACTAACTTTACTGCTTAGCGTGCATTTTTTTGCAAAAAAACGTATCAACAAAATACCCTGGTTTTGCTAACATCTTTTACTAGCACTTGCTACTTACAGTTACGTATATTTTACAACAGAGTATTTATGCACGTTTGTCATACTGTGTTCTGTTTCTGTGTCTTAGTTCTTGGGTGGTGTGAACAGGGTCTTATTGACCCGTTCAGTTTTTGTGCATGTGTCATGTGTTCTGACTTTACTGCTGTAGGGAAGAATATAGTGGATAGAGATCTAATGTTAGTATTTCTCTGCAGCATGTATATTATACCTGTGTACCTTTGCAGCAGGCAGTTTATATGCATTTTCTGGAGCACATGCATAATCACATCACTACTGCATGCACAGTATATGCACACTAAGCTCTGCTATGCATACGCACATGTCTGCAACATACATACACACATTTCAGTTACACACAGCTGTCTTACATACACACACCTCTCCAACATACACACAGCTCAGCTACATAGAAACACACAGCTCTCCTATGTTCACACACACACACCTTTCCTATATAACAGTCAGCTCTCACACGTACACATATACGGTTTTCCCACATTCACATACAGCTCTTCTACTTACACAAACACAGCTACCCAAAAACAAACACGGCTTTGAAACATGCACACACACATATGTGCTACTTACATTGGCACGGTACCTCAGTGGTTAGTCCCTCAGCGATGGGGTCCTTAGTTCAAATCCCACCAAGGACAACATCTGCAAGGAGTTTGTATATTCTCCCCGTATTTGCGTGGGTTTCCTCCTACATACCAAAGACATACTGATAGGAAATTTAAATTGTAAGCCCTATCGAGGACAGTGCCAATAATGTCTGGAAAGCGCTGTGGAATTAATGGCGCTATATAAATGAGTAAGGAGTTTGTATGTTCTCCCCGTGTTTGCGTGGGTTGCTCCCACATTCCAAAGACTTACTGATAGGGAATTTAGATTGTGAGCCCCATCGGGGACAGTGCCAATAATGTCTGTAAAGCGCTGTGGAATTAATGGCGCTATATAAATGAGTAAAATAAATACATACACTGTTTGCTAAACACTCGCACACAGCTTTCCTCATACCCAAAAAACTCATATAAGCAGCACATACAGCTCCTCTATGTACACTCACACAAACAGATATATATATACACAAACACATATACATCAACACAACCCCTGTATACATTACCACATTTTGAAATTCCTTTCAAGAATGTGACTGATCACATGCTGTGAAAGGGCCTTCAGCTACACAGGACGTGCAGTATTCCTGCAGGTCCCAGTTTCATTCTCTCCAGTACAGCACCAATCAGATTGATCAGTGTGGGGCAAGAACAGAGAAAACAGTTCTCTCAGTGATCAGGAAGGATGTTGTCAGCATTCTGCTCATTCAGAATAAGCTGCCTCTAGAATGTAACACACATACACTTTTTAGTAAGATTTTTCTTTGCTAAATATGCTAATTATTGTCTAGTTAAGGGTTCCCCAACTCCGGTCCTCAAGGCCCACCAACAGGTCATGTTGTCAGGATTTCCCTTGTATTGTACAGGTGATGCAATTCACCTGGGCAATACTGATTAAATCCTGAAAACATGACCTGTTGGTGACCTTGAGGACCGGAGTTGGGGAGCCCTGGTCTAGTTGATACAGGAGTTAAAAAGTACAATTGTTAACACAGAGTCAAAACCTAAAGCTTTAGCATCCTGGGTTCTGTTGTGGTGCCTTTACCATTGATAAGATGTCACATCCTTGCCTATAATTTTAGTATTACTCCAGTTAGCTTTATATGCCTGACAGCCTCTTTATATGGCATATTGAGATGTAATTAAGTGCCTGAGACCCGTTAAATGCCATTGATGGTGCCCATTTCAGGAGATGGATGGTGAAGGCCACCTCATTTTATACTAATACCTACTAAAAAACAAAGTAGTGTAGGTCAGGCATAGAGAAAATGGAAGTTTTGTAAACACATATTACAACTAGTGTTTAATAGGCTGACCTCACATGTAGAGTATCCATGATATACCTTCCAGCTACTTTATCTAAATTAGAAGCAAATTGTTTGAAGGTTACTTCTACCTAAATGGCAGAAAGCGCACCTATCTTGGTGATGGATAGGACAGCTTGAGGGGATATGGAGGTGGCTGTTTTTTTGATAGGTGTATTGTAAACATTTTGCTATTAATTTATGTAAAATTTCAAAGTTTTCTAACTATTAGACACACGTTAATTTTAAACACACCCCCAGGTTTACTTAGTAGAAATATAGGATAAAAACTTTTGCAACTAATTAAAATTTCCCACAGGTATAAATTTGTAGGGGATTTGATAACACTAACTTTACTGCTTAGCGTACATTTTTTTGCAAAAAAAGTATCAACAAAATACCCTGGTTTTGCTAACATCTTTTACTAGCACTTGCTACTTACAGTTACGTATATTTTACAACAGAGTATTTATGCACGTTTGTCATACTGTGTTCTGTTTCTGTGTCTTAGTTCTTGGGTGGTGTGAACAGGGTCTTATTGACCCGTTCAGTTTTTCTGCATGTGTCATGTGTTCTGACTTTACTGCTGTAGGGAAGAATATAGTGGATAGAGATCTAATGTTAGTATTTCTCTGCAGCATGTATATTATACATGTGTACCTTTGCAGCAGGCAGTTTATATGCATTTTCTGGAGCACATGCGTAATCACATCACTACTGCATGCACAGTATATGCACACTAAGCTCTGCTATGCATACGCACATGTCTGCAACATACATACACACATTTCAGTTACACACAGCTGTCTTACATACACACACCTCTCCAACACACACACAGCTCAGCTACATAGAAACACACAGCTCTCCTATGTTCACACACACACCTTTCCTATATAACAGTCAGCTCTCACACGTACACATATACGGTTTTCCCACATTCACATACAGCTCTTCTACTTACACAAACACAGCTACCCAAAAACAAACACGGCTTTGAAACATGCACACACACATATGTGCTACTTACATTGGCACGGTACCTCAGTGGTTAGTCCCTCAGCGATGGGGTCCTTAGTTCAAATCCCACCAAGGACAACATCTGCAAGGAGTTTGTATATTCTCCCCGTATTTGCGTGGGTTTCCTCCTACATACCAAAGACATACTGATAGGAAATTTAAATTGTAAGCCCTATCGAGGACAGTGCCAATAATGTCTGTAAAGCGCTGTGGAATTAATGGCGCTATATAAATGAGTAAGGAGTTTGTATGTTCTCCTCGTGTTTGCGTGGGTTGCTCCCACATTCCAAAGACTTACTGATAGGGAATTTAGATTGTGAGCCCCATCGGGGACAGTGCCAATAATGTCTGTAAAGCGCTGTGGAATTAATGGCGCTATATAAATGAGTAAAATAAATACATACACTGTTTGCTAAACACTCGCACACAGCTTTCCTCATACACAAAAAACTCATATAAGCAGCACATACAGCTCCTCTATGTACACTCACACAAACAGATATATATATATACACAAACACATATACATCAACACAACCCCTGTATACATTACCACATTTTGAAATTCCTTTCAAGAATGTGACTGATCACATGCTGTGAAAGGGCCTTCAGCTACACAGGACGTGCAGTATTCCTGCAGGTCCCAGTTTCATTCTCTCCAGTACAGCACCAATCAGATTGATCAGTGTGGGGCAAGAACAGAGAAATCAGTTCTCTCAGTGATCAGGAAGGATGTTGTCAGCATTCTGCTCATTCAGAATAAGCTGCCTCTAGAATGTAACACACATACACTTTTTAGTAAGATTTTTCTTTGCTAAATATGCTAATTATTGTCTAGTTAAGGGTTCCCCAACTCCGGTCCTCAAGGCCCACCAACAGGTCATGTTGTCAGGATTTCCCTTGTATTGTACAGGTGATGCAATTCACCTGGGCAATACTGATTAAATCCTGAAAACATGACCTGTTGGTGACCTTGAGGACCGGAGTTGGGGAGCCCTGGTCTAGTTGATACAGGAGTTAAAAAGTACAATTGTTAACACAGAGTCAAAACCTAAAGTTTTAGCATCCTGGGTTCTGTTGTGGTGCCTTTACCATTGATAAGATGTCACATCCTTGCCTATAATTTTAGTATTACTCCAGTTAGCTTTATATGCCTGACAGCCTCTTTATATGGCATATTGAGATGTAATTAAGTGCCTGAGACCCGTTAAATGCCATTGATGGTGCCCATTTCAGGAGATGGATGGTGAAGGCCACCTCATTTTATACTAATACCTACTAAAAAACAAAGTAGTGTAGGTCAGGCATAGAGAAAATGGAAGTTTTGTAAACACATATTACAACTAGTGTTTAATAGGCTGACCTCACATGTAGAGTATCCATGATATACCTTCCAGCTACTTTATCTAAATTAGAAGCAAATTGTTTGAAGGTTACTTCTACCTAAATGGCAGAAAGCGCACCTATCTTGGTGATGGATAGGACAGCTTGAGGGGATATGGAGGTGGCTGTTTTTTTGATAGGTGTATTGTAAACATTTTGCTATTAATTTATGTAAAATTTCAAAGTTTTCTAACTATTAGACACACGTTAATTTTAAACACACCCCCAGGTTTACTTAGTAGAAATATAGGATAAAAACTTTTGCAACTAATTAAAATTTCCCACAGGTATAAATTTGTAGGGGATTTGATAACACTAACTTTACTGCTTAGCGTACATTTTTTTGCAAAAAAAGTATCAACAAAATACCCTGGTTTTGCTAACATCTTTTACTAGCACTTGCTACTTACAGTTACGTATATTTTACAACAGAGTATTTATGCACGTTTGTCATACTGTGTTCTGTTTCTGTGTCTTAGTTCTTGGGTGGTGTGAACAGGGTCTTATTGACCCGTTCAGTTTTTGTGCATGTGTCATGTGTTCTGACTTTACTGCTGTAGGGAAGAATATAGTGGATAGAGATCTAATGTTAGTATTTCTCTGCAGCATGTATATTATACATGTGTACCTTTGCAGCAGGCAGTTTATATGCATTTTCTGGAGCACATGCGTAATCACATCACTACTGCATGCACAGTATATGCACACTAAGCTCTGCTATGCATACGCACATGTCTGCAACATACATACACACATTTCAGTTACACACAGCTGTCTTACATACACACACCTCTCCAACACACACACAGCTCAGCTACATAGAAACACACAGCTCTCCTATGTTCACACACACACCTTTCCTATATAACAGTCAGCTCTCACACGTACACATATACGGTTTTCCCACATTCACATACAGCTCTTCTACTTACACAAACACAGCTACCCAAAAACAAACACGGCTTTGAAACATGCACACACACATATGTGCTACTTACATTGGCACGGTACCTCAGTGGTTAGTCCCTCAGCGATGGGGTCCTTAGTTCAAATCCCACCAAGGACAACATCTGCAAGGAGTTTGTATATTCTCCCCGTATTTGCGTGGGTTTCCTCCTACATACCAAAGACATACTGATAGGAAATTTAAATTGTAAGCCCTATCGAGGACAGTGCCAATAATGTCTGTAAAGCGCTGTGGAATTAATGGCGCTATATAAATGAGTAAGGAGTTTGTATGTTCTCCTCGTGTTTGCGTGGGTTGCTCCCACATTCCAAAGACTTACTGATAGGGAATTTAGATTGTGAGCCCCATCGGGGACAGTGCCAATAATGTCTGTAAAGCGCTGTGGAATTAATGGCGCTATATAAATGAGTAAAATAAATACATACACTGTTTGCTAAACACTCGCACACAGCTTTCCTCATACACAAAAAACTCATATAAGCAGCACATACAGCTCCTCTATGTACACTCACACAAACAGATATATATATATACACAAACACATATACATCAACACAACCCCTGTATACATTACCACATTTTGAAATTCCTTTCAAGAATGTGACTGATCACATGCTGTGAAAGGGCCTTCAGCTACACAGAACGTGCAGTATTCCTGCAGGTCCCAGTTTCATTCTCTCCAGTACAGCACCAATCAGATTGATCAGTGTGGGGCAAGAACAGAGAAATCAGTTCTCTCAGTGATCAGGAAGGATGTTGTCAGCATTCTGCTCATTCAGAATAAGCTGCCTCTAGAATGTAACACACATACACTTTTTAGTAAGATTTTTCTTTGCTAAATATGCTAATTATTGTCTAGTTAAGGGTTCCCCAACTCCGGTCCTCAAGGCCCACCAACAGGTCATGTTGTCAGGATTTCCCTTGTATTGTACAGGTGATGCAATTCACCTGGGCAATACTGAGGAAATCCTGAAAACATGACCTGTTGGTGACCTTGAGGACCGGAGTTGGGGAGCCCTGGTCTAGTTAATACAGGAGTTAAAAAGTACAATTGTTTACACAGAGTCAAAACCTAGAGTTTTAGCATCCTGGGTTCTGTTGTGGTGCCTTTACCATTGATAAGATGTCACATCCTTGCCTATAATTTTAGTATTACTCCAGTAAGCTTTATATGCCTGACAGCCTCTTTATATGGCATATTGAGATGTAATTAAGTGCCTGAGACCCGTTAAATGCCATTGATGGTGCCCATTTCAGGAGATGGATGGTGAAGGCCACCTCATTTTATACTAATACCTACTAAAAAACAAAGTAGTGTAGGTCAGGCATAGAGAAAATGGAAGTTTTGTAAACACATATTACAACTAGTGTTTAATAGGCTGACCTCACATGTAGAGTATCCATGATATACCTTCCAGCTACTTTATCTAAATTAGAAGCAAATTGTTTGAAGATTACTTCTACCTAAATGGCAGAAAGCGCACCTATCTTGGTGATGGATAGGACAGCTTGAGGGGATATGGAGGTGGCTGTTTTTTTGATAGGTGTATTGTAAACATTTTGCTATTAATTTATGTAAAATTTCAAAGTTTTCTAACTATTAGACACAAGTTAATTTTAAACACACCCCCAGGTTTACTTAGTAGAAATATAGGATAAAAACTTTTGCAACTAATTAAAATTTCCCACAGGTATAAATTTGTAGGGAATTTGATAACACTAACTTTACTGCTTAGCGTACATTTTTTTGCAAAAAAAGTATCAACAAAAGACCCTGGTTTTGCTAACATCTTTTACTAGCACTTGCTACTTACAGTTACGTATATTTTACAACAGAGTATTTATGCACGTTTGTCATACTGTGTTCTGTTTCTGTGTCTTAGTTCTTGGGTGGTGTGAACAGGGTCTTATTGACCCGTTCAGTTTTTGTGCATGTGTCATGTGTTCTGAATTTACTGCTGTACGGAAGAATATAGTGGATAGAGATCTAATGTTAGTATTTCTCTGCAGCATGTATATTATACATGTGTACCTTTGCAGCAGGCAGTTTATATGCATTTTCTGGAGCACATGCGTAATCACATCACTACTGCATGCACAGTATATGCACACTAAGCTCTGCTATGCATACGCACATGTCTGCAACATACATACACACATTTCAGTTACACACAGCTGTCTTACATACACACACCTCTCCAACACACACACAGCTCAGCTACATAGAAACACACAGCTCTCCTATGTTCACACACACCTTTCCTATATAACAGTCAGCTCTCACACGTACACATATATGGTTTTCCCACATTCACATACAGCTCTTCTACTTACACAAACACAGCTACCCAAAAACAAACACGGCTTTGAAACATGCACACACACATATGTGCTACTTACATTGGCACGGTACCTCAGTGGTTATTCCCTCAGCGATGGGGTCCTTAGTTCAAATCCCACCAAGGACAACATCTGCAAGGAGTTTGTATATTCTCCCCGTATTTGCGTGGGTTTCCTCCTACATACCAAAGACATGCTGATAGGAAATTTAAATTGTAAGCCCTATCGAGGACAGTGCCAATAATGTCTGTAAAGCGCTGTGGAATTAATGGCGCTATATAAATGAGTGAGGAGTTTGTATGTTCTCCCCGTGTTTGCGTGGGTTGCTCCCACATTCCAAAGACTTACTGATAGGGAATTTAGATTGTGAGCCCCATCGGGGACAGTGCCAATAATGTCTGTAAAGCGCTGTGGAATTAATGGCGCTATATAAATGAGTAAAATAATTACATACACTGTTTGCTAAACACTCGCACACACCTTTCCTCATACACAAAAAACTCATATAAGCAGCACATACAGCTCCTCTATGTACACTCACACAAACAGATATATATATATACACAAACACATATACATCAACACAACCCCTGTATACATTACCACATTTTGAAATTCCTTTCAAGAATGTGACTGATCACATGCTGTGAAAGGGCCTTCAGCTACACAGGACGTGCAGTATTCCTGCAGGTCCCAGTTTCATTCTCTCCAGTACAGCACCAATCAGATAGATCAGTGTGGGGCAAGAACAGAGAAAACAGTTCTCTCAGTGATCAGGAAGGATGTTGTCAGCATTCTGCTCATTCAGAATAAGCTGCCTCTAGACTGTAACACACATACACTTTTTAGTAAGATTTTTCTTTGCTAAATATGCTAATTATTGTCTAGTTAAGGGTTCCCCAACTCCGGTCCTCAAGGCCCACCAACAGGTCATGTTGTCAGGATTTCCCTTGTATTGTACAGGTGATGCAATTCACCTGGGCAATACTGAGGAAATCCTGAAAACATGACCTGTTGGTGACCTTGAGGACCGGAGTTGGGGAGCCCTGGTCTAGTTGATACAGGAGTTAAAAAGTACAATTGTTTACAGAGTCAAAACCTAGAGTTTTAGCATCCTGGGTTCTGTTGTGGTGCCTTTACCATTGATAAGATGTCACATCCTTGCCTATAATTTTAGTATTACTCCAGTAAGCTTTATATGCCTGACAGCCTCTTTATATGGCATATTGAGATGTAATTAAGTGCTTGGGACCCGTTAAATGCCATTGATGGTGCCCATTTCAGGAGATGGATGGTGAAGGCCACCTCATTTTATACTAATACCTACTAAAAAACAAAGTAGTGTAGGTCAGGCATAGAGAAAATGGAAGTTTTGTAAACACATATTACAACTAGTGTTTAATAGGCTGACCTCACATGTAGAGTATCCATGATATACCTTCCAGCTACTTTATCTAAATTAGAAGCAAATTGTTTGAAGATTACTTCTACCTAAATGGCAGAAAGCGCACCTATCTTGGTGATGGATAGGACAGCTTGAGGGGATATGGAGGTGGCTGTTTTTTTGATAGGTGTAATGTAAACATTTTGCTATTAATTTATGTAAAATGTCAAAGTTTTCTAACTATTAGACACATGTTAATTTTAAACACACCCCCAGGTTTACTTAGTAAAAATATAGGATAAAAACTTTTGCAACTAATTAAAATTTCCCCACAGGTATAAATTTGTAGGGGATTTGATAACACTAACTTTACTGCTTAGCGTACATTTTTTTGCAAAAAAAGTATCAACAAAATACCCTGGTTTTGCTAACATCTTTTACTAGCACTTGCTACTTACAGTTACGTATATTTTACAACAGAGTATTTATGCACGTTTGTCATACTGTGTTCTGTTTCTGTGTCTTAGTTCTTGGGTGGTGTGAACAGGGTCTTATTGACCCGTTCAGTTTTTGTGCATGTGTCATGTGTTCTGACTTTACTGCTGTAGGGAAGAATATAGTGGATAGAGATCTAATGTTAGTATTTCTCTGCAGCATGTATATTATACATGTGTACCTTTGCAGCAGGCAGTTTATATGCATTTTCTGGAGCACATGCATAATCACATCACTACTGCATGCACAGTATATGCACACTAAGCTCTGCTATGCATACGCACATGTCTGCAACATACATACACACATTTCAGTTACACACAGCTGTCTTACATACACACACCTCTCCAACATACACACAGCTCAGCTACATAGAAACACACAGCTCTCCTATGTTCACACACACCTTTCCTATATAACAGTCAGCTCTCACACGTACACATATACGGTTTTCCCACATTCACATACAGCTCTTCTACTTACACAAACACAGCTACCCAAAAACAAACACGGCTTTGAAACATGCACACACACATATGTGCTACTTACATTGGCACGGTACCTCAGTGGTTAGTCCCTCAGCGATGGGGTCCTTAGTTCAAATCCCACCAAGGACAACATCTGCAAGGAGTTTGTATATTCTCCCCGTATTTGCGTGGGTTTCCTCCTACATACCAAAGACATACTGATAGGAAATTTAAATTGTAAGCCCTATCGAGGACAGTGACAATAATGTCTGGAAAGCTCTGTGGAATTAATGGCGCTATATAAATGAGTAAGGAGTTTGTATGTTCTCCCCGTGTTTGCGTGGGTTGATCCCACATTCCAAAGACTTACTGATAGGGAATTTAGATTGTGAGCCCCATCGGGGACAGTGCCAATAATGTCTGTAAAGCGCTGTGGAATTAATGGCGCTATATAAATGAGTAAAATAAATACATACACTGTTTGCTAAACACTCGCACACAGCTTTCCTCATACACAAAAAACTCATATAAGCAGCACATACAGCTCCTCTATGTACACTCACACAAACAGATATATATATATACACAAACACATATACATCAACACAACCCCTGTATACATTACCACATTTTGAAATTCCTTTCAAGAATGTGACTGATCACATGCTGTGAAAGGGCCTTCAGCTACACAGGACGTGCAGTATTCCTGCAGATCCCAGTTTCATTCTCTCCAGTACAGCACCAATCAGATTGATCAGTGTGGGGCAAGAACAGAGAAAACAGTTCTCTCAGTGATCAGGAAGGATGTTGTCAGCATTCTGCTCATTCAGAATAAGCTGCCTCTAGACTGTAACACACATACACTTTTTAGTAAGATTTTTCTTTGCTAAATATGCTAATTATTGTCTAGTTAAGGGTTCCCCAACTCCGGTCCTCAAGGCCCACCAACAGGTCATGTTGTCAGGATTTCCCTTGTATTGTACAGGTGATGGAATTCACCTGGGCAATACTGAGGAAATCCTGAAAACATGACCTGTTGGTGACCTTGAGGACCGGAGTTGGGGAGCCCTGGTCTAGTTGATACAGGAGTTAAAAAGTACAATTGTTTACAGAGTCAAAACCTAGAGTTTTAGCATCCTGGGTTCTGTTGTGGTGCCTTTACCATTGATAAGATGTCACATCCTTGCCTATAATTTTAGTATTACTCCAGTAAGCTTTATATGCCTGACAGCCTCTTTATATGGCATATTGAGATGTAATTAAGTGCCTGAGACCCGTTAAATGCCATTGATGGTGCCCATTTCAGGAGATGGATGGTGAAGGCCACCTCATTTTATACTAATACCTACTAAAAAACAAAGTAGTGTAGGTCAGGCATAGAGAAAATGGAAGTTTTGTAAACACATATTACAACTAGTGTTTAATAGGCTGACCTCACATGTAGAGTATCCATGATATACCTTCCAGCTACTTTATCTAAATTAGAAGCAAATTGTTTGAAGATTACTTCTACCTAAATGGCAGAAAGCGCACCTATCTTGGTGATGGATAGGACAGCTTGAGGGGATATGGAGGTGGCTGTTTTTTTGATAGGTGTATTGTAAACATTTTGCTATTAATTTATGTAAAATTTCAAAGTTTTCTAACTATTAGACACAAGTTAATTTTAAACACACCCCCAGGTTTACTTAGTAGAAATATAGGATAAAAACTTTTGCAACTAATTAAAATTTCCCACAGGTATAAATTTGTAGGGAATTTGATAACACTAACTTTACTGCTTAGCGTACATTTTTTTGCAAAAAAAGTATCAACAAAAGACCCTGGTTTTGCTAACATCTTTTACTAGCACTTGCTACTTACAGTTACGTATATTTTACAACAGAGTATTTATGCACGTTTGTCATACTGTGTTCTGTTTCTGTGTCTTAGTTCTTGGGTGGTGTGAACAGGGTCTTATTGACCCGTTCAGTTTTTGTGCATGTGTCATGTGTTCTGAATTTACTGCTGTACGGAAGAATATAGTGGATAGAGATCTAATGTTAGTATTTCTCTGCAGCATGTATATTATACATGTGTACCTTTGCAGCAGGCAGTTTATATGCATTTTCTGGAGCACATGCGTAATCACATCACTACTGCATGCACAGTATATGCACACTAAGCTCTGCTATGCATACGCACATGTCTGCAACATACATACACACATTTCAGTTACACACAGCTGTCTTACATACACACACCTCTCCAACACACACACAGCTCAGCTACATAGAAACACACAGCTCTCCTATGTTCACACACACCTTTCCTATATAACAGTCAGCTCTCACACGTACACATATATGGTTTTCCCACATTCACATACAGCTCTTCTACTTACACAAACACAGCTACCCAAAAACAAACACGGCTTTGAAACATGCACACACACATATGTGCTACTTACATTGGCACGGTACCTCAGTGGTTATTCCCTCAGCGATGGGGTCCTTAGTTCAAATCCCACCAAGGACAACATCTGCAAGGAGTTTGTATATTCTCCCCGTATTTGCGTGGGTTTCCTCCTACATACCAAAGACATGCTGATAGGAAATTTAAATTGTAAGCCCTATCGAGGACAGTGCCAATAATGTCTGTAAAGCGCTGTGGAATTAATGGCGCTATATAAATGAGTGAGGAGTTTGTATGTTCTCCCCGTGTTTGCGTGGGTTGCTCCCACATTCCAAAGACTTACTGATAGGGAATTTAGATTGTGAGCCCCATCGGGGACAGTGCCAATAATGTCTGTAAAGCGCTGTGGAATTAATGGCGCTATATAAATGAGTAAAATAATTACATACACTGTTTGCTAAACACTCGCACACACCTTTCCTCATACACAAAAAACTCATATAAGCAGCACATACAGCTCCTCTATGTACACTCACACAAACAGATATATATATATACACAAACACATATACATCAACACAACCCCTGTATACATTACCACATTTTGAAATTCCTTTCAAGAATGTGACTGATCACATGCTGTGAAAGGGCCTTCAGCTACACAGGACGTGCAGTATTCCTGCAGGTCCCAGTTTCATTCTCTCCAGTACAGCACCAATCAGATAGATCAGTGTGGGGCAAGAACAGAGAAAACAGTTCTCTCAGTGATCAGGAAGGATGTTGTCAGCATTCTGCTCATTCAGAATAAGCTGCCTCTAGACTGTAACACACATACACTTTTTAGTAAGATTTTTCTTTGCTAAATATGCTAATTATTGTCTAGTTAAGGGTTCCCCAACTCCGGTCCTCAAGGCCCACCAACAGGTCATGTTGTCAGGATTTCCCTTGTATTGTACAGGTGATGCAATTCACCTGGGCAATACTGAGGAAATCCTGAAAACATGACCTGTTGGTGACCTTGAGGACCGGAGTTGGGGAGCCCTGGTCTAGTTGATACAGGAGTTAAAAAGTACAATTGTTTACAGAGTCAAAACCTAGAGTTTTAGCATCCTGGGTTCTGTTGTGGTGCCTTTACCATTGATAAGATGTCACATCCTTGCCTATAATTTTAGTATTACTCCAGTAAGCTTTATATGCCTGACAGCCTCTTTATATGGCATATTGAGATGTAATTAAGTGCTTGGGACCCGTTAAATGCCATTGATGGTGCCCATTTCAGGAGATGGATGGTGAAGGCCACCTCATTTTATACTAATACCTACTAAAAAACAAAGTAGTGTAGGTCAGGCATAGAGAAAATGGAAGTTTTGTAAACACATATTACAACTAGTGTTTAATAGGCTGACCTCACATGTAGAGTATCCATGATATACCTTCCAGCTACTTTATCTAAATTAGAAGCAAATTGTTTGAAGATTACTTCTACCTAAATGGCAGAAAGCGCACCTATCTTGGTGATGGATAGGACAGCTTGAGGGGATATGGAGGTGGCTGTTTTTTTGATAGGTGTAATGTAAACATTTTGCTATTAATTTATGTAAAATGTCAAAGTTTTCTAACTATTAGACACATGTTAATTTTAAACACACCCCCAGGTTTACTTAGTAAAAATATAGGATAAAAACTTTTGCAACTAATTAAAATTTCCCCACAGGTATAAATTTGTAGGGGATTTGATAACACTAACTTTACTGCTTAGCGTACATTTTTTTGCAAAAAAAGTATCAACAAAATACCCTGGTTTTGCTAACATCTTTTACTAGCACTTGCTACTTACAGTTACGTATATTTTACAACAGAGTATTTATGCACGTTTGTCATACTGTGTTCTGTTTCTGTGTCTTAGTTCTTGGGTGGTGTGAACAGGGTCTTATTGACCCGTTCAGTTTTTGTGCATGTGTCATGTGTTCTGACTTTACTGCTGTAGGGAAGAATATAGTGGATAGAGATCTAATGTTAGTATTTCTCTGCAGCATGTATATTATACATGTGTACCTTTGCAGCAGGCAGTTTATATGCATTTTCTGGAGCACATGCATAATCACATCACTACTGCATGCACAGTATATGCACACTAAGCTCTGCTATGCATACGCACATGTCTGCAACATACATACACACATTTCAGTTACACACAGCTGTCTTACATACACACACCTCTCCAACATACACACAGCTCAGCTACATAGAAACACACAGCTCTCCTATGTTCACACACACCTTTCCTATATAACAGTCAGCTCTCACACGTACACATATACGGTTTTCCCACATTCACATACAGCTCTTCTACTTACACAAACACAGCTACCCAAAAACAAACACGGCTTTGAAACATGCACACACACATATGTGCTACTTACATTGGCACGGTACCTCAGTGGTTAGTCCCTCAGCGATGGGGTCCTTAGTTCAAATCCCACCAAGGACAACATCTGCAAGGAGTTTGTATATTCTCCCCGTATTTGCGTGGGTTTCCTCCTACATACCAAAGACATACTGATAGGAAATTTAAATTGTAAGCCCTATCGAGGACAGTGACAATAATGTCTGGAAAGCTCTGTGGAATTAATGGCGCTATATAAATGAGTAAGGAGTTTGTATGTTCTCCCCGTGTTTGCGTGGGTTGATCCCACATTCCAAAGACTTACTGATAGGGAATTTAGATTGTGAGCCCCATCGGGGACAGTGCCAATAATGTCTGTAAAGCGCTGTGGAATTAATGGCGCTATATAAATGAGTAAAATAAATACATACACTGTTTGCTAAACACTCGCACACAGCTTTCCTCATACACAAAAAACTCATATAAGCAGCACATACAGCTCCTCTATGTACACTCACACAAACAGATATATATATATACACAAACACATATACATCAACACAACCCCTGTATACATTACCACATTTTGAAATTCCTTTCAAGAATGTGACTGATCACATGCTGTGAAAGGGCCTTCAGCTACACAGGACGTGCAGTATTCCTGCAGATCCCAGTTTCATTCTCTCCAGTACAGCACCAATCAGATTGATCAGTGTGGGGCAAGAACAGAGAAAACAGTTCTCTCAGTGATCAGGAAGGATGTTGTCAGCATTCTGCTCATTCAGAATAAGCTGCCTCTAGACTGTAACACACATACACTTTTTAGTAAGATTTTTCTTTGCTAAATATGCTAATTATTGTCTAGTTAAGGGTTCCCCAACTCCGGTCCTCAAGGCCCACCAACAGGTCATGTTGTCAGGATTTCCCTTGTATTGTACAGGTGATGGAATTCACCTGGGCAATACTGAGGAAATCCTGAAAACATGACCTGTTGGTGACCTTGAGGACCGGAGTTGGGGAGCCCTGGTCTAGTTGATACAGGAGTTAAAAAGTACAATTGTTTACAGAGTCAAAACCTAGAGTTTTAGCATCCTGGGTTCTGTTGTGGTGCCTTTACCATTGATAAGATGTCACATCCTTGCCTATAATTTTAGTATTACTCCAGTAAGCTTTATATGCCTGACAGCCTCTTTATATGGCATATTGAGATGTAATTAAGTGCTTGGTACCCGTTAAATGCCATTGATGGTGCCCATTTCAGGAGATGGATGGTGAAGGCCACCTCATTTTATACTAATACCTACTAAAAAACAAAGTAGTGTAGGTCAGGCATAGAGAAAATGGAAGTTTTGTAAACACATATTACAACTAGTGTTTAATAGGCTGACCTCACATGTAGAGTATCCATGATATACCTTCCAGCTACTTTATCTAAATTAGAAGCAAATTGTTTGAAGATTACTTCTACCTAAATGGCAGAAAGCGCACCTATCTTGGTGATGGATAGGACAGCTTGAGGGGATATGGAGGTGGCTGTTTTTTTGATAGGTGTAATGTAAACATTTTGCTATTAATTTATGTAAAATTTCAAAGTTTTCTAACTATTAGACACACGTTAATTTTAAACACACCCCCAGGTTTACTTAGTAAAAATATAGGATAAAAACTTTTGCAACTAATTAAAATTTCCCACAGGTATAAATTTGTAGGGGATTTGATATCACTAACTTTACTGCTTAGCGTGCATTTTTTTGCAAAAAAACGTATCAACAAAATACCCTGGTTTTGCTAACATCTTTTACTAGCACTTGCTACTTACAGTTACTTATATTTTACAACAGAGTATTTATGCACGTTTGTCATACTGTGTTCTGTTTCTGTGTCTTAGTTCTTGGGTGGTGTGAACAGGGTCTTATTGACCCGTTCAGTTTTTGTGCATGTGTCATGTGTTCTGACTTTACTGCTGTAGGGAAGAATATAGTGGATAGAGATCTAATGTTAGTATTTCTCTGCAGCATGTATATTATACATGTGTACCTTTGCAGCAGGCAGTTTATATGCATTTTCTGGAGCACATGCGTAATCACATCACTACTGCATGCACAGTATATGCACACTAAGCTCTGCTATGCATACGCACATGTCTGCAACATACATACACACATTTCAGTTACACACAGCTGTCTTACATACACACACCTCTCCAACACACACACAGCTCAGCTACATAGAAACACACAGCTCTCCTATGTTCACACACACACACCTTTCCTATATAACAGTCAGCTCTCACACGTACACATATACGGTTTTCCCACATTCACATACAGCTCTTCTACTTACACAAACACAGCTACCCAAAAACAAACACGGCTTTGAAACATGCACACACACATATGTGCTACTTACATTGGCACGGTACCTCAGTGGTTATTCCCTCAGCGATGGGGTCCTTAGTTCAAATCCCACCAAGGACAACATCTGCAAGGAGTTTGTATATTCTCCCCGTATTTGCGTGGGTTTCCTCCTACATACCAAAGACATACTGATAGGAAATTTAAATTGTAAGCCCTATCGAGGACAGTGCCAATAATGTCTGTAAAGCGCTGTGGAAGTAATGGCGCTATATAAATGAGTAAGGAGTTTGTATGTTCTCCCCGTGTTTGCGTGGGTTGCTCCCACATTCCAAAGACTTACTGATAGGGAATTTAGATTGTGAGCCCCATCGGGGACAGTGCCAATAATGTCTGTAAAGCGCTGTGGAATTAATGGCGCTATATAAATGAGTAAAATAAATACATACACTGTTTGCTAAACACTCGCACACAGCTTTCCTCATACACAAAAAACTCATATAAGCAGCACATACAGCTCCTCTATGTACACTCACACAAACATATATATATATACACAAACACATATACATCAACACAACCCCTGTATACATTACCACATTTTGAAATTCCTTTCAAGAATGTGACTGATCACATGCTGTGAAAGGGCCTTCAGCTACACAGGACGTGCAGTATTCCTGCAGGTCCCAGTTTCATTCTCTCCAGTACAGCACCAATCAGATAGATCAGTGTGGGGCAAGAACAGAGAAAACAGTTCTCTCAGTGATCAGGAAGGATGTTGTCAGCATTCTGCTCATTCAGAATAAGCTGCCTCTAGAATGTAACACACATACACTTTTTAGTAAGATTTTTCTTTGCTAAATATGCTAATTATTGTCTAGTTAAGGGTTCCCCAACTCCGGTCCTCAAGGCCCACCAACAGGTCATGTTGTCAGGATTTCCCTTGTATTGTACAGGTGATGCAATTCTCCTGGGCAATACTGAGGAAATCCTGAAAACATGACCTGTTGGTGACCTTGAGGACCGGAGTTGGGGAGCCCTGGTCTAGTTGATACAGGAGTTAAAAAGTACAATTGTTTACAGAGTCAAAACCTAGAGTTTTAGCATCCTGGGTTCTGTTGTGGTGCCTTTACCATTGATAAGATGTCACATCCTTGCCTATAATTTTAGTATTACTCCAGTAAGCTTTATATGCCTGACAGCCTCTTTATATGGCATGTTGAGATGTAATTAAGTGCCTGAGATCCGTTAAATGCCATTGATGGTGCCCATTTCAGGAGATGGATGGTGAAGGCCACCTCATTTTATACTAATACCTACTAAAAAACAAAGTAGTGTAGGTCAGGCATAGAGAAAATGGAAGTTTTGTAAACACATATTACAACTAGTGTTTAATAGGCTGACCTCACATGTAGAGTATCCATGATATACCTTCCAGCTACTTTATCTAAATTAGAAGCAAATTGTTTGAAGATTACTTCTACCTAAATGGCAGAAAGCGCACCTATCTTGGTGATGGATAGCACAGCTTGAGGGGATATGGAGGTGGCTGTTTTTTTGATAGGTGTATTGTAAACATTTTGCTATTAATTTATGTAAAATTTCAAAGTTTTCTAACTATTAGACACACGTTAATTTTAAACACACCCCCAGGTTTACTTAGTAGAAATATAGGATAAAAACTTTTGCAACTAATTAAAATTTCCCACAGGTATAAATTTGTAGGGGATTTGATAACACTAACTTTGCTGCTTAGCGTACTTTTTTTGCAAAAAAAGTATCAACAAAATACCCTGGTTTTGCTAACATCTTTTACTAGCACTTGCTACTTACAGTTACGTATATTTTACAACAGAGTATTTATGCACGTTTGTCATACTGTGTTCTGTTTCTGTGTCTTAGTTCTTGGGTGGTGTGAACAGGGTCTTATTGACCCGTTCAGTTTTTCTGCATGTGTCATGTCTTCTGACTTTACTGCTGTAGGGAAGAATATTGTGGATAGAGATCTAATGTTAATATTTCTCTGCAGCATGTATATTATACATGTGTACCTTTGCAGCAGGCAGTTTATATGCATTTTCTGGAGCACATGTGTAATCACATCACTACTGCATGCACAGTATATGCACACTAAGCTCTGCTATGCATACGCACATGTCTGCAACATACATACACACATTTCAGTTACACAGCTGTCTTACACACACCTCTCCAACACACACACAGCTCAGCTACATAGAAACAAACAGCTCTCCTATGTTCACACACACACACCTTTCCTATATAACAGTCAGCTCTCACACGTACACATATACGGTTTTCCCACATTCACATACAGCTCTTCTACTTACACAAACACAGCTACCCAAAAACAAACACGGCTTTGAAACATGCACACACACATATGTGCTACTTACATTGGCACGGTACCTCAGTGGTTAGTCCCTCAGCGATGGGGTCCTTAGTTCAAATCCCACCAAGGACAACATCTGCAAGGAGTTTGTATATTCTCCCCGTATTTGCGTGGGTTTCCTCCTACATACCAAAGACATACTGATAGGAAATTTAAATTGTAAGCCCTATCGAGGACAGTGCCAATAATGTCTGTAAAGCGCTGTGGAATTAATGGCGCTATATAAATGAGTAAGGAGTTTGTATGTTCTCCCCGTGTTTGCGTGGGTTGCTCCCACATTCCAAAGACTTACTGATAGGGAATTTAGATTGTGAGCCCCATCGGGGACAGTGCCAATAATGTCTGTAAAGCGCTGTGGAATTAATGGCGCTATATAAATGAGTAAAATAAATACATACACTGTTTGCTAAACACTCGCACACACCTTTCCTCATACACAAAAAACTCATATAAGCAGCACATACAGCTCCTCTATGTACACTCACACAAACAGATATATATATATATACACAAACACATATACATCAACACAACCCCTGTATACATTACCACATTTTGAAATTCCTTTCAAGAATGTGACTGATCACATGCTGTGAAAGGGCCTTCAGCTACACAGGACGTGCAGTATTCCTGCAGGTCCCAGTTTCATTCTCTCCAGTACAGCACCAATCAGATAGATCAGTGTGGGGCAAGAACAGAGAAAACAGTTCTCTCAGTGATTAGGAAGGATGTTGTCAGCATTCTGCTCATTCAGAATAAGCTGCCTTTAGACTGTAACACATACACTTTTTAGTAAGATTTTTCTTTGCTAAATATGCTAATTATTGTCTAGTTAAGGGTTCCCCAACTCCGGTCCTCAAGGCCCACCAACAGGTCATGTTGTCAGGATTTCCCTTGTATTGTACAGGTGATGCAATTCACCTGGGCAATACTGAGGAAATCCTGAAAACATGACCTGTTGGTGACCTTGAGGACCGGAGTTGGGGAGCCCTGGTCTAGTTGATACAGGAGTTAAAAAGTACAATTGTTTACACAGAGTCAAAACCTAGAGTTTTAGCATCCTGGTTTCTGTTGTGGTGCCTTAACCATTGATAAGATGTCACATCCTTGCCTATAATTTTAGTATTACTCCAGTAAGCTTTATATGCCTGACAGCCTCTTTATATGGCATATTGAGATGTAATTAAGTGCCTGAGACCCGTTAAATGCCATTGATGGTGCCCATTTCAGGAGATGGATGGTGAAGGCCACCTCATTTTATACTAATACCTACTAAAAAACAAAGTAGTGTAGGTCAGGCATAGAGAAAATGGAAGTTTTGTAAACACATATTACAACTAGTGTTTAATAGGCTGACCTCACATGTAGAGTATCCATGATATACCTTCCAGCTACTTTATCTAAATTAGAAGCAAATTGTTTGAAGATTACTTCTACCTAAATGGCAGAAAGCGCACCTATCTTGGTGATGGATAGGACAGCTTGAGGGGATATGGAGGTGGCTGTTTTTTTGATAGGTGTATTGTAAACATTTTGCTACTAATTTATGTAAAATTTCAAAGTTTTCTAACTATTAGACACACGTTAATTTTAAACACACCCCCAGGTTTACTTAGTAGAAATATAGGATAAAAACTTTTGCAACTAATTAAAATTTCCCACAGGTATAAATTTGTAGGGGATTTGATAACACTAACTTTACTGCTTAGCGTACATTTTTTTGCAAAAAAAGTATCAACAAAATACCCTGGTTTTGCTAACATCTTTTACTAGCACTTGCTACTTACAGTTACGTATATTTTACAACAGAGTATTTATGCACGTTTGTCATACTGTGTTCTGTTTCTGTGTCTTAGTTCTTGGGTGGTGTGAACAGGGTCTTATTGACCCGTTCAGTTTTTGTGCATGTGTCATGTGTTCTGACTTTACTGCTGTAGGGAAGAATATAGTGGATAGAGATCTAATGTTAGTATTTCTCTGCAGCATGTATATTATACATGTGTACCTTTGCAGCAGGCAGTTTATATGCATTTTCTGGAGCACATGCGTAATCACATCACTACTGCATGCACAGTATATGCACACTAAGCTCTGCTATGCATACGCACATGTCTGCAACATACATACACACATTTCAGTTACACACAGCTGTCTTACATACACACACCTCTCCAACACACACACAGCTCAGCTACATAGAAACACACAGCTCTCCTATGTTCACACACACACCTTTCCTATATAACAGTCAGCTCTCACACGTACACATATACGGTTTTCCCACATTCACATACAGCTCTTCTACTTACACAAACACAGCTACCCAAAAACAAACACGGCTTTGAAACATGCACACACACATATGTGCTACTTACATTGGCACGGTACCTCAGTGGTTAGTCCCTCAGCGATGGGGTCCTTAGTTCAAATCCCACCAAGGACAACATCTGCAAGGAGTTTGTATATTCTCCC
The DNA here is from genome assembly GCF_039654945.1 of Dendrobates tinctorius. Taxonomy (NCBI): domain Eukaryota; kingdom Metazoa; phylum Chordata; class Amphibia; order Anura; family Dendrobatidae; genus Dendrobates; species Dendrobates tinctorius. The sequence continues at coordinate 7,748,369 of NW_027361880.1, read as the reverse complement.
CGTATTTGCGTGGGTTTCCTCCTACATACCAAAGACATACTGATAGGAAATTTAAATTGTAAGCCTTATCGAGGACAGTGCCAATAATGTCTGTAAAGCGCTGTGGAATTAATGGCGCTATATAAATGAGTAAGGAGTTTGTATGTTCTCCCCGTGTTTGCGTGGGTTGCTCCCACATTCCAAAGACTTACTGATAGGGAATTTAGATTGTGAGCCCCATCGGGGACAGTGCCAATAATGTCTGTAAAGCGCTGTGGAATTAATGGCGCTATATAAATGAGTAAAATAAATACATACACTGTTTGCTAAACACTCGCACACAGCTTTCCTCATACACAAAAAACTCATAATCAGCACATACAGCTCCTCTATGTACACTCACACAAACAGATATATATACACAAACACATATACATCAACACAACCCCTGTATACATTACCACATTTTGAAATTCCTTTCAAGAATGTGACTGATCACATGCTGTGAAAGGGCCTTCAGCTACACAGGACGTGCAGTATTCCTGCAGGTCCTAGTTTCATTCTCTCCAGTACAGCACCAATCAGATAGATCAGTGTGGGGCAAGAACAGAGAAAACAGTTCTCTCAGTGATCAGGAAGGATGTTGTCAGCATTCTGCTCATTCAGAATAAGCTGCCTCTAGAATGTAACACACATACACTTTTTAGTAAGATTTTTCTTTGCTAAATATGCTAATTATTGTCTAGTTAAGGGTTCCCCAACTCCGGTCCTCAAGGCCCACCAACAGGTCGTGTTGTCAGGATTTCCCTTGTATTGTACAGGTGATGCAATTCACCTGGGCAATACTGAGGAAATCCTGAAAACATGACCTGTTGGTGACCTTGAGGACCGGAGTTGGGGAGCCCTGGTCTAGTTGATACAGGAGTTAAAAAGTACAATTGTTTACACAGAGTCAAAACCTTGAGTTTTAGCATCATGGGTTCTGTTGTGGTGCCTTTACCATTGATAAGATGTCACATCCTTGCCTATAATTTTAGTATTACTCCAGTAAGCTTTATATGCCTGACAGCCTCTTTATATGGCATATTGAGATGTAATTAAGTGCCTGAGACCCGTTAAATGCCATTGATGGTGCCCATTTCAGGAGATGGATGGTGAAGGCCACCTCATTTTATACTAATACCTACTAAAAAACAAAGTAGTGTAGGTCAGGCATAGAGAAAATGGAAGTTTTGTAAACACATATTACAACTAGTGTTTAATAGGCTGACCTCACATGTAGAGTATCCATGATATACCTTCCAGCTACTTTATCTAAATTAGAAGCAAATTGTTTGAAGATTACTTCTACCTAAATGGCAGAAAGCGCACCTATCTTGGTGATGGATAGGACAGCTTGAGGGGATATGGAGGTGGCTGTTTTTTTGATAGGTGTATTGTAAACATTTTGCTATTAATTTATGTAAAATTTCAAAGTTTTCTAACTATTAGACACATGTTAATTTTAAACACACCCCCAGGTTTACTTAGTAGAAATATAGGATAAAAACTTTTGCAACTAATTAAAATTTCCCACAGGTATAAATTTGTAGGGGATTTGATAACACTAACTTTACTGCTTAGCGTACATTTTTTTGCAAAAAAAGTATCAACAAAATACCCTGGTTTTGCTAACATCTTTTACTAGCACTTGCTACTTACAGTTACGTATAATTTACAACAGAGTATTTATGCACGTTTGTCATACTGTGTTCTGTTTCTGTGTCTTAGTTCTTGGGTGGTGTGAACAGGGTCTTATTGACCCGTTCAGTTTTTGTGCATGTGTCATGTGTTCTGACTTTACTGCTGTAGGGAAGAATATAGTGGATAGAGATCTAATGTTAGTATTTCTCTGCAGCATGTATATTATACATGTGTACCTTTGCAGCAGGCAGTTTATATGCATTTTCTGGAGCACATGCGTAATCACATCACTACTGCATGCACAGTATATGCACACTAAGCTCTGCTATGCATACGCACATGTCTGCAACATACATACACACATTTCAGTTACACACAGCTGTCTTACATACACACACCTCTCCAACACACACACAGCTCAGCTACATAGAAACAGCTCTCCTATGTTCACACACACACCTTTCCTATATAACAGTCAGCTCTCACACGTACACATATACGGTTTTCCCACATTCACATACAGCTCTCCTACTTACACAAACACAGCTACCCAAAAACAAACACGGCTTTGAAACATGCACACACACATATGTGCTACTTACATTGGCACGGTACCTCAGTGGTTAGTCCCTCAGCGATGGGGTCCTTAGTTCAAATCCCACCAAGGACAACATCTGCAAGGAGTTTGTATATTCTCCCCGTATTTGCGTGGGTTTCCTCCTACATACCAAAGACATACTGATAGGAAATTTAAATTGTAAGCCCTATCGAGGACAGTGCCAATAATGTCTGTAAAGCGCTGTGGAATTAATGGCGCTATATAAATGAGTAAGGAGTATGTATGTTCTCCCCGTGTTTGCGTGGGTTGCTCCCACATTCTAAAGACTTACTGATAGGGAATTTAGATTGTGAGCCCCATCGGGGACAGTGCCAATAATGTCTGTAAAGCGCTGTGGAATTAATGGCGCTATATAAATGAGTAAAATAAATACATACACTGTTTGCTAAACACTCGCACACAGCTTTCCTCATACACAAAAAACTCATATAGGCAGCACATACAGCTCCTCTATGTACACTCACACAAACAGATATATATATACACAAACACATATACATCAACACAACCCCTGTATACATTACCAGATTTTGAAATTCCTTTCAAGAATGTGACTGATCACATGCTGTGAAAGGGCCTTCAGCTACACAGGACGTGCAGTATTCCTGCAGGTCCTAGTTTCATTCTCTCCAGTACAGCACCAATCAGATAGATCAGTGTGGGGCAAGAACAGAGAAAACAGTTCTCTCAGTGATCAGGAAGGATGTTGTCAGCATTCTGCTCATTCAGAATAAGCTGCCTCTAGAATGTAACACACATACACTTTTTAGTAAGATTTTTCTTTGGTAAATATGCTAATTATTGTCTAGTTAAGGGTTCCCCAACTCCGGTCCTCAAGGCCCACCAACAGGTCATGTTGTCAGGATTTCCCTTGTATTGTACAGGTGATGCAATTCACCTGGGCAATACTGAGGAAATCCTGAAAACATGACCTGTTGGTGACCTTGAGGACCGGAGTTGGGGAGCCCTGGTCTAGTTGATACAGGAGTTAAAAAGTACAATTGTTTACACAGAGTCAAAACCTAGAGTTTTAGCATCCTGGGTTCTGTTGTGGTGCCTTTACCATTGATAAGATGTCACATCCTTGCCTATAATTTTAGTATTACTCCAGTAAGCTTTATATGCCTGACAGCCTCTTTATATGGCATATTGAGATGTAATTAAGTGCCTGAGACCCGTTAAATGCCATTGATGGTGCCCATTTCAGGAGATGGATGGTGAAGGCCACCTCATTTTATACTAATACCTACTAAAAAACAAAGTAGTGTAGGTCAGGCATAGAGAAAATGGAAGTTTTGTAAACACATATTACAACTAGTGTTTAATAGGCTGACCTCACATGTAGAGTATCCATGATATACCTTCCAGCTACTTTATCTAAATTAGAAGCAAATTGTTTGAAGATTACTTCTACCTAAATGGCAGAAAGCGCACCTATCTTGGTGATGGATAGGACAGCTTGAGGGGATATGGAGGTGGCTGTTTTTTTGATAGGTGTATTGTAAACATTTTGCTATTAATTTATGTAAAATTTCAAAGTTTTCTAACTATTAGACACACGTTAATTTTAAACACCCCCCCAGGTTTACTTAGTAGAAATATAGGATAAAAACTTTTGCAACTAATTAAAATTTCCCACAGGTATAAATTTGTAGGGGATTTGATAACACTAACTTTACTGCTTAGCGTACATTTTTTTGCAAAAAAAGTATCAACAAAATACCCTGGTTTTGCTAACATCTTTTACTAGCACTTGCTACTTACAGTTACGTATATTTTACAACAGAGTATTTATGCACGTTTGTCATACTGTGTTCTGTTTCTGTGTCTTAGTTCTTGGGTGGTGTGAACAGGGTCTTATTGACCCGTTCAGTTTTTGTGCATGTGTCATGTGTTCTGACTTTACTGCTGTAGGGAAGAATATAGTGGATAGAGATCTAATGTTAGTATTTCTCTGCAGCATGTATATTATACATGTGTACCTTTGCAGCAGGCAGTTTATATGCATTTTCTGGAGCACATGCGTAATCACATCACTACTGCATGCACAGTATATGCACACTAAGCTCTGCTATGCATACGCACATGTCTGCAACATACATACACACATTTCAGTTACACACAGCTGTCTTACATACACACACCTCTCCAACACACACACAGCTCAGCTACATAGAAACAAACAGCTCTCCTATGTTCACACACACACACCTTTCCTATATAACAGTCAGCTCTCACACGTACACATATACGGTTTTCCCACATTCACATACAGCTCTTCTACTTACACAAACACAGCTACCCAAAAACAAACACGGCTTTGAAACATGCACACACACATATGTGCTACTTACATTGGCACGGTACCTCAGTGGTTAGTCCCTCAGCGATGGGGTCCTTAGTTCAAATCCCACCAAGGACAACATCTGCAAGGAGTTTGTATATTCTCCCCGTATTTGCGTGGGTTTCCCCCTACATACCAAAGACATACTGATAGGAAATTTAAATTGTAAGCCCTATCGAGGACAGTGCCAATAATGTCTGTAAAGCGCTGTGGAATTAATGGCGCTATATAAATGAGTAAGGAGTTTGTATGTTCTCCCCGTGTTTGCGTGGGTTGCTCCCACATTCCAAAGACTTACTGATAGGGAATTTAGATTGTGAGCCCCATCGGGGACAGTGCCAATAATGTCTGTAAAGCGCTGTGGAATTAATGGCGCTATATAAATGAGTAAAATAAATACATACACTGTTTGCTAAACACTCGCACACAGCTTTCCTCATACACAAAAAACTCATAAGCAGCACATACAGCTCCTCTATGTACACTCACACAAACATATATATATATACACAAACACATATACATCAACACAACCCCTGTATACATTACCACATTTTGAAATTCCTTTCAAGAATGTGACTGATCACATGCTGTGAAAGGGCCTTCAGCTACACAGGACGTGCAGTATTCCTGCAGGTCCCAGTTTCATTCTCTCCAGTACAGCACCAATCAGATAGATCAGTGTGGGGCAAGAACAGAGAAAACAGTTCTCTCAGTGATCAGGAAGGATGTTAGCATTCTGCTCATTCAGAATAAGCTGCCTCTAGAATGTAACACACATACACTTTTTAGTAAGATTTTTCTTTGCTAAATATGCTAATTATTGTCTAGTTAAGGGTTCCCCAACTCCGGTCCTCAAGGCCCACCAACAGGTCATGTTGTCAGGATTTCCCTTGTATTGTACAGGTGATGCAATTCTCCTGGGCAATACTGAGGAAATCCTGAAAACATGACCTGTTGGTGACCTTGAGGACCGGAGTTGGGGAGCCCTGGTCTAGTTGATACAGGAGTTAAAAAGTACAATTGTTTACAGAGTCAAAACCTAGAGTTTTAGCATCCTGGGTTCTGTTGTGGTGCCTTTACCATTGATAAGATGTCACATCCTTGCCTATAATTTTAGTATTACTCCAGTAAGCTTTATATGCCTGACAGCCTCTTTATATGGCATGTTGAGATGTAATTAAGTGCCTGAGATCCGTTAAATGCCATTCATGGTGCCCATTTCAGGAGATGGATGGTGAAGGCCACCTCATTTTATACTAATACCTACTAAAAAACAAAGTAGTGTAGGTCAGGCATAGAGAAAATGGAAGTTTTGTAAACACATATTACAACTAGTGTTTAATAGGCTGACCTCACATGTAGAGTATCCATGATATACCTTCCAGCTACTTTATCTAAATTAGAAGCAAATTGTTTGAAGATTACTTCTACCTAAATGGCAGAAAGCGCACCTATCTTGGTGATGGATAGCACAGCTTGAGGGGATATGGAGGTGGCTGTTTTTTTGATAGGTGTATTGTAAACATTTTGCTATTAATTTATGTAAAATTTCAAAGTTTTCTAACTATTAGACACACGTTAATTTTAAACACACCCCCAGGTTTACTTAGTAGAAATATAGGATAAAAACTTTTGCAACTAATTAAAATTTCCCACAGGTATAAATTTGTAGGGGATTTGATAACACTAACTTTACTGCTTAGCGTACTTTTTTTGCAAAAAAAGTATCAACAAAATACCCTGGTTTTGCTAACATCTTTTACTAGCACTTGCTACTTACAGTTACGTATATTTTACAACAGAGTATTTATGCACGTTTGTCATACTGTGTTCTGTTTCTGTGTCTTAGTTCTTGGGTGGTGTGAACAGGGTCTTATTGACCCGTTCAGTTTTTCTGCATGTGTCATGTCTTCTGACTTTACTGCTGTAGGGAAGAATATTGTGGATAGAGATCTAATGTTAATATTTCTCTGCAGCATGTATATTATACATGTGTACCTTTGCAGCAGGCAGTTTATATGCATTTTCTGGAGCACATGCGTAATCACATCACTACTGCATGCACAGTATATGCACACTAAGCTCTGCTATGCATACGCACATGTCTGCAACATACATACACACATTTCAGTTACACACAGCTGTCTTACATACACACACCTCTCCAACACACACACAGCTCAGCTACATAGAAACACACAGCTCTCCTATGTTCACACACACACACCTTTCCTATATAACAGTCAGCTCTCACACGTACACATATACGGTTTTCCCACATTCACATACAGCTCTTCTACTTACACAAACACAGCTACCCAAAAACAAACACGGCTTTGAAACATGCACACACACATATGTGCTACTTACATTGGCACGGTACCTCAGTGGTTAGTCCCTCAGCGATGGGGTCCTTAGTTCAAATCCCACCAAGGACAACATCTGCAAGGAGTTTGTATATTCTCCCCGTATTTGCGTGGGTTTCCTCCTACATACCAAAGACATACTGATAGGAAATTTAAATTGTAAGCCCTATCGAGGACAGTGCCAATAATGTCTGTAAAGCGCTGTGGAATTAATGGCGCTATATAAATGAGTAAGGAGTTTGTATGTTCTCCCCGTGTTTGCGTGGGTTGCTCCCACATTCCAAAGACTTACTGATAGGGAATTTAGATTGTGAGCCCCATCGGGGACAGTGCCAATAATGTCTGTAAAGCGCTGTGGAATTAATGGCGCTATATAAATGAGTAAAATAAATACATACACTGTTTGCTAAACACTCGCACACACCTTTCCTCATACACAAAAAACTCATATAAGCAGCACATACAGCTCCTCTATGTACACTCACACAAACAGATATATATATATACACAAACACATATACATCAACACAACCCCTGTATACATTACCACATTTTGAAATTCCTTTCAAGAATGTGACTGATCACATGCTGTGAAAGGGCCTTCAGCTACACAGGACGTGCAGTATTCCTGCAGGTCCCAGTTTCATTCTCTCCAGTACAGCACCAATCAGATTGATCAGTGTGGGGCAAGAACAGAGAAAACAGTTCTCTCAGTGATCAGGAAGGATGTTGTCAGCATTCTGCTCATTCAGAATAAGCTGCCTCTAGAATGTAACACACATACACTTTTTAGTAAGATTTTTCTTTGCTAAATATGCTAATTATTGTCTAGTTAAGGGTTCCCCAACTCCGGTCCTCAAGGCCCACCAACAGGTCATGTTGTCAGGATTTCCCTTGTATTGTACAGGTGATGCAATTCACCTGGGCAATACTGAGGAAATCCTGAAAACATGACCTGTTGGTGTCCTTGAGGACCGTAGTTGGGGAGCCCTGGTCTAGTTAATACAGGAGTTAAAAAGTACAATTGTTTACACAGAGTCAAAACCTAGAGTTTTAGCATCCTGGGTTCTGTTGTGGTGCCTTTACCATTGATAAGATGTCACATCCTTGCCTATAATTTTAGTATTACTCCAGTAAGCTTTATATGCCTGACAGCCTCTTTATATGGCATATTGAGATGTAATTAAGTGCCTGAGACCCGTTAAATGCCATTGATGGTGCCCATTTCAGGAGATGGATGGTGAAGGCCACCTCATTTTATACTAATACCTACTAAAAAACAAAGTAGTGTAGGTCAGGCATAGAGAAAATGGAAGTTTTGTAAACACATATTACAACTAGTGTTTAATAGGCTGACCTCACATGTAGAGTATCCATGATATACCTTCCAGCTACTTTATCTAAATTAGAAGCAAATTGTTTGAAGATTACTTCTACCTAAATGGCAGAAAGCGCACCTATCTTGGTGATGGATAGGACAGCTTGAGGGGATATGGAGGTGGCTGTTTTTTTGATAGGTGTAATGTAAACATTTTGCTATTAATTTATGTAAAATTTCAAAGTTTTCTAACTATTAGACACACGTTAATTTTAAACACACCCCCAGGTTTACTTAGTAAAAATATAGGATAAAAACTTTTGCAACTAATTAAAATTTCCCACAGGTATAAATTTGTAGGGGATTTGATATCACTAACTTTACTGCTTAGCGTGCATTTTTTTGCAAAAAAACGTATCAACAAAATACCCTGGTTTTGCTAACATCTTTTACTAGCACTTGCTACTTACAGTTACGTATATTTTACAACAGAGTATTTATGCACGTTTGTCATACTGTGTTCTGTTTCTGTGTCTTAGTTCTTGGGTGGTGTGAACAGGGTCTTATTGACCCGTTCAGTTTTTGTGCATGTGTCATGTGTTCTGACTTTACTGCTGTAGGGAAGAATATAGTGGATAGAGATCTAATGTTAGTATTTCTCTGCAGCATGTATATTATACCTGTGTACCTTTGCAGCAGGCAGTTTATATGCATTTTCTGGAGCACATGCATAATCACATCACTACTGCATGCACAGTATATGCACACTAAGCTCTGCTATGCATACGCACATGTCTGCAACATACATACACACATTTCAGTTACACACAGCTGTCTTACATACACACACCTCTCCAACATACACACAGCTCAGCTACATAGAAACACACAGCTCTCCTATGTTCACACACACACACCTTTCCTATATAACAGTCAGCTCTCACACGTACACATATACGGTTTTCCCACATTCACATACAGCTCTTCTACTTACACAAACACAGCTACCCAAAAACAAACACGGCTTTGAAACATGCACACACACATATGTGCTACTTACATTGGCACGGTACCTCAGTGGTTAGTCCCTCAGCGATGGGGTCCTTAGTTCAAATCCCACCAAGGACAACATCTGCAAGGAGTTTGTATATTCTCCCCGTATTTGCGTGGGTTTCCTCCTACATACCAAAGACATACTGATAGGAAATTTAAATTGTAAGCCCTATCGAGGACAGTGCCAATAATGTCTGGAAAGCGCTGTGGAATTAATGGCGCTATATAAATGAGTAAGGAGTTTGTATGTTCTCCCCGTGTTTGCGTGGGTTGCTCCCACATTCCAAAGACTTACTGATAGGGAATTTAGATTGTGAGCCCCATCGGGGACAGTGCCAATAATGTCTGTAAAGCGCTGTGGAATTAATGGCGCTATATAAATGAGTAAAATAAATACATACACTGTTTGCTAAACACTCGCACACAGCTTTCCTCATACCCAAAAAACTCATATAAGCAGCACATACAGCTCCTCTATGTACACTCACACAAACAGATATATATATACACAAACACATATACATCAACACAACCCCTGTATACATTACCACATTTTGAAATTCCTTTCAAGAATGTGACTGATCACATGCTGTGAAAGGGCCTTCAGCTACACAGGACGTGCAGTATTCCTGCAGGTCCCAGTTTCATTCTCTCCAGTACAGCACCAATCAGATTGATCAGTGTGGGGCAAGAACAGAGAAAACAGTTCTCTCAGTGATCAGGAAGGATGTTGTCAGCATTCTGCTCATTCAGAATAAGCTGCCTCTAGAATGTAACACACATACACTTTTTAGTAAGATTTTTCTTTGCTAAATATGCTAATTATTGTCTAGTTAAGGGTTCCCCAACTCCGGTCCTCAAGGCCCACCAACAGGTCATGTTGTCAGGATTTCCCTTGTATTGTACAGGTGATGCAATTCACCTGGGCAATACTGATTAAATCCTGAAAACATGACCTGTTGGTGACCTTGAGGACCGGAGTTGGGGAGCCCTGGTCTAGTTGATACAGGAGTTAAAAAGTACAATTGTTAACACAGAGTCAAAACCTAAAGTTTTAGCATCCTGGGTTCTGTTGTGGTGCCTTTACCATTGATAAGATGTCACATCCTTGCCTATAATTTTAGTATTACTCCAGTTAGCTTTATATGCCTGACAGCCTCTTTATATGGCATATTGAGATGTAATTAAGTGCCTGAGACCCGTTAAATGCCATTGATGGTGCCCATTTCAGGAGATGGATGGTGAAGGCCACCTCATTTTATACTAATACCTACTAAAAAACAAAGTAGTGTAGGTCAGGCATAGAGAAAATGGAAGTTTTGTAAACACATATTACAACTAGTGTTTAATAGGCTGACCTCACATGTAGAGTATCCATGATATACCTTCCAGCTACTTTATCTAAATTAGAAGCAAATTGTTTGAAGGTTACTTCTACCTAAATGGCAGAAAGCGCACCTATCTTGGTGATGGATAGGACAGCTTGAGGGGATATGGAGGTGGCTGTTTTTTTGATAGGTGTATTGTAAACATTTTGCTATTAATTTATGTAAAATTTCAAAGTTTTCTAACTATTAGACACACGTTAATTTTAAACACACCCCCAGGTTTACTTAGTAGAAATATAGGATAAAAACTTTTGCAACTAATTAAAATTTCCCACAGGTATAAATTTGTAGGGGATTTGATAACACTAACTTTACTGCTTAGCGTACATTTTTTTGCAAAAAAAGTATCAACAAAATACCCTGGTTTTGCTAACATCTTTTACTAGCACTTGCTACTTACAGTTACGTATATTTTACAACAGAGTATTTATGCACGTTTGTCATACTGTGTTCTGTTTCTGTGTCTTAGTTCTTGGGTGGTGTGAACAGGGTCTTATTGACCCGTTCAGTTTTTGTGCATGTGTCATGTGTTCTGACTTTACTGCTGTAGGGAAGAATATAGTGGATAGAGATCTAATGTTAGTATTTCTCTGCAGCATGTATATTATACATGTGTACCTTTGCAGCAGGCAGTTTATATGCATTTTCTGGAGCACATGCGTAATCACATCACTACTGCATGCACAGTATATGCACACTAAGCTCTGCTATGCATACGCACATGTCTGCAACATACATACACACATTTCAGTTACACACAGCTGTCTTACATACACACACCTCTCCAACACACACACAGCTCAGCTACATAGAAACACACAGCTCTCCTATGTTCACACACACACCTTTCCTATATAACAGTCAGCTCTCACACGTACACATATACGGTTTTCCCACATTCACATACAGCTCTTCTACTTACACAAACACAGCTACCCAAAAACAAACACGGCTTTGAAACATGCACACACACATATGTGCTACTTACATTGGCACGGTACCTCAGTGGTTAGTCCCTCAGCGATGGGGTCCTTAGTTCAAATCCCACCAAGGACAACATCTGCAAGGAGTTTGTATATTCTCCCCGTATTTGCGTGGGTTTCCTCCTACATACCAAAGACATACTGATAGGAAATTTAAGTTGTAAGCCCTATCGAGGACAGTGCCAATAATGTCTGTAAAGCGCTGTGGAATTAATGGCGCTATATAAATGAGTAAGGAGTTTGTATGTTCTCCTCGTGTTTGCGTGGGTTGCTCCCACATTCCAAAGACTTACTGATAGGGAATTTAGATTGTGAGCCCCATCGGGGACAGTGCCAATAATGTCTGTAAAGCGCTGTGGAATTAATGGCGCTATATAAATGAGTAAAATAAATACATACACTGTTTGCTAAACACTCGCACACAGCTTTCCTCATACACAAAAAACTCATATAAGCAGCACATACAGCTCCTCTATGTACACTCACACAAACAGATATATATATATACACAAACACATATACATCAACACAACCCCTGTATACATTACCACATTTTGAAATTCCTTTCAAGAATGTGACTGATCACATGCTGTGAAAGGGCCTTCAGCTACACAGGACGTGCAGTATTCCTGCAGGTCCCAGTTTCATTCTCTCCAGTACAGCACCAATCAGATTGATCAGTGTGGGGCAAGAACAGAGAAATCAGTTCTCTCAGTGATCAGGAAGGATGTTGTCAGCATTCTGCTCATTCAGAATAAGCTGCCTCTAGAATGTAACACACATACACTTTTTAGTAAGATTTTTCTTTGCTAAATATGCTAATTATTGTCTAGTTAAGGGTTCCCCAACTCCGGTCCTCAAGGCCCACCAACAGGTCATGTTGTCAGGATTTCCCTTGTATTGTACAGGTGATGCAATTCACCTGGGCAATACTGAGGAAATCCTGAAAACATGACCTGTTGGTGACCTTGAGGACCGGAGTTGGGGAGCCCTGGTCTAGTTAATACAGGAGTTAAAAAGTACAATTGTTTACACAGAGTCAAAACCTAGAGTTTTAGCATCCTGGGTTCTGTTGTGGTGCCTTTACCATTGATAAGATGTCACATCCTTGCCTATAATTTTAGTATTACTCCAGTAAGCTTTATATGCCTGACAGCCTCTTTATATGGCATATTGAGATGTAATTAAGTGCCTGAGACCCGTTAAATGCCATTGATGGTGCCCATTTCAGGAGATGGATGGTGAAGGCCACCTCATTTTATACTAATACCTACTAAAAAACAAAGTAGTGTAGGTCAGGCATAGAGAAAATGGAAGTTTTGTAAACACATATTACAACTAGTGTTTAATAGGCTGACCTCACATGTAGAGTATCCATGATATACCTTCCAGCTACTTTATCTAAATTAGAAGCAAATTGTTTGAAGATTACTTCTACCTAAATGGCAGAAAGCGCACCTATCTTGGTGATGGATAGGACAGCTTGAGGGGATATGGAGGTGGCTGTTTTTTTGATAGGTGTATTGTAAACATTTTGCTATTAATTTATGTAAAATTTCAAAGTTTTCTAACTATTAGACACAAGTTAATTTTAAACACACCCCCAGGTTTACTTAGTAGAAATATAGGATAAAAACTTTTGCAACTAATTAAAATTTCCCACAGGTATAAATTTGTAGGGAATTTGATAACACTAACTTTACTGCTTAGCGTACATTTTTTTGCAAAAAAAGTATCAACAAAAGACCCTGGTTTTGCTAACATCTTTTACTAGCACTTGCTACTTACAGTTACGTATATTTTACAACAGAGTATTTATGCACGTTTGTCATACTGTGTTCTGTTTCTGTGTCTTAGTTCTTGGGTGGTGTGAACAGGGTCTTATTGACCCGTTCAGTTTTTGTGCATGTGTCATGTGTTCTGAATTTACTGCTGTACGGAAGAATATAGTGGATAGAGATCTAATGTTAGTATTTCTCTGCAGCATGTATATTATACATGTGTACCTTTGCAGCAGGCAGTTTATATGCATTTTCTGGAGCACATGCGTAATCACATCACTACTGCATGCACAGTATATGCACACTAAGCTCTGCTATGCATACGCACATGTCTGCAACATACATACACACATTTCAGTTACACACAGCTGTCTTACATACACACACCTCTCCAACACACACACAGCTCAGCTACATAGAAACACACAGCTCTCCTATGTTCACACACACCTTTCCTATATAACAGTCAGCTCTCACACGTACACATATATGGTTTTCCCACATTCACATACAGCTCTTCTACTTACACAAACACAGCTACCCAAAAACAAACACGGCTTTGAAACATGCACACACACATATGTGCTACTTACATTGGCACGGTACCTCAGTGGTTATTCCCTCAGCGATGGGGTCCTTAGTTCAAATCCCACCAAGGACAACATCTGCAAGGAGTTTGTATATTCTCCCCGTATTTGCGTGGGTTTCCTCCTACATACCAAAGACATGCTGATAGGAAATTTAAATTGTAAGCCCTATCGAGGACAGTGCCAATAATGTCTGTAAAGCGCTGTGGAATTAATGGCGCTATATAAATGAGTGAGGAGTTTGTATGTTCTCCCCGTGTTTGCGTGGGTTGCTCCCACATTCCAAAGACTTACTGATAGGGAATTTAGATTGTGAGCCCCATCGGGGACAGTGCCAATAATGTCTGTAAAGCGCTGTGGAATTAATGGCGCTATATAAATGAGTAAAATAATTACATACACTGTTTGCTAAACACTCGCACACACCTTTCCTCATACACAAAAAACTCATATAAGCAGCACATACAGCTCCTCTATGTACACTCACACAAACAGATATATATATATACACAAACACATACATCAACACAACCCCTGTATACATTACCACATTTTGAAATTCCTTTCAAGAATGTGACTGATCACATGCTGTGAAAGGGCCTTCAGCTACACAGGACGTGCAGTATTCCTGCAGGTCCCAGTTTCATTCTCTCCAGTACAGCACCAATCAGATAGATCAGTGTGGGGCAAGAACAGAGAAAACAGTTCTCTCAGTGATCAGGAAGGATGTTGTCAGCATTCTGCTCATTCAGAATAAGCTGCCTCTAGACTGTAACACACATACACTTTTTAGTAAGATTTTTCTTTGCTAAATATGCTAATTATTGTCTAGTTAAGGGTTCCCCAACTCCGGTCCTCAAGGCCCACCAACAGGTCATGTTGTCAGGATTTCCCTTGTATTGTACAGGTGATGCAATTCACCTGGGCAATACTGAGGAAATCCTGAAAACATGACCTGTTGGTGACCTTGAGGACCGGAGTTGGGGAGCCCTGGTCTAGTTGATACAGGAGTTAAAAAGTACAATTGTTTACACAGAGTCAAAACCTAGAGTTTTAGCATCCTGGGTTCTGTTGTGGTGCCTTTACCATTGATAAGATGTCACATCCTTGCCTATAATTTTAGTATTACTCCAGTAAGCTTTATATGCCTGACAGCCTCTTTATATGGCATATTGAGATGTAATTAAGTGCTTGGGACCCGTTAAATGCCATTGATGGTGCCCATTTCAGGAGATGGATGGTGAAGGCCACCTCATTTTATACTAATACCTACTAAAAAACAAAGTAGTGTAGGTCAGGCATAGAGAAAATGGAAGTTTTGTAAACACATATTACAACTAGTGTTTAATAGGCTGACCTCACATGTAGAGTATCCATGATATACCTTCCAGCTACTTTATCTAAATTAGAAGCAAATTGTTTGAAGATTACTTCTACCTAAATGGCAGAAAGCGCACCTATCTTGGTGATGGATAGGACAGCTTGAGGGGATATGGAGGTGGCTGTTTTTTTGATAGGTGTAATGTAAACATTTTGCTATTAATTTATGTAAAATGTCAAAGTTTTCTAACTATTAGACACATGTTAATTTTAAACACACCCCCAGGTTTACTTAGTAAAAATATAGGATAAAAACTTTTGCAACTAATTAAAATTTCCCCACAGGTATAAATTTGTAGGGGATTTGATAACACTAACTTTACTGCTTAGCGTACATTTTTTTGCAAAAAAAGTATCAACAAAATACCCTGGTTTTGCTAACATCTTTTACTAGCACTTGCTACTTACAGTTACGTATATTTTACAACAGAGTATTTATGCACGTTTGTCATACTGTGTTCTGTTTCTGTGTCTTAGTTCTTGGGTGGTGTGAACAGGGTCTTATTGACCCGTTCAGTTTTTGTGCATGTGTCATGTGTTCTGACTTTACTGCTGTAGGGAAGAATATAGTGGATAGAGATCTAATGTTAGTATTTCTCTGCAGCATGTATATTATACATGTGTACCTTTGCAGCAGGCAGTTTATATGCATTTTCTGGAGCACATGCATAATCACATCACTACTGCATGCACAGTATATGCACACTAAGCTCTGCTATGCATACGCACATGTCTGCAACATACATACACACATTTCAGTTACACACAGCTGTCTTACATACACACACCTCTCCAACATACACACAGCTCAGCTACATAGAAACACACAGCTCTCCTATGTTCACACACACGTTTCCTATATAACAGTCAGCTCTCACACGTACACATATACGGTTTTCCCACATTCACATACAGCTCTTCTACTTACACAAACACAGCTACCCAAAAACAAACACGGCTTTGAAACATGCACACACACATATGTGCTACTTACATTGGCACGGTACCTCAGTGGTTAGTCCCTCAGCGATGGGGTCCTTAGTTCAAATCCCACCAAGGACAACATCTGCAAGGAGTTTGTATATTCTCCCCGTATTTGCGTGGGTTTCCTCCTACATACCAAAGACATACTGATAGGAAATTTAAATTGTAAGCCCTATCGAGGACAGTGCCAATAATGTCTATAAAGCGCTGTGGAATTAATGGCGCTATATAAATGAGTAAGGAGTTTGTATGTTCTCCCCGTGTTTGCGTGGGTTGCTCCCACATTCCAAAGTCTTACTGATAGGGAATTTAGATTGTGAGCCCCATCGGGGACAGTGCCAATAATGTCTGTAAAGCGCTGTGGAATTAATGGCGCTATATAAATGAGTAAAATAAATACATACACTGTTTGCTAAACACTCGCACACAGCTTTCCTCATACACAAAAAACTCATATAAGCAGCACATACAGCTCCTCTATGTACACTCACACAAACAGATATATATATATACACAAACACATATACATCAACACAACCCCTGTATACATTACCACATTTTGAAATTCCTTTCAAGAATGTGACTGATCACATGCTGTGAAAGGGCCTTCAGCTACACAGGACGTGCAGTATTCCTGCAGGTCCCAGTTTCATTCTCTCCAGTACAGCACCAATCAGATTGATCAGTGTGGGGCAAGAACAGAGAAAACAGTTCTCTCAGTGATCAGGAAGGATGTCAGCATTCTGCTCATTCAGAATAAGCTGCCTCTAGAATGTAACACACATACACTTTTTAGTAATATTTTTCTTTGCTAAATATGCTAATTATTGTCTAGTTAAGGGTTCCCCAACTCCGGTCCTCAAGGCCCACCAACAGGTCATGTTGTCAGGATTTCCCTTGTATTGTACAGGTGATGCAATTCACCTGGGCAATACTGAGGAAATCCTGAAAACATGACCTGTTGGTGACCTTGAGGACCGGAGTTGGGGAGCCCTGGTCTAGTTGATACAGGAGTTAAAAAGTACAATTGTTTACACAGAGTCAAAACCTAGAGTTTTAGCATCCTGGGTTCTGTTGTGGTGCCTTTACCATTGATAAGATGTCACATCCTTGCCTATAATTTTAGTATTACTCCAGTAAGCTTTATATGCCTGACAGCCTCTTTATATGGCATATTGAGATGTAATTAAGTGCCTGAGACCTGTTAAATGCCATTGATGGTGCCCATTTCAGGAGATGGATGGTGAAGGCCACCTCATTTTATACTAATACCTACTAAAAAACAAAGTAGTGTAGGTCAGGCATAGAGAAAATAGAAGTTTTGTAAACACATATTACAACTAGTGTTTAATAGGCTGACCTCACATGTAGAGTATCCATGATATACCTTCCAGCTACTTTATCTAAATTAGAAGCAAATTGTTTGAAGGTTACTTCTACCTAAATGGCAGAAAGCGCACCTATCTTGGTGATGGATAGGACAGCTTGAGGGGATATGGAGGTGGCTGTTTTTTTGATAGGTGTATTGTAAACATTTTGCTATTAATTTATGTAAAATTTCAAAGTTTTCTAACTATTAGACACACGTTAATTTTAAACACACCCCCAGGTTTACTTAGTAGAAATATAGGATAAAAACTTTTGCAACTAATTAAAATTTCCCACAGGTATAAATTTGTAGGGGATTTGATAACACTAACTTTACTGCTTAGCGTACATTTTTTTGCAAAAAAAGTATCAACAAAATACCCTGGTTTTGCTAACATCTTTTACTAGCACTTGCTACTTACAGTTACGTATATTTTACAACAGAGTATTTATGCACGTTTGTCATACTGTGTTCTGTTTCTGTGTCTTAGTTCTTGGGTGGTGTGAACAGGGTCTTATTGACCCGTTCAGTTTTTGTGCATGTGTCATGTGTTCTGACTTTACTGCTGTAGGGAAGAATATAGTGGATAGAGATCTAATGTTAGTATTTCTCTGCAGCATGTATATTATACATGTGTACCTTTGCAGCAGGCAGTTTATATGCATTTTCTGGAGCACATGCGTAATCACATCACTACTGCATGCACAGTATATGCACACTAAGCTCTGCTATGCATACGCACATGTCTGCAACATACATACACACATTTCAGTTACACACAGCTGTCTTACATACACACACCTCTCCAACACACACACAGCTCAGCTACATAGAAACACACAGCTCTCCTATGTTCACACACACACACCTTTCCTATATAACAGTCAGCTCTCACACGTACACATATACGGTTTTCCCACATTCACATACAGCTCTTCTACTTACACAAACACAGCTACCCAAAAACAAACACGGCTTTGAAACATGCACACACACATATGTGCTACTTACATTGGCACGGTACCTCAGTGGTTATTCCCTCAGCGATGGGGTCCTTAGTTCAAATCCCACCAAGGACAACATCTGCAAGGAGTTTGTATATTCTCCCCGTATTTGCGTGGGTTTCCTCCTACATACCAAAGACATACTGATAGGAAATTTAAATTGTAAGCCCTATCGAGGACAGTGCCAATAATGTCTGTAAAGCGCTGTGGAATTAATGGCGCTATATAAATGAGTAAGGAGTTTGTATGTTCTCCCCGTGTTTGCGTGGGTTGCTCCCACATTCCAAAGACTTACTGATAGGGAATTTAGATTGTGAGCCCCATCGGGGACAGTGCCAATAATGTCTGTAAAGCGCTGTGGAATTAATGGCGCTATATAAATGAGTAAAATAAATACATACACTGTTTGCTAAACACTCGCACACAGCTTTCCTCATACCCAAAAAACTCATATAAGCAGCACATACAGCTCCTCTATGTACACTCACACAAACAGATATATATATACACAAACACATATACATCAACACAACCCCTGTATACATTACCACATTTTGAAATTCCTTTCAAGAATGTGACTGATCACATGCTGTGAAAGGGCCTTCAGCTACACAGGACGTGCAGTATTCCTGCAGGTCCCAGTTTCATTCTCTCCAGTACAGCACCAATCAGATTGATCAGTGTGGGGCAAGAACAGAGAAAACAGTTCTCTCAGTGATCAGGAAGGATGTTGTCAGCATTCTGCTCATTCAGAATAAGCTGCCTCTAGAATGTAACACACATACACTTTTTAGTAATATTTTTCTTTGCTAAATATGCTAATTATTGTCTAGCTAAGGGTTCCCCAACTCCGGTCCTCAAGGCCCACCAACAGGTCATGTTGTCAGGATTTCCCTTGTATTGTACAGGTGATGCAATTCACCTGGGCAATACTGAGGAAATCCTGAAAACATGACCTGTTGGTGACCTTGAGGACCGGAGTTGGGGAGCCCTGGTCTAGTTGATACAGGAGTTAAAAAGTACAATTGTTTACACAGAGTCAAAACCTAGAGTTTTAGCATCCTGGGTTCTGTTGTGGTGCCTTTACCATTGATAAGATGTCACATCCTTGCCTATAATTTTAGTATTACTCCAGTAAGCTTTATATGCCTGACAGCCTCTTTATATGGCATATTGAGATGTAATTAAGTGCCTGAGACCCGTTAAATGCCATTGATGGTGCCCATTTCAGGAGATGGATGGTGAAGGCCACCTCATTTTATACTAATACCTACTAAAAAACAAAGTAGTGTAGGTCAGGCATAGAGAAAATGGAAGTTTTGTAAACACATATTACAACTAGTGTTTAATAGGCTGACCTCACATGTAGAGTATCCATGATATACCTTCCAGCTACTTTATCTAAATTAGAAGCAAATTGTTTGAAGATTACTTCTACCTAAATGGCAGAAAGCGCACCTATCTTGGTGATGGATAGGACAGCTTGAGGGGATATGGAGGTGGCTGTTTTTTTGATAGGTGTATTGTAAACATTTTGCTATTAACTTATGTAAAATTTCAAAGTTTTCTAACTATTAGACACACGTTAATTTTAAACACAACCCCAGGTTTACTTAGTAGAAATATAGGATAAAAACTTTTGCAACTAATTAAAATTTCCCACAGGTATAAATTTGTAGGGGATTTGATAACACTATCTTTACTGCTTAGCGTACATTTTTTTGCAAAAAAAGTATCAACAAAATACCCTGGTTTTGCTAACATCTTTTACTAGCACTTGCTACTTACAGTTACGTATATTTTACAACAGAGTATTTATGCACGTTTGTCATACTGTGTTCTGTTTCTGTGTCTTAGTTCTTGGGTGGTGTGAACAGGGTCTTATTGACCCGTTCAGTTTTTGTGCATGTGTCATGTGTTCTGACTTTACTGCTGTAGGGAAGAATATAGTGGATAGAGATCTAATGTTAGTATTTCTCTGCAGCATGTATATTATACATGTGTACCTTTGCAGCAGGCAGTTTATATGCATTTTCTGGAGCACATGCGTAATCACATCACTACTGCATGCGCAGTATATGCACACTAAGCTCTGCTATGCATACGCACATGTCTGCAACATACATACACACATTTCAGTTACACACAGCTGTCTTACATACACACACCTCTCCAACACACACACAGCTCAGCTACATAGAAACACACAGCTCTCCTATGTTCACACACACACACCTTTCCTATATAACAGTCAGCTCTCACACGTACACATATACGGTTTTCCCACATTCACATACAGCTCTTCTACTTACACAAACACAGCTACCCAAAAACAAACACGGCTTTGAAACATGCACACACACATATGTGCTACTTACATTGGCACGGTACCTCAGTGGTTAGTCCCTCAGCGATGGGGTCCTTAGTTCAAATCCCACCAAGGACAACATCTGCAAGGAGTTTGTATATTCTCCCCGTAATTGCGTGGGTTTCCTCCTACATACCAAAGACATACTGATAGGAAATTTAAATTGTAAGCCCTATCGAGGACAGTGCCAATAATGTCTGTAAAGCGCTGTGGAATTAATGGCGCTATATAAATGAGTAAGGAGTTTGTATGTTCTCCCCGTGTTTGCGTGGGTTGCTCCCACATTCCAAAGACTTACTGATAGGGAATTTAGATTGTGAGCCCCATCGGGGACAGTGCCAATAATGTCTGTAAAGCGCTGTGGAATTAATGGCGCTATATAAATGAGTAAAATAAATACATACACTGTTTGCTAAACACTCGCACACAGCTTTCCTCATACCCAAAAAACTCATATAAGCAGCACATACAGCTCCTCTATGTACACTCACACAAACAGATATATATATACACAAACACATATACATCAACACAACCCCTGTATACATTACCACATTTTGAAATTCCTTTCAAGAATGTGACTGATCACATGCTGTGAAAGGGCCTTCAGCTACACAGGACGTGCAGTATTCCTGCAGGTCCCAGTTTCATTCTCTCCAGTACAGCACCAATCAGATTGATCAGTGTGGGGCAAGAACAGAGAAAACAGTTCTCTCAGTGATCAGGAAGGATGTTGTCAGCATTCTGCTCATTCAGAATAAGCTGCCTCTAGAATGTAACACACATACACTTTTTAGTAAGATTTTTCTTTGCTAAATATGCTAATTATTGTCTAGTTAAGGGTTCCCCAACTCCGGTCCTCAAGGCCCACCAACAGGTCATGTTGTCAGGATTTCCCTTGTATTGTACAGGTGATGCAATTCACCTGGGCAATACTGATTAAATCCTGAAAACATGACCTGTTGGTGACCTTGAGGACCGGAGTTGGGGAGCCCTGGTCTAGTTGATACAGGAGTTAAAAAGTACAATTGTTAACACAGAGTCAAAACCTAAAGTTTTAGCATCCTGGGTTCTGTTGTGGTGCCTTTACCATTGATAAGATGTCACATCCTTGCCTATAATTTTAGTATTACTCCAGTTAGCTTTATATGCCTGACAGCCTCTTTATATGGCATATTGAGATGTAATTAAGTGCCTGAGACCCGTTAAATGCCATTGATGGTGCCCATTTCAGGAGATGGATGGTGAAGGCCACCTCATTTTATACTAATACCTACTAAAAAACAAAGTAGTGTAGGTCAGGCATAGAGAAAATGGAAGTTTTGTAAACACATATTACAACTAGTGTTTAATAGGCTGACCTCACATGTAGAGTATCCATGATATACCTTCCAGCTACTTTATCTAAATTAGAAGCAAATTGTTTGAAGGTTACTTCTACCTAAATGGCAGAAAGCGCACCTATCTTGGTGATGGATAGGACAGCTTGAGGGGATATGGAGGTGGCTGTTTTTTTGATAGGTGTATTGTAAACATTTTGCTATTAATTTATGTAAAATTTCAAAGTTTTCTAACTATTAGACACACGTTAATTTTAAACACACCCCCAGGTTTACTTAGTAGAAATATAGGATAAAAACTTTTGCAACTAATTAAAATTTCCCACAGGTATAAATTTGTAGGGGATTTGATAACACTAACTTTACTGCTTAGTGTACATTTTTTTGCAAAAAAAGTATCAACAAAATACCCTGGTTTTGCTAACATCTTTTACTAGCACTTGCTACTTACAGTTACGTATATTTTACAACAGAGTATTTATGCACGTTTGTCATACTGTGTTCTGTTTCTGTGTCTTAGTTCTTGGGTGGTGTGAACAGGGTCTTATTGACCCGTTCAGTTTTTGTGCATGTGTCATGTGTTCTGACTTTACTGCTGTAGGGAAGAATATAGTGGATAGAGATCTAATGTTAGTATTTCTCTGCAGCATGTATATTATACATGTGTACCTTTGCAGCAGGCAGTTTATATGCATTTTCTGGAGCACATGCGTAATCACATCACTACTGCATGCACAGTATATGCACACTAAGCTCTGCTATGCATACGCACATGTCTGCAACATACATACACACATTTCAGTTACACACAGCTGTCTTACATACACACACCTCTCCAACACACACACAGCTCAGCTACATAGAAACACACAGCTCTCCTATGTTCACACACACACCTTTCCTATATAACAGTCAGCTCTCACACGTACACATATACGGTTTTCCCACATTCACATACAGCTCTTCTACTTACACAAACACAGCTACCCAAAAACAAACACGGCTTTGAAACATGCACACACACATATGTGCTACTTACATTGGCACGGTACCTCAGTGGTTATTCCCTCAGCGATGGGGTCCTTAGTTCAAATCCCACCAAGGACAACATCTGCAAGGAGTTTGTATATTCTCCCCGTATTTGCGTGGGTTTCCTCCTACATACCAAAGACATACTGATAGGAAATTTAAATTGTAAGCCCTATCGAGGACAGTGCCAATAATGTCTGTAAAGCGCTGTGGAAGTAATGGCGCTATATAAATGAGTAAGGAGTTTGTATGTTCTCCCCGTGTTTGCGTGGGTTGCTCCCACATTCCAAAGACTTACTGATAGGGAATTTAGATTGTGAGCCCCATCGGGGACAGTGCCAATAATGTCTGTAAAGCGCTGTGGAATTAATGGCGCTATATAAATGAGTAAAATAAATACATACACTGTTTGCTAAACACTCGCACACAGCTTTCCTCATACACAAAAAACTCATATAAGCAGCACATACAGCTCCTCTATGTACACTCACACAAACAGATATATATATATACACAAACACATATACATCAACACAACCCCTGTATACATTACCACATTTTGAAATTCCTTTCAAGAATGTGACTGATCACATGCTGTGAAAGGGCCTTCAGCTACACAGGACGTGCAGTATTCCTGCAGGTCCCAGTTTCATTCTCTCCAGTACAGCACCAATCAGATTGATCAGTGTGGGGCAAGAACAGAGAAAACAGTTCTCTCAGTGATCAGGAAGGATGTTGTCAGCATTCTGCTCATTCAGAATAAGCTGCCTCTAGAATGTAACACACATACACTTTTTAGTAATATTTTTCTTTGCTAAATATGCTAATTATTGTCTAGCTAAGGGTTCCCCAACTCCGGTCCTCAAGGCCCACCAACAGGTCATGTTGTCAGGATTTCCCTTGTATTGTACAGGTGATGCAATTCACCTGGGCAATACTGAGGAAATCCTGAAAACATGACCTGTTGGTGACCTTGAGGACCGGAGTTGGGGAGCCCTGGTCTAGTTGATACAGGAGTTAAAAAGTACAATTGTTTACACAGAGTCAAAACCTAGAGTTTTAGCATCCTGGGTTCTGTTGTGGTGCCTTTACCATTGATAAGATGTCACATCCTTGCCTATAATTTTAGTATTACTCCAGTAAGCTTTATATGCCTGACAGCCTCTTTATATGGCATATTGAGATGTAATTAAGTGCCTGAGACCCGTTAAATGCCATTGATTGTGCCCATTTCAGGAGATGGATGGTGAAGGCCACCTCATTTTATACTAATACCTACTAAAAAACAAAGTAGTGTAGGTCAGGCATAGAGAAAATGGAAGTTTTGTAAACACATATTACAACTAGTGTTTAATAGGCTGACCTCACATGTAGAGTATCCATGATATACCTTCCAGCTACTTTATCTAAATTAGAAGCAAATTGTTTGAAGATTACTTCTACCTAAATGGCAGAAAGCGCACCTATCTTGGTGATGGATAGGACAGCTTGAGGGGATATGGAGGTGGCTGTTTTTTTGATAGGTGTATTGTAAACATTTTGCTATTAATTTATGTAAAATTTCAAAGTTTTCTAACTATTAGACACACGTTAATTTTAAACACACCCCCAGGTTTACTTAGTAGAAATATAGGATAAAAACTTTTGCAACTAATTAAAATTTCCCACAGGTATAAATTTGTAGGGGATTTGATAACACTAACTTTACTGCTTAGCGTACATTTTTTTGCAAAAAAAGTATCAACAAAATACCCTGGTTTTGCTAACATCTTTTACTAGCACTTGCTACTTACAGTTACGTATATTTTACAACAGAGTATTTATGCACGTTTGTCATACTGTGTTCTGTTTCTGTGTCTTAGTTCTTGGGTGGTGTGAACAGGGTCTTATTGACCCGTTCAGTTTTTGTGCATGTGTCATGTGTTCTGACTTTACTGCTGTAGGGAAGAATATAGTGGATAGAGATCTAATGTTAGTATTTCTCTGCAGCATGTATATTATACATGTGTACCTTTGCAGCAGGCAGTTTATATGCATTTTCTGGAGCACATGCGTAATCACATCACTACTGCATGCACAGTATATGCACACTAAGCTCTGCTATGCATACGCACATGTCTGCAACATACATACACACATTTCAGTTACACACAGCTGTCTTACATACACACACCTCTCCAACACACACACAGCTCAGCTACATAGAAACACACAGCTCTCCTATGTTCACACACACACTCCTTTCCTATATAACAGTCAGCTCTCACACGTACACATATACGGTTTTCCCACATTCACATACAGCTCTTCTACTTACACAAACACAGCTACCCAAAAACAAACACGGCTTTGAAACATGCACACACACATATGTGCTACTTACATTGGCACGGTACCTCAGTGGTTATTCCCTCAGCGATGGGGTCCTTAGTTCAAATCCCACCAAGGACAACATCTCAAGGAGTTTGTATATTCTCCCCGTATTTGCGTGGGTTTCCTCCTACATACCAAAGACATACTGATAGGAAATTTAAATTGTAAGCCCTATCGAGGACAGTGCCAATAATGTCTGTAAAGCGCTGTGGAAGTAATGGCGCTATATAAATGAGTAAGGAGTTTGTATGTTCTCCCCGTGTTTGCGTGGGTTGCTCCCACATTCCAAAGACTTACTGATAGGGAATTTAGATTGTGAGCCCCATCGGGGACAGTGCCAATAATGTCTGTAAAGCGCTGTGGAATTAATGGCGCTATATAAATGAGTAAAATAAATACATACACTGTTTGCTAAACACTCGCACACAGCTTTCCTCACACACAAAAAACTCATATAAGCAGCACATACAGCTCCTCTATGTACACTCACACAAACATATATATATATACACAAACACATATACATCAACACAACCCCTGTATACATTACCACATTTTGAAATTCCTTTCAAGAATGTGACTGATCACATGCTGTGAAAGGGCCTTCAGCTACACAGGACGTGCAGTATTCCTGCAGGTCCCAGTTTCATTCTCTCCAGTACAGCACCAATCAGATAGATCAGTGTGGGGCAAGAACAGAGAAAACAGTTCTCTCAGTGATCAGGAAGGATGTTGTCAGCATTCTGCTCATTCAGAATAAGCTGCCTCTAGAATGTAACACACATACACTTTTTAGTAAGATTTTTCTTTGCTAAATATGCTAATTATTGTCTAGTTAAGGGTTCCCCAACTCCGGTCCTCAAGGCCCACCAACAGGTCATGTTGTCAGGATTTCCCTTGTATTGTACAGGTGATGCAATTCTCCTGGGCAATACTGAGGAAATCCTGAAAACATGACCTGTTGGTGACCTTGAGGACCGGAGTTGGGGAGCCCTGGTCTAGTTGATACAGGAGTTAAAAAGTACAATTGTTTACAGAGTCAAAACCTAGAGTTTTAGCATCCTGGGTTCTGTTGTGGTGCCTTTACCATTGATAAGATGTCACATCCTTGCCTATAATTTTAGTATTACTCCAGTAAGCTTTATATGCCTGACAGCCTCTTTATATGGCATGTTGAGATGTAATTAAGTGCCTGAGATCCGTTAAATGCCATTGATGGTGCCCATTTCAGGAGATGGATGGTGAAGGCCACCTCATTTTATACTAATACCTACTAAAAAACAAAGTAGTGTAGGTCAGGCATAGAGAAAATGGAAGTTTTGTAAACACATATTACAACTAGTGTTTAATAGGCTGACCTCACATGTAGAGTATCCATGATATACCTTCCAGCTACTTTATCTAAATTAGAAGCAAATTGTTTGAAGATTACTTCTACCTAAATGGCAGAAAGCGCACCTATCTTGGTGATGGATAGCACAGCTTGAGGGGATATGGAGGTGGCTGTTTTTTTGATAGGTGTATTGTAAACATTTTGCTATTAATTTATGTAAAATTTCAAAGTTTTCTAACTATTAGACACACGTTAATTTTAAACACACCCCCAGGTTTACTTAGTAGAAATATAGGATAAAAACTTTTGCAACTAATTAAAATTTCCCACAGGTATAAATTTGTAGGGGATTTGATAACACTAACATTACTGCTTAGCGTACTTTTTTTGCAAAAAAAGTATCAACAAAATACCCTGGTTTTGCTAACATCTTTTACTAGCACTTGCTACTTACAGTTACGTATATTTTACAACAGAGTATTTATGCACGTTTGTCATACTGTGTTCTGTTTCTGTGTCTTAGTTCTTGGGTGGTGTGAACAGGGTCTTATTGACCCGTTCAGTTTTTCTGCATGTGTCATGTCTTCTGACTTTACTGCTGTAGGGAAGAATATTGTGGATAGAGATCTAATGTTAATATTTCTCTGCAGCATGTATATTATACATGTGTACCTTTGCAGCAGGCAGTTTATATGCATTTTCTGGAGCACATGCGTAATCACATCACTACTGCATGCACAGTATATGCACACTAAGCTCTGCTATGCATACGCACATGTCTGCAACATACATACACACATTTCAGTTACACAGCTGTCTTACATACACACACCTCTCCAACACACACACAGCTCAGCTACATAGAAACACACAGCTCTCCTATGTTCACACACACACACCTTTCCTATATAACAGTCAGCTCTCACACGTACACATATACGGTTTTCCCACATTCACATACAGCTCTTCTACTTACACAAACACAGCTACCCAAAAACAAACACGGCTTTGAAACATGCACACACACATATGTGCTACTTACATTGGCACGGTACCTCAGTGGTTAGTCCCTCAGCGATGGGGTCCTTAGTTCAAATCCCACCAAGGACAACATCTGCAAGGAGTTTGTATATTCTCCCCGTATTTGCGTGGGTTTCCTCCTACATACCAAAGACATACTGATAGGAAATTTAAATTGTAAGCCCTATCGAGGACAGTGCCAATAATGTCTGTAAAGCGCTGTGGAATTAATGGCGCTATATAAATGAGTAAGGAGTTTGTATGTTCTCCCCGTGTTTGCGTGGGTTGCTCCCACATTCCAAAGACTTACTGATAGGGAATTTAGATTGTGAGCCCCATCGGGGACAGTGCCAATAATGTCTGTAAAGCGCTGTGGAATTAATGGCGCTATATAAATGAGTAAAATAAATACATACACTGTTTGCTAAACACTCGCACACACCTTTCCTCATACACAAAAAACTCATATAAGCAGCACATACAGCTCCTCTATGTACACTCACACAAACAGATATATATATATATATACACAAACACATATACATCAACACAACCCCTGTATACATTACCACATTTTGAAATTCCTTTCAAGAATGTGACTGATCACATGCTGTGAAAGGGCCTTCAGCTACACAGGACGTGCAGTATTCCTGCAGGTCCCAGTTTCATTCTCTCCAGTACAGCACCAATCAGATAGATCAGTGTGGGGCAAGAACAGAGAAAACAGTTCTCTCAGTGATTAGGAAGGATGTTGTCAGCATTCTGCTCATTCAGAATAAGCTGCCTTTAGACTGTAACACATACACTTTTTAGTAAGATTTTTCTTTGCTAAATATGCTAATTATTGTCTAGTTAAGGGTTCCCCAACTCCGGTCCTCAAGGCCCACCAACAGGTCATGTTGTCAGGATTTCCCTTGTATTGTACAGGTGATGCAATTCACCTGGGCAATACTGAGGAAATCCTGAAAACATGACCTGTTGGTGACCTTGAGGACCGGAGTTGGGGAGCCCTGGTCTAGTTGATACAGGAGTTAAAAAGTACAATTGTTTACACAGAGTCAAAACCTAGAATTTTAGCTTCCTGGGTTCTGTTGTGGTGCCTTAACCATTGATAAGATGTCACATCCTTGCCTATAATTTTAGTATTACTCCAGTAAGCTTTATATGCCTGACAGCCTCTTTATATGGCATATTGAGATGTAATTAAGTGCCTGAGACCCGTTAAATGCCATTGATGGTGCCCATTTCAGGAGATGGATGGTGAAGGCCACCTCATTTTATACTAATACCTACTAAAAAACAAAGTAGTGTAGGTCAGGCATAGAGAAAATGGAAGTTTTGTAAACACATATTACAACTAGTGTTTAATAGGCTGACCTCACATGTAGAGTATCCATGATATACCTTCCAGCTACTTTATCTAAATTAGAAGCAAATTGTTTGAAGATTACTTCTACCTAAATGGCAGAAAGCGCACCTATCTTGGTGATGGATAGGACAGCTTGAGGGGATATGGAGGTGGCTGTTTTTTTGATAGGTGTATTGTAAACATTTTGCTACTAATTTATGTAAAATTTCAAAGTTTTCTAACTATTAGACACACGTTAATTTTAAACACACCCCCAGGTTTACTTAGTAGAAATATAGGATAAAAACTTTTGCAACTAATTAAAATTTCCCACAGGTATAAATTTGTAGGGGATTTGATAACACTAACTTTACTGCTTAGCGTACATTTTTTTGCAAAAAAAGTATCAACAAAATACCCTGGTTTTGCTAACATCTTTTACTAGCACTTGCTACTTACAGTTACGTATATTTTACAACAGAGTATTTATGCACGTTTGTCATACTGTGTTCTGTTTCTGTGTCTTAGTTCTTGGGTGGTGTGAACAGGGTCTTATTGACCCGTTCAGTTTTTGTGCATGTGTCATGTGTTCTGACTTTACTGCTGTAGGGAAGAATATAGTGGATAGAGATCTAATGTTAGTATTTCTCTGCAGCATGTATATTATACATGTGTACCTTTGCAGCAGGCAGTTTATATGCATTTTCTGGAGCACATGCGTAATCACATCACTACTGCATGCACAGTATATGCACACTAAGCTCTGCTATGCATACGCACATGTCTGCAACATACATACACACATTTCAGTTACACACAGCTGTCTTACATACACACACCTCTCCAACACACACACAGCTCAGCTACATAGAAACACACAGCTCTCCTATGTTCACACACACACCTTTCCTATATAACAGTCAGCTCTCACACGTACACATATACGGTTTTCCCACATTCACATACAGCTCTTCTACTTACACAAACACAGCTACCCAAAAACAAACACGGCTTTGAAACATGCACACACACATATGTGCTACTTACATTGGCACGGTACCTCAGTGGTTAGTCCCTCAGCGATGGGGTCCTTAGTTCAAATCCCACCAAGGACAACATCTGCAAGGAGTTTGTATATTCTCCCCGTATTTGCGTGGGTTTCCTCCTACGTACCAAAGACATACTGATAGGAAATTTAAATTGTAAGCCTTATCGAGGACAGTGCCAATAATGTCTGTAAAGCGCTGTGGAATTAATGGCGCTATATAAATGAGTAAGGAGTTTGTATGTTCTCCCCGTGTTTGCGTGGGTTGCTCCCACATTCCAAAGACTTACTGATAGGGAATTTAGATTGTGAGCCCCATCGGGGACAGTGCCAATAATGTCTGTAAAGCGCTGTGGAATTAATGGCGCTATATAAATGAGTAAAATAAATACATACACTGTTTGCTAAACACTCGCACACAGCTTTCCTCATACACAAAAAACTCATAATCAGCACATACAGCTCCTCTATGTACACTCACACAAACAGATATATATATATACACAAACACATATACATCAACACAACCCCTGTATACATTACCACATTTTGAAATTCCTTTCAAGAATGTGACTGATCACATGCTGTGAAAGGGCCTTCAGCTACACAGGACGTGCAGTATTCCTGCAGGTCCTAGTTTCATTCTCTCCAGTACAGCACCAATCAGATAGATCAGTGTGGGGCAAGAACAGAGAAAACAGTTCTCTCAGTGATCAGGAAGGATGTTGTCAGCATTCTGCTCATTCAGAATAAGCTGCCTCTAGAATGTAACACACATACACTTTTTAGTAAGATTTTTCTTTGCTAAATATGCTAATTATTGTCTAGTTAAGGGTTCCCCAACTCCGGTCCTCAAGGCCCACCAACAGGTCATGTTGTCAGGATTTCCCTTGTATTGTACAGGTGATGCAATTCACCTGGGCAATACTGAGGAAATCCTGAAAACATGACCTGTTGGTGACCTTGAGGACCGGAGTTGGGGAGCCCTGGTCTAGTTGATACAGGAGTTAAAAAGTACAATTGTTTACACAGAGTCAAAACCTAGAGTTTTAGCATCCTGGGTTCTGTTGTGGTGCCTTTACCATTGATAAGATGTCACATCCTTGCCTATAATTTTAGTATTACTCCAGTAAGCTTTATATGCCTGACAGCCTCTTTATATGGCATATTGAGATGTAATTAAGTGCCTGAGACCCGTTAAATGCCATTGATGGTGCCCATTTCAGGAGATGGATGGTGAAGGCCACCTCATTTTATACTAATACCTACTAAAAAACAAAGTAGTGTAGGTCAGGCATAGAGAAAATGGAAGTTTTGTAAACACATATTACAACTAGTGTTTAATAGGCTGACCTCACATGTAGAGTATCCATGATATACCTTCCAGCTACTTTATCTAAATTAGAAGCAAATTGTTTGAAGATTACTTCTACCTAAATGGCAGAAAGCGCACCTATCTTGGTGATGGATAGGACAGCTTGAGGGGATATGGAGGTGGCTGTTTTTTTGATAGGTGTATTGTAAACATTTTGCTATTAATTTATGTAAAATTTCAAAGTTTTCTAACTATTAGACACACGTTAATTTTAAACACCCCCCCAGGTTTACTTAGTAGAAATATAGGATAAAAACTTTTGCAACTAATTAAAATTTCCCACAGGTATAAATTTGTAGGGGATTTGATAACACTAACTTTACTGCTTAGCGTACATTTTTTTGCAAAAAAAGTATCAACAAAATACCCTGGTTTTGCTAACATCTTTTACTAGCACTTGCTACTTACAGTTACGTATATTTTACAACAGAGTATTTATGCACGTTTGTCATACTGTGTTCTGTTTCTGTGTCTTAGTTCTTGGGTGGTGTGAACAGGGTCTTATTGACCTGTTCAGTTTTTGTGCATGTGTCATGTGTTCTGACTTTACTGCTGTAGGGAAGAATATAGTGGATAGAGATCTAATGTTAGTATTTCTCTGCAGCATGTATATTATACATGTGTACCTTTGCAGCAGGCAGTTTATATGCATTTTCTGGAGCACATGCGTAATCACATCACTACTGCATGCACAGTATATGCACACTAAGCTCTGCTATGCATACGCACATGTCTGCAACATACATACACACATTTCAGTTACACACAGCTGTCTTACATACACACACCTCTCCAACACACACACAGCTCAGCTACATAGAAACACACAGCTCTCCTATGTTCACACACACACACCTTTCCTATATAACAGTCAGCTCTCACACGTACACATATACGGTTTTCCCACATTCACATACAGCTCTTCTACTTACACAAACACAGCTACCCAAAAACAAACACGGCTTTGAAACATGCACACACACATATGTGCTACTTACATTGGCACGGTACCTCAGTGGTTAGTCCCTCAGCGATGGGGTCCTTAGTTCAAATCCCACCAAGGACAACATCTGCAAGGAGTTTGTATATTCTCCCCGTATTTGCGTGGGTTTCCTCCTACATACCAAAGACATACTGATAGGAAATTTAAATTGTAAGCCCTATCGAGGACAGTGCCAATAATGTCTGTAAAGCGCTGTGGAATTAATGGAGCTATATAAATGAGTAAGGAGTTTGTATGTTCTCCCCGTGTTTGCGTGGGTTGCTCCCACATTCCAAAGACTTACTGATAGGGAATTTAGATTGTGAGCCCCATCGGGGACAGTGCCAATAATGTCTGTAAAGCGCTGTGGAATTAATGGCGCTATATAAATGAGTAAAATAAATACATACACTGTTTGCTAAACACTCGCACACAGCTTTCCTCATACACAAAAAACTCATATAAGCAGCACATACAGCTCCTCTATGTACACTCACACAAACATATATATATATACACAAACACATATACATCAACACAACCCCTGTATACATTACCACATTTTGAAATTCCTTTCAAGAATGTGACTGATCACATGCTGTGAAAGGGCCTTCAGCTACACAGGACGTGCAGTATTCCTGCAGGTCCCAGTTTCATTCTCTCCAGTACAGCACCAATCAGATAGATCAGTGTGGGGCAAGAACAGAGAAAACAGTTCTCTCAGTGATCAGGAAGGATGTTAGCATTCTGCTCATTCAGAATAAGCTGCCTCTAGAATGTAACACACATACACTTTTTAGTAAGATTTTTCTTTGCTAAATATGCTAATTATTGTCTAGTTAAGGGTTCCCCAACTCCGGTCCTCAAGGCCCACCAACAGGTCATGTTGTCAGGATTTCCCTTGTATTGTACAGGTGATGCAATTCTCCTGGGCAATACTGAGGAAATCCTGAAAACATGACCTGTTGGTGACCTTGAGGACCGGAGTTGGGGAGCCCTGGTCTAGTTGATACAGGAGTTAAAAAGTACAATTGTTTACAGAGTCAAAACCTAGAGTTTTAGCATCCTGGGTTCTGTTGTGGTGCCTTTACCATTGATAAGATGTCACATCCTTGCCTATAATTTTAGTATTACTCCAGTAAGCTTTATATGCCTGACAGCCTCTTTATATGGCATGTTGAGATGTAATTAAGTGCCTGAGATCCGTTAAATGCCATTCATGGTGCCCATTTCAGGAGATGGATGGTGAAGGCCACCTCATTTTATACTAATACCTACTAAAAAACAAAGTAGTGTAGGTCAGGCATAGAGAAAATGGAAGTTTTGTAAACACATATTACAACTAGTGTTTAATAGGCTGACCTCACATGTAGAGTATCCATGATATACCTTCCAGCTACTTTATCTAAATTAGAAGCAAATTGTTTGAAGATTACTTCTACCTAAATGGCAGAAAGCGCACCTATCTTGGTGATGGATAGCACAGCTTGAGGGGATATGGAGGTGGCTGTTTTTTTGATAGGTGTATTGTAAACATTTTGCTATTAATTTATGTAAAATTTCAAAGTTTTCTAACTATTAGACACACGTTAATTTTAAACACACCCCCAGGTTTACTTAGTAGAAATATAGGATAAAAACTTTTGCAACTAATTAAAATTTCCCACAGGTATAAATTTGTAGGGGATTTGATAACACTAACATTACTGCTTAGCGTACTTTTTTTGCAAAAAAAGTATCAACAAAATACCCTGGTTTTGCTAACATCTTTTACTAGCACTTGCTACTTACAGTTACGTATATTTTACAACAGAGTATTTATGCACGTTTGTCATACTGTGTTCTGTTTCTGTGTCTTAGTTCTTGGGTGGTGTGAACAGGGTCTTATTGACCCGTTCAGTTTTTCTGCATGTGTCATGTCTTCTGACTTTACTGCTGTAGGGAAGAATATTGTGGATAGAGATCTAATGTTAATATTTCTCTGCAGCATGTATATTATACATGTGTACCTTTGCAGCAGGCAGTTTATATGCATTTTCTGGAGCACATGCGTAATCACATCACTACTGCATGCACAGTATATGCACACTAAGCTCTGCTATGCATACGCACATGTCTGCAACATACATACACACATTTCAGTTACACAGCTGTCTTACATACACACACCTCTCCAACACACACACAGCTCAGCTACATAGAAACACACAGCTCTCCTATGTTCACACACACACACCTTTCCTATATAACAGTCAGCTCTCACACGTACACATATACGGTTTTCCCACATTCACATACAGCTCTTCTACTTACACAAACACAGCTACCCAAAAACAAACACGGCTTTGAAACATGCACACACACATATGTGCTACTTACATTGGCACGGTACCTCAGTGGTTAGTCCCTCAGCGATGGGGTCCTTAGTTCAAATCCCACCAAGGACAACATCTGCAAGGAGTTTGTATATTCTCCCCGTATTTGCGTGGGTTTCCTCCTACATACCAAAGACATACTGATAGGAAATTTAAATTGTAAGCCCTATCGAGGACAGTGCCAATAATGTCTGTAAAGCGCTGTGGAATTAATGGCGCTATATAAATGAGTAAGGAGTTTGTATGTTCTCCCCGTGTTTGCGTGGGTTGCTCCCACATTCCAAAGACTTACTGATAGGGAATTTAGATTGTGAGCCCCATCGGGGACAGTGCCAATAATGTCTGTAAAGCGCTGTGGAATTAATGGCGCTATATAAATGAGTAAAATAAATACATACACTGTTTGCTAAACACTCGCACACACCTTTCCTCATACACAAAAAACTCATATAAGCAGCACATACAGCTCCTCTATGTACACTCACACAAACAGATATATATATATATACACAAACACATATACATCAACACAACCCCTGTATACATTACCACATTTTGAAATTCCTTTCAAGAATGTGACTGATCACATGCTGTGAAAGGGCCTTCAGCTACACAGGACGTGCAGTATTCCTGCAGGTCCCAGTTTCATTCTCTCCAGTACAGCACCAATCAGATAGATCAGTGTGGGGCAAGAACAGAGAAAACAGTTCTCTCAGTGATTAGGAAGGATGTTGTCAGCATTCTGCTCATTCAGAATAAGCTGCCTTTAGACTGTAACACATACACTTTTTAGTAAGATTTTTCTTTGCTAAATATGCTAATTATTGTCTAGTTAAGGGTTCCCCAACTCCGGTCCTCAAGGCCCACCAACAGGTCATGTTGTCAGGATTTCCCTTGTATTGTACAGGTGATGCAATTCACCTGGGCAATACTGAGGAAATCCTGAAAACATGACCTGTTGGTGACCTTGAGGACCGGAGTTGGGGAGCCCTGGTCTAGTTGATACAGGAGTTAAAAAGTACAATTGTTTACACAGAGTCAAAACCTAGAATTTTAGCTTCCTGGGTTCTGTTGTGGTGCCTTAACCATTGATAAGATGTCACATCCTTGCCTATAATTTTAGTATTACTCCAGTAAGCTTTATATGCCTGACAGCCTCTTTATATGGCATATTGAGATGTAATTAAGTGCCTGAGACCCGTTAAATGCCATTGATGGTGCCCATTTCAGGAGATGGATGGTGAAGGCCACCTCATTTTATACTAATACCTACTAAAAAACAAAGTAGTGTAGGTCAGGCATAGAGAAAATGGAAGTTTTGTAAACACATATTACAACTAGTGTTTAATAGGCTGACCTCACATGTAGAGTATCCATGATATACCTTCCAGCTACTTTATCTAAATTAGAAGCAAATTGTTTGAAGATTACTTCTACCTAAATGGCAGAAAGCGCACCTATCTTGGTGATGGATAGGACAGCTTGAGGGGATATGGAGGTGGCTGTTTTTTTGATAGGTGTATTGTAAACATTTTGCTACTAATTTATGTAAAATTTCAAAGTTTTCTAACTATTAGACACACGTTAATTTTAAACACACCCCCAGGTTTACTTAGTAGAAATATAGGATAAAAACTTTTGCAACTAATTAAAATTTCCCACAGGTATAAATTTGTAGGGGATTTGATAACACTAACTTTACTGCTTAGCGTACATTTTTTTGCAAAAAAAGTATCAACAAAATACCCTGGTTTTGCTAACATCTTTTACTAGCACTTGCTACTTACAGTTACGTATATTTTACAACAGAGTATTTATGCACGTTTGTCATACTGTGTTCTGTTTCTGTGTCTTAGTTCTTGGGTGGTGTGAACAGGGTCTTATTGACCCGTTCAGTTTTTGTGCATGTGTCATGTGTTCTGACTTTACTGCTGTAGGGAAGAATATAGTGGATAGAGATCTAATGTTAGTATTTCTCTGCAGCATGTATATTATACATGTGTACCTTTGCAGCAGGCAGTTTATATGCATTTTCTGGAGCACATGCGTAATCACATCACTACTGCATGCACAGTATATGCACACTAAGCTCTGCTATGCATACGCACATGTCTGCAACATACATACACACATTTCAGTTACACACAGCTGTCTTACATACACACACCTCTCCAACACACACACAGCTCAGCTACATAGAAACACACAGCTCTCCTATGTTCACACACACACCTTTCCTATATAACAGTCAGCTCTCACACGTACACATATACGGTTTTCCCACATTCACATACAGCTCTTCTACTTACACAAACACAGCTACCCAAAAACAAACACGGCTTTGAAACATGCACACACACATATGTGCTACTTACATTGGCACGGTACCTCAGTGGTTAGTCCCTCAGCGATGGGGTCCTTAGTTCAAATCCCACCAAGGACAACATCTGCAAGGAGTTTGTATATTCTCCCCGTATTTGCGTGGGTTTCCTCCTACATACCAAAGACATACTGATAGGAAATTTAAATTGTAAGCCTTATCGAGGACAGTGCCAATAATGTCTGTAAAGCGCTGTGGAATTAATGGCGCTATATAAATGAGTAAGGAGTTTGTATGTTCTCCCCGTGTTTGCGTGGGTTGCTCCCACATTCCAAAGACTTACTGATAGGGAATTTAGATTGTGAGCCCCATCGGGGACAGTGCCAATAATGTCTGTAAAGCGCTGTGGAATTAATGGCGCTATATAAATGAGTAAAATAAATACATACACTGTTTGCTAAACACTCGCACACAGCTTTCCTCATACACAAAAAACTCATAATCAGCACATACAGCTCCTCTATGTACACTCACACAAACAGATATATATATATATATACACAAACACATATACATCAACACAACCCCTGTATACATTACCACATTTTGAAATTCCTTTCAAGAATGTGACTGATCACATGCTGTGAAAGGGCCTTCAGCTACACAGGACGTGCAGTATTCCTGCAGGTCCTAGTTTCATTCTCTCCAGTACAGCACCAATCAGATAGATCAGTGTGGGGCAAGAACAGAGAAAACAGTTCTCTCAGTGATCAGGAAGGATGTTGTCAGCATTCTGCTCATTCAGAATAAGCTGCCTCTAGAATGTAACACACATACACTTTTTAGTAAGATTTTTCTTTGCTAAATATGCTAATTATTGTCTAGTTAAGGGTTCCCCAACTCCGGTCCTCAAGGCCCACCAACAGGTCATGTTGTCAGGATTTCCCTTGTATTGTACAGGTGATGCAATTCACCTGGGCAATACTGAGGAAATCCTGAAAACATGACCTGTTGGTGACCTTGAGGACCGGAGTTGGGGAGCCCTGGTCTAGTTGATACAGGAGTTAAAAAGTACAATTGTTTACACAGAGTCAAAACCTAGAGTTTTAGCATCCTGGGTTCTGTTGTGGTGCCTTTACCATTGATAAGATGTCACATCCTTGCCTATAATTTTAGTATTACTCCAGTAAGCTTTATATGCCTGACAGCCTCTTTATATGGCATATTGAGATGTAATTAAGTGCCTGAGACCCGTTAAATGCCATTGATGGTGCCCATTTCAGGAGATGGATGGTGAAGGCCACCTCATTTTATACTAATACCTACTAAAAAACAAAGTAGTGTAGGTCAGGCATAGAGAAAATGGAAGTTTTGTAAACACATATTACAACTAGTGTTTAATAGGCTGACCTCACATGTAGAGTATCCATGATATACCTTCCAGCTACTTTATCTAAATTAGAAGCAAATTGTTTGAAGATTACTTCTACCTAAATGGCAGAAAGCGCACCTATCTTGGTGATGGATAGGACAGCTTGAGGGGATATGGAGGTGGCTGTTTTTTTGATAGGTGTATTGTAAACATTTTGCTATTAATTTATGTAAAATTTCAAAGTTTTCTAACTATTAGACACACGTTAATTTTAAACACCCCCCCAGGTTTACTTAGTAGAAATATAGGATAAAAACTTTTGCAACTAATTAAAATTTCCCACAGGTATAAATTTGTAGGGGATTTGATAACACTAACTTTACTCCTTAGCGTACATTTTTTTGCAAAAAAAGTATCAACAAAATACCCTGGTTTTGCTAACATCTTTTACTAGCACTTGCTACTTACAGTTACGTATATTTTACAACAGAGTATTTATGCACGTTTGTCATACTGTGTTCTGTTTCTGTGTCTTAGTTCTTGGGTGGTGTGAACAGGGTCTTATTGACCCGTTCAGTTTTTGTGCATGTGTCATGTGTTCTGACTTTACTGCTGTAGGGAAGAATATAGTGGATAGAGATCTAATGTTAGTATTTCTCTGCAGCATGTATATTATACATGTGTACCTTTGCAGCAGGCAGTTTATATGCATTTTCTGGAGCACATGCGTAATCACATCACTACTGCATGCACAGTATATGCACACTAAGCTCTGCTATGCATACGCACATGTCTGCAACATACATACACACATTTCAGTTACACACAGCTGTCTTACATACACACACCTCTCCAACACACACACAGCTCAGCTACATAGAAACAAACAGCTCTCCTATGTTCACACACACACACCTTTCCTATATAACAGTCAGCTCTCACACGTACACATATACGGTTTTCCCACATTCACATACAGCTCTTCTACTTACACAAACACAGCTACCCAAAAACAAACACGGCTTTGAAACATGCACACACACATATGTGCTACTTACATTGGCACGGTACCTCAGTGGTTAGTCCCTCAGCGATGGGGTCCTTAGTTCAAATCCCACCAAGGACAACATCTGCAAGGAGTTTGTATATTCTCCCCGTATTTGCGTGGGTTTCCTCCTACATACCAAAGACATACTGATAGGAAATTTAAATTGTAAGCCCTATCGAGGACAGTGCCAATAATGTCTGTAAAGCGCTGTGGAATTAATGGAGCTATATAAATGAGTAAGGAGTTTGTATGTTCTCCCCGTGTTTGCGTGGGTTGCTCCCACATTCCAAAGACTTACTGATAGGGAATTTAGATTGTGAGCCCCATCGGGGACAGTGCCAATAATGTCTGTAAAGCGCTGTGGAATTAATGGCGCTATATAAATGAGTAAAATAAATACATACACTGTTTGCTAAACACTCGCACACAGCTTTCCTCATACACAAAAAACTCATATAAGCAGCACATACAGCTCCTCTATGTACACTCACACAAACATATATATATATACACAAACACATATACATCAACACAACCCCTGTATACATTACCACATTTTGAAATTCCTTTCAAGAATGTGACTGATCACATGCTGTGAAAGGGCCTTCAGCTACACAGGACGTGCAGTATTCCTGCAGGTCCCAGTTTCATTCTCTCCAGTACAGCACCAATCAGATAGATCAGTGTGGGGCAAGAACAGAGAAAACAGTTCTCTCAGTGATCAGGAAGGATGTTAGCATTCTGCTCATTCAGAATAAGCTGCCTCTAGAATGTAACACACATACACTTTTTAGTAAGATTTTTCTTTGCTAAATATGCTAATTATTGTCTAGTTAAGGGTTCCCCAACTCCGGTCCTCAAGGCCCACCAACAGGTCATGTTGTCAGGATTTCCCTTGTATTGTACAGGTGATGCAATTCTCCTGGGCAATACTGAGGAAATCCTGAAAACATGACCTGTTGGTGACCTTGAGGACCGGAGTTGGGGAGCCCTGGTCTAGTTGATACAGGAGTTAAAAAGTACAATTGTTTACAGAGTCAAAACCTAGAGTTTTAGCATCCTGGGTTCTGTTGTGGTGCCTTTACCATTGATAAGATGTCACATCCTTGCCTATAATTTTAGTATTACTCCAGTAAGCTTTATATGCCTGACAGCCTCTTTATATGGCATGTTGAGATGTAATTAAGTGCCTGAGATCCGTTAAATGCCATTCATGGTGCCCATTTCAGGAGATGGATGGTGAAGGCCACCTCATTTTATACTAATACCTACTAAAAAACAAAGTAGTGTAGGTCAGGCATAGAGAAAATGGAAGTTTTGTAAACACATATTACAACTAGTGTTTAATAGGCTGACCTCACATGTAGAGTATCCATGATATACCTTCCAGCTACTTTATCTAAATTAGAAGCAAATTGTTTGAAGATTACTTCTACCTAAATGGCAGAAAGCGCACCTATCTTGGTGATGGATAGCACAGCTTGAGGGGATATGGAGGTGGCTGTTTTTTTGATAGGTGTATTGTAAACATTTTGCTATTTATGTAAAATTTCAAAGTT
Source organism: Dendrobates tinctorius (assembly GCF_039654945.1). NCBI lineage: Eukaryota > Metazoa > Chordata > Amphibia > Anura > Dendrobatidae > Dendrobates > Dendrobates tinctorius. The sequence continues at coordinate 7,706,641 of NW_027361880.1, read as the reverse complement.
TTCTAACTATTAGACACACGTTAATTTTAAACACACCCCCAGGTTTACTTAGTAGAAATATAGGATAAAAACTTTTGCAACTAATTAAAATTTCCCACAGGTATAAATTTGTAGGGGATTTGATAACACTAACTTTACTGCTTAGCGTACTTTTTTTGCAAAAAAAGTATCAACAAAATACCCTGGTTTTGCTAACATCTTTTACTAGCACTTGCTACTTACAGTTACGTATATTTTACAACAGAGTATTTATGCACGTTTGTCATACTGTGTTCTGTTTCTGTGTCTTAGTTCTTGGGTGGTGTGAACAGGGTCTTATTGACCCGTTCAGTTTTTCTGCATGTGTCATGTCTTCTGACTTTACTGCTGTAGGGAAGAATATTGTGGATAGAGATCTAATGTTAATATTTCTCTGCAGCATGTATATTATACATGTGTACCTTTGCAGCAGGCAGTTTATATGCATTTTCTGGAGCACATGCGTAATCACATCACTACTGCATGCACAGTATATGCACACTAAGCTCTGCTATGCATACGCACATGTCTGCAACATACATACACACATTTCAGTTACACAGCTGTCTTACATACACACACCTCTCCAACACACACACAGCTCAGCTACATAGAAACACACAGCTCTCCTATGTTCACACACACACACCTTTCCTATATAACAGTCAGCTCTCACACGTACACATATACGGTTTTCCCACATTCACATACAGCTCTTCTACTTACACAAACACAGCTACCCAAAAACAAACACGGCTTTGAAACATGCACACACACATATGTGCTACTTACATTGGCACGGTACCTCAGTGGTTAGTCCCTCAGCGATGGGGTCCTTAGTTCAAATCCCACCAAGGACAACATCTGCAAGGAGTTTGTATATTCTCCCCGTATTTGCGTGGGTTTCCTCCTACATACCAAAGACATACTGATAGGAAATTTAAATTGTAAGCCCTATCGAGGACAGTGCCAATAATGTCTGTAAAGCGCTGTGGAATTAATGGCGCTATATAAATGAGTAAGGAGTTTGTATGTTCTCCCCGTGTTTGCGTGGGTTGCTCCCACATTCCAAAGACTTACTGATAGGGAATTTAGATTGTGAGCCCCATCGGGGACAGTGCCAATAATGTCTGTAAAGCGCTGTGGAATTAATGGCGCTATATAAATGAGTAAAATAAATACATACACTGTTTGCTAAACACTCGCACACACTTTTCCTCATACACAAAAAACTCATATAAGCAGCACATACAGCTCCTCTATGTACACTCACACAAACAGATATATATATATATACACAAACACATATACATCAACACAACCCCTGTATACATTACCACATTTTGAAATTCCTTTCAAGAATGTGACTGATCACATGCTGTGAAAGGGCCTTCAGCTACACAGGACGTGCAGTATTCCTGCAGGTCCCAGTTTCATTCTCTCCAGTACAGCACCAATCAGATAGATCAGTGTGGGGCAAGAACAGAGAAAACAGTTCTCTCAGTGATTAGGAAGGATGTTGTCAGCATTCTGCTCATTCAGAATAAGCTGCCTTTAGACTGTAACACATACACTTTTTAGTAAGATTTTTCTTTGCTAAATATGCTAATTATTGTCTAGTTAAGGGTTCCCCAACTCCGGTCCTCAAGGCCCACCAACAGGTCATGTTGTCAGGATTTCCCTTGTATTGTACAGGTGATGCAATTCACCTGGGCAATACTGAGGAAATCCTGAAAACATGACCTGTTGGTGACCTTGAGGACCGGAGTTGGGGAGCCCTGGTCTAGTTAATACAGGAGTTAAAAAGTACAATTGTTTACACAGAGTCAAAACCTAGAGTTTTAGCATCCTGGGTTCTGTTGTGGTGCCTTTACCATTGATAAGATGTCACATCCTTGCCTATAATTTTAGTATTACTCCAGTAAGCTTTATATGCCTGACAGCCTCTTTATATGGCATATTGAGATGTAATTAAGTGCCTGAGACCCGTTAAATGCCATTGATGGTGCCCATTTCAGGAGATGGATGGTGAAGGCCACCTCATTTTATACTAATACCTACTAAAAAACAAAGTAGTGTAGGTCAGGCATAGAGAAAATGGAAGTTTTGTAAACACATATTACAACTAGTGTTTAATAGGCTGACCTCACATGTAGAGTATCCATGATATACCTTCCAGCTACTTTATCTAAATTAGAAGCAAATTGTTTGAAGATTACTTCTACCTAAATGGCAGAAAGCGCACCTATCTTGGTGATGGATAGGACAGCTTGAGGGGATATGGAGGTGGCTGTTTTTTTGATAGGTGTATTGTAAACATTTTGCTATTAATTTATGTAAAATTTCAAAGTTTTCTAACTATTAGACACAAGTTAATTTTAAACACACCCCCAGGTTTACTTAGTAGAAATATAGGATAAAAACTTTTGCAACTAATTAAAATTTCCCACAGGTATAAATTTGTAGGGGATTTGATAACACTAACTTTACTGCTTAGCGTACATTTTTTTGCAAAAAAAGTATCAACAAAATACCCTGGTTTTGCTAACATCTTTTACTAGCACTTGCTACTTACAGTTACGTATATTTTACAACAGAGTATTTATGCACGTTTGTCATACTGTGTTCTGTTTCTGTGTCTTAGTTCTTGGGTGGTGTGAACAGGGTCTTATTGACCCGTTCAGTTTTTGTGCATGTGTCATGTGTTCTGAATTTACTGCTGTACGGAAGAATATAGTGGATAGAGATCTAATGTTAGTATTTCTCTGCAGCATGTATATTATACATGTGTACCTTTGCAGCAGGCAGTTTATATGCATTTTCTGGAGCACATGCATAATCACATCACTACTGCATGCACAGTATATGCACACTAAGCTCTGCTATGCATACGCACATGTCTGCAACATACATACACACATTTCAGTTACACACAGCTGTCTTACATACACACACCTCTCCAACACACACACAGCTCAGCTACATAGAAACACACAGCTCTCCTATGTTCACACACACACACCTTTCCTATATAACAGTCAGCTCTCACACGTACACATATACGGTTTTCCCACATTCACATACAGCTCTTCTACTTACACAAACACAGCTACCCAAAAACAAACACGGCTTTGAAACATGCACACACACATATGTGCTACTTACATTGGCACGGTACCTCAGAGGTTAGTCCCTCAGCGATGGGGTCCTTAGTTCAAATCCCACCAAGGACAACATCTGCAAGGAGTTTGTATATTCTCCCCGTATTTGCGTGGGTTTCCTCCTACATACCAAAGACATACTGATAGGAAATTTAAATTGTAAGCCCTATCGAGGACAGTGACAATAATGTCTGGAAAGCGCTGTGGAATTAATGGCGCTATATAAATGAGTAAGGAGTTTGTATGTTCTCCCCGTGTTTGCGTGGGTTGCTCCCACATTCCAAAGACTTACTGATAGGGAATTTAGATTGTGAGCCCCATCGGGGACAGTGCCAATAATGTCTGTAAAGCGCTGTGGAATTAATGGCGCTATATAAATGAGTAAAATAAATACATACACTGTTTGCTAAACACTCGCACACAGCTTTCCTCATACACAAAAAACTCATATAAGCAGCACATACAGCTCCTCTATGTACACTCACACAAACAGATATATATATATACACAAACACATATACATCAACACAACCCCTGTATACATTACCACATTTTGAAATTCCTTTCAAGAATGTGACTGATCACATGCTGTGAAAGGGCCTTCAGCTACACAGGACGTGCAGTATTCCTGCAGATCCCAGTTTCATTCTCTCCAGTACAGCACCAATCAGATTGATCAGTGTGGGGCAAGAACAGAGAAAACAGTTCTCTCAGTGATCAGGAAGGATGTTGTCAGCATTCTGCTCATTCAGAATAAGCTGCCTCTAGACTGTAACACACATACACTTTTTAGTAAGATTTTTCTTTGCTAAATATGCTAATTATTGTCTAGTTAAGGGTTCCCCAACTCCGGTCCTCAAGGCCCACCAACAGGTCATGTTGTCAGGATTTCCCTTGTATTGTACAGGTGATGGAATTCACCTGGGCAATACTGAGGAAATCCTGAAAACATGACCTGTTGGTGACCTTGAGGACCGGAGTTGGGGAGCCCTGGTCTAGTTGATACAGGAGTTAAAAAGTACAATTGTTAACACAGAGTCAAAACCTAAAGTTTTAGCATTCTGGGTTCTGTTGTGGTGCCTTTACCATTGATAAGATGTCACATCCTTGCCTATAATTTTAGTATTACTCCAGTTAGCTTTATATGCCTGACAGCCTCTTTATATGGCATATTGAGATGTAATTAAGTGCCTGAGACCCGTTAAATGCCATTGATGGTGCCCATTTCAGGAGATGGATGGTGAAGGCCACCTCATTTTATACTAATACCTACTAAAAAACAAAGTAGTGTAGGTCAGGCATAGAGAAAATGGAAGTTTTGTAAACACATATTACAACTAGTGTTTAATAGGCTGACCTCACATGTAGAGTATCCATGATATACCTTCCAGCTACTTTATCTAAATTAGAAGCAAATTGTTTGAAGGTTACTTCTACCTAAATGGCAGAAAGCGCACCTATCTTGGTGATGGATAGGACAGCTTGAGGGGATATGGAGGTGGCTGTTTTTTTGATAGGTGTATTGTAAACATTTTGCTATTAATTTATGTAAAATTTCAAAGTTTTCTAACTATTAGACACACGTTAATTTTAAACACACCCCCAGGTTTACTTAGTAGAAATATAGGATAAAAACTTTTGCAACTAATTAAAATTTCCCACAGGTATAAATTTGTAGGGGATTTGATAACACTAACTTTACTGCTTAGCGTACATTTTTTTGCAAAAAAAGTATCAACAAAATACCCTGGTTTTGCTAACATCTTTTACTAGCACTTGCTACTTACAGTTACGTATATTTTACAACAGAGTATTTATGCACGTTTGTCATACTGTGTTCTGTTTCTGTGTCTTAGTTCTTGGGTGGTGTGAACAGGGTCTTATTGACCCGTTCAGTTTTTGTGCATGTGTCATGTGTTCTGACTTTACTGCTGTAGGGAAGAATATAGTGGATAGAGATCTAATGTTAGTATTTCTCTGCAGCATGTATATTATACATGTGTACCTTTGCAGCAGGCAGTTTATATGCATTTTCTGGAGCACATGCGTAATCACATCACTACTGCATGCACAGTATATGCACACTAAGCTCTGCTATGCATACGCACATGTCTGCAACATACATACACACATTTCAGTTACACACAGCTGTCTTACATACACACACCTCTCCAACACACACACAGCTCAGCTACATAGAAACACACAGCTCTCCTATGTTCACACACACACCTTTCCTATATAACAGTCAGCTCTCACACGTACACATATACGGTTTTCCCACATTCACATACAGCTCTTCTACTTACACAAACACAGCTACCCAAAAACAAACACGGCTTTGAAACATGCACACACACATATGTGCTACTTACATTGGCACGGTACCTCAGTGGTTAGTCCCTCAGCGATGGGGTCCTTAGTTCAAATCCCACCAAGGACAACATCTGCAAGGAGTTTGTATATTCTCCCCGTATTTGCGTGGGTTTCCTCCTACATACCAAAGACATACTGATAGGAAATTTAAATTGTAAGCCCTATCGAGGACAGTGCCAATAATGTCTGTAAAGCGCTGTGGAATTAATGGCGCTATATAAATGAGTAAGGAGTTTGTATGTTCTCCTCGTGTTTGCGTGGGTTGCTCCCACATTCCAAAGACTTACTGATAGGGAATTTAGATTGTGAGCCCCATCGGGGACAGTGCCAATAATGTCTGTAAAGCGCTGTGGAATTAATGGCGCTATATAAATGAGTAAAATAAATACATACACTGTTTGCTAAACACTCGCACACAGCTTTCCTCATACACAAAAAACTCATATAAGCAGCACATACAGCTCCTCTATGTACACTCACACAAACAGATATATATATATACACAAACACATATACATCAACACAACCCCTGTATACATTACCACATTTTGAAATTCCTTTCAAGAATGTGACTGATCACATGCTGTGAAAGGGCCTTCAGCTACACAGGACGTGCAGTATTCCTGCAGGTCCCAGTTTCATTCTCTCCAGTACAGCACCAATCAGATTGATCAGTGTGGGGCAAGAACAGAGAAAACAGTTCTCTCAGTGATCAGGAAGGATGTTGTCAGCATTCTGCTCATTCAGAATAAGCTGCCTCTAGAATGTAACACACATACACTTTTTAGTAAGATTTTTCTTTGCTAAATATGCTAATTATTGTCTAGTTAAGGGTTCCCCAACTCCGGTCCTCAAGGCCCACCAACAGGTCATGTTGTCAGGATTTCCCTTGTATTGTACAGGTGATGCAATTCACCTGGGCAATACTGAGGAAATCCTGAAAACATGACCTGTTGGTGACCTTGAGGACCGGAGTTGGGGAGCCCTGGTCTAGTTAATACAGGAGTTAAAAAGTACAATTGTTTACACAGAGTCAAAACCTAGAGTTTTAGCATCCTGGGTTCTGTTGTGGTGCCTTTACCATTGATAAGATGTCACATCCTTGCCTATAATTTTAGTATTACTCCAGTAAGCTTTATATGCCTGACAGCCTCTTTATATGGCATATTGAGATGTAATTAAGTGCCTGAGACCCGTTAAATGCCATTGATGGTGCCCATTTCAGGAGATGGATGGTGAAGGCCACCTCATTTTATACTAATACCTACTAAAAAACAAAGTAGTGTAGGTCAGGCATAGAGAAAATGGAAGTTTTGTAAACACATATTACAACTAGTGTTTAATAGGCTGACCTCACATGTAGAGTATCCATGATATACCTTCCAGCTACTTTATCTAAATTAGAAGCAAATTGTTTGAAGATTACTTCTACCTAAATGGCAGAAAGCGCACCTATCTTGGTGATGGATAGGACAGCTTGAGGGGATATGGAGGTGGCTGTTTTTTTGATAGGTGTATTGTAAACATTTTGCTATTAATTTATGTAAAATTTCAAAGTTTTCTAACTATTAGACACAAGTTAATTTTAAACACACCCCCAGGTTTACTTAGTAGAAATATAGGATAAAAACTTTTGCAACTAATTAAAATTTCCCACAGGTATAAATTTGTAGGGGATTTGATAACACTAACTTTACTGCTTAGCGTACATTTTTTTGCAAAAAAAGTATCAACAAAATACCCTGGTTTTGCTAACATCTTTTACTAGCACTTGCTACTTACAGTTACGTATATTTTACAACAGAGTATTTATGCACGTTTGTCATACTGTGTTCTGTTTCTGTGTCTTAGTTCTTGGGTGGTGTGAACAGGGTCTTATTGACCCGTTCAGTTTTTGTGCATGTGTCATGTGTTCTGAATTTACTGCTGTACGGAAGAATATAGTGGATAGAGATCTAATGTTAGTATTTCTCTGCAGCATGTATATTATACATGTGTACCTTTGCAGCAGGCAGTTTATATGCATTTTCTGGAGCACATGCGTAATCACATCACTACTGCATGCACAGTATATGCACACTAAGCTCTGCTATGCATACGCACATGTCTGCAACATACATACACACATTTCAGTTACACACAGCTGTCTTACATACACACACCTCTCCAACACACACACAGCTCAGCTACATAGAAACACACAGCTCTCCTATGTTCACACACACCTTTCCTATATAACAGTCAGCTCTCACACGTACACATATATGGTTTTCCCACATTCACATACAGCTCTTCTACTTACACAAACACAGCTACCCAAAAACAAACACGGCTTTGAAACATGCACACACACATATGTGCTACTTACATTGGCACGGTACCTCAGTGGTTATTCCCTCAGCGATGGGGTCCTTAGTTCAAATCCCACCAAGGACAACATCTGCAAGGAGTTTGTATATTCTCCCCGTATTTGCGTGGGTTTCCTCCTACATACCAAAGACATGCTGATAGGAAATTTAAATTGTAAGCCCTATCGAGGACAGTGCCAATAATGTCTGTAAAGCGCTGTGGAATTAATGGCGCTATATAAATGAGTGAGGAGTTTGTATGTTCTCCCCGTGTTTGCGTGGGTTGCTCCCACATTCCAAAGACTTACTGATAGGGAATTTAGATTGTGAGCCCCATCGGGGACAGTGCCAATAATGTCTGTAAAGCGCTGTGGAATTAATGGCGCTATATAAATGAGTAAAATAATTACATACACTGTTTGCTAAACACTCGCACACACCTTTCCTCATACACAAAAAACTCATATAAGCAGCACATACAGCTCCTCTATGTACACTCACACAAACAGATATATATATATACACAAACACATATACATCAACACAACCCCTGTATACATTACCACATTTTGAAATTCCTTTCAAGAATGTGACTGATCACATGCTGTGAAAGGGCCTTCAGCTACACAGGACGTGCAGTATTCCTGCAGGTCCCAGTTTCATTCTCTCCAGTACAGCACCAATCAGATAGATCAGTGTGGGGCAAGAACAGAGAAAACAGTTCTCTCAGTGATCAGGAAGGATGTTGTCAGCATTCTGCTCATTCAGAATAAGCTGCCTCTAGACTGTAACACACATACACTTTTTAGTAAGATTTTTCTTTGCTAAATATGCTAATTATTGTCTAGTTAAGGGTTCCCCAACTCCGGTCCTCAAGGCCCACCAACAGGTCATGTTGTCAGGATTTCCCTTGTATTGTACAGGTGATGCAATTCACCTGGGCAATACTGAGGAAATCCTGAAAACATGACCTGTTGGTGACCTTGAGGACCGGAGTTGGGGAGCCCTGGTCTAGTTGATACAGGAGTTAAAAAGTACAATTGTTTACAGAGTCAAAACCTAGAGTTTTAGCATCCTGGGTTCTGTTGTGGTGCCTTTACCATTGATAAGATGTCACATCCTTGCCTATAATTTTAGTATTACTCCAGTAAGCTTTATATGCCTGACAGCCTCTTTATATGGCATATTGAGATGTAATTAAGTGCTTGGGACCCGTTAAATGCCATTGATGGTGCCCATTTCAGGAGATGGATGGTGAAGGCCACCTCATTTTATACTAATACCTACTAAAAAACAAAGTAGTGTAGGTCAGGCATAGAGAAAATGGAAGTTTTGTAAACACATATTACAACTAGTGTTTAATAGGCTGACCTCACATGTAGAGTATCCATGATATACCTTCCAGCTACTTTATCTAAATTAGAAGCAAATTGTTTGAAGATTACTTCTACCTAAATGGCAGAAAGCGCACCTATCTTGGTGATGGATAGGACAGCTTGAGGGGATATGGAGGTGGCTGTTTTTTTGATAGGTGTAATGTAAACATTTTGCTATTAATTTATGTAAAATGTCAAAGTTTTCTAACTATTAGACACATGTTAATTTTAAACACACCCCCAGGTTTACTTAGTAAAAATATAGGATAAAAACTTTTGCAACTAATTAAAATTTCCCCACAGGTATAAATTTGTAGGGGATTTGATAACACTAACTTTACTGCTTAGCGTACATTTTTTTGCAAAAAAAGTATCAACAAAATACCCTGGTTTTGCTAACATCTTTTACTAGCACTTGCTACTTACAGTTACGTATATTTTACAACAGAGTATTTATGCACGTTTGTCATACTGTGTTCTGTTTCTGTGTCTTAGTTCTTGGGTGGTGTGAACAGGGTCTTATTGACCCGTTCAGTTTTTGTGCATGTGTCATGTGTTCTGACTTTACTGCTGTAGGGAAGAATATAGTGGATAGAGATCTAATGTTAGTATTTCTCTGCAGCATGTATATTATACATGTGTACCTTTGCAGCAGGCAGTTTATATGCATTTTCTGGAGCACATGCATAATCACATCACTACTGCATGCACAGTATATGCACACTAAGCTCTGCTATGCATACGCACATGTCTGCAACATACATACACACATTTCAGTTACACACAGCTGTCTTACATACACACACCTCTCCAACATACACACAGCTCAGCTACATAGAAACACACAGCTCTCCTATGTTCACACACACCTTTCCTATATAACAGTCAGCTCTCACACGTACACATATACGGTTTTCCCACATTCACATACAGCTCTTCTACTTACACAAACACAGCTACCCAAAAACAAACACGGCTTTGAAACATGCACACACACATATGTGCTACTTACATTGGCACGGTACCTCAGTGGTTAGTCCCTCAGCGATGGGGTCCTTAGTTCAAATCCCACCAAGGACAACATCTGCAAGGAGTTTGTATATTCTCCCCGTATTTGCGTGGGTTTCCTCCTACATACCAAAGACATACTGATAGGAAATTTAAATTGTAAGCCCTATCGAGGACAGTGCCAATAATGTCTGTAAAGCGCTGTGGAATTAATGGCGCTATATAAATGAGTAAGGAGTTTGTATGTTCTCCCCGTGTTTGCGTGGGTTGCTCCCACATTCCAAAGACTTACTGATAGGGAATTTAGATTGTGAGCCCCATCGGGGACAGTGCCAATAATGTCTGTAAAGCGCTGTGGAATTAATGGCGCTATATAAATGAGTAAAATAAATACATACACTGTTTGCTAAACACTCGCACACAGCTTTCCTCATACCCAAAAAACTCATATAAGCAGCACATACAGCTCCTCTATGTACACTCACACAAACAGATATATATATACACAAACACATATACATCAACACAACCCCTGTATACATTACCACATTTTGAAATTCCTTTCAAGAATGTGACTGATCACATGCTGTGAAAGGGCCTTCAGCTACACAGGACGTGCAGTATTCCTGCAGGTCCCAGTTTCATTCTCTCCAGTACAGCACCAATCAGATTGATCAGTGTGGGGCAAGAACAGAGAAAACAGTTCTCTCAGTGATCAGGAAGGATGTTGTCAGCATTCTGCTCATTCAGAATAAGCTGCCTCTAGAATGTAACACACATACACTTTTTAGTAAGATTTTTCTTTGCTAAATATGCTAATTATTGTCTAGCTAAGGGTTCCCCAACTCCGGTCCTCAAGGCCCACCAACAGGTCATGTTGTCAGGATTTCCCTTGTATTGTACAGGTGATGCAATTCACCTGGGCAATACTGAGGAAATCCTGAAAACATGACCTGTTGGTGACCTTGAGGACCGGAGTTGGGGAGCCCTGGTCTAGTTGATACAGGAGTTAAAAAGTACAATTGTTTACACAGAGTCAAAACCTAGAGTTTTAGCATCTTGGGTTCTGTTGTGGTGCCTTTACCATTGATAAGATGTCACATCCTTGCCTATAATTTTAGTATTACTCCAGTAAGCTTTATATGCCTGACAGCCTCTTTATATGGCATATTGAGATGTAATTAAGTGCCTGAGACCCGTTAAATGCCATTGATGGTGCCCATTTCAGGAGATGGATGGTGAAGGCCACCTCATTTTATACTAATACCTACTAAAAAACAAAGTAGTGTAGGTCAGGCATAGAGAAAATGGAAGTTTTGTAAACACATATTACAACTAGTGTTTAATAGGCTGACCTCACATGTAGAGTATCCATGATATACCTTCCAGCTACTTTATCTAAATTAGAAGCAAATTGTTTGAAGATTACTTCTACCTAAATGGCAGAAAGCGCACCTATCTTGGTGATGGATAGGACAGCTTGAGGGGATATGGAGGTGGCTGTTTTTTTGATAGGTGTATTGTAAACATTTTGCTATTAACTTATGTAAAATTTCAAAGTTTTCTAACTATTAGACACACGTTAATTTTAAACACACCCCCAGGTTTACTTAGTAGAAATATAGGATAAAAACTTTTGCAACTAATTAAAATTTCCCACAGGTATAAATTTGTAGGGGATTTGATAACACTATCTTTACTGCTTAGCGTACATTTTTTTGCAAAAAAAGTATCAACAAAATACCCTGGTTTTGCTAACATCTTTTACTAGCACTTGCTACTTACAGTTATGTATATTTTACAACAGAGTATTTATGCACGTTTGTCATACTGTGTTCTGTTTCTGTGTCTTAGTTCTTGGGTGGTGTGAACAGGGTCTTATTGACCCGTTCAGTTTTTGTGCATGTGTCATGTGTTCTGACTTTACTGCTGTAGGGAAGAATATAGTGGATAGAGATCTAATGTTAGTATTTCTCTGCAGCATGTATATTATACATGTGTACCTTTGCAGCAGGCAGTTTATATGCATTTTCTGGAGCACATGCGTAATCACATCACTACTGCATGCGCAGTATATGCACACTAAGCTCTGCTATGCATACGCACATGTCTGCAACATACATACACACATTTCAGTTACACACAGCTGTCTTACATACACACACCTCTCCAACACACACACAGCTCAGCTACATAGAAACACACAGCTCTCCTATGTTCACACACACACCTTTCCTATATAACAGTCAGCTCTCACACGTACACATATACGGTTTTCCCACATTCACATACAGCTCTTCTACTTACACAAACACAGCTACCCAAAAACAAACACGGCTTTGAAACATGCACACACACATATGTGCTACTTACATTGGCACGGTACCTCAGTGGTTAGTCCCTCAGCGATGGGGTCCTTAGTTCAAATCCCACCAAGGACAACATCTGCAAGGAGTTTGTATATTCTCCCCGTATTTGCGTGGGTTTCCTCCTACATACCAAAGACATACTGATAGGAAATTTAAATTGTAAGCCCTATCGAGGACAGTGCCAATAATGTCTGTAAAGCGCTGTGGAATTAATGGCGCTATATAAATGATTAAGGAGTTTGTATGTTCTCCCCGTGTTTGCGTGGGTTGCTCCCACATTCCAAAGACTTACTGATAGGGAATTTAGATTGTGAGCCCCATCGGGGACAGTGCCAATAATGTATGTAAAGCGCTGTGGAATTAATGGCGCTATATAAATGAGTAAAATAAATACATACACTGTTTGCTAAACACTCGCACACAGCTTTCCTCATACCCAAAAAACTCATATAAGCAGCACATACAGCTCCTCTATGTACACTCACACAAACAGATATATATATACACAAACACATATACATCAACACAACCCCTGTATACATTACCACATTTTGAAATTCCTTTCAAGAATGTGACTGATCACATGCTGTGAAAGGGCCTTCAGCTACACAGGACGTGCAGTATTCCTGCAGGTCCCAGTTTCATTCTCTCCAGTACAGCACCAATCAGATTGATCAGTGTGGGGCAAGAACAGAGAAAACAGTTCTCTCAGTGATCAGGAAGGATGTTGTCAGCATTCTGCTCATTCAGAATAAGCTGCCTCTAGAATGTAACACACATACACTTTTTAGTAAGATTTTTCTTTGTTAAATATGCTAATTATTGTCTAGTTAAGGGTTCCCCAACTCCGGTCCTCAAGGCCCACCAACAGGTCATGTTGTCAGGATTTCCCTTGTATTGTACAGGTGATGCAATTCACCTGGGCAATACTGATTAAATCCTGAAAACATGACCTGTTGGTGACCTTGAGGACCGGAGTTGGGGAGCCCTGGTCTAGTTGATACAGGAGTTAAAAAGTACAATTGTTAACACAGAGTCAAAACCTAAAGTTTTAGCATCCTGGGTTCTGTTGTGGTGCCTTTACCATTGATAAGATGTCACATCCTTGCCTATAATTTTAGTATTACTCCAGTAAGCTTTATATGCCTGACAGCCTCTTTATATGGCATATTGAGATGTAATTAAGTGCCTGAGACCCGTTAAATGCCATTGATGGTGCCCATTTCAGGAGATGGATGGTGAAGGCCACCTCATTTTATACTAATACCTACTAAAAAACAAAGTAGTGTAGGTCAGGCATAGAGAAAATGGAAGTTTTGTAAACACATATTACAACTAGTGTTTAATAGGCTGACCTCACATGTAGAGTATCCATGATATACCTTCCAGCTACTTTATCTAAATTAGAAGCAAATTGTTTGAAGGTTACTTCTACCTAAATGGCAGAAAGCGCACCTATCTTGGTGATGGATAGGACAGCTTGAGGGGATATGGAGGTGGCTGTTTTTTTGATAGGTGTATTGTAAACATTTTGCTATTAATTTATGTAAAATTTCAAAGTTTTCTAACTATTAGACACAAGTTAATTTTAAACACACCCCCAGGTTTACTTAGTAGAAATATAGGATAAAAACTTTTGCAACTAATTAAAATTTCCCACAGGTATAAATTTGTAGGGGATTTGATAACACTAACTTTACTGCTTAGCGTACATTTTTTTGCAAAAAAAGTATCAACAAAATACCCTGGTTTTGCTAACATCTTTTACTAGCACTTGCTACTTACAGTTACGTATATTTTACAACAGAGTATTTATGCACGTTTGTCATACTGTGTTCTGTTTCTGTGTCTTAGTTCTTGGGTGGTGTGAACAGGGTCTTATTGACCCGTTCAGTTTTTGTGCATGTGTCATGTGTTCTGAATTTACTGCTGTACGGAAGAATATAGTGGATAGAGATCTAATGTTAGTATTTCTCTGCAGCATGTATATTATACATGTGTACCTTTGCAGCAGGCAGTTTATATGCATTTTCTGGAGCACATGCGTAATCACATCACTACTGCATGCACAGTATATGCACACTAAGCTCTGCTATGCATACGCACATGTCTGCAACATACATACACACATTTCAGTTACACACAGCTGTCTTACATACACACACCTCTCCAACACACACACAGCTCAGCTACATAGAAACACACAGCTCTCCTATGTTCACACACACCTTTCCTATATAACAGTCATCTCTCACACGTACACATATATGGTTTTCCCACATTCACATACAGCTCTTCTACTTACACAAACACAGCTACCCAAAAACAAACACGGCTTTGAAACATGCACACACACATATGTGCTACTTACATTGGCACGGTACCTCAGTGGTTATTCCCTCAGCGATGGGGTCCTTAGTTCAAATCCCACCAAGGACAACATCTGCAAGGAGTTTGTATATTCTCCCCGTATTTGCGTGGGTTTCCTCCTACATACCAAAGACATGCTGATAGGAAATTTAAATTGTAAGCCCTATCGAGGACAGTGCCAATAATGTCTGTAAAGCGCTGTGGAATTAATGGCGCTATATAAATGAGTGAGGAGTTTGTATGTTCTCCCCGTGTTTGCGTGGGTTGCTCCCACATTCCAAAGACTTACTGATAGGGAATTTAGATTGTGAGCCCCATCGGGGACAGTGCCAATAATGTCTGTAAAGCGCTGTGGAATTAATGGCGCTATATAAATGAGTAAAATAATTACATACACTGTTTGCTAAACACTCGCACACACCTTTCCTCATACACAAAAAACTCATATAAGCAGCACATACAGCTCCTCTATGTACACTCACACAAACAGATATATATATATACACAAACACATATACATCAACACAACCCCTGTATACATTACCACATTTTGAAATTCCTTTCAAGAATGTGACTGATCACATGCTGTGAAAGGGCCTTCAGCTACACAGGACGTGCAGTATTCCTGCAGGTCCCAGTTTCATTCTCTCCAGTACAGCACCAATCAGATAGATCAGTGTGGGGCAAGAACAGAGAAAACAGTTCTCTCAGTGATCAGGAAGGATGTTGTCAGCATTCTGCTCATTCAGAATAAGCTGCCTCTAGACTGTAACACACATACACTTTTTAGTAAGATTTTTCTTTGCTAAATATGCTAATTATTGTCTAGTTAAGGGTTCCCCAACTCCGGTCCTCAAGGCCCACCAACAGGTCATGTTGTCAGGATTTCCCTTGTATTGTACAGGTGATGCAATTCACCTGGGCAATACTGAGGAAATCCTGAAAACATGACCTGTTGGTGACCTTGAGTACCGGAGTTGGGGAGCCCTGGTCTAGTTGATACAGGAGTTAAAAAGTACAATTGTTTACAGAGTCAAAACCTAGAGTTTTAGCATCCTGGGTTCTGTTGTGGTGCCTTTACCATTGATAAGATGTCACATCCTTGCCTATAATTTTAGTATTACTCCAGTAAGCTTTATATGCCTGACAGCCTCTTTATATGGCATATTGAGATGTAATTAAGTGCTTGGGACCCGTTAAATGCCATTGATGGTGCCCATTTCAGGAGATGGATGGTGAAGGCCACCTCATTTTATACTAATACCTACTAAAAAACAAAGTAGTGTAGGTCAGGCATAGAGAAAATGGAAGTTTTGTAAACACATATTACAACTAGTGTTTAATAGGCTGACCTCACATGTAGAGTATCCATGATATACCTTCCAGCTACTTTATCTAAATTAGAAGCAAATTGTTTGAAGATTACTTCTACCTAAATGGCAGAAAGCGCACCTATCTTGGTGATGGATAGGACAGCTTGAGGGGATATGGAGGTGGCTGTTTTTTTGATAGGTGTAATGTAAACATTTTGCTATTAATTTATGTAAAATGTCAAAGTTTTCTAACTATTAGACACATGTTAATTTTAAACACACCCCCAGGTTTACTTAGTAAAAATATAGGATAAAAACTTTTGCAACTAATTAAAATTTCCCACAGGTATAAATTTGTAGGGGATTTGATAACACTAACTTTACTGCTTAGCGTACATTTTTTTGCAAAAAAAGTATCAACAAAATACCCTGGTTTTGCTAACATCTTTTACTAGCACTTGCTACTTACAGTTACGTATATTTTACAACAGAGTATTTATGCACGTTTGTCATACTGTGTTCTGTTTCTGTGTCTTAGTTCTTGGGTGGTGTGAACAGGGTCTTATTGACCCGTTCAGTTTTTGTGCATGTGTCATGTGTTCTGACTTTACTGCTGTAGGGAAGAATATAGTGGATAGAGATCTAATGTTAGTATTTCTCTGCAGCATGTATATTATACATGTGTACCTTTGCAGCAGGCAGTTTATATGCATTTTCTGGAGCACATGCATAATCACATCACTACTGCATGCACAGTATATGCACACTAAGCTCTGCTATGCATACGCACATGTCTGCAACATACATACACACATTTCAGTTACACACAGCTGTCTTACATACACACACCTCTCCAACACACACACAGCTCAGCTACATAGAAACACACAGCTCTCCTATGTTCACACACACACACCTTTCCTATATAACAGTCAGCTCTCACACGTACACATATACGGTTTTCCCACATTCACATACAGCTCTTCTACTTACACAAACACAGCTACCCAAAAACAAACACGGCTTTGAAACATGCACACACACATATGTGCTACTTACATTGGCACGGTACCTCAGTGGTTAGTCCCTCAGCGATGGGGTCCTTAGTTCAAATCCCACCAAGGACAACATCTGCAAGGAGTTTGTATATTCTCCCCGTATTTGCGTGGGTTTCCTCCTACATACCAAAGACATACTGATAGGAAATTTAAATTGTAAGCCCTATCGAGGACAGTGACAATAATGTCTGGAAAGCTCTGTGGAATTAATGGCGCTATATAAATGAGTAAGGAGTTTGTATGTTCTCCCCGTGTTTGCGTGGGTTGCTCCCACATTCCAAAGACTTACTGATAGGGAATTTAGATTGTGAGCCCCATCGGGGACAGTGCCAATAATGTCTGTAAAGCGCTGTGGAATTAATGGCGCTATATAAATGAGTAAAATAAATACATACACTGTTTGCTAAACACTCGCACACAGCTTTCCTCATACACAAAAAACTCATATAAGCAGCACATACAGCTCCTCTATGTACACTCACACAAACAGATATATATATATACACAAACACATATACATCAACACAACCCCTGTATACATTACCACATTTTGAAATTCCTTTCAAGAATGTGACTGATCACATGCTGTGAAAGGGCCTTCAGCTACACAGGACGTGCAGTATTCCTGCAGATCCCAGTTTCATTCTCTCCAGTACAGCACCAATCAGATTGATCAGTGTGGGGCAAGAACAGAGAAAACAGTTCTCTCAGTGATCAGGAAGGATGTTGTCAGCATTCTTCTCATTCAGAATAAGCTGCCTCTAGACTGTAACACACATACACTTTTTAGTAAGATTTTTCTTTGCTAAATATGCTAATTATTGTCTAGTTAAGGGTTCCCCAACTCCGGTCCTCAAGGCCCACCAACAGGTCATGTTGTCAGGATTTCCCTTGTATTGTACAGGTGATGGAATTCACCTGGGCAATACTGAGGAAATCCTGAAAACATGACCTGTTGGTGACCTTGAGGACCGGAGTTGGGGAGCCCTGGTCTAGTTGATACAGGAGTTAAAAAGTACAATTGTTTACAGAGTCAAAACCTAGAGTTTTAGCATCCTGGGTTCTGTTGTGGTGCCTTTACCATTGATAAGATGTCACATCCTTGCCTATAATTTTAGTATTACTCCAGTAAGCTTTATATGCCTGACAGCCTCTTTATATGGCATATTGAGATGTAATTAAGTGCTTGGTACCCGTTAAATGCCATTGATGGTGCCCATTTCAGGAGATGGATGGTGAAGGCCACCTCATTTTATACTAATACCTACTAAAAAACAAAGTAGTGTAGGTCAGGCATAGAGAAAATGGAAGTTTTGTAAACACATATTACAACTAGTGTTTAATAGGCTGACCTCACATGTAGAGTATCCATGATATACCTTCCAGCTACTTTATCTGAATTAGAAGCAAATTGTTTGAAGATTACTTCTACCTAAATGGCAGAAAGCGCACCTCTCTTGGTGATGGATAGGACAGCTTGAGGGGATATGGAGGTGGCTGTTTTTTTGATAGGTGTAATGTAAACATTTTGCTATTAATTTATGTAAAATTTCAAAGTTTTCTAACTATTAGACACACGTTAATTTTAAACACACCCCCAGGTTTACTTAGTAAAAATATAGGATAAAAACTTTTGCAACTAATTAAAATTTCCCACAGGTATAAATTTGTAGGGGATTTGATATCACTAACTTTACTGCTTAGCGTACATTTTTTTGCAAAAAAACGTATCAACAAAATAACCTGGTTTTGCTAACATCTTTTACTAGCACTTGCTACTTACAGTTACGTATATTTTACAACAGAGTATTTATGCACGTTTGTCATACTGTGTTCTGTTTCTGTGTCTTAGTTCTTGGGTGGTGTGAACAGGGTCTTATTGACCCGTTCAGTTTTTGTGCATGTGTCATGTGTTCTGACTTTACTGCTGTAGGGAAGAATATAGTGGATAGAGATCTAATGTTAGTATTTCTCTGCAGCATGTATATTATACATGTGTACCTTTGCAGCAGGCAGTTTATATGCATTTTCTGGAGCACATGCGTAATCACATCACTACTGCATGCACAGTATATGCACACTAAGCTCTGCTATGCATACGCACATGTCTGCAACATACATACACACATTTCAGTTACACACAGCTGTCTTACATACACACACCTCTCCAACATACACACAGCTCAGCTACATAGAAACACACAGCTCTCCTATGTTCACACACACACACCTTTCCTATATAACAGTCAGCTCTCACACGTACACATATACGGTTTTCCCACATTCACATACAGCTCTTCTACTTACACAAACACAGCTACCCAAAAACAAACACGGCTTTGAAACATGCACACACACATATGTGCTACTTACATTGGCACGGTACCTCAGTGGTTAGTCCCTCAGCGATGGGGTCCTTAGTTCAAATCCCACCAAGGACAACATCTGCAAGGAGTTTGTATATTCTCCCCGTATTTGCGTGGGTTTCCTCCTACATACCAAAGACATACTGATAGGAAATTTAAATTGTAAGCCCTATCGAGGACAGTGCCAATAATGTCTGTAAAGCGCTGTGGAATTAATGGCGCTATATAAATGAGTAAGGAGTTTGTATGTTCTCCCCGTGTTTGCGTGGGTTGCTCCCACATTCCAAAGACTTACTGATAGGGAATTTAGATTGTGAGCCCCATCGGGGACAGTGCCAATAATGTCTGTAAAGCGCTGTGGAATTAATGGCGCTATATAAATGAGTAAAATAAATACATACACTGTTTGCTAAACACTCGCACACAGCTTTCCTCATACACAAAAAACTCATATAAGCAGCACATACAGCTCCTCTATGTACACTCACACAAACAGATATATATATATACACAAACACATATACATCAACACAACCCCTGTATACATTACCACATTTTGAAATTCCTTTCAAGAATGTGACTGATCACATGCTGTGAAAGGGCCTTCATCTACACAGGACGTGCAGTATTCCTGCAGATCCCAGTTTCATTCTCTCCAGTACAGCACCAATCAGATTGATCAGTGTGGGGCAAGAACAGAGAAAACAGTTCTCTCAGTGATCAGGAAGGATGTTGTCAGCATTCTGCTCATTCAGAATAAGCTGCCTCTAGACTGTAACACACATACACTTTTTAGTAAGATTTTTCTTTGCTAAATATGCTAATTATTGTCTAGTTAAGGGTTCCCCAACTCCGGTCCTCAAGGCCCACCAACAGGTCATGTTGTCAGGATTTCCCTTGTATTGTACAGGTGATGGAATTCACCTGGGCAATACTGAGGAAATCCTGAAAACATGACCTGTTGGTGACCTTGAGGACCGGAGTTGGGGAGCCCTGGTCTAGTTGATACAGGAGTTAAAAAGTACAATTGTTAACACAGAGTCAAAACCTAAAGTTTTAGCATCCTGGGTTCTGTTGTGGTGCCTTTACCATTGATAAGATGTCACATCCTTGCCTATAATTTTAGTATTACTCCAGTTAGCTTTATATGCCTGACAGCCTCTTTATATGGCATATTGAGATGTAATTAAGTGCCTGAGACCCGTTAAATGCCATTGATGGTGCCCATTTCAGGAGATGGATGGTGAAGGCCACCTCATTTTATACTAATACCTACTAAAAAACAAAGTAGTGTAGGTCAGGCATAGAGAAAATGGAAGTTTTGTAAACACATATTACAACTAGTGTTTAATAGGCTGACCTCACATGTAGAGTATCCATGATATACCTTCCAGCTACTTTATCTAAATTAGAAGCAAATTGTTTGAAGGTTACTTCTACCTAAATGGCAGAAAGCGCACCTATCTTGGTGATGGATAGGACAGCTTGAGGGGATATGGAGGTGGCTGTTTTTTTGATAGGTGTATTGTAAACATTTTGCTATTAATTTATGTAAAATTTCAAAGTTTTCTAACTATTAGACACACGTTAATTTTAAACACACCCCCAGGTTTACTTAGTAGAAATATAGGATAAAAACTTTTGCAACTAATTAAAATTTCCCACAGGTATAAATTTGTAGGGGATTTGATAACACTAACTTTACTGCTTAGCGTACATTTTTTTGCAAAAAAAGTATCAACAAAATACCCTGGTTTTGCTAACATCTTTTACTAGCACTTGCTACTTACAGTTACGTATATTTTACAACAGAGTATTTATGCACGTTTGTCATACTGTGTTCTGTTTCTGTGTCTTAGTTCTTGGGTGGTGTGAACAGGGTCTTATTGACCCGTTCAGTTTTTGTGCATGTGTCATGTGTTCTGACTTTACTGCTGTAGGGAAGAATATAGTGGATAGAGATCTAATGTTAGTATTTCTCTGCAGCATGTATATTATACATGTGTACCTTTGCAGCAGGCAGTTTATATGCATTTTCTGGAGCACATGCGTAATCACATCACTACTGCATGCACAGTATATGCACACTAAGCTCTGCTATGCATACGCACATGTCTGCAACATACATACACACATTTCAGTTACACACAGCTGTCTTACATACACACACCTCTCCAACACACACACAGCTCAGCTACATAGAAACACACAGCTCTCCTATGTTCACACACACACCTTTCCTATATAACAGTCAGCTCTCACACGTACACATATACGGTTTTCCCACATTCACATACAGCTCTTCTACTTACACAAACACAGCTACCCAAAAACAAACACGGCTTTGAAACATGCACACACACATATGTGCTACTTACATTGGCACGGTACCTCAGTGGTTAGTCCCTCAGCGATGGGGTCCTTAGTTCAAATCCCACCAAGGACAACATCTGCAAGGAGTTTGTATATTCTCCCCGTATTTGCGTGGGTTTCCTCCTACATACCAAAGACATACTGATAGGAAATTTAAATTGTAAGCCCTATCGAGGACAGTGCCAATAATGTCTGTAAAGCGCTGTGGAATTAATGGCGCTATATAAATGAGTAAGGAGTTTGTATGTTCTCCTCGTGTTTGCGTGGGTTGCTCCCACATTCCAAAGACTTACTGATAGGGAATTTAGATTGTGAGCCCCATCGGGGACAGTGCCAATAATGTCTGTAAAGCGCTGTGGAATTAATGGCGCTATATAAATGAGTAAAATAAATACATACACTGTTTGCTAAACACTCGCACACAGCTTTCCTCATACACAAAAAACTCATATAAGCAGCACATACAGCTCCTCTATGTACACTCACACAAACAGATATATATATATACACAAACACATATACATCAACACAACCCCTGTATACATTACCACATTTTGAAATTCCTTTCAAGAATGTGACTGATCACATGCTGTGAAAGGGCCTTCAGCTACACAGGACGTGCAGTATTCCTGCAGGTCCCAGTTTCATTCTCTCCAGTACAGCACCAATCAGATTGATCAGTGTGGGGCAAGAACAGAGAAAACAGTTCTCTCAGTGATCAGGAAGGATGTTGTCAGCATTCTGCTCATTCAGAATAAGCTGCCTCTAGAATGTAACACACATACACTTTTTAGTAAGATTTTTCTTTGCTAAATATGCTAATTATTGTCTAGTTAAGGGTTCCCCAACTCCGGTCCTCAAGGCCCACCAACAGGTCATGTTGTCAGGATTTCCCTTGTATTGTACAGGTGATGCAATTCACCTGGGCAATACTGAGGAAATCCTGAAAACATGACCTGTTGGTGACCTTGAGGACCGGAGTTGGGGAGCCCTGGTCTAGTTAATACAGGAGTTAAAAAGTACAATTGTTTACACAGAGTCAAAACCTAGAGTTTTAGCATCCTGGGTTCTGTTGTGGTGCCTTTACCATTGATAAGATGTCACATCCTTGCCTATAATTTTAGTATTACTCCAGTAAGCTTTATATGCCTGACAGCCTCTTTATATGGCATATTGAGATGTAATTAAGTGCCTGAGACCCGTTAAATGCCATTGATGGTGCCCATTTCAGGAGATGGATGGTGAAGGCCACCTCATTTTATACTAATACCTACTAAAAAACAAAGTAGTGTAGGTCAGGCATAGAGAAAATGGAAGTTTTGTAAACACATATTACAACTAGTGTTTAATAGGCTGACCTCACATGTAGAGTATCCATGATATACCTTCCAGCTACTTTATCTAAATTAGAAGCAAATTGTTTGAAGATTACTTCTACCTAAATGGCAGAAAGCGCACCTATCTTGGTGATGGATAGGACAGCTTGAGGGGATATGGAGGTGGCTGTTTTTTTGATAGGTGTATTGTAAACATTTTGCTATTAATTTATGTAAAATTTCAAAGTTTTCTAACTATTAGACACAAGTTAATTTTAAACACACCCCCAGGTTTACTTAGTAGAAATATAGGATAAAAACTTTTGCAACTAATTAAAATTTCCCACAGGTATAAATTTGTAGGGGATTTGATAACACTAACTTTACTGCTTAGCGTACATTTTTTTGCAAAAAAAGTATCAACAAAATACCCTGGTTTTGCTAACATCTTTTACTAGCACTTGCTACTTACAGTTACGTATATTTTACAACAGAGTATTTATGCACGTTTGTCATACTGTGTTCTGTTTCTGTGTCTTAGTTCTTGGGTGGTGTGAACAGGGTCTTATTGACCCGTTCAGTTTTTGTGCATGTGTCATGTGTTCTGAATTTACTGCTGTACGGAAGAATATAGTGGATAGAGATCTAATGTTAGTATTTCTCTGCAGCATGTATATTATACATGTGTACCTTTGCAGCAGGCAGTTTATATGCATTTTCTGGAGCACATGCGTAATCACATCACTACTGTATGCACAGTATATGCACACTAAGCTCTGCTATGCATACGCACATGTCTGCAACATACATACACACATTTCAGTTACACACAGCTGTCTTACATACACACACCTCTCCAACACACACACAGCTCAGCTACATAGAAACACACAGCTCTCCTATGTTCACACACACCTTTCCTATATAACAGTCAGCTCTCACACGTACACATATATGGTTTTCCCACATTCACATACAGCTCTTCTACTTACACAAACACAGCTACCCAAAAACAAACACGGCTTTGAAACATGCACACACACATATGTGCTACTTACATTGGCACGGTACCTCAGTGGTTATTCCCTCAGCGATGGGGTCCTTAGTTCAAATCCCACCAAGGACAACATCTGCAAGGAGTTTGTATATTCTCCCCGTATTTGCGTGGGTTTCCTCCTACATACCAAAGACATGCTGATAGGAAATTTAAATTGTAAGCCCTATCGAGGACAGTGCCAATAATGTCTGTAAAGCGCTGTGGAATTAATGGCGCTATATAAATGAGTGAGGAGTTTGTATGTTCTCCCCGTGTTTGCGTGGGTTGCTCCCACATTCCAAAGACTTACTGATAGGGAATTTAGATTGTGAGCCCCATCGGGGACAGTGCCAATAATGTCTGTAAAGCGCTGTGGAATTAATGGCGCTATATAAATGAGTAAAATAATTACATACACTGTTTGCTAAACACTCGCACACACCTTTCCTCATACACAAAAAACTCATATAAGCAGCACATACAGCTCCTCTATGTACACTCACACAAACAGATATATATATATACACAAACACATATACATCAACACAACCCCTGTATACATTACCACATTTTGAAATTCCTTTCAAGAATGTGACTGATCACATGCTGTGAAAGGGCCTTCAGCTACACAGGACGTGCAGTATTCCTGCAGGTCCCAGTTTCATTCTCTCCAGTACAGCACCAATCAGATAGATCAGTGTGGGGCAAGAACAGAGAAAACAGTTCTCTCAGTGATCAGGAAGGATGTTGTCAGCATTCTGCTCATTCAGAATAAGCTGCCTCTAGACTGTAACACACATACACTTTTTAGTAAGATTTTTCTTTGCTAAATATGCTAATTATTGTCTAGTTAAGGGTTCCCCAACTCCGGTCCTCAAGGCCCACCAACAGGTCATGTTGTCAGGATTTCCCTTGTATTGTACAGGTGATGCAATTCACCTGGGCAATACTGAGGAAATCCTGAAAACATGACCTGTTGGTGACCTTGAGGACCGGAGTTGGGGAGCCCTGGTCTAGTTGATACAGGAGTTAAAAAGTACAATTGTTTACAGAGTCAAAACCTAGAGTTTTAGCATCCTGGGTTCTGTTGTGGTGCCTTTACCATTGATAAGATGTCACATCCTTGCCTATAATTTTAGTATTACTCCAGTAAGCTTTATATGCCTGACAGCCTCTTTATATGGCATATTGAGATGTAATTAAGTGCTTGGGACCCGTTAAATGCCATTGATGGTGCCCATTTCAGGAGATGGATGGTGAAGGCCACCTCATTTTATACTAATACCTACTAAAAAACAAAGTAGTGTAGGTCAGGCATAGAGAAAATGGAAGTTTTGTAAACACATATTACAACTAGTGTTTAATAGGCTGACCTCACATGTAGAGTATCCATGATATACCTTCCAGCTACTTTATCTAAATTAGAAGCAAATTGTTTGAAGATTACTTCTACCTAAATGGCAGAAAGCGCACCTATCTTGGTGATGGATAGGACAGCTTGAGGGGATATGGAGGTGGCTGTTTTTTTGATAGGTGTAATGTAAACATTTTGCTATTAATTTATGTAAAATGTCAAAGTTTTCTAACTATTAGACACATGTTAATTTTAAACACACCCCCAGGTTTACTTAGTAAAAATATAGGATAAAAACTTTTGCAACTAATTAAAATTTCCCCACAGGTATAAATTTGTAGGGGATTTGATAACACTAACTTTACTGCTTAGCGTACATTTTTTTGCAAAAAAAGTATCAACAAAATACCCTGGTTTTGCTAACATCTTTTACTAGCACTTGCTACTTACAGTTACGTATATTTTACAACAGAGTATTTATGCACGTTTGTCATACTGTGTTCTGTTTCTGTGTCTTAGTTCTTGGGTGGTGTGAACAGGGTCTTATTGACCCGTTCAGTTTTTGTGCATGTGTCATGTGTTCTGACTTTACTGCTGTAGGGAAGAATATAGTGGATAGAGATCTAATGTTAGTATTTCTCTGCAGCATGTATATTATACATGTGTACCTTTGCAGCAGGCAGTTTATATGCATTTTCTGGAGCACATGCATAATCACATCACTACTGCATGCACAGTATATGCACACTAAGCTCTGCTATGCATACGCACATGTCTGCAACATACATACACACATTTCAGTTACACACAGCTGTCTTACATACACACACCTCTCCAACATACACACAGCTCTGCTACATAGAAACACACAGCTCTCCTATGTTCACACACACCTTTCCTATATAACAGTCAGCTCTCACACGTACACATATACGGTTTTCCCACATTCACATACAGCTCTTCTACTTACACAAACACAGCTACCCAAAAACAAACACGGCTTTGAAACATGCACACACACATATGTGCTACTTACATTGGCACGGTACCTCAGTGGTTAGTCCCTCAGCGATGGGGTCCTTAGTTCAAATCCCACCAAGGACAACATCTGCAAGGAGTTTGTATATTCTCCCCGTATTTGCGTGGGTTTCCTCCTACATACCAAAGACATACTGATAGGAAATTTAAATTGTAAGCCCTATCGAGGACAGTGCCAATAATGTCTATAAAGCGCTGTGGAATTAATGGCGCTATATAAATGAGTAAGGAGTTTGTATGTTCTCCCCGTGTTTGCGTGGGTTGCTCCCACATTCCAAAGTCTTACTGATAGGGAATTTAGATTGTGAGCCCCATCGGGGACAGTGCCAATAATGTCTGTAAAGCGCTGTGGAATTAATGGCGCTATATAAATGAGTAAAATAAATACATACACTGTTTGCTAAACACTCGCACACAGCTTTCCTCATACACAAAAAACTCATATAAGCAGCACATACAGCTCCTCTATGTACACTCACACAAACAGATATATATATATACACAAACACATATACATCAACACAACCCCTGTATACATTACCACATTTTGAAATTCCTTTCAAGAATGTGACTGATCACATGCTGTGAAAGGGCCTTCAGCTACACAGGACGTGCAGTATTCCTGCAGGTCCCAGTTTCATTCTCTCCAGTACAGCACCAATCAGATTGATCAGTGTGGGGCAAGAACAGAGAAAACAGTTCTCTCAGTGATCAGGAAGGATGTCAGCATTCTGCTCATTCAGAATAAGCTGCCTCTAGAATGTAACACACATACACTTTTTAGTAATATTTTTCTTTGCTAAATATGCTAATTATTGTCTAGTTAAGGGTTCCCCAACTCCGGACCTCAAGGCCCACCAACAGGTCATGTTGTCAGGATTTCCCTTGTATTGTACAGGTGATGCAATTCACCTGGGCAATACTGAGGAAATCCTGAAAACATGACCTGTTGGTGACCTTGAGGACCGGAGTTGGGGAGCCCTGGTCTAGTTGATACAGGAGTTAAAAAGTACAATTGTTTACACAGAGTCAAAACCTAGAGTTTTAGCATCCTGGGTTCTGTTGTGGTGCCTTTACCATTGATAAGATGTCACATCCTTGCCTATAATTTTAGTATTACTCCAGTAAGCTTTATATGCCTGACAGCCTCTTTATATGGCATATTGAGATGTAATTAAGTGCCTGAGACCCGTTAAATGCCATTGATGGTGCCCATTTCAGGAGATGGATGGTGAAGGCCACCTCATTTTATACTAATACCTACTAAAAAACAAAGTAGTGTAGGTCAGGCATAGAGAAAATAGAAGTTTTGTAAACACATATTACAACTAGTGTTTAATAGGCTGACCTCACATGTAGAGTATCCATGATATACCTTCAGGCTACTTTATCTAAATTAGAAGCAAATTGTTTGAAGGTTACTTCTACCTAAATGGCAGAAAGCGCACCTATCTTGGTGATGGATAGGACAGCTTGAGGGGATATGGAGGTGGCTGTTTTTTTGATAGGTGTATTGTAAACATTTTGCTATTAATTTATGTAAAATTTCAAAGTTTTCTAACTATTAGACACACGTTAATTTTAAACACACCCCCAGGTTTACTTAGTAGAAATATAGGATAAAAACTTTTGCAACTAATTAAAATTTCCCACAGGTATAAATTTGTAGGGGATTTGATAACACTAACTTTACTGCTTAGCGTACATTTTTTTGCAAAAAAAGTATCAACAAAATACCCTGGTTTTGCTAACATCTTTTACTAGCACTTGCTACTTACAGTTACGTATATTTTACAACAGAGTATTTATGCATGTTTGTCATACTGTGTTCTGTTTCTGTGTCTTAGTTCTTGGGTGGTGTGAACAGGGTCTTATTGACCCGTTCAGTTTTTGTGCATGTGTCATGTGTTCTGACTTTACTGCTGTAGGGAAGAATATAGTGGATAGAGATCTAATGTTAGTATTTCTCTGCAGCATGTATATTATACATGTGTACCTTTGCAGCAGGCAGTTTATATGCATTTTCTGGAGCACATGCGTAATCACATCACTACTGCATGCACAGTATATGCACACTAAGCTCTGCTATGCATACGCACATGTCTGCAACATACATACACACATTTCAGTTACACACAGCTGTCTTACATACACACACCTCTCCAACACACACACAGCTCAGCTACATAGAAACACACAGCTCTCCTATGTTCACACACACACACCTTTCCTATATAACAGTCAGCTCTCACACGTACACATATACGGTTTTCCCACATTCACATACAGCTCTTCTACTTACACAAACACAGCTACCCAAAAACAAACACGGCTTTGAAACATGCATACACACATATGTGCTACTTACATTGGCACGGTACCTCAGTGGTTATTCCCTCAGCGATGGGGTCCTTAGTTCAAATCCCACCAAGGACAACATCTGCAAGGAGTTTGTATATTCTCCCCGTATTTGCGTGGGTTTCCTCCTACATACCAAAGACATACTGATAGGAAATTTAAATTGTAAGCCCTATCGAGGACAGTGCCAATAATGTCTGTAAAGCGCTGTGGAATTAATGGCGCTATATAAATGAGTAAGGAGTTTGTATGTTCTCCCCGTGTTTGCGTGGGTTGCTCCCACATTCCAAAGACTTACTGATAGGGAATTTAGATTGTGAGCCCCATCGGGGACAGTGCCAATAATGTCTGTAAAGCGCTGTGGAATTAATGGCGCTATATAAATGAGTAAAATAAATACATACACTGTTTGCTAAACACTCGCACACAGCTTTCCTCATACCCAAAAAACTCATATAAGCAGCACATACAGCTCCTCTATGTACACTCACACAAACAGATATATATATACACAAACACATATACATCAACACAACCCCTGTATACATTACCACATTTTGAAATTCCTTTCAAGAATGTGACTGATCACATGCTGTGAAAGGGCCTTCAGCTACACAGGACGTGCAGTATTCCTGCAGGTCCCAGTTTCATTCTCTCCAGTACAGCACCAATCAGATTGATCAGTGTGGGGCAAGAACAGAGAAAACAGTTCTCTCAGTGATCAGGAAGGATGTTGTCAGCATTCTGCTCATTCAGAATAAGCTGCCTCTAGAATGTAACACACATACACTTTTTAGTAATATTTTTCTTTGCTAAATATGCTAATTATTGTCTAGCTAAGGGTTCCCCAACTCCGGTCCTCAAGGCCCACCAACAGGTCATGTTGTCAGGATTTCCCTTGTATTGTACAGGTGATGCAATTCACCTGGGCAATACTGAGGAAATCCTGAAAACATGACCTGTTGGTGACCTTGAGGACCGGAGTTGGGGAGCCCTGGTCTAGTTGATACAGGAGTTAAAAAGTACAATTGTTTACACAGAGTCAAAACCTAGAGTTTTAGCATCCTGGGTTCTGTTGTGGTGCCTTTACCATTGATAAGATGTCACATCCTTGCCTATAATTTTAGTATTACTCCAGTAAGCTTTATATGCCTGACAGCCTCTTTATATGGCATATTGAGATGTAATTAAGTGCCTGAGACCCGTTAAATGCCATTGATGGTGCCCATTTCAGGAGATGGATGGTGAAGGCCACCTCATTTTATACTAATACCTACTAAAAAACAAAGTAGTGTAGGTCAGGCATAGAGAAAATGGAAGTTTTGTAAACACATATTACAACTAGTGTTTAATAGGCTGACCTCACATGTAGAGTATCCATGATATACCTTCCAGCTACTTTATCTAAATTAGAAGCAAATTGTTTGAAGATTACTTCTACCTAAATGGCAGAAAGCGCACCTATCTTGGTGATGGATAGGACAGCTTGAGGGGATATGGAGGTGGCTGTTTTTTTGATAGGTGTATTGTAAACATTTTGCTATTAACTTATGTAAAATTTCAAAGTTTTCTAACTATTAGACACACGTTAATTTTAAACACACCCCCAGGTTTACTTAGTAGAAATATAGGATAAAAACTTTTGCAACTAATTAAAATTTCCCACAGATATAAATTTGTAGGGGATTTGATAACACTATCTTTACTGCTTAGCGTACATTTTTTTGCAAAAAAAGTATCAACAAAATACCCTGGTTTTGCTAACATCTTTTACTAGCACTTGCTACTTACAGTTACGTATATTTTACAACAGAGTATTTATGCACGTTTGTCATACTGTGTTCTGTTTCTGTGTCTTAGTTCTTGGGTGGTGTGAACAGGGTCTTATTGACCCGTTCAGTTTTTGTGCATGTGTCATGTGTTCTGACTTTACTGCTGTAGGGAAGAATATAGTGGATAGAGATCTAATGTTAGTATTTCTCTGCAGCATGTATATTATACATGTGTACCTTTGCAGCAGGCAGTTTATATGCATTTTCTGGAGCACATGCGTAATCACATCACTACTGCATGCGCAGTATATGCACACTAAGCTCTGCTATGCATACGCACATGTCTGCAACATACATACACACATTTCAGTTACACACAGCTGTCTTACATACACACACCTCTCCAACACACACACAGCTCAGCTACATAGAAACACACAGCTCTCCTATGTTCACACACACACCTTTCCTATATAACAGTCAGCTCTCACACGTACACATATACGGTTTTCCCACATTCACATACAGCTCTTCTACTTACACAAACACAGCTACCCAAAAACAAACACGGCTTTGAAACATGCACACACACATATGTGCTACTTACATTGGCACGGTACCTCAGTGGTTAGTCCCTCAGCGATGGGGTCCTTAGTTCAAATCCCACCAAGGACAACATCTGCAAGGAGTTTGTATATTCTCCCCGTATTTGCGTGGGTTTCCTCCTACATACCAAAGACATACTGATAGGAAATTTAAATTGTAAGCCCTATCGAGGACAGTGCCAATAATGTCTGTAAAGCACTGTGGAATTAATGGCGCTATATAAATGAGTAAGGAGTTTGTATGTTCTCCCCGTGTTTGCGTGGGTTGCTCCCACATTCCAAAGACTTACTGATAGGGAATTTAGATTGTGAGCCCCATCGGGGACAGTGCCAATAATGTCTGTAAAGCGCTGTGGAATTAATGGCGCTATATAAATGAGTAAAATAAATACATACACTGTTTGCTAAACACTCGCACACAGCTTTCCTCATACCCAAAAAACTCATATAAGCAGCACATACAGCTCCTCTATGTACACTCACACAAACAGATATATATATACACAAACACATATACATCAACACAACCCCTGTATACATTACCACATTTTGAAATTCCTTTCAAGAATGTGACTGATCACATGCTGTGAAAGGGCCTTCAGCTACACAGGACGTGCAGTATTCCTGCAGGTCCCAGTTTCATTCTCTCCAGTACAGCACCAATCAGATTGATCAGTGTGGGGCAAGAACAGAGAAAACAGTTCTCTCAGTGATCAGGAAGGATGTTGTCAGCATTCTGCTCATTCAGAATAAGCTGCCTCTAGAATGTAACACACATACACTTTTTAGTAAGATTTTTCTTTGCTAAATATGCTAATTATTGTCTAGTTAAGGGTTCCCCAACTCCGGTCCTCAAGGCCCACCAACAGGTCATGTTGTCAGGATTTCCCTTGTATTGTACAGGTGATGCAATTCACCTGGGCAATACTGATTAAATCCTGAAAACATGACCTGTTGGTGACCTTGAGGACCGGAGTTGGGGAGCCCTGGTCTAGTTGATACAGGAGTTAAAAAGTACAATTGTTAACACAGAGTCAAAACCTAAAGTTTTAGCATCCTGGGTTCTGTTGTGGTGCCTTTACCATTGATAAGATGTCACATCCTTGCCTATAATTTTAGTATTACTCCAGTTAGCTTTATATGCCTGACAGCCTCTTTATATGGCATATTGAGATGTAATTAAGTGCCTGAGACCCGTTAAATGCCATTGATGGTGCCCATTTCAGGAGATGGATGGTGAAGGCCACCTCATTTTATACTAATACCTACTAAAAAACAAAGTAGTGTAGGTCAGGCATAGAGAAAATGAAAGTTTTGTAAACACATATTACAACTAGTGTTTAATAGGCTGACCTCACATGTAGAGTATCCATGATATACCTTCCAGCTACTTTATCTAAATTAGAAGCAAATTGTTTGAAGGTTACTTCTACCTAAATGGCAGAAAGCGCACCTATCTTGGTGATGGATAGGACAGCTTGAGGGGATATGGAGGTGGCTGTTTTTTTGATAGGTGTATTGTAAACATTTTGCTATTAATTTATGTAAAATTTCAAAGTTTTCTAACTATTAGACACACGTTAATTTTAAACACACCCCCAGGTTTACTTAGTAGAAATATAGGATAAAAACTTTTGCAACTAATTAAAATTTCCCACAGGTATAAATTTGTAGGGGATTTGATAACACTAACTTTACTGCTTAGCGTACATTTTTTTGCAAAAAAAGTATCAACAAAATACCCTGGTTTTGCTAACATCTTTTACTAGCACTTGCTACTTACAGTTACGTATATTTTACAACAGAGTATTTATGCACGTTTGTCATACTGTGTTCTGTTTCTGTGTCTTAGTTCTTGGGTGGTGTGAACAGGGTCTTATTGACCCGTTCAGTTTTTGTGCATGTGTCATGTGTTCTGACTTTACTGCTGTAGGGAAGAATATAGTGGATAGAGATCTAATGTTAGTATTTCTCTGCAGCATGTATATTATACATGTGTACCTTTGCAGCAGGCAGTTTATATGCATTTTCTGGAGCACATGCGTAATCACATCACTACTGCATGCACAGTATATGCACACTAAGCTCTGCTATGCATACGCACATGTCTGCAACATACATACACACATTTCAGTTACACACAGCTGTCTTACATACACACACCTCTCCAACACACACACAGCTCAGCTACATAGAAACACACAGCTCTCCTATGTTCACACACACACCTTTCCTATATAACAGTCAGCTCTCACACGTACACATATACGGTTTTCCCACATTCACATACAGCTCTTCTACTTACACAAACACAGCTACCCAAAAACAAACACGGCTTTGAAACATGCACACACACATATGTGCTACTTACATTGGCACGGTACCTCAGTGGTTAGTCCCTCAGTGATGGGGTCCTTAGTTCAAATCCCACCAAGGACAACATCTGCAAGGAGTTTGTATATTCTCCCCGTATTTGCGTGGGTTTCCTCCTACATACCAAAGACATACTGATAGGAAATTTAAATTGTAAGCCCTATCGAGGACAGTGCCAATAATGTCTGTAAAGCGCTGTGGAATTAATGGCGCTATATAAATGAGTAAGGAGTTTGTATGTTCTCCTCGTGTTTGCGTGGGTTGCTCCCACATTCCAAAGACTTACTGATAGGGAATTTAGATTGTGAGCCCCATCGGGGACAGTGCCAATAATGTCTGTAAAGCGCTGTGGAATTAATGGCGCTATATAAATGAGTAAAATAAATACATACACTGTTTGCTAAACACTCGCACACAGCTTTCCTCATACACAAAAAACTCATATAAGCAGCACATACAGCTCCTCTATGTACACTCACACAAACAGATATATATATACACAAACACATATACATCAACACAACCCCTGTATACATTACCACATTTTGAAATTCCTTTCAAGAATGTGACTGATCACATGCTGTGAAAGGGCCTTCAGCTACACAGGACGTGCAGTATTCCTGCAGGTCCCAGTTTCATTCTCTCCAGTACAGCACCAATCAGATTGATCAGTGTGGGGCAAGAACAGAGAAAACAGTTCTCTCAGTGATCAGGAAGGATGTTGTCAGCATTCTGCTCATTCAGAATAAGCTGCCTCTAGAATGTAGCACACATACACTTTTTAGTAAGATTTTTCTTTGCTAAATATGCTAATTATTGTCTAGTTAAGGGTTCCCCAACTCCGGTCCTCAAGGCCCACCAACAGGTCATGTTGTCAGGATTTCCCTTGTATTGTACAGGTGATGCAATTCACCTGGGCAATACTGAGGAAATCCTGAAAACATGACCTGTTGGTGACCTTGAGGACCGGAGTTGGGGAGCCCTGGTCTAGTTAATACAGGAGTTAAAAAGTACAATTGTTTACACAGAGTCAAAACCTAGAGTTT
The DNA here is from genome assembly GCF_039654945.1 of Dendrobates tinctorius. NCBI lineage: Eukaryota > Metazoa > Chordata > Amphibia > Anura > Dendrobatidae > Dendrobates > Dendrobates tinctorius. The sequence continues at coordinate 7,671,607 of NW_027361880.1, read as the reverse complement.
TAGCATCCTGGGTTCTGTTGTGGTGCCTTTACCATTGATAAGATGTCACATCCTTGCCTATAATTTTAGTATTACTCCAGTAAGCTTTATATGCCTGACAGCCTCTTTATATGGCATATTGAGATGTAATTAAGTGCCTGAGACCCGTTAAATGCCATTGATGGTGCCCATTTCAGGAGATGGATGGTGAAGGCCACCTCATTTTATACTAATACCTACTAAAAAACAAAGTAGTGTAGGTCAGGCATAGAGAAAATGGAAGTTTTGTAAACACATATTACAACTAGTGTTTAATAGGCTGACCTCACATGTAGAGTATCCATGATATACCTTCCAGCTACTTTATCTAAATTAGAAGCAAATTGTTTGAAGATTACTTCTACCTAAATGGCAGAAAGCGCACCTATCTTGGTGATGGATAGGACAGCTTGAGGGGATATGGAGGTGGCTGTTTTTTTGATAGGTGTATTGTAAACATTTTGCTATTAATTTATGTAAAATTTCAAAGTTTTCTAACTATTAGACACAAGTTAATTTTAAACACACCCCCAGGTTTACTTAGTAGAAATATAGGATAAAAACTTTTGCAACTAATTAAAATTTCCCACAGGTATAAATTTGTAGGGGATTTGATAACACTAACTTTACTGCTTAGCGTACATTTTTTTGCAAAAAAAGTATCAACAAAATACCCTGGTTTTGCTAACATCTTTTACTAGCACTTGCTACTTACAGTTACGTATATTTTACAACAGAGTATTTATGCACGTTTGTCATACTGTGTTCTGTTTCTGTGTCTTAGTTCTTGGGTGGTGTGAACAGGGTCTTATTGACCCGTTCAGTTTTTGTGCATGTGTCATGTGTTCTGAATTTACTGCTGTACGGAAGAATATAGTGGATAGAGATCTAATGTTAGTATTTCTCTGCAGCATGTATATTATACATGTGTACCTTTGCAGCAGGCAGTTTATATGCATTTTCTGGAGCACATGCGTAATCACATCACTACTGCATGCACAGTATATGCACACTAAGCTCTGCTATGCATACGCACATGTCTGCAACATACATACACACATTTCAGTTACACACAGCTGTCTTACATACACACACCTCTCCAACACACACACAGCTCAGCTACATAGAAACACACAGCTCTCCTATGTTCACACACACCTTTCCTATATAACAGTCATCTCTCACACGTACACATATATGGTTTTCCCACATTCACATACAGCTCTTCTACTTACACAAACACAGCTACCCAAAAACAAACACGGCTTTGAAACATGCACACACACATATGTGCTACTTACATTGGCACGGTACCTCAGTGGTTATTCCCTCAGCGATGGGGTCCTTAGTTCAAATCCCACCAAGGACAACATCTGCAAGGAGTTTGTATATTCTCCCCGTATTTGCGTGGGTTTCCTCCTACATACCAAAGACATACTGATAGGAAATTTAAATTGTAAGCCCTATCGAGGACAGTGCCAATAATGTCTGTAAAGCGCTGTGGAATTAATGGCGCTATATAAATGAGTGAGGAGTTTGTATGTTCTCCCCGTGTTTGCGTGGGTTGCTCCCACATTCCAAAGACTTACTGATAGGGAATTTAGATTGTGAGCCCCATCGGGGACAGTGCCAATAATGTCTGTAAAGCGCTGTGGAATTAATGGCGCTATATAAATGAGTAAAATAATTACATACACTGTTTGCTAAACACTCGCACACACCTTTCCTCATACACAAAAAACTCATATAAGCAGCACATACAGCTCCTCTATGTACACTCACACAAACAGATATATATATACACAAACACATATACATCAACACAACCCCTGTATACATTACCACATTTTGAAATTCCTTTCAAGAATGTGACTGATCACATGCTGTGAAAGGGCCTTCAGCTACACAGGACGTGCAGTATTCCTGCAGGTCCCAGTTTCATTCTCTCCAGTACAGCACCAATCAGATAGATCAGTGTGGGGCAAGAACAGAGAAAACAGTTCTCTCAGTGATCAGGAAGGATGTTGTCAGCATTCTGCTCATTCAGAATAAGCTGCCTCTAGACTGTAACACACATACACTTTTTAGTAAGATTTTTCTTTGCTAAATATGCTAATTATTGTCTAGTTAAGGGTTCCCCAACTCCGGTCCTCAAGGCCCACCAACAGGTCATGTTGTCAGGATTTCCCTTGTATTGTACAGGTGATGCAATTCACCTGGGCAATACTGAGGAAATCCTGAAAACATGACCTGTTGGTGACCTTGAGGACCGGAGTTGGGGAGCCCTGGTCTAGTTGATACAGGAGTTAAAAAGTACAATTGTTTACAGAGTCAAAACCTAGAGTTTTAGCATCCTGGGTTCTGTTGTGGTGCCTTTACCATTGATAAGATGTCACATCCTTGCCTATAATTTTAGTATTACTCCAGTAAGCTTTATATGCCTGACAGCCTCTTTATATGGCATATTGAGATGTAATTAAGTGCTTGGTACCCGTTAAATGCCATTGATGGTGCCCATTTCAGGAGATGGATGGTGAAGGCCACCTCATTTTATACTAATACCTACTAAAAAACAAAGTAGTGTAGGTCAGGCATAGAGAAAATGGAAGTTTTGTAAACACATATTACAACTAGTGTTTAATAGGCTGACCTCACATGTAGAGTATCCATGATATACCTTCCAGCTACTTTATCTAAATTAGAAGCAAATTGTTTGAAGATTACTTCTACCTAAATGGCAGAAAGCGCACCTATCTTGGTGATGGATAGGACAGCTTGAGGGGATATGGAGGTGGCTGTTTTTTTGATAGGTGTAATGTAAACATTTTGCTATTAATTTATGTAAAATTTCAAAGTTTTCTAACTATTAGACACACGTTAATTTTAAACACACCCCCAGGTTTACTTAGTAAAAATATAGGATAAAAACTTTTGCAACTAATTAAAATTTCCCACAGGTATAAATTTGTAGGGGATTTGATATCACTAACTTTACTGCTTAGCGTACATTTTTTTGCAAAAAAACGTATCAACAAAATACCCTGGTTTTGCTAACATCTTTTACTAGCACTTGCTACTTACAGTTACGTATATTTTACAACAGAGTATTTATGCACGTTTGTCATACTGTGTTCTGTTTCTGTGTCTTAGTTCTTGGGTGGTGTGAACAGGGTCTTATTGACCCGTTCAGTTTTTGTGCATGTGTCATGTGTTCTGACTTTACTGCTGTAGGGAAGAATATAGTGGATAGAGATCTAATGTTAGTATTTCTCTGCAGCATGTATATTATACATGTGTACCTTTGCAGCAGGCAGTTTATATGCATTTTCTGGAGCACATGCGTAATCACATCACTACTGCATGCACAGTATATGCACACTAAGCTCTGCTATGCATACGCACATGTCTGCAACATACATACACACATTTCAGTTACACACAGCTGTCTTACATACACACACCTCTCCAACATACACACAGCTCAGCTACATAGAAACACACAGCTCTCCTATGTTCACACACACACACCTTTCCTATATAACAGTCAGCTCTCACACGTACACATATACGGTTTTCCCACATTCACATACAGCTCTTCTACTTACACAAACACAGCTACCCAAAAACAAACACGGCTTTGAAACATGCACACACACATATGTGCTACTTACATTGGCACGGTACCTCAGTGGTTAGTCCCTCAGCGATGGGGTCCTTAGTTCAAATCCCACCAAGGACAACATCTGCAAGGAGTTTGTATATTCTCCCCGTATTTGCGTGGGTTTCCTCCTACATACCAAAGACATACTGATAGGAAATTTAAATTGTAAGCCCTATCGAGGACAGTGCCAATAATGTCTGTAAAGCGCTGTGGAATTAATGGCGCTATATAAATGAGTAAGGAGTTTGTATGTTCTCCCCGTGTTTGCGTGGGTTGCTCCCACATTCCAAAGACTTACTGATAGGGAATTTAGATTGTGAGCCCCATCGGGGACAGTGCCAATAATGTCTGTAAAGCGCTGTGGAATTAATGGCGCTATATAAATGAGTAAAATAAATACATACACTGTTTGCTAAACACTCGCACACAGCTTTCCTCATACCCAAAAAACTCATATAAGCAGCACATACAGCTCCTCTATGTACACTCACACAAACAGATATATATATACACAAACACATATACATCAACACAACCCCTGTATACATTACCACATTTTGAAATTCCTTTCAAGAATGTGACTGATCACATGCTGTGAAAGGGCCTTCAGCTACACAGGACGTGCAGTATTCCTGCAGGTCCCAGTTTCATTCTCTCCAGTACAGCACCAATCAGATTGATCAGTGTGGGGCAAGAACAGAGAAAACAGTTCTCTCAGTGATCAGGAAGGATGTTGTCAGCATTCTGCTCATTCAGAATAAGCTGCCTCTAGAATGTAACACACATACACTTTTTAGTAAGATTTTTCTTTGCTAAATATGCTAATTATTGTCTAGTTAAGGGTTCCCCAACTCCGGTCCTCAAGGCCCACCAACAGGTCATGTTGTCAGGATTTCCCTTGTATTGTACAGGTGATGCAATTCACCTGGGCAATACTGATTAAATCCTGAAAACATGACCTGTTGGTGACCTTGAGGACCGGAGTTGGGGAGCCCTGGTCTAGTTGATACAGGAGTTAAAAAGTACAATTGTTAACACAGAGTCAAAACCTAAAGTTTTAGCATCCTGGGTTCTGTTGTGGTGCCTTTACCATTGATAAGATGTCACATCCTTGCCTATAATTTTAGTATTACTCCAGTAAGCTTTATATGCCTGACAGCCTCTTTATATGGCATATTGAGATGTAATTAAGTGCCTGAGACCCGTTAAATGCCATTGATGGTGCCCATTTCAGGAGATGGATGGTGAAGGCCACCTCATTTTATACTAATACCTACTAAAAAACAAAGTAGTGTAGGTCAGGCATAGAGAAAATGGAAGTTTTGTAAACACATATTACAACTAGTGTTTAATAGGCTGACCTCACATGTAGAGTATCCATGATATACCTTCCAGCTACTTTATCTAAATTAGAAGCAAATTGTTTGAAGATTACTTCTACCTAAATGGCAGAAAGCGCACCTATCTTGGTGATGGATAGGACAGCTTGAGGGGATATGGAGGTGGCTGTTTTTTTGATAGGTGTATTGTAAACATTTTGCTATTAATTTATGTAAAATTTCAAAGTTTTCTAACTATTAGACACACGTTAATTTTAAACACACCCCCAGGTTTACTTAGTAGAAATATAGGATAAAAACTTTTGCAACTAATTAAAATTTCCCACAGGTATAAATTTGTAGGGGATTTGATAACACTAACTTTACTGCTTAGCGTACATTTTTTTGCAAAAAAAGTATCAACAAAATACCCTGGTTTTGCTAACATCTTTTACTAGCACTTGCTACTTACAGTTACGTATATTTTACAACAGAGTATTTATGCACGTTTGTCATACTGTGTTCTGTTTCTGTGTCTTAGTTCTTGGGTGGTGTGAACAGGGTCTTATTGACCCGTTCAGTTTTTGTGCATGTGTCATGTGTTCTGACTTTACTGCTGTAGGGAAGAATATAGTGGATAGAGATCTAATGTTAGTATTTCTCTGCAGCATGTATATTATACATGTGTACCTTTGCAGCAGGCAGTTTATATGCATTTTCTGGAGCACATGCGTAATCACATCACTACTGCATGCACAGTATATGCACACTAAGCTCTGCTATGCATACGCACATGTCTGCAACATACATACACACATTTCAGTTACACACAGCTGTCTTACATACACACACCTCTCCAACACACACACAGCTCAGCTACATAGAAACACACAGCTCTCCTATGTTCACACACACACACCTTTCCTATATAACAGTCAGCTCTCACACGTACACATATACGGTTTTCCCACATTCACATACAGCTCTTCTACTTACACAAACACAGCTACCCAAAAACAAACACGGCTTTGAAACATGCACACACACATATGTGCTACTTACATTGGCACGGTACCTCAGTGGTTAGTCCCTCAGCGATGGGGTCCTTAGTTCAAATCCCACCAAGGACAACATCTGCAAGGAGTTTGTATATTCTCCCCGTATTTGCGTGGGTTTCCTCCTACATACCAAAGACATACTGATAGGAAATTTAAATTGTAAGCCCTATCGAGGACAGTGCCAATAATGTCTGTAAAGCGCTGTGGAATTAATGGCGCTATATAAATGAGTAAGGAGTTTGTATGTTCTCCCCGTGTTTGCGTGGGTTGCTCCCACATTCCAAAGACTTACTGATAGGGAATTTAGATTGTGAGCCCCATCGGGGACAGTGCCAATAATGTCTGTAAAGCGCTGTGGAATTAATGGCGCTATATAAATGAGTAAAATAAATACATACACTGTTTGCTAAACACTCGCACACAGCTTTCCTCATACCCAAAAAACTCATATAAGCAGCACATACAGCTCCTCTATGTACACTCACACAAACAGATATATATATACACAAACACATATACATCAACACAACCCCTGTATACATTACCACATTTTGAAATTCCTTTCAAGAATGTGACTGATCACATGCTGTGAAAGGGCCTTCAGCTACACAGGACGTGCAGTATTCCTGCAGGTCCCAGTTTCATTCTCTCCAGTACAGCACCAATCAGATTGATCAGTGTGGGGCAAGAACAGAGAAAACAGTTCTCTCAGTGATCAGGAAGGATGTTGTCAGCATTCTGCTCATTCAGAATAAGCTGCCTCTAGAATGTAACACACATACACTTTTTAGTAATATTTTTCTTTGCTAAATATGCTAATTATTGTCTAGCTAAGGGTTCCCCAACTCCGGTCCTCAAGGCCCACCAACAGGTCATGTTGTCAGGATTTCCCTTGTATTGTACAGGTGATGCAATTCACCTGGGCAATACTGAGGAAATCCTGAAAACATGACCTGTTGGTGACCTTGAGGACCGGAGTTGGGGAGCCCTGGTCTAGTTGATACAGGAGTTAAAAAGTACAATTGTTTACACAGAGTCAAAACCTAGAGTTTTAGCATCCTGGGTTCTGTTGTGGTGCCTTTACCATTGATAAGATGTCACATCCTTGCCTATAATTTTAGTATTACTCCAGTAAGCTTTATATGCCTGACAGCCTCTTTATATGGCATATTGAGATGTAATTAAGTGCCTGAGACCCGTTAAATGCCATTGATGGTGCCCATTTCAGGAGATGGATGGTGAAGGCCACCTCATTTTATACTAATACCTACTAAAAAACAAAGTAGTGTAGGTCAGGCATAGAGAAAATGGAAGTTTTGTAAACACATATTACAACTAGTGTTTAATAGGCTGACCTCACATGTAGAGTATCCATGATATACCTTCCAGCTACTTTATCTAAATTAGAAGCAAATTGTTTGAAGATTACTTCTACCTAAATGGCAGAAAGCGCACCTATCTTGGTGATGGATAGGACAGCTTGAGGGGATATGGAGGTGGCTGTTTTTTTGATAGGTGTATTGTAAACATTTTGCTATTAACTTATGTAAAATTTCAAAGTTTTCTAACTATTAGACACACGTTAATTTTAAACACAACCCCAGGTTTACTTAGTAGAAATATAGGATAAAAACTTTTGCAACTAATTAAAATTTCCCACAGGTATAAATTTGTAGGGGATTTGATAACACTATCTTTACTGCTTAGCGTACATTTTTTTGCAAAAAAAGTATCAACAAAATACCCTGGTTTTGCTAACATCTTTTACTAGCACTTGCTACTTACAGTTACGTATATTTTACAACAGAGTATTTATGCACGTTTGTCATACTGTGTTCTGTTTCTGTGTCTTAGTTCTTGGGTGGTGTGAACAGGGTCTTATTGACCCGTTCAGTTTTTGTGCATGTGTCATGTGTTCTGACTTTACTGCTGTAGGGAAGAATATAGTGGATAGAGATCTAATGTTAGTATTTCTCTGCAGCATGTATATTATACATGTGTACCTTTGCAGCAGGCAGTTTATATGCATTTTCTGGAGCACATGCGTAATCACATCACTACTGCATGCGCAGTATATGCACACTAAGCTCTGCTATGCATACGCACATGTCTGCAACATACATACACACATTTCAGTTACACACAGCTGTCTTACATACACACACCTCTCCAACACACACACAGCTCAGCTACATAGAAACACACAGCTCTCCTATGTTCACACACACACACCTTTCCTATATAACAGTCAGCTCTCACACGTACACATATACGGTTTTCCCACATTCACATACAGCTCTTCTACTTACACAAACACAGCTACCCAAAAACAAACACGGCTTTGAAACATGCACACACACATATGTGCTACTTACATTGGCACGGTACCTCAGTGGTTAGTCCCTCAGCGATGGGGTCCTTAGTTCAAATCCCACCAAGGACAACATCTGCAAGGAGTTTGTATATTCTCCCCGTAATTGCGTGGGTTTCCTCCTACATACCAAAGACATACTGATAGGAAATTTAAATTGTAAGCCCTATCGAGGACAGTGCCAATAATGTCTGTAAAGCGCTGTGGAATTAATGGCGCTATATAAATGAGTAAGGAGTTTGTATGTTCTCCCCGTGTTTGCGTGGGTTGCTCCCACATTCCAAAGACTTACTGATAGGGAATTTAGATTGTGAGCCCCATCGGGGACAGTGCCAATAATGTCTGTAAAGCGCTGTGGAATTAATGGCGCTATATAAATGAGTAAAATAAATACATACACTGTTTGCTAAACACTCGCACACAGCTTTCCTCATACCCAAAAAACTCATATAAGCAGCACATACAGCTCCTCTATGTACACTCACACAAACAGATATATATATACACAAACACATATACATCAACACAACCCCTGTATACATTACCACATTTTGAAATTCCTTTCAAGAATGTGACTGATCACATGCTGTGAAAGGGCCTTCAGCTACACAGGACGTGCAGTATTCCTGCAGGTCCCAGTTTCATTCTCTCCAGTACAGCACCAATCAGATTGATCAGTGTGGGGCAAGAACAGAGAAAACAGTTCTCTCAGTGATCAGGAAGGATGTTGTCAGCATTCTGCTCATTCAGAATAAGCTGCCTCTAGAATGTAACACACATACACTTTTTAGTAAGATTTTTCTTTGCTAAATATGCTAATTATTGTCTAGTTAAGGGTTCCCCAACTCCGGTCCTCAAGGCCCACCAACAGGTCATGTTGTCAGGATTTCCCTTGTATTGTACAGGTGATGCAATTCACCTGGGCAATACTGATTAAATCCTGAAAACATGACCTGTTGGTGACCTTGAGGACCGGAGTTGGGGAGCCCTGGTCTAGTTGATACAGGAGTTAAAAAGTACAATTGTTAACACAGAGTCAAAACCTAAAGTTTTAGCATCCTGGGTTCTGTTGTGGTGCCTTTACCATTGATAAGATGTCACATCCTTGCCTATAATTTTAGTATTACTCCAGTTAGCTTTATATGCCTGACAGCCTCTTTATATGGCATATTGAGATGTAATTAAGTGCCTGAGACCCGTTAAATGCCATTGATGGTGCCCATTTCAGGAGATGGATGGTGAAGGCCACCTCATTTTATACTAATACCTACTAAAAAACAAAGTAGTGTAGGTCAGGCATAGAGAAAATGGAAGTTTTGTAAACACATATTACAACTAGTGTTTAATAGGCTGACCTCACATGTAGAGTATCCATGATATACCTTCCAGCTACTTTATCTAAATTAGAAGCAAATTGTTTGAAGGTTACTTCTACCTAAATGGCAGAAAGCGCACCTATCTTGGTGATGGATAGGACAGCTTGAGGGGATATGGAGGTGGCTGTTTTTTTGATAGGTGTATTGTAAACATTTTGCTATTAATTTATGTAAAATTTCAAAGTTTTCTAACTATTAGACACACGTTAATTTTAAACACACCCCCAGGTTTACTTAGTAGAAATATAGGATAAAAACTTTTGCAACTAATTAAAATTTCCCACAGGTATAAATTTGTAGGGGATTTGATAACACTAACTTTACTGCTTAGTGTACATTTTTTTGCAAAAAAAGTATCAACAAAATACCCTGGTTTTGCTAACATCTTTTACTAGCACTTGCTACTTACAGTTACGTATATTTTACAACAGAGTATTTATGCACGTTTGTCATACTGTGTTCTGTTTCTGTGTCTTAGTTCTTGGGTGGTGTGAACAGGGTCTTATTGACCCGTTCAGTTTTTGTGCATGTGTCATGTGTTCTGACTTTACTGCTGTAGGGAAGAATATAGTGGATAGAGATCTAATGTTAGTATTTCTCTGCAGCATGTATATTATACATGTGTACCTTTGCAGCAGGCAGTTTATATGCATTTTCTGGAGCACATGCGTAATCACATCACTACTGCATGCACAGTATATGCACACTAAGCTCTGCTATGCATACGCACATGTCTGCAACATACATACACACATTTCAGTTACACACAGCTGTCTTACATACACACACCTCTCCAACACACACACAGCTCAGCTACATAGAAACACACAGCTCTCCTATGTTCACACACACACCTTTCCTATATAACAGTCAGCTCTCACACGTACACATATACGGTTTTCCCACATTCACATACAGCTCTTCTACTTACACAAACACAGCTACCCAAAAACAAACACGGCTTTGAAACATGCACACACACATATGTGCTACTTACATTGGCACGGTACCTCAGTGGTTATTCCCTCAGCGATGGGGTCCTTAGTTCAAATCCCACCAAGGACAACATCTGCAAGGAGTTTGTATATTCTCCCCGTATTTGCGTGGGTTTCCTCCTACATACCAAAGACATACTGATAGGAAATTTAAATTGTAAGCCCTATCGAGGACAGTGCCAATAATGTCTGTAAAGCGCTGTGGAAGTAATGGCGCTATATAAATGAGTAAGGAGTTTGTATGTTCTCCCCGTGTTTGCGTGGGTTGCTCCCACATTCCAAAGACTTACTGATAGGGAATTTAGATTGTGAGCCCCATCGGGGACAGTGCCAATAATGTCTGTAAAGCGCTGTGGAATTAATGGCGCTATATAAATGAGTAAAATAAATACATACACTGTTTGCTAAACACTCGCACACAGCTTTCCTCATACACAAAAAACTCATATAAGCAGCACATACAGCTCCTCTATGTACACTCACACAAACAGATATATATATATACACAAACACATATACATCAACACAACCCCTGTATACATTACCACATTTTGAAATTCCTTTCAAGAATGTGACTGATCACATGCTGTGAAAGGGCCTTCAGCTACACAGGACGTGCAGTATTCCTGCAGGTCCCAGTTTCATTCTCTCCAGTACAGCACCAATCAGATTGATCAGTGTGGGGCAAGAACAGAGAAAACAGTTCTCTCAGTGATCAGGAAGGATGTTGTCAGCATTCTGCTCATTCAGAATAAGCTGCCTCTAGAATGTAACACACATACACTTTTTAGTAATATTTTTCTTTGCTAAATATGCTAATTATTGTCTAGCTAAGGGTTCCCCAACTCCGGTCCTCAAGGCCCACCAACAGGTCATGTTGTCAGGATTTCCCTTGTATTGTACAGGTGATGCAATTCACCTGGGCAATACTGAGGAAATCCTGAAAACATGACCTGTTGGTGACCTTGAGGACCGGAGTTGGGGAGCCCTGGTCTAGTTGATACAGGAGTTAAAAAGTACAATTGTTTACACAGAGTCAAAACCTAGAGTTTTAGCATCCTGGGTTCTGTTGTGGTGCCTTTACCATTGATAAGATGTCACATCCTTGCCTATAATTTTAGTATTACTCCAGTAAGCTTTATATGCCTGACAGCCTCTTTATATGGCATATTGAGATGTAATTAAGTGCCTGAGACCCGTTAAATGCCATTGATTGTGCCCATTTCAGGAGATGGATGGTGAAGGCCACCTCATTTTATACTAATACCTACTAAAAAACAAAGTAGTGTAGGTCAGGCATAGAGAAAATGGAAGTTTTGTAAACACATATTACAACTAGTGTTTAATAGGCTGACCTCACATGTAGAGTATCCATGATATACCTTCCAGCTACTTTATCTAAATTAGAAGCAAATTGTTTGAAGATTACTTCTACCTAAATGGCAGAAAGCGCACCTATCTTGGTGATGGATAGGACAGCTTGAGGGGATATGGAGGTGGCTGTTTTTTTGATAGGTGTATTGTAAACATTTTGCTATTAATTTATGTAAAATTTCAAAGTTTTCTAACTATTAGACACACGTTAATTTTAAACACACCCCCAGGTTTACTTAGTAGAAATATAGGATAAAAACTTTTGCAACTAATTAAAATTTCCCACAGGTATAAATTTGTAGGGGATTTGATAACACTAACTTTACTGCTTAGCGTACATTTTTTTGCAAAAAAAGTATCAACAAAATACCCTGGTTTTGCTAACATCTTTTACTAGCACTTGCTACTTACAGTTACGTATATTTTACAACAGAGTATTTATGCACGTTTGTCATACTGTGTTCTGTTTCTGTGTCTTAGTTCTTGGGTGGTGTGAACAGGGTCTTATTGACCCGTTCAGTTTTTGTGCATGTGTCATGTGTTCTGACTTTACTGCTGTAGGGAAGAATATAGTGGATAGAGATCTAATGTTAGTATTTCTCTGCAGCATGTATATTATACATGTGTACCTTTGCAGCAGGCAGTTTATATGCATTTTCTGGAGCACATGCGTAATCACATCACTACTGCATGCACAGTATATGCACACTAAGCTCTGCTATGCATACGCACATGTCTGCAACATACATACACACATTTCAGTTACACACAGCTGTCTTACATACACACACCTCTCCAACACACACACAGCTCAGCTACATAGAAACACACAGCTCTCCTATGTTCACACACACACTCCTTTCCTATATAACAGTCAGCTCTCACACGTACACATATACGGTTTTCCCACATTCACATACAGCTCTTCTACTTACACAAACACAGCTACCCAAAAACAAACACGGCTTTGAAACATGCACACACACATATGTGCTACTTACATTGGCACGGTACCTCAGTGGTTATTCCCTCAGCGATGGGGTCCTTAGTTCAAATCCCACCAAGGACAACATCTCAAGGAGTTTGTATATTCTCCCCGTATTTGCGTGGGTTTCCTCCTACATACCAAAGACATACTGATAGGAAATTTAAATTGTAAGCCCTATCGAGGACAGTGCCAATAATGTCTGTAAAGCGCTGTGGAAGTAATGGCGCTATATAAATGAGTAAGGAGTTTGTATGTTCTCCCCGTGTTTGCGTGGGTTGCTCCCACATTCCAAAGACTTACTGATAGGGAATTTAGATTGTGAGCCCCATCGGGGACAGTGCCAATAATGTCTGTAAAGCGCTGTGGAATTAATGGCGCTATATAAATGAGTAAAATAAATACATACACTGTTTGCTAAACACTCGCACACAGCTTTCCTCATACACAAAAAACTCATATAAGCAGCACATACAGCTCCTCTATGTACACTCACACAAACATATATATATATACACAAACACATATACATCAACACAACCCCTGTATACATTACCACATTTTGAAATTCCTTTCAAGAATGTGACTGATCACATGCTGTGAAAGGGCCTTCAGCTACACAGGACGTGCAGTATTCCTGCAGGTCCCAGTTTCATTCTCTCCAGTACAGCACCAATCAGATAGATCAGTGTGGGGCAAGAACAGAGAAAACAGTTCTCTCAGTGATCAGGAAGGATGTTGTCAGCATTCTGCTCATTCAGAATAAGCTGCCTCTAGAATGTAACACACATACACTTTTTAGTAAGATTTTTCTTTGCTAAATATGCTAATTATTGTCTAGTTAAGGGTTCCCCAACTCCGGTCCTCAAGGCCCACCAACAGGTCATGTTGTCAGGATTTCCCTTGTATTGTACAGGTGATGCAATTCTCCTGGGCAATACTGAGGAAATCCTGAAAACATGACCTGTTGGTGACCTTGAGGACCGGAGTTGGGGAGCCCTGGTCTAGTTGATACAGGAGTTAAAAAGTACAATTGTTTACAGAGTCAAAACCTAGAGTTTTAGCATCCTGGGTTCTGTTGTGGTGCCTTTACCATTGATAAGATGTCACATCCTTGCCTATAATTTTAGTATTACTCCAGTAAGCTTTATATGCCTGACAGCCTCTTTATATGGCATGTTGAGATGTAATTAAGTGCCTGAGATCCGTTAAATGCCATTGATGGTGCCCATTTCAGGAGATGGATGGTGAAGGCCACCTCATTTTATACTAATACCTACTAAAAAACAAAGTAGTGTAGGTCAGGCATAGAGAAAATGGAAGTTTTGTAAACACATATTACAACTAGTGTTTAATAGGCTGACCTCACATGTAGAGTATCCATGATATACCTTCCAGCTACTTTATCTAAATTAGAAGCAAATTGTTTGAAGATTACTTCTACCTAAATGGCAGAAAGCGCACCTATCTTGGTGATGGATAGCACAGCTTGAGGGGATATGGAGGTGGCTGTTTTTTTGATAGGTGTATTGTAAACATTTTGCTATTAATTTATGTAAAATTTCAAAGTTTTCTAACTATTAGACACACGTTAATTTTAAACACACCCCCAGGTTTACTTAGTAGAAATATAGGATAAAAACTTTTGCAACTAATTAAAATTTCCCACAGGTATAAATTTGTAGGGGATTTGATAACACTAACATTACTGCTTAGCGTACTTTTTTTGCAAAAAAAGTATCAACAAAATACCCTGGTTTTGCTAACATCTTTTACTAGCACTTGCTACTTACAGTTACGTATATTTTACAACAGAGTATTTATGCACGTTTGTCATACTGTGTTCTGTTTCTGTGTCTTAGTTCTTGGGTGGTGTGAACAGGGTCTTATTGACCCGTTCAGTTTTTCTGCATGTGTCATGTCTTCTGACTTTACTGCTGTAGGGAAGAATATTGTGGATAGAGATCTAATGTTAATATTTCTCTGCAGCATGTATATTATACATGTGTACCTTTGCAGCAGGCAGTTTATATGCATTTTCTGGAGCACATGCGTAATCACATCACTACTGCATGCACAGTATATGCACACTAAGCTCTGCTATGCATACGCACATGTCTGCAACATACATACACACATTTCAGTTACACAGCTGTCTTACATACACACACCTCTCCAACACACACACAGCTCAGCTACATAGAAACACACAGCTCTCCTATGTTCACACACACACACCTTTCCTATATAACAGTCAGCTCTCACACGTACACATATACGGTTTTCCCACATTCACATACAGCTCTTCTACTTACACAAACACAGCTACCCAAAAACAAACACGGCTTTGAAACATGCACACACACATATGTGCTACTTACATTGGCACGGTACCTCAGTGGTTAGTCCCTCAGCGATGGGGTCCTTAGTTCAAATCCCACCAAGGACAACATCTGCAAGGAGTTTGTATATTCTCCCCGTATTTGCGTGGGTTTCCTCCTACATAACAAAGACATACTGATAGGAAATTTAAATTGTAAGCCCTATCGAGGACAGTGCCAATAATGTCTGTAAAGCGCTGTGGAATTAATGGCGCTATATAAATGAGTAAGGAGTTTGTATGTTCTCCCCGTGTTTGCGTGGGTTGCTCCCACATTCCAAAGACTTACTGATAGGGAATTTAGATTGTGAGCCCCATCGGGGACAGTGCCAATAATGTCTGTAAAGCGCTGTGGAATTAATGGCGCTATATAAATGAGTAAAATAAATACATACACTGTTTGCTAAACACTCGCACACACCTTTCCTCATACACAAAAAACTCATATAAGCAGCACATACAGCTCCTCTATGTACACTCACACAAACAGATATATATATATATATACACAAACACATATACATCAACACAACCCCTGTATACATTACCACATTTTGAAATTCCTTTCAAGAATGTGACTGATCACATGCTGTGAAAGGGCCTTCAGCTACACAGGACGTGCAGTATTCCTGCAGGTCCCAGTTTCATTCTCTCCAGTACAGCACCAATCAGATAGATCAGTGTGGGGCAAGAACAGAGAAAACAGTTCTCTCAGTGATTAGGAAGGATGTTGTCAGCATTCTGCTCATTCAGAATAAGCTGCCTTTAGACTGTAACACATACACTTTTTAGTAAGATTTTTCTTTGCTAAATATGCTAATTATTGTCTAGTTAAGGGTTCCCCAACTCCGGTCCTCAAGGCCCACCAACAGGTCATGTTGTCAGGATTTCCCTTGTATTGTACAGGTGATGCAATTCACCTGGGCAATACTGAGGAAATCCTGAAAACATGACCTGTTGGTGACCTTGAGGACCGGAGTTGGGGAGCCCTGGTCTAGTTGATACAGGAGTTAAAAAGTACAATTGTTTACACAGAGTCAAAACCTAGAATTTTAGCTTCCTGGGTTCTGTTGTGGTGCCTTAACCATTGATAAGATGTCACATCCTTGCCTATAATTTTAGTATTACTCCAGTAAGCTTTATATGCCTGACAGCCTCTTTATATGGCATATTGAGATGTAATTAAGTGCCTGAGACCCGTTAAATGCCATTGATGGTGCCCATTTCAGGAGATGGATGGTGAAGGCCACCTCATTTTATACTAATACCTACTAAAAAACAAAGTAGTGTAGGTCAGGCATAGAGAAAATGGAAGTTTTGTAAACACATATTACAACTAGTGTTTAATAGGCTGACCTCACATGTAGAGTATCCATGATATACCTTCCAGCTACTTTATCTAAATTAGAAGCAAATTGTTTGAAGATTACTTCTACCTAAATGGCAGAAAGCGCACCTATCTTGGTGATGGATAGGACAGCTTGAGGGGATATGGAGGTGGCTGTTTTTTTGATAGGTGTATTGTAAACATTTTGCTACTAATTTATGTAAAATTTCAAAGTTTTCTAACTATTAGACACACGTTAATTTTAAACACACCCCCAGGTTTACTTAGTAGAAATATAGGATAAAAACTTTTGCAACTAATTAAAATTTCCCACAGGTATAAATTTGTAGGGGATTTGATAACACTAACTTTACTGCTTAGCGTACATTTTTTTGCAAAAAAAGTATCAACAAAATACCCTGGTTTTGCTAACATCTTTTACTAGCACTTGCTACTTACAGTTACGTATATTTTACAACAGAGTATTTATGCACGTTTGTCATACTGTGTTCTGTTTCTGTGTCTTAGTTCTTGGGTGGTGTGAACAGGGTCTTATTGACCCGTTCAGTTTTTGTGCATGTGTCATGTGTTCTGACTTTACTGCTGTAGGGAAGAATATAGTGGATAGAGATCTAATGTTAGTATTTCTCTGCAGCATGTATATTATACATGTGTACCTTTGCAGCAGGCAGTTTATATGCATTTTCTGGAGCACATGCGTAATCACATCACTACTGCATGCACAGTATATGCACACTAAGCTCTGCTATGCATACGCACATGTCTGCAACATACATACACACATTTCAGTTACACACAGCTGTCTTACATACACACACCTCTCCAACACACACACAGCTCAGCTACATAGAAACACACAGCTCTCCTATGTTCACACACACACCTTTCCTATATAACAGTCAGCTCTCACACGTACACATATACGGTTTTCCCACATTCACATACAGCTCTTCTACTTACACAAACACAGCTACCCAAAAACAAACACGGCTTTGAAACATGCACACACACATATGTGCTACTTACATTGGCACGGTACCTCAGTGGTTAGTCCCTCAGCGATGGGGTCCTTAGTTCAAATCCCACCAAGGACAACATCTGCAAGGAGTTTGTATATTCTCCCCGTATTTGCGTGGGTTTCCTCCTACATACCAAAGACATACTGATAGGAAATTTAAATTGTAAGCCTTATCGAGGACAGTGCCAATAATGTCTGTAAAGCGCTGTGGAATTAATGGCGCTATATAAATGAGTAAGGAGTTTGTATGTTCTCCCCGTGTTTGCGTGGGTTGCTCCCACATTCCAAAGACTTACTGATAGGGAATTTAGATTGTGAGCCCCATCGGGGACAGTGCCAATAATGTCTGTAAAGCGCTGTGGAATTAATGGCGCTATATAAATGAGTAAAATAAATACATACACTGTTTGCTAAACACTCGCACACAGCTTTCCTCATACACAAAAAACTCATAATCAGCACATACAGCTCCTCTATGTACACTCACACAAACAGATATATATATATACACAAACACATATACATCAACACAACCCCTGTATACATTACCACATTTTGAAATTCCTTTCAAGAATGTGACTGATCACATGCTGTGAAAGGGCCTTCAGCTACACAGGACGTGCAGTATTCCTGCAGGTCCTAGTTTCATTCTCTCCAGTACAGCACCAATCAGATAGATCAGTGTGGGGCAAGAACAGAGAAAACAGTTCTCTCAGTGATCAGGAAGGATGTTGTCAGCATTCTGCTCATTCAGAATAAGCTGCCTCTAGAATGTAACACACATACACTTTTTAGTAAGATTTTTCTTTGCTAAATATGCTAATTATTGTCTAGTTAAGGGTTCCCCAACTCCGGTCCTCAAGGCCCACCAACAGGTCATGTTGTCAGGATTTCCCTTGTATTGTACAGGTGATGCAATTCACCTGGGCAATACTGAGGAAATCCTGAAAACATGACCTGTTGGTGACCTTGAGGACCGGAGTTGGGGAGCCCTGGTCTAGTTGATACAGGAGTTAAAAAGTACAATTGTTTACACAGAGTCAAAACCTAGAGTTTTAGCATCCTGGGTTCTGTTGTGGTGCCTTTACCATTGATAAGATGTCACATCCTTGCCTATAATTTTAGTATTACTCCAGTAAGCTTTATATGCCTGACAGCCTCTTTATATGGCATATTGAGATGTAATTAAGTGCCTGAGACCCGTTAAATGCCATTGATGGTGCCCATTTCAGGAGATGGATGGTGAAGGCCACCTCATTTTATACTAATACCTACTAAAAAACAAAGTAGTGTAGGTCAGGCATAGAGAAAATGGAAGTTTTGTAAACACATATTACAACTAGTGTTTAATAGGCTGACCTCACATGTAGAGTATCCATGATATACCTTCCAGCTACTTTATCTAAATTAGAAGCAAATTGTTTGAAGATTACTTCTACCTAAATGGCAGAAAGCGCACCTATCTTGGTGATGGATAGGACAGCTTGAGGGGATATGGAGGTGGCTGTTTTTTTGATAGGTGTATTGTAAACATTTTGCTATTAATTTATGTAAAATTTCAAAGTTTTCTAACTATTAGACACACGTTAATTTTAAACACCCCCCCAGGTTTACTTAGTAGAAATATAGGATAAAAACTTTTGCAACTAATT
Source organism: Dendrobates tinctorius (assembly GCF_039654945.1). Lineage (NCBI taxonomy): Eukaryota > Metazoa > Chordata > Amphibia > Anura > Dendrobatidae > Dendrobates > Dendrobates tinctorius. The sequence continues at coordinate 7,652,052 of NW_027361880.1, read as the reverse complement.
AAAATTTCCCACAGGTATAAATTTGTAGGGGATTTGATAACACTAACTTTACTGCTTAGCGTACATTTTTTTGCAAAAAAAGTATCAACAAAATACCCTGGTTTTGCTAACATCTTTTACTAGCACTTGCTACTTACAGTTACGTATATTTTACAACAGAGTATTTATGCACGTTTGTCATACTGTGTTCTGTTTCTGTGTCTTAGTTCTTGGGTGGTGTGAACAGGGTCTTATTGACCTGTTCAGTTTTTGTGCATGTGTCATGTGTTCTGACTTTACTGCTGTAGGGAAGAATATAGTGGATAGAGATCTAATGTTAGTATTTCTCTGCAGCATGTATATTATACATGTGTACCTTTGCAGCAGGCAGTTTATATGCATTTTCTGGAGCACATGCGTAATCACATCACTACTGCATGCACAGTATATGCACACTAAGCTCTGCTATGCATACGCACATGTCTGCAACATACATACACACATTTCAGTTACACACAGCTGTCTTACATACACACACCTCTCCAACACACACACAGCTCAGCTACATAGAAACACACAGCTCTCCTATGTTCACACACACACACCTTTCCTATATAACAGTCAGCTCTCACACGTACACATATACGGTTTTCCCACATTCACATACAGCTCTTCTACTTACACAAACACAGCTACCCAAAAACAAACACGGCTTTGAAACATGCACACACACATATGTGCTACTTACATTGGCACGGTACCTCAGTGGTTAGTCCCTCAGCGATGGGGTCCTTAGTTCAAATCCCACCAAGGACAACATCTGCAAGGAGTTTGTATATTCTCCCCGTATTTGCGTGGGTTTCCTCCTACATACCAAAGACATACTGATAGGAAATTTAAATTGTAAGCCCTATCGAGGACAGTGCCAATAATGTCTGTAAAGCGCTGTGGAATTAATGGAGCTATATAAATGAGTAAGGAGTTTGTATGTTCTCCCCGTGTTTGCGTGGGTTGCTCCCACATTCCAAAGACTTACTGATAGGGAATTTAGATTGTGAGCCCCATCGGGGACAGTGCCAATAATGTCTGTAAAGCGCTGTGGAATTAATGGCGCTATATAAATGAGTAAAATAAATACATACACTGTTTGCTAAACACTCGCACACAGCTTTCCTCATACACAAAAAACTCATATAAGCAGCACATACAGCTCCTCTATGTACACTCACACAAACATATATATATATACACAAACACATATACATCAACACAACCCCTGTATACATTACCACATTTTGAAATTCCTTTCAAGAATGTGACTGATCACATGCTGTGAAAGGGCCTTCAGCTACACAGGACGTGCAGTATTCCTGCAGGTCCCAGTTTCATTCTCTCCAGTACAGCACCAATCAGATAGATCAGTGTGGGGCAAGAACAGAGAAAACAGTTCTCTCAGTGATCAGGAAGGATGTTAGCATTCTGCTCATTCAGAATAAGCTGCCTCTAGAATGTAACACACATACACTTTTTAGTAAGATTTTTCTTTGCTAAATATGCTAATTATTGTCTAGTTAAGGGTTCCCCAACTCCGGTCCTCAAGGCCCACCAACAGGTCATGTTGTCAGGATTTCCCTTGTATTGTACAGGTGATGCAATTCTCCTGGGCAATACTGAGGAAATCCTGAAAACATGACCTGTTGGTGACCTTCAGGACCGGAGTTGGGGAGCCCTGGTCTAGTTGATACAGGAGTTAAAAAGTACAATTGTTTACAGAGTCAAAACCTAGAGTTTTAGCATCCTGGGTTCTGTTGTGGTGCCTTTACCATTGATAAGATGTCACATCCTTGCCTATAATTTTAGTATTACTCCAGTAAGCTTTATATGCCTGACAGCCTCTTTATATGGCATGTTGAGATGTAATTAAGTGCCTGAGATCCGTTAAATGCCATTCATGGTGCCCATTTCAGGAGATGGATGGTGAAGGCCACCTCATTTTATACTAATACCTACTAAAAAACAAAGTAGTGTAGGTCAGGCATAGAGAAAATGGAAGTTTTGTAAACACATATTACAACTAGTGTTTAATAGGCTGACCTCACATGTAGAGTATCCATGATATACCTTCCAGCTACTTTATCTAAATTAGAAGCAAATTGTTTGAAGATTACTTCTACCTAAATGGCAGAAAGCGCACCTATCTTGGTGATGGATAGCACAGCTTGAGGGGATATGGAGGTGGCTGTTTTTTTGATAGGTGTATTGTAAACATTTTGCTATTAATTTATGTAAAATTTCAAAGTTTTCTAACTATTAGACACACGTTAATTTTAAACACACCCCCAGGTTTACTTAGTAGAAATATAGGATAAAAACTTTTGCAACTAATTAAAATTTCCCACAGGTATAAATTTGTAGGGGATTTGATAACACTAACATTACTGCTTAGCGTACTTTTTTTGCAAAAAAAGTATCAACAAAATACCCTGGTTTTGCTAACATCTTTTACTAGCACTTGCTACTTACAGTTACGTATATTTTACAACAGAGTATTTATGCACGTTTGTCATACTGTGTTCTGTTTCTGTGTCTTAGTTCTTGGGTGGTGTGAACAGGGTCTTATTGACCCGTTCAGTTTTTCTGCATGTGTCATGTCTTCTGACTTTACTGCTGTAGGGAAGAATATTGTGGATAGAGATCTAATGTTAATATTTCTCTGCAGCATGTATATTATACATGTGTACCTTTGCAGCAGGCAGTTTATATGCATTTTCTGGAGCACATGCGTAATCACATCACTACTGCATGCACAGTATATGCACACTAAGCTCTGCTATGCATACGCACATGTCTGCAACATACATACACACATTTCAGTTACACAGCTGTCTTACATACACACACCTCTCCAACACACACACAGCTCAGCTACATAGAAACACACAGCTCTCCTATGTTCACACACACACACCTTTCCTATATAACAGTCAGCTCTCACACGTACACATATACGGTTTTCCCACATTCACATACAGCTCTTCTACTTACACAAACACAGCTACCCAAAAACAAACACGGCTTTGAAACATGCACACACACATATGTGCTACTTACATTGGCACGGTACCTCAGTGGTTAGTCCCTCAGCGATGGGGTCCTTAGTTCAAATCCCACCAAGGACAACATCTGCAAGGAGTTTGTATATTCTCCCCGTATTTGCGTGGGTTTCCTCCTACATACCAAAGACATACTGATAGGAAATTTAAATTGTAAGCCCTATCGAGGACAGTGCCAATAATGTCTGTAAAGCGCTGTGGAATTAATGGCGCTATATAAATGAGTAAGGAGTTTGTATGTTCTCCCCGTGTTTGCGTGGGTTGCTCCCACATTCCAAAGACTTACTGATAGGGAATTTAGATTGTGAGCCCCATCGGGGACAGTGCCAATAATGTCTGTAAAGCGCTGTGGAATTAATGGCGCTATATAAATGAGTAAAATAAATACATACACTGTTTGCTAAACACTCGCACACACCTTTCCTCATACACAAAAAACTCATATAAGCAGCACATACAGCTCCTCTATGTACACTCACACAAACAGATATATATATATATACACAAACACATATACATCAACACAACCCCTGTATACATTACCACATTTTGAAATTCCTTTCAAGAATGTGACTGATCACATGCTGTGAAAGGGCCTTCAGCTACACAGGACGTGCAGTATTCCTGCAGGTCCCAGTTTCATTCTCTCCAGTACAGCACCAATCAGATAGATCAGTGTGGGGCAAGAACAGAGAAAACAGTTCTCTCAGTGATTAGGAAGGATGTTGTCAGCATTCTGCTCATTCAGAATAAGCTGCCTTTAGACTGTAACACATACACTTTTTAGTAAGATTTTTCTTTGCTAAATATGCTAATTATTGTCTAGTTAAGGGTTCCCCAACTCCGGTCCTCAAGGCCCACCAACAGGTCATGTTGTCAGGATTTCCCTTGTATTGTACAGGTGATGCAATTCACCTGGGCAATACTGAGGAAATCCTGAAAACATGACCTGTTGGTGACCTTGAGGACCGGAGTTGGGGAGCCCTGGTCTAGTTGATACAGGAGTTAAAAAGTACAATTGTTTACACAGAGTCAAAACCTAGAATTTTAGCTTCCTGGGTTCTGTTGTGGTGCCTTAACCATTGATAAGATGTCACATCCTTGCCTATAATTTTAGTATTACTCCAGTAAGCTTTATATGCCTGACAGCCTCTTTATATGGCATATTGAGATGTAATTAAGTGCCTGAGACCCGTTAAATGCCATTGATGGTGCCCATTTCAGGAGATGGATGGTGAAGGCCACCTCATTTTATACTAATACCTACTAAAAAACAAAGTAGTGTAGGTCAGGCATAGAGAAAATGGAAGTTTTGTAAACACATATTACAACTAGTGTTTAATAGGCTGACCTCACATGTAGAGTATCCATGATATACCTTCCAGCTACTTTATCTAAATTAGAAGCAAATTGTTTGAAGATTACTTCTACCTAAATGGCAGAAAGCGCACCTATCTTGGTGATGGATAGGACAGCTTGAGGGGATATGGAGGTGGCTGTTTTTTTGATAGGTGTATTGTAAACATTTTGCTACTAATTTATGTAAAATTTCAAAGTTTTCTAACTATTAGACACACGTTAATTTTAAACACACCCCCAGGTTTACTTAGTAGAAATATAGGATAAAAACTTTTGCAACTAATTAAAATTTCCCACAGGTATAAATTTGTAGGGGATTTGATAACACTAACTTTACTGCTTAGCGTACATTTTTTTGCAAAAAAAGTATCAACAAAATACCCTGGTTTTGCTAACATCTTTTACTAGCACTTGCTACTTACAGTTACGTATATTTTACAACAGAGTATTTATGCACGTTTGTCATACTGTGTTCTGTTTCTGTGTCTTAGTTCTTGGGTGGTGTGAACAGGGTCTTATTGACCCGTTCAGTTTTTGTGCATGTGTCATGTGTTCTGACTTTACTGCTGTAGGGAAGAATATAGTGGATAGAGATCTAATGTTAGTATTTCTCTGCAGCATGTATATTATACATGTGTACCTTTGCAGCAGGCAGTTTATATGCATTTTCTGGAGCACATGCGTAATCACATCACTACTGCATGCACAGTATATGCACACTAAGCTCTGCTATGCATACGCACATGTCTGCAACATACATACACACATTTCAGTTACACACAGCTGTCTTACATACACACACCTCTCCAACACACACACAGCTCAGCTACATAGAAACACACAGCTCTCCTATGTTCACACACACACCTTTCCTATATAACAGTCAGCTCTCACACGTACACATATACGGTTTTCCCACATTCACATACAGCTCTTCTACTTACACAAACACAGCTACCCAAAAACAAACACGGCTTTGAAACATGCACACACACATATGTGCTACTTACATTGGCACGGTACCTCAGTGGTTAGTCCCTCAGCGATGGGGTCCTTAGTTCAAATCCCACCAAGGACAACATCTGCAAGGAGTTTGTATATTCTCCCCGTATTTGCGTGGGTTTCCTCCTACATACCAAAGACATACTGATAGGAAATTTAAATTGTAAGCCTTATCGAGGACAGTGCCAATAATGTCTGTAAAGCGCTGTGGAATTAATGGCGCTATATAAATGAGTAAGGAGTTTGTATGTTCTCCCCGTGTTTGCGTGGGTTGCTCCCACATTCCAAAGACTTACTGATAGGGAATTTAGATTGTGAGCCCCATCGGGGACAGTGCCAATAATGTCTGTAAAGCGCTGTGGAATTAATGGCGCTATATAAATGAGTAAAATAAATACATACACTGTTTGCTAAACACTCGCACACAGCTTTCCTCATACACAAAAAACTCATAATCAGCACATACAGCTCCTCTATGTACACTCACACAAACAGATATATATATATATACACAAACACATATACATCAACACAACCCCTGTATACATTACCACATTTTGAAATTCCTTTCAAGAATGTGACTGATCACATGCTGTGAAAGGGCCTTCAGCTACACAGGACGTGCAGTATTCCTGCAGGTCCTAGTTTCATTCTCTCCAGTACAGCACCAATCAGATAGATCAGTGTGGGGCAAGAACAGAGAAAACAGTTCTCTCAGTGATCAGGAAGGATGTTGTCAGCATTCTGCTCATTCAGAATAAGCTGCCTCTAGAATGTAACACACATACACTTTTTAGTAAGATTTTTCTTTGCTAAATATGCTAATTATTGTCTAGTTAAGGGTTCCCCAACTCCGGTCCTCAAGGCCCACCAACAGGTCATGTTGTCAGGATTTCCCTTGTATTGTACAGGTGATGCAATTCACCTGGGCAATACTGAGGAAATCCTGAAAACATGACCTGTTGGTGACCTTGAGGACCGGAGTTGGGGAGCCCTGGTCTAGTTGATACAGGAGTTAAAAAGTACAATTGTTTACACAGAGTCAAAACCTAGAGTTTTAGCATCCTGGGTTCTGTTGTGGTGCCTTTACCATTGATAAGATGTCACATCCTTGCCTATAATTTTAGTATTACTCCAGTAAGCTTTATATGCCTGACAGCCTCTTTATATGGCATATTGAGATGTAATTAAGTGCCTGAGACCCGTTAAATGCCATTGATGGTGCCCATTTCAGGAGATGGATGGTGAAGGCCACCTCATTTTATACTAATACCTACTAAAAAACAAAGTAGTGTAGGTCAGGCATAGAGAAAATGGAAGTTTTGTAAACACATATTACAACTAGTGTTTAATAGGCTGACCTCACATGTAGAGTATCCATGATATACCTTCCAGCTAATTTATCTAAATTAGAAGCAAATTGTTTGAAGATTACTTCTACCTAAATGGCAGAAAGCGCACCTATCTTGGTGATGGATAGGACAGCTTGAGGGGATATGGAGGTGGCTGTTTTTTTGATAGGTGTATTGTAAACATTTTGCTATTAATTTATGTAAAATTTCAAAGTTTTCTAACTATTAGACACACGTTAATTTTAAACACCCCCCCAGGTTTACTTAGTAGAAATATAGGATAAAAACTTTTGCAACTAATTAAAATTTCCCACAGGTATAAATTTGTAGGGGATTTGATAACACTAACTTTACTCCTTAGCGTACATTTTTTTGCAAAAAAAGTATCAACAAAATACCCTGGTTTTGCTAACATCTTTTACTAGCACTTGCTACTTACAGTTACGTATATTTTACAACAGAGTATTTATGCACGTTTGTCATACTGTGTTCTGTTTCTGTGTCTTAGTTCTTGGGTGGTGTGAACAGGGTCTTATTGACCCGTTCAGTTTTTGTGCATGTGTCATGTGTTCTGACTTTACTGCTGTAGGGAAGAATATAGTGGATAGAGATCTAATGTTAGTATTTCTCTGCAGCATGTATATTATACATGTGTACCTTTGCAGCAGGCAGTTTATATGCATTTTCTGGAGCACATGCGTAATCACATCACTACTGCATGCACAGTATATGCACACTAAGCTCTGCTATGCATACGCACATGTCTGCAACATACATACACACATTTCAGTTACACACAGCTGTCTTACATACACACACCTCTCCAACACACACACAGCTCAGCTACATAGAAACAAACAGCTCTCCTATGTTCACACACACACACCTTTCCTATATAACAGTCAGCTCTCACACGTACACATATACGGTTTTCCCACATTCACATACAGCTCTTCTACTTACACAAACACAGCTACCCAAAAACAAACACGGCTTTGAAACATGCACACACACATATGTGCTACTTACATTGGCACGGTACCTCAGTGGTTAGTCCCTCAGCGATGGGGTCCTTAGTTCAAATCCCACCAAGGACAACATCTGCAAGGAGTTTGTATATTCTCCCCGTATTTGCGTGGGTTTCCTCCTACATACCAAAGACATACTGATAGGAAATTTAAATTGTAAGCCCTATCGAGGACAGTGCCAATAATGTCTGTAAAGCGCTGTGGAATTAATGGAGCTATATAAATGAGTAAGGAGTTTGTATGTTCTCCCCGTGTTTGCGTGGGTTGCTCCCACATTCCAAAGACTTACTGATAGGGAATTTAGATTGTGAGCCCCATCGGGGACAGTGCCAATAATGTCTGAAAAGCGCTGTGGAATTAATGGCGCTATATAAATGAGTAAAATAAATACATACACTGTTTGCTAAACACTCGCACACAGCTTTCCTCATACACAAAAAACTCATATAAGCAGCACATACAGCTCCTCTATGTACACTCACACAAACATATATATATATACACAAACACATATACATCAACACAACCCCTGTATACATTACCACATTTTGAAATTCCTTTCAAGAATGTGACTGATCACATGCTGTGAAAGGGCCTTCAGCTACACAGGACGTGCAGTATTCCTGCAGGTCCCAGTTTCATTCTCTCCAGTACAGCACCAATCAGATAGATCAGTGTGGGGCAAGAACAGAGAAAACAGTTCTCTCAGTGATCAGGAAGGATGTTAGCATTCTGCTCATTCAGAATAAGCTGCCTCTAGAATGTAACACACATACACTTTTTAGTAAGATTTTTCTTTGCTAAATATGCTAATTATTGTCTAGTTAAGGGTTCCCCAACTCCGGTCCTCAAGGCCCACCAACAGGTCATGTTGTCAGGATTTCCCTTGTATTGTACAGGTGATGCAATTCTCCTGGGCAATACTGAGGAAATCCTGAAAACATGACCTGTTGGTGACCTTGAGGACCGGAGTTGGGGAGCCCTGGTCTAGTTGATACAGGAGTTAAAAAGTACAATTGTTTACAGAGTCAAAACCTAGAGTTTTAGCATCCTGGGTTCTGTTGTGGTGCCTTTACCATTGATAAGATGTCACATCCTTGCCTATAATTTTAGTATTACTCCAGTAAGCTTTATATGCCTGACAGCCTCTTTATATGGCATGTTGAGATGTAATTAAGTGCCTGAGATCCGTTAAATGCCATTCATGGTGCCCATTTCAGGAGATGGATGGTGAAGGCCACCTCATTTTATACTAATACCTACTAAAAAACAAAGTAGTGTAGGTCAGGCATAGAGAAAATGGAAGTTTTGTAAACACATATTACAACTAGTGTTTAATAGGCTGACCTCACATGTAGAGTATCCATGATATACCTTCCAGCTACTTTATCTAAATTAGAAGCAAATTGTTTGAAGATTACTTCTACCTAAATGGCAGAAAGCGCACCTATCTTGGTGATGGATAGCACAGCTTGAGGGGATATGGAGGTGGCTGTTTTTTTGATAGGTGTATTGTAAACATTTTGCTATTTATGTAAAATTTCAAAGTTTTCTAACTATTAGACACACGTTAATTTTAAACACACCCCCAGGTTTACTTAGTAGAAATATAGGATAAAAACTTTTGCAACTAATTAAAATTTCCCACAGGTATAAATTTGTAGGGGATTTGATAACACTAACTTTACTGCTTAGCGTACTTTTTTTGCAAAAAAAGTATCAACAAAATACCCTGGTTTTGCTAACATCTTTTACTAGCACTTGCTACTTACAGTTACGTATATTTTACAACAGAGTATTTATGCACGTTTGTCATACTGTGTTCTGTTTCTGTGTCTTAGTTCTTGGGTGGTGTGAACAGGGTCTTATTGACCCGTTCAGTTTTTCTGCATGTGTCATGTCTTCTGACTTTACTGCTGTAGGGAAGAATATTGTGGATAGAGATCTAATGTTAATATTTCTCTGCAGCATGTATATTATACATGTGTACCTTTGCAGCAGGCAGTTTATATGCATTTTCTGGAGCACATGCGTAATCACATCACTACTGCATGCACAGTATATGCACACTAAGCTCTGCTATGCATACGCACATGTCTGCAACATACATACACACATTTCAGTTACACAGCTGTCTTACATACACACACCTCTCCAACACACACACAGCTCAGCTACATAGAAACACACAGCTCTCCTATGTTCACACACACACACCTTTCCTATATAACAGTCAGCTCTCACACGTACACATATACGGTTTTCCCACATTCACATACAGCTCTTCTACTTACACAAACACAGCTACCCAAAAACAAACACGGCTTTGAAACATGCACACACACATATGTGCTACTTACATTGGCACGGTACCTCAGTGGTTAGTCCCTCAGCGATGGGGTCCTTAGTTCAAATCCCACCAAGGACAACATCTGCAAGGAGTTTGTATATTCTCCCCGTATTTGCGTGGGTTTCCTCCTACATACCAAAGACATACTGATAGGAAATTTAAATTGTAAGCCCTATCGAGGACAGTGCCAATAATGTCTGTAAAGCGCTGTGGAATTAATGGCGCTATATAAATGAGTAAGGAGTTTGTATGTTCTCCCCGTGTTTGCGTGGGTTGCTCCCACATTCCAAAGACTTACTGATAGGGAATTTAGATTGTGAGCCCCATCGGGGACAGTGCCAATAATGTCTGTAAAGCGCTGTGGAATTAATGGCGCTATATAAATGAGTAAAATAAATACATACACTGTTTGCTAAACACTCGCACACACTTTTCCTCATACACAAAAAACTCATATAAGCAGCACATACAGCTCCTCTATGTACACTCACACAAACAGATATATATATATATACACAAACACATATACATCAACACAACCCCTGTATACATTACCACATTTTGAAATTCCTTTCAAGAATGTGACTGATCACATGCTGTGAAAGGGCCTTCAGCTACACAGGACGTGCAGTATTCCTGCAGGTCCCAGTTTCATTCTCTCCAGTACAGCACCAATCAGATAGATCAGTGTGGGGCAAGAACAGAGAAAACAGTTCTCTCAGTGATTAGGAAGGATGTTGTCAGCATTCTGCTCATTCAGAATAAGCTGCCTTTAGACTGTAACACATACACTTTTTAGTAAGATTTTTCTTTGCTAAATATGCTAATTATTGTCTAGTTAAGGGTTCCCCAACTCCGGTCCTCAAGGCCCACCAACAGGTCATGTTGTCAGGATTTCCCTTGTATTGTACAGGTGATGCAATTCACCTGGGCAATACTGAGGAAATCCTGAAAACATGACCTGTTGGTGACCTTGAGGACCGGAGTTGGGGAGCCCTGGTCTAGTTAATACAGGAGTTAAAAAGTACAATTGTTTACACAGAGTCAAAACCTAGAGTTTTAGCATCCTGGGTTCTGTTGTGGTGCCTTTACCATTGATAAGATGTCACATCCTTGCCTATAATTTTAGTATTACTCCAGTAAGCTTTATATGCCTGACAGCCTCTTTATATGGCATATTGAGATGTAATTAAGTGCCTGAGACCCGTTAAATGCCATTGATGGTGCCCATTTCAGGAGATGGATGGTGAAGGCCACCTCATTTTATACTAATACCTACTAAAAAACAAAGTAGTGTAGGTCAGGCATAGAGAAAATGGAAGTTTTGTAAACACATATTACAACTAGTGTTTAATAGGCTGACCTCACATGTAGAGTATCCATGATATACCTTCCAGCTACTTTATCTAAATTAGAAGCAAATTGTTTGAAGATTACTTCTACCTAAATGGCAGAAAGCGCACCTATCTTGGTGATGGATAGGACAGCTTGAGGGGATATGGAGGTGGCTGTTTTTTTGATAGGTGTATTGTAAACATTTTGCTATTAATTTATGTAAAATTTCAAAGTTTTCTAACTATTAGACACAAGTTAATTTTAAACACACCCCCAGGTTTACTTAGTAGAAATATAGGATAAAAACTTTTGCAACTAATTAAAATTTCCCACAGGTATAAATTTGTAGGGGATTTGATAACACTAACTTTACTGCTTAGCGTACATTTTTTTGCAAAAAAAGTATCAACAAAATACCCTGGTTTTGCTAACATCTTTTACTAGCACTTGCTACTTACAGTTACGTATATTTTACAACAGAGTATTTATGCACGTTTGTCATACTGTGTTCTGTTTCTGTGTCTTAGTTCTTGGGTGGTGTGAACAGGGTCTTATTGACCCGTTCAGTTTTTGTGCATGTGTCATGTGTTCTGAATTTACTGCTGTACGGAAGAATATAGTGGATAGAGATCTAATGTTAGTATTTCTCTGCAGCATGTATATTATACATGTGTACCTTTGCAGCAGGCAGTTTATATGCATTTTCTGGAGCACATGCATAATCACATCACTACTGCATGCACAGTATATGCACACTAAGCTCTGCTATGCATACGCACATGTCTGCAACATACATACACACATTTCAGTTACACACAGCTGTCTTACATACACACACCTCTCCAACACACACACAGCTCAGCTACATAGAAACACACAGCTCTCCTATGTTCACACACACACACCTTTCCTATATAACAGTCAGCTCTCACACGTACACATATACGGTTTTCCCACATTCACATACAGCTCTTCTACTTACACAAACACAGCTACCCAAAAACAAACACGGCTTTGAAACATGCACACACACATATGTGCTACTTACATTGGCACGGTACCTCAGAGGTTAGTCCCTCAGCGATGGGGTCCTTAGTTCAAATCCCACCAAGGACAACATCTGCAAGGAGTTTGTATATTCTCCCCGTATTTGCGTGGGTTTCCTCCTACATACCAAAGACATACTGATAGGAAATTTAAATTGTAAGCCCTATCGAGGACAGTGACAATAATGTCTGGAAAGCGCTGTGGAATTAATGGCGCTATATAAATGAGTAAGGAGTTTGTATGTTCTCCCCGTGTTTGCGTGGGTTGCTCCCACATTCCAAAGACTTACTGATAGGGAATTTAGATTGTGAGCCCCATCGGGGACAGTGCCAATAATGTCTGTAAAGCGCTGTGGAATTAATGGCGCTATATAAATGAGTAAAATAAATACATACACTGTTTGCTAAACACTCGCACACAGCTTTCCTCATACACAAAAAACTCATATAAGCAGCACATACAGCTCCTCTATGTACACTCACACAAACAGATATATATATATACACAAACACATATACATCAACACAACCCCTGTATACATTACCACATTTTGAAATTCCTTTCAAGAATGTGACTGATCACATGCTGTGAAAGGGCCTTCAGCTACACAGGACGTGCAGTATTCCTGCAGATCCCAGTTTCATTCTCTCCAGTACAGCACCAATCAGATTGATCAGTGTGGGGCAAGAACAGAGAAAACAGTTCTCTCAGTGATCAGGAAGGATGTTGTCAGCATTCTGCTCATTCAGAATAAGCTGCCTCTAGACTGTAACACACATACACTTTTTAGTAAGATTTTTCTTTGCTAAATATGCTAATTATTGTCTAGTTAAGGGTTCCCCAACTCCGGTCCTCAAGGCCCACCAACAGGTCATGTTGTCAGGATTTCCCTTGTATTGTACAGGTGATGGAATTCACCTGGGCAATACTGAGGAAATCCTGAAAACATGACCTGTTGGTGACCTTGAGGACCGGAGTTGGGGAGCCCTGGTCTAGTTGATACAGGAGTTAAAAAGTACAATTGTTAACACAGAGTCAAAACCTAAAGTTTTAGCATTCTGGGTTCTGTTGTGGTGCCTTTACCATTGATAAGATGTCACATCCTTGCCTATAATTTTAGTATTACTCCAGTTAGCTTTATATGCCTGACAGCCTCTTTATATGGCATATTGAGATGTAATTAAGTGCCTGAGACCCGTTAAATGCCATTGATGGTGCCCATTTCAGGAGATGGATGGTGAAGGCCACCTCATTTTATACTAATACCTACTAAAAAACAAAGTAGTGTAGGTCAGGCATAGAGAAAATGGAAGTTTTGTAAACACATATTACAACTAGTGTTTAATAGGCTGACCTCACATGTAGAGTATCCATGATATACCTTCCAGCTACTTTATCTAAATTAGAAGCAAATTGTTTGAAGGTTACTTCTACCTAAATGGCAGAAAGCGCACCTATCTTGGTGATGGATAGGACAGCTTGAGGGGATATGGAGGTGGCTGTTTTTTTGATAGGTGTATTGTAAATATTTTGCTATTAATTTATGTAAAATTTCAAAGTTTTCTAACTATTAGACACACGTTAATTTTAAACACACCCCCAGGTTTACTTAGTAGAAATATAGGATAAAAACTTTTGCAACTAATTAAAATTTCCCACAGGTATAAATTTGTAGGGGATTTGATAACACTAACTTTACTGCTTAGCGTACATTTTTTTGCAAAAAAAGTATCAACAAAATACCCTGGTTTTGCTAACATCTTTTACTAGCACTTGCTACTTACAGTTACGTATATTTTACAACAGAGTATTTATGCACGTTTGTCATACTGTGTTCTGTTTCTGTGTCTTAGTTCTTGGGTGGTGTGAACAGGGTCTTATTGACCCGTTCAGTTTTTGTGCATGTGTCATGTGTTCTGACTTTACTGCTGTAGGGAAGAATATAGTGGATAGAGATCTAATGTTAGTATTTCTCTGCAGCATGTATATTATACATGTGTACCTTTGCAGCAGGCAGTTTATATGCATTTTCTGGAGCACATGCGTAATCACATCACTACTGCATGCACAGTATATGCACACTAAGCTCTGCTATGCATACGCACATGTCTGCAACATACATACACACATTTCAGTTACACACAGCTGTCTTACATACACACACCTCTCCAACACACACACAGCTCAGCTACATAGAAACACACAGCTCTCCTATGTTCACACACACACCTTTCCTATATAACAGTCAGCTCTCACACGTACACATATACGGTTTTCCCACATTCACATACAGCTCTTCTACTTACACAAACACAGCTACCCAAAAACAAACACGGCTTTGAAACATGCACACACACATATGTGCTACTTACATTGGCACGGTACCTCAGTGGTTAGTCCCTCAGCGATGGGGTCCTTAGTTCAAATCCCACCAAGGACAACATCTGCAAGGAGTTTGTATATTCTCCCCGTATTTGCGTGGGTTTCCTCCTACATACCAAAGACATACTGATAGGAAATTTAAATTGTAAGCCCTATCGAGGACAGTGCCAATAATGTCTGTAAAGCGCTGTGGAATTAATGGCGCTATATAAATGAGTAAGGAGTTTGTATGTTCTCCTCGTGTTTGCGTGGGTTGCTCCCACATTCCAAAGACTTACTGATAGGGAATTTAGATTGTGAGCCCCATCGGGGACAGTGCCAATAATGTCTGTAAAGCGCTGTGGAATTAATGGCGCTATATAAATGAGTAAAATAAATACATACACTGTTTGCTAAACACTCGCACACAGCTTTCCTCATACACAAAAAACTCATATAAGCAGCACATACAGCTCCTCTATGTACACTCACACAAACAGATATATATATATACACAAACACATATACATCAACACAACCCCTGTATACATTACCACATTTTGAAATTCCTTTCAAGAATGTGACTGATCACATGCTGTGAAAGGGCCTTCAGCTACACAGGACGTGCAGTATTCCTGCAGGTCCCAGTTTCATTCTCTCCAGTACAGCACCAATCAGATTGATCAGTGTGGGGCAAGAACAGAGAAAACAGTTCTCTCAGTGATCAGGAAGGATGTTGTCAGCATTCTGCTCATTCAGAATAAGCTGCCTCTAGAATGTAACACACATACACTTTTTAGTAAGATTTTTCTTTGCTAAATATGCTAATTATTGTCTAGTTAAGGGTTCCCCAACTCCGGTCCTCAAGGCCCACCAACAGGTCATGTTGTCAGGATTTCCCTTGTATTGTACAGGTGATGCAATTCACCTGGGCAATACTGAGGAAATCCTGAAAACATGACCTGTTGGTGACCTTGAGGACCGGAGTTGGGGAGCCCTGGTCTAGTTAATACAGGAGTTAAAAAGTACAATTGTTTACACAGAGTCAAAACCTAGAGTTTTAGCATCCTGGGTTCTGTTGTGGTGCCTTTACCATTGATAAGATGTCACATCCTTGCCTATAATTTTAGTATTACTCCAGTAAGCTTTATATGCCTGACAGCCTCTTTATATGGCATATTGAGATGTAATTAAGTGCCTGAGACCCGTTAAATGCCATTGATGGTGCCCATTTCAGGAGATGGATGGTGAAGGCCACCTCATTTTATACTAATACCTACTAAAAAACAAAGTAGTGTAGGTCAGGCATAGAGAAAATGGAAGTTTTGTAAACACATATTACAACTAGTGTTTAATAGGCTGACCTCACATGTAGAGTATCCATGATATACCTTCCAGCTACTTTATCTAAATTAGAAGCAAATTGTTTGAAGATTACTTCTACCTAAATGGCAGAAAGCGCACCTATCTTGGTGATGGATAGGACAGCTTGAGGGGATATGGAGGTGGCTGTTTTTTTGATAGGTGTATTGTAAACATTTTGCTATTAATTTATGTAAAATTTCAAAGTTTTCTAACTATTAGACACAAGTTAATTTTAAACACACCCCCAGGTTTACTTAGTAGAAATATAGGATAAAAACTTTTGCAACTAATTAAAATTTCCCACAGGTATAAATTTGTAGGGGATTTGATAACACTAACTTTACTGCTTAGCGTACATTTTTTTGCAAAAAAAGTATCAACAAAATACCCTGGTTTTGCTAACATCTTTTACTAGCACTTGCTACTTACAGTTACGTATATTTTACAACAGAGTATTTATGCACGTTTGTCATACTGTGTTCTGTTTCTGTGTCTTAGTTCTTGGGTGGTGTGAACAGGGTCTTATTGACCCGTTCAGTTTTTGTGCATGTGTCATGTGTTCTGAATTTACTGCTGTACGGAAGAATATAGTGGATAGAGATCTAATGTTAGTATTTCTCTGCAGCATGTATATTATACATGTGTACCTTTGCAGCAGGCAGTTTATATGCATTTTCTGGAGCACATGCGTAATCACATCACTACTGCATGCACAGTATATGCACACTAAGCTCTGCTATGCATACGCACATGTCTGCAACATACATACACACATTTCAGTTACACACAGCTGTCTTACATACACACACCTCTCCAACACACACACAGCTCAGCTACATAGAAACACACAGCTCTCCTATGTTCACACACACCTTTCCTATATAACAGTCAGCTCTCACACGTACACATATATGGTTTTCCCACATTCACATACAGCTCTTCTACTTACACAAACACAGCTACCCAAAAACAAACACGGCTTTGAAACATGCACACACACATATGTGCTACTTACATTGGCACGGTACCTCAGTGGTTATTCCCTCAGCGATGGGGTCCTTAGTTCAAATCCCACCAAGGACAACATCTGCAAGGAGTTTGTATATTCTCCCCGTATTTGCGTGGGTTTCCTCCTACATACCAAAGACATGCTGATAGGAAATTTAAATTGTAAGCCCTATCGAGGACAGTGCCAATAATGTCTGTAAAGCGCTGTGGAATTAATGGCGCTATATAAATGAGTGAGGAGTTTGTATGTTCTCCCCGTGTTTGCGTGGGTTGCTCCCACATTCCAAAGACTTACTGATAGGGAATTTAGATTGTGAGCCCCATCGGGGACAGTGCCAATAATGTCTGTAAAGCGCTGTGGAATTAATGGCGCTATATAAATGAGTAAAATAATTACATACACTGTTTGCTAAACACTCGCACACACCTTTCCTCATACACAAAAAACTCATATAAGCAGCACATACAGCTCCTCTATGTACACTCACACAAACAGATATATATATATACACAAACACATATACATCAACACAACCCCTGTATACATTACCACATTTTGAAATTCCTTTCAAGAATGTGACTGATCACATGCTGTGAAAGGGCCTTCAGCTACACAGGACGTGCAGTATTCCTGCAGGTCCCAGTTTCATTCTCTCCAGTACAGCACCAATCAGATAGATCAGTGTGGGGCAAGAACAGAGAAAACAGTTCTCTCAGTGATCAGGAAGGATGTTGTCAGCATTCTGCTCATTCAGAATAAGCTGCCTCTAGACTGTAACACACATACACTTTTTAGTAAGATTTTTCTTTGCTAAATATGCTAATTATTGTCTAGTTAAGGGTTCCCCAACTCCGGTCCTCAAGGCCCACCAACAGGTCATGTTGTCAGGATTTCCCTTGTATTGTACAGGTGATGCAATTCACCTGGGCAATACTGAGGAAATCCTGAAAACATGACCTGTTGGTGACCTTGAGGACCGGAGTTGGGGAGCCCTGGTCTAGTTGATACAGGAGTTAAAAAGTACAATTGTTTACAGAGTCAAAACCTAGAGTTTTAGCATCCTGGGTTCTGTTGTGGTGCCTTTACCATTGATAAGATGTCACATCCTTGCCTATAATTTTAGTATTACTCCAGTAAGCTTTATATGCCTGACAGCCTCTTTATATGGCATATTGAGATGTAATTAAGTGCTTGGGACCCGTTAAATGCCATTGATGGTGCCCATTTCAGGAGATGGATGGTGAAGGCCACCTCATTTTATACTAATACCTACTAAAAAACAAAGTAGTGTAGGTCAGGCATAGAGAAAATGGAAGTTTTGTAAACACATATTACAACTAGTGTTTAATAGGCTGACCTCACATGTAGAGTATCCATGATATACCTTCCAGCTACTTTATCTAAATTAGAAGCAAATTGTTTGAAGATTACTTCTACCTAAATGGCAGAAAGCGCACCTATCTTGGTGATGGATAGGACAGCTTGAGGGGATATGGAGGTGGCTGTTTTTTTGATAGGTGTAATGTAAACATTTTGCTATTAATTTATGTAAAATGTCAAAGTTTTCTAACTATTAGACACATGTTAATTTTAAACACACCCCCAGGTTTACTTAGTAAAAATATAGGATAAAAACTTTTGCAACTAATTAAAATTTCCCCACAGGTATAAATTTGTAGGGGATTTGATAACACTAACTTTACTGCTTAGCGTACATTTTTTTGCAAAAAAAGTATCAACAAAATACCCTGGTTTTGCTAACATCTTTTACTAGCACTTGCTACTTACAGTTACGTATATTTTACAACAGAGTATTTATGCACGTTTGTCATACTGTGTTCTGTTTCTGTGTCTTAGTTCTTGGGTGGTGTGAACAGGGTCTTATTGACCCGTTCAGTTTTTGTGCATGTGTCATGTGTTCTGACTTTACTGCTGTAGGGAAGAATATAGTGGATAGAGATCTAATGTTAGTATTTCTCTGCAGCATGTATATTATACATGTGTACCTTTGCAGCAGGCAGTTTATATGCATTTTCTGGAGCACATGCATAATCACATCACTACTGCATGCACAGTATATGCACACTAAGCTCTGCTATGCATACGCACATGTCTGCAACATACATACACACATTTCAGTTACACACAGCTGTCTTACATACACACACCTCTCCAACATACACACAGCTCAGCTACATAGAAACACACAGCTCTCCTATGTTCACACACACCTTTCCTATATAACAGTCAGCTCTCACACGTACACATATACGGTTTTCCCACATTCACATACAGCTCTTCTACTTACACAAACACAGCTACCCAAAAACAAACACGGCTTTGAAACATGCACACACACATATGTGCTACTTACATTGGCACGGTACCTCAGTGGTTAGTCCCTCAGCGATGGGGTCCTTAGTTCAAATCCCACCAAGGACAACATCTGCAAGGAGTTTGTATATTCTCCCCGTATTTGCGTGGGTTTCCTCCTACATACCAAAGACATACTGATAGGAAATTTAAATTGTAAGCCCTATCGAGGACAGTGCCAATAATGTCTGTAAAGCGCTGTGGAATTAATGGCGCTATATAAATGAGTAAGGAGTTTGTATGTTCTCCCCGTGTTTGCGTGGGTTGCTCCCACATTCCAAAGACTTACTGATAGGGAATTTAGATTGTGAGCCCCATCGGGGACAGTGCCAATAATGTCTGTAAAGCGCTGTGGAATTAATGGCGCTATATAAATGAGTAAAATAAATACATACACTGTTTGCTAAACACTCGCACACAGCTTTCCTCATACCCAAAAAACTCATATAAGCAGCACATACAGCTCCTCTATGTACACTCACACAAACAGATATATATATACACAAACACATATACATCAACACAACCCCTGTATACATTACCACATTTTGAAATTCCTTTCAAGAATGTGACTGATCACATGCTGTGAAAGGGCCTTCAGCTACACAGGACGTGCAGTATTCCTGCAGGTCCCAGTTTCATTCTCTCCAGTACAGCACCAATCAGATTGATCAGTGTGGGGCAAGAACAGAGAAAACAGTTCTCTCAGTGATCAGGAAGGATGTTGTCAGCATTCTGCTCATTCAGAATAAGCTGCCTCTAGAATGTAACACACATACACTTTTTAGTAAGATTTTTCTTTGCTAAATATGCTAATTATTGTCTAGCTAAGGGTTCCCCAACTCCGGTCCTCAAGGCCCACCAACAGGTCATGTTGTCAGGATTTCCCTTGTATTGTACAGGTGATGCAATTCACCTGGGCAATACTGAGGAAATCCTGAAAACATGACCTGTTGGTGACCTTGAGGACCGGAGTTGGGGAGCCCTGGTCTAGTTGATACAGGAGTTAAAAAGTACAATTGTTTACACAGAGTCAAAACCTAGAGTTTTAGCATCTTGGGTTCTGTTGTGGTGCCTTTACCATTGATAAGATGTCACATCCTTGCCTATAATTTTAGTATTACTCCAGTAAGCTTTATATGCCTGACAGCCTCTTTATATGGCATATTGAGATGTAATTAAGTGCCTGAGACCCGTTAAATGCCATTGATGGTGCCCATTTCAGGAGATGGATGGTGAAGGCCACCTCATTTTATACTAATACCTACTAAAAAACAAAGTAGTGTAGGTCAGGCATAGAGAAAATGGAAGTTTTGTAAACACATATTACAACTAGTGTTTAATAGGCTGACCTCACATGTAGAGTATCCATGATATACCTTCCAGCTACTTTATCTAAATTAGAAGCAAATTGTTTGAAGATTACTTCTACCTAAATGGCAGAAAGCGCACCTATCTTGGTGATGGATAGGACAGCTTGAGGGGATATGGAGGTGGCTGTTTTTTTGATAGGTGTATTGTAAACATTTTGCTATTAACTTATGTAAAATTTCAAAGTTTTCTAACTATTAGACACACGTTAATTTTAAACACACCCCCAGGTTTACTTAGTAGAAATATAGGATAAAAACTTTTGCAACTAATTAAAATTTCCCACAGGTATAAATTTGTAGGGGATTTGATAACACTATCTTTACTGCTTAGCGTACATTTTTTTGCAAAAAAAGTATCAACAAAATACCCTGGTTTTGCTAACATCTTTTACTAGCACTTGCTACTTACAGTTATGTATATTTTACAACAGAGTATTTATGCACGTTTGTCATACTGTGTTCTGTTTCTGTGTCTTAGTTCTTGGGTGGTGTGAACAGGGTCTTATTGACCCGTTCAGTTTTTGTGCATGTGTCATGTGTTCTGACTTTACTGCTGTAGGGAAGAATATAGTGGATAGAGATCTAATGTTAGTATTTCTCTGCAGCATGTATATTATACATGTGTACCTTTGCAGCAGGCAGTTTATATGCATTTTCTGGAGCACATGCGTAATCACATCACTACTGCATGCGCAGTATATGCACACTAAGCTCTGCTATGCATACGCACATGTCTGCAACATACATACACACATTTCAGTTACACACAGCTGTCTTACATACACACACCTCTCCAACACACACACAGCTCAGCTACATAGAAACACACAGCTCTCCTATGTTCACACACACACCTTTCCTATATAACAGTCAGCTCTCACACGTACACATATACGGTTTTCCCACATTCACATACAGCTCTTCTACTTACACAAACACAGCTACCCAAAAACAAACACGGCTTTGAAACATGCACACACACATATGTGCTACTTACATTGGCACGGTACCTCAGTGGTTAGTCCCTCAGCGATGGGGTCCTTAGTTCAAATCCCACCAAGGACAACATCTGCAAGGAGTTTGTATATTCTCCCCGTATTTGCGTGGGTTTCCTCCTACATACCAAAGACATACTGATAGGAAATTTAAATTGTAAGCCCTATCGAGGACAGTGCCAATAATGTCTGTAAAGCGCTGTGGAATTAATGGCGCTATATAAATGAGTAAGGAGTTTGTATGTTCTCCCCGTGTTTGCGTGGGTTGCTCCCACATTCCAAAGACTTACTGATAGGGAATTTAGATTGTGAGCCCCATCGGGGACAGTGCCAATAATGTATGTAAAGCGCTGTGGAATTAATGGCGCTATATAAATGAGTAAAATAAATACATACACTGTTTGCTAAACACTCGCACACAGCTTTCCTCATACCCAAAAAACTCATATAAGCAGCACATACAGCTCCTCTATGTACACTCACACAAACAGATATATATATACACAAACACATATACATCAACACAACCCCTGTATACATTACCACATTTTGAAATT
Source organism: Dendrobates tinctorius (assembly GCF_039654945.1). Lineage (NCBI taxonomy): Eukaryota > Metazoa > Chordata > Amphibia > Anura > Dendrobatidae > Dendrobates > Dendrobates tinctorius. Next base: position 7,629,454 of record NW_027361880.1, on the reverse strand, counting down.
CCTTTCAAGAATGTGACTGATCACATGCTGTGAAAGGGCCTTCAGCTACACAGGACGTGCAGTATTCCTGCAGGTCCCAGTTTCATTCTCTCCAGTACAGCACCAATCAGATTGATCAGTGTGGGGCAAGAACAGAGAAAACAGTTCTCTCAGTGATCAGGAAGGATGTTGTCAGCATTCTGCTCATTCAGAATAAGCTGCCTCTAGAATGTAACACACATACACTTTTTAGTAAGATTTTTCTTTGTTAAATATGCTAATTATTGTCTAGTTAAGGGTTCCCCAACTCCGGTCCTCAAGGCCCACCAACAGGTCATGTTGTCAGGATTTCCCTTGTATTGTACAGGTGATGCAATTCACCTGGGCAATACTGATTAAATCCTGAAAACATGACCTGTTGGTGACCTTGAGGACCGGAGTTGGGGAGCCCTGGTCTAGTTGATACAGGAGTTAAAAAGTACAATTGTTAACACAGAGTCAAAACCTAAAGTTTTAGCATCCTGGGTTCTGTTGTGGTGCCTTTACCATTGATAAGATGTCACATCCTTGCCTATAATTTTAGTATTACTCCAGTAAGCTTTATATGCCTGACAGCCTCTTTATATGGCATATTGAGATGTAATTAAGTGCCTGAGACCCGTTAAATGCCATTGATGGTGCCCATTTCAGGAGATGGATGGTGAAGGCCACCTCATTTTATACTAATACCTACTAAAAAACAAAGTAGTGTAGGTCAGGCATAGAGAAAATGGAAGTTTTGTAAACACATATTACAACTAGTGTTTAATAGGCTGACCTCACATGTAGAGTATCCATGATATACCTTCCAGCTACTTTATCTAAATTAGAAGCAAATTGTTTGAAGGTTACTTCTACCTAAATGGCAGAAAGCGCACCTATCTTGGTGATGGATAGGACAGCTTGAGGGGATATGGAGGTGGCTGTTTTTTTGATAGGTGTATTGTAAACATTTTGCTATTAATTTATGTAAAATTTCAAAGTTTTCTAACTATTAGACACAAGTTAATTTTAAACACACCCCCAGGTTTACTTAGTAGAAATATAGGATAAAAACTTTTGCAACTAATTAAAATTTCCCACAGGTATAAATTTGTAGGGGATTTGATAACACTAACTTTACTGCTTAGCGTACATTTTTTTGCAAAAAAAGTATCAACAAAATACCCTGGTTTTGCTAACATCTTTTACTAGCACTTGCTACTTACAGTTACGTATATTTTACAACAGAGTATTTATGCACGTTTGTCATACTGTGTTCTGTTTCTGTGTCTTAGTTCTTGGGTGGTGTGAACAGGGTCTTATTGACCCGTTCAGTTTTTGTGCATGTGTCATGTGTTCTGAATTTACTGCTGTACGGAAGAATATAGTGGATAGAGATCTAATGTTAGTATTTCTCTGCAGCATGTATATTATACATGTGTACCTTTGCAGCAGGCAGTTTATATGCATTTTCTGGAGCACATGCGTAATCACATCACTACTGCATGCACAGTATATGCACACTAAGCTCTGCTATGCATACGCACATGTCTGCAACATACATACACACATTTCAGTTACACACAGCTGTCTTACATACACACACCTCTCCAACACACACACAGCTCAGCTACATAGAAACACACAGCTCTCCTATGTTCACACACACCTTTCCTATATAACAGTCATCTCTCACACGTACACATATATGGTTTTCCCACATTCACATACAGCTCTTCTACTTACACAAACACAGCTACCCAAAAACAAACACGGCTTTGAAACATGCACACACACATATGTGCTACTTACATTGGCACGGTACCTCAGTGGTTATTCCCTCAGCGATGGGGTCCTTAGTTCAAATCCCACCAAGGACAACATCTGCAAGGAGTTTGTATATTCTCCCCGTATTTGCGTGGGTTTCCTCCTACATACCAAAGACATGCTGATAGGAAATTTAAATTGTAAGCCCTATCGAGGACAGTGCCAATAATGTCTGTAAAGCGCTGTGGAATTAATGGCGCTATATAAATGAGTGAGGAGTTTGTATGTTCTCCCCGTGTTTGCGTGGGTTGCTCCCACATTCCAAAGACTTACTGATAGGGAATTTAGATTGTGAGCCCCATCGGGGACAGTGCCAATAATGTCTGTAAAGCGCTGTGGAATTAATGGCGCTATATAAATGAGTAAAATAATTACATACACTGTTTGCTAAACACTCGCACACACCTTTCCTCATACACAAAAAACTCATATAAGCAGCACATACAGCTCCTCTATGTACACTCACACAAACAGATATATATATATACACAAACACATATACATCAACACAACCCCTGTATACATTACCACATTTTGAAATTCCTTTCAAGAATGTGACTGATCACATGCTGTGAAAGGGCCTTCAGCTACACAGGACGTGCAGTATTCCTGCAGGTCCCAGTTTCATTCTCTCCAGTACAGCACCAATCAGATAGATCAGTGTGGGGCAAGAACAGAGAAAACAGTTCTCTCAGTGATCAGGAAGGATGTTGTCAGCATTCTGCTCATTCAGAATAAGCTGCCTCTAGACTGTAACACACATACACTTTTTAGTAAGATTTTTCTTTGCTAAATATGCTAATTATTGTCTAGTTAAGGGTTCCCCAACTCCGGTCCTCAAGGCCCACCAACAGGTCATGTTGTCAGGATTTCCCTTGTATTGTACAGGTGATGCAATTCACCTGGGCAATACTGAGGAAATCCTGAAAACATGACCTGTTGGTGACCTTGAGTACCGGAGTTGGGGAGCCCTGGTCTAGTTGATACAGGAGTTAAAAAGTACAATTGTTTACAGAGTCAAAACCTAGAGTTTTAGCATCCTGGGTTCTGTTGTGGTGCCTTTACCATTGATAAGATGTCACATCCTTGCCTATAATTTTAGTATTACTCCAGTAAGCTTTATATGCCTGACAGCCTCTTTATATGGCATATTGAGATGTAATTAAGTGCTTGGGACCCGTTAAATGCCATTGATGGTGCCCATTTCAGGAGATGGATGGTGAAGGCCACCTCATTTTATACTAATACCTACTAAAAAACAAAGTAGTGTAGGTCAGGCATAGAGAAAATGGAAGTTTTGTAAACACATATTACAACTAGTGTTTAATAGGCTGACCTCACATGTAGAGTATCCATGATATACCTTCCAGCTACTTTATCTAAATTAGAAGCAAATTGTTTGAAGATTACTTCTACCTAAATGGCAGAAAGCGCACCTATCTTGGTGATGGATAGGACAGCTTGAGGGGATATGGAGGTGGCTGTTTTTTTGATAGGTGTAATGTAAACATTTTGCTATTAATTTATGTAAAATGTCAAAGTTTTCTAACTATTAGACACATGTTAATTTTAAACACACCCCCAGGTTTACTTAGTAAAAATATAGGATAAAAACTTTTGCAACTAATTAAAATTTCCCACAGGTATAAATTTGTAGGGGATTTGATAACACTAACTTTACTGCTTAGCGTACATTTTTTTGCAAAAAAAGTATCAACAAAATACCCTGGTTTTGCTAACATCTTTTACTAGCACTTGCTACTTACAGTTACGTATATTTTACAACAGAGTATTTATGCACGTTTGTCATACTGTGTTCTGTTTCTGTGTCTTAGTTCTTGGGTGGTGTGAACAGGGTCTTATTGACCCGTTCAGTTTTTGTGCATGTGTCATGTGTTCTGACTTTACTGCTGTAGGGAAGAATATAGTGGATAGAGATCTAATGTTAGTATTTCTCTGCAGCATGTATATTATACATGTGTACCTTTGCAGCAGGCAGTTTATATGCATTTTCTGGAGCACATGCATAATCACATCACTACTGCATGCACAGTATATGCACACTAAGCTCTGCTATGCATACGCACATGTCTGCAACATACATACACACATTTCAGTTACACACAGCTGTCTTACATACACACACCTCTCCAACACACACACAGCTCAGCTACATAGAAACACACAGCTCTCCTATGTTCACACACACACACCTTTCCTATATAACAGTCAGCTCTCACACGTACACATATACGGTTTTCCCACATTCACATACAGCTCTTCTACTTACACAAACACAGCTACCCAAAAACAAACACGGCTTTGAAACATGCACACACACATATGTGCTACTTACATTGGCACGGTACCTCAGTGGTTAGTCCCTCAGCGATGGGGTCCTTAGTTCAAATCCCACCAAGGACAACATCTGCAAGGAGTTTGTATATTCTCCCCGTATTTGCGTGGGTTTCCTCCTACATACCAAAGACATACTGATAGGAAATTTAAATTGTAAGCCCTATCGAGGACAGTGACAATAATGTCTGGAAAGCTCTGTGGAATTAATGGCGCTATATAAATGAGTAAGGAGTTTGTATGTTCTCCCCGTGTTTGCGTGGGTTGCTCCCACATTCCAAAGACTTACTGATAGGGAATTTAGATTGTGAGCCCCATCGGGGACAGTGCCAATAATGTCTGTAAAGCGCTGTGGAATTAATGGCGCTATATAAATGAGTAAAATAAATACATACACTGTTTGCTAAACACTCGCACACAGCTTTCCTCATACACAAAAAACTCATATAAGCAGCACATACAGCTCCTCTATGTACACTCACACAAACAGATATATATATATACACAAACACATATACATCAACACAACCCCTGTATACATTACCACATTTTGAAATTCCTTTCAAGAATGTGACTGATCACATGCTGTGAAAGGGCCTTCAGCTACACAGGACGTGCAGTATTCCTGCAGATCCCAGTTTCATTCTCTCCAGTACAGCACCAATCAGATTGATCAGTGTGGGGCAAGAACAGAGAAAACAGTTCTCTCAGTGATCAGGAAGGATGTTGTCAGCATTCTTCTCATTCAGAATAAGCTGCCTCTAGACTGTAACACACATACACTTTTTAGTAAGATTTTTCTTTGCTAAATATGCTAATTATTGTCTAGTTAAGGGTTCCCCAACTCCGGTCCTCAAGGCCCACCAACAGGTCATGTTGTCAGGATTTCCCTTGTATTGTACAGGTGATGGAATTCACCTGGGCAATACTGAGGAAATCCTGAAAACATGACCTGTTGGTGACCTTGAGGACCGGAGTTGGGGAGCCCTGGTCTAGTTGATACAGGAGTTAAAAAGTACAATTGTTTACAGAGTCAAAACCTAGAGTTTTAGCATCCTGGGTTCTGTTGTGGTGCCTTTACCATTGATAAGATGTCACATCCTTGCCTATAATTTTAGTATTACTCCAGTAAGCTTTATATGCCTGACAGCCTCTTTATATGGCATATTGAGATGTAATTAAGTGCTTGGTACCCGTTAAATGCCATTGATGGTGCCCATTTCAGGAGATGGATGGTGAAGGCCACCTCATTTTATACTAATACCTACTAAAAAACAAAGTAGTGTAGGTCAGGCATAGAGAAAATGGAAGTTTTGTAAACACATATTACAACTAGTGTTTAATAGGCTGACCTCACATGTAGAGTATCCATGATATACCTTCCAGCTACTTTATCTGAATTAGAAGCAAATTGTTTGAAGATTACTTCTACCTAAATGGCAGAAAGCGCACCTATCTTGGTGATGGATAGGACAGCTTGAGGGGATATGGAGGTGGCTGTTTTTTTGATAGGTGTAATGTAAACATTTTGCTATTAATTTATGTAAAATTTCAAAGTTTTCTAACTATTAGACACACGTTAATTTTAAACACACCCCCAGGTTTACTTAGTAAAAATATAGGATAAAAACTTTTGCAACTAATTAAAATTTCCCACAGGTATAAATTTGTAGGGGATTTGATATCACTAACTTTACTGCTTAGCGTACATTTTTTTGCAAAAAAACGTATCAACAAAATAACCTGGTTTTGCTAACATCTTTTACTAGCACTTGCTACTTACAGTTACGTATATTTTACAACAGAGTATTTATGCACGTTTGTCATACTGTGTTCTGTTTCTGTGTCTTAGTTCTTGGGTGGTGTGAACAGGGTCTTATTGACCCGTTCAGTTTTTGTGCATGTGTCATGTGTTCTGACTTTACTGCTGTAGGGAAGAATATAGTGGATAGAGATCTAATGTTAGTATTTCTCTGCAGCATGTATATTATACATGTGTACCTTTGCAGCAGGCAGTTTATATGCATTTTCTGGAGCACATGCGTAATCACATCACTACTGCATGCACAGTATATGCACACTAAGCTCTGCTATGCATACGCACATGTCTGCAACATACATACACACATTTCAGTTACACACAGCTGTCTTACATACACACACCTCTCCAACATACACACAGCTCAGCTACATAGAAACACACAGCTCTCCTATGTTCACACACACACACCTTTCCTATATAACAGTCAGCTCTCACACGTACACATATACGGTTTTCCCACATTCACATACAGCTCTTCTACTTACACAAACACAGCTACCCAAAAACAAACACGGCTTTGAAACATGCACACACACATATGTGCTACTTACATTGGCACGGTACCTCAGTGGTTAGTCCCTCAGCGATGGGGTCCTTAGTTCAAATCCCACCAAGGACAACATCTGCAAGGAGTTTGTATATTCTCCCCGTATTTGCGTGGGTTTCCTCCTACATACCAAAGACATACTGATAGGAAATTTAAATTGTAAGCCCTATCGAGGACAGTGCCAATAATGTCTGTAAAGCGCTGTGGAATTAATGGCGCTATATAAATGAGTAAGGAGTTTGTATGTTCTCCCCGTGTTTGCGTGGGTTGCTCCCACATTCCAAAGACTTACTGATAGGGAATTTAGATTGTGAGCCCCATCGGGGACAGTGCCAATAATGTCTGTAAAGCGCTGTGGAATTAATGGCGCTATATAAATGAGTAAAATAAATACATACACTGTTTGCTAAACACTCGCACACAGCTTTCCTCATACACAAAAAACTCATATAAGCAGCACATACAGCTCCTCTATGTACACTCACACAAACAGATATATATATATACACAAACACATATACATCAACACAACCCCTGTATACATTACCACATTTTGAAATTCCTTTCAAGAATGTGACTGATCACATGCTGTGAAAGGGCCTTCATCTACACAGGACGTGCAGTATTCCTGCAGATCCCAGTTTCATTCTCTCCAGTACAGCACCAATCAGATTGATCAGTGTGGGGCAAGAACAGAGAAAACAGTTCTCTCAGTGATCAGGAAGGATGTTGTCAGCATTCTGCTCATTCAGAATAAGCTGCCTCTAGACTGTAACACACATACACTTTTTAGTAAGATTTTTCTTTGCTAAATATGCTAATTATTGTCTAGTTAAGGGTTCCCCAACTCCGGTCCTCAAGGCCCACCAACAGGTCATGTTGTCAGGATTTCCCTTGTATTGTACAGGTGATGGAATTCACCTGGGCAATACTGAGGAAATCCTGAAAACATGACCTGTTGGTGACCTTGAGGACCGGAGTTGGGGAGCCCTGGTCTAGTTGATACAGGAGTTAAAAAGTACAATTGTTAACACAGAGTCAAAACCTAAAGTTTTAGCATCCTGGGTTCTGTTGTGGTGCCTTTACCATTGATAAGATGTCACATCCTTGCCTATAATTTTAGTATTACTCCAGTTAGCTTTATATGCCTGACAGCCTCTTTATATGGCATATTGAGATGTAATTAAGTGCCTGAGACCCGTTAAATGCCATTGATGGTGCCCATTTCAGGAGATGGATGGTGAAGGCCACCTCATTTTATACTAATACCTACTAAAAAACAAAGTAGTGTAGGTCAGGCATAGAGAAAATGGAAGTTTTGTAAACACATATTACAACTAGTGTTTAATAGGCTGACCTCACATGTAGAGTATCCATGATATACCTTCCAGCTACTTTATCTAAATTAGAAGCAAATTGTTTGAAGGTTACTTCTACCTAAATGGCAGAAAGCGCACCTATCTTGGTGATGGATAGGACAGCTTGAGGGGATATGGAGGTGGCTGTTTTTTTGATAGGTGTATTGTAAACATTTTGCTATTAATTTATGTAAAATTTCAAAGTTTTCTAACTATTAGACACACGTTAATTTTAAACACACCCCCAGGTTTACTTAGTAGAAATATAGGATAAAAACTTTTGCAACTAATTAAAATTTCCCACAGGTATAAATTTGTAGGGGATTTGATAACACTAACTTTACTGCTTAGCGTACATTTTTTTGCAAAAAAAGTATCAACAAAATACCCTGGTTTTGCTAACATCTTTTACTAGCACTTGCTACTTACAGTTACGTATATTTTACAACAGAGTATTTATGCACGTTTGTCATACTGTGTTCTGTTTCTGTGTCTTAGTTCTTGGGTGGTGTGAACAGGGTCTTATTGACCCGTTCAGTTTTTGTGCATGTGTCATGTGTTCTGACTTTACTGCTGTAGGGAAGAATATAGTGGATAGAGATCTAATGTTAGTATTTCTCTGCAGCATGTATATTATACATGTGTACCTTTGCAGCAGGCAGTTTATATGCATTTTCTGGAGCACATGCGTAATCACATCACTACTGCATGCACAGTATATGCACACTAAGCTCTGCTATGCATACGCACATGTCTGCAACATACATACACACATTTCAGTTACACACAGCTGTCTTACATACACACACCTCTCCAACACACACACAGCTCAGCTACATAGAAACACACAGCTCTCCTATGTTCACACACACACCTTTCCTATATAACAGTCAGCTCTCACACGTACACATATACGGTTTTCCCACATTCACATACAGCTCTTCTACTTACACAAACACAGCTACCCAAAAACAAACACGGCTTTGAAACATGCACACACACATATGTGCTACTTACATTGGCACGGTACCTCAGTGGTTAGTCCCTCAGCGATGGGGTCCTTAGTTCAAATCCCACCAAGGACAACATCTGCAAGGAGTTTGTATATTCTCCCCGTATTTGCGTGGGTTTCCTCCTACATACCAAAGACATACTGATAGGAAATTTAAATTGTAAGCCCTATCGAGGACAGTGCCAATAATGTCTGTAAAGCGCTGTGGAATTAATGGCGCTATATAAATGAGTAAGGAGTTTGTATGTTCTCCTCGTGTTTGCGTGGGTTGCTCCCACATTCCAAAGACTTACTGATAGGGAATTTAGATTGTGAGCCCCATCGGGGACAGTGCCAATAATGTCTGTAAAGCGCTGTGGAATTAATGGCGCTATATAAATGAGTAAAATAAATACATACACTGTTTGCTAAACACTCGCACACAGCTTTCCTCATACACAAAAAACTCATATAAGCAGCACATACAGCTCCTCTATGTACACTCACACAAACAGATATATATATATACACAAACACATATACATCAACACAACCCCTGTATACATTACCACATTTTGAAATTCCTTTCAAGAATGTGACTGATCACATGCTGTGAAAGGGCCTTCAGCTACACAGGACGTGCAGTATTCCTGCAGGTCCCAGTTTCATTCTCTCCAGTACAGCACCAATCAGATTGATCAGTGTGGGGCAAGAACAGAGAAAACAGTTCTCTCAGTGATCAGGAAGGATGTTGTCAGCATTCTGCTCATTCAGAATAAGCTGCCTCTAGAATGTAACACACATACACTTTTTAGCAAGATTTTTCTTTGCTAAATATGCTAATTATTGTCTAGTTAAGGGTTCCCCAACTCCGGTCCTCAAGGCCCACCAACAGGTCATGTTGTCAGGATTTCCCTTGTATTGTACAGGTGATGCAATTCACCTGGGCAATACTGAGGAAATCCTGAAAACATGACCTGTTGGTGACCTTGAGGACCGGAGTTGGGGAGCCCTGGTCTAGTTAATACAGGAGTTAAAAAGTACAATTGTTTACACAGAGTCAAAACCTAGAGTTTTAGCATCCTGGGTTCTGTTGTGGTGCCTTTACCATTGATAAGATGTCACATCCTTGCCTATAATTTTAGTATTACTCCAGTAAGCTTTATATGCCTGACAGCCTCTTTATATGGCATATTGAGATGTAATTAAGTGCCTGAGACCCGTTAAATGCCATTGATGGTGCCCATTTCAGGAGATGGATGGTGAAGGCCACCTCATTTTATACTAATACCTACTAAAAAACAAAGTAGTGTAGGTCAGGCATAGAGAAAATGGAAGTTTTGTAAACACATATTACAACTAGTGTTTAATAGGCTGACCTCACATGTAGAGTATCCATGATATACCTTCCAGCTACTTTATCTAAATTAGAAGCAAATTGTTTGAAGATTACTTCTACCTAAATGGCAGAAAGCGCACCTATCTTGGTGATGGATAGGACAGCTTGAGGGGATATGGAGGTGGCTGTTTTTTTGATAGGTGTATTGTAAACATTTTGCTATTAATTTATGTAAAATTTCAAAGTTTTCTAACTATTAGACACAAGTTAATTTTAAACACACCCCCAGGTTTACTTAGTAGAAATATAGGATAAAAACTTTTGCAACTAATTAAAATTTCCCACAGGTATAAATTTGTAGGGGATTTGATAACACTAACTTTACTGCTTAGCGTACATTTTTTTGCAAAAAAAGTATCAACAAAATACCCTGGTTTTGCTAACATCTTTTACTAGCACTTGCTACTTACAGTTACGTATATTTTACAACAGAGTATTTATGCACGTTTGTCATACTGTGTTCTGTTTCTGTGTCTTAGTTCTTGGGTGGTGTGAACAGGGTCTTATTGACCCGTTCAGTTTTTGTGCATGTGTCATGTGTTCTGAATTTACTGCTGTACGGAAGAATATAGTGGATAGAGATCTAATGTTAGTATTTCTCTGCAGCATGTATATTATACATGTGTACCTTTGCAGCAGGCAGTTTATATGCATTTTCTGGAGCACATGCGTAATCACATCACTACTGCATGCACAGTATATGCACACTAAGCTCTGCTATGCATACGCACATGTCTGCAACATACATACACACATTTCAGTTACACACAGCTGTCTTACATACACACACCTCTCCAACACACACACAGCTCAGCTACATAGAAACACACAGCTCTCCTATGTTCACACACACCTTTCCTATATAACAGTCAGCTCTCACACGTACACATATATGGTTTTCCCACATTCACATACAGCTCTTCTACTTACACAAACACAGCTACCCAAAAACAAACACGGCTTTGAAACATGCACACACACATATGTGCTACTTACATTGGCACGGTACCTCAGTGGTTATTCCCTCAGCGATGGGGTCCTTAGTTCAAATCCCACCAAGGACAACATCTGCAAGGAGTTTGTATATTCTCCCCGTATTTGCGTGGGTTTCCTCCTACATACCAAAGACATGCTGATAGGAAATTTAAATTGTAAGCCCTATCGAGGACAGTGCCAATAATGTCTGTAAAGCGCTGTGGAATTAATGGCGCTATATAAATGAGTGAGGAGTTTGTATGTTCTCCCCGTGTTTGCGTGGGTTGCTCCCACATTCCAAAGACTTACTGATAGGGAATTTAGATTGTGAGCCCCATCGGGGACAGTGCCAATAATGTCTGTAAAGCGCTGTGGAATTAATGGCGCTATATAAATGAGTAAAATAATTACATACACTGTTTGCTAAACACTCGCACACACCTTTCCTCATACACAAAAAACTCATATAAGCAGCACATACAGCTCCTCTATGTACACTCACACAAACAGATATATATATATACACAAACACATATACATCAACACAACCCCTGTATACATTACCACATTTTGAAATTCCTTTCAAGAATGTGACTGATCACATGCTGTGAAAGGGCCTTCAGCTACACAGGACGTGCAGTATTCCTGCAGGTCCCAGTTTCATTCTCTCCAGTACAGCACCAATCAGATAGATCAGTGTGGGGCAAGAACAGAGAAAACAGTTCTCTCAGTGATCAGGAAGGATGTTGTCAGCATTCTGCTCATTCAGAATAAGCTGCCTCTAGACTGTAACACACATACACTTTTTAGTAAGATTTTTCTTTGCTAAATATGCTAATTATTGTCTAGTTAAGGGTTCCCCAACTCCGGTCCTCAAGGCCCACCAACAGGTCATGTTGTCAGGATTTCCCTTGTATTGTACAGGTGATGCAATTCACCTGGGCAATACTGAGGAAATCCTGAAAACATGACCTGTTGGTGACCTTGAGGACCGGAGTTGGGGAGCCCTGGTCTAGTTGATACAGGAGTTAAAAAGTACAATTGTTTACAGAGTCAAAACCTAGAGTTTTAGCATCCTGGGTTCTGTTGTGGTGCCTTTACCATTGATAAGATGTCACATCCTTGCCTATAATTTTAGTATTACTCCAGTAAGCTTTATATGCCTGACAGCCTCTTTATATGGCATATTGAGATGTAATTAAGTGCTTGGGACCCGTTAAATGCCATTGATGGTGCCCATTTCAGGAGATGGATGGTGAAGGCCACCTCATTTTATACTAATACCTACTAAAAAACAAAGTAGTGTAGGTCAGGCATAGAGAAAATGGAAGTTTTGTAAACACATATTACAACTAGTGTTTAATAGGCTGACCTCACATGTAGAGTATCCATGATATACCTTCCAGCTACTTTATCTAAATTAGAAGCAAATTGTTTGAAGATTACTTCTACCTAAATGGCAGAAAGCGCACCTATCTTGGTGATGGATAGGACAGCTTGAGGGGATATGGAGGTGGCTGTTTTTTTGATAGGTGTAATGTAAACATTTTGCTATTAATTTATGTAAAATGTCAAAGTTTTCTAACTATTAGACACATGTTAATTTTAAACACACCCCCAGGTTTACTTAGTAAAAATATAGGATAAAAACTTTTGCAACTAATTAAAATTTCCCCACAGGTATAAATTTGTAGGGGATTTGATAACACTAACTTTACTGCTTAGCGTACATTTTTTTGCAAAAAAAGTATCAACAAAATACCCTGGTTTTGCTAACATCTTTTACTAGCACTTGCTACTTACAGTTACGTATATTTTACAACAGAGTATTTATGCACGTTTGTCATACTGTGTTCTGTTTCTGTGTCTTAGTTCTTGGGTGGTGTGAACAGGGTCTTATTGACCCGTTCAGTTTTTGTGCATGTGTCATGTGTTCTGACTTTACTGCTGTAGGGAAGAATATAGTGGATAGAGATCTAATGTTAGTATTTCTCTGCAGCATGTATATTATACATGTGTACCTTTGCAGCAGGCAGTTTATATGCATTTTCTGGAGCACATGCATAATCACATCACTACTGCATGCACAGTATATGCACACTAAGCTCTGCTATGCATACGCACATGTCTGCAACATACATACACACATTTCAGTTACACACAGCTGTCTTACATACACACACCTCTCCAACATACACACAGCTCTGCTACATAGAAACACACAGCTCTCCTATGTTCACACACACCTTTCCTATATAACAGTCAGCTCTCACACGTACACATATACGGTTTTCCCACATTCACATACAGCTCTTCTACTTACACAAACACAGCTACCCAAAAACAAACACGGCTTTGAAACATGCACACACACATATGTGCTACTTACATTGGCACGGTACCTCAGTGGTTAGTCCCTCAGCGATGGGGTCCTTAGTTCAAATCCCACCAAGGACAACATCTGCAAGGAGTTTGTATATTCTCCCCGTATTTGCGTGGGTTTCCTCCTACATACCAAAGACATACTGATAGGAAATTTAAATTGTAAGCCCTATCGAGGACAGTGCCAATAATGTCTATAGAGCGCTGTGGAATTAATGGCGCTATATAAATGAGTAAGGAGTTTGTATGTTCTCCCCGTGTTTGCGTGGGTTGCTCCCACATTCCAAAGTCTTACTGATAGGGAATTTAGATTGTGAGCCCCATCGGGGACAGTGCCAATAATGTCTGTAAAGCGCTGTGGAATTAATGGCGCTATATAAATGAGTAAAATAAATACATACACTGTTTGCTAAACACTCGCACACAGCTTTCCTCATACACAAAAAACTCATATAAGCAGCACATACAGCTCCTCTATGTACACTCACACAAACAGATATATATATATACACAAACACATATACATCAACACAACCCCTGTATACATTACCACATTTTGAAATTCCTTTCAAGAATGTGACTGATCACATGCTGTGAAAGGGCCTTCAGCTACACAGGACGTGCAGTATTCCTGCAGGTCCCAGTTTCATTCTCTCCAGTACAGCACCAATCAGATTGATCAGTGTGGGGCAAGAACAGAGAAAACAGTTCTCTCAGTGATCAGGAAGGATGTCAGCATTCTGCTCATTCAGAATAAGCTGCCTCTAGAATGTAACACACATACACTTTTTAGTAATATTTTTCTTTGCTAAATATGCTAATTATTGTCTAGTTAAGGGTTCCCCAACTCCGGACCTCAAGGCCCACCAACAGGTCATGTTGTCAGGATTTCCCTTGTATTGTACAGGTGATGCAATTCACCTGGGCAATACTGAGGAAATCCTGAAAACATGACCTGTTGGTGACCTTGAGGACCGGAGTTGGGGAGCCCTGGTCTAGTTGATACAGGAGTTAAAAAGTACAATTGTTTACACAGAGTCAAAACCTAGAGTTTTAGCATCCTGGGTTCTGTTGTGGTGCCTTTACCATTGATAAGATGTCACATCCTTGCCTATAATTTTAGTATTACTCCAGTAAGCTTTATATGCCTGACAGCCTCTTTATATGGCATATTGAGATGTAATTAAGTGCCTGAGACCCGTTAAATGCCATTGATGGTGCCCATTTCAGGAGATGGATGGTGAAGGCCACCTCATTTTATACTAATACCTACTAAAAAACAAAGTAGTGTAGGTCAGGCATAGAGAAAATAGAAGTTTTGTAAACACATATTACAACTAGTGTTTAATAGGCTGACCTCACATGTAGAGTATCCATGATATACCTTCAGGCTACTTTATCTAAATTAGAAGCAAATTGTTTGAAGGTTACTTCTACCTAAATGGCAGAAAGCGCACCTATCTTGGTGATGGATAGGACAGCTTGAGGGGATATGGAGGTGGCTGTTTTTTTGATAGGTGTATTGTAAACATTTTGCTATTAATTTATGTAAAATTTCAAAGTTTTCTAACTATTAGACACACGTTAATTTTAAACACACCCCCAGGTTTACTTAGTAGAAATATAGGATAAAAACTTTTGCAACTAATTAAAATTTCCCACAGGTATAAATTTGTAGGGGATTTGATAACACTAACTTTACTGCTTAGCGTACATTTTTTTGCAAAAAAAGTATCAACAAAATACCCTGGTTTTGCTAACATCTTTTACTAGCACTTGCTACTTACAGTTACGTATATTTTACAACAGAGTATTTATGCATGTTTGTCATACTGTGTTCTGTTTCTGTGTCTTAGTTCTTGGGTGGTGTGAACAGGGTCTTATTGACCCGTTCAGTTTTTGTGCATGTGTCATGTGTTCTGACTTTACTGCTGTAGGGAAGAATATAGTGGATAGAGATCTAATGTTAGTATTTCTCTGCAGCATGTATATTATACATGTGTACCTTTGCAGCAGGCAGTTTATATGCATTTTCTGGAGCACATGCGTAATCACATCACTACTGCATGCACAGTATATGCACACTAAGCTCTGCTATGCATACGCACATGTCTGCAACATACATACACACATTTCAGTTACACACAGCTGTCTTACATACACACACCTCTCCAACACACACACAGCTCAGCTACATAGAAACACACAGCTCTCCTATGTTCACACACACACACCTTTCCTATATAACAGTCAGCTCTCACACGTACACATATACGGTTTTCCCACATTCACATACAGCTCTTCTACTTACACAAACACAGCTACCCAAAAACAAACACGGCTTTGAAACATGCATACACACATATGTGCTACTTACATTGGCACGGTACCTCAGTGGTTATTCCCTCAGCGATGGGGTCCTTAGTTCAAATCCCACCAAGGACAACATCTGCAAGGAGTTTGTATATTCTCCCCGTATTTGCGTGGGTTTCCTCCTACATACCAAAGACATACTGATAGGAAATTTAAATTGTAAGCCCTATCGAGGACAGTGCCAATAATGTCTGTAAAGCGCTGTGGAATTAATGGCGCTATATAAATGAGTAAGGAGTTTGTATGTTCTCCCCGTGTTTGCGTGGGTTGCTCCCACATTCCAAAGACTTACTGATAGGGAATTTAGATTGTGAGCCCCATCGGGGACAGTGCCAATAATGTCTGTAAAGCGCTGTGGAATTAATGGCGCTATATAAATGAGTAAAATAAATACATACACTGTTTGCTAAACACTCGCACACAGCTTTCCTCATACCCAAAAAACTCATATAAGCAGCACATACAGCTCCTCTATGTACACTCACACAAACAGATATATATATACACAAACACATATACATCAACACAACCCCTGTATACATTACCACATTTTGAAATTCCTTTCAAGAATGTGACTGATCACATGCTGTGAAAGGGCCTTCAGCTACACAGGACGTGCAGTATTCCTGCAGGTCCCAGTTTCATTCTCTCCAGTACAGCACCAATCAGATTGATCAGTGTGGGGCAAGAACAGAGAAAACAGTTCTCTCAGTGATCAGGAAGGATGTTGTCAGCATTCTGCTCATTCAGAATAAGCTGCCTCTAGAATGTAACACACATACACTTTTTAGTAATATTTTTCTTTGCTAAATATGCTAATTATTGTCTAGCTAAGGGTTCCCCAACTCCGGTCCTCAAGGCCCACCAACAGGTCATGTTGTCAGGATTTCCCTTGTATTGTACAGGTGATGCAATTCACCTGGGCAATACTGAGGAAATCCTGAAAACATGACCTGTTGGTGACCTTGAGGACCGGAGTTGGGGAGCCCTGGTCTAGTTGATACAGGAGTTAAAAAGTACAATTGTTTACACAGAGTCAAAACCTAGAGTTTTAGCATCCTGGGTTCTGTTGTGGTGCCTTTACCATTGATAAGATGTCACATCCTTGCCTATAATTTTAGTATTACTCCAGTAAGCTTTATATGCCTGACAGCCTCTTTATATGGCATATTGAGATGTAATTAAGTGCCTGAGACCCGTTAAATGCCATTGATGGTGCCCATTTCAGGAGATGGATGGTGAAGGCCACCTCATTTTATACTAATACCTACTAAAAAACAAAGTAGTGTAGGTCAGGCATAGAGAAAATGGAAGTTTTGTAAACACATATTACAACTAGTGTTTAATAGGCTGACCTCACATGTAGAGTATCCATGATATACCTTCCAGCTACTTTATCTAAATTAGAAGCAAATTGTTTGAAGATTACTTCTACCTAAATGGCAGAAAGCGCACCTATCTTGGTGATGGATAGGACAGCTTGAGGGGATATGGAGGTGGCTGTTTTTTTGATAGGTGTATTGTAAACATTTTGCTATTAACTTATGTAAAATTTCAAAGTTTTCTAACTATTAGACACACGTTAATTTTAAACACACCCCCAGGTTTACTTAGTAGAAATATAGGATAAAAACTTTTGCAACTAATTAAAATTTCCCACAGATATAAATTTGTAGGGGATTTGATAACACTATCTTTACTGCTTAGCGTACATTTTTTTGCAAAAAAAGTATCAACAAAATACCCTGGTTTTGCTAACATCTTTTACTAGCACTTGCTACTTACAGTTACGTATATTTTACAACAGAGTATTTATGCACGTTTGTCATACTGTGTTCTGTTTCTGTGTCTTAGTTCTTGGGTGGTGTGAACAGGGTCTTATTGACCCGTTCAGTTTTTGTGCATGTGTCATGTGTTCTGACTTTACTGCTGTAGGGAAGAATATAGTGGATAGAGATCTAATGTTAGTATTTCTCTGCAGCATGTATATTATACATGTGTACCTTTGCAGCAGGCAGTTTATATGCATTTTCTGGAGCACATGCGTAATCACATCACTACTGCATGCGCAGTATATGCACACTAAGCTCTGCTATGCATACGCACATGTCTGCAACATACATACACACATTTCAGTTACACACAGCTGTCTTACATACACACACCTCTCCAACACACACACAGCTCAGCTACATAGAAACACACAGCTCTCCTATGTTCACACACACACCTTTCCTATATAACAGTCAGCTCTCACACGTACACATATACGGTTTTCCCACATTCACATACAGCTCTTCTACTTACACAAACACAGCTACCCAAAAACAAACACGGCTTTGAAACATGCACACACACATATGTGCTACTTACATTGGCACGGTACCTCAGTGGTTAGTCCCTCAGCGATGGGGTCCTTAGTTCAAATCCCACCAAGGACAACATCTGCAAGGAGTTTGTATATTCTCCCCGTATTTGCGTGGGTTTCCTCCTACATACCAAAGACATACTGATAGGAAATTTAAATTGTAAGCCCTATCGAGGACAGTGCCAATAATGTCTGTAAAGCACTGTGGAATTAATGGCGCTATATAAATGAGTAAGGAGTTTGTATGTTCTCCCCGTGTTTGCGTGGGTTGCTCCCACATTCCAAAGACTTACTGATAGGGAATTTAGATTGTGAGCCCCATCGGGGACAGTGCCAATAATGTCTGTAAAGCGCTGTGGAATTAATGGCGCTATATAAATGAGTAAAATAAATACATACACTGTTTGCTAAACACTCGCACACAGCTTTCCTCATACCCAAAAAACTCATATAAGCAGCACATACAGCTCCTCTATGTACACTCACACAAACAGATATATATATACACAAACACATATACATCAACACAACCCCTGTATACATTACCACATTTTGAAATTCCTTTCAAGAATGTGACTGATCACATGCTGTGAAAGGGCCTTCAGCTACACAGGACGTGCAGTATTCCTGCAGGTCCCAGTTTCATTCTCTCCAGTACAGCACCAATCAGATTGATCAGTGTGGGGCAAGAACAGAGAAAACAGTTCTCTCAGTGATCAGGAAGGATGTTGTCAGCATTCTGCTCATTCAGAATAAGCTGCCTCTAGAATGTAACACACATACACTTTTTAGTAAGATTTTTCTTTGCTAAATATGCTAATTATTGTCTAGTTAAGGGTTCCCCAACTCCGGTCCTCAAGGCCCACCAACAGGTCATGTTGTCAGGATTTCCCTTGTATTGTACAGGTGATGCAATTCACCTGGGCAATACTGATTAAATCCTGAAAACATGACCTGTTGGTGACCTTGAGGACCGGAGTTGGGGAGCCCTGGTCTAGTTGATACAGGAGTTAAAAAGTACAATTGTTAACACAGAGTCAAAACCTAAAGTTTTAGCATCCTGGGTTCTGTTGTGGTGCCTTTACCATTGATAAGATGTCACATCCTTGCCTATAATTTTAGTATTACTCCAGTTAGCTTTATATGCCTGACAGCCTCTTTATATGGCATATTGAGATGTAATTAAGTGCCTGAGACCCGTTAAATGCCATTGATGGTGCCCATTTCAGGAGATGGATGGTGAAGGCCACCTCATTTTATACTAATACCTACTAAAAAACAAAGTAGTGTAGGTCAGGCATAGAGAAAATGGAAGTTTTGTAAACACATATTACAACTAGTGTTTAATAGGCTGACCTCACATGTAGAGTATCCATGATATACCTTCCAGCTACTTTATCTAAATTAGAAGCAAATTGTTTGAAGGTTACTTCTACCTAAATGGCAGAAAGCGCACCTATCTTGGTGATGGATAGGACAGCTTGAGGGGATATGGAGGTGGCTGTTTTTTTGATAGGTGTATTGTAAACATTTTGCTATTAATTTATGTAAAATTTCAAAGTTTTCTAACTATTAGACACACGTTAATTTTAAACACACCCCCAGGTTTACTTAGTAGAAATATAGGATAAAAACTTTTGCAACTAATTAAAATTTCCCACAGGTATAAATTTGTAGGGGATTTGATAACACTAACTTTACTGCTTAGCGTACATTTTTTTGCAAAAAAAGTATCAACAAAATACCCTGGTTTTGCTAACATCTTTTACTAGCACTTGCTACTTACAGTTACGTATATTTTACAACAGAGTATTTATGCACGTTTGTCATACTGTGTTCTGTTTCTGTGTCTTAGTTCTTGGGTGGTGTGAACAGGGTCTTATTGACCCGTTCAGTTTTTGTGCATGTGTCATGTGTTCTGACTTTACTGCTGTAGGGAAGAATATAGTGGATAGAGATCTAATGTTAGTATTTCTCTGCAGCATGTATATTATACATGTGTACCTTTGCAGCAGGCAGTTTATATGCATTTTCTGGAGCACATGCGTAATCACATCACTACTGCATGCACAGTATATGCACACTAAGCTCTGCTATGCATACGCACATGTCTGCAACATACATACACACATTTCAGTTACACACAGCTGTCTTACATACACACACCTCTCCAACACACACACAGCTCAGCTACATAGAAACACACAGCTCTCCTATGTTCACACACACACCTTTCCTATATAACAGTCAGCTCTCACACGTACACATATACGGTTTTCCCACATTCACATACAGCTCTTCTACTTACACAAACACAGCTACCCAAAAACAAACACGGCTTTGAAACATGCACACACACATATGTGCTACTTACATTGGCACGGTACCTCAGTGGTTAGTCCCTCAGTGATGGGGTCCTTAGTTCAAATCCCACCAAGGACAACATCTGCAAGGAGTTTGTATATTCTCCCCGTATTTGCGTGGGTTTCCTCCTACATACCAAAGACATACTGATAGGAAATTTAAATTGTAAGCCCTATCGAGGACAGTGCCAATAATGTCTGTAAAGCGCTGTGGAATTAATGGCGCTATATAAATGAGTAAGGAGTTTGTATGTTCTCCTCGTGTTTGCGTGGGTTGCTCCCACATTCCAAAGACTTACTGATAGGGAATTTAGATTGTGAGCCCCATCGGGGACAGTGCCAATAATGTCTGTAAAGCGCTGTGGAATTAATGGCGCTATATAAATGAGTAAAATAAATACATACACTGTTTGCTAAACACTCGCACACAGCTTTCCTCATACACAAAAAACTCATATAAGCAGCACATACAGCTCCTCTATGTACACTCACACAAACAGATATATATATACACAAACACATATACATCAACACAACCCCTGTATACATTACCACATTTTGAAATTCCTTTCAAGAATGTGACTGATCACATGCTGTGAAAGGGCCTTCAGCTACACAGGACGTGCAGTATTCCTGCAGGTCCCAGTTTCATTCTCTCCAGTACAGCACCAATCAGATTGATCAGTGTGGGGCAAGAACAGAGAAAACAGTTCTCTCAGTGATCAGGAAGGATGTTGTCAGCATTCTGCTCATTCAGAATAAGCTGCCTCTAGAATGTAGCACACATACACTTTTTAGTAAGATTTTTCTTTGCTAAATATGCTAATTATTGTCTAGTTAAGGGTTCCCCAACTCCGGTCCTCAAGGCCCACCAACAGGTCATGTTGTCAGGATTTCCCTTGTATTGTACAGGTGATGCAATTCACCTGGGCAATACTGAGGAAATCCTGAAAACATGACCTGTTGGTGACCTTGAGGACCGGAGTTGGGGAGCCCTGGTCTAGTTAATACAGGAGTTAAAAAGTACAATTGTTTACACAGAGTCAAAACCTAGAGTTTTAGCATCCTGGGTTCTGTTGTGGTGCCTTTACCATTGATAAGATGTCACATCCTTGCCTATAATTTTAGTATTACTCCAGTAAGCTTTATATGCCTGACAGCCTCTTTATATGGCATATTGAGATGTAATTAAGTGCCTGAGACCCGTTAAATGCCATTGATGGTGCCCATTTCAGGAGATGGATGGTGAAGGCCACCTCATTTTATACTAATACCTACTAAAAAACAAAGTAGTGTAGGTCAGGCATAGAGAAAATGGAAGTTTTGTAAACACATATTACAACTAGTGTTTAATAGGCTGACCTCACATGTAGAGTATCCATGATATACCTTCCAGCTACTTTATCTAAATTAGAAGCAAATTGTTTGAAGATTACTTCTACCTAAATGGCAGAAAGCGCACCTATCTTGGTGATGGATAGGACAGCTTGAGGGGATATGGAGGTGGCTGTTTTTTTGATAGGTGTATTGTAAACATTTTGCTATTAATTTATGTAAAATTTCAAAGTTTTCTAACTATTAGACACAAGTTAATTTTAAACACACCCCCAGGTTTACTTAGTAGAAATATAGGATAAAAACTTTTGCAACTAATTAAAATTTCCCACAGGTATAAATTTGTAGGGGATTTGATAACACTAACTTTACTGCTTAGCGTACATTTTTTTGCAAAAAAAGTATCAACAAAATACCCTGGTTTTGCTAACATCTTTTACTAGCACTTGCTACTTACAGTTACGTATATTTTACAACAGAGTATTTATGCACGTTTGTCATACTGTGTTCTGTTTCTGTGTCTTAGTTCTTGGGTGGTGTGAACAGGGTCTTATTGACCCGTTCAGTTTTTGTGCATGTGTCATGTGTTCTGAATTTACTGCTGTACGGAAGAATATAGTGGATAGAGATCTAATGTTAGTATTTCTCTGCAGCATGTATATTATACATGTGTACCTTTGCAGCAGGCAGTTTATATGCATTTTCTGGAGCACATGCGTAATCACATCACTACTGCATGCACAGTATATGCACACTAAGCTCTGCTATGCATACGCACATGTCTGCAACATACATACACACATTTCAGTTACACACAGCTGTCTTACATACACACACCTCTCCAACACACACACAGCTCAGCTACATAGAAACACACAGCTCTCCTATGTTCACACACACCTTTCCTATATAACAGTCATCTCTCACACGTACACATATATGGTTTTCCCACATTCACATACAGCTCTTCTACTTACACAAACACAGCTACCCAAAAACAAACACGGCTTTGAAACATGCACACACACATATGTGCTACTTACATTGGCACGGTACCTCAGTGGTTATTCCCTCAGCGATGGGGTCCTTAGTTCAAATCCCACCAAGGACAACATCTGCAAGGAGTTTGTATATTCTCCCCGTATTTGCGTGGGTTTCCTCCTACATACCAAAGACATACTGATAGGAAATTTAAATTGTAAGCCCTATCGAGGACAGTGCCAATAATGTCTGTAAAGCGCTGTGGAATTAATGGCGCTATATAAATGAGTGAGGAGTTTGTATGTTCTCCCCGTGTTTGCGTGGGTTGCTCCCACATTCCAAAGACTTACTGATAGGGAATTTAGATTGTGAGCCCCATCGGGGACAGTGCCAATAATGTCTGTAAAGCGCTGTGGAATTAATGGCGCTATATAAATGAGTAAAATAATTACATACACTGTTTGCTAAACACTCGCACACACCTTTCCTCATACACAAAAAACTCATATAAGCAGCACATACAGCTCCTCTATGTACACTCACACAAACAGATATATATATACACAAACACATATACATCAACACAACCCCTGTATACATTACCACATTTTGAAATTCCTTTCAAGAATGTGACTGATCACATGCTGTGAAAGGGCCTTCAGCTACACAGGACGTGCAGTATTCCTGCAGGTCCCAGTTTCATTCTCTCCAGTACAGCACCAATCAGATAGATCAGTGTGGGGCAAGAACAGAGAAAACAGTTCTCTCAGTGATCAGGAAGGATGTTGTCAGCATTCTGCTCATTCAGAATAAGCTGCCTCTAGACTGTAACACACATACACTTTTTAGTAAGATTTTTCTTTGCTAAATATGCTAATTATTGTCTAGTTAAGGGTTCCCCAACTCCGGTCCTCAAGGCCCACCAACAGGTCATGTTGTCAGGATTTCCCTTGTATTGTACAGGTGATGCAATTCACCTGGGCAATACTGAGGAAATCCTGAAAACATGACCTGTTGGTGACCTTGAGGACCGGAGTTGGGGAGCCCTGGTCTAGTTGATACAGGAGTTAAAAAGTACAATTGTTTACAGAGTCAAAACCTAGAGTTTTAGCATCCTGGGTTCTGTTGTGGTGCCTTTACCATTGATAAGATGTCACATCCTTGCCTATAATTTTAGTATTACTCCAGTAAGCTTTATATGCCTGACAGCCTCTTTATATGGCATATTGAGATGTAATTAAGTGCTTGGTACCCGTTAAATGCCATTGATGGTGCCCATTTCAGGAGATGGATGGTGAAGGCCACCTCATTTTATACTAATACCTACTAAAAAACAAAGTAGTGTAGGTCAGGCATAGAGAAAATGGAAGTTTTGTAAACACATATTACAACTAGTGTTTAATAGGCTGACCTCACATGTAGAGTATCCATGATATACCTTCCAGCTACTTTATCTAAATTAGAAGCAAATTGTTTGAAGATTACTTCTACCTAAATGGCAGAAAGCGCACCTATCTTGGTGATGGATAGGACAGCTTGAGGGGATATGGAGGTGGCTGTTTTTTTGATAGGTGTAATGTAAACATTTTGCTATTAATTTATGTAAAATTTCAAAGTTTTCTAACTATTAGACACACGTTAATTTTAAACACACCCCCAGGTTTACTTAGTAAAAATATAGGATAAAAACTTTTGCAACTAATTAAAATTTCCCACAGGTATAAATTTGTAGGGGATTTGATATCACTAACTTTACTGCTTAGCGTACATTTTTTTGCAAAAAAACGTATCAACAAAATACCCTGGTTTTGCTAACATCTTTTACTAGCACTTGCTACTTACAGTTACGTATATTTTACAACAGAGTATTTATGCACGTTTGTCATACTGTGTTCTGTTTCTGTGTCTTAGTTCTTGGGTGGTGTGAACAGGGTCTTATTGACCCGTTCAGTTTTTGTGCATGTGTCATGTGTTCTGACTTTACTGCTGTAGGGAAGAATATAGTGGATAGAGATCTAATGTTAGTATTTCTCTGCAGCATGTATATTATACATGTGTACCTTTGCAGCAGGCAGTTTATATGCATTTTCTGGAGCACATGCGTAATCACATCACTACTGCATGCACAGTATATGCACACTAAGCTCTGCTATGCATACGCACATGTCTGCAACATACATACACACATTTCAGTTACACACAGCTGTCTTACATACACACACCTCTCCAACATACACACAGCTCAGCTACATAGAAACACACAGCTCTCCTATGTTCACACACACACACCTTTCCTATATAACAGTCAGCTCTCACACGTACACATATACGGTTTTCCCACATTCACATACAGCTCTTCTACTTACACAAACACAGCTACCCAAAAACAAACACGGCTTTGAAACATGCACACACACATATGTGCTACTTACATTGGCACGGTACCTCAGTGGTTAGTCCCTCAGCGATGGGGTCCTTAGTTCAAATCCCACCAAGGACAACATCTGCAAGGAGTTTGTATATTCTCCCCGTATTTGCGTGGGTTTCCTCCTACATACCAAAGACATACTGATAGGAAATTTAAATTGTAAGCCCTATCGAGGACAGTGCCAATAATGTCTGTAAAGCGCTGTGGAATTAATGGCGCTATATAAATGAGTAAGGAGTTTGTATGTTCTCCCCGTGTTTGCGTGGGTTGCTCCCACATTCCAAAGACTTACTGATAGGGAATTTAGATTGTGAGCCCCATCGGGGACAGTGCCAATAATGTCTGTAAAGCGCTGTGGAATTAATGGCGCTATATAAATGAGTAAAATAAATACATACACTGTTTGCTAAACACTCGCACACAGCTTTCCTCATACCCAAAAAACTCATATAAGCAGCACATACAGCTCCTCTATGTACACTCACACAAACAGATATATATATACACAAACACATATACATCAACACAACCCCTGTATACATTACCACATTTTGAAATTCCTTTCAAGAATGTGACTGATCACATGCTGTGAAAGGGCCTTCAGCTACACAGGACGTGCAGTATTCCTGCAGGTCCCAGTTTCATTCTCTCCAGTACAGCACCAATCAGATTGATCAGTGTGGGGCAAGAACAGAGAAAACAGTTCTCTCAGTGATCAGGAAGGATGTTGTCAGCATTCTGCTCATTCAGAATAAGCTGCCTCTAGAATGTAACACACATACACTTTTTAGTAAGATTTTTCTTTGCTAAATATGCTAATTATTGTCTAGTTAAGGGTTCCCCAACTCCGGTCCTCAAGGCCCACCAACAGGTCATGTTGTCAGGATTTCCCTTGTATTGTACAGGTGATGCAATTCACCTGGGCAATACTGATTAAATCCTGAAAACATGACCTGTTGGTGACCTTGAGGACCGGAGTTGGGGAGCCCTGGTCTAGTTGATACAGGAGTTAAAAAGTACAATTGTTAACACAGAGTCAAAACCTAAAGTTTTAGCATCCTGGGTTCTGTTGTGGTGCCTTTACCATTGATAAGATGTCACATCCTTGCCTATAATTTTAGTATTACTCCAGTAAGCTTTATATGCCTGACAGCCTCTTTATATGGCATATTGAGATGTAATTAAGTGCCTGAGACCCGTTAAATGCCATTGATGGTGCCCATTTCAGGAGATGGATGGTGAAGGCCACCTCATTTTATACTAATACCTACTAAAAAACAAAGTAGTGTAGGTCAGGCATAGAGAAAATGGAAGTTTTGTAAACACATATTACAACTAGTGTTTAATAGGCTGACCTCACATGTAGAGTATCCATGATATACCTTCCAGCTACTTTATCTAAATTAGAAGCAAATTGTTTGAAGATTACTTCTACCTAAATGGCAGAAAGCGCACCTATCTTGGTGATGGATAGGACAGCTTGAGGGGATATGGAGGTGGCTGTTTTTTTGATAGGTGTATTGTAAACATTTTGCTATTAATTTATGTAAAATTTCAAAGTTTTCTAACTATTAGACACACGTTAATTTTAAACACACCCCCAGGTTTACTTAGTAGAAATATAGGATAAAAACTTTTGCAACTAATTAAAATTTCCCACAGGTATAAATTTGTAGGGGATTTGATAACACTAACTTTACTGCTTAGCGTACATTTTTTTGCAAAAAAAGTATCAACAAAATACCCTGGTTTTGCTAACATCTTTTACTAGCACTTGCTACTTACAGTTACGTATATTTTACAACAGAGTATTTATGCACGTTTGTCATACTGTGTTCTGTTTCTGTGTCTTAGTTCTTGGGTGGTGTGAACAGGGTCTTATTGACCCGTTCAGTTTTTGTGCATGTGTCATGTGTTCTGACTTTACTGCTGTAGGGAAGAATATAGTGGATAGAGATCTAATGTTAGTATTTCTCTGCAGCATGTATATTATACATGTGTACCTTTGCAGCAGGCAGTTTATATGCATTTTCTGGAGCACATGCGTAATCACATCACTACTGCATGCACAGTATATGCACACTAAGCTCTGCTATGCATACGCACATGTCTGCAACATACATACACACATTTCAGTTACACACAGCTGTCTTACATACACACACCTCTCCAACACACACACAGCTCAGCTACATAGAAACACACAGCTCTCCTATGTTCACACACACACACCTTTCCTATATAACAGTCAGCTCTCACACGTACACATATACGGTTTTCCCACATTCACATACAGCTCTTCTACTTACACAAACACAGCTACCCAAAAACAAACACGGCTTTGAAACATGCACACACACATATGTGCTACTTACATTGGCACGGTACCTCAGTGGTTAGTCCCTCAGCGATGGGGTCCTTAGTTCAAATCCCACCAAGGACAACATCTGCAAGGAGTTTGTATATTCTCCCCGTATTTGCGTGGGTTTCCTCCTACATACCAAAGACATACTGATAGGAAATTTAAATTGTAAGCCCTATCGAGGACAGTGCCAATAATGTCTGTAAAGCGCTGTGGAAGTAATGGCGCTATATAAATGAGTAAGGAGTTTGTATGTTCTCCCCGTGTTTGCGTGGGTTGCTCCCACATTCCAAAGACTTACTGATAGGGAATTTAGATTGTGAGCCCCATCGGGGACAGTGCCAATAATGTCTGTAAAGCGCTGTGGAATTAATGGCGCTATATAAATGAGTAAAATAAATACATACACTGTTTGCTAAACACTCGCACACAGCTTTCCTCATACACAAAAAACTCATATAAGCAGCACATACAGCTCCTCTATGTACACTCACACAAACAGATATATATATATACACAAACACATATACATCAACACAACCCCTGTATACATTACCACATTTTGAAATTCCTTTCAAGAATGTGACTGATCACATGCTGTGAAAGGGCCTTCAGCTACACAGGACGTGCAGTATTCCTGCAGGTCCCAGTTTCATTCTCTCCAGTACAGCACCAATCAGATTGATCAGTGTGGGGCAAGAACAGAGAAAACAGTTCTCTCAGTGATCAGGAAGGATGTTGTCAGCATTCTGCTCATTCAGAATAAGCTGCCTCTAGAATGTAACACACATACACTTTTTAGTAATATTTTTCTTTGCTAAATATGCTAATTATTGTCTAGCTAAGGGTTCCCCAACTCCGGTCCTCAAGGCCCACCAACAGGTCATGTTGTCAGGATTTCCCTTGTATTGTACAGGTGATGCAATTCACCTGGGCAATACTGAGGAAATCCTGAAAACATGACCTGTTGGTGACCTTGAGGACCGGAGTTGGGGAGCCCTGGTCTAGTTGATACAGGAGTTAAAAAGTACAATTGTTTACACAGAGTCAAAACCTAGAGTTTTAGCATCCTGGGTTCTGTTGTGGTGCCTTTACCATTGATAAGATGTCACATCCTTGCCTATAATTTTAGTATTACTCCAGTAAGCTTTATATGCCTGACAGCCTCTTTATATGGCATATTGAGATGTAATTAAGTGCCTGAGACCCGTTAAATGCCATTGATGGTGCCCATTTCAGGAGATGGATGGTGAAGGCCACCTCATTTTATACTAATACCTACTAAAAAACAAAGTAGTGTAGGTCAGGCATAGAGAAAATGGAAGTTTTGTAAACACATATTACAACTAGTGTTTAATAGGCTGACCTCACATGTAGAGTATCCATGATATACCTTCCAGCTACTTTATCTAAATTAGAAGCAAATTGTTTGAAGATTACTTCTACCTAAATGGCAGAAAGCGCACCTATCTTGGTGATGGATAGGACAGCTTGAGGGGATATGGAGGTGGCTGTTTTTTTGATAGGTGTATTGTAAACATTTTGCTATTAACTTATGTAAAATTTCAAAGTTTTCTAACTATTAGACACACGTTAATTTTAAACACACCCCCAGGTTTACTTAGTAGAAATATAGGATAAAAACTTTTGCAACTAATTAAAATTTCCCACAGGTATAAATTTGTAGGGGATTTGATAACACTATCTTTACTGCTTAGCGTACATTTTTTTGCAAAAAAAGTATCAACAAAATACCCTGGTTTTGCTAACATCTTTTACTAGCACTTGCTACTTACAGTTACGTATATTTTACAACAGAGTATTTATGCACGTTTGTCATACTGTGTTCTGTTTCTGTGTCTTAGTTCTTGGGTGGTGTGAACAGGGTCTTATTGACCCGTTCAGTTTTTGTGCATGTGTCATGTGTTCTGACTTTACTGCTGTAGGGAAGAATATAGTGGATAGAGATCTAATGTTAGTATTTCTCTGCAGCATGTATATTATACATGTGTACCTTTGCAGCAGGCAGTTTATATGCATTTTCTGGAGCACATGCGTAATCACATCACTACTGCATGCGCAGTATATGCACACTAAGCTCTGCTATGCATACGCACATGTCTGCAACATACATACACACATTTCAGTTACACACAGCTGTCTTACATACACACACCTCTCCAACACACACACAGCTCAGCTACATAGAAACACACAGCTCTCCTATGTTCACACACACACACCTTTCCTATATAACAGTCAGCTCTCACACGTACACATATACGGTTTTCCCACATTCACATACAGCTCTTCTACTTACACAAACACAGCTACCCAAAAACAAACACGGCTTTGAAACATGCACACACACATATGTGCTACTTACATTGGCACGGTACCTCAGTGGTTAGTCCCTCAGCGATGGGGTCCTTAGTTCAAATCCCACCAAGGACAACATCTGCAAGGAGTTTGTATATTCTCCCCGTATTTGCGTGGGTTTCCTCCTACATACCAAAGACATACTGATAGGAAATTTAAATTGTAAGCCCTATCGAGGACAGTGCCAATAATGTCTGTAAAGCGCTGTGGAATTAATGGCACTATATAAATGAGTAAGGAGTTTGTATGTTCTCCCCGTGTTTGCGTGGGTTGCTCCCACATTCCAAAGACTTACTGATAGGGAATTTAGATTGTGAGCCCCATCGGGGACAGTGCCAATAATGTCTGTAAAGCGCTGTGGAATTAATGGCGCTATATAAATGAGTAAAATAAATACATACACTGTTTGCTAAACACTCGCACACAGCTTTCCTCATACACAAAAAACTCATATAAGCAGCACATACAGCTCCTCTATGTACACTCACACAAACAGATATATATATATACACAAACACATATACATCAACACAACCCCTGTATACATTACCACATTTTGAAATTCCTTTCAAGAATGTGACTGATCACATGCTGTGAAAGGGCCTTCAGCTACACAGGACGTGCAGTATTCCTGCAGATCCCAGTTTCATTCTCTCCAGTACAGCACCAATCAGATTGATCAGTGTGGGGCAAGAACAGAGAAAACAGTTCTCTCAGTGATCAGGAAGGATGTTGTCAGCATTCTGCTCATTCAGAATAAGCTGCCTCTAGACTGTAACACACATACACTTTTTAGTAAGATTTTTCTTTGCTAAATATGCTAATTATTGTCTAGTTAAGGGTTCCCCAACTCCGGTCCTCAAGGCCCACCAACAGGTCATGTTGTCAGGATTTCCCTTGTATTGTACAGGTGATGGAATTCACCTGGGCAATACTGAGGAAATCCTGAAAACATGACCTGTTGGTGACCTTGAGGACCGGAGTTGGGGAGCCCTGGTCTAGTTGATACAGGAGTTAAAAAGTACAATTGTTTACAGAGTCAAAACCTAGAGTTTTAGCATCCTGGGTTCTGTTGTGGTGCCTTTACCATTGATAAGATGTCACATCCTTGCCTATAATTTTAGTATTACTCCAGTAAGCTTTATATGCCTGACAGCCTCTTTATATGGCATATTGAGATGTAATTAAGTGCTTGGTACCCGTTAAATGCCATTGATGGTGCCCATTTCAGGAGATGGATGGTGAAGGCCACCTCATTTTATACTAATACCTACTAAAAAACAAAGTAGTGTAGGTCAGGCATAGAGAAAATGGAAGTTTTGTAAACACATATTACAACTAGTGTTTAATAGGCTGACCTCACATGTAGAGTATCCATGATATACCTTCCAGCTACTTTATCTAAATTAGAAGCAAATTGTTTGAAGATTACTTCTACCTAAATGGCAGAAAGCGCACCTATCTTGGTGATGGATAGGACAGCTTGAGGGGATATGGAGGTGGCTGTTTTTTTGATAGGTGTAATGTAAACATTTTGCTATTAATTTATGTAAAATTTCAAAGTTTTCTAACTATTAGACACACGTTAATTTTAAACACACCCCCAGGTTTACTTAGTAAAAATATAGGATAAAAACTTTTGCAACTAATTAAAATTTCCCACAGGTATAAATTTGTAGGGGATTTGATATCACTAACTTTACTGCTTAGCGTACATTTTTTTGCAAAAAAACGTATCAACAAAATACCCTGGTTTTGCTAACATCTTTTACTAGCACTTGCTACTTACAGTTACGTATATTTTACAACAGAGTATTTATGCACGTTTGTCATACTGTGTTCTGTTTCTGTGTCTTAGTTCTTGGGTGGTGTGAACAGGGTCTTATTGACCCGTTCAGTTTTTGTGCATGTGTCATGTGTTCTGACTTTACTGCTGTAGGGAAGAATATAGTGGATAGAGATCTAATGTTAGTATTTCTCTGCAGCATGTATATTATACATGTGTACCTTTGCAGCAGGCAGTTTATATGCATTTTCTGGAGCACATGCATAATCACATCACTACTGCATGCACAGTATATGCACACTAAGCTCTGCTATGCATACGCACATGTCTGCAACATACATACACACATTTCAGTTACACACAGCTGTCTTACATACACACACCTCTCCAACATACACACAGCTCAGCTACATAGAAACACACAGCTCTCCTATGTTCACACACACCTTTCCTATATAACAGTCAGCTCTCACACGTACACATATACGGTTTTCCCACATTCACATACAGCTCTTCTACTTACACAAACACAGCTACCCAAAAACAAACACGGCTTTGAAACATGCACACACACATATGTGCTACTTACATTGGCACGGTACCTCAGTGGTTATTCCCTCAGCGATGGGGTCCTTAGTTCAAATCCCACCAAGGACAACATCTGCAAGGAGTTTGTATATTCTCCCCGTATTTGCGTGGGTTTCCTCCTACATACCAAAGACATACTGATAGGAAATTTAAATTGTAAGCCCTATCGAGGACAGTGCCAATAATGTCTATAAAGCGCTGTGGAATTAATGGCGCTATATAAATGAGTAAGGAGTTTGTATGTTCTCCCCGTGTTTGCGTGGGTTGCTCCCACATTCCAAAGTCTTACTGATAGGGAATTTAGATTGTGAGCCCCATCGGGGACAGTGCCAATAATGTCTGTAAAGCGCTGTGGAATTAATGGCGCTATATAAATGAGTAAAATAAATACATACACTGTTTGCTAAACACTCGCACACAGCTTTCCTCATACACAAAAAACTCATATAAGCAGCACATACAGCTCCTCTATGTACACTCACACAAACAGATATATATATATACACAAACACATATACATCAACACAACCCCTGTATCCATTACCACATTTTGAAATTCCTTTCAAGAATGTGACTGATCACATGCTGTGAAAGGGCCTTCAGCTACACAGGACGTGCAGTATTCCTGCAGGTCCCAGTTTCATTCTCTCCAGTACAGCACCAATCAGATTGATCAGTGTGGGGCAAGAACAGAGAAAACAGTTCTCTCAGTGATCAGGAAGGATGTCAGCATTCTGCTCATTCAGAATAAGCTGCCTCTAGAATGTAACACACATACACTTTTTAGTAATATTTTTCTTTGCTAAATATGCTAATTATTGTCTAGCTAAGGGTTCCCCAACTCCGGTCCTCAAGGCCCACCAACAGGTCATGTTGTCAGGATTTCCCTTGTATTGTACAGGTGATGCAATTCACCTGGGCAATACTGAGGAAATCCTGAAAACATGACCTGTTGGTGACCTTGAGGACCGGAGTTGGGGAGCCCTGGTCTAGTTGATACAGGAGTTAAAAAGTACAATTGTTTACACAGAGTCAAAACCTAGAGTTTTAGCATCCTGGGTTCTGTTGTGGTGCCTTTACCATTGATAAGATGTCACATCTTTGCCTATAATTTTAGTATTACTCCAGTAAGCTTTATATGCCTGACAGCCTCTTTATATGGCATATTGAGATGTAATTAAGTGCTTGGGACCCGTTAAATGCCATTGATGGTGCCCATTTCAGGAGATGGATGGTGAAGGCCACCTCATTTTATACTAATACCTACTAAAAAACAAAGTAGTGTAGGTCAGGCATAGAGAAAATGGAAGTTTTGTAAACACATTACAACTAGTGTTTAATAGGCTGACCTCACATGTAGACTATCCATGATATACCTTCCAGCTACTTTATCTAAATTAGAAGCAAATTGTTTGAAGATTACTTCTACCTAAATGGC
Organism: Dendrobates tinctorius; assembly: GCF_039654945.1. Taxonomy (NCBI): domain Eukaryota; kingdom Metazoa; phylum Chordata; class Amphibia; order Anura; family Dendrobatidae; genus Dendrobates; species Dendrobates tinctorius. The sequence continues at coordinate 7,595,397 of NW_027361880.1, read as the reverse complement.
AGAAAGCGCACCTATCTTGGTGATGGATAGGACAGCTTGAGGGGATATGGAGGTGGCTGTTTTTTTGATAGGTGTAATGTAAACATTTTGCTATTAATATATGTAAAATTTCAAAGTTTTCTAACTATTAGACACACGTTAATTTTAAACACACCCCCAGGTTTACTTAGTAGAAATATAGGATAAAAACTTTTGCAACTAATTAAAATTTCCCACAGGTATAAATTTGTAGGGGATTTGATAACACTAACTTTACTGCTTAGCGTACATTTTTTTGCAAAAAAAGTATCAACAAAATACCCTGGTTTTGCTAACATCTTTTACTAGCACTTGCTACTTACAGTTACGTATATTTTACAACAGAGTATTTATGCACGTTTGTCATACTGTGTTCTGTTTCTGTGTCTTAGTTCTTGGGTGGTGTGAACAGGGTCTTATTGACCCGTTCAGTTTTTGTGCATGTGTCATGTGTTCTGACTTTACTGCTGTAGGGAAGAATATAGTGGATAGAGATCTAATGTTAGTATTTCTCTGCAGCATGTATATTATACATGTGTACCTTTGCAGCAGGCAGTTTATATGCATTTTCTGGAGCACATGCATAATCACATCACTACTGCATGCACAGTATATGCACACTAAGCTCTGCTATGCATACGCACATGTCTGCAACATACATACACACATTTCAGTTACACACAGCTGTCTTACATACACACACCTCTCCAACATACACACAGCTCAGCTACATAGAAACACACAGCTCTCCTATGTTCACACACACACACCTTTCCTATATAACAGTCAGCTCTCACACGTACACATATAAGGTTTTCCCACATTCACATACAGCTCTTCTACTTACACAAACACAGCTACCCAAAAACAAACACGGCTTTGAAACATGCACACACACATATGTGCTACTTACATTGGCACGGTACCTCAGTGGTTATTCCCTCAGCGATGGGGTCCTTAGTTCAAATCCCACCAAGGACAACATCTGCAAGGAGTTTGTATATTCTCCCCGTATTTGCGTGGGTTTCCTCCTACATACCAAAGACATACTGATAGGAAATTTAAATTGTAAGCCCTATCGAGGACAGTGCCAATAATGTCTGTAAAGCGCTGTGGAATTAATGGCGCTATATAAATGAGTAAGGAGTTTGTATGTTCTCCCCGTGTTTGCGTGGGTTGCTCCCACATTCCAAAGACTTACTGATAGGGAATTTAGATTGTGAGCCCCATCGGGGACAGTGCCAATAATGTCTGTTAAGCGCTGTGGAATTAATGGCGCTATATAAATGAGTAAAATAAATACATACACTGTTTAATAAACACTCGCACACAGCTTTCCTCATACCCAAAAAACTCATATAAGCAGCACATACAGCTCCTCTATGTACACTCACACAAACAGATATATATATATACACAAACACATATACATCAACACAACCCCTGTATACATTACCACATTTTGAAATTCCTTTCAAGAATGTGACTGATCACATGCTGTGAAAGGGCCTTCAGCTACACAGGACGTGCAGTATTCCTGCAGGTCCCAGTTTCATTCTCTCCAGTACAGCACCAATCAGATTGATCAGTGTGGGGCAAGAACAGAGAAAACAGTTCTCTCAGTGATCAGGAAGGATGTTGTCAGCATTCTGCTCATTCAGAATAAGCTGCCTCTAGAATGTAACACACATACACTTTTTAGTAAGATTTTTCTTTGCTAAATATGCTAATTATTGTCTAGTTAAGGGTTCCCCAACTCCGGTCCTCAAGGCCCACCAACAGGTCATGTTGTCAGGATTTCCCTTGTAGTGTACAGGTGATGCAATTCACCTGGGCAATACTGAGGAAATCCTGAAAACATGACCTGTTGGTGACCTTGAGGACCGGAGTTGGGGAGCCCTGGTCTAGTTGATACAGGAGTTAAAAAGTACAATTGTTTACACAGAGTCAAAACCTAGAGTTTTAGCATCCTGGGTTCTGTTGTGGTGCCTTTACCATTGATAAGATGTCACATCCTTGCCTATAATTTTAGTATTACTCCAGTAAGCTTTATATGCCTGACAGCCTCTTTATATGGCATATTGAGATGTAATTAAGTGCCTGAGACCCGTTAAATGCCATTGATGGTGCCCATTTCAGGAGATGGATGGTGAAGGCCACCTCATTTTATACTAATACCTACTAAAAAACAAAGTAGTGTAGGTCAGGCATAGAGAAAATGGAAGTTTTGTAAACACATATTACAACTAGTGTTTAATAGGCTGACCTCACATGTAGAGTATCCATGATATACCTTCCAGCTACTTTATCTAAATTAGAAGCAAATTGTTTGAAGATTACTTCTACCTAAATGGCAGAAAGCGCACCTATCTTGGTGATGGATAGGACAGCTTGAGGGGATATGGAGGTGGCTGTTTTTTTGATAGGTGTATTGTAAACATTTTGCTATTAACTTATGTAAAATTTCAAAGTTTTCTAACTATTAGACACACGTTAATTTTAAACACACCCCCAGGTTTACTTAGTAGAAATATAGGATAAAAACTTTTGCAACTAATTAAAATTTCCCACAGGTATAAATTTGTAGGGGATTTGATAACACTATCTTTACTGCTTAGCGTACATTTTTTTGCAAAAAAAGTATCAACAAAATACCCTGGTTTTGCTAACATCTTTTACTAGCACTTGCTACTTACAGTTACGTATATTTTACAACAGAGTATTTATGCACGTTTGTCATACTGTGTTCTGTTTCTGTGTCTTAGTTCTTGGGTGGTGTGAACAAGGTCTTATTGACCCGTTCAGTTTTTGTGCATGTGTCATGTGTTCTGACTTTACTGCTGTAGGGAAGAATATAGTGGATAGAGATCTAATGTTAGTATTTCTCTGCAGCATGTATATTATACATGTGTACCTTTGCAGCAGGCAGTTTATATGCATTTTCTGGAGCACATGCGTAATCACATCACTACTGCATGCACAGTATATGCACACTAAGCTCTGCTATGCATACGCACATGTCTGCAACATACATACACACATTTCAGTTACACACAGCTGTCTTACATACACACACCTCTCCAACACACACACAGCTCAGCTACATAGAAACACACAGCTCTCCAATGTTCACACACACACACCTTTCCTATATAACAGTCAGCTCTCACACGTACACATATACGGTTTTCCCACATTCACATACAGCTCTTCTACTTACACAAACACAGCTACCCAAAAACAAACACGGCTTTGAAACATGCACACACATATGTGCTACTTACATTGGCACGGTACCTCAGTGGTTAGTCCCTCAGCGATGGGGTCCTTAGTTCAAATCCCACCAAGGACAACATCTGCAAGGAGTTTGTATATTCTCCCCGTATTTGCGTGGGTTTCCTCCTACATACCAAAGACATACTGATAGGAAATTTAAATTGTAAGCCCTATCGAGGACAGTGCCAATAATGTCTGTAAAGCGCTGTGGAATTAATGGCGCTATATAAATGAGTAAGGAGTTTGTATGTTCTCCCCGTGTTTGCGTGGGTTGCTCCCACATTCCAAAGACTTACTGATAGGGAATTTAGATTGTGAGCCCCATCGGGGACAGTGCCAATAATGTCTGTAAAGCGCTGTGGAATTAATGGCGCTATATAAATGAGTAAAATAAATACATACACTGTTTGCTAAACACTCGCACACAGCTTTCCTCATACACAAAAAACTCATATAAGCAGCACATACAGCTCCTCTATGTACACTCACACAAACAGATATATATATATACACAAACACATATACATCAACACAACCCCTGTATACATTACCACATTTTGAAATTCCTTTCAAGAATGTGACTGATCACATGCTGTGAAAGGGCCTTCAGCTACACAGGACGTGCAGTATTCCTGCAGGTCCCAGTTTCATTCTCTCCAGTACAGCACCAATCAGATTGATCAGTGTGGGGCAAGAACAGAGAAAACAGTTCTCTCAGTGATCAGGAAGGATGTTGTCAGCATTCTGCTCATTCAGAATAAGCTGCCTCTAGAATGTAACACACATACACTTTTTAGTAAGATTTTTCTTTGCTAAATATGCTAATTATTGTCTAGTTAAGGGTTCCCCAACTCCGGTCCTCAAGGCCCACCAACAGGTCATGTTGTCAGGATTTCCCTTGTATTGTACAGGTGATGCAATTCACCTGGGCAATACTGAGGAAATCCTGAAAACATGACCTGTTGGTGACCTTGAGGACCGGAGTTGGGGAGCCCTGGTCTAGTTGATACAGGAGTTAAAAAGTACAATTGTTAACACAGAGTCAAAACCTAGAGTTTTAGCATCCTGGGTTCTGTTGTGGTGCCTTTACCATTGATAAGATGTCACATCATTGCCTATAATTTTAGTATTACTCCAGTAAGCTTTATATGCCTGACAGCCTCTTTATATGGCATATTGAGATGTAATTAAGTGCTTGGGACCCGTTAAATGCCATTGATGGTGCCCATTTCAGGAGATGGATGGTGAAGGCCACCTCATTTTATACTAATACCTACTAAAAAACAAAGTAGTGTAGGTCAGGCATAGAGAAAATGGAAGTTTTGTAAACACATATTACAACTAGTGTTTAATAGGCTGACCTCACATGTAGAGTATCCATGATATACCTTCCAGCTGCTTTATCTAAATTAGAAGCAAATTGTTTGAAGATTACTTCTACCTAAATGGCAGAAAGCGCACCTATCTTGGTGATGAATAGGACAGCTTGAGGGGATATGGAGGTGGCTGTTTTTTTGATAGGTGTAATGTAAACATTTTGCTATTAATTTATGTAAAATTTCAAAGTTTTCTAACTATTAGACACACGTTAATTTTAAACACACCCCCAGGTTTACTTAGTAAAAATATAGGATAAAAACTTTTGCAACTAATTAAAATTTCCCACAGGTATAAATTTGTAGGGGATTTGATAACACTAACTTTACTGCTTAGCGTACATTTTTTTTGCAAAAAAAGTATCAACAAAATACCCTGGTTTTGCTAACATCTTTTACTAGCACTTGCTACTTACAGTTACGTATATTTTACAACAGAATATTTATGCACGTTTGTCATACTGTGTTCTGTTTCTGTGTCTTAGTTCTTGGGTGGTGTGAACAAGGTCTTATTGACCCGTTCAGTTTTTGTGCATGTGTCATGTGTTCTGACTTTACTGCTGTAGGGAAGAATATAGTGGATAGAGATCTAATGTTAGTATTTCTCTGCAGCATGTATATTATACATGTGTACCTTTGCAGCAGGCAGTTTATATGCATTTTCTGGAGCACATGCATAATCACATCACTACTGCATGCACAGTATATGCACACTAAGCTCTGCTATGCATACGCACATGTCTGCAACATACATACACACATTTCAGTTACACACAGCTGTCTTACATACACACACCTCTCCAACATACACACAGCTCAGCTACATAGAAACACACAGCTCTCCTATGTTCACACACACACACCTTTCCTATATAACAGTCAGCTCTCACACGTACACATATAAGGTTTTCCCACATTCACATACAGCTCTTCTACTTACACAAACACAGCTACCCAAAAACAAACACGGCTTTGAAACATGCACACACACATATGTGCTACTTACATTGGCACGGTACCTCAGTGGTTATTCCCTCAGCGATGGGGTCCTTAGTTCAAATCCCACCAAGGACAACATCTGCAAGGAGTTTGTATATTCTCCCCGTATTTGCGTGGGTTTCCTCCTACATACCAAAGACATACTGATAGGAAATTTAAATTGTAAGCCCTATCGAGGACAGTGCCAATAATGTCTGTAAAGCGCTGTGGAATTAATGGCGCTATATAAATGAGTAAGGAGTTTGTATGTTCTCCCCGTGTTTGCGTGGGTTGCTCCCACATTCCAAAGACTTACTGATAGGGAATTTAGATTGTGAGCCCCATCGGGGACAGTGCCAATAATGTCTGTTAAGCGCTGTGGAATTAATGGCGCTATATAAATGAGTAAAATAAATACATACACTGTTTAATAAACACTCGCACACAGCTTTCCTCATACCCAAAAAACTCATATAAGCAGCACATACAGCTCCTCTATGTACACTCACACAAACAGATATATATATATACACAAACACATATACATCAACACAACCCCTGTATACATTACCACATTTTGAAATTCCTTTCAAGAATGTGACTGATCACATGCTGTGAAAGGGCCTTCAGCTACACAGGACGTGCAGTATTCCTGCAGGTCCCAGTTTCATTCTCTCCAGTACAGCACCAATCAGATTGATCAGTGTGGGGCAAGAACAGAGAAAACAGTTCTCTCAGTGATCAGGAAGGATGTTGTCAGCATTCTGCTCATTCAGAATAAGCTGCCTCTAGAATGTAACACACATACACTTTTTAGTAAGATTTTTCTTTGCTAAATATGCTAATTATTGTCTAGTTAAGGGTTCCCCAACTCCGGTCCTCAAGGCCCACCAACAGGTCATGTTGTCAGGATTTCCCTTGTAGTGTACAGGTGATGCAATTCACCTGGGCAATACTGAGGAAATCCTGAAAACATGACCTGTTGGTGACCTTGAGGACCGGAGTTGGGGAGCCCTGGTCTAGTTGATACAGGAGTTAAAAAGTACAATTGTTTACACAGAGTCAAAACCTAGAGTTTTAGCATCCTGGGTTCTGTTGTGGTGCCTTTACCATTGATAAGATGTCACATCCTTGCCTATAATTTTAGTATTACTCCAGTAAGCTTTATATGCCTGACAGCCTCTTTATATGGCATATTGAGATGTAATTAAGTGCCTGAGACCCGTTAAATGCCATTGATGGTGCCCATTTCAGGAGATGGATGGTGAAGGCCACCTCATTTTATACTAATACCTACTAAAAAACAAAGTAGTGTAGGTCAGGCATAGAGAAAATGGAAGTTTTGTAAACACATATTACAACTAGTGTTTAATAGGCTGACCTCACATGTAGAGTATCCATGATATACCTTCCAGCTACTTTATCTAAATTAGAAGCAAATTGTTTGAAGATTACTTCTACCTAAATGGCAGAAAGCGCACCTATCTTGGTGATGGATAGGACAGCTTGAGGGGATATGGAGGTGGCTGTTTTTTTGATAGGTGTATTGTAAACATTTTGCTATTAACTTATGTAAAATTTCAAAGTTTTCTAACTATTAGACACACGTTAATTTTAAACACACCCCCAGGTTTACTTAGTAGAAATATAGGATAAAAACTTTTGCAACTAATTAAAATTTCCCACAGGTATAAATTTGTAGGGGATTTGATAACACTATCTTTACTGCTTAGCGTACATTTTTTTGCGAAAAAAGTATCAACAAAATACCCTGGTTTTGCTAACATCTTTTACTAGCACTTGCTACTTACAGTTACGTATATTTTACAACAGAGTATTTATGCACGTTTGTCATACTGTGTTCTGTTTCTGTGTCTTAGTTCTTGGGTGGTGTGAACAAGGTCTTATTGACCCGTTCAGTTTTTGTGCATGTGTCATGTGTTCTGACTTTACTGCTGTAGGGAAGAATATAGTGGATAGAGATCTAATGTTAGTATTTCTCTGCAGCATGTATATTATACATGTGTACCTTTGCAGCAGGCAGTTTATATGCATTTTCTGGAGCACATGCGTAATCACATCACTACTGCATGCACAGTATATGCACACTAAGCTCTGCTATGCATACGCACATGTCTGCAACATACATACACACATTTCAGTTACACACAGCTGTCTTACATACACACACCTCTCCAACACACACACAGCTCAGCTACATAGAAACACACAGCTCTCCAATGTTCACACACACACACCTTTCCTATATAACAGTCAGCTCTCACACGTACACATATACGGTTTTCCCACATTCACATACAGCTCTTCTACTTACACAAACACAGCTACCCAAAAACAAACACGGCTTTGAAACATGCACACACATATGTGCTACTTACATTGGCACGGTACCTCAGTGGTTAGTCCCTCAGCGATGGGGTCCTTAGTTCAAATCCCACCAAGGACAACATCTGCAAGGAGTTTGTATATTCTCCCCGTATTTGCGTGGGTTTCCTCCTACATACCAAAGACATACTGATAGGAAATTTAAATTGTAAGCCCTATCGAGGACAGTGCCAATAATGTCTGTAAAGCGCTGTGGAATTAATGGCGCTATATAAATGAGTAAGGAGTTTGTATGTTCTCCCCGTGTTTGCGTGGGTTGCTCCCACATTCCAAAGACTTACTGATAGGGAATTTAGATTGTGAGCCCCATCGGGGACAGTGCCAATAATGTCTGTAAAGCGCTGTGGAATTAATGGCGCTATATAAATGAGTAAAATAAATACATACACTGTTTGCTAAACACTCGCACACAGCTTTCCTCATACACAAAAAACTCATATAAGCAGCACATACAGCTCCTCTATGTACACTCACACAAACAGATATATATATATACACAAACACATATACATCAACACAACCCCTGTATACATTACCACATTTTGAAATTCCTTTCAAGAATGTGACTGATCACATGCTGTGAAAGGGCCTTCAGCTACACAGGACGTGCAGTATTCCTGCAGGTCCCAGTTTCATTCTCTCCAGTACAGCACCAATCAGATTGATCAGTGTGGGGCAAGAACAGAGAAAACAGTTCTCTCAGTGATCAGGAAGGATGTTGTCAGCATTCTGCTCATTCAGAATAAGCTGCCTCTAGAATGTAACACACATACACTTTTTAGTAAGATTTTTCTTTGCTAAATATGCTAATTATTGTCTAGTTAAGGGTTCCCCAACTCCGGTCCTCAAGGCCCACCAACAGGTCATGTTGTCAGGATTTCCCTTGTATTGTACAGGTGATGCAATTCACCTGGGCAATACTGAGGAAATCCTGAAAACATGACCTGTTGGTGACCTTGAGGACCGGAGTTGGGGAGCCCTGGTCTAGTTGATACAGGAGTTAAAAAGTACAATTGTTAACACAGAGTCAAAACCTAGAGTTTTAGCATCCTGGGTTCTGTTGTGGTGCCTTTACCATTGATAAGATGTCACATCATTGCCTATAATTTTAGTATTACTCCAGTAAGCTTTATATGCCTGACAGCCTCTTTATATGGCATATTGAGATGTAATTAAGTGCTTGGGACCCGTTAAATGCCATTGATGGTGCCCATTTCAGGAGATGGATGGTGAAGGCCACCTCATTTTATACTAATACCTACTAAAAAACAAAGTAGTGTAGGTCAGGCATAGAGAAAATGGAAGTTTTGTAAACACATATTACAACTAGTGTTTAATAGGCTGACCTCACATGTAGAGTATCCATGATATACCTTCCAGCTGCTTTATCTAAATTAGAAGCAAATTGTTTGAAGATTACTTCTACCTAAATGGCAGAAAGCGCACCTATCTTGGTGATGAATAGGACAGCTTGAGGGGATATGGAGGTGGCTGTTTTTTTGATAGGTGTAATGTAAACATTTTGCTATTAATTTATGTAAAATTTCAAAGTTTTCTAACTATTAGACACACGTTAATTTTAAACACACCCCCAGGTTTACTTAGTAAAAATATAGGATAAAAACTTTTGCAACTAATTAAAATTTCCCACAGGTATAAATTTGTAGGGGATTTGATAACACTAACTTTACTGCTTAGCGTACATTTTTTTTGCAAAAAAAGTATCAACAAAATACCCTGGTTTTGCTAACATCTTTTACTAGCACTTGCTACTTACAGTTACGTATATTTTACAACAGAATATTTATGCACGTTTGTCATACTGTGTTCTGTTTCTGTGTCTTAGTTCTTGGGTGGTGTGAACAAGGTCTTATTGACCCGTTCAGTTTTTGTGCATGTGTCATGTGTTCTGACTTTACTGCTGTAGGGAAGAATATAGTGGATAGAGATCTAATGTTAGTATTTCTCTGCAGCATGTATATTATACATGTGTACCTTTGCAGCAGGCAGTTTATATGCATTTTCTGGAGCACATGCGTAATCACATCACTACTGCATGCACAGTATATGCACACTAAGCTCTGCTATGCATACGCACATGTCTGCAACATACATACACACATTTCAGTTACACACAGCTGTCTTACATACACACACCTCTCCAACACACACACAGCTCAGCTACATAGAAACACACAGCTCTCCAATGTTCACACACACACACCTTTCCTATATAACAGTCAGCTCTCACACGTACACATATACGGTTTTCCCACATTCACATACAGCTCTTCTACTTACACAAACACAGCTACCCAAAAACAAACACGGCTTTGAAACATGCACACACACATATGTGCTACTTACATTGGCACGGTACCTCAGTGGTTAGTCCCTCAGCGATGGGGTCCTTAGTTCAAATCCCACCAAGGACAACATCTGCAAGGAGTTTGTATATTCTCCCCGTATTTGCGTGGGTTTCCTCCTACATACCAAAGACATACAGATAGGAAATTTAAATTGTAAGCCCTATCGAGGACAGTGCCAATAATGTCTGTAAAGCGTTGTGAAATTAATGGCGCTATATAAATGAGTAAGGAGTTTGTATGTTCTCCCTGTGTTTGCGTGGGTTGCTCCCACATTTCAAAGACTTACTGATAGGGAATTTAGATTGTGAGCCCCATCGGGGACAGTGCCAATAATGTCTGTAAAGCGCTGTGGAATTAATGGCGCTATATAAATGAGTAAAATAAATACATACACTGTTTGCTAAACACTCGCACACAGCTTTCCTCATACACAAAAAACTCATATTAGCAACACATACAGCTCCTCTATGTACACTCACACAAACAGATATATATATATATATATATATATACACAAACACATATACATCAACACAATCCCTGTATACATTACCACATTTTGAAATTCCTTTCAAGAATGTGACTGATCACATGCTATGAAAGGGCCTTCAGCTACACAGGACGTGCAGTATCCCTGCAGGTCCCAGTTTCATTCTCTCCAGTACAGCACCAATCAGATAGATCAGTGTAGGGCAAGAACAGAGAAAACAGTTCTCTCAGTGATCAGGAAGGATGTTGTCAGCATTCTGCTCATTCAGAATAAGCTGCCTCTAGACTGTAACACACATACACTTTTTAGTAAGATTTTTCTTTGCTAAATATGCTAATTATTGTCTAGTTAAGGGTTCCCCAACTCCGGTCCTCAAGGCCCACCAACAGGTCATGTTGTCAGGATTTCCCTTGTACAGGTGATACAATTCACCTGGGCAATACTGAGGATATCCTGAAAACATGACCTGTTGGTGACCTTGAGGACCGGAGTTGGGGAGCCCTGGTCTAGTTGATACAGGAGTTAAAAAGTACAATTGTTTACACAGAGTCAAAACCTAGAGTTTTAGCATCCTGGGTTCTGTTGTGGTGCCTTTACCATTGATAAGATGTCACATCCTTGCCTATAATTTTAGTATTACTCCAGTAAGCTTTATATGCCTGACAGCCTCTTTATATGGCATATTGAGATGTAATTAAGTGCTTGGGACCCGTTAAATGCCATTGATAGTGCCCATTTCAGGAGATGGATGGTGAAGGCCACCTCATTTTATACTAATACCTACTAAAAAGCAAAGTAGTGTAGGGCAGGCATAGAGAAAATGGAAGTTTTGTAAACACATATTACAACTAGTGTTTAATAGGCTGACCTAATTATGCAAATTGTCTCTTCAGAGAGGAAGAGGACTAGAACTCTAGTGCCACCTATTGGAGGTAGCAATCCTAAAAGTCAATGTTGACCCTTTAACGAGCCTAGTTACATGACTTAGGATAAAAGCCAAAAATAGGCTGACCTCACATGTAGAGTATCCATGATATACCTTCCAGCTACTTTATCTAAATTAGAAGCAAATTGTTTGAAGATTACTTCTACCTAAATGGCAGAAAGCACACCTATCTTGGTGATAGATAGGACAGCTTGAGGGGATATGGAGGTGGCTGTTTTTTGATAGGTGTTATGTTAACATTTTTGCTATTAATTTATGTAAAATTTCAAAGTTTTCTAACTATTAGACACGTTAATTTTAAACACACCCCCAGGTTTACTTAGTAAAAATATAGGATAAAAACTTTTGCAACTAATTAAAATTTCCCACAGGTTTAAATTTGTAGGGGATTTGATAACACTAACTTTACTGCTTAGCGTACATTTTTTTGCAAAAAAACGTATCAACAAAATACCCTGGTTTTGCTAACATCTTTTACTAGCACTTGCTACTTACAGTTACGTATATTTTACAACAGAGTATTTATGCACGTTTGTCATACTGTGTTCTGTTTCTGTGTCTTAGATCTTGGGTGGTGTGAACAGGGTCTTATTGACCCGTTCAGTATTTGTGCATGTGTCATGTGTTCTGACTTTACTGCTGTAGGAAAGAATATAGTGGATAGAGATCTAATGTTAGTATTTCTCTGCAGCATGTATATTATACATGTGTACCTTTGCAGCAGGCAGTTTATATGCATTTTCTGGAGCACATGCGTAATCACATCACTACTGCATGCACAGTATATGCACACTAAGCTCTGCTATGCATACGCACATGTCTGCAACATACATACACACATTTCAGTTACACACAGCTGTCTTACATACACACACCTCTCCAACACACACACAGCTCAGCTACATAGAAACACACAGCTCTCCTATGTTCACACACACACACCTTTCCTATATAACACTCAGCTCTCACACGTACACATACGATTTTCCCACATTCACATACAGCTCTTCTACTTACACAAACACAGCTACCCAAAAACAAACACGGCTTTGAAACATGCACACACATATGTGCTACTTACATCGGCACGGTACCTCAGCGGTTAGTCCCTCAGCGATGGGGTCCTTAGTTCAAATCCCACCAAAGACAACATCTGCAAGGAGTTTGTATATTCTCCCCGTATTTGCGTGGGTTTCCTCCTACATACCAAAGACATACTGATAGGAAATTTAAATTGTAAGCCCTATCGAGGACAGTGCCAATAATGTCTGTAAAGCACTGTTGAATTAATGGCGCTATATAAATGAGTAAGGAGTTTGTATGTTCTCCCTGTGTTTGCGTGGGTTGCTCCCACATTCCAAAAACATACAGATAGTGAATTTAGATTGTGAGCCCCATCGGGGACAGTGCCAATAATGTCTGTAAAGCGCTGTGGAATTAATGGCGCTATATAAATGAGTAAAATAAATTCATACACTGCTTGCTAAACACTCGCACATGGCTTTCCTCATACACAAAAAAACTTATATAAGCAACACATACAGCTTCTCTATGTATGCTCACACAAACAGATATAATTAATATTTCCCACAGGTGTAAATTTGTAGGGGATTTGATAACACTAACTTTTCTGCTGAAGGGAAGAATATAGTGGATAGAGATCTAATGTTAGTATTTCTCTGCAGCATGTATATTATTCTTGTGTACCTTTGCAGCAGGCAGTTTATATGCATTTCCTGGAGCACATGCGTAATCACATCACTACTGCATGCACAGTATATGCACACTAAGCTCTGCTATGCCTATGCACATGTCTGCAACATACATACACACATTTCAGTTACACACAGCTGTCTTACATACACACACCTCTCCAAAACACACAGCTCAGCTACAATGAAACACACAACTCTCCTATGTTCACACACACACACCTTTCCTATATAACACTCAGCTCTCACATGTACACATACGGTTTTCCCACATTCACATACAGCTCTTCTACTTACACAAACACAGCTACCCAAAAACAAACACGGCTTTGAAACATGCATACACACATATGTGCTACTTACATTGGCACGGTACCTCAGTGGTTAGTCCTTCAGCGATGGGGTCCTTGGATCAAATCCCACCAAGGACAACATCTGCAAGGAGTTTCTATATTCTCCCCGTATTTGCGTGGGTTTCCTCCTACATACCAAAGACATACTGATAGGGCTTAGGAAATTTAAATTTCCTATCGAGGACAGTGCCAATAATGTCTGTAAAGCGCTGTGGAATTAATAGCGCTATATAAATGAGTAAGGAGTTTGTATGTTCTCCCCGTGTTTGCGTGGGTGGCTCCCACATTCCAAAGACATACAGATAGTGAATTTAGATTGTGAGCCCCATCGGGGACAGTGCCAATGATGTCTGTAAAGCGCTGTGGAATTAATGGCGCTATATAAATGAGTAAAATAAATACATACACTGTTTGCTAAACACTCGCACATAGCTTTCCTCATACACAAAAAACTCATATAAGCCACACAAACAGCTCCTTTATGTACACTCACACAAACAGATATATATATATATACACAAACACATATACATCAACACAACCACTGTATTCATTACCACATTTTGAAATTCCTTTCAAGAATGTGATCACATGCTGTGAAAAGGCCTTCAGCTACACAGGATGTGCAGTATCCCTGCAGGTCCCAGCTTCATTCTCTCCAGTACAGCACCGATCAGATAGATCAGTGTGGGGCAATAACAGAGAAAACAGTTCTCTCAGTGATCAGGAAGGATGTTGTCAGCATTCTGGTCATTCAGAGTAAGCTGCCTCTGGACTGTAACACACATACACTTTTTAAGCAAGATTTATCTTTGCTAAATATGCGTCTTATTGTCTAGTTGATACAGGAGTTAAAAAGTACAATTGTTTACAAGGAGTCAAAACCTAGAGTTTTAGCATCCTGGGTTCTTTTGTGGTGCCCTTACCACTGATAAGATGTCACATCCTTGCCTATAATTTTAATATTATCCCAGTAAGCTTTATATGCCTGACAGCCTCTTTATATAGCATATTGAGATGTAATTAAGTATTTGGGACCCGTTAAATGCCATTGATGGTGCCCATTTCAGGAAATGGATGGTGAAGGCCACCTCATTATATACCAATACCTACGAAAAAATGAAGTAGTGTAGGTCAGACATAGAGAAAATGGAAGTTTTGTAAACACATATTACAACTAGTGTTTAATAGGCTGACCTCACATGTAGAGTTTCCATGATATACCTTTCAGCTACTTTATCTAAATTAGAAGCAAATTGTTTAAAGATTACTTCTACCTAAGTGGCAGAAAGCGCACCTATCTTGGTGATGGATAGGACAGCTTGAGGGGATATGGAGGAGGCTGTTTTTGATAGGTGTAATGTAAACATTTTGCTATTAATTTATGTAACATAGTAACATAGTTTTGAAGGCTGAAGGAAGACCTTATGTCCATCTAGTTCAGCCTATTTTTAGTGCAGCTGTTCTGCATTGTTGATCCTGGGGAAGGCAAAAAACCCACAGAGTAGAAGTCAATAGAGTAGAAGCCAATTTTCTCCATAGGGAAAAAAATTCCTTCCCCTAAGCTGGGTCAACCATCTACCTATAATATTCTGTTATTCGTAACCTTCTATACTGTTACTCACAAGAAAAGCATCCATTCCTTTCTTAAATTCATTCAGTGAGTTGGCCATCACCACTTTCTCAGGAAGAGAATTCCAGAGCCTCACTGCTCTTACCGTGAAGAACCCTCTTCTATGCTGGTGCAGAAATTGTCTTTCCTCCAAACGAAGAGAATGCCCCCTTGTTCTTGTCACAGTCCTTGGTACAAACAGTTCATTGGAGAGATCGCTGTATTGTAACTCTGTAAAGTTTCAAAGTTTTCTAACTATTAGACACACCTTAATTTTAAACTCACCCCCAAGTTTACTTAGTAAAAATATAGGATAAAATCTTTTTCAACTAATTAAAATTTCCCACAGGTGTAAATTTGTAGGGGATTTGATAACACTAACTTCACTGCTGTAGGGAAGAATAACACTCAGCTCTCACACTTACACATATACAATTTTCCCACATTCACATACAGCTCTTCTACTTACACAAACACAGCTACCCAAAAACAAACACGACTTTTAAGCATGCACACACATATGTGCTACTTACATCGGCACGGTAGCTCAGTGGTTAGTCCTTCAGCGATGGGGTCCTTAGATCAAATCCCACCAAGGACAACATCTGCAAGGAGTTTGTATGTTCTCCCTGTGTTTGCATGGGTTTCCTCCCACATACCAAAGACATACTGATAGGAAATTTAAATTGTAAGCGCCATCGGGGACAGTGCCAATAATGTCTGTAAAGAGCTGTGGAATTAATGGCGCTATATAAATAAGTAAAATAAATACATACACTGTTTGCTAAACAGACACACATAGCTTTCCTCCGTACACAAAAAACTCATATATGCAACACATACAGCTCCTCTATGTACACTCACACAAACAGATATATATATGTATATATATATATATATATACACACAAACACATATACATCAACACAACCCCTGTATACATTACCACGTTTTGAAATTCCTTTCAAGAATGTGACTGATCATATGCTGTGAAAGGGCCTTCAGCTACACAGGACGTGCAGTATCCCTGCAGGTCCCAGTTTCATTCTCTCCAGTACAGCACCAATCAGATAGATCAGTGTGGGGAAAGAACAGAGAAAACAGTTCTCTCAGTGATCAGGAAGGATGTTGTCAGCATTCTGCTCATTCAGAATAAGCTGCCTCTAGACTGTAACACACATACACTTTTTAGTAAGTTTTTCTTTGCTAAATATGCTTCTTATTGTCTATTTTCTTTGCTAATTATGTGTTAGGGACGGCGAAACACACTTAATATAAAGTAATAGAAAGTGTGTTCGCCGCCCGGGGTCCACCGTGCAGAGGTGTTAATCTGCTGCTATATAATGGCAGACACACAATATGGTGGTATATCGCACACGGGTTGAACATCACCCGGTGTTCACTGGACGTACTCTTTTAAGTTCACAGAGGCGCCTTAAGGCATAAACATAAATGCCGAGCCTGATGACCTCACAGGTCTCAGCGGTGTGCACGCACGGTATATGGTCACAGGACTCGTGCCCAAGAAACAGGGTCGGTGTCCGTCTAGACCTACCGTGCGTGCGGCGTCGCAACCGCGGACGCCCCAAGTGCTGCTGACTGCAGGCCGGCGACTGAACCAGCCGCTGTATGACAATGCCCAAGATGGGGCGCACTGTCGTACGCTAGCACTGTGTAGATGTGCAATGTGGCCTGAAGCGTGCCACTGACTGGCGCTGACTCTAAGACTAAGTCCCTATCCACACACGTAATATCAGAGGGAGGGGATCATAATGAGTCATTCGCAGGTACATGCATCCATAATCATTCACAGAGTAGCAAGTAAAGTCTATACTAGCGCATGGCCGAGCGGCCATGCGGACCTTTTATAGCCATTCGGGACCTTCCAGATCTCTGGAATGAACCAGTCAGATCAGGAGAAGGACCTGAGCATGTGACTGCCGATCTCCAATGGGAGATCATCTCGTGAGCATGCCCAGTAGCGTGATGAGAGGACTTAGCCACTGGAGTGGCTTGCTGCAGGGCAGCCTGTGCTGCTATTGCTCACCCAGAGGTTTCAGCAACAACCAGTCCTACAGATCTGATCTGAGCAGAGAGCCCGGGACGCCGAGATTGCTGTGCAGGCTCCTGAGTGGTCGGAGGAGAATGGGAGACTGCTGGATGCAAGGCTCTGGATTCCCGCTGTGCAGCTGCAAGAACCCGATGCCTAACATTACCCCCCCACTAGGGCCTCCACCCCTCTGAGCCTCAGCACGTGCAAACGCCACGATCAGGAGTGGGACGTGGATGTTCTCCACTGGCTCCCAGGTCCGGGCCTCAGGCCCATGACCCTTCCAGTCCACCAAATAAATTTTTTTGCCACGCACAATCCTGAGCCATGTGAACAGGCTTGAGAAGGGACACATGGAAGACGTCAGAGATGGCCAAGTATGGTAGAAGAGCCAGACGGTAGACCACTGAGCTGATGCACTCGAGGACTTTGAAGAGACCAATGTATTGCGGAGCGAATTTGGAGGACTCGGCTCGCAGCTTGATATTACGAGCAGAGAGCCACACCAAGTCGCCAGGGGCAAAAGTTGGAGTGGGACGCCGATGTGTGTCGGCTGACGCTCTCATTCTCTCTTTAGAGGCTCGAATAGCATCCTGGGTGCGATTCTAAATGTTGCGAGCCTCCTCTGCCCTGTCTGCTACCCTGGAATCAGTGGAAGACACTGGCATCGGGACAGGGACGCGTGGATGCTGGCCGTAATTAAGGAACGGCGCCTGACCAGTGGAATCAGCTACTGCGTTATTCAGGGCAAATTCAGCCCACAGTAGTAAGGATGCCCAGTCATCCTGCCTGGTAGAGACAAAATGTTGCAGGTATGTGACCAGAGTTTGATTGGCTCTCTCAACCAACCCATTCGTCTCGGGATGATATGCGGAGGACAGATTGAGCTCGATACTGAGTAGACTGCAGAGCTCCCTCCAAACTCGGGACGCAAACTGGGGACCTCGGTCACTGACTATTTTGTCTGGCATACCGTGCAAACGAAATACATGCTTTATGAACAGTGCGGCGAGACCACGAGCGGAAGGCAGCCGCGCAAGTGGCACCAGATGCACCATTTTTGAAAAATGATCGGTGAGCACCCAGATGACCGTGCTGCCACCAGATTTGGACAGGCCGACCACAAAGTCCATGCCGACCATCTCCCAGGGTCTGTCTGCCACCGGCAAGGGATACAGTAACCCAGCCGGCCTCTGCCTAGAAGGACCTGTTCCGAGCACAAGAGACGCATGCTTGAATGTACTCTTTTGTGTCCCGAGCCATGTGCGGCCACCAATAAGACCTTGCCAGGAGTTCTGTGGTCCGCTTAATGCCAAAGTGACCACCTACCCTGGACGTGTGTGGCCACGCGAGGACCTCCGGCCGCAGGCGAGGAGGGACAAAGGTCTTGCCCGGCAGAACTGCCTCAAGAGCGACCGGAGCCACGGTCCTCAGGCTCTCTGTGGGGACAATTAGCCGAGGCTCAGCCTCCTCTTCCTTCGCTGAGACCACCGAGCGAGAAAGAGCATCCGCACGCACGTTCTCTCCAGACAGGTAGTGCAAGGTGAAGCGGAAGCGGGAGAAAAAGAGCAACCACCTAGCTTGACGAGAATTCAAGCGCTGGACCGTTTGTAAATAGACCAGGTTTTTATGGTCAGTGTACACCTGGAATGGAAACCGGGCTCCTTCCAGGAGATGTCTCTACTCAGAAAAGGCCAATTTCATGGCCAGCAACTCCCTGTCCCCGATGGAGTAGTTTCTCTCCGCCGGTGAGAAGGTCTTTGAGAAGAAGCAGGGATGCTTCCGACCTTGAGCATCCTTCTGGAAAAGGACTGCTCCTGCACCAACGGACAAGGCATCTACCTCAAGGATAAAGGGTTTATCCACATCGGGACGGTGGAGGATGGGAGCGCCAGCAAAATGGGTTTTCAGAGATGAAAAGGCCGTGGAGACCTGCTCTGACCAAACCTTAGGATTGGCTCCTTTCTTGGTGAGAGCAACCAAAGGAGCTACCAGTGTGGAAAAGTGGGGAATGAACTGGCGGTAATAGTTAACGAACCCCAAAAAGCGCTACACCGCTTTTAAAGAATGGGGCTCCTGCCTGTCCATTACCGCTTTCAATTTGGCAGGATCCATAGCCAACCCCTGGGTCGAGATGATATAGCCCAGGAACTGCAAGGACTCCTGCTCAAACTGGCACTTCTTCAGCTTGGCGAAGAGAGAATTTGCCCGCAAACGGTCGAAGTCCTTGCAGACATCTCTCCAGTGAGAGACCACATCTGGAGTAAAGATAAGAATGTCATCCAGATAGACCACCACCGAGGTAGACAGCATATCACGAAAGATGTCATTTACGAAGTCCTGGAAGACAGCAGGGGCATTACAGAGGCCGAAGGGCATGACCAGATACTCATAGTGGCCATCCCTGGTATTAAAGGCTGTCTTCCACTCGTCTCCTTCGCATATGCGCATCAGATTGTACGCCCCCCGTAGATCTAATTTTGTAAAGATCCGGGCCCATCGCAACTTGTCAAACAACTCAGAGATCAAAGGGAGAGGGTATTTGTTTTTTACGGTAATGGCGTTGAGACCCCTGTAGTCAATGCAGGGGCGCAACTCCCCACTCTTCTTCTGCACGAAGAAGAACCCTGCACCAGCCGACGACACTGATTTTCTGGTAAACCCTCTTGCAAGGTTCTCCCGGATATATTGTGACATGGCCTCTGTCTCTGGGAGAGATAGAGGGTACACGCGGCCTCTAGGAGGCTCCGCGCCTGGCAATAGGTCTATTGGGCAATCGTAAGGGCGGTGCGGCAGAAGCGTCTCCACTGATTTTTTTTGTAGAAGACGTCCACGTACTGCCAGTAGTGTCCAGGGAGCGCGGAAAGATCCACGGGCACCTCCGTGGATGCTACTTGAACACAGCCCCCATGCACCTTCCCTCACAGTTCTTGCTCCAACCCAGTATACTCCCCGAAGACCAATCTATATGAGGGGAATGGTAATGGAGCCACGGAAGTCCGAGGAGCACCTGGTCGATGCCATCTGGCAAAATGAACAGGGACAACGTCTCGTGATGAGAGGGTGAGATTAAGAAACCAAGAGGTGCTGTCTGGTGTGTAACCTGGGATGGTAAAGGCGCACCGTCAACCACCCTGATGGTCAAGGGACGAGGCAGTAGTACCAGCGGAATAGTGTGCTTTTGGGTAAAGGATGAGGACATGAAGTTTCCTTCTGCCCCGGAGTCCACCGTGACCTCTACCTCCCAGGTGGAAGCACCGCTATCTAACGACCCTCGGAATACTGGTTTGGGGAAAAGGTTTTCATATCAGGTAGCCCTGCACCTACTCCCATGGTACATACTCATTTTTTTGAGCGCTGCAGGCTCCTGTTAGCCGGATGACCAAACTGTCGACATTGGTAACAGCGTGCGAAGCTTCGCGCCGGACTCGACTTGGAGCCGGTGCGAGACACCTCCGTGGGTATAAGAGGTACGGAGAAGGTTGGAGCCAACCTAATCTTCTGTCTGGATTGAGCTCTCTCCAACCCACGCTCAGTATAACAGAGATCAATGCAGGTGGAGATATCAATCAGCTCCTCTAGAGTTACAGGATCCTCCCTGGTGGATAAGGCATCTTTGACATGCCCCGCCAAACCCCACCAGAACACAGGGACGAGTGCCTTATCAGGCCACTCCAACTCGGAAGCCAGCGTCCGAAAACGGACCGCGTAATGGCTAATCGAGAGGGAGCCCTGTGTTAAAGCTAGTAACTGGAGAGAGGTGTCGTGAGTGACCCGTGGTCCCAAAAAGGCCTGTTTTAGAGAGGTTAAGAACTGAGCAGCGCTCAGAACCACGTGGTCACCACGCTCCCACACCGGCGTGGCCCATTCTAACGCCATGCCCGACAAGAGGGAGACGATAAACCCCACTTTCGCCCACTCTGTAGAAAATTGCGCGGCTAGTAACTCAAGCTGGATAGAGCACTGGCTCACGAAACCCCTGCAGGTGGCGCTGTCACCAGAAAATGTATCAGGCAATGGGAGGCGGGACATTGTCGGCACAGGCGTGGATGTGGGCACACCCGAGACAGCCTCTGCGACTGTCTGGGCAGCGGCCATAGTAGCATTTGCAGCTGAGGTGGAGCTCTCAATAGCCACCAACCTGCTCTCCAGCTGCCGAATGTACCGCTGTAGCTGCTGTAGGTCCGCCATTACTAGCCAGACCCTGGCGCTAGTATAATGTTAGGGACGGCGGAATGCACTAAATATAAAATAATAGAAAGTGCGTTCGCCGCCCGAGGTCCACCGTGCAGGGGTGTTAAACTCCTGCTATATAATGGCAGACGCACAATATGGCGGTATATCGCACACAGGTTGAACGTCACCCGGTGTGCACTGGGCATACTCTGTTAAGTTCACAGAGGCGCCTTAAGGCATAAACATAAATGCCGAGCCTGTTGACCTCACAGGTCTCAGCGGTGTGCACGCACGGTATATGGTCACAGGACTCGGGCCCAAGAAACGGTCGGTGTCCGTCTAGACCTACTGTGCGTGCGGCGTCGCAACCGCGGACGCCCCAAGTGCTGCTAACTGCAGCGCAGCGACTGAACCAGCCGCTGTACGACAATGCCCAAGAGGGGGCACACTGTCGGACGCTAGCACTGTGTAGATGTGAAATGTGGCCTGAAGCATGCCACTGACTGGCGCTGACTCTAAGACTAAGTTCCTATCCACACACATAATATCAGAGGGAGGGGAGGGGATCATAATGAGTCATTCTCAGGTACATGCATCCATAATCATTCACACAGTAGCAAGTAAAGTCTATACTAGCGCATGGCCGAGCGGCCATGTGGACCTTTTATAGCCGTGCGGGACCTTCCAGATCTCTGGGATGGACCAATGAGATCAGGAGAAGGACCTGGGCACGTGACTTCCGATCTCCAATGGGAGATCATCTCGTGAGCATGCCCAGTAGCGTGACGAGAGGACTTAGCCACTGAAGTGGCTTGCTGCAGGGCAGCCTGTGCTGTTATTGCTGACCCAGAGGTGCCAGCAACAACCAGTCCTACAGAGCTGGTCTGAGCAGAGCGCCTGGGACGCTGAGATTGCTGTGCAGGCTCCTGAACGGTCGGAGGAGAATGGGAGACCGCTGGATGCAAGGCTCTGGATTCCCGCTGTGCAGCTGCAGGAACCCGATGCCTAACAATAAGCATCTTATTGTCTAGTTGAGGGTTCCCCATCTCTGGTCCTCAAGGCCCACCCACAGGTCATGTTTTCAGGAGTTCCCTTGTATTGTACAGGTGAGGCAATTATCACCTGGGCAATACTAAGGAAATCCTGAAAACATGACCTGTTGGTGGGCCTTGAGGACCAGAGTTGGGGAGCCCTGGTCTAGGTGATACAGGAGTTAAAAAGTACAATTGTTTACAAAGAGTCAAAGCCTAGAGTTTTAGCATCCTGGGTTCTTTTGTGGTGCCTTTATCACTGATAAGATGTCACATCCTTGCATATAAGTTTAATATTATTCCAGTAAGCTTTATATGCCTGACAGCCTCTTTATATGGCATATTGAGATGTAATTAAGTATTTGGGACCCATTAAATGCCATTGATGGTGCCCATTTCAGGAAATGGATGTGAAGGCCACCTCATTATATACCAATACCTACTAAAAAATGAAGTAGTGTAGGTCAGGCATAGAGAAAATGGAAGTTTTGTAAATACATATTACAACTAGTGTTTAATAGGCTGACCTCACATGTAGAGTTTCCATGATATACCTTCGAGCTACTTTATCTAAATTAGAAGCAAGTTGTTTGAAGATTACTTCTACCTAAATGGCAGAAAGCGCACGTATATTGGTGATGGATAGGACAGCTTGAGGGTATATGGAGGAAGCTGTTTTTTTGATAGGTGTAATGTAAACATTTTGCTATTAATTTATGTAAAATTTCAAAGTTTTCTAACTATTAGACACACCAAAATTTTAAACATACCCCTAGGTGTTAGGGACGGCCGAACGCACTATATATAAAATAACGTAAAGTGCGTTCGCCGCCCGGGGTCCACCATGCAGAAGGTGTTAATACTGCTGCTAGATAATGGCGGACACTAAATATGGCGGTATATCGCACACGGGTTGAACGTCACCCGGTGTGCACAGGGCGTACTCTGTTAACTACACAGGTTACCTGGTGTTAGGCGTCGGGTTCCTGCAGTGGTTCAGCAGGAATCCTGAGTCTCACATTCGGCGGTCTCCCATTGTCTCTCGACCGCAGATGAGATTGCTCAGCATACCAAAGACACATACCAAAGACATACTGATAGGAAATTTAAATTGTAAGCCCCATCGGGGACAGTGCCAGTTATGTCTGTAAAGCGCTGTGGAATTAATGGCGCTATATAAATGAGTGACAACATCTGTAAGGAGATTTGGCCCCGAATTTGGAAGTGAACGCTGATATACCCGGGAATATTTGTAATTGATGATATGATGTGATGCGCTCAGGTCCGGAGAGATGCGTCACAGCTGTTAGGGGTGATCTGGCTATTCCAGATATTAGGTGGAAAGCATTTGCGCTCCATAAACCAGAAGTGACATAGTCCCGATACAGGAAGTGAACGCTGATATACCCGGGAGCGGAAAGGATGCGTCACAGTTGCCAGGGGTATTCTGGATGTACTGGTCATCTGGTGGAGCGCATTTGCGTTCCACAGACCGGAAGTGATGTATCCCCGAAACCTGAAGTGAACGCTGATACACCCGGGAATATTTGTAATTGATGGAGCATACTTGCGTATCACTGATAATATGTGATACGGCCAGGGCCGGAGGGATGCGTCACTGTTGCCATGGGTGATCTGGATATGCCGGATATTAGGTGGAACGCATCTGCGCTCCGTAAAGTGACGTAGTCCCGATACCGGAAGTGACCACTGATACACCCGGGAATATTTGCTTTGCTCCATACATCATGGAGGGTGCCGGATTACTATGTGGCAGGTGAGGAATATTGAGAATGAGTTAGTTTATCCACACTTCATTTGAATGACACTTTGAATGGAGTTATGCTAATGACTTAACAGGTGTTCTGAATCCTAATTGCTATATAAAGGGGTGAGGATTAACATAAGTGCCACTGCCTCTTGTCTTGTATGGAAGGACATGCTGCCCAGTTGTTCCCGACTATAGGTGCCATTACCCTGATGACCCATTGTATTAAAGAAACGCATCAGGAGGCACTCAGGGTCAGTCCAGGGCTGGTTAGGTGACAGGTCCAGTTGTGGACTGCCCTTGTAAGGGCAGGAGCTTTGGGGACAAGGGTCAGTCAAAAACCTAGGGACTGACAGGGAAAAGGCTGGACTCCAGGCTCTCTTTTTTTTGCTATAGGAGAGAATATTGATATGAAGGACAACCACAACAAATGGTGAGAATTTTCCTTTTTCTCCTTAAATGTGATTATCAGGTTTGATTGTTTTTCCCATTTGGGACTATTTTCTCTTTGAATGCGGTGGAGGAGATAGTCTATAGATGTATATGGTGAAATAACTAAAATCTGTATTTTCTCTTAAAAGGTATCAACTACTGAGGACTCTCAATCCTGAATATTTTTCTATCCACTGGCTAACACGGTACAAAGATATACATCTTTCCTGTATTTTCTCTTGAATTGATCCTCCCTGACAGGGAGCAATTGCAATTGATATATTATATCTCCTAAACAGGGAGTGAGGTTATTAGCTATTTTAATGGATTTTGTTTTGTGTGGGGAATATTTACGCATGTTTTTATGGAGGTACTAACCTCTTCTTAAAATTAACTATTAAATGTTAAGTTTTAAAAAAACACTTTTTCTGGCTAGGAATATTGTTCCATTGTGGTATATATGGTGAAAAAGGGAATATTTTGTTACTTGATTAAATATTTCTTTGGCTAATTTTTGTTTATACTTTTCTTATCCCATTAATTGAAAGCATGTTTGGGGATGATGAAATCATTTTTCAAGATGATAATACATCCTGCCATAGAGCAAAAACTGTGAAAACTTTCCTTGAAAATAGATGCATAAAGTCAATGTCATGGCCTTCAAATAGTCTGGATTTCAATCCAATTGAAAATCTTTGGTGGAAGTTGAAGAAAATGGTCCATGACAAGACTCCAACCTGCAAAGCTGATCTGACAACAGCAATCAGAGAAAGTTGGAGCCAGACCGATGAAGAGTACTGTTTGACACTCATTAAGTCCATTCCTCAGAGACTGCAAGCTGTTATAAAAGCCAGTGGTGGTGCAACAAAATACTAGTGATATGTTGGAGTGTTTTTTGTTGGTTTCTTTTTCATGATTACATAATTTTTTCCTCAGAATTGAGTGATTCCATAATTTTTTCCCTATGCTTGGTTTAAAAAAAGTAACCATTACTGACTACCACATTTTTTGTTCTTAATTTCTTTTAGTGTTTCTTAAAGGCAGAAAGTTGCCATTTGAATTGACTTTAGTTTTGTGCCATGTCTGTGATCTGCTTTTTTTCTACAAAATTAAACAACTGAATGAACATCCTCCAAGGCCGGTGATTCCATAATTTTTGCCAGGGGTTGTAGTATATAGTATACAGGTAATACAGGGATCACCAGTGACATTATACACAGGAGCTCAGTATATGGTATGTGATGTCACTGACTCAGTGACATCTGTTTTTGAAGTCCTTCAACTTCTCTTTTCTTCTTCATCCAGTGCAGACTCCCATCACTTCTTCCAGCCAGAACTCATCTCTGCAGAAAATAAACACTTAGTTCTCAGTAGCTGATCGCTTCCAGAGCACATTCCCCAATTTCTACGCTATGCCAGATGAAGAAAAGTAAAATCAATATCGATTCGTACTGCACATTAACAGAACCCCCACACTGAGAACAGGATACTAAAAAATAAAATACATTACAGCAGTAATAATATAACTTAATTAGCCCCTACAGTAATACTCTCCCACATCCTGGCCTCCACATGGTCTACAATCCAGCCCCACATATGGCAGCTTTCAGTAGAAAAAAAAAAGTTTCTTTTCACCTGGCCACAGTCCAGCAGCATCCTCTTAATCATCCATTTGACATGCTAGTGCATGGCAGTGACATCACACGCCGACATCAGCTGCTGGCCTCTGATTGGCTGGCAGCTTTTAACTATTGCCATGCAGGAAGCCATAGCCGTGCATAGGTTTTAACTCATTGTGCGTCCTCAGACACGTGTCCCGTTGCTAGCCGAATCCTGCACCTGGAGCACGGTGAGAAGAACCCTGCCACCCCTCCTTGCTTCTGCTCACCGGGCCCCTTAAACCAGTAAGGGCCGTAATGCCCTTATGGCGACCTTGCACACAGGCACAGGATTCTTGTGAAACAATGTGACATTTTCTCCACAGGTTGCAAAGGACCAAAAAACAAAACCATAAGCATAAATCCCTAGCCTTATCCAGGAGCTGACTACACAAAATAGACCCTGACTACTCAGACATGGCTGAGCTATTCCCAGTTTGGTGAAACAAAACAGCTATTGTCAACAGTAACAAGTGATACTTGCAGTTTGGTGCACACGGCCTGTGCAGTCTCTCTTCAGCTCCAATATCACCCACTCTGTTCAGTTTCCCCCCAGCAGAATGACTAATGTGAGCACCTTGCCCGATTATATGCAGAGCAGCCAGGTGCTAATAATCAGAGCCTGAAGAGCTAGGGTTTAACCCTGTCTTACCTGCCTGTGCTACAATACACACTGTAAGTAAATACGGCTCTATATCAGTCCTTATTCATGTGGTTAAATTATTATTAGATGCAAATTAAGAGCACCTCAGCTGCCTGCAAAACCTCACAATACACACCTAAGCTGCTGCAGAACCTCACAATACACACCTCAGCTGATACAGAAAAGCATAACATACACCTCAGCTGTAAAGCCGAAAAAAAAAAGGTCAATATAGGATATGTTAACGATAATGTTAATGTTATTGATCAAGCAGTTGGTGTGCGGTAATCAAGAACAAGATGAAAAGCAGGCGCACATTCAGACAAAACAATGGTGTGAATAAATGTAAATCATGGTATAATAAAAGAAAGGGACTGCATGTTATGTAATAGAATACACATCTGAATAATATAACATGACCAAACCAGCACAGACCAAAGAAAGTCAATAATCAGCTAGGACTCAAAATAAAAATAGTATATAAATACATAGATATTAAATGATAAATAAAGAATAGCTGATGAAAAAATCACCCTGTGGTAGTGGGTGTATGTATTGGACTACAGTGATAAGAACCAATGTGGATATGCCAATGCTCATGGTTATAGGTATGTATATATAGTGGGTACCAAGCAGGGGTGAACCTAGCCTCTCTGCTGCCTGAGGCAACTTCAAAATGGCGCCCCCCCGTAGTAAAATCAGTACAAATAAATCTGGTTTACACTTTACTAGCCTAACCTGACGCAAATATAAAATACATACACTTTTAAATAGGAATATATTTGAAACATCGATCTTTACATTTGTTAAAGTCCTGTATAAATAGTAGAAAATGCTGTCATCGTTCTGACTTTAATATAACACTATCGTCATTCCCTTCTGCCCGCGCTGATTGCCGGCAGAGCAGGGGAGAATGATGAGAGCCACGTTCAGCACCTACCGCCGGTGAACAGCCCTTACTGTAGCCAGGGCCGGTGTTAGGGGCAGGCAGACCAGGCAGCTGCCTAGGGCCCCCCGCTCCCCCAGGTGCCCCCAGCTAGCGGCACATCACACAGCCGCTATGGGGCCCGTGAGGCAGGGGGGCCTGCCTGCCCCCAGTGCCGACTCCCCCCGCCACCGCATTGAACTATATGAAAAGCAATGCTGAAGGAGAGAGTTTCAGCCGACACTCCCTCTCCCATCATTCCTCGCTCTGCCTCTGACACTGCGGGTGTGTGATGACATTATCGCGCACTCACTGTGTGCCAGGCAGAGCAGCCGCTGAGACAGGAGCCGGGAGCAGTGCGGGCACGAGGAGAGGTGAGGATTGTGGGTTTTTTTACTGTAACAGTGAGTACTGGACTATGGGGCCATTCTCTGGAGGGGTTATATGCTATGTGGTGCTGTACTATATACCATGTGGTGCTGTGCTATATACCATGTGGGGCTGTGTTATATACCATGTGGGGCTGTGCTATATACCATGAGGGGCTGTGCTATATACCATGTGGGGCTGTGCTATATACCATGCGACTGTGCTATATACTTTGTAGATGTGTTATATACCCTGGGGGTACATTATTCATTATATTTTATGGGGGAGGCTGTGTTATATAATATGGGGGGCTACAGTGTATTCTATGGGGAGGTGGGCTGTATTATATTCTATTTGGGGCTACATTATATTCTATGGGCTATTCTATTTGGGGGTTCACCTGGACAGCAAGCTTGATTGGAGGTGCCATATGGAGAAGGTTTGCAAGAAAGGGATGAGTAGACTTTACTTCCTAAGGAAGTTAAGGTCGTTTAATGTGTGTAGCAAAATGCTTGAAATGTTCTACCAATCCATTGTGGCGAGTGCAATCTTTGATGCAATTATATGCTGGGGTAGTAGTGTGCGCACAGCTGACGCGAATAAGCTGAATAAACTTATCAAGAAGGCTAGTGCGGCGGTGGGTCTACAACTCAGGACTTTCGAGGAGGTATTAGAGGATAGAATTACTAAGAAATGCAAGGCTATAATGAGCAACAATACACACCCGCTCTATGAACTGTTTGCGAAGCAAAAGAGCACATTCAGCAAGCGTCTACTCCAACTAATGTGTAAAAAGGAAAGATATAGAAAATCGTTTGTTCCGACAGCTGTGGGGATGTTTAACAAATGTATAAGTGTAAAGCATCCCAAGACTAAATGAAGTTCAAAGTGTATGGGGGGGAATTGGTGAGTTACAAGTACCAGTCTATCCGCATCTGCTGTCCATATAGACTTATTTTGTAAAGTGTGTATTGTTCTTGTAATGTTCTTGATCTTTGTTCTGCTGCTGTAATACTGTAATTTCCTCCGGGATCAATAAAGTTTATCTAATCTAATCTAATCTAATCTAATCTAATCTAATATTATATTTATTACATTCTATGGGGGGTGATTGCATTATACTCTGTGAGGGGGCTGCATTGTATTCTATGGGGGGCTAGATTATATTGTATGGGGGCTTCATTATACTTTATGAGGGGGCTACATTATATTCTATTGGGGCTGCATTATACTCTATGAGGGGGCTGCCATATATTCTATGGAGGTGCTGCATTATACTATATGAGGGGGGTGCATTATATTCTATGGGGGGTTACATTATAGTCTGGGGTGGCTGCATTATACTATAACAGGGGGGCTGCATTATATTCTATTGGTTACATTATATTGTAAGGCAGTGCATTATACTCTGGGGTGGCTGCAATATACTCTGGGGTGGCTGCATTATGCTCTATGGGGTGGCTGCATTATACTATATGTGGGCTGCATTATACTGTATCGAGGACTATGGGGAATACATTTTACTATATGAAGAACTATGGGGTGCATTATACTATGGGAAGTGAATTGTACTACATGGATGACTGGTGGTGTATTATACTATATGGAGGACTGAGCAGTGTATTTTAATAAATTGTTCCATTGTCCAGGTCCATAAAATGAGTGGAGGTGGAGTGTATTATACTCATCAGTCCTCCATATAGTATATTATACTATATGGAGGACTATGGGGCACATTATATTGTATGGAGGACTATGGGGTGTAAACTGTAGATGTGCTGCTGATAACATGATACTGTATGGTGATATGTTAGTTATCCATTAAGGATTGTTCTGTCCCCATTATTCTTTCTCAGACGGTGGAAAGAGGCCGGGAAACAAGTGTTGAACGACTTCAATATTGTCGATCACACTCATTTAGGGGCTTGAACTCAGTGCATGCAAACACAATCAAAATGCTTCTGTGTGATGTGCAATATGTTAGCATTTGGGGACCCATTGAAACTTTGCCTAGGGCCCCAATTTGCCTAAAACCGGCCTGACTGTAGCGCTTCTTCCCCGGTGGCCGTCCGTGTGGTACTGATGCAGCACAAAGTTGCCACACATGTGCTGCAAGTATTACACACACGGACATGGATATATACGGTACCGTTTTTTCCGGTACCGAATAAATGGACATGTGAAACTGGCCAAAAAGTGTACAGCCAGGCAGCCTCCTCCCTCCCAAGTCCCGACTGCAGCTCGCTCTTATCTTCAGGCCTCTTTCATACCTCCGTGTCTCCGGTACGTGTGGTGACACATGTAGACCCATTCAAATAAATGGGTCTGTGCACAAGCCAGTGTGTTTCTACAGATTGTGTGTCCGTGGGCAAAACACGCTGACATGTCTGTTTTTTACTGGCAGCATGGGCTGCAAAATGTCCCACACACGTGCACACGGAGAACACACATGGCTGTCCTTTGTGACATGCATCGGCACAGTGGAAGAAGAGCTACAGTAAGTGCTGTTCCCCACAGCAGGTGCTGAATGCAGCTCTCATCATTCTCCCCTGCTCTGCCAGCGACCGGCTGTTTTTTAATTATTTTTTTAATTACCTAAATAAATAATTTTAAAAAATGGCATGGGGTCACCCCCATTTTTGACAACCAGCCTTGCTCAAGCTCACAGCTGGGGGCTGGTATTGTATACAAAGGTGACAATACAAAGGTGACATCAACCCCCTCTACTATCACTCCACTTGCCACCGCTACAGAGCAAGTGGGATAAGCCAGGCAAAGAGCCAGAATTGGTGCATCTAATAGATGTGCCTTTTCTGGGCAGCTGCATGCTGCGATTTTTAAGCTGGGGGGCCTATATCAATGGTCCCTTACCAGCCTGAGAGTGCCAGCCCCCAGCTGTGACCTTTAGCAAGGCTGGTTGTCAAAAATGGGGAGACCCCATGCTGTTTTTTTAATTATTTATTAAAATAATAAAAAAAAACAGTGTGGGGACGCCTCTATTCTTGATAACCAACCTTGCTGAAGCTGACAGCTGAGGGTTTCAGCCCCCAGCTGTGAGTTTTGCCTGGCTAGTTATCAAAAATAGGGGGAACTCACATTGGATTTTTCATTAATTTATTTAATTATAGCGCAGGCAGTTGGTGAGGAATACCTCCATCATCTGCTCCTCATGTCACTGTTATTAGCGGCAGCAGGTGTAGGTTGATAGGAGTAATAGTTCCAAAAGCCTCCACTTGCTGTCATTGTTCTCACCTTAATATAATGCTCATCATTCTCCCCTGCTCGCGCCGATCGCCGGCAGAGCAGGGGAGAATGATGAGAGCCGTCTTCAGCACCCGCTGCCGGGGAACAGTGCTTACTGTAGCGCTTCTTCCCTGGCAGCCTCCTGTGTTGTACTGATGTGGCACACTGGCGGCACACGGTTGCCACACGTGTGCTGCAAGTATTACACACTCAGTCACGGATATCTCCGGTACCAATTTTTCCGGTACCAGAAATATCAGGACGTGTGAAACCAGCCTCACACACAGTGACTCACAGACCCTGCGCTATCAATCTGCAAATTGCAAAGATTGCAGTGTGTGAACAATGTATGTAAAACATCCATCTCTATTCTAGGAAACAATGGTTTTCATTTGGGATGATAACGTATGAGAATAACGAGAGTGGCTCCCATCCTCACCGATAGTGTTGAGCATTCCGATACCGCAAGTATCGGGTATCGGCCGATACTTGCTGTATCGGAATTCCGATACCGACTTCCGATATTTTTTCAATATCGGAATTCGGCATCGGAATCGGAAGTTCAAAGTTGATTGACAGACTGACGTCATCATGATGCGCGGTGTGTGCGCATCATGATGCGCCGTCATTTCGGGCCTTCCGGGGGTCTCTGCCGGCCTGCCGGGGGGCTGTGTGGACTGCCCGGGGTCTGTACCGGCCTGCCGGGGGGCTGTGCCGGCCTGCCGGTGGTCTGTGCACCCTGTGGGGGTCTGTACCGGCCTGCCGGGGGGCTGTGCCTGCCTGCCGGTGGTCTGTGCACCCTGTGGGGGTCTGTACCGGCCTGCCGGGGGGCTGTGCCGGCCTGCCGGGGGGCTGTGCTGATGTCCGGGGGTCTGTGCAAGCATCGTCCGATGGGACTACAAGTCCCATCGGGCGATGCCTGCTACCATGACAGTGATTGACACATTAGCCAATGATGGGACAGTAGTAGTCCCATCATCCGGCTAATGTGTTAAATGTTAAAAAAAAAAAAAAAAAATACTACATGCATGCTACATACATACTACATGCTACATACATACTACATATATACTACATATATACTACATACATACTACATACATGCTAACTACATACATACTACATACATGCTACCTACATACATACTACATGCATGCTACATACATACTACATGCATGCTACATACATACTACATGCATGCTACATGCATGCTACATACATACTACATACATACTACATGCTACATACATACTACATGCTACATACATACTACATGCTACATACATACTACATGCTACATACATACCACATACATACTACATACATGCTACATACATACTACATATATACTACATGCATGCTACATACATACTACATATATACTACATGCATGCTACATACATACTGCATGCTACATGCATGCTACATACATACTACATACATACTACATGCTACATACATACCACATATATACTACATACATACAATACATTCATACAATACATACATAGACATACAGTACATATAACATAGAGTAACATACTTACCAATACTTGTCACATTGTTCCCCGAAGCCATTGTCTTTTCCGGAATAAATATTAACATAACAAACCACAAAAATACTCACCCACGATCCGAAGCAGTCCACGAGTGTGTCCCACGACGATCTTGGGTAGAGAACTGCAGCATCAGATGATGCTGCCGTTCTCTACGGGCTGCAGGAATCCAATGACGGAAGGTAGGTATCCTTCCGCACTGTATTCCTCCGCCACTTAAAAAAAAAAAAGTCCCTAGTCTCACTTTATGCCATTGCTGCGTGGGAAATTCCCACACAGCAATGGCATAAAGTGAGACTAGGGACTTTTTTTTTTTTTTAAGTGGCGGAGGAATACAGTGCGGAAGGATACCTACCTTCCGTCATTGGATTCCTGCAGCCCGTAGAGAACGGCAGCATCAGCTGATGCTGCAGTTCTCTACCCAAGATCATCGTGGGACACACTCGTGGACTGCTTCGGATCGTGGGTGAGTATTTTTGTGGTTTGTTATGTTAATATTTATTCCGGAAAAGAAAATGGCTTCGGGGAACAATGTGACAAGTATTGGTAAGTATGTTACTCTATGTTATATGTACTGTATGTCTATGTATGTATTGTATGAATGTATTGTATGTATGTAGTATATATGTGGTATGTATGTAGCATGTAGTATGTATGTAGTATGTATGTAGCATGCATGTAGCATGCAGTATGTATGTAGCATGCATGTAGTATATATGTAGTATGTATGTAGCATGCATGTAGTATATATGTAGTATGTATGTAGTATGTATGTGGTATGTATGTAGCATGTAGTATGTATGTAGCATGCATGTAGTATATATGTAGCATGTAGTATGTATGTAGTATGTATGTAGTATGTATGTAGTATGTATGTGGTATGTATGTAGCATGTAGTATGTATGTAGCATGTAGTATGTATGTAGCATGTAGTATGTATGTAGCATGTAGTATGTATGTAGTATGTATGTAGCATGCATGTAGCATGCATGTAGTATGTATGTAGCATGCATGTAGTATGTATGTAGCATGCATGTAGTATGTATGTAGGTAGCATGTATGTAGTATGTATGTAGTTAGCATGTATGTAGTATGTATGTAGTATGCATGTTGTATGTATGTAGCATGTAATTTTTTATTTTTTTTTTACATTTAACACATTAGCCGGATGATGGGACTACTACTGTCCCATCATTGGCTAATGTGTCAATCACTGTCATGGTAGCAGGCATCGCCCGATGGGACTTGTAGTCCCATCGGACGATGCCTGCACAGACCCCCGAAGCCTGCACAGACCACCGGCAGGCCGGCACAGCCCCCCGGCAGGCCGGCACAGCCCCCCGGAGCCTGCACAGACCACCGGCAGGCCGGCACAGCCCCCCGGCAGGCCGGCACAGCCCCCCGGAGCCTGCACAGCCCCCCGGCAGGCCGGCACAGCCCCCCGGCAGGCCGGCACAGCCCACCGGAGCCTGCACAGCCCCCCGGCAGGCCGGCATAGCCCCCCGGCAGGCCGGCACAGACCACCGGAGCCTGCACAGACCCCCTGGCAGGCCGGCACAGCCCCCCGAAAGGCCCGTACAGACCCCAGAGAGGCTGTACAAGGGCAGGAAAGGGTTTTTCTTATTCCGATACCGGAAGTCCCATAGACTTGAATGGGACTTCCGGTATCGGAATCGGCGATACCGATACTTTTTTTAAAGATCGGCCGATACCATCCGATACGATACTTTGAAGTATCGGACGGTATCGCTCAACTCTACTCACCGAACATCTGTGAGCTGGTAATGGTCCATCATCATCTATAGGAGCCGGCGCAGACTTCTGTGTGCAGCCTCCGACCCTCTCCTGTGCCATTACATCACTCACCCCCCCACCAACCAGGACATGACAAGTGACATCAGCGAAGCCTCCCAAAATCACTGGGGCAGACACTGGGGTATATACACATCACTGGGGCAGACACTGGGGTATATACACATCACTGAGGCAGACACTGGGGTATACACATATCACTGGGGCAGACACTGGGGTATATACACATCACTGGGGCAGACACCGGGGTATATACACATCACTGAGGCAGACATTGGGGTATTTACATCACTGAGGCAGACATTGGGGTATTTACATCACTGAGGCAGACACTGGGGTATATACAGATCACTGGGGCAGACAGTGGGGTATATACACATCACTGGGGCAGACACCGTGGTATATACACATCACTGAGGCAGACATTGGGGTATTTACATCACTGAGGCAGACACTGGGGTATATACACATCACTGGGGCAGACACGGGTATATACAGATCACGGGCAGACACTGGGGTATATACACATCACTGAGGCAGACACTGGTATATACACATCACTGGGGCAGACACTGGGGTATACACACATATCACTGAGGCAGACACTGGGGTATATACAGATCCCTCGGGCAGACACGGGTATATACACATCACTGGGGCAGACACTGGGGTATATCCACATCACTGGGGCAGACACTGGGGTATATACACATCACTGGGGCAGACACTGGGGTATATACATCACTGGGGCAGACACGGGTATATACACATCAATGGGGAAGACACTGGGGTATATACAGACACTGGTATATACACATCACTGGGGCAGACACTGGGGTATATACATCACTGGGGCAGACACGGGTATATACATCACAGGGGCAGACACTGGGGTATATACACATCACTGGGGCAGACACTGGGGTATACACAGACACTGGGGCAGACACTGGGGTATATAGACATCACTGGGGCAGACACTGGGGTATATACACATCACTGGGGCCGGGACTGTGCATACAGTAACAGATGCTCCATGTCTGGACTCACCCAGATCCTGATGAGGGGAAGATGAAAGGCGGGAATGCAGAGCAGATTCCATAGACAATACAGGCACAGAGCAGACTCCATAGAGACAACAGGACAGAGTACAAACTCCGCCCACAGAAAAACTTCCTTGCCGGAGTCAGACATGTGACACAGCAGGGGTTACAGGGAGAGTCGGCACCACGTTATCTGACGGGGGGCCGCTCTGCCGCCCCCTGTCTTCAGGAAGCACTGCCGCCTGAGGCAAATGGCTCAACTTGGCTCATGATAGGTGCGGCCCTGGTACCAAGGATTTAGAAAGGAATGGTATTGGTAGAAAAATATATATGGTGTCTTACAGGTCACTAAAATAAAAGGTAAATAATCCAGAATATTTACTAAATTTCTCTATAGTGGAGATAACATGTGGTAGAGTTTCCTCAACCTTATCCATAAACACCACCATATCATCGGCATATACACCAATACTGTCAGTTTGGCCCACTAAGGTAATACCCCTAATAGTTGTTGTAGAGACAGAGGCATAGGTAAAGGTACAGCTCATGGGGGAGCAAAACATCTGACTGGGTCCCTAGCCAGGTAATCCTGATTACAGTGACAGTGGCACAGCCTATTCAAAGGTATATAGGAACCTCAGCAGATGACTCTGATGTAACTGAAAAAAAAATGTCTACACAAAGACCAACACTGATATTACCGCAATATGGTGACCATATAGCGGTAGATACCAGTCCTGCAGAACATGTAAGAGATTACAGTACAGTTACAGTCATATATATTTGGACTGAGACAACATTTTTCTAATTTTGGTTCTAGACATTACCACAATGAATTTTAAACAAATCAATTCAGATGCAGTTGAAGTTCAGACTTTCAGCTTTCATTTGAGGGTATCCACATTAAAATTGGATGAAGGGTTTAGGAGTTTCAGCTCCTTAACATGTGCCACCCTGTTTTTAAAGGGACCAAAAGTAATTGGACAATTGACTCCAAGGCTATTTCATGGACAGTGGGCAATCCCTTCATTATGTCATTCTCAATTAAGCAGATAAAAGGTCCGGAGTTGATTTGAGGTGTGGTGCTTGCATTTGGAAGGTTTTGCTGTGAAAGAAACATGCGGTCAAAAGAGCTCTCCATGCAGGTGAAACAAGCCATGCTTAAGCTGCAAAAACAGAAAAAAAAACATCCGAGAAATTGCTTCAACATTAGGAGTGGCAAAATCTACAGTTTGGTACATCCTGAGAAAGAAAGAAAGCACTGGGGAACTCATCAATGCAAAAAGACCTGGGCGCCCACGGAAGACAACAGTGGTGGATGATTGCAGAATAATCTCCATGGTGAAGAGAAACCTCTTCACAACAGCCAACTAAGTGAACAACACTCTCCAGGAGGTAGGTGTATCAATATCCAAATCTACCATAAAGAGAAGACTGCATGAAAGTAAATACAGAGGGTTCACTGCATGGTGCAAGCCACTCATAAGCATCAAGAATCAAAAGGCTAGACTGGACTTTGCTAAAAAAAAATCTAAAAAAGCCAGCACAGTTCTGGAAGAACATTCTTTGGACAGATGAAACCAAGATCAACCTCTACCAGAATGATGGAGAGAAAAGTATGGCGAAGGCGTGGTACAGCTCATGATCCAAAGCATACCACATCATCTGTAAAACACGGCGGAGGCAGTGTGATGGCTTGGGCATGCATGGCTGCCAGTAGCACTGGGTCACTAGTGTTTATTGATGATGTGACACAGGACAGAAGCAACCGAATGAATTCTGAGGTATTCAGAGCCATACTGTGTGCTCAGATCCAGCCAAATGTAGCCAAACTGATTGGTCGTCGTTTCATACTACAGATGGACAATGACCCAAAACATAAAGCCAAAGCAACCCAGGAGTTTATTAAAGCAAAGAAGTGGAATATTCTTGAATGGCCAAGTCAGTCACCTGATCTCAACCTAATTGAGCATGCATTTCACTTGTTAAAGACTAAACTTTAGACCGAAAGGCCCACAAACAAACAGCAACTGAAAACCACCGCAGTGAAGGCCTGGCAGAGCATCAAAAAGGAGGAAACACAGTGTCTGGTAATGTCTATGAGTTCAAGACTTCAGGCAGTCATTGCCAACAAAGGGTTTTCAACCAAGTACTAGAAATGAACATTTTATTTACAATTATTTAATCTGTCCAATTACTTTTGGTCCCTTTAAAAACAGGGTGGCACGACTTCCGGTTCCGGCGCCCGCATGTGAGGAGCAAGGCTTCCAGCGCTCCCCAACCCCCTGCTAAAAGGCAGCATCTATACCGCAAACTTGATCCCCGGATTACCGGGAACGGGAGGAGAGGAAGCCCCGGCCCTGCTGCACCGCTGCATGGACAGATACGTCCTCAGAAACAGCGGTAAAGAGGCAGCTCAAAACCGAGGGGGAGAGACACGTGCGCCTTCCAAGATGGCGCCGGCGCCGACCTCAGCGGCGGCAGCAGCTGCTTCAAGGCAGACGGTGAGGAGAGGGGAGCAGGGAGGAAGGAGAGACGGCAGGGCTGAGACACACAAGTCTGGGAAATCCGCGATTGAGAAGCTCAGGGATACCCAGGGCACCCCTAAGCCATGTACTCTTCCTGACGCGGTTTATGCCCCTGCATCCCCCACTGCTATGGAGGACTGCGGTGATTGTGAGGAGCGTGACCTCCCTGGATCGCACATACCTGAGATGGACTATAAAAAGCTGGCAGGGGAGGTGGCAGGTCATTTACTGCCTGAGATCACGTCAAAGCTGAGGGAGTACATAGGAACGGCCTTGCATGATATGCAGAAGCATCTAGATGAAACCGCTGAGAAGGTGTCCGCAATGGAGACACGTGTATCTACACTGGAAGACAATGTATATGATGATCAGTCAACAATATCTAGATTATCTAAGGAAAACCTGATTTTGAGAGATAAAATTGATGATCTGGAAAACAGATCCAGACGGAGTAATATTCGGATTATAGGAATCTCTGAAAAATTCCCCATAAAGGACTTAAGAAATCTGTGCGAAAAGATGATCCCCGAGGCTTTGGGGTTAGAGGCGGGGAAGATAATTGAGCGGGTACATCGCATTGGCCCCCAAAAGAACCCGTCCGAAATGGGCAACCAGATAAGACCTAGACAAATCATTACCAAGTACCTGAACTTTTCGGACAAAAATGATGTCATTCAGTCCTATAAAAGACTTAGACGACCCCTTGAAATTAGGGGGGAAAAAGTGCTCTTATTTGAAGACTTTTCTGCTGAAGTGACCAGGCAACGCAGAGCTTTCAGTGTGATATGCACAGAACTACACAAAAACAATGTGCGGTTCCAATTGAGATACCCGGCAACCCTCTACATTAGGCATCAAGATGGCTCTTCACATTCATTTTACAATCCCAAAGAAGCAGAGAAGTTTCTCAAGACCTTGAGAGTCGTTCACACAGAGGATGCAAGATCGCAGGGAAGCGCAAACAGTCCCAAAGAGCATCTAAAGGACTGGCCGACATACACGGAGGACAGAAACCCGAATCTAGTATCGGATTCACCGAAGGCCCAGAGAACGTCCAAACAATCCGGGAAGGTTTGAAGAAGGGTGTATGGATCGCTACTGAGGACAGATTGGGGTTTGACGTATAGTTGTTTTCTTCTCTTTCTGGGGTCTGATCACCTCTCGGACCGCCCGAGGGATTTGTATTCTATATGTCTGTTTATAACTGATCACGCAATAATGGGAGAGGGGAAAGGGGGGAGGGGAGCAAGGGAAGGAAAAGGTGCGGGGAAGAAGTGAAGTCAAAAATGGTATGCCAATCTGGACAAGGATCCTGGAGATGTTCTCCAGGCTCCTTAGGGGATAAAGGGGCAGGGAAAAGGTTAATCTTGGTTCAACTTGTTTGTGGGGGATATAACTGTATTTTTGATTTTGAAATTGGCTCACATGGACAGAGAAGCTTTGCTCGTATCCCAATGTTGGGTGTCACTAAGTTAACTACAGTTGGCCCACCTAAAAAAAAAAAAAAAAAAAATAAAAAAAATATATATCATTAATAAGAATTTATGAGGATAGTTACCTGGAATGTAAGGGGCCTGAAGTCCCCACAGAAGCGGTTAATGATTCTCAGACATCTTAAGCGTATTAAGCCAGATATAGCCCTATTACAAGAGACACATTTGGAATTGTCAGACTTTAAGAGGATGGAAAAATTGTGGGTGGGCAAAACATACGGGTCACCAGCTGTTAATAATAAGGCAGGAGTACTAATGTTGATAGATAAAAATTTCCAACACCAGGTGGTGAACACTAAAACGGATCATGAGGGGAGGCTACACTCGATTACCATAACGGCATCAGGCAGCACATACAAAATAATGAACGTATATGCCCCCAATGAAAATAATAAAACATACTACCATTTTCTAGAACAGGAGATACTGAAAGATCCCATACATGACCTGATAATCGGGGGGGATTTCAACTCGGTGGTAAATGTCTCAGAAGATAGAAAAAACGAATCACAGGGGACACCGGGGCTGAGAGGCCAAGATAAAGTAATTTCCCCAATGCTAAAAAACACGGGCCTGACTGACACTTGGAGATATCTGCACCCGCAGGATAGGGAATTCACTTTCTATTCACCTGCCAGAGACGCGTGGTCGAGGATAGATCATTTCTTGGTCTCCCCGACTGTCCTTGGCAGGGTGTTGTCGTCTACAATACATGATCTGGTGATATCGGATCATGCGCCTGTGACAATAGAACTGGCAGATGCGTTCCCTAGAGGAACAGACTATTTATGGAGATTTCCTAGATATTTACATGACAACGAAGATTTCGCATTAAAACTGAAGGAGTGGTGGGGAGAGATAAGAGAGGATAATAGGTCTCACGAGACTAACTCACCCCTATTATGGGAAACAATTAAAGTAGTCATGAGGGGAAAAATAATTTCATACACGTCAGCTTTAAAAAGGAAAACACAGGAAAAGTACACAGAACTCACGAACAGGCTCAGACAGACTTATACCCTGTTTCAAAGTCACCCCAACAAAATAAATAAAGATAACTGGTTAATGGAGCAAAGAGAATTTAATACCTGGATGATTAAGAGGGAACAATTATTTAAATCATCTCATGAGGCCAAATTCCATGGATTTGGAAATAAAGCAGGAAAACTGATGGCCTCTATGGTCAGGAATAGATTCTTTGCACAAGGCCCTTTTCATCTAAAAGACCAAAATGGTAACATACAAATTAAACCAAAAGAAATAGCCAATATTCTGGGAAAATACTATAAGAACCTTTATATGGATAAGGTGGATCGGAGATCTCCGAAGACCACATTACTCGATCGACCAGATATCCCGAAGTTGTCAGATGAACAAAAACAACTCTTAAATACACTCATTACACAAGAAGAAATTAAACAGACAATTAGGAACTTGGGGAATGGGAAAGCCCCGGGCCCTGATGGCTATTCGGGAGAATTTTTTAAGATTTTACAGGATGAAGTATCCCCTGTTTTAGCAAAAATATTTAACGGGATACTAGAAGGGAAGCCCATGACGAGGCCCAGCAAATTAGCATATATCAAAGTTTTACCAAAACCAGGAAAGGATCCCCTGTCGCCGGGATCTTACCGTCCCATTTCCTTAATAAACGTAGATAATAAAATTATGTCTAAAATCCTGGCTGATAGATTGGCAGAAATATTACCAAATCTAATATCGGAATCACAGGCGGGTTTTGTTAAGGGTAGGTCAGCAACGAGTAACTTGAGAAAAGTCATGTTGGTCTTGGACAGGGTAAACCTTAATCCCACTCCAAGTGAAAAACCAGCATTACTAACGATCGATGCCGAGAAAGCATTTGATAATGTCAGGTGGGAATGGCTTTTCAGGGTGTTGGTAAGAATGGGTTTTGATGGCTCCTTCCTGACCTACATCACAGAGTTATGTTCAAGGCCGGAGGCCCAGATCTACATTCCGGGTTTCCTCTCGGACAGGTTCCCACTGTCCAGGGGGACAAGGCAGGGGTGTCCTTTGTCGCCTCTGCTATTCAATATAGCTCTGGAACCTTTGGTGAGAGAGTTGTCTGACCCGCAGCGGTTTCCTGGCATTCAGATCGGTGGGGAGACAGTGCGTGCTACTTTCTTTGCCGATGATATTTTGCTTTTCCTTAGGGATCCCTTTGCGCAGGTGGAACCGGCTATAGAAACGATAAATACATATGGGGATTATGCGGGCTTTAAAATTAACAAGATTAAATCCGAACTGCTTCCCCTGGGAAGGTGGGACGAGACGAATAGACAGAAATTAAATAGAGCTCAATTGGGGGTGGGTTTGGCGAAATCTTATATTAAATATTTAGGCATTAAAATAGGGGGAGAGCCATCTTCTATATACAAATTAAACTACCCTCCTTTAATAACAAATATAGTAAATGATCTAGTAAAGTGGAAAGATCTGCCATTAAATTTGACAGGGAGAATACAACTTATTAAAATGATGAGTACTTCGAAATTAATGTACCACCTTCAAACAATCCCACTCCTGCTGAAACACACGGATGTAAAAGCATT
The DNA here is from genome assembly GCF_039654945.1 of Dendrobates tinctorius. Taxonomy (NCBI): domain Eukaryota; kingdom Metazoa; phylum Chordata; class Amphibia; order Anura; family Dendrobatidae; genus Dendrobates; species Dendrobates tinctorius. The sequence continues at coordinate 7,552,561 of NW_027361880.1, read as the reverse complement.
GACTTCTGCGTTCTCCAAATTTATTTGGAGGAACAAAAAACCACGCATAAGTCTTAAAAAGATGATGAATCCAAAGACGGAAGGGGGCTTAAACTTATCAAGTATTAGAAATTATAATATAGCGTGTCTGACAAGGTACTTTTTAAATTGGTTGCATGGTGAGAGTAAATATTCGGCCTATGTCATAGAGAAGGAATATGCCCAACCTTGGGATCTTAGGTCCTTGTTACATGCAAGATTAAAGATGCTCCCAGCCAAAATCAAAAATTCTTTGATATTCCGGGATACTATTGCCACCTGGAAGACGGTGAGAAAAAAATATAAACTTTCGTTCCGAATATCTAAATACCTCCCAATGTGGAACAACATAGAGTTTTTACCGGGAGTAGAGAATAAACTGTTTAAGGAATGGAGAGATAGGGGTATACAGGAGATAGCTCATCTGGTTCATCCTACAGAGAACAGATGGCTAAGACAAAACGAAATAATAGAAAAATTTGATCTCCAAAAATTTCAAACGTTACAATTTGAACAGATTAGGTATCATATCATGTCCCACTTAGTAGACACGCAGGCGGAGTTCACATGCAACGAGTTTGATAAAATGGTTGATGCAGCAAAAAATTTTTCGTCTATTACATTGCTGTATAACACGATGAGAGGGGTGCTCTTAGATAGTCATCCAGATACCTTCTATAAAAAAATGGGAATCGCAGCTGGAGGACAGGGCTATTGGAGACAAAATAAGGAAGGGGTGGACTAAAGCTCGACAGTCCCTTATTAATGAGAGTTGGAGAGAAACTCAATTCAAAATAATACATAGGGCAATATACGCCTTCCAGTTTCCAAGGAGTTCTGATAAGCCAGATAGAATCACGCAGTGTCCCAAGTGTAATGTCCCATTTACTGACACTCCATGGCCTACTGACTTGCAAGCACGTGGCGGATATGTGGGGTGCGGTTAGAAAATATATAAAGAACATATGGGATTGGGGTGATGAAATCCCGAGAGATTTGATCTTATTTCATTATTGGGAGAAGTCCCCCGTTGCTCATGAAGGGGGGGGAGGACCCCCGGATGTCGTCCATATAATCATAATGCTCATGAAAAAAATATTACTAACAAATTGGCTGCAAAAGGACATGCCCACCATAAAAGAACTCTCGGGTCGCCTGAAACATGTAATGCTAATGGAAAGGTTGGAAGCAGAAAAGAGGAAGTCTTGCGAAACATCTAGATTTTTTACAAAGTGGAGGCATTATATTGTGGAACATTGTAACAAGGAGGAAATTCAACGCATAGTTATTCCTTTCAGGGACACAACATGGTACCACAAGGAATCTTTGGGGGGAACACTGGGAAGATTAAAACTGAACTGAGGCAAATGATTTCTGTGAGCCAATGAAAGTCAATTATGGAGAGTCATAGAGCCTGTGAGTGGGTAGGCTCTCCACAAAGCAAGGGAGGAAAAGGTTATAGGGTGTTGGGGGGGGGGGGGGAGAGATTGTTGGGGAGGGAAGAGGGTAGCAGAGTTAAAGCTGTTCTTTAAATATGTAATCTTAAGGAAGAAGTGGACGCCATCGACTTCTGGACAGATTCTTACCAGAGATACATGCTCTTGATTAGAGCCGTGATATTGCGTCTCTCTGAAGAATGCAAATTTGTAACATGATATGTACTTGTATGGCTTTTTCTTTTTGTACTTTCTTTTGTTGTTAACAAAATAATTTCCAATAAAAATAGAGTTTAAAAAAAAAAAACAGGGTGGCACATGTTAAGGAGCTGAAACTCCTAAACCCTTCATCCAATTTTAATGTGGATACCCTCAAATGAAAGCTGAAAGTCTGAACTTCAACTGCATCTGAATTGTTTTGTTTAAAATTCATTGTGGTAATGTCTAGAACCAAAATTAGAATAATGTTATCTCTGTCCAAATCTATATGGACCTAACTGTATATATTGTAACTTTCAGATGGCGTTGTTTCTAATGGAGTCCTTCACTTTTCCCGTCTTTTCCATCTGTCCAAATCGACATAACTTTTCCAGCCACGACGCCTCTGTAGAGATAACAGCAAAGACATGTAAGAAGAGAGACCATCCCACAAGTATCACGTTTCACCAGTTCAAAGAAAATTTTAATGGCTGGTACAATTGAAAATGACGGGGTTCTGGTGGACTTGTTCCTGTATGGAAAGTTCCTCCTGGCCAAAGTGGATTGATTCTCCTCCAAGAGCTCTAATAGATCCCGAAACGTCTGACGTTCATTCTCTGGTAAGGTATGCACAATATCCGGCTTGTTATAAATCACTTGGAATGTTAAATTCCTACAAAATAAATATAAATCCTTAATAAGGTTAAATTTATTGACATGATGTAAAGGTACAAAAGTCAGACCCTTCTAAAGGACCGAAATCTCAGAGGAAGATAATACATTGTCAGATAAGTTGATGATCTGTAAGGAATCAGAAGGTACCTCAGAAACCACTTGGGACAAAGTTGGGCCACCCTCATTCATCACTTGCACCTGGTCTTGTAGCCGTGTTGAAAGGGAGAGTACTGGCCTCTGTACTTCATTTGTCGTTTTTGTTCTTACGTCCTCTGCCACGTCTGGTCTTGTGTCTAGCTCGCTTCCAGTGGAGGATAAAAAAAAATCACTGGAACTAGCCTCCGACGCAGGAGGGACAGTCCTAGCTGTAGGCCCATTAGTCCTGACCAGCCCCGAATTACCCATGTGTCCGCTTGAAAACAGTCTGATGTTCGAAGTCTAATTTGTCCCTCTGGAATTTCTTTTTCAAAGGGTGATCTCTGGCAGCGTGGGAAAAAGTTCACTTTAGGTCAGCCAGGGACTCCGCGCAGCCTCACTGACGTCAGCAGTAGTCAGTGAGGCTGCGCAGAGTCACTGGCTGACCTGAAGTGAACTCAGGAGCGTGGGAAAAAGTTCAGAAACTTTCCCATGCTTATTAGTTCATCTCCGGTCAGATGGGGCGCCTGCGCAGAGATGAATTCATTCATTCATTCTGCAGTGGTTTACAGCGGGGCTGGTAGCATTAGCACCGGTCCCTGTTGTAAACTAGTTAACCCCGTGATATGGATTGCAGCGGGGGGACCTGACTGAACGGTGGAGAGGTATGGATATTGTTGTTTTTTTTATTTTTTGTTTTTTTTACAGGACAACAAGGGATTCTTTTGGATTAGCAGAATAATACATTTTGTCAAAAACTGTGTGATTATTTCATTAAAAGAATTTTTAACTAATGTGTGTGTCTTTTTTTTAACCCTTTACTATTCTAGGGCTAAGAATGAATAGGTGTCTTATTGACACCTCTCCATTATTAACCCGGCTTTGTCACCTTTCAATAGCAAGGTGACATTAACCCATTATTATTAACCCATGAGCCACCACTAAAGGCCATGGGAATAGAGAGGCTAAGTGGCAGAAAAGGCACATCTTATAGATGCGCCTTTTCTGGGGTGGCTGGGGGTAGATTTTTTTTAGCCAGGGGGGCAAAAATAATGGTCCCTCTCTAGGCTACTAATATCTGCCCTCAATAACTGGCTCTCCCTCTCTGGTGGAGAAAATTGCGTGGGAGCCCACACAATTTTTTTCGCGATTATAGCCTTAAATTTAACCCCTAGAGTTCCAAATTTATCCTATCACAAACTACTAAATTGAGTAAATACTGACATATATAAATCGTTTTGATATGACATGGTTTACTATATGTAAACCATGTGTCATATCATGTCCGGTTCAGGAATGATTTTACAGAAGCCGGCAATTGATTTAGTGGCTATTATGCTATGTAGAACTCTATGAACTATAAATATATATATTCTCTATGTGTATATATCTATTCTTTCGATTAACATGTTAGTGTGATTTTACTGTACGCACTGAATTGCCGGCTTTTAAAAACGGTTCCGTCGAAAAACGGAAGAAACAGATGGAATAAATGATGCGACGGATCCGTTTTTTTTTTCACCGGATCCGCTAGCCAACGGATTGTGACTGATGGCAAATAACTAATGTGTGAAAGTACCCTTAGACTTCTACCCATCTATACCCAACCTGCACAAACTCCTCGTCCTGCTGATACCCCAATATTGAGCCGCTGCTGCCGTATGTGCATACTACTGCACCTACTATGTAGAACAAAAACAAGGAATAACAACAGGTTTAGAATAAACAAGAAAGTTTCATTGCTGAGGTGTTGTCAAGTGGGAAAACTTGCTCATAGCAACCAATCACAGCTCTGTTTCTTTTAACCAGCTCTGGTGAAATGAAAGATGCTTAGTGATTGGTTGCAAGGAAAACTGTTGCTCATAGCAACCAATCACAGCTCAGCTTCTTCTGAACAGCTCTGGTGAAATGAAAGATGCTTCTTGATTGGTTGGTGATACACACACACACACATTCATTTTTATATATAGAGATAATAATAAAGAAAAAAAATCAATAAAAGCAACACTGCTCATCTGACTGCTCCCGGTCCATACTGCAGTAACGACAGTCTCCATATGGAGCCGAGCGACTGCTGCTGCAGGAATCAGACCCCAGCGGGGGACCGGCAGTGTAGAAATGGGAACTGGGGGGGTTAGGCTGGTTTCATATTAGCGTTTTTTAGCGCAGCGCATCGTGCATGCGCCATGTGCCCCTATGTTTAGCATGGCGGGCGCATGGTCAAATATTTGCATGCGTTCGTATGCGTTTTCGTGTGCATGCAGTTTTTTTGTAGTGTGCGCCTAGGCGCGCCCAACGCAACCTGTTGCACTTTTGGGTGCGTCCAACTGTGTAAAAAAAAGCATGCGCACGGAATGCGACAAAATAACGTATTACAGTGTATGGAAACGCAGGCGTGCGCATGCGTTTTAAGAGTTAACATTGCTAGAAACTGGTTGAAACGCATGCGCCTAAAATACGCAAATGCATACAAAACGCATGATGCATTTTTTGCATGCGTTTCTATTACGCACGAAGCGCAGTGCTAAAAAACACTAATGTGAAAGTAGCCTGAGTGAGGTATTGCTTTTTTTTTTTACCATTTAACCCATTTTCACACTGTTGGCGGCATCCATATGGCAGTAGAGATAAGAAATCACATGAGCAATCTTCCCCCGCACACCATGACGATCATTACATGATGCAACGCGCAGTAATGGTGACCACACTTTATGTCCACAGACTGACAACATTCCTGCACTTTACTTTGAAAGGTTTTTGTTAAATGACGGCAAACCAGCGATGTGACATGACGCAAGACATCCACAAGGAGGATCAGCGTGGAAGGGGTTAACAGTGCTAATGGGAAAACTAAAAAAGTACAAAGACTTCACATAGGCCATGCTCCTTTACCAACTGATCACCTGAGAAGCCAAGTAACAGCCATAGTGGCAAACTAGCTGCCCCAGGAGGTAAAGAATCGCGGGTTCAGGTCAGGACTCATTGGACTGTAGTACTGCACTGGGTTTTGATCAAGACAGAGGAATTGGGGGCAGATGTAAGCAGGGGTGAACCTAGCCTCTATGCTGCCTGAGGCGAACTGCAAAACGGCGCCCCCCCACATAGTAAATTTTTAAAATCTGTAGAAATTAATAGTGGACATTTTAATTTCGAGAAATAGAAAAAAGATGTCTGAACACAAGGATGTCAGCACCATCACCGCACGTGCAAGAACCACACAGAAGAATCCAGAACAGGGGATCAGTAATGGCAATGGCAGGCCTGGCACAAGCATACACAATGATGGCTGCAGAGCTGTAGTCCTGTAGCAGGGCCGGACTGGGACTAAAAAGCAGCCTTGCCACACAAACCCTCCAGCCCACATATTATAACATTCCTCACCCCAAATCAGTGAATTTTTGCTATACCGTGTCATACCCTCACCACTCTCTTTAAGGAGATATTTGAAGAGCCACATGTGAATGGCACCACAGTGCGTATGATTGACCACAGCTCCATTTACATGGTGCTCTACAGAGCTCCGATTTTCAGGATCAAGGGGGTCCCAGCGGTCAGATCCACAACAAACAGAAAGTCATCCCCTCTCCAGAAGATAGGGGAGAACTTCCAAATTTGAGAGAAGTTAAACAGGTTTTTCATGACTTATTTTCATTTATAGGAATGTAGAAAATAATAAACCAATAATGACAATCCAGTAGTCCAATGCTCGTGCAAACAAGCATATAAATCAGGCGCGGGTGATTTTTTATCAGATAGCACACTGACCGATGTTATACAATGAGGCCGCGCAGAGAAACATTTTTTTTCCTCAAACTGATTCAGTGTGGGAAAAAATAATATCATGCTGCGATTTGGCTCTTCAATTGAATGAGATGCACCCATTCAAGTCTATGGGTGGGAGGAAAAAAATTGGATACCTCAGTATAACATCCCATATTTACGGTTAGGCTGGAGTCACACTAACCAGCGCAAAATACTGTCCGTAGTTTACATGCGTAATACGGATGAATGACCCCTAAATAGTGCTCCGTAGGTCATCCGTAAGCCAGGTGCGGTTGCGTATTTTGCGCATGTCTGCATCCGTATGGCATCCGTATGCAATCCGTATGGCGAGATTTTCTCGCAGCCTTGCAAAATGGACATTTAACGGTTTTGAGGCCTGCTAACAATTTAAATCATTAGCCTGCACCCAATAATACACTCTGAAACAGGTGGCTGCCTCCATTCTGTCCATTTGTGAGCTTGCTTTCACGAGGTGTGTTGGTGTTCTTTGTGCAACATGGCAGAGGGTCTGAGATTCAATACAACTGAGCAGGTTCTCTTCAACTGACTTTTGTCACGGCGCTTTGGGCAACCATACCCAGTGATAGTGGATCCGCGGAGGAGGAGACGCATGTGGGTCCATCCACTTTTGAGGCAACGACTCACAAGAGATCATTTTCACCGCCTCTATTCTTCTCTGCGGGAGCATCCTGAGAAATGTTACCAGTACTGTCGCATGAGCATTTCCACATTTGATCGACTCTTGGAGACAGTGCACCCTGGGATAACCTTTCAGGACAGAAGGATGCGCAAAGCGATATCTGCAGAGGAGCGACTTCTACTCACAATACGGTATGTACTACACAACCACATTCTCTATGTTCATAATGTGTGTGCTAAAGTATGTTTTTTGCCTTCTTGGACAAAGTTTAATGCCCTCATCTTACTCCAAATATGTTTCAACTTACACACCAGAATATTAGCTCTAATATGTCCTGCATATCACTTAGTCATTGTGCAACCAAATATGTGTGTGTTATTCTATCTCAATTCCTACCAAGTTTGGTCGGCAAGTAACTGATGTTTTTGGACTTTATGCATTCTAAACTTATCAATTTATGTTGTTCTACAGCTTCCTGTCCACTGGCCTTTCTTATGCCGCCCTCCACCATGAGTTTCTCATTGGAAGATCAACCATTTCAGGCATAGTGAGGTCTACATGTACAGAAATCTGGACAAGACTCCATCAAGTGGTCATGCCCGAGCCCAGGATGGAAGACTGATTGAGGATATCAAGGGACCTTGAGGAGGACTGCCAGTTTCCAAATTGTATTGGGGCCCTGGATGGCAAACATATCCGGGTGCGTAAGCCGCCGAACTCTGGCTCCCAATTCTTCAATTATAAACAATACTTTTCTGTTGTATTGTTGGCTCTGGTAGACCCTCAATACAAGTTTATAATTGTTGACATTGGGGCCTATGAAAGGACAGGAGACTCTAGAGTCTTCAATACTTCCATAATGGCTCGGCGGCTACGCACCAACTAGTTGGATCTACCACCACCACGCAAGCTACCAGGCTCCCCTGAAGAATCAGTCCCTTATGTCCTTGTGGCAGATGAGGCCTTTCAGTTATCGCGCAATGTCATGAGGCCATATCCCCGGCACAACCTTGACCACTGGCGCAGAATTTTTAACTTGCGCCTATCACGTGCTAGGCGACTGGTGGAGTGTTCCTTTGGGATTCTTTGTGCCAAATGGCGGGTACTCCAGTCTGCCATTCAGTTGAGTGAACAAAATGTGAATGAAGTTGTGAAAGCCTGTGTTGTTCTGCATAACTTCACCAGGATACATGATTGTTCCTCCTCTGATGGTGTTGTGCGTAGGCCGGACAATGCGCGCAGGGTGAGACCACCTATGAACCCTCAACGTAGACCGCTCTCTGGCCTCAAAGTGCGTGATATTTTCACTAATTACTTTATCTCACCTGAGGGGGCAACTTCTTGGCAAGAGCATGCTGTGTCTATGTTATAATTTGTTTTTTTAAGTGTATCAAAATATATATTACTCAACCCCTTATGATTCTATGACTGTTCCATTGCATTGGTTAGTGTATGTTAGTATGTTGACAGGGTTTTTGAAAAATCACACAGAGACATTAACTATAGTAGACAAATTTTTAGTTTTGCCTTTTTTTTTTGTTTCTTAAAGGCAAACATAATATTGCCATATGAACATTTTGGCAATGGGCAAAATGGCCCTTGGTGCCTTCTTAAACTTTTTTGAAAAGTAAAATTACATAACATAACCCCAAAAAAATTAGGCAATACCAACATTGCTGCATGAGAATATTTAACTAGAAAGGAAAAAAATAGGTGAGCTCCATCAACAAAATTAATGCTAAAAGATAATAACACTCACATTTCTTCAGAATGTTTTCCAATCATAGAAATATTCCACCATGACAGGCAAGGCTACCTCACGGTTTCAGACAGATATTACCTATCTGTAGAACAGAGAATATTTAAACATGCTATACTGGAAAGGATGAAAAAACAAAACTCACTTGTTAAGACATAGAGAGAGCGTGATATTCTGAAGGCTGGTCGCCTTGATTTGTTACTATAAATTGCTAGCAAAAAAGGTGACTACTTCACTAAGGCCAGCACGCCTTTCCTAGGCATTAGCAAGTGAGTAGTGTATTTTCATCCTTTGACTTTACAGTATAGCGCGTTTAAATATTCTCTTTTGTACACACATGTAATATCTGTCTGAAAGGCATGAGGTAGCCTTGCCTGTCATGATGTATTCTTTAATATGATTGGAAAACATTGTTAAAAAATTAGAATGTTAAATTAGGTAACAAAGTTTGGTAATGGAGAACACCTGTTTTTTCCTTTGTATTTGGAGCACCAGTTAAACCGCACTGGACATCTACGGCCATCAGACTTATAAATCCTCATAGGTTGGGGAAGGGGAACGTGGAAGAGTAGCCTGTGGGTGCTGCTGGACACTGTGGCCAACATCGCCCTGTGTGGGGCCATACTGTTGCCCATGAAGTTGGAATTGTCCCGCCTCCTGGGACTGTTGGGGATACTGGCCAGAGTAATGATGATGGTGAGGGGCATCTTGTTGGCTGTGGTAGGCACATGGCTCATACCCACCAAGATAGCCAGATCGTCCCCAACCAGGTTGGGACCAGCCTCCAACACTGGGTGGGTACAAGTGGTCATATTGGTGGGGTTGGCTAGAGGCTGACATTTGTGGCTGTTGAATAGAAGGTTGGATAGTGGGAGGAAGGGGTTGAGGTGTAGGCCCACGTGTTAGAGGATGTTCGGACCCTGCTTGAGCAAGCATATGTGTGGATGGTCTCATGCGCATTAGATTTCGGGGGGAGAGCTGCCACCTCTCCAGATATTCGAATAGCTTATATGGGGTATTGGGGGGGTGCTTGCATCAAGCAGGATCTGAAAACATCCTCTAATACGGAGCCTGACCTCACGGGTAAGGGCACGGAGATAAAGGGTGAGGCTACGTGAGTAGGCCTCCTCCCCATCATCTGTAGTTACTCTTGATAAATAATTGAGCACCCCTGTGTCCATATTGGTCCTGCTCTCTTGAACAGTGACCTGGCGCCTTCTTCGTGTTCAGCAGCCTGTGGGGATGCCCTGATATGGCCAGTTGGGCTGCTGCTCAAGTTGCCCGGCTCTTCCAGGATGGGTGATGGGGCAGCAGCAGACCGTCCTGGTGGTGTTGTGTGATGAGGCATCACAGGACAACCCATTGGCTGCCCATCTTCTGCCATCCTTCTTGTAGGGGGAGAAGATGGGACAGCCACCTCATCCCCTACAGGATCTATTATGGGCTCTGCCTCTGAGGCCGTTCCTCGATCCGTAAGGTTGGATTGAGTTGTTATGAAATTGAACAGAGGCAAAAATACATCAATATTTTTGGCCCTGTAAAGTATTTGTGTAATGTGGTGTGAGGTATCTACTTACGGTCTCAGATCCAGAATTGGGGCGAGGAAGGAGAGCCGGTCATAATAGATGTATTTTCTTTTTACATATCCAGCATCCCCACTCCTGGACCGCTGCTGGCGTTCCCGGTGGTACTGGTCCCGGATGCTTCGCCAGCGTTTCATCACATCTTCCACTGCAATGTGACAGGAAATATTATCAAATTCACATATTTGATAGGTCACATTTGCTACCAGTAGTCTAGGCATGGGGCCTTCTGGGGTGTGCTTTCTACACATGGTGGCATATGTAATTGGGCAGATACACAGGGTCTCTTTAGCTACACTTAATAATTGTTTTGTCTAGGAGGCTGAGGAGCTTGTGGCCTAACCCCAAATTATGGCTGTGTGAATCCACGTGTCACAGCCAAATCTAACGGCCTCATGAGGCAAAAAGTACATGCACAGGAAGGGGGGGTGCTGATTCTATATTCCTTTTTTGTTGCGCGCTAAGGTTAATCATGTTTTGCGTTGTACTTACGAATTTTATGCTGCTCCTCACGTGGTCGGTCACCAAAGTCATGGTACATCTGGCGACAGATGCGCCTCCATGACGCCTCCTTTCTTGCCCGGTTTGCATAATTTGCATCGCGTTGGTCCCAGATTTCGGGACGCTCCTGCACCAGGACAATGAGCATCTCCACATTTATGTAAGTGGACGCCATGCTGCTGCTGTACTCCGTGGAGGCGTACTTCCTGGATGTCTGGAGTGCTTTTTGAGGTCATTTGCATGTCTAGGCTTCCTGATGATGGATTGGCCCATTTCCTGTCACCAGCCAAAAGACCTGCGTATTGCTCGCAGGTCAAACGTCTGGTCCGTGTGTAATCCGTATTTTTTGCGCACCCATAGACTTGCATTGGCGTACTACGGGCGTAGTACGCTGACAATCGCAGCATGCTGCGATTGGCACGGAGCATAGGATATGGATGAGAAATATACGCCTGGTGCGAGTGACCCTATAGAGAATCATTTGTCCGTGTCTAATGCGGGCTTTTAGTGCCTCTCACTCGGCCTTATTCCTCGCCAGTGTGACCCCGGCCTTACATTACATTTCTGTAACATAGGGAACGATAAATGATCCTGTAAATGATTAATAACTGATCAGAAAAAAAACTGCAAACGGACAAGAAGAGAGAAGAAAATCTTCCCATTCTCCTGGATGAAAACAGATACTTATATATGATGTACAGGGAAATATCGGTATAGCACAATGCCAAAGATTCCACTTCTTACATTAAATGAGTGATATCTATTGTAACTTCTACAATAGCTCAGAAATTGGCGAATCCTCGCAGCGCATAGTGCGTGTCCTGGGGGATTCAAAAGTCTGCAGTCACACCGAGTGACACACAGAGTGGGTACAGACTTTTCATTTTAGACAGGAGAGTATAATCCTCCATACAGTATTATGGGCACCACATAGTCTTCCATGCAGAGTTATGGGCACCACGTAGTCCTCCATACAGTGTTATGGGAACCATATAACCCTGCATACAGTATTATAGGCAACACATAGTACTCCATACAGTATTATGGGCACCACAGTTTTCCATACAATATTATGGGCACCACGCAGTCCTCCATACAGTGTTATGGGCACCATATAACCATCCATACAGTATTATGGGCACCACATAGTCCTCCATACAGTATTATGGGCCCCATATATTGCTCAATACAGTATAATGGCCCCATATCTTACTCCATACAGTATCATGGGCCCCCAATATTACTTCATAGAGTATCATGGGCCCTATTTAATACTCTATACATAAAAAATCATCAAATACTCACTTCTTGTACTCTGCTGCTCTGTTCTCCTCAGCGTATTCTGACCCTTTGCACTGCTCGGCACAAAGGATGCACTGTAGTGATGTAATTGCGCCCTCTGCGCTAAGATATCACAGAGCTCAAACGCAGAGGGAGAGTTATGGGAGAGGGAGCATCAGCGGATGGCTCCCTCACTCATCATTGTTTTCAACTGTTGGCACTGGCACTGAGGCTCCACGACTTACGAGCCCCATAGCATGCCATGTCCCCTACGGCTTGTGGACCCAGCACTTGTCAACTTGCATCGGGTGGTGATGTCAGCCTTGATATATGTGTCATAACAGAGCACCACCAAATATTAACCAGTGGTTGAAATGCTTTTAGGACGCACACCCTTAAATCAAAGGGATTTATAAAAAAGAAAATAATCAGCACACCGATTAAATAAGAGAAAAGTGGCAGACTCTCTATTAGCTCATGTGGTAGCATTACAATTCCATAGCAGAGAAATGTTCTGTTATGGATCTGAAGCATTGCCACATGGGCTAATAAAGAGTCCACCACTTTCCACAATTAATCGGAGTGCTTCTTATTTTAATATATTCACACACTTAGAGCAGATACTTATATTTACACCATGTATACAGGATAGGAGGATTATACACAATGTACACAGCTCCACACTATATACTGTGGTAAGGAATATAGAGTGGAGCTGTGTATATACTATATAGTGTAGAGATGGGCTAATGTATATAGTGTGGATTCTATACTAAATACACAGAAATATACTATATGAACAGCTCCACACTGTATACACACAACTCTACATTATAATTAAGACAGTACTATACTATATTATGATGCATACATCACAAAGGAGACACACATATATATCATATAGGAGACACCGCAACTGCTGAATATATATATCACATTGAGACTACTGTATATACATTATATAGGTGATACTGCTGTATATAATTGCAGTATCACTTATATATTGTATATACAAGAGTCAATATACATTAGACAGGTCAAACTGCAAATGCTGTATATACTATAGGTTATACTGTGATTGCCGTGTATAGTCACAGTATATACTGTATATATACAGCAGTATCACCTATATAAGTATATACATAGTATCACCTATATACAGTGCCTTGGAAAGTATTCGGCCCACTGGAACTTTTCAACCTTTTCTCACATATCATGCTTCAAACATAAAGATACCAAATGTTAATTTTTGGTGAAGAATCAACAACAAGTGGGACACAATTGTGAAGTTAAACGAAATTTATTGGTTATTTTAAATTTTTGTGGAAATACAAAAACTGAAAAGTGGGGCGTGCAATATTATTCGGCCCCTTTAACTTAATACTTTGTTGCGCCACCTTTTGCTGCGATTACAGCTGCAAGTCACTTGGGGTATGTCTCTATCAGTTTTGTACATCGAGAGTTTATTTAAACGTGACCAGCTGGAGTTCAAAAATGGAAAGGCTTATAAGTTAAATTTACGCCTCTTACCCTCAATGATATCCTTCTCATACTGGTCAATTGTGGATTTTAGTTGAATCTGAAAAGGCTCTACCAATGTCTTAGCATCAAAAGTATGCAATTTTTGTTCCCAAATCTTGATTTTGTCTTTAATTCCCGTTAATAGTGAACAATCATGTTCAATGAGCAAGTTCATGATGATTGATGAACATTGAAAAAGTCCATTTTCCCAGGTTTTCTGGAAAGAGCAGTCAGCTTCCCATGCAGGGAATATCTGGACCCTCAATCCTCTAGGGACCAAATCTTTTGTACTCCTCAAGACTCTTGATATTCCACCAGGGGATGTGTGGATGTGAGGGATTTGTGCAGATTCACCAAATCTCTAGATAAACTTTCAAAATCGGTATGTTTTTCCAAATCAACAAGAGAAGACGAGGCCACAGAAACATCCTCAAAGATCCCCTGAGTCTGATTATTCCAAGCCGCCTCTCTGGCTGCTAAATCCATAATAAGAAAAATAGAAAAGTGTGTGCCTATACTGCCACAAAAGAATGGTGGCTAAAAAAGTCCACCTGTAACATGCCAAATAATCAAAGAATCTGGGAGGGCACCACACAATATAAATAGGGATACACCTGCAGTCAGTAAAAAGAGGATAAAACTAATACAGAGAAAATTGGCACCCCATATAGCCCCTAAACCTACCCTAATCGCTAGGAAGGCCCAGTCCTTAAAGGATTCTCTATGCCACAGTCACTTTAAGAGGCCTACGCAGAGTCTGAATAGGGGTACACGTTTACGGGGTACCTTTGAGTGTCGAAGATGCAGCATCTGCCATTTAACCATTGGTAGAGAGGGGGTGTCTCTTCCTACCTTGACCTCTGTTTTTTTCAAGAACATTTTTTAATTGCAGGTCTAAAAATTTGGTGTATGCATCGGTCTGCAAGTGTCCTAAAATCTATGTAGGACAAACCACACAAGAGCTTAGGAGGAGAATCCCACAGCATCTCTCCAATATCAATACAGCTAAAACAGATAAAGAAAAAGGTAAAACTTTGACCCAAGTGGCTATGCATTTTTTGCATGAACATAATGGTTGCAGCACGGGCATCAGGGTGATGGGTCTGGAATCTGTACAGACAAACATCAGAGGGGGTAATATTGCTCTGGAATTACTTAAGTGTGAATCCAAGTGGATATTTAATCTACAGAGCCTTTCACCACTGGGACTAAACGAGGATTTGCTCTTCACCGGTTTTTATAATCAAGTGTGATCTATGGAGTCCTGTGTCTAATGGGGGCATTACCCTTAACTGTTTTTTGTTTTCTGTTGACAGATTCCTTGTGTAATATCAGAACCATTCATCTTCTTTGTCAAGACTTGAATATTTGGAGTGTTTATTTGCACCTCTCACATTGACTGGATTAAATACGTACTATCTGTATTTTTCGGTTTGAGGATTCAGTACGTATGAATATCCATTCTGGGTCTCTATTTGTCTCCTATCTGAGGCACCTTTGTTTTGTTTATGCATACATTGGGGTAGCTTGAAGAGATTTATATATTTTGGTCTCCTTGCATTGCTCTAGAGCTGTGTTCAAAATTTAAACTATCAACTAAAATGCTCTTCGTCTCACTGTTAGGCGTCGGGTTCCTGCAGCAGCACAGCAGGAATCCAGAGCCTCACATTCTGCGGTCTCCCATTCTCCATGGACTGCAGAGGAGCTTGTTCAGCAGCCCCGTCGTTCCTGACGCTCTGCCCAGACCTGCTCTGTGGGTCTGGCTGTTGCTGCCACCTTTGGGCCAGCAATAGCAATGCAGGCTGCTCAGCAGCGAACCGCTCCAGAGGCTAAGTCCTTCTGTCGTTCCACTGAGCATGCTCACGAGACGATCTCCCATTGGAGATCGGGAGTCACATGCACAGCTCCTTCTCCAGATCTGATTGGTCCATCTCAGGGATCTGGAAGCTTCCGGAAGGTCCTGGCTATAAAAGGTTCGCATGGCCGCTCGTCCATGCACTAGTATAGACTCTAGTTGCTAACTGTGTGAATGATGATGGATGTATGGACTTGCAAATGACTCATTAAGATTCCCCTCCCTCTGATATTACGAGTATGTATAGGGAACTAGTGTTAGAGTCAGTGGCAAGCCACAGGCCACAGTGCACATCCTCCACAGTGCTAGCGTCCGACAGTGCATCTGCTACCGGGCATTGTCGTATAGCGGCAGTGTCTGTCGCCACGCTGCAGTCAGCAGCTCTTCTTGGCATCCGCGGTTGTAGCGCCGCACGCACTGAAGGTCTAGACGGACGTGGACTCTGTCTCTTGGGCCAAGTCCTGTGACCATATATTGTGCGTGCATTCCTCTGAGCCCTGTGACATTAACAGGCTCAGCCTTTGTGTTTAAACACTTCAGTGCCTCTGTGAAGGAACAGAGATCGCCCAGCGCACTCCGGGTGACGTTCAACCCGCGTGCGTTATACCGCCATATAGTGTGTCTGCCATTACATAGCAGCAGTGTAACACCTACTGCACGGTGGACCCCAGGTGGCGAACGCACTTATTATTTATTATTTAGTGCGTTCCACCGTCCCTAACATTATACTAGCACCAGGGTCTGGCTAGTAATGGCGGACCAGCAGCAGCAACAGCTACGGCAGTACATTCAGCAGCTGGAGGGCAGGTTGGCGGCCCTCGAGAGTTCCACCTCAGCTGCCCGGGCAGTCGCAGAGGCTGTCTCGCGTGGGGCCACATCCACACCTGGTCAGCTCCAAATTCCCTCTTCTATATTTAAATGATGTCTAAATATGTCAAGGCCAAGTATCTTCTTGGCCAAATGCACTAACAGGATATGGTTCCACGAATTGTTAAATTGACCTAAAGGAAATGCCAAAACCCCCTCCATGCTCCCGCCTCATCTAATTAAAATTATCTAATCTCCCAGGATATAGTTGATATATCGTTATATAACTTATTTTTTGTGCCATTATTGTGTAAACTCATTCATTTTGCCAATTGTTACACAATGTTACGGAATTGTCCATATTTGTTCATTTCCTCTTCTGATGAGCTATAAAAGATCTACCCTGACCCTCCCAATAAAGGAGATTTACTTGATAGACAAGCAACCTGTGTCTCTCGTTTTATTTCTCCCAATCCTAGGTACCTAGGCAAAAGCTCCTCCTGAGCTATACCCGAGGAGACATAGAAATCCCTTCTCTGACAACTTGGAGGCCCCAGCGAGATATAATATTCCCCTTTGACTTTCATCTCAGACTGAACAGTTGACCGCCTCTATCCTGAACAGAAAACCAGATCCCGGGTAAGAGAGTAGATTTGTTACTCACAGTTTTCTCTCCGGGAAAAGAGGCATTCTGGAGTCAGTCTGTGGGGATTTCTAACGGGAAAAGCCCTCAGGTAAAAAAGGTATATACACTCACTGGCCACTTTATTAGGTACACCTGTCCAACTGTGTGTTAAGACTTAATTTCTAATCAGCCAATCACATGGCGGCAACTCAGTGCATTTAGGCATGTAGACATGGTCAAGACAATCTCCTGCAGTTCAAACCGAGCATCAGTATGGGGAAGAAAGGTGATTTGAGTGCCTTTGAACGTGGCATGATTGTTGGTGCCAGAAGGGCTGGTCTGAGTATTTCAGAAACTGCTGATCTACTGGGATTTTCACGCACAACCATCTCTAGGGTTTACAGAGAATGGTCCGAAAAAGAAAAAAAATCCAGTGAGCGGCAGTTCTGTGGCCGGAAATGCCTTGTTGATGCCAGAGGTCAGAGGAGAATGGGCATACTGGTTCGAGCTGATAGAAAGGCAACAGTGACTCAAATTGCCACCCGTTACAACCAAGGTAGGCAGAAGAGCATCTCTGAACGCACAGTGCGTCGAACTTTGAGGCAGATGGGCTACAGCAGCAGAAGACCACACTGGGTACCACTCCTCTCAGCTAAGAACAGGAAACTGAGGCTACAATTTGCACAAGCTCATCGAAATTGGACAGTAGAAGATTGGAAAAACCTTGCCTGGTCTGATGAGTCTCGATTTCTGCTGCGACATTCGGATGGTAGGGTCAGAATTTGGCGTAAACAACATGAAAGCATGGATCCATCCAGCCTTGTATCAATGGTTCAGGCTGGTGGTGGTGGTGTCATGGTGTGGGGAATTTTTTCTAGGCACTCTTTGGGCTCCTTGGTACCAATTGAGCATCGTTGCAATGCCACAGCCTACCTGAGTATTGTTGCTGACCATGTCCATCCCTTTATGACCACAATGTACCCAACATCTGATGGCTACTTTCAGCAGGATAATGCGCCATGTCATAAAGCTCGAATCATCTCAGATTGGTTTCTTGAACATGACAATGAGTTCACTGTACTCAAATGGCCTCCTCAGTCACCAGATCTCAATCCAATAGAGCATCTTTGGGATGTGGTGGAACGGGAGATTCGCATCAGGGATGTGCAGCCGACAAATCTGCGCCAACTGTGTGATGCCATCATGTCAATATGGTCCAAAATCTCTGAGGAATGCTTCCAGCACCTTGTTGAATCTCTGCCACGAAGAATTGAGGCAGTTCTGAAGGCAAAAGGGGGTCCAACCCGTTACTAGCATGGTGTACCTAATAAAGTGGCCAGTGAGTGTATATTAGTTGTTATCTATTGTATGATTTTCTGTTTAAATGCGGTTAACAATTGTTTTGTTTCAGGATGAAGTGTGATGATTTTCCATTTGTTTTGTCTGTATCTATAACAAAGGTTCCTGTCTTTCTGTTTGTAATGAAGTCAATTTGTTAATATTGAAACTATTGCACTCAAATTGTCTTGATCCTGCTTTGCTATACTTGGTTTATGTTTGTACTTGGTTTATGTTTGTTCTAACTTTTATTCTTTTGTTTGTTGATGCCTAGTCAGATGTTAATTGATAAGTAGTACTGATAATGCTGTGCTGAACTGATCTGATTATAATGCAGTCCTGATATATTGCTGAATCTGTGTTGTGGGGCACTTAGCAGTGCTGTTGATGTATGGAGACTAAATGATGTGTGCTCAGTGTATAAATAGCCTTTTCATTGCTCAAAGCAGTGAGTAAGATAAAACTCTCCGGTTAGTTGCTACTTGGGGAAAAGAAACAAAAAACTTATAGGAAGGTCCTGGGTGGGAGTTTGTAGTGAAGAGGGAAAATCACGTGAAGACAATCTGTGAATATAAATGTAAATGTTTTTTGTATGCAACCCAGTACTCAGATAGGATGCTAATTAGAGGATATAGTGAACCAAGCAAGAGTTTCTACAAATAGATGATTTATGTTTTTGTCCATTGGCACTAGAGCATTTTTGATAAGATGCAGGGAGCGAAAGAGTACAGAATTACTGCGGATATAGATGTGATTGAAATGTCAGACAAATGCTTACCATGTGTGTACCATATGCTGTGTGAAAAGGGTCTGTGTTCAGTTCACCAGTATAGGTGCAGAGTATATTCTTGTCATATGCATTGTTTAAAAGCTGGGTAGATGTATTGGACTCTAGATGGTATATGCCAAGGTGGCAAGATAATATCACGCACGAATATTATCTTATTGAACCTGGAGTGGATTCAGGAATAGACCTTGCATATTCAGAGTCTAGTAAGGGCTCAGTTCCAGATGTATGAGGAGTATATAGCACTTGTGTTTGGAACTGTGTTGACAGTAATCTGTCTAATTGATTGGGAGAGTATGTATCAGCATTAGGACAGAACAGAGAGCTGCGGTTCAGGTTATTGCTTTGATATTAGAATTGCTGGCTATTGTAGTTAGACCAGTGGGATCCCGCTATTACATAACAGGGCTGAAGACAGGGGTCGCTACCCTTGACAGCTGTTATGGGTGATAGGCACACCACGTCAGGATAAACTACGGATCCGAGATATAAGATAAAGGACCTGGTGCGTCTTGGTGCGTCTTGGGCAGTTAACAATACCGCTGACAATTCTTGAAAAGGCAGGAATGCCAAGGAATGGATGTTTGGATGCTGAGAGATACGAGTGTTTAAGTAAAGAGCATGCTGTATGGATTGGAAAATATGACTAGGGTGTGCAAGTTGCAGCGTGGATCAGAACCTCTGAATGATATGGTCTGTTTTAATGCTAAGAATGATGAAGTTATTACTAAGAAGTTATGATGAATGATGAAGTTAATACTAAGTGTGATGAAGTTAGAATGAGAGAATGTATGTCAGGCAATCTGCAGCGTCTCCACACACAGGCTGCTCCCCCTTCACAAGATCAGTCTGTGTTTCCACAGCTCCCTCCGCCCCTGTAGTAGCGGAGGGGATAAGACCGGCCTCCCCTTAAGCAGCCCAAAGAGCGAAGTTATGTGCTGACAGGAGATTTCTTCTGTGTCTGCAGCCTTAACATCTGTATAATTCTATACTTGCCTGGTTCGTGTAGCCTCATCTCCACCCCATCTCTGGTAGACCGTGGTGATATACCATCAGCCAGGGGTCCCATAGGTGCCAAACACAGGGGGAGGACTAATCCCCATGTCTCCGCAGATGCAAACTAGCTGACTTGTATATGATGCTTCTCCTCTACACTTATTACCCTTGGGTTGCCACAGGGGTTCACAGACAGTTTCTCCATTCCGGTAAGGAAAAGCCCCAAGCAATTCCTACGGAGGGGTAAAATGAGGAAACAATTTTTTACATTTCACTTGAAGACAAGCCTTAGGCCTCTTTCACACTTCCTTTTTTGACCATCAGTCAAAATCCGTCAGTTTTTGAAAAAAACGGATCCGCCAATTTTTTTGGCGGATCCGTTTTTTTCCCCATTGAGTTGCATTACTGGCGGATCCTGATGAATGGCCATCCGTTGGATCCGTTTTTTTGCGGATCCGCCAAATTTTTTGCGTCCGCCGGCATGCCTGGACGGACCCTGCAACGTTTTTTTTGTTGTAGGATCCGCATTTTCCAGTGCGCATGCCCGGAGAAAGGATGTCAGGGAGAAAATTAACCCTGAACTCCTTTCTGGCGGACGGAAAAAATTCTCTCTCTCTCCTTCCCGGCCAGCGGTTCCTTTAAAATTCTTCATTCTGCAGATCCGTCAAAAAACAGATCCTGCGGCATCCGTTCACATCAGTTAGGAACGGATCCGCTTTTCCACCTTTTTGGCGGATTTTAACTGACACAAAAAGCTGAAGTGTGAAAGAGGCCTTACACCTCATAACTATGATTTGAAAAACCCCAGAGAAGCTAGATTTGTAAAAATATGTTACTGACAGGATTGAAGGAAGATCTGAGAACAGAAGTGATGAGAGTACGGCCAGAATGTATATACAATCCCTTCCCATGTTTAGGGGATAGAGGACCAGATTAACAATAGGAAAGTAAAGAAGCAGCAGAAGGCAACTCCTGTTATGGTGAAAATGCTGTGAAAACTGTGGTGCAGGCGGCAGGTATACATCACAGGAGAACAGGGGGGGAGAAGAAAAGGAAAGATGGGATAACAGACCCAGAGAAGTGGAAACAAAAATAGCGGTTCCCCCACAGGATGGTCCAATCACTATGACATACTTAGAATTTCCTCATGGTAAACACTTAAAATGCCTGATTGATACGGGGGTGAGCCGTTCTATTATATATGAAAAGGATATGCCACAACAATTCATGACAGGGAAGATGGTACAGGGATTAGGAGCAGGTGGAATAGTTCATCCTTTGTATGAAACAGAATCCATGAATGTGTGAATAGCAGGTACCACAGACTTGTGTGCCTAATTGCTAGTTTCAGATAAATGTCCTATAATCTTGATAGGTGCTGATATCCTGAGTTCTATGAATGCAGTTTTTTTTTATTAAGGTTGGAAGAAAGGCATTACTGTTACAGGCCCGTTGTCTGAAGCAACCCTCTCACAATGATGTTGCTAATTTAGCTAGATGGCGATAAAAACTGCAACTGACCAAGATGAGGACATTTGGTAAATGTTCGATTAGGTACCACCTGCAGTATGGGTAAAGGATAAGACAGATGTTGGTTTAGGATAGTACCAGTAGTCATCAGATTGAAGCCAGGAAATGTAACAGTGCGTATTAGATAATATCCCCTGAGCAGAGAGAAAACAGGTATTGTATGTCTAATGGAAACAGCTTCCTTGTTAATATTTTTGTACCATGAAGTATGTAAGGTGTCAAGAGGTATAACTGCCAATAGCAAAGGAAAAGGTTGTTTTCTTAGGTCA
The DNA here is from genome assembly GCF_039654945.1 of Dendrobates tinctorius. NCBI lineage: Eukaryota > Metazoa > Chordata > Amphibia > Anura > Dendrobatidae > Dendrobates > Dendrobates tinctorius. The sequence goes on along the minus strand of NW_027361880.1, from coordinate 7,530,824 downwards.
TACCAACTGACCCCAGAAGCCAAAGAGGGGTTCAGAGATCTAAAGGAAGCCATTGTCTCGACACCAGCCCTTGGAATTCCAAACTATGACCTTCCTTATCGTTTGTAATGTCATGAATCGGGGGTGCTTATACAACAACATGGAGGGAAGCATTGCCCTCTAGGATACTATTCAGCCAAACTTGACACAGTGACACAAGAAGCACCAACATGCATCAGAGCAGTTGCTGCTTGTGCAATCCTGAAGTAAAAGTTGCAGACTTGGTGCTAGACACTCCCTTGGAAATTCTAGTGCCACACTCTGTCAACCTGTTCATGGACAAATGTTTTGTCCTTGCCTGGAGCAACAGCTTCTGCACAAAGTACGAAGTGGCTTTACTTACACCTCTAAATGTGACTATAAAAAGGTGTACAGTATTGAACCACGCAACTTTGCTGCCAGAGACTGATGACTCTGAAACAATTGAAGCTCAGCATGATTGCTTTGAGCTCATGGAGGCAGAGACATAACCGCTTCCCAATATGCAAGAGACACCAATTCCAAATGTAGATCCAGAGTTTTATGTAGATGTGTCACAGGTTTACCAAAATGAAGTACCTTATACAGGTTATTTATTCAATAGTTGATCAACATAAGGTGGTACAAAGTAAAGCTTTGCTTTCTAGGATGTCTACTCGAGAAGCTGAATTGAAAGCACTCGCTGAGGCGTGTGTAATCGATGAACATTTGACAGCAAATATCTTCACAGATAGCCGATATGCATTTGGCATTTGCCATGATTATGGTCCCATATGGAAGAGCAGAAAGTTTGTTGGTTCCTCTGGTAAGCAGATTAAAAATGCAGAATTGGTGGCTCAGCTTCTCAGAGCATTGGAGCTGCCTAAAAAAGTTGCTATAGTGAAAGTGCAAGTTCACAACAAAGAGTGCACTAAGGAAGCCGAAGGTAATAACCGAGCTGATATTGCAGCTAAGGCTGCTGCTTTGTCCCCTCTTCCTGCAGGTGTCGGGGGAGATGGATCTTCAATTACTCCAGAGCCTGCAAGAACAGGCCTCTGCACCAGAAAAGGAAGAATGGCAAAGGCACGCATGTGTGAAGGAAGAAGATGGATTGTGGAGAGCAAACGGTAAGTATTGCTTGCCTAGGGCATTGTTCCCTATGGTATGCTCCCTCTCCCACGGATTAACACGCCAATCCAAGGATGGAATGGTAAGCCAGGTAAAAGCAAGTTGGGTTGCACCAGGGTTCCATTATGCTGCTGCAAAATTCGTACAGAGATGTGTAATCTGCGCATGCCACAATGTCGGAAAATCAATGAAGGGGCCACCAAAGTGCACCCCCAGGCCATTGTACCCTTTTCAGCAACTGCAGATTGATTTCATTCAGCTTCCAAGAGTAGGCAACTATGAATATGTGCTGGTATGCGTAGATCTTTTCTCCAATTGGCCAGAGGCATGGCCCTGTGCTCATGCAAATGCACGTACTGTGGTTAAAAAGCTACTTTCAGAAGTGGTTTGCAGATTTGGAGTGCCAGAGGTAATTGAAACTGACCGAGGTAGTCATTTCACTTCACAGGTGTGCCAAGAAATCACCCGAACCTTAGGGATGGAGCAATCATTTCACACTCCCTATCATCCTCAGAGCAGTGGCAGGGTGGAAAGGTTAAATGGTACACTGAAATTGAAAATTCAAAAAGCAATGGCAGAAACAGGTAAACCATGGACTGAGTGTCTTCCCATTGCATTGTACACTGTAAGGGTAACTCTCAACAAAAAGACAAGTTTGAGTCCATATGAGGTATTGTTTGGGAGCCCTCCCAAGACAGGATTGTACTTTCCTCAGCAGCTCAGGCCTCGCATTCAAATATGATGGCCTATGTGGGTGCATTGCAACAGGTGTTGCAGCAAATTCATACGCGTGTTTTCAGTTCCCTTCCAGATCCGTCCTTATCAGGCTTGCATGACCTTAAGCCAGGAGACTGGGTGGTGACGCAAAAGCACCTGAGGAAAAGTCTAGATCCTCACTTTGAGGGACCCTATCAAGTCCAGCTGATCACGCCCACATCTGTTAAGCTGGAAGGAAAGTCTGTCTGGATTACATATCTCACTGCAAGAAATTTCACAAGAACTAAAGGAGAATGGAATTTGGGAAGTGCTATCCATTCTTGCTTCTCACTGTGATTGTATCTATTCAGTGTAAAAAAGATAATTATGTCTTTGAACCATGGGATAGTGATGTGTCAAAACAGTGGGTTAATAAATTTGTCCAGTACCATAATTAAAGTGCCAGATCAAGAGCTAAAGCTTAGTTTCGCAGTAGACCCCTTTTTCTCTAGGAGGTAAGCAAATCTGCAGTGACCAGATGTGTTTAAAACGAACTCTGCATGATTCTAATTGGTCCATGAATTGCTTTTTCATTGATGGTAATACAGCACAATGCACAGAAAGAGAAGTTCATGTAGATGAAGAAACTAGAGAAGGTCAGTATGGAGATGGAGCTGCTGAGATGTCTATAAGTATAAATACTGACCCAGAATGTCAGCCATTACGATATTATAGGGCAGTCACTACAGACCTGGAAGACTCTTGGTGTCTTTACACTGCCACTACCCGGTTAGTTTCAATAGCAATAGCTTTCCTTAATGAATTTCAGTTTATAAACATAGTATGTGGGAGCAATGCATATAGGTGGATTCCTAAAGGAGCTGAAGGTGCATGTACACTGGCTAGATTAGAGCCAGCCACCTGGGTATGGAATGAGAATGACTTTCCTTATAAAAATTTCCCTAGCCACATGATAGCAAAACGTAGTACACCCTCTCCATAGCCACCCAAACATTTAAAGCACACTCCATGGTATCTTAAAACTGGGATGGTCCTCACTGAACTCTGGGAGTTATGTTCGGAACTCTAAGAAATGCTCAGATGATAGAAGAATTGGGTGATATGTTTGATAATGTGACAGAGTATTTGATGCCATTAATATAGAATCTGCTTATATGAGACAGCTCATTGTCATAAATAACCAACACTCTATGGTGCTCGACTATCTCACAGCACCTCAAGGGGGATTCTGTCAGGTAGTGGGACCTGCCTGTTGTCATTATATAGATCCATCCAGACTGATGAGAGTCACTCATGACATAGAACAAGCTAGGCTGATAAAGGAAGGAATACGGAAAGTTAATTCCCTGGATGACCAGCCCCTCCCTGAATGACTCGCATGGTTAAATCCTTTGAATTTGTTTAAAGAAATAGATGGATGAATATTGGGTGTAATTCATTTCCTAATTTAAGCAGTTTTTGTGATATTGATCATTGCAGTGATGATAAAGTTATTTGTTATGGTTATAAAGTTCTCGGTTCTAATTGTAAATATTTTCCAGGTAAACATAAAGCTAGAATCAATACTGACTCTGATATAAAGCAAACCCAAGTGATGAATACCTTCATAACCACTGTTCAGTGTGAATGTACATTCTGCAACAAGCAAACTTCAGTAGACTTGGCTGATTGTATGCATTGTGGAAATCCGCTGGTCTGAACAAAGATAAAGACTCTACAAAGAACTACAACAATGAAGATTTATATGCATTATGGATTTTAAATGATTAACACTAACAAATAAAGATATAAAAATACATATATACTAATATATCAAAATATATGTTACAATGTATTACAGTAATTATGAATTTACTATATCTTATTAACACATTACACACAAAACAGACATAACTCCCCTCAATAAAATCTGTATTCCTCTGAGATAGGGCAATAAGTAGAAGAGAAGTAGGGAAAGGAGGTTTGATTCATAGGTATAATCTGAATGGATACACAGCAGGATCATGGTATCCCATGATATACATAGGACAAGCCGTGTATTTTGTGGGAAGTAGGGTTATTTTGCAGGCCTCGGATAAAGGCTAGGGCAGATAGAGGTAGGTAGACAGAATGATAAAAAGAGGGGAGTTGTCAAAGAAATGGTTAATCTTAGTTCTCTAAAGTCTAGGAAAATATCAGAAAAACAAGTTTTGTAACCCATGACACCATTTTAATTGTTATCATCTGTCTACATGGTTGAATGCTTTTGCCAGTGGTCAGCTCCAAATTCCCTCTCTTCTATATTTGAATGATGTCTAAATATGTCAAGGCCAAGTATCTTCTTGGCCAAATACACTAACAGGATATGGTTCCACGAATTGTTAAATTGACCTAAAGGAAATGCCAAAACCCCCTCCATGCTCCCGCCACATCTAATTAAAATTATCTCATATCCCAGGATATATTTGATATATCGTTATATAACTTATCTTTTGTGCCAATTATTGTGTAAACTCTCCTTCATTTTGCCAATTGTTACACAATGTTACGGAATTGCCCATATTTGTTCATTTCCTCTTCTGATGAGCTATTAAAGATCTACCGTGACCCTCCCAATAAAGGAGATTTACTTGATAGACAAGCAACCAGAGTCTCTCGTTTTATTTCTCCCAATCCTAGGTACCTAGGCAAAAGCTCCTCCTGAGCTATACCTGAGGAGACATAGAAATCCCTTCTCCGACATTGGTGGCCGCACAGGGCTCAGGACACTAAAGAATACATTCAGGCATGCGCCTCTTGTGCTTGGAACAGGTCCTCTAAGCAGAGGTCGGCTGGGTTATGGTATCCCTTGCCGGTGGCAGACCGTGCAATGGAGGTTTGCAACAGTTTGGGTCACACCCCGCATGCCATTCTAGCCTCTAAGGAGAGAATGAAGGCGCCCGCCGATACACATTGGCGCCCCACTCCAACTTTTGCCCCTGGCGACTTAGTGTGGCTCTCTGCCCGAAATATCAGGCTGCGGGTCGAGTCCACCAAGTTCGCGCCGCGATACATTGGTCCCTTCAAAATCCTCGAGCGGATCAGCTCGGTGGTCTATCATCTGGCTCTTCCACCACACTTGGCCATCTCTGACGCCTTCCACGTGTCCCTTCTCAAACCTGTTCACATGTCCCGGTTTTCTGAGTCATCTGCCAAGACATCAGACTTGTCTTCGGACGGGTCTGAAGACAAGGCCATTGTGGGACCCAGGGTGGTACGTGGCAAAAAACTTTATTTGGTGGATTGGAAGGCTCAGGGGGAGGGAGCCCTAGGGGGGTGGGTAATGTTATGCATCAGGTTCCTGCAGCAGCACAGCAGGAATCCAGAGCCTCACATTCTGCGGTCTCCCATTCTCCATCGACCGCAGAGGAGCTTGCTCAGCAGCCCCGTCGTTCCTGACGCTCTGCCCAGACCTGCTCTGTGGGTCTGGCTGTTGCCACCTTTGGGCCAGCAATAGCAATGCAGGCTGCTCAGCAATGAACCGCTCCAGAGGCTAAGTCCTTCTGTCGCTCCACTGAGCAAGGTCACGAGACGATCTCCCATTGGAGAGCAGAGTCACATGCACAAGTCCTCCAGATCTGCTTGGTCCATCTCAGGGATCTGGAAGCTTCCAGAAGGTCCTGGCTATAAAAGGGTCGCATGGCCGCTCGGCCATGCGCTAGTATAGATTCTAGTTGCTAACTGTGTGAATGATCGATGTATGGACTTGTAAATGACTCATTAAGATTCCCCTCCCTCTGATACTACGAGTGTGTATAGGGAACTAGTGTTAGAGTCAGCGCCAGTCAGTGGCAAGCCACAGGCCACAGTGCACATCCTCCACAGTGCTAGCGTCCGACAGTGTGCCTGCTACCGGGCATTGCCGTATAGCGGCAGTGTCTGTAACCGCGCTGCAGTCAGCAGCTCTTGGCATCCGCGGTTGCGGCGCCGCACGCACGGTAGGGCTAGACGGACGTGGACTCTGTCTCTTGGGCCAAGTCCTGTGACCATATACCGTGCGTGCCTTCCTCTGAGCCCTTGTGACGTTAACAGGCTCAGCCTTTGTGTTTAAACACTTCGGCGCCTCTGAAGGAACAGAGATCGCCCAGCGCACTCCGGGTGATGTTCAACCCGCGTGCGTTATACCGCCATATAGTGTGTCTGCCATTACATAGCAGCAGTGTAACACCTACTGCACGGTGGACCCCGGGCGGCAAACGCACTTATTATTTATTATTTAGTGCGTTCCGCCGTCCCTAACACTCACTATATGGTTGCTTCGTCTTATACCATCTATGTATGTTCTAAGTTTTTTTTTACCTTTATTGGGGAGGAGCCTGTGGAGATGAATTTGACTGAGGAATGTTTATAACTTCCCAGTACAAAATGGGTCACAAATAGGGGTGGATTAAGGGTGGTAGGGGCCCCGGGCTGTTCAGACTCTGTGGGCCCCCCTGTCATGTGACGGGGTCATGCGATGGGGTCATCATATACCTGAAACAGATTATTCCAGAAAAATAGTTGCTGAGTGAAACTATAACCTCTCAAACATCCATTGATCTAGTCAATATACCCTTCAGTTAGGAAGAAAAAAAAAACACTTTAAGCCATAGTATTGATCAGCTGAACATCTCTGCTTGCTGTCAGTGAATTGCCGCATTCCTACAGTCCAGGAGCTGATTCCTGTCACTGATGGGGGTTTGTTACAGCAGCACCCGGTCCCACACTGCAGGGGCCGCTCCAGCCCCGCACCCCGAGGCCGCCGAGTTCTCGAGCTTGAGGCTGAGGGTGTCCTCGATGATGCAGTTGTTCACCTCCAGCAGAATCATTGCGGTTCTGGGATGATTCACCTCATGCAAGGATGAAGCTGCTTCTCGGTGTCCGTCAGTGACAGGCGGCTGCTCCTCGCTCAGACTCTCTGCTTCCCGTGCTACAAGACAGGCAATATGGCGTCTCCCGCTCACTCTTCCGCTGTAGAACAATATGGCGTCAGTACGAAGAAAAAAAGCAAAACTGCATTCATCATGGCAGAAAAATATTGTATCATCAATACTTCAACCATGGCGGACAAAAATGACAGTTTCTAATTATATTTTTACTAAAAAAAAACCCTTTATTTCTGCCGTACAACAAAATGTCCCCCAGCGGGTGATCTCGTCCCATTGATTGAAATATCAGGAATTCTCAGACTGCAGGTATGAGTGGTACACGTGTGAACATGGCCAGGATTCTGGACCAACACAGAGAACATATTTAGAACAATGAGATACTCTCTATATATTATATTCAGTCATCAGAACACCAAAGAGAGCTTATATCACCATAAAATTAAATATAGTACCATGGTAAAAAATTCACTAATCTCAATTATGCCAACAAGTGCAAATAACTTTATTGTATAAACAGGGCAAGAAAAGTGCATATAGTAATCATGTAAACATTACAGCGTTAATAAAAACCAGTGGACAATGATGCAACATATGTGTGGCTTACACAAACATCATTAATATATGTCACCTCAGGGAACCTGGACACGTGTTACAAAACATCCATGTAATTACGTAACCTATGGTTTTCTCTGATGACGTGGGAGATTTGGCTTGATTTTGTGACATTTCGGACTGGGTAGATCTTTTTGAAATGCTTTATACTATGTTTTGTGACCCTTGGTATCTCCTTTCTTTGGATTGGAGACACTCTCACTTCAACATTCTGCCTGTCCATTTTACTTATATATTTTACTGATATGTATGCCCTTTTCTCACCACCCCATGGGGACAACCTTTTCTGCCTGTCTCAGTGGAACTATAGGTTACGTAATTACTTGCATTTTTTGTAACATTTGTCCAGGTTCCCTGAGGTGACATATTAATGATGTTTGTGTAAGGCCTGTTTTACACTTACATTTATTGTGTCAGTTGAGAGCCGCCAAAAAGGCAGAGAACGGATCCGTGGCCGACGAAACACCAACGGGAGCCACCGGACCATTGGTGCGCCGGGATCTGCTGATATGGGAATGTTAAAGGAACCGCGCTGAAAAAAAAAATACAGCCGATGTAGCGGGAGCCGAAAGAAGAGAGCGGGCATCTCGCGGGATCCGGGAGCTGAGAGCGGGCATCTCGCGGGATCCGGGAGCCGAGAGCGGACATCTCGCGGGATCCGGGAGCCGAGAGCGGACATCTTGCGGGATCCGGGAGCTGAGAGCGGGCATCTAGCGGGATCTGGGAGCCGAGAGCGGGCATCTCGCAGTAAAGAGAGAGAGAGAATGAATTTCTCCAGCAGTCGGAACAGGATTTAGGGTTAAATCTCCAGCAAATGGCAAAAATGCGGATCCGGCCACACAAAAAAGGTTGCATTGTCCGTCCAGTGATGTCAGTGGACGCCAAAATTTTGGGGATCCACAGAAATACGGATGCAACGGACGACCGTCAGTCAAAATCCGCTAATAATGCAAGTCAATGGGGGAAAAAACGGCGGATCCGTTTTTTTTTTTAAAAACGGCGGATTTTGACTGATGGTGACAAACGGATGTGTGAAACAGGCCTAAGCCACACATATGTTGCATCATTTTCCACTGGTTTTTATTAACTGTAATGTTTACATGGTGATTACTATATGCACTTTTCTTGCCCTGTTTATACAAGAGTTATTTGCACTTTTTTTTGCATAATTGAGATTAGTGAATTTTCTACCATGGTACTACCGTATATTTAATTTTATGGGGATATAAGCTCTATTTGATGTTCTGATGACAGACTGAATGAGTGGTACACGTGGATTGGTGGCATCAGGGGGCACCACTGCCCCTCTGCGGCGGCTCCTGCAGTAGGTCCCCATCTCCTCATGGACCCATATTGCTGGTGTGAGGAGAGGGGACCCCCGATACATCATACACTGACCCCCTGATGATTGTTAGATCACTGCAGCCATCAGCCCGGCAGAACAACGCAGCTGGAGCCAGGCTTTGGGTATAGGCGTTCTGCAGTAGGTAATTACGGAGCTCTGCACAGTGCAGCAGAGTGCACATGAGATGGCGCAGAGCTGTGTGTGCTGGCTGCTGCCATCACCTGTGTGTGTATAGCCTGCTGCAGGTGCCCCAGTGTGTGTCACAGCTGACATTGTCGTAATTAACACTATTCCTTTATGGGTCAGGACTTTCATGTATAATCTTTTTGTGGTGTCTCACTGACTGCACGCCAGCACAGCCAAATCTTGATTAGGTTGATTAGACTGTACGTGTGTTCAGCAATTGCTATAGCATAATCACGTTTGCGCCTACTAAAAACATCTTTCTTTATTTTGTCTCTTGGCAATTGTGTACATACTATATTTTAATGACGGGTTGCTGGTGAAATTTGCAACGGGTCTTATCTCTGGCACGGAATGAGTCATGTTTCCACAATTTAATAAAAGTATCTTCCATGACAAATATTTATCTATAGTTTTGGTTCTTTTTATTACCTAGTACTCTGAGATCTATAAGCACTTTATCTCCGCAAATAATCTCCTTATATTTTCCTGGTATTATGTGATTATTTCATGGAATGTGTGCTCTCCAATTTTGGATTGAGCCAAGTCCATGAGAATTACGATATTGTATGTATTTAGCTCCTATACATCATGAACAACTGTTGTGCTGCATTTTTTATTACATTTATGTGACAGCACGCGCGCGTAGCATGCTTTACTTTTGGCTCATGATTTGTTTATATCATAATTTCGTAGCGCTTCTATGATACGTTTTATTCTTTGCTCTTGAATCCTTCTGTATGCTGCGTCTTCTACAGTATATGCATGATGGCACACATATGTGGTACTTTTGCTTTTTCCCTGTATTTTTAATGTGTATTACATTTGTGCTGTACCAGAATTTATCCTGCGCAACTTATTTTATTCATTTTGTTTTCTTTGACTTACCTAGTCATAGTGCTATAGGAATGTACGCTTGCATTTTGTGTGCAATGGACGTTCTGGGAGATTATTTCAACTCCTGATATTTCCGGGGCTCTACATAGCGTTGTTTGTATTATGCCCGTTGCTATGGAATTCTCTGGTATGCGTATTTCCGCCTCCGGTAGGTGCACAGCGTCGGATGTTGCTATAGCGACTTCCGCCCTTACTGCGCATGCGTACCCTGTATGGTTGCTGTAATCATGCGCAGTTGATTCTATAGGAAAGGTCATCTTCCTCCTTAGCTCCGATTACCCTGGAAGTTATTTCACCAGAATTGGCAAGTGAACTGCATACGACATCCTATAGTGTTGTTTGTATTATGCCCGTTGCTATTGAATCCTCTGGTATGCGTATTTCCACCTCCAGTAGGCGCACAGCGTCAGATGTTGCTATAGCGACCTCCGCCATTACTGCGCATGCGTACCCTGTATATGGTTGCTGTAATCATGCGCAGTTGACTCTAGAGGAAAGGTCAGCTTCCTCCTCAGCTCCGATTACCCCAGAAGTAATTTTGACAAAATTGGCATTTGAACTGCATATGACAGCTCTCTCCAAGCCTGTGTTCCCGCCTCCAAAACACATGTGGCGTAACAGGTAATCGCCGCAGCTGCACTGTATTGACTAAATTGCAATGTATAATTAAATGATACTTGTCAGTCTTAACCTTCAGCCCCTGACGAAGCCATCTCGCGGTGGCGACACGCGTCGGGCATCTCCACAAGCTCCCCCAGTTAGTGGTTCTATTGTTGGTATAATATCGGGTCTGTGTTTCATGTACTAACATCTTGTATCCCGTGGGTAATTCACCCTCTTCTGGGTTATCCTTCATGTGTCTGCCCAGGTGTAATTTTCATTGTGGACCATTTTATATGCCAGACTTATGATAGACCCATACATGTTTTTGTTACCTTTTTTTCATGGCTTATTTAAATGCACGGGTGTTGGTAATATTTAAGTGGATTAAACCAAGTACTTTACTGTTGTATGCATTTGTATACGTTTCATGGATGGGCTGTATTTATTACTGAACACGGAGTGTTTCACCAGAGATTGTAATATATACTGTATGGTGTACATGTACTTATTTATCATCATGTATGTATCTACTAAATAGCCACTCTATTTATTTCTGCTTTTTGTGGGGTAGCTTAATGGCTTCATTATGAGCCAATAGGGTTTTGTATATATCATGTTTATGACTTTTAATGGTTTTTAACTGGTTCTGTTTGTATGTATCTAATAAAATATTTTTTATTTTGTGGTGATCCCTGCTATGGTCTGTAGCTTTTTCTCTGTATCAAACTGTGTTCCAAATTATTATGCAAAAAGAGTTTAGGAGTGATAAGTTTAGAATTTTTTTGTTTGTCATTTACACTCATTGATGGTGATGTGTGTCAGGGCTCTTTATATCACTGAAAGCAATTGCAGATACCTGTGCAAATTAGTTTGGCAGGTGTGTCCAAATAAAGGCAAGACTACTTAAGAAGGCTGTTCCACATTATTAAGCAGCCTACATTTTTTGCCAAAATGGGAAAGAAAAAGGATGTGTCGGCTGCTGAGAAGCAACAAATTGTGGAGTATTTAGGTCAAGGCATGACTACAATCAACATTGCCAAGACACTTCATCATGATCATCGCACAATCAAGAAGTATGTAGCTGATTCCCAGCACACACGTGTGCGTGCTGATAAGGAAAAATTGAGGACTCTTTCCAACAGGCAATTGCGTCAGGTTAAAAGAGCAGCTGCAAAAATGCCTTGTCATAGCAGCAGACAAGTTTTTGAAGCTGCTGGTGCCTCCAACAAGATGCAGGGTCCTTCAGAGGTTTGCAGCTGTGCGTAAGCCATCCTGTCGACCACCTCTATCCACTGCACACAAGCAGAAACTGCTCCAGTGGGCCAAACGATACATGAAGACTGACTTCCAAACTGTTTTGTTCACCGATGAGTGCTGTGCAACGCTCAATGGTCCAGATGGATGGAGTGGAGGATGGCTGGTTGATGGACACCCCATGAAAACACGGCTAAGGCACCAACAAGGAGGAGGTGGAGTAATGTTTTGGGCTGGAATCATGGGGAGAGAGATTGTCGGCCCCTTTAGGATCCCTGAAGGGGTAAAGATAAACTCCATAATCTATGTGGAGTTTCTAAAACAGCACTTCCTGCCATGGTTCAAGAGGAAGAACCGTGCTTTCCGCAGCAAGATCATTTTCATGCATGATAATGCACCCTCTCATGCTGCAAATAACACATCTGCAGCTCTGGCTGCTATGGGCATAAAAGAGGACAAACTTATGGTGTGGCCACCATCTTCCCCTCACCTCAACCCCATTGAGAACCTCTGGAGCATCATCAAAAGGAGTGTCTATGATGGCGGGAGGCAGTTCACATCTAAGCAACAGCTCTGGGAGGGTATTCTGTCCACATGCAAAACAATTGAAGCACAAACCATCCAAAAACTGACAAATTCAATGGATGAGAGAGTTCAGAAGCTTCTTTCCAACAAGGGGTCCTATGTGCAAATGTAACATCACCTAGAATAAAGTTTTGACTTGAAAACTGTTTGATTTCATTTTGTAATAAGCTGATGCTTATAATTTCACAATTGACCATTTTTTTGTTCAAAATAAAAATAAAAAGGTTGAAAACTCTGCTGTGCATAATAATTTGGAATATGCATTTTGAGTGTTTCTTATTTTTAAAAATATATTGTTTTCATAGGCAGTTTGTTCAAAAACATTGCAATTATACTAGAATATTAGATGACTGGAAAATAACAATGACTGCAATTCATATAGGTAATTTAGAGAAAATATGAGGAAATATTTTTTGCATAATAATTTGGAACACAGTGTAGTCTTATCCTCTTTTTACTGACTGCAGGTGTATCTTTATTTATATTGTGTGGTACCCTCCCAGCTTCCTTGATTATATCCCTGGGATAAAGAATGTTAAAGCTGATGATTTGTCTCGAAGTTTCTCCCCAGCGGTTAATACTGAAAAGAAGGAATCTATTCTGCAGAAAGGGGTGGTGGCAGCATTAGGTTCTGAGGTGGAAAATAGCATTCTTAAAGCCCAGGATGCGGCACCAACTAACATTCCGTATGGAAAATTATTTGTGCCTAAAGCCTTGAGGAGAGCTTTGTTTACGGAATGTCAGGAGTCTCGTTTGGCGGGTCGTCCAGGGATTACCTAAACTAGAAAGTCGATCGGTCGGAGTTTCTGGTGGCCGGGGTGGCTAAGAGAAATTGTCAAGTGAGTGCGTCAGTGTACCGTGTGCGCTAGGTCTAAGGTTTCTCATGGTCTGGCTGCAGGGTTGCTTTGCCCTTTAGAGGTTCCTAGCTCTCCATGTACGCAATTTGCGATGGATTTTATCACCGATCTGCCGGTCTCTGAGGGTTTTTCTGTCATCTGGGCTGTTGTGGACCGGTTTAGTAAGATGTGTCATCTGGTCCCGTTCAATAAATTACCCTGCAACAAGACACTTGCCAGGGAATTTGTGAAAGAGATTGTCAGGCTCCATGGTGTTCCCACGGACATTGTCTCCGATAGGGGACCACAGTTTGTGGTTCGCTTTTGGCGTGCCTTTTGTGACAGACTTAAGGTTCATTTGTCATTTTCGTTGGGTTATCATCCGGAGTGCAGTGGACAGACCGAGAGGAAGAACCAAGACGTTGAGCATTTTTTGAGATGTTTTGTAGCAATCAGGAGATGTGGCCAGAAGATCTACCATTAGCTGAGTTTGCTCTCAATAATCATACGTCTTCTTCGGCTCGGTGTTCTCCTTTTTTTGTTGTTGTATAAGTATCCATCTTTTGGTCCTTTTTCTAGTATTGGGGCGGCGGTGCCTGAGGAGGAGAGTTTTTCTGGAAATTTGGAAAGGGTTTGGACCAGTGTGCACCATAATCTGAAACAGGCTAATAGGAGGTCTAAGAAATATTTTGACAAGAGAAGAAGGGAGGCGAGGTTTGTTGTTGGGGACATGGTTTAGTTGTCCTCTAGGAATCTGTGTTTGATGATCCCTTCTAAAAAGGTGGGGCCTAAGTTTGTCGGACCCTTCAGAGTGGTTCAGATTGTGAACTCAGCAGCGGTGAGATTAGACATTCCCTCCTCCTGGAAAATTAATTCAGTTTTTCATTTATCTTTGCTGAAGAAAGTTGACACGCCAGATAAGGTGGTTATGCTGTCTGCTCCTCCAATTGATGAGGACTGCAAGTTTGAGATTTCACGCATTCTTAATTCTAGGTGGCACAGAGGAGGGTTGCAGTATCTCATGTCCTGGAAGGGTTTCGGTCCCGAGGACAATTCCTGGGTGAAAGCTGTGGACGTCTTAGCCTCAAGGTTAAGGCTTTTCACAGGAGATTTCCGAATAAGGCCCGGCCTAGAGGACCCGGGGGATCCTCGTTAAAGGGGAGGTACTGTTAGAATCTGTTTAGTTTGTGGCTAGCCGCCATTTTCTTGTGGTGTTCTGGCTGTTGGTCTTTTTCCTCTGGTGCTTGGTTTGTCTTGGGTCAGGTGATAGTATCACTCTTTATTACTCAGCATCTGCCTCCCAGTCCTTGCTGGACAACAGTGTTAATTGGCTTGGGTTCTGGCTTGGTGCTTTGCTTTGCCTTCTGTGTGTGTAATTTGTGCAGTGCTGGGACCTCTGGTTCTGCTAGTCTTTGTTTTTGTATTCCGTTGGTTTCTGCAGCTTTCTCTGTGTTTTCTATTAGGAGGTGACCCGTTTTTGAGCCCAGTCCTTAGATCTTTCAGGGACCCCCATCTATAAGGTCTTCGCTTGAGATTAACCAAGGATTGTTGGTGGGTCTATTCACAAGGAATGGGTTGCCCACTCCATCATAGGGTATCAGCCTAGTCATAGTGCAGGGTCAGTTTTCCCCCTTCTACCCTTGTCCTGTGTTGCAGATCCATAACAATCACCCTCACATTGTGGCCTTGGTGGAGACGCACCTCACCAGGGATACCGCTCGGTGCATCCAGAAACCATGGGTACAATGGTTTATCCACACATTCCATACTGGCTACTCGAGAGGGGTTTCATTGTTGATACAGGATCCTGAGGGTTGTTTTGTTTTTGTATACGTACTGATTAATTCTATGAAATATCATATTGTGTGTTTATACCCCCCCAGGCTAATACATCATTTCTTAAGATGGCGATGACTTTCGCCCTAAATTATCCGGATGTCATCTGCATGGGAGACTTTAATTTGGTCATTGTTATTATTTATTATTATAGCACCATTTATTCCATGGCGCTTTACATGTGAGGAGGGGTATACATAATACATACAAGTATAGTAATCTTAAACAATACAAGTCACGACTGGTACAGGATGAGAGAGGACCCTGCCTGTGAGGGGTCACAATCTACAAGGAATGGGTGAGGATACAGTAGGCGAGGGTAGAGCTGGTTGTGCAGCAGGTTGGTGGATCGGTGGTTACTACAGGTTGTAGGCTTGTTGGAAGAGGTAGGTCTTTAGGTTCTTTTTGAAGATTTCCATGGTAGGCGAGAGCCTGATATGTTGTGGTAGAGAGTTCCAGAGTAGGGTGGATGCGAGGGAGAAGTCTTGTATGTGATTGTTGGAAGAGGAGATAAGAGGGGAGTACAGAAGGAGATCTTGTGAGGATCAGAGGTTTCGTGCAGGTAAGTACTGGGAGACGAGGTGACAGATGTATGGAGGACTCAGGTTGTGGATAGCTTTGTATGTCATGGTTAGGGTTTTGAACTGGAGTCTTTGGGCAATGGGGAGCCGGTGCAGGGATTGACAGAGGGGAGAGGCCGGGGAATAGTGGGGGGACAGGTGGATTAGTCGGGCAGCAGAGTTAAAATAGATTGGAGGGGTGCAAGAGTGTTAGAGGGGAGGCCACAGAGCAGGAGGTTGCAGTAGTCAAGGTGGGAGATGATGAGGGCATGGAATAGGGTTTTTGCAGATTCTTCGTTGAGGAATGTACGGATCCATGAAGTATTTTTGAGTTGAAGTCGGCAGGAAGTGGAAAGGGCTTGGATATGTGGTTTGAAAGAGAGATCAGTGTCAAGGATAACCCCAAGGCAGCGAGCTTGTGGGACTGAAGAGAGTGGACAGCCGTTTACTTTAATGGATAGGTCCGTTAGGGGGGTCACGTGAGATGGGGGAAAGATGATTAATTCTGTTTTGTCCATATTAAGTTTTAGAAATCTAGCGGAGAAGAATGAAATAGCAGACAGACATTGAGGGATTCTATTTAGTAGGGAGGTGATATCTGGTCCAGAGATGTAGATCTGTGTGTCATCAGCATAGAGGTGATACTGAAAGCCATGAGATTCTTTCAGTTATATGAGGCCGAAGGTGTAAATGGAGAAAATCAGGGGTCCTAGGACTGAACCTTGCGGGACTCCGACGCATGGGGGGCGGTGAGGAGGTGGTGTGCGAGTGGGAGACGCTGAATGTCCAGTCTGTTAGGTATGATGCAATCCAAGATAGGGCCAAGTCTGTGATACCAAGAGATGAGAGGGTCTGTAGTAATAGGGAATGGTCCACTGTGTCAAAGGCAGAGGACAGGTCCAGGAGGAGGAGAACAGAGTAGTGTCGCTTGGCCTTGGCGGCTAGTAGGTCATTGGTGACCTTAGTTAGGGCAGTTTCAGTGGAGTGGTGTGGCCGGAAACCAGATTGTAATCGGTCAAGGAGGGAGCAAGAAGAGAGGTGGGAGGACAGTTCAAGATGAACGTGTTGTTCCAGTAGTTTTGAGGCATAAGAGGGAAGTGATATAGGGCGATAGCTAGAGACAGAGGATGGGTCAAGAGAGGGCTTTTTGAGAATTGGTGTGATTGATGCATGTTTAAAGCTTGAGGGGAAAACACCAGTTGATAGTGACAGGTTGAAGAGGTGGGCTGGGTTGGGATGAAGATTGTGGTGAGGTTTGGGATGAAGTGGGATGGGATCAGGTCAAGTGCACAGGTAGTGAGATGTGATCTTGAGAGTGGAGAGTCGATCTTCTGTAATGGTGGGGAAGTTGGTTTTGGAGGAGGAGGGCAGGGCAGTTAGGAGGAAGGGCACTGGGGGTTGTTGACCAAGACTCTCTGATGTTATCAATCTTCTTGAAAAATGAGGCAAAGTCTTCAGCTGAGAAGAGTGGGGAGGGAGGAGGTGCTGGGGGGCAGAGGAGAGAATTGAAGGTGTTGAATAACTTTAGGGTTGTGAGACAGAAAGAATATGAGAGATGAGAAGTAGGTTTGTTTTGCTGCAGAGAGTGTGCCCTTGAAAGTAGTGAGGGACTGTTTGAATACGATAAAGTCCTCATTGGAGTGGTATCTTTTCCATCTCCGCTCAGCAGCCCTGGAAGCCCGCCTCAGTTCTTTGGTCAGACTGGTGTTCCAGGGCTGTCTGTTGATTTTGTGAGCTTTGGTATGTTTGAGAGGGGCAGCTGATTACAAAGCTACAGCTATTGTGTTGTTATATAGAGCGGCAGCGGCATCCGCATTGTGTAGGGAACTTATGTTTAAGAGGGAGGAGGGATTCAGACAATGAGTGTAGATTGAGGTGTTGAAGATTTCTGCAAGAGTGTGCAAGTTTTTGAGGTAGGGATTGTGGACCTGAGGAGGAGAGGGAATAGAATGTAAGTAGGTTGTGGTCGGAGATAGGTGAGTTAGAGAAGCTAGATAGGGAGCATAGGCGGGGGAAGATGAGGTCTGATGTGTGGCCATCTTTGTGAGTGGCTGCAGAAGACCATTGAGTGATGCCGAAGGAAGAAATGAGAGATAGAAGTTTAGTGGCAGCTGAGAGAGAAGTATCAATGGGGATGTTGGTCGCCCAAGATGATAGTGGGGATATCAGTAGAAAGGAAATGAAGTAGCCAGGTGGTGAAGTGGTCAAAGAAGGTGGTGGCTGGCCCTGGAGGGCGGTATATGACAGCTAGTTGGAGGGGGAGTAGATGCACACAGAGTGCACCTCAAAGAAAGGGAGGGTAACAGAAGGTGGCAGTGGGATTGGGGTGAAGGAGCAGTTATCTGACAGGGGAAAACCAACTCCTCCACCATACTTGCTGCTGGGGCGGGGGGTGTGGGAAAGGTGGAATCCACCATATGAGAGTGCAGCAGGAGAGGCTGTGTAAGAGGGGGTGAACCAGGTTTCGGTGATGGCGAGGAAGGAAAGTTTGTTAGTAATAAAAAGAACATGGATGAAGGAAAGTTTGTGTCAGGAACACCGCACTGCACTTGCTCACTGTGCCAGTGCGGGTGTCCTGAGTACAAAGACAGTACTCACAGATACCTGTGGAGCAGGGCAGCAGCGGTGACAATGCGTGCTTCAGCGTATCAGGACCTGAAGCACATTACTGCTGGGGGCGTGGCCTAAGCTCCACAGATCTAGGAGCTGCAGGGAAACTCCTAGAAAGGTAACTACGGGGCAATGTTACCAAGGGGCATAGACAGAGACAGAAACCAGACGAAGCCAGGGTCAAAGCACCAGATAGCAATACAGTACCACGGGGTTTAGACAGAAAGGATAGTCAGGACGTAGCAATAGGTCAGAAAACCAGAACGGGCAATAGACGGTACAATAGGGACAAACTGTAACGGAGTAACGATAGCCAAGCCAGGAGGTCAGAACCGGAGAAGACAGTAGTACGAAAGCGAGAGATGGAGTACAGAGTGAGGGAACAGGCCGGGTCATACACGGGAATCAAACAAGCAACGCAGAATACACGCACACCAGGGGTCAGACACACCAGAACAACAGTATAGCTGACAGAGAACCCTGGTAAAGAGTGAGTATAAATACCCCTCCCAGATCCAGAAAGAGGCAACGAACACTTAACCCTGTGAGTGCAGGGCAAGAACCCTGTTCAAACCATGACAGTACCCCCCTCTTAATGGGGGGCCACTGGACCCCCAGGCTTGTCTGGGTATCTGGTGTGGAAAGCCCGCACCAGACGATCGGCATGCACCGAACTGGCCGGAACCCATGACCGATCCTCCAGAGAGTACCCCTTCCAGTGTATCAGATACTGGAGTCTCCGGCGCACCCACCGGGAGTCCACAATGCGCCCTACTTCATACTCCAGCTGCCCCTCTACCAGCACTGGCGGAGCATTTGATGAGGGATCCTCTCTCACCGTCCCCACAGGCTTTAACAGGGACCTGTGGAAGACATTAGAAATTTTAAAGGAGGTGGGCAGCTGCAGTCGGTAGGCTACTGGGTTAACAACCTCCACAACTTTGTATGGGCCAATAAACTTGGGGCCCAGCTTTATAGAAGGTATCTTAAGCTTGATATTGCGGGTGGATAGCCACACCTTCTCCCCTACTGCAAATGCTGGACCTGGCCCCCTCCTCCTGTCAGCAAACCGCTTATAGTTTTCCTGGGCCTTGGAAATATTCCTCTGAACCTCCCTCCAAAGAATTCTAAGACGTTGTGTCACATCCTCAGCACCAGGACAACCTGAATCCATACGGGAAAACTCTCCAAAATGTGGGTTAAAGCCATAGTTGACCTGAAAAGGAGACTTCCCAGTAGACTGACTCACACGACCGTTGAATGCAAACTCTGCCATGGGCAATACCTCACACCAGTCCTCCTGCCTGGAAGAGGCCAAGCATCTCAGAATCTGCTCCAACGATTGGTTCGTGCGCTCCGTCTGTCCATTAGACTCTGGGTGGTAGGCAGAGGAGAAGGACAAAGAAATCCCCAGCTTTTTGCAAAAAGCCCTCCAGAACCTGGCTACAAACTGTACCCCTCTGTCTGACACCACATTCATAGGCACTCCATGTAACCTAATTATATGCTGCATAAATAGGTGGGCCAGGGTTTCAGCAGATGGTAACGCGGGGAGAGGTACAAAGTGAGCTTGTTTTGAAAACCTATCCACCACCACCCATATCACCGAGTTGCCCCTGGAAGGAGGAAGATTTGTGATAAAATCCATGGACAAATGTGTCCATGGTCTATCCGGAATTGGCAAAGGCACCAATTCCCCGGCCGGCCGGACCTGAGAACTTTTAGAACGAGCGCACACCCCACATGCAGTCACAAACTTTTTAATATCTGTTACCATAGAGGGCCACCAGAAATCCCTCGCAATTGCCCCCCGGGTAGCTGCAATCCCAGGATGAGCACTCAACACAGAATCATGAAATTCTTGCATAAGTCCGAGACGGAAACGTTCCGGTACAAACAATTTACCCGGGGGTTTACCACCAGGAGCCCGAGCCTGGGCCTCCAAAATCCCTCTCTGTAACTCAGATGAGATTTCGGCCACCACTACTCCTGGCTGAAGAATGGAGGAGGGAGGTTTTGGAGGGGACACCGAATCAAAGCTTCGGGATAAGGCATCAGCCTTGATGTTTTTAGATCCCGGGCAGAATGTGATGGTAAACTGAAAGCGAGAAAAAAAAAGTGCCCACCGAGCCTGTCTGGGGGTCAATCTCTTGGCAGACTCGATATAGGCCAAATTTTTGTGATCAGTGATGACTGTAATGGGATGAACAGACCCCTCCAGGAAATGCCTCCATTCTTCAAAAGCCAACTTTACCGCCAACAACTCTCTATTGCCGACATCGTAATTTCTCTCAGCAGAGGAAAATTTTTTAGAGAAGAAGGCGCAAGGCCTCAGGTTAGTAAGGGTAGGAGGACCCTGAGACAAAACTGCCCCCACCCCCACTTCCGAGGCGTCAACCTCCACGACAAAAGGTCTTGACGGGTCGGGTTGTACCAATACAGGGGCTGAAGAAAAGCACTTTTTTAATGTCATGAAAGAGTTTTTTGCAGCTACAGACCAATTTTTTACATCAGCTCCCTTGAGAGTGAGGTCCGTTAGAGGCTTTACCACCTGCGAAAAGCCCTTAATAAATTTCCTATAAAACTTGGCAAAGCCCAAAAATCGTTGCAAACCTTTCAAGTCATGAGGTTGCACCCATTCCGTAACAGCCTGGACTTTCTTAGGATCCATGCGGAACCCCTCTCCTGACACAATCAACCCCAGAAAGGATACTTCTTGCATGAAAAATGAGCATTTTTCCAGCTTGGCATACAAATGATTCTCCCTCAGTCTCATGAGAACCATCCGCAAATGGTGCAAGTGAGATTGACTGTCCACCGAGTACACCAGAATGTCATCCAAATAGATAACCACAAAACGACTGATTAAATCAGAGAAAATTACATTAATAAAATTCTGAAAAACAGCAGGAGCGTTGGTGAGACCAAAGGGCATAACCAAGTTTTCGAACAGCCCTTCAGTCGTCAGGAATGCTGTTTACCATTCGTCCCCTTCATGGACTCTTATAAGGTTATATGCCCCACGTAAATCCAGTTTAGAGAACCACTTGGTCCCGGTGAGTTGGTTACATAGATCAGGAATTAGGGGGAGAGGGTATGTATTTTTCACAGTAATTTTGTTTAATTCCCGAAAGTCGAGGAACGGCCGCAAACCACCATCTTTTTTCTTAACAAAAAAGAAGCCCGCTGCCACAGGTGAAACAGAAGGCCTAATATGCCCTTTGCGGAGACTCTCAGTAATGTACTCCTTCATGGCTAGACGTTCGGGCCCGGACAAATTGAACAGGCGAGCCTTGGGTAACTTGGCTCCAGGGACTAGATTAATGGCACAATCAGAGGGTCTATGTGGTGGTAGCGCCTCAGCCTCACTTTCAGAAAATACGTCTTGAAAATCTTTCAGGCACTCCGGAATACCTTCCAGATCGACAGACGACACTGACAGATTTTACTGGGGTGACAAGGGTTGTCAAGTTACAACATAGACCATTAGCCATACAACCCCACTGAATGATCTCCCCTGTGACCCAGTCAATAGTAGGATTGTGACGTTGAAGCTAAGGCATACCCAGTATCAGTCCAGCCGGCAGATTATTTATGACAAAACATCTTAATTTTTCCACATGAGTGGAACCCACTTTCAGAGAAAAGGTATCAGTCATGAAACAAATTCCCTCCTGGGTGATAGGAGAAGAATCAATTGCCACGATTTTAACAGGATCTTTTAACCTGACTGTCCCTATCTTATGAAAAGTCACAACTTTGGCATCGATCAGATTAATAGAAGAACCACAGTCAACAAAGGCAGTAGTCTCAACCGGACCGCCTGTAAGTTCCAGTTCCACCGGAAACAGAATTTTAGTAAGCGAGTAAAAGGGTACCTGGGAGTCTGGGCAACCTCCTCGATTGTTACCCAGACTCAGTCGTTTTCCTGACGGCTTCACTGAAGAAGGGCAAGAAGGACAGTTCCTTCTCCAATGTCCAGCGGATCCACAGTAAAAGCACAATTGGTTGTTTCTTCGGTGTCGCCTCTCTTTTTCCTCCAATGACATGGCACCAACCTCCATGGGCTCAGGACTAGATGCAGAGTCTCTCAGATTGGAGAATAAAGGGGTCTCCTGCAGCATGACCCCTCTTGCCCGCAGCCTACGGTCCATGCGGACAGCCTGGATCATAGCGTCCTCCAAAGAATCCGGTGGAGGATGAAGGGCTAGGGCATCTTTCAAACGTTCGGACAGGCCTCTACAGAACAAACCCCGGAGGGCAGCGTCATCCCAGGAGACCTCCGCTGCCCAGCGTCTGAACTCAGAGCAGAACCATTCAGCAGAGTTCCTTCCCTGTGTCACACTCATCACCATATCCTCTGCCAGACGCACTCTATCAGGCTCATCATAAATGTGCCCCAGAGCCTCAAAGAACAAATTCACAGACATGCGTTCAGGAGCAGAGGAAGAGAGAGAGAAAGCCCATGCCTATGGAGCCCCCCGAAGTAGGGAAATGATGACACCCACCCTTTGGAACTCATCCCCGGAAGAGCGGGGCCTCAGAGAAAAAAAAAGCTTGCATCCTTCTCTGAAAGACCTGAACTCCTTTTTATCCCCTGAGAAAAGGTCTGGCAATTTGACCGGAGATTCTGGGAATGCCAATGACACATCTCTATCCCCAGCACAAGAATCCCCTGTAGAGGCAGCCCCCTGTACCGTATCCACCAACTGTTGCTGGGTCTGGGCCATCATGCGCTGTTCCACATTAAGTTTGTGGAACATTTGGGTCAGGTGCTTGACCTGATCAGCCAAGGCTTGTATGGGATCCATGGGGATAACACACTTTTTTTTTTTTTCTCAGAGGGGGAAAAAAAAAACTGAAATGTTCAGCTATAATGTCAGGAACACCGCACTGCACTTGCTCACTGTGCCAGTGCGGGTGTCCTGAGTACAAAGACAGTACTCACAGATACCTGTGGAGCAGGGCAGCAGCGGTGACGATGCGTGCTTCAGAGTATCAGGACCTGAAGCACATGACTGCTGGGGGCGTGGCCTAAGCTCCACAGATCTAGGAGCTGCAGGGAAACTCCTAGAAAGGTAACTACGGGGCAATGTTACCAAGGGGCATAGACAGAGACAGAAACCAGATGAAGCCAGGGTCAAAGCACCAGATAGCAATACAGTACCACGGGGTTTAGACAGAAAGGATAGTCAGGACGTAGCAATAGGTCAGAAAACCAGAACGGGCAATAGACGGTACAATAGGGACAAACTGTAACGGAGCAACGATAGCCAAGCCAGGAGGTCAGAACCGGAGAAGACAGTAGTACGAAAGCGAGAGATGGAGTACAGAGTGAGGGAACAGGCCGGGTCATACACGGGAATCAAACAAGCAACACAGAATACACGCACACCAGGGGTCAGACACACCAGAACAACAGTATAGCTGACAGAGAACCCTGGTAAAGAGTGAGTATAAATACCCCTCCCAGATCCAGAAAGAGGCCACGAACACTTAACCCTGTGAGTGCAGTGCAAGAACCCTGTTCAAACCATGACAGTTTGTTGCAGACAGAGCGAGCGTTCCACAGAGCTCCTGTTAGTGGGATTAGGGAAGCTGGGGCCAGGCGAATGTGTATAAGATTGGCGTGGTTACGGGAAGTTGTGATTGGGCATGGATGAGAGGTAGAAATGACTGTGCAAATGTGGTGAGGAGCACCAGGATTTGGAGAGATATCGCCGGCAGTGAGGAGGAGCAGAGAGAGTGTTAGCAGGTGGGAGCAGGAGGGGACTGTCTGTGTTTGGAGACAGGATTGTTGAGAAACAGATCTGAGCAAGAGGTGAGATGAATTGGAAGGATTGAAAAAGAGATGAACAGTTCCTTGCTTGGTGTAGGGATTAGTGGGGTTATCAGAAAGTGAAGGATTATAGGGGTCAGTGTTATGAATGGGTCACCGAGGAGAAAAAAACAAAACAAGCTAAGTCACAGAAAACCAGAGAGGTTGGTAACTATGCAGATTGCAGATCCATGATCCTAACCACACAACTAGCAGCAGCCGTGGAGCGTACCTACGATGGTCCTAGATGCTTCGTCACAGCCGGAGGACTAAATAAGCCTAAAGCAAGAAAAGGGGAAAACTAACTGCCCCAGAGCAGACCCCAAAGGAAAGACAGCCCCCTCACATGTATTGACGGTGAAACAAGATGAATGCACAAACACAGGCAGGAAAATAGGCTGAGCAAACGATGGGGCCCAAACTAACTAGAAAGGACAGGAAAGAAAAGACACTGTCTGCAATCTGCAAAAAACCCTACAAAAATAATGTCCAACACTTCTGATAGCAAAATTAACCCTGAAGTCACTAGACTTCTCCCAGTATATCAGCACTCTGAAATATTCTGAGACAGAGCAAAAAGAGGTCAATCTAATAAGGGACAAAAAGCAAATTGGCAAATACAGATAAATAAGAGTGGAAATTCAGCACAGCCCCAGCCGGGGCTGGCTGACCACACAAAAAACTGAATAGATCAACAAAATCAAGTGTGAACATTAGCAGAAAAACTTAGCTTGAGATGACAGGAACAGAGCTGAAAACCAAGACCTGACAAGCCAGAAGGAATCACCAGCACCAGAATAGGGCGTCGGCTGTCTTAAATCCAGTCTGAGATTCCTGAGGTCCAATAGTCATCCTCATTATCAGGTGACAGATCTCTACTGATTAAATCAGCCTCACTACCTCCTGTTACCACCAGTGGGAGCCTGGAAGGAGAACTCACAACTGGTGGACCAGAGAATGAACTCACAATAGTACCCCCCCTTGAGGAGGGGTCGCCGAACCCTCATCCACGCCACCAGGCCGATCAGGATGGGCCCAGTGAAAAGCACGAACCAATTTATTGGCATAAATATCAGAGGCAGAGACCCAAGAATTATCCTCCTGGCCATAACCCTTCCATTTGACCAAATACTGGAGTCTCCGTCTAACCAAATGAGAATCCAATATTTTCTCTACCTCATATTACACATTGCCTTCAACCAACACAGGGTCAGGAGGTGCTGCCATAGGAACCACTGTCTCAACAAACATCTTCAACAGAGATTTGTGAAATACGTTATGGATCTTGAACGTAACTGGAAGAGCCAATCGAAACGAAACAGGATTAAGAATCTCCAAAATCTTATAAGGTCCAATAAATCTTGGCTTAAATTTTGGAGATGCAACCTTCATAGAAATATTCTTAGACAACAACCAAACCATATCACCCACTTTAAACCGGGGACCAATGGTCCTATGCCGGTTGGAAATTGCTGGGCCTTTTCCTGAGAGAGTGACAACTTATCCACCACTTTGTCCCATATCTGCTGCATTCTCTCAACCACAGTGCCCACACCTGGGCAGGACGAAGATTCCACTTGCCCTGAAGAGAATCGAGGATGAAACCCAAAATTACAGAAAGAGGGCGACATCAAAGTGGCAGAACTAGCTCTATTGTTCAGCGCGAATTCGGCCAAGGGCAAAAATGAGACCCAATCATCCCGATCAGCAGATATAAAACATCTCAAATAAGACTCCAAGGTCTGGTTTGTTCTCTCAGTCTGTCCATTGGTCTGGGGATGAAACGCGGAGGAGAAGGATAACTGAATTCCCAGATTAGAACAAAAGGCTTTCCAGAATCTGGAAACAAACTGGACTCCTCTGTCAGACACAATGTTCTCAGGAATCCCATGTAACCGAACCACCTGTTGTAAAAACAAGGGCACCAACTCAGCGGAAGATGGCAATTTTGGGAGTGGTACAAGATGGACCATCTTCGAAAATCTTTCACAAATCACCCAGATAACAGTCATTCTCTGAGAGACAGGAAGATCAGAAATAAAATCCATTGAGATATGGGTCCATGGCCTCTTGGGCACCGGCAGGGGCATCAGCAACCCACTAGAACGAGAACAGGGTTTAGACCGAGAACAAGTCCCACAGGACTGTACAAAATTCCTGACGTCACGAGATAAGGCAGGCCACCAAAAAGACTGACTCACCAAATCTCTGGTACCAAAAATACCTGGATGACCAGCCAATGCGGAGCAATGAATTTCAGAGATCACTCTCTTTCTCCACTGGTCAGGAACATAAATTTTCCTATAGGGCAACGCTCAGGTTTATCCTCCTGAAATTCCTCCAGGGCGCGTCTCAAATCGGGCGAAATGGCAGAAAGAACTACCCCCTCACCTAGGATGGTAGTAGGCTCGGTCACATTAAGAGAATCGGCAAAGAAACTCCTAGAAAGGGTGTCTGCCTTAACATTCTTAGTGCCCGGAAGAAAAGAGACCACAAAATTAAAACGCTTGAAAAACAAGGCCCATCTAGCCTGTCTAGGATTCAAGCGTTTGGCCGACTCCAGATAAGTCAAATTCTTGTGATTGGTGAGGACCACAACTTGATGTCTAGCTCCCTCCAACCAATGTCTCCACTCCTCAAATGCCCATTTCATGGCCAACAATTCCTGATTCCCCACGTCATAGTTGCGTTCAGATGGGGAGAACTTTCGAGAAAAGAAGGCACAGGGATTTATCTTAGAAGTCACAGGGTCTTTTTGGGACAAAACAGCTCCTGCACCAATCTCAGAAGCATCTACCTCCACCTGAAATGGAAGTGAGACATCAGGTTGCCGTAAAACTGGAGCTGAAGTAAATCTCTGCTTAAGCTCCTGAAATGCTGAGACAGCCTCAGGAGACCAATTCAGCACATCAGCAGCCTTCTTGGTCAGATCAGTCAGTGGTTTGACAATACCAGAAAATTACCTATAAATTTACAGTAGAAATTAGCAAAACCCAAAAACTTCTGGAGGGACTTCAAAGAAGTAGGCTGAACCCAATCATAAATGGCCTGTACCTTGGCCGGGTCCATTTCAATAGTCGATGGAGACAAGATAAATCCCAAAAATGAAATCCTCTGTACACCAAAGAGGCATTTCGATCCCTTAACAAACAGGGAATTCTCCCTCAAAATCCGGAACACAGTCCGGACGGGTTCCACATGAGAATCCCAATCACTAGAAAAGATCAAAATATCATCCAGATAGATGATCAAAAACTTCTCTACAAAGTCACGGAAAATATCATTCATAAAGGACTGGAAGACAGAAGGGGCATTAGTGAGCCCAAAAGGCATCACCAGGTACTCAAAATGTCCCTCCGGAGTATTAAACGCCGTCTTCCATTCATCCCCGTGCTTGATGCAAATAAGATTATACGCCCCCCTGAGGTCAAGCTTAGTAAACCAGCAGGCACTCTTAACTCTGGAGAATAAATCAGACATCAGAGGTAACGGGTACTGATATTTAACCGTCATCTTGTTAATGGAACGATAATCAATACACGGTCTTAATGAACCATATTTCTTGGCCACAAAAAAACCCCCAGCACCTAAAGGTGACGAGGATGGTTTAATATGACCCTTCTCCAACGACTCCTTAATATAGGATCGCATAGCATCATGTTCGGGTACTGATAAGTTGAAAAGCCGACCCTTGGGAAATTTACACCCAGGCATAAACTCAATTGCACAGTCATAACTCGTATTTAGTGAGAGCAAGTCTGCGTCTTTGCCTCCTCATAGATCAGAAAAATCGGCTAGATAATCAGGAATATCATGAGACTGAGGAGAGGTGGTGAAAACAGGAGCATCCCTAAGAACACACTGACAACCCCAACTCACCACAGACCCAGATTTCCAATCCAAAACTGGATTATGAGTTTGCAACCAAGGAAAACCCAGAACAATAGTATAATGCAAATTATGCAGCACCAAAAATTTACAATTTTCTTGGTGGTCTGGGGCAACTCGCATTGTCACCTGGGTCCAAAACTGAGGTTTATTTTCCACCAAAGGAGTAGCATCAATACCCCTCAAAGGAATAGGCGTCCGCAGAGGCGTCATGGAAAAACCACAACGTTTTACAAAGTCCAAATCCATCAGATTCAACCCTGCTCCTGAATCCACAAAAGCCTTCGTGGAAAACGTGGATAAGGAGCAGATCAGAGTAATTGCCAAAAGAAACTTAGGTTGTACACTGCCCACAGCAAATGTGTGTGCAAAACGTTTCTCTCGTTTAGGGCAGACAGAAATAGTATGAGAGATGTCTCCACAGAAAAAAACACAGCTTATTACGCCTTTTAAACTCCTGACATTGCACCCTAGACAAAACCCCATCACATTGCATAGGTTCTGACGT
Organism: Dendrobates tinctorius; assembly: GCF_039654945.1. Lineage (NCBI taxonomy): Eukaryota > Metazoa > Chordata > Amphibia > Anura > Dendrobatidae > Dendrobates > Dendrobates tinctorius. The sequence goes on along the minus strand of NW_027361880.1, from coordinate 7,502,561 downwards.
TTGTTCAAAAGGTGGCAGTGCCTCCCGTGTAGTTTTACGTTCACGTAAAAGCCGATCAACTTGAATGGCTAATGACATAGAGCCATCCAGACCAGAGGGAACAGGAAATCCCACCATTACATCTTTTATGGTCTCTGATAAACCCTTCCGAAAGAGAGCTGCCAATGCACTATCATTCCATGTAGTAAGGACCGCCCACTTTTGGAATTTTTGACAGTATAACTGCAGAATCCTGACCCTGGTTTAATGCCAACAGGGTTCTCTCAGCTTGATCAACAGCATTAGGTTCATCATACAACAACCCCAAGGCTTGAAAAAATGCATCCACATTAGTCAGAATAGGATTTTCAGGTGTCAGAGAAAAAGCCCAATCCTGGGGATCGCCGCGCAGCAAGGAGATGACAATTTTAACCTGCTGCACAGAGCTCCCCTATGAGTTAGGCTTCAAGGCCAGAAATAATTTACAATTATTCTTAAAATTCAGAAATTTAGACCGATCCCCAGAAAACACATCAGGAGTAGGGATCTTAGGTTCAGCAGCATGTGACTGAGGTAGGTGGAAATTCCCTGCACTTCAGCAGCAAGTTGCTCCACACGATCAGACAATTGCTTCATCTCCACTAGGAAAAAAAAAAATCCTCCTACGGCCCCAGAAAAAAAAGAGGACAAAATATAAAAAAGAAGAAAATTCTGACAATTTTTTTTTTTTAACAACTTTTTCCTGCTTTTGAGTACCCTAGAATCTGCGGTATGGCTGGTGATTCTGTTATGAATGGGTCACGGAGGAGAAAAAAACAAAACAAGCTGAGTCACAGAAAACCAGAGAGGTTGGTAACTATGCAGATTGCAGATCCCTGATCCTAACCACACAACTAGCAGCAGCCGTGGAGCGTACCTACGATGGTCCTAGATGCTTTGTCACAGCCGGAGGACTAAATAAGCCTAAAGCAAGAAAAGGGGAAAACTAACTGCCCCAGAGCAGACTCCAAAGGAAAGACAGCCCCCTCACATGTATTGATGGTGGAACAAGATGAAAGCACAAACACAGGCAGGAAAATAGGCTAAGCAAACGATGGGGCCCAAACTAACTAGAAAGGACAGGAAAGGAAAGACACTGTCTGCGATCTGCAAAAAACCCTACAAAAATAATGTCCAACACTTCTGATAGCAAAATTAACCCTGAAGTCACTAGACTTCTCCCACTATATCAGCACTCTGAAATATTCTGAGACAGAGCAAAAAGAGGCCAATCTAATAAGGGACAAAAAGCAAATTGGCAAATACAGATAAATAAGAGTGGAAATTCAGCACAGCCCCAGCCGGGGCTGGCTGACCACACAAAAAACTGAATAGACCAACAAAATCAAGTGTGAACATTAGCAGAAAAACTTAGCTTGAGATGACTGGAACAGAGCTGAAAACCAAGACTTGACAAGCCAGAAGGAATCACCAGCACCAGAATAGGGCGTCGGCTGTCTTAAATCCAGTCAGATTCCTGCGGTCCAATCGTCATCCTCATTATCAGGTGGCAGATCTCAACTGATTAAATCAGCCTCACTACCTCCTGTTACCACCAGAGGGAGCCTGGAAGGAGAACTCACAACTGGTGGACCAGAGAATGAACTCACAACAGGTCAGAGTGGAAACAAACAAACATTGTTTACAGTGACTCTTTCCAGTTACCTTCTGTTCCAATTCTGGATTAATTCATATATTCATATCATCTCACACTTTTAAGATACACACTTCTAGGATACACACTGCAGACTAAAGTCTTGGCAGACTTGTGCTATGCAATATATTTGCTACAAAGTGCATTCAGGTGTGAAGCAGAGAGGAGTGGTCTGTGCTAAATTTGGTCAGACAATTAAGAGTGGACCAGATGCATATGATCAAGCCAGAGTAAACAAGGTCATAAATAACACTGGGGTAAAGCAGGGGGTTAGTTGAAAGACATACAGTTGTGGCCTAAAGTATTGACACCCCTGCAATTTTGTCAGATAATACTCAGTTTCTTACTGAAAATGATTGCAAACACAAATTGTTTGGTATTATCTTCATTTAATTTGTCTTAAATGAAAAAAACACGAAAAGAATTGTCCTAAAGCCAAATTGGATATAATTCCACACCAAACATAAAAAAGAGGGTGGACAAAAGTATTGGCACTGTTTGAAAAATCATGTGCTCCTTCTCTAATTTGTGTAATTAACAGCACCTGTAACTTACCTGTGGCACCTAACAGGTGTTGGCAATAACTAAATCACACTTGCAGCCAGTTCACATGGATTAAAGTTGACTCAACCTCTGTCCTGTGTCCTTGTGTGTACCACATTTAGCATGGAGAAAAGAAAGAAGACAAAAGAACTGTCTGAGGACTTGAGAAACCAAATTGTGAGGAAGCATGAGCAATCTCAAGGCTACAAGTCCATCTCCAAAGACCTGAATGTTCCTGTGTCTACCGTGCGCAGTGTCATCAAGAAGTTTAAAGCCCATGGCACTGTGGCTAACCTCCCTAGATGTGGACAGAAAAGAAAAATTGACAAGAGATTCCAACACAAGATTGTGCGGATGTTGGATAAAGAACCTTGACTAACATCCAAACAAGTTCAAGCTCCCCTGCAGTCCAAGGGTACAACAGTGTCAACCCGTACTATCCGTCAGCATCTGAATCAAAAGGGACTGTATGGTAGGAGACCCAGGAAGACCCCACTTCTTACCCCGAGACATAAAAAAGCCAGGCTGGAGTTTGCCAAAACTTACCTGAAAAAGCCTAAAACGTTTTGAAAGAATGTTCAAAAGTAGAGCTTTTTGGGCAAAGGCATCAACATAGAGTTTACAGGAGAAAAAAAAAAGAGGCATTCAAAGAAAAGAACACGGTCCCTACAGTCAAACATGGCAGAGGTTCCCTGATGTTTTGGGGTTGCTTTGCTGCCTCTGGCACTGGACTGCTTGACTGTGTGCATGGCATTATGAAGTCTGAAGACTACCAACAAATTCTGCAGCATAATGTAGGGCCCAGTGTGAGAAAGCTGGGTTTCCCTCAGAGGTCATGGGTCTTCCAGCAGGACAATAACCCAAAACACACTTCAAAGAGCAGTAGAAAATGGTTTGAGAGAAAGCACTGGAGACTTCTAAGGTGGCCAGCAATGAGTCCATACCAGAATCCCATAGAACATCTGTGGAGAGATCTAAAAATGGCAGTTTGGAGAAGGCACCCTTCTAATATCAGGGACCTGGAGCAATTTGCCAAAGAAGAATGGTCTAAAATTCCAGCAGAGCATTGTAAGAAACTCATTGATGGTTACCGGAAGCGGTTGGTCGCAGTTATTTTGGCTAAAGGTTGTGCAACCAAGTATTAGGCTGAGGGTGCCAATACTTTTGTCTGGCCCATTTTTGGAGTTTTGTGTGAAATGATCAATGTTTTGCTTTTTGCTTCATTCTCTTTTGTGTTTTTTCATTTAAGACAAATTAAATGAAGATAATAATACCAAAGAATTTGTGTTTGCAATCATTTTCAGGAAGAAACTGAGTATTATCTGACAAAATTGCAGGGGTATCAATAATTTTGGCCACAACTGTACCAAGTGAATATTAGAAGCAGAGGTAGGAAGTCTGTATGGAAATCTGGGTGACGTACCAAGTGATTATTGGAAGCAGAGGTAAGAAGTCTGTATGGAAAGCTGTGTGACGTACCAACTGAATATTAGAAGCAGAATAGAGTCATGAATTCATTAGAGTCATGAATAATCGTCTTGATAGACTGAGATTGGGTGATGGGATGCCTTGGGAGACTCCCTCTCCGGCTCCATCCCAACTGTCACAGTTCATGGAGGGTAGTGGATGGTTGGATTTGTGGAGGATGCATCACTCATCCACTAGGCGCTCTGACGCATAGATTATATATTCGGATCCAGTGGTTTGGCGATGTGGGTGGATAATATAGAACATGGCAGTAGGGGGGTCTCAGATCATAGCCCAGTTATTCTTAAACTTAAATATTGGCAACTAAATAATGGGATAGTCTGGAAGCTGAACCCTTTCTGGCTGAAATTAATAGGATCTCCAGATAGAACGACCGATCAGTTGCATTGCTTCATCTCGTCCCACCCAGAACCTCAGAATATCAACTTATCTTGGGATACCCTTAAGGCATATCTAAGGGGTTGTTTATCCTCTACGATCTCTTATATCAAACGGGTAACCTCGAGGGAGGATGAGGAGATGGAGCGACGATTGAAAGATTCGGAGGCTGCATACATATCTAATCAGACTAACGGCAATAGAGTCGAGTGGCTAAGTACTTAAAGGTTGTACACCCAATATATAGACAGTAAGTCTAAATGCAAATTATTCTTTACCCATCAGTCCTATTTTGAATTGGGAAATCAGGCAAGTACATTTTTGGCTTATCTGGTGCGCCAACACAATACCTCTAACGCAATACTACAGACTCGTAACCGGATGGTTCATTGGTGTCCTCAACTGAAGAAATATTTGGCTGCTTTCATGATTACTACAGGTAAATTATATAAATCTAAAAGTGGCTCTGATAATTTGGAATGTTTAGACTTCCTATTAGACATAACATTTCCTACACTGAGTCTTGCCCAGCGGGCCTTTATGGACGCTGAGTTTACTTTGGAGGAGATAGAGAATGCCCTTGCGGACATGGGAAGGCTCCTGGGCCGGATGGGTTTCCCATTTAATTATACAGGAAATATTGGGATATATTGGCACCACTTCTGTTAAGGGTATTTCGGGGAATTGGGGGGGGAGAATCTATGCCAGAATCCTTCGACGAGGCAATTATTATTGTACTCAGGAAGGACCCTTTGGAATAGTAACGTAGTAACATAGTTTTGAAGGCTGAAGGAAGACCTTATGTCCATCTGGTTCAGCCTATTTTTAGTGCCGCTGTTCTGCATTGTTGATCCTGGGGAAGGCAAAAAAAACCCACAGAGTAGAAGCCAATTTTCTCCATAGGGAAAAAATTCCTTCCCCTAAGCTGGGTCAACCATCTACCTATATTATGTTATTCGTAACCTTCTATACTGTTACTCACAAGAAAAGCATCCATTCCTTTCTTAAATTCATTCAGTGAGTTGGCCATCACCACTTCCTCAGGAAGAGAATTCCAGAGCCTCACTGCTCTTACCGTGAAGAACCCTCTTCTATGCTGGTGCAGAAATTGTCTTTCCTCCAAACGAAGAGAATGCCCCCTTGTTCTGGTCACAGTCCTTGGTACAAACAGTTCATTGGAGAGATCTCTCTATTGCCCTCTGATATACTTGTACATATATATTAGGTCTCCCCTAAGTCTTCTCTTTTCTAGAGTAAATAAACCTAATTTTGACAACCTTTCTGGGTATTATAGTGAACCAACTCCATTTATCATTTTAGTAGCCCGCCTTTGAACCCTTTCATGTTCAGTAATGTCTTTCTTGAGCACCGGCGTCCAAAATTGCACACAATACGCCAAATGTGGTCTGACGAGTGATTTGTACAAAGGGAGAATTATGTTTTCATCTCGTGTCCCCAGACCTCTTCTAATGCATCCCATGCCCCTATTTACTTTGGTGCCAGCTGACACTGGAGACTCCAATTTAGCTTCTTATTGACTAAGATGCCTAAGTCTTTTTCCATGTCTGATTTCCCCAGCAGTTTCCCATTTAGTAAGTAATTGTAGCATCTGTTTCTCCTTCCCATGTGCATAACCTTACACTTATCTGTGTTAAACCTCATTTGCCATTTTTCAGCCCAATTCTCCAATTTACTCAAATCTGTCTGTAGTTGCAAACTGTCCTCCTTTGTGTTAACTACCTTACATAGTTTTGTATCATCTGCAAATACTGATATTTTACTATGTAAGCCATCCACTAGATCATTAATATATTAAATAGTAGGGGGCCCAATACAGAACCCTGTGGTACCCCACTAGTAACCCTGGCCCAATCTGAGTATGCACCATTAATAACCACTCTTTGTTTTCTATCACTAAGCCAGCTACCTACCCATCTACACACATTTTCCCGTAGCCCAAGCTTTCTCATCTTACTTACCAATCTTTTATGTGGGACAGTGTCAAATGCTTTAGAGAAGTCGAGATAAATGACATCCAATGATTCTCCTTGGTCCATTTGAGAGCTTACATCCTCATAGAAGCTGATCAGGTTAGTTTGACAGGAGCGATCCTTCATAAATCCATGTTGATATGGAGTTAAACATTTATTAACATTGAGATATTCAATAATGGTATCCCTTAGAAACCCTTCAAAAGTTTTACCCACAACAGATGTTAAGCTTACCGGCCTATAGTTTCCAGGTTCCCTTTTACACACCTTTTTGAATATTGGTACCACATTTGCTTGCCGCCAATCAAAAGGAACAGACCCTGTTCTATAGAGTCTTTAAATATAAGGAATAGAGGCCTGTCTATCACATTACTTAACTCCCTTAATACCCGAGGGTGAATGCCATCAGGGCCTGGTGATTTGTCAATTTTAATCTTACTAAGGCAGTTCTGCACTTCTTCCTGGGTTAGACAGGTAATACTTAATAGGGAGTTTACATTATCTCTCTGCATTTCCCCTGGCAAATCCTTTTCCTGTGTGAACACTGTTGAGAAAAAAGTATTTAAAACATTTGCTTTTCCCACATCGCTCTCTATGATTTCACCCTCATTGTTCTTTAAAGGGCCGACACCATCAATTTTAATCTTTTTACTGTTTATATATTTAAAGAATACTGTAGTTTGGGGTTGTTTTACTTTCCTTAGCAATGAGTCTCTCAGTTTCCACTTTTGCTAAATGTATTTGTTTTTTTTTACACATTTTATTTTTTTCTCTATAACTTTTTAATGCTTCTTCATTGCCTTCTTGCTTTAGCTTCTTAAATGCCTTGTTCTTGTTATTTATTGCCCCTTTTTACATCCTTATTTAGTCACTTTGGTGTTCTCCTGTTCCTAGCCCTTTTATTTCTGTACGGTATGGCTAGCTCGCAGTGGGTGTGTAAAACTGATTTAAATATTTCCCATTCATTTTCTGTGCTCCTATTTTTGAGGACATTGTCCCAATCAATTCGGCGAAGGTCCTCTCTAAGCTGATCAAACTTTGCTTTCCTGAAATTCAGCGTTTTTGTAGCCCCCTTCCAGGGCACCTTACTGAAGGACAAGTGGAATTGTATTATATTGTGGTCACTGTTCCCTAGGTGCCCATCGACTCGTACTTCTGTTATTCTATCTGGCCTGTTGCTTAAAATTAAGTCCAGAAGGGCTGTCCCTCTAGTTGGGCCCTGCACAAGTTGTGACAGATAATTATCCTTGGTCACTGACAGAAATTGGTTTCCTTTCTGAGATACGCAGGTTTCAGTTTCCAAGTCTATATCGGGGTAGTTGAAGTCCCCCATAATAATCACCTCATTATGATTTGCTGCTTTGTCTATTTGTTTCAATAATACATTTTCAGTGGTTTCGGTTACATTTGGTGGCTTATAACAAACCCCTATGAGGATTTTATTACTTTTCCCTCCTTGTATCTCCACCCATAGAGACTCCACCTCTTCATTTCCCTCTTGTATATCTTCTCCTAGTGTGGGCTTTAAAGTGGACTTTATATATAGACAGACTCCACCCCCTTTCCTTTTTTTACGATCCCTCCTAAACAAATCATATCTTTGCAAGTTAGCCGCCCAGTCATAGCTGTTGTCTAACCATGTCTCAGTTATTCCTACTATGTCGTATTTTTGCTCATACATTACCAACTCCAGATCTTCAATCTTATTGGTCAGGCTTCTTGCGTTGGTCAGCATGCAGGAAAGAAGTTTTGTTTCCTTTTTCTTAGCTTCCTTCTGAGCACCCTGTCTTGGGTCCTCTTTACCACATCTAGTATCCTTGATTAGTTTGTTCTTCTGCTGCATTTTCTTGTCTGCTGTTTTTCTTCCCATCCCCTCTTCTAGTTTAAAGCCCTCCTGATGAGTGTGGCAAGTCTTCTGGCGAATGTGTGTTTCCCAGGTTTTGTGAGGTGTATCCCATCTCTTGCGAGAAGTCCATCGTAGAGGTAATTCACGCCATGGTCCAAGAATCCAAATCCTTGCTGCCTGCACCACCGTCGGAGCCAGTTGTTCACCTCTAGTATCCTATTCCAGCTTCTGATGCCATGACTATCGACTGGGAGGATTGATGAGAAAACAACCTGTACGTTCCGTTCCTTTATTTTCTTCCCCAGAATTTCAAAGTCTTCGCAGATAGTTGGTAGGTCATTTCTTGCTGTGTCGTGTTTGTGCCTACATGTATCAGTAGGAAAGGGTAGTCGTCCTTGGATTTGAGGATAGTTGGTATCCTGTTGGCCACATCCTTGATTTTTGCTCCTGGGAGGCAGCATACTTCTCGTGCGGTTATGTCCGGCCTGCAGATAGTTGCCTCCGTGCCTCTTAGTAGTGAGTCGCCCATAACTACCACTCTTCTTTTCTTTCCGGACGCAGTGCTTGTTGCTCGTGAGTGTTGTTGAGTGTCATTTGTTTCCGCTTTTGTTGACAGAGTAACTTCTTTTGTTGATAGTGTGTCTTCTCTTGTAGATACGGTATAATCCTGAGATGTGCCATTTTCGTTCTCCAGCATGAGAGCTTCATATTGGTTGCTAAGCTGTGTGGGTGGTGATGACCACTTGATCTGTTTGCTTCTTTTCGTCACATGGCTCCACCTTTCAGACTCTGTGTGTGCTCTGAAGCTTTTCTCACTTTCTGTATCCTGAATGGTTGCTTCTGCTTCATCCAAGTCGTCCTCATGTTCTTTAACCCCTTCACCCCCAAGGGTGGCTTGCACGTTCATGACCGGGCCAATTTTTACAATTCTGACCACTGTCCCTTTATGAGGTCATAACTCTGGAACGCTTCTATGGATCCTGGTGATTCTGACACTGTTTTCTCGTGACATATTGTACTTCATGATAGTGGTAAAATTTCATTCAAATAACTTGCGTTTATTTGTGAAAAAAATGGAAATTTGGCGAAAATTTAGAAAATTTCGCAATTTTCCAACTTTGAATTTTTATGCCCTTAAATCACAGAGATACGGCACACAAAAAACTTGATAAGTAACATTTCCCACATGTTTACTTTACATCAGCACAATTTTGGAACCAAAATTTTTTTTGTTAGGAAGTTATAAGGGTTAAAAATTGACCAGCAATTTCTCATTTTTGCAACACCATTTTATTTTTACGGACCACATCACATTTGAAGCCACTTTGAGGGGTCTATATGATAGAAAATACCCAAAAGTGACACCATTCTAAAAACTGCACCCCTTAAGGTGCTCAAAACCACATTCAAGAAGTTTATTAACCCTTTAGGTGCGTCACAGGAATTATTTGAATATTTAAAGAAAAAAAGGAATATCTACCTTTTTTCACCAAAAAATACTTCAGGTTCAATTTTTTTTATTTTACCAAGGGTAAAAGTTATTGTGCAATTTGTCCTGAGTACGCTGATACCTGATATGTTGGGGGGAACCACTGTTTCGGCGCATGGCAGAGCTCAGAAGGGAAGGAGCGCGGTTTAACTTTTTCAATGCAAAATTGGCTGGAATTCAGATCGGACGCCATGTCACGTTTGGAGAGCCCCAGATGTACCTAAACAGTGGAAACCCCCCACAAGTGACCCCATTTTGGAAACTAGACCCCCCAAGGAACTTATCTAGATATGTGGTGAGAACTTGGAACCCACAAGGGCTTCATAGAAGTTTATAACATACAGCCGTACAATTAAAAAATCATATTTTTTCCACAAAAATTCTTTTCACCCTCAATTCTTATTTTTCCAAGGGTAACAGGGCCCTAAAAGGTATTGTGCAATTTGTCCTGAGTACGCTGATACCCCACATGTGGGGGTAAACCACTATTTGGGCGCATGGCAGAGCTCGGAAGGGAAGCAGCGCCATTTGACGTTTTTGGCTGGAATTGAGATCTGACACCATGTCGCGTTTGGAAAGCCCCTGATGTACCAAAACAGTGGAAACCCCCCACAAATGACACTATTTTGGAAACTAGATCCCCAAGGAACTTATCTAGATGTGTGGTGAGCACTTTGACCCCTCCAGTGCTTCACAGAAGTTTATAACGCCCGGGCATGAAAATAAAAAAATCGTATTTTTTCCACAAACATGATCAATTAGTCCCCAATTTTTTTATTTTCCCAAGGGTAACAGGAGAAATTGAACCCCAAAAGTTGTTGTCCAATTTGTCGTGAGTACGCTGACACCCCATTTGCGGGAGAATACTACTGTATGGGCACACGTCGGGGTTCGGAAGGGAAGTAGTGACGTTTTGGAATGCAGACTTTGATGGAATGGTCTGCGGGTGTCATGTTGCCTTTGGAGAGCCCCTAATGTACCTAAACAGTGGAAACCCCCCCTACAAATGACCCCATTTTGGAAACTAGACCCCCTAAGGAACTTATCTAGATGTGTGGTGAGCACTTTGAACCCCCAAGTGTGTCACAGAAGTTTATAACGCCCGGGCGTGAAAATAAAAAAAATCATTTTTTACCACAAAAATGATATTTTTGCCCCCAATTTTTTTATTTTCCTAACGGTAACAGGAGAAATTGGACCCCAAAAGTTGTTTTGCAATTTGTCCTGAGTAGGCTGATACCCCATATGTGGGGGTATAACACTGGGCGCATGGCAGAGCTTGGAAGGGAAGGAGCACCATTTGACTTTTTCAACTCAGAATTGGCTGGAATTGAGATCAGACGCCATGTTGCATTTGGAGAGCACCTGATGTGCCCAAACAGTGGAAACCCCCCAATTATAACTCCAACCCTAATGCCAACACACCCCTAACCCTAATCTCAGCCCTAACCCTAGCCCTAACCCTAGCCCTAACCGGAAAATGGAAATAAATACATTTTCTTTTAATTTTATTATTTTTCCCTTACTAAGGGGGTGATAACTGGGGGTTTGATTTACTATTTATGGCGGGTTTTTATTTTTGGCGGCTGTCGCACGCTAAAAGACGCTTTTTATTGTAAAAATAGTTTTTGCATCACCACATATTGAGAGCTATAATTTTTCCGTATTTTGACTCACTGAGTCATATGAGGTCTTATTTTTTGCGGGACGAGTTGACGTTTTTATTGGTACCATTTTCGGGCACATGACATTTTTTGATCACTTTTTATTCCGATTTTTGGGACGCAGAATGAACAAAAACCAGCGTTTCATGAATATCTTTTGGGGGGGTGCGTTTACACCGTTCCGCGTGCGGTAAAATTGATAAAGCGGTTTTATTCTTCGGGTCAGTACGGTTACAGCGATACCTCATTTAGGTCGTTTTTTTAAGTTTTGTCGGTTTTATGCAATGAAAACTATTTTATATAAAAAATAATTATTTTTGTATCGCTTTATTCTGCAAGCTATAACTTTTTTATTTTTTCGCTGACGATGCTGTATGGCAGCTCGTTTTTTGCGGGACAAGATGACTTTTTCAGCGGTACCATGGCTATTTATATGCGTCTTTTTGATCGCATGTTATTGCACTTTTTGTTTGGCAGTATGATAAATCATTTTTTGCTTCGTTTTTTATTTTTATTTTTTAAGGGGTTCGCTAAAGGGGTTAACTAATGGGATAGTTTTATAGGGCAGGTCGTTACGGACGTGGCGATACCTAACATATGTACTTTTATTGTTTTGTTTTTTATTTTAAAAAAATGGATTTATTGGGGGAATATTTTTTTTTTTTTCTAATTTATTTGGCGATTTTTTTAAAATTATTTTAACACTTTTTTTTAACTTTATTACATAGTCCCAGGTGGGACATCACTGTCCCGTGACAGATCTCTGATCTCTCACATCACAGATCACTGTGACAGATCAGCAATCTGTCACAGGCAGTTCTGCAGACTTCCTCATGCCTGCGCTTTGCAAGCACTGAGGAAGTCAGCTCCCTACAGGCCCCCGTCGCCATCTTGGATTCGGGGGGCCTGTAGGGAAAGAGACCCCCGCAGCAGCGCTGCACATTGCGCTGCTGTGTGGGGCTCAGGGAAGCACGGAGGGAGCCCCCTCCCTGCCGATGCTTCCCTTTAACCTCCGGTACAACGCGATCATGCTTGATCGCGGTGTGCAAGGGGTTAACGTGTCGGGGGGCGGTCCTTGACCGCCCCTGACACATAGTGCCGGGTGTCAGCTGTGATAATCAGCTGACACCCGGCCGCGATCAGCGGCGCTCCCCCCGTGAGCGCAGCTGATCGCGGTAGACGTACTATCCCGTCCATGGGCATAGGGGCCCGGGTCCCATGGACGGGATAGTACGTCTGATGTCAGGAAGGGGTTAATTACCTTCAATGTTGCTATTCTTTCTTCCAGTCCCTGCACCAGTTTGCACTTCTGACAGGTAAAGTTGTAAATGTGGACTATAAAATCTTTACCAAGATCCTGGCCACCAGATTGAATTCAATTATACTGGACCTTATACATCCTGACAAAAACGGCTTTATGCCCGGCCAGAGTGCTTCTATTAATACCAGACGAGTCCTGTCGGTGGTCCAATATAGCTCCCTGATACCAGACAACAAGAGGGCATTGGCATCGCTGGATGCGGCCAAGGCCTTTGACTCTCGAGTGGCCTTTCCTCTCTGCATGTTTGCAGGGATATAGCTTTGGTGATAAATTTTTACAATGGGTCAATGTACTATATATGAAACCCAAAGCTCGTATTATTGTAAGTGATTCCATATCTGAGTCATTTTCATTACACAGGGGGAACAGTCAGGGGTGCCCCCTTTCCCCAGTTCTCTTTGCCCTTGCGATCGAGGCATTGGCAATACGCATAAGGTTTTCCCTTGATATTAAGGGTATAGATATAGCAGCCGTGTAGACACCATTGGCTTATATATATACTGATGATATGGTGATATTTATGGATAGGGCGGAGGAAACATTGATACAAGTGATTGCCACCATAGATAGATGTAGTAAATATTCGGGCTTATATATAAATTGGGAGAAGTCTGCCATATTGCCCCTCTCTCATGCCCCGACGTGGGACCCTCTCCTCGCTGCCTATAGTATCTAACTTCAAATATCTAGGTATCCACATATCTCAATATAGTATACTTGACTTACAGCTTAATGTCTACCCACTGCTGGAACTAATTAAATTTAAATTTGCAACTTGGAGTAAACTTTCATCAGTCGATCAATTTTTTTCAAAAAGAAAATGGTGCCCTCTACTATCCGAGGACAAGGCTGATGATGAGGAATCAGGTGAGTCATCCTCAGTCTGAAACAAGGGATACATCAGAACATGGGAAAACATCCATATAAATTTCACTTTTCTGCTTTCATTTCTTAGAAAGGGCGTCTGCCACATTCTGTTTTATGCATAACTAACATAGCCTCTTTTGAAAGGAATCTGCTAATAGGGTTCTGCATAGAGTATACTCCTTGTGCTTGGACTTAGCAACACACTTCTCTCCCTGGTAAAACAGCCAAGAAAGAAGAGGAGGCCCTATTATAAAGTGAACTTTCGCAAAGATCACTTACCACCTTGACTCAATCGAATGGTACGGGTTTGGAGGAAGGACCCTTCTCAGCTGGCAGATCGTCCCTGGAGGCTGCAGATTCGTCCACCTTCCTGGAACTTTGCTGACTGGACCTGCTTGTCAATCCACATCTCTCTGAGGTCCGTCCGCCTCCGCTGACAGGAAGACGATGCACTATTTGCTCCTGGGGGCTACCCAATGCAGCGGCTGCTGTGGCAGCTGCTGCTGCTCTAACTCCATCTCCAATATGCCCTAGAGCAGGGGTGGGGATTCTCAGGCCCCTTAGCCATTTATGGCCCTCAATGACCTTTTATCCGGCCCCCAGCAGAATCTCAGGGACTGCAGTGCTTTGGCAGGGAGCTGAATTTTGATTGCCACCAGCTCATTAATGTCTTGCTCTGTGAGCACACACACGCAATGTTCACTACTGAAAGTTGAAGGGCATGCAATGAAAGATTAAATCCTGACTCTGGCTTTGGTGTCAGGAGGTACTTTGTGGGTGGAGTTTGTATGGCCCCCAAAAGGATGGTATAAATATCCAAATGGCCCTTGGCAGAAAAAAAAATTCCCCACCCCTGCCATAGGTAGATGGGCTAGGAAGAATATGAGCAGTGGTTCCAGCCCTCTATATACTGGTCCCTGCTCCTGGTACCTTGTTACTTACGGGTCATGAGACCTCTGAACATGTGATCATTACTGGGACTGCACACATTGCCTCTTCTCCGCAGGAACCGCCTCCCCACTATCTCCAACGCTCCAGCAGTGACCCAGGTGCGACTGCCCTCTGGGTGCGACACCTGTCACACCAAGGGTGCTTCTGAATGACATCATTGGTCGCGCCCCTGGCTGTCACCACTCGTGCTTGGCCCACCCCTCTGCTAGGAGCGCTGTACTTCCGGCTATGGCCACCTGGTATTTGCAGGGAGGAAATGCAAGGCAGGGCAGCCAAATCAAAAAGGAGCAATCCAGGCTTCTCTTATCTAGTGCGTTTCCCCACAGCAAGTAGACTCCCTGGATGACTTATTTTAACAGAGAAAGAAACTCATCCGGAGTATTTATTGAGAACAAGGTACACTTGAAATCCTGAAGCAGGATGTCAGGTCATCTGTTTGTGACCTCAAGTTGAAGCGCACTTGGGTTATGCTGAAGAACAATGATCAAAACACACCAACAAGACCACCTCTGAATGGCTTAATGGCCACGTTGGAGTGGCCTAATAAAAGTCCTGACCATAATCCGATTGAGATGCTGTGGCATGACCTTAAAAAGGCAGTCCATGCTCCAATGTGGTTGAATTACAACAATTCTGCAAAGATGAGTGGGCCAAAATTCCTCCAGCGCATTGTAAAAGACTCATTACCTATTATCGCAAACACTTGACTGCAGTTGTTGCTGCTAAGGCTGGCCCAAACAGTTATTAGATTGAGGGGGCAATCACATTTTCCACACAGGGCCTGTAGGTTTGGATTTCTTTTTCCCTTAATAAAGCCCTTCATTTAAAAACTGCATTTTGTGTTTACTTGTGTTCTCTAATATTTAAATTTGTTTAGTGATCTGAAACATTTTTAAGTGTGACAAATGTGCAAAAGAATAGGAAATCAGGAGGGGAGGAAACACTTTTTCACACAACTGTATGTGTATGCATATTTAAGCACATTTTTTTTTTTTTTAATATGGTTTAAGACTTTCCTTAGCTATCCAGCCCTTTTATATGTTTTTTAAAAAAAACCAACTAATAAATGTAAGAGCTGGCCTATGGGTACACTCAGTAGCATCACTACCATATAAACAAAGATTTCTTTAGAAATATTCTATTTCCCATTTTTCTTAAAGTCGTTCAATAGCTAAAGGCAGGTCAACAGATATATTTTCTGGTACTCTGTGTGCCTAATATCAGAATACAATGAATATATGACTATAGTAAATGGTCAAGAACTGTAAGTAATGAGAGCTGCACTAATGCTGGCAAATATAAAAGGAGGTGTTTGTCTAAGCCTGCTCTTCCACTGTCTCAAAGTGTGGCAGGCACAGTGCTGCTTAAGGAATGTGCCTCTGACTGTGGAGCACCATAGACAAAAGCTAATACGGACAGTGCCCAATTCACCCCCCCACCTCGCACCACTCCCCTCGGTGATGTACTAATTGGGATGCCCTGCTGTCCAATGGTCCTTAGAGGGGAACGTATCTACGGCCACACCTACAGGGGTTAAATCCAGGTGCCAGGCCAGCAACTTCCTTTCACCTCCGGCAGTCACTCACTTGGAAGCTTTTGACCCACCCTCCTTCCCTTACAAATTTCAGTGGGGAGTAAATTGCCATACTAACTGCTACGGCGATATGTATATATGTGTGCTATGTACAGTGCCTTGCAAAAGTATTCAGCCCCCTGGAACTTTTCAACCTTTTCCCATATATCATGCTTCAAACAAAGATACCAAATGTAAATTTTTGGTGAAGAATCAACAAGTGGAACACAATTGTGAAGTTGAACGAAATTTATTGGTTATTTTACATTTTTGTGGAAATTCAAAAACTGAAAAGTGGGGCGTGCAATATTATTCGGCCCCTTTACTTTCAGTGCAGCAAGCTCACTCCAGAAGTTCATTGTGGATCTCTGAATGATCCAATGCTGTCCTAAATGACTAATGATGATAAATATAATCCACCTGTGTGTAATCAAGTCTCCGTATAAATGCACCTGCTCTGTGATAGTCTCAGGGTTCGGTTTGATGCACAGAGAGCATCATGAAGAGCAAGGAACACAACAGGCAGGTCCGTGATACCTTTGTGGAGAAGTTTAAAGCCGATTTGGATACAAAATGATTTCTAAAACTTTAAACATCCCAAGGAGCACCGTGCAAGCGATCATATTGAAATGGAAGGAGTATCATACCACTGCAAATCTACCAAGACCCAGCTGTCCCTCTAAACTTTCATCTCAACCAGGACGACTGATCAGAGATGCAGCCAAGAGGCCCATGATCACTCTGGATGAACTGCAGAGATCTACAGCTGAGGTGGGACAGTCTGTCCATAGGACAACAATCAGTCGTACACTGCACAAATCTGGCCTTTATGGAAGAGTGGCAAGAAGAAAGCCATTTCTCAAAGACATCCATAAAATGTGCAATTTAAAGTTTGCAACAAGCCACCTGGGAGACACACCAAACATGTGGAAGAAGGTGCTCTGGTCAGATGAAACCAAAATTGAACTTTTTGGCAACAATGCCAAATGATATGTTTGGTGTAAAGGCAACACAGCTCATCACCCTGAACACACCATCCCCACTGTCAAACATGGTGGTGGCAGCATCATGGTTTGGGCCTGCCTTTCATCAGCAGGGATAGGGAAGATGGTTAAAATTGATGGGAAGATGGATGGAGCCAAATACAGGACCAACCTTGAAGAAAATCTGTTGGAGTCTGCAAAAGACCTGAGACTGGGACGGAGATTTGTCTTCCAACAAGACAATGATCCCAAAGCAAAATCTACAATGGAATGGTTCACAAATAAACGTATTCAGGTGTTAGAATGGCCAAGTCAAAGTCCAGATCTGAATCCAATCGAGAATCTGTGGAAAGAGCTGAAAACAGGTGTTCACAAACAATCTCCATCAAATCTCACTTAGCTCGAGCTGTTTGCCAAGGAAGAATGAAATTCTTGCCCAGTCTTTCGATGTACAAAACTGACAGACATACCCCAAGTGACTTGCAGCTGTAATCGCAGCAAATGGTGGCGCAACAAAAGTATTAAGTTAAAGGGGTCGAATAATACTGCACACCCCACTTTTCAGTTTTTGAATTTCCACAAAAGCTTAAAAACAACCAATAAATTTTGTTCAACTTCACAATTGTGTCCCACTTGTTGTTGATGCTCACCAAAAATTTAAATTTGGTATCTTTATGTTTGAAGCATGATATGTAGGAAAAGGTGGAAAAGTTCCAGGGGGCCGAATACTTTCGCAAGGCACTGTATTATTTATTAAAAAAAAGTATATATAACTAATCTTTGTTAACGATAAGTCACAGAGCAAGAGGTAGAGGGGGGCAAAGGTTCATGACCACTCGTTGGCCAAATCGTCTGTTGATCGCAGACAGGATCTCAGCTATGAGCCTCCCATTACGAAATGTAATTGCCCTTCTCTGCTGAGGTAACTAAAACTGTGACCGACCTGTTCAACCCATCTAGGTCTGACTGTTTTCTTTGCGGGACTGGTGGGAAGGGGGGGTAAAAGCACTGCTTAGGACAAACAGGTCTCCACAGTCTAGCCCCTGAGCCACATCTGGCTCTTTGGCTATCTCAATCTGCAGGCCGAACTAGAACAGCTAAAGGGCAGAAAACACTGGCCCATGGGTCGCATTGTGCAGCTGCCCTCCCCTGCTTGACGTCCAAGCTGCACCCTCAGGACTGTGTGGGGGGTTCATACTCTACATGGAGAGCTCAAACTGTACACAGGAGCCTGTGTGTTGATTCATACTGTATAGAGGAGGTTGTTTGAGGGCTCATGCTGTATATAGAGGGGGCTATATGAGAGCTCATTGTATTTAGGGGATTGTGTGCAAGCACATACTGTATATGGGGGACTGTTAGCATACTTAATTCTGATCAATATTAAAGTGATACAATTATTTGATAACATTGAGCTGAATTAATTTCAGCCCTAGACAACAATCACTGTCTCTCACATGGCAGTGGAAGTCAACATGTGGTGTTTTTAATGTCTGTTTCTTGTCTACCTTCTTGGTCAAGAGTACAATGGTGATTTACAGGCTAAGTTGGCAGCTAATACAGCATTAAAGCTCAGTCGGATAATACAGACAGTACTACTCCGCGGAGCACGGCTTTGCCGAGAGAGACTTACATGTACTACCTCTATTTATCAAAGCATGAGTGTGGTTTCCACCTAGGATTACTCAATACCTGATTATCCACCATTTAAAACAGGCCCCTAGTATCCTGATGAACTAATAAATCGCTTAAGGCCCCGTCACACATAGCGATCTCGCTAGCAAGATCACTGCTGAGTCACAATTTTTGTGACACAACAGCAATCAGCCCCCCTGCCGGTATCGCTGATCGCTGCAGGAAAGGCCAGGACTTTTCTTTGGTCGCTGGTCTCCCGCTGGCCAACACGCATTGCTGCGTGTGACAGGCGGGAGACCAGCGATCTGCTGGTAACTAATGTACACATCAGGTATCCAAGGGACGTGCGTCCCTTAGATACCGAATGTGTACGTTAGTTACCAGCTTCCTGCATCAGCGCGCTGGTTACTAACGTGCACAGCAACGCCGGGCGCTCGGCGTCGCTGTGCTGACCGTTGGTGAAGCTGTTTGACAGCTCACCAGCGATCGCATAGCGATTCACCAGCGATCCTGACACATTGATTTCGTCAGGATCACTGGTGAGTCGCTTTGTGTGACTCCAGCTTTAGGCTTGCACATGAAGTGCTAACAAGAACAATGATATTCTATACCTATGCAACGATTACTATCATCTTAACAATCGATATGTGTGCATGGAAGTACGTTGGCTGAACCAGTTATTAAACAACTGATTGTCCGTTTCACCGCCGCAGTCAGCTAGTGTAAGTGCTCCCTTCGGTTGGCACGGTGCCTACCAAAATAGTAATTATGGTTCAGATATAATTATGTTTGTTATGAAATTGCCGCATGCGTCAAGCGTTTCCCTGCGTACGTATCAAAATTTTGCGTTTCCGTGCGGTTGCCGCACACATCAAGTCGCCACATGCGGACGCATCTGCATACAACGAATGTCCCTGCGTACCCAATGTTAAAGATAGGTACGCAGGCAAACGCTGGACGCATGCGGCAGTACAGTAGGTGGAGCTTCATGGAGGAAAAAAGGAGGTAGTAGGCTGCCATCCGCAGCCCTCCTCAACGCAAGTCTGAAACCAGCCTTAGAATTATTTGTACGATGCACCTCAGGCTGTAATACCAGAGTTAAAACTAGCCATGGCTCAGTACTGGGCCACGATTTAGAAAGATTAAGTACAACTCAAAAAAAATTGCTTTTTTTTTTAAACTTTCTAGTCACCAATCTTGTCATAAAAAAAAATAATCAAGCAAAACTGACTTAAATACTGTACATGATAAATTCCACTTTCATATACAAGTGCTTCTCACAAAACTAGAATATCAAAGGGTTAATTTATTTCAGTTCTTGAACACAAAGTGAAACGCATTATATAGTCATTACAAACAGAATGATCAAGTGTTTATTCTGTTAATGTTGAGGATTATGGCTTACAGCCAATGAAAACCCAAAAGTCATTATCTCAGAAAATTAGAATACTTTATAACACGAGCTTGAAAAATGATTTTCTAATCCGCAATGTTGGCCTACTGAATGTATGTTCAGGAAATGCACTCAATACTTGGTCGGGGCTCCTTTTGCATGAATTACTGCATCAATGCAGCATGGCATGGAGGCCATCAGTCTGTGGCACTGCTGAGGTGTTATGGAAGCCCAGGTTTCTTAGATAGCAGCCTTCAGCTCGTCTGCATTGTTGGGTCTGGTGTCTCTCCTTCCTCTTGACAATACCCCATAGAATCTCTATGGGGTTAAGATCAGGCTAGTTTGTTGGCCAATCAAGCACAGCGATAGGATTGATTTTAAACCAGGTATTGGTACTTTTGGCAGTGTGGACAGGTGCCAAGTCCTGCTGCAGAATGAAATTTCCATCTCCAAGCATGAAGTGCTCTAAAATTTCATGGTAGACGGTTGCGCTGACTTTTGTCTTGATAAAACATAGTGGACCTACACCAGCAGATGACATAGCTCCCAAACCAGCACTGATTGTGGAAACTTCACACTAGACCTCAAGCAGCTTGGATTGTGTGCCTCCACTCTTCCTCCAGACTCTGGGACCTTGATTTTCAAATGAAATGCAAAATTTACTTTCATCTGAAAACAACACCTTGGACCACTGAGCAACAGTCCAGTTCTTTTTCTCCTTGGGCCAGGTAAGACGCTTCTGGCATTGTCTATTGGTCATGAGTGGCTTGACACAAGGAAAGTGACACTTGTAGCTCATGTCCTGGATACGTCTGTGTGTGGTGGCTCTTGAAGCAATGACTCCAGCAGCAGTCCACTCCTTGTGACTCTCCAAATTTGACTTTTTTTTTTTTTTTTTTTTTAATTCTTTCGAGGCTGCGGTTATCCCGGTTGCTTGTGCACCTTTTTCTACCACACTTTTTCCTTCCACTCAGCTTTCCAATAATATGCTTGGATACAGCACTCTGAACAGCCAGCTTCTTTAGCAATGACCTTTTGTGGCTTACCCTCCTTGTGGAGTGTTTCAAGTAAGCAGTCTCCCCCATGATTATGGAGCCTACTGAAACAGACTAAGGGACCTTTTTAAACGCTTAGGAAGCCTTTGCAGGTGTTTTTGTTATTCTAGTTTACTGAGATAATGACTTCTGGGTTTTAATTGGCTGTAAGCCATAATCATCAACAGTAACAGAAATAGATCACTCTGTAATGACTCAATATAATGTATGAGTTTCACTGTTTGTATTGAAGAAAATAAATTAACTTTTCAATGATATTCTAATTTTGTGAGAAGCACCTGTAGAACTTAATATTAATACATGAACATTAAAGGGAACCTGTCTGCAGGATTGTGCACAGTAACCTAGTGTCAGGTCGGAGCCGTTATACTGATGACAATGATACCTTGGTTGATAAAATCCGTCTTGTGGTTGTTTAATCTTTGTCAGCTGATATTCTCATGCTTCGTGGCGGCGTATGTGTGTGTGGGGTCTTCATGTGGTGCTGATTAGGTATTCATACAGGTCACTGATCCATCAGTGACCTGCTCCCTACTTTACATACTGAATATGATCTAGTTTAAATAAAAATTTCACATTCATTAGGCAGGTGGCATAGCATGACGGTGGATAATATGCCCATTTTCACTTTATTTAGACATTTATTCTCAAATAAAAATATTCTTAAATGGATCCGGCGGCCACGCCTGCGCAGTAGCACTTACCGCGTTCCGGTAGATGCTGCCACACAGAAATATGCATATTATCCCATATCATGCTACAGCGCCACCTGCCTGATGAATGTGGGGTTTTTTTAACAAACCATAATATCATTCACTATGTAAAATAGGGGGCAGGTCACTGAGGGATCAGAGACCCATCAGAAGTCATACATGTGAATACCTAAGCAGAGCACCACATGAAGATCCCCTCCACAGTCCCACACCGGAGCATGAGCGTATCATTAATTCCAAACAGAAGATAAAGATTAAACAACCACAAGATGGATTTCATCAACCCAAGTATCCATATAACGGCACCAACCTGACACTGTCTGTAGGTTACTATACACAATCCTGCAGACAGGTTCTCTTTAAGTTTGACAGGGGCAACTTTATTTTTGTGAAGTTTGGATTTTTTACATTAATGTTATTCCCGCTACCAGCCTTTTACCCATTCCAGTTGAATTTACCTAGGGAAAATCTGATCCTGAAGTTCAGAGGAGTAATACCTATCTGCCAAATATAGGTTGTGAGCTCTGACTGCTTTTAGGGTTTTTTCACTAAAAGGACAGCTATGGTTAGGGGCAGTTTAGGCTATGTGAAAACAAGGTTCTTTTCACTCTGGGATTTTTAGTTTCCATTAAATGCATGCCATTCCATAGTCCATTGTAACAGAGGCATCATAGTATATTATCTTTTAATGCAATTATAGCTAATAGTGTAGTCAAATGGAAAGCCTGAGGTTTAACACCATACGTGATGGGGGGGGGGGCAGCAGTGTACGAGTGTGAAACATATGTGCCAACACCATGTATATGAACTCTGTACATTGGTTCTGTGTGCATCACAGTACGTCCCCACGGTCAGGATTTGCTGCGGTTTTGACGTTGCATATTTATACAGCATCCAAACCACAGCAGCCAGCTGTGACAGCATAGTGGATGAGATTTCAAGAAATCCCATGTCCACTGTATGTGGACCTGCGGATCATCCGTGGAAATAATGACATGCGGCACGTCTTTCAGATCCGCAGCATGGTAATTTCTATTGCAGAGATTCTAGCCTCCACAAAAAGAAATGTCCACCATCGAAATGTATTTGATGCGGTAAATTAAATCAGTACGGTTCAATGATCACATGCGGATTCACCTGCGTTCAATAGACGGCAGCACTTTGGACGCAGCGAACATACGCTGCATCTAAAACGCTGCTACTTCCAGATTGTGGGCACTTGGCCTTAAAATATATGATCACCTTCAGGTGAAAAAAAACAAACATTGCACTGGTGTTTTCTTAATAAAGTTAAACCAATTCGTGTGTGTGCGCGCATCAATGCAGAGCAGTATAATGGATCCATCAGTGAGCTGTAGATGTGGGAACCTTTATCTAACATGGATCTCACTTCTTAACTGATTTATGATCACGTTAAAGTTTGGAAATACTAAGATATTTACTGACAGAATGAGCAGCCATCATAAAAAAAACGACCCATTTATTAAATCCAGTTGTGTTTAAAGGTATTTTTAAACATTTTGCCATTTTTTTTTTTTTTACATAGCACAACCTGTATTGAAAAGAAAAAAAAAAAGTTTTGCAAACTTTCACACAATTGCCACAATCTTTTGCACTGAAGTGCCTAAGGGGCCTGTGCATCGTCAGGGAGCAGTCAGCTGAAAGGACAGGTGGTAAGAGTCTAAGAAAAAAAAAAAAAAAAAAAAAAGCCCTAATGGCCAATGTGAAAAATAGCAAGATTATTATATTTTGTTTCTTTAAAGATTGTGCTATGAAAAAATAAAACATTGCCAATAGTGGGGAAAAAAAAAACATTCAAAATTAAAACCCGATTCAAACCAAGTCCTTTTCAGATGGTTTCATTTTAAAGTGACTCAGTACAGAGTGAATGCATATAAATGATCCATCTATATATAGCACACACATACATATAGAAAGAAGCCGGCAGTGGAGAAGCCACAAAGTCGTCCAGAAAGACGCTCCCAAGAAAAACTACACCTGTATGGTACAGAAAAAACTCAGCGGGTGAGCAGCTTGCCCATACATGTCAATGTTGCCATAATTATTGTATGAGGATTGATCTGTGCCAATACTAATATATTAGAGGGGTTATCTAGGACTTATTTTTTGTCCCCATGCACAAAAATTAACAGGCTAATAGTGTCTAACTGCCTTCTCAGCCGAGCGATTACTTCTGTTGACTCAGAGCAGTCACCAACCGCAACTTCTTAAGATGTCACGTCGATAGAGCAGGGTCTTCTCTTCCACTCTGTTGATAGGTGTCTGGTGAGGTGATGCTGTCGATGGAGCAGCTCTTCCTGTCTGCTCCGTTGACAAGAGGTGAAATGAAGAAACAGAATCACTGGCAACTACCTGCCTGTCCGTTATTTCCCCCATACACAAAATTAATAAGAGCCCTGCATAACCCCTAATATTCATCTTGTGGTCAGCCTTATTTTGTATATGGTAGTTTTAACAATGCAAAGATAGTTGCCTTACAAAATGAGCAATACGAGCATGGCAAAAAGTAATACCACGATTTTATTGAAGTCAAAATATTGGCAAGCGTCTTAATTTTTATTTTTTTTTGCAAGAGCTATTACCATAGATAAATAAATATTCCTGCTTGGCTGTGTTTCGTGTAGCTATAATACACTGTGGATACGGGCCCCTCTGTGTAGCCTCAGGAGGGCGGTGGAATAGTGTTGGTCATATATTTAGGGCATACATTTCAATCCTAGAATCTCTTACAAAGACCAAAGATGCAAATTTCCATTTCCTCTTGCTGTACAAGATCTAATAAGATGACGGGACTGAACAGGCACTCTATTGTGCGGCGATATAGAGCAAAATTCATTCTTTTTTAATCTGTTTATTGGTACAAAGAGCGTCTGTGGGATGGAGAAAGGGGCCCCGTTTCATTTCTCTGGTTGGTCCCATGTAGTTTGGAAACAATAAACACGTTGTGCATAGTAGAAGACGTTCCACTTTCCGTAGGAAAACATCTGGAATGGAACAGACAGCAGGGTGCAGACTCTGCACCCATTTTCCCCATCATCAGTCAAAATACAGAAGTGATCCTCTTGCAGCAAATACTGGATGGTATCCCCAGCTAGTCCACTCTGTTACCAGCATAAATAACCCAACACCATACATGTGTTCCCTGGGCAAGGATGACTTTTTGGAAGTACAAAGACTAAGACCGGGAGACAAATTACATAAATACCCAATTTGTTTTTTTACAACTTTTAATGCTGGTTTTAGTATTTGGTCCCCGCCTTACTGTCTCCAATGGCTAGAATGCTGTGTCTGCACGAGTTTTACGTAGGGATCTCTGGTACAGGGGCTGGAGAACTCCCGAGAAACAAAGAAGGGTAGACATTTTATAGTGATCATTTCATAGAAGTGGAAACTGTGGCAATTATAAATAGGTGTCTTCACTCTCCTTGGAGCACAAACTCTCATTGGACTGGTGCACATTCAAAGAGTCCATTTGGGTTACTTTGGCCAACAATGGTTGTACCGGTTCCTGCCGGTGATCTCTGGTCCCATCACCACCATTCTCCTCTTTCATAGCTCCATTGGATTGGTCACCTTTGCCTCTACTCTTTTTCTTTTCTAGCTTCTTTCTCTCCTTATCCATCTTTTCCGTTTCTTTCAACTCCTTAGCCCTTTGCTTTTCAAGTTCCTTTTCTTCCTGTTTCTGCTCCTTGGTTTTCTTCCCAGAGCTTAAACTGGATGGAAGAATAATGGACGGAGAGTGACTGAGAGGCTTGTGACCCACTGGGTCAGCGTCGCTGATGGCTTTGGCCCCATGCAAACGAGTGGGTGACTTGCACTGCAGTTCTCCGTACTCTTCCTTCCACTTCTTCAGCTGACTAAAATGCTCACGTTCCACATCTCGTTCGGTAATTGGTAATTCCACAATCTCAAGAGAAAAAGAAATAAAGTGTTAGCAACCATAACTATATAAGCAGTTTGTGCAAGTAAAAATTTTCAATAAACTGTAGATTAGAAGCTGAAAGCCAAGAGCGTTGTAAACCAGCACTGATGTAGATAAAACTAGGATTTCTAAATTGTTAAAGAAGTACACAAGATGATAAACGGAAAAACTATTGGCCTGCGTATCCAATATGGGCGAATTACATGTTGTACTTACAAATGAGAGAAACAAAGGGAGTTCCACGTCTCAGGCAGACGATGTAACAAATTTAATCCTATAAGGAAAAAGGCAGGACAATGTTTTCTTTTATCATATTGTATACTTGAACAAATAAGAAATACAATTATAATTCTAGCCACATCAGTGCTGGTTTACAACACTTAATTAGAAGCTGAAAGTTAACTGCCTTCACCGGGGAGACAGCTCAGGAATCTGGGCACTGCCGTCTTCACATTTCAATACAACAGCATTTTTATTGCTGCACTAAATGAAATCAGACATTATGACCGCAAGCACAAGTTGACGTTCCCCCATATTGCCACTCCTTTCACTATATGCTGCCAATGCAGAAGGAAAGGCAACTGATTGTGTTACAGAAGGGATTCACTTCTCATATTGGGAAAGGTTCATGTAATACAGGTAAATTAGTGCCCTTTCCTCTGCGCGGTAGATTGGGCACTGTCAGAGGTGCCCAACAGCAGCTTATCCCTTCTCACCCAACAAACACACAGGGACAGCCCATCACGGAGCAAGCAGAGATTGCTGTCAGGGACTTAAGCAGGTGTACAAAGCCTCTGCACTTCACCAAGCAACCTGAATCCTGATGGTTGACACTATTTCCATGTTTGGGTGGTTTTTTTTTATATTTCATAAAGGAATGCCTTAGCCCCTTCTCAACATGTGGCGTATACAGTTGTGGCCAAAAGTATTGACACCCCTGCAATTCTGTCAGATAATACTCAGTTTCTTCCTGAAAATGATTGCAATCACAAATTCTTTGGCATTATCTTCATTTAATTTGTCTTAAATGAAAAAACACAAAAGAGAATGAAGCAAAAAGCAAAACATTGATCATTTCACACAAAACTCCAAAAATGGGCCAGACAAAGTATTAGCACCCTCAGCCTAATACTTGGTTGCACAACCTTTAGCCAAAATAACTGCGACCAACCGCTTCCAGTAACCATCAATGAGTTTCTTACATTGCTCTGCTGAAATTTTAGACCATTCTTCTTTGGCAAACTGCTCCAGGTCCCTGATATTAGAAGGGTGCCTTCTCCAAACTGCCATTTTTAGATCTCTCCACAGGTGTTCTATGGGATTCAGGTCTGGACTCATTGCTGGCCACCTTAGAAGTCTCCAGTGCTTTCTCTCAAACCATTTTCTAGTGCTCTTTGAAGTGTGTTTTGGGTCATTGTCCTGCTGGAAGACCCAGCTTTCTCACACTGGGCCCTACATTATGCTGCAAAATATGTTGGTAGTCTTCAGACTTCATAATGCCATGCACACGGTCAAGCAGTCCAGTGCCACAGGCAGCAAAGCAACCCCAAAACATCAGGGAACCTCCGCCATGTTTGACTGTAGGGGCCATGTTTTTTTCTTTGAAAAGCCTCTTTTTCTCCTGTAAACTCTATGTTGATGCCTTTGCCCAAGAAGCTCTACTTTTGTCTCATCTGACCAGAGAACATTCTTCCAAAACGTTTTAGGCTTTTTCAGGTAAGTTTTGGTAAACTCCAGCCTGGCTTTTTTTATGTCTCGGGGTAAGAAGTGGGCTCTTCCTGGGTCTCCTACCATACAGTCCCTTTTCATTCAGACGCCGACGGATAGTACGGGTTGATGCTGTTGTACCCTCGGACTGCAGGGCAGCTTGAACTTGTTTGTATGTTAGTCGAGGTTCTTTATCCAACATCCGCACAATCTTGCATTGAAATCTCTTGTCAATTTTTCTTTTCTGTCCAGATCTAGGGAGGTTAGCCACAGTGCCATAGGCTTTAAACTTCTTGATGACACTGCGCACGGTAGACACAGGAACATTCAGGTCTTTGGAGATGGACTTGTAGCCTTGAGATTGCTCATGCTTCCTCACAATTTGGTTTCTCAAGTTCTCAGACAGTTCTTTGGTCTTTTCTTTTCTCCATGCGGTACACACAAGGGCACAGGACAGAGGTTGAGTCAACTTTAATCCATGTCAACTGGCTGCAAGTGTGATTTAGTTATTGCCAACACCTGTTAGGTGCCACAGGTAAGTTACAGGTGCTCTTAATTACACAAATTAGAGAAGCATCACATGATTTTTCGAACAGTGCCAATACTTTGGTCCACCCTCTTTTTTATGTTTGGTGTGGAATTATATCCAATTTGGCTATAGGACAATTCTTTTTGTGTTTTTTCATTTAAGACAAATTAAATGGAGAATAATAACAAAGAATTTGTGTTTGCAATCATTTTCAGGAAGAAACCGAGTATTATCTGACAGAATTACAGGGGTGTCAATACTTTTGGCCACAACTGTATGTACGTCACACATTAGGTGGTGTTACATGAAACCGGCTCAAGAGCCGATGTGCCCCCAAAACAGCAGCAGCTAAAAAGGTATGTACTCCATAATATCAATGAAACCCAGCTTGACAGGCAAAAAATAAACCCTCACACAGGCTAAAAAGCGCAGGTGTCCGGTTTTGCTGCCTCTTGGTGTCAAACCTGAGGAAGTTGAATTATGGTAGATTTTTCATGTACTAAAACTATCAGCATGCACAAGAGACAAAAGTACCCTGACAAAAAACAAAAATAGCAGCGGTCGGGGGTTGCTACTTACCTGTCAGGCACGGTGATCCTGACGTCCTCCCGCCCGCGTCCACGCGTCGCTCGTCGGCGCCACAGGAAGCCCAGCAGGAAGCGCCCGACGAGAAATGGTCAAGGACGTTCTCGCGCGTTCAGCGATAATCAGCGGGGGAGCCGGTCGGAGGCAAGTATCACATGTAGCGATATCGCTAGCAATAATCGCTGCTACGTCACAAAACCAGTGACGTTACAGCGATATCGCTATGTGTAACGGGCCCTTAACAACTAGCCTTCTCCAACCTAAACCTAAAGACAGCTCGGACCCTCTCCTGAGGTTGATAAGGAATTTTGATAACTGTTTACGGCAAGGAAGAGAAACAAATATTTGGACATTTTGTTGGCTGATACTGACATTAAGGAATGTTTGTCTCGAACACCTGCCATTACCTTTAGGAGGGGAAGGCCTATAAAAAGGACCAGTTGTTCTATAGCACTTTCATTCCACCAAAGAAAGGTGGGACATGGTTAGATAGAAGACAGATGTGTACTTTTAGGTGCGGGAGTTACTCCTTTTGTGACTATATAGGGACTGGAAGACAATTTACTAGTGTCAGTACTGGATAAATATTCAAAAGCAGACATTTTACAAGTTGTAAGACCACTGGTGTGATCTATTTATTTACATGTCCACTCAATTATGCTGGTAAAACTGAGGGAATTCAGAAGGATTGGTGATCACATTGGTGATATCAGACATGTCAGATACCCCCATCTCTAGGCATGTCCATGAAGCACATGGTGGTGATCTCAAATGCTTCTCATTTAGTGCCATTGAAGTCATTACACCGTCAATTACTGGTTGAGATTTGAACAAA
Organism: Dendrobates tinctorius; assembly: GCF_039654945.1. Classification (NCBI taxonomy): domain Eukaryota; kingdom Metazoa; phylum Chordata; class Amphibia; order Anura; family Dendrobatidae; genus Dendrobates; species Dendrobates tinctorius. The sequence continues at coordinate 7,473,400 of NW_027361880.1, read as the reverse complement.
AAGATTCTTCGAAAGGAGCTTAGGTGGATCCATAGGATGAGACCTGTCTCCTATGGGTTTAAATGAACAGATGAATTTTAGATGCTTTCTATAATTAATGATCCCTATTTAATGATCCCTGTGTTTAGTAAAGTTTGCTTTTTCTGCTGGCTGAAATAGTGTATATATATATATATATATATATATATATATATACACACATACATACATATACACACACACATATACATATATACACACACACACACATTATATATATTTTATCTGGAGGAAATAGGATATAAAGAGACACCTGCGCTACAAATAAAGTTTGGTCACTCTTTCAGCTGATGCCAGGATTCTGTAAAGTGTCTAGATAGTGGGTGACCATTACAACCTTTTTCAATGTTAAGATGTTCCTTAATCCGGTCCATGAGTTTGCGCTTAGTGCGGCCTATGTATATTTTTTTACATGGACACTGTATTAAATAGATTACCCCAGTTGTAGCACAGGAAATTGAATCTCCTATAATAAAGAAACATTTTTTTATTAAAATCATGAAACGTGGTTTGTCTCGTTTTTCTTAAAGTTATACGAATACAACATGAACATGTCCCACATGGTGTAAAGCCCATAGGGCGTGCGCCTGAAACTGCTGGCTTGGATACTTTCGTGGTGGGGGCTATCAGGATGCAAAGTGTTTGGGCCTTACTGAATACAAACTTAGGATTGTTGGGTAAAAGTTCGCCAATGTTTTTGTAGCCATGGAGGATGAACCAGTGTTTGCGAATATTAACAAACTGTTTATGGCTATGATGATATTGAGTAATGATGGATAAATTACGAATTTGTTCAGCTAGAGTGGATGAGCCAGTTGGGGCTATTTGAGTCTTATCAAGGCACGCCTAGATGTCATTTGGACCTGTTCTTTGGCTGCTTTCAATAGTGATCTAGAGTATCCTTCTCCAGAAACTGTTGGGTTAAGTATTCTGCTTCACTGGTATAATCCTGAAGCAGTTAGTCTCATGATGGTTAACCACATTCCCAAAGGCCAATGGGAAGATGGCAGCTATTTATGTCGATAAGCTATTAGAGTCCACCTCCTTGCGGTGGCACCTGGTATAGAAATGATTAGCTGCCTTCCACATAGATTTCAAGGTCCAAAGAATTACCTGAGAGTATTCATTTTGTGAGGTAAAATATTTTACCTCAAAAAATGTATCCTCTGCGATGTCATGTAATGTCAGTATTGTCTTTTGCTTCTTCCCCTGCCCAGGAGTTGTGGTATGTTCTGTACACAGTCAGACAGACCATTTTTTAAATGAACTTTCGTTTGTGGGAAAACCCCTTTAAATAGAAATTCCTCCTGACATGCTGTGCACTGACTGTTTAAAGGGGGATAGCACATGGGGTAGACAGGTCAAAGAAAGAGCACAGACTGGAGAAGTCAGCACATGGGGAAAGAGTGGATAGGTGGGTGAGCACATTGGGGGGGGGGGGGGGGGGGGGGGAGGGGAGGAGGAGATCCTCAACGCTGCAAAGCCTGCCACCATCGTGACATTACCGCCCTCCCGATGCGATAGAGTCGGGCCTCCATCTAGTAAGAACATAAAGGCTCGTCTCAGTTTTGCCAGAAAGCATCTTGATTCCCCAAGACTTTTGGGAGAACACTGTGGACTGACAAGACAAAAGTTGAACTGGAGCAGTGCACGAAGCACTTTATTTTTATCATGCCATTTTTGTTTTATGCAGTATGATACATTTTGGTCAGGAAATTACAAGGAATGGTATTATACACTGCATTTCATAAACTGGCCCTCATAGCGCAGTTGAACGGTGCACTAATTGCTTATTCTGATTGCAAAAAAAACTTTACAAAAATTTTTTTTTTTTTTTTTTTTGTACTGATTATGTGGCACAATTGCACGGTGCACTTTTCATTGTTAGGTACATAATATATGTTCATATATATTTCATTTTTGCTATGTGTGTAACTATATATCTCATGACATTATAGCTTTCCTGGTTTTATTATACCTCAGTTTTTTTTTACCTATGAGGATTCCTTGTTTAGGTGTCATTATTTCAACATGTTTGAATAAAATTATTTTAATTAATAAAGTGTCAATGCCTCTATATCCCCATTCATGTTTGGGGATGTTGTTTAAAGTAGAAGAAACAGAATTTTAGAAAAGGAACATCATACCAGCAGTTAAATATGGTGGTGGTAGTGTAATGGTCTGGGGCTGTTTTGCTGCTTCAGGACCTGGAAGACTAGCCGTGGTAAATAGAACCATGAATTCTGCAGTCTACCAAAAAATGCTGAAAGAGAAATGTCCAGCCATCTGTTTGTGAACTCATGCTGAAGTGCACTTGGGTTATGCAGCAGGACAATTATCCAAAACATACAAGCAAGTCTACCTCTGAACGGCTTAATAAAAAAAAATTGCGACTTTGGAGTGGCCTAGTCAAAGTCCTAAGCTTAAAGGGAATCTATCACCACATTTGACCTATCTAAACTATTAAATATGGTCATACAGTGTCTGTTCTGGATATCGTTAAATACTACAGGGCAGCACATCTGAGGAGGATTCCCTTGTGGGCTTCATTATGGGCTTCCAATATTTGGACTGAAATAGAAAAAATATGGTTGGCTCCAATCCACCTGAATTCCCTTTTATGGTCATCTAAGCCTATTAAAATACCATGTACCGTATATGCTCGTTTATAAGCCGACCCCCCCCCCCCCCCCCCCTAATTTTGCCACAAAAAACTGGGAAAACTTATTGACTCGTGTATAAGCCTAGGGTGGAAAATGCAGCAGCTACTGGTAAATTTCAAAAATAAAAATAGATCGCAATAAAAGTAAAATTGATTGAGACATCAGTTGGTTAAATGTTTTTGAATAGAGGCAAGCTTTGATGGCTTTAATATTAAAGCCCGGAAAGGATCCGGAGATTCCGGATTCATATCGCCCGATTTCCCTACTACCAACAGATGTTAAATTATTGGCCAAGGTGCTCGCCAATAGGATGTCCCGAGTTATCTCATCTGTTATACAGAATGATCAGAGACGGGATTTATCCCAGGCAGGGCCACATCTATGAACCTTAGAAAACTATACTTGGGGATTCAACATAGTTCTGAGGAGCTGGGGGAAAGAGCAATATTGTCCTTAGAGGCCGCTAAGGCGTTCGATAGTCTAGAGTGGGGTTTTTTGTGGGCGGTCCTTAGGAAAATGGGTTTTGGACACAGATTTATAAATTGGGTGAGGCTGCTGTATGACTCGCCGGTGGCGAGGGTTAGGGCTAATGGCAAGGTCTCTGAGTCTTTTCCTCTTGGGAGGGGTACTAGACAGGGGTGCCCGCTCTCGCCCTTGCTATTTGCTACTGCGATGGAGCCATTGGCAGTTGCAATTCGGAAGTCCAGGGAAATAACGGGATTTAGATGTGGAACTGTGGAATTGAGGATATCATTGTACGCGGATGATCTACTTTTATATTTAGACAGGGTACATTCCTCGATTTTGCCGGCAATGGGGGTCATTCGGGAGTTTGGGTTGAGGTCTGGCCTTCGGATTAACTGGTCCAAATCAGCTTTAATGCCGATAGACCCTCTCCCGGCAGGTTTCTCGGATTTGCAGATACCGGTCCCTGTAGTTTGGGAGTTTAAGTATCTGGGAATAATTGTTAGTCCAGTCCCGAAGGATTTTCGGGCTCTAAATCTGGAACCCCATAGACTACTAGGCCCCCCATATAATGCTGCCCCATAGACTAGGCCCCCCCATAGATTATGCCCCCCATATACACGAGTATATACGGTACTTTGTTGGGCCTTATGCAGTTTACGAGGGATCTGTGGCTCTCATGTGCACGGCGTTTTGGTGTCCCCCAATTGCCCAATGATATATTTTATATACCAGCCACTGATACCAAACAGTTTGGAACCGACAATGGTCCACCGGTAGGATTATTTAGATTTTCAGATTTGGTGGATGGAAGCACATTGGAAGTTCTCTCATTTGATGATATAAAATCTAAAATTTGCTATAACTAATAGAGAGTTCTTCAAGTTCATGCAGATTAGTCACCTGGCGTCTTCACTATACGGTTCATTGAAGGTTTCTCAACCAAAGAGATTTGAGAGGCTTTGTAAGAAAAGTACGCTAACGAAAGGGTTAATATCAGATATTTACAGATCTTGGGTTCTCTTCGGACTGACCTTCCTTGAGTCATCCATATGGTTAGATGGGAGTCTCTTTTGGGAAGGAAATAGTCTCCCCAATGTTGGCAGAATATATAGGAAAAGGCATCCAAATCCTCTTATCTGCACCCTTTATAAGAAAAACTAATATAAAATTTTGATGTTTTGGTATCACACTCTGGAGCTCCATCATAGACTGAACAACCAGCTCACAAATATCTGCTGGCGTTGTTGCTCAGTACCAGGTACTGAGTTCCACATTTTCTTGTCTTGCCCTGGGATGGCTGGATTTTGGGAAAAGGTGAAAACCTTAATACAAAAGATTCTATATTTGGAGATTGAGCTGGACCCTGCTATATACCTACTAAATGTTTCCCCTAGAGGAATGGGGAATAATTCAACCAGACTGCTGTTACATCTGTTGACAGCAGTTAGATGTTTGATTGCCCTTCACTGGAGACAGAATACCCCCCCCCCCCCAACCTTATCAGAAAGTTTTGGATAGTATAGCCAACATCCGCAGGAGGGAGCATATGACAGTCTTATTTTAGGGCCCAGAACAACAGTTAGAAGCATGTTGGTTTTTGAACAGGTTTCTTCTTCCCTTCCCTATGTGTATATATCTCAACTTTTTTAGAGTTGTGGTTTTATGAGAATTGTAATATCAGTATGAGGATGGAGTCATCTTAACTTGGCATCATTTAGAACTGTTGTTGGACTTTGTCTTTTTCTGTTCTATTGCTCATTATGTTTGATGCCACGGGGGGGGGGCGTCTTCCAAGAGTTCATTCTAATTGTACTCCATTATTTCTGACCCTCTAGTTTGTAAGCCAAATTGTGATGTTTTGTCTCATTTCTGATTGTGAAGTTTTATAAAATGTAATAAAAATTACAATTAAAAAAAGTGGGCATACAGGTTACAGAATGTTGAAAATAGCCCTACCTGTATGTCCCAAAACATATATGTCTCGTTGCTTTAACCATGTTGCCTGGTGTGTTTTGTGGTTTTGCCCTTAATTGTGTAATATGCTTTTCCACTGTGGATACTGACACAGAGTCTATACCCTAATACTACTAATTTGTTTCATAATATAATTTTCTGGTCTTCAGCTGTCAAGAGTGCAATTTGGATTCATGTTTCTTCCAATCATGGAACTACAATATTAATTTTTTAATATTTATCATGCACTGAAATATTATTCCACTCGTATCTATACTGGGCAATTTTACTTATTCCTTTGCTGGTTTTTTCTCATGAATATTTTGCATTATATGGTCACCTCCTGGCTCCCGCAATCCTTTCCTGTTGAGAGATCTTACTGTTAATTGTTTTGTAATACTATTATTTAATCTATAAATTTGGGTCGTGTTTCACGCCATAGGTTTTCTACCCTTAATGGTCACATGATAATTATATTTTAAAATATTGTAATTTAAATGTGTTTGGTGATCTGAAACATTTAAGTGTGACAAACATGCAAAAGAATACGAAAATCAGGAAGGGGGCAAACATTTTCACACCATTGTTCACGATATATAATTTTTTTAAAATGTTGTACAAAGCGAGTCTTAATTGACCCCAAAGTTTCCAAGGATGCAGAGCAGTTTTAGTGCCATTTAAAGGGAACCTGTCAGATGATTCATGCTGCCCAAACCACAGGCAGCATAAATCAGACGGACTATGAAACACAAACCTGTTCAATTACAAAATCTGTCTCCGATTTATGCTGTCCGTGGATGGATACATACACAGCAAATTGTTTCCTAAAAACAATGCCGTCAAATGTTAAATGAAAGTCCATAAGTTTATTATGTGAAGATGGCTTTGAGGTGCAATGATACACTACGCTGCTGTAGGTATAATTCAGGGAACTTTATTGGTGCCTACGCATTTCCTGAGCTGTCCCAGCTCACTTCATCAGGGCATGCAATACAGGAGTTTATATACTATCCAAAGTGGTGCGGGGCAGGACAAGTAACTGCCACATCAGCAAGGCAAAGGGTATAAAACACATTAAAATAATTGTATTTTAATAGAATATACTAAAACTGCATATAATAAGAATACATACTCAAGAATAATAAAAAATATATATATTTCTTTTGAAATAGACACGGGGGATCACGGGGTCCAATAAAAAAGTAGTTAAAACCATCCTCAAGGAGTCTAGAACACCGTTCCAAAGTTGAGAGAGTGTATGGTGTTTTAATCCACGTGACCATGGTGACTAGTGAGGAATGGGGTATGATTTCTTGGATCAATGTTAAGATCAATCTATTCTCTTCCAGAATAAAGAGTAAATCCAAAGAGATGTATCCTGAACAACTGATATATTTAAAAAAAAAAAAAAAATATATGTAGAAAAAAAAATTATGGAATAAAGTGCAGTAGTGTTTTAATATTAAATATATTAAATCATAAAAACATGGTAACAATGTAAAAAAAAAAGGGGGTTGTAGTATTATAAAGATACACTAGATGGCGCTAACACGAGCTTCAAGGAAGTGTCAGAAGCTTGAAGAGAATACTATAGTTAAAAGAGAGAGCTTTCTGTGTGACACCAATGTGTGGAATGGAAGGATAAAACAAGATGGTCAGGCTAAACATCCCAATGGAGGGTTCAGTATGCATGGTAGGCAGAGACAAAAATCTCCAAAGAACAAAATGGACTTTTAATAAAAGACATCAGAAACAATATTTAGTCCAAAGGGTTCCAGAGATTTTAATTTGTAAATCCAGTACACCTCTTTCCTATTAAGTGTCTGGATTCGGTTTGGTGTATTGTCTGGTATCTGTTCAATGGGGTAAATAGTCAGTTTCTTGATGTCACGACCATGTATAAGGTCAAAGTGACGTGACAGACCATGCTTCTGAAAGCCAATTTTAAATATTATGTCGGTGGCAATTTAACCGACAATGAAGTGCCTGGGTGGTACGTCCAACAAAGATTTTGGGACAAGTGCATGTAATGATATAGAGGACGTGTGAGGACAGACAAGTGAGGTGGTATTTGATGGGGAATTTTTCTTGAGTGATGGGATGTGAGAAAGTGATAGTCTGATGTGCAATATTGTGACAGCAACTACATTTATAGTGATGACATTTATAGATGCCTGGAATATGCTACAAATAATGCTACTTGAGTGTTTGTTTTTTTAACCTTTTTCAAAACGGCAAAATTAAAGTTTGTGGTTCGTCATAATGGCAGCGCGGTTTTGCAGGTGAAACAATAAAAAGACCGCAGAAGCAAAGGGACACTGTTGTTAAAAGCAGCTCTAATTATTTTAAATTGCCTTACTACAATTGATTACTTGCATGTTTTATACAGTTGTGGTTTTCTCCTACAAAGGTTCATGGTATCAGCAGAAAACAAAACAAACTGCAAAAACCTTGTAATTCACAGGTAACTTGTACGACCTACACTTGTCAAAACTAGTGACAGGTGAGCGTGCTCGGCGCTGCTCGATACTCGAGCATTTTTCTGGAAGACGGAAAAATTCTCCCAAGTTTGCCATTCACTCCTATAACTGCTGGCTCCCAAGCAGGAAGTTTTGCTCACATGAATAGTAATACAGGTGTGCGATATCTGTTGGTTCGTGAGTGGCAGGCCATCTGTAGATGTGACACTACCAGCATTTCCCAATGCAGGAGTGAGTGTAGCGGGCTTGCCCCTTCAAGATCTGCAACGTTGTCATACTAAGGCTGGGTTCACATTTGCAGATGTCAGAGCTGAGGAGGGCTGCGTAGTTCCTCCGTGAAGCTCCGCCCACTGCCGCACCTCCTGTTCAGCTCCACCTACATCTGCATGCGGCCTGTGTACCTATCTTTAACATTGGGTACGCAGGCCATGCGGATGTGTCCGCATGCGTCGTTTTGACAATGCGGCGACCTGCGTCAAATGCAACATGTGGCATTTTGTTGCGGGCACTGCATCGTCAAAACGACGCATGCGGGTGCACCTGCATGTTCTGCGTACCCAATGTTAAAGATAGGTATACAGGCCGCATGCAGACGAGGGCGGAGCTGAACGGAGGAGGTGAAGCAGTGTGAAGAGCTTCACGGAGGAACTACGCAGTCCTCCGCAACTCAGACATCCACAATTCTGAACCTAGCCTTAGCAGTATACGAAAAAAATGGGAATGGCGCTGCATGTGGTCAGATACCTAACAAATGAAGGAGACTTGAGTACAGAGTAACAAGAGTATAAATTTCTATCTACATATACCAATGTCTTGCGTTTTCTACACTCACCTCTGGGATAAGAAAACCTTCTTGCATATATTTTGGATCTATTGCTCTTAGTTTCTCCATGGTTTCATATTGACCTTGACAAGACTTGAGCTTTTCAGAGGAGCCAAGTGAATACTTCAGTAGAATAAGAGCCACGCGGAATACAATTTTGACACCTGTAAGAAAAAAATAAATAAATAAATATATATATATATATATATATATATATATATATATATATATATATATATATATATATATATATATATATATCTCTCTCTATCTATCTCACTTATCAACAGTCCATTGGTAAACACTTTACTCTTTGTTTTTGGCCACATTTTTATTTCACCATCATAATTTGTATTAAGCCCCTACTAGTGCTATTTAATAACTTCCCGTTTCAAGAAATCCACATTCACATATAGAAATCAGTAGCAACAGACTGACCCAGACCCCCACTTTTGTACTAAAGCATCTAATGGGCATAGACAAAGGTGAATGTGAAGAGAGGGGAGAGCCGGGTCAGTTGTGTGACACCACCTATTAAGATTGGTGGATTCTGTGTTATCAACTGCGCATAGAGGCGTTACCGGTGACTAATCCTGCCTCTGATGATAGGAGTCTGCTGAAAATGCACTCTGAAAGGACAGAAAGTAGGAGTCTTAAAGCCCCAATTGCCAGTGTGAAAATTGCAAGATTACTAATCGTTAAAACCCCTTGCAGAACACTTGATTGAGTTGCTTTAGATTTTTCCTCCCCTTCATCCAAGAGCCATAACGCTGCCCTGCACCCCCACTGTAAAAATAACCGTATGAGGGTTTGGTGTCATTCAATACTACAACTTGTGATACTTAAAAAAAAAACATATAAAAACAAAACTCATACAATGTACTGGAAAACAGGAGAAAAATTCTAGGAATAAAAAACACATTCTTTCCATTATTTTGTGGATTTGTGTTCGCTCTGAAGTAAAATGACCTACCAATCTGATTCTACAGAACAGTACAATTACAGTAAAATCAGATTTGAAAAGTAGTGTTGAAAAAAGTTGCAATTTTCTGGAACCCAGTGATACCATATATGGTAAAAAAAGAAGTAGGAAAAGCCTTTGCTTTTTCATCATGTCGCCACGCAAAAAGTAGAATACAACGCGATCAAAAAAGTCAAGTCAAAATAAAAATGGTAGCAATGAAAACTTCATCTTGTCCCGCAAAAAACAAGCCGCCATCCAGCTCCAACAGCTGAAAAATAAAGTTATAGCTTTCAGAATAAAGCGATGCAAAAACAATTATTTTTTCTATAAAATAGTTTTTGTGAAAAAGCGGCGAAACGTAAAAAATTATATATATATATATTTTATCACTGCAATCGTACGGACCTGAAGAATAAAGCTGCCTTATTAATTTTACTACCCAAAGAACGTCATTAAAAAGAAATAAATCCAGAATTCCTGGCGTTTGATCATTGTCTCCCAAAAATCAGAATAGAAAGCGATCAAAAATTTTCATGTGCCTGAAAATGGTACCAATAAAAAAGTCAGCTCGTTCCGCAAAAAACAAGCCATCACATGACTGTGGGCCAAAATATGGAAAAATTAGAGCTCTCAAAATGTGGTGAGGCAAAAAATAGTTTTCGCAATAAAAAGCATTTTTTTAGTGTGTGACAGCTGCCAAACACAAAAACCAGGTAGAAGTCTAGTATCGCTGTAATTGCACCGACTCGAAGAATAAAGTCACCTAATCACTAATACCGCACAAGGAACGGCATAAAAAATAGACTAATTCTACAAATGCTATTGGTTTTTTCATTCTGCCTCCCAAAGATCGCAGTAAGGCTTGGCGCACATTTATCTTGTACTGAGTGCTTACACCAGGGTTTCTGTGTAAATCTGTGATTAGGCACATCAGGGGCTCTCCAATTGCAACATGACGTCTGCTGTCGATTCCAGCCAATTTTGCATTCCAAAAGTCAAATGGCGCTCCTTCCCTTTCAAGCCCTGCCGTGCACCCAAACAGTAGTATTGTCCCACATATGGGGTATCAGCGTGCTCAGGAGAAATTGCTCAACAAATTGTATGGAGCAATTTCTCCTGTTACCCTTATGAAAATGCAATATATGAAGCTAAAACGATTTGTGAAAAATGTTGCTTTTTTTATTTCCACGGCTCTACATTATAAACTTCTGTGAAGCACCTGTGGGTTCAAGGTACTCAATACACATCTAGATAAGTTCCATAAGGGGTCTAGTTTCCAAAATGGGGTCACTTGTTGGGGGTTTCCACTGTTTAGGCACATCAGGGGCACTCCAAACGCATCATGGCATCCTCTATCAATTCCAGCCAACTTTGCATTCCAAGTCAAATGGCGCTCCTTCTCTTTCAAGCCCTGCCGTGCGCACAAACAGTAGTACTCTCCCACATATGGGGTATCAGCGTGCTCAGGAGAAATTGCAAAACAAAACGTATGGTCCATTTTCTCCTGTTACCCTTGCGAAGGTAAAAAAGAAAAAAAAAAAAAAAAAAAAAATAGGCCTACAGGAAAATTTTTGTGAAAGAAAAGTAAATGTTTATTTTTTCCTTCCACATTCCATTAATTCATGTGAAGCCCCTGGAGGGTTAATAAACTTCTTAAATGTGGTTTTGAGTACCTTGAGGGTTGCAGTTTTTAGAATGGTGTCACTTTTGGGTATTTTCTATCATATTGACCCCCCAAACTCACTTCAAATGTGAGGTGGTCCCTAAAAAAAAAAAAAAAAAAAAAAAAAATGGTTTTGTAAATTTTGTTGTAAAAATGAGAAATCGCTGGTCAACTTTTAACCCTTATAACTTCCTAACGGAAAAAAAAATTGTTTCCAAAATTGTGCTGATGTAATGAAGACCTGTAGGAGATGTTATTTATTAACTATTTTGTGCGGTATCACTCTGATTTAAGGGCATAAAATTTAAAAGTTTGAAAATTGCGAAATTTTCAAAATTTGTCAAATTTCCATTTTTTTTAACAAATAAACGCAAGTTATATCAAAATTTTTTTACCCCTATCATGAAGTACAATATGTCACGAGAAAACTGTCAGAATCACCAGGATCCGTTGAAGCGTTCTAGAGTTATGACCTCAAAGTGACAGTGGTCAGAATTGAAAAAATTGACCCGGTCACGATGGCAAAAACAGGCTCTGGCATGAAAGGGTTAAGGGGCAAAAAGTCTTATGCAAAACTTTTATATATCTTTTTTCCTTTTGAGGGCTTTGAAACTGCAATTGTCCAATTCCTTGTTTTATAAACTGCAGTATTACTGTAAACCGAGAAAAACATTGTCTGCTATGTAGACCAGCTACAGGCCAGGCTGGTTTTCACAGGAGCACAGTCATGGCATGCACACGGGCTTTGAAACCATCGACACCCCGCAATCACATAACTGGGAGCAGTTGGCACGTGGAAGGCCATGCCACCAGGACTGACTGCTTTAAATGCTGCATGCTGACAGTGCAATGAGAGCTGAAAACGCAGAAGTGTTTGTAATGAACAGCTCTGCTCTATTCCCCGCTCCCACTAGTAGGTGTCAGCAGCAAGACCAATGAGGAGAGCAGGGCTGTGAGTCATTACAAGTCTCACACATGAAAGAGTGACAATCTCTGGGTTATTTTTTTCCCCCTTGCAAGGCATTTACTGCTTATTATTGGTCAGTGTCTTGCACGGGAAAAAGTAACTGTCCCCAGAGGCAAATCTTTGTTACCCACTTTGTTGCAGGGGAGATAGAAATCTAAAGTTAACAGAAGAGCCCATTAGTGCCTACCATTTGACTAACTTACAGTCCACTGCCAGTTGTCAAGTGTAATCAGTCACCAGCCGCAGAGACTGACAGATTGCAGGAAGTGGGGGAGGGTCTAACTTTCTGCTCCTACTTGAGACTGCATACAGGGACAACAGAAGTGCAGGCTTTCAATTTAGGGCAGATAAGTCATTGGACAATGGCAGGAGCACTGCATGCTGGGATTTGAAGGAAAATAATTTACAGCAGCTATAGCAGCATGGAGATAAAGAAGACGAGCACACAGTGGATGACCGGTACGCCCCAATATTTTCTACAAATTAGGCATTTGCGGCCTGCTCTTCAGCGAGTAAGGCATTTACAGACAAAGCACCACCATTTCTCTACAACAAAGGCAGTGCGAATACAGGTATTTGAGAATCAAGAGAAATGAGAAAAGCTAAAATAAGTTATCTGTGTATATGAAATCAAAGACTTCAAATGGCACAAAAAGGGAGTGGTGGACAGAGACAACACATGCTGACAGACTAACCAAAACAGACAGCCAGCTCGTCACAAGTCCTCGCAGGACATGTAGAGGCAGGCAGCTCCGCGCTCACACCCTGCGATGAGTAACTGCTCCCTGCAGCATAACCTGCCTATTTAATAAGGGCACAGCACACCTCACACTGAGCTGGCACCTGACTGGGAATGCCCTCTGAAACCCTCCTAAGGTGAGAGGAGTTCAAGCCTCAATCTTGAGGAGTCATAAGAGCAAGGTCACCATTTATCAGAAAGTGGTATGTAAAATTTTGGGCACCCCTGGTTAAAATTACCAGAAAGTTGAAGATGTAATTATATTTACTTACTATATTAGGCAAAAAAAAGATAAGAATAAAATATAATTATATATATACATAGCTGTGTGTACACTCATGATGGAATCTTTTAAATCAATAAATCCTTGCCTTTTGTTAGCTGGACCATCTTTTTCTATTAAAGTACATCCAAGACTTGTAATACTGAATCCCTAACTGTACACCTTTAACCAAAACCAGTGTCATTTAAAGGGAATCTGTCACCCCATTTTTCCAATATCAGTTTCGGCCAGAGCCATCAGGGGCTTATCTACAGTTCTGTAATGCTGTAGATAAGCCCACGATGTAACCTGAAAGAGAAGAAAAAGAAAAAGTTAGACTAAAATACTCACCCCGATCCGATGGGTGTCGCCGTCCCGTCCGGCGCCTCCCATCTTCATACGATGATGTCCTCCTCCTTGCGTCTCCCTCGGCTCCTGCGCAGGCGTACTTACTCTGCCCTGTTGCGAGCAGAGTACTGCAGTACGCAGGCGCCGAACCGCTCTGACCTTTGCCTGCGCGCTGCAGTACTTTACTCTGCCCTCAACAGGGCAGAGAAAGTACGCCTGCGCAGGAGCCGCGGCAGAAGTAAGAAGGGGGACGTCATCACATGAAGATGGGAGGCGCCGGACCGGACCGGACCGTGACACCCACCGCATCCACCCCCTGGTGAGTATAATCTAACGTGTTTTTCTTCTCTTTCAGGTTACATCGGGGGCTTATCTACAGCATTACAGAATGCTGTATATCCACCGCCTGATGGCAGTGGCCGCAGCTTATAGTGCTAAAATGGGGTGACAGATTCCCTTTAAAGGGTTTTTCCATTCCCACAAAATTTCTTCAGCCTACCAGCTTCTGGTGGGTAAAGAAAAAAAAAAAAAAAAAAAAAAAAAAAAAAAAAGCAGTTCGCCCTCTGCTGCTCCAGTGACACCTCTCCACCAATGCCTTGGTCTTCATTCATAGGCTGCGGAGGTAAACACACGTGTAAAGTGCCCATCACTGCTGCTGCCAATCACTGGGCTCGGCAGCGCTGCCAATGTAGATTGCATGAACCACAGAGGTCAGTGATTGGCTGCAGCACTGAAGTGCACTATACTCCGGACATAACTCCAGCAACACGTAAACAAACTCGTCATACACAAAAAAATGGTTTGCATATCACTTATCAAATTATTCTTCAGCAGAGTAGAAGACCAACTCTTCCAGACAATCGCATGTTATGCTGATGATCATTTGAATGTCCTCCCACCTCCACACACACCCCGACCTTCAGAGGTCTCCTACTCTACGGAAAAGAAAAGCAAAGACTGGTATGAGTCTCCTTGTTGATTCTAGCACTTTAGTGAAATCCACCAATTGCTTGAATACAGTCGGATCCCCACTGATACTATGGAGTTGCCAATAAGGTCTTATGCCCTATATGTTTGTAATCCTTTAAACTTGGGTGTATGTCCACTTTAACCCCATAATGACCGCCAATACGTCTTTTTAGTGACCTGAGATATAAGAGAATAGCATCCCCATACAGGTGACAATCCAGCAGCTGTAAACTGTACACTATAGCTGACAACTTGCTGCATCAGCCACGGTCAGTGTTGGCATCGTCCATATCTGTTTAACCCCTTAGGTGCTGCTGTCAATAGTGACTACATCAAATAAATGGTTAATAGATTGTTGGGGCTTCCGCTTTAATCTAATTGACACACAGATCATGATTGTGTGGTCCTGATGTTTGCCATAGCAGTTCATGGCCAAATAGTGGCCTTAGGCTAGTTTCACCCTAGCGTTTTTGAGCGCAGAGACGGCCTGCGCACGGCCGCCGCTAAGCCCCGCCCCCTGCCGCGCCTCCGCAGGTAGCTCCGCCTACCGGTGCATGACGCTGCATGCGCCCTGCATCCCCTATATTTATCACTGGGGGCGCAGGCCGTGCGCAGTATGCGTTTGGCGGCGCATGCGTCCTTTTGACGGTGCGCCGACCTGCGCCAAACGCAACCTGCTGCAGTTTGGTTGCGGCGGCGCACCGTCAAAAAGGCGCATGCGCCGCCAAACGCATACTGCACACGGCCTGCGCCCCCAGTGATAAAGATAGGGGACGCAGGGCGCATGCAGAGTCATGCGCCGGTAGGCGGAGCTATCGGCGGAGGCGCGGCAGGGCTTAGCGGCGGCCGTGCGCAGGCCGTCGCTGCGCTCAAAAACGCTAGTGTGAAACTAGCCTTAGAGTCTCCCGGATATAGTGGTCAGTTCAGAAGTCAGCGACATTTAGGTGGTAAAAACTTTCATTCCTGCTAGAACATTGCATTAGTTCCTGAAAATCACCTGAAGGGTTAATAAACTATCTGGCAGATGTTGTCGATGTCAGGTGGTGCTGTTTTTAACCCCTTAATGTCTATGGACGTGCAGAGTCCGTCATGGCAGGAGGTAACTTACCACACCATGACGGACTCTGCACGTCCTGCCTTTGAACCGTCACTGCACGTAAACACGCAGTTTCAGTTCAGTGCCGACAGCTGTCTGACAGCCGAGAGGCACAGCAAGGGGCAGGGGCCCTTGCACTCGGTCCCTGCACCCACAGCGCTGTGATTAGTCAGTCAATCAATCTGAAAGACCAAACAGCAGTGATGAGCAGGAGAGGCTGAAATTTGAGCCTCTCCTGCCCTATATCAGTGTAGGAGCTCAGCGCTGCAGTGGCTGAGCGTCCTGCACTGACAGCTAGGAGCGGAGCCCCCACCGCCCATGGCTGTTAACCCCTTCACTGCTGCGATCGAGCGTGATCGCATTGTTCAGAGGGGGAGGCAGAGGGTAGGGGGCTCTCTGTGCCTCAGGTCGGCATCCCCGCGATATAATCGCGGGGCCCGACCTGTGCCATGATGACCCGGAGGTGTCATGACAACCTCCGGGTCATTTACCTACGGAAAGCTGGTGAGACCATGTTCACAGCAAGGTGTCCCCAGCTTTCAGCATTGGTATAATGCATTACAATGCTGGAGCATTGCAATGAATTATACCTAAAGTCAAAGCGAAAGTGAAAGTCCCATAAAGGGACAAGGTAAAAAAAACAACATTTTTTTAAAAAATGTAAAAATTAAAAAATGAGAAAAAAAAAAAAAAATCCCTAAAAATTACACATTATGTAAAAAAAAACAAAAAAAAACAAAACAAAAAAAACACACGTTTGGTATCGCCACGCCCATAAAAATCCCATCTATAAAAGTGTCACCCTAGTTAACCCCTTCAGTGAACGCCGTGAAAAAAAATAAAAAGTAGCAAATTATACTTTTTTTATGTTTTGTTGTTTTTTTACACAAAAACTTTTATAGAAAAATATTTTTGAATCACCTTATTCTGCGAGCTATAAACTTTTTTTATTTTTTCGCTGATGCTGCTGTATGGCAGCTCGTTTTTTGCGGGACAAGATGACGTCAGCGGTACCATGTTTATTTATATCCCTTTTTTTGATCGTGTGTTATTGTACTTTTTCCAAGCGGTATGATATTGTATAAAAAACACTAAAACATAAAACGATATAAATGAGGCATCGCTGTAATCGTAGTGACCCGAAGAATAAAGCTGCCATACTAATTTTACCACATGCGGAACAGAGGGGAAAAAAAAAAGCATTCCTAAATTGCTGGGTTTTGTTCATTCAAAAAATTAAACAGAAAAATCAGAATAGAAAGCGATCAAAAAACGTTATGTGCACGAAAATGGTACCAATAAAAACGTCAGCTCTTCCCGCAAAAATCAAGCCCACACATGACTCTGCAGGCCAAAATCTGGAAAAATGATAGCTCATTAAAGATCATTTTTGTGGAAAAAAAAAATTATTTTTTAATTTTCACAGCTCTGCGTTATAAAGTTCTGTGGAGCACTTGGGGGTTCAAAGTGCTCACCACACAACTAGATAAGCTCCATGGGGGGTCTAGTTTCCAAAAAGGGGTCATTTGTGGGGGGTTTCTACTGTTTTGGCACATCACGGGCTCTGGAAATGCAACATGACGCCCGTAGAACATTCCATCAAAGTCTGCATTCCAAAACGGCGCTCCTTCCCTTTTGAGCTTAGCCATTCGCAAACAGTGGATCCACCCCACATATGAGGTATCAGCGTACTCAGGACAAATTGCACCACAACTGTTGGGGTCCTATTTCTCCTGTTATCCTTGGGAAAATAAAAATTTGGGGGCAAAAAGATCATTTTTGTGGGAAAAAAAAGATTTTTTTATTTTCATGGCTCTACGTTCTAAACTTCTGTGAAGCACTTGGGGGTTCAAAGTGCTCAACACACATCTAGATAAGCTCCTGGGGGGGGGGGGGGTCTAGTTTCCAAAATGGGGTCACTTGTGGGGGGTTTCCACTGTTTAGGCACATCAGGTGCTCTCCAAATGTGACATGGCGTCCGATCTCAATTCCAGCCAAAAAGTCAAATGGCACTCGCTCCCTTCCGAGCTCTGCCATGTACCCAAATAGTAATTTACCCCCACATATGGGGTATCAGCGTACTCAGGACAAATTGCACAATAAGTTTTGGGGTCCTGTTACCCTTGAGAAAATAAAAATTGGGGGTGAAAAGATCATTTTTGTAGAAAAAATATGATTTTTTATTTTCACAGCTCTACGTTATAACCTTCTGTGAAGCCCTTGGGGGTTCAAAGTGCTCAACACACATTTAGATAAGTTCCTTGGGGGGGGGGGGGGGGGGTCTAGTTTCCAAAATGGGGTCACTTATGGCGGGTTTCCATTGTTTAGGTACATCAGGGGCTCTCCAAACGCGACATGGCGTCCGCTCTCGATTCCAGCCAATTTGACATTCAAAATCTCAAATAATGCTCCTTCCCTTCTGATACAGGAAAGATATATATCTTTGTAACGTGTTAGCCAGTAAATAGAAAAATATTCAGAATTGAGAGTCCTCAGTGGTTGATACCTTTTAATGGCTAACTGAAAAGATGGTAACACATTGCAAGCTTTCAAGTAGTAGTCTCGAAAGCTTGCAATGTGTTACCATCTTTTCAGCCTTCCCTTCTGAGCACTGCTGTGCGCCTAAAGATTGGTCTTCCTCCACACATGGGGTATCGGTGTACTCCGGAGAAATTGAACAACAAATATTGTGATTCATTTTCTCCCGATACCCTTGACAAAATAAAAAAAAAAAAAAAAAAAAAAAAAAAAAATTGTGTCCAAATAAAAATTTTTGGAAAAGTTAAATGTTCATTTTTTCCTTCCACATTGCTTCAATTCTTGTGAAGTACCCAAACGGTTAATAAACTTCTTGAATGTGGTTTTGAACACCTTGAGGGGTGCAATTTTTAGAATGCTGTCACTTTTGGGTATTTTCTGTTATATTGACCCCCCAAACTCAATTTAAATGTGAGGTGGTCCCAAAAAAAAAAAAAAAAAAAAAAAAAAAGTTTTGTAAATTTTGTTGGAAAAAATAAGAGACCGCTGGTCAACTTCTAACCCTTATAACTTCCTAAGAAAAAAAAAAAAATTTTGGTTCCAAAATTGTGCTGATGTAAAGTAGACATGTGGGAAATGTTATTTATTAACTTTTTTGTGACATCTCTCTGATTTAAGGGCATAAAAATTAAAAGTTTGAAAATTGCAAAATTTTCGCCATATTTCCATTTTTTTCATAAATAAACGCAAGTCATATCAAAGAAATGTTACCACTAACATGAAGTGGTTTTCTTCTTGTGTCTCAGTTAGTGGGTGGTGTGAACGTTGTCTTACCGACTTGTTCACACTTGTGCATGTCACATGTGTTTTAATCCGTTTTTTCCTTGCCTAGCATGGTTTGAAAGACCCCACCCCTCTCGAGTGGCATGCACAAAAGAGCTGTCTTGCACCACAAGCCCATACTAAGAAGCGCCTGTCCGAATCCTGTTCATTTTAGACACTGTTCTGATGTTCAGGTTTTAAATACATTAGATAGGGACTGCTTCAATACGGGTTGCCTTGACGCGGTGAAGCAGCTTGGTGTACATTTTTTTTGCAAAAAAAAAAAAAACTTATCGACTAAATACCCTGTATTTGTTATCCAGCACTTGCCGATTACTGTCATATATTTTACTTCAGAGTATTTTTGCAAATCTGTTTTCTTGTTGTGTCTCACTAACATGAAGTACAATATGTCACGAAAAAACAATGTCAGAATCAGCGGGATCCGTTGAAGCGTTCCAGAGTTATAACCACATAAAGTGACAGTGGTCCGATTTAAAAATTAAGGCCTGGCCTTTAACCTACAAAATGGCTTGGTCGTTAAGGGGTTAAGATGGTACCATGTTTGGGGGTTTTCCAATATACAGGACCCCCAAAGTCACTTCAAATTCGGATAGGTCCCTCAAAAAATAAATTTTGTAACTTTCCTTGAAAAAATGAAAAATTACCGCTACATTTTTAAACCTCCTAAAAGGCTAACAAAATAAATTAGCGTTTTAAAAATGGTGCTGAGGAAAGGCAGACATGTGGGAAATGTTATTTATTAGGCTAAGTGCACACGTTGCAGAAAATTTCTGCTCAAAAACCTGAATCCCTTCCCAGAAACGGCACCTATTTTTCCGCTGCGTTTTTTGCGCGGTTTTGATGCGTTTTTTTCCGCAGCGGTTTCTAAAAGCATGGGAGAAGCCTAAGTCGTGGAAAAATCCGCAAAATTAATGTGCATGCTGCATTTTTTAACAGGATGCGTTTTTTTCGCGGTAAAAAAACTCAATGTGCACAAAAAGTGCAAAATGCATAGAAATGACTGTGCAGCTTATTTTTAGCGGTTTTATAGTGAAAACCGAGGTAAAAACCGCTAAAAAAAACGCTGTGTGTGAACACAGCCTTAATGTTTTTGTGTGGTATGACTATCTGGATTAAAGGGATAATCATTCAAAATTTGAAAATTGCACTTTTTTTTACATTTTTGTCAAGTTTGATATTTTTTATAAATAAAACAAAACATACCGACTTAAATTTAACATTATCCTAAATTATAATGTGCCACGAAAAAAAAAATCTCAAAAATCACTGGGATTTGTTGGAAGCGTTCCAGAATTATTACCCCATAAAATGACATTGGTCGGAATTTAAAAAATTGGCTCTGTCACTAAGGGGCACATGTTATCCACTACATTTTTGTTGATTACCTGTCCTTGGAATAGGTCATCAATGTCTGATTGGCCAGGGTTTGATACCCGACACACCCGCTGATCAGCTGTTCTGTCAGTGGCATCCGGCAGTGCTAGATGCGGTGATGGGCATCTACTGATAGCGGCAGAGGCTTGGTGCTGCAAATCAACCTCGTATTCAAAGCAACAGGAGACAGATGTGTCGTACCATGCAGCCACTATCAGAAGATGGCCAGCGCCGAAAGTGAGTACTAACGGCTGACAGCTGCCACAGACACAACAGTTGATCGGTGGGAGTGCCGGGTGTTGGACTCCGACCAGACATTGACTACCTTTCCTAAGGATATGTCATCAATAAAAACGTAGTGGACAACATCTTTAAAACCAACAGTCAACTAAAGCCAGATGATTAGGGACGTGGGGTAAGGCCATCTCTACACACTCTGTATGGTGGCATACAGAGCAGCATTTGGATTATGTGCTGCCAAACTATCCCCCGCTGTTGTATTACAGATCTGACGACTGATCTATGACATGTGTATGAAGTCTAGGGCTCTGTTTACACTTGCTTTAGCTCAATCCATTCAAGTTTCTGCAGCTTTTGACCTGTCAATCATATAATGACACCACCCAATATATAAAAGCATGTAGGAAAACGGGGGGGGGGTACAAACAACAAACCAAATAAAGCACATTATTAAGGAAAAACACAAGATGGTGGAGTCTAATAAATCAGCACACCACAAAGCAATTCAAGCATTAGCTATAAGGAAACAAAAAGATCTGTTTCCTTCATGAAGAATTTTAAGTGTCTGCCCTGCCCCCCCCCAAGCAATACTGCAGATTTTTTTCACCGTGATGGATATATATTGATACCACCATTCACAACATAGCATTCCAGTCTCCATTATCAGACTCGTGTTCCATAGCACTACAACATGACCACCATCAGGGTGAAATTACCTTCCATCATGGTCCACCATCACATCTATTATCCAAGGCTTGTTTGTGTTAAATATTAACAGGCCAGAAACGCAGCCCTCGCTACAATACGTGCTCAGCGATCTGTAGAACAGCAATGCTCATAAAATGTCAACTCTTCTATCTAATTAATCTCTTACCTTTGATGCCATCCTCTCCACCATCTACTATTAGGACCGCTCATAAATGTATAGCATCATCCCCCTACTCACTTGTGAGTAATGGCACACACTGTACCTCTTTATTACAGAAGCTATCATCCATAACTTTCACACCAATTATTTCCCACACAGCCAATGTTCTATCAAGTCCCCTTCCCATCGGAGCCACGCACCGGC
This sequence comes from Dendrobates tinctorius, assembly GCF_039654945.1. NCBI lineage: Eukaryota > Metazoa > Chordata > Amphibia > Anura > Dendrobatidae > Dendrobates > Dendrobates tinctorius. The sequence continues at coordinate 7,451,956 of NW_027361880.1, read as the reverse complement.
AATGCATGCTTCAACCACTCATCCCTATTGAGGTCACCGTGTATAACACAGCAACAATTCCAGCCACTATAATCCACAGATTAGCACAAATCTTTATTCTTTTCTGTAATCTGGAGGACAGAATGATTATTACAATTGAGGAAAACCATACGACATCTGCTCAGTAACCATTAGCTTTGCTCCACACAGATGGAACATGACGGTCTTACAAGTTGACTTCCTTGCCATGCTGATGCACATAAGCAACCATGATGGGTTAAAAGGTCTTAAGTGTAATTTACTATGAGATATACATACATAATATGTATGTTACAAACAGATTTTTTAAGATACAGGATAGAGTAGGTGCATCTGTCGCCTCCACCTTGTGCCAGTCATTGCACTGGTTACCCATCCACTACAGAGTACAATATAAATTCATCTCTCTAATCCAAAGTTCTCCAGTTATGCATCACCCAACCCATTGCCCTCCCTTCTGCAACTGACCCAAGACCACCATCCTCCCTCCATGATCCGAACCTTCCACTTCCTTTTCAAAGACTTCTCTCGTGCTTCGCCAATTTTCTAGAAATCACTACCCAAGAAGATCCATTTAATAAATAGACCCAACATTTTTAAGTGTGGATTAAAGACATCTCTTTGGACAGGCTTATCACCCCCCACTTAACTAGTCTAACTCTTCCCTGTTCCCTCATTCTAAGTTTTCTTCAGAATCTGAGTCCACATCCTCCATGAACCGAATAGCAAACAGTAACTGTGCTTAGATACTGGCTTGATGACCAGATCATACAGCTTAAAATCATATACCCCATTTATTATAACAATGGCTAGACCATACATGACAAGCGCTTTTTACCTTTTGTGTCCCTCTTTCCTTATAGATTGTAAGCTTTTGAGCAGGGCACTCACTACTCCAGTAAGTGGGGAACTACAGTGGCTTGTGAAAGTTTTCACCCCCTGGCTTTCTACTTATTTTGTTACATTATAACCGGTGTTTAAATATTTTTGTGGTCCGGTTTGTGTGATGCACCAACACTACAAATTCTAAGTTGGTGAAGTGAAGCGAGAAAATATAGGCAAACGTTAAATTTAAGGGAACAAGCAACTAAAATTGGCATGTGCATCTATTGTACACCTTTGATATGAAACCCTTAAATAAATACTTAAATATTTCTGGTGTAAGCAATTACCTTCATTAGTCACATGCTTCGTGAAAGGAAGTCCACCTGTGTGCAATCTAAGTGTCACATGGTCTGTCAGTATATACACCTTTTCGGAAAGTATACAGAGGCTGTAACACCATTAACCAAGAGGCACAACTAACCAAATACCATGAAGACCAAGGAGATCTCCAAACAAGTCAAGGACAAAGTTGTTGAGAAGTACAAGTCAGGGTTGGGTTATTTGAAAAAACAAAAAAAAACAAACCACAAACAAAAAACAATTTTTGATGATCCCCAGAGCACAATCAAATCTATTCTCAAATGGAAAGAACATTGTACAACAAACCTGCTAAGAGAGCAGCCCATCAAAACTCTCAGCCCGGGTAAGGAGGACACCAGAGATTCATCACAGAGACCAAAAGGGAACTAGGAGGGAATTGCAGGGTTCACAAAGCAAAGACTGGAGTATCTGTCCATTTAACCACAAGACGATGTACACTCCATAGTGGTGTCCTTTATGCAAGAGTGGGCAAAAAAAAACAACAACTTTACTTACAGAAAAATTGGAAGACTCGTTTTGAGTTTGCCAAGAGACCTATGGGAGACTTCCCAAATGTATGGAGGAAGGTGAAGTGGTCTAATGAGTCCAAAATTGAACTTTTTTGACCACCCAGGTAAACGCCATGTCTGCGCCAAACCAACACACCATCACCCCAAGTACACCATCCCCACAGTGAAACATTGTGGTGGCAGCATCATGCTGTGGGGATGTATTTCGACACCGAGGACAGGGAAAATGGTCCAAGTTGAGGGGAAAGATGGATAGTGCAAAATACAGGTATACTCTTAAGCAAAACCTGTTTCAAACGGTCAGTGATTTGACACTGGGACAGGTGTTCACATTCCAACCATGTAATGACCCAAAGCATACTGCTAAAGCAACACTCGAGTGGTTTAAAGGGGAAACGTGTAAAATGTTTTGGAGTGGCCTAGTCAAAGCGCAGACCTTAATTCAATTGAGAATCTGTGGTTAGACTTGAAGATTGCTGTTCACTAGAGGAAGCCATCTAAGCCATTCTTTGAGGAATGAGCAAAAATCCCAGTGGCAAGATATGGAAAGCTCAAAGACTTATCCAAAGTGACTTGCAGCTGTAAATGTCACAAAAGGCTCTACAAAGTGCTGACTTTAGGTAGGTGATTAATTATGCACACTGAAGTTCAGTTATTTTGTCCCATTTGTTGTTTGCTTCACAATAAAAAGAAAAACCAATGTTCACAGTCGTAGGCATGTTCACATGAACTGATGCAAACCCTAAAAAAAAAAAAAAAAAAAAAAAAAAAAAAAAAAAAGTGGGGTGGGGGATCCTTTTGCCAGTCACGGTATGTGTTGCTCACGTCTTTATTGTAAGTACATGTCCTTAATTAACTGTAAAGTGCTGTGGAATACAATGGCACTATAGAAATTATCACCATCACCCTCCAATCTGTTATGGACTGGGCAACCCGTGAAGAACTGAAAACAATTCTTGGGTAATAAAACCTATTTACCTTCACAAAAGAACATGTCCCACACACGCAGAACTGAGCTCCAGGGAAGAGTCCGTGAAAACGCACACATGAACCATTCTGTCATGTATAAAATCGGGTCAATCTTCTGCTTACTCAGATGCTTGTAGGCCACAGGGGACACCTTCCGGAGCAGTGAGAACAGGATCCGTCCATCTAGCTGGATTGCTTCCTGCAAATAATAAATCCAAGATGCTATACAACAAACCATTTTATTTTCAGGTGAAAACAGACATCAGATTGGTACACTGCAGTATTGTTAGGTTAAGGGCTAACTCTTTCATACTCTGATGGTTTCAAAAGGTGGGGCAAAGTCTGATGGGTAAGGGCAGAGTTGTAAACGCCACATATAGGTTTTCCTAAAGAGGTGGGTTTATAAGTGCAATAACCCTGCTGGCACCATACTGCCATATCCGCAGTTTTCACTCTCATGTACAGTACCGTCTCCTTCCCAATCCCTGCAGATTGTAAGCCCTTGCAGGAAGGACCGTATACACAATTATACCAGTCTGTCACTTAACAAGGTACAAAACATGTCAACTAAACCTGGCTATGTATTAATAGAGTTGAGCAAAAAGATTTGCAGGATCACCAAACCAGAGCATTGCAGACGTGCCTCTTATGATTAGTAGGTCCTTTCTTCAAATTGACCTATAGAGAACTTAGCCTAGACAAACACCTATGGCTTGAAGACATTAAGGCTATGTACCCAAGTTGCAGAAATGCTGCGGAAATTTCCGCAACTCCCGCCGCAGGTAAAATGCATGCGAATTCGCATGCGTTTGTCCCGCTAAAAAGCAGCATTTTGCAAGGGTCTTTCGCTTGCGGAATGCTCGCGCATTCCAAGCGATTTCAAGCATCAATAGTAAAAGACAGGATGTTAAAGATTATAAAAAATAAAAAATAGTGATATTCTCACCTTCTGATGGCCGCCGGAGCCTTCCCGCCTGTCCGCCACGCTCCAGGCATCTTCTGGTCCCAGTAATACTTTGCGCGAAGGACCTGAGAGGACGTCATGCTTGCAAGACCATAACGTCATCAGCGGTCCTTCGCGCAAAGCATTACTGGGACCGGAAGATGCCGGGAGCGTGGTGGACAGGCGGGAAAGCTCCGTCGGCAGGTGAGAATATCACTATTTTTTATTTTAATTCTATTTTTTACAGGGATATGGTACCCAGGGACTGGAGGAGGAGTCTCCTCTCCTCCAGACCCTGGGAACCATCCAAACACGGAGCACTCACTTTACATATGGTGGGCATAGCCACATGCGTAAAGTGAGTGTTTCAACGCAATCCTATGGGTGCGGAATCGCCACGATTCCACAAAAAGAATGAGCATGCTGCGGACTTTTCCGCTATGCGATTTCGCAGCAGAAAAATCCACAGCATTAGCACAGCATTGCGGAATCCCATAGGATTGCATGGGATGCGTTTTCTTTGTGTTTTCGCAGTGATTCCACAGAGGAAAAGCACCGCAAACATGCAAAAACAACGCATCGTGTGCACACAGCCTAAAAGTACATCAGTAACATTTCAGCGATCATTCATCTGGGTGAACTCTGCACTCAATGGCACTTCTATCCAATTATCACTTCTCCCAGAAGACACCTATGCACCCTCAAGCGATAAGCCAAATGCTCATTTTTCCCACAAGGAGATGGCAGTAAGCAGCTCCCGGACACATAAGATGACTGAAGTTCATCCAATTTTACTGTATGTATACAAGCACTTTAAAGGGAACATTTATGTATAAAAATCAGGTTTTTCTATGTTGTGCTTTTTTTTTTTGAATGTTGATGTTTTCCAATTTTCCATATCACTATTTGTAGGCACACACTCATGTAGGAATTAGGTAGCGTATAGTTTAGAAAGTAGCATTTGATACACTGCTGATTTTGCAATTTTTCCCACCTGCAAAGAATAGAGGGCTATAATTTGTATCATAGTTACACTTCAACTCCTTGGAGTGTGAGTGAGTGTATGGACAGGTGTCCTTTATACAGGTAATGAGATCAAACAGGTGCAATTAATATACAGGTAAAGAGTGCAGAGTAGGAGGGCTTCCTAAACAAAAACTAACCGGTCTGTGAGAGCCAGAATTCTTGCTGGTTGGTAGGTGATCAAATACTTATTCCATGCAATAAAATACAATGTAATTATGTAAAAATCATACAATGAGATTGTGTGTTTTTTTTAGATTCTGCCTCACAGGTGAAGTGTATGCCAATTTACAGACCTCTACATTCTTTGTAGGTGGGAAAACTTGCAAAAATGTGAGTGTATAAAATACTTCTATTCCCCACTGTAGGTGCAGTTTTATTGCTTTCATAAATCTCCAAAAAAAAAAAAAAAAAAAAATCATCCTCCTCCTGGGTTCTGGACACAAAAGTCTAAGGGTACGTGCACACGCTGCGGAATCCGCTGCGGATTAATCCGCACGGATTTTGCAAAAACCGCAGATAATCCGCAGGTCCAAAGACCTGCGGATTATCTGCGGTTTTGCCTGCGGTTTGGTCCTGCGGATTCACTATCTCCACAATGGTGGAGATAGGAACCCGCAGCGGTTTCCGCAGAAAGAATTGACATGCAATTCTTTCTGCAGATTCAAAACCGCAGCAAATCCGCGCGGTTTTTTCCGCAGCGTCGGCACAGCGGTTTTTTTTTCCCATTCAAATGAATGGTACTGTACACCGCAGCTAAAACTGCTGCGTGTCCGCAGCGGCCAAAACCGCTGCGGAAACGCAGCGGAATCTGCAGCGTGTGCACACAGCCTAACTGTGCATGAAGCAGGCACATGTGTCAGTACGGGCTCACCTGAACAGATTACAGTTTGGGCTGAGTGTACGTGCTCGGATATATTCTGAGCATCTGTGCGTGCTCGTATATTATGTTAGAGTCCCTGCAGCTGCATGATTTGAGGCGGTTAGATAGCCACAACAGGTGCAGGGATTTCCTGTTTGTTAGGGAATCCCCCATGTGTTGAGGCTGTAACCGCCGCAAATCATGCTGCTGCAGGGACTCATAATATAAGAGCACGCACAGATGATCGGAAAACTCCTAAGCATGCTTGGGACAAGACGTTATTTGAGCGTGTTCGCTCATCACTAATCCCACTCCATTCTCTCAGAGCAAGCTTCATACACACTAGAGGCCTGATCCCACCAGTCGCTGTATACACTTCAGCCTGACGTCAAGCAGCCTCCAGCGCCAAACAGAAGCATTCGACTCCAGGCACAGTTCACACCGAATAGATTGCAGGTTCCCGCTGACCCATGAAGTCTCCATTCAGAGCGACACCCCATCACGTTTCTCTCCCAGCAACAGCTCAAATTTTGGCTGGTCACTCACCAGCAGCACATTCAACTCTACTCCATCCAGAAGACTGACACCCCTGGTTCTTTGTTAAAGCAAGTCAGGTGCGCCTACTCAAGACTAGCATTGCTAGGATTAAATCCTAGTCTACCTGGCTTTGCTACACGATATTAAAAAAATGTACGAGGAACTAAGCCCAGTATTAGCCTCATAATTCCAGTTCTTTTCAGCATTTGTAGGGACATAAGCAGCAATAAACTAGATCAGATTCTAATACATTGTGAATAATTATTTTCTTGTCATGCTCCTATATGGGCAAAGGTCATTGTGAAGGAAGAGGGAGCAGGTGAGAGGCGATATCTGTTGGGAATGGAAGATCCTGTTATGTAGTCTTCTGCACAGAACATGAAGTGATAGAGCCCAATTTAATACTTAGCGGTCACAGAAAATGCCATTTTTTTTTTTTTTTTTTTTTAATATTGGGATATGGAAAATTGAATAATGTTATCAAGAGTGAAAAATAAAAACATTAAAAATCAAAAATGACTTTTCCTTTAAGAATGGAGTCTTGGTTATGTCCTTTATGAATTGTATTTCTATGTACGGGTGTGTGGTGACTCAAAGCAATGACTCCTGCAGCAGTCCACTCCTTGTGAATCTCCCTCAAATTTTTGAATGGCCTTTTATTAATTCCTTTCAAGGCTGCAGTTATCCCCGTTGCTTGTTCACTTTCTACCACACTTTTTCCTTCCACTAAACTTTCCATTAATATCCTTGGATACAGCACACTGAACAGCCAGATTCTTTAGCAGTGACTTTTTGTGGCTTACCCTCCTTGTGAAGTGTGTCAATGACTGCCTTCCGGACATCTGTCAAGTAAGCAGTCTTCCCCATGATTGTGGAGCCTACTGAAACAGGTTATGGGACCTTTTTAAATGCTTAGGAAGCCTTTGCAGGTGTTTGTTAATTATTCTAATTTACCGAGATAATGACCTTTGGGTTTTCATTGGCTGTAAGCCATAGTCATCAACAGTAACAGAAAAACACTTGAAATAGATCACTCTGTTTGTAATGACTATATAATATAGGATTTTCACTTTTTGTATTGAAGAACTGAAATTAATCTTTGATATTCTAAATTTGTGAGAAGCACCTGTATCTCTAGCTCTTGGCACTTTCATATATGGCAAGTCTACCTTTTCCTTTAGGGATTTCTCACTATATTTTAATTTTCCTTGGTTACTTGACCTCAATATTATATGCACTAGCATTGGATAGGTTCATCTATAATTGGATCCTAACAATTTTTCTGTATCATCATAATGCACTTTGCACTTTCTTGAGTTTATGTTTACAGTGATTTAGTGACTATGTACATATGCCATTTTTAGGAACTATCTTCTAGAGATACTCTAGTGCTGCTAAGTCCCCAGCTTATTAGCTTACCCTTTGGAACTTTTAAAATGAATGCCCTTTTGCTTAAATTTGTGATTTTAAATTATCTTAATAAAATGTTTGAAATTTTAAGCTTTCAAGTGTATGCCTCTTTATCCCTCTGATTTGTTGGTTTGGGATATATTGCTTGTTATCATGTATGAGGTTACACTATACCCATTTAGGATTCTGTGATAAACAATTTAATAATAGGCAAGAAGTTCTTGGCAGCCTGTATTCAGCTTATCAGGTGGGCCTAGTTAATAGACAGAGTCTTCTAGAATCATTGCATAAGTTAATAAATGCTAAAGCATGTCACATAAAATGAAAGTATATTAAATATTCATTCCAGTAGTAAACAATTAACCTCAGAATATTCCATCTTTTCCCAAAAAAGATCAAAATTTAATTTACGACACTTGAGGCTTGTCTGCATGAATAGACAATATTTTAATAAATTAAAACTGATTCTATGATAAAAAAAAATCTGTTCTATATTAGTTATTAATGGGTTCCTTGAATCTTCACAGTTCAGGAGCGCAGCGCTCCCCTGCCACCTGGCTTGACACTTCATAGACCACTTGGACCAGCAGCATAGTTGTGGTGCTGGCAAAAATTGTGCACTCACCATTCTGCCCACTACTGATTTTCGGCTTTGCCCTCAGTTGGGCAATGCAAACTGAGCACGTGTGAGGTCACATTTCAATGCGCAAGCATGAAATATGTACCCGATCTGCAATCTTCACAGCGAAGAAAGCGTACAAGCAAGCCGAGGAGGGGTGGAGTGACGGAACAGAGGCAATGCCCATTGGACCGAACTGATTAACATACAGCGCAGGACAAATAAAAAAGGTTTTTATGGGTGATACATGGGGAGTCAGGAGGTTTCAGAACTAGTTGTGGAACGCATAGCTGACACTCAAATAATATTTTTAGCTGGTAGGCCAATAAAGAGGTGACAGGTTCCCTTTAATACAGTAATCATTCCTCAATGCTGGGCTATAGAATTGTTGGGAGATCGCGAGTACTTACTTACAGAGGCTTCTTATTCTTAACGCTCGCTAAACTAGCATTAAACAAGTACAATTGTTCTACTATAGCACCAGAATACAGGACTAAAGACGAGCCATAAACCCCCCAAGCTTTGTTTTTTTTTCTCCACCAATTTGAATGTCTCTGCTGTACCCCACTCATCCCTCTCAGCAAGGACTGACCAGTGAGCCCTCACGAAACCCGATGACTTATGACTATGCTGTTCGCTCTGCTTCCTGACCTGCACTGGATTAGTAGTTACACTGTGCGCAGGCAGGAAAGTACGAAGAAGTCTTGATTAACCAGCAGAACTTTACTCCAGGTACAAAACCAGAGACAAGCTTCTGTTTCAGATACCACGTAAAGTATAACGGCACCCCTCCTGGCCTACGGACAGGAGCATAGTAGACTAAAGTGTATGGTATACTGGTGCCCATTTACATGAGTAGCCTACGTATTATCAAACAGGGCAACATATAGTGCAGCCACAAAGAGAAGAAAATCCATATCAAAAAACAGCTGCATGCTCCCCTCACCTACAGAAGCTTGAGACTTCGTGCCAGCCATAGCACTTTTCTACACTACTTCACTTTCTCCAAGCTGATCACTTACTTACCATGGGTCTATTCATGGTTCTGTGTCTGAAGAACGATTACTGCAGCCTACAAAATATTGGCATTTGCTATTCGTGGAGAAAGGACCCAAGGGTGGACATATGTGCTGCAGATGGCCTACTAGTTGGCCACCACAGTCCTACATTAGCCTCCATAAAGTCCATTTAGATATAAAGGGGAACATAGAATTGCTTTGAGACTTCTTAGATATATCTGATACACTGAAAAAAAGCTCAGCACGAAGGGCTACACAAAGAAGCATACTGTATGTTGTATCAAGCTTGTGACCTCTGAACTATATGTATGGTACTTATTTAAAATCATAATCTGTAAATTGAGTCCGTGAAAGAAACCAGCTCAAAAGCTCCTTCTGTTCTTACCAGCTTCTCACTGTAGTAACCGGGCAGGTACTTCTCGCAGATTTGCACCAAACACCAGAATGCTTGCTATGGAGGAAAGGAAATCTGTAAGACTGGAATCCAATGTAATGAATAGTATTGCTGCAGGCCATGTTCCTCTACTTGCCTCTGCTGGCATGTGCATAAGCAGGACAGCTGCAATAGGGGCCTGGGCTTGACAGTAGCCTTCATCTGGCCGGTACAGAGTGTAGGCTTTCAGTACCCTAAAAAGATCTTGTTGACTGTGAAGACAAAGTTACAGCAAACTACTTCGTTCCAGCCCATGCATATCCAGTGATAAATATTTTTTATAATAAGGCAACAAAAACTGACTGCGCCATACAACTAGAACCAATGGGCAGCATAAACAAAATGTTTTATGCTATAAACAAAATAAAAACAAAACCTAAAACAATAAGTCAATATAACAAAATATACGGAAATATGAAGTCATAGGAAGGCATTTACAAGTTATGTTCTTCTGAGAAGTCAGGGGGACACACGATCATCTCGCTAATAAACTGATCCGAGATAGCACTTTTTAGGACTGTCAAATGATATTCTGCCTTCTTCCGACAGGACAAAGAAGTAAAGTGGAGAAAGTAAAGTGGAGACGCATCATAGAAATAATACGAAAAGTTATGAACATTTGTCCCCTGCACAAGGGAAATCCTAAAAAGCCGCAACAGAAGTTGAATATTTCAGTAACCACATCAACAAACTGGCTAGAGCATCAATGAATGGCTTACATTTTCAAAGTGTGCCGGACTCTACATAGTTGGCAAAGAGGCATTTTAATTATGCACTTAAAGCACAGTTCTAAAATAAGTGTGGCATCAGGCCATTACATGATTTCAGAAATTTGATGTCCTAAGGCTCTCAGACCTAAATCAATAACCTGAGCAAAATGTGGTTACATAGCCAGGAAAAAGCCTGAATAATGCACAACAGAGAGCCGCCAATAACACAATATAGGAAGCCACGTTATAAACTTCAGCATTTTAAGACATTGAAAATGAATCGATAGGTGCTGTAAATGGCATTCATCTGCAGCAAACTTCCCGCCTTCAAATGGAAACAGGATCCAAAAATAACTTACCCATGACCTCCTCGAGCAACAAACATTTCATGGAATGGAAACTGCCTGTGAAGGTCTCTTTCTATGATGTCCAGCCATTTAGGATCACCTGCCATTGAGTCCAGCTCCTGAAAGAACTTTAAAGTGTTAATGTTGAATCTAAATGGCTCTATAAAAATATTATACAAATGACAGTTACATTATTTCAAGCGGCAACCTGTCCTAGTCACATGCTATGACGGGTTGCAGTCTGAAACACTGCTTGAGATATGTCTCAATAGTCAGAGTAGCAGCATCGTGAACAAATTTACCTGACCGCACCACACAGCAGTGGACCATGGCTGACAGAGTGAATTTGGGGGGAGGGGGTACAACACCACGTTTTCGTTCTCATTTTTGTATTCCCACTCTGCCAGGTCAGTGACAGCTTTACAGCAGGGCAATGAGACTGGCTAAGCACTGTACAAATCTCAGTCAGAAAAGGAGAAGTTGTTTTTTTTTTTGTCCTTCAACCCTGCTCTGCTTCTGAGTGGGCAGATGTTGGTTCACGATGTTTCATCTGATCTGACAGGACAAGTCTCAAGTGCTGTTACTTCAGGCTGCAACTGATCCGGACATGTGTCAAAGATGGGATGCAGCTTGAAATATGTGACAGCAGACACTTATCACATTCTTGAAGAAACACTTTAGTATTGTTTCCAGTCACACTTACAGTAAATTTGTTGGAGTTCTGGTCCATCTTTACCCTGCTTCCTGAAAGGTACTGCCAGGCGCGACCACGAAGCGCAGGTGGTATGCCCTTCTGACATCTCAGCTTTATCTGCCAAAAAGAAGAAATTCCAAACTGACAAAGGGAATGCATCACCCGATTCATGCTGCTCGAAATATAGGAAACATAAAACAGAGCCTGGCTGCACGACTGCAGACAGATACAGCTCTCTTTGAAACACTCAGTTTCAGAGAAAACACAATTAAAAGATCTGTCCAGGGGTTGCTGCAGGTGATTTTAAAGGTCTTTCCCTCATATGTACATTATTATATACTACATAAGGAGAGGCTTGTCAACCACCTACAACAGCACTGGGAGAGCCAGGGGCAGCAACAGACTAGTCTAGTCTCTGGCCAGATCTAACTATATTATACCTCATTGCCATTATGCAGCTAGTCTTTGATGAATGCTGCCCAGTTCCCTTTAGGAAACTCTAAGCATAGTAAGAAACATTACTCAATACTTCTATTGACTGGTCATATTACTTAGCTGTGAGCACTAGGGAACTGTTAGGCTGGGGTCACACTGCGCTACGGCAGTCCGTTAGACATTAACGCTGCCATTAACCCCCATTATAGGGCGCATCTGTAACACATGCCATAACTGGCATGCGTTAGCAATGTGCCGTCATTCAGTGATGGAGCCTCGGACGCGGGCTGCAGCGTCTGAGGCTCTGTCACCGCTAGCGCAGATGAAGCATGAGCACTAGCGGTATAGCATAACGCGATCGAGTTATGATATAGCGTTAACGCAGCCCGTCAACGCTATGCGTTGACGGGCTGCCTTAACGCAGTATGAACCTGGCCTTACAAGAAGCCACCTGCAAGCAAACATGTGTCAGTATGTGCAGCTGACATTAGGCACTTGTCAAAAACACGTATGCCATCTCATGGAAAGTGAATGAATAAAACGCGAAACTTTATTTAGATTAACCATCTAAAAAATAAAGGGCAATAGGACAGCAATTATGTAAAATGTCTAGTGGCTATGTAACCAGCCTTGTTCCCCAGAGCAAGAAATCTCAGCATAGCTTCCATTTTCCCAGAGTAGTAAAAACCTGCTCAGTAATCGGGTGGTCTGGGCAACGCAGGCAGTTTCACAGTTACAGAACAAAGCTCATTCATTATAAATGAATATGAACTATTATGCCATTTTCCAGTTTCCAAAAAGAAACCTACACAGTAAAGTTTGTATTGAAACATTTAACCTTAAAGTTGTTATCTAGGCGTAAAAAACAAATAGCCTGTCCTTACAATTGCTTTATTTTCACTAACCATAGTAAATGCATACTTATTAATTTACAGACTAAACCTAACATAAGGTTTCTTTCTTGTACCTTTGTGTCTTCTTTGAGCTCTATCTGCCCCTCCGAGCATCCAGCTTCACATAACACATAAGAATAGGACTGCCATATTTCGTTATGTGCTTAAACTACATTTCCCCGCTGTGGACAGGTAACTGAAGCAGGTTATCTGATGAAGAGCAGACAGGTAGTCTGAAAAAGTTTTGCTAGCGGGCAACTCACAGGAATGCAATCTCTACCTAAATTATGGATATATTCTATTCATGTGTGGTATGTATAGAAGGGTTGTGGATATTTGGCAAGTTGAAGTCCATGTAGTTTGTCTAGGAAGTTCCTTGGGGGATAATATGACAGCAAAAGTGAGGGCTAAAACTGGATTAGGATCTAATCTATTCCATCTACCCCCTCCTACCTCAGGTGAGGGAGGAGAGAGGGTGTCTGGAGAGACCCTTTATAACATCTCATCTACCGAATATCAGACTTCGAGCCGGGAGAACCACGTGGTCGTTCAACAGTTTTTGAGGTGTCTGCCCCGCAAAAAAGGTATTGCAATCCAATTGTGTAAGGTTTCCTTATGTAATCGTTTAATTTTAAGCATTATACAAAATCTTGTAAATTAAATATATAAATATAACATTTAAAAAGTTTGTCCTTCATTGCTCTAACGTACCCATGATTTTGGGGACAAAAGCAGAAAAAGGCAATAGTTACTCTACATTGTCTTAGTCATCAAAAGAACGAGGGAAATAAATAAATCAGTGCCATAGGCAAGTAATGATCAACATTCCCAAAGCTTTTATCGGCTACAAATTGTGACCCCCCCCCCCCCAAACCATTTCCTAATATCAGCTATAAAACCAATGAACCTGGTCAGAGACACAATAATGGCTTCATGAAGGTGCTGTCTAGACAAAGTCAGATCCCAAGTACATTTCTGAGTCACAAGGTGCAAGAATGAACATGTTCAAAGTCTACAAGAGAACGTCCCATCCCCAACAAGAAGTGTCACAGCCCACCACAGTACGTGACTGCAGGCCATACCGTGAACCATTAGCTTATGTAGACTCAGCAGTGGAGCGCAATTGCTATAGATTATTAGAATAGTCTTTAATGACCTCCTACACGAGAAACCTCAGCGTTTACTAGGCTACATACAGCCTTTGTAAAGCTGCAGTGGATGACCTAGTTTATTTTGTTGGTGTATGCCTTGTAAATAGCTGAACCAGTTAGTATACAATGCACAACTCCTTCTACCGTGCACGTGCCTCAGATTAGACCCGTCCACGTGAAGCCGGTTACTGGAGCAGACAGGAAACTTCTGCTAAACAAACGATGGCCCAAAACACCCAAGGGTGCTCTGAGCACACCCATGCTAGCTGCACCCAGATGACAGGGTGGTGGTGTTACTGAATGATGACATTAGCAGGGCACACGCACAAATAAATTACTCCCAAATCACATCTCATCAAAATACCTTCTTGTGGCGCTTTGCCATCCATTTGTCCCAATTTGACAGCATGTCCAGCCATTTTGCTTCCCTCTGTCGTAACACTTCAACGGACAATTCTGCTTCCCTGTGAAGGAAACATGACAACACATTAGCCATTTAAGCCACGTGTGGTTGGCATGGTGGGATGCGCTCTGTAGTTTACCAGAAAACAGAGAATTATGCCCCTGAGGAGGTTAGTTTAGGTTCGGAGACCCGTGATCGGGCCAGGAATTTTAGCCATTACAAACGGACAGTAATATATGGTGGTGTGAATGCCCCGAGTGCAGCTAACTTTATGACTGTTTACAATGGCTAAGAAGATTGTGCATTTGGGACAAACGCCAAGTTAGAAAAGTCCTCTGACAAGAGGGTAATCCTAGGACTCACTGTATTAGCTATGACCACAGGGCAAACATGGAGTCAATAGGCTGTAATGCACCAAGTTCTGGTCCGCAGGCAAAGATCGTTCTATGCTGCCTATACCAAGCAGGTGAACGGAGCGACATTACGACCTGCGTGGTATCGCAACAGTGAGAAACAAGTTGCAAAAAGCCTGAACCACTGTGACCTGCTTGTCAACTTTACTATGTGATCCTATTTACCAGCGGCATAGAGTGATCTTTGGCCACACAACTTGTGTCACCAGCCGTCACCGATCACAGGATTGGTGATAAACATAGAGGCACCACTGGAACCCACACCAATCCAGATAAAGGGAGCCTTAGTCCGAATAAAGCACTACAAGCACACACACCGCCATACCATCCAAAGTCTATGGGACTGACCAGGTAAAGCAATCACCATCTTAGTCAGCTCCAGAGGCTTTGTATTGTGCTTTTTTTTGTGTTGCGCATGCTCAACTGCCTTCAAAGAAAGGAGACACTGGAGCCCTATTTCAGAAGGTGTGGGGACGCCAATCTGTTCTGTCGATAGGCCATACAGTTAGGTCCATATATATTCGGACAGACATTTTTCTAATTTTGGTTCTAGACATTACCACAATGAATTTTAAACAAAACAATTCAGATGCAGTTGAAGTTCAGACTTTCAGCTTTCATTTGAGGGTATCCACATTAAAATTGGATGAAGGGTTTAGGAGTTTCAGCTCCTTAACATGTGCCACCCTGTTTTTAAAGAGACCAAAAGTAATTGGACAGATTAAATAATTGTAAATAAAATGTTCATTTCTAGTACTTGGTTGAAAACCCTTTGTTGGCAATGACTGCCTGAAGTCTTGAACTCATGGACATCACCAGACGCTGTGCTTCCTCCTTTTTGATGCTCTGCCAGGCCATCACTGCGGTGGTTTTCAGTTGCTGTTTGTGGACCTGTCTGAAGTTTAGTCTTTAACAAGTGAAATCCATGCTCAATTGGGTTGAGATCAGGTGACTGACTTGGCCATTCAAGAATATTCCACTTCTTTGCTTTAATAAACTCCTGGGTTGCTTTGGCTTTATGTTTTGGGTCATTGTCCACCTGTAGTATGAAACGACGACCAGTTTGGCTGCATTTGTCTGGATCTGAGCACACAGTATGGCTCTGAATACCTCAGAATTCATTTGGCTGCTTCTGTCCTGTGTCACATCATCAATAAACACTAGTGACCCAGTGTCACTGGCAGCCATGCATGCCCAAGCCATCACACTGCCTCCGCCGTGTTTTACAGATGATGTGGTATGCTTTGGATCATGAGCTGTACCACGCCTTTGCCATACTTTTCTCTTTCCATCATTCTGGTAGAGGTTGATCTTTGTTTCATCTGTCCAAAGAATGTTCTTCCAGAACTGTGCTGGCTTTTTTAGATTTTTTTTAGCAAAGTCCAGTCAAGCCTTTTTATTCTTGATGTTTATGAGTGGCTTGCACCGTGCAGTGAACCCTCTATTTACTTTCATGCAGTCTTCTCTTTATGGTAGATTTGGATATTGATACGCCTACCTCCTGGAGAGTGTTGTTCACTTGGTTGGCTGTTGTGAAGGGGTTTCTCTTCACCATGGAGATTATTCTGCGATCATCCACCACTGTTGTCTTCCGTGGGCGCCCAGGTCTTTTTGCATTGATGAGTTCACCAGTGCTTTCTTTCTTTCTCAGGATGTACCAAACTGTAGATTTTGCCACTCCTAATGTTGTAGCAATTTCTTGGATGGGTTTTTTCTGTTTTTGCAGCTTAAGGATGGCTTGTTTCACCTGCATGGAGAGCTCCTTTGACTGCATGTTTCCTTCACAGCAAAACCTTCCAAATGCAAGCACCACACCTCAAATCAACTCCAGGCCTTTTATCTGCTTAATTGTGAATGACATAACAAAGGGATTGCCCACACCTGTCCATCAAATAGCCTTGGGAGACAATTGTCCAATTACTTTTGGTCCCTTAAAAAAAAAGGGTGGCACATGTTAAGGAGCTGAAACTCCTAAACCCTTCATCCAATATTAATGTGGATACCCACAAATGAAAGCTGAAAGTCTGAACTTCAACTGCATCTGAATTGTTTTGTTTAAAATTCATTGTGGTAATGTCTAGAACCAAAATTAGAAAAATGTCTCTGTCCAAATATATATGGACCCAACTGTACATTTTGATTGTAGGAATACATCTTCAAGCTGATCATAGACAGCCATTATGTCAAAGACCCCAATTTAATTGGTCACTTTTCTAAATAAAGTGATATGCGCTTAATTACTTTTGCTTGGGTGGACATTTGCTCTACTTTTTTGGAACAATTAATACCTCTATATAATGGTGCTTAGTCTATATGGTGCTTTTAGAACATGGGGACAAATTTATGATTATAAAAACTAATACATATGCATATAATTATACAGTCACTACTTTTAATGAGCTTGTTTTCTTTTGTCCCCACTTTCCTTCCACAGCAATGTATAATAATAATAAAAAAAAACAAAAAAAAAAAAAAAAAAACGCAAACACCGGCTGATTAAGAGTCTAGTACTTGTATGCAAAGCATGCATAGTATACAGTTATAAAGGCGATACACTAGTACGAGTGCCATGGCCACAATATATAATGTGACAACGGAACGTGGCAGTCACAGGAATGTGTAGTTGGCATATTTGGTTGAAACCCCCTCAAACAAGAATAGAACCATAAACAAGCAATGAAAGATTTGGAGACAATAGCCACAAGAAATCCTATGTTCTCCAAACTCCGACGACGCTCCAGCACTGACAAGCAGGATCTGGAGCTTGCGTGCCATGGAGCATCGGAAGGAAGCACGTCACAGAGGGGGCGGAGTGACGCGCTATGCCCAGTGAATACCAGCTGACACAGCGTCATCATTAGAGCACTCCTATAAGAACACAGCCACCCCTCGCCCTGACACGCCCCAGGAAGAAGCAGGAGCAAACGCGCATCGGGGTGAGGGGACACCACGCTTACCACCACCGCTACATAGGTAAATAATTCCCTCCTTTTTATTGGGTTTACTTGGGTCATTGACAGCAAAATGTATGGTTTAGTGCTCTTACTACATGGTATGCCATCTCTTACCTAGGAGAGGCTGTATAGTTGGTACCTCGTGCCCTCATTGGATAATATTTGTTCTTAGAGGCAGATGTGGGCCATATAGTTATTTAGGATGGCACTACTTATGGATTATATTCACACATGAAGGGGAATTTTTATTATTCGAGGTGTGCTCCGGTTGTCATTGGTTTACATGTTTATATTAAACTAGATTATGGCCCGATGCTATCGCATCGGGAGGATGCGATAGCATCACACCTCTTGCCATGTTAACCCTCAACACACACACTCCTCAGTGTGTGTGTTGAGGGTTAACATGGAAAGAGGTGTGCGGTGACGTCACCGGTTACAACTGGACGGAAGTTGTTACAACCGGAAGTTGCTTAGGGCATTTATTATTATAGATACTAAAGAAGTAGACTTCTTGAGTTAGAGAGATTGTAGTATCGTTAACATAACTGTTATTAGATTGTATCTGTTATTTTTCAAGTCATGTGTCTCCGGTAGCTCGTGCTAGCTATAAAACTATTTTGAAACATTTCAGGGAAAAAAAAATTAAAAAACCCACGCACATTTCATAAGATTACCCCTAAATAAACAGTCAAAAAACTAATATCCATTACACAATGTGTCAGAATCAAATGATGCCAGACTGAGGTTTAAGATGGAATAAAACCGACAGTGGCAGAGTTCACATTCATCCATATCATCAGTGATTAGTTAAACGCCGATGATTTCCAATCACTGACACCACCACTCGCAGTGTGAGAAATTTCTTCATTTATTTAAGCTAAACACATGTACAGTAAAGGGCCTGTCATACTAAGCGATATCGCTATCAATATCGCTATAACGTCACTGGTTTTTGTGACGTTATAGCGATATCGTTATGTCTGATACTTACCTACGACCGCTCCCCCACTGGTTATCGCTGATCGGGCGAGAACGTCCTGGGCAGTTTCTAGTCGTCAGCTTCCTGCTGGGCTTCCTGTGGCGCCGACGAGTGGACGCGGGCGGGAGGACATCTTCATCGCCTCGTCTGACACGCAAGTAGCAACCACCGACCCCTGCTATGTTGCTGGTGAGATCTGCCTGTGTGGCAGCTCACTAGCGACCACTTAGCGATGTACCAGCGATCCTGACTGCGTCATATCGCTGGTCGGGATCGCTGGTACATCGCTAAGTGTGACAGTACCTTAACACTTGTTCTACTTTTCAGGAACATCATTAAAGTCATTTTATTTAGGTTGACGAGTGTGAGGCCTTAGCTGGACTTTGATATGACAAGTACCTCCATATCAGTCCTTTCAGTCTTACAGGGCTACTAGTCCAGACATTTACAGCCTGTCCTAGTGTGGCCATGAATGTCTGATGGCCCTGCGGTGAGAAAACCCAGATACCATGACAATTCATTACAATACAGCAGCCGGCAGCTGGTAAAGCCTGGGCTACACTGGACTATTATAGTAGCGCTACTGATTGATTTTAACTATTAAAGTGGCAGCTGCAGTGGACCCAATTGCACACAACTTAAGGTATAGCAGCTAAATGGTTAAAGTCAGTCCAGCAGCGCTAGTATGGCCCAGGCATAAAGCTGACTTTACCATAGATGGCCATCAGCTGAAGACTAGATTGGATAATAGGTTATAGTAATGGAAGAACATTGAAAAATTGCTGTCATTAGATTCACGCTACCTGAATCCCAAACAGAAATAATCAGCCACATATGTTGTAAGCCGAAACGTTGTGTCGCTTCAGAGATAACTGTTTGAAAACCTAATGAGGGACAATAGAGGGAGACCTGACTGGTCTGGGGCGCTCTTTGGTCAACCTCTCATCGCCCCAATCCAAGTGATTGAAAAGCAATAGGGAGAGTCCTGTCAAACTAGGTTCTCTCTTAAAGGCCGCGGTCACACTTTCGCATGCAATGGGAGTCACTCGCTTCAATACCCGGCACTTCCGCCGGCGGTTCGGACTGGAATGCTCAGCTGCATAGAAATACATGCAGCCACACACTCCGGTCCAGAGTGCCAGCGGCAGTGCCAGGTATTAATGCGCGAGTTTCTCGCATTGCACTCGCAAGTGTGACCTTGGCCTCACGCTCGGATTCATACTGCCTCTAATTGGGCACCATAAACCTAAATGACAGTGCGTTTACTTAACGGGTCATACCTGCTCCACTCACTTTTCTATAGGGAAGTAAGCGGCCTGCTGAACTCACATCCATTAACACTTGCTGAGATCGTACGAGCGCGATTGACCCTCTGTCCTATTCCCATAAATGATAGTGGCATGTTACCTACTGATCACGCACACGTACTAGCATGAATCATTAGATCATGGCCCGCTCATCAACCGATATGGAAGGCAGCATAGTCAGAATAACCCTTTAAAGTGACCATCTTGAAACCTACCTGTCCTGTTTTAAACAGCTTAGTCTGAAAAAAAGTTGTTTCTAACCCCTTCACGACCTTGGGGTTTCCGTTTTTTTGTTCCCCATCTTCCCAGAGCCATAACCAATTTTTTCAAAAAGTTTTTCCGTCAACATGGCCATGTGAGGGCTTGCTTTTTGCGAGGAGAGTTGTACTTTTGAAAGACACCATTGGTTTTACCTTATGGTGTACTGGAAAAATTCAAACAAAAAAAGTGCAATTCCTCTTTTTTTTTTTTTTAACTAAATGCTAAAACTGACCTGCCACTTTGATTCTCCAGGTCATTACGAGTTTGAAGATACCAAACATGCACAGGTTCTTTTTTATTTAAATAGTGAAAAAAAAAAAATTAAATTTGTAAAATAAAAAACAAAAAGGCGCCATTTTCCAAGACCCGTAGCGTCTCCATTTTTTTCAGGATCTGGGGCTGGGTGAGGGATTATTTATTGCTCGCTGAGATTACATTTTTTATTAATACCATTTTGGGGAACATACGATGTTTTGATTGCCTGTTATTGCAATGGTAGCGCAACAAAAAAAAAACACAAAAAAAAAAACACTTAATGCTGAGGATTTGATTTTTTTCTTGCTACGCTGTTTAACGAAGGAATTATTTTTATATTTTGATAGATCAGGCGATTCTGAAAGCAGTGATGCCAAATATGTGTTTAATTGTTTTAATTTGAATGGGGCTAAAGGGGGGTGATTTGAACTTTTATATTTTAATTTAAATATTTAAATTTTTTTTTTTTTTTTAATTTTCACTTGCTTTATAGTCTATAGAAGCAACAATCATCTGACTGCCCGCAGTATACATATCAGTGCCACAGCGGTGCTAACAGCAGATCGGCAATGACAACCACAGAGGTCTCCTGCAGACCCCATGGGTTGTCAAGCCATCCCTTCGGCGCCACTCGGTCATGTGACATGTGCGCCGATGGGCAGGATTAGTGACACGTTTCCGGCGCAGCCATGTTAAATGCAACTGTCGGAGTTAACAGTTGCGGGTAGACCGCAATTCCACCAGTGGATGTTAGGGGCACATGTCAGCTGATGAAATCAGCTGATATGTGCTAGAAAACGAACTCCCGTGGAATGCAGGGACACGACCTATGACGTACTGTGTGTGTATATATATATCGTAGGATGTAAAGGGGGTTAAAAGCTTTTTTTTCGGTTTTTCGCCATTACATTAAGCCCTTAATGTCCACCGATGTGACTTAAAACTGACCTGAGATATACGTGAACCGCATCCCCCTAATAGGTGAAAATGCAGAAGCTGTCAGCTGTACAATAAAAAGTATATATTTTAATTATATCTTAAGCATACATCTCTTTTTACACCTGAAACCTATTTTTCCAGGTAGTAATAAAACACAAAACATACTGACCTAAATTTACAATTATTTTTAAATATAATGTGTCACAAAAAAACAAATCTCAAAATCACAAAGTGACATCACTAAGGCTAGTTTCACACTTGCTTTTTTTTTGCAGCGCGTTTTTCCCGCAAAAAAACGCATTGAAAAAACGCATACAAAAGCATACAACTGCTGCGTTTTTTTCAAGCATTTTTATGAGCATGCATGAAAAAAACGCAGCGTTTTTATGCGTTTGTATGCGTTTTTACCGCGTTTGCGTTTTTTCCAACATTAGGTGGCCCCTCACACTAACCCAAACCATGACTTTACTAACCCTAACCCTGACCCTAACCCTGACCCTAACCCTTAACCAAACCATACTTAACCCTAACCCAAACCCTAAACCCTAACTAACCCTAACCCTGACCTTAACCCTGACCCTAACCCTGACCCTAACCCTTAACCAAACCATACTTAACCCTAACCCAAACCCTAAACCCTAACCCTGACCTTAACCCTGACCTTAACCCTAACCCTGACCCTAACCCTGACCCTAACCCTGACCCTAACCCTGACCCTAACCCTGACCCTAACCCTTAACCAAACCATACTTAACCCTAACCCAAACCCTAACTAACCTTAACCCTAACCCTGACCCTAACCCTGACCCTAACCCTGACCCTAACCCTGACCCTAACCCTGACCCTAACCCTGACCCTAACCCTGACCCTAACCCTGACCCTAACCCAAACCATACTTAACCCTAACCCAAACCCTAACTAACCTTAACCCTAACCCTAACCCTTAACCAAACCATACTTAACCCTAACCCTAACCCTGACCCTAACCCTAACCCTAACCCTAACCCTTAACCAAACCATACTTAACCCTAACCCAAACCCTAACTAACCTTAACCCTAACCCTGACCCTAACCCTTAACCAAACCATACTTAACCCTAACCCAAACCCAAACTAACCTTAACCCTAACCCTAACCCTTAACCAAACCATACTTAACCCTAACCCTGACCCTAACCCTAACCCTGACCCTAACCCTTAACCAAACCAACCATACTTAACCCTAACCCAAACCCTAACTAACCTTAACCCTAACCCTAACCCTGACCCTAACCCTTAACCAAACCATACTTAACCCTAACCCTGACCCTAACCCTTAACCAAACCATACTTAACCCTAACCCTGACCCTAACCCTAACCCTGACCCTAACCCTTAACCAAACCATACTTGACCCTAACCCTGAGCCTAACCCCAACCCTAACCCTGACCCTAACCCTAACCCTAAACCCCCTTAACTAACCCTAACTCTAACCCAAACCCCTAAATTCCATGGTTAACAAAAAAAAACGCATGTGCAAAAAGACGCATACATGAGCATGCCAGTGCGCATGTATGCGCATCCATAGGCTATAATGGCCATTTTTAGCGCAAAACGTGCGCATACGTGCGCATGCGCTTTTTTGCAGGGCCAAAAAATGCAACATGCTGCGTCTGGAAAATACAAACGCACACCCCAAAAAAACGCAGCGCATGAAAATCGCATACGTGCGCTTACCAGCGCGCAGGTATGCGCACCCATGTTAAATATAGGGGAAAAAACACATGCGCACGTATGCGTTTTTTTCCAGCGCAAAAAAACGCAAATGTGAAACCAGCCTAAGGGGTCAAAGTCTATAAACAATATGTAACACGCAGTGCAATGTGTTTTGTGTCGGTTTTGAAGTGCATTAAGAGTATGTGGATTCCACCAGAGAAAGCGCCTCTTAGGGCTCACTCCCACTTGCAATTAAAAATCGGATTGCAGTCGTACCAGTTTATTCCTATGCGTCTGTTCTCAATGCAGCTTTTATTTTTCAGTGCTTGGAGGTCCACTTAATACAATTTTATTTTTCCTCTGAATAGCAGTACAGTTCTCTACAAAAACAAACTGAGATTGACACAAATGTTGGTTTTTACAAAGTTTGCTGCTTTAGTATTTTTAGCCATATGGTAGAATGAACTACTTATAACTGTACTTTGACTCCACAGCCCTGGTGTGAATGAAGGTGGAGTCCATTTTGATGGAGCCGGAGTCATAGAAATCGAGGAGTCGGAGGTTTGGCTTACCGACTCTCCACAGCCCTGGTGTGAATGAGGGTGGAGTCCATTTTTATGGAGTCGGAGTCATGGAAATCGAGTAGTCGGAGGTTTGGCTTACCGACTCTCCACAGCCCTGGTGTAAATGAGGGTGGAGTCCATTTTGGTGGAGCCGGAGTCATGGAAATCGCGGAGTCTGAGGTTTGGCTTTCCGATTCCACAGCCCTCATTCACACGGACATGCTAGACATCGACTTCTGGGCCAAATCCTAACTGATCGCAACCCATTATCATCCAATAAGTGGTTCTAATTTATCACAATTTATGCATTTTTCCTTTGTCTACTTTCTGGAGGACTGACTACAGGTTCTAAAAGGCACTGAGATTTGGGGATTTTCATGGTCATTGACCCAAAATTTCAATATTTTTTTATCGAGCCACTTTTTTTTTTTTTTTATAAATTTAAGCATGATTGAGCACAATGTCTATCACCAAGTTGCTCCTGGATCTCTGGGAGAAACTGCTCTTGGAGGATGTTTAGATACCATTATTTATTCATGGCAGTGTTCTTAGGTAAAGTTGTAAGTGGTCCTACTCTCTTGGATGAAAAGCATCCAGTGTCATGTCAACAGTAAAACATCCTGACACCATTCATGGGTGGAGTAGATCTTCAGCCAAGACAGTGGACTCACTGACAATTTTACCCAAGAACCCTGCCATGATTAAAGAATGGTACCTAAACATCCTCCAAGTGCAACTTGTCCCAATGATCCAGGAGCAATTTGGTGATGAACACCTGATAGACTCCAAAGCACTTATTAGGCAATAATGGGTTGTCATCAGTCAGGATTTGGCCCAGAAGCAGATATCTAGCATGCCAGGCCAAATTGCAGATATCATGAAAAATAAGGGTCAACACTGAAGATAATGATTCCTTGTATAAACGTGATATATTTGTCAGCACAAGTGTAAAAATTTGCTTATAACTACTTTAGTAACCCTAGAAACATCTGACAGATCTGAAAACAATGCAGCAGAAAATTGTGAAAAACCAACATTTGTGGCAGTCTGAAAACTTTTGGCAATGACTATATACAGTAAGTGAACAGAGAACTAACACAGGAGAAGGCTAAAATCTGAACAGGAAATGACTGCCCTTGTTCTAGAAAGGTTACAAGTTTTGCTAAATTAAAGTGATCCCAATTACCGTATTTAGCATTATTGCCGGCTACTTAGCACATAATTACATGCAAGATGTTTGTCATTGCCATTTAAAGTCTTGGGAGTGTGAAGTTATGCATAAAAATGGTAAATATAGCCCTGCATGTATACAAGGTGGCACATACACACTGTATATGAAGAATGAAGCCATGTATATATGAAAGATGAGGAAATTACACTTCTTAAAATACATGGCTTCTTCCTTCATATATAAAATTGTATGTACATGTTGCTCAAATAAAAAAAACTTAGAGGGAACATTAAAATACCACATTCTAGGTATCACTGAATGAAATATTTTAGTTGCAGATCTTGATTCATTACATAGTGGAGTGCATTGAGAACAGTAAAACTGATCTATGTAAATTAAAACTAATATCCCATGTAGGTCTGAATTTGAAATGATACTCAAAGTTAAAATGGAAAAATCAAACTACAGGCTGATCCAGCTTCAGCGGAACTGCCTCAAGACGAGGAAATGATGCTCGGTAAAGTGTGGCCTACACGTGCCTGTATGACCTCCCTACAACGCTTGGGCATGCTCCCAATTAGGTGGCGGATGTTCTCCTGAGGGATCTTCTCCCAGACCTGGATTAAAGCATCAGTCAACACCTGGACTGTCTGTGGTGTAATGTAGCATTGGTGGATGGAACAAGACATGATGTCCCAGATGTGCTCAACTAGATTCAGGTTTGGGGAACAGGCAGGCCGGTCCATAGCATCAATGCCTTCATCAGTTCCTGCATGATGACACTTCAGCCACGAGGCCTAGCATTGTCATGCATCAGAAGGAACACAGGGCCCAGTGCACCCGATTATGGTCTCACAATGCGTCTGAAGATCTCATCACAGTACCCAGTGGCAGTCATGGTACCTCTGGCTAGCAGATGGAGGGCTGTGCAGCCCTCCAAAGAAATTCCTCACCACAACATTACTGACCCATGAGAATCCATGAAGAGCACAGGGCGCAAATGTCAAATCTGCCAATCTTTGTGCTCTCTGGCAAATGCCAATCGCCCTGCATGGTGTTGGGCTGTAAGCACAACATTCACTTGTGGACATTGGTCCCTCATAACTGCCTCATGGAGTGTTTCTGACAGTTTGAGCAGAAACATGGATGTTAGTGGCCTGCTGCAGGTCACTTTGCAGAGACCTGACATTGCTCCTCATTGCACAAATGAGGAAGTAGTGGTCCTGTTGCTGAGTTGTTGCCCTCCTACAGCCCCCTCCACGTCTCCTGGTATCACCGCTACCTTTTTTGCCACAGCTCACATTGATGTGCCATCCTGGAAGAGCTGCACTTCTTGAGCAATGTCTGTGGGTTGTATCCTCATGCTACTATACCTCTAAAGGCAAGAGCAATGACAAAATGCAAACATGACCAAAACCGCCAAAAAGAATGAAAACAGAGAAATGGTCTGTGGTCACCCCCTGCAGAACCACCCCTTCATAGAGGTTGTCTTGCTAATTACACATCATTTCTACCTGTTGTCTGCTCAATTTGCATAACAGTAGGAGAAATTATTCCACAATCAGTGTTGCTTCATAACAGGACAGGTTGATTTCACAGAAGTGATTGACTTGGAGTTACATTGCATTAAGTGATCCCTTTTTGAGCAGTATGTGTAATATACACAAGTTCGAGGGAACAAGAAAACACAGTGAGGGCAGGACCACACTTGGGTACTCTCCTTGTTAGAACGTGAGACATGCACGGGGCATGACAGGGATACCTCTATAAAAAAGAAACACCCCCACCCCCTCCAGTATTTCTCTCTGACTTTTGACGGCTTATCCAGGACATCTAAAGGACAAGAACGTTTCATTTTATTATTGTGCACTGGTTCATTGAGCAGCAAGAATGGAAATTTGACTGTCAGGATCTCATTTGCGGTGTTTGAAAATATAATCTGGTCAGATGAGGCCAAAATTGAACTCTTTGGATGCCATAATAGACACCATGTTTGGATGCCAAAAGGCACTGCATATCACCCCCAAAAAATTCTTGGAAAAAAAAAAAATAAAAAATCTGCTGCCATCTACCAGGATGATGAACTTGAAACAAGGGTGGACATTTCAGCAAAATAATGCTCCCAAACTCACAGCCAAGGAAACTCAATTGGTTGCAGAGAAAGAAAGCTGCTAGAATAGCCCAACCAATTACCTGACCTGAATCAGTAATTTATGGAAGGAACTAAAGCTCAGAGTTCATAGAAGGAGCCCACAGAATCTTCAGGATTTGAAGAGTGTGTGGAAGAATGGGACAAAATTGATCTGAGCAATGCACGTGACTAGTTTCTCCATACAGCTGAGTCACTGGGGCAGCGCGGTGGCTCAGTGGTTAGCACTGCAGCGCTGGAGTCCCACCAAGGACAACATCTGCAAGGCGTTTGAAGGTTCTCCCCGTGTTTGCGTGGGTTTCCTCCCACATTCCAAAGACACACTGATAGGGAATTTAGATTGTGAGCCCCTTCGGGGACAGTGATGATATTATCTTGAAGCTGTCATCACCAAAAGCTTTTGTAGGAAGTATTAAATAACTTTCAGTAAGCGTGTTCAGTACTTTTTCCCTGTGTCATTTCTGAGGTTGTACATGTATAATAAAGCCATGCATTTGAAGAATGAAGCGCGTGTGTGTGTGTGTGTGTGTGTGTGTGTGTGTGTGTGTGTGTGTGTGTGTGTGTGTGTGTGTGTGAGAATATAATATACACACATACATACACACACACACACTATGAATATATAAAGTATAGGAGGCTGTACGAAGCTGTGCATATATACAGACAAGCTCAAGCTCTACTATGGATCAGATAATAATCACATTGTTCAGAGAAGGGATATTTATCAATGATTTCCTGTTCTGGTTTTGCAATGAATGAAATAGGGGCTGACGGCCCCTTCTGTTACAGCCTTGACCTTAGGAAGGAAAGTAAACTCATCCAGAGGAAGTGGAAGCAGTGATACTCTAACAAAATGAACGCCCTAGCACATGATTGAGATGTTGCAACAATGTCTTAACCCTAAAACAGACATTGCATTAAGCCCATGCTGACTATTAACAATTCCACGGCACAGAGGCTTGTGTTATGATTGGGTCACCGAGGAGGAAAGCAAGACCAAGCTAAGCCATAGAAAACCAGAGAGGTTGGTAACTAAGCGGATTGCAGACCCCTGATCCTATCCACACAACTAGCAGTAGCCGTGGAGCGTACCTACGATGATTCTAGATGCCTCGACACAGCTGGAGAACTAAATAAGCCTAAAGCAAGAAAGGGGAAATCTAAACTGCCCCAGAGCAGACCCCAAAGGAATAGATAGCCCCTAAACATATATTGTCTGTGAGACAAGATGAAAACACAAACGCAGATAGGAAAATAGGCTGTGCAAACGATGGGGCCCAAACTAACTAGACAGGACAGGAAAGGAAAGACACTGTCTGCAATCACGCAAAAAACCCTGCAAAAAATACCCAACACGTGTGATAGAAAAAACACTGAAGTCAATAGACTTCGCCCACTATATCAGCACTCTGGTATATTCTGAAAACAGAGCAAAGAGAGGCCAATCTAATAAGGGACAAAAACAAACTGGCACAAACAGTAACATAAGGATGGAAATTCAGCACAGCCCCAGCCGAGACTGGCTGAGCACACAAAACCAAATCAAATGTGAACAATAGCAAAAGAACACTTAGCTTGAGCAAGCAGGGACTGAGCTGGAAACTAAGACCTCAGGAGGCAGGAAAAAAAAAAAATCATCAGCAGCGATAGAGGGAGTCGGCTGTCTTAAATCCAATCAAACTCCAGATGCCCAATCGTCCTCATTATCAGGTGGCAGACATCTGCTAATTAGATCAGCTCCATTACCTCCTGTAACCACCAGAGGGAGCCCGGAAAGAGAACTCGTGACCCCTCTGTCAATATAACCAGCTCCACTACCTTCACTAGTAACCAGAGGTAGGCCAGAAAGTGAATTCACAACAGGCTTGCCTCTATTTAGTCATGTGTTGAGTTGCACTTAAAGAGAATCTGTCACCAGGTTTTTGCTGCCCCATCTAGGAGAAGCATGATGTAGGTGCAGAGACCCTGATTCTACTAATGTATCACTTACTGGGTTCTGCAGGTTTATAAAAATCACTTTCATCTGCTGCAGATCTAACGGTTCTCTAAACGCTGAGCTCTCCAACCCAACCCCCACCACAGTTTGGACAGTGGTGTAGAGATATATACAGTGTATAGGCAGAAAGCTGCTAGTCCGTGAGGGGTAAGGTTACACAGAGTTCAGGATTATATTTCTTAAGGTTTATTGGTTGTAGGGTTATCAGCAGCAGATTATCAAACTACAGAAAGGAGTTCAGTGAGTAGGACACTGTAGTAAGAGGGAGTCTGTGCCACTACATCTCACAGAAGGTAGCAAAAACTGATGACCGGCACTTTAAACAAGATCAGGTAAGCTCTTTTCTGGGCTACTACACTTCAGCAAAACCCCAAATAACCCCTATTAATGAAAAAGGCTAAACTAAATAAACCTGAACATAAAATCCTCAATCAGAGGATTGCATCGGTTGGCAAATCAATAAAGTAGTGCTTATTGTCATGTCTATGACGCTATTATATTCCATTGATAAGCAGCTTTGCGGCACTTGTACTTTAATAAAAGGCTTTTTGGTTCCTGTCATCCCATGTTCGCCCATTGGACACAAGAGCCCAGAATGGAGGTGTTGATTATTGCAGAAGGTCTAGCATGACACTGAAGATACTTGATGAAAGCCAAATGCTTACTTGGCCATCTTAGTCAGTGCCATAGATTTCAAAGGAGCACAATACCAAGTCTCTTGGCCATACCCTATCAGGCAGGGAACTAAAGTCTGGCAATCAGTACTGACACCAGCGATGGGACCCATACCATCACCTATCCAATGAATAGGCAACAAAGTTCTTAGTGTATGTGCACACGTTGCGGATTCTGCTGTGGATCCGCAGCAGTTCCGCAGGCATTGTACAGTACAATGCAAAGCAATGGGATTTCAAAACCGCAGAGCGCATGCTGCGGATTTGCTGCCGTTTTAAATTCGCAGCATGTCAATTCTTTCTGCGGATTCCGCAGCAGTTTGACCCCTGTTCCATTATCCAGGTGTCAAACCGCAGGGGAAAACCGCTGGCAAATCCACAGGTCACTTTACCTGCAAATCCGTGCAGAAAAATCTGCAGCTGAATCCGCACTGTGTGCACTAACCTTTAGGCTGGATTACCCCTTTAACGCAAACACCCTGGGGCAAGATTTTCAGCTTTCCCTCTAATTCTTCCACGAGTCAGAACTTTTTTTTGTATTTTTCCGTCAATATGGCCGTATGAGGGCTTGTTTTTTTCATGGGACCAGTTGTACTTTTGAACACTTGATTTTTCCACATAGTATATCGGAAAACGGGGAAAAAAAAAAAAATTCCACGTGTGATAAAATTGCAAAAAAAGTGAAGTTGCAGTGTTTTTTTTTTTTTTTTTTTTTTTCTTCATCTAGCATGTACACTATATGGTAAAACTAGCAATATGATTCTCCAGGTCAGCACGCAGATACCAAACATGTATAGGTTATTTTTTATTTATGTGGTGAAAAAAAAAAAATTAACTACATTTGCATGAAAAAAAAAAAAAAAAAGTTTGTATATGTGTCCCCATTTTCTGAGATCTGGGCCTGGATGATTGCTTAATTTTTGCGCCCAGAGCTGACATTTTTATGGATACCATCTTGTGGTAGATAGTATACAATGTACGGTATTGATTGCCTTTTACGGTGACAAAAAAAAAAAAAAACAAAAAAAAAAAAAACACTTACGGTAGTTCTGGCATTTCAATTTTTTTCTCTTTATGCCTTTTACAGATCAGATTAATTTTATACTTTGATAGATCAGACATTTCTGAACACAGCAATATTAAATGTGCATTTTTTTTATTGTTTTAACTGCAATGGGGCAAAAGGGGGGTGATTTGAACTTTTTTTCCTGGTTCATTTAACAGTTCCCTTAGGAGCCATGAAGATCATCCGATCACCTGTGCTTCAGCCCTGCTATGTATAGCAAAAATCACAATCTCCTATAAACATCAGCCAGGAGCCTGCGTTCACAGGAGAATCATGATGGCAGGTGCTGGGGTCTCATAACAACCCATCGATACCCTGTGATCACGTGACAGAGGCACCGGTGGGAGTGGTTTGTTTAAATGTCGCTACCCTACTAGAGATCCACCTGCAGCTGTTTGAGGCACTTGATGACGGATTAAATCAGCCATCATGTGCGGGGTCAAAGCCGGAGTCCGCATCAAAGGCACAAATACGGGCGATGACATAAATATAAGTAATTGGCCGTGAAGGGGTTAAAGGGAACCTGTCACCATGAAAATGCAGTCCAGTCTGCAGTCATCAAGATAGAGAAAGGGGAGCCAATTAGATTGATATATAGTACAGTATCACTTGTGATTTCATCATTCAAATCTCTGCTCTTTCTGGAATATATGGGCCAGTGGGCGCTCCCATAAGTGATTGGCAGCTTTCTAAGTTTGTGGGCATACAGGGATATTTGTCAGTTACTGCTAACTAGTGGTCCAGAGACTCACGGTCTGGTCAGGAGTTGCGGATGTAATAGAAAACGTAAACGACCAGATCAATAAGTCCTTAGGGGGATGTCGCCCTTTCTTTGACTGCAGCATCTTGATGGTTAACAGAGGGATAGGTCTCCCCCTGTAATCCTGTGGGGACCGCTCAAGCAAAACTGCAGATGTCAAAAATTGACATGGCACCACGAGGTTAAATAGTGGCCTAGGGGTACAGTTCCCAAGCGTGATAAAACAGTTTGTGTCTCTGTGAACCAAGAAAAAAAAAAAAAAAAAAAGGGGGAAAAACTTTTGATACTAAAAAAAAGCCTTTATCTAAAAAACTATGTTTTGTTCTATGCCCCAAAATACCACCACAAACCCCCCCCCCAGAAAAACTTAAACTCATCCTGCTGGTAGCACAACAGCTCTGGAGGAAAGACATGCCCCCCCACACCACATCACACCAAGTGAAATCTAAAATTTACCAGTAAAAAAAATAAAAAATAAAATAAAGAATCACTTGGCTATGTAGAAGCTTTCCAGACTTATCACCATGTATGTACAGATCTGGCTCTGCAGCAACCTAAAAGGTGGTACGAAAAGAAAAAAACAGAACAAAACCCACTATGCATTCAACAAAAGCTTAGGCCCTGATAATTAAAACTTGAGTTTCGTACACCAATTTTACCAAGGGACATGCAGGAATAAAATGCGCAAAGTTTATTAAGTGCCGGATGCCACTTAATGAATTTTGAAAATTTTGAGTGTTGCGCTCCTCCTCGCCAAAAATGCCACTTCAGTCAGGGAGTGGAATACCATTCCTGGTGTAACCACTTCAGGCACTTTTGCCTTTTTAGTGAAGCTGATCTAAACTAGTATAAAAACTTCAAAAGTCTCAATTTTTGCAAAACTCCGTTTTTGAGCAAATATTTTAAGACAATTCGGATTTTTCTACGCCAGTTTACGTGTGTAAAAGACTGATGAGTCAGGTCCATATTCTGAAAGATTTTCTGCATGTTACTTAGTCTTAGGCCGGGACCACACATGACAAACACAGCCAAGTCTCGCACGTTAATTCCTGGCACTGCCGCTGGCACTCAGGAGTGGAGCCTGCGGCTTCAAGTATTGCTATGCGGCCGTACGCTCCGATCCGAGAGTCTGCGGCAGTGCCGCGTATTAACATGCGAGCCTCTGCCGTGTTTCTCACATGTGTGATCCCAGCCTTACAGAAATCCTCTGGAGATCACAGGAGTTAATTACATGCTGATATTTTCCATTTTGGCGGGTTATGATCTGACAAGCCAGGACTTAACCATTGTGCCCTACTAGAAACACAGCAAAGAGGAGTAATAAAGTCATTCAACCTCTTCCAACACAAAAAAACCCTACAGCTTTCCCATAAGTATGTTGCAACAGGGAGAGGCTAATGGACAATGGGAGGATGAGGTCAGCAACACACTTGTGAAAAGATCTTTAAGTATCCCTTGCGCTTCATCCAATTCTAGCGGATTGGGCCTAGGGCTGAGGTCTCCATATACTAGAGGCCGATTGAAACCCCACCTGCCAAGATTTCACTGGGGGCCCATATCTCCTCAAATGATTCTGAGCTCATGGAGGACTAAGAGCAGTCCACCATGACGCCTAAAACAGACAAAAACAATCAGATGCTGATTATTAAAAAAAATAAATACGATATACGTAAAAATAAAAACACGAGAATCCTACAAAATCAGCAGCAATCTTTCAAAAGAACAAGACAGCACCATTTACAGTGGACTTAAAATCCTAATACTCAAGAGTCCATATACTTACACCAACATAGTACATGACTACTGAAATAGAGAAATAATAGAGAACCATTACAGAAGATCAACTCTCCTCTCAAGATCACATCGCACCACCTGTGCACTTGACCCAATCCCATCCCACACCTCACCAGTGTCTTCATCCCAACCGATCTCTTCAACCTATCACTAAAACCTGGCGTTTTCCCCTCAAGCTTTAAACATGCCTCAATCACACCTATCCTCAAAAAGCCCTCTCTTGACCCATCCTCTGTATCTAGCCATCACCCTATATCACTTCCCCCTTATGCCTCAAAACTACTGGAACACCACGTCCATCTTGAACTGTCCTCCCACCCCTCTTCTTGCTCCCTCTTCGACAGCTTACAATCTGGCTTCCGGCCACATCACTCCCCTGAAACTGCCCTAAATAAGGTCACCAATGACCTAATAACTGCCAAGGCCAAGCGACACTACTCTGTCCTCCTCCTCCTGGACCTGTCCTCTGCCTTTGACACAGTGGACAATTCCCTATTACTACAGACCCCCTCATCTCTTGGTATCACAGACTTGGCCCTATCTTGGATTGCATCATACCTAACAGACTGGACATACAGCGTCCCCCACTCACACACCACCTCCCCACCACGCCCCCCGATCGGAGTCCCGCAAGGTTCACTCCTAAGGCCCCTGTGCTTCTCCATTTACACCTTCGGCCTCGGACAGCTCATAGAATCTCATGGCTTTCAGTATTACCTCTATGCTGATGACACAGATCTACATCTCTGGACCAAATATCACCTCCCTACTAACCAGAATCCCTCAATGTCTGTTCGCTATTTCATCCTTCTTCTCTGCTAGATTTCTAAAACTTAATATGGACAAAACAGAATTCATCATCTTTCCCCCATCTCACGTGACCCCCCCCCCCCCCAACAGACCTATCCATTAAAGTAAACGGCTGCCCACTCTCCCTAGTCCCACAAGCTCACTGCCTCAGGATTATCCTCGACACGGATCTCTCTTTCAAGCCACATATACAAGCCCTTTCCACTTCCTGCCGACTTCAACTCAAATATTTCACGGACCCGTACATTCTTCAAAACCAAAAATCTGCAAAAACTCTAGTCCATGCCCTCATCTCCCGCCTTGACTACTGCAACCTCCTGCTCTGTGGCCTCCCCTCTAACACTCTTGCATCTCTCCAATCTATACTAAACTCTGCTGCCCGAATAATCCACCTGTCCCCCAGCTATTCCCCGGCCTCTCCCCTTTGTCAATCACTGCACTGGCTCCCCATTACCCAAACCCTAACCATGACATAAAAAGCCATCCACAACCTGTGTGTCCTCCATACATCTGTGACCTAGTGTCCCGGCACTTACCTGCACGCAACCTCCGTTCCTCACAAGATCTCCTTTTCTACTCCCCTCTTATCTCCTCTTCCCACAATCGCATACAAGATTTCTCCCACGCATCACCCCTACTCTGGAACGCTCTACCACAACATATCAGACTCTCGCCTACGATGGAAACCTTCAAAAAGAACCTGAAGACCTACCTCTTCCGACGAGCCTACAATCTGCAGTAACCACCGATCCACCAAACCGCTGCATGACCAGCTCTACCCACATATACTGTATCCTCACCCATCCCTTGTAGATTGTGAGCCCTCGCGGGCAGTGTCCTCTCCACCTGTACCAGTCGTGACTTGTATTGTTTAAGATTTTTGTACTTGTATTTATTATGTATACCCCACCTCACCGGTAAAGCGCCATGGAATAAATGGGTGCTATACTTAAACATCTGTGCAAGAGAGGTCTCCGCATCATACAACTGATCTTATATATATATAAAAAAAAAAAAAATGCATAATTGTTGCTTTTTTAAATTGCAATGCATTAGAATAAAAAAAACAAAAAAACAAAACTCCTACACATTGTTGGACAAATCTAATCTGCTGATCGCTAGATGTTCATATTACGGGGTCAATGAAGCACTAAGTCTACTGGGAATCTAGCCTGTGGAGTCCGCAAGCCAAACCACTGACCCTGACTGCACAATTTCCCTCACTTCCAACTCCACAGCACTGGTCACTACTGAGCATGTACATAAAGTGCAGCACAGATTCATCTCACCTAAACCTCCAACCCCACAGAATTGGTCACTACTGAGCATGTACATAAAGTGAAACACATATTTAACTCCACTAAAAGCCGAGATCATTCGATGAGGAACAGAACAGACATTTATTGGACATTCACCACACATTCTGCACTGAACCCAATTATATATTTTAGGAGCCTGTCCATTTTACACCAACTTCGACTCCATCAAAATGGACACCGACTGACTCCACAGCCCTGCTGAGAAGGTCTGAGACATCTACAGTGTCATGCCCATACCTTCAGATATCACATTTGCGTTCATATTAACCAATGCTCGTCCTCCTATGAATAATTTGAAGAGTATGTTTTATCACCTAGGAGAGCAGCACTCTAGAACTATTGGCACTCACCGTACAAAGACTACGGCAATTCTCTGCCAAAATGAAAACATCCAAAACATGTCAGGTATTTGGACAACACCAGTACATAAGGATGAGGCTCTTCATCCAGACGTTTCCTCTGTGCTTCCTTCTTGATGACCCAGCTCTCAGACCTATACATGTAGTCACCAAACCACGGCATACTACTACCTGCATCACAAAGCATGGCAGCGTTGTAGAACACTCCTCGTACCGAAGTCTATGCGGAGAATCATTTACCTTCCTCAATATAGAACAGCAATGGATTACATTAAAGGGATTGTTCCATATTCAAAACTTTATCCTAATCACAGGATAGGTGGTACGTGCCTGACAACTTGGATTATCACCGTTCACAAGTACCGGTGTCCTACATTTTAATGGAGGACGTCATGCAGGCCGCCCTCATTATTTATAGGTCTGATGAAAGTTGCTGAGCGCTGCAATCCGCTCCCTCGAGCAGTGAATGTAAGAGAGGTAACACATGCACATTAGCGCTCAATTAACACAGGCGACTTGGGGAACTCGTTTCCACTCAAATACTTAGGTGGCAAGCTCTGAAAACCCCTTCAACGTATGATGGGCTGTAGAAGCAATATTAGCCTATTTTTCCCTTACAATGCATATTCAGATGTCGGAATATTTCCTTCTGCCATCAAGCCATCACTACAGATGCAGTAAATTAACGCTTATAAGGGCATGTGCACACAGCAACTTTTTCAAGCAGGTTCCTTCCACCTGAAACCGCGCCGACACAAACAGTCACTTCTATATCTACGATATATACTAGTGTATAAGCCGACCCCCCTAATTTTGTCACAAAAAACTGAAAACTTGACTCGCGTATAAGCCTAGGGTGCACAGCGAGTGGCCCCAGAATGCTGCCTCTGTTACAAGACCAAAAAAAAAAAAAAACACACACACACACACACACACACACACACACACACACACACACACACGTATACTCACCTCCTGCTGCCCACTGCTCGTCAGCATTGCTGGCTCTGGAACGGAGACAGGTGAATATGGCTCCCTCGTTCATACTCACCCCCTCCTGGCGCTCGTCTCTGCAGCGCGGCCCCTGCTTGTTCCATTTTCTCGGCGCCGCTGCTCTTCCTGCTTCAGCGGTCACGTGGTACCGCTCATTAAACTCATGTATATGCGCATATTCATGAGTTTAATGAGCAGTACCACGTGACCACAGAAGCAGGAAGAGAGGGCACTGAGAACATGGAACAAGCAGGGGGGCTGCAGAGAAGAGCCAGGAGGGGGTGAGCATGATCCCCGACACCCCCGATCCCCCTCCCCCGCCGACCCGCCCCCCCCCCCCAGTATATGACTCGTGTATAAGCTGAGAGGTGGAGTTTCAGCCCAAAAAAAGGCTGGAAATTTCGGCTTATACACGAGTATATACGGTAACTTAACCACTACAGTCTTGAAAGCCATGAAGTGGCTAACAGAAGTGACCGGTCTACTCTTCAGAATTTCACTTTTGCACCGATTAAAACAATTTGTATTGAAAGGTTGAACCATGAGCTCACTGCATAAAGATCACCTGAGATGGAAATGCAGCGGATGGCAGTGCTGAGATTTCAATAACTCATCCACAGGCTGTGGGATTTTTACCCACAAAAAAAGGGACTTAGGTCACGTGCACACGCTGAGTATTTGGCGAGTTTTCACCTCAGTATTTGTAAGCCAAAACCAGGAGAGCAACAATCAGAGGAAAAGTATAACAGAAACACGTCACCACTTCTGTACTTATCACCCATCCCTGGGGAGTGAGGGAAAAAAAAAAAAAAAAAAATACTCAATGTGTGAACATGGCCTTACAGTCTGGATTTTTAAGTCAGCAATGTCTTTATTTTATTTTTTTTGCAGAAAAAGTAAGGATTTCTTGAGGATTTTCCACATAAACTTCAATTAGGGAAGTAAAAAATCAAATTATAGTACTGAGGACTTATGCAATGTACTCTTTACCTACTGGCTTCCAGCAAGAAGATGGGACTTGTGAGGAACAAGGGAAGCAGCAGAAATCTGGTAAGAAGAGTAGTTATTTTTGTAGGTTTTAGTACTTTGTAGAAGCCTTTCTACCTCTTGCATGCCAAATATCTTCCAGACCTGCGACAACATTTCAGACAGAATACTGTAATTTTAAGAAGCCACGTCCTAAACATGACAATCTTACACCTTCACTTGCATTTTTATCTCTACATTGGCAACGGCACCAGGAACTACAACATTTCTGGAAAAATAAACCTAAGCAGAGGATGAAAAGTCTAAACACACTGATAGATTGGCGCAAGGAGAAATCACTGAGGCAGATAAGTTGGAAAATACCAGGAACCCACCCAAATGTTTGTTCGCAGTCTGGACGTCCCTAATGACAAGAATGGAAAATACTACGTAGAATGAAAATCTTTCACCATGATGTAAAAAAGTGATGATGGACTTGGCGTAGCACAGCCATTGCATACAGTACTCTAAAGGTACTGTCACACTTAGTGATGTACCAGCGATCCCGACCAGCGATATGACGCGGTCAGGATCGCTGGTACATCGCTAAGTGGTCGCTAGTGAGCTGCCACACAGGCAGATCTCACCAGCGACATCGCAGCGGTCGGGGGACACTACTTGTCAGACGAGGCGATCCTAACGTCCTCCGGCCCGGCTCCATGCTCGTCGCTCCACAGCAGGAAGCTGACAAAGAGAAACGGCCAAGGATGTTCTCGTGCGATCAGCGATAACCAGTGGGGGAGCGGGTCGTAGGCAAGTATCAGACACAGATATCGCTAGCAATATCGCTATAACGTCACAAAACCAGTGACGTTATAGCGATATTGATAGCGATATCGCTTAGTGTGACAGGCCCTTTAGAAGAGTCCTCAGTGCGTGTAGGAAGGACAGGAGCTAGAGATGGGTAATATATATATATATATATATATATATATATAACCAGGTATTGGGTGCTCAGCCACTGGTCAACCCTCAGAACGACAATCAACACATCAAGGTTACATAAAGAATTCATAGTCAGACAGGAGCCACGCGAGGACTGAACTAAAATGGCAAAACTTCCCTCAATTCAGGGAATAATCCATGAACAACGATATCCGTCATCTGCTGTTAGTATGATGCAGGAGATCAAGACCACCACAAAAGCTGCTCCCAACATCCCAGTTAGGATTTATTCACACATCAGAATTTTATACCAAAACCAGGAGTGTCTCCAGAACATTAAACAGGTCAGTATTTAAATAAGCACTCCCATCAAAATGTTTATCCTCTTAATATACTGTATTGCAATCATATTATATAGCACTGTGTACTTACTATTGCTCATTTTTCCTTTCTACCCAGTTAATTCTTCTCTTTTCCATTAGGTGTATGATGCCAGGTGACTAGCTGAATTCTTCTAAGCTCTATGTGGAATCAGGAGGTCATTTTTCCCTGTATGACTCATAGATCACTGCTAAAGTCCCTGGCAGGAGGGGAATTATTTCTCCAGGGACATACTTCCCGTTTCTACATAGAGCAGAGATAAGAAGAATTAGCTGGGTAGAAAGGGAAAATGAGAAATTATAAGTACACAGTGCTATATAATATGATGACTGCAATATTTTAAGACAAACACTTTGATGGGAGTGCTTCCTTAAATTATAGTTTCTCTCTCAGATCCATTTCTGGTTTAGGCACAGAAACACTGATGCAAAATACTGGTGTGTGCACAGGCCCTAACAGGAAGAATCCAACCACAAAGAAAAGATGGTACTGTGATATAAATGGGTGCTCTACCATTATATAACAAGATTAGGCTACTTTCTTATACACTTTGGGTCTGGCTCATTACTTTATTTGTGCCATATATTATCATTTGCACTTTTTTTTAGAAATGAATTTTTAATGTGTTAGTCCGGTCTCTTGTTTTTTAGTTAGTCACTATGTGTGGAGATTAGAGTTGCCAAATATTTGCAACTTTTTTTTTTAAAAATTGCTACATTTATTTTATTTACACCAGAAAGCTTGGCATATTTTGTTTCCGAAATGTGAGACTTTTTGCCCTAAAAATATCACAAAAAAGGGTAAGAAAAAAAAATAAAAAGACCACTTTTGATGTTGTGCAAAAATTCAAGCTGCATGGGCCATTTTGAAAAATTCTGCATTAAAAAAAAAAAACAAAAAAACGACAGCGAACAGGACAAGGTAAAAATGAAAAGGGACTTAAAGCCCCACTCCCTGTCTACATATCAAGTGATGGGCCCTTTGTGTTTGAATTCTTCCTTATTAGCCAGATCTGTCAGAGAAGGAAACATTCCCATTTCACCAACAGGCTGAAACCCTGCAGATGCCCTTTCCAGCACAGATACACGCCTTAAAAATGTGGTTTCCAAAGGGCAGGGATATGTAAAACCCTTTGTGGAGGTCTCGCTTCCTGTAGTTCTCCCTTTGTTTATACCATTTTGCAGAATTGGAAGACAGCTAGAGTTACAAAAATCCCTAAATGCTGTTCCCTTGTTATGAATGTGAAAGCTGCCAATGTACACCGAGCCGGTGCCAGTCTGTACGCAATAACGTAGGGACCTTGCCGATTGTGCTCACAAATACATAGTCTCCGTAGGTTACTTTCCAGAAGAAAGCCACAGCATATAGGGCTGAAGATGGGCTTTCTTCCACTCGCTGTTCTGTATTTTAGAGTGGAAACAGGATGTTTGCTAAAGAGGAACTAAAGGGAAAAGTTATTATGTACAAACAGTGTTTGGATGGTACAAAAGTTCAGATAAGAGGGTAAAAAAATAAAATAAAAAAATAGAGCGGCATATGTTTAAAGAAACATGAAAAGAAGTCCCCGATAGTGTACGTATTACTAGTATATGCCATCACTTCCTAACTTGAAGTCCGCCAGCTGAAAGGCAACTAATCCCAAGAGAGAAGAGACCGTACAACTAGTTCACTTCAATCGGGCCATGATACAGTTCCCCTACGTCAAATGTTTGGGAGCAGTGGTGAGCAGGACAACTGCCGGAGAGACCTCACGCTCTACGGTTGGGTGGCGATCTTAATATTCAGAGACAACCAACATGGTGGCATGTCCTTGCAACATGCCATATTGTCTCAGAGAGAACAATGCGATCATCTCTTCCGAAAACTCAGTCGGCTGGCACCTCCATACATATTAGACCATCATCCGAACCCTTTGATATTGGCAGGTTTAGCTGATATTTGTCTAGTGGGTATGAGGGCCTTTGATATCACAATGCACAACAGCAAGCAAGGAGGTGAACATCACGTACATGACTTACGAGTGATCAATTAACCCATAACAGGAAACAGCAGATGAACAACTAATAACCTGAACTACAAAAAAAAAAAAAACGTACCTAGAGCTTCTGTAGTGAAGGGAATCACTTCAGCAGTTGATTGCCTGCCCTATTTTCTCAAAGGTCATCCCTAGTAAGTTACATGTCATCAATGATTAAAGGTTTTTTTCTATAGAGACAATTATGTTAAAGAGAACGGGTCATGACGATCTCTAGTCACCACTGAGCTGTGATGTAAATCTGTGCATGCGCCGCCAGGGCTGTGGAGTCAGTATAAAATAGACTGACTCCTAAAATATATAAACTGGGTACAGTAGTACAATACAGGTTGTGCTTTCCATTTTTATAGAAAAAACAAAGATAGAAAGCGCACATAGGGTGTATCGTCTAGACGAACCACAATAGCAAGCAAGCCCAATCAGTTAGACTCACCTGCTGAAGTTGTGTGAGTCACAACAAACTGGGAATCACTCAAAAGTCCGGTCGTCGCTGGTAATGAATGAAACAAATCCAAAATGGAAAAAAAGAGCCGGGCTGAATAAACCGCGCTGACCAGAAAAAAAAAAAAAAAAACGCACCTTCAGCAGTCCATGTAATAAAAAAAACTTCTTTAATAGCCTAAGCGTTTCATGGCAAAACTAGCCACTTCATCAGGGCATAAAAAACAATCACAAACTGTTTCAATACACTTTTCTTTGACATCACGCCCATATATCATATAAAACCATGTATAAAAATAAAATGCTTAAATATTGTGATTAAATCCAATAACATTTCTATCAATATCATGGAAATATTATACACCAAAAAATATATATTATAAAAAACTGCAAAAAAATATAAACTCGAACCCACCACTTCAGAACAACTCAAAAATGTAGTTCACCTGTCTTAGCCCACTAGACCACACCAAATCCACATACCTCCTCAGATCCTCATATATAATTAACAAATACCCCACTCATTTTATTATTTCACCAGAATAGGTCTAAAAAAGGTCACTAATTTAATTTAAACCCATCGGTTGGAGTGTATTTAATCTATATATCCAATAAGCTTCCTTTCTTTTTACATTTTTATAAGAATTTCTGAAAGTTATGAAATGTCTTCTGTTCCTGACCTAAGGATTTCTGCTTTTAGGTGAAATGAATCTGTGCGACACTTTATGTACATGCTCAGTAGTGACCAGTGCTGTGGAGTCGGAGGTTTAGGTGAGATGAATCTGTGCTGCACTTTATGTACATGCTCAGTAGTGACCAGTGCTGTGGGGTCGGGAGGTTTAGGTGAGATGAGTCTGTGCTGCACTTTATGTACATGCTCAGTAGTGACCAGTGCTGTGGGGTCGGAGGTTTAGGTGAGATGAGTCTGTGCTGCACTATATGTACATGCTCAGTAGTGACCAGTGCTGTGGGGTTGGAGGTTTAGGTGAGATGAATCTGTGCTGCACTATATGTACATGCTCAGTAGTGACCAGTGCTGTGAGGTCGGAGGTTTAGGTGAGATGAGTCTGTGCTGCACTTTATGTACATGCTCAGTAGTGACCAGTGCTGTGGGGTCGGAGGTTTAGGTGAGATGAATCTGTGCTGCACTTTATGTACATGCTCAGTAGTGACCAGTGCTGTGGGTTCGGAGGTTTAGGTGAGATGAATCTGTGCTGCACTATATGTACATGCTCAGTAGTGACCAGTGCTGTGGGGTTGGAGGTTTAGGTGAGATGAATCTGTGCTGCACTATATGTACATGCTCAGTAGTGACCAGTGCTGTGGGGTCGGAGGTTTAGGTGAGATGAATCTGTGCTGCACTTTATGTACATGCTCAGTAGTGACCAGTGCTGTGGAATCGGAGGTTTAGGTGAGATGAATCTGCGCTGCCCTTTATGTACATGCTCAGTAGTGAGGCAGTGCTGTGGGGTCGGAGGTTTAGGTGACATATGAATCTGTGCTGCACTTTATGTACATGCTCAGTAGTGACCAGTGCTGTGGGGTTGGAGGTTTAGGTGAGATGAATCTGTGCTGCACTATATGTACATGCTCAGTAGTGACCAGTGCTGTGGGGTTGGAGGTTTAGGTGAGATGAATCTGTGCTGCACTTTATGTACATGCTCAGTAGTGACCAGTGCTGTGGGGTTGGAGGTTTAGGTGAGATGAATCTGCGCTGCCCTTTATGTACATGCTCAGTAGTGAGGCAGTGCTGTGGGGTCGGAGGTTTAGGTGACATATGAATCTGTGCTGCACTTTATGTACATGCTCAGTAGTGACCAGTGCTGTGGGGTTGGAGGTTTAGGTGAGATGAATCTGTGCTGCACTATATGTACATGCTCAGTAGTGACCAGTGCTGTGGGGTCGGAGGTTTAGGTGAGATGAATCTGTGCTGCACTTTATGTACATGCTCAGTAGTGACCAGTGCTGTGGAATCGGAGGTTTAGGTGAGATGAATCTGCGCTGCCCTTTATGTACATGCTCAGTAGTGAGGCAGTGCTGTGGGGTCGGAGGTTTAGGTGACATATGAATCTGTGCTGCACTTTATGTACATGCTCAGTAGTGACCAGTGCTGTGGGGTCTGAGGTTTAGATGAGATGAGTCTGTGCTGCACTTTATGTACATGCTCAGTAGTGACCAGTGCTGTGGGGTCGGAGGTTTAGGCGAGATGAATCTGTGCTGCCCTTTATGTACATGCTCAGTAGTGACCTGTGCTGTGGGGTCGGAGGTTTAGGTGAGATGAATCTGTGCTGCACTTTATGTACATGCTCAGTAGTGACCAGTGCTGTGGGGTCGGAGGTTTAGGTGAGATGAATCTGTGCTGCACTTTATGTACATGCTCAGTAGTGACCTGTGCTGTGGGGTCGGAGGTTTAGGTGAGATGAATCTGTGCTGCACTTTATGACCAGTGCTGGGGAGTCAGAAAAATTGAGTCGTCGGAGGTTTGTCTTACCAACTCCACAGCCCAGTGCGCCACCCCAATGTTACTGAAGACAGCCAGTAGATTAGTCTGTGAAAGGCTGCTCGCGGAAAGGCAAATACTTTAAAATAGGCAGCAGAATCAGACACCTTACCCACAGTCTCACACCTATACCCCGAAATCTTATTATACCCAAATTTCAAATGCTAAATAAAGAACCACCATGCGGATTTCTTCACTAAAGATCTCTATGTAAGCTGCATAACAGCACCATTATGACCATGCCTTTACTTTAACAGGAAAAACTGAGCTGACGGGTTCTCTTTAAAGTTTGTAAGGAACGGTACAGCGGATGAGCGACATCAGTGCCATAAAGGTCAAGAGCGTGCACAAACCCAGCATGGTCTGATTTCTACCGCGTGCGGGTGGCTAGGCCGTCACAATCATTAGCTGCAATATAGTAGTGTAGTCTTTTCTAGAATTAGTTTGTACAGACCATTCCAGCCAAATTATTTATCGGAGATAATCGGACATGACATTTCAGTCTGCTGGCGAAGGTCTGATCACTGGGGCCAGCAGTGATCTGCAGAACACAGAACTGTCCAGTTCCCAGATGAGAGGTAGGATGCCTGCGAGTTCCTGACCTCCTGGTCTGCATGGTGACAGACCGGTTACCTGTACTCATACCACTCAAACCTAAGGGAAGAAGTGAATGTATCACATCCGTGTTCAGATTGCTGTAGGTCATAGACAGACATTTTTATGCCAAGCTCTGTCACACATCATCTAAAAAGCAGGATGACTAAATATTCACGCGCAAGGATGAATCACTGAATTTGTCACTTTCAAATATATTTTTCAGAAGAAGGATTTGATTCATTTTAAGTAACCTAATTTGTGCTTTGGATTTATGACTTCGAGTTTGACTTCTCTCTCATTCCACAACATTACTTGTAAGGAAATCAATCAATTGGCTCAGATCTGTTTAGGTATGGCCATCGTCCATTAATGTTCACTACTGACAACTAAGACTTTGTCCTATTTACTAAAACCAAAGAAGCTGGGGATGAAATGTAACACCATC
Source organism: Dendrobates tinctorius (assembly GCF_039654945.1). Lineage (NCBI taxonomy): Eukaryota > Metazoa > Chordata > Amphibia > Anura > Dendrobatidae > Dendrobates > Dendrobates tinctorius. Next base: position 7,407,007 of record NW_027361880.1, on the reverse strand, counting down.
TATTTGTTACCGGTCACTTCATGTATCACATGCGTCACTGGTATTGTAGGAAGACATGAAGAGACCGGCTGACGAGAGCAGACCTTACAGCACCAACAGGGTTAATGGCTTGAGGCCAGTAGCAAATAACACGTTTGGTATTGCACTCAGTCACATGACCCCGAAATGGCATGATGCGCCTAGTAAAGTATGTGAGTCGCACAGCCTACTTAGAGGACCAGTCAGGTCTCCAGACAGGTCCGTGTTAGAAAGGTTTGCGCTCGCCATACATAATAAGCCTGCATCATCTTCTGTAATGTGCCGTTCCTCTGTTATTAATCATAGAAATGTATAAATAAATCGACAACTGGGCAGTTCCCCGCTCAGGGTGTCCCTACTGTCCAGTATCAGACTGGTTAGGTAGACACCTATTGGACATCTGGGTGTTACCCTTCCCTTTACTCAGCTTCACCAGAGCTCATGAATGCGCTCGGGCACAAGCTCTACTGGAACGCTGCCGGCAAGCCAACATGGCACAGAGACTCATCAGCAGGATCTGATCCATGGCCAATGGACACCCCGTTCATACCATGGAAAAACGGCCTCTGATCGGAGACAGCACCCACCAGCCTAGACCCTTTCATGGCTTCTCGCCCATTGACTGCCGAGAGGTAAAAAGCTGCATAAACCCCTCATTAAGTGGTACAGGGGAAAACTATCGGAGTGCTGATTCTCACAAGTCAAAGTGCAGAAAATCAGACGTTGTACATATACATGGTAAGATATCCCAGGTGTGCCTGTCATATGATCAGTATACGGCCGCCGCCTGTCATGGCCATATACCGCCAGAGAGTAGCTTGCTCCAGGTTTAGGGCTTTGTGCACAGAAGCATAATGGGCCTTCCATAGAGGGAAATTAGCGCTCTACACTTCCCATCAGACCTATTCTGTAGGATCAGTACAGCATTGGCCCTAGGGGAGAAGCCCTCTGCCCGCTGAGCACCTTATGGAGCCAGGATGTAGGATCAGTATAACATCGGCCCTAGGGGAGAAGCCCTCTGCCCGCTGAGCACCTTATGGAGCCAGGATGTAGGATCAGTATAACATCGGCCCTAGGGGAGAAGCCCTCTGCCCGCTGAGCACCCTATGGAGCCGGGATGTAGGATCAGTATAACATTGGCCCTAGGGGAGAAGGCCTCTGCCTCCTGAGCACCCTATGGAGCCAGGATGTAGGATCAGTATAACATCTGCCCTAGGGAGAAGCCCTCTGCCCGCTGAGCACCCTATGGAGCTGGGATGTAGGATCAGTATAACATTGGCCCTAGGGGAGAAGGCCTCTGCCTCCTGAGCACCCTATGGAGCCGGGATGTAGGATCAGTATAACATTGGCCCTAGGGGAGAAGGCCTCTGCCTCCTGAGCACCCTATGGAGCCGGGATGTAGGATCAGTATAACATTGGCCCTAGGGGAGAAGGCCTCTGCCTCCTGAGCACCCTATGGAGCCAGGATGTAGGATCAGTATAACATCTGCCCTAGGGAGAAGCCCTCTGCCCGCTGAGCACCCTATGGAGCTGGGATGTAGGATCAGTATAACATTGGCCCTAGGGGAGAAGGCCTCTGCCTCCTGAGCACCCTATGGAGCCGGGATGTAGGATCAGTATAACATTGGCCCTAGGGGAGAAGGCCTCTGCCTCCTGAGCACCCTATGGAGCCGGGATGTAGGATCAGTATAACATTGGCCCTAGGGGAGAAGGCCTCTGCCTCCTGAGCACCCTATGGAGCCGGGATGTAGGATCAGTATAACATTGGCCCTAGGGAGAAGCCCTCTGCCCGCTGAGCACCCTATGGAGCCGGGATGTAGGATCAGTATAACATTGGCCCTAGGGGAGAAGCCCTCTGAGCACCCTATGGAGCCAGGATGTAGGATGGGGGCTCTGTGCCAGACACAGAAAAGGAGTATACCGTGATATATTCTTGGCATAACACAAGGTGGGAGATTGGACTCATGTGACCAGCGATCTGTATCTACTCATGTTTGAACACAGCTATAACCGAGCGTCAGCGACAATCTGCCCGTCCCTTTAAATTCCAGCTAAACCACCTGCCTGTTACTTCATAGGTCAGATTATTAGGCCTGTCAATCACTCGTGGACGGAAGAAGCTAGAAACGGAGCGCCTCTGATCTGCCAGATATTGGAAAGGGCACAAGGGGCTTGGCATTAGTGTATACAAAATGAGAATGACTTGGCAACACATGACTGGTATGAGGCCGCGGGGGCGTCCTGTCCGGCCACCTCCAGGCAGTGCGAGGAGGAAACCGTGGCGGTCTCAGAAGATCAACGACGCCGAAGAGATTTCCAAGACTTTCAGGGAAGAAAAAAAAAACAAAAAAAAAAAAACAAACCTACTTTTCTTAAAAACGTCCATGAATCCCAGCCGTCAGCGAGTCTGAGTAACAGCTGAGCATCTACCCCACAGCCTGCACATCGCTCATAGACTTGTATGGGCTCCGCCATACAAACCATAGCAGTCTATGCTCGGCCTGTCCAGGAGAAAGTCTGCCATCTGCCCAGAGGCTGAGCCGGCATCACCACTGCAGAACGATCGCCGATTATCGCACTCTGCAGCCAGATTGGAGCGATCAGCAGCGACACGTCCCGGAGCAGCACGAACTCCAGCGCAAGTACCCCACACTCACCGGCCGCCGTTCTCCTCGGTGCTGATTAGGAAGCCGTACTTGTCAGTCTTCCTCTCCGCGGTAAAGCCGTTCACTTCGGAGTCCGATCCTAAAGACTCCAGTTCCGGGTCACTGAGGGTCTCCCTGGTTCCACGTAGACTAGCAGACGGCGACACGCTGCCCTCCCCGGGGCTCCGCGCCATCCCGGCCGCCCTCCAGCTCTTCACCAGCACGGAGCCATCACCTCGCCCCGGCCCCCGCCGCACCTCTCACTCTGCTCTCCTCTCCCTACAGCTGCAGACACCTCCCGGGGGCCTCTTCAACTCTCCCCGCCCCGCTGGTCCACTAGCCAATTACTTGTCAGGGAGCAACACAGCCAGCCAATGGATGCGCGCAGCCTACCTTAGCCAGCCAATCAGCGCACAGAACAACGTGTCTGTCAATTAAGTTATCCCGCCATACAGCTCCTAAATCATCTACTAGCCAGGCTTTCCCTCCAGCCAATCGGCGTGCACCTTTATCCACCATAACCAATGGCAGGCTCCAGATTCTCGGTGCCAATCTGCGTGACGTCTCCGTGTCCGATACTATAGCGCTGCAGCCGCCGGAGTCCTGTAAACACGGTCTCCCCGTCACTCACTGAGCTCTGCCCGGATGGGTCAGCGGGACTGCCCACAGCACTGGCGCCTCCCAGGGACCGGAGGGGTTAATGCCATGTTACTAGGAGAACCACCCGAGCCTGAGAGGGCAATGCTGGCAGCTGGGGCCCGGGACTGAGGGAGAAGGCTGGCTGTGCCCTATGGATGGGGTGGGCCGTGTGCCATACACACTGTTAGGATGCCACTTGTGTCCTAAGCCCAGCGGCCGTCATGTGCCTACAGTGATGTGCAGACTGAGGTAACCCCGACTGGCCTTGCGCTGATGACACCCAATTATACGCTTCTTCTCCTGACATCACGCCAGCCTTTCTAGAAAACACTGGCGCTTGTCTAAACGCTGTGTCTAATATCATGTCCTCACTATATCTGAAACTGAACCTGTCAAAGACTGAACTCCTGGTGTTTCCTCCCTCTACTAATGTACCTATACCTGACATTGCCATTTCCGTGTGTGGTTCCACTATTACTCCCCAGCAACAGGCCCGCTGTCTTGGGGTCATACTTGACTCCGAGCTTTTCTTTGCCCCCCACATTCGATCACTGGCTCGCTCTTGTCATCTGCACCTCAAAAACATTTCTAGAATTCGACCTTTTCTTACTTTTGACTCGGCAAAAACTCTTACTGTTTCTTTTATTCATTCTCGTCTCGACTATTGTAACTCTCTTCTAATCGGTCTCCCTCTTACCAAACTCTCCCCTCTCCAATCTGTCTTGAATGCTGCAGCCAGGATCATATTCCTCACCAATCGTTACACCGATGCCTCTACCTTGTGCCAGTCATTACACTGGCTACCCATCCACTCCAGAATTCAGTATAAACTTATTACCCTCACCCACAAAGCCCTCCATGGCTCAGCACCACCCTACATCTCCCTTGTTTCAGTATACCACCCTACCCGCGCTCTCCGTTCTGCTGATGACCTGAGATTAGCATCCTCAATAATCAGAACCTCCCACTCCCGTCTCCAAGACTTTAGACATGCCGCGCCAATTCTTTGGAATGCACTTCCCAGGTCAATACGATTAGTCCCAAATCCCCACAATTTTAAGCGTGCCCTGAAAACGCATTTATTCAGACAGGCCTATCGCCTCAACACATTAACCTAACCTATCCCTGTGTGGCACAGCCAAAAGTTTTACCATAACCAGGTTCCCCGCATCATGTTCCCACATGCTTTATGCATCCATTAGCCCTCTGTGTCTGTACTGTTACACACTTAACATTATGGCTGGTCCATACAATCAGAGCAACTGTTACCACCCACCTTTCGTGTCTACCTCTTTCCTCATAGACTGTAAGCTTGCAAGCAGGGCCCTCACTCCTCTTGGTATTTGTTATAATCTACTGTATGTGATTATTGTTATGCTGTAATGTCTATTGTCTGTACAAATCCCCTCTGAAATGTAAAGTGCTGCGGAATATGTCGGCGCTATAAAAATAAAATTATTAGTCTCTCAGTATTCAACTGTGGTGAGACTAGTGTGCATGTGACCGCCCTGTCACAATGGTACGAGCGTGGAATCGCGACAGCATGCCTACCACACGCCGCCATCAGTCGCTAGATGCAGTCACATAGAATGGCTGCAGACTTCTGCACCAAGACCTGACATCCCCTTTAAGGCCATGCTCACACCTCATGGAAACGCCGCTTTTTTTTTGGACAGGAAATCTTTTGAGTTTAACAGTTCAGACAACGTGGATGTGATTTCATGAAAGCTTGAGGCCACCGTGTGTTTATAGACGCGGTTTGTGGATTTGTTTGGGTGCAGTTTCCTCCCTATAGGCTTTAATGGCGAGCAGAAAAATACAGCTATGGTTCTAAGTGCGGAACGCCAAAGCCCCTGGATTAAGGAACGCGGCTTCAAATCTGCACCAAAAACAATAGGAAAACCTGCTACAATCCGCGCCGATTGTTATTTGGTGCAGAAAAAATACAGCGGAGAAAAAGCCGCATTTACCCATGGTCTGAAAGGAACACAAAAATCTAATATATGCAAGTGTTGGACGTATCACGAAGTGTGGCAGCCACGCGGTACAAGCACGATGGGCCAGCTCACCACATGGGCAATCTACCCAACAGAATGGGGGCTTTTACTGGCAAAACGAGGGTGGAATAGGAAAGTAGCTAAGCTCTTCCCAATATAAGGTCCCAGTGTAAAGGGGCTCTCATGTCTAAAATTCCACAACTGTGAACTCTCACGTCACGCACTGAGGATTCTCCCGCAAGTATGCGATAGGCACAGTCTCCGGCCTCACTGAATACACTCGTATCGAGCGACACCATGCCGATCGAGTCAGGAGTGTACACATTGCATTCTTGTGGTCACCGGACCACCATGGTGGCATATAGGCCCTGGTAAAATTCTGATCACATTATCCAGAGCAAGACGAGAAATGCCCCAAACAGCTAAACAACGCCCGAGAGCCATGTTACCAACCAACAGCCTCATGGTGCCCACATTGTTGTATGGGTGAAGACAGAGCAATAGGGTGCTCAGCAAGTGTCGAACAATGCCCAAATGGAGACCAGTTCTATGGCCATATAAAGATGCAAAAAGCCAAAGCATGGACCACAAAACAGTCACCACCACATAGCCACAAGTCTGTTATCCTGTAGAGATCGATGCTGCCCCCTGCTGGATGCACCTAATATCAGTGCCAGTTACTGTATGTGCAGTCACTTGGTGGGAACCTGGAGGCATCGGGTTGGAGCCTTTGTCTTTGTTCATACAAACACAGAAGCTGCTTGTTATATTCTAGGAGAGGAAAGAAAAAAAAAAAAAAGAACCACAGACTGGGCAAATTGACAGCATTTCACATGAAGAAAAGACACTAAAAGCTGCCCATATATGGCCTAATTTATCTGCCTGATCCGACATCTACTCCATGTAGGGAGCTAATAGTGAGCGGGAAGGCTGACAGCGCTGGTCCCCAAAGGGTGTGGGGGCAGGAGGGGGTCAGAGATTGGGAGGAGGCCGGCTCTACTCATATACACTTCCTAATAGGACACCAATGGTACAAGGGCAGGTACATGCAAAGATCAGTCATAGGAGACTTCTTGCATTACGGTTGGTCCTGCGCGAATATAAGGAAGCAGCTTGTGATAGAAATCATCAAAAGCCTACACATCATACACATGGAAGCTGTGAGGGTACGTAGCAATGTGTTCCTTTACAGGATTAGGGATCATACCAAATACCGTGAAAAAAAATGTCGAGCATTCGGTCCTGAAAAGTGGGATGAGTGTCATGCGATTTTCATGCGAGTACAATCACACAGAGCATCTGATTTCCATGCAAATGGGATCTGATTTTAACATGAGCTTTTACATAGAGCAATTCTGTCATTTACACATCGTTTTCCAAGGAAATAGTCAAGATATAGACTAGAGATAGGAGATATATATGTGACTGACATCTTTATATCTATCTAGTCTGTGTGTATATAGCTATTCTGTCAGGTCACGCTGTGATTTCACTGTCCCAGCAGATGTGTTGCCGGTTTTTCAAAGGATATGGGTGTGTAAAAAAATCGCACAGCACTCGCACGTTCCGAGTGTCGTATGATTTTTTTTTTTTTTCTCTCGCACCCATTGTCTGACATTGTTGAGTCTTGTCCAAGTTACAAGGACAAATCGCAGCATACTGCGATTTTTTTTCTGTCTGATTACTGAAAAAAAAAAAAAAAAAATCACAGATGAGCAGGGACTCCTAGCTTAACATTGGTCCGAGCGCAATCTGATTTTTTATCAGACTTCACTCGTTCGTTTTCCTCACAGATGAGCATGAGCAGAAGATACTCTGATAACGCCTAGTGCACGTGCAGTCTAACATGCATAGAAGTACAGATTTCTCTGCAACAGATCGTACAACACAGGGACTCGTCATATTATTAAACGGTGACGTATACATCACTACATCCGCCTGACCCTTTCAAATGCCACTGATATTGCACATATAGCAACAAGGTTTTTCTTGCTTGGTAAGGCTGGTTTCACGCGTCATTGTCTCCGGAACGTGTGGTCCCAGTTTTCTCATGCACCGGAGACACTGACACACGTTAACCCATTCAAATGGGTCTTTTCACTCTCACTAAAATAAAAAACTCATCCATACTAGACAGATCAATCTCGGATCACTCTCCCATTTTGTCGGAAATTTGGGTTGGCCCATTCTTTAAAAATTCCACGGTGTGGAGGTGCAATAACTTTCTACTGAATATCCCAGAATATAGAAACGAAATTGTCACGACATTAAAACAATACTTTAAAGAAAACGACACAGGGGAAATGAACCCACTTACAGTCTGGTGTGCACATAAGGCAGTAATAAGAGGGAAACTGATCCAAATTACAGCAAGACATAATGCGAAAAAAAGAGAAAAAATTAAAACTATACAAAAACAAATTCAAAAGGAAAATTATCTCGCTAAGACTAACATAAAATCTCAGCAAATTTACAGGGAAATACTTAATTTGAGACAAGAATTAAACAGGGCTATTCTTGACGACTTTGATAAAATCGTTAAAGTATCAAAATTTAAAGTATACTCTGAAACGAACAAGCCAACGAGATTCATGATGTCCAAACAGAAGAGTGAGAGAATCCGTAGTAGAATAAATAAAATAAAAAATGCAGCCGGAGATATAAAACATCACCCAACCGATATTGTAGAGGAATTCGCATCTTATTATAGGAAACTATATAACCTAAAGAACGTGATCCCTCAACCAGACCCCCAAAAAATAAATGAGTTTATTAAGAAACTACAACTTCCTAAAATCAATCCTCCAGACCTATCACAACTTAATTCACCTATACCAATTTCAGAAATTATAGAAACGGTAAACTCACTAAAACTACAAAAATCACCAGGCCCAGACGGACTAACAAATGAATACTTCAAAAATTTTGCAGATATACTCATCCCTTATATGGCTAAAATTTTCAATCAAGCTTCGGAGGGTGGTTCTTTTCCGGGAGAGATGTTGGAGGCAATTCTCATTGTGATACCCAAGTCATTAAATAATCTAGAAGAGGTGAAAAATTTTCGCCCAATTTCCCTGATAAATTCAGATATAAAAATTTTTTCCAAAATACTGGCTACAAGATTAAAGGGAATACTACCAAAACTAATAAATGATGATCAATCAGGCTTCATTGAAGGCAGACAAACTTCTGATAGCACTAGGAGACTTGTCAACATTATTAACAGAATTAACTCTACTCGAACTCCTTCAATACTCCTAACACTAGATGCCGAAAAGGCGTTCGACAGGGTCAATTGGTCATACCTAAAAACTGTTCTCCTAAATTTTGGTTTCAACAACAAATGGATAGAAACGGTATTCACCCTATACTCCCAACCAAGGGCCAAAATTTACATAAATAACACCTTATCCAAATCTTTTTATATAAATAATGGGACAAGACAAGGGTGCCCCCTCTCGCCACTGCTGTTCGCCTTGGCGATAGAACCTTTAGCCGAAGCAATTCGCATAAACGAAAAAATCACAGGGATCAACACTCCATCTAAACAATTCAAAATAAGTCTGTTTGCAGACGATATGCTGCTCTCACTCACAAACCCGACACAATCCATTACAACACTGCTCGAGATAATAGAAAAATATTCAGGATTGAGAGTCCTCAGTAGTTGATACCTTTTAATGGCTAACTGAAAAGATGGTAACACATTGTAAGCTTTCGAGACTACTCAGGTCTCTTCATCAGGCTAGACTAATACAAAATCTGAAGTCACATATTTATGCACAATACAGCCTAGAAAAAATGCAATAGATAAGACAAGTGACGTGAAGCAGAACTATCAATATGGGAGAGGGAGAAACATAAATATAAACATTGGACCAGTTCATAGATAAGGAGTCCGGATGTTTTATGGTCCTCTGATTGGGGTCTAGTTCTGTGTTGTGATGCCCCCACACGGTTTTAAAAGGAAATTCCTTAATTGATGTAAAAAGACATAAATCCATGCGACACATTCATTCCAGCACTGAGAGTGTTAAAGGTCGTCATAAATTTGTACTCCCAAACTCGTCTCTCTCTCTGAGAATTGAAGTTACCTTTCAATACCAGTAATTTCATATCCACGCTGCTGTGATCAGGGATACAGAAATGTTTTGCCACAGGTAGATCCATTCTTTTTTCTCTTATTGTGTGACGATGAGCATTCATCCTTGTTCTAAGCTTTTGCCCTGTCTCCCCCACATACAGACCCCCAGTTGGACATTTAGTACAAATAATTAAGTACACCACATTAGATGTAATGCAGCTGAAAGTACCTGCGATCTTGTAGTCCTGATGTGAGTTGGGGATCTTTATCTTGTCCGTGGTCATTATAAATGGACAGGTTTTACATTTTTTCTGGTTGCAAGGAAAGGTTCCTGCAGCTGTTGGAGAGGACAGGGAGCTTCCGACAATGATGCTTCTTAAATTTGGGGGCTGCCTAAAACAGCAGTGGGGGGGGTCTGGAAAAATGGATTTCAATCGGGCATCTTTTTGTAGTAAAGGTTGTAATTTCCGTGCAGCTCCCCTTAGCACCTCCAGATTTGGGTTGTAGGTGACTACTAGAGGCACTCTGTTATTTTCTTCTTTAGCTTTGTAATTTAGCAGGTGATTCCTTGACAATCTGGTGGCTCTTGTAATTTGGTTTTCAATTGTTCTTGGATGGTAACCCTGATTCAAAAAGGTCTTTTTGAGGCGACCAAGGTGTTTGTCTCTATCCATGGGGTTGGAACATATACGATTGTATCTGATGGCTTGGCTATAGATAATAGAGTTCTTTATGTGTTTTGGATGGAAACTGTCCCATTTAAGGTATGTTGGACGGTCGATTGGCTTCTGATACAGGGATGTCTCTATTTCATTGTTTTTTAGCTTAATGATGGTGTCCAAAAAATTAATCTCAGTACTGGAGTAGTTGAGTGTTAAATTGATGGTGGGATGAAATTGATTAAACTGTTCGTGGAACGTCTTTAGCTGTTGCTCAGACTCCGTCCAGATGATTAAAATATCATCAATGAAACGGTAGTAGGCCAGGGGCCTGATGGGGCATGAGGACAAAAAGTCACTTTCAAGCTTTGCCATGAAAAGATTTGCATACTGTGGAGCCATTTTACTTCCCATAGCTGTGCCAGTCTCCTGTAGATAGATCCTGTTGTCAAATTCAAAGTAATTGTGGGTGAGGATGAATTTTATAAGTTTCACCACAGCATCAGCATCAGTCCCTGTGTTTTCCATGAAGAATTTGCAGGCATTTAAACCATCTTGGTGTGGGATATTAGAGTACAAAGATTCCACATCCATGGTGGCCAGGATGGTTCCTTCTGGTAGAGGACCTATTGCTGCTAGTTTATTCAATAGGTCAGTTGTGTCCTGAATGTAGCTGGATGTATCCTTCATCCTTCACTCCAGTACTGAGATTAATTTTTTGGACACCATCATTAAGCTAAAAAACAATGAAATAGAGACATCCCTGTATCAGAAGCCAATCGACCGTCCAACATACCTTAAATGGGACAGTTTCCATCCAAAACACATAAAGAACTCTATTATCTATAGCCAAGCCATCAGATACAATCGTATATGTTCCAACCCCATGGATAGAGACAAACACCTTGGTCGCCTCAAAAAGACCTTTTTGAATCAGGGTTACCATCCAAGAACAATTGAAAGCCAAATTACAAGAGCCACCAGATTGTCAAGGAATCACCTGCTAAATTACAAAGCTAAAGAAGAAAATAACAGAGTGCCTCTAGTAGTCACCTACAACCCAAATCTGGAGGTGCTAAGGGGAGCTGCACGGAAATTACAACCTTTACTACAAAAAGATGCCCGATTGAAATCCATTTTTCCAGACCCCCCACTGCTGTGTTTTAGGCAGCCCCCAAATTTAAGAAGCATCATTGTCAGAAGCTCCCTGTCCTCTCCAACAGCTGCAGGAACCTTTCCTTGCAACCAGAAAAAATGTAAAACCTGTCCATTTATAATGACCACGGACAAGATAAAGATCCCCAACTCACATCAGGACTACAAGATCGCAGGTACTTTCAGCTGCATTACATCTAATGTGGTGTACTTAATTATTTGTACTAAATGTCCAACTGGGGGTCTGTATGTGGGGGAGACAGGGCAAAAGCTTAGAACAAGGATAAATGCTCATCGTCACACAATAAGAGAAAAAAGAATGAATCTACCTGTGGCAAAACATTTCTGTATCCCTGATCACAGCAGCGTGGATATGAAATTACTGGTATTGAAAGGTAACTTCAATTCTCAGAGAGAGAGACGAGTTTGGGAGTACAAATTTATGACGACCTTTGACACTCTCAGTGCTGGAATGAATGTGTCGCATGGATTTATGTCTTTTTACATCAATTAAGGAATTTCCTTTTAAAACCGTGTGGGGGCATCACAACACAGAACTAGACCCCAATCAGAGGACCATAAAACATCCGGACTCCTTATCTATGAACTGGTCCAATGTTTATATTTATGTTTCTCCCTCTCCCATATTGATAGTTCTGCTTCACGTCACTTGTCTTATCTATTGCATTTTTTCTAGGCTGTATTGTGCATAAATATGTGACTTCAGATTTTGTATTAGTCTAGCCTGATGAAGAGACCTGAGTAGTCTCGAAAGCTTGCAATGTGTTACCATCTTTTCAGTTAGCCATTAAAAGGTATCAACTACTGAGGACTCTCAATCCTGAATATTTTTCTATCTACTGGCTAACACGGTACAAAGATATACATCTTTCCTGTATCGAGATAATAGAGGAATTTTCACAATTATCAAACTTTAAAATTAATAATAGTAAATCAAAAATCTTGCAATTCTACCTTTCAGATACTACAATAAACTCTATTAAAAATATATCAGAGTTTGGTTGGGAGGAGGATCAAATATCACACCTGGGTATTGTGTTCAAAAAAACATTACGCAATACAGTTAAAGCAAATTGCGAGACCTTCCTAGCCACTATCACAAATGATCTCCAACCCTGGAAAAACATAGGCCTGTCGTGGGTGGGCAGAGTGCTAGCAATAAAAACAGTGATACTCCCGAAACTTTTATACATTTTTAGGGCTCTCCCTCTTTCCTTTCCAATAACATTCTTTAATAGCTGCAACAAAAAAATCTTCTCCTTTGTTTGGGGAGAGAAGAGAGCTAGAGTAGACAGAACAATTCTCTATAAACAAATATAACGGAGGAATGGGGATTCCGAACATTCTAACTTACTACTACGCCATTCTTATCAAACAAAGCCAATGTTGGATGGGTGAGAATGCAGAACCTTCTTGGATGATGCTGGAAAGAGACCATAGTTCCCCAAACCCACTTAAAAATCTTCTCCTCAATCATATATTCCATCTAAAAAGATATAGACTAAATCACCCTATTTTTCTGGCAATTACCCAGGCTTGGGATCATTTGGCCTCACCGAACAGAGCTGAGAAGCCAAAATTAAAAGAAAATTTCCCAATATCCCTGATCGCGTCTATTTACGGATTTACTGTGCCTGAAATATGGTCAAAAAATGGCATTTGAAAGTTGGGAGACGTTCTCGTAATGGATAAATTACTCAGTTTTTCCGAGATTAGAAACAAATTCAACCTACCCTTCTCAGACTTTATGCAATATTGCATAATCAAGGAGTATATACAAAAATTTGTCAGCTTGGTCCCTCCGAAAACAGAGGTGGTTCATCTTCTTCTAAACAGTCCAAACCATAAGATTTTCTGGAGCACTAAATTCCTTTGTAGCTCTTTCAATAAGGATGGCGACTTCACAAAAAACAAATATATGTTCAAGTGGGAGAAAGACTTCCAGTTTTGCGCAACAAAGGGTCAATGGGAAAGGGCAATAAGGGACTCGTACTCTTCCAACATATCAATACTACTTCACGAATCATTCTACAAAATTTTAACGAGATGGTACCTAACTCCCTCTAGAATATCACATTTCAAAACAGATTCATCCCCATTGTGCTGGAGGGGGTGCGGGCTCAAGGGAGATTTGAAACTTATTTTCTGGTCCTGCCCAGCTCTCACAGAATTATGGAATAAGATTTCCATATACATTGGTGAACTTCTTGACAAGAACTTTACACTTTCCCCTCAAACAGCTCTTTTTTCCTTGGACTTGGAAGAGGTACATTACTCAACTAAAAAAGTTATAATACACCTTTTACTGATAACTAAAAATATGATAGCCTCCTTCTGGAGAAGAACTGACATACCAAGATTCTCTGACATTGTGGATAGACTAAAGACACAATTCCTTGGACCTAAAATTCTCAATAGCAAATGGATGCTTACATAAATATGACAATAAATGGAGCATATGGAACACTAAATACCAAGATTTAGTTTAGTTTAGTTAAGACTTTCTTGTTAATAAGTTTTTTTTCTTACCCTTAAGCTAAAGGTAGCTTCCCAGCTATTTTCGATGTACATGGTTTGAACATGGAAATTCAAAGAAGATTATCTCACTAAGACAGATAAATTTTTTTGTAGTAGATATACAAATATGTTCAGCTCTGTCTATGTTACTATCAAAACTCCTTTCTCTCCCTTCCCTACTCCTATCCCTTTCCTTCCCCCCCTTTCCCTACTTATCAAGGTGAATTATTACATAAACAAAGAGCATGTTTGTAAATTTTGTTTAAATACCTAATAAAAATATTTGAAAACAAATGAATGGGTCTATGTACATGTCAGCGTGTTTTCACGGACCGTGTGTAAAGCACGCTGACATGTCCGTTTTTGAGCGACAGCACAGATCACACGGACCCATACAAGTCAATGGGTCCGTAGTAACACATGCCGCACAAGGATGGCGTCCGTGTGCGTTTTAAAAGTCATAGGGTTAACATTGAAACATATTGTTTCAATACACGGACAGCACATGGATCACACACGGATGCCACACGAATGTGACAAATTGACACGGACACACAGACACTGATATCTCCGGTACCGTAAATATCAGGACGTGTGAAACCAGTCTAAAAGCAACTTAACTCTTCAATCCCAATTCAGCTTTCATGACCAATATATTTTCAGATATCTGATTTCCAAAAGTTTAGAACCTTCAGGTTTCATTTACCTCAATCAATAACATTTTTTGTTATTTTCCAACCAGATAAGTTTGGTTCATCCACAATACACTTACTCAGTTTAAGCATCCCAATAGATGTTTACATGCTCGAGCATCAGCACTGAGCACTTTCCTGCAGAATCCCCAAGCATAAATGGAACAGAGGTGCACATCCGGCCCCTGCCACATTCAGGCAGGTCTCATTAGCTGAAGCCTCCATCTGTTGGACCCCCAGTGATCAGCATGTTATTACCAATCTAGCAGATAGGCACTATATTTCCAAGATGCAAATAACCCTTTAATTATATATTACTTTATTTTACACTCGGGATATTACACAGTGATTTCACATGGTTAGAGATGCAGATGGGGCTTAGATTGTGGAAAAAACGCATATACAGCTCTGGCAAAAATTAAGAGACCATTTCAAAATGTTCAGTTTGTCTGATTTTTCTCTTTATAGGTATATTTGAGTAAAATGTAAAAAGCTCTTTTATTCTTTAAACTACTGACATGTCTCTGAATTTCCAAGCACTAAATTTTGTATTTTCAGAAAATAAATGGTCAAAATAACAAAAAAAAAATGCAGTGCTTGCAGACCACAAATAATGCTAAGAAAACAAGTTCATAATCATTTAGAAACAATACTAATGTTTTAACTCGGGAAGAGTTCAGAAATCAATATTTTGTGGAATAACCATGATTTTTAAAAATAGCTTTCATGCGTCTTGGCATGCTTTCCACCAGTCTTTCACACTGCTTTTTGGTGACCTTATGCCACTCCTGGTTCTTTGTTTGATGGCTTGTGATTATCCATCTTCCTCTTGATTACATTCCAGAGGTTTTCAATGGGGTACAGGTCTGGAGATCGGGCTGCCCATGACATGGATTTGATTTGGTGGTCCTTCATCCACACATTGATTGACGTAGCTGTGTGGCATGGCGCATTGTCCTGCTGGAAAAAACAGTCCTCAGTTGGGCAACATTGCCTGAGCAGAAGGAATCAACTGTTTTTCCAGGATAACCTTGTATGCAGCTTGATTCATACGTCCTTCGCAAAGATTAACCTGCCCAATTCCAGCCTTGCTGAAGTATCCCCAGATCATCACCGATCCTCCACCAAATTTTCCTCCAGGTCTCCATCTAACCATTAGACGACCAGGTGTTGGGCAAAGCTGAAAATTAGACTCATCAGAGAAGATTACCTTACTCCCGTCCGCTATTGTCCAATCCTTATGGTCTTTGGCAAACTTCAGCCTGGCTCTACTTTGCTTCTCATTCATGAAAGGCTTTTTTTCTAGGTTTACATGACTTGAGCCCTTCATCTAGAAGCCTGTTACGATCTGTTCTTGCCGTGCACTTCAACCCAGCTGCCATTTGCCATTCCTTTTGTAGGTCACTTGATGTCATCCTGTGGTTACCGAGTGACATTTGAATAAGATGACGAAAATCCCGGTCAGTGGAGAGTCCTTTTCGCCCTCTGCCGGTCTGTAGCTTTGTTGTCTGCTGCTTGACCTTGTTGTAATGGTCTGCCGTCTTAGAAATTTTAAGGATGGAGGCTCACAGTATCCCTCTGCTAGTAAAGCCATAATTGAGCCCTTCTTTTCCTCACTGAAGAAGACTTTTCTTTTCAACTCTTTTGGCATGGTTAAAAGTTATTTTTTCATTCCTATTACTTTTGGGATATTACTAGCACTTGTTTTGCCATCCAGTTTGTCCTATTGCAAGAAGATTGTGAACACCACAGCAGGGTTTTTAATACTTTCCTTCCTTAAATAAGATATGGTTCAGGTGATCACCTAATCAGAAGCACATTAAGTAGAATGAAGTGTACTCTGGTTGGAATTCAACTGACACTGGAATGGCTGTCAAACATGTAGAGAAGCTGATTTTTATAAAACTGTGCAGTGGTCTCTTAATTTTTGCCACAGCTGTACATCCCAGCTATAAATCTGTGTCCATACAAAAGAAGCAAAATGTAACATTAATCAGCCATCTAGTGTGGGAAAAGATGCGTGCTCACCAATGTCCGATTGGTAGAGGTGGGACACCTAGCACCCTTGCCGATCAGCTGTACCCGGCGTCGGCTGGAACCGCTCAGTTAAGGATTTGCACAGCTGTCGACTATAGTGGCTGTGGCCAAGTACTGCACATCTGCTCCCTATTCAAAATCAATAGGGGATGGATATGTAGTATCCTTCAGCAGCCACCAGTCCGTTGACGGAGCTGTGTAGCTCCGTAACTGAACAGTTCTGGTAGCAGACACCAGGAACAGCTGATCTGCGGGGGTGCTGCGTGTCGCACCCTCATCAGTCAGACATTGATGACCTTTCCTAAGGTTAGGCCATCAATGTTAAAGTCGAGGACAACCCCTTTAATATTGCATGCAGTTTACATTGTGAAATCCGGTGACATATGCTTTAACTGTAGAATATGGCAATTTATAGCACAATTTACAATATAAAATAATGCTATGTGAAAAAGTGTGAATTCTCTGAAACTTTATTAATAGAAATGTTGATTAGGATTTTTTTTTTTTTTTACATCAACTAGGCTCTTAGCATACACAGGCCAGCTTTAAAGTGCACAGTTATGCTTAGTAATGGCAATGATAAGCTATTGTCTCATATCCAACAATGAACTATTCTGTAGACTACATGTATGAAATAAAGACTTGAAGAAACTGAACCAGCACAACCCGTGTACTCGTGTTGTAGAGCACAAGTAATGGTCACTAAGTAACCAAAAATTTGCTACTATTAGATCTTATTTCTTTCGGCCTCCTCTCTCTTTCAAAGCCAAGTGGATTGTCGCTCCATTTTGCATGTTGTAATAAGCAAGGGAGTTCGAGTCTTTAATAAAGATACCCTGCAGAACAGTAAAGGAAAATAAAGGAAAATATTAATAAATCTGACCTCTCAATTTCAGACATCTCAACCAAATGTCAAATACTGTGTACATATGAAAACATTAAAGAAAAAATATATAAAAAATAAATACAAAACGTTAATTCAGCTAAATCTACTAGAAAAGTGCCCTTACGTCATACTGAAGCTTCTGTTTCCCAGCTGGCATGCCAGTTGCCTCATGAATTTTAACCTTTATTACAGAGACCTGTAAACACAAAAAAAAATATTTACAGTAAAGGTGTGTTAGCCAGATCATTTTCTGAAAATTGGTAATGGACATCACATAGCATTAAAGTTCCAGTGTTCGATTTTACCTGATCGGAGAAGGGAAGAGTGAATGCCAGCACTTGGCCACCCAGCTTCCATTCAGTTTTGTCTTGCATGTTGGGAACCTGTACTTTGACTGTGACAGGACCCTAAGGGAAAAAAGCAAAACATAAGGCAACATTTTGCAAAAATGTATTTGCAGAACTCTGCATTTTGCAACTCTTAACTATGTTAAAATTTATAAAAAAAAAAAAAAAAAAATAATAATAATAATAATATAGAAAAATCTATATAGGTACCTTGTTTCTGCGCAAGAATTCTTCTTCTGGAATGAGGGAATCTTCGCTCTTCATTTTCTTGGCAGATGGTTCATCATCCATTGGTGGAGGAGGATGAACTGGAGGCAGTGGCACTGGTGCAGGTACAGGGGCAACAGGTGGCGCAGAAACAAATGCTGCAATGTGAAGACATTACAAGTAATTTTTAGAGCACTATTGATTCCATGATGCTGCACATCAGGATTTGCAGATAGAGGTTAAATCCAGTACCCACCGAGGAAGTGCCTATATAAATAGTGTTTTTTCTTTAGCTCATTCATTAGGATATGTGCACACGAAGTGTTTTTTAAGCGTTTTTACCAAGCATCCCATTAATTTTAATGAATTCTGCAATTTTTGTGCATATTGATGCGTCCTTCTCAGCGAAAAAAAAACGCATCGCGGTAAAAAACACAGCATGCTCATTAATTTCGCATTTCTAGCTATTTTCTATGAGACTGGGGACGCTCCGGAAAAAAAACGCATAAAAACCGCACGTTTTCTGGGAAGGAGTCCGGTTTTCAGTCAGGAATTTTCTGCATGTGTGTGCACATACCCTTAAAGAGTAAATAAAGCTGTCTTATTTTCTCTCCCTTTGTCAGATTAGTGGTGGATCTGGATCACTCAAATAACCTGAGAACTGCGCAGCTCAGGAGACAAGTGCGCACACACAACGCAGAGTGTGGATTCAATAGAAAGCATAGACTGTTTTGGTCTCCAAGACACTGCGCACTTTCAGGTTTTTTGTGCAATCGGTGGGGTTTGAGTGAGGTTTGTCTCAAGACCCAGACCACCAGAATTGTGCTGGCAATTAAAAGGGCAAAGAAAAAAAAAATATACAGAAAGTTATTGCAGACATTTACTCTAACACATAAAATGGAGAAAAGATTGTCCAAACTACATCAGACAGGACATACTCACCGGCTGGAACAATCATGTGTGGTGCTCTCGGGGCCATCATTGGGGGTGGATTTGGTGGCATTGGCAACACGTTAATTCTAGGTGCATGCAAAATAGGTGGCATGGGAGCAGCCAGCACAGAACCCGGAGGAAGACGGACCACAGATGCCATTGGGGGCCTTTGCATTACAGGAACAGCAGACACCATAGTAGTACGTATAGGTGGTGGCATCTGAAAGGTAGAATCAAATCCATAAGTCGGTCACCAGTAGTCATAAAACCAACAAGGACAGATTTTTAAACACGTGTACACACTCTAAAAAAAGGGGTTTTCCCCCACAAAGTTAATTTTGCTTCCTGTGCTGAGATAATCTTATAAATGTGCCCCTGCTGTGTACTGTGTAATGGCTGTGTCTGACCGTACAGGAATATGGTCTGATAATATCACAGCTCCTGAGCAGGGGAGGAAGGAAAAGAGTATACAGACAGGAAGGCGTGGGATCAAAGCTTATTCTTGTGTGACGTAAAGCTTTCCCTGTATGTTTTTAAAAAAATGTTTTACTTCAAAGAAAAAATGATTTATTTGTGATCCCATGCTGTCCTGTCTGTATACGCTTGCTTTCTCCCCTGCTCAGGAGCTGTGGCATGATCAGACCACCTTCCTGTATGGTCAGACACAGCAATTACCCAGTACTCAGGGGCACATTTATAAGATTATCTCAGCACAGGAACATTTTAAACACATCCAATTGTAGAAATTATTATTCCAAGATCTATTGATTAAAATAAACTTTGTTCGTGGGAAAACCCATTTAAGCACATAAACCATCTAATCATCTGTTTCTGCTACAATATTAGAAAAGTATATAAGATAGGTAAGGGTGGGGACACTATTGCAGCCCTCTTCATTTTAAAGGCGTGTATTTATACCATGCTTATAACAGGTTTAATGTTCTAAATGTCACTTACAATTCTTATATTTTATAACTTAAATAAAACAAGCCCCTTGTTAATATTTCTACATAATAAAACATTATAGCACTCACTGATGGTGGTCGTGACACAGGAGGATTGATTTGCTGGTGCAGGGATACAGGAGGAGGTGGCCTTGGAGCAGAATTGATTGGTGGTGCAGGACTAGGAATAGTAGGTGCAGAAGAAGGTGGTGGTGGTTGGTTGACTTCATTAGGCTTGCTAGGTCCAATCTTGTCCTTGCCATCTTCCTCTGGTACCAAGCCTTTAGCCTTATGGATAGCTTCAATTTGCTCCTGCAATGTTATATTTGCCTGAGCAGCCTGTTGGGTGCGAGCCATGCTGCCAGAATGCCCATCCCATGTAACCTGCCAGAAAAAAAAAAAAGTGTGGATTAGTGGTTGGCCTACAGTCATAAATCTTTATCAATGATTTAGATGAAGGAATTGCGAGTAAACTGATTAAATTTGCTGATGACACAAAGCTAGGAGGGATAGCTAATACTAGAGAAGAGAGGATTCAAAAAGATATAAATAAACTGGAGCAGTGGGCAGCAACTAAATGTTTTTTTAACAGGGAAAAATGCAAAGTACTACATCTGGGCAATAAAAATGAAAAAAGCTTATACAGAATGGGAGGAATAGGGCTAAGCAACAGCACATATGAGAAAGACTTGGGTACACTAATAGATCACAGACTGAATATGAGCCAGCCAACAGTGTGATGCAGCAGCAAAAAAGGCAAATGCAATTCTAGGATGTATTAACAGAAGCATACAGTCTAGATCACGTGAAGTCATTATTTCCCTCTACTCCTCTTTGGTCAGACCTCATCTGGAATACTGTGTCCAGTTTTGGGCGTCACATTTTAAAAAAAGACAACAAACTGGAGCAAGTTCAGAAAACAGCGACCAGAATGGTGACCGGTCTGCAAACCCTGTCTTATGAGGAAAGGTTGCAGGATTTGGGAATGTTTAGCTTGCAAAAGAGAAGACTGAGAGGAGACTTAATAACTGTCTACAAACATCTCAAGGGCTGTCACATTGCAGAAGGGTCATCTTTATTCTCATTTGCACAAGGAAAGACTAGAAGCAATGGGATAAAACTGAATGGGAGGAGACAGATTAGATATTAGAAAAAACTTTTTGACAGTGATCAATGAGTGGTACAGGCTGCCACGAGAGGTGGGGAGTTCTCCTTCAATAGAAGTCTTCAAACAGAGGCTGACAGACATCTGTCTGGGATGATTTAGCGAATCCTGCTTTGAGCAGGGGGTTGGGACCAGATGGCCCAGGAGGTCCTTTCCAACTCTACGATCCTATAAATGTATCCTGTATGTCTTAAAAAAAAAAAAAAAAAGTAGTATACCTTCTCCTCCGGTTTTTGGATTTCTTCCTCTCCAATCTTTTTACCAATAGCAGTTTCTTCAACACCAAAAATATCAGTACGGCGTTCAGCGAGCTGTTTCAAGCTGCTTTCGATATCCAATCCTGAAATGAGGAACAAGATAAAAAGATATCATGGTTTCCTATCATCCACTTTATCATATTTCGTCCCACAGCAACTGGAGGAACTATACAAATATGGAAAACATCTGGTTTTGTGCTTTATTTTACAGTGACTTTTTCATTAACTGCAGTGGTACCCTCAATAACAAAACACCTTGTAAATTACATTTTTAAAGGGAATCGGCAGGTTTTTGCTATGTAATCTTAAGACAGCACGTGGATGGGGTTAAATAAAGATTTCAGCGATGTCTCTTATCAAGCAAAACAAAACCATCAAGCTTCCCTGGTTCTGTTTGCTTAGAATGATATATTGCTGGGACAAAGCAGCACTTGTTCGCTAGTCAGACATGCCCCCTCCTGTGATGAGCGCCTCATTGTCTATAAACATCGTATATAAAGAGCCTGGTGGGGGCGGGATTAGCTTCCTCAGCTCCGCTGTATTGCTAAATCTAAAAATTTGTCACAACTGCTGCACCCTGTCAACTAAGTGATGCATCGTTGGATTCAGGGTATCTTTGCCTACATTATGCTGCTCTCAGATGAGGTAGCCAAAAAACTGCTGATAGTTTCCCTCTGGGAAAGATTTTTGTATAACTGGCATAGGTAAACTTTCTCACCTGGGGCATATACTTCATCATCCCCTTGTTTTTCACGAATAGAGCGATCTCTCTGCTCCAGCCAACGTGGATCCAAAAGGCCAATACGCATGTGCTCCTGCATTTTGCTGGCAGGAATCTTCTCGCCAGTGATCGGTGATACTAGATATTCATCAGATGAAGGAGCAGGCGGCTGAGGCTTTGAAGCTGAAAGTACAGGGAAAACATACAGAACATAAACAAAAGGAACAATAATTGAATACTGTGTCATTTATAAGCTAAACAAGCAACATGTATATGAACCTTTGGGATCGTAATCCTTGCGCACAATCACTTGGTCTGGAGTTGGAGGTAAAGGAGGAGGCATTGGTGTCTCAGGAGGAAGAGGAGCTTTTTGTGCATAATCCTCATCATCAGAACCCTAAAAATTAAAAAAAAAAAAAAAAAAACGTTACATCGGTTAGTGGATAAACTTCCATCTGACACTAGTTTGCAAAACAAAACAAAAAAATTTCACACATTTTAACTGATGGGATTTTTTTTTGGTGTGGCGTTTTTTAAAGTGATAGAGAAGCCTATGGGAAAAAAAAAGTCTTAATCCAGAAGATGTGTCAAATTATTTGAGAGGTGTGCACCTCTTAATGTTGTGCTTTTTTTGACTGCCTTTGGCTCAAATCAGAAATTCTACTATAGTCATGGAATAGACTACAGTTTTTGCTATAACTTACGCCGCTTGTGTCAATTTATAGTGACTACATCGGGGGACACTATGCCACGTCCCTATTTTAAGCCTGTTGACTTTTCAAAGTGCTGATGGACCTTGCATAAAACAGTCAAAAGAATTTTTGCGCACCTACGTGTTACACAAAAGATATACATCTTTTTAAAGCCATTTACTGGAGTAAAATTCTTAGGCCGGAGTCACTAGCGTATATCATCCCATGTGAGAGCATCGGATGCGATACGTTAATGAACCTCGGCTCCTGCTCTGCTGCAAGCGTGAGCAGAGTTGTCAGTGCTCTAATCCAGGGGTCCCCAACCGCCGGTCCGCGGCCCAGCACCGGGCCGTTGCAGTGCCCTTGCCGGTCCGCGGACACAAGGGGAGGCGGAGGGCGGTGCAGCAGCTGATACTCACCCTGCATCCCGCGGCGGCTTCATCCAGCAGCGGCTTCATCCAGCGCTGAGCGGTCACGTGCTACCGCTCATTTAAGGTCATGAATATGGACACCACATAGGCGTGGCGTCCATATTCATGGACCTTAATGAGCGGTAACACGTGACCGCTCCGCACAGGAAGAAGCTGAAGCGCCGCGAGATGCAGGGACGTGCAGCGACGGGAAGGAAGTTCAGCGCCGTGAGGGTAAGTATGATGGGGAGGATGGGGGAGCCAAGCGGAGCCATAAATATAAGGGAGAGAGAGTGGGAGCGGAGCCATATACACAGGGGAGGGAGAATGGGAGCGGAGCCATAAACACAGGGGAGGGAGAATGGGAGCGGAGCCATATACACAGGGGAGGGAGAATGGGAGCGGAGCCATATATACTAGGGAGGGAGAATGGGAGCGGAGCCATAAACACAGGGGAGGGAGAATGGGAGCGGAGCCATATACACAGGGGAGGGAGAATGGGAGCGGAGCCATATACACAGGGGAGAGAGAATGGGAGTGGAGCCATATACACAGGGGAGAGAGAATGGGAGTGGAGCCATATACACAGGGGAGGGAGAATGGGAGCGGAGCCATATATACAAGGGAGGGAGAATGGGAGCGGAGCCATATATACAGGGGAGGGAGAATGGGAGCGGAGCCATATATACAAGGGAGGGAGAGTGGGAGCAGAGCCATATATACAAGGGAGGGAGAGTGGGAGCAGAGCCATGCATACAAGGGAGGGAGAATGGGAGCGGAGCCATATATACAAGGGAGGGAGAGTGGGAGCGGAGCCATATATACACAGGGGAGGGAGAGTGGGAGTGGAGCCATATACACAGGGGAGGGAGAATGGGAGCGGAGCCAAATATACAAGGGAGGGAGAGTGGGAGCGGAGCCATATATACTAGGGAGGGAGAATGGGAGCGGAGCCATATATACTAGGGAGGGAGAATGGGAGCGGAGCCATATACACAGGGGAGGGAGAATGGGAGCGGAGCCATATATACAAGGGAGGGAGAATGGGAGCGGAGCCATATATACAGGGGAGGGAGAATGGGAGCGGAGCCATATATACAGGGGAGGGAGAATGGGAGCGGAGCCATATATACAAGGGAGGGAGAGTGGGAGCGGAGCCATATACACAGGGGAGGGAGAATGGGAGCGGAGCCATATACACAGGGGAGGGAGAATGGGAGCGGAGCCATATATACAAGGGAGGGAGAGTGGGAGCGGAGCCATATATACTAGGGAGGGAGAATGGGAGCGGAGCCATATATACTAGGGAGGGAGAATGGGAGCGGAGCCATATACACAGGGGAGGGAGAATGGGAGCCGAGCCATATACACAGGGGAGGGAGAATGGGAGCGGAGCCATATACACAGGGGAGGGAGAATGGGAGCGGAGCCATATATACAAGGGAGGGAGAATGGGAGCGGAGCCATATACACAGGGGAGGGAGAATGGGAGCGGAGCCATATATACAAGGGAGGGAGAGTGGGAGCGGAGCCATATATACTAGGGAGGGAGAATGGGAGCGGAGCCATATATACTAGGGAGGGAGAGTGGGAGCGGAGCCATATATACTAGGGAGGGAGAATGGGAGCGGAGCCATATATACTAGGGAGGGAGAATGGGAGCGGAGCCATATATACAAGGGAGGGAGGGAGACTGGGAGCGGAGCCATATATACAGGGGAGGGAGAATGGGAGCGGAGCCTTATATACTAGGGAGGGAGAGTGGGAGCGGAGCCATATATACTAGGGAGGGAGAATGGGAGCGGAGCCATATATACAAGGGAGGGAGAGTGGAGCCATGTATACAGGATGGGAGAGTGGAAGCAGAGCCAGGTATACAAGGGTGAGAGCAGAGCCATGCATACACCATGATTAAAAAATAATCAGCATGTATACAGTACTCCAGTACAATTTTTTCTAAGTGCTCAATGCTCCATTTCCTTGTAGGTTCCAATCATTATTAGCAGTGACAGTCATCAGTAGAAGTATCCATCTTTCAGCGTTAGGGGCCCACTACGCCTCCAACTCTTGTAAAATGAGTAAAAAACAAACATTGCTAGAGAGCTTCTTTGAAAAGGGAGAAAGACCTAATGATGAGACAGATGAAGACTCCATGACTGCAAAAAAAAAGAAAGCTGCATTTAAAAGAAAATACAATGAGTCCTACTTAAATTATGGGTTCATCTCAACAGGCGATTCAAACGCCCCAAGCCCACTCTGTGTGATATGTGGTGACCAGCTATCTAATGAGGCCATGAAGCCTTCAAAACTGGCTCGCCACTTACAGACCAAGCACCCTGCATCAAAAGACAAGCCTTTGGAGTTTTTTGAAAGAAAAAAGCGTGAACATGAAGGACAGAAGAAATTATTGAAGGCCACCACATCAACAAATGTGTCTGCACTGAGAGCATCATTTTTGGTGGCTAACCGCATTGCTAAGGCTAAGAAGCCCTTCACTATTGGTGAAGAGTTGATCCTGCCTGCTGCTAAGGACATTTGCCACGAACTTTTTGGAGAGGCTGCAGTTAAAAATGTGGCACAGGTTCCTCTTTCAGCGACCACTGTCACTAGACGAATTAATGAAATAGCAGAAGACGTCGAGGGACAGTTGTTAGAGAGGATTAATACGTCACCATGGTATGCAATCCAGGTTGATGAGTCTACTGATGTTGACAACAAAGCAATGATGCTTGTTTATGTGCGATATATTTTCCAGGAGGATGTGCATGAGGATATGTTATGTGCATTATTGTTGGCAGCCAACACCACAGGTGCAGAACTATTCAAGTCTTTGGATGATTACATATCAGGAAAATTAAACTGGTCATTTTGTGTAGGTATATGCACGGACGGAGCAGCTGCCATGACTGGACGGTTTTCTGGTTTAACTACTAGGGTCAAACAGGTTGCATCTGAATGCGAGTCTACGCACTGTGTCATCCATAGAGAAATGCTGGCAAGCCGAAAAATGTCACCTGAACTTAACACCGTTTTGCAAGATGTGATTAAAGTTATTAATCACATCAAAGCATACGCCCTTAACTCACGTCTGTTTGAGCAGCTCTGTGAGGAGATGGATGCGGAGCACAAGCGTCTTCTCTTACACACTGAAGTCAGATGGCTTTCTAAAGGTAAAGCACTGGCCAGAGTTTTTGAATTACGAGAACCGCTTCATAGATTTCTTTTAGAAAAAGAATCACCACTTGCAGCACATTTCAGTAGTAAGGAATGGGTCACAAAACTTGCTTACTTATGTGACATATTCAACTTGTTGAACGAACTTAATCTGTCACTTCAGGGGAGAATGACAACTGCCTTCAAGTTGGCAGATAAAGTTGCTGCATTTAAAGCCAAACTAGAAGTGTGGGGACGGCGAGTGAGAACAGGAATATTTGATATGTTTCAAATATTAGCAGGGATTTTGGAAGAGAGCGAGCCTGAACCTTCATTCTCCCAGCTGGTGCATGATCATCTATCTCAGCTTTCAGTACAGTTTGAGCATTACTTTCCAACCACAAAAGACCCACGAACTAGGAAGGAATGGATTCGCAACCCATTTGTGAACAAGCCAGGTGAATCGACCTTGTCCGTGCTTGAAGAAGACCAACTGCTTGAAATTGCAAATGATGGTAGCCTTAAAAGTATGTTTGAGATGTCAAATCTCCCAACGTTCTGGATTAAAGTCAAGGCAGAATATCCTGAGATCGCCACAAAAGCACTGAAAACTCTGCTTCCATTTCCAACATCCTATCTGTGTGAAACTGGATTTTCTGCAATGACAGCAGCAAAAACGAGATTACGGAGTAGAGTGGACATAAGGAACACACTTCGGGTGTCGCTGTCTCCCATCACCCCTAGATGGGACCGTCTTGTTGGAGGAAAACAAGCCCAGTGCTCCCACTGATACATGGAAACAAGCCCAGTGCTCCCACTTCAAAACCTATGGTGAGTTGAGTCTCATTCACATTATAAATGTTATATTATGATAAGTATGCACTGACTACTAAACCTGTCCATAGCCCCGCCCCCTTATGACCAAAGCCCCACCCCTGACACGCCTCCATTCTCTCCCTGCCGGGCCATGGAAGAATGGTCTTGCTTGAAGCCGGTCCCTGGTGCAAAAAAGGTTGGGGACCCCTGCTCTAATCCTCTCATACGACAGGATCAGAGCACAGCTGCGGAGGAGACAGAAAATAATTTCTCACCGGTTGGAATCACACTGCACTCGGGTGACATACGAGTGCAGTGCGATGTTTCGCTTGTACCCATAGACTTGTATGGTTGCGAGTGAGCCGAGTCTCACTGCCAATCTGCAATTGTTTAGTCATGCCAAATCGGCATGAAAAAATAATCACAGATCTGAGCCGCCCCACAGTATTACCCTGAGACAAGTGCTATGCGATGTTTAATCACATAGAACTCAGCCGTGTTATACGGCAGTGTGACTCCAGCCTTAAAGTGAATTTCTCACCAGCTTTTTGTCTGAGAGCAGCATGACGTAGAGACAGACCCCGATTCCAGTGATTTCACCGCTGATGATGTAGTGTATGTCACCATATATACTTTCTGATAATATTGCACTTTGTAGGTTTTCTGATGTACATGCCTCAAGTGTTTTTATTGTTGGGTGCATTTAGTTAATACGACTAAAATACATCCACAAAAGTGAATAATCAAAAAACGCAAGATGAAGACTTACTTCATCCATATCTTGCACTTGTGTATCCTGATCCATTTGAGAAGATTCTTCAGTCTTACTTTCTTTCACTTCCTCTTCATCATCAGATTCAACCTCCATCTCCACTTCCTCACTTTCTCCAAACTTCTCGTATCGCTCTTGGATTAAAATACGAGCACCCAGTTCTTCAGGTGATGTGGGAGGAGGAAAGTTACCTATAAAACACAAACTCAAGTTACTACTATATTTTAAGTTTACACTAACACCACAATCACTAGTTTAGAGGGAGAATGCACTATTTTTTTTTTTGTGGAGAAGTCATCCATATTTTTGTTTTAAACCTTGCCTATTCATTCTGAAGACAACAGTTATTCACAAAATCTAAATCGATTAGAGGCTGCAACTCCTCTTCTGCCATTTCTCTACATAAATCATGTAACAGGTGATTACTACATAAACTGTACAGGATCTGATCGTGGTTTATTTCAGATTCCAGGATAGCAGACCAATATCTTCTCTGAATGAAAAACAATATTCCATTGATGGAACAATGCTAGTAAAGCATTGTACCAGGTACTATGCAGAGCTATACTAATCATGTAAAAACAGGATTTTTGGGTTGCTTACCGTAAAATCTGTTTCTCGGAGCCTTCATTGGGGGACACAGAGACCATGGGTGTATGCTGCTGCCACTAGGAGGCTGACGCTATGCAAAAAAAGGATAGCTCCTCCTCCGCAGTGTACACCCCACCGACCGGCAGGGAATTTCCTCAGTTAGTGAGAAAGAAGTAGAAGTAACAGAATAGATTGAGAACAGAACAAACAACTCAACTGTAACCAATCAACCAAAGTAAGAACAGGAGTTGTAGAACATGGGAGGGTGCTGTGTCCCCCAATGAAGGCTCCGAGAAACAGATTTTACGGTAAGCAACCCAAAAATCCTGTTTTCTCGTTCGCCTTATTGGGGGACACAGAGACCATGGGACGTCCCAAAGCAGTCCCTGGGGTGGGAAACAAACTTCCATCAGGCCAGTGGACTCACCACCGCTGCCTGCAGAATCCTCCTACCTAGGCTGGCATCCGCCGAAGCGTAGGTGTGGACCTTGTAGAATTTCACAAACGTGTGAACCGATGACCAGGTTGCAGCTTTGCAAAGCTGCAGCGTGGAGGCTCTGTGGCGTACCGCCCAGGAAGCACCCACTGCCCGGGTAGAGTACGCTCTGATCCCCGGAGGGGCCACTCGATGCTTAACCCGGTAGGCCTCCAAAATTGCCGATCTGATCCAGCGAGCAATAGTAGCCTTGGAGGCCGGGTGACCTTTCCGCGCCCCATCTGGAATGATGAAAAGAGAGTCTGTCTTCCGCAAGGAAGTTGTCCTAGACAGATAGATTCTCATCGCCCTGACCAGATCCAGCTTGTTCAGGGACCGCTCCCGAGGGTGAGTAGGACTCGGACAGAAGGACGGCAGAACAATATCCTCATTGAGGTGAAAGGAGGACACCACTTCGGAAGAAAAGAGGGCGGAGGCCGTAGAACTACCTTGTCCTGGTGAAGTACCAAGAAAGGAGAGCGGCAAGAAAGAGCCGCTAATTCCGACACGCGCCGGATGGAAGTGATGGCCACCAGAAAAGCTACCTTCCAAGAAAGGAGAGAAAGGGAAACATCCCTGAGAGGTTCAAAAGGAGAACCTTGCAGAACCTCAAGAACCAAATTAAGATCCCATGGATCCACGAGCGCTCGGTACGGAGGAGCTGTGCGAGCCACGCCCTGAAGAAAGGTTTTGACCTGAGGGCGGGAGGCCAACGTCTTCTGAAATAAAATGGACAGCGCCGAAACTTGACCCTTCAAGGAACTGAGAGCAAGCCCCGCATCCAGCCCTGCTTGAAGAAACGCCAGAACGGAAGGGAGCGAAAAGCACATGGGCGCGATGTTATTGGCCTCACACCAAGTGAAATAGGCCTTCCAAGTACGGTAGTAAATCTTGGAAGATGATGGCTTCCTGGCACGGATCATGGTATGAATTACTCGACCGGAGAATCCTGCTTGTTTCAAAACCTCGGTCTCAACAGCCACGCCGTTAAATTGAGCGGCCGAGAATTGGGGTGGCAAATCGGGCCTTAAGTCAGCAGATCTGCCCTGTCTGGAAGCTTCCAGGGGGCGTCCGCGAGAAGGTTGACAATGTCCGCGAACCAAGACCTTCTGGGCCAATTCGGGGCGATGAGAATGACTGGAAATCCTTCTGCTTTGATCTTCTTCAACAGCTTGGGAAGAAGGGGCAGGGGAGGGAACAGGTAGGGGAGCTCGAACTGCGACCAAGGAATGGCCAGAGCATCGGCGCCCACTGCGAGAGGATCTTGAGCCCTGGATACAAACTGTGGGACTTTCCTGTTGAGGCGAGAGGCTAGCAGATCTACATCCGGGGTCCCCCAACGACGGCAAAGCTGAAGAAACACCTCCGGATGTAGGGAGCACTCTCCTGCCGCGAAACTCTCGCGGCTGAGAAAATCGGCGGCCCAGTTGTCCACGCCGGGAATGTGTACCGCGGAGATTGTCGGTACCGAAATCTCTGCCCACTAAAGGATCTTGGACACTTCTGCCAGGGCTGAGGCACTCCGTGTCCCTCCTTGGCGAAGGAAGAGAAGATGAAAACCTGCGGAACTGCCGGAAGGTTGGGGGACAGAAAGGCAGAGTAGGGTGTCAGTCTGCAGATGCAGAAGTACTCACGGTCTGGTGACTCCGAAAGAGATGAATTAGGCTCCTGCAACTGGCCAGGGACCGACAGGAAGCACTGGTCTCTGCTTTGGTCTCTGGCTGTCAGGCTGCAAAGATGGCGACAGCCCGACGTGAGGAAGTAAAAGCGCGGTTTCTGTGCAAGAAGGGCGGAGCTAGTCGCCTCCACCAGAGGGAAAACCCGCCCCCCCTTCCCAGCCACAAGCCTGAAGAGGCGGTGGGAGGGCTTAGGAAGGCAACGGCCTATGAGAGCGGACGGGGGCGTGGCCGCGACGGCCCAAATTGAAGCCAGGGGCTAAATTAGACACAGCGGCCGCCTGTCAGCACGGGGCGGCGCGGAAGAACTGCGGCGCAGCCGCGCCCGCCCCTAAGAAGAATGCCGCCCTAGCCCTGCTCCCAGACGCCACCCTATGCAAAAATACCGGCGGTGGGGTGAAGAAAGCCCACACCGCAGCTGGGGCCAAAAGGGATGTGGCGACTGGGAAGCGCCGGCCGCTGATAACCTGCGGCGCTACTTTGATGCCGCCACCCGGCGTCCTTGTGGAGACTCTGGGAGCGGTGGTGTCTTCTTCCGGTCCAATAAAGGTACCTTCCATATCCCACGCTGTCTGTCCATTCCGTCTTCGTGCCTCGTCCAACCGACAGGCTCTGGTGGGCGAGTGGGTAGGAGGCAGGGGGCAAGGACCATCCGTCTTCGCTGGCACGTCCTGTGCGGAGCCCGTGGTCCGCCCGGAGAACTATGAGGATACGGGGCGACAGTACACGCCGTACTCATAGTCTCTTGTGGGAGTACAGTTGTGACCGTTCACACTGTATCCCGCCTAAGACCTGAAAGGGAACGACGCACATCGAGGTAGATATGGGTCCAATGAAGGACCCGTGTCCACCTCCTACTGACACTAAGCTAAACTGAGGAAATTCCCTGCCAGTCGGTGGGGTGTACACTGCGGAGGAGCAGCTATCCTTTTTTTTTTGCATAGTGTCAGCCTCCTAGTGGCAGCAGCATACACCCATGGTCTCTGTGTCCCCCAATAAGGCGAACGAGAAATACACATAAAAAAATGCAGCACATGAGCATTTTAAAAGGGGTTGCAGCAAGTTCCTATGTGGTTAAATTTGCAGTTTGTAAATACAAACAACTCTGCCTTCTACTTAAGGAAAATCCCCTGCATTCCCAAGAATTAACGGATTCTTACATTCTATAGTCTGTAGCTTGGACACTGAGGGCAGGGTGGCTGGTTACCTAGGTAAGGAAAAGTGAGCACCACTACCAGGCGATATGCCTTCGAGCCCACTCTACTCTGAAGCTCACTGACCCCGTCCAGCCTCAGTGCCCTTGCGGTTTTCCCATGTTGCAGGGGTAAAGCGGCCTTACTAACAGCCTGAGAGAGCGCACATTGTCTATCAAAAGCATGATCATGGTCCATACGGTTAATCTATAAGAGCAGAAAAACCCATGCAAAGCAGGAAGCCAGGAGTAATGCGCTCCTGGAGAAGAGAAGATGAAACAACGCCTTAAAGGGAATCTGTCATCCTTTTTAGTGATATCATGTAAAGATATCACCCAATTGTGCGTCCCATAAGGATTCTTTTAGGATTTTTTATTCCCCCCGACCCCGCAACCTTTGATATCTTGGTGAAGAGGTATGCAAATAGTCGCGGTCCGGTCGGATGGGCGTGGCTTTGTCTGCTCCCTCCCCCCCCCCCCCTCGGCTTGCTGAGCGTAATCTTCATCTGTGAATATCACAGATAACGTTGTTTGCCGCGCAGGCGCATTCAAAGAAGCCTCTGGCGCCTGCGCAGTATGCTTTGCCCAACTGTGGGCAAAGCATATAAGCGGTACAGCGCATGCGCCGGTATTTTCCAGCGCGGTCTATGCCCCGGAAGTGTGTCCTGCATGTGAAGACTTCAGGGGCATAGACCACGCTGGAAAATACCGGCGCATGTGCAGTACCGCTTATATGCTTAGCCCACAGTTGGGCAAAGCATACTGCGCAGGCGCCAGAGGGCCTTTTTGAATGCGCAAGCATATTCACAGATGAAGATTACGCTCAGCAAGCCGAGTGGGGGAAGCCGACTAAGCCACGCCCATCGGACCGGACCGCGGCGATTTGCATACCTATTCACCAAGATAAAGGTATTTTTTGCATCAATGCTGCGGGGTCGGGGGGGAATAAAAAAATCCTAAAAAAGAGTCCTTATGGGACGCACAATTGGGTGATATCTTTACATATCACTAAAAAGGGGTGACAGATTCCCTTTAAAGTACTCTGGTTGAACAAGTCCCTGAGATTGCCTGTAATATTTATTTTCTCCCTTACCTTGTTCATTGGGTTGGAAGTCAACAATCTCCACTACGACAAAATCATGCCAATCTATTTGGGCATAAGCAACACGCTCTCTTTCCTTCTCCTCCTCCTCTTTTTTTCTCTCCCGCTCCTGAAACTTTGCCCACTCTACACGGTAACGAACCTAAATAATGTATAATTGAAAAGTGAATCTTAAACGTCTATTCATACTTCATACACAAGATAGCATAAATAAGGTTTCTAGAAAAATATGTAAAAAAAAAAAAAAAGGTTAGTTAGCAGAAGTAAATACAGGTTTTCATTGAAGGGGTTACATCAACTTTTTAAATAGGCAAAATTGCAAATAGTTTATTAAAAATCCTCTTTCAATGACCAGAAGAACTAGTATCAGCAGTGGCCAGTTTCCTATACATACAGCTACTGGTTGCAAGCTATTTGCTATACAGCTAGCAAGCACATCACTGGAGCTTGATGGATGGATTGCTGAATCCCACACTCCTTTAAAGAAGTTGTCCACTACTTGGACAACCCCTTCTCATATCACAGGCTTGGCCCCGTTAAAATAAAAAAAAAGCCCATACTCGCCAACCATTTTGGGGCCGTTCCAGCAGTGTCGGCACCTAGTTGTGGAATTCGCATGCGTTTTCCCACAAAATACATGCGTTATGCAAGCGTTTTTAGCTTGCGGAATTCAAGTGCTTTTCCAAGCGATTTGAAGCATCGCTTGGAAAAGTGATTGACAGGTTGGTCACACTTGTCAAGCATAGTGCTTGACAAGTGTGACCATCTTTTTACTATTGATGTTGCCTATGCAGGATCAATAGTAAAAGATACTTTTAACATTCTAATTAAAAAAAAAAAAAATATGGATATACTCACCTTCTGTCGCGGCCCCCGATCTCAGCGGCGCTGCCGGCAAGTTCTGCTCCCAGGACTGTTTCACGAGAATGACCTCTGATGACGTAGCGGTCACGTGACCGCTACGTCATCATAGGTCATTTTGCCGCTAAGCATGCCTGGGAAGCACCGCTGAGGACTGGGAGGACTTCGGGTGCCGAAAGAGGGTAAGTATATCCATATTTTTTATTTTAATTCAATTTTAACAGGAATATGGTACCCAGGGCATGGGGAAAGTCTCCTCTCTTCCAGGACCCTGGGTACTATCCGCACATGAAACCTTCACTTTACACATGTGACTATGCCCACCATGCGTAAAGTGAGCGTTTCAATGCAATCCTATGGCGGAGGAATCGCCCGATTCCGCAAAATTAATGGACATGCTGTGTATTTTTCCGCAAAGCAATTTTGCAGGAGAAAAATTCTCAGCATTGGCACAGCAACTGTGGAATCCCATAGGGTTGCATGGAATGCGTTTTATCTAGCGTTTTTAAGCGTTTCCGCAGCAGCCTTGCAGCTGTGTTAACGCTTAAAAAAAACGCAACGTGGGCACACAGCCTAATAGTTTGCAGACTCCATATACAGGGACCCAACATGCTAGAAGAGCAGAATCCCCCTCAAGTAACCCCGTTTTGGAAATTATTTCCCTTTGGGAATTTATCTACAGGTGTAGCGATGATTTTAACTCCATGGTGTTTTCCAGAACCAAGCAGAGGTGGACGTTGCTGAGTGTAAATTGCAAACACCCGCTGTAGTGCCCAGTACACTGTAGTGCCCCTGTACCCTGTGCTCAGCTCCCTTTCACAATGACCATAAGCTCAAAAGATGCTTCAACATAAAAAGGTAGGGTCAAAATGTGATCATTGTGGTGCATGTATGTGAGGTCTCCTGAAAAAAAAAAAAAAAAAAGTCTAAAAAACAGCCTACTTAGCCAGTGTGAAATAAAAAGCATTTCTTAAAATATTAATAACTTTAAAAGCATACATTTTACATAAACTTAATTTAAACAGTAAGTCACTTTCTGATGATAGCTTCCCTTTATAGAAAAGTACTATCCATCATCTATTGTCCACACGTAAGAAATGCTGATTGAGGCTTGCACATTTGTGTTCAAGTTTGTTTTAAACTTACTGTAGCGCTCAATTTTTCAGCAAGTAATTAATTCTACAACAAAAACCATGTAAAAAAAAAAAGTAAAGAGTGGTGTTTTTAATTACCTGATCTAAAACCTCGGTGGGGTTCTCAGCCTCTTTCTTCAGTTTGGCAATTAATCCCTTTGGAGGAATCAGGATCTGAAACAGACAAATAGGATCGCTTACCAAGTGCTATCGAGTGTCAGGGCAGGCGCACTCACAGTCATCTTTATTAATAACTTTGTAATAAAGCCAGTCACTTGCAGAACAGCTAAATGACTCACACAGCTTAACCAGCTGCCTCCCGAAGCAGACCAGCAGAAATAATGCAGGGAAACCGATGAACAGGCATGGTTTTTTTTTTTCCTTAAAAGCCTTTTATTTAGCAAGAATCATAACAAAGAGAAGTTGCAGTTTCATACTCTTAGGCTGTGTGCCCACGTTGCGTTTAAGCGTTTCCGCAGCGCTTTTAGACAAGCGTTTCTGCTGCGGAAACGCTTAAGAAAAGCATCTAATGTAATAGAATGGAAAACGCACATGTATTGCTAATGGTGCGTTTTTTTCCGCTCTGGAAACGCTTAGCGGAAAAAAACGCAGTATGTTCATTAATTGTTACACTGTAATTGCAAAAACGCATAGGAAAACGCATGTCAAAACGCTTGACAATCGCATCAAAAACGAGTGTCAAACAGCGCATGCGTTTTCCCTGGCAAGGGCATGCGTTTCTGCTCAGGAAAAAAACGCTTGAAAATCGCTACGTGGGCACATAGCCTTAAAGATAAAAATCGCTAACGCGTTTCGGTTATATGACCTTATTCATTGCATGTTAATTAGACAGTAAATTACACGATTTCCAATGAAACGCCTGATAACAGACAGCCTATCCTAGGTAAAAACCATAAAGGGGTGACCTAATTGCATAAGGCACTTCCAAAATATCATTAAACCTATAAATTACAAGGAAGTATATGCCAAATAAATTTTAAATTCAATCTTTATTAACATTATCAACAAACAATTGGTAAAAATTAATTCTAATAATATAGTGGGTAGACACACAAATGGACCTGAAAATCCGGATCAGACCTACCCCCTGTAAGAAGAAGCTAACGCGAAACGTGCGTCCAGGGAGCCCTCCTGCAACCAGGTCATGTATACCCTCCCTCTCTAATTAGAATATAATTTATCCTCCTCTGCCCTTCCGCACAATGCTGTTTCACTATTTATAGTATTCCTGAGTAGCATACTTGCACATTTATCATTATATACTATGGTTTTTTCATGTCATTATTGTTTAAGCGGATATATATATATATATTTTTTTGCTTGTGTCAGGAATACACTAAGACACTAAGTACTATTGCATTAATTTATCTGATTTTTTTTTTTTTTGCAATTTGAGGAGTGGTATTTTTGTATACCAAAAATTACAGCTTTTTCATGAGAAAATATATTTATCATCCTTATGGTTCATTTAAGTATCTATAGTGTAATTTAGCATTAGTGCTCATATTATGGATACAATGTCCTGACATTTTATAGATGCTTTCTAGTTCAGTTTGAAAGTTAGGATTAATCCATTATTCACACATTGATTGGAAAATATGGATTTTTGTGTACTCACCGTAAAATCCTTTTCTCCGAGCCAATCATTGGGGGACACAGAGACAGTGGGTGTTATGCTGCTGGCCACTAGGAGGACACAGTGAAAAAAGCAGTAGGAGCATAAACAGTCAATAATAACCACAAACAAGTCAAAGCCTAAGAATGCTACAGTGAGCCAATAGGTTAAAACAGGGTGGGTGCTATGTCCCCCAATGATTGGCTCGGACAAAAGGATTTTACGGTGAGTACACAAAAATCCCTATTTCTCCTAGGCCTCATTGGGGGACACAGACAGTGGGACGTCCTAAAGCAGTCCCTGGGTGGGGAGCATATATCTGCTAATACACCATGCACCACTGAGTCAACAGTGTGGTACTGCAGAGACATGAGAAAGAATTAGGCAATGTTTGTAAAGGTATGCAGGCTGGATCAAATTGCAGCCTTGCGGACAGGCCCGGGAATGAAATTGGCAATATTTTGTAAAAAGTATGCAGACTGGACCAAGTCGCAGCCTTGCAGACCTGTTCCTCCGAGGCCTGGTGCCGAATGGCCGAAGAGGCGCCCACTGACCAGGTAGAGTGCGCCTTAATCCCCACTGAGACAGGCGCGTTCCTGATACAGGACTACTGAATCGCCAGGGGAATCCACCTGGCTAGCGTTGCTTTGACACGGCTAGACTCGTCCTATGCCCCAAGCATGAACAGGGCATCTGACTTGTGGAAGGGTGCTGTCCGCGAGATGTACCGTCTCAGCGCCCTAACCACATCCAGGGTGTGGAGGGCCTTTTCAATGCGATGGACTGGCGCCGGACAAAAGGAAAGGCAAAACAATTTCCTCGTTGAGATGGAAAGTAGAGACGAAATTGGACAGGAAGGACGGGGACGCCCTGAGAACTACCAGAGCTGCCAATTGCAAAACTCGTGTGATTTACGTAATTGCCACTAAAAAGACCACCTTCCAAGAGAGGACGGACAATGACACGTCCTGCGGCGGTTCGAAAGGAGACTCCTGTAAGGCCCCGAGAACCAGGTTAAGGTTCCATGATTCCAACGGCCTTCTATAAGGAGGCGCCACATGGGAAACTCAATGAACGTCTTGACCTGAAGTTTGGTGGCAATGACCCTTGCACCACGAAAAGAAGGTTTTCCAGGTGCGGTGATAGATGCACATGGACACAGGCTTCCTAGCACTAATCAAGGTTGAAATCACGTCGTGAGAGAACCCAGCCTGTGCTAAAATCCAGGATTCAACGGCTACGCCATCAAAGACAGGGCCCTGGAGTTCTGGTGGTAAATCGGGCCCTGAGAAAGGAGATCTGTGCGATCTGGAAGTCGCCAGGGGCCGTCTGCGACAAGTTGTGTTAGTTCTGCATACCATGCTCGGTGCGGCCAATCTGGTGCGACTAGGATCACTGGTACTCCCTCAGCTCTGATCTTCTTGATGACCCTCGGAAGCAAGGGAAAAGGGGGAAAGATGTACGGGAGTCGGAACCGGTGCCATGGCAGAACTAGAGCGTCCGCTCCGATGGCGCATGGATCACACGATCGGGCAATGAACCGAAGAACCTTGTTGTTTAGTCTTGAGGCCATGAGATCCACATCCGGAGTTCCCAAACGATGACAAATCTGTTGAAAGACTTCCGGATGAAGAGACCACTTCCCCGAGGCAATGCCTTGGCGACTGAAAATCTGCCGCCCAATTTTCTATGCTTGGCCCAATGGAGGATGTGACTCGCTTCGTGTATGGCCATCCTGCTCCGGGTACCTCTCTGGCGGTTGATATACGCTACAGCCGTGGCGCTGTTGGATTGGATCCTGATGTGACCTGCGAGGAGACGGTGGAAACTCCGTAGAGCTAATCTGATCGCTTGCATCTCCAAAATTTTGATGGGGAGACTGACTCTCGGGTTGATCAATGACCCTGTGCCATGTGGCGACGAAAGACCGCTCCCCAGCCGAGGAGACTTGCGTCGGTGATTACTACCAACCATCTTACAGGGAGTAAAGACGTCCCTTGATTCAGGGAGGACCTCAGTGTCCACCACCTGAGGGGTTGCCTGACCCGCAGGGACAGAGGGATCCGACGGTCCAGGGAGAACGGGTTCTTGTCCTAAGCTAACAGCGACGCGTGTTGTAAGGGACAGAGGTAGAACTGTGCAAATGGAACTGCTTCCATCGCTGACACCAACTTTCCTAGAACTCTCATGCCGATATGAATGGAGTGAGAAAACAGTCGCGCTGCCTGTTGTAAGGCTTGGGTCTCTCCTGGAGGGAGAATGACCAACCCGCGGGAAGTGTCCAAGATCATCCCTAAAAGGGAAATCTGCTGAGCCGGTTTTGGGAAAGACTTTTCAAAGTTTATCTTCCACCCCAGGCGAGAAAGTGGATTTACTGTTATCCAAGGATTCCTCGCAGGCTGGAAGAGACGGACCCTTGATGAGCAGGTCGTCCGGATACGGTAATACCACCACTCCCCGAGAGTGGAGAATGGCCATGACAGCTGCCATGACTCTGGTAAAGACCTTGGGTGCGGTGGCGAATCCGAAGGGCAAGACAACGAACTGGAAGTGTTCCTTGTGGATTGCAAAATGCAAGAACTCCTGGTGGGACGGGCACATCCGAATGTGAAGGTAAGCGTCCTTGATGTCGATGGATGCTAGGAACTCCCCTTTTTCCATGGAAGTGACAACTGATCGGAGAGATTCCATTCGGAATCGCCGTACCCTGACAAACTGATTTAACAGTCACATCGTCCCGTCCTTTTTAGGAAACACAAAAAGGTTTGAATATAATCCTCTGAACCTTTCGTGATGAGGGACCGGAATGATGACTCCGACCCTTAGCAGAGCCTGAACAGCCCGAAGGAAGGATCTTGTCTTTTTCTTGGGGGGAGAGGAAGGGAAAAACCGAGTTGGAGGGGGAGAAGAAAATTCTCTCTTGTATCCGGAGGACACCAGCTCCCTGACCCACTTGTCATTGGGTAGATCCAAGAGATTTGGCTCCCCTAGATCCAGAAGCCCTAGGCCTTGGTTTCCATGAGCGGTTAGGTCTGTATGAGACTTGGGAGCCTGTCTCCGCGCGGGGACAGACCTGATCCGGAAGAGAAGGTAGAGGAGGACCAACCAGAATTGTTGCGAGAAGATCGAAAACTCGTCGGCTGTTGGTTGCGAAACGGCCAAACAGCCCCTATTGTTGAGGAAGGAATTTACTTTTTCCCCTGGTAGTATTAGAAATGAGTTGGTCCTGTTTCTCTCCAAAACAACGACCCGTTTGAAAGGGGAGAGAAGACAACGATCTTTTAGGTGTGGCATCCGCCCGCCAACCGCGGAACCATAGGGCTTTTCTAATGTAGATCGCATTAGTGGCAGTTTGAGCCGCGCAATAGGCAGCATCAAAAGAAGCGTCTACTACAAAGTCAGCTGCGTGAATTATCTGCCTGGTGACAGTGGTTGCCTCCGGAAGATTGGTTCCTTGGAAGGAAGTAATCAGAACTTCTGCCCAAGCGGCCATTGCCTTAGTGACCCAAATTGCCACGAAAGATTGAAAAAACGCTGCTCCTGAAGCTTCAAAAACTGAACAGGCAAGGTAGTCAATGCGACAATCGGAGGGGTTTCTGACTGAGGAACCTTCAGAAACAGATAGGAGCGTTTTAGAAGCAAGACGCGATACAGGAGGGTCCACCGGAGGGGACTGTAACCAATCCTACATTGGTCTGGCTGAAAAGGGTATTTAGCCTGAGTAGACACTTGCCCTGTGAACCGCTCATGGCCGATCCCTATGTTTTTGGACAGCTAGTAAATAACGTGTACACACGCTAGGTTTTCTTAAATGAGCTAGGGTGTGCTGGAGCGGGAATATTTTCCTCATCCAACCTCAGAATCCTGTTGACTGATTCTATAAGAGAATCAAGCGACTTGATCAGTTGGGGGATTCTGAGGGGCTGAAGTGTCAGATTCGAATTCAGAGCCGTGCTCGCTGTGATCCTCAAGAGGGCGAGCGAGAGACAGGAGTCCTGACCGTCCCTTGGACGAGTATGGCCCCTGCTGGGGGACGGTTCTCGGCCGACGCCAGAGCCCTCCTCAGGAGGTAAGGACGCTTTCTGCCTGGTTCAGAGACTCCACCGACCGTGACAGGGACGCAGCCCACTCAGGGTTACTAAACGCAGGAGGCCCGTGTCAGCAGCGGCGGCAAGGGACATTGGAGCGCAGGTCAGGGTGCAGTCCGGATCGCAGTCCGTGCATAACGGATTAGTCTGTGCATTGGGTAAGGCAGACTTGCAAGTGGTACACACAGTAAAAAACGCAGTGTGCTTTTTAAGAGCCCGTATAGCCTCCTTAGATTGAGGCATAGCGCTCCTGAAAGTGTTAATGGCAGAGTGTCTGCAGCTGCAGGGAATGTGCCGTGAAGGGGTTAAGCTTTAATCTGAGGGCAGATATAGCTTACCCGGTCCTGTGCTGGGTCCCCCGGGAAGGGGGGGGGGGGGAACGGTGGCCCTGTGGTGTCACCCGGTATCCGGCTGTCCAGAGCAGGCATAGCGCTCATGAAAGGGTTAACAGCTGAAGACATGGCCCCCGAGAATAGAATTGCACGACTCTTAAGTAATGAGAGGAGCCAAGAGGAGGGGGCGGCAACGTTAGCGCTGGCAGCGCTAATCAAATTGCGGCCTAGTAGGCCGGAAAAGCCGGGGACTAAATTTTTGGCCTACCCGCGGTAGGCGCCGGGGGCAGAGAGAGGGCAGCGCTAGTGGGCGGCGCCATTCAAATTGCTGCCTAGCAGGCCGGAAAAGCCGGGGACTAAATTTTTGGCTTACCCGAGCGCAGGGGAGGGGGGCAGCGATGGAGCGCCGCTGCACCGCCGCTGACGTTAAGTCAGCGCTTCTCCTGGGGGGGCAAGACCCGACCTCATACCTCCACTCCTGTGCTCAGGCAGGTCTTTGCTGTCCGGGGTCTTTTTGTCTCATCCTCCAGGCGATGTAGCAGAGCTGGAAGAGGCCTTAAAGGGGTATGCTCAATCGATCCACCCTGTGGTAGGGGGATGGAGAGCTCTCGGGCTGATTCAGGGCATCCGAAAAAAGCGCTCCTCAAGTCCTTCTCCATGCACTCCTGTGCTACGTCCTGTTGCGCTTGCCCTCGTATCCGTGGAGTACCGACCGTAAGGGAACCATCGTCAGACGAATCAGCCCCATTCGTCGCAGGAAAGTGTACGGGGAGGTATACTCCGCGTGCTTGCCTGTTGTTGGTTCGGGAGAGAGCGGGCCGTAGAAAGGAACCGTCGCCCCCTTCACTCCGTTAATTAAAAAAATAAAAAATTTACAGAAAATTCAAAAATAAAATAAAACCGGTGGGGTCTGAAACCAGACCCAAGTGCTTTCTACAGACACTAAGCAAATAACTGGAGAAATCTGTATACTGTATACTGCAGGGGAGGAGCTAACTTTTTTTTCTGGTTTACTCAGTGTTCTCCTAGTGGCCAGCAGCATAATACCCACTGTGTGTCCCCCAATGAGGCGTAGGAGAAATAACTGTTTTCATATACATTGAACCATATAAGTAGCAATTGTAGCAGACAGTACTTTTTTGTATTAGTATTTATTTTTTCATGTTTTTTTTATTTTTTTTTTTTTTATTTACTTTGATCATTAGCTCATTAATTGGCTATTACTGATCCGGTTGTTCAGGTCCATTTGTGTGTCTACCCACTATATTATTAGAATATATTTTTACCAATTGTTTGTCAATAATGTTAATAAAGATTGAATTTTAAATTTATTTGGCATATACTATCCTAGGTAAGTCTAAGGCTATGGTCACACTCAGTATTTGGTCAGTATTTCACATCTGTATCTGCAAGCCAAAACCAGGAGTGGGTGATAATGCAGAAGTGGTGACGTGGTCTTGTCTTACAAATAAAGATGTAAAAAACTGACCAAATACTGAATGTGTGAATGTGGCCCGATAGTGAACAGAAATGCACCACTGAATAGCTTAGTTACTCACCGATAACGGTGTTTCTCGGAACCCATGACAGCACCACGGAGAGAGGGGGTCCGCCCATCAAGGACAGGAACCTACAGACAAAAGAGCGGCACCTCTCCTCCGCCCCCAGTTGGTTACAGAGCATCAGAGGGTCTCCCGGTTAGTTAATAACAAAAGTATATACATAACATTATAATTTGCATACTTATAGAGAAACCTCGTGACTAAGAACACACTCTACACACATTAAATCGTGCTCACCGCACACGTGAAAAAAGGGGGGGAATTAAGCGGGTGCTGTCATGGGTTCCGAGAAACACCGTTATCGGTGAGTAACTAAGCTATTCTCCCTCACCCATGACAGCACCACGGAGAGAATTTCAGAGATTGGTAGCTTAGGGAGGGACCACCGCCTGAAGGACCCTTCTCCCGAAGGTCAGGTCAGACGCAGAGGCTAGATCTAGGCGATAGTGTTTGAAAAAGGTAGAAGGTGTTGACCAGGTGGCCGCCTTACAGATCTGTTCTATCGATACCTCTGATCTTTCTGCCCATGAGGTCGCCATTGCTCTTGTAGAGTGGGCTTTTAGACCCTCCGGGATGGTATTCCCGCTGCATGAGTATGCCAGGGCAATCGCGTCTCTTATCCATCTTGCCAGGGTACTTTTGGACGCCCCGAGCCCCTTACGAGGTCCCTGGAAACACACAAAGAGAGATCCTTCCTTCCTACATCCCTTGGTGGCCTCTAGGTAATGCACTAAGCACCTCTTCACATCTAATGTGTGAAATTTCTCCTCTCCTCTATTCGTAGGGTTTGGGCAGAAGGAAGGAAGGACTACCTCCTGTGATCTATGGAAGTGTGTTGCTACCTTGGGCAAATATGCAGGGTCAGGTTTCAATATAATTCTATCCTCCATAATTTTAATGAATGGGGGTATTGCTGATAAGGCTTGAATGTCACTTACTCTGCGGGCCGATGTTAGGGCCACTAGCAGTATCGTTTTTAATGATAGGGTCTTTAGTGGAGCTGACTGAATAGGCTCGAATGGGGGTCCTGTTAGGGCTGACAACACTAAGTTCAGATCCCATGATGGTACTTTCTGGGTAGCTATTGGTCTAGACCTGGCTGCGGCCCTCATAAACCGTGCCACCCAAGGGTCGCTCGCTACCTCCTGATTATAGAGGGCGCCCAGGGCCGCTACCTGTACCCTCAGTGTGTTAGTCGCTAGTCCCTGTTCTAACCCCCTTTGGAGGAATTCCAGGATTTTATCCATTTGTATTCCATCCTGAACCTTTGCCCCCGAACTGGATAGGAATTTTCTCCAGGTTCTACCATAGGCTTTGATTGTAACTGGTTTTCTACTTTTTTGTAACGTGGAAATTAGATTTTCTGAAAATCCTTTCCC
This sequence comes from Dendrobates tinctorius, assembly GCF_039654945.1. NCBI lineage: Eukaryota > Metazoa > Chordata > Amphibia > Anura > Dendrobatidae > Dendrobates > Dendrobates tinctorius. Next base: position 7,363,210 of record NW_027361880.1, on the reverse strand, counting down.
CCTCAGCAGTGACCTTTCAAATTCCATGCTGTTAAATGGAGGTTCACTGCTTGGGGGTGTAGCACAGGGCCCTGCGATAGAAGGTCGGGGAGATCTGGTAGAACCCAGGGGTCGGTTACTGACATTATTCTGAGCCATGAAAACCATGTTCTTTTTGGCCAGAAAGGGGCTATAAGTATTACCCGAGCCCCCTCTTCCCTGACTTTCCTTATCACCGCCGGAAGGAGAATGGTCGGTGGGAAGGCATACTGTAAACCCCGTGTCCATGGGAGCATAAATGCGTCCAGGGTGTGAGGATTCCCTTTGGGATTTAGAGAACAGAATGTTTCCACTTTTTTGTTTTTGTGGTCTGCAAATAAGTCTATGTCTGGGGTTCCCCACATTTCCACAATCTTCTGAAAAACGGACTGATTTAGAGCCCACTCCCCCTGATGTAGTTGGGTACGGCTCAGAAAGTCTGCCGTTTGGTTCTCTACTCCCCGTATATGTAGCGCCGATAGGGACAGTAAGTTTTTCTCTGCCAACCCGAATATCTCGAAGGATGCCTCCATTAGCGTTCTGGACCTGGTTCCCCCCTGGTGGTTTATATAGGCCACTGTTACTCGGTTGTCCGAGAATATCCGGACATGATGGCCTTTTAATGCTGGCAAAAAGTGACTCAAGGCATAATTTACTGCTAGCAGTTCTTTTTGATTCGAGGAGGCTTTTAGTTCTTGACTTCTCCATCCCCCTTGAGCCACGCTGATGCCCATGTGTGCTCCCCAACCCACAGGACTGGCGTCGGTGGTAATTACATGTGTGATTTTGGCCTCCCAGGGGATCCCTTTGGACAAGTTGTTTTTGTCCTCCCACCAGGCTAGGGAAAGAATAGTTTTTGAACCTAGCGTAATATGATGTTCCAAGTGGTCTCCTAAGGTCCGCTGGTTGGTCAGGATATCCCATTGCAGATCCCTCATATGTATTTGTGCCCACTGGACCGCCGGCAAGCATGCAGAGAGGGACCCTAACAGGGACATTGCTCGTCTTAGTGTCATAGAGGGGTTTTGCCTCGCTTTTTGTACTATATGAATAATTCTGTCCCTTTTGTGATCTGGCAAGTAACACACTTGGATGTTTGAATCCAGTGTCAGGCCTAGGAACTCCTGGACTCTCTTTGGTTCCAGCCTTGACTTTTTCAGGTTCAGAAGCCACCCGAGGTTTTTTAGAGTGCTCATCACTCGGTCCCTCTGTTCTGTGCATTTCTGGCCTGAGTTGCTCGCTATTAAAAAGTCGTCCAAATAAGGCACTATCAGAACATCCTGTTCTCTTATGTGAGCCATCATCTCTGCCACCAATTTCGTAAAGACCCGTGGAGCCACTGAGATCCCAAATGGCAGGGCCTTGTATTGGAATTCTCTTATTTCTCCTGCTATCGAGACTGCTAGCCTGAGGTATTGCCTGGATTCTTTGTGAATGGGGACATGGTAGTAGGCATCGCTGAGGTCTAGGACCACCATAAAGCATTGCGGAAAGAGAATTTTGATGGTCGATTTGATCGATTCCATCTTGAATTTTTCGTTCTTGATATAGCAATTCAGTCTTTTTAAATTTATGATGGTGCGGAAGGTGCCGTCTGGTTTGGTTACCAGGAAGAGAGGCGAGTAGAACCCCCTGCCTCTCTCCTGTGGGGGAACCTCCTGTAGGACTTTTTTGTCCAACATACTCAGAACCTCCTTTTCGAGGGCGTCCTGTTCGTTTTTTGACGACCTTATCGGGGTAATTATGTATTTTTGCGGCGGGAGAGAATAAAAGTTTATCCTTAATCCCGATCTTACAAGATTTATCAGCCAGGGATTGTTGGATATTTTCTCCCAGGCTGGGAGGAAAAACCTTAGTCTCCCTCCCACCCTGGGCCCACAGTCACTTGGCGGGTTTTTTATCCCGGGACGAGTTACCGAAGATGAACCCCCTGTCCCTTCTTCTGTCTTCCCATTTTTGGTCTCTCGGGGGTCTCCTCTGGAAGAACTTTTTGTTCCGAAAGGACCGTTTAAAGCCTGTGGCGGTCACAGGTCCTAGGTTTGGGAAGCCTTTCTTTTTGTCGCCTGCCTTTTCGAGGATGTCATCCAAGGTTTCCCCGAAGAGGAATTTTCCTTCACAGGGAATGGCGCATAATTTTATTTTTGTCTGGAGATCCCCAGGCCAACATTTTAACCATAAAGCTCGTCTAGCTGCATTCGACAAGGCTGCTGTTTTAGATGACAATCTTATCGAATCAGCCGAAGAGTCGGCCAGGTAGGCTGCCGCCCCTCTTATCATTGGCATGGATTCCAGGATTTTATCTCTGGGAACCCCTTCCCTTATCTGTCTCTCCAATTGGTCTATCCATACCATAAGAGCTCTGGAGGTACAGGTTGCCGCTACCGCCGGCCTGATGTTTCCCCCTGCTGATTCCCAGGTGCCCTTAAGTAGGGTATCCGCTTTTTTATCTAACGGGTCTTTCAGGGTACCCATATCTTCAAAGGGGAGTGCAAACTTTCTTGAAGCTTTGGCTATCGCCACATCTAGTTTGGGGGCCTTATCCCATGATGTGGATGCTTCCTCCTCAAATGGGTACTTCCTTTTGATGGAAGGAACTGTGGAGCTTTTCCTATCCGGTTTTTCCCATTCTTTATCTATGAGGCCTTGGACGTTCTTATTTAACGGAAATACCTTCCGTTTTTTTTGACTCAGTCCCCCGAACATAATGTCCTGGACTGATCTATCAGTCCGGGGTTCTTCCACCCCCATAGTGGATCTTACCGCCTTTACTAAGGCATCCACTTCGTCCAGGGGGAAACAATGACGACCTTCCGTCTCCTCATCGGAGGATGACGAGTCGGTATTTACAGTATGGGAGGTGACTTCCCCTGACGATAAGCTGTCTGATTGGGACTCTATCACCACGTCCCCCTTCCTTCCCTTCCTTTCCCGTTTTCTGGATGAAAGGGCACTCTGAATTTCTGCGCGGATTACCGCCCTTAGGTCTGCGGCATGATCCGGGGTTTCACCGCCGAGGACCTCCTGTATACAGGAGTCACACAATTTTTTCTCCCAGGGCGTTGGTAATGGTTTCCCACAGGTGGGGCATTCCCTGTTCTTGGTCTTTTCTTTCTTCTTTCCCTGATAAGGGAAAGAAGTCTATTACAATGGGGAACATTCACGAAGATCCACTTACCCCTCATGCGCGGTTGCAGGTACCAGTTCTGGAAGTGGATCCAAATCCCTCACTGGGCGATCCACGGCAGGTGACTTGCTCCTTGCAGTAGACTGCTGCGTGGAGTGGCTGCTGGACCTGCTCCCCCGTCCGTCTTTATCCTTTTGGCGGCGCTGGTGATGCTGCCTTTGTTGCAGCTGCTGCTGCTGCTTAGGCTGCTGTAGCTCCTCATGCTGGTCGCTATCCATCGCGCCTGAACGCTTCCAGCTCTGAGGCTGCTTTAGCGTTCCCAATTTGAATAAGCCGCCCTGGCGTCACCTGTCTTCCCGGCCTGCACCGCTCTTCCCCCGGGGAGTGCGTACTGCGCATGTGCCGACCGCGGGGACCCGGAAGTTCCTCATTCTACTTCCGGGGCAGCGCCATCTTGGTACACCTGTGTACCCAGCGCTGCCCCTATCCGGCGTCCCTCGGCCCCTACTCCTCCCGGAGCGGCGGCCCGGTCCTCCCCGCCCGCTCACCCTGGACAGCCCCTCAGCTGCAGCGGTGGCGGCTTCGGCAACCGACCCCGCCGCGACAGGGGCCTTCCCGCTGTCTGACCGCGGACGGGGCGGTCCCGGATCTTCACCTCCCGGTAAGCGCTGCGCTCTTGCTGCCGTGGTTCACCCGTCAAGGACAGGAACCCAACTGGGGGGCGGAGGAGAGGTGCCGCTCTTTTGTCTGTAGGTTCCTGTCCTTGATGGGCGGACCCCCTCTCTCCGTGGTGCTGTCATGGGTGAGGGAGAAAACATTTATACACTGATAATAATGCTAAGACGATTGAACGGTAACTGTTTTCAGGTAACATTTTAGAATAAGGTGTCCTGTGTGCGTAAATGAGGAATGACAATTTGTGCCCATTATGTGACTTAAGGCCCCGTCTCACACAACTAGATCGTTAGAGAGATCGCCAAAATGTCACAGGTTTTGTGACGCAACAGCGATCTCCCTACGTGTGACACAGCGGCGACCGGCCCACCACTGGATTTCGCTGATCGTGCTCGAATATCCTAGGCCATTTTTTGATCATTGGTATCCCGCTGGCCAGCATGCATCACTGTGTTTGACGCCGACGAGCGACCTCGTTGACGACGCAGAATTTAGGGACGCAGGCGTGAGTCGTCAGAATAGCTGCTGTGTGACAAGGTGCCAACAACCGCCGAGGTCACTATACGGCTCTCCGTATCGTTGCTGCGTCGTTGAATAGATCTGCCTGTTTGACAGCTTATTAGCGACACACCAGCGATCCTTACCAGGTCGTATCGTTGTCAGCAGGGCTGTGGAGTCAGAGTCGTGGAGTCGGTGCTCATTTTGGTGGAGTCAAGAGTCGGTATAAAATGGACCGACTCCTAAAATAATAAATTGGGTACAGTATTTCAATGCAGAGTGTGCTGAATATTTTTTCATAGGAATTTTGGAAAGTTATGAGATGTCCTATAAATGGCTGTTCTATTCCTGATCTAAGGCTACATTCACACACAGCGGTTTTCCTGCGTTTTTTGAGGATACGTTTTTCAGCTGCAAAAGCAGATCAGCTTTTTAAAAAACTGCATCATCTGAAAGGTTTTTGAGCTCATAGATAATGTATTCAATAGCAAAAGCAGATTAGAAATCTGCTCTATCCATCCATTTATCCATGTCTGTCTATCCATATCTTATCTGTACCAAAAAGAATGAAAGCCGGGTAGCACACAGACTAACACTATTTTTTTTTAGCACCAGTCAGGTACACTTCATAGCTGCCCAGGACAGGCATTGCACGTCTTCAGTAACACATCAACTGATAGTTGGAATAAATAGACTGCATTCATCACCACATCTTCTTAAGGTGCAGGCTTTATTTTCAAGTGTAGGGGTGTGCAGTATGAGGTTCTGCAGCAGCTGAGGTGTGAGGTATGAGGTTCTGCCCCCTCCTAGGCTTGATCCTGGCTTCGCCCATGGTGTGAATGTATCCTGAGGATCTAGGCTTTGTCTAATTGATATAAGTCATAGTGTTTTTATAATAAATTATATTATATATATATATATATATATATATATATATATATATACACAAACACAGTACTGACCAAAAGTTTCCACACATCTCATTGAAAGAGCTTTCTTTATTTTCATGACTGAAAATTGTAGATTCACTCTGGAGGCATCAAAACTATGAATTTACACATGTGGAATTATATAATTAGCAAAAAAGTGTGAAACAACTGAAAATACTGTACAGTCATGGCCAAAAGTTGAGAATGACACAAATATTAATTTTTACAAAGTCTACTGCTTCATTTTTTCTAATGGCAATTTGCATATACTCCAGCATGTTATAAAGAGTGATCAGCTTAACAGCAATTACTTGCAAGGTCAATATTTGCCTAGAAAATGAACTTTATCCCCCAAAACACATTTCAACATCATTGCAGCCCTGCCTTAAAAGGACCAGCTAACATCGTTTCAGTGATTGCTCCATTAACACAGGCGTGGGTGTTGAGGAGGACAGGGCTGGAGATCAATCTGTCATGATTAAGTAAGAATGACACCACTGGACACTTTAAAAGGAGGCTGGTGCTTGGCATCATTGTTTTTCTTCTGTTATCCATGGTTATCTCTAAAGAAACACGTGCAGTCATCATTGCACTGCACAAAAATGGCCTAACAGGGAAGAGTATCGCAGCTAGAAAGATTGCACCTCAGTCAACAATCTATCGCATCAAGAACTTCAAGGAGAGAGGTTCCCTTGTTGCCAAAAAGGCTCCAGGGCGCCCAAGAAAGACCAGCAAGCGCCAGGACCGTCTCTTAAAAGTGTTTCAGCTGCGGGATCGGGCTACCAGCAGTGCAGAGCTTGCTCAGGAATGGCAGCAGGCAGGTGTGAGTGCATATGCACGCACTGTGAGGCGGAGACTCTTGGAGCAAGGCCTGGTCTCAAGGAGGGCAGCAAAGAAGCCACTTCTCTCCAGAAAAAAACATCATGGACAGACTGATATTCTGCAAGAGGTACAGGGAGTGGACTGCTGAGGACTGGGGTAAAGTAATTTTCTCTGATGAATCCCCTTTTCGATTGTTTGGGACATCTGGAAAACGGCTTATTCGGAGAAGACCAGGTGAGCGCTACCGCCAGTCTTGTCTCATGCCAACTGTCAAGCATCCTGAAACCATTCATGTGTGGGGTTGCTTCTCAGCCAAGGGAATGGGCTCTCTCTCAGTCTTGCCTAAAAACACAGCCATGAATAAAGAATGGTACCAGAATGTCCTCCGAGAGCAACTTCTCCCAACCGTCCAAGAGCAGTTTGGCGATCAACAATGCCTTTTTCAACATGATGGAGCACCTTGCCATAAAGCAAAGGTGATAACTAAATGGCTCAGGGAACAAAACATAGAGATTTTGGGACCATGGCCTGGAAACTCCCCAGATCTTAATCCCATTGAGAACTTGTGGTCAATCATCAAGAGAAGGGTGGACAAACAAAAACCTTCAAATTCAGACAAAATAAAAGCATTGATTTTGCAAGAATGGACTGCTATCAGTCAGGATTTGATCCAGAAGTTGATTGAGAGCATGCCAGGGAGAATTGCAGAGGTCCTGAAGAAGGGTCAACACTGCAAATATTGACTTGCTGCATTAACTCATTCCAACTGTCAATATAACCTTTTGTTACTCATATGATTGCAATTATATTTCTGTATGTGATAAAAACATCTGACAAACACACATAAAAACCAGAGGGCAGCAGATCATGTGAAAATATAATATTTGTGTCATTCTCAAAACTTTTGGCCATGACTGTATGTCTTCTATTCTAGGTTCTTCAAAGTAGCCACCTTTTGCTTTGATTACTGCTTTGCACACTCTTGGCATTCTCTTGATGAGCTTCAAGAGGTAGTCACCAGAAATGGTTTTCACTTCACAGGTGTGCCCTGTCAGGTTTAATAAGTGGGATTTCTTGCCTTATAAATGGGGCTGGGACCATCAGTTGTGTTGTGCAGAAGTCTGGTGGATACACAGCTGATAGTCGTACTGAATAGACTGTTAGAATTTGTATTATGGCAAGAAAACAAACAGCTAACAGTCTATTCAGTAGGACTATCAGCTGAGTATCCACCAGACTTCTGCACAACACAATTGATGGTCCCAACCCCATTTATAAGGCAAGAAATCCCACTTATTAAACCTGACAGGGCACACCTGTGAAGTGAAAACCATTTCCGGTGACTACCTCTTGAAGCTCATCAAGAGAATGCCAAGAGTGTACAAAGCAGTAATCAAAACAAAAGGTGGCTACTTTGAAGAACCTAGAATATAGGTTATATATTTTGTTGCTTCACACTTTTTTGTTAATTATATAATTCCACATGTGTTAATTCATAGTTTTGATGCCTTCAGAGTGAACCTACGATTTTCATAGTCATGAAAATAAAGAAAACTCTTTGAATGAGGTGTGTCCAAACTTTTGGTCTGTACTGTATATATGTAATCGATATTACATAGTGTATTACATATTTACAATTTATTACAGTTATGTGTTCTAAAGTTGTATTCCAATAAATATATATTATGTTCTATCTAAATATCTTGATTATTGTATCATAAAAATTATTAAATGTCTGATGTTCACATTGTACTACAATACATTTTTCACTTAAATATAAGCAATATATGTGGGAGTCGGTCTAAGGGAAATTGAGGAGTCGGAGTCGCAGGTTTGGCTTACCGACTCGACAGCCCTGGTTGTTGGGAATCGCTGGAGCGTCGGTCGCTATGTGAAACGGGACCCTTACCGTATATCCTGCATTCTCACCAGTTTTCCCTATCTGCATCCTGCATCTGTAATCAAGTGAGTGAAGGCGAGGAGCTGCTGTGATTTTCCCCATAGATAGCACAGCACAAAGAGAGGGAGATGCCTGCTCTTCATTTACTTTTTAGCTCACAGAAAAACTGCAGCAACATGGAGGATATTATGCAGCCTTTATCTGCAGCAACTTCTAATGTGAGATAAAACACCTGCTACAGAGCTCTGCATTTCTTTTGGCTACCCCTTGCCTACCCTGCTGACTCTTGCAGGGATGGCGTTAGGGGAAGGCATACTAGGCATCTGCCTTGGACCCTTTCTCAGGACCCCAGCCAGTGGCATGCCACTATGGGTCCCGTGCAGTCAGGGGGCCCTGGTGCCAGCGCGCCCCCCCCCCCCAATCACACATTTAACTGTTTCAGCATCATAGATGCCAATAGATTTGAAAGCAATGACAGAGGAGAGAGCGTCACATGACGGTCCCTCACACATCATCCCCTTCTGACGCAATGGGCGCGATGACATCACTTCATCGCGCACCACGCTGTGCCAGGCAGTGGAGCTGCAGAGGTGAGGAGACACGCTGCAGAGGGGGAACGAGGAGAGCAGAGTATTGTATTTATTAAATCCGTGAGTAAATATGTGGTGGCCATAATACTGTGGCACCATGGGGAGTGCATTGTACTGTACGGAGCACCATGGGGAGTGTATTGTACTGCATGAAGCACGATGAGGCATGTATTGTATTGCATGGAGAACATTATACTCTATGGAGGACTATGGAGCACATTATACTATATGGAGGACTATGAGGCACATCACACTAAACAAGAAAAAAGCTGCCTATTGATCAAGTGATTATTAATGATAATAAATTTTATTTCTATAGCACTGACATTCCGCAGCACTTTACATTTCATTGGATTGTTTATGCCGGAACAAAAAAAATTCTTCTCAACAGGATAGATTAATCTACAAGCGATCGTTCTGTGCTCATCATTCTTCTACAGCCGGTGTAAAGAGACCAGGAAATAAGCAACCAATTTCAATATTGTTGATCACTCATTTAACGGTCTGAACGCAGCGCATGTAAATACAACCAAAACGTTTCTATGTAATGGTGCAATATGCTAGCATTTGGGGCCCCACTTTGTTTAAAACCAGCCCTGGACACTTGCAATCCGCTGATTTTTCATCATGGATAAGCAGAGGAAGGGTAAAGGCCCCTTTACATTTAGCGATGCATCAGCGATCCCGACCACGATATGACCCGGTCAGGATCGCTGGTGCATCAAATGGTCGCTAGTGAGCTGCCACACAGGCAGACTTCACAGCGATGCAGCAGCGGTCGTTACTTACCTTTCAGACGCGGCGACCATGACGTCCTCCGTCCGCGTGTCGCTCGCCGGCATCAGCAGGAAGCGCCCGACGAGAAATGGACCTGCGCGATCAGCGACAGACAGCGGGGGAGCCGGTCGGAGGTAAGTATCACACACAGCGATATCGCTAGCAATATAGCTGCTGCGTCACAAAATCGGTGACGCTTCAGCGATATCGCTATGTGTAAAACCCCCTTAAGAAATGTCTGATAAGTGAGAAAGGAAGCGGATTATCTGATCAGATATTACGTTTCTTAGAATTGCCTGTACTATTGATTTATGCAAAAGTTTATGGAAAGTATAGATCCGTTCTAGCACAAATTCAACTAACAAGAGAAGTGCTACAAAATGAAAGTACTTTGCAACCCAAAATCAAGAAGCATATGCCACTAAGTACCTTGGTGTACTGCTCCACAAGCTTGGTGAAGTAATTGAAAAGACTGTGTTGAGGTCGAAGGAAATCAAACTGGTAATTCCGCTGTTCCTTTTGCATCAGTTGTGTTAGAAACTGTCGACCATTGCGAGCAACAAACTGAGCTGTCAGTTTCACCACATCAAGATCAAAGGCAGATATGGAAGGCGGATCAGCCACAAACTCAAACTCTGGAGGGGGTTCCTTTGGAATGATGGTCTCTTGGACAACTTGAGCCTGGACCTGGCAAGAAATTAAGTCAAAATTAAAATTACTGAGGCTACTTTCAGACTTGCATTAGGAGGTGCAGCGCAGGGTCGCTGCTAAGCTCCGCCCTCGGCCGCGCCTCCTCCGGTCAGCTCCTCCTATGGGCGCATGATGCTGCATGCGACCATCGTACCCTATATTTAGCAATGGGTATGCTGGCCATGCGCTGGTATGATTTTGCCGGAGCGTGCGCCCTTTTGGCGCTGCGCCGACATGCGCCAAACGCACCGCGTTGTATTTTTGTGCGCTCAGCACAGCGGCAAAAGGGCGCACACGCCAGCAAAATCAAAGCAGCGCACGGCCAGCGTACCCAACGCTAAACATAGGGTACGCTGGTCACATGCAGCGTTATGCGCCCATAGAAGGAGATGACCGGAGGAGGCGCAGCCGGGGGCGGAGCTTAGCGGCAGCCCTACGCCTCCTAACGCAAGTCTGAAAGTAGGCTTAGATGTTATTACCGCTTCATTTCAAATATTTGATAGAGATTTTGCGTTTCATTTAAAGGGTTAAATTTTACTTGATTGCTAGCGCCATATCATGTGCATATGGGGGTCAGTAAATGATGTACAGCGCCTTGAAATTTGCTACCAAAAGATTAGAATGGCATTCACTAAACAGACTACTACTCACCGATTAGTCTCTGTATCATACTTCTAACAATGACACTTCGACATTGACATGTAAATACTGCAAGAAGTGACCATAAAGGGGATATCTGGGACTTTGTGAAAAACAAAGAACGTGCCTAAGCACTAACCGGCAGGTAGTTGCTACTTACCTGTCTGTGGTGTACAGTGCAATTCTTCCCCATCAGCAATACAGCTGCCTCTGCTGAGGTCAAGTCGACAGCGTGGAGATTATTTTCCACTCCATTCTTGACAAGGCAGGACTTCCAACGTCATTCTGATTGTCAGTCAGATTCCTGCTGCCTAACTGGGCAAGTCAGCTGTCAATCAGAATGACATCGGAAGTCACGCACCGTCAACAGAGCAAAGTGGAAAAGAATCAGCTGCTCTTAACGTGTCATCAGAAGAGGCAGCTGAATAACTGGCAAGAGCAATCTGATGGGGAAGAACAGTGCCATGAACAACAGGCAGGTAAGTTGCAACTACCTGTCTGTTAGTACTTAGGCACATTGTTTTTCAAAAAGTCCCGGCTATCTCCTTTAGATAGAGTTTGGTCACGTTCGCACCGAAACTTCATTGATGCCAGGATAGAAAACTGCATAGGACCCTGGAAGCGGAGGACAATTGGCAAGATGAGTATTTAGTTCCATTCTAAGATGTTGGTGAAAAGCTTCAAGGCGATCAATAATCCCTTCAAAAAGGAAACATATCGGTCAGGCAGAACAGCATAAACATGCCAATTTCACCGCTCTGTCCTGAGGACCACTGAAACCAGCTTGTAAACCACAACTGTCAAATCTCGTTTAATTCCGCACTGTGAAGCAAAATAGTAGGACCCACCCTACAGTAAATAAATCCTCCATTTGGGCAAGGTGGCTTGTAAAGGTAAAAAGGAAATTGAAACATGTTTATCATTTTCAGCTGCACTGAAACCACATTACAATATAAAACTGTGTTAAATCACAGTATGTGAAAACCATCTGATAAGTAGGAAGCCAAAGACTGGTACTGTGACCAAGAGAAAAAGAAGGTCTCATGGGACAGTTTTGCAACACAATGCAGTATTTGGTCAGTCACTTCTACTACTTCCATATACTTTAATGGAGAAAGCCACCTACACCCATGAATGGCCAGCTATGTCAATTTTCTCCTCTCTGCAGCTACTGTTAACTGCACCGGAACAAAAATAGAGCCATCATCTTCCAGTTGAGTATGATTCCCTTTTATCAGATTCTTATGGTATTCCCTACATACAGGTATATTAATGTTTGTGTGTGGAATCCACTTGTAAATGAATGTAGCCAAAGTGTGTCATCCACTTTGCAAACTAATTTTTAGAAAATGTCTAAGCTGCGGGTACAAGGTATCACTGGCTATGGCTGCTTACCTTTTGAGGAAGTTGCTGTATGGACTGTTGCTGCTGCATGACCTTCGGAATGGCTGCAGATGGTTCCTGTGCTTTTCCCTCTTTGAATTCATTGACTTTGTGACGGTAGTAGGCATGATATGGATCATTTGGGTTTAGGAAGTTAAACTTAGGGTTGTTGATTTCATTCTGGCGGATTCTGGCCTCAAACTCTGGGCCATTCCTGGAGAATGATAAATTTCATACTACATTTAACTATTAGAAACCAATCGGGTAGTCACAACATTATGAAGACATGGCACAACACATGTTCATACGTTAAGTAGTCAGAAAGGTCAGCCAAATAAACACTCATTTACCTTGCCACAAAGCTTGCAGTCTTGTCAACAATATTCCTGACTTCTGGCGGCGGGTAGATAATTCCCACAATGGGCTTAGATGGAATGACCTCTTCCTTCTTTTCCTCCTCCATCTGCTGCTATAGAAAGTGTAAAAACAGTGAGTAACATCACCAACTGAAGTCTATACAAAGGTGACGTGAGAACTACAGGATAGTCTGTCTGCCTGCCCATCTGCACAGTGTGATAACTTGGCAATGTCAAGATATTTTTTAATGTGGAAACAAAAAAATAAATAAATAATATATATATACATACATACACACACATACACATATACACACTGTATATTAACATCTACAAAAAAAAAAACCAAAAAAAAAAAAAACACACTGACAAATGTAATTTTCTGATGACATGGCCTTTAAAAGCTTCTGCTGACTCCTAATCAAAAGGCGAGCAGACATTAATTGCTTAGAAAGATGAGGTCTTAAGGGTGTGTGCACACGTTGCAAATTTTTTTATGCAGAAAAATTCGCATCGCTTGGCATAAACCACAGGGCAAAACGTATGCAGTTTTCCCTGCGGATTCTTATACTTTGTCCAACGGAACTGATGCAGATTCTAGCGCGGTTTGGGCTGTGCGGAACTGATGCAGATTCTAGCGCGGTTTGGGCTGTGCGGAACTGATGCAGATTCTAGCGCGGTTTGGGCTGTGCGGAACTGATGCAGATTCTAGCGCGGTTTGGGCTGTGCGGAACTGATGCAGATTCTAGCGCGGTTTGGGCTGTGCGGAACTGATGCAGATTCTAGCGCGGTTTGGGCTGTGCGGAACTGATGCAGATTCTAGCGCGGTTTGGGCTGTGCGGAACTGATGCAGATTCTAGCGCGGTTTGGGCTGTGCGGAACTGATGCAGATTCTAGCGCGGTTTGGGCTGTGCGGAACTGATGCAGATTCTAGCGCGGTTTGGGCTGTGCGGAACTGATGCAGATTCTAGCGCGGTTTGGGCTGTGCGGAACTGATGCAGATTCTAGCGCGGTTTGGGCTGTGCGGAACTGATGCAGATTCTAGCGCGGTATAGGCTGTGCGGAACTGATGCAGATTCTAGCGCGGTATAGGCTGTGCGGAACTGATGCAGATTCTAGTGCGGTTTGGGCTGTGCGGAACTGATGCAGATTCTAGTGCGGTTTGGGCTGTGGCGGAGCTGATGCAGATTCTAGTGCGGTTTGGGCTGTGGCGGAGCTGATGCAGATTCTAGTGCGGTTTGGGGGTGGGGGTGGGAGAGATGTATGTATGTATGTATGTATGTATGTCCCGGAAGGGAAACTGCAGCAGCGGAACCGCAAAAAAGAAGTGACACCCTGCGGAAAATAAAACGCAGCAAATCTGCAGCAAATTCCACAGCGGATTTGGTTTTCCATAGGTTTACATGGTACTGTAAACCGCATGAAAACCGCTGCGGATCCGCAAAAAAAATCTGCAACGTGTGCACAAACCCAAGGAAAAAAAAACAAAAACCTTAAACTGTTTTTCTTGTTCAAAATCTCAATTTACAAAACCAGTTCAATATTTACAGAACAAGTAACACATGAACACATTCAGGAACACTAAGGGTATGTGCACACTTTGCGGTTTCTGCTGCGTTTCCGCAGCGTTTTTGGCTCTGCAGAAACGCAGCAGATTCTGCTGCGTTGTACAGTACCTTTATTTCCTATGGAAATAAAAAAAAAAGCTGTGCACATGCTGCGTTTTTTTCCGCGCGGTTTTGCTGCGGTTTTCAAAACGCAGCATGTCAATTGTTTGGTGCAGAAACGCTGCAGTTTTACACCTCATCCATTATGAGGTGTAAAACCGCAGGGCAAAACCGCAGAAAAACCGCAGCACTTTGTCCTGCGGATTTCCTGCGGTTTTCTCTACAAAATCCGCAGAGACGAAAAACTATGTGTGCACATACCCTGAGGGTAAGTGCACACGTAGTTTTTTGGTTGTGCAGATTTTGATGAAAAATCCGAAGGACAAAAGTCCTACGGTTTATCTGCGGATTAGCCTGCGGTTTTGCCCTGCTGTTTCACACCTCATAATGATAAGGTGTGAAACCGCACAAAGAATTGACATGCTGCGGATTGTAACCCGCAGCAAAACCGCACGGAAAAATCCACAGCATGTGCACTGCGTTTTTTTATTTCCATAGGAAATAAAGGTACTGTACAACACAGCAGAATCTGCTGCGGACCCGCAGAGCCAAAACCGCTGCGGATCCGCAGCAGAATCCGCAGCGTGTGCACATACCCTTAGGCTATGTGCCCACGTATGCAGAGAATTTCTGATAGAAAACCGGACTCCTTCCCAGAAAACGCACGTTTTCTTCCGAGCGTTTATGCGTTTTTTTCCCGGATCGGTCCCAGTCTCATAGAAAATAGCTAGAAATGTGGAATTTTCCATGAAATTAATAAGTATGCTGCATTTTTTTGCGCGATGCGTTTTTTTCCGCAAATATGCACAAAAAGTGAGGAATTCATTAAAATGAATAGGAAGCTTCTTTTAAGCATTTTTAAAGCGTTTTATTTGGTAAAAACGCGAAAAAGATGCGAAAAAAAACGCTTACGTGTGCACATACCCCTAGGGTATGTTTCCACGATCAGTAAACGCTGTGTACATCCGCAGTGTCAAACCCGCAGCGTCCAGATATTACAGTATAGTGGATGGGATTTCAAGAAATCCCATCTCCACTATGCGTTCAGAGATGCCTCCGGCTTCCCTACGTAAACAGACATGCGGCACGTCTTTCCAAACCACAGCATGTCTATTTATGCTGTGGAGATGCTCAGTCTCCGGAGAGTAAATTACCCATAGGATTGATTTAGATGCGGTAAAACCGCATTATCTTTACAGTCACATGCGTATTAAGTGCACGAACGCAGCTTACTACGCATGTGAACTAATTTAAATAATGTCTTACCTTGTGCCACAGTTGGAAGTTCGCGTCCACTGCAGTTCTCTCGATGAGTTCAGCTGACCGCAAGAGCTGCTGTGCATGTGACCGCCGGGGACATCTCCAGTCACTAGCCAAGCTCTCACGATCAGCTGACCACAAGTATTGCAGTGCAGGTGACCACCGGTGACCAAGTTGTCTCCGGTGAACACCTTCAAGCTCCACTGTGTCTGGATGTCAGGCTGGATGGTGGCATAATGCCACCGTTCAGCCAAAGGCATCCAGGTGTAGCAGAGCTGGACTCGTCGTGGGACAGTAAATATATATCTTCTCGGTGGATAGATATGGTACATTGTTGCTTTTTTATTTTATTTCTCTTACAGGAGAACGAGGGCTTCAGTGGAATAGGCGATGCAGTAAGTATGATTCAATTGAGAATATTATAGGAGTCTGTGTGATTATTTCGAATAAAGGACAGTATTGTAGCTGTGTCTTTATTAACCATTTAACTATAGGATTAGTAATAGCTAGATGTCTTATAGACACTTCTCCATTACCAAATCGTGGGCTTGATGTCACCAGACAACACAAAGGTGACATCAACCCCACCAGCCACCGCCACAGGGCAAGTGGGAAGAGCCGGGTAAAGTACCACAACTGGCACATCTTTGGATGCACCAATTGTGGGGCAGCTACGGGCTGCTATTTTTAGGCTGGTGGGGGCCAAAATCCATGGGCCTCGCCAGCCTGAGAATACCAGGTTGCAGTTGTCTGCTTTTTCCTTGGCTGGTTAACAAAAATAGGGGGACCCCAAGCTATTGTTTTTGGAGGGGATCTTACTATTTTTTGCTAACCATCCAAGGTAAGCAGACTGCTGTGGCCTGGTATTATCAGGCTGGTAAGGTTCATGGATATTGGATCCTTACCAGCCTGAAATACCAGTCCCAGTAGTCTGCATTACTCTGCCTGGTTAGCAAATATAGGGGGACCAAACGCCTTTTTTAAATTATATATTTATCAAAAAGGAGGGGACCTCTCTCTGTGCTTTCCTTCAGTTCCTGTGCCGTGTACCTCCAGCTATGTCACAAGATTCACCATTATGTAAATTAGTACACATGCATAGTAAGCTGCGTTCCCGACCGATCTGACCGACTCAACTGAAGTCAATGGGTGAAAAAAAACAGCGAGAACACACGAAGAATTGACATGCTGCGGATTTAAATGAACAGCAATTACTGAAAAGAAAAATACTGATCACGTGCACAACACTTCAGGATTCTCATCGACTTTGCTAGAATAAGGTATTCCTAGCATTTTTGGGCCAATTCCGAGAAGAAAAAAAAAAAACTGCACCATATGCACACAGCCTTAGGATAATGTGTACATGTCAAGTATTTCCAGCAGATATTTCTACATAAAAATGTGGCACAAAATATGAGCCTTTGAGTGCATTTTTATGTTTTTTCTCCCCCATTCATTTGAATGGGTGATAAAATGCTGAAAGAATTCACGTCACAAATGCAAAAAAAAACAAAAACGCTTTGATGGTTCAAAACTGAACGGAAAAATTAAGCAGCGTGCGTATGACATTACAGAAATCTTATTCACTTTACTGATAGTGTAAAACGCTGTGTTTTTCCACCGCAAAAACGGAGCGTGTAAGCAAGCCGTTATTTTCAGGAGTGCTATTAAAAAAAAAAAGATGAAACATTGGCCACGTGTCTAACTCTATGTATTGATATGATTAATCTTTTAATCTTATATTGTTGCTGGATTACTATTTTAGCACTCTCCAGTCTTACTGTATCCACCTGGGAGCTGGCCCACTGACCCAGGCACAGTCAGGAATGCAATCCATAGATGCGGACCTAGACAAGTGGCAATAGATGATAAACGCTGGGAAAATGTACATTTCTACACATGCAGTATATGTATGATCTGCTACTGATATCATGTAATAAGTGGACAGAGCTCGCTAATACACCATTTACTTACACACACATAAGTGAGGTGTGGGAATTTTTTTCAGCCCTAATCTTTGGTGTTTGGGGCTGTATTGGCACACTTGCGGAGGAAGGATTAATATTTACCTGACAGAATATTCTCTTCATGATTATATTACAAGAAAAAGCAAATTACTCAATCCCCCTCCATTTGGACAATTGTCAGTCACATTAGGACACCACCCACTTGGGACCCCTTCCGGAGAAGCAGCCGACTATGCCAAGCGGCTATTCATCTAATTGTAATATATATTCCCTGCAGTCATTGCTTCTGCAGAAATGTTGAGCTGCCAAATCTTCTCCATTTAGGCTGAGTTCACACGTGGCGTTTTTTTCCCGTTTCCGCGGCGGTTTTAACCGCGCGATGTTGCCGCGAAAACGCGAAAAATAAGCATCCCATGCATTCCTATGGGATTCCGCAATGCTGTGCTAATGCTGCGGTTTTTACCGCAGCCGATTCGCTTCACGGTAAAAACCGCAGCATGCTCATTAATTTGCGGAATCGTGGCGATCCCGCACCCATAGGAATGCATTGTTCCGCTTATTTCCCGCATGTGGCTGTGCCCACCATGCGAAAAGTAAGCAGAACATCTGCGGATGGTACCCACGGTCCGGAGGAGAGGAGACTGTCCTCCAGGCTTTCGGTACCATATCCCTGTAAAAAATAGAATTTAAAAATAAAAAATATTGTTATTCTTACCTTCCGGCGTCCCGCGCAGGCTTCCCTCCTCTCTCCACGCTCCCGTTCCCAGTAATCCTTTGCGAAAATGCCAGCGATGGCATCTGTTCTCGCGGGATCGCGAAGTCTCGCGGTCATTCGCGCAACGTCATCGCGAATTACCGCGAGACATCGCGATCCCGCAAGAACTGACGTCATCGCGGGCATTTTCGCAAAGGATTACTGGGAACGGATGCGCGGGACGTCGGAAGGTAAGAATAACACCCTTTTTTATTTTTTTTTTTACATTCTATCTTTTACTACTGATGCTGCATAGCTAATTACGCTTGCAAAATGCTAGTTTTTCCGCGGGAAAATCGCGGGAATTTAAAATGTGATTTTCCCGCGGACTGGAATTCCGGAATTCTCGCGGTAATTTCCGCGAGAGTTCCGGTACGTGTGCACTTAGCCTTACAATCCCTGGAGCCATATCTGCACCGTTCATATTAACCACTGAAAGTTAGAATGATTTTTTACATCACAGCATTTGGTGAGAAATAACCTTTTCTGTTGTTGCACTGTATTTATTTATTTTTACATTCAAGATTATTTTATTTGTTTTTGAGATATATATATATATATATATATATATATATATATATATATATATCCCTTTTCACATGTAAAGCCCCATGGAATAAATGGCGCCATAATAATAAATGAGAATATTGTGATCTGTATGCCAGTATGTCCATTAGGGATGTGGAGTCTGTAAACCAAATCACCTACTGACTCCACAACTCCTCAGCACTGCCTCACTACTGAGCATGTACATAAAGTGCAGCACAGATTCATCTCACCTAAACCTCAGACCCCCCAGCACTGGTCACTACTGAGCATGTACATAAAGTGCAGCACAGATTCATCTCACCTAAACCTCCGACTCCACAGCACTGCTTCACTACTGAGCATATACATAAAGTGATATACATAAAGTGCAGCACAGATTCATCTCACCTAAACCTCCAACCCCACAGCACTGGTCACTACTGAGCATGTACATAAAGTGCAGCACAGATTCATCTAACCTAAACCTCCGACCCCACAGCACTGGTCACTACTGAGCATGTACATAAAGTGCAGCACAGATTCCTCTCACCTAAAAGCTGAGATCTTTAGATCAGGAACAGGACAGACATTTATAGGACATTTCACAACTTTCCCAAATTATGAAAAAAAAATGTACAGCACAATCTGCACTGAACCCAATTTATTATATATTTTAGGAGTCGGAGTCAGTCCATGTTATTCAGACTCCATATCCCTGGTTCCTATCCTGTACATCCATGTGCAACACCACTTGTGCTGTCCGTATGGTATCAGTACCGCACACGGACATAATACGTTAGTCTTTACAAGCCTTTAGGTTTATCCCGGAGTGTCTATCAGCCATATCCTCTTCCTTCTCCTCTCACTTCCTCAAACTCAATGTGGACAAATCTGAACTCATCATTTTCCCCCATCTCACAGATCTTCCTGACCTATCACAATTAACAACATAACACTTTCCCCCGTACCAGAAGTCCGCTGCCTCGGAGTAACTCTTGACTCTGCCCTGTCCTTCAAACCGCACAAACTCTTTCTACCTCCTTTTGTCGCCTCCAGCACAAAAATATTTCCAGAATCCGTCCTTTCCTCAACCTGCTAAAATGCTTGTGCATGCCCTCATCATCTCCAGCCTCGACTACTGCAACATCCTTTTCTGTGACCTCCCTAAGAACACCCTCGCACCTCCCCAGTCCATCCTTAACTCTGCTGCCCGACTCATTCATCTCTCTCCTCGCTACTCCTCCACTTCTCCCCTCTACAAATCTCTTCAGACTCCCATTCCCTCAGCGTATCCAGTTCAAATTACTAATACTGACCTACAAGGCCATCTAACCTGTCTCCTCCATATGTCTCTGAACTAATCTCCCGATATCTTCCCTCACGTAATCTCCAGTCCTCCCAAGACCTCCTCTCCTCCACACTTATTCGTTCCTCACCTAATCGCCTCCAAGACTTCTCCCGAATAGCCCCCATCCTCTGGAATTCTGCGCCCCAACACATCCGACTATCAACCACATCTGGATCCTTCAGACGGAACCTGAAAACCCATCTCTTCAGGATAGCCTACAGCCTGCAATGACCCCGCTGCCTCCTCATCACTACTGGAGCTACCGCCTCACCATCACTGGAGCTGCTGCAACCCCCCAACCTACTGTCTCCTTCCCCACCATCCTGTAGCATGTAAGCCCGAAAGGGCAGGGTCCTCTCCCCTCTGTATCAGTCTGTGATTGTTAGTTTACTGTGATACCTGTAATTTGTATGTAACCCCTTCTCATGTACAGCACCATGGAACCAATGGTGCTATATAAATAATAATCACGTGTGAAGTAATGTGCTCCTCACACACTGCGCACGCGTGGCCCTATAGAAACACTGAGGTGGCGGCCGCGACACTGACTGCCACAATAAATGCTACCGTTATACAAAGCTCATATACCTGTCCGCCATCCGGCGCCTGGGGCGCTAGCAGCTGTACGGGTCCCGCCGGCATGTTGTCGTTATCGTCCTCCTCCTCTCCCGGTGCGCAGGCGGAAAAAGTCCAACCAAAAACACCAAAATGGCGGCAACGCCTGCGCGATAGGAGCTGGCAGAGAGGAGGAACGGGGGAAGGGCAGTGGAATGTACCACTATGAAGCTACAATGTGCAGTACAGAAAAAAAAACGTTCCTAATCAACATATAAACAGACTGCTAGACTACGTGTACCTATCCATGTGCATGCGCTCAGTAAACCGATATCACAAGATGGTTTATAAAGAGCTTACAACAAGGTGATATCACTCCACCCTCTATGAAAATGGAACGTTCCAAACTGCAACCGTACAGAGGTGTTCTGCGCACGCGCACGCCATCGGTCGCCAATCGCAGGGCGTCGTTGTCATGGCAATGGCTGTGGTTTATGGCTGGAGTAGAAGTCTTCGATCCCAACTGTCGTGCGGATGTATGTCGCATGATACAGCTAGCAGCGACAATTAGTCGGGGCTGTGTGCCGCGTCCTGTGCCTTTCCAGTGTAAGTGTGGGTTGTGTCCGTGGTCATCCTCGGCGCGGCGCTGTCTGACCCCTGCTGGCTTGCCTTCCAGTTCTCACACTGATCTGCTACTATTGGGGCACAATGGGCCAGATTACATGATACACATCGAGCTTAGACTTGGTGAGGCTGGTGTACTGACTCTGAAAATCCATGTTCCAATAGCTATATAATTAATTAATTAAACAAATGAGGTAGAGAACAAGCAGACAGCACACATACACATCCATACTATTACCCAGGCAGCGCTCTGTATGTATACGCACGCAGCACGCCTGCTGGGTATATTGGGACGACCTATCGGACGACGTATCAAACCAGTGCGACAAAAAAAAGCTGAATTAATAGTCCAACGTACAAGATGTAATGGATCAATGAGATCTCTTTATCACAAGTGGGCGCATACTATAAGAATCGCAACAATCAATATATAGAAGGAACAAATTCTGCAGATGGAGCCCACAATCATTGTGGAAGGTGTAAGTGTAAAGGAGAAGTGGGTTGCTGTCAGCTGAGGGCCACCCCGTGCCCAGTGGGTAACGGGCAGAGCAGGCATAGTGCCCGTGAGATGTATACATACTAGGCTATAGATAACGCAGACTTCCACCATGGCTGTAATAGCGTCACTAGTTCGTGTTACATGAGATGCATTGGAAGACCAGCTGCCCGCAGTAAAACACATTGTGGACCTTCTCGAGGTTCCTGCAGAGAGTGCAGCTCTCACCCCTCACGCCCATCATTGATAAAGGGGTTTTATTCATCCATTACATGGGATCATTCTTTGAGAAGGCTTCCCTGCCTGATATTAAAATGAGCGTTTTACGAGTTCAGCTCTGGCTGGGTGAAAAATGCTCAGCTAAATTGAGGATTGTATGGCCATTTCTGAGAGGGGTTTTTAGACTAAGTACACCAGCTTCATCTGGTCCGGGAGATCTCTTTAGTAATGCGGTTTGCTGTCTTATGTTTTGTACTTCATAATGGTGGTCTCGATCATAGCTCTTAAAGGGATTGTCCCGGACTTTAACATTGATAGGTCATCAATGTCTGATCCGTGGTGGTGTGACACCCAGCACCGATCAGCGGGTACTGCACACACCGGGAGCAGCTATCTGCTGCAGACTCAGAGCGATCACTGACCGCTGCTGCCGGCGACTCAGCTGCTCCACGTCTCCAGTGTAGCTCTTCTTCTTCCAGGCTGCACTGTTGATGAGCGTGACTTTCGACATCATGCTTATTCACAGTCCGCAGTTAGGCAGCGATGAGCCAGCTGTCAATCAGTGTGACGTCGGCATTTGTGGTCCATCAGGAAAGCGGTAGAGAAGCCGCTGATCTGTCGACATGACGTTAACAGAAGCCACTGAATCGCTGGAAGGAGCTGTCGGTGCCTGTTCTGAGCTGGCAGAGATCGGTGCCAGGCTCAAAGGGCAGTTAGTTGGCAACTACCCCTGCCTGTTAGTTCTCAGGCAAAAAGTAAAAAATAATTAGTTCTGGATCCCTCTTTTAAGTGGTGAGAAAAATTTGGTTTGTGATAATCTTTTCCGAGACCTATATATTTTTTTTCTTCTGCTGTTGATGGAACCGGATAAGAGCTTGTTTTCCAAGTTCTGAGCTGATGGTTTATTGGTACCATTTAGGGGTATGTATGACTTTTGGTTGCTTTTTGTTGTATTTTTTAGGGAGGGGCGGTGTACAAAAACCCACAATTCTGATGTTTTGATTTTTTTTTCTCCTTATAGGTAACTTAATTTTATATCTTGATAACCAAGACTTTTAAAGATGCAATGATGCTAAAAATATTTTTTATTCCTTTTATTTCTTTATTTTTATGAAGGGTAATTGGGGGGTGATCCTTTTCTTATTCTATATATACTGCAATAATGGGGTAAAATCATGGTCTTCTATGAAGCCCAACCATTTGTATTCTTAGGAGTACCGAGTTGGCAGCCATGGGCGTCTCTGGCAGGGTCATGGCTGCCATGGTAACCCACTGGTACCCCTGTGATCTCTCCATTTAAGTGATGCTGTTGCAGATTGACAGCAGCATCTAAACATTTGGTGAAGAATTAATTGATTCAACCACGACATCATAGTAGCTCAAAATGTATCGACGTAGAATCCAAATGTAACCAGTGTATATAAATATCAGCACCGTAAAAGGAAGACGTGCCCATCACATATGTATGGATAAAGGCACTCTGTACGTATGGCAAATATACATGTAACAAAAATCAATAAAGTTTAATCCGCCTAAACAACTCCTGTCGCGGCGACATTGTCACATGCTGCAAAGTGCTCTCCACCCGGGAGGATAGCACTTAGACAGGGAGGATCAGTGGCTGCAGATGTAACCTTCTTGTCAAGTCGTTAGGATAGGTAATTTATAATGTAAGTCTTTAAACCCCTTTAGGAAACCTGTCACGCAATTCACGCTCACGAAACCGCTGGCAACATGATTCGCAACCAGGCATAATATTCTCTGAAATACTTAAAGATACTTATACTTTCAAGATCCGGCCAAGTGACTATTACCGCAGACAAGACTAGTCTGGCCGGCTTCTCCCAGCTCTGCTAGAGGTTATTGACCAGCCTTTCCCTCCATAGGGAGAGATCTGTCAATCACCTCTAGTAGAGCTGGAACGATCCTGCAAGGGACGCAACCGGACTCGCCTCCGGCCAGATCTTCAAGGTATATTTTCTCTAAAACTCCAGATTATTTCAGAGAATATTGTAGTACTTTCATTCATGCTGCCCGAATATTGGGCACCGTGAATCTTATGTTATCTTTACATAACCGCATGGTTCTCGACTGCAATGTGTGAACAAAACTTTCAAAATCCCTTTGAGTATAATGTAAGACATCTGGCTGCAGCTTATAGATGAAAAATCCAGCGCTGATATGGGCATCCATTCATGCATGCTCTGCCTCTGGTACAATGAACGGGGAACATAAGATGTTAGTCTCGCAGTGCGTATCTATGCATTTTATTTAGACAAATCCCAGAGTGCACAATAAAAGGAATTGGAAGCAAAATATAGAAAATTATAGTAGTTGTAGTGGGGAAATTTTTCTTAAAATTTTGGAAAATGTTTATTTTTTGTTTAGGACGTGTGCAGATTTCAGACGGTGTTGTAGATTTTTTTAATCCATGGCCTGCCTACTGTTCTGCAGATTTTCCATGCATTGTCAGAGGCGGACTGCATCTTCCTGTCCAACTCCGATAGCTGTATACTGCCGAAAATGATGCACGACAGAGCACATGGTGACTGTGTCTGCACCATTATAGAAGAATATTTAGAATTGAGAGTCTTCAGTGGTTGATACCTTTTAATGGCTAACTGAAAAGATGGTAACACATTGCAAGCTTTCGAGACTGAGTGAGGACTCTCAATTCTAAATATTCTTCTATCTACTGGCTAACACGGTACAAAGATATATATCTTTCCTGCACCATTATAGTCAATGGATCATCAGCGCATACGCCAGATTCCTGTTTTGCGGGGGCTTCAGACGTAAGTCCCAGCGGGACCACTGAATGTGGTAGAAAACTCAGTGTGAAATTGCCTTTACAATGAGACGTAAGCCCCCTTCACACATAGCGAGATCGCGCAAGATCGGCCTGGTCCTTTTCTCGTCTTCGACTTCCTGCTGGCGCCGACAAGTGACCCCATGGACGCGGGAGGAAGTAGTCACCAGAGCTGCTGTCTGACAAGTAAGTTACGACCGCCGACCGCTGCTACGTCGCTGGTGAGATCTGCCTGTTTGGCATCTCACTAGCGACCATTTAGCGATACACCAGCGATCCTGACCGGGTTGTAGCGTTGTCGGGATCGCTGGTGCATCGCTGTCACGATCCAGATTGGATCCTGACAGATTAAATGCACAATGTAACCTTTTTTTTTTTCCCTTGGCTGTGTGCCAAAGGTGGTTTTGCCCCCGGTGGCCATTAGGGTCATTGCACTGTGGTGATTTCAGTTGCAGTTTTCCCCCCCGGTGGCCATTAGGGTCATTGCACTCTGGTTACCTTAGTTTGTGCACGTAATTATGTAACAGGTGTGATTGCTCTATAAGAGAGTATCAGGTGTGTTAATCACTGTTGGTGATAAGTTCCTCATTTGCAAGCAAGCCTGGGTAAAGAATGGATCTGAAGGAGAGTCACGGGCAGCCAAGTCAGAGTGCCAGAGTAGCAGCTATGGTGTCTGCAAGGAGGGCTGGCATGGATTGGTGGAGTGTCAGCTATGGTGTCTGCAAGGAGGTCTGGCATTGCTTGGTGGAGTGGCAGCTATTGTGTAGAGCTGCACTCAGAATGCTAGACTCGGTTGCTGAAAGCTGGACTTAAAATGTTGGAATCTTTGGCAGAAAAGCTGGACTCATTTGCTGGACTCTGTTTTGGGACAGCTGCACGCAGGTGTGGACTCTGTGCTGCACTATGGTGCTGAGAAGATCTGTTTCTGGACAGTGCACCCAGATGTTGGACTCAGGGGAGGAAAAGATGCACGCAGGTGGTGGGCTCTGTTGCTGGGAGCGTAAGCAACAGAGCAAAGCTAAGTGGTGTTCCCAAAGTCACTTTTCCTTAGGTGTGTTTAGTGCAGTGGTGGGATTAGTTTCCGCACCGACCAATTCCCTAGCGAGGGTTTAGGTGCAGGGCGAGTCAGGGTTTTTAGGTTCCTGATCAGCACCCGGTGCGGAACCGGCCTTGGGAACGTTAGGAGTGTAGAGATACTAACTCAGGGGAGTGCAGGAGGTGTCCACTTCCCCGTTCCCTATCGCAGGCCACCATTGTTATTGTTACCCAGGTTTTCCCTATTCCTTTGGTTGTATTAGTTACCGGCCTGCGGGCCGCGTCACACTGGACAGTTACATGGGCCGCGTCCTGTTGTATCAGTTACTGGCCTGCTGGCCGTGTCACACAGGACGGGGCACGTGATTATCGCTAAATGTAACGGTACCTGTAGCACCTCCTTACAGTGGATGACACAGGATCCACCAACTGATCCTGCTCCTCCTCCATTCACAATGACATCTCGTTGGTCGGTGTGAAAATCACAAGATTTCCTTTTTTTTTTCCTTTTTTCCGAAAGATTATATACGGAAAAAATGCCCTCCTCAAATCCCTGCCCCCCACAAAAAAATAACAGAAAAATCTTTTTTCAAACAGTAGATAATTTCCTGATTACACATTCCCTTTACTTGTTCTTTCTGTCTGACTGTATAAATATATATCGTATATGTATCTGCTC
Source organism: Dendrobates tinctorius (assembly GCF_039654945.1). Lineage (NCBI taxonomy): Eukaryota > Metazoa > Chordata > Amphibia > Anura > Dendrobatidae > Dendrobates > Dendrobates tinctorius. The sequence goes on along the minus strand of NW_027361880.1, from coordinate 7,336,868 downwards.
TTATTCTAGAAACATGACCTGCTTGTTGGGAGATCGTACGTGCATGGAAAGTCTAAGAAAGGACATTACTGATCTTCAGGGTACTCTGATCGACGTGTTCTCCAGAGTTGGTGCGGTACGGTTCCCGTCCTGGAAATTCCCCGATAAGACGTCCTGTGATCTAGACCTGGTGCAGCTGTTGGATAGATATGATTATGTAGAGGATGATACAGACTACACGCAACTCTCGCACATGGTATTATTGGAGCTTGTGATTGACAGGTATGGGAAATCCTCCTTTATGTCTCAGTGAGTTACTTGAATCCTAACGGTTTAGTAAGCCTAGTTTACAAAAATCTCCTTAAATTGGATTAAAGTAACAAGTCCCTAGTATGGGTGAATTATCTCACCTGATTGGATCTAACGATACCCACTCCAGGACCTGGTCCCCACAGCTTCCCTACTGACTTGTGCTTGACACCGTACAGCATTTTCTGTTCTGGCACATCATCAGTAGTGTATGAAGGGGGCTGGCTGACCGGCTCATTTTAATAGCTAAGCTGCCTATGCAGAGAGTAGCGGGGCTACCTTAGCTACTTAACTGACCAGACAGCCAGTGCCCGTGATGATATGCTGACACAGGAAAAACCGCACTCAACGGCTGGTAGATAGAGTACTTGTTTTATTTCTCATGCGTCGGCATAAGCGGCTCCAGTACTTGAAAAGAAGTTAGCCAACAATTCGTCCCCCTCCAGACCTTGTTCGTAGCAGATGAGCACATGTAGCAGGAGCAGCTGATAGACGCCCATGTCAGCCACAAGCCGGTAGGGGACCTTCCAGGAACGGGGGTCACAACCAATATATGAGATCAAGGCATCCTGGATAATTGCCCTATATTAGTAACTTGTTCTTTTAAACACATTGAATTTGTTAACTGGACATCACCTTTAATGAGCAGCTACTTATATACTAAATCTGGACAGCTGCCTTTATTATATGTACATATTGATTCCATTGGTCATGTAAACCACAGCTCCTAAATCATTTATTGGTGGCCTCACATCTTAGGTAACTGTCAGATGAAAGATCATTTGGCCAAGAGCTTTTTTCCCTTTTCATCATACACAACTCAAATGAATATGTAATGAGTTCTCCATGGGGAGAGAGGAGTAAGCCACTGTCAGACATTTCCATTGGCGTTTTTATTCTCTCTGAGAACGAGTGATCAGAATTGTTGAAAGGGAAGAGATTATGGCGGCCCCATCAGCGATCAGTCATTTCTCACTTTCCTGTGGATTAGATGTAACTGTCTACTGTAGATTTTATTTTACTATAGGCACAATGTTTAGCTTCTAACCTCGATTGATAGCCCTGGGTTTCTATGTCCAGATTGTTGCTGCTCCTTCAGAGCTTTGAGGTGTACACCGAATTAGTAAGAAGTGATGGCAGCTTCACACCGACCCAAGATCCTGGACCCTCAATGTCAATAGGACTGACAGTCCGGAAGTATTGGAACAACATGCTGAAGTTGGGAACACTTTATCAAAAAGCAGTGAGTTAAACCTCAATCCTTCATAAAAATATATATTTAGTACTAGCTTGGCTCTTGCGAAATTTTCACACATTGGTCGCCGGGGGCACAGGCAATTTCTGAAAAAGCAAGCTGGACAAATGTAAATGTATTTCATGAGGTGATGAACACAGACAGGTATTTATATATGTAGATTGGTAATATAATTGTTTTGATAAGTAGAGGCCAAAAAATGTCTTCCGGTTGAGGTGCCACCTGCAGGTCATTGTTTCTTTCTGCAGGTTTATGAAAATGAATTTATAAACTGTATTTAGTGATAAAATTGTGAATGTGTGGTTTGTTTGACTCTTTTCTTGCTGAAGGGAGCAAGTTTACCTTTCAAATGGTGTATCATTTGTGTGTGTGGGGCAAAGTAATGAGCGAAAAAGCAGTGCTTATTTACAAATGTGTTTGCATATGTGACTCGCCTGCAGTGAAGTGGGCAATCCTCCAATTTGGCTGAAATAGGCTGGGCAAGCAGTTCGGCAAGCTGGAAAACCCTCAAAGGAAATGTTTGTGATGTTTGTAAGCAGCTTTGTGGTAGTATGCTTTGGGGTAATGTGGTGCCACCTGCAGGTCATTTTTCCTTACTGCAGGTTTGTGAAAATTAATGTTTAAACTGTATTTTGTGATCAAATCATGGATGTGTGGTTTGTTTGGCTTTTTTCTTGCTGAAGGGGGCAAGTTTACCTTTCAAATGGTGTATCATTTGTGTGTGTGGGTATACAAAGGAATCACCGAAAAACATTGTTTAGAAATAATAGAATAGATTCTACCATCTAATTCCAAGCCCAGTTAATAATATAGGATCCATTTTTACTGTGCAGTAGAACTGTTAGTTTGCATTTTGTAATCAATTTGCAGTTTTTCTGAAGATTTTGATAACTGTGCTTAGATTTGAATTCTGCTGCCGATTCACAGTTACTTTAACCTCCAGAGCCCAAGGACCCCAAAAGAACGGTTTTCTTCACAGAAGGCTCAGTCAGCCCTGACGCATGCAGAAATCAGCCATCCTCCCTTTACCCCACAGGAATCGGATGTTTCTGTTGCTAAAGACACGTGCACCATTGGCTCTCAGACATTAGAGTCAGCTCTTGTTCCCTGCGATGCTTGTGCCATTGTCCAGAGTAGTTTAAAAGAGGTCAGTGATGCCATTGTTGGGGTATGCACTAGTCAGAACTTGCCGTCCTCTCTTATAAAAATTCAAGAAGTTTTGCCACCTGAGGGCATCCTGTCTCCTTCAGAAATGCGGTATTGGGCCAGCGAAGAAAGCAAGGATTTAGTCCGTATTGGCAAGCACCTGTCCGAGCTCACGCAGCTCATTCAGCCTCTGAGAAATCAGTGTGAGGCTGCTAAGGTAGAGAATCAACGGCTACAACAAAACGTAGAGGAGTACAAGAACCAGCTAAAGCTCCAGAACGAAGAGCTGCAGCGACAGGCCAGTGTCCATGAGAAGAAGCTACAGGAGAAAGGGCAGCAGAACCAGGATGTAGTGGACAGGCTGGAGAGGGACAAAGATGAGCTCAGGAAAGGTAAGGGTTCACTTACTTATTTCATCCTGATCTATAGGAAGACATTAATATGTATTTATGCTTTATTTAGGGTCCGCAGTCCTAGAAGAAAGGGTCTCCATCCTGAAAGACGAGTTAATATTTCAGCACTCTACCATACGAGATCTGGGTAAGGTGGAGTCAAAATATATTTTACATAGGGGTATTTACAGATTCCTTAACAAATGTCACCCAGTATATAATGTGTTTTAGACGTTTTTACTCATCGCTAGTAGGGTAAAGTTTCTGTGACTTGGGACGTGAACTAAAATAGTCAAAATGCACCAAAATATTGTCCAGAGCAAGGGTGGGCAATTAATCTTCTCAGGAAGGCTACATGAGAGACCGTGACTGATGTGGGGGACCAATATGCTGAAAGTAATTCTGCTCATTATTAATATTAAACCTTATTATTTTATATTAATTTTAACACTTAAAGGGAACCTGTCATGGCAGGTAACCCTATTAACCTGCAGAGATAGGGGTTAGTCTGCAGGGTAATAGTGTTAGAAAGGTGCCCATTTGCCTTCCTGTACTGTTGCCGGCTGTCAGTCAAAGTTCTGCTCATTATTAATATTAAACCTTATTATTTTATATTAATTTTAACACTTAAAGGGAACCTGTCATGGCAGGTAACCCTATTAACCTGCAGAGATAGGGGTTAGTCTGCAGGGTAATAGTGTTAGAAAGGTGCCCATTTGCCTTCCTGTACTGTTGCCGGCTGTCAGTCAAAGTTCTGGGGCATACGGACAGCGCGTGAGCGGTGACTGTATCTGCGCCGCCATTCCTTTATGTCTGAAAACTGATCCTCACTGCATCTTAAAAAGGATGATTCCAACACGCCTCAATCTTACGGATACTTAAAAAGAATATGGACACTTATGGGGATATAAATTCAATACCTCCAAAATGGAAGCCTTACCTTTAAACATTCCCCTAGTACTTTAGAGATTTAATATCAAACTTTAAGTTTAAGTGGAATACTGAGGCCATTAAATATTTAGGGGTTATTTTCTCCTCTTCCTATAATAACATATACAACAACAACTACCCATCTCTCTTTGCAGAACTGAAGAGGCTGCTAAGTAAGTGGATGCCATTCTCATGGCCGGATAGCTTCAGTTAAAATGTCTCTTCTTCCCAAACTAATTTATTATTTTGAGACTCTCGCCATCAGAGTCCCTCTGGGGGAACTTAGGTCCGTACAAGCTGCTATAATGAAGTTTATTTAGAATGATAGCCAACATAGAATTCCTAGACAAGTTCTCACTTCCCATAGATCACAGGGAAGACTGTCGGTCTTGGATATTATTAAATATTATTGGGCGTCTACCCTAAGAAGGATTCCTTCGTGGGCTTCATTATGGGCCTACAATAAATGGACCGAAATTGAAGTTATGGCTGGCATCTAGTCACCCGAACTCCCTTTTGTGGACAACTAAGACTATTACAATACCATTTACCCTATTGGGCCCTATGCAGTTTCGAAGAGAAGTTTGGCTCTCATGTATGAAGTGCTGTGGTCTGGCTTCTCCTAGTTCTCCAATGATATCCTTTATCAACTTCTGATCCCAAATAGCTTAGAACCAACAATGGTCCATCCGTGGGATTTCTTCTGGACTTTTTCAGGTATGCGAACTTGGTTAACGGACACACTGGACATTATCTCGTTTGACCTTATTAAATCTAAATTTTCTGTAACCAATGGAGAATTCTTCCAATTCATGCAGATTAAACCCTTAGCGTCTTCACTATTTTACTCAATGAATGTCTCCCAACCAATTGAGTTTGAGAAGTTATGTAGAAGAGGCCCATCAACTAAGGGGTTGATATCTGATATTTCTAAGGTTATAAACTCTACTCAGGAGGTCCTTTCAAAGAAACACCCCTAAATGATTAAATGCACATTGATAAAGAGAATTACCATATATAGTCGTGTATAAGCCGACCCGTGTATAAGCCAACCCCCATAATTTTGCCACAAAAAACTGGGAAAACTTATTGACTCGCGTATAAGCCTAGGGTGGAAAATGCAGCAGCTACTGGTAAATTTCAAAAATAAAAATAGATACCAATAAAAGTAAAATTAATTGAGACAGCAGTAGGTTAAATGTTTTTGGATATCCATATTGAGTCAGGAGCCCCATATAATGCTCCATACAGTTCATGATGGCCCCATAAGATGCTCCATACAAAATACACTCCATATAATGCTGCATAAAGGTTAATAATGCCCCCATAAGATGATCCATAGAATAATATGCCCCATATAATGCTCCATAAAGGTTTTGGCCCCATAAGATGCTCCATAGATTATGCCCCCATAAGATGCTCCGTAGATTATTCCCCCATAAAATGCTCCATAGAGTATGCCCCATAAAATGCTTTATAGATAATGCCCCAATAAGATGCTCCATAGATTATGCCCCCATAAAATGCTCCATAGATTATGCTCCAGTAAAATGCTCCATAGATTATGCCCCCATAAAATGCTCCATAGATTATGCCCCATATGATGCTACATAGATTATGCCCTCATATGCTGCTCCATAGAATATGTCCCCATAAGATGCTCCGTAGAATATGCCCCCCATATGCTGCCCCATAGAATATGCCCCATATGTTGCCCCATATGCTGCTCCATAGAATATGCCCCATATGTTGTGTTGCTCCCATATACTGCTCCATAGAATATGCCCCCATATGCTGCTCCATAGACTATGCCCCCATATGCTGCTCCATAGACTATGCCCCCATATGCTACCCCATAGAGTATGCCCCCATATGCTGCTCCATAGACTATCCCCCATATGCTGCTCCATAGAATATGCCCCAATATGCTGCTCCATAGAATATGCCCCCATATGCTGCTCCATAGATTATGCCCCCATATGCTGCTCTGTAGGCTATGCCCCCATATGCTGCTCCATAGAATATGCCCCCATATGCTGCTCCATAGAATATGCCCCCATATGCTGCCCCATAGAATATGCCCCCATATGCTGCCCCATATGCTGCTCCATAGAATATGCCCCCATATGTTGCCCCATAGAATATGCCCCCATATGTTGTCCCATAGAATTGCTCTGTAGGCTATGCCCCCATATGCTGCTCCATAGAATATGCCCCCATATGCTGCTCCATAGAATATGCCCCCATATGCTGCACCATAGAATATGCCCCCATATGCTGCCCCATGTGCTGCTCCATAGAATATGCCCCAATATGCTGCTCCATAGAATATGCCCCCATATGCTGCTCCATAGATTATGCCCCCATATGCTGCTCTGTAGGCTATGTCCCCATATGCTGCTCCATAGAATATGCCCCCATATGCTGCTCCATAGAATATGCCCCCATATGCTGCCCCATAGAATATGCCCCCATATGCTGCCCCATAGAATATGCCCCCATATGCTGCTCCATAGAATATGCCCCCATATGCTGCCCCATAGAATATGCCCCCATATGTTGCCCCATAGAATATGCCCCCATATGCTGCCCCATAGAATTTGCCCCATATGCTGCCCCATAGAATTTGCCCCATATGCTGCCCCATAGAATATGCCCCCATATGCTGCTCCATAGACTATGCCCCCATATGCTACCCCATAGAGTATGCCCCCCATATGCTGCTCCATAGACTATGCCCCCATATGCTGCTCCATAGAATATGCCCCAATATGCTGCTCCATAGAATATGCCCCCATATGCTGCTCCATAGATTATGCCCCCATATGCTGCTCTGTAGGCTATGCCCCCATATGCTGCTCCATAGAATATGCCCCCATATGCTGCTCCATAGAATATGCCCCCATATGCTGCCCCATAGAATATGCCCCCATATGCTGCCCCATATGCTGCTCCATAGAATATACCCCCATATGTTGCCCCATAGAATATGCCCCCATATGTTGCCCCATAGAATTTGCCCCATATGCTGCCCCATAGACTATGCCCCCATATGCTGCTCCATAGAATATGCCCCCATATGCTGCCACATAGAATATGCCCCCATATGCTGCCCCATAGAATATGCCCCCATATGCTGCCCCCATATGCTGCTCCATAGAATATGCCCCCATATGCTGCCCCATAGAATATGCCCCCATATGTTGCCCCATAGAATATGCCCCCATATGCTGCCCCATAGAATTTGCCCCATATGCTGCCCCATAGAATTTGCCCCATATGCTGCCCCATAGAATATGCCCCCATATGCTGCCCCCATAAGATGCTCCATGTATTATGCCCCCATATGCAGCTGCTGCAAAAAAAAAATGCCATGCTCACCTCACCTGCTCAGGACCCGGCACCTGAGATATTCACTTGTCCGGGGTCCATCGCTGCTCACCACTGTCTGTTGCTTCCTGTGTCGGTGACTGTTCAGCCAGCAGAGGGCGCAGCGCGCACTAACCACGTCACCGCGCCCTTTGCTGCCTAAACGTCACTGACACAGGACGCAACAGACCGCGGTGAGCAGCGATGGACCCCGGACAGATGAATATCGCTATACTTTCCCCCTCCTGGCATGGTCTCTGCAGCCCCGCTTCTCCATGGTATCCCTTCCTGCCTTCAGCGATCACGTGGTATTGCTCATTACACTCATGAATATGCGCATATTCATTGGTTTAATGAGTGGTGCCACGTGACCGCTGAAGGCAGGAAGGGAGACCATGGGAGAAGCGGGGGGGGGCTGCAGAGACCACGCCAGGGTAAGTATGATCTCTGACACCCCCGCTCCCCTTCCCCTGCTGACCCCCAGGTATATGGCTCGTGTATCAGCCGAGAGGGGGACTTTCAGCCCAAAAAATGGGCTGAAAATCTCAGCTTATACACGAGTATGTACAGTAATATAACATTTTGATGTTTTGGTACCACACCTCAGAGCTCCTCCATACACTGAACCTCCAGTATCCAAATATTTGCTGACATGGCTCAGCATCTGGTTCTCAATATTGCGTCTTCTGGTCTTGCCCTGGGCAGGTCGGATTTTGGGAATTAGAGAAAGTTTTAATACAAAAGGTGGTTTTCATGGAAGTTGAGCTATACCCTGCAACCCATTTGCTAAATGATTCTCTTAGAGGGATAGGGAAGAACTCGCCGAAATTATTATTGCATATGTTAACCGCAGCTAGGTGTTTGACCGCTCTCCAATGGAAAACAACCACTGCTCCCTCTTACCAAAATGTATTAAATAGAATCGCTCATATTCATAGAATGGATTACTTGGCAACTTTTAATGAAGGCAAAGGTGGACAGATTTGATGTTATCTGGGCTCCCTGGGATTATTTCTGAGCTCAAAACAATAGCTATGACACTTTTTGGACTACTTCACCCTTTTTCCCACCCCTTAAATGTATGTGTGTGTGTCCTGTCTTCTCTTTGTCGATTGTTAAATAAGAAATTTTAATTTAGTGAGTGGATGGGGGAGGGGGTTATTATGGCATTGGGTGTAAGGAATATATAAAGTTTTTTATTTGGAACTTGAGACTTTTATTGTTTGAGTTTGCAATATGTTTTATTGCCACTAGAGGAAAATGTTTTCCAGCAGCTAAACTGGAATGTACACTATCCTCATTGATTTTCTTCTTTTTCTATTTTGCTTGTTAACATCTGAATATTTTGGGCTTATTTTAATTATTAAAAATTTGAAAAACTTAATAAAAATTACAGTTATAAAAGAAGACGAGAGGTGAGTATTTTTTATGTTTGGAGCTATATATGGGGACCATCATACACTGTAGCATCATATATGGAGCAGTATGTGGGGCCCATTATATATGGAACATCATATGGGGCCCATTATATATGAACATCATATGGGGCCCAATATGTATGGCGCATCAGATATGGAGCCCATTATATATGGAGCATCATGTGGGGCCCATTATATATGGAGCATCGTATGGGGCCCATTATATATGGAGCATCGTATGGGGCCCATTATATATGGAGCATATGGGGCCCATTCTATATGGAGCATTATATGGGGCCCCTCATATAATGGAGCATCATGTGGGGCCCATCATATATAGAACATCATATGGGGCCCATTATATATGGAGCATTATATGGGGCCCATTATATATGAACATCATATTGGTCCCATTATGTATGGAGCACCATATATGGGGCCCATTATATATGGAGCATCGTATGGGGCCCATTATATATGGAGCATCGTGTGGAACCCATTATATATGGAGCATTATATGGGGCCCATTCTATATGGAGCATTATATGGGGCCTATCTCATAATGGAGCATCATGTGGGGCTCATCATATATAGAGCATCTTATGGGGCCCATTATATATGGAGCATCATATGGGGCCCATTATATATGGAGCATCATATATGGGGCCCATCATATAATGGAGCATCATATATGGGGCCCATCATATAATGGAGCATCATGTGGGGATCATCATATGGGGCCCATTATATATGAACATCATATTGGTCCCATTATGTATGGACCATCATATATGGGGCCCATTAAGTATGGAGCATATTATATGGGGCCCATTATATATGGAGTATTATGTGGGGCCCATTATATATGGAGCATCATATGGGGCCCATTATATATGAACATCATATGGGGCCCATTATGTTTGGAACATCATATGGGGCCCATTATGTTTGGAACATCATATGGGGCCCATTATATATGGAGCATTATGTGGGGCCCATTATATATGGAGATTATATGGGGCCAATTATATATGAACATCATATGGGGACCATTATATTTGGAACATCATATGGAGCCCATTATGTTTGGAACATCATATGGGGCCCATTATGTTTGGAACATCATATGGGGCCCATTATATATGGAGCATTATGTGGGGCCCATTATATATGGAGATTATATGGGGCCAATTATATATGAACATCATATGGGGACCATTATATTTGGAACATCATATGGAGCCCATTATGTTTGGAACATCATATGGGGCCCATTATGTTTGGAACATCATATGGGGCCCATTGTACATGGAGCATTATGTGGGGCCCATTATATATGAACATCATATGGGGCCCATTATGTTTGGAGCATCATATATGGGACCCATTATGTTTGGAACATCATATGGGACCCATTATATATGGAGAAATATATTGGGACCATTAAGTATGGAGCATCTTATATGGGGCCCATTATATATGGAGTATTATGTGGGGCCTATTATATATAGAACATCATATTGGGCCCATTATATATGGCTCATTATATGGGTCCCATTATATATGAACATGACATGGGGCCCATTATATATGGAGCATTATGTGGGGCCCATTATATATGAACATCATATGGGGCCCATTATATATGGAGCATTATGTGGGGCCCATTATATATGGAGCATGTGGGGCCCATTATATATGGAGCATTATGTGGGGCCCATTATATATGAACATCATATGGGGCCCATTATGTTTGGAACATCATATGGTGCCCATTATGTTTGGAACATCATATGGGACCCATTATATATGGAGCATTATGTGGGGCCCATTATATATGGAGCATTATATGGGGCCCATTATATATGAAAATCATATGGGGCCCATTATGTTTGGAACATCATATGGAGCCCATTATATTTGGAACATCATATGGGGCCCATTATGTTTGGAACATCATATGGGGCCCATTATGTATGGGCCATCATATATGGGGCCCATTAAGTATGGAGCATATTATATGGGGCCCAATATATATGGAGTATTATGTGGGGCCCATTATATATGGAGCATCATATGGGGCCCATTATATATGAACATCATATGGGGCCCATTATGTTTGGAACATCATATGGGGCCCATTATGTTTGGAACATCATATGGGGCCCATTATATATGGAGCATTATGTGGGGCCCATTATATATGGAGATTATATGGGGCCAATTATATATGAACATCATATGGGGACCATTATATTTGGAACATCATATGGAGCCCATTATGTTTGGAACATCATATGGGGCCCATTATGTTTGGAACATCATATGGGGCCCATTATACATGGAGCATTATGTGGGGCCCATTATATATGGAGCATTATATGGGGCCCATTATATATGAACATCATATGGGGCCCATTATGTTTGGAGCATCATATATGGGACCCATTATGTTTGGAACATCATATGGGACCCATTATATATGGAGAAATATATTGGGCCCATTAAGTATGGAGCATCTTATATGGGGCCCATTATATATGGAGTATTATGTGGGGCCTATTATATATAGAACATCATATTGGGCCCATTATATATGGCTCATTATATGGGTCCCATTATATATGAACATGACATGGGGCCCATTATATATGGAGCATTATGTGGGGCCCATTATATATGAACATCATATGGGGCCCATTATATATGGAGCATTATGTGGGGCCCATTATATATGGAACATGTGGGGTCCATTATATATGGAGCATTATGTGGGGCCCATTATATATGAACATCATATGGGGCCCATTATGTTTGGAACATCATATGGTGCCCATTATGTTTGGAACATCATATGGGACCCATTATATATGGAGCATTATGTGGGGCCCATTATATATGGAGCATTATATGGGGCCCATTATATATGAACATCATATGGGGCCCATTATGTTTGGAACATCATATGGAGCCCATTATATTTGGAACATCATATGGGGCCCATTATGTTTGGAACATCATATGGGGCCCATTATACATGGAGCATTATGTGGGGTCCATTATATGGGGCCCACTATATATGAACATCATATGGGGCCCATTATGTTTGGAGCATCATATATGGGACCCATTATGTTTGGAACATCATATGGGACCCATTATATATGGAGAAATATATTGGGCCCATTAAGTATGGAGCATCTTATATGGGGCCCATTATATATGGAGTATTATGTGGGGCCTATTATATATGGAACATCATATGGGGCCCATTATATATGGCTCATTATATGGGTCCCATTATATATGAACATGACATGGGGCCCATTATATATGGAGCATTATGTGGGGCCCGTTATATATGAACATCATATGGAGCCCATTATATATGGAGCATTGTGTGGGGCCCATTATATATGGAGCATTCTATGGGGCCCATTATATATGAACATCATATGGGGCCCATTATGTTTGGAACATCATATGGGGCCCATTATGTTTGGAACATCATATGGGGCCCATTATGTTTGGATCATATGGGGCCCATTATGTATGGAACATCATATGGGGCCCATTATGTATGGAGCATCATATGGGGCCCATTATTTATGGAGCTTCATATGGGGGCCCGTTATGTATGGAGCATCATATGGGGCCCATTATGTATGGAGCATCATATGGGGCCCATTATACCGCTCTGGCAAAATTTAAGAGACCACTTTCAAATGTTCAGTTTGTCTGATTTTTCTCTTTATAGGTATATTTTTGAGTAAAATGTAAATTGTTCTTTTAGTCTATAAACTTCTGACAACATCTCTCCAAATTTCTAAGCAATAAATTTTGTATTTTTTTTCTGACAAAGAAAAATGGTCAAAATTAAAACAAACAGTGCTTTCAGACCTCAAATAATGCAAAGAAAACAAGTTGATAATCATTTAGAAACAACAATAATGTTTTAACTCAGGAAGAGTTCAGAAATCAATATTTTGTGGAATAACCATGATTTTTAATCACAGATTTCATGTGTCTTGGCATGCTTGCCACCAGTATTTCACACTGCTTCTGGCGCAAAAATTTAAGCAGTTCTTCTTTGTTTGATGGCTTGGGACTATCCATCATCCTCTTGATTACATTCCAGGGGTTTTCAATGGGGTTCAGGTATGGAGAATGGGCTACCCATGACAGGGTTTTGATATGGTGGTCTCTTAATTTTTGCCAGAGCTGTATCTGGAACATCATATGGGGCCATTAAATATGAAACATTATATGGGGCCCATAATACCGTAAGAAGCACTATGTGGTGCCCATAATACTGTATGGAGGACTATGTGGTGTCCATAATACTGTATAGAGAATTATATTGTCCAGTTTCTGCGCTGTTGTAGAATTTACAATAGATATCACTCATGTAATGTAAGAAGTTAGTGAAATATTTGGCATTGTACTATACCTATATTTGTGCATCATGAATCGTTGTATGTGTTGAAGAGGCCTACTGAGACTCTTTTGCCCGGGGCCCTCGAGAACCTGGAGCCGGCCTTGCCCGCAACCCTCTAAATGGTCTGGTGGCCCTCACATTATGATCTCCCACAGCCAAATATTCCCCACCACAAGTGATTGATAATTAAAATAAACCCAAATGATACTCGCCTCATCATGTTCCCCTGACATACTGCTCCGGTCTGTGCACTGTGTACTGAGGCTCTGCAGAGCAGGCGCTATGTAGTGGCTTCTGTTGTGCTCAGTATCAGTCGCACAATTTGAATAGTGGAAAAGGGAGCTGACTGCTCCCTCCTCCACCATCATGTTCATGGTTATCTGCTTACTGAGGATGCAGATACTGGTGAAATTGAGACGGGGAAGGACTGCCAAAGAGCCGGTTAGCAACAGCCAAAGGGGCAGATGTGGCCTGTTAGCCTCACTCCAGTTCTGGTCTAGAGAAGGCTAACTAAGAGATGGCATAATCTGTTTTGTGAGAGTCATTGAGCTTTGCTAAAAGCTATACGCCATGACATGCCTCCTACTTCTCCTAGCCTTTCTTATTTTCATGAAAAGATTTACTCAAGGGTGGATAAAAATAAAACAGTACCACAAGATCAGAGCAGAATGTTCAGCATGAATGATGATACAATGATGATACAATGATAAAGTAATAAAGATAATAATAACAAATGGCAAAAAATTTTTGTGAAAAAAATGCCTTTATTAAAATATATTGGCACAACAATTAAGTGCATTAAAATTATATATATATATAATCATAAAAAAGAAAAAATAATAATAATAATAAAATATAAAACCACATATGCGGTGTACTTATGTATATTGGAAAACCCGTTCCATAACAAAAGAGGCTGAATTAATAATACAGGTAGAAAAGTGCATAATTATAGTGACACAAAAAAATAAATATACATTAATAATTGTGCCAAAAGTGCAGCTGTGCAAATAAGTAAAAAACGCCCTAAGGCGTGTGCTATTAAACCAAAAAAATACCTGTAAGCCAATGACCGCAATGTGGATAATATAGTAACGCGCCCCGACGAGCGTTTCGGAAATAAAATCTCCTTCGTCAGGGGGATAGATACATCATAGTGTGGACGGACGATTATTTATAGGGGAATCAATTAAACCCAAAATACCACACCAGCGCATGCGCCGCTACTAAAACCCGGAAGTCAAGGACTAATCCAAGTCATGTGATCGAGTACTTCCGGGTATGGTCAGACGCCGTTGCCATGTAAATCAACAGCGTCATCAATGACAAATACATGTAGCTCAATGCTCGTTAAAAAATAGCAATAGTAGCTCACATATGGCTAAACAACGGCTTATTTAATAGCATCCGCGGGTGGTATAATAATATAATGAGGGAGAACACAGGAAGAGAACATGGCGGCGCATGCGCAGACGCAGCAACACGGAAACCGATTGGTGGCAGGCTACAAAACGCCGCCACCATGCAACTCACCGGTGCCAGGACCGCGCACGCGCACAGTTCAATGCAAATGACTGCCTCAAATAAATGGAAGGGGAGGAATAATAATAATGATGAGAAAAATAATAATGTGTAAAAGATATGACGTGATAAATAGAAGAATATGTATATATAAACATATAATGGTAATTTCATGATAAAACATGAAAATTGCAATGGTGCATAAAAAAATATAATGTGAACATACAAGCACAATGATAAAAACAACCATCCAATAAAGAAAAATAAATATAAAAAATAATGTGACGATTCTTCATTGCTTCCTCTGTCCAAAGATAAGATAGATGAAATGATCCTCATAAAGTCACATCCATGGTAACTGAAAATATAAAATATAAAAAAGTTAAAATGCACAAAAATTATAAAAATGGAATAAACGAAAGACTCTCATTGAGACCAAATGGAGACACAGTACCTAGTGTCCATATCCATTGTGTCTCAAGTTGCGCAAGCAATTTACTGACATTACCCCCCCCTATCACCCAAACACACCATGTCAATGCCAATTACTTTCAGTAATGAGGAATCACAATCATGGTGCATTTTGAAGTGTCTAGGAAGGGTTTTGAGTGAGGAAATATCTTCAACGTCGACAGCTGCCCTTATGCCTAAGACATGCTCCCGCACCCTCACCTTGAGCTGGCGGGTGGTAAGGCCAACATAGATGAGGGGGCAGGGGCATGTAGCATAATAAATGACAGCAGTCGATGAGCAGGTTATGGACTTCCTAATATTAAAAGTGTGAACATTGTCAGAGCTATTGAATGTACTAGCCCTGACAATATTAGGGCAAGCTATACACTGCCCACATGGTTTGCAGCCCATAGTTTGTTTAACCTGTCCAAAAAAATTTTTATTGACTGGTTTCTTGACATAGTGGCTTTTCACTAAGCAGTCACCTAAATTGCGTGATCTCCGAAATGTAATATTGGGATGATCTCCAATGTAATTCGCAATAATGGGATCTGCCTTCAAAATAGGCCAGAATTTATTCAAGCAAAATTTGAGTTGTTCATTTTGGCCATTGAAGTTAGTAATGAATCTAACTACTTCCTTGGAACTAAGTTTAGCTTCATTACTATCATACAACACACCATGTCGAGATTGATGTCTTGCTCTATTGAAAGCCCTTTTTATAGCACGACGGCTATAACCCCGCTCAATAAATCTTTCTTTCAAAGATTCTGCTTGTCTTAAAAAATCTATTTCTGTAGAACAAATGCGTCTTAAGCGTAGAAATTGCCCAATTGGAATAGAATTGATCAAACTGCGAGGATGTGAAGATGAAGCGTGAAGAAGGGAATTAACTGCCGTTTGTTTTCTAAATAGATCTGTTTGCAAGCAATCATCACCATCCCTCACCACACGAACATCCAAAAAGTCAATGACCTCACAACTACACCGGAAGGTAAGATGCACATTGATATCATTCGAGTTAAGTATTCCAATGAATTTAAATAACTTGTCGATGGAATCTTGCCAAATAAAAAACACATCGTCAATATAGCGCGTCCAAAATGGGATGCTCTCAGTCGATGTATAATTACCAGATAAAAATAGGTCCCTCTCCTACAGACCCAGGGAACAGCGATGGGTGCTTCTTTTGCCCCATCGTATGCCAACCTGTTCCTGGGTCTGTGGGAGAGGGACCTATTTTTATCTGGTAATTATACATCGACTGAGAGCATCCCATTTTGGGCGCGCTATATTGACGATGTGTTTTTTATTTGGCAAGATTCCATCGACAAGTTATCTAAATTCATTGGAATACTTAACTCGAATGATATCAATGTGCATCTTACCTTCCGGTGTAGTTGTGAGGTCATTGACTTTTTGGATGTTCGTGTGGTGAGGGATGGTGATGATTGCTTGCAAACAGATCTATTTAGAAAACAAACGGCAGTTAATTCCCTTCTTCACGCTTCATCTTCACATCCTCGCAGTTTGATCAATTCTATTCCAATTGGGCAATTTCTACGCTTAAGACGCATTTGTTCTACAGAAATAGATTTTTTAAGACAAGCAGAATCTTTGAAAGAAAGATTTATTGAGTGGGGTTATAGCCGTCGTGCTATAAAAAGGGCTTTCAATAGAGCAAGACATCAATCTCGACATGGTGTGTTGTATGATAGTAATGAAGCTAAACTTAGTTCCAAGGAAGTAGTTAGATTCATTACTAACTTCAATGGCCAAAATGAACAACTCAAATTTTGCTTGAATAAATTCTGGCCTATTTTGAAGGCAGATCCCATTATTGCGAATTACATTGGAGATCATCCCAATATTACATTTCGGAGATCACGCAATTTAGGTGACTGCTTAGTGAAAAGCCACTATGTCAAGAAACCAGTCAATAAAATTTTTTTTGGACAGGTTAAACAAACTATGGGCTGCAAACCATGTGGGCAGTGTATAGCTTGCCCTAATATTGTCAGGGCTAGTACATTCAATAGCTCTGACAATGTTCACACTTTTAATATTAGGAAGTCCATAACCTGCTCATCGACTGCTGTCATTTATTATGCTACATGCCCCTGCCCCCTCATCTATGTTGGCCTTACCACCCGCCAGCTCAAGGTGAGGGTGCGGGAGCATGTCTTAGGCATAAGGGCAGCTGTCGACGTTGAAGATATTTCCTCACTCAAAACCCTTCCTAGACACTTCAAAATGCACCATGATTGTGATTCCTCATTACTGAGAGTAATTGGCATTGACATGGTGTGTTTGGGTGATAGGGGGGGTAATGTCAGTAAATTGCTTGCGCAACTTGAGACACAATGGATATGGACACTAGGTACTGTGTCTCCATTTGGTCTCAATGAGAGTCTTTCGTTTATTCCATTTTTATAATTTTTGTGCATTTTAACTTTTTTATATTTTATATTTTCAGTTACCATGGATGTGACTTTATGAGGATCATTTCATCTATCTTATCTTTGGACAGAGGAAGCAATGAAGAATTGTCACATTATTTTTTATATTTATTTTTCTTTATTGGATGGTTGTTTTTATCATTGTGCTTGTATGTTCACATTATATTTTTTTATGCACCATTGCAATTTTCATGTTTTATCATGAAATTACCATTATATGTTTATATATACATATTCTTCTATTTATCACGTCATATCTTTTACACATTATTATTTTTCTCATCATTATTATTATTCCTCCCCTTCCATTTATTTGAGGCAGTCATTTGCATTGAACTGTGCGCGTGCGCGGTCCTGGCACCGGTGATTTGCATGGTGGCGGCGTTTTGTAGCCTGCCACCATTCGGTTTCCGTGTTGCTGCGTCTGCGCATGCGCCGCCATGTTCTCTGCCTGTGTTCTCCCTCATTATATTATTATACCACCCGCGGATGCTATTAAATAAGCCGTTGTTTAGCCATATGTGAGCTACTATTGCTATTTTTTAACGAGCATTGAGCTACATGTATTTGTCATTGATGACGCTGTTGATTTACATGGCAACGGCGTCTGACCATACCCGGAAGTACTCGATCACATGACTTGGATTAGTCCTTAACTTCCGGGTTTTAGTAGCGGCGCATGCGCTGGTGTGGTATTTTGGGTTTAATTGATTCCCCTATAAATAATCGTCCGTCCACACTATGATGTATCTATCCCCCTGACGAAGGAGATTTTATTTCCGAAACGCGCGTCGGGGCGCGTTACTATATTATCCACATTGCGGTCATTGGCTTACAGGTATTTTTTTGGTTTAATAGCACACGCCTTAGGGCGTTTTTTACTTATTTGCACAGCTGCACTTTTGGCACAATTATTAATGTATATTTATTTTTTTGTGTCACTATAATTATGCACTTTTCTACCTGTATTATTAATTCAGCCTCTTTTGTTATGGAACGGGTTTTCCAATATACATAAGTACACCGCATATGTGGTTTTATATTTTATTATTATTTTTTCTTTTTTATGATTATATATATATATAATTTTAATGCACTTAATTGTTGTGCCAATATATTTTAATAAAGGCATTTTTTTCACAAAAAATTTTTGCCATTTGTTATTATTATCTTTATTACTTTATCATTGTATCATCATTCATGCTGCACATTCTGCTCTGATCTTGTGGTACTGTTTTATTTTTATCCACCCTTGAGTAAATCTTTTCATATACACCGGATGGTCTGCCATCCTTTTCTTGGGAGATTGGTTCAATCACACTTTTTTATATATTTATATCTTTATTTATATTAATGTGATTATTACACTTTATATTAGTATTTTGTGTGTTTGTATTTTTTCTCCTTGTTCACTCTTTCTTATTTTCATGTCCGATAAATATACTGCTCAAAAATATAAAGGGAACACTAAATAATACAATGCATTGTTTAGTGTTCAAGAAAGTAGACCATTCCAGCTCACCCGTGATTGCTTTGCACTGTCTTCAGGAGCACGGACCCGCTATGTCCAAGCGTTTAACCATCCAGAGAAAAGAGAAATGTCCAGCTCAACTGATTCCATGAAGATCAAATTTTATTTACACGAATTGTTACATAGAGGATAAAATCTTCAATGCAGTAAATGACAGACGCTGATATCAACGCATTTCTGGAGACTAGGCTTCCTTAGGCCAGGTTCACATAGCGTTAATGCAGTCCGTTCAACGCATGCGTTAACGCTACTGTCATATTCTGATCGCGTTAGCGCAGATGCTCCATCAGCGCTAGCAGTGACGGACCCTCGAACACTGCAGACCGCATCCGAGGGTCCATCACAGAATGACGGCACATTGCTAACGCATGCCGCTTATGACATGCGTTAGCGATGCGCTACATAATGCAGTCTATGGGTGCGTTAACGCATCCGTTACATAGCTTTAATGCCGTTATGTAACGGATGTGTTAAACGCAGCGCATTAACACAATCTGTACCCAGCCTTAATCATGATCAATAATATCAGCACTATATAACAGCATTGTTGTTTAGCAGCTGGAATACAAATCCCATCAAGGACAGCATCTGCAAGGAGTCTGTATGTTCTCCCCGTGTTTGTGTTTGTTTCCTCCAACTCTCCACACACATACTGATATGGAATCTAGATTGTGAGCCCCAATGGGGACAGCAATTATCATGTCTGTTAAGTGCTGTGGAATATAATAACGGTATATAAGCTAGTAGAATAAATATTAATGAAGAATACATGCTGTACTGCAAGTGATGCTGCAGTACTTGTTAAAACACACAGGGGGCACTTTGTACTCTGCCATTAATAAACAGTGTTCCCTGTTTTCTGCAGAGTATCCTGCTCTAGACTCCGTTCCTATAATAAACTAGCATCATATTAGCTGTGAAGTCAAAAAAACCTACAAGAATGTTGCATACTTCTATTTGTGATTCCTATTAATATGTGTAAGCAATAAATAAGTGGACGCATGTGTAATATTCCCGGAATGTCTACTCGTCTTAGAACTGGCAAGACAGAAACTTCTAGGAGAGATGCAGAACATGGTGCGCAAGGAAGAAGTGTCTGTATTGGAGAAGAAAATTGGTGACCTGAGAGTCCACCTAGAAAATACATTAACGAGACTTCAGGCATTTGAGACGGCTGTGTCTAAAGAGAAGGCCTATGGGGAGAGCCTTCAAAACCACAAAGAGGTGAGTCCTGCAAAAGTCATTAGGCAGCAAAGGATCAAAAAATACCCACTATCATTATATACTACACTACCGTTCAAAAGTTTGGGGTCACTTAGAAATTTCCTTATTTTTGAAAGAAAAGCACAGTTTTTTCCAATGAAGCTAACATTAGTGATTCAGAAACACACTCTATACATTGTTAATGTGGTAAATGACTATTCTAGCTGCAAACGTCTGGTTTGTAGTGCAATATCTTCATAGGTGTATAGAGGCCGATTGCCAACAACCACCACTCCAGTGTTCTTATGGTACTTTGTGTTTGCTAGCTGTGTAAGAAGGGTAATGGATGGTTAGAATACCTTTGAAAACCCTTGTGCAAGTATGTTAGCACAGCTGAAAACAGTTTGGCTGATTAGAGACGCTATAAACCTGACCTTCCTTTGAGCTAGTTGAGAATCTGGAGCATTACATTTGTTGGTTCCATTAAACTCTCAAATTGGCTAGAAAAAAAGAACTTTCATGTGAAACTCGACAGTTTATTCTTGTTCTTAGAAATGAAGGCTATTCCATGCGAGAAATTGCCAAGAAACTGAAAATTTCCTACAACGGTGTGCACCACTCCCTTCAGAGGATAGCACAAACAGGCTCTAACCAGAGTAGAAAGAGAAGTGGGAGGCCCGGCTGCACAACTGAGCAACTAGACAAGTACATTAGAGTCTGTAGTTTGAGAAATCGACGCCTCACAGGTCCTCAACTGGCAGCTTCATTAAATTGTACACACAAAACACCAGTGTCAACGTCTACAGTGAAGAGGTGACTCCGGGATGCTGGCCTTCAGGGCAGAGTGGCAAACAAAAAGCCATATCTGAGACTGGCTAATAAAAGCAAAATATTAATATGGGCAAAAGAACACAGACATTGGACACAGGAAGATTGGAAAAAAGTGTTATGGACAGACGAATCCAAGTTTGAGGTGTTTGGATCACACAGAAGAACATTTGTGAGACGCAGAACAACTGAAAAGATGCTGGAAGTGTGCCTGACACCATCCGTCAAGCATGGTAGAGGTCATGTTATGGTAAAAGGGATTTTGAATAAGGAAGGCTATCACTCCATTTTGCAATGCCATGCCATACCCTGTGGACAGCGCTTGATTGGAGCCAATTTCATCCTACATCAGGACAATGACCCAAAGCACACCTCCAAATTATGCAAGAACTATTTAGGGAAGAAGCAGGCAGCTGGTATTCTATGTGTAATGGAGTGGCCAGCGCAGTCACCATATCTCAACCCCATTGAGCTGTTGTGGGAGCAGCTTGACCGTATGGTACGCAAAAAGTGCCCATCAAGCCAAACCAACTTGTGGGAGGGGCTTCTGGAAGCATGGGGTGAAATTTCTCCAGATTACCTCTGCAAATTAACTGCTAGAATGCCAAAGGTCTGCAGTGCTGTAATTGCTGAAATGTAATTGCATTCTTTGACGAAAGCAAAGTTTGAAGGAAAAAATTCTTATTTCAAATAAAAATCTGTTTTTCGAACTTTGTCAATGTCTAGACTAGATTTTAAATTCATTTGGCAACTCATTTGATTAATAAAATGATGAGCTTTCATGGAAAACACACAATTGTCTGGGTGACCCCAAACTTTTGAACCGTAGTGTATGCGATAGTTTACTACTTATTACATTCCTCTTCATTTCTAGAGGTCTGGTGATAATTAGTATCTTAAAGAGATTTTTCA
This sequence comes from Dendrobates tinctorius, assembly GCF_039654945.1. Classification (NCBI taxonomy): domain Eukaryota; kingdom Metazoa; phylum Chordata; class Amphibia; order Anura; family Dendrobatidae; genus Dendrobates; species Dendrobates tinctorius. The sequence continues at coordinate 7,314,725 of NW_027361880.1, read as the reverse complement.
CATTCATTTTTTTAGTCTACCCCAATGTTTTATTTAAAATATAAAAAGAAAAAAACAATAAAACCAACCTTAGTTACCCCATGGTGCTTCAGCTCTGCTCCTGGTCTTTGTGGACATGGCTGCAGTGGTGACAGTTGTGACCACTGCAGTCAGTCATTGGGCTCAGCGGTCTCATGCCATCTACCTTAGCATCATCACTGAGCTCGGTGATTAGCTGAAGTGGTCACTTGCTGAAATCATGTCAGCGCTACAGCAAGGTCAACAAGGACCACACACGGCAGCAAAGGAAATGTATTATCTCTGGGATAAGTGAATAATATGTTAGTGTTCCTACTGCTGAGACTCCCACTGATCAATGAAATGAGGGTCCTAAGAGTACGTTGTAGAGGTGTGGTGAGTTTCCACATACCAATGCCGCTTTGAGCACGCATGGCCACTTTCAGAAAGCTCATAGAAGTGAATGGGGGTCCTTGCAGTTAGTATTGTAGTCACTGTTTAAGACAAGGTGCACATCCCACCTCTAAGACCAGAGATCACAAATGTATGCCATAGGTATCGAAGATGGAAATACGCCTTTAATCCTATATCTGTGCCTTTTGTCCATCCACCGTCAGTGAGGATGTCATTTAATGCTATGGCAAATTTGTAAAATGAACACTGATGACCCGGAATATCATGCTTTCTTTTATATACATTAGGCCGGTTTCACATTTGCGCTTTATAGCGCAGCGACGGCCTGTGCACGGCCGCCGCTAAGCCCCACCCCCTCCCGGCTCCCTGCCCGCCCCATCCGGTCATCGCCGCCTACTAGCGCACATGGACGCTTGCGATCTGCGCACCCTATCTTTAGCATAGGGTGCGCAGATCGTGCGCTGGCCGTGCGCTAGCAGGATTTTGCCGTACGCTACGCACTTTTGAAGGTGCGCCCGTGTGCGCTGAACGCAGCATGTTGCATTACGGCGCACCTTCAAAAGTGCGCAGCGCACGGCAAAATCCTGCTAGCGCACGGCCAGCGCACGATCTGCGCACCCTATGCTAAAGATAAGGTGCGCAGATCGCAAGCGTCCATGTGCGCTAGTAGGCGGCGATGACCGGATGGGTTGGGCAGGGAGCTGGGAGGGGGCGGGGCTCAGCGGCGGCCGTGCGCAGGCCGTCGTTGCGCTATAAAGCGCAAATGTGAAACCGGCTTAGTGTTGGAAATACTCTGTGCTATCAATTGTTTGTGCTTTTAGAAGGGCATGAACTTCAGAGAACTTTGGCAGTAGTGAACTTTGCGGTCAGAAAATTCAGACATGGTTGTTTATGCACAATGTAAGGCCGAGTTCACACGTGGTGGAATTATCAAAGTTTTGTGATTTGGATTCCACTGTGAAAATAGGTAACCATTTACAGTCCATGTGGAAAAAATCGGAATGAAAATTCTGGCCATGCCCGCCCGTACTGTAACATAAATGCCTTTATTTTTTACTGCAGATTTCACCTTTTACGCTCGTTTAACCCTTTACTGTAACACGTGCAGCAGGTATTGCTAACAGAACGTTTAATCAAAAAGTCCACTGGGTTTCAATGTACCCCAAAAGAAATACTCTTTATAACTGTAGTGAACACCTAGAATCTAGCCCCACTATATAGCTGATATTGGGATACATGCAAAAGTAATAAAATGCCGATCCACAAATTGATGCATACCAGGCAACAAAGAGTTTAAATACATCAATTCTTTATTATGACATGATTGCCGTAATGTTAAAAAAAAAATAACAGGTAAGCATTAGGAAAGAAGAAAAACTGCAATATAATGGACCGGGAACCAAATATTACATTATGCAAAAATTGTGCTAATGCATAGTAATTAGACTGGAACCAATCTAAAAAGTGTGTTACATCCCTAATGAATATATACTGTATATTTTTATTACAACTTTTGCAATGCAAATGCACTAAGGTCCTAAAGTGCTAGATGCATTAGGAACAAGGAAAATGAGTGTCTTCCCAATATAGTAGTTGCACAAAGCCCAGATCTATAGGCCAACGAGTATGAAGAAAGTAGCAATATGTTATTAAAAAAAAACACATAATGCAATAACATATATGCCATAAAGCGCTAAATGTATGGCTGGAATAAACAGACTTCTACTATATTTAATGAATGATTGATTGCCCAGAGAAACACATCATGCAATGTCTATACACTGATGCCATAAAGTGCTAGGTGCAAAGTGTCAAACATATATGGGTGGAGAAAAAAAAAAAGATTCCTGCAGCACAACTCAGACCTTTAGAGCAGCAAGTACACATAGAGTAATGGCATTACATGGACAGTCACATTAATAAACTGGCACCAGAGTTCCGGCCTGATCCCAATGCTTGAGACACTTTATCAAGGGAATCCTTGTAAGGCCGGGGTCACACTTGCATGTGCAATGCGAGAAGCTCGCATCAATACCCGGCACTGACGCCGGGAATGGAGTGTGTGGCTGCATAGAAATACATACAGTCACACTCTCCGTTCACGAGTGCTGGCGGCAGTGCCGGGTATTGATGCGAGCTTCTCGCATTGCACACGCAAGTGTGACCCCGGCCTATAGTAGATACTTAGAGTAGAGGTGGTGGATACTAGGATTCTCTTTTTGTTTTTCTTGTGTCATGCACCATCCCGTAAGGGCCCGTCACACTAAGCGAGATCGCTAGCGATATCGCTAAAGTGTCACCGATTTTGTGACGCAGCAGCGATATTGCTAGCGATATCGCTATGTGTGATACTTACCTCCGACCGCTCCCCCGCTGTCTATCGCTGATCACACGAGAACGTCCTGGGCCGTTTCTCGTCGGCCGCTTCCTGCTGGCGCCGAAGAGCGACGCGTGGACGCGGGAGGACGTCTTCATTGCCTCGTCTGACAGGCAAGTAATGACCGCCAACCGCTGCTATGTCGCTGGCGAGATATGCCTGTTTGGCAGCTCACTAGCGACCATTTAGCGATGCACCAGCGATCCTGACCCAGTAGTATCGCTGTCAGGATCGCTGGTGCATCGCTAAATGTGACAGTACCTTAAGGTATACCCCAGTTCTATTACTTTACCTGTAGTGGACCTCAGGGGTGTGGGGCAGAGACTGCGCGTCACTAGCTCAGTATATGTATTCTAGTGCTGGATTCATAGTGTCACTGCTCAGTACTTCTATTTAATGTCCTTCATGTTGCCCCTGCTTATCTGTGATGTATATGGGAGTCATGATCGCAGCTAGTTTTCTCTCAATCTGGAGCCGAGCTTAGACACAACTAGAATTTTAAAAATGGAGGCTGAAGTAAGTTAAAACTTTTAAAAAAATCCAGGTTACAAGTTATATATTGGTGAAAAATAGCGTTATCCTTTAATGAGGTTTTTACAAAATTGCAGGTTATACCCTATTCTCTGATTGGGGGATAACTTGTTGAATGCATTGGGGACCCCAGTTATTCTGTGAAAGACGATTCAGAACCCCAAGAACAGAGCCGCATTCTCGAATGAAATATAGATACGCTTGCTCGGCCTCTGTCCATTCTTTGTCAGTTTAAAGAGTAACCATTGGTTTAATTTTAATTACATACATCAAATCACACGAAAATCAGAATCTTTGTAACATATTGTATCAGGTAAGTAACTCTTTACCTGTCTGAAATAACTGAGCGCTCTACTCTACTCCAGTAGCCCCATAGACAGTGAAGAGAGCAGAAGTAGAACATGCACATCTTCGCTCCATTGGAAACAAAGCTCTGCAGAGCCCCAATATTGGTGTTCTGAGGCCCCGTTTTTGGGTTCTCTATGGTACCAGTGGTCAAACCCCCAGCAATCAACCAATCCGGATAGAGTCTAAATTTCTCTTTTAGTGTTTACAATCAATTGTTTTTTGAAAAAGTCAGCTAAGATTCGCCTTGTAGCCTCCTTGATATTATTTTTATGCTTTTTCCTAAGTACGTTTATATTTAATCCATCATAATATGTGGGATGGGGGAACTACAATACCCAGAGATATTATCAAAATTAGGATTATTTAGTCTAGAAAAAAGATGACTGAGGGGTGATCTAATAACCATGCATAAGTATATAAGGGGATAATACAAATATCTCTCCAAGGATCTGTTTATACCAAGGAAGGTGACGGTCACAAGGGGCATTCTCTGCGTCTGGAGGAGAAAAGGTTTTTCCATCAACATAGAAGAGGATTATTTACTGTTAGGGCAGTGAGAATCTGGAATTCTCTGCCTGAGGAGTTGGTGATGGCGAACTCAGTCGACGGGTTCAAGAGAGGCCTGGATGTCTTCCTGGAGCGTAACGATATTGTATCTAACAGTTATTGTTAGGTTCTTTAGAAGGACGTAGATCTGGGGATTTATTCTGACAGAATTTTATAGGCTGAACTGGATGGACTAAGGTCTTTTTTCGGCCTTACTAACTATGTTACTATGTGCATAGCGTTAATAAACTAACTTCTCCTGCTGGTCCTAGTCCCTACAGGCAAAGCAAAAATCTCTGTCACGGCAGTTAGACAGATTGTCCCAAGAGTGTGAAGGCTTGCGTGGTAACCTGGTTGAGGCAGATGAAGACAGAGCCACGTTAGAAAAACAAATACAGCAAATAATGGGGGAAGAAGAAAGGCTAAGGCATCAGATGAAGGAACAACAGGTAATGCAAAATGACTTTATTCTTCAAGTAAAAGTAGAATGCTATACAGAGGTCTGAATAGGAATATTGTTCCAGATCCGTCATCAGCATTTTACTAATCATTTCTGATCAACGGGCTCAAATTCATTGATCTTATTGTCTGCTCTTCCACCTTACTGCATGTAGGACACGATAAAGACACTTGAGCAGGAGAAGGCAACATTGGAGACGTCTGTCGCAGATGTGACCAGACGGCTCGCAGAATTACAAGGTTGCCTGCAGGAGCAAAAGGAAAGAGAGAAATTACTGGTGTGTTACCCAGACTTGCACCCACTGCCAGAATTTCAGAGTAAGTCCTGAGAATGTGAATTGGCTTTTCCTACAACAGATCCAGATCTCTCGCTCTGGAAGGCTGATTCTGTCCAGTATTAAGCAACCCATTGATGCGAATATGAAAACTTCATTCCTTCCATGATGGAGCTGCAGGAAATTGATCACTTACTGCCAAGTTTAGTAAAAATCTGATCACTGAAGGCCTTAGTGGGAGAAGAACTTGGGATCGTCCTATTGTCAGTGGAGCCCTCTAATAATTAGGGAAGGTTCAAAGGAGAGAACTTCTTTAATGGCTAACAGTTTTCATCTAATCTAATCATTTTTAAATTAATTACACCGCATTAAAGCACTAGTGTAACCTGACCCTTGCCCAGTGTGATTGCCCTAACAGCACAGCATGATAGATTCCTTAGAAAGATACTGGGCTACACTGATAACCCTTTCTTTCCATTTTTGCAATTTCATTTTTTTCCTCTTTTTTTTTTCCCAAGCGCAAAAACTTTTTATTTCTCCATTGACATAGCCATATGAGTTCTTTTTTTGCGGGCTGAGTTGTACTTTTGAGTGACACCATTCATTTTATCATGTGATGAACTGTAAAGCAGGAAAAAAATTTCAAGTGCGGCAAAACTGCCAAAAAAAGGGGCAATTCCACAATGATTTTTTTTATTTCACTATTTGGTAAAAATGACCTGGCAATATGATTCTCCAGGTCAGTTCGATTATTTAGTTATTAAGCATGTATAGTAGTTTTGTTTTATTTAACCTCTTCACGGCCTATGAAGTATACATACAGTGGGTACGGAAAGTATTCAGGCCCCTATATTTTTCACTCTTTGTTCATTGCAGCCATTTGGTAAGTTAAAAAAAAATCATTTTTGTTTTCATTAATGTACACTCTGCACCCCATCTTGACTGAAAAAAAACAGAAAAGTAGAAATTTTTGCAAATTTATTAAAAAGAAAAACTGAAATATCACATGGCCATAAGTATTCAGACCCTTTGCTCAGTATTGAGTAGAAGCACCTTTTGAGCTAGTACGGCCATGAGTCTTCTTGGGAATGATGCAACGAGTTTTTCACACCTGGATTTGGGGATCCTCTGCCATTCTTCCTTGCAGATCCTTTCCAGTTCCGTCAGGTTGGATGGTGAACGTTGGTGGACAGCCATTTTCAGGTCTCTCCAGAGATGCTCAATTGGGTTTAGGTCAGGGCTCTGGCGGGCCGGGTTAAGAATAGTCACAGAGTTGTTCTGAAGCCACTCCTTTGTTATTTTAGTTGTGTGCTTAAAGGGAATCTGTCACCCCTTTTTAGAGATATCATATAATATCATTCAATTGTGTGTCACATAAGGATTCTCTTAGTACTTTTGCTTCCCCCTGACCCCGCACCTTTCATGCATAAATACCTTGTTTATATCGGCTCAGATGTATGTAAACTGCCGCGGTCCGGTCCGCTGGGCGGGGCTTATTCACCTGCCCCCCCCTCCCTGTCTTGCTCTACACCTTTCTTCTTGTGTAGAGCAAGACAGGGAGGGGGGGAGCAGTTGAATAAGCCCCGCCCAGCGGACCGGACCGCGGCAGTTTACATACATCTGAGCCGATATAAAAAGGTATTTATGCATGAAAGGTGCGGGGTCAGGGGGAAGCAAAAGTACTAAGAGAATCCTTATGTGACACACAATTGAATGATATCATTATATGATATCTCAAAAAAGAGGTGACAGATTCCCTTTAAGGTCATTGTCTTGTGGAAGGTGATCCAGTAAGAAAAAACGGATCCTTTTCAAATGAAAGAAAACAGGATGGCTAAAGAATGCATCCGTTTTCCATAGTCTTCACTGTTAGAAAAATGGATCCAGTTGAAATATTTGAAATTTAGTTTATTTAGCTGTAAAAAAAAAAAAAGTTGTTCCTGCACAACTTTTTTTTTACGGATTGCTGCTGGATCTGTTCTAATTGATAATTACTGGAGATGTGAACATAGCCCTAGCTCACAGACATACCCCTTGTGTGTTTCCAGCCTGATTTGCATATACCACCTTTGGCTAAAGGCCCCGTCTCACTAAGCAATCTCGGTAGCGAGATCGCTGCTGAGTCACAACTTTTGTGACGTAACAGCGATCTCACCAGCGAGATCGCTGTGTGTGACAGCGATCAGCGAGCGGCCCCCCTGCAGGTATCGCTGATCGCTCTGGGAAATCTCTGGACATTTCTTTGGTCGCTGGTCTCCCGCTGGCCAGCACACATCGCTGCGTGTGACAGGCGAGAGACCAGCGATCAGCTGTAAAAAATAATAAAAAAAATAAAAAATATTGTTATTCTCACCTTCCGATGTCCCGCGCAGTCTTCCGGCCTCTCTCCACGCTCCGGTCCCAGTGATCCTTTGCAAGAATGACCGCGAGACGTCGCTGCCGCGAGACCGTGACATTCTCACGGTCATTCTCGCAAAGGATCACTGGGACCGGAGCGTGGAGAGAGGCCGGAAGACTGCGCGGGACATCGGAAGGTGAGAATAACAATATTTTTTATTTTAATTCTATTTTTTACAGGGGTGGCCAACGATGCCGCACGCTCGGCATCGCTGTGCTGATCGCTGGTGAAGCTGTCTGTGTGACAGCTCACCAGCGATCACATAGCGACTTACTAGCAATCCTGACACCTTGAGATCGGTGTCGGGATCGCTAGTAAGTCGCTTAGTGTGACGGGGCCTTAAGGGCGCAGGGCTTCAGTCTGCCACCAGCCCAAGATGGAATAGATAAGCAGTTGATTAGCCCTTTTTCTCTCTACAGGATTTTGAGAAAACTGACTGGTTTAGGATCATGCAGAAAATTCTGCAAACTAAAGAGTGAGGTCAACTTTCTTGCTGAATGTAAAGCACCGATCTAGCGTTTATTTGTTTTTTATTGCAGCGCAGGAGTTTTGCTTCAAATCTAACATCCCTGTACCTAGTCATATACTGTACATACCTGCCGCCATCTTCACCTTGTGTCAGCGCTGCCTCAGTCTTTAGAAGTTTATGACCTGCCAGATCTCTACAGCAATGTAAGTCTATGTGAGCCTTGTTCTGTGTATCATAGACTTGCAGCCATAAAATGGGGCCACGGGACCGCAGCGCTGATAAAAGGTGAAGACGGTGGCATTGTTTGTGTTTTTGTACCTCACAACCTGGAATTTCACTGTTTTTTGAGGGTTTGCATCAGTTCATGTAAAGAATATGCCTACAGCTGTGAACATTTGATTTTTCTTTTTATTGTGAAAGCAGAGAACAAATAGGACAAAATTAACTAAAGTGTACATAACTATTCACCCCCTAAAATCAAAACTTTGTAGAACCTTCTTTTATGGCAATTGCAGCTGCAAGTCACTTTGGATAAGTCTCTATGACCGTTCCATGTCTTGCCACTAGAATTTTTCGCCATTCCTCAAGGCAAAACTTCCACAGCTCCTTCAAATTAAATGGTTTCCTTTGGTGAACAGCAATCTTCAAGGTTGACCACAGATTCTCAATTGGATTTACGTTTGGGCTTTATAACACTGTATTTTGCACCATCTAACTTCCCCTCTACTTTGACCATTTTCCCTGTCCCTGCTGCGAAAAACATCACCACAGCATAATGCTACCACCATCATGTTTCATTGTGGGGATGGTGTTCTTGGAGTGATGAGCTATGTTGGTTTGGCGCAGACATAGCGTTTACCTTGGTGGCCAAAAGTTACATTTTGGTCTCATCTGACCACAGTACCTTCTTCCTTAAAATTTGGGAGTCTCCCACATGTCATGTAAATTACATTTTTGCCTATATTTTTCTCACTTCACTCCACCAACTTAGACTATTCAGTGCTGATGCATCATACACAAATCCGATTACAAACCTATTTAAAGAACTGTTGTAATGTAACAAAATAGGTAAAAATTCAAGGGGGTGAATACTTTTGGCAAGCCACTGTATAATACTAGGGTCAGAGACCTTAGATTAATAACACCACCAGCGATAAAAAAAACAAACAAAAACATTCTGTAGTGGTGCTTTAAGGATTCGCTTCTAGATTTAGTGTTCCTTTGATACAGAATTATAGTTGTGGAATGTAGGCACTGTGTAGTCTTGGTGGATTAAGGAAATCTTGAGTTTCAAATTTCCGCAACAATAGATAATACTTTAGAGATGTGAAAAGATATTCATGGTTACTTGTAAAACCTATTATATGGTATGTTGTCCGACCAGTCAGATGACTGTTACTGTGTAATGTCACGTGTGACTGGATACACCACCTCCAGCAGGGCAAATTTCTATAACACCCGTGAACCTGGATACACCGCCTCCAGCAGGGCGAATTTAAATAGAGTTAAGGGAAACACCAGGGAAACCGTTACAATGGAGGGCCCTGCAATAGGGAACGGGGACGTGAAGACCTCCTGCACTCCCCTGAGTCAGTGTCCCTACGCTCCTGACGATCCCTAGGCAGGTTCCGCACCTGGCGATGAGCTGGATAGCTCAAATCCCTAGCTCGCCCTGCACCTATCCCTTTCTAGTGAATTGGACGGTGCAGAAACTAATCCCACCACTGCACTAATACACACACAAGGAAAGTCACAAACGGAAAAACACTACTTAGCTTTGCTCTGTTGCTATTGCTCCCAGCAACAGAGTACAACACCAAAGTTCAGCTTCACCCCTGAAGCTCAACACCTGAATTCAGCTTCCGCCTGAAGCTATTACACCAGAGCTCCCCTGAGCTGCCAGAAACTCCTCTCTGTAGTTCCTTCCTTCACCCGACTTGGTTGGAAATGAGCAATATCACCAACAGTGAGTGAGACCACCTGCTACTCCTTTATAGATAGGAGCCAGGGAATCACAAATGCTTCATTATCACGTGCAATAATACTAGCGGCCACCGGGGGCAACTAAACTAAAGTCACCAGAGTGCAATGACCCCAACGGCCACCGGGAGCAAAACTACAACTAAAACAACCACAGTGTAATGACCCTAATGGCCACCGGGGGCAAAACTAACTTTAAGCAAACAGCTTAAATGGAGAAAAAAAAGGTTACTTGTGCAAAATCTGTCATAATCCCACCTGGATCATGACAGTACCCTCCCTCAATGAGGGGACTGCGGACCCTCAAGACCGCTCTTCACCAAAAAAAACCCACCTACAGTGGGGACGCCCAGATCCAGAGTTCACCCCAACAACTACCTGAACTTCAGGTTTATGACAAACGAGCACCGTTGGTATTGGCAACGTATGTTCCGGAGGCACCACCCATCTACAAAGCGCCGATCTGGGGAACAAGTGGTGTCTGGGCAAGTTTGGGGGTAATTCCAACTGGCAAAATCTGTCATAATCCAACCTGGATCATGACAGACTGTTTTTCACTATTTTAGTCCTGATAATATAGTGTGTACAGTACACCAATCTAAATGAAGCTGCGCTGTTTGGCTGCTCACAAATGCTAAATAATGCATCAAAATTTGACACAGTAAAGAAGTTATCCACTATTTGGACAACTTCTCATACCTCTCACTTGGCCCCAATAAAATAATAAAGCTTATAATCCCCTCCCGTGCTGGCGCCTTTTCCGCGGTGTCTGCACTCACTCTCCCCAAGACTTTTGTGTGATGTTGTGACACGTGACCCCGGCGCCCAATTAGTACATGTGTCACTGTCCCTGCATCCTGTGGAATTGAGCATGATGAGGAAGTCAGAGGTCATCAGCTGCAGCTTGGACTTCCTCTTCTTGTTCGATTTGTCCGAAGGTGGAGACAGTGACATAAGTGCTGATCGGGCGCCGGGGTCCCGTGTCATAACACCGCACGAGAGCCCCGGGGAGAGCGAGTGCTGAGACTTCGGGAACGGCGCCAGCACGGGAAGGGATTATAAATTTTAGTTTATGCTGGTCAATCATTTTTATCAAGGAGTTGTCCAATACATATTTTTATGATAAAATTGGGACCAAAGGGGCATTAAGACCAAAATAAAGAGCAAATACCTATCATAACCCCACTGTCAGCTGCATATGTTTCCCTTCATCACGTGACCACTGCAGCCAATAAGTAGTCACTGATCGTCTGCAGCCTTCACAATTTATCTGAGGCTGAACAAACAATTTCTCCTCCAGCAAGCCATCAGTTCAGGGAAAAGTAAGGTGTCCATTATATTTCTCATTCACCTCATTGGGGGACACAGGTACTGTGGGTGTATGCTACTGCCGCTTGAAGGCTGACACTAAGTGAAAAAAAGAGGTTAGCTCCTCCTCCGCCGTATACACCCTAGCCCCGGTTGCGGGCGGAATCAGTTTTTGCTTAGTGTCCATTGGAGGTACACGTCTGGTCTTTTTTTCCAGACTCTGTCATTTTTTCCATGAAGATAAGACAGGGGCAACGGATCCTATTGAAAGGGTCTGATTTCCCCAAACCAACAACGGGCGAGCACGTGCGAGTGTCGCCTCCACGTATCCTTTCCCGCTACTTGGGACATGATGCCGGACTGAGCCCTGACTACACTAAGGTAGTGAAACCCTAGGCTGTACAGAGGCCTGCGAACAGTCCGTGCGGCCCCCACTGCATCACCAATGCCAGACAGCGGTGATGGAAGATGGCAGACGGTCCCTCTCCTCATCCCCTATAAGGGAAGATGGAGCTAGGGTGCCTGCACCGTCCTTAAACTTTTTTTCGGCCCCCCTTCCTAACTAACCTGAGGATGAAGATGGACATCGAGGGGTGAGGTATGGAAGGAGGTGGGCTGGGAGGGCTCCTGCGGACCCCCGTGGTCGGCGCTCCTGGCGCCGTTCTTAGGCATCGCCGGGCTCCCTGGGTGCGCCACATAGCGTGGCAGCCGGCGGCGCAGGCTCCTTGCCCGGTGTCCGGTGGTCCCGCCCCGAGTCCGGGCGCATACCGGAAATTTAGTCCCCGACTTTTCCCGAGGCCATGATGGCCTGGTCAGAATCATTGAACAGAGCCCTGCAGGGTATGGACCTACCAGCAGAGGTATCAGAGATCGCAATTCAGATCACTTTGGCCGGGGACTACCTAATTAATGCATCTTTGGATGCAGCCAACTGCGCGGCTTTCACTGCGGCGAATGCAATCTCCATTAGGAGGGCTTTATGGTTGAGGACATGGCGGGCAGACACAACTTCCAAGAAATCCCTGACTTCCTTGCCTTATCAGAGCGGTCGTCTGTTCGGGGAGAAGTTGGATCAGCTCATCTCTGATTCCACAGGTGGAAAGAGCAGTTTCCTCCCTCAACAAAGGGTTAAGCAGCCGTTTCGCCACCAACCTCAGACACGGTTTCGGGCCTTTCGCAACCCCGGGTGGGCTGCAGCGACCAATCCCGCCGCTTCAGGTCGTCCCAGCCAGGACAGGGACCGGCAGGTCTCATATAGAGCCAACCCATTTGGGAGAATGCGTACGCACCAGCACAGATCAAGAGGACCTAGGTCCCAGAGATCTGCAGCCAAATGATTTGAGGCACTCTCAAAGCGACTTCAGCAAGGTAGGCGGCCGCCTGCTTTGGTTTTGCCACACCTGGCTCTCCGTCTCACACGACACATGGGTAACGGAGCTGGTGTCCTCGGGGTACAAGATAGAATTCATCAAATACCCCCCAAGACGGTTTTTTCTTTCTCGTCTTCCAAAAGTAATCGCCCGAGCAGGGGCTTTACTCAAAGCCATAAAATTACTCCAGCACAACGGAGTCATTGTTCCCGTACCGGAGAACGAAAAATATCAGGGGTTCTACTCCAATCTGTTCATGGGCCCAAAAAGGATGGGGCCGTCAGGCCCATTCTGGACCTAAAGCTCCTAAACAAGTTTATTAGGATCAGACATTTCTGGATGGAGTCTCTCCGTTCAGTCATATCTGCCATGGGGCGGGGAGAATACTTGGCTTCTATCGACATCCAAGACGCCTACCTACACATCCCTGTTGTGAGTTCATTTTCCCCTTCATTACTGAGGCCCGAGGAACTCCCTCTTCTGGTAAAGAAAGGTAGTGAGCCTGATTATCAAACACCTGAGGCTGATGATGATGACTGGCTGAGTGGAGTTACTGACTGGATATAAGGCTGCCGACGCCCTTCTGCCCTGCGGGTGATTTCTCTGTGGGATCCTTGGAGACCAGTCTGAATTCCTGCTCCTCTAAAGCTAAGTTTGCTGCTCGGCCTTTTGCTTTGGTGCTTTGACTTTGTTTTGCTTTGTTTTTCTGGATTTCTGCCATTCCCTGCTGGGGTGTGCTAAATTCATTTAGCTCTGTCTTCTGAAAATACCTGAGTGCTGATTTAGTTTTTGAAGCCTAGCTGCTTCAGGGCCTTTTTCATATCAGCTTGTTGGCTTATGTCTTTGATAGGGTTTTGGCAGATTGCAGACAGCAGCCTTCCTGTCCTTTCCTATCTAGGTAGTTTTGGGCCCCGTCTTTGCTCAGTCTATCTTTCTGTCTGTGTTAGTATTTTCATCTTGCTTCACCGTCATTATATGTTGGGGGCTGCCTATTGCTTTGGGGTCTGCTCTGGGGCAGTTTAGATTCCCCCTTTCTTTCTTTAGGCCTATGTAATTCTCCGGCTGTGATCGAGGGGTCTAGGGCATCGTAGGAACCCCCCACGGCTACTGCTAGTTGTGTTGATAGGTTCAGGGGTCTGCAATCTGATAGTTGCCAACTTCTCTGGTTTTCTGGACTTAGCTTGTATTTCTGCTTTTGCCTCCTACGGTGACTCATTCATAACAGAATCACCCGCCATACCACAGATCCTAGGGTACTCAATTGCAGGAAAGAATTGTAAAAAAAAAAAAAAAAAAAAAAGGTGTGTATATTTTTTCCTCTATATCTCTGAGGCCGTAGGGGGAATTTTTTTTTCTCAATTGAGATAAAGCAATTGTCTGATCGTGTGGAGCAGCTCGCGGCGGAAGTGCGGGGAATTTCCGCCTACCTTGCTCATTCACATGCTGCTGAACCAAAGATTCCTACACCTGATGTATTTTTTGGGGATCGGTCTAAATTTTTGAATTTTAAAAATAATTGTAAATTATTTTTTGCCTTGAAGCCTAACTCGTCAGGGAGCTCCGCGCAGCAGGTTAAAATTGTCATCTCTATGCTGCGTGGCGATCCCCAGGATTGGGCGTTTTCTTTGAAACCAGATGATCCTATTCTGACTAATGTGAACGCATTCTTTCAAGCTTTGGGGTTGTTGTATGACGAACCTAATGCCATTGATCAGGCTGAAAAGACCCTGCTGGCATTGAGCCAGGGTCGTGATTCTGCAGAATTGTACTGTCAAAAATTCCAAAAGTGGGCAGTACTTACTACCTGGAATGATAATGCCTTGGCTGCTCTCTTTCGGAAGGGGTTGTCAGAAGCCGTAAAAGATACTATGGTGGGATTTCCTGTTCCCTCTGGTCTTGACGATTCTATGTCATTAGCCATTCAGGTTGATCGGCGTTTGCGCGAACGCAAAACTGCACGAGAGGTGTTGCCACCTGTTGAACAAATGTCTGAACCTATGCAATGTGATAGAGTTTTTTCCAGAGAGCAGCGTCAGGAGTTCAGAAGGCGTAATAAGTTGTGTTTTTTCTGTGGAGATGCCTCGCATATTATTTCTGTCTGTCCTAAACGAGAGAAACGCTTTGCACACACGTTTTCTGTTGGGGGTGTTCAACCTAAGTTTCTTCTGGCTATTACTCTGATCTGCTCCCTGTCCACATTTTCCGCCAAGGCTTTTGTGGATTCGGGAGCAGCCCTAAACCTAATGGACTTGGATTTTGCTAAACGTTGTGGATTTCCGATGACACCTCTGCAGACGCCTATCCCTTTGAGGGGGGATTGATGCTACTCCTTTGGCTAAAAATAAACCCCAGTTTTGGACCCAGGTGGTAATGCGGGTCGCCCCAGACCATCAAGAAAATTGCAGATTTTTGGTGTTGCATAATCTGCATGATACTATTGTTCTGGGGTTTCCCTGGTTACAGATTCATAATCCAGTGTTGGATTGGAAATCTGTGTCTGTGGTGAGTTGGGGTTGTCGGTGTGCCTTTAGTGAGGCTCCGGTGTTTTCCACCTCTCCTCAGTCGCATGATGTTCCTGATTATTTGGCGGACTTTTATGATGTATTTAGTGAGAATGAGTCTGCGTCTCTGCCTCCTCATAGGAGTTATGACTGTGCAATTGAACTGAGCCCGGGGTGTAAATTTCCCAAGGGTCAGCTCTTCAATTTATCTGTACCCGAGCACGAAGCTATGCGATCCTATATTAAGGAGGCGTTGGAGAAGGGTCATATTAGACCATCCTCGTCACCCTTAGGTGCCGGGTTTTTTTTGTAGCCAAAAAGGATGGATCATTAAGACCTTGTATTGATTATCGTGCACTCAACAAAATTACTGTTAAATATCAGTATCCGCTACCCCTGATTTCTGATCTATTTTCCAGAGTTAAAGGTGCTTGCTGGTTTACCAAGCTTGACCTCAGGGGGGCGTATAATCTTATTCGCATTAAGCATGGGG
Source organism: Dendrobates tinctorius (assembly GCF_039654945.1). Classification (NCBI taxonomy): domain Eukaryota; kingdom Metazoa; phylum Chordata; class Amphibia; order Anura; family Dendrobatidae; genus Dendrobates; species Dendrobates tinctorius. The sequence goes on along the minus strand of NW_027361880.1, from coordinate 7,299,259 downwards.
ATGAATGGAAGACGGCGTTTAATACTCCGGAGGGACATTTTGAGTACCTGGTGATGCCTTTTGGGCTCACTAATGCCCCTTCTGTCTTCCAGTGCTTCATGAACGATATTTTCCGAGATTTTGTCGATAAATTTTTGATTATCTATCTGGATAATATTTTGATCTTCTCCAAGGATTGGGATTCTCATGTGGAACATGTTCGGACTGTGTTCCGGATCTTGAGGGAGAATTCCCTGTGTGTCAAAGGATCTAAATGCCTTTTTGGAGTACAGAGGATTTCTTTTTTGGGATTTATTTTGTCCCCGTCAACTATTGAAATGGACCCGGCCAAGGTACAGGCCATTCACGATTGGGTTCAGCCCACTTCTTTGAAGGCCCTCCAGAAGTTTTTGGGTTTTGCTAATTTTTATCGGAAATTTATAGCAAAATTTTCTAGTATTGCCAAGCCATTGACTCATTTGACTAAAAAGGGTGCTGATGTGTTAAATTGGTCTCCGGAGGCTGTTTCTTCCTTTCAGGAGCTGAAGCGAAGATTCACCTCCGCCCCGGTTTTGCGGCAACCTGATGTCTCACTTCCATTCCAGGTAGAGGTGGATGCTTCTGAGATTGGTGCAGGAGCTGTTTTGTCCCAAAAGGATCCTGTAACTTCTAAAATGAATCCCTGTGCTTTCTTTTCCCGAAAGTTCTCTCCATCTGAACGTAACTATGATGTGGGGAATAGGGAACTGTTGGCCATGAAATGGGCATTTGAGGAGTGGAGACATTGGTTGGAGGGAGCTAGGCATCAAGTCGTGGTCCTCACTGACCACAAGAATTTGATTTACCTAGAGTCGGCTAAGCGCTTGAACCCTAGACAGGCTAGGTGGGCCTTGTTTTTTACACGTTTTGATTTTGTGGTTTCTTTTCTTCCTGGAACAAAGAATGTCAAGGCAAACGCCCTCTCTAGGAGCTTCTTTGCTGATTCTCCTGTAGTGACCAAGCCTGCTACCATCTTAGGCGAAGGGGTAGTTCTTTCTGACATCTCGCCCCATTTGAGACGTGCTCTGGAAGAGTTCCAGGAGGACAAACCTGAGCGTTGTCCCAGTGGAAAGTTGTATGTTCCTGACCAGTGGAAGAAGAGAGTGATGTCTGAAGTTCATTGCTCTGCTTTGGCTGGTCATCCAGGTATTTTTGGTACTAGAGATCTGGTGAGTCGGTTTTTTTGGTGGCCCTCCTTGTCTCGTGATGTCAGGAATTTTGTGCAGTCCTGTGGGACGTGATCCCGGTCTAAATCGTGTTCTCGCTCTAGTGGGTTGTTGATGCCTTTGCCTGTCCCCAAGAGGCCATGGACCCATATTTCAATGGATTTCATCTCTGATATGCCTGTCTCTCAGAGGATGACTGTTATTTGGGTGATTTGTGATAGGTTCTTTAAGATGGTTCATCTTGTACCACTCCCTAAGTTGCCGTCTTCCTCTGAGTTGGTGCCCCTGTTTTTGCAACAGGTGGTTCGTTTGCACGGGGTTCCTGAGAACATTGTATCTGACAGAGGAGTCCAGTTTGTGTCTAGATTTTGGAGAACTTTCTGTTCCAGGCTGGGAATTCAGTTGTCCTTCTCCTCTGCTTTTCACCCTCAGACCAATGGGCAGACAGAGAGAACAAACCAGACCTTGGAGTCATATTTGAGATGTTTTATTTCTGCTGATCAGGATGATTGGGTTTCATTTTTGCCCTTGGCCGAATTTGCTTTAAATAATAGAGCTAGTTCTGCCACTTTGATGTCACCTTTTTTTGTAACTTTGGGTTTCATCCTCGATTTTCTTCAGGGCAGGTGGAGCCCTCTGCCTGCCCAGGTGTTGACACTGTGGTGGAGAGAATGCACCAGATCTGGGACCAAGTGGTGGATAAGTTATCTCTCTCCCAGGAAAAGGCCCAGCGGTTTTCCAAACGACATAGGACCATTGGTCCCCAGTTTAAGGTTGGTGATATGGTGTGGTTATCATCAAAAAATATTGCTATGAAGGTGGCTTCTCCTAAGTTTAAGCCTAGATTTATTGGACCTTACAAGATTGTGGAGATTATTAATCCGGTCTCTTTTCGTTTGGCTCTTCCTGTCACATTTAAAATCCATAATGTGTTCCATAAATCTTTGTTGAAGAGGTTTGTTGAACCTGTTGTTCCGGGGATGGCACCTCCAGACCCTGTATTGGTTGAAGGTAACATGGAATATGAGGTAGAGAAAGTACTGGATTCCCGTCTGGCTAGACGGAGACTCCAGTATTTGGTTAAGTGGAAGGGTTATGGTCAGGAGGATAATTCCTGGGTCTCTGCCTCTGATATTCATGCCAGAAGATTGGTGCGTGCCTTTCATCGGGCTCACCCTGATCGCCCTGGTGGCGTAGTTGAGGTTTCGGTGACCCCTCCTCAAGGGGGAGGTACTATTGTGAGTTCATTTTCCCCTTCATTACTGAGGCCCGAGGAACTCCCTCTTCTGGTAAAGAAAGGTAGTGAGCCTGATTATCAAACACCTGAGGCTGATGATGATGACTGGCTGAGTGGAGTTACTGACTGGATATAAGGCTGCCGACGCCCTTCTGCCCTGCGGGTGATTTCTCTGTGGGATCCTTGGAGACCAGTCTGAATTCCTGCTCCTCTAAAGCTAAGTTTGCTGCTCGGCCTTTTGCTTTGGTGCTTTGATTTTGTTTTGCTTTGTTTTTCTGGTTTTCTGCCATTCCCTGCTGGGGTGTGCTGAATTCATTTAGCTCTGTCTTCTGAAAATACCTGAGTGCTGATTTAGTTTTTGAAGCCTAGCTGCTTCAGGGCCTTTTTCATATCAGCTTGTTGGCTTATGTCTTTGATAGGGTTTTGGCAGATTGCAGACAGCAGCCTTCCTGTCCTTTCCTATCTAGGTAGTTCTGGGCCCCGTCTTTGCTCAGTCTATCTTTCTGTCTGTGTTAGTATTTTCATCTTGCTTCACCGTCATCATATGTTGGGGGCTGCCTATTGCTTTGGGGTCTGCTCTGTGGCAGTTTAGATTTCCCCTTTCTTTCTTTAGGCCTATGTAATTCTCCGGCTGTGATCGAGGGGTCTAGGGCATCGTAGGAACCCCCCACGGCTACTGCTAGTTGTGCTGATAGGTTCAGGGGTCTGCAATCTGATAGTTGCCAACTTCTCTGGTTTTCTGGACTTAGCTTGTATTTCTGCTTTTGCCTCCTACGGTGACTCATTCATAACACATCCCTATTTTTCCCCCGCACCAAAGGTTCCTGCTCTTCGCCATCAACGGCCTACACTTTCAGTTCGCAGCACTGCCGTTCGGGTTGGCCACCGCTCCCAGGGTATTCACAAAGGTCAAGGCAGTCGTCATGGCCACCCTGCACTCCCGGGGCACAACCAATCTAAAGCCCCGTTACACACTGCGATATCGCTAGCAATATCGCTGTAAAGTCCCCGATTTTGTGACGTTGCAGCGATATTGCTAGCGATATCGCTGCATGTGATACTTACCTCCAACAGGCTCCCCCGCTGGTTATCGCTGATCGCACGAGAAGCTCCTGGACCATTCCGGAGCCGGGCGGGAGGACGCAGGATCGCCGCGTCTGACAGGTAAGTAGCGATCCCCGTCCCCAGCGATGTCGCTGGTGAGATCTGCCTGTGTGGCAGCTCACTAGCGACCACCTAGCGATGCACCAGCGATCCTGACCGCGTCATATCGCTGGTCGGGATCGCTGGTGCATCGCTAGGTGTAACGGTACCCTAAAAAAGTCATCCCCTTTGCCAGCTCAGAGGATCGCCTTCTTAGGAATGATCTTCGACACTTTCCGAGGGTTGGTAATTCTCCCTCAGGACAAGGCCTTAGCTCTCTGGCAGGGGGCATGCCTCCCAGTCAACTTGTTGGAAATACGGGCAATCCGGCTAGCTCTGCGATAGTTTCATCCCCTTCTAGCAGGCCGGCCCGTTCGGATTCAGTCAGACAACGCCACGACTGTGGCTTACATAAATAATCAGGGGGCACCCGCAGAAGGGCAGCCATGCGCGAGGTAGGGCATGTGCTTCATTGGGCTGAGAGAAACCACTCGGCGATATCGGCAGTCCACATCCCGGGCGTGGAGAACTGGGCGGCAGACTTTCTCAGCCGGCAGGGTCTCGCATCCGGGGAATGGTCACTTCACCCCGAGATCTTCCAGCAGATCTGCCCACGATGGGGGACGCCGGATGTGGACCTAATGGCCTCCAGAGTGAACGCCAAGGTACCGGCGTTTGTCGCTCGATCCCGGGATCCGCAGGCAATTGCCGTGGATGCGCTGGTTCTGCCATAATTCCATGCCCCTCAGGGGGCGTGGAATTATTTCCGAAACGCGCGTCGGGGTTGGCTGTGTATGCTGTGTAGTACCCTCTCTCCCTGGTATGTGTCTTTCTATATTTTCAGAGATTTTGGTGGCTTCATTTTGTGTGGTTTAGCCAGGGATTTTTCCCTTTACTTTTGTTATGTGCTCTCCACCCCACTCCCTCTGTTTATATATGCCATCACTTACCCTGCCAGGGGTGTACTTTATCCATCATATTTATTATGTTGAGGTGTGTTGTTCAGCATTACACTGCTTTTTTCTGTAGTGTCACTTTCTTATTCCACAATTTTACTTTACTTGGTATTTCAATAAAGATTTGAATTTTTACCTATATGTACGCTGGACTCTTTGCACTGGTTTTCTCTGTGTGGTATATTACATGTGGATTACTGTAGCAGTAGGGCCTCGTGCACACTACTCCATTAAGATTTTACACATCCTCTGAAACACATGGAGCTATAATACAGCACTAATAAACTTTCTTTGGTCCTGTGTATACCTCACATTTCCAAAATATTCGTGACATGCGCCATTGCGTGTTGCATTACGGATCTGGTGGGACTCCCTGACTCCGATTACTTTGCTCTGTCATCACCCATAAACACTTCTCATGTCACATCGGTTATTGAAAATCCTGGAAGATCTGTTTTACTTTTTCAAACATTTTTCACTGTTTGCTCCTTTACTGATGGACATCCTTAAAATTTGAGAAAAGGTTTCCAATCTGTGGCCAGCTTTAAGACATAACTATTATCTCTTGATGTCTTTTATTCTTAATTTTTTTGTATTTTTTCCAGTTGTGCCGGTCTGGAGATAATGCATGACAAATGCAGAAATAAGTGGGAACTCTCCTCCTGCATGGTCCTTCTGCATTTCCTTCAGAAAGATAAACATACAGGGGAAGATTAATTAATACTGTTTCAGCGATTGTTTTCTTTCCTGTATGATGCAAGTAACCTACAGTGTTCTTTTCTGAACTCTCTTGTGCCAGTTTTTCAATTACAATACCATAAATAAGTCTGCCCACATGATGGTTTTTCAGTATAAATTGTTAAACACCACAAATGTTTGATTGTTAGGCTTCTATTACACAATAAATTATCTAAACTATATTGTCCTGCATTGTAGGCTCTGGGGACATTACGGAAGACATGGAAAAACAGCTTCAGGCAAACAGTATCCGTATAAGTATTCTGGAGGAGGAGAATTCCAAATTAAGAGTAAGCCTGCACAGACTGGGGGAGAGAGGCAGACAAGGGGCGCTGAAGGTAATCAAGAAAGGGACCAATATCAATACTGTACAAACCATAAGAACATACAAAAAAAGAGCATATTCTGAACAAAAAATTATTAATCTTTATTAATACATTAATACCATTTCAAGATTACATAAAAAAATGCCAATAGTGCATATTGATGAGCCCAAAACTCCCCCTGATGAAGGCACGTCACCGAAACGCGCGTTGGGGAAGTGACACCATCACTTGAGTTCTGGTAGGTTTCAATATGTATTATTTCATGTAACTGTAGTTCAGTAGTGGTAACTAATTACATTGCAGCACTGCATTCGGCTCATATTATACTTAGTGTGTATGTATTTGCATCAGATAACTTATTTTTTTGTTAGCACTGTGCTGCCCACTATATGTTTGAGACTTCAGTACTTACTGGTTATTCTATCCTAATTTTCCTACCTACCATTTGATGGTGCCACTTATTGCGTTTTGAGCTCATCAGCATGCACTATTGGCACTTTTTTCATGTAAGCTTGAAATGGGTTTAACGTATTAATAAAGATTAATAATTTTTTGTTCAGAATACGCTCCTTTTGTATGTTCTCATATTCTCTGCGCAGAACAGTTGTTTATAGTCCCATTTGGATGCCATTAATATATGTATTTGGTATTTAGTTTATAATCATTGGCATCATTTTCTGCTAGGGATATAGAATTTTGTGGTACTATACAAACCATACTTTTTTTGCCTTAATTTTTGCCAAATTTTTCAAATCTGACTTGTCATTTTATATGCTCCTGTCTCAAAGAGGTTAACACTAGACAAAAAAAGAGTTTGCTCCTCCTCAGCAGGGTACACCCACCGATTGGAACAAAGCTTAGTGTCAGTAGGAGGCAGACCTGGATCTTATTCCAGATCCGTCTTTTTCTCCTTTTGCTTTTCAGGTTCTTCCATTCAAGGTAACACGGTGTAACTTCTCATCCTGTTTTCCCTAAAATAAGCGACCGAGAGACCAGTGTGGTGCCGTCGACATCGTACCCTCTGGTCTGCGGGGCATGATCTTACCCCCTGATACTTCATGCGTCTCTCAGGGTGGTTTGTGGCAGGTGGTCCTTGCCTTTTCTCCACCCCAGCTCTCTCATCGGACCGGGGCAGGAGGAAGATGATTGTTACTCCTCAGTGACACTCCCCCCTAAGGGTCGACACTGTCTTCGGCACCATCTGGGACTACGACTGTGCAAGAAAGAGGACGCCTTTCCAAGTTACCCCCTCCTCACCTGGGGGCTCCTGCCTGATACCGTCCTATGGTTTGTGAAGAATGAGTCGGGACCTCGGACCAGCTAGGTACTGTCTCTTTTTCCACAGTCCCTCTTCAAGGCAGTGGGTGGCATCAGAAAGGATAGAGGAGAGCTCAGCTCCCCTTCTCTTTCCAGCTCGTGAAAATTACATATAAATTTAGGCCACAGCTTTCTAAGGCCTCCACTCTTTTGTGCACATCCCCTTCTCGTGCTCACCGGCCAATGAGCGTACGAGACCTCTCCCTGCTTGACTAATTTCTCAACGCGCAAACTTTCAGCTCCCCTTGTCTACTTCCCCCTTCCTTCTCAATAACTCCGTCTCCGATGGTATTACAGCGCTAGACACAGCTTCACTGTGTCGCTTCTGTAAGACCTGTCTCTTCCCAACGGTCGCACAGATCCGCTCAGACAAAGTTCTCTGCATCCAGGACCCGGTAGGCTCCGTCCAGGCTGTTTTATTCCCTCCTAGGCTTAGCCCTCTTCAGCATCCCCCACTCAGCCACAGGTCTATACATATGCAAAGACTTAGTGAGTCTCGCTCTCGTCCCTACCCACTATCATTCACTACACCTGTTCCCTCTCTAAAAAGAAGTAGCCCACAGGTCAGGCTTCGACTTTGTGCCCAAATTGCAGCACTTCCATCATGCAAGTTTCACAGGAGCCCCCCACGAGAGCATAACCCCCCTCCCCCCCGCAGAGGACTGTTGCTATTTCTCAGTAACTGACCTAACCATGGTGTCCCAGTCCCTGGTACAGGTCCTAGGAGGATAAGGTCCAAGAAGTGGGCACACTCCAGTTCCTTATCTGTTTCCACCTCTCCTCCACATCCTCCAGGATGCCCTCTGTATCGCACTCCTCCTCTCCTGAGGTGGCCCTTGGATCTGAACTTGCTTCCAAGTCAGAATCTGATCCTGACACTGACTTCCAAACTCCAGGATATGGTCAACAGCTTCATCTCTGCCGTCAGTCAAACGCTCAATATTAAGGAGGATTTTCCTCCCCTAGATCACTCAGTATCAGTCAAAAATGCAAAATGCCCTTGCCGGGTGTTTTCCAACCACAAGGAATTTGAGGGAATATTTACCAAACAATGGCAGCACCGAGAAAAGTGCTTCCCAGGTGGAAAGCAGTTGGATATTTTATATCCTTTCAGTCCTGATCGCCTCAACAAATGGGCAGAATCCCCAGTTGTGGACCCACTAGTCTCACGTCTGTCCGCTTAGAATGTCATGTCACTTTCTGATAGTTCTTATCAGATCGAAGCTCTAGCCACGTCCGCCTTTGAAGTTGCTGGCACCGTCGCTTCCACATCGGTAGCTGAGACTGTTTCCGCCTTAGCAAAACTCCTTCAGCAGGGTATCTGATCAGCAGCCTTGCCGGACGAAATGGCTGATCTTGCTGACCAGACTGCCCATTCAGAAAAATTTCCTCTCCGCGTCTCTTAACACCACCAGCTCTTCCACCTGTATCACTAGCAACGTTGTAGCCATACGCAGGCTTCTCTGGCTCAAGGTGTGGAATGCGGACCCGGCATCCAAAAAGTCCCTTACCAACTTCCCCTTCCAGGAATTACGACTCTTTTTATCTAAGCTGGATCACGTCATCTCGGAACCCAGTGGTAGTAAGAGTGCCTCTCTTTTTCAGCCTAACTGTAAACACTCATTCACTAGGAGACATTCTCTTCATTTTCGCTTCTTTTGTCATTTCTCTTCTCCTGGGACCTCCTCTCAGCGAGATCAATCTCCTGCTCAGCGAGAAAGAAGGAAGTCGTCTTCAAACCCCCCAGGCATGATTCCCAAAGGGTCGCTTTGCCAAGCCATCATGATCCCGATCTGATAGATTCTCTTCTGCATGATGGGTCACCCCAACCTGGTAAATCCTCTTTACTGGAATGCATGGCTCTCCGTAGTCGACACCTGGGTCAGGGAGATCGTTTCCACAGGCTAAAAGATAACATTTTCTTCTATCCCATGCAGACATTTCTTCATGTCCAGGCCTCCAAGGGTCCAAACCTAAGTCTCCGATTTCTGTCAAGCCACCTCCTCTCTCCTCCAAATAGTGGTCATCATAGATAATAAAAAAAATTTGGAGTCCAGCTCAACAGGACTGGATCTTCCTTTTCTTTTTATTTTTCAAAAGAAAATATAGTGCATACAAAATAAAAAGTTACATGGTCGACATGACCCATTACACGCATTTCGACTGCACTAAGCAGTCTCATGGCGAGGCCGGCATCTGGGCCCCAGGTGGATGGGCATTGGGCATAGAGCAAATGGGTGAGCTGGAATCAAGATTTTATAGTGGTCATCATACCCATTCTCTCTCAGGAACACTTCTTAGATTTCTATTCCAACCTCTTCGTGGTCCTAAAGAAGGACGGCTCACTCCGTTCGCACACTTCCATACACGTTCCCTCCAATGGTCCCTCCTCTCAGCCTGGGACAAAATTATCTCTTCCCTGGATTGTCCCATACTTCTGCCTCTCCGAGTAAGGTATTCATCGGTATGGTGGAGTCTCCATGGACGCCAATCTTTTTGGATGGGGGGGATGCGGCTTTCCTTCAACACACTGTCCAGAGTCACTGGAACTTTCAGTAAACTTCTCGTCCCATCAACCTTCTGGAAATCAGAGCCATCTACCTCTCTCCACTTGCAGGACATTCTAGCAGGCCGACCAGTTCGCATTCAATCCGACAATGCCACGTCCGTGGCATACATAAACCACCAGGGCGGGACATACAGCAAGTCCATCATGTTAGATTTCTCACGGATTCTAGCTTGAGCCGAGGGACACAAGCCAACAATATCAGCAGTGCATATTCCAGGCGTGGACAACTGGGCCGCCAACTTTTTATGTCATCATGACCTTTTTCTCAGGCGAGTGGTCCCTTAGCCCCTCCAACAAATCTGTCAGAGGTGGGGCACTCCCAACGTCGATCTGATGGCATCCCGAATTAATCGCAAGGTTTCTTGTTTCATGGCCAGGTCTTGAGACTCCTTGGATTTCAGTTACAATGCCCTGATCAATCCATGGTCTCCGTTCCAACTTCCGTACCTTTTTCCTCCTCTTTCTCTTATCTCCACACTCGTCAAGAAGATCAAGACGGAAGGAGTTCCAGTCATCCTAGTGACTGGACTAGCCTAGAAGAGCCTTGTATGCAGAGTTAGTCAACCTACTCTCAGATGTACCCTGGAAACGCTTGGACCAACCAGCAAACTGACCAGACCTACTATCTCAGGGTCCCCTTTTCTACCAGAATTCTTGGTGTCTCAGTTTAATGACATGGCCGTTGAAGCTGCAGTCCGGAGAGAGGTCATATTGATAAAGGCAAGGAAACCTTCGTCCCTATATATTTATCATCAGACATGGAAGGCCCTCTTTGGCTGATGTGAAGACAGCCACATAGCTCCTATGTCTTCTTCCCTTCCATCCATCCTAGTGTTTTTACAGTCAGGGTTAGAGTCCGGTTTGTCTCTTTGTACCCTCAAGGGTCAGGTCTCAATTCTGTTTCAACGGAATTTGGCCTCTCATTCCCAGGTCAAGATCTTGCTTCAGGGAGTTGCTCGCCTAGTGCCACCTTATCGTCCTTTGTGTACACGTGGGACTTTAACCTAGTTTTGAGTGTTCTTCAGAAGCATCCCTTCAAACCCATTCAGGACATTACATCCTCCCTTCTTTCCTGTAAGATTGGCTTCTTGGTTGCGATTAGTTCTATCAGAATTTGCAGCTCTCTTGCCAATCTCCTTTCCTCGTCCTTCACTAGGACTAGATGGTTCTACTACCTGTTTCTTCGTTCCTTCCCAAGGTAGTCTCCCCTTTCCATGTCAACGAGGATATTTTCGTCCCTTCATTCTGCTCGTCTCCTGTCCATCCCCTGGAAAGGTCATCCCCTGGAAAGCTGGAGTCAAAGCCTTATGTCTCTACCTGTCACCGGTGTGTCAGAAGCTGCAGACAGTCGCTCTGCATCTGGCTGCAGAAGGTCTCTGCGTTTGGCTTTGCAGACATCTTCTTAATCCTTCTGACTCTTGGACCCAGTGGCAACCTCCTTCTGGCTCTAATTGACACACTTGGACCTGGGTGTTTATAGACTCCCAGTCTGCTTCTGGGAATGACCAGTGATATACACATTTCTCCCTTGTGAAGGCTTGGAGCTAAAGATGTTGGCTATCTTCCTCCCCTCTCTGGTGCTGTTGGAGGTCGTCTGGTGTTCCTTCTCTGAGTCTGTTCAAGATAAATGTTCCCCTTGTTTGTTTACCCTCTCTGTCTTTAGTTGTAGTGTGGACTGACTAGTTCTACCTCGTCCTCTACCTAACCAGGGCCTATCGCTAAGGGTCAGACAGGGATTAGGTTCCTGCTCGGCGATAGGTGCAGAACCTATATAGGGACATTTAAGGCAGACAGGGTGGTGTTAGAGCTGCCTAGGGGTCTCCACTCCCCATTTCCCTAGCGTTTTGGCTCCCCCACTCTTTCCCTCGTGTTGCACTTGGTCTTCCCACACTGTGCGTGACACTACCTCTCAAGGACCGCATCCTTCGGAAGTTTGGATGCGTTGTTTATGATTCCTGAGGATCGTCTTAAAGGACTCCATGCCTCCGAGTCTACTATCGCCCACTCGATCTGCTCGGCTATACTGGAGGCTTAGCTAATTAAGGATAGACAACCCCCTCCGGCAGTGAGGGCTCACTCCACCCGTACGGTGTGGGCCTCCTGGGCCGTTCGCCAGCAGACCTCTGCAACCCAGAGTTGCAAGGCCGCCACCTAGTCATCCCTTCAGACATTCGCGAGATTATACAGGGTACATACAGTACAGACCAAAAGTTTGGACACACCTCATTCAAAGAGTTTTCTTTATTTTCATGATTATGAAAATTGTAGATTCCCTCTGAAGGCATCAAAACTATGAAGTAACACATGTGGAATTATATAATTAACAAAAAAGTGTGAAACAACTGAAAATATGTTTTATATTCTAGCTTCTTCAAAGTAGCCACCTTTTGCTTTGATTACTGCTTTGCACACTCTTGGCATTCTCTTGATGAGCTTCAAGAGGTAGTCACTGGAAATGGTCTTCCAACAGTCTTGAAGGAGTTCCCAGAGATGCTTAGCACTTGTTGGCCCTTTTACCTTCACTCTGCGGTCCAGCTCACCCCAAACCATCTCGATTGGGTTCAGGTCTGGTGACTGTGGAGGCCAGGTCATCTGGCGTAGCACCCCATCACTCTCCTTCTTGGTCAAATAGCCCTTACACAGCCTGGAGATGTGTTTGGGGTCATTGTCCTGTTAAAAAATAAATGATGGTCCAACTAAATGCAAACCGGATGGAATAGCATGCCGCTGCAAGATGCTGTGGTAGCCATGCTGGTTCAGAATGCCTTCAATTTTGAATAAATCCCCAACAGTGTCACCAGCAAAGCACCCCCACACCATCACACCTCCTCCTCCATGCTTCACGGTGGGAACTAGGCATGTAGAGTCCATCCGTTCACCTTTTCTGCGTCACACAAAGACACGGTGGTTGAACCAAAGATCTCAAATTTGGACTCATCAGACCAAAGCACAGATTTCCACTGGTCTAATGTCCATTCCTTGTGTTCTTTAGCCCAAACAAGTCTCTTCTGCTTGTTGCCTGTCCTTAGCAGTGGTTTCCTAACAGCTATTTTATGAAGGCCTGCTGCACAAAGTCTCCTCTTAACAGTTGTTGTAGAGATGTGTCTGCTGCTAGAACTCTTTGTGGCATTGACCTGGTCTCTAATCTGAACTGCTGTTAACCTGCGATTTCTGAGGCTGGTGACTCAGATGAACTTATCCTCCGCAGCAGAGGTGACTCTTGGTCTTCCTTTCTTGGGGCAGTCCTCATGTGAGCCAGTTTCTCTGTAGCGCTTGATGGTTTTTGCCACTGCACTTGAGGACACTTTCAAAGTTTTCCCATTTTTTCTGACTGACTGACCTTCATTTCTTAAAGTAATGATGGCCACTCGTTTTTCTTTACATAGCTGCTTTTTTCTTGCCATAATACAAATTCTAACAGTCTATTCAGTAGGACTATCAGCTGTGTATCCACCAGACTTCTGCACAACACAACTGATGGTTCCAACCCTATTTATAAAGCAAGATATCCCACTTATTAAACCTGACAGGGCACACCTGTGAAGTGAAAACCTTTTCCGGTGACTACCTCTTGAAGCTCATCAAGAGAATGCCAAGAGTGTGCAAAGCAGTAATCAAAGCAAAAGGCTACTTTGAAGAACCAAGAATATAAGACATATTTTCAGTTGTTTCACACTTTTTTGTTAATTATATAATTCCACATGTGTTAATTCATAGTTTTGATGCCTTAAGAGTGAATCTACGATTTTCACAGTCATGAAAATAAAGAAAACTCTTTGAATGAGAAGGTGTGTCCAAACTTTTGGTCTGTACTGTACCTATACCTCGGCTGATGCCAACCTGGGTAGGAAGGTGCTGCAAGTGTCGTTGCCAATCTGATTTGAACAAGATATCCCTCACATGAGAATACTTTAGGGCACCCCATGGTTACTGGTGTCCACCAGTAAAGTGAAAGAGTTGGAAGGATTTTGGGTGCTCATTGTAAAATCTCTTTCTTGGAGTCTTCAGTGGGGGACACAGCACTCTCCGTTGTTTGTGCTTTTGTTGGGCTTGTGTATAGTTATTTGTTGTTGCTTGTCCTATTGCTTTTTCACTAACTGACAAGTTTTGTGCCAAATGGTGTGTACTCTGCTGAGGAGGAGCTAACTCTTTTTTTGCCTAGCGTCAGCCTCCTAGTGGTAGCAGCATACACCCTTGGTTACCTGTGCCCCCCAATGAAGGCTCCAAGAACGAGATTTTATGGTGAGTACCAAAATCGTTCTTTTTTACCACTTCATTCAAAACACCTTGTTACATGAAAGCCAAGCCCCAGCAGCTTGGCAGGTCTCTGATATTTGTGTTCCGTGTATGAAAATGTTTTTAATGACTTTGTACTAAAATATGAATACTAATCAAAACTAGTCAACCTAAAGGCATAATCCCATTTTAGCAAGTTATCACTAATCCACCACATGGGAACCCACTGCTCTGTTTTAAAACTTTTCAGAGCCATGTTCTTTCGATCTGTAGGATTCTTGGGGATCACAGTGATCAGCTAATTAAGATGGAAAGTAGCCATCATTTATGATAATACTATGTACCAATATGGTAGCCACTGCCACCATGTGGATAATGAATGCAGAGGTTACATATAGAGCCATGTACATGCGCAGCCAGGCTCGGACTGGCCCATAGGGGAACTGTCATGGTTAGGACATGGTTAATGTCCTGTTCTCACAGGGTTAACTTTTGCCGGCCTTTCTTTGGATCTGGGAGGGGTATTTATACTCACTCCAAACTAGCATTCTCTGTCAGTTATACTGCTGTTCTGGTGTGTCTGACCCCTGGTGTGCGTGTACTCTGCGTTGTTTGTTTACTTCGCGTGTATGGCCCGGCTTGTTCCTTCACTCTGTACTCCGTCTCTCGTTTTGGTACCATTGTCTTTTCTGGTTCTGACCTCCTGGCTTGGCTATCGTTACTCCATTACAGTTTACCCCTATTGTACCGTCTAATGCCCGTTCTGGTTTTCTGATCTATTGCTACGTCCTGACTATCCATTCTGTCTAATCCTTTGGTACTGTATTGCTATCTCGTGCTTTGACCTTGGCTTGATCTGGTTTCTGTCTCTGTCTATGCCCCTCGGTAACATTGTCCTGTAGTTACCTTTCTAGGAGTTTCCCTGCAGCTACTAGCTCCGTGGAGCTTAGGCCACGCCCCCAGCAGTCACGTGATTCAGGTCCTGGAGCATGCATTGTCACCACTGCTGCCCGCTCCGCAGGTATCTTTGTACACAGTCTTTGTACTCAGGACACACGCTCTGGCTCAGTGAGCAAGTGCAGTACGGTGTTCCTGACAGGAACAGGGGAATCCCCCGGTGGGCCGCTGTGCAGATCTGGGCCCCCAACCCCACTATATGGATAGTACTAGGTATAATTCACTTGATTTACTCTGTACAGAAAAAAGCAGCATCTCATCAGTCATTAACCAATCTACCTAGCTTATTATTATGTAGAGATATAGGTAAATTTGTGAATGAGGGGAGTGTAGTATTTGTATGCAGGTGAAAAGTGGGCCCCTCAAACTCAATGTTACTGGTGGGCCCTTGGCACCCCAGTTCAACACTGTGCGCAGCCACCTCTTCATTTATTCTTTTCTTGGAGCCAGGGCTGTGGAGTCGGTAAGCCAAACCTGCAACTCCGACTCCGACTCCTCAATTTCCCTTACACCGACTCCGACTCCACGACTCCGACTCCGACTCCCACACATATTGCTTATATTTAAGTGAAAAATTTATTGTAGTACAATGTGATCCTCAGACATTTAATCATTTTTATGATCCAATAATCAAGATATTTATATAGAACAGAATATATATTGGTGTACTACCCGGTTTTCATTCTTTTTGGTACAGATACGATATGGATAGACAGATATGGATAAATGGATAGATAGAGCAGATTTCTAATCTGCTTTTGCTATTGAAAACATTATCTATGAGCTCAAAAACCTTTCAGGTGATGCAGTTTTTTAAAAAGATGATCAGCTTTTGCAGCTGAAAAACGTATCCTCAAAAAACACAGGAAAAACGTATCCTCAAAAAACACAGGAAAAACGCTGTGTGTGAATGTAGCCTTAGATCAGGAATAGAACAGCCATTTATAGGACATTTCATAACTTTCCCAAACTCCTATGAAAAAATATTCAGCACATCCTGCATTGAATTACTGTACCCAATTTATTATATATTTTAGGAGTCGGAGTCGGTCCATTTTATACAGACTCCAACTCCGACCCAGACTCCACCAAAATGAGCACCGACTCCGACTCCACGACTCCGACTCCGACTCCACAGCCCTGCTTGGAGCGGGGAGCAGCTGGATACAGTGGGAGATCTGCACCTACTTATGGCTTCTCTTGATAAATATATTACATCAATAGCAATGATTTTCTCAGTATCATAAACAGTCCTGGCCGTACTAGGACTGGAGTCCTCACGTCATACACTGTATACATTTCCTATACACATTTTATTCCTTGTAATTGACTAATCATCGCTCATCTGTATCACAGACACAAAAATTACCAGGCATTTGTAAACCTGAGAAATTATTTCTCAATCTGTTCTAATCAGTCCTTCAACACAAGTGCGCAAAAATAGTCATTTACCGTCATATCATGCAGATTGCTATTAGTATGGCCACCCGCACCTCTGGTGATGATATATGTACGTTAGCATACTAATAGTGATGAGATGTTATCCGACCATGCTCGTGTGTTAACCGAGTGACTTCGGCGTGCTCAAATAATATGTTCCAGTCCCTGCTGCTGCATGTCTGGCGGCTGTTTAGACAGTCACAACACATGCATTGCCGGAAATCCCTGCATGTGTTGTGGCTGTCTAACAGCAGCGAGACATGCAGCCGCAGGGACTGGAACATATTATTGGAGCAAGCAGTAGATACTCGGTTAGCACGCGAGTGTGCTCAGATAGCACCTTATCTGAGCACGTTTGCTCATCACTAGAAACTAATTTTATTACTTGATTGTTACATTATAGGTGATTCCTCAAACTCAGCTCTGGACTCTCCCTACCACAGTTGAGCCACTTTCTCCTGAACCCCAATTACAAAGCTGTGAGAGAAGTAGTACAAAAAAGTGAGTACCGTATTTTGTCACTGACCTCCTGGAAAATGTCTTATTCTGGGATTCATTCGGTATGTTGGTTGAACACTCGTTTGTCAGATGGCTACTCTTCCTGACCACTCTGTACACAAGCACACTTGGCTAGACACAACCTTTGCTACACATATCTGCGCTACAGTGCCAGTGACCCTGTCACAATGTACGATGATTACGGAAAGTATTCAGACCCCTTTAAATTTTTCACTCTGTTTCATTGCAGCCATTTGGTAAATTCAAAAAAGTTCATTTTTTTCTTATTAATGTACACTCTGCACCCCAACTTGACTGAAAATAAAAGAAATGTAGAAATTTTTGCAAATTTATTTAAAAAAGAAAAACCGAAATATCACATGGCCATAAGTATTCAGACCCTTTGCTCAGACACACATATTTAAGTCACAGGCTACCCATTTCCTTGTGATCCTCCTTGAGATGGTTCTACTCCAAAATTGGAGCTAGGATTAATGTTATTTTCATCTTGCAATATTGTATGGTAAGTCAGACGACAACTGTTAACATGGAACCATTCAATAAATGATGACAGTAGTTTGTATATAAGGCCTCTTTCACACTTCAGTTTTTTGTGTCAGTTAAAATCCGCCAAAAAGGCGGAAAAGCGGATCCGTTGCTAACTGATGTGAACGGATGCAACAGGATCCGTTTTTTGACGGATCCGCAAAATGAGGAATTTTAAAGGAACCGTTGGCGAGAGAGAGAATTTTTTGGGTCCGCCAGAAAGGATTTCAGGGTTAATTTTCTCCCTGACTTCCTTTCTCCGGGCATGCGCAATGGAAAATGCGGATCCAACAACCAAAAAAACGTTGCAGGGTCCGTCCAGGCATGCCGGCGGACGCAAAAAATGTGGCGGATCCTCACAAAAACGGATCCAACGGATGGCCATCCGTCAAGATCCGCCAGTAATGCAACTCAATGGGGAAAAAAACGGATCCTCAAAAAAAAATGGCGGATCCGTTTTTTTCAAAACCTGGCGGATTTTGACTGATGGTCAAAAACGGAAGTGTGAAAGAGGCCTAAGGACGATCAAGTTTTCCCAATGATAATCTTGGTACGCCATCATTTATTTTCTGCCTCATCACTTGGTGATTAATATCACAATATAGCTAAATGGTTTACTTTACGATAATTGCTATGTTTATTATTACTGACACTATAGAAAGTCAATAAATGCTTATTTTCTTTCATTCCCATCATGATTATTATAAGGGGGTTCCTAAAAAATGAATGTTAGTAGAATTCATTCCCCCTTCATTTATATTGTTGTTTGCAGAACCTGCTGTCCACATAATAGATGTGATCAATGTCATTTGATCCCCTGATGATCGTTGCCCAATGTATAAGCTCCTTAAGCCCTTAGACAGCGCAGTATTCCTTCCTGTATGGAGTATAATGTACACTATAGCTCAGTAGGGTGTCCAGGTGCAGCCTTCACTGTGCCATTGACGACATCATCTGTCACTTTGCACCTACATACCATTTTTTGTGACCTCACTTCATACTTTGCACTGTCCGTTTCTTTACTATGGCTTACTATGTGAATTGTTATAGTGTTTGCCTAGTATTTCCCAAAAGACAAAAACCAACAATGATGCAATATCTTTTTAAAATGTCTTACACGATCTCGAGCTTGGCACATAAACCTGTTTTCGAATTCAGTGAGATTTATTCCAGGATTATCTTTTGATTATGCACTTTAATTTTTATGCTTTTTTTTATTATTTATTTACTTTCTGTAGACCTCCTAGTCCCAAACTGAACGCGATGACCCTACCAAAGGACACAATGAAATCTCCAAATATTGATCAGCCCGAAAGAAAAGGCTCACAACATTCTCTAAACCTTGTTACCTTCCCACCCAAGAACTCGCCCATAGCAGCGTATGCACGCATCAGGCAAGTGAAGGGGAGAAACCGAACCCCTAGTTCAGACCGTAAGTGACAAAATGCAAGTCCACCAATGGTCCATGTGATCATGACCAAGCTAAAGTAACCGGACTCTGATGTGTGTGGCTGCTGATCTGATGATAACCTTGTGATATTGTTCTAAGTCGCCACATCGCGGCCTTTAAAGAGACTGCAGTGCCTTAAAGGACGCTCACTCTAGTTAAACTTGTCGTGCAGGTATGGGCCATACCTAGCCTGCTTTTAAGCACTTCGTGCCCCAGATATCTTGTCAATAATCGATGCCTATCTGACACTTTACTCTGTACGACCAGCTTTATATAATAAAGATATATCCATTTGCTCTGTTCTGTGTAGTTTATTTGCTCGATTTCTTCACTTATACAAGTGTATTTTTTGTGTTAAATGGGTTCTGCCATTTTCTTCCTAAAAGCTTACATGGGTTGTCCAGAAATACGGTAATATTTATTTCTTCATAAGCTGGCAGATGTAGAAACTAACTAATGTAGCACTACTCACCAGTTGCAGTGGTGAAATATTGACTATTGTGCAAGTGACCGCTGCAGCCAATCACTAAGATTACCAGCTTGTGCTGTCTACATCGGACTGGATGGATGGAGAGATGGAGAGGTGTCTCTGGATCTGCAGAAGGTGAATATTTTCATTATCTTCAAACCTATGGATAGATAAAAAATATTCTGATAACCCCATTTAAATATACGGACACTTCTGGGCACTTTTTTTTTCTAAATTCATATGTTTTTGGTCTAAAATAATTTTGCCATAGGGTTTTATTAAAAATGTTAATGTGTTTTTTTGCCACCACTATGTATCAAAAGGATTCTCCGTGATAACCGTTAGTAAGTTTGTCTGATAGCTCCAGCCTTATTTCTCCTCTCTTGAGTGATCTTTAAGGCTGATTTACGACTAATTTAAAAGTTTAATTTCATTTGTTTTACCAACTGCTGTGACTTTGTAGAACGTTTTTAGTAGGTGAAACACAGTTATTTAATAATGTATCACCTGTAATAACTACACGGCCAATGGGCATATTAAAGACAGTCAGGGACTGATTGACAGTCAGGGACTAGGCACGTGACCGCGGCGGGGGAAAGGACTCGCTTAGGGCGTTAGGGGAGTTTAGGGACAGGCTCAGGTTGGAGCTCAGGAGGTGCCCCCCGTCCCTCGTTCCCTATGGTTAGGGCCTTCCTCACCCCATTCCATCCCGTTATAGGTATAAGTTGTGTCGTCCGTTGGACTTAACCTTTTCGGTCATGACAATTACACAATGATAACCACACCTGTATAAAAATATACAAATTTTATTGAGACAAAAATACAAGCACTAATATAAAAACAATTAAAACCAAGATTACACCAAAACTAACATATACATAACAAAAACAATAATATGGAACCCACAAAAATATACAGCAAGAGTTATGTGTATACATATGTATACAGGTGTGCTTATCGTGTATAATGCTCTTTTCTTTTGGCTCTGCATAGTTTACAGATCACACCAGAACACTGACTGTCTTCACTCCTAATAATCTTTCCCATTCCCAGCCTACTAGTGGAGAGGATTGTGAGTGTCTGGTACAATCTGCAGATTCCTACAGTACATGCACCTCCCCGAGGAATGACAACGATCTTGGGAAGGAGAAACCGGTCACTGAAACGAGAGTTGGTCACTGATAGGAGACAAGTGGTGGGTGGTGAATAGGGAAGAGAGGCAGAAGAGCTGCGCCCACCTGCTGCTCCTCCAGCTACGGTAATTTGCATAACAATTCAACAATAAATGTTCTCTAAAACGGAAACCCAGATTTCTAAAATAAAAGCAAGGATGTAATCAGTATTACAGAGCCTTCACATAGATGGCAATAGTATGGGGTATAAAGACCTGATGACAAGCTCCCTTTAATAAAAGAAAGTGTGGTCACAAGAACAAACCTTAACTACTTAGTCAGATGATGATAATATGATTCTTTATTGCTGCAGATCTCTGACAGTAACCGATTAGCTAAAACTCACTACTGAGTCAAATCCTTTCGGCCACTCCCCGCTCATTGCTGCTCGATTCTACTAGATTCTGGCATGGAAAGCCCTGACTGGGCAAATTTGCCTGCACTTGTTTGATTTTCTATTTGTAAAGCTGGTTTGGGGCAATTGAGTAATCAGACGCTTGATATGTCCCAGCATTACTGAAACTGAGACTGCACTATCTGTGTGTTCCCACAGCGCATTATCAGGGAATATATTAGTTACAAGGCCATAATCAATAAGTCTTGTAAAAGTTTCTCATGTATGCCAAGGATGACTATCTCAAAGTAATGTAATATGCAGAAAAGTGAAAAATACTTTTCACCGTTAGCTAACATTTCATTTAGTTTTCTCTTAGTTGTGAGAAAAATAAAACTGGTTAAGGCTAGTTTCACATACAGATTTTCCAGATATATACTATAATGCTGCCATTTGAGGGCATTGAACAGATGGGGGCGAAACGTGTTCTATCAGCCTCTGTCTGCATACCACCTGCGTAACATATGTTGTACCAATCCTCTGGAATGCTCTACCCCAAGAAACTAGGACTATCCACAACTTGCACAGTTTTAGGCGCTCCCTCAAAACACATTTGTTCAGAGCGGCCTATCACGTTCCCTAATCAGTCATTTTATGTATGTGTGTGTGTGTGTGTGTGTGTGTAGCCCATTCATAATCTTAGAATAACCCTTCATCAAACTCCACAGCGCCCAACAGCTCCACAAATACTGCCTAATGACCAGCTCATGCAGCCTGTATCTATCCCCCAACCCCTCAAGATGGCTGGACCATGATTGTAAATAAGCCCCTGTACTTTGTGTCTCCCTCCCACCTCATTGTAGATTGTAAGCTCTCACGAGCAGGGTTGTCCTATTTTGTATTAATCATTGCATTATCTTGAACATTGTTACTTATGACTTGTGTATGTTAAACTGTAAAGCGCTGCGGAATATGTTGGCGCTATATAAATAAAGATTATTATTTAACTGTATGGTGGCTTTCACATTGCGATTTGCCACCCATTCAGCGGCCTTGTCAGGGTTACGTCCGAACCCCCCACAAAATGGGATTCGAACATATGACGTGCATCATTTTCGGGCGTGTACACCTATTGGAGATGGACACTCAGACACAGTCTACTACGTCTGAGTGTCCGCCTCCAGTAGGGCATACACTCCTGAAAATTAAGAATAAATATCAATTGCAAACTCCTTTAGAAGTCAAACAAGATTGCTTTTATTAAAGTTCAAAACATAGGAGCAACCTTTGAATGTCAACGCGTTTCAGCCCAATAGGCCTTTTTCACGACAGCTGCTAAAAAATGAAACAAAGATGAAACATAACATAAGTATATACAGTAGTGTAACATGTATCGGTAGTACACATACATGTGGGTGATTTATATACATATATACAATGCAACAAGATAGTACCACGGCAAGTGTCTTAATGTCACTTGCTTGATTATATACATATCTCAGAGTATCAAATCAGCGACCAAAATGTACTGTCAAAAGCTTGAGAGCAAGAGAGATTTGCAGTTGAGAAGAGTAAGTGTTTTAGCATAGAGTACCTGTAAAAGGTACCAATGCTTGAGAGAAACTATTATTCACATATGATGCGTTCATTTCCCCAGACTTAACAAATCGCACCTCCAGGGAAGAGAAATCCCTTTCTAGAAAAGAATACCTACTGAGTGGTATGACATACCTATTTTTATGACTCTGTGCTTCCTGTATGATTCTATGCTTATTCTATGTTTCTTATGATTCTGTGCTTCTTCTATCCTTCTTTTACAATGTCGCAGGTACTCTATGCTAAACACTTACTCTTCTCAACTAGGCGCATACTACCCAAGCATATGCTCCCGACACTGGGCACAAATGTAATGTGTACGTAGCGTTATCTAGCTGGTTTAGTCAATGCGTAAAGGTACTGTCACACTTAGCGATGTACCAGCGATCCCGACCAGCGATATGACACGGTCAGGATCGCTGGTGCATCGCTAAGTGGTCGCTAGTGAGCTGCCACACAGGCAGATCTCACCAGTGACATTGCAGGGGTCGGGGGTCGCTACTTACCTGTCAGTCTAGGCGATCCTGACGTCCTCCCGCCCGCGTCGACAAGTCACTCGTCGTCACAGCAGGAAGCCCCAGAAGGAAGCTGACGATGAGAAACAGTCCAGGACGTTCTCGCGCGATCAGCGATGAGCAGCAGGGAGCCGGTCGGAGGTAAGTATCACACATAGCGATATCGCTAGCAATATCGATATAACGTCACAAAAACCAGTATATTGCTAGCGATATCGCTTAGTGTGACAGGCCCTTTAGACTATGTTTCCCTGCTAGTGTAAGGAGGACTCACATATAGGTTCTCTGTCTTGGGGGATGGAGGGTCAGTGCTATATAAGTCTTGACACATGTTTAGTTCCAATAAACTTTGTTATACTCTATTTTACATGACAAGTGGAGGCGAGATCATGGCAATCAAATTCAGTTACCATTGGACAGATTATAATATACGGTGGAGATTAAGAAAAACAGTCTTGATTGTACATAGCATCCAATCATAATATAAATTATTTTTTTCAAGGGCATAATAATAATCTTTATTTTTATATAGCGCTAACATATTCCGCAGCGCTTTACAGTTTGCACACATTATCATCATTATGAGAAATGAAAGCTCTACTATGGTTGGTAATCACATGGTTCTGAAAATGATTTCAAGAGCAATATTCCTTTTTAAATAAAAATATCATCAAAAAGTGAATTTATTTCACTTCTTCACTAGTCATTACAGAGGGATCTATTTCAAGTGTTTATTTCTGTTAATGTTGATGATTATGGCTTACAGCCAATGAAAACCCAAAAGTCATTATCTCAGTAAATTAGAATACTTTATAACGCTTGCTTGAAAAAATGATTTTAAAATCCGAAATGTTGCTCCACTGAACTGTATGTTCAGTAAATGCACTCAATACTTGGTCGGGGCTCCTTTTGCATCAATTACTGCATCATTGCGGCGTGGTATGGAGGCGATCAGTCTGTGGCACTGCTGAGATGTTATGGAAGCCCAGGTTGCTTTGATAGCAGCCTTCAGCTCATCTGCATTGTTGGGTCTGGTGTCTCTCATCTTCCTCTTGACAATACCCATACCCAGATTCTCTATGGGGTTAAGGTCAGTCGAGTTTGTTGGCCAATCAGGTACAGTGATACAGTTGATTTTTAACCAGGAATTGGTATTTTTGGCAGGTTGGACAGGTGCCAAGTCCTGCTGCAGCATGAAATTTCCATCTCCAAAAAGCTTGTCAGCAGTGGGAAGCATGAATTGCTCTAAAATTTCATGGTAGATGGCTGCGCTGACTTTTGTCTTGATAAAACACAATGGATCTACACCAGGTGTAGATCTGCTGAGGTGTTATGGAAGCCCAGGTTGCTTTGATAGCAGCCTTCATCTCATCTGCATTGTTGGATCTGGTGTCTCTCATCTTCCTCTAGACCAGTGTTTCTCAACTCCAGTCCTCAAGACCCACCAACAGGTCATGTTTTCAGGATTTCCTTAGTATTGCACAGGTGATGGAATTAATGCTTGAGCAGGTATTGAAATCACCTGTGCAATGCTAAGGATATCCTGAAAACTTGACCTGTTGGTGGGTCTTGAGGACTGGAGTTGAAGAAGGAATTGGAGAAGCAGGGGTAGAGAGGATTCATGCCCACAACATCCAAGTGGCGATATCCGTTTGATGAAGATCTGGCCTCCTAGGCTAAGGCCTCCAAGGTGGATGAGGCCGTAGCCTCCACTTCCCGCCGATCTTCCCTGCCAGTGGTAGATTTGGGAATGCTTTCCGACCCCCTAGATCGCAAAGCAGATGCGCTCCTCAAGAGATCCTGAGAGACTTATACAGGGGCCTTCAAGCCAGCAATATCGGCCACGTGTACTGGGAGATCCATGCTAGTATTGTTAGACCAGTTAGAGGTGAATATAAAGAATGAGACGTCCAGAGACAAACTGCGTTCCTCCATCCCTCTAATCAGAGGTGCAGCAGCCTTCCTATCAGACGCCTCGGCCAACTCTCTCCGCCTGGCGGCCAGAACAGTAGGACTAACCAATGCAGCCCACCGGGCCTTGTGGTTAAAAGGATGGAAAGGCGACGCACAGACCAAGTCCAAACTCTGATCTATACACTGTCAGGGTGAGTACCTGTTTCGTGCAGTACTAGATATTAAGTCCTGACCAAAGCAGGGGAAAGAAAGAAGGGGTTCCCTAATCCATATGTTACCTTCTACAGGAGAGCTTTCAGGAAGTCTTCATTTGGCAGAAAGAAGAATTATAGAACCCAGGACCATTGGGCAATAAGGATTTCAAACAGAAGGGAAACCTGTTTGGCAAACGTCCCTTCAAATCCGAAGACAAATCCCGATAGCTCCGACCTACCGGTGGGTGGCAGGTTACTGCATTTCTGCCATCAATGGAGGGCGATAACAGCTAACTCCTGGGCCATTAACATCGTGACATCTGGCTTAAGATTAGAGTTTCTTCTCTGAAGTCCCAGGCCCAGCAGGAGGCGTTAGAGTTGGGAATTAGAGGCCTATTGTCCAAACACGTTCTTGTAGAGGTTCCGGAAGATCAATGGGGGAAAGGCTTTTACTCCCCCTTGTTTCGGGTCTCTATGCCAGATGGCTCGTTTAGAACCATAATTAATTTAAAGAAGCTAAATACCTTTTTGAGACCTCGAACCTTCAAAATGGAGTCTATACGATCAGCCATAAAACTTTTATTTCCCAGGTGCTACATGGCAGTCCTGGATCTGAAGGATGCTTATTACCATCTCCCAATACATATGTCGCATCAACGGTTCCTCCGAGTGGCAGTCATGTTAGAAGGCCAAATATGTCATCTTCAGTTTACGGCGATGCCCTGCGGGTTGTCCATGGCGCCCCGTGTCTTTGCCAAATTGATGCTAGAGGTGATCTCACACTTACGATTAAAGGACACCTTAATAGTCCCATACCTGGACGATCTGCTGGTAGTGGGAAATTCTACCTTCCAATGTAAACAGAGGCTTGATGATATAATCTCATCTTTACAGGCTCTAGGTTGGCTGATCAACTGCAAAAAATCCAGGCTACACCCGGTAACGGTAACCTGCCAGACGTTCCTATGCCTTCATCTGAACTCAGTAAGTCAGAGATGCCTCCTACCAGAAGTAAAAAAGGTAGCTATAATTAATAAAGTGCGTACTGCAATCAGCAGCCCTAGGATGTCCTTGAGAGAGGGTATGTCCTTACTTGGCTCCCTAACGTCACGTATCCCTGCAGTTCAGTGGGCCGAGTTCCATTCTAGAAGGTTGCAGTGGGCCATCTTGCAAGAAGAGGAAAGACTGCAGGGACAGTTGGAGGCCATAATTTCCCTACCGTCAGAGGTAATCGGCTCCCTGGCGTGGTGGCTAGATCCAAACAACCTCTTGGGAGGAGTCCCATGGGTGGTTGATCCCTCAAATATAGTTACTACGGACTCTAGCCCCTTTGAGTGGGGTGCACATCTAGATGAGAACATAGTTTAGGGACAGTGGTCCAAGGCCAAAGCCGAGGATTCGTCAAATGTGAGGGAGTTAAAGGCTATATATCACGCCATATATAAAAAACAAATCTGAACTGAGAAAATGAGTTAATGTGTATGCACAATGTAAGTGCATATTAACACATGACCATATGTAATTATCTCCCACAGCTGCAAGGAACCCATACAAGGATTCAGTCGGACAACACTACCTCAGTGGTGTACCTAAACCGCCAAGGAGGCACACAATCAGACCTCTCATGTCTATCGTGGAAAAATCCTAAATCTGGCCGAAAAACATCTCCTGTCCCTATCAGCTCTGCACGTCAGAGGGGTGGACAACTCCAGAGCAGACTTTCTCAGCTGCCATACCCTGCATCAAGGGGAATGGGTGCTCAGCCACCGTATCTTCAAGATGATAACGGTCATGTGGGGCATGCCTGAGATAGACCTGTTCGCTACAAGGGACAACAGGCAGGTCGAAAGGTTTGCTTCACTGTACAGAACAATCTGGATATACTCGACGCCCTTCAAACCCCATGGACATTTCACCAGGCCTATGCCTTCCCTCCGATGATACTGTTACCGATTGTCATCAGAAAGATAAGGGAGGAAGGAGCGAGAGTCATCTTAATAGCCCGGTTTTGGCCCAACAGGCCATGGATTTCATGGCTGAGGGCCATGTCAGTCTCCGACACATGGATCCTCCCTTGGGATCAGGACCTACTCTCGCAAGGACCCTTTTACCACCCTCAGGTCAAGGGCCTACGCCTCATGGCATGGAATTTGAGAGGCAGCTACTGAAACTAAGAGGATTCTCAGATAATCTAATTGATGCCACAACCAAGATCTACACCAGGGTGTGGAAAAAAATTCTAACTTTCCATTCAGCGGGCCTTTCCAGCGAGGTGCCTATCCCTGCTATTTTAGAGTTCCTGCAGAAAGGGTGTGAGTTAGGGATTCAGTTAACACTCTAAAAGTCCAAGTTTCTGCTGAGGGGGCCTTGTATAGTTATGACGTTGCGGGCAAAGATGGGTAGCTTGATTTATCTCAGCTTGCCAGCAATCCGACCCAGTTCATATTCCTCAGATACCACCTTGGGACCTTAGCTTAGTCCTAGATGCTTTCACACAGGCCCCATTAGAGCCCGTACACTCAGTCTCAATAAAGTGTTTCATTAATGACAGCCTTATTGGTAGCCTTGGTATCAGCAAGGAGAGTGAGTGATCTCCAGGCCTTGTCAGTAGATCCCCCCTTCCTGTCAATATTTCAGAACAGAATAGTGTTTAAGACGGACCCATCCTATCTCCCTAAAAAAGCTACTAAATTCCATAGATCCCAAGAAATCTACCTTCCCTCCTTTTATGATAGTCCGGCAACACCAGAGGAGGAAAGGTATCACACCTTAGACATAAAGAGAGCCGTCTTAGCATATTTAGATAGGACTAGACCCTGGAGGCAGAGCAGGGTAACAAGAAGCGGTCTAGAGTCACGAGAGGCACACTGTCTCGATGTATCATAGATGCGATTACACTGGCATATTCGGCAAAAGGAGAAGACCCACCACAGGGTGTGAGGGCATATTCCGCACAAGCTTTGTATTTTCCTCCTGGGCTGAAAGAGCGGATGTCCCAATTGATTTAATATGTAAGGCCGCAACCTGGTCTTCACCTTCTACCTTTTATAGTCACTACAGGCTAGATTTATGTTCCTCTGCCGACTTAAGGCCCCGTCACACTAAGCGAGATCGCTAGCTAGATCGCTGCTGAGTCACAAGTTTTGAGACGCAACAGCGATCCCACCAGCGATATCGCTGTGTGTGACACGTATCAGCGACCGGCCCCCCTGCCGGGTATCGCTGATCGTGCTCGAAAGCTCTGGACATTTTTTTGATCGCTGAGGTCCCGCTGCGTAGCATGTATCGTCATGTTTGACATCTACCCAATGACCTCGTTAGCGACTCAGAAGCGAGACAAAGGCGTGGATTTGCGTTCCCTTTTTCACGCCCCCCTCTGCTTCGATTGGTGGTCGCGACCGCGTCCTGATTGGTGGCCTTGCATTTAAAAGAAGGTAACATAATAGCGCTTCAGTCCTTTGTTCCTGACCGGGTGCGTCCTAGTTTGCAGATCCTAGTAGCATTCACCGGCTGTGACTCCACATTGTCTCATCTAGTATTTCATCTATATTCAACGGTACACCTATCCTCTGTGTTCACGGTAGGTATAGTTTGGGGTCTCAAATGTGTTGCCACTTTACTTCATTTATAGTATTCTTAAAATTCGGTGCTATCATTGCTCTAGAGGGAGGGAGAGAGTTGGTTGAGGGCTTGACTTCTATCTGTGTACATAGGCTCTTGAATGGGCTGCCATTTTAGGGTGTATTGAGTGCACACACCCACCAAACAGTATTCCATTTCAATTTTTTTTTTTTTGTTTATTATTACTTTTTACAGTGTTCTATGTATGCTCACTGTATGCTATTCTTCATTTCTTTTTTTTACAGATGTCTTAGGCTGAGTTCACACGTGGCGTTTTTTTCGTGTTTCCGCGGCGGTTTTAACCGCGCGATTTTGCCGCGAAAACGCGAAAAATAAGCATCCCATGCATTCCTATGGGATTCCGCAATGCTGTGCTAATGCTGCGGTTTTTACCGCGGCGGAATCGCTTCGCGGTAAAAACCGCAGCATGCTCATTAATTTGCGGAATCGCGGCGATCCCGCACCCATAGGAATGCACTGTTCTGCTTACTTCCCGCATGTGGCTGTGCACACCATGCGGAAAGTAAGCAGAACAATTGCGGATGGTACCCACGGCCCGGAGGAGAGGAGACTGTCCTCCGGGCTCTGGGTACCATATCCCTGTAAAAAATAGAATTTAAAAATAAAAAATATTGTTATTCTCACCCTCCGACGTCCTGCGCTGCCTTCCCGCCTCTCTCCACGCTCTCGTTCCCAGTAATCCTTTGCGAAAATGCCCGCGATGGCGTCCGTTCTCGCGGGATCGCGAAGTCTCGCGGTCATTCGCGCGACGTCATTGCGAATGACCGCGAGACATCGCGATCCCGCGAGAACGGACGTCATCGCGGGCATTTTCGCAAAGGATTACTGGGAACGCCTGCGCGGGACGTCGGAAGGTAAGAATAACACCATTTTTTATTTTTTTTTACATTCTATCTTTTACTACTGATGCCGCATAGGCGGCCTCAGTAGTAAAAAGTTGGTCACACTTGTCAAACACTGTGTTTGATGAGTGTGACCAACCTGTCAATCAGTTCTCCCAGCGATGCTACAGATCGCTTGGAAAACGCTAGCATTTTGCAAGCTAATTACGCTTGCAAAATGCTAGTTTTTCCGCGGGAAAATCGCGGGAATTTAAAATGCGATTTTCCTGCGGACTGGAATTCCGGAATTCTCGCGGTAATTTCCGCGAGAGTTCCGGTACGTGTGCACTTAGCCTTACAATAGTGAGGAATTTGTACGTGAGCTGATTGAGCTGTATGGGTCTCTGCCCTGCCTTTGGCAGATTAAATCGGCCGACTGCAGCAATAGAATCAAAAAAAGGGAGGCATATGAGAAAATGATTGCCCTCTTTAAGCGGCATAACCCCACCGAGAAGGTGGATGAAAACCTTGTTCGGAAGAAGATCCAGGGTCTACGCACCGTGTACAAGAAGGAGCTCAGCAAGGTGGAGAAGTCAAGGAAGTCTGGTGCCGGCACAGATGAGGTTTACGTGCCCTCGTTGTGGTACTATGAATTGCTTGGCTTCACCCGTGACCAGGAGCTTCCTCGGAAAACAGTTTCTTCGATGCGGCCAAACATAGAACAAGACCCTGAGATCCTGAATGATCCAGACTCCCCAGTTGGAGATGTAAGTACCTTCTTTGTTCCCCTGGAAATAGCATTTTTACTTTGTATTTACATGCCATGGTTGAATTCAAAATAGTAACTATGGTTTTACCCACTTAATTCTGCAGTTTCCTAAAGTTATCTCTTTCAGTTCAGATAAGTATACTCCTTTACTATTTTCACCGCACTCAGTTCTCATAACGTAGAATCACATTTCATATCCTGTACAGCTCTTGCCTCCCTTTACATTTCTGTCTAGTGCACATTTACCCATGCTCGTCTTTTTTTTGGGTGTGGCACTGAATGTTATTAAATATTTTTCGCGTTTTGCTAAACTTTTTTTTTTTTTGTTCCCACAGCACCGGCAGCAAGATCAGGCGACACAAGGAAGTGATAATATCACAGATAGTGAATGGAGTATGGAGGAGGCTTGTGAGGAGTCAAGTCAAGACCCTGCTCCCTCAACTTTATCTCGGCGGCAACCAAATTCCCGTAAACGAAAGGGTACCTTGGCGTCATCACCAGATCTTGTGTGTTTGGCAAATCAAATTTTACTTCATCAGGCCAACACCATCATGGACAGCTTTGCCAACTTTGCAGAGGTAAGACTTGGTAAGCTGGATGCAAGACAAAGGAGCCACGCCAAAAGGGTCATTTTTGAAACTTTAAGTCAAGCGGCGGACGGTAAACTGGATGAAACGTCGACCGTAAATAGTGGGATCGACCGTGACCCTTGTTGTCCGCAATCATGGACCCAAATGCCTGAGCCACTACGGAGCACACCAGTGCGGAGGATTTGGCCACCACAACAGCAGCCCTTCCCCGCCCCCCCAGTACCCTGTGTTTTCTTATTTCCTTTCCCAACTCTCTTCTCCGCCCAGGCGAGGATTTTCTAATGCAGACAACCAGTATGAAGATTTGTAGTTATTTTTTTTTACGTTTATAATTTTTATTTTTCATTTTTTTAAGTATTTGTCAATAAAATATTTAATTATACTATGTTTTTGTTAGATTGCTTGTTGGATTTCAATAAAATATTGTTGATTTTTGCTTAAAAGTTGCTGTCTTCTTTCCTTAATTCTGCATATTGTTATTATCATGCCAACAAGTCAGGGTAATGAGATGGGGGGCATCTATACCGATGCATAGCTATGCTTGTGAGCGATGATGTTTATTTATTAAAAAGAGAATACACAACTACAGGGGAAATAACATAAAAGTTTTTTTTATTAGCTACAATATTATCAACAATGACAAAAAAACAAAAACAAAAATAGGGTCTGCTCCCCGCTGTTGGGCCTCCACAGCCCTTAACAACAATTGTGAATGTTGCTCCACAGCTTGGGTCACTCTCCTGAATGACCCTAGGAGCTCTTCAATACTTGGGATTCCTAGAGGGGGAAATGGTCAAACTTAAATTCTGTACATGCAACAAATTCAAAGGGACTTGTTTGTTAGTAATCACTTACGGTTTCCAGGTCCCTCCTGTTCTTCAGAGGATGATGGGCTGATGTTCCACCCGGATCCTCGTGCATCATCCTGGTCATGTTGGGGCTCCGGCGACTCCTGCTGGGCCGTTGGGTCTTCACGAGACTCATTGTTTGTCGGGTCTGCAGGTGCATGATTAAATAAACCTTATTACCAACCATGGTAAATACATAATATAAACATGGGGCTGTGCAGGTACTATGTGTGCCTGTGCTGTCCTTTGCAGGTACTATGCGGGTCTGTGCTGGCCTTTGCAGTGACTATACGGGGCTGTGCAGGTATTATGCGTGTCTGTGCTGTCCTTTGCAGGGACTTTTCAGGGACTATACGGGACTGTGCAGGTACTATACGGGTCTGTGCTGGCCCTTGCATGGACTATACGGGGCTGTGCAGGTACTATGCGTGTCTGTGCTGGCCTTTGCAGGGACTTTTCAGGGACTATGCGGGTCTGTGCTGGCCTTTGCAGGGACTTTACGGGACTGTGCAGGTACTATGCGGGTCTGTGCTGGCCTTTGCAGGAACTATACGGGCTGTGCAGGTGCTATGCGTGTCTGTGCTGGCCTTTGCAGGGACTATACGGGGCTGTGCAGGTATTATGCGGGTCTGGGCTGGCCTTTGCAAGGACTATACGGGGCTGTGCAGGGACTATACGGGGCTGTGCAGGTATTATGCGTGTCTGTGCTGTCCTTTGCAGGGACTATACGGGTCTGTGCTGGCCTTTGCAGTGACTTTTCAGAGAATATACGGGGCTGTGCAGATACAATGCGGGTCTGTGCTGGCCCTTGCAGGGACTTTGGGACTTTTCAGGGACTATACGGGGCTGTGCAGGTACTATGCGGGTCTGTGCTGGCCTTTGCAGGGACTATATGGGGCTGTGCAGGTACTATGCGGGTCTGTGCTGGCCTTTGCAGGGACTTTTCAGGGACTATGCGGGTTTGTGCTGGCGTTTGCAGGGACTTTTCAGGGACTATACGGGGCTGTGCAGGTACTATGCGTGTCTGTGCTGGCCTTTGCAGGGACTATACGGGGCTGTGCAGGTATTATGCGGGTCTGTGCTGTCCTTTGCAGGGACTATACGGGTCTGTGCTGGCCTTTGCAGTGACTTTTCAGAGAATATACGGGGCTGTGCAGATACAATGCGGGTCTGTGCTGGCCCTTGCAGGGACTTTGGGACTTTTCAGGGACTATACGGGGCTGTGCAGGTACTATGCGGGTCTGTGCTGGCCTTTGCAGGGACTATATGGGGCTGTGCAGGTACTATGCGGGTCTGTGCTGGCCTTTGCAGGGACTTTTCAGGGACTATGCGGGTCTGTGCTGGCCTTTGCAGGGACTTTACGGGACTGTGCTGGTACTATGCGGGTCTGTGCTGGCCTTTGCAGGAACTATACGGGCTGTGCAGGTGCTATGCGTGTCTGTGCTGGCCTTTGCAGGGACTATACGGGGCTGTGCAGGTATTATGCGGGTCTGGGCTGGCCTTTGCAAGGACTATACGGGGCTGTGCAGGGACTATACGGGGCTGTGCAGGTATTATGCGTGTCTGTGCTGTCCTTTGCAGGGACTATACGGGTCTGTGCTGGCCTTTGCAGTGACTTTTCAGAGAATATACGGGGCTGTGCAGATACAATGCGGGTCTGTGCTGGCCCTTGCAGGGACTTTGGGACTTTTCAGGGACTATACGGGGCTGTGCAGGTACTATGCGGGTCTGTGCTGGCCTTTGCAGGGACTATATGGGGCTGTGCAGGTACTATGCGGGTCTGTGCTGGCCTTTGCAGGGACTTTTCAGGGACTATGCGGGTTTGTGCTGGCGTTTGCAGGGACTTTTCAGGGACTATACGGGGCTGTGCAGGTACTATGCGTGTCTGTGCTGGCCTTTGCAGGGACTATACGGGGCTGTGCAGGTATTATGCGGGTCTGTGCTGTCCTTTGCAGGGACTATACGGGTCTGTGCTGGCCTTTGCAGTGACTTTTCAGAGAATATACGGGGCTGTGCAGATACAATGCGGGTCTGTGCTGGCCCTTGCAGGGACTTTGGGACTTTTCAGGGACTATACGGGGCTGTGCAGGTACTATGCGGGTCTGTGCTGGCCTTTGCAGGGACTATATGGGGCTGTGCAGGTACTATGCGGGTCTGTGCTGGCCTTTGCAGGGACTTTTCAGGGACTATGCGGGTCTGTGCTGGCCTTTGCAGGGACTTTACGGGACTGTGCAGGTACTATGCGGGTCTGTGCTGGCCTTTGCAGGAACTATACGGGCTGTGCAGGTGCTATGCGTGTCTGTGCTGGCCTTTGCAGGGACTATACGGGGCTGTGCAGGTATTATGCGGGTCTGGGCTGGCCTTTGCAAGGACTATACGGGGCTGTGCAGTACTATGCGTGTCTGTGCTGGCCTTTGCAGTGACTTTTCAGGGACTATACGGGGCTGTGCAGGTACAATGCGGGTCTGTGCTGGCCCTTGCAGGGACTATACGGGTCTGTGCTGGCCTTTGCAGTGACTTTTCATGGACTATACGGGGCTGTGCAGGTACTATGCGGGTCTGTGCTACCTTTTGTAGGGAATTTTCAGGGACTATGCGGGTCTGTGCTGGCCTTTGCAGGGACTATACGGGGCTGTGCAGGTATTATGCGGGTCTGTGCTGGCCTTTGCAGGGACTATACGGGGCTGTGCAGGGACTATACGGGGCTGTGCAGGTATTATGCGTGTCTGTGCTGTCCTTTGCAGGGACTATACGGGTCTGTGCTGGCCTTTGCAGTGACTTTTCAGAGAATATACGGGGCTGTGCAGATACAATGCGGGTCTGTGCTGGCCCTTGCAGGGACTTTGGGACTTTTCAGGGACTATACGGGGCTGTGCAGGTACTATGCGGGTCTGTGCTGGCCTTTGCAGGGACTATATGGGGCTGTGCAGGTACTATGCGGGTCTGTGCTGGCCTTTGCAGGGACTTTTCAGGGACTATGCGGGTTTGTGCTGGCGTTTGCAGGGACTTTTCAGGGACTATACGGGGCTGTGCAGGTACTATGCGTGTCTGTGCTGGCCTTTGCAGGGACTTTTCAGGGACTATGCGGGTCTGTGCTGGCCTTTGCAGGGACTATACAGGGCTGTGTAGGTATTATGCGGGTCTGTGCTGGCCTTCGCAGGGACTATACGGGGCTGTGCAGGTACTATGCGTGTCTGTGCTGTCCTTTGCAGGGACTATACGGGTCTGTGCTGGCCTTTGCAGTGACTTTTCAGGGACTATACGTTGCTGTGCAGGTACAATACGGGTCTGTGCTGGCCCTTGCAGAGACTTTTCAGGGACTATACAGGGCTGTGCAGGTACTATGCGGGTCTGTGCTGGCCTTTGCAGGGACTTTTCAGGGACTATACGGGACTGTGCAGGTACTATGCGGGTCTGTGCTGGCCTTTTCAGGGACTATACGGCGCTGTGCAGGTACTATGCGTGTCTGTGCTGGCTTTTGCAGGGACTTTTCATTGACTATATGGGGCTGTGCAGGTACAATGCGGGTCTGTGCTGGCCTTTGCAGGGACTATATGGGGCTGTGCAGGTACTATACGGGTCTGTGCTGGCCTTTTCAGGGACTATACGGGGCTGTGCAGGTACTATGCGGGTCTGTGCTGGCCTTTGCAGGGACTATACGGGGCTGTGCAGGTACTATACGGGTCTGTGCTGGCCTTTGCAGGGACTATACGGGGCTGTGCAGGTACTATGCGGGTCTGTGCTGGCCTTTGCAGGGACTATACGGGGCTGTGCAGGTACTATGCGGGTCTGTGCTGGGTTTTGCAGGGACTATACGGGGCTGTGCAGGTACTGTACTATGTGCACTCACCACGATGGGAGACCATCTGGGCCCGGACGCGGGCGATGCGGTTGCTTGATCGGTATCGCAGATCAGCCAGCTTCTTCCGAATCAGCCTATTGGACCGCTGGATATCAAACCGTCTGGCCAGGCCCAGTCTAATGCTCCGGAGCACTGCCTGTTTATGGAGGACTGGGTGCTCATGTTGCTGGGTGCAGGCATAGTCTCGTGCATCTATCTCCCTGATGAGATAGCGCACTTCAGCATCCCCCCAGGGAGTAGAACGCCTCCTAGCCACCATTTTACCGCCTCAGCAAACAAGCTAGGCCGCAGTAAGGTCATAAAACACGCCCACGACGCAACAGCTCCGCCCACGGTCTTATTGACATGCGGCGGTTTAAGAGGACGCTACTGCGTTCTAGAAGGAACCGTTGCAATGCGGTTGGTCGCACCGGAGACGCTACTGCGTCCCAAAACAGTAATTTGTGTAAAATAGGCACATATTAATAGGATAAAGAATATATATGTATGCCTATCAGTATGTGTGTGAGTAAGTATGTGTTTATTTAGGTTACGGTATATGTGTGTGTGTGTGTGTATCTGTGTAGATTGATATGTACCTGAAAATGTATGTTACACAAAGAATGAGAAAAAAAACTTTTTCTAATTAAAACACTTAGTTTATTAAACAAAAAAGTTAAAATTTTTAAACACTTTACAAATAAACGGTGTTGTACTCAGTGCTGATGCTGCCAAGCAACAGCACCAGGACCATTGAAAAAATTGCAGTACTTGTCTCGGCTGGTCTTGGCATCGTGGGTGTATCTGCCGGGTCCCAATGGTCGAAGGCCTGCAATGGGGGTTCATTTGAATGCCATTCACCCAGCTGCACTTCGCCATTAGTTTGGTCCACAGAGTCCACGAACCCAGGTGGACAGTACGCACTGGAATCTCACTGCCGGAGAAAGTTATGGAGCACAGTTTTCTTTTAGAAGGCCTCTCCAGCATCTGGGCCTCATCTCGACGCCGAGATTCCTCAACCAACAGGGCAGCCACCACAACCGAACACTGCGCATTGTTCATGATGGAGCAAACTGGAAAAAAAAAAGGAGAAATATTATAAAAGTTTCAACAAAACCAAAAATGCAAATATAAATACATGCAACATGTGATGCAAAATTGCATACCATTCTATTAGCGGGCGTGGCAGTAAACGTGCTTTGACCAACTAAAATAGCTGACCATACAAAAGCATATGTACACAGATAGAAGCCAAGCCCTCCCTCCAGAGCAATAATAGCTGATAATTGTTAGGTGTCCTATAAATTAAGCAAATGGAAACGTATTTGAGACCCCAAAGATACCTACCGTGAACACAGAGTTTAGGCGTCTGATCAATCAATGTGGAGTCACAGCCGGTGAAAGCTGCTAGGACAGCTGGTGAACGCTACTAGGACAGCCGGTGAACGCTACTAGGTTCAGCAAGCCAAGGACACACGCGGCCAGCAACAAAGAACTGAAGCGCTACTATGTCACCTTATTTTAAAGGCAACGCCGCCAATCAGGACGTGGTAGCGACCACCAATCGGAGCTGAGAGGGCGTGAAAAAGGGAACGCAATCCACACCTGTGTAAATACAGTGTCACACAGTACATCCCTCATCGAGGTGTGAATCTTCAGAGAAGCTGCAATGTGATAGGGTCCCAACGACCCCCGACATCGTTACAAAGGTTGCTACGGCACGCCGTATCGTTGCTGCGTCGTTGGGTAGATCGGACTGTATGACATCTCACCAGCGACCACATAGCGATGCAGCATCGATCCCTACCAAGTCGTATCGTTGTCGGGATCGTTGTAGCGTCGCTATGTGTGACGGTGCCTTTAGTCTTTGGTAGATCAGTCCTTCACACGGTGGTCCCTCCCAGGTGATTGTCTCTGGAAATCTCTTGGTGGGTGCTGTCCTAGCGAAGAGAAAAAAACGGATTACTTACCAGTAATACTCTTTTATAGAGTCCACAACAGCACACACTTCCCTCCCTTAGTTATAGTTACACGTGGTTCACTCCGGTGGTGAGGAATTAATTGTATTTAGATACGTGACTGTATATTGCGAAAGAGTGTAAATATGTACTTTAAATGGCTTACGGAGCAAATTAACTAAAGCTTGTGTGGTGGTTCCTCTCATTCTCTGTAATCCAACTGAAGGAGTGAGGGCGACTGCCCCTTTTATCTCTGTAGGTTTCCTGTTCCTAGGGGCGGATCCCCTCTCTCGGTGGGTGCTGTCGTGGACTCTATAAAAGAGTATTACCGGTAAGTAATCCGGTTTTTTAAACCAGCAGCAAACCAAGTAATTTCACATACCTGTTAGTGTTCACATGGTAATCATTGTCATTAATGCAAACTATCCTTCATATAAGATTATATACTTTATATACAACCCCACTCCAAAAATAGCTGTGACACTGTGTAAAACGTAAAGAAAACAAGAATGCTAGCCATATTTAATTTACAACAGAACATAGAGCACAAGGTTAAAGTTAGAAATTTTTCATTTAATTTGAAAAAAAAAAAAAAAACTCACTTAAAAAGGGATAGCAATACATCTCATAATGTTGGGACAGGGTTAACCAACAGCTGGAGGAGTAAGTGGTACTAATGAAAAATAGTTGGAAGGTCACATGATTTTGCATGAAAATATGTTAGCGAGGCAGAGACTCTCAGAAGGAAAGATGGTCAGAGGTTCACCAATCTGTGAACAACTATGTCTAAAATTTATGGAACAATTTCAGAAAATGTTCCTCAACGTAAAATTGTAGATATTTTTAATGTCCCACCATCTACAGTATATAATGTCAACAAAAGATCCAGAGATTTTTGCGAATCTATGTGCACAAGGGACAAGGCCGATTGTCAATATTGAATGTTCATAAATGTACAAGCCCTCAGACAGCACAGCATTAATAAAAACAGGCATGATTCAGTCATGCAATTCACTGCATAGTCTCAGGAATACATCCAGGAATCAATGTCTGCGAACACAAAGGCAAGATAAAGATCTATCATGCAAGGAAGAATCGATATATGAACACAATTCACCCCCTACATCCGATCCAGGAGCGGACACTGACGGCTTGGGGCCCCTGTGCAAGAAATGTGTCTGGGCCCCCTCCTTTTATGGCGTCAAAGCTACATGTGTGTATATAATTTATTGATATTATATAGCCACATACATGTATATATTACATAGTCTCCTTTATTATGTATATTGCTGTCCCTTACACAGTGCCCTCTCTTGTTATGTACAGTGCGGTCCTTTACATATTGAATTATATAGAGCCTTGTTTTTTATTACATACCGTCC
Organism: Dendrobates tinctorius; assembly: GCF_039654945.1. Classification (NCBI taxonomy): domain Eukaryota; kingdom Metazoa; phylum Chordata; class Amphibia; order Anura; family Dendrobatidae; genus Dendrobates; species Dendrobates tinctorius. The sequence continues at coordinate 7,260,617 of NW_027361880.1, read as the reverse complement.
TGTCTTGTTAGCTGTATAATGCAATGATGGCTGATTGAGCATGGGAAAGCTTCCTTTCTAATGGAGGAGCTGATGGACTGGTAGTTTGGTCACCAGCTCCTCGATCAGCAGTCATTTTATATCTAAAAAGAGAGGGGACTATTTAATAAAAGAGGGCACTGTAAATCAGTGGCGTATCTAGGGGGGGGGCAGCCGGGACAGTTGCCCCGGGCGCAGCCAGCAGGGGGCGCAGTCGGGCCGCCTAATGCAGCGGCCCGCAGTGTCTCCCCCCCGGCGGCTGCGTTCTGCCGCCCCCCGCCTGAGAGTCGGCGGTTCTCTGTGTCAGCTGTCAAGCTGACAGCCGGCGCAGAGAAGGAGGCCGTGCCGGCTCCCAGGGAGCAATTGTACTGGCGTCTATACAGACGCCTGTACAATTGAAGCTCTGACCGCCGGGCCAGAGCGACGTCAGCAGCGTGATCATGTCATGTGATCACACTGCTGACGTCACTCCCCGGCGCCCAAAGCAAACGCTGGTGGTAAGTGTGCTCCTCTGTGGAGCTGAAGAACCACCGAAGATGGGAGATGAGGGGGAGTTAATGAGTGGAGATGGGGGGGATTTGTAGAGGGGATGGCGGTTAATGTGTGGGGGGATTTAGAGTGGGGATGGGGGTTAATGAGTGGGGATGCCATGGGGTTAATGTGTGGGGGTATTTAGAGTGGGGATGGGGGTTAATGAGTGGGGATGCCATGGGGTTAATGTGTGGGGGTATTTAGAGTGGGGATGGGGGTTAATGAGTGGGGATGCCATGGGGTTAATGTGTGGGGGGATTTGGAGTGGAGATGGGGGTTATTTAATGTGATGGGGGTTAATGAGTGGGGATTGGGTTAATGTGTGTGGGGGTTAATGAATGGGGATGGGGGTTAATGTATGGGGGCGTTAATGAGTGGGGTTGGGGTTAATGTGTGGGGGTATTTGGAGTGCTGATGGGGGTTAATGAGTGGGGATTGGGTTAATGTGTGGGGGGATTTGGAATGGGGATGGGGGTGGTACTTAATGTATGTGGGGGATGGGGGGATTTAATGTGTGGAGAGATTTGAGGACACAAAATAAAGAGTATGTATGAGGAAACAGTATGGGGGATTGGTGCAGACAGTATGGGGAGCGAACGGGTTAATGTAAGTGGACACAGTATGGGGAGTCGGGGGTATGTGTGAGCAGACAGTATAGAGAGTGAGGGGGTAAATATATGAGGAGACAGTTTGGTGAACAGGTGGGATGTTAGAGGAGACAGTATGAGGAGGGAGGGGAATAGTGTGAGGCGACAGTATATTGCAGATATTTTTATTTAGGGGCATTATAATGACACTTCTGTCTTTAAAGGCGTCGTGTGGAGATTTGCTGCAGAAGACCGGAGAAGATGGAAGTCTGCAGAGACAAGATGTGGGTGAGAAAACTCATCATGGGGTCTAGAAGAAAAGGTGACTGACTCCAGAGACGACGTCATCTATAAGGTACTTGGATGTAAATGTTATTTGTGATACTGACTAATTCTCATGTTTTTATTTGTTAGGAGCATTACAGGGGTTGTCCAGGTCGGTGATCAAACTGCAGACATTCTATGTGACTGCAGACTTCTGAATTCTCACAGTGCTCACTGAACGCTGTTAGGATTCTCTCATGCCGGTAATTTACATACATACGGTCACATGCTGACTATACATGTGTGGCCTCACTCAATGAAAGTGAACGGAGCGAGGCCGGGCACGTCTAGTCGGAATGTGGCCAGAAGTATATAAATCACATACTTGTGCTGACATGACTGTACATCGGCAAGGGAGAATCCTAAATGTGTGCAGTGCATTCGTTGTGAGAATTCAGAAGCTGCAATGTCAGGATTCAGCTCTGCAGGTTCCAGCAGTCATCACATGGACACTTCACTCATGTGCGATTTTCATACTTGACAACGAGCTTCTCTTCCTGCTTCTCTCAGTTTTTTACTGAACATTGAGAGCATTAGGAGGAGCAGCTCGTGGGTACATGGCTAAGTGTGCAAGTCACATATGTACTTGGGGGGGGGGGGGCGCCGAACCGAATTCTTGCCCCGGGTGCCAGAGAGCCTAGATACGCCTCTGCTGTAAATAACAAAATTAGCAAAAATACACTATGTAAGAGACAGCACTATGCATAACAGCAGAGGAAGCTATATAATAAGGGATGGCACCATATATATCTAGAGAGGATGGTACGTAATAAGGGACGTGTTATACATAATAAAAGAGGAAACTATGTAACTGAGGATGGTGTTATACAGAATTAGTGAGTACACTATATACTAAGGGATTGTGTTAGACATAATAAGCAATAATAATGTCTTCACCTCCCCCTGTTCCTAAGGCCATTATAAGTTCCCCTTCCTCCTATCCCAATCCCCCACACCCCTCATTGTCCTCCTCCCCTCGCATCCCATTATTGTCCTCTCCCCCACACCATCATTGCCTTCTTCACCAGGTCCATCATTTTCTTCTCCCCCACCACTATCTTTGTTTTCTCCCCCACCACTCCCATCATTGCCCATTCCACCACCTCCATGATTTCCTCCACCACGCCCATTATTGCCCTTTCCACCACCATCATTGCATTCTCCCCCACCAACCCATCATCATTTCTTTTTCCCCCATCACCCCATCATTGCCCTCCCTATCACCCCCATCATTGCCATCACCCCCATCATTGCCTTTTCCCCATCACTCCCATCATTGCTTTCTCCATCACCTCATCACTGCCTTCTCCCCATCACTCCCATCATTGCCTTCTCCATCACCCCCATCATTGCCTTCTCCATCACCCCCATCATTGCCTGCTCCATCATCTCATCACTCCCATCATTGCCTTCTCCATCACCCAATCACTGCCTTCTCCCCATCACTCCCACCACTGCCTGCTCCATCACCCCCATCATTGCCTTCTCCATCACCCCCATCATTGCCTGCTCCATCACCTCATCACTCCCATCATTGCCTGCTCCATCACCCCCATCATTGCCTGCTCCATCACCTCATCACTCCCATCATTGCCTGCTCCATCACCCCATCACCCCCATCATTGCCTTCTCCCCATCACTCCCATCATTGCCTGCTCCATCACCCCATCATTGCCTGCTCCATCACCTCATCACTCCCATCATTGCCTGCTCCATCACCCCCATCATTGCCTGCTCATCACCTCATCACCCCCATCATTGCCTGCTCCATCACCTCATCACTCCCATCATTGCCTGCTCCATCACCCCCATCATTGCCTGCTCCATCACCTCATCACTCCCATCATTGCCTGCTCCATCACCCCATCACTCCCATCATTGCTTTCTCCATCACCCCATCACTGCCTTCTCCCCATCACTCCCATCATTGCCTGCTCCACCACCCCATCATTGCCTTCTCCCCATCTCTCCCATCATTGCCTGCTCCATCACCCCATCACTCCCATCATTGCCTTCTCCCCATCACTCCCATCATTGCCTGCTCCATCGCCCCATCATTGCCTTCCCCATCACTACCATCATTGCCTTCTCCATCACCCCATCACTCCCATCATTGCCTGCTCCATCACCCCATCACTCCCATCATTGCCTTCTCCCCATCACTCCCATCATTGCCTGCTCCATCACCCCCATCATTGCCTGCTCCATCACCCCATCACTCCCATCATTGCCTACTCCTTCACCCCATCATTGCCTGCTCCATCACCCCCATCATTGCCTTCTCCCCATCACTCCCATCATTGCCTGCTCCATCACCCCATCACTCCCATCATTGCATTCTCCCCATCATTCCCATCATTGCCTTCTCCATCACCCCATCACTGCCTTCTCTCCATCACTCCCATCATTGCCTTCTCACATCACTCCCATGATCCCATCAATGCCTTCTCTCCATCACCCCCATCATGGCCTTCTCCCATTACCCCCTCATGGCCTTCTCCCATCACCCCAGGCATCATGGCCTTCTCTCCCCATCACGGTCTTCTCATGTCCCCATCTCCTCCAGGGCCAGGCTTCACCTACACACACACAGACATACACCCATACACAGACATACATACATACACACACAGACATACATACACACACACACACACAAACATACTTACACACACAGCAGCACCTCTCACCTGTCTGCAGCATTGCCCTCGCTTCCTCGCTCTGACACAGCAGCGGCCGCTGAATGATGATGTCATTCAGCTGCGCTCCTCTCTGTATCAGAGACAGGAAGCGCAGGCAAGGAGCAGGATGGATCCTTGCAGCTCCGCTCCTGCAATTTTCTCTTGCAGGCAGCGGAGCTGATCGGATTGCTTCCTGCCCACCGCTACACATGAGGGCAATTTGGCCAGGGGCCCCCGGAGCCTCGGGCCCATAGAAACCGGCCACATTGCCATCATTATTAGCCGCCTTAAAGGGCCCCCTGGAGGCTCTGGGCCCCGATGCAGTCGCACCTGTTGAACCGGCGGTATTTCCGCCCATGATCCGATCACTGGCTCACTCTTGTTATCTACACCTCAAAAACATTTCTAAAATTCAGCCTTTTCTTACTTTGGTTATGCAAAAACTTTTGTAACTCTCTACTAATCGGTCTCCCTTTTACCAAACTCTCCCCTCTCCAATCTTTCTTGAATGCTGCAGCCAGGATGATATTCCTCACCAACCGTTACACCGATGCCTCTACCCTGTGCCAGTCATTGCACTGGTTACCCATCGACTCCAGAGTTCAATATAAATTTATCTCTGTCACCCACAAAGCACTCCACAGTTCAGCACCACCCTACATCTCCTCCCTTGTCTTAGTCAACCAGCCTACCCATGTCCTCTGTTCTACTAATGACCTAAGATTAACATCCTCAATAATCCGAACCTTCCACTTCCGTCTCTAAGACTTCTCGCCTGCTGCGCCAATTATTTTAATGCACTATCCAGGACAATTCGATTAATCCCCAATACCCATAGTTTTAAGCATACCCTAAAAACGCATTTCTTCAGACTGGCCTACCACCTCAACATATTTATCTAACTATCTCTGTTGTGTTGCCCATTCAAAATTTTCTTCAAAACAAGGACCCTTGTATCATCTGTCCTCACATCCTTTATGCATTTAATAGCCCTCTGTGTCTGTACTTTTACACATACTGGTTGCAGCATTACATGAACACCCTATTTATTACATTGATGGCTAGACCATACAATGAAAGCAATTGTTACCATCCACATTTCGTGTCTCCCCTATTTCCTCATAGATTGCACCAAACTAGATTGTAAGCTTGCGAGCAGGGCCCTCACTCCTTTTGATATCTGTGGATTTATGTGATTATTGTTATTCTTTAATGTTTATTGTCTGTAAAAGTCCCCTCTAAAATGTTAAGTACTGCGGAATATGTTGGCGCTATATAAAAAAAATTATTACTATTAACACAATCCAGAGACGCTGCTGTTTTCTCTGGGCCAAAGCTAATTTATAATAGATTGAGGCAAAATGGAAAACTTTTAACAATGCACAGTTTAAAAGCCTGCATCTCTGAAAGTATGGGGGTTGCATTAGTGCCTATAGCATGGGCAGCTTACACATCTTAAACCACACTATAAATGGTCATCATTACATAGAGGTTTTAGAACAACATATGCTCCCAGCCAGACAACATCTATTTCAGAGATGAAATATTATTGCAAGACAATGCTAAACCACATACTGTATCCACCACAATAGCATGGCTTCGCAGGAGAAGAGTTCGGGGATGAATGGGCTGCCTGCAGTCCAGACCTTTCACCAATAGAAAACATTTGGCGCATTCCAAAATGAAAAATCCAGCAAAGACCCAGGACTGTTGAGCAGCTAGAATCCTACATCAAACAAGAATGGGACTACATTCCTCTCCCAAAACTCCAGCAATTGGTCTCCTCACTTCCCAGACATTTATAAACTGATGGAAATTTTTTCGCTAAAAAATGCATTTTTGTAAGATATTGTAGAGTGGTAAATATGATGTTAAAAAAATCCAAATTTCACAATACTATTTCCCTCTAACACACAGATCCCCCAAAAACTATTGATTCAGCCAATGTTCATTAAATGTGTGTGATTATCTAAAATCTGATCTGCAACCAGTTATGATGCTGTAGCAACTCACTCAGGAAAAATAGGTAACACACTAAATACTGCAACTGACCCTGTCGGTTTCTGTACAGACTTGAGATCCTGACCCTGCAGTTCTTAGTGGTTCCTGCATGAGTCTTAACCACAGGCTAGATGATGGCAACTTGGACCTATGCTGCCTGAAAGGCCGTCGAGTGCATCACATTCCTCCTAAAGAACCTGAGGGCAGAGAAGGGTGCAAATTAACAAACCACAAAATAAAGGATTAGAAATGTTCTTAAAGTGAATATGCCTCCTACTTCCTAAAAAGAAACAGAAGATAGATGCAGAATAAAGAACATAAACAGCAGAGAGAGAAACCCTAGCTGGTCTTTCACTGACTTGCTTAAACTACAGCAGTATGGCTGGGCATCCAAATGAGAATATCTCCAGCAGAGGGAAGTGTATAAAGCCGCACCCGAAAGGTCATAGGGCACACAAATGAGTAAATGAAAACACCTGTTATCTCAATAAGACTGAAGCAAGGAAACAACAATAGAATCTAAACAACCAAAGAAAAGGTGTGTCTGCTGAGGCTCAGCGGACAGAGAAACTGACCACACAGGCTCAAGGGTTTGAACCCAGACACATGACACCATCAGATTTCACAACACTGAGTACATACCATATGTTGTTAAACATGCTTAATTTGAAAATCCATGTTAAAATAGCTGTATAATACATTAATATGACATATTATATGTCAAGTGAGTGATGTATATTCCAGATAACGGGAAATTTCAAAAAGGATTATGTAGCCATTCTAATGTGAATTCTCAAAGTAAGTACATTAGCTTTATTTTGTCAAAGATATACTTAATAATGTATGAAATTTGTATTGTAAAATGAATCACTGTTTTTGGTATAAATTATATTACCACATGTCAAACAATTTACCAGTTGGTGCAGTAGGTTCTAAGAAAACCAAGAGACTCAGCATTCATGATCTACATGTTTTTTAGTCTGTGTATTAGAATAATTAATTTAACCCCTTCACCCCCAAGGGTGGTTTGCACGTTCATGACCGGGCCAATTTTTACAATTCTGACCACTGTACCTTTATGAGGTCATAACTCTGGAACGCTTCCATGGATCCCGGTGATTCTGACATTGTTTTCTCGTGACATATTGTACTTCATGTTAGTGGTAAAATTTCATTCAAATAACTTGCGTTTATTTGTGAGAAAAACGGAAATTTGGCGAAAATTTTGAAAATTTCGCAATTTTCCAACTTTGAATTTTTTTGCCCTTAAATCACAGAGATACGGCACACAAAAAACTTGATAACTAACATTTCCCACATGTTTACTTTACATCAGCACAATTTTGGAACCAAAATTTTTTTTGTTAGGAAGTTATAAGGGTTAAAAGTTGACCAGCGATTTCTCATTTTTACAACACCATTTTATTTTTAGGACCACATCACATTTGAAGCCACTTTGAGGGGTCTATATGATAGAAAATACCCAAAAGTGACACCATTCTAAAAACTGCACCCCTTAAGGTGCTCAAAACCACATTCAAGAAGTTTATTAACCCTTTAGGTGCGTCACAGGAATTTTTTTGAATATTTAAAAAAAAAATGAACATCTAACTTTTTTTCATAAAAAAAAAAATACTTCAGGTTCAATTTTTTTTATTTTACCAAGGGTAACAGGAGAAATTGAACTGCAAAAGTTATTGTGCAATTTGTCCTGAGTACGCAGATACCTGATATGTGGGGGGGAACGACTGTTTTGGCGCATGGCAGAGCTCAGAATGGAAGGAGCGCCGTTTGACTTTTTCAATGCAAAATTGGCTGGAATTCAGATTGGACGCCATGTCACGTTTGGAGAGTCCCTGATGTACCTAAACAGTGGAAACCCCCTACAAGTGACCCCATTTTGGAAACTAGACCCCCCAAGGAACTTATCTAGATATGTGGTGAGAACTTTGAACCTACAAGGGCTTTACAGAAGTTTATAACGTACAGCGGTACAATTAAAAAATCATATTTTTTCCACAAAAATGATCTTTTCACCCCAATTTTTATTTTCCCAAGGGTAACAGGACCCTAAAAGTTATTGTGCAATTTGTCCTGAGTACGCTGATACCCCACATGTGGGGGTAAGCCACTATTTGGGCGCATGGCAGAGCTCGGAAGGGAAGCAGCGCCATTTGACGTTTTTGGCTGGAATTGAGATCGGACACCATGTCGCGTTTGGAAAACCCCTGATGTACCAAAACAGTGGAAACCCCCCACAAATGACACCATTTTGGAAACTAGACCCCCTAAGGAACTTATCTAGATGTGTGGTGAGAATTTTGAACCCCCATGGGCTTCACAGAAGTTTATAACATAAAGCCATACAATTAAAAAATCATTTTTTCCACAAAAATGATCTTTTCACCCTCAATTCTTATTTTTCCAAGGGTAACAGGACCCTAAAAGTTATTGTGCAATTTGTCCTGAGTACGCTGATACCCCACATGTGGGGGTAAACCACTATTTGGGCGCATGGCAGAGCTCGGAAGGGAAGCAGCGCCATTTGACGTTTTTGGCTGGAATTGAGATCGGACACCATGTCGCGTTTGGAAAACTCCTGATGTACCAAAACAGTGGAAACCCCCCACAAATGACACCATTTTGGAAACTAGACCCCCTAAGGAACTTATCTAGATGTGTGGTGAGAACTTTGAACCCCCATGGGCTTCACAGAAGTTTATAACATAAAGCCATACAATTAAAAAATCATATTTTTTCCACAAAAATGATCTTTTCACCCTCAATTCTTATTTTTCCAAGGGTAACAGGACCCTAAAAGTTATTGTGCAATTTGTCCTGAGTACGCTGATACCCCACATGTGGGGGTAAACCACTATTTGGGCGCATGGCAGAGCTCGGAAGGGAAGCAGCGCCATTTGACGTTTTTGGCTGGAATTGAGATCGGACACCATGTCGCGTTTAGAAAACTCCTGATGTACCAAAACAGTGGAAACCCCCCACAAATGACACCATTTTGGAAACTAGATCCCCTAAGGAACTTATCTAGATGTGTGGTGAGAACTTTTAACCCCCATGGGCTTCACAGAAGTTTGTAACATAAAGCCATACAATTAAAAAATCATATTTTTTCCACAAAAATGATCTTTTCACCCTCAATTCTTATTTTTCCAAGGGTAACAGGACCCTAAAAGTTATTGTGCAATTTGTCCTGAGTACGCTGATACCCCACATGTGGGGGTAAACCACTATTTGGGCGCATGGCAGAGCTCGGAAGGGAAGCAGCGCCATTTGACGTTTTTGGCTGGAATTGAGATCGGACACCATGTCGCGTTTGGAAAACTCCTGATGTACCAAAACAGTGGAACCCCCCACAAATGACACCATTTTGGAAACTAGACCCCCTAAGGAACTTATCTAGATGTGTGGTGAGCACTTTGACCCCCCCCAGTGCTTCACAGAAGTTTACAACGCCCGGGAGTGAAAATAAAAAATTCGTATTTTTTCCACAAACATGATCTTTTAGTCACCATTTTTTTATTTTCCCAAGGGTACCAGGAGAAATTGGACCCCAAAAGTTGTTGTCCAATTTGTCCTGAGTATGCTGATACCCCATATGTGGGAGAAAACTACTGTATGGGCACATGTCGGGGCTCGGAAGGGAAGTAGTGACGTTTTGGAATGCAGACTTTGATGGAATGGTCTGCGGGTGTCATGTTGCCTTTGGAGAGCCCCTAATGTACCTAAACAGTGGAAACCCCCCACAAATGACACCATTTTGTAAACTAGACCCCCCAAGGAACTTATCTAGATGTGTGGTGAGCACTTTGAACCCCCAAGGGCTTCACAGAAGTTTATAATGCCAGGGCATGAAAATAAAAAAATCTTTTTTTTTCCACAAACATGATCAATTAGTCCCCAATTTTTTTTATTTTCCCAAGGGTAACAGGAGAAATTGAACCCCAAAAGTTGTTGTCCAATTTGTCCTGAGTAAGCTGACACCCCATATGTGGGATAAAACTGCTGTATGGACACACGTCGGGGCTCGGAAGGGAAGTAGTGACGTTTTGGAATGCAGACTTTGATGGAATGGTCTGCGGGTGTCATGTTGCCTTTGGAGAGCCCCTAATGTACCTAAACAGTGGAAACCCCCACAAGTGACCCCATTTTGGAAACGAGACCCCCTAAGGAACTTATCTAGATGTGTGGTGAGCGCTTTGAACCCCCAAGGGCTTCACAGAAGTTTATAATGCCCGGGCATGAAAATAAAAAAATCGTATTTTTTTCCACAAACATGATCAATTAGTCCCCAATTTTTTCATTTTCCCAAGGGTAACAGGAGAAACTGGACCCCCAAAAGTTGTTGTCCAATTTGTCCTGAGTACGCTGACACCCCATATGTGGGAGAAAACTACTGTATGGACACACGTCGGGGCTCGGAAGGGAAGCAGTGACGTTTTGGAATGCAGACTTTGATGGAATGGTCTGCGGGTGTCATGTGCGTTTGGAGAGCCCCTGATGTACCTAAACTATTGAAACTCCCCACAAGTGACCCCATTTTGGACACTAGACCCCCCACGGAACTTATCTAGATGTGTGGTGAGCACTTTGAACCCCCAAGTGCTTCACAGACGTTTATAACACTCGGACGTGAAAATAAAAAAATCATTTTTTTCCACAAAAATGATATTTTTGCCCCCAATTTTTTATTTTCCTAAGGGTAACAGGAGAAATTGGACCCCAAAAATTGTTTTGCAATTTGTCCTGAGTAGGCTGATACCCTACATGTGGGGGTAAAACACTGTTTGGGCGCATAGCAGAGCTTGGAAGGGAAGGAGCACCATTTGACTTTTTCAACTCAGAATTGGCTGGAATTGAGATCAGACGCCATGTTGCATTTGGAGAGCCCCTGATGTGCCCAAACAGTGGAAACCCCCAATTCTAACTCCAACCCGAACCCCAACACGCCCCTAACCCTAACCCTAGCCCTAACCCTAGCCCTAACCCTAGCCCTAACCCTAACCCTAGCCCTAACCCTAACCCTAGCCCTAACCCTACCCCAACACACCCCTAGCCCTAACCCTAACCCTAATGGAAAAATGGAAATAAATACATTTTTTTTATTTTATTATTTTTCCCTAACTAAGGGGGTGATAACGGGGGGTTTGATTTACTATTTATGGCGGTTTTTATGTTTGGCGGCTGTCGCACGCTAAAAGACGCTTTTTATTGTAAAAATAGTTTTTGCATCACCACATATTGAGAGCTATAATTTTTCTGTATTTTGACCCACCGAGTCATGTTAGGGCTTATTTTTTGCGGGACGAGTTGACGTTTTTATTGGTACCATTTTTGGGCACATGGAATTTTTTGATCGCTTTTTATTCCGATTTTTGCGACGCAGAATGAGCAAAAACCAGCGTTTCATGAATTTCTTTTGGGGGGGTGCGTTTACACCGTTCCGCGTGCGGTAAAATTGATAAAGAGGTTTTATTCTTCACATCAGTACGGTTACAGCGATACCTCATTTAGGTCGTTTTTTTATGTTTTTGTCGGTTTTATGCAATGAAAACTATTTTATATAAAAAATAATTATTTTTGCATCGCTTTATTCAGCGAGCTATAACTTTTTTATTTTTTCGCTGATGATGCTGTGTGGTGGCTCGTTTTTTGCGGGACAAGATGACGTTTTCAACGGTACCATGGATATTTATATGCGTCTTTTTGATCGCGCGTTATTACACTTTTTGTTTGGCGGTATGATAATAAATCATTATTTTTTGCTTCGTTTTTTATTTTTATTTTTTAAGGGGTTCGCTAAAGGGGTTAACTAATGGGACAGTTTTATAGGGCGGGTCGTTACGGACGCGGCGATACCTAATATGTGTACTTTTATTGTTTTTTTTTTTATTATTTCCAAAAAATGGATTTATTGGGGGAATATTTTTTTTTTTTTCTAATATATTTGGCGATTTTTTTTTAATTATTTTTACACTTTTTTTTATTTTTTTTTTTACTTTATTAAATAGTCCCAGGTGGGACATCACTGTCCTGTGACAGATCGCTGATCTGTCACATCACAGATCACTGTGACAGATCAGCGATCTGACACAGGCACTGCAGAAGGCTTCCTCATGCCTGCGCTTTGCAGGCACTGAGGAAGCCAGCTTCCTCAGGCCCCCGAAGGCCCCCATCGCCATCTTGGATTCGGGGGCCTGGAGGAAAGGAGCCCCCCGCAGCAGCGCTGCACATTGCGCTGCCGTGGGGGGCTCAGGGAAGCACGGAGGGAGCCCCCTCCCTGCCGATGCTTCCCTTTAACCCCCGGTACACCGCGATCGTGTTTGATCGCGGTGTGCAAGGGGTTAACGTGTCGGGGGCGGTCCGTGACCGCCCCTGACACATTGTGCCGGGTGTCAGCTGTGATAATCAGCTGATCGCGGTAGACGTACTATCCCGTCCACGGTCATACGGGCCCGGGTACCGTGGACGGGATAGTACGTCGGATGTCAGGAAGGGGTTAAAGGGTGTGTGTTCAAAATAATAGCAGTGTGGCGTTCAATTAGAGAGGACATTCTGTGAAGAAACAGGTGTGAATCAGGTGACCCTTATATAAGGGTGAAGCCAGGACATGTTGTACATGCATTTCTCCTTCAAATCCTGACAAATATGGGTTGTACAAGACATTGTTCAGAAGAATAGTGTACTTTGATTAAAAAGTTGATTGGAGAGGGTAAAACTTATAAAGAAGTGTGAACAATGATCAGCTGTTCAGCTAAAATTATCTCCAGTGCTTTAAAATGGAAAGCCAAACCAAAGAGACGTGGAAAAAAACGGAAGACTAACATTTGAATGGATGGAAGAATGGCAAAGGCTCAGCCACTGATCAGCTCCAGGATGATCAAAGACAGTCTCAAGTTACCTGTGAGTACTGTGACTGTTAGAAGACGCCTGGGAGAAGCTAATCTCTTAGCAAGTAGTCCTTGCAAAGTCCCACTGTAAAAAAAAAAAGACATGTACTGAAGCTGATACAATTTGCCAAATAACGCATCAACTAGCCTTAAGAGAAATGGAGAAACATTTTGTGGACTGATGAAAGTAAAATTGTTCTTTTTTTGTTCAAGGGCCGCAGACAGTTGGTCCCCCCTCAAACTCTGTATTCAAACCACTCTGAAGACAGTGAAGCATGGTAGCGTAAGCATCATATTGGCATGTTTCTTTTACTGTGGCACTGGACCTATTTACCACATACCACGGATCATGGACTAGTTTTCATATATTAAAATACTTGAAGCGGTCATGTTGAAATGGGTGTTTCACAACTACCCTAAACACACCAGTAAACAAGCAAAACCTTGGTTCCAGTTCAACAAAATTGATGTTATGGAGTGGCCAGCCCAATTCCCGGACCTTATCCGATAGACCACTTGTGGGGTGACATCAAAAATTCCTTTTCTGAGGCAAAGACAACAAATGCCAAAAAATTGTGGGATGTAGTCCAAGCATTCCTGGGCTGGAATAACAGTTGATAGGTGCCAGAATTTGGTTGACTCTATGCAACATACGGTAGATGTGAAGCAGTTCTAAAAAACTGTGGGTATACAACTAAATATTAGGTTAGTGATTCACAGGAATACTAAATGGACAAAAATAGTACATATTGTGAGTTTATAAAGAAAAATGCAGACACTGCTATTTTTTTTCGAACAGCATAATGTTCCAATGGAAAAAACTTCCATGGAAGTCTTCAGAGGCTGGACAGACATCTGTTTGGGATGATTTAGTGAATCCTGCTTTGAGCTGGGGGTTGGCCCAGATGACCCAGGAGGTCCCTTCCAACTTTACCATTCTATGATTCTATGACTCCATGATTCTATGATTCATTTTTTGTTATTTTCTATAAAGTAGTTGAAAATTATGTACATGTCTCTTCATGTTTTGAATTAGAAAACAATGTGCAATGTTCCTAATGCATGAAAATAAAAACTAGTGTAAAGATTTTGGGATAACATGTTTTTGAACACACTGCGATGTAGATTTAATGTGTATGGCTACATCTACGGAAGTGCAGTTTATGGAGTTTTCTAGTCAGTTGTCTTCTCTCCTCCACTGGTGAAGCATCACTTTACCTTGTTTGCAAAGATACATTGTTCAAGGTTATACTTTGACTTGATTGAACGTTATCATTATCATTTACGTTATCTACTTGAGCTTTAGCAGACATTATGTAATAACACAAGATAAGAAACCTGCTATAAACAGTAATAAATCTAATTTTAGATGATTCTTGTTGTGTCACAGTAATGTCTTGATAGTAAGTTTCTGCATATTGTAATGTAAGACCCTCCATGGTTCACAGACTCAATGGCGGACTAAGCTACAGAGCAAAAATTGACATCAAGAATTGACACTACTGCCTTATAAAGGCTAGGGCATTGGCTATCAATTTGGATTTATTAGAACCTGAGCAGCAGTAGCGTAGCTACCGGGGGGCAGAGGGGCGGTGGCCCCGGGCCCCATGCTCTGAGGGGGCCCACCCAGGCTATGCTGCTGTAACTGTACCTGCGGCAGAGCAGGGAGAATCAATCATCTCCCTGCTCTACCGCGCTATGTTCTCTTCTCTGCCACAGCACCTGTGATGAGGTCACAGGAGGGGAGGAGTCAGGGGTCACAAGATCAGGACACTCAGTGTATGCAGGACTCTACTGTGCTGGTTGTCATGGTGCTGGATGAGGGGAAGTTTATGTGTGGGGTCAGGAGGGGTTTACAGGGTGCATGTAGCAGAGCCATGTGTGTACGAGATGTACGGAGTGGAGCTGTGTGTGTACAAGGTGGATGGAGTGGAGCCGTGTGTACAAGGTATACAGAGCAGTGTGTGTGTGAGGTGTACGGAGCCGTATGTGTACGAGGTGCACGGAGCAGAGCCGTGTGCGTACGAGGTGTACGGAGCAGAGCCACGTGCGTACGAGGTGTACGGAGCAGAGCCGTGTGTGTACCAGGTGTATGGCACAGAGCCGTGTGTGTACATGGTGTACGGAGTGCAACCGTGTGTATACGAGGTATACGGAGCGGAGCCATGTGTGTGTACAAAATGTACGGAGCGGAGCCATGTGTGTGTATGAAGTGCACGGAGCGGAGCCATGTGTGTGTACGAAGTGTACGGAGCAAAGCCTTGTGTGTACGAAGTGTATGGAGCAAAGCCATGTGTGTACGAAGTGTATGGAGCAAAGCCGTGTGTGCACGAGGTGTACGGCACAGAGCCGCGTGTGTATTTTTATGAGCAGTGTATATATACACATGTATATATATTACATAGTCTCCTTTATTATGTTGTGGTGTAGTGACCACTGTGTCCACTAGGGGGCGCTGTGTGGGTGTCCCAGGACGGATAGCCATGTCCAGAGTGGTAACAGGAGCAGGGTCCTAAATGACCATTATGTATCCCAAGGTGGGTGGCCTTGGGATGAAGGCTTGATTATGTGCAGTTGTTTCGTTCCAATGTGTTAGGGAGAAGCCTTCAGGTGATTGGTGAGACGGGTGGGATCAATCACCTACAAACCCACCTAGGGGCGTGTGTCTAGAATGCCATAGTTAAGTATATGTGTGTGAATGGTTGTAGGACCTGTGATGAGGTCATAGCCATGTGATACGGTGGGCGTGGCTACGGACCATATAAAGTGGCCAGAGTAGGTCACATGAGTGAAGGCTTGGACCCGGTTGGTCCGTATGGAAGGTCTCGTCAGACCGACTGTACTGAGGAAGTTGTGTCTGCCTTCCTGAGTGCACGTGTGTATCATTGCTGCACTGAGAAGCAGCTATGAGGTAACCCGCACAGGGGATATAACTATGAGGCTAGAGAGCCTGCGTACTGGACATAACAATGCCTGTGTGACCACAGGGTTAACAGAGGGGAGCTCTGTCATGGACGCTATGCTGTTTTTGATATGAACTTTCTGTTGCTGTTGATGGTTTATGCTGCATAATAAACCGAATGGACTGAGTTATGTTGAGAAACCTGTGCCGGACCTGATTTATCGGCTGCCTAGCGAGTATCCCCTATCTGAAAAACAAGCGCTACCTTACAATTGGTGGAGAATGCGAAGGGCACTGTTGTAGCCTTGTTGCTAGGGGCAACGGATAAGGTCTGCAAAACTCGGTTGCTAAGGGCAGCGGTTCCAAAAGCACATGTTGCAGTGCTGGCAACGCTGAGCCAGGAGGGCGGATGGTCTTGAAAACCGTGTGATATGCTGACTGGGGTCAGTGGAAGAGACTTATAGGACACCTCTGTGGTAGAGGGGTCCAAGAACCTGCGTGGCCAGCAGGTGACGGTCGTAAAAACCGTGTGGTATGCTGACCGGGGTCAGAGAAAGATACTGTGGATTGCTATAGGGTGCCTCTGTGGATAAGAGGTACCCGAGAACCTGTGTGGCCGACACAGGTAACGGACAGGTGTCCGTGTTGTACTGACCGGGGTCAGTGAGAAAGACTGTGTACCTGGAGGGTTCAGTGTGCAAGGTCCTGGAGGGTCAGTGTTGGGAGGTTCTGGGAGAAGATTTGGATCCCTGGAGCACATGCTGTGATCTTGGACCTGGTGAGGCGTGAGTGTTGGAACAGTCTCAGGCGGAGACAGATGTTCTGAATAGCACCCGCTGAGCCCCTGGACCTGGTGAGGCCGGTGTGTTGGGAAACCCTGGGAGGAGGGTCGGCTCCCTGAATTGCACCCGGTACGCCCTGTGTGTTGGACGGTCTCAGGAGGAGATGGACGTCCTGAATAGCACACAGACAGGACACGTGAGTTTTGTGTTGTGTGTGTGGTTTTTTTTTTCTTTTCCCTCTCAAGTCAGCTTGCGGTGGCTCAGTGGAATCAAGAAGGTGACAAGTGGCTTGCTGCAACTCGGCGGGGTTACGAAGGTGACAAGCGACTTGCTGTAACTCGGCAGGGTTACGAAGGTGACAAGCGGCTTGCTGTAACTTGGCGGCGTTACGAAGGAGACACCAGCAGCTGTGTGTGAGCGGCAGCCAGAGGTGTCGGTGATTGGTGACAGCAGGAGATGTGGTGGTGCCAGCAAGATCTTGTGTGGTATCGTACTTAAAGGGCCAGTATGGGCCTAAGAGACAAACTGTTCTGTGTGAACTGTGGTCTAAGGAGACCTGTAGAAAGGACATGGGGAAATCCTGAAAGGGGGCAGCGACCCAAATCGGGGTGGTAACCCAAAAAGGGGTGGTGTCCCAGAGGGGGGCGGCGACCCAAATCGGGGTGGTCCGTAAAAGGGCAGCACTGGGTACCTCAGTAAACATGTCTGGGGAACCGCAGTGTTCGTGTATGACTTTCAGAATGTGGCACATTCTTTCCAGATAATGACGGGCCGCGGGTGTGTACCGTGATGTTGCACCGAGGAGTCTCTGGACGGTTGGACTCAAAGAGTCAGGTGACTCTGACAGGAACTCCTCTTCTGTCTGACCGAGAAAATGGTGCAGGTTCGCTGTAAACATGGGGTCACGGTGAACTATGTGGTAGACAGAGTAATGTTTGAGGGATTCGGAGGCATTGATTGCCAAGGTGGCGGTATACCACCAGACTTAGTGTATGCCTTCGAGACGGGCCGGGACTTTGTTTTATTTGATGATGTATAGCAGGGGGATGGAGACGTTTCTAATGTTGGGCTAGCAGACATTGAGACGGTGACGCCTCCTAAAGTGGACAGGTCTGATGTAGAAGTGACCGGAAGAAGGGGTACATCTGCCCAACTTATGGACCTGACGTCTCGTGACATAACTAGTGGTGAGCTGGTAGATGAGACGACTGGAGCGGACACACGGTCAGAGGGTAACTGGAGGGTTCACTCGGATGATCGGAGTTACTCAGACTCTGGGGGTGACTGTGGCTCTAAGAGAGAAAGGGTGCACAGACTAGAAGAGCTAGAGAAGCAAGTCTCCGAGTCTCACCTGACACCGTGGCAAGGTCTGAATAAGTCCCACAGAGAAGAAGTAGGAGTACTCACAGAGACTGTAAGAGGTCTTTTGCGGGAGAAGAAGTGGGACGAAGACTCACAGCGGCCAGGCCCGAGTGAGGAACAGAGTGAAGACAAGAAGAAACTGCAAAGTATGGAAGCAGAGATGATTCGTTTGCAGGAGGAACTTGCCGCTGCAGAGCGTGCTAAAAGGCAAGCACAGCAGGAAAGAGATGAACTGACCGATATAATTGCCAACAACAGTGGTAAAGGTGCTCTGGCTTTGGAAGAAAAGAGGCGTTTAGAGTCTCGCATTGTACATCTTGAAGAAGAATTGGAGGAAGAACAAGGCAACGTGGAATTAGCCAATGACAGGCTGAGAAAGGCCACACTTCAGGTTGACCAGATGGATGCTGATCTGAATGCAGAACGTAGTAATGCTCAGAAGAACGAGAATGCCCGTCAGCACATTAGATCGCCAGAATAAGGAGTTAAAAGCAAAGGTTGCACAACTGGAGGAACAACTTGATGCTGAAACTAAAAAGCGACAATCTGCAAGCAAACAAGTATGGCGTACAGAGAAAAAACTGAAGGATGTACTAATGCAAATGGATGATGAAAGGCGTAATTCTGAGCAATACAAAGACCAGGCAGAGAAAAATAATGTTCGGCTGAAACAGCTGAAGCGCCAGGTGGAAGAAGCGGAGAAAGAGGCTCAACGTGCCAATGCGTTAAACCGTAAATTACAGCGTGAACTGGAGGATGCTACAGAGACAGCAGATGCAATGAACCATGGGGCTAATGCAATGAAAAGCAAACTTAGACGTGGTGATGTACCAGTTGTTACAAGACGCATAGACAGAAAAGAAATTGACGGGGCGCACTGTAGAAGTTTCTACGGTTTTAAAAATCAGCTTTATTTCTTCCTCCAATACCCACAACGCGTTTCTACGGTCACAGCCGTCTTCCTCAGGTGGAAAATCATTTTCTACCTGAGGAAGACGGCTGTAACCGTAGAAACGCGTTGTGAGTATTGGAGGAAGAAATAAAGCTGATTTTTAAAACCTTTTTTATGGTTTCTGCCTCTCCTTTAGCGCTCCTATAGACCGTTTTGCTGCAGCTTTTCACTTATTTTCCTCTCCTTGAGGACTAGCGGCAGGAGCAGCTTGGAGGGCAGTCGCTTGCGGGAGGGCCTGCGGTTTTTTCGGCGACGCTGAGAAGCTCCAGGACCTTTGGTATCGCACTTACTGCTGTGTCCGGCTACAAGATACATCTGGAAGCCGGTGAGAGATGGACCGAACAGGAGAGCGGAGGCTCCCGACAGCCACGTGCAGTGCCCTCCTGGGGTGAGAGGACACGCTCCCCACCCACTACTAACGTTCACACCGTGGTTGTGCAAGGGTGGCACAACCCTTTAAGGTGAGCACCCTGTTCATTTAGTTAGGGAAATCAATTTTAATACAGGTACACTCATTGCGCCTCTCTTTTTATTTTTTCCTTATATAAACGGTGTCTGATGACGCAGACAAACTGTGACTGGAGGGTGTCGAGAAACGAGGTCAGGGGGTGCTCTCGTCCGCTGGCCTGGCTGCCTTTAGAAAGACTGCATGGACCAGGGCTCATACCACTGAACGTCCGCTCTATCTCCTTGTGGGCAGAACACTACACAGACAACACAGGGTTAGGGTAAAACAGTGTGGCCAAGCTTTATTGAACCACAACACCCATTAGCAAACAGAACAATTTCAGCAATTACCCAAAATGGGCACAACACAGGGTCTCACCCCTCTGCTGACTCACCGAGATGCTAGTGGATGTTATGTCAGAGCTCCCACGGTCGCTATTCCACCTGTGTTAACACACAGAGAGGAGGTCACGACAAGCGTAGGGAGACGACCGAGAGCAGTCCAGTGTTCTTTCTGACGTACCCTCCGCTGGGATCCTGAAGAGTTTCTTGTCCGTTGGGTGTTTAGCAGGAGGTCCAGGTAGTAGCTCTAAGTGGTGAGATGAGACACCGTCTCTCTGTCTCAGGGTTTTTTATACCCAAGGCAGGTAAGCTATTGTTAGAATTACCCAGTGTCCTTCAGTACACCCTCACCCTTTCCCTATCTACAATCAAGTCAACAAACTGATTCCAGAATATAAACAAACATCAGATAAGCACACACTATGTTACATGGTATATCATTGTGCAAGTCAGCCTTCTTGACCCACCAGAATCCACACTTAAATCCACAAGCCAAATATACAGACAAAAATCAATTCCTCCAGGCCTGGTAAAACCTAGCCGTCTGGGCAATTAAGATATACTCTGGTTTCTTCACATTGCTCCCCCAACTTAATTAACCAGATGTGATAGGCTTCCAGTAATCCTTCTCTACTTGTCGGGACAGTCCATCGGCGTTTCCATGATCTTTGCCCTTTTTATGGGAGACAGAAAAATTATAGGACTGTAAGGCCAGACTCCATCTGAGCAAACGTCCGTTGTCCCCAGCAGTCCGATTTAACCAACTTAAAGGGTTATGGTCGGTTATGACCGTGAATTCCCTGCCGTAGAGGTAGGGCTGCAATTTCTTTAAGGTCCAGACTATGGCTAAGCATTCTTTTTCTATTGTGGCGTATACATTCTCCCGGTCCAACAGCTTCCGAGAAATGTAAGCTACCGGGTGTTCCTGAACATCATCCCCCACTTGACTGAGTACGGCTCCCAATCCAGCGTCTGATGCATCTGTTTGAACAATGAACCAACGGCAGAAGTCAGGAGCAGTCAAGACTGGGCTTTGGGCTAGCTGGGTTTTCAACTGTAGGAATACGGACTCGCACTCTGGGGTCCAGATGAGATTGCGGGCATATCGTTTGGTGGTAAGGTTAGTGAGGGGCTTTGCTACTGTACTGTAATTGAGGATAAACTTTCGATAATAGTATGCGGTTGCTAGAAGGCGCGTACCTGTTTTTGATTTGCTGGGCGAGGCCACTGGGTAATGGCTTCTACTTTTGCAGGGTCAGGACGAATGCACCCACTTCCAACCCGATGTCCAAGGTATAGTACCTCGGCCATCCCCATCTGACACTTGTCAGGTCGAATGGTAAGGTGGGCTTTTGCTACCCTCTGCAGCACCTGTGACACATGTTGTAGATGCTCTTCCCTCCCAGGTATTGCTGAAGATTGCGATGTCATCCAGGTAGGCCTGGGCATACCCCTGACATCCCTCTAGTAACCAGTCTACCATCCTTTGGAAGGTAGCCGGGGCATTCTTCATCCCGAATGGCATGCTGGTAAATTCAAACAGGCCAAAAGGGGTGATGAATGCAGACTTCTCTTGAGCCTCTTTTGTGAGTGGGATCTGCCAGTATCCCTTGCACAAATCGATAGTAGATATGAACTGAGATCCACCTAATCTGTCTAGTAGTTCATCCACTCGAGGCATGGAGTACGCGTCTGTAACGGTGACCTATAGTCCACACAGAAGCGAGTACTCTTGTCTTTCTTGGGCACCAACACTACACTGGCTGCCCAGGGGCTATGGGAAGGAACTATGACCCCCCTGTTCAACATGTCATCCACTTCGGCCTTCATCATTGCCAACACTGGAGGTGTCACCCGGTAGGCAAGTTGTCTGAGTGGAGTGGTTACCCTTGTGTTGACATTGTGCTGGACCAAGGGGGTTCGAACAGACTGACTCGTGAACAGGGAGCCATATGTACCAAGCAGTTCTGTTAATTGTTGCTTCTGTGATGGACCAAGCCGCTCCCCCAACGGGACATCCACTACCCCCATTCCCCTTTTGGATTCCACCAATAAGTCTGGGATCTGGTCCAGATCTGGATCATCTAAAGGGGGACAACAAACCGCTATTTTGGTAACTTCCCTTTCCTCATAAGCCTTTAGCCTGTTCACATGATAGGTCCGTTCACGAACATCCGCTTGATCCAAAGCCACAGTGTAGTCAGTCTCCCCGCATTTCCTGGTGATGGTGAATGGACCTGCCCACATGGCTTGCAGCTTGTTTTTGCGTACTGGTACTAGTACTAGAACCTTCTGTCCACAGGTAATTTCTTGCAATCTGGCAGTATGGTTGTAACACCGTCGTTGCCTTTCCTGAGCTACTTCTAAATTCCCATGGGCTAAGGCCATGAGACACCTCATCTTCTCCCTAAACTTTTGGACATACTCCAGAATGGGAACCTCTTCTGTGGTTCTGTGGGGAAAGTACCCTCCCAACTCTCTCTTACTAACTCTAACGGCCCTCTTACTTTTCGGCCATACAGCAATTCAAAAGGAGAGAACCCGGTGGAATCCTGCGGCACCTCCCGGTAGGCGAACAGGAGCTGCTGCAGGTTTTTCTCCCAGTCCCCTCCCTCGGACTCCACATACCGACTAATGAGCTGTTTGAGCGTTCCATTGAAACACTCACATAACCCATTAGTTTCGGGGTGGTAGGAGGTGGTACGCATAGGGCGGACACCATGTTTCTCCCAGAGGGTCTGAATCAGCTCGCTTTGGAACTGGGTCCACTGGTCAGTCAATTCCTCCTGTGGAAACCCTACTTGACTAAAAATGTCCAGTAGAGCTTGAGCCACGTGCTCTGCATCTATGGATAACAGGGCAACGGTCTCCGGGTAAAGGGTGGCAAAGTCGACCAGGGTGAGGATGAACCTTTTTCCGCTGTGGCTGGGGATAGCTAAAGGACCCACTAAATCTATGGCAACCCTGTGGAAGGGCTCACCTATCAAGGGCATGGATTGGAGCGGGGCACGACAGGGTGCTCCCCGCATCCGTTGACAAACCAGACAAGAGGCTAGATATTTCCACACCTCTTGGGCGACCTTTGGCCAGAAGAAACTGCGCAGTAGTCGAGCCCGGGTCTTTCTCACTCCCATATGCCCAGCTGCAGGAACGTCATGTGCCAAGCGCAGGAGTTGGGTCCAATACTACTGAGGCACCAAGAGCTGATGGACACGGGTCCAGGGTTTCTCTGGGCATGATGCGGGCTTTTCCCTATACAGCAGTCCATTCTCCCATCTATACACCTCCCCCTGATTCATTTCCCCAGGTCGAGCAGCCGCACTGCGGGCAAATTCTAGGGTGGGGTCTGTAAGTTGGGCCTCCCTAAACTCCTTGCGATCTGTCTCCCCCCAGTCAATGGCAACAGTCTGGTCAAGTGTACTCACCGCCGTCGGCTCATAGGAGGTTGATGAGGGGTTGGAGTGTTGTTATCCTCGGGATGGGTGGCAGAAGGATCAGGGTGTTTCTTGGCTTGGCTTCGGGTGATGACAGTAACAAATTGGCTGGACAGTCCTTGTCCAAGGTCATTCCCCAAAATTACAGGTGTGGGGAGGCCCACTTCCACCTCTCCATGGTCAGTACCCCAGTCCAACTGCACACGGGCCAGAGGGATGTCCGATCGCTGACCTCCAGCCAGGGAGATGGTCACTTGGCGGCCTGGTAAATGGTGTTCAGTGGGACAATATCTGGGCTGACAAGGGTGATGGAGGACCCAGTGTCCCGAAGTCCCTGGGCCTGGATATCGCCGACCTTGACCGGCTGGATGTGGCGCAGGAGGTTGTCTGGTGTAGGATGGCTAACCCACTGTGTATTATGGACCGGATAACTCACTGTTGCTGGGGTATCCTTGGTATAGCATACCTCCGACCCTGCTGGCTCATTTTGGCAGATGTTGACCGGCTGAGCTGGCAGATGGGATCCAGGCATGGGGCCCTGGCCCTGGGAACAATCTTTGGCAATGTGTCCAAGGCGCCCACATGTATTGCAGCGCCATGGGTTGGGCAACTTACGGGTGCTGCTGGTGACCCTTTGGCCTGGTGGTCAGTCAAATGCTTGGTTGAAGGGTCTTCTTGGATCGGTGGGCATATCGTTTCTCCAGCGGGGTCGGTTGGCTATAAACTCGTCAGTCCATCGGGCTGCTTGCTCTGGGGTGTCGGGCTTCCGGTTGGCTACCCACTCTCGAATTTCTGGGGCCATCTTCTCCATAAGTTGCTCCAGCACAATCACATCCCGAAGGGCAGCAGCAGAGTGGGCAGCCCTACCATCAAGCCAGCAGTTGCAGTGTCTCCGGAGTTGACTGCCAAATTCTACATAGGAGACCCCCTGGCGAGACAATGTCCGGAACTTCGTGCAATATCTCTCGGGTGTAATGGTAAAAAGTGCCAGCAGGGTTAATAGTTTCACAATCCTGGCAGTATTGAGGCCCAAGTGACCGGGCAGCATCCCGTGCCCGTCCAGTCAAACTAGTCCACAGGTATTTAGCCCAATCAGCTATGGGAACCTGGTGCATTAACATTAGAGTCTCAAAATCTTGTAGATGTTCATCGACTTCGGTGTTTGAATCATTAAACACTGGCACGTCTCTGTAGCGGAGCTGCGTTCCTTGTTGGGGGACTACCATGGGGGTAGGGTTCGATGCTGGCTGTAGGGGTACTGGAACTCCCAAAACTGATTCTTAACACAAGTCCTTTCACCGCTTGAGGCTCCAGGTCCCAATGCAATCAACAACTCCTGGATTTGGGCTGTAGGTGACTGGATAGATTCCAGTCTGGCACAGGGTCCTGGTTCTGGCAATTCCTCTGGGTCCATCTCAGCAGAGTTTTCGTCATCCTCCACGATGTTCTGGGTATCCCAACGAACTAATTCCTTGATCAAATCTGAACGAGTGTCCGTGGACCAGTATTCAATACATCGTAGCTGGCACAGCTCCTCGTAGTTGTTGTTTCTTGTTACGGCTATACATCCACTCTGGTCTTCTTCCCAAGGCCGAGTTGGTGGGGTTGGACATGGTGCCGTCCGAAACCTACTGTGTATGCCTCATCAATGGTTTGCTGGGTCTGTCTGTATGCCTCCCTGGTTTTGAAGCCCTGGACGGTGTCTACGAACACCAGCCCCCTGCAGCTCCCCCGGTTCCACCGGGCTGAGTACTATCCCACCGCTGCCACCAAGTGTGGAGAAACGGGGTCAGTGGGTGCCCTCGTCCGCTGGCCTGGCTGCCTTTAGAAAGACTGCATGGACCAGGGCTCATACCACTGAACGTCCGCTCTATCTCCTTATGGGCAGAACACTACACAGACAACACAGGGTTAGGTCAAAACAGTGTGGCCAAGCTTTACTGAACCACAACATCCATTAGCAAACAGAACAATTTCAGCAATTACCCAAAATGGTGAACAACACAGGGTTTCACCCCTCCGCTGACTCACCGAGATGCTAGTGGATGTTATGTCAGAGCTCCCAGGGTCGCTATTCCACCTGTGTTAACACACAGAGAGGAGGTCACGACAAGCATAGGGAGATGACCGAGAGCAGTCCAGTGTTCTATCAGCCGGGTCTGACGTACCCTCCGCTGTGATCCTGAAGAGTTTCTTGTCCGTTGGTGTTAGCGGAGGTCCAGCTAGTAGCTCTAAGTGGTGAGATGAGACACCGTCTCTCTGTCTCAGGGTCTTTTATACCCAAGGCAGGTAAGCTATTGTTAGAATTACCCAGTGTCCTTCAGTACACCCTCACCCTATCTACAATCAAGTCAACAAACTGATTCCAGAATATAAACAAACATCAGATAAGCACACACTATGTTACATGGTATATCATTGTGCAAGTCAGCCTTCTTGACCCACCAGAATCCACACTTAAATCCCCAAGCCAAATATACAGACAAAAAAATCAATTCCTCCAGGCCTGGTAAAACCTAGCCGTCTGGGCAATTAAGATATACTCTGGTTTCTTCACATTGGGCCAAAGCCCAAGACTGATATTCTGACCGCTGGAGGCGGGGGAGGCCTAACGTAGAGATGAGGCCATATGACAGACAAAACAGACTGAGACGGTTCTCTCGACCTGTTGGGCAAGGTGACATGGGTGCCCGGTCTCGAGATCCCTGGGTGATGTCATGTGTACAACCCCACAAGTTTGAACAGAGGGGGGAGGTATGTGGTGTAGTGACCACTGTGTCCGCTAGGAGGCGCTGTGTGGGTGTCTCAGGACGGAAGGATAGCCATGTCCAGAGTGGTAACAGGAGCAGGGTCCTAAATGACCGTTATGTAAACCAAGGTGGGTGGCCTTGGGATGAAGGCTTGATTATGTGCTGATGTTTCATTCCAATGTGTTAGGGAGAAGCCTTCAGGTGATTGGTGAGACGGGTGGGATCAATCACCTACAAACCCACCTAGGGGCGTGTGTCTTGAATGCCATAGTAAAGTATATGTGTGTGTGAATGGTTGAAGGACCTGTGATGAGGTCATAGCCATGTGATCCAGTGGGCGTGGCTACGGATCATATAAGGTGGCCAGGGTAGGTCACATGAGTGAAGGCTTGGACCCGGTTGGTTAGTATGGAAGGTCTCGTCAGACCGACTGTGCTGAGGAAGATGTGTCTGCCTTCCTGAGTGTACGTGTGTATCATGGCTGCACGTGTCTGAGAGTTCCCAGGAGAGGGAATGAAAGTCTGAAATGAGAAGCAACTATGAGGTAACCCGCACAGGGGATATAACTGTAAGGCTAGAGAGCCTGCGTACCGGACATAACAATGCCTGTGTGACCACAGGGTTAGCAGAGGGGAGCTCTGTCATGGATGCTATGCTGTTTTTGATATGAACTTTCTGTTGCTGTTGATGGTTTATGCTGCATAATAAACCGAATGAACTTAGTTATGTTGAGAAACCTCTGCCGGACCTGATTTATCAGCTGCCTAGCGAGTATCCCCTATCTGAATAACAAGCGCTACCTTACTATGTATATTGCCATCCCTTATACAGTGCCCTCTCTTGCTATGTACAGCACCGTCCCTTACATATTGGATTATATAGAGCCCTGTTTTTTATTACATATCATCCTCTCTTGTTAGATATATAATGCAATGATGGCTTATGGAGCATGGGAAAGCTTCTTTTCTAATGGAGGAGATAATAGACTGGTAGTCTGATCACAGGCTCCTCCATCAGCAGTCATTTTATATCTAACAAGAGAGCAGACTAGGTAATAAAAGAGGGTGCTGTGAATAACAAGAATACACTATGTAAGAGACAGCACTGTATGTAACCGCAGAGGAAGCTATATAATAAGGGATAGCACCATATATAACTAGAGAGGATGGTATGCAATAAGGGACGATGTTATACATAACAAAGGAGGAAACTATGTAACTAAGGATGGTGTTATACATAATAAGTGAGTACACTATATACTAAGGGACTGTGCTATACATAAAAAGTGACTATACTATATACTGAGGGATGGCGCTATACATAATAAGCGAGTACTCTATATGCTAAGTGACTATGTGTTAGGAACGGCGGAACGCACTAAATAAAAATAATAATAAAGTGCGTTCGCTGCTCGGGGTCCACCGTGCAGTAGATGATATGACTGCTGTTAGTGGTGGCAGGCAAGCAATATGGCGGAAATGCGCACGTGGGTTAAACGTCACCCAGGTGCGCAGCGCAATCTCTGTTAAGTCACAGAGGTGCCAACAAAGACAAATACAATAAGGCTGAGCCTGTTGGAGTCATAGTACTCAGAGTAAATGCACACACGGTATCTGGTCACAGGAGCAGAACCAATAACAGCGGAACTGCGTCCGTCTAGACCTACCGTGCATGCGACCTCGCAGCTGCGGACACCAAAGAGGGCTGCAACTGCAGCGCGGCGTAGGACACTGCCGCTAGACGACAAAGCTAGTACGCAAGCGCAATGTCGGACGCTAGCAACTGTGGATGATGTAGTAGTGGCACGCTGGCCCTGACTCTAAGCTTAGTCCCTGTCCACATACGTAATATCAGAGGGAAGAGGTTTCAAATGAGTCATTCATCAGAATCATACATCCATCATCATTCACACAGTAGCAACTAGAGACTATACTAGCGCATGGCGGAACGGCCATGCGCGCTTTTTATAGCAGCTGGGACCTTCCGGAAGCTTCTAGATCTCCGAGATGGACCAATGAGATCTGGAGGAGGACCTGAGCACATGACTCCCGATCTCCAATGGGAAATCGTCTCATGAGCATGCTCAGTAGGAGGACAGAGGGACTTAGCCCCTGGAGAGATTTGCTGCAAGGCAATCTCCTCTGCGGTAGATAAACAGCAAGAGACCGCAGAATGTAAGGGTTTGGATTCCTGCAGAGCAGACGCAGAAACCTGACGCCTAACACTATGCTATACATAATAAGTGAGTACACTATATACTAAGGGGCGGTGCTATGTATAATAAGTGAATACACTATATACTAAGGGACTGTGTTAAAGGGAACCTGTTACATGTTTTGGCTGTTATAAGATACGGCCACTGCCTTTCAAGGCTTATCTACAGCATTCTATAATGCTGTAGATAAGCCCCCGATCCAACCTGAAAGATAAGAAAAATAAGTTTTACAATGCTCACCTGGGGGGCTGTCCGGTCTGATAGGTGTTGTAGGTCTGGGTCCGGCGCCTTCCATCGTCTTGCGATGCCACCCTCCTGCTTGCTTCATTTCTCCCCTTTATTGCACTCCTGCGCAGGTGTACTTACCTGCCCTGTTGAGGGCAAAGCAAAGTACTGCAGTGCGCAGATGCTGGGAAAGGTCAGCGAGACCCAGGACCTGCACACTGCAGTACTTTGCTCTGCCCTCAGCAGTGCAGACAAGTATCTCTGCGCAGGAGCGCCATGCCAGGAAGCCACAAAGCAATCAGGAGGGTGGCATCGCAAGAAGATGGGAGGCGCCGGGCTCGGACCTGCGACACCCATCGGACCGGACTGCCCCCCGGGTGAGTATAATAAAACATTATAAAGTATAGAATGCTGTAGACAAGCCCTGAAAGGTGGTGGCAGCATCTTATGGCGGCCAAAACAGGTGACTGGTTTCCCTTTAAAAATAATAAGCGATAATAACGTCTTACTACACCTCTATCTGTTCCTAAATCCAATATAAATCCATTATTGTCCTTTCCCCCACCTCAATCATTTCCTCCTCCCCTATCACCCCATCATTGCCTTTTCCACCATCATTGTCCTTTCCACTACCACCATCATTGCCCATTCCACCACCTCCATCATTACTTTCTCCCCCACCACCCCATCATTACCCATTCTACCACCTCCATCATTTCTTCCTCCCCCACCACCCCCATTATTGACCTTTCCACCACGAAAATCGTTGTCTTTTCCCCACCACCATCATTGCTCATTTCACCACCTCCATCATTTCCTCCTCCCCACCATCCCCATTATTGCCCTTTCGACCACCTCCATCACTGTCCTTTCCACCACCTGCTTCATTGCTTTCTCCCCACCACCCTCATCATTACACACACACACTCACCTCTCTGCACGCTCTCCCGCAGTGATACCTTTGCCGGCAGCTTCCTTTTTCCGGCACAGCCGTCAGCCGCATGCTGAATGATGACGTCATACAGCCGCGCCGCTGACTGCTGTGAGAGACCCAAAGCGCGGGCAGTGAGCAGGACGGATCGCTGAAGCTCCACTGCCATCTTCTCTTGTAGGCAGTGGAGCTGCAGGGATCTCTCCCTGCCCGTCGCACATGAGGGCAAACTGGCCAGGGGCCCCCCGGAGCCTCGGGGCTGGATGAACTGGCCAGATTGCCCTCATTATTAGCCCCTGGAGTCTCAGGGCCCCGATGCAGCCACACCAGCTGCACATGCGGTGTGTCCGCCCATATATTGGAAGTTTGTAGCCATCATTTTAAGAGCATATCTGATATGTTTCAGAATTCAGGACCATAGACTTTGCATTTTCTATTTATTTCGCCAATTTGCACATTGTGCTTCATAATAAGCATTTATTTTTACAAAGTACTAGATGGAGGTCAGATGCTATCGCATCGGCAGGCCGGTAATGTCATGATGGGGGCAGGCTTTGCAGCGTTGATAATCTCTCCCCCCCATGTGCTCACCCACCTATCCACTCTCTCTTTCCCCATGTGCTGACTTCTCCCGTCTGTGCTCTCTTCTTTCACCTGTCTATGCCATGTGCTGTCCCCCTTGTCTGCTGTCTCTGTCCTTCCTGTGTTGTGTTCTCCCCTCATGTGCAGTCCCGTTTGAGCTATCTCCCCCCTGTACTCTGTTTCTTTCACCCCTGTGTCTGACCATGTACAGAACAGACCACTACTCCTGGGCAGGGGAGGGAGCAAAAGACAATACTGACTTTACAGAAGGAGATCACAGAGGATTCATTTTGTGAGGTAAAATATTGATTAAAAACAGTCCGTGAAATATTTTACCTCACAAAATTAATCCTCTGTGATCCCCTGCTGTAATGTCAGTATTGTCTTTTGCTTCCTCCCCTGCCCAGGAGATGTGGTATGCTCTGTACATGGCCAGACAAAGCCAATTTTTAAAATGAACTTTCATTCGTGGGAAAACCCCTTTAATATGACCGGCTTCATTGCTTGTAGACACGTCATGCATCTTCCGCTGGGATCAGCCGAATGATTTACTGCGCCTGGGCGGAATTCGCGCATGGGCAGTGCGACGGTGTTCCGCTGTTGGTACTGCGCAAGAGGCTGCATGAGTGTGAGTGTGACTATGAGTGTGTGAGTGTATGTGTGTGTGTGTGTGTGTGTGGTGCGACGGTATTCCGCTGGTGGTACCGCGCAATAGGTTGGTACCAGCAGCAGTTTCCATATTGAGACACCCATCACTTGGGTGTCCCAATATGGCGGTCTGTGAACTTCCTCCGCTTGGAATTCTGGGATACGGTGACATCTGGACAGAATAGGAAATGAAAACATTACAAGGCAATTATATACATAGATTGTTTTCTTCTGGGTACTTTATTGTCATCTCTGTGACAATTGATTTATTACGAGCACATTGGAGGAGGATTGCCAGTCCTCACACACTGGTGTAAAACTGATCATTTTTTGCCTGTGTTGACATTTTAATTGTTTTTACTATTGTACTGTCTGTTTGTTCATTAATAAAATGTATGAGCTTTTATCATTGGTGATCCTGTCTATTATATACACACACACTTCTTTCACTTCCTTTTTGCACATGTACTCTTAGTATATACGGTGGTTAGTAATCCTGTATATCATTGGTTGTGCCCTTAATTCTGCATACTTTGCAGTCCCCTCACCATTCTGGTCGCTCTTCTCTGAACTTGCTCCAATTTTTCAATGTCTTTTTTAAGATGTAGTGCCCAGAACTGGACACAGTATTCCAGATGAGGCCTGACCAAGGAGGAGTAGAGGGGGATAGCAAGGGCAGGGTCCTCTCCCCTATGTATCAGTCTGTCATTGTTAGTTTGTTTACTTTAATTGATATTTGTATTCTGCATGTAACTCCTTCCCATGTTCAGCACCATGAAATCAATGGTGCTATATAAATAAATAATAATAATTACTTCACGTGATATATATAGACTCTATGCTTCTCTTAATACATCCTAGAACTGTGTTTGCCTTTTTTGCTACTGTTTTACACTGTTGACATATGCAGTCTGTGATCTGTTAGTACATCCAAGTCTTTTCACAAATGCTATTGCTTACATCTATTCACTTCATGCATCAGAATCTGGTTCTTCATCTTCAGCTGCCTACACAACAGCTTGAGCATCCTCTCTCTATTGCCTCCATTGACGGACAACTCCTGACAGAACCTATGCAATGTGTCACCCTCCCAGTCAAAGTGCAGATTGGAGCCCTGCATTCTAAAAAGATTTTGTTCTATGTACTACCTCAATCTATGAACTCTGTTCTTCTGGGTCTTCTGTGGCTGCATCTACACGCACCGGTTGTTGATTGGTCCACTGGCCAGGTGCTTCAGTGGAGACCGAAATGTGCAACCCACTGCCTTGCCCAGGTCAAGTACAAGTCTTCACCTCTGTGCCTTCAAACCTTTCCTCTCTGCCCATTTATTATCATGCCTTTGCAGGCGTCTTTTGTGAGAAGGCAGAGGTCTTACCACCTCATAGACCCTACAACTGTCCCATTGATCCTCTATCTGTACTTGAGACTCTGGTAATGTTTGAGTACATAGGCAAGGGATGCATTCATAAGTCCTCTTCTCCTGCCGGTGTCAGTTTATTCTTCGTGATTAAGAATGATGGTTCCCTACATTCCCTGTATTGACTATCAACGTCTTAACAAAATCACTATGAAGAACAAGTATCTGTCATGCGTCTGGGTTCGAACCCTTGAGACTGTGCTTTGGGGTCGGCTTCTCTGTCCGCCACGCCAAATCACATGCACCCTTTCTCCGGTTGATCAGTTTCTGTTATCCTTGCTTCAGTCTTAGGTGTTTTAATTTACTCATTTGTGTGCCCTATCACCTTTCAAGTGCGGCTTTATATACTTTCCCCATGCTGGTATTTCCTGCTGATAATAGTGTCATTTGGATGTCCAGCCATACTGCTGTAGTTTAAGTTAGTCAGTGAATGACCAGCTAGGGATAATCTCTTTACTATTTATGTTCTTTACCCTACACCTAACTTATGTTTTCTTTTTAGGAAGTCGGAGGCATAATTTCTAATGGTACTTACTTAATATTTTATTTTGTGATTACTTTTACTCACTATGGGATCGCTTTCTATTTCAGCACACTTTCCCTTCTGTAGGTAATTTACACTCTGCTCTGCCCTCCGGTTCTTTAGGAGGAATATGAAAAGCTCAACAGTCTATTCAGGCAGCATAGTCCTAGCTGCCATCATCTAGTCTGTGATTAGGGCCATCTTGACTCACCCAGTAACTACTAGGGACTGGGGTGTCAGGATCTCGAATTTGTATAGGAACCAGCAGGGTCAGTTGCAGTTTTAGTGTGATACCTATTTTCCAGAGTGAGTTGCTAAATAAGTCTCCCCTGCCTTTGATTTTTGAACAACATCCATGGAGCAAAGATCTTCACCAAATTGCATCTGCGAGGAGTTTACAACTTGAATTTAATTCGTAAGGGCGGCAAATGGAAAAGGCCTTTAATACCCATGATGATCATTACGAGCATTTCGTCATGCCCTTTGTTCTGTGCAACACGCCTACCAAATTTCAAAAATTTGTTAATGACGTCTTCCGGGATCTCCTTTGTGTTTCCGTGGTCATGTATTTGGACGATGTCCTTATTTTCTCTCCTGATCTATCTAGTCATAAAAGGCACGTCCGTCAGGTTCTGCAGTGTCTACGGGAAAACAATTTGTTTGTCAAGTTGTCCAAATGTGTCTTCGAAATGGATCCTGAAAAGGTTTCTGCTTTTCTCTCCTGCCCTTGTCCCCAAGGCTTGTGGACCATCAAGTGTTTCATGGGTTTACTCCAACTTCTACAGACAATTTATTCTGCACTTCTCATCACCCATGACACCTATATCCGCCTTAATCAACAAGGGGACTTATGACAGAGTGTTGTCTGGGTCGGCCTTCCAGCATTTGAAAGAGGTTTACGTGAGAGATCGGGTGCTGCATCCCCTTGATTGCAACAAACAGTTTCTCTTGGAGGTAGATGCCTCCTCTATCTGTGCTGGGGCAGTTCTCCTGCAAAGAACTTCTTCTGGGAAGTCTGCCTCTAGTGATTTCTTCTCTAAACTCTTTTCACCAGTCAAACAAAACTATACTATTGGTGATCGTGAGGTTCTGGCTATCAAGATGGCGCTCGAAGAATGGCAACATCTATAGGCCCCGTCACACATAGCGATCTCGCTAGCAAGATCGCTGCTGAGTCACAATTTTTGTGACACAACAGCGAGATCGCTATGTGTGACAGCGATCAGCCTCCCTGCCGGTATCGCTGCAGGAAAGGCCAGGACTTTTTTTGGTCGCTGGTCTCCCGCTGGCCACCACGCATCGCTGCGTGTGACAGGCGGGAGACCAGTGATCTGCTGGTAACTAATGTACACATAGGGTATCCAAGCAGCCCCTGCCCTTTTTAAAGACGTCTCTGGCCAAAACCTTCGTCCCTTCTGCTAGAAACAGCAGAGTTCTGTCCTGGGGACAGTAATCCAAGTTGGCTGGTCATATGGAAGTCCATTGAGCCGATTGCTTGTCACTTCTGGTGGCCCTCACTGGTCAAGGATGTCCGGGACTTCATAAACGCCGGTTCACATTGCATCAGAAGCAAGTCTTCCAGGGACAAACCTGCTGGCCTCCTCCAGCCTCTGCCGGTTCCTTTCGCTCCCTGGCAACATGTTGCTATAGGCTTCATCATGGACCTGCCTCTCTGTGAGTTGTGACACCAGCTGTGTTATTGTGGATCGGTTCTCTAAGGCCGGTTTCACACTAGCGCATTTTCAACGCGCGCACGGCCGGGGGTAGCTCCGCCCCCGAGCCGGCTCTCTGCCCGGCGTGCCCGCCCCTTCCTTGTAGCGCCGCCTCCTAGCGGACAGCGGCGCCTGCGATCGGCGCACCCTATCTTTAGCATAGGGTGCGCCGATCGTGCGCAGGCCGTGCGCTAGTTGCGCTTTGACCTGCGCTGCGCACTTTTGACGGTGCGCCGTGCGCGCCAAAATCAAACTTTTCGGATTTTGGCTCGCACGGCGCACCGTCAAAAGTGCGCAGCGCAGGTCAAAGCGCAACTAGCGCACGGCCTGCGCACGATCGGCGCACCCTATGCTAAAGATAGGGTGCGCCGATCGCAGGCGCCGCTGTCCGCTAGGAGGCGGCGCTACAAGGAAGGGGCGGGCACGCCGGGCAGAGAGCCGGCTCGGGGGCGGAGCTACCCCCGGCCGTGCGCGCGTTGAAAATGCGCTAGTGTGAAACCGGCCTAAGATTGCTCACTTCATTCCTCTGGCTGGTGTTCCCTCTGTTCCTAAGCTTGCCAAGCAGTTCTTCCAGCATGTGTTTCGTCTCCATGGTCTTCCTCTCCACATAGTCTCTGATTGTGGAGTCTAATTCACTTCAAAGTTTTGGAGATATCTGAGGAAGCTGCTGAATGTCCAGCTGCATTTTTCCTTCACATTCCATCCGCAGACCAATGGGCAACTAGAACGGGTTAATCGGATTCTTGAGAACAGCCTTCACCATGTTATCTCTGCCTTTCAGGATACCTGGGTACAACTACTCCCCTGGGCGGAGATTTCTTTTCTTTTCAATAACCATATCAGGAGGTCTTCTGGAACATCTCCATTCTTTGTGGCATACTCCCAGCATCCTCAAGTGCCCTTTCTTATGTCTGCCTCCTCAGGAGTACCAGCAGCTGATACCTCGTATGGCGACTTTCTATAGATCTAGCAGCAGACCAAGGATTACTCCTTATGAACGTGTCTCGGATGAAGAATCATGCAGACAAGAAAAGAGGTTTGCCCACTCAGTATCTTCAAGGAGATAAAGTCTGGCTGTACTGTTAGGGTATGTGCACACTTTGCGGTTTCTGCTGCATTTCCACAGCGTATTTGGCTCTGCAGAAACGCAGCAGATTCTGCTGTGTTGTACAGTACCTTTATTTCCTATGGAAATAAAAAAAAGCTGTGCACATGCTGCGTTTTTTTCCGCGCGGTTTTGCTGTGGTTTTCAAAACGCAGCATGTCAATTGTTTGGTGCAGGAACGCTGCAGTTTTACACCTCATCCATTATGAGGTGTAAAACCGCAGGGCAAAACCGCAGAAAAAACGCAGATAAACCGCAGAAAAACCGCAGGACTTTGTCCTGCGGATTTCCTGCGGTTTTCTCTACAAAATCCGCAGAGACAAAAAACTATGTGTGCACATACCCTTAGGGTATGTGCACACGTAGTGAAATCTGCTGCGTTGTACAGTACCTTTATTTTCAATGGAAAAAAAAAAACGCAGTGCACATGCTGCGGATTTTTCCGCGCGGTTTTGCTACGGTTTACAATCCGCAGCATGTCAATTGTTTGGTGCAGAAGGCTATGTGCACACATAGTTTTTTGGGTGTGCGGATTTTGTAGAGAAAACCGCTGGTAAATACGCAGGACAAAAGTCCTGCGGTTTATCTGCGGTTTTGCCTGCGGTTTTACACCTCATAATGGATGAGGTGTAAAACCGCAGCGTTTCTGCACCAAACAATTGACATGCTGCGGTTTGTAAACCGCAGCAAAACCGCGCGGAAAAAACTGCAGCATGTGCACAGCTTTTTTTTATTTCCATAGGAAATAAAGGTACTGTACAACGCAGCAGAATCTGCTGCGGAACCGCAGGTGCAGAAACGCTGTGGAACCGCAGCAGAATCCGCAGCGTGTGCACATACCCTAAAACCGAAGGGCAAAACTGCAGGCAAAACTGCAGATAAACCGCAGGACTTTTGTACTGCGGATTTACCTGCAGTTTTCTCTCCAAAATCCGCACACCCAAAAAACTACGTGTGCACATACCCTTAGGCTATGTGCCCATGTATGCAGAAAATTTCTGCATGAAAACCGGACTCCTTCCCACGTTTTTTCCGCGTTTTTGATGCGTTTTTTTCCACGCATCCCCAGACACATAGAAAATAGCTAAAAATGCTGACTTTTCCGCAAATTAATGAGCATGCTGCGTTTTTTTTTACCGCGTAGTGTTTTTTTCGCGGAAAAAAGCGCATCAATATGCACAAAAAGTACAAAATGCATTAAAATGAATGGGATGCTTCCTTTGAGCGACTTTTAAAGCGTTTTTGCCGGTAAAAACGCTTAAAAAATGCAAAAAAAAACGCTTACGTGGGCACACAGCACTCGCATGCCTTCTAAGCGCCGCCCTACTCACTCTGCTCTACACAGTACCTGAAAATCGCTCTGAGTTGCCATGTGTTGGTTGTGATTCATGGGGGGCACAGACAAACTCTACAGGAATTTGTATCCACCCTGTCCTTCAGAAATTTGCTTCCCCAGCCTAGCAATATATCAGGTGCCTCCACCTGCCATTCTTCGCCCGAACGTTGGTTCCTAGCCTGCTGGCACCTTGTCTATGCATTCCACCATATTCAGTCTCCTGTTACCCGACTTGCTTACCAGTCCTGTCTGACCTCTCTGATCCTGACCTCGGCTACGTGTGTTGAATCTGTGCTGCCTGCCCAGACATCGGATTATCTGACCACATCTTTGCCTTCACCCTCCTGTACCTTGTACCTGCGCATCTAACCATCCGGTCAGCTGCTGCAGTCCCAGGGACTGCCTTGGAGTGGTACCTACTGGCACCCTAGCCTATCCTCACCATCAGAGGCTCTAGTGAAGACCTGGTAGACACTTAGTCACACCCCTCCAAGGTAAGTCCAGCCTGTGGCTCAGTGGGTCCACACACTAGTGTTATACACAGAAGATCTGTGGATAGTTGTTCAAGATAGGAACAACCTCCCTGCTGATTTTTTTCTAAAATTGTGCAAGTGTACCTATAAGAATTGATGCTTTGATGCTGTTTTGAAGGCAAAGTGTTATTGCGCAAAATATATATTTAGATTTCTCTTTTATTCAATCACTTAGCATTTAGTTGATTAAAATGAATTACTAATACTTCTATTTTGATAGCATTCTTACTTTGAAGCCATTTTCCACCCAGCCTCAAACTTTTGCACAGTAAATATTAGTACTGTACAAAAGTTTTAGACTTGTGTAAAAAATGCTGCAGAAGGGTCTGATTGACTCCAAATTTATTCTGGAGCAGGACCATTACCTCAAACATGCTTCCAATATAATTAAGAACTATCTTCAATGTAAAGCAAAACAATGAGTCCTGGAAGTGATGATGTGAAACAATGAGTCCTGGAAGTGATGATGTGGCCCCCACAGAGCTCTGATCTTAACATCATCCAGTCTGTGTAGGATTACATGAAAAGATGGAAGGATTTGAGCAATCCTAAATACAGTGCATTGAAGATCTGTGGTTAGTTCTCCAAGATAGTTGGAGCAACCTCCCTACTGGGCTTCTTTTAAAACTATGTGCAAGTATACTAAGAAACCTTGATGCTGTTTCGAAAACAAAGAACAGTCACACCAAATATTGTTTTGGTCATTTACTTTACATTTTGTTAACCAATAAAAATAAACTGTTAACATTTTTATTTTTTAGAAAATTCTTACTGCAGCATTTTTTCTACACCTGTCTAAAACTTTTGTGTTATGCGGTATGTATATACATGTTGCGGACAAAAGTGCTGGGACACTTACACACCACAGAAGGTTTAGGACATACCATTCTAAATCGCTAGGCATTAATTTGGAGTTGGTGCCACTTTACAGCTATAACAGCTTCCTCTCTTCTGGGAAGAATTTCTACAAGATTTTGGAGTTTATCTGTGGGAATTTTTGCCCATTCATCCAAAAGAGCATTTATGAGATTAGGCCCTGATGTTGGATGCGAGGGCCTGGTTCATGTTCTCAGCAGCACGTCACCTGTGCACAGGAGCCAATGTGCTGCCGATAACAATGATTTTTACCGATTGCTGGCATGTTCACACTGGCAGATAATTGGAAATGAGCTATTACCTTACAGGCTCGGACTGGCCCATAGGGTAACAGGGGAAACCCCGGTGGGCCCCTGTGCAGTCAGGAGCCCCCAACCCCACTATATGGATAGTACTAGGCATAAGTCACATGGTTTACAATGTACAGAAAAAGCAGCATCTCATCCTTCATTAACCAAACTACCCAGTTATATAGGTAAATTTGGGAACAAGTGTAGTGTAATATTTGTATGCATGTGAAAAGTGGGCCCCCAAAGTGTTCACCAATGCAAGTCAATGGGTGCGAGAAAAAACTGAAAACGAAAAATGGACTATCCGCTTTCCATCCGTTTTTAACGGCTACATCACCATTCTGTGGCATAGAACACTGTAAATGGTCCTGTAAATGACTGTAGGAAAGTAGTCGCCTAGGAAAAAAACCCGCAAGGCATACGGATGTAAGACGGATGGTGCGATTAAAAATCGCATACAAAACGCATAGTTTTGGTCCGTTTTTTTCTCACAAATGGGTATGAGCCCTTATATGGAGAAAAGGCTCCTGAACAAGCACAATGCTGAAGACAGGAACACGTCCGAGTTCTGCAGGCTTCTTCCTCATGAGGTAAAGTTTGCCTCATGAGGAAGAAGATTGTGTTAGGCTTTGTACAGGGGTCAGTGTAGTGAGACCATTCTCTCACAGCCCCAGGGGCTGAGCCCACCTGTGCTGGCACGTCAGTCAGTCTGTCAGGGGCAGACTAGAAGTTGGATGTGGCCGCACATGCCAAAAAACTACCGAAAATAAAGAGCGCACTGTCTCTTTAAAGGAAGCGGAGAGGCCGGCCGGTGATGGCGGAGGCGGGGACGGGGCTGCTCATATAATAACCCAGGGAAACCCAGGGGCTCCGTGTGACAGCGACACACCCTCCCGGGCACCGAGGCAGCAGCTGGCGGAAGAGACAAGGCAGGTGCCAGGATGAGTGGAAGGGTTGGCGATCTGAGTCCCAAGCAGGAGGAGGCCTTAGGCAAGGTGAGCTCCCCGATATCCCGCGGGTGCCGGTGCCATCACCCACACACCATCCATCAGGCTGCTGCCCACTGTGCTCCTGCACTTCTGTGTCCGGCATCACCCTCCTGTTAACCCTTTCCTGCGCCCCGCCCCGGGATGAGCTCATAGAGGACCCTCCGGCCATGGACCCCAGGGCGGCTTCCGATTCTTCCAGCTCCTTGTACAGTCGTGTGGGCCACAAGGGGAATGTAGTAGTCACAACACAGACTACGACACCCTTTCATGTCCAAAGCTTTGTACAGAAAGAATGCCAAGTCTCCTCACCTATAGCAATGTCTCCTACTCTGTATATGGGGTCCCCCCTACTACTGAGACCACCGAATACCGGACCGGTGTGATACTCAGTAATATTCTGTATATAGGGTCCCTCCTACTACTGAGACCCCCGAATACAGGGCCAGTGTGATAATATTCTGTATATAGGGTCCTCTTTACTACTGAGACCCCGAATACAGGACCAGTGTGATAATAATATTCTGTATATAGGGTCCCTCCTACTACTGAGACCCCCGAATAAAGGACCGTTGTGATACTATGTAATATTCTGTATATGGGGTCCCCTCCTACTACTGAGACCCCCGAATACAGGACCAGTGTGATAATATTCTGTATATATGGTCCCTCCTACTACTGAGTCCCCCAAATACAGGACCTGTGTGATACTATGTAATACTCTGTATATAGGATCCCCTCTACTACTGAGACCCCGAATACAGGACCAGTGTGATAATAATATTCTGTATATAGGGTCCCCTCTACTACTGAGACCCCCGAATACAGGGCCAGTGTGATAATATTCTGTATATAGGGTCCCCTCTACTACTGAGACCCCCGAATACAGTACCAGTGTGATAATATTCTGTATATAGGGTCCTCTTTACTACTGAGACCCCGAATACAGGAACAGTGTGATAATATTCTGTATATATGGTCCCTCCTACTACTGAGTCCCCCAAATACAGGACCTGTGTGATACTATGTAATACTCTGTATATAGGATCCCCCCTACTACTGAGACCCCCGAATACAGGACCAGTGTGGTACTATGTAATATTCTGTATATAGGGTCCCCTCCATTATCGAGACCCCCGAATACAGGACCGGTGTGATACTATGTAATATTCTGTATATAGAGTCCCCTCTACTACTGAGCCCCCCGAATACAGGACTGGTGTGATACTATGTAATATTATGTATATAGAGTCCCCTCTACTACTGAGTCCCCTGAATACAGGGCCAGTGTGATACTATGTAATACTCTGTATATTGGATCCCCCCTACTACTGAGACCCCCGAATACAGGACCAGTGTGATAATAATATTCTGTATATAGGGTCCTCTTTACTACTGAGACCCTGAATACAGGACCAGTGTGATACTATGTAATATTCTGTTTATAGGGTCCCCTCCACTACTGAGACCCCCGAATACAGTACCAGTGTGATACTATGTAATACTCAGTTTATAGGGTCCCCTTTACTACTGAGACCCCCGAATACAGGACCAGTGTGATACTATGTAATACTCTGTATATAGGATCCCCCCTACTACTGAGACCCCCGAATACAGGACCAGTGTGATAATAATATTCTGTATATAGGGTCCTCTTTACGACTGAGACCCCCGAATACAGGAGCAGTGTGGTACTATGTAATATTCTGTATATATGGTCCCCTCCATTATCGAGACCCCCGAATACAGGACCGGTGTGATACTATGTAATATTCTGTATATAGAGTCCCCTCTACTACTGAGCCCCCCGAATACAGGACCGGTGTGATACTATGTAATATTATGTATATAGAGTCCCCTCTACTACTGAGACCCCCGAATACAGGACCAGTGTGATACTATGTAATACTCTGTATATAGGATCCCCCCTACTACTGAGACCCCCGAATACAGGACCAGTGTGATAATAATATTCTGTATATAGGGTCCTCTTTACTACTGAGACCCTAAATACAGGACCAGTGTGATACTATGTAATATTCTGTTTATAGGATCCCCCCTACTACTGAGACCCCCGAATACAGGACCAGTGTGATACTATGTAATACTCAGTTTATAGGGTCCCCTTTACTACTGAGACCCCCGAATACAGGACCAGTGTGATACTATGTAATACTCTGTATATAGGATCCCCCCTACTACTGAGACCCCCGAATACAGGACCAGTGTGATAATAATATTCTGTATATAGGGTCCTTTTTACGACTGAGACCCCCGAATACAGGACCAGTGTGGTACTATGTAATATTCTGTATATAGGGTCCCCTCCATTATCGAGACCCCCGAATACAGGACCGGTGTGATACTATGTAATATTCTGTATATAGAATCCCCTCTACTACTGAGCCCCCCGAATACAGGACCGGTGTGATACTATGTAATATTATGTATATAGAGTCCCCTCTACTACTGAGTCCCCTGAATACAGGGCCAGTGTGATAATATTCTGTATATAAGGTCCTCTTTACTACTGAGACCCCCGAATACAGGACCAGTGTGATACTATGTATTACTCTGTATATAGGATCCCCCCTAATACTGAGACCCCCGAATACAGGACCAGTGTGATACTCAATAATATTCTGTATATAGGGTCCCCTCTACTACTGAGACCCCCAAATACAGGACCAGTGTGGTACTATGTAATATTCTGTATATAGGGTCCCCTCTACTACGGAGACCCCCGAATACAGTACTAGTGTGATACTATGTAATACTCTGTATATGGGGTCCCCCCTACTACTGAGACCCCCCAAAACAGGACCAGTGTGATAATAATCTGTATATAGGGTCCCTCCTACTACTGAGACCCCCCGAATACAGGGCCAGTGTGATAATAATATTCTGTATATAGGGTCCCTCCTACTACTGAGACCCCCGAATACAGTACTAGTGTGATACTAAGTAATACTCAATATGTAGAGTCTGCTCCACTACTGAGACCCCAGAATACAGGACCGATGCAATCAAAGCAAAATCTAGATCTATAAATAAAGTTCTGGCTTGGCTTTTATCCTAAAGGGGGTTTTACACATAGCGATATCGCTAGCAATATCGCAATAACGTCACTGGTTTTGTGACGTTATTGCGATATTGCTAGCGATATCGGTATGTGTGATACTTACCTCTGACCGGCTCCCCCGCCATGTGGCTAGGCTCGTTAAAGGGTCGACATTGACTTTTAGGATTGCTACTTCCAATAGGTGGCACTAGAGTTCTAGTCCTCTTCCTCTCTGAAGAGACAATGTGCATAATTAGTATAAATAAAGTTCTCACTTTCCATGTGGAGATTTTTTTTTTTTTTTTTTACAAAGAAAAATTCTTCCTACTTTTTCCGCCATGTTTTGTGAATAGCCACGTCCACTCCGAGCAGCACTCTTCCAAGATAGAGGTCTTGCGCAGGAGGTGCAGAGTCAGCTTGATCTTGAGCCATGACGACTTGATGAACGCTCTGTAGGCAGATCGATCTTGTACAGGTCTAGATAGGGCCACCATTATCTTGATAGCATCAAGCCATCGGGTTGCTGGTCTTCCGATTCACCTTTCACAGTGTTAAAAACATCTTCGACCTGATGAAACGGGTGTTCTTATCTTGTCTTAAACGTTTTGAGCTAGTCCGCTCTGAAAAACGCCAGAAAAAGCGTTCACAAAAGGCTCGCAAGACTCTTCCAGTTAATTTCAATGGAAAAAAAAGACTTTCTGTTCATATATTTAGGTTTTTGAGTGTCTATTAAATGCTTCAGGCTTTCAAAAGTGCCGAGCACGACGTGAGCCGACCATTCTTCAGGAGTTTTCTGCTCGGAAGA
The DNA here is from genome assembly GCF_039654945.1 of Dendrobates tinctorius. Classification (NCBI taxonomy): domain Eukaryota; kingdom Metazoa; phylum Chordata; class Amphibia; order Anura; family Dendrobatidae; genus Dendrobates; species Dendrobates tinctorius. Next base: position 7,217,351 of record NW_027361880.1, on the reverse strand, counting down.
CGCTACATACTTTACAATAGAAGTCAATAGGAAGGCTAAACAATGCCCGAAGACGCCCGGCCGACTCCTTGTTCATTTTGACAGCGGTTTTGCGAATAATTGTTACGGATCATGGCACGGTGTAAGCGCGGCCAACGTTCTGTAAAAACGCATCATTAGTCTGCAGCACCTCCCCCATAAAGGTGTATTACGGAAGGGGGACAGAGTGGTCTCATGAGTGATCATTTGTACGAGCCCCCTCCAGATAATTTTCATCACTTTCTGTATCGTTTATCAATGACAATTTTATCAACTTGTGTTAACAAACCCTAAATCTGATCCTAGATTAATATTGTAAGAAAGGAGAGCCGTGAATCATGGACCTTTATCATTGATGGACCTTTATCATTGCTCAGTCATTCTTCTTTACATCCAGGGGCTGGAAATGTACAGCCCTAGCACTGGTCACAGCTGAGAGTTTGGTCCAGTTGTATTCAGCGTAGGACATGTGATGGGTGATCTACCCCCAGGAGCACAAGTCTCATGTCCGCATAGTTCGCTACAATGGATCAGTCAGTGTTTGGCCCACAGACAGATTCAGTTGTAGCACATGGATAAGAGTTGGGTCTGTGTGGATGGAAAAATGATGATTCACGGCCCACAGAACTGTTTCATAACTTTTCATTATTTAATCCAAGCTTTACTTACATAAAACTAGAAAACCGATTTAATAGAGCTAATCTTGTGGATACAACTTCCGCAAGCTCTGGGCAGAAGCCACTTTCATGACGTCAGTATTGTACATCGATATTTGTAAGCCAAAACTAGAAGTGGAAACTGTGGAAAGAAAATCTATGATGGACAGATTAGCAGCTCTTTCTTGTTTTGGTCCCGCTCCTGGCTCCCAAATACTGACCACAATATCGCCGTGTGAAATGGCCTTAGGTCTGGATGTAAAACAATGGCCCTTCTCAGTTTCTTAGTCCAGAAAGATCACCTGACCCCGCTGTGGTTCTTACAAGGGCGGTCAGGAGATCCTTCCTAGGCAAGATGGATGCATGAATTTTAATATTGCTAGCAGATTAGTGGTGCTATTACATTCACTAATAGGTCTGTTGGGGCATCAGATCTTTCACCCCATTTCCCAATATGAACTGCATGCATTGCTAAATAAATCGCTTAGTCCTGATAAGGCTGGTGTATTTACTTTGAAAATCTGTGTCAGATTGGCTTTATATATAATACTTTGATGGTTTAAGACCCACCTCTGCCCACTTAGTCTGACAGCTCCTTAGTTTCTGTTCTGCTGAGATCTCACATTGCTCAGTACAAGCTGCAGCTGTCAGTCAAGCTGAGTGGGCAGAGATTGAAATCGCTCATGAGCACAAGGGTATTCATTCTGTAGCTAGACTCCTAAGATCAGAATTATACTGTACAGCCATTCTGACATTGATTTTCAAAGTAAATACAACAGTCTCATTAGGAATAAGAGATCTGTTTAGTAATGTGTGCAGTTAGTGTGCTGAAATCTGGTGACAGATCCAGTATATAGAGATGTGGCTCGGTTACATTGCTAGATTTGCCTGCATCACATTACACAGTGTCGGCAGATCCAGGACAAATTCAGCATTTTGCACATGTTGGCGTATCCCTGCATCGCCTGTAGAATATTCAGACAAATTACTAGCATCTGACTGGCGGTCACTGACAGTATACATGTATATTTGTGTCAGCATTATATGCATAAACTAGATGTCAGCCAAGAGGTACTGCGCCTGATTTATCTAATCCGGTTCATAGAGCAAAGCAAGGACCTTGACTGCTAAGGCCACCGTGTTTATGACCTCCGTGCCATCGCACACCTGATACGGGGACACTCGGCTCTTGATCCTGACAGTTATCACTCACCTGACTTACTCCCCATACATGTTGTAAACCGAGTCCACGTACCCTAATGATGGTGGAATTATTTGGGAATGTTAGAGATTACTAGAAAACAAGCCGGGACCACTCATGGCATGTGGAGCGTTGCTTACACAAAATGCTGGCGTGGCCAGCTGTCACACTGATCTATCCGCGTCCCCTTAGCGTGGTCTTTCCCTGTGCGTTCCGGGCCCTCACTGCACGTTTTGTCGTTAGCAGTTGTATTCTATTTGTTTCTATTAATGTAATACCCAGCCACCCTCATATTAACTATTGCACCAAGCGCATGTAGTCTTGCACACATTGCAGGAGAATTCCTAATCTGTGGCCCAAACGTAGGCGAGACAGTCTTAAAATGCACCAAATTGTCTTAGGGCAGGTGCAGACGAGTGTATTTTTGGTCCAAGTGCGATCCGAAAAAACATCAACTTGCATTCGGACCAATGGTATTCTACAGGGCCGCGCACATGTTCGATATTTTTTTTTTCGGACAGAGCCTGTCTGACAGAAAAAATTGCTGCATGCCCAAGTTTGATCTGCTATTTGGCTTGCACTCGTCAGTGAGTGCGTGAGATACATCAGCTTCACTCGGATGACATCTGAGTGCAGTCCGATTTCCACGGACTGCCAGAATGGCGAAGGTTGAGACTTTTTTTTTTTTCTTCATCTTCTCCTCATCCAAGAAAATCGCATCGCACTGTGCTCATACTCTGATCGGAGTGAAATTTGCACAATCGGTCCGATTCTCTCAGACGAGACAATCTACAGCCGCCTGCATCTGCCCTTACAGTGGTTCATGCTGGATGATAAATCTGTTCCATTTTACACTGTCTGGTCTAAGTTCACAGCACCTATTTGTTGGCCATGGGCCGCACCAGAACGAGCGACTCTCTGCGGCGTTTCAGAATAAAACATAACAAATGAATGCTTTCCTGTGTGTGAACCTGCCCGACATTCTTTATTTGATCTGAGCAATATCACATACCAATAAGTGCCCACTTATGATCGGCAGTGCGGACAGAGAAATGCCTTTCTTTTAGTTGGTCTCAAAAGACTTAAGTAGCCCTTCATTGTGTTTGAGGTAGTCATGAGAGTCCCCACATCACAGAATGGGAAACCCTGCACCAGCCCAATGGCGAAGTGCTGAAACAAGTGAGTGGTGCCCACAGCCTCTGCCAGCCCGCCACCATACATTCATGGTGAATAGATTGCTATAACAACCAGGGACGTCGGGAGCAATGTGCAGCTAAGTCACGGCTTCCATCAACACCAGAAGCGGCCAACTATACATGTGCCTGATGATTTCTAACTAGTAGCATATCAAATGATTCAGCCAGCTAAAACATTTCCGGAACCAGCTGGACTTTTTTTTTTTTTCTTTCAGTGGCCCAGTTTTATGATTATTCTTAATTATACAATAAATTCCCAAAAACAAATGTTACGTCATAGTTAAAGAGCCATTCTTGACAGATGTAATCATAAAAGGGCCCCTGTGCAAGAACAATATATGTGCCCTCTGCAGTCCAATAGCTCATCATAAAGCACAATTCAGCCTACTTTGGAGGCGTATGTGCGCCCCTTACCTCTTGGACCCCTGTGCGGCTTGACCAATGATACGTCAGGGCCTGGATCATCCCCCTAACCATTCAGATGCATATTCTTGACCATAGGGGCAATATCTGTGCTCTTTCACAGTCACTATATCTAATTTTTTAAGATTTAGAAATGGATGAACAAAATAGGATTTTAAAACAACTATTTTTTTGGTAATTTTTCTTGCATATTTTAAGGGGAACCAGATTCATGCTGCCTGAACCATGAATCAGACACGGTCTGCATTACTAGAGCTGTGTATGTCTTATGCCGGGGTCATCTCCCATCTCAATACCCGGCACTGCCGCCAGCACTCGGACCGGAGTGTGCGCCTGCATGTATTTCCATGCAGCTGAGCGCTCCGATCCCAAGTGCCGGCAGCAGTGCCATTTATTGAGACGCAAGACTTGTGTGAGTTTCTCGCAAGTGTGACCCCAGCCTTACTCTGAAAATATGCGTGATTTCAGAGAAAAACATCTTGAAAAGGCGACCAGAGACTCGGATGACTAGTCCAAGGCAAGTCCCAGTTGCTTCTTCCTATCTGACTGCGCTAACTGACCGAACTCTACCTATACACAAAAGTAGGGAGAGATCTGTCAGTCCTAGGGAGTAGGGTGGGGAAAAGCCACTAGGCACCGGCCATCTGGCTGTACTGCATACATTGCTGCCACAATACAGCCAATACAAGACCTACAAGAGACAAAATGAGCAAAAACCCTGCTGTAACTAAATAAGGAAAACGCAAAAGTGCATTTAAATAACACCGAGTTCTTAGTAATTCTGTTTTTGATCAAAAATAGCCAATGTCTGATTCAGGCAGCCTGTGAGTTAGGCCACGTCAATCAGTTGACAGGTTCCTTAGGCTATGTGCACACGTTGCAGATTCACCTGCGTTTTTGCCCTGCGGTTTCACACCTCTACTATGTTAAAGGTGTGAAACCGCTGCGGAAACCGCCCAAACAATTGACATGCTGCGGTTTGTAAACCGCAGCAAAACCGCACCGTCAGCACAGCGTTTTTGAAAACCCGTAGGGTTTCATTGTACTGTACTTGGTCTGCGGAACTGCTACGTTTCCGCAGGGCCAAAACCGCTGCGGAAACGCAGCAGAATCCGCACCGTGTGCACATAGCCTTATAAGTTCCACAGAGAAGACTATGGGGAAAACCCCATAAGCAAAAAAGAAAAAAAAAAAAACATTATACATGGTGCTCTTTTTATTGCATTAAGGGGTACTGTATTATGGGTATTCCCATCTCCAAGATCCTATCCCAATATGTACTAGGTGTAATAATAATATTAGCAAATACCTCCTATTAGAAATGTAGTATAGTTTTTCTGATTAGCCATGTGCACTAACCCCATGTGCATTGTATTGCAGTAGCTTAGGTATCTATGGTTACAACCACTAACTGTCACTATATGAGTGGTGGTAACCATGGACACCTAAGCTACTGCAATGCCCTGCACATGGGGTAAGCGACATAGATAACCATACTACAGGTCAAACTGGAGGAATTTGCTAATATTCTTATCATTACGCCTACTACATCTTGGGATTTGATCTTGGAGATGGGCATACTCCTTTAAATCTTTTTAGCTGCAAAAAAAATAAAAAAAAGGAGGAAACCAAATCCATCACAAACACACGGAATGAGTCCAGCCTTGTCGTAGCTATTGCTGTTGTAGTAGCATTATGGGAATTAGTTTGTCAGTGTTGTAGATGAATGAATTAGGAAAAAATATGTTTATAGCACTATTCATGTCATACTCCTCTTGTGCACTACCCTGTCTCTTCCAAAATATGCAAAACCCTGTGTCTGTATTATGGTATGTAGAGCATTTCCAAATAATAAATACCGTTTTAATGCTACTGATTATGTATTTTAAGCAACAATATGTCCTGCTTCTAATATTTTCAGCATTATAACTTTTTTCTTGTCCATAGTTCCGTGAAAATGTGAAAGACCTTCTGCCCCAGCTCCCTTCCTACTGCCAGGATGACTACTTTCTGCTGCGCTGGCTTCGGGGTAAGATAAATATGTTACAGGGCAAAACCTTTAATGTGTCAAGATACCAGGGTTATTACCAATGAAAGCTGGAAACCTACTGCAACGCTCAACCTAAGGCCGGCATCACACATGCGAGAAACTTGGAGGAGTCTCGCATCTTAATACCCGACACTGCCACCGGCACTCGGGAGAGGAGCGTGCGGCTGCATAGAAATATACATGCAGACGCACGCTCCGCTCCTGAGTGCCGGCGGCAGTGCCGAGTATTAAGATGCGAGACTCCTCCGAGTTTCTCGCATGTGTGATCCCGGCCTAACAAAACTTTCTCCTCCCTCTCCAATCCGTCCTGAAAGCGGCAGCCAGGGTCTTATTTCTGTCCAGCCACTTCACCGTTGCCTCCACCTTGTTCCAGTCATTACACTGGTTGCCCATTTGCTACATAATACAACAGAAACTCATCTCTCAACCACAAAGCTCTCCACGGTTCTGCACCACCCTATATCTTATTCCTCATCTCCTTCTATCGCCCTACTCGTTCCCTCCATTCTGAAATTAACCTAAGACTGACGTCCTTCATAATTTGAACCTCGCACTTCAATCTCCAAGACTTGTCCAGTGCTGCGCCAGTTTTCTGGAATGCACTACCCCACACGATCCGACTGATACCTAGCTCCCAGGTTTTTAAGCTTGCTTTAAAAACACATCTCTTTAAACAAGCCTATAACCTCAACTCACTAACCTAACTCTCCTCTGTTCCCTCCTTCTAAACATTATTCAGAAATTGCTCCCTCCTATACATCTGTCTCCACACCCTCCACACATGTGATAACTGCACTTAAACATACTGGCTGATGACTGGATCATGTAGTTTTATATGAAGACCCCCTACTTATTATAATTATTGGATCTTATATAACAAGCACTTTTCCCCTATTGTGTTCCCCCCCCCCCCATTTCCTTGCAGGTTGTAAGCTTGCGAGCAGGGTCCTCACTCCTACTGTATCTGTTTACACTGCCGTACCTTGTGTTGAATTTATTGTCTGTATATGGCACCGCTGAATTTTAAAGCGCTGCGGAATATGTTGGCTCTGTATAAATAAAAATTATTATTATTCTATCATTTTACACCCTTTACCTCCTGGGTGATTAATACGGAAACAGAATAGTCATTGCACTGATTTGTGACTATGGCCCTCCCCTATCAGTCACTATGACTGTCTGGATATCACGTGGGTAACATCACTGTAAGATCGTCCAGAGCCAAACGCCAATTACAAGGCCAATGATAAGAAAACTTCACTAGTTATTGATAGCTGAGGTGGAAGATAAAGGATTTTCCGGTAAACGAGGTTTCTATGGAAATCGCAGTAACATGGTTATCAATACGTTATAACCTTGGAACCTGGTTTCAGAAGATAAGAGTTCATTTAGTTTGGGGTTTATTGCCGCAGATGGGTAGGAATGAACTAAGGTAACTTAATCTTTATAAAACTATTAGTTCTTTCAGAACAGCTTTTATGTTATTTTATGTAGATTGCTGATTTTCTGTAACAAATAATGTGATCATCAGAGCAGGTTTCTGCTCACTGACTTTGTACAGGCAGCTGGAAATCATTCCTTAGGCCGGGATCACACACGCGAGAAACTCGGACGAGTCTCACATCTTAATACCCGGCACTGGCGCCAGAACTCAGGAGCGGAGCGTGCGGCTGCATAGAAATACATGGAGCCGCACGCTCCTATCCGAGTGCCGGTGGCTTAAGATGTGAGACTCGTCCGAGTTTCTCGCATGTGTGATCCAGGCCTCACTGTGAGTAAGACATGCTTGATGCTTTATAAGGTTCAGTGACATGGTGGAATTGGGTGTATGTGTTCCCAATAAAAATCTAGTAATCATACCCCTGCCCTTGTGTATGTGCTGGCGTCAAACTAATGATTTCTGATGACTATCTTCTGTCCCCTGCCATGGGATTGGTAATGTATGCTGATTTTATCAGAATACTCCTAGCGTTTTGTTTTTAGAAAGGCTGTGTGGATGGGGGTAGTTGTCCTCGGGTGAAATATACCAGTACTTTATATTAGACTTCTACACTTATGCGCTCTATGCCTAAGAGACCAGCCACTGCTGATAGACTTCAGAGGGGGCCGGTAACCCAAGCGTCAAGCAGTAACCAACTTCAAAAATCCCTTTATTCTTCAGAACAGAAAGGATTTGTAACGAGCACTGATCAGATCTCCACTTACTGAGCAGTCTACAAAGAATGACGAACCGTCTATTCGAAGTGCTTTGCAGCCACTGGCATATTACTATGAGACCTCGTTTAGATGGAATGAATGTAGCGTTAATACACAATAAATGACATGTTTTTCCAGCTTATGTGCGTGGTAAAAAGGAGAACGATCGCTTTTTTCCCAGCACTTATCACTTGGCACTACCGTGTGATACAAGGGCACTCAAGGTTGCCAAAATCAATTCACATATAACCGCGAACAGCAGCTCCCTGAATGCGAGTTCATTCTGAGCGCTCATACTAATGTGAGAGGCCAGCCTCATTATTCCCTGCACAATGGTGGGGGAACGTCGATGGTGGGGGGAACGTCGATTCTTTCAGCCCCAAGTCAGGATGACACATCTCTCCCGATAAAGTAAAATATGCAAAATGTTATATGCCGAGTTCACAAGGAGCTTTCCTCCATCATTTGTTTAATGACCGGGAGAACTAATAGTGTTTGTCATTTACACAAGGCACATGTGAACCGTGCCATAGTGTAACACCAGATTGTGTGTTTAGTTTACATTCTGTTTAATCTCTGTGGACGAGGCAGATTTGGGACAGGTTACGGGAGCAGTGTCAATACCCGAGTCACTGCACGTTCTCCATGAATTGTTCCTACATTGTTCTGTAGGTTGTTTTTTGAGTCTGCAAGTGTATTTCTCCTTGCTTAATGGCAATCTCGTCATAGCAGGGTTAAGGATTATGGATTATGTGTCTGTAATGTAATATCCCGATAATCTCTGTCTAATTCTTTTCCTCTCTGTCCCATCTCCCAGCCCGATGCTTTAACCTGCAGAAATCAGAGAGTATGCTTCGAAAGGTGAGGACTTTATCCCTGATGGAAAAAAGTGATAAAAGGTGTAAACTTTAACCCCTGTGTCAAAACTCTGCTGTTTACACAAACTTTAAAGAGCCCTGGTCACAGTTGTCTGTGTGTGCACATTTCCCATCCATAACACATGGCAATCAGCGATCAAAGAGATCCCCTATCAAATCTGGACAGTCGGGCTTCACTGCGCCCATGAAATCGTTCTAAGCAGTGGCATCACGCACCCATGCGTCACTAATCCTATTTCCTAGGCACTGAGGCGCACACAAGAGGCTCAAGTAGCCCTTATAGACACCTGATTGTCACTTTGGTCCCATACTGAGTACAGGTGTACCTTGGAGTAGGCACCCACGCCCTATCCGAATGTCTGCACTTTGTACCTGACTCCTTGCAGCTCTATTTCCTGTCATTTTGTTTTTAATATATACTGAATATTGAATCACTTAATTATTCATCAATATAAACAATGGAAGATGACAGATTCATAAACTCTTCAGTTCTAATATATTTCTCTCTAATACTGACATTTATAACAAAGAAAAAGTTGTATATGTTTTATTTCTTTTTAAGTTTCTCCCCCCCCCATCTTTTCTTCTGCAGAATATGGAGTTTAGAAAGCACATAGATTCTGACAATGTGCTGGAGAAGTGGCAGCCTCCAGAAGTGAGTGATATGCGGCATAGTGCTGCACCTATTTAAGGGTTTCTATGGGATTTTCTCTTCTTTTTTTTTTTTTTCTCCATTAATATTTATAACTAGAATTGAAGCAAATTTATTGACAGGGCCAGGTGCCATTGTATGGGAGGCCTGATTACCGCCTCTTACCTGATGGCGTTCAAAAGTTTTTCTTTGAATAGCCAGCTTGCTGAGACGTCATAACTGTGGCTGGCGACTCAAAAGAAGAGTAAAGCCCCGTCACACTAAGCGACGCACCAGCGATCCCGACAGCGATATGACCTGGTCAGGATCGCTGGTGTCGCTACATGATCGCTGGTGAGCTGTCAAAGAGGCAGATCTCACCAGCGATCAGGACCAGTGACGACGCGGGTAACAAGCACGCTGGTATCCAGGGTACACAGCGGGTACCTAAGCGACGTGCGCGCTTAGTTACCCGATATTTACCTTGGATACCAGCTCCCAGGGGCTGCTTACAGCGCTGGGAGCTCGCTGATCGCTGGTCTCCCGCAGCCACACGCAGCGATGCGTGCTGGCCAGCGGGAGACCAACGATCAAAAAATGGCCCAGGACATTAGAGCATGATCTGCGATTCCCGGCGGGGGGCCGGTCGCTGATACCAGTCACACACAGCGAGATCGCTGGCGAGATCGCTGTTGCATCACAAAACTTGTGACTCAGCAGCGATCTCGCTTAGTGTGATGGGGGCTTAAAAGGCGGCTTTCAGATCTCCTATACAATGGCCACAGATTACAGAAGTGACCAATGGCCAGATCCTCAAATTCAATTTCCACCAACTGTGGTTATAACAATATTTATATATTATATCCTAACAATGGTTTTAGGTGTTTATTGAAAATTAGGTTCACACTAGATTATCAGTTGCCTTATTCATTAGGAGTATATCTGGTGCTCCTCAACCTGCCCTATAAATGTGCAAAAAAATTAAAATTTATTGGTAAGTTTCCCTAATCTTGCATGAAGAATGTTACACAGGCTCTGTACAGTATGGCTGCTGTAGAGGATATGTGACAGGAGCATAAAAAAACACAAACTGCAGTCTAAAAAGTGACTATAACTGTACCCAAAAGTGTTATCCCACATAGACACAGGTGGGAAGATTGAGCTTCTTGTCAGGCAGAAGAAATGGTGCAATATTGTATCTCTGACTACACACCAGGGGAAGAGTCTTGAGGAGATCATTTGCATATTCCCAGTGCCTTCTGGGATAAGTGAAGAGTCTCCGCGAGCTCAACGATCACTGGGTTTTGGCCGTTGCAGCTGAAAAGAGGAAATCAGAAAAACCGGAATTTTGGCTCATCTTTCATCGTTTTTAAGAAATCTCAAGATGGAAGAGGCCAGGAGCCATTTGGTGAGCTGCATTTCTTGCTACATGTTCACAGACTTACCAGTGGAAAAGCCAGACTTCACATGCCACAAATGCAAGCTTGTGTCCCTGTTGGAGGAAAAGTTGCAAAATCTCAAAGAGAGGTTGGCTACGTTGAAGATCATTAAGGAAGGTGAAGAGTTCTTGGACAGAGCAGAATTATCTCTTCATGTTACAGAAAGAGAAGAAATTCGAAGTGCACCTGAAGAAACAGAGGAATGGAGACATGTGACCCAGAGAAGCAGGAGGATCAGGAGGCAGTCAGCACCCATACTGCTCAGAAACCAGTACCAGGCTCTCACGCAGGAAAATGATGAAGAAATACATCAGGATAAGACTTTGCCAACAAACAGCAACCTTGTACGCCTTCAGAGTCCTCCTGGATGGAGAAAGAAGAATGTTGTGAAGAAGAAACGGAGAGTGGTGGTCATGGGGGATTCCCTGCTGAGAGGAACAGAGGCTGCTATCTGCAGACCGGATATAACTTCAAGAGAAATGTGCTGTCTTCCAGGTGCAAAAATTAAAGATGTGTCTGACAGGATATCAGGACTCTTCAGACCTACAGATGACTACCCATTCCTGCTACTACATGTGGGGACAAATGACACCGCAAGAAATGACCTGGAAACCATCTGCAGAGACTTTGAAGACTTAGGCAAGAAAGTGAAAGAACTGGGAGCGCAGGTGGTCTTCTCTTCCATCCTCCCAGTGGATGGCCATGGAACAAGGAGGTGGAATAAGATTCTGCAGGTGAACAACTGGCTACGTCGATGGTGCAGTCAGCAACGATTTGGATTTCTGGATCACGGAGTGAACTACTTATACGATGGACTACTTGCTAGAGATGGGGTGCACCTTACGAAGACTGGAAAGCATGTATTTGGAAGTCGCCTTGCTACACTTGTAAGGAGAGCTTTAAACTAGAACAACATGGGAAGGGAAGCAAAAGACCAGAAAAAGCCATACACCTGACAAATGCTATTGAGAACTCTGCTATTAGAAGTGGAAAGGAAGAACAAAGACGAAAGAATCTAATTAATAATAATATTGGAGAAAGAGAAACCAATCACAAACTAAAATGTTTCTATACTAATGCACAAAGCATGGGCAACAAACAAGGAGAATTGGAACTACTAACACAGGAAAAGAAATATGATGTCATTGGAATCACTGAAACTTGGTGGGACGATACACATGATTGGAATACAAGACTAGAAGGATACAACTTATTTGCAAGAAACAGACTTGATAAACGAGGAGGGGGTGTTGCATTGTATGTTAGAAACGCATATATCTGCACAGAGATTGAAGCTTCAGAGACTGGGAGTTCTGTGGAAACTGTTTGGGTAAGAATACAAGGACAGAACAATGGAAAGGACACCATTGTAGGCATTTACTACAGGCCGCCTGTGCAAGCTGAAGATATGGATGAACTCTTTATGCATCAAATGGCCAAGTTCTCCAAAAAATATGACATAGTTGTCATGGGAGATTTCAACTATCCAGACATTTGTTGGGAATCTCTCTCAGGCAAAACTAACAGGTCAAGGAAATTCTTATCCTCTCTTGCTGACAACTTTATCTTCCAAAAGGTAGGGGAGAAAACAAGGGGAACTGCTACCTTGGATCTAATCCTTATAAACAGGGAGGAAATGGTTGAGGAGGTAAGTGGCTGGAACCCTAGGAGGTAGCGACCATGCTATTTTAGAATTTTGGATAACTAGAGGCGGAAGACCTGTGAAGACTCAGACGTCAAGGTTAGATTTCAGAAAGGCAGATTTTAAGGGATTCAGAAAGATAATTGGAGGGATCCAATGGCTGGATATCCTTAAAGACAAAAATGTCCAGGAAGGTTGGGAAATCTTGAAAAATGAAATTCTCAAAGCACAGTTGTTAACAATTCCGAAAAGAGGGAAGAATAGGAAGCATTTAAGGAAACCAGGATGGGTGAACACAGAACTTAAACACATGCTAAAAAGGAAGAAAAAAATGTTTATAAAATGGAAAGAGGGAGGCATATCTAAAGAAGAATATAATGCTGTCTGCAGAATCTGCAGGGCACAAATCAGATTATTCTAAAGCTGAAAATGAATTGAGGCTTGCAAGAGATGTCAAAAGCAATAATAAAGGATTTTGGGGATATGTCAAAAGTAAAAGAAAAGTCAAAGATGCTATAGGATTTTTACAGCATGAAAATGATGAAATGGTAAGACAGGATGTTGAGAAGGCTGAACTTTTAAATTCCTATTTTGCATCTGTTTTCTCTCAGAAAGGAAATGTAACACCAACTGTTATTCACTGTCCTATTAAGGGAATAGAAGAATCCAGGATATCTATAAACAGAAAGATAGTGAGGAAACACTTAGCTAACCTAAATGAATTCAAGTCTCCAGGTCCAGATGAATTACACCCCAGAGTACTGAAGGAGATAGCAGAAGAAATTTCTGAACCACTCTCCATAATCTTTGAAAATTCTTGGAGAACAGGAGAAGTGCCAGAAGACTGGAGAAGAGCAAATGTTGTTCCTATCTTCAAAAAGGGGAAGAAGGTGGACCCAGGCAACTATAGGCCAGTGAGTCTGACTTCTATACCAGGAAAGATCTTTGAACAAATTATTAAACAACATGTAAGTCAATACCTGGATAAGAATGAAGTGATCAAACAGAGTCAGCATGGGTTTGTAACTAATAAGTCATGTCAGACTAACTTAATTTCCTTCTATGACGGTATCACTGATTGGGTGGATCAAGGAAATGCTGTAGATATAGTATATCTTGACTTCAGCAAAGCATTTGACAAAGTCTCTCATACAATCCTTATTGAAAAAATGACTAAGTATGGAATGGACAAGGCAACTGTTAGGTGGATTCATAGCTGGCTTAGTGATCGGACCCAAAGAGTGGTCGTAAATGGCTGCACATCCAGTTGGAAGAATGTCTCAAGTGGGGTACCACAGGGCTCTGTCCTGGGCCCTGTATTGTTCAACATCTTTATCAACGATTTAGATGAAGGAATTGAGGGTAAACTGATTAAATTTTCTGATGACACAAAGCTAGGAGGGATAGCTAATACTAGAGAAGAGAGAGAGAGGATTCAAAAAGATTTAAATAAACTGGAGAAGTGGGCAGTAACTAACAGAATGGTTTTTAACAGGGAGAAATGCAAAGTACTACATCTGGGCAATAAAAATGAAAAAAGCATATATAGAATGGGAGGAATAGGGCTAAGTGACAGCACATGTGAAAAAGACTTGGGTATACTAATAGATCACAGACTGAATACGAGTCAACAGTGTGATGCAGCAGCAAAAAAGGCAAATGCAGTTCTAGGATGTATTAACAGAAGCATACAGTCTAGATCACGTGAAGTCATTATTTCCCTCTACTCCTCTTTGGTCAGACCTCATCTGGAATATTGTGTCCAGTTTTGGGCACCACATTTTAAAAAAGACATCAACAAACTGGAGCAAGTTCAGAAAAGAGCGACCAGAATGGTGACCGGTCTGCAAACCCTGTCTTATGAGGAAAGGTTGCAGGATTTGGGAATGTTTAGTTTGCAAAAGAGAAGACTGAGAGGAGACTTAATTGCTGTCTACAAATATCTAAAGGGCTGTCACATTGTAGAAGGATCAACTTTATTCTCATTTGCACAAGGAAAGACTAGAAGCAATGGGATGAAACTGAATGGGAGGAGACACAGATTAGATATTAGAAAAAACTTTTTGACAGTTAGAGTGATCAATGAGTGGAACAGGCTGCCACGAGAAGTGGTGAGTTCTCCTTCAATGGAAGTCTTCAAACAGAGGCTGGACAGACATCTGACTGGGATGATTTAGCGAATCCTGCTTTGAGCAGGGGGTTGGACCAGATGGCCCAGGAGGTCCCTTCCAACTCTACGATTCTATGATTCTATGATTCTACACCCTACATTAAAATTGATTCCTATTTAATGAAATATTTGAAATCCAACTTATTGTAATATGGACTGGAAATTGTTAATGTTGATAAATGCTGTACTCATACAAAGAATGTGTGTGCAGAAATTAAAGGGAAGGTGCCATCCAAAAATTATTATTAATAGATACATGGCTCAGCAGACTATCACACAGGATAGGATTAGATACACAGCTCAGCAGACAGTATCACACGGGATAGGATTAGATACATGGCTCAGCAGACTATCACACAGGATAGGATTAGATACACAGCTCAGCAGACAGTATCACACGGGATAGGATTAGATACACAGCTCAGCAGACAGTATTACACAGGATAGGATTAGATACACAGCTCTGAAGACTATCACACAGGATAGGATTAGATACACGGCTCAGCTGTCAGTATCACACAGGATAGGATTAGATACACGCTCAGCAGTCAGTATCACAGGAGAGGATTAGATACACTGCTCAGCACACAGTATCACACAGGAGAGGATTAGATACACAGCTCAGCAGACAGTATCACACAGGAGAGGATTAGATACACAGCTCAGCAGTCAGTATCACAGGAGAGGATTAGATGTCCAGCAGATTGCCAAGTGTTTTGAAGGAGCAGCTCCTCCTCTGTTTTGCAAGTGCAGGGGCTGCAGCTGATCAGGTGTTTTGGAAAGAGCAGCTCGGTCCCCAGGAGCTCGTCCTGTATTCTCTCCTGCAGGTTGTATGTGCAGAGTGAACATCCAAGCCGTTATGCTGGAACAGTACAGCATCCAAGGCTTGCATCAGAGTGTAACTGGAAAGCACTGGGCTCTAATAAGATGGCGCCTGGCCACACCTACAGCTGTGAATTGAGCTGCCCACAGAGGCGTGCCCAGTTCACAGCTGATGCTGCTGCAATGATACAGATAG
Organism: Dendrobates tinctorius; assembly: GCF_039654945.1. Taxonomy (NCBI): domain Eukaryota; kingdom Metazoa; phylum Chordata; class Amphibia; order Anura; family Dendrobatidae; genus Dendrobates; species Dendrobates tinctorius. Next base: position 7,201,833 of record NW_027361880.1, on the reverse strand, counting down.
GGGTCGGGAGCCGACTGTTATGTCTTATGCCCAGGGACTGCCGTAAATGAGCATGGAAAGTGTCGTTCAGCAGCCAGAAAGGTAAGATGGCAGCCCCCAGTGGCTGCATTAATATAGTAAAAAAAAAACCATACACCCCACTGAGTCAAGCTTAGGGGACAATATCTTTTTATACCATTTTCTTTTTTACGTTAAATTATGAAAAAACATGGCACCTTCCCTTTAAGAGATTGTATATGTCAGGCTGAGCAGTGTACCTGGCTGCAACCCAGACCTTCAGAATCCTTTCACCTGATCCGCTAGTAAAACCTGTTCTGGATATAGAAAGCTGTCAGATTAGTGTGATAACCCTTACTGACACTATGGTTTAACGTCTGGCAAGAAACTAATATGGGTGATAGATTTGCCGTATTTATAGGCATGGTTTTAAAATACTTGGAAGAGCAATCCAGAGTACAATCCATCCAAATAACTCATCGGTGTCATAAAAGCAGAAAATTACATAAAACCACTAACATCCAAATATAATAACGATATACAGTATATATGTAAATATTCCAAATTTTAACATAACATATTTTTTGGATTATAAGACTCTCCGGATTATAAGACGCGCCCCAAATTTTGAGGAGGAAAAATAGGAAAAAAACTTTTTTTTTAATAGGGATTTTTGTGTACTTACCGTAAAATCCTTTTCTCCGAGCCATTCATTGGGGGACACAGAGACAGTGGGTGTTATGCTGCTGCCACTAGGAGGACACTAAGCAATCAGAAAGAAAAAAGTTAACTCCTCCCCTGCAGTATACACCCCGCAGCTGGATGAGACATCTCCAGTTCAGTGAAAAAAGCAGTAGGAGGTTAAGCAGTCAACAGTAACGCACTATGTCAAAACCTAAGAATGCTACAAATGAGCCAGTAGGCTAAACAGGGCGGGTGCTGTGTCCCCCAATGAATGGCTTGGAGAAAAGGATTTTACGGTGAGTACACAAAAATCCCTATTTCTCCTACGCCTAATTGGGGGACACAGACAGTGGGACGTCCTAAAGCAGTCCCTGGGTGGGAAGCATACATCTGCTAATACCCCATGTACCTCTGAGTTAAGACTGAGGTACTGCCGCTTGCAGGATGCGTCTGCCGAGAGCTGCATCTGCAGAGGCCTGAGAATGAATTTGGTAATGTTTTGAAAAGGTATGCAGACTGGACCAAATCACAGCCTTGCAGACCTGTTCTGCCGTGGCCTGGTGCCGAATGGCCCACGAAGCGCCCACTGACCGGGTAGAGTGCGCCTTAATCCCCGCAGGGACGGGCGCGTTCCTGACACGGTAGGATTCCTGAATCGCAGAGCGAATCCACCTGGCTAGCGTTGCTTTGGACGCGGCTAGGCCTTTCCTATGCCCCTGAGGAAGTATGAACAGAGCATCTGACCTGCGGAAGGGAGCCGTCCGCGAGATGTACCGTCTCAGTGCCCTAACCACATCCAGGGTGTGGAGGGCCTTCTCAATGCGATGGACTGGTGCCGGACAAAAGGAAGGCAAAACAATTTCCTCGTTGAGATGGAAAGAGGAGACGACCTTGGGCATGAAGGACGAGGACTTTCTGAGAACCACCTTGTCCTGATGAAAATTCAGGAACGGAGAACGGCAGGACAGAGCTGCCAATTCCGAAACTCGTCTGATTGACGTGATGGCTACTAGAAAGACCACTTTCCAAGAGAGGATGGTCAATGACACGTCCTGCAGCGGTTCAAAAGGATCCTCTTGTAAGGCCCCGAGAACCAGGTTAAGGTCCCATGGTTCTAATGGATTCCTATAAGGAGGCGCTACATGGGAGACTCCTTGAATAAACGTCCTGACCTGAGGTTTGGTGGCAATTCTTTGTTGGAAAAGCACTGACAAGGCTGAAATTTGGCCCTTGAGCTAGCTAAGCACGAGACCTGATCTTAGCCCGGATTGAAGAAACTCCAATATTCTCAGAATGGAGGATACCAGAGGGGAACGACCATGATCCTTGCACCATGAAAAGAATATTTTCCAGGTGCGGTGATAGATACATCTGGATACGGGCTTCCTAGCACTAATCATGGTGGAGATGACGGGAGAGAATCCAACCTGTGCTAAAATCCAGGATTCAACAGCCATGCCGTCAAAGACAGGGCCCTGGAGTTCTGGTGGTAAATCGGGCCCTGAGAAAGCAGATCCGAGCGATCTGGAAGTCGCCAGGGAACGTCGGGGACTAGCTGTATTAGTTCCGCATACCATGCTTGGCGCGGCCAATCTGGCGCGACTAGGATTACAGGCACTCCCTCTGCTCTGATCTTCTTGACAACCCTCGGAAGCAAGGGAAGAGGGGGAAAGATGTACGGAAGCCGGAACTGGTGCTATGGCAGCACCAGGGCGTCCGCTTCGTTGGCGCATGGATCGCGCGATCGGGCAATGACACCTTGTTTAGCCTGGAGGCCATGAGGTCCACATCCGGAGTCCCCCAGAAGACAGATCTGGTGAAAGACCTCTGGATGAAGAGACCACTCTCCTGAGGCAATGCCTTCGTGACTGAGAAAATCTGCCGCCCAATTTTCCACGAATGGAGTGGGAAGCTGGACGGGAAAGAGTTCGCACTGCCTGTTGTAAAGCTTGCGTCTTTTCTGGAGGGAGAATGACCAACCCGCGGGAAGTGTCCAAGATCATTCCTAAAAAGGAGATTTGCTGAGCCGGTTTCGGGGAAGACTTTTCGAAGTTTATCTTCCACCCCAGGCGTGGAAGTGTATTTACTGTTCTCTCCACAGATTCTTTGCAGGCTGAAAGGGACGGACCCTTGATGAGCAGGTCGTCGAGATACGGTAACACTACTACTCCCTGAGAGTGGAGAATGGCCATGACCTTGGTAAAGACCCTGGGGGCAGTGGCGAGTCCGAAGGGCAAGGCCTTGAACTGGAAGTGTTCCTCGTGAATTGCAAAGCGCATGAACTGCTGGTGAGACGGGCAGATCGGGATCTGAAGGTAAATGTCCTTGATGTTGATGGATGCTAGGAACTCTCCTTTCTCCATGGAAGCAACCACTGACCAGAGAGATTCCCTTCGGAATCGCCGAACCGTGACAAACTGATTTAACAGTTTGAGATCCAGAATGGGACGCATCGAGCCATCTTTCTTTGGAACCACAAAAAGGTTTGAATAAAATCCTCTGAACCTCTCGTGATGAGGGACAGGAATGATGACGCCGTCCCTTAAGAGAGCTTGAACAGCCCGAAGGAAGGCTCTTGTCTTTCCCTTGGGCGGAGAAGAAAGGAAAAAACGAGTTGGAAGGGGAGAGGAAAACTCTATCTTGTATCCGGAGGACACTAGCTCCCTGACCCACTTGTCGTGGACGACCGCGAGCCAGGTGTGGCTAAAGGAAAGTAGACAGCCGCCTACTTTGTCCGCGTCCGCCGGATACCGCAACAAGTCATTGGGTAGATCTCTGAGACCTGGCTCCTTTGGAACCGGAAGCCCTAGGTCTGGGTTTCCAAGGACGGTTAGGTCTGTACGAGACCTGGGAGCCTCTGTCCCCGCGCGAAGATGGACCTGATCCGGAAGAGAAGGTAGAGGAGGACCAACCGGAGTTGTTGCGAAAGGAACGAAAGCGCGCCGGCTGTTGGTTGCGAAACGGCCGAGTAGCTTTTTGTTGAGGCAGAAATTTACTCCCCCCCCCCCCGGTAGCATTAGAATTGAGTTGATCTAGTTTCTCTCCAAAAAGGCGACCTGTTTGAAACGGGGGAGAAGTCAAGGATCTTTTGGATGCGGCATCCGCCCGCCAGTCGCGGAGTCATAGGGCTCTTCTAATGGAGACCGCATTAGCGGCAGTTTGAGCAGCGCAGTTGGCGGCGTCAAAAGAGGCGTCCACTACGAAGTCCGCTGCGTGAATTATCTGCCTGGCGACCGCGGTTGCTTCCGGAGGAAGATTGGTGTCCTGGAAGGAGGTAATCAAGACCTCTGTCCAAGCGGCCATTGTTTTTGTGACCCAAATTGCCGCGAAAGATGGAAAAAGCGCTGCTCCTGAAGGTTCAAAAACTGAACGGGCAAGGTAGTCAAGGTAGTCAATCTGACGATCGGAGGGGTTTTTGATCGAGGACCCCTCGGACACAGACAGAAGTGTCTTTGAAGCCAGGCGCGATACAGGCGGGTCCACCGGAGGGGACTGTAACCAATCTTTCATTAGGTCTGGGTCAAAGGGGTATTTAGCCTGAGTAGACTTGTGCCCTGTGAATCGCTTAAGCGGACGATCTCTATGTTGCTGAACCACTTCCTTAAAGTCCGGATGGCTGGTAAATAACCTTAGCACACGCTTGGTTTTCTTAAGAGAAATAGGATGTGTTGGAGCGGGAACATTATCCTCATCCAACTTCAGGATCTTGTTAACTGATTCTATAAGAGAATCAAGTGACTCATGATCAGATGGAGGATTCTGAGGGGCAGACGTGTCAGAATCAAAATCAGAGTTGTGCTCGCTGAGAACTCCAGGAGAGGGAGAGCGAGAGATAGGAGCCGCAGAAGCGCTAACAGGGCTAGAGGAAGCGTCATGGGTCCGCTTTCTAGAGCCCCGACCATCCCTTGAACGAGAACGGCCCCTGCTGGCGGATGGTTCCCTTTCAACGCCAGAGCTTTCCTCGGGGGATAAGGACGCCTTCTGGTTTACAGAGCCCTCCCGAAGGGAGAATATAGCCTGGGTCAGAGACTCTACCGATCGTGACAGGGACGCAGCCCACTCAGGGGTATTAGACGCAGGAGACCCGTCAGCAGAGGGCGATTAGGCGCAGGCCGGGTTGCAGAACGGATTAGTCTGTGCACTCGGTAAGCCAGCCTTGCAAGAGGTACACACGGTAAAAAACGCAGTGTGCTTTTTAGCAGCCCGCTTTGCTTCCTTAGATTGAGACATAGCTCTCCTGAAAGGGTTAACGGCAGAGTCTGCTGCAGGGAACGTGCCAGGAAGGGGTTAAGCTTTGATCTGGGGTAGATGCAGCTTACCCGGTCCTATCTTGTGTCCCCCGGGAGGAATGGCGGTGGCCCTGCGGTGGCACCCGGTATCCGGCTGCTCGCCTCACAGATTGTGTCCAGCTGAGGAAAAAAGGATATGGGCCCCCGAGATTAGGAGCGCGCGTCTCGTACAGGCTGAGAGTCGCCAAAGCGAGGGGGGCGGCGCCATTCAAATTGCGGCCTAGTAGGCCGGAAAAGCCAGGGCCTGGATTTTGCGCCTACCCGAGGTAGGCGCCGGTGGGCGGGCCGGGGCGGCGCCATTTAAATTGCGGCCTAGCAGGCCAGGAAGCCGGGGACTAAAATTTTTTGCGCTACCCGCGGTAGCGCCGACGGGGGCGTGCGACAGTGAGGGCCGCGATGGGCGCTGAGAACTCCTGGGTGCCCCGCCGCTGACTACATCAGCGCTACTCCCGGGGGACAGGACCCGACCCCATACCTCCACTCCAGCGTTCAGCGCTATCCGGTCCTCTATGCAGGCTCTCATCCTCCTGGATGAAGCAGAGCTGGAGGAGTTTTTAAAGGGGCCACGCTCAATCGACCCTCCCTATGATAGGGGGATGGAGAGCTATGGGGCTGATTCAGGGCCTATGTAAGCACTGTCCCAGTCTTCAACGTTACGTGCGACTGCCCCGGACGGGAACTTCCATCAAGCATCATCGCCAAAGGTAGAGGAATCAGCCCAAAAACGTCGCAGGAACGGTACGTGAAGGGTTACTCCACGTGCTTGCCTGTTGTTGGTTCGGGGGAGAGCGGGCAGTAGAAAGGAACTGTCGGCCCCTTCACTCCGTTAATTAAAAAATAAAAATTTACAAGTAAATTAAAATAAAAACGGTGGGGTCTGAAACCAGACCCAAGTGCCTCCTACAGACACTAAGCAAGAACTGGAGATGTCTCATCCAGCTGCGGGGTGTATACTGCAGGGGAGGAGTTAACTTTTTTCTTTCTGATTGCTTAGTGTCCTCCTAGTGGCAGCAGCATAACACCCACTGTCTCTGTGTCCCCCAATAAGGCGTAGGAGAAAATGGTGGTGCTTCTTATAATGCATGCGTCTTATTGCTTACCGGGGGTGGTGGCTGCAGTAAAGCAGGGTCCCAGGGTTGCTGCTGGAGGAGGCAAGAATGGTGTGTTTCTGCAGGCTGGGATGAGGGGGTATTCCGATGTGTGGCACTGTGCCGCTGCTGCGCTGTGTCCCGGTGGCGGTGCTGCGGGGGGCTCTGCCGACATTTTGTGAAAGGCCAGAGCTCCTGGCAGTTCCATGGTTTCCGGTGTGGTGGACGCCGGGAAAATGGCCACCGGGGAGCGGCGCAGATGGAGATCTCGACACCAAATCTTGGGAGATGAGATCTCAGCGCTGAAATCTCATCTCCCGAGATCTTGGTGCCGAGATCTCCATCTGCGCATGCACCACCCCTTGGCGGCCATTTTCCTGGAGTCCACCGCCCCGGAAACCATGGAACTGCCAGGAGCTTCACAAAATATCTGCAGAGTCCCCCTGCAGCATCGTCACCGGGACAGCGCAGCACCACCACCGGACACCTACAGCGGCGCGCCGCTAAGGTATATCCGCATCATAAGATGCACCCCTATTTTCCCCCCAAATTTTGGGGACAAAAGGTATGTCTTACAATCTGAATAATATGATATATATATATATATATATATATATATATATCTCACTAGTGACAAAAATTGTGGATACACTACAAATTTTTGTCATTTTTTTTTAAAAAAGTTTTTAGCATGCAATCATACAAAGTGTTTATAACAGTAATGCAACAAGTAATCTAAAGTAGATGAGAACACCTCTACATAGAAAAAAGGTTTCTATAATACAAAATATCTCATTGCTTCTATAAGAACAGCGGAATGGCCGAATCAAAATATCACGTCCTAATATGTTAATTTCATGCTATCTCTATGTGTTCTTTCTTTAGTAGCGTGTAAGGTATTCTTTAGCATCCATAACAGCTTTGTATCTCCTTGGCATTGATTCAACAAGACTTATCAGGTTCTCTATGGTTATAACATGGTACCAGGAACTGATAACTGTTGCAATCAATGCCTGTTTGTTGTTTGGTCGCTTACTAGAAACCAATCGCTTTAATCTTGACCACAGATTTTCGATAAGGTTCAGATCAGGACTGTTTCCTGGCCATGAAAGCACAGAAATTTGTTTGCTTTCAAACCATTTTAGACATTGCCTTGCAGTTTGACATGGTGCTCCATCCTGTTGAAAAATAATTTTGGTCTGTTCCTTGACAAGGTCATGAATTGATGGGATGAGCTTTGGTTCAAGGACATCATGAATATATTTCGAAGCATTTACAGTTCCCTCAAGGACCTGTATTCTCCCAATTCCATGCCAGGACATACAGCCCCATATGATAACACTCTCAGGATGTTTCATTGTAGCTGTCATACACTCTGGAAGACAGTCTTCTTTTGGCCGTCTCCGAACATAAAACACTCCGTCACTACCAAAAATTGATATTCTCGTTTCATCGCTCCAGATTACTTTCTTCCAATTTTCAGTTGTCCGGCTAAGATGTTCTTTGGCCCAGGAAATTCTCTTACTTCTCTGTTTAAGATTTAGGAATGGATTTTTCCTTGGTGTTCGTGCTTTCAGACCAGCATCAAGTAATCAGCGACGTACTGTTCTATCCGACACCGAAACTCCGCCATCGTGCCAGAACTGGTTGAGTTCCTTGGCTGATGCTCTTCTGTTTTGCAAGGCTAACCTAACAATTCGTGTGTCTGTTTTTGGAGTTGTTGCCTTTTTCCTTCCTCTTCCACTCTTAGTTTTGATGCTGCAACTATCAGCAAATCATGAACACGGCTTTTGCACTACAGAAGCAGTGACTCCACCACCCATCTTCGTAGCAATTTCTCTAAAACTGTATCCCTCCTTCCTCGAAACAATAGCTTTAGCTCTCTTTTTTTTTTTTGGAGACCAATCAGACCTCTTTGTGGCTGGCATGATTAAAATCTTTATCAGCTCAAAATAGACATTTATAATTATTCAGTTAAAAATTTGCATTTAAATATTAATAAAATACAAGAAATAAAAATTCTCAATAGTTTGTAAAGAAATGAAAGCCTATAGGACCTATATTGAAAGGATCACGTGACGACTGTAGCTTTAAAACACTATTTTTAATTACATGCTCTTTGCATAGTGGTGGTCTCCCTTTTTGACTGCATTCAAAAATGGGACAAAAAACAGTGTGTGAAGGAGGCCTTACCGCATTCACTTTTTGCCTAAAGTTTTTATCAAAGACATAAAGACTTGATCCAGCTTTTTGGGACCCCGTACATAGTTCTGCCTTGTATCATACTTACATGAGGTTTTGTTTGTCACCTCTTCACCACAGTCTTGCGCACACTTCCTTTAGTAGTTACTTGCTTTTTCCGCCTCTTGCGATTCAGGAGATGTCCAGCACATTATGTAATGTGGAGGTCTATGCTATGAGTGATCATTACGTCATTCTGAAAACATCAGACTCTTGAAGAAGGAAACAAAATAACGTCACTATTTATATTCGACACTTTAATCATGTTTTATAGCCAAACCATTCGAAAGTGCTTTCATAAATCGTGTTTAATAGTATAAATAATGACCACTGCTCAGTACATGACCCTTTATAATGAAGACCGCTAACCACTTCCTTATTACTATCCGCCACTTTACCATGTATACTATCCATAATAGCATTTCATCATCCAAAGCCTGAACAGGGTGCCGCCTTTCTGGCACATAGCTCTCATTCTCTCCATTTTTTTTTTTTACACAGTTAGGAAATGTAAAAATTACAGTCTGGATGTCTAGAACAATTACTAGGGTGCGCTTGTCTTATATTAGTTTTTACGGCTTTTATAAAAATATCAGTGCCTTAAAGGGGTATTCCCAACTCCAAGATCCTATCCCAATATATAGTTGGTGTAATAATAATATTAGCAAATACCTCAAATTAGAAATGTAGTCTAGTTCTTCTAATTTGCAGTGTCACTTACCCCATGTGCAGGGCATTGCAGTAGCTTAGATATCCATGGTTACGACCAGTAACAAATAACTGTCACTATATGAGTGGTCATAACCATGAATACCTAAGCTGCTGCAATGCTCTGCACACAGGGTAAGCAACATAGCAAATCAGAAGGACTATACTACATTTCAAATTGAAGGAATGTGCTAATATTATTATTACACCTACTACATATTGGGATAGGATTTTGGAGATGGAAATACCCCTTTAAGTTCTTCCTCCTCCCATTATGCAGTAAGAATTTTACCAATTAATTCAATGGCAGAAATGAGTGAATTCAGAGAGTACTATAGGCCAGAAAACGGTTCAAAGATATATTATTTATTCTGTACTATAGAACAAAACCGCTGTCTAAATGATCCTGTATTTAGACGTCTCCCAAGTTGTTCTTCTTGCTGATCAAGGCTAAAAATGAGGAAAAAACTATTAGTCTTTAATGGACTATCACGTATATTAATGATAATGCGATGATATAGCTTTGCATTGTTACTGTAGAACTGGCACCGTTTTATATACAATCTTGTTGTGCTTTTCTTTTCTTGTTCTCTCCAGGCAGTCCAGAAGTATTTGTCAGGAGGCCTGTGTGGGTATGACCTGGAAGGCTGCCCTATCTGGTACGATGTTGTCGGGCCTTTGGACCCAAAGGGTTTACTCTTCTCTGCTTCCAGGCAAGACCTTATAAAGACCAAAATGAGAGACTGTGAGAGATTGCACCTGGAATGCCGTAGGCAGAGTGAGAAGGTGAGAGCCTTGAATCATGTAAAATGTTAGGCACAACGACTAAGTAAAATGATAGGAAAATGGAGCTAGGAATAAAAGTTGTAGACCTATAAGCCGCTGCATTTCCTAAACTTTATGGCTACGTTTTTTGGTGAGTTCTTGATGTGGCACACAGAAAATTCAGCGTATCCGCAATAGAAATTGATATGCTGCAGATTTGAAACGCGCATCGCAGGTCAGATACGCCAAGTTGAAAAGAAGCCCAGTGGGTATGAGATTTCTATCAATCCCATCCACGTTGCTGGAACTGGAAGACGCTGCATATGTGTCGCAGTGAAAACACGCCTAAATGATGACCTGATAATAAAGAGACCTGTCCCAAAAGGCTTAAAAAGAGACTTAAATATTTTTTTCTGATTATAGCATGCCCGTTTAGAGATTTAAAGCTTGGTTCTAGTGTAACTTGTAGTTTTACTTTTGTTTTATTTTTCATCTCTTGTGCTTTTTATTGGAAAGTATTTGTATATATCTGTATATGTAAAGGTGAAATCGTTTCCATTTTTGTTCCTGTTGAAAGCGAATCTGTCACCTAATTTTTCGTATATAAGATGCGGCCACCGCCATCAGAGGCTTATCTACAGCACTCTGTAATGTAGATAAGCCCCCGATGCAACTTGAAAGATAAGAAAAACAAGTTATATTGTACTCACCCGGGGGCGGACCGGGTCCGATGGGGGTCGCAGTCTGGTCTGGCACCTCCCATCTTCTAGCGATAACGCCCTCTTCTTTGCTTCTCGTTGCGGCTCCGGCCGTATTTATATGCAAAAAATTAGGTGACATATTCCCTTTAATATTTCTGTGATATTATGGTTTAGGGTCATTTCTTTGCCATTTTGCTTGGAAATGTTTGTAACTCCAAGGATTTTGTATGCCCTTTAGTGCTGTAGCTCACGAATGTGATGTGATCTATGTGACTAAGGCTACTTTCACACTTGCGTCGGTACGGGCCCGTTGCAATGCGTCGGGCCGACGTACCGACGCACGTTGTGAAAGATTTGCACAACGGGTGCAGCGGATGCAGTTTTTAAACGCATCCGCTGCCCCATTGTAATGTCCAGGGAGGAGGGGGCGGAGTTGCGGACACGACGCACAAAAAAGTTACATGTAACGTTTTTTTGTGCGTCGCAGCCGCCAAAACACGACACATCCGTCCCACGATGGATGCGACGTGTGGCCATGCGTCGCTAATGCAAGTCTATGGAGAAAAAACGCATCCTGCGGGCAACTTTGCAGGATGAGTTGTTTTCTCCAATACGGCGCATTGCGACGTATGTCACACGACGCTAGTGTGAAAGTAGCCTAATAAAGTATAAAGTTCTCCAAAACTACAGGACAGACGTACTGTATATAACAGGTGGAACAATGAAATCCTCCTTTATGCCAGAGGGCAGCAAATTTCTGGTGACACTTTTATGGCTTTGTGTCCTTTAGACACTGATGTATCTGCTTAGTTTTGCAAGATGAAAACACTTCAGGAAAACGCCAGTGATGTTTTGTCCCGAAGCTTCTTCTATGTGCCATTGTTTTGTTGCTTTCTTTTACATTATGTTTATACTAGTCAGGGCCTTCCAAGCGGAAGTCGATTGACAATGGTCAGGTCCCTGCTTTTAACTGCTTTGCGGCTTTTGAAGAATGAGAAGCGGTTAAAAGAACCTCAAAAGACTGAATATATGCACAGCAAGTTACAGTGCTGTGCAAATTAATTGGGACAGCATTTTTTAACCCCTTAGTGACAGGGCCAAATTTGACCAGTGTCAATTTATGTGGTAATAACTCTGGGACGCTTCAACAAATCCCAGTGATTTTGAGATTGTTTTTTCGTGACACATTATACTTTATGATAATGGTAAATTTAGGTTGATATGTTTTGTGTTTTTTTTTTTTTTTTTTTTTATAAAAAAAAATCAGAAATTTGACAAAAATGTAAAAAAATAGCAATTTTCAAACTTTGAATGATTATCCCTTTAATTCAGATAGTCATACCACAGCAAAAAATTAATAAATAATTATTCCCACATGTCTGCTCTACATCAGCACCATTTATAAATTTGTACTATATTTTGTTAGCATTTTAGGAGGTTTAAAAATGTAGCAGTGATTTTTCATTTTTTCAAGGAAATTTACAAAATTATTTTTTTTTAGGGACCTATCCAGGTTTGAAGTGACTTTAGGGGTCCTATATATTGGGAAACCCCCCAAAGTTATATCATTTTAAAAATAACACCTCGTGGCATACTGAAAACTGCTATCAGTTTATTAACCCTGTGCGATGGGGATCAGCAACCGGCCCCCCCGCCGGGTATCGCTGATCGTGCTTGATCGATCTGGTCCATGTCCCAGCGATCCCACCAACGATCCAACATGGATGGGATCACTGGGACATCGTTAGGCTGATCGCTGGTGAGCTGTCACATAGACAGCACTTCCAGCGATCAGGACCAGCGAGCAAGCTGGTTTCTAATGTAAACATCGGGTATCCAGGAGCCACGGCTCTTGGATACCCACTGTTTACCTTGGAAACCGGCATACACGCTGGTTTCCAAGGTAAACATCAGGTATCTAAGAGCCGCGCGGCTCCTGGATACCCGATGTAAAATTAGAATCCAGCGTCGCTGGTCTCTCGCTGCCACACGCAGCGATGTGTGCTGCCCAGCGGGAGACCAGCGATCAAAAAATGGACCAGGCCGATCAAGCACGATCAGTGATACCCGGCGGGGGGGGCGGTTGCTGATCCCCATCGCTGTGGCGTCACAAAATCAGCGATCTCGCTAGCGTGTGTGTGACTGGGCCTTAAGGCCACTATTTGCTAGTGAATTGCCATGGCAAACATCAGAACCACACAATCATGATCTCAGGGTGCCAATAGGGATAAAGAGGGAGAAGCCACACTATTTTAAAATTTATATGAAGTAGTCAGTATTGGCAGCAGCATCTAAGGGGTTAAACAGATATGGACGGTGACAACACTGATCGTGGCTGACGCAGCAAGTTGTCAGCTTTTGTGTACCGCCGACAGCTGTTGGATTGTTACTTGTATGGGGATGCTAGTCTCTTATATCTCAGGTCAGTTAAAAGACGTATTGACGATCATTAAGGGGTTAAGTAAAATTGTAAGTTGGTTACCAGTCAGTGATTCAAACCAGTTTTAACTGCTTGGTACAGGTACTCACACCTGTTCAAAGCAGTTAAAACTGGTTTGAATCACTGACTGGTAACCAACTTACAATTTTACTTAAAAAATGCTTTGTCCCAATTAATTTGCACAGCACTGTATTTTTACATATAAATATCTATGTTTGTTACATAGGTTGAAAAAAGACTCAGGTTGAACTTGATAGACCTTTCTCCACCAATTATATATTTTATCACTAAATTATGTATAGCCTACCATATTTGTACTGACAAAATCATCCAGGCCTTTGTTAAAAACTGTTAGCGTCAGCCATTACTACCTCTTGTGGTCGGCATTCCTCAGTCTGACTGCTCTAACTATGAAGAACTCTTTCCTATTTAGCTGCAGGAATCTCCTTTCTTCCACCCATAATCAGTGCACCCTGAACCTCAGTATGGCTTTTGGAAGGAATGAGTCCTTTGTATCGACCACACATGTATTTATACAAATAAATGAGATCTTCTCTGAGACGTCTTTTTTTTCTAAGATGTTCTTGTTAACGTTTTTAGTTTGGCACTTTTCAGGCAGGTCTTGAAATGGAGTCGCCTGAAGAAGACCTCGTTTGCGCATACCTTAACTCTAGTTGTTTTGTGGCAGACAGACTTTTTTCTTTGGACTTTTCTAGTGGAATAGCGTCAGCACAGTTTTAAAGCACCTGTCAGGATCCTGACAGCGCCGGCGTACAGCCTTCGCTGAGCAGGGACTCACCAGTGCTGTAGGGGTCCCGGGGACAGTAACAGCTGGAAAGTACAGACGCACAGGACCTGAACGCTGAAGTATTAGCAAGCAGGCACGGGACCTACGGTCATGTGACCGCAAGGGGCGGGGCTTAGCGTCCTGCTTGCTAAGATGGAAGAACACTCAGAGTCGGGCAAACCAGAGATCATGCACAATACGGGCGAACGAGGTACAGGAGGGACAAGCAGATGGGAGGTCAGACGAAGCCAAAGGTCATACACAAGAGGGCGGTGCGGTATAAAAGGGACGAGCAGAGAGCAGTTGAGTCACAAGCAGAGGGTCATACACGAGAGGACGGTGCGGTACAAGAGGGTCAGGCAGAACTCGTAACAGGGACAGAACCAGATCACAACCAAACAAGCAACAAGTTATCAGACACAAGTCACACGTAGACAAGAGGTCACTTAACTCAGCCGAGGGCAGGAGTATAACTGACACCGGACCCAGGTCCAGTGAGCATTAAATAGCCGCCCTCTGCCAGAGAGAGGCAGAAACAATTAACCCCCTGTCTGACCAGGATGGGCCATAGCGAAACCCCGTCCTGGATCATGACAGCACCTTTTAGTTTTATCTTTTTGTCTTATTTTCAGCTGGGCAGAAAGGTTGAAGAAGTTGTGATGATCTATGATGTTGAAGGATTGGGATTAAAGCATCTGTGGAAACCAGCCGTAGATTTATATTGTGAGGTAAGATAGCTTGATTTACAGGTGAACTAAATATAACTTTTAATTAGTACCATAAAATTAAGGCCAACATATATACATATAACAATCCAGATAAGACATAAAGTGCTAGTGCTCAAAATAACCAGTGCTCATATAAAAATATGGTTTGATCTCACCAATGTAGTTTTCTGTGCTGGATGCACGAAACAGGAGCAGGAGGGAAACAGTGGTGGCGGGGGGAGATTAATTTACAATTCTTTCCCTATAACACCATGTTGTGCCCCTGCAGGTTGTGCACCTGCAGTTCTCCCGCCCTTACAAGGGCAGTACCCAAGTATATCCTTTTCATAAATTGTCCATAGAAGTTTGTGTAGCCTTCCAACGCGTTTCCCCCTCCATTCAGGGGTTTCATCGGGCGGGGGGGGGGGTTGTTAATAGGAATACAAATTGGTCTCTTGCAGTGGCAAGTGGTACCAAAAGATGGGCCTGACTAGTCGTGTCAGTGCCCCTACCAGGCGGTGCTCATAGCAATCTGGCTATGACAGCCATAGACGTCTGCTGGAGACCTCTGGTTAGGTATAGAAATTGGGAAAAGAGTGGTCTTCTGCGCTGCTGAATCACTGAAGTCCAATATCAGGTTACCATATCGGCACCAATATGGTCACCTGATAAGCAATGTCAAAGCATTGCTCATCAGGTGATCATGTTGGCACTGATATTTGAACTGTTTGTCTATTTAAAGATCTGTGAAACTTGTACTGACACTTTCTTGTGGTATTTCCTGATGGAGTTCTTTGAAACTCAGAAACACGTTGAATAAAAACCACAATCATTAATACGTTTGGACTTCAGTGATTCAGCAGCGCAGAACAAGACCTTGTTTTTCCCAATTTCTATATCTAACTGCCGGTCCTCTTTGGACTCGTGGATCTGCTGCAGCAACTCTTTTCAATGCTTTATTTGAGCTACGTCTGGGGAGTACAATCCTATTGTATTAACCATTTATCTCTCAGATAAGACCGTATTTGTGCGCTATTTCCTTCAACAGTTTTTCATAGGAGACCTCTGGTTGTCATGCCGACTCATCGGTGACCTGCAGTCATGTGACGGGGTCACCGATGGGCGGGATAAAAGATGCGTTTCCGGTAAGCGTGAGTCAAATGCCGCTGTCAGAGATTGACAGAGGCATTAAACTAGTTAACATCCACGGATGGATCGCGATTCCACCCACGGCTGTTGCGAGCACCCCATGTAGAGGCACTGACACAGCTAGTCAGGCTCATCTTTTGGTTCCACTTGCCACTGCAACTGCAAGAGAACAATTTATATTCCCATTAACAAAATCCCCCCACCCTACTTACGGGTGAAACAAATTGAAAAAAAAGGTTTCAGTCAGAAAAAAACCATGCAGCCAACAAACCGCTATATGGTACCACGGTAGTCATGTAATCTGCTCATGTAAAAACACTTCACACTTAAGTCTATTTTCTCTTTGCAAGTGAATGAATAAGATATTCATATCCCCCAGGTCTTGCAAATGTTTGAAGATAATTATCCCGAGGCTTTAAAAAGACTCTTTGTCATTAAAGGTTGGTTCCTCTTATTTTGTATCCAATTTGAGCATTAGCAAAATAGAATTATATTAGAGACTTCGTATTAACCACTTAACGACCAGGGGTATTTCAGTTTTTGCGTTTTCATTTTTTGCTCCCCTTCTTCCCAGAGCCATAACTTTTCTTTATTTTTCGGTCAATATGACCATTTGAGAGCTTGTTTTTTCCGTGACGAGTTGTACTTTTGAACGGCACCATTGGTTTTACCATGTCGTGTACTAGAAAACGCTAAAAAAATTCCAAGTGTGGTGAAATTGCAAAAAAAGTGAAATCCCACATTGGTTTTTTTATTTGGCTTTTTTACTAGGTTCACTAAATGCTAACACTGACCTGCCATTATGATTCTCCAGGTCATTACGAATTCATTGTTTAACTAAGTAGTGAAAAAAAAAATTCCAAACTTTGTTAAAAAGAAAAAATTGCGCCATTTTTCAATACCCATAGCAACTCCATTTTTCATGATCTCGGGTTGGGTGAGGGCTTATTTTTTGTGTGCTGAGCTGGCGTTTTTAATGATACTATTTTGGTGCAGATACGATCTTTTATTCGCCCGTTATTGCATTTTAAATCAATGTCGCGGTGACCAAAATTTTTTATCGCAACGCCGCTTAGCGATGAGGTTAATCCCTTTTTTTTTTTTTTTTTTTTTAATTGATCGGGTGATTCTGAACGCAGCGATACCAAATATGTGTATGTTGATTTTATATTTTTTTATTTTTCTATATTTTTAAACTTTTTTTTTTTGGTATGCTTCAATAGCCTCCATGGGAGACTAGAAGCTGCCACAATCCAATCGGCTCTGCTACATAGAGGCGACGATCAGATCGCCTCTATATCGCAGAATTACTCGTTTGCTATGAGCGCCGACCATCGGGTGGCGCTCACAGCCAGCCGGCACTGACAACCATAGAGGTCTCCAAGAGAGCTCTGGTTGTCATGCCAGCGAACCAGTGACCCGCGATCACTTGAAGGGGGTCACCGGTCGGCAGATTTTACGGCCCGATGGCCGGAAGCATAAGATAAGTGCCGCTGTCAGCGTTTGACAGCAACATTTAACAGGTTAATAGCCGCAGGTGGATCGCGATTCTACCCGCGGCTATTCAGGGCTCATGTCAGCTGTTCAAAACAGCTGACATGTCCAGGGAAAGATGTGGGCTCAGCACTGGAGCCCACATCAAAGGGAGGGAGTCCGACATCAGCGTAAATTTACGACCAATGTCAGAAAGGGGTTAATGCAGTTTGCGGTTTTGTCTCAGTGAGTTCAATAGTACAATATTGGGGTATTTTTATTAGATAAGATTGTATGTTATATATGTTGTCCTGTATACCCAATACCAGTTACTGATATACATTATTCTAAGCAACTTTCTTATTTACCCACTGCAGCTCCTAAACTTTTCCCAGTGGCATATAACCTTGTTAAACACTTTTTGAGTGAAGACACCAGGAGGAAGATCATTGTGGTAGGAGGTAGGTAATTGGGGTGCTTTTGTGTTGTAAGTCCAAAAAAAAGAGTTTTAAACTCATCTGGAAATATCACATACAAGTAGGGAAGCGGAATATTACCGTCACGGGTTTAACGCGACAGAGAGGAGCTAGAAGACCGCAGCGTTTGATTTCTCTTACTCCTGCACTGGTTAGAAGCAATTCACCTTCATATTAAATGGTGCAAATTTCTTTTAGCAGTGCAGGAGTTAATCTGATCATTTGAGAGCTCTTGGTAGATTTCCTGTTGAGAGCTCCTGGAGCATTTGGGATCTCAGCTGTGCACTGTTAGCCACTCCCATCTATATAATCTAGACCCTGGCTAGCACTCATTGTCAGAGATAGCTTATGCTGAATGGCTGGAGCGTGTTGGTGGTTATTATTGGAGAAGGCATTTGGTGGATTTATCTGTGACTGTTGCTAGGTTTTGGTGTGTGTGTTAGTTCTCTTTCTTCTCCTACTTTGGTTTATCCTCATCCTCCTCTCCCTTGGGCATTCCTCTGTTGTATGTGTGAGTATATTTGTATGTGTGGTATTTTTTGTTACCCCTGTTCGTATTGCCTTGTTAGTCTGGTTGGTGTATTACAGTACGCTACGACTCCCCTGTTCCCTTGGTGAGGGAAGGATACAGAGTGAGGGCCGATTCAGGAACTAGGGCAAGTATGTGTCTCCAGCGTCTTCACCATTAGAATTAATCTGGGGAACAGAGCAAGCGTGTCCCTAGCCTTAGGAACAGGGAAGGAGCCCCTGATCCCGGGACACCCGATAACAGAGTCGTGACAATTACCATGTGCATGTGATAGTGGGTTAGCGGATACTGCAACTGTGCCCATGATCTTTGCTACTGGAGAGAGTCTGTCAATCACAGGCAATCTGATGCTTGTGAGAGAAGGATTGATTTTGTTTTTTTTTTTTCTGACGCTCTCCACCATGTACATGGTTCAAACAAAGTTGGCGATCACTGGTAGGTGCCGATCCTGCTGGTAATTGCAGCCAATATGGAGGAAGAAAAGGATTCTGTCCGGAACATCCATCCAATAAGATAAAACTAAATGTAATTGCGTGGACATAAAAACTATTAAATCAAAAAGCTGATGAGTTTCTGGTGCACTCAGGCGCCCTTAGTCATAGAATATCTAAGTAAATCAAAATTACAGGAGATTATATACATACATACATACATACAGTACATGCTGGGAATAATACCCTCATAATATACCTGAACTGCACATATACGAAGCAGATTTAGTAGACATAGAATAAATCATTTTCTATAGTTGGTACCGTGGAGGTATTTCGTATCTAATTGTAAGATCCTAAAGCCTTTGTGCAACACAAGATGTTTCTGCCAATCACTTCCACGTACTAGGTGGGTAACCCTTTCAATACCATAGCAAGAAAATTGTGACATGTCTCCCCTGTGGACCTCGGTAAATATTTTTACCACACCTGAGTACCCACCATTGTTGCTGTGTTCAGCATTTCATTTCCTAGTTGTGCAGCCTATATACCTTAAGTTACATGTGCAGGATTCTATACAATACACTATATGATTGGAATCACAGTTTATGAAAGATTTTATATTATACTCTACACCCTGTGGCAACGAAAAGAATTGTTTTCTATGGATGGCAAAAGCACAGACATTGCACCTGCTGACTGCGCATTTATAAAAACCCTTGATCGAAAGCCATGGGGAAATTGGTTGTGGTTGTTGTACCTTGCAGGGTGATAACATATTGCCTAGCGAATGACCTCCCTCTATAATCGTAGGTAAGGTATTGTCCTGATTGACAATGGGTAGGTATTTTAAAATGATATCCTCTATTTCATTGAATTGCGTGCTATATGCTGTTGAGAACGTCCCCATTGGATGAACGCAGCTTGTGTCCCTTTGTGTCATTAGTGTTTGTTAGCTGTGATTGGTTCCCAGCATATATATATATATATATATATATATATATATATATATATATATATATATATATATATATATAGCCTGTTATTTTGATTTACTTAGAGATCCTATGACTAAGGGCACTAGACATAGGTCAGTTTCTATTTTAATAGTTTTTAAGTCCACACAATAAAATTTAGTTTTATGTTACCTGGATGGATGTGCCAGACAGAATCCTTTTCTTCCTCCAAATCTGATGCTTGTATAAATGTTGAAGTCTCGCAAAACCTACTATAAAATTATTTTTTAAATTTTAAAGTAAAAGACAATAAATATATTTTATTTATTAAAAGTTCACACAAATAATATATGCATATTTGTTATCAGCATCCTCATAATAGCTGTGCAGTAACATAATGACATAATTTAAAGGCAATGTCCCATTTTGGACATTTATGGCATATATCTAATGACCAATCCCCCATCTCACACCACCAGGAATGGAGAGGGTGGCATACATGTTCAGATCTTTTTTCATTCACTTGAATGGGATTTTCCAAAATTGCTGACTATTGCCGTGAAACTTACTTTTGCAGAAGGTATAGAAATGTAACGCTTAAAAAAAAAAATAAATGCAAATCATCCCGCAAAAAATAAGGCTTCAATAAAAAACAGTCATAATAACACGATGACAATAGTAAAAGTTATTATCTGTGAAATGTGGGGAGACAAAAGAGAAATATTCTTGTGGTCTTCACATGAAAATACCGTTCTACATTACTCAATATAAAAAAATGTAATACCAATAAAGAAAAATTATGGAATAATGGAAATCACAGGATTGATAGACATGTTATTGATATGAAAATGATGACCCAATTAATAAAAAAAATTTAACATCTAGATTTATTCAGAATCAAGTATGAGCACCATGTACAGAAATGCGTGTGCATACACGCCTTGGCATTGTCACAACTCTGTCAGGTGTCCTGGGACCAGGGGCACCTTCCCTGTCCCTAACACTAGAGGGTGCCCTAGCTCGCCCTGTTTCCCAGATTACTTCTGATGGTGAAGACGCCGGTGCCGAAAATAAAAATATAAAACATACAAAAATACACACACAAATTACAGAGGAATGCACCGGGGAGTAGAAGATGGGGGTAAACTAAAGTTGGAGAAGAAAGGGAATTATCACACACTCAAAACCTAGCAACAGTCACAGATAAATCCACCAAACTCCTACTCCAATAACCACCAACCACAACCTCCAGCCATGCAGCATAAGCCCTCTCTAACAATGAGTGCTAGCCAGGACCCAGTTTATATAGGAGATGGGCCTGGCTAACAGTGCACAGCTGAGAGCCTAAATGCTCCAGGACCTCTCAACTGCCCAGATTAACCCCTGCACTGACAAAAACTACACTGTTTTATATGAAGGTTAAGTGCTTCTAACCAGTGCAGGAGTAGGAAAAATGAGACATTGCCATCTTCTGGATCCTCTCTATCATGGTAAACCCATGACAGTCATGCTATCAATGCAGTTATTGATGGTTGAGGAATGTTAGGACCATACTTGGGCACACAAATCATCAAAATCCGCTGCTGGCAGCTCCTTTTGCAATTGCTGACCAATCATGTCCCTGATATGCATGATGCTCTGGAAACAAGTGAAGAGACTATACAGGTCATGGTAGCAAGATGAAGCTACTCACAGTAGAATGAGCAACATTCGACCAGGTGTTGTGTTGTAAAATAGCTCCTGGAACACTTTTGAAGAAATGGACATACCGCTGGTTCCTCAACTAAAAACGTAATCAGTTTAACTCCGAGCAGTTATTGTGTTCGGAAAATAAACTAAAGGGGTTAAGCTACCATACATTTTGTTACCCCACACCATATTCGTAGGAGTGGTACCAGTGTGACATTCCCATGTGGTTTACAGACCAATCTGCTGCTATCATTGCAACAGAGACTAATGTGGGTATTAGCAATGGAGGCTGGATAGAGGTCTAACTTTTTTTTAGATATATCTTGCATTTCTTCACCACGATGGCTTTTAGGGCTCACTCACACTAGTGAGCAGCATCCGATGATTTTCTCATGCGAAAAAATCGGATGCTATATGCAAATGACCCTCAGCACAAACTCTGCTGTGAGTGTAAACCGAGTGTCATTTGACAATGATCTGATTCTCTCGCTTGTGAGAATCGGATCACAGGTTCGGAGAAGATGGAGAACTTAATGTCTCCGTCTTCTTCATTCTGTGAGTCGGTGTACATCAGACTGCACTGGGATCATATACATCCAATGTTTTACACGCACCTATAGATTTGTATGGGTGCTCACCATCCGATATACGCTGCCAATCACAGCATGCAGCATTTTTTTTTTCTCATGTCGACTCGGCATGAGAAAATAAAGACTAGTCGGCACTGCTCCCTAGAACATCGGATACCACTCGTCCGAGTTGTACTCTGGCTACCCGCCAGTGTGGGCGAGCCCGTAATTGTAGTGAGTGGCATGAGGTCAGGTGATCAGTCGTGGAACCAGTGGTACGGCCATTTATCCAAAAGTGTCCCTGAAGACGTTTTTAACATGACAATGCCAGGCTGCATGGTGCTCTTGCTACTGTGAGCAGCCTGTGTGTTCCAGTGATGCAACCATGGCCTGCAGCTTTTCCAGCATTGTCTCACATTGAGTACATCTGGGACATCATTGGTCAGGAATTGCAAAGGGAGCTGCCAGCAGTGGATCTTAAAGGGAATCTGTCACTTCATTTTGGCGCGGTATTTAAATGACCTGGGTCAGGTCCAATGGGCGATGTTTCGGGTCCTTTACTCCAACCCTCCTTTGCCGCTGTCCGCAATATTTCTGGCAATTTCCGTACTTGGTCCCCATATTACACGCGTGCGCATTGCAATCTGGACTCGCACATGCACAGTATGCTTTGCCCATCTGCGGGCAAAGCCGAAAAGCATTAGTGCACATGTGCCGGTGAACTATGTCCCGGAAGTATTTAGCTGTTTACAATATCTGTTATTGTTATTATTTATTGACAATAAATGTCAGCTAATACATTATATATTATGCAGACAACTGGAAAGAAGTTCTTCAGAAATACATTCCAGCAAATGAAATCCCCAAGTACTATGGAGGAACCCTAGAAGACCCAGATGGTGATCCAAAATGTAAATCCAAGGTACTGAGGCAACAAGATAGAAAAGCAACATATAATTTTGATGCATCACAAACTGTTGTTGTTAATAAGTGCAACCATTTTATAGATCAAAGATAAAATAGATATATTCTACATAGAAATATGGTAACAAGTTGATACCCTGAATGTGTAGAAACAACAAGTTGAACTGATGCTTAGATCGCCATGTGGTGCCTTGTTCCTCCTAACCTTCAGATAACTCATTTAACAATGTGGGAACAAGCTGGGTAGTCCTTCTTGAGTTATCCAGAACTTACATATTGGTGATCTATCCAACATCCCCAACGATCACCTACGTGCAGCTCTTGCTGCGGCCTGATGTACAAAGCTAGAACTGCACTGCTTAGTACACTGTAGTGGCCTTTCTTAATTCTTGCAGCTAAGCTCCCATTGAACTGATTGGGAGCTGACCTGCCACAACCCCTATAAGCCTGATGTAGGCAAGAATATGAATTTATAATAATGATCTGACTTATTATTTTGTTATATAATCCTGACAATTGTTTTTTCAGATAAATTATGGCGGAGACATCCCTAAATCCTACTATTTGCGGGACCAAGTTCAACAGAATTACGACCAAACTACAAATATCAACAGGGGCTCCAGTCATCAAATGGAGTACGAGATTCTGTTCCCAGGCTGTGTACTCAGGTAAGCCATTGAGGCCGTTATTTTCATTATCATTCAGAGTTGTATAGCAATATTTAGCAGGAGCTTAGAAAAAAATAATCTTATACTGACAGAAAGTTCTCATACTGTTCATACAAGAAATGTTAAGAAGTGGATCATTCTGACTGCTCAGATTGGTGGGTGACACCACTGGATCATTGGAAACTGTTTTAATTTTTATTTCAGAAATCAATAGTTCATATGAAATAATTAACTTTGTAATATATCTTATCAGAAAAATCTGCTTCTTTCTTTTAATGGACTGATCTTTCAATCTCAATTTAAAGGTAAAATCCGTATTCACGACACATTTTCCCATTACTGAGAAAGGAGATGAATGATAGTTGCTATTAATAAGATTCTGTGAAGAAGTGGATGGAGATGAGCTAGAAGTAGGCAAAGACATTCTGCTGCAAGTTCTCCTGAAACAATAGTTACATTTAAACTTTAGATCTATGATAAAAAAAGTTAAACTGTTATCATAGATCTAAAGTTTAAATGTAACTATTGTTTCAGGAGAACTTGCAGCAGAATGCCTGTGTCTGCCTCTAGCTGTTCCCTCCTCCTCTCCTCTTCATGGAATCTTATAATAATAATCTTAATTTATTTAGCACCAACATATTCCACAGCACTTTGCAATTCAACAGTTCATATACAACAGTCATAAGTAACAACGTTGAAGGTAATACAATAATTAAAGCAAAATAATGACGACCCTGCTCATAAGAGCTTACAATCTACAATGAGGTGGAGGAGACACAAAGTACAGGGGCTTATTTACACTAATGGTCCAGCCATCTTAACCCCTTTCCGACGTCAGGGGTAATAGTACGCTGACGTTGGACTCCCTCCTTTTGATGTGGGCTCCGGCGGTAAGCACACATCTTTCCCTGGACATGTCAGTGGTTTTGAACAGCTGACATGTGCCCGGAATAGCCGCGGGTGGAATCGCGATCCACCTGCAGCTGTTATACCGTTAAATGCCGCTGTCAAACACTGACCGTGGAATTTAACTCGTGCTTCCGACCTTCGTCCCAGAAATCCATGGTCCGGTGACCCACGTCACGTGACCGTGGGTCACCGGTTCGTAGGCCTGACAACCAGAGGTCTCCTGGAGATCTCTATGGTTGTCACTGCCGGCTTTCTGTGAGCGCTACCCGGTGGTCGGCACTTATAGCAAGTGAGTAATTCTACTACATAGAGGCGATCTGGTCTGTAGCAGATCCGATCAGATCCCATGGAGACTATTGAAGCTTGCCAAAAGTAAAAAAAAATGTTTTTAAAAATATAAAAGTTCAAATCTCACCCCCCTTTCGCCCCATTCAAAATAAAACTATAAAAAAACAGATACACATATTTGGCATCGTCGCGTTCAGAATCGCCCAATAATAAAAAAAAGGATTAACCTGATCGCTAAACAGCGTAGCAAGAAAAAAAGTCAAAATGCCAGAATTGCATTTTTTTTGGTTGCCACGACATTGCATTAAAATGCAGTAACGGGCCATCAAAAGGTCGTATCTGCACCGTGGTATCATTAAAAACGTCAGCTCGGCACGCAAAAAATAAGCCCTCAGCCAGCCTGAGATCACGAAAAAATGGAGACGCTACGGGTATGGGAAAATGGCACTATTTTCTTTATCGCCTTATTGGGGGACACAGATTACCATGGGTGTATGCTGCTACTGCTAGGAGGCTGACACTTTGCAAAACAAGAAATTTAGCTCCTCCCCGGCAGTATACACCCACCGACAGGCACCAAGCACCTCAGTTTGTGCTTAGTGTCTGTAGGAGGCGGACCGGGATCTCCCAGATCCGCAGTTAATAATTCCTTTTTTTTCCTTTAGGGTTTTAGTCGAACTTTTTAATCTTTTCTCATTTATCTTTCAGGTTCTCCGTCGGGAAACGGGGTGTAGCAATCACCCTGATTTCCCCTATCAGGAGGCTGAGCGAGCAGTGTGGTATCACCCACATCGCAACTCTCAGGACTGCATGCAGGACTTTCTCCCTATCACCTTCTGGTGATATGGGCTGTGGACAGGTGGCTCGTCCTTGCCAAATCCCCCTCCTCACCCCTCTCTCGGGACAGGGCTGAGAGGAAGACGGCGGTCGCAAGAGGTTTATGCCGTCTTCTGCAGAATGTGGGTACAGAGGACCCTACCCAGCGGCTTGCCTTCTCCCCGTGGGTCCCTGTGGTCATCCTCTTCAGGGACGTCAGGTAAGTGCCTGTACGATCCCTTCAGCCCCGCATTATCCTCACAGATTCATCGGCACAGCACTGCAGGTCTCCCGGTGTTTAAATCTCCCACCCTTTTTCCCCATGCTGTTCGCGCGCGCACACGGCCGCTCGCCTCTCTCTCTATTCCCTGCACTATCAGGGCCACTCAGGACAATGCTCCCACTGTTCAACACAGCAGCAAATCTACCAGCGGTACCTTGATATCGGCGGTTCATCTACTCTCCATAGGTCAGGCACGGGGCTGCTGCGTCCGTCGTCACTTTCACTTTCGCTTCAGCTTTCTCAGCGCGCTCCCTCTCTGAGCGCGCTTTTTTCTTCGCGCCTGTACTAGCCCATCACAGGGCTTCTTTCTCTTTGATAAGCCAGCCCACCTCTTTACCGCGCCCTCCCCCAACGCTTTTATCCAATCGCGCCTCAGCCGCTAGGCTCCGCCCCCCCGCTTCCATCATCAGGCATTTCCTGGGTTTTCACTTCTCTTCCCGCACTGCATGGGGGACACTTCAGCGTTTATGCTGCTCGCCTGAATCTCGGTAGGCTCTGCTCTAAGGCAAGAAAATTGGCTCCCTTCTGCAGTTCTTCCCTCATTCCTGCGGCCATTCAGCGCAGTTTACTTATGCCCAACCCTTCAGGGGATCTCTGCTTCAGGCCCACCGAAACTCATTACGCCTGAGCGCGCTGTAAAAAGAAGTGGGCACCGGGTCACTCGTCCCCCTTCTGCCCGTCCTGCAGTCCTCCAACTATGTTTTCGTGGATGCTTGGCTGTCTGTTGTCGACGACGCTTGGGTCAGAGAAATCGTCACATCCGGATACAAGATCGAATTTGCTTCCCCCCCGAACAGACGTTTTTTCCTGTCTCGGCCTCCGAGACAGCGGTCCCAGATTCCGGAGTTCCTTCAGGCCATTTCCTCCCTTCTTTCCACCGGAGTGATTGCTCCCGTCCCCCCAAACGAACGGTTTTCAGGGTTCTACTCAAATCTCTTCATAGTCAGGAAGAAAGAAGGCTCCCTTCATCCAATTCTGGACCTCAAATTGCTCAATCGCCACGTGAAGATTCTTTATTTCAAAATGGAGTCTCTTCGGTCGGTGATAGCCTCCATGGAACCCGGGGAATTCCTCTGCTCTGTGGACATACGGGACGCCTATCTGCACATTCCGGTTTGTGTGCAACATCAGAAATATCTTCGATTTGCGATTCAGGGAGATCACTATCAGTTCACGGCTCTTCCCTTTGGCCTAGCTTCTGCTCCCCATGTTTTCACAAAGGTGATGGCGACCGTCATGGCCATCCTTTGCTCCAGAGGGATCCTCATCATCCCTTATCTGGACGATCTTTTGATCAAGGACTCGTCCCGTCAGGACTGCCTTCAGAGTCTTCAGATAACCCTGGACATTCACTGCCGCCTCGTTTGGCTAGTCAACAAGGAGAAGTCCATTCTGATCCCCACTCAGTGTCTGACCTTTCTGGGCATGGAATTCGACACTAATCTAGCCCGGGTTTTTCTTCCAAGGGAAAAATTTGCGGCTCTTTCCAAGGGCATCAGAAACGGCCAACTCCCATTCCCATTCGGTTCTGCATGAAGGTTCTGGGGAAGATGGTGGCTTCCATGGAAGCAGTGCCCTTTGCACAATTTCATCTTCGCCCCCTACAGCTGTCTCTGCTTTCAGCCTGGGACAAGACCATGATGTCCTTGGACCGTCCCATTCTCCTCCCTCTCAGAGTGAGGCAATCCCTCACTTGGTGGTCACTGCCAGCGTCAGTTCTCCAAGGGAGGTCCTTCCTTCCGCCTCAGTGGCAAGTCATCACCACCGATGCCAGCCTTCTAGGATGGGGAGCCGTGTTCCATTAGAAAGCGGCCCAAGGACGCTGGAATCCACAGGAAGCTCTTCTCCCTATCAATCTTCTGGAGATCAGAGCAATCTTCCTGGCCCTTCTTCACTGGCAGCCTCTCCTCTCCGGCAATCCGGTCCGTATTCAGTCGGACAACGCCATGGCTGTGGCGTACATAAACCACCAGGGGGGCACGCACAGCAAGCAAGTGTCAGAAGTGGCCAAGATACTCCGCTGGGCAGAACGTTACGTTCCGGCAATCTCCGCCGTTCACATTCCAGGGGTGGAAAATTGGGCAGCCGACTTTCTGAGTCGTCAAGGCCTAGCGTCAGGCGAATGAAGACTGTGGGGTGAAGGGAACAATCAGATATGCCACGGTTGGGGCACCCCGGACGTCGATCTCTTGGCATCTCGGATGAACCACAAAGTTTCGTAGCCAGGTCCAGGGACCCTCTAGCCATCGCATGCGACGCTCTAGTAATTCCGTGGTCCCAGTTCCAACTTCCTTATCTGTTCCCGCCTCTGGCCTTGATCCCACGAGTGGTCAAAAAGATAAAATCGGAAGGCGTACCAGTGATTCTAGTCACTCCAGATTGGCCAAGACGACCTTGGTGCGCAGAACTGGTGAACATACTCGCGGACGTTCCCTGGAAACTTCCAGTCCGTACAGATCTTCTCTCGCAAGGCCCCCTTTACCACGAGAATTCTCAGTCTCTGAGTTTAACGGCATGGCCATTGAGGCCGCGATCCTGAGAGAATCAGGTTTGTCCAACCAGGTGATTCAGACTATGATCAGAGCCAGAAAACCAGCCTCTTCCCGCATTTACCATAGGTACTGGAAGGCTTTTTTCCATTGGTGCGATGATAAAGTCTTTCCAATGTCCTTCTCCATTCCATCTATACTTGGTTTTCTCCAGTCTGGCTTAGATGCGGGGCTGTCCCTCAGTACCCTCAGGGCCAGGTCTCCGCGCTTCCTTACCGCAGGTCAAAACCTTTCTCCAAGGGGTCGCCCATGTGGCTCCTCCTCATCATTCGCCGATAGACCCGTGGGATCTCAATCTCGTCCTTAGCGCTCTCCAGAAGGCGCCGTTCGAGCCTATCCAGGACATTCCTTTGTCCCTTCTCTCGTGGAAGGTAACCTTTTTGATT
Source organism: Dendrobates tinctorius (assembly GCF_039654945.1). Classification (NCBI taxonomy): domain Eukaryota; kingdom Metazoa; phylum Chordata; class Amphibia; order Anura; family Dendrobatidae; genus Dendrobates; species Dendrobates tinctorius. The sequence goes on along the minus strand of NW_027361880.1, from coordinate 7,173,331 downwards.
GCCAGTACATCCATCAGAAGAGTTTCTGAGTTGGCGGCCTTGTCATGTCGTTCCCCTTACCTGATTCTCCATCAGGATAAGGTCGTCCTCAGGCCCGTTCCTTCTTTTCTTCCAAAGGTGGTATCCTCTTTCATCAATGAGGATAACGTTCTCCCATCTTTTGTCCTGCTCCTTCTTACCCTCTTGAGAAGTCTCTCCACGAACTGGACGTTGTTAGAGCCCTGCGTGTCTATCTCGCCAGGACCTCTTCTTTTCGTTAGTCCGATTCCTTGCTGGTCATCTGAAGGTCGCCGGAAAGGGCTTCCGGCATCCAAATCCACGATCGCTCGCTGGATTCGTTCTACCATTCTGGAAGCGTACCGACTTCAGGAAAAACGGCCCCCTCCAGGAGTAAGAGCTCACTCCACCCGGGCTGTGGCGGCTTCGTGGGCAGTTCGTCACCAGGCTTCGGCCTTGCAAATTTGCAGGGCCGGAACCTGGTCGTCCTTGCACACCTTTGCGAGGTTCTACAGGGTTCATACCCAGGCCTCATCTGATGCAGTTGTTGGTAGGAAGGTTCTGCAGGCGGCGGTGGCTCACCGGCCGACCTAAGCCTTTCCGCTTCTTTCGTTCCTTATTGCTGTTCCCACCCTTGGGACTGCTTTGGAACGTCCCATGGTAATCTGTGTCCCCCAATAAGGCGATAAAGAAAGATGGATTTTTGGTTCTTACCGTAAAATCTCTTTCTTGGAGCCTTCATTGGGGGACACAGCATCCTCCTTGTTTAAGTTGTACCGTGTTGGGTCTTAGAGTCCCTTGTTGGGTTGGTACATATGTTTAGAGTTTTCTCGTTGCTTCTCCTACTGCTTTCTCACCAACTGAGGTGCTTGGTGCCTGTCGGTGGGTGTATACTGCCGGGGAGGAGCTAAATTTCTTGTTTTGCATAGTGTCAGCCTCCTAGCAGCAGCAGCATACACCCATGGTAATCTGTGTCCCCCAATGAAGGCTCCAAGAAAGAGATTTTACGGTAAGAACCAAAAATCCATCTTTTTTTTTTTTTTTGTTTAACAAAGTTTGAAAAATTTTTTTTCCACCACTTAGGGCCCCGTCACACATAGCGATGCACCAGTGATATTACCTTGTCAGGATCGCTTGTGTGTCGCTACATGATAGCTGGTGAGCTGCCAAACAGGCAGCTTCACCAGCGATCAGTGACAGGAGGGTAACAAGCGACGCACGTCGCTTAGTTACCCACTGTGTACCTTAGTTACCAGCGCGCTGGTGCAGGGAGCTGGTAACCAAGGTACACATCGGGTTTCTAAGCAGCGCGCGGCACTTAGAAACCCGATGTTTATCTTGGTTATCAGCTCCCTGCACCAGCGCGCTGGTAACTAAGGTACACATCGGGTTTCTAAGTGCTGTGCGCCACTTAGAAACGCAACGTTTACCTTAGTTACCAGCGCGCTGATCGCTGGTCTCCCGCCTGTCACACGCAGTGATGCGTGCTGGCCAGCGGGAGACCAGTGATCAAAAAAATGTCCTGGCCATTCCAGGATGATCAGCGATAACCGGCAGGGGGGCCGGTCGCTGGTCAGTGTCACAAAACTTGTGACTCAGCAGCGATCTCGCTATCGAGATCTCTATGTGTGACGGGGGCTTTAGATAAAAAACAAATGTGGGATTGCACTTTTATTTTGCAATTTCACCGCACTTGGAATTTTTTTCCTGTTTCCTAGTACATGACATGGTAAAACCAATGGTGTCGTTCAAAAGTACAACTCGTTCTGCAAAAAACAAGCTCTCACACGGCCATATTGATGGCAAAATAAAAAAGTTATGGCTCTGAAAAGAAGGGGAGCAAAAAACAAAACCGAAAAAAGCTAAACAAGCTAGTCACCAGCCAATATTTGTAGTTCTTTTGGGTGTGGTGGAGTTTGATGGCGGATTATGTTCAGAGAGATAGTGAATTGGCTATATATAAAAGGACTTTGATTAGGGAACCTGATTAACTGCCATAATCAAATGTGTTTTTAGGAGCGCCTAAAACTGTATAAGTTGTGGTTAGTCCTAATTTCTTGGGGTAGAGCATTCCAGAGGATTGGCTCAACATGGGGGGAGTCTTGGAGCCAGAAGTGGGAGGTACAGATTAGTGTGGATGTTAGCCGAAAGTCACGGAGCATAACGAGCGGGTAGGCCGATAAACAGAAATGAAGGAGGAGATGTAGGGGGTGCTGCACTGTGGAGAGCTTTGTGGGTGAGAACAAGCCATTTAAATTGGATCCTGTAATGTATGGGCAGCCAGTGCAATGACTGGCACAGAGCGGAGGTGTCCGAGAAACTGACCCTGGTGGCTGCATTAAGGATAGACTGGAGAGGGGAAAGTCAAGTGAGGGGGAGCCAAGTTAATAGAGAATTACCGCAGTCAAGGAGGGAGTGGCTCAGGGCAACATTGAGGGTTTTTGTTGTTTCCATGGTGTGAAAGGATGTTCTTTTGGTGCAAGTGACAAGAGCCGGCAAGAGATTGTATATAGGAGGTGAAGGGAAGATTAGTGTCCAACATAACACCCAGATAGCGAGCCTGATGCCAGGGCGTTATTATGGTGCCACACATAGAGAGGGAGATGTCAGCTTTAGGGAGGTTGTTAGACATCGGGAGCAAAAGAAGTTCGGTTTTGGAAAGGTTGAGTTTCAGGTAGAGAGCAGACATGATGTTGGAAACTTCGAACAGTCACTAGTGTTCTGTAGTACAGCGGGGGTAAGGTTAGAAGATGACATTTATAGTTGTGTGTCATTATCATAAAGATGGTACTGAAAGCCAAATATGTTGATGGTCTGTCCAATCGGGGCCGTGTAGAGGGAGAAGAGAAGAGGGCCAAGGACTGAAACCTGATGGACATCAGTAGTGACAGGAAGAGGAGAAGAAATGGAGCCAGCAAATTATATAGTGAAGGAACAGTAAGAAAGATAGGAAGAAAACCAGCATAGAGCAGTGTCCTTTATGCCTATTGATTGGAGCATAAAGAGTAGGAGGTGGTGGTCAACAGTGTCGAAAGCTGCAGAGAGGTCGAGAAGAATGAGCAGAGAGTGGTCACCGTTTTATTTTGCAGTCAACAGGTCATTGGTCACTTTGATTAGTGCAGTTTCTTTAAGAGTGTAGGGAGCGGATGCCAGACTGTGATGGATCTAGGAGAGAGTGAGTGGAGAGGTTGCGGGTAAGGCAGGAGTAGACCAGGGGCTCCAAGAGTTTAGAGATGAAGGGGAGATTGGAGACTGGTCTGTAGTTATTTGTGCAGGATTAGTCGAGAGAGGGATTTTTGTAATAATGTAGTAATGATAGAGTGTTTGAAGGAGCTGGGGAAAATAAAAGAGGACAGGGAGAGATTGAAGATTTTAGTTAAATGAGTAGTAGTAACGACTGGAGATGTGAAGGAATGGGGTCAGTAGTGCATGTAGTAAGATGAGAAGAAGACAGGAGCCTGGAGCCTTTTTCTTCTGTGACAGGGTCAAATGTGGAGAGTGAGCCAGAGTGTCACGACTGCGACCGCGGCCCAGCCGACGCCTCCATGTCGACCGTCCACGACGACATGGGGCGAGCGTCTCAGGTGGGGACGGAATGTGGACCCTCTGGACCACATAGTCACCTCAACCTACCCAGACTAGGGATGGGCAGCAAGCAGGGTCTGTGGCAGCTGAGCATGTGGACGAGGTGTCAGAACTACATGACACCGCACAACTTCAGGTATGAAGAATAGCTTAGTTACTCACCGATAACGGTGTTTCTCGGAACCCATGACAGCACCACGGAGAGAGGGGATCCGCCCTTCAGAGACAGGAACCTACAGAAAAAGGGCGGTACCTCTCCTCCGCCTTCAGTTGGTTACAGAGCATCAGAGGGTCTCCAGGTTAGTTAGACAACAGAAATACATACACAATATTATAATACTGCTTACTTATCAAAGCACCGTGCCTAAACGGAAACACTCTACTAACAATAACACGTGCTCACCATACTCGTGAAGGGGAGGGGAATAAGCGGGTGCTGTCATGGGTTCCGAGAAACACCGTTATCGGTGAGTAACTAAGCTATTCTCTCTCACCCATGACAGCACCACGGAGAGAATTTCAGAGATTGGTAGCTTAGGGAGGGACCACCGCCTGAAGGACCCTTCTCCCGAAGGTCAGGTCAGATGTAGAGGCTAGATCTAATCTATAGTGCCTAAAAAAGGTCGAAGGTGATGACCAGGTGGCCGCCTTACAGAGTTGTTCTATTGATACCTCAGATCTTTCAGCCCATGAGGTCGCCATTGCCCTTGTGGAATGAGCTCTCAGCCCTTCTGGGATGGTATTCCCGCTGGATGAATATGCCAGGGCAATCGCATCCCTTATCCACCTTGCCAGGGTACTCTTGGATGCTTTGAGCCCCTTCTGAGGACCCTGGAAACATACAAAGAGAGAGCCTTCCTTCCTACACTTTTTGGTGGCCTCTAAGTACTGTACTAGGCACCTTTAACATCTAAAGTGTGGAACTTTTCTTCCCCCTTATTTTTTGGATTTGGGCAGAAGGAAGGAAGGACTACCTCCTGGGACCTGTGAAAATGTGATGACACTTTGGGCAAATAGGCTGGGTCAGGTTTTAAGATAACTCTATCCTCTAGAATTTTTGTGAAAGGAGGCCCTGCTGGGGGCGTGGCCTGGACCTCATGTAGGGAGGACGTGGAGTGAGAGAGCTCCTGCCCGGATCCGACAATAAATCCTGATTACCGGCACTGCTGACGAGTCCCACTGACCTGGAGGGCTGCAATATCTCCCTGGGCGTTTAGACAGCGGAGGATCCTTGGGCCATGTCGAACCGCAGCAGTAAAAAAGATAAGGAGACGCCGGGGCGCGCCTCTGCTACATCCAGGATGGCACCAGCAAACAACAAGTCGGCTGGTAGTGGAGCGATGGGAGCTGCTGGCAGGCTGGAACGATATGCAAGGGTGCCTCCTGCTGCTGCTCGATCGCCCAGTGCACAGACTGAGGCAGACGCTGGATGCAGCGTGGAGCTGGAGGATCATCTCTCCAGGGAGGGAACAGTGAGTAAACTGGGCCCCCCTTCAGCCCAACATGTGCAGACACAGGGGCCTGTGCTGGAGGAGGAAGGAGTGGGGGATGGGGAGCAGCCGGAGTCTGTGACTGCTGAGCCCACACTGGGAGAAATCCTCGCAGCAATTAACTCCTGCAATACCACACTGGCCACTCTAAGTAATCAAATGGAGATTGTCACCAAGGACATGGCCTGTATTAAACAAGAGCTGCGGGGGGTGACTGCCAGGGTGGGGGAACTGGAGGAGCGTGTTGGTGCGACGGAGGATAAATTGCCACCAATAACACGGGAGCTGGGAAAAGCCACGCAAAATATTACAATACTGCTGAACAAGGTGGATGATTTAGAGAACCGCTCCCGTAGAAGTAATCTGCGACTGGTGGGGGTTCCGGAGAGGACGGAGGGGACTGACTCACTTGGCTTTTTTGAAAAATGGCTAATGGACACCTTTGGTAAAGATGTTTTGTCCCCATTCTTTACTATTGAGAGAGCACACAGGGTCCCTACGCGTGCCCCCCCGCCGGGAGCACACCCGCGTCCCATCTTGCTTAAGCTCCTACACTTTAAAGATAGAGATGCTATCCTGCGCAGATCCAGAGACATTAAGGAACTTGCTATTAATGGGAGGAAAGTCTCCATTTTCCCTGATTTTTCCCTGGAGGTGCAGCGTAAAAGGGCGCAATTTATTGAGATTAAAAAACGCCTACGTGACTTACAGGTGACATATTCCATGATGTACCCTGCTAGACTGCGGATTGATGTGAATGGAGAAACGCACTTTTTTGATACGGCGGGAATGGCGCTGTCCTGGCTGGATATTAATGAGAGGTCCATGAGGAGGAAGAATACTTGAAATTCTCCCTTTTTTCGCCACCAGGTGTTGTTACTCCTTTTTGTCTAGGACGCTATGCTGGTATAATTACTACTGTTCATTCCATTTCGGATTCAGGGCGGGAGCTGACCGGATTGCTGTGGACACTCGTTACAGTGACAAGCTGTGGACCCTTCTCCCTGCATGGACTCTGGGCGAGTTTTCTAGCCCTGATTCTCTCTATTTGAGAGAAATGTGCAAGTTACACTTGTGTTTGGGGGTAGGGGCGCTGTGCACTGGTGTGCAGTGCTCCCTCTCCCTCCTTTGTTTTTTTCGTTTGTTGTTTTATTCCCTAATTGTTCTGTGGGATGTGATGTGCGTCAGCCGTGTCGCCCAATTCATTGTACTGAGGGATGGTGGAGATTGCCTCTCTCCCTCGGGAGTGGAGTATGTTCCGATTTCTCATTTTTTAGTCTGCTCTTATGGCAATATCACTTAATATTGTAGCGTGGAATGTTAGGGGGCTCGGGGATGCAAATAAGAGATGTGCTATATTTACTAATATGCAGAAATTTCTCCCGGCTATCCTGTGTATGTCTGAGACCCACATGGTGAAAGATAATATTCATTGGCTAAGAAAGGGATGGGTTTCACATGAATATCATTCCACGTACTCGACCCATGCGCGGGGTGTCAGTGTGCTGGTGCACAGGTCCATCCCCTTCTCATGTACTAAATCAGTGGTTGACCCTGGGGGCAGATTTGTATGTTTGCTTTGCACGTTATACGGTATACAATTTATTTTGGTTGCCATATACATCCCCCCGCCCTATTCAGTCGAACCAGTAAAAAGAATCTTGTCTATTTTGGGTTCCTTTCCCCCTGCGCCGACTCTTCTAATAGGAGATTTTAATACATATTTGCATCCCTATTTGGATAAGTTGCATTCGGGAAACATATCAGAGGATGCAGCCTCAACCTCATTTGCTAGAACGTTAGTGGAGCTGGGTATGGTAGATCTTTGGCGTGTCCAAAACCCCACAGCCAGACAGTTTTCCTGCTACTCTAGCTCCCACCACGCTATGTCACGGATAGACCTGGCCATTGGGAATACACTCATGACCCCATATGTACGAGGGGTGGCCTACCTGCCTAGAAGTGTATCTGATCACTCGCCGCTACATGTCACACTTTCATGGGGACACCCCCTCACCCTATCTAGACCTATCTGGAAGCTTAATCCCTTCTGGATCCAGCTTATAGGGGGATCTTTGCATGATGCCATTCTAGAATATTTTCAACTTAATGAGTACTCTGCATCATCACACATAGTCTGGGATTCCATGAAAGCCTATGTCAGGGGCTTATATATTAGAGAAATATGCACACGGAAAAGCCAAAATAGACGCTACACCCAGAGTCTGATCCAGGAGGTGTCTGTTGCGGAGGCTGCGGTGATACTCAACCCGACAGAGGAAACTAAAAAAGCTTTGGAGAAGGCACAGGGGTCGCTCAGGGAAAACCTCATGTCGGCGGCAGCAAATAAACGTTATTTCCTCAAACAAAAATATTTTATAGAGGGGGAGGGAGTAGGACATTTATTGGCCACGGTCATTAGAGCACAGGACGGATCTTCATATATCAATAGGCTAAAAACGGACTCGGGTGGTCCTGTGACAGACAGTGCGGACATAGTGAGTGAGATAAGGAGGTATTATATGCGACTATACACATCAGATTGCAGTCTCACGGAGACTGAGATTGAGCAGTACCTGGATGCTCTCTCTCTCCCTGCATTGGCTGATAGCGATAGGGATTCATTGGATCGGGACATCCTGTTGGAGGAGTTGGAGGAGGCGCTTGGTCAGATGCAAAATGAAAAGGCTCCAGGAATGGATGGCCTGCCTGGCGAGTTTTACAAAACCTATGCACCCTTACTGCTACCTAAGCTACTTAAGGTATTTGAAGAGGCTGAAAGGCAGAGGGTCCTCCCGCCATCTATGAGGGAAGCTTTGATAGTTTTAATATTAAAGCCCGGAAAGGATCCAGAGGTTCCGGATTCATATCGCCCGATTTCCCTATTATCAACAGATGTTAAATTATTGGCCAAGGTACTCGCCAATAGGATGTCCCGAGTTATCTCATCTGTTATACAGAAGGATCAGACGGGATTTATCCCAGGCAGAGCCACATCTATGAACCTTAGGAAACTATACTTGGGGATTCAACATAGTTCTGGGGAGTTGGGGGGAAGAGCAATTTTGTCCTTAGACGCCGCTAAGGCGTTCGATAGTTTGGAGTGGGGTTTTTTGTGGGCGGTACTTCGGAAAATGGGCTTTGGACACAGATTTATAAATTGGGTGAGGCTGTTGTATGGCTCGCTGGTGGCGAAGGTTGGGGCTAATGGCAGGGTCTCTGAGTCTTTTCCTCTTGGGAGAGGTACTAGACAGGGGTGCCCGCTCTCGCCCTTGCTATTTGCTACTGCGGTGGAGCCATTGGCAGTTGCAATTCGGAAGTCCAGAGAAATAATGGGATTCAGATGTGGAACTGTGGAGTTGAGGATATCATTGTACGCGGATGATTTACTTCTATATTTAGATAAGGTACATTCCTCGATTTTGCCGGCAATGGAGGTCATTCGAGAATTTGGGCTGAGGTCTGGTCTTCGGATTAATTGGTCCAAATCAGCTTTAATGCCGATAGACCCTCTCCCGGCGGATTTCTCAGATTTGCAGATACCGGTCCCTGTAGTTCGGAGGTTTAAGTATCTGGGTATAATTGTTAGTCCTGCCCCGAAGGATTTTCGGGCTCTGAATCTGGAGCCCCTGTTGCAGCGATTTAGAGCAAAAGTACATACTTGGTGTCGCCTGCCGTTGTCGAATATTGGTAGATCTAACTTAATCAAAATGGTAATGATGCCACAATTATTATATTTGATACATAATTCTCCGGTGTGGATCTGTAGGGACTTTTTTGCAAAAATAAATACATTATTCCGGGAATTAATTTGGAAGAAAAAACAGGCTAGGATTCGCTTGGAGATACTGCAGCGAGGGAAGGAGGAGGGAGGATTGGCGGTGCCAAACCCATTCATATACTTTATAGCCTCCCAGATGCAACATCTTAAGGGTTGGGGTAGAGACGGGGCGTGTGACAATGGTGGTGATATTGTGAGGGAAGGATCGGTATGGAATTATCCAGGGTGCCGGTTGGAGGTGGGAAGACGGCAGATAAATGGGGCACGATACCCCACGTTGGCTATGATTTTCAAGGTGTGGGATAGGGGTAAGTCTCTTTTGAAGATAAATGGGCCTACGGAATTGTGGCCATTGTGGCGAAATCCGGATTTGCAAGAGATCAAAAAGCTGGTGGGGTTCGGAAGATGGGAAGATAAAGGGATTTATCTGGTGTCACAAATTTTGCAAAATAATACTCTTAAGAGTTTTGAACAATTGAGAACAGAATTTCACCTCCCGCACGTCTTCTTTTATCAGTACTTACAGCTAAGACATGCATTGGAAAAACAGAGAAGGACAAATCCGGTGATAGTGACACATAATCAAACACTACATATGCTACTTACATCTGAGTCTTCTAGGGGACTTATCTCTGAATTATATAAAAGATTATTACCTGCCCATCTGGAGACATATCCACTGACTGCTGCTAAGAATAAGTGGGAACGGGACGTTGGCCCCCTGACGGAGGACCAGTGGTCCGATATTCTAGAACAGGTCCCTAAAATGGCGGTTTCTGAGTGCCAGCGGCTTTCGCAAATATATCTCATTCACAGGGTATATAAAACACCCAGCTTATTATTTAAAATGGGACTTAGGCCCAATACACAATGTGTTAGGTGTGGGCAGGATGATGCCCACTTGATGCATGTTATGTGGGAGTACGGGCACATTGGGGATTTCTGGAGGCAGACCCTGGGACTCATAGCCCAAGTATACCATATCACAATACGACCGTCACCTCGTCTATGTTTGTTGAATTTGTGGGAGGAGGGGGTTGACCCGGACTCTGCAGTGGCCCTGGGAATAGCACGCATCCTGTATCAGGCAAGAAAGATACTTGCATATCATTGGTTGGATCCTATGCCACCAACATTGTCAGAGCTTAAAAATAAACTAAATAATGTCATCAGATTGGAAAGGGGGGCTTATTTAAAAAGAAATGCATTAAGAAAGTTTTACAAAATTTGGCAGCCATGGATGGAGTCACCGGGTATCCCCTCGGGCGCACTGGTACGGGATGCGATGTTGGACCAGTTGCTGTTGTGCTTGCGATGAGGGGATGCTTGGGGGGTGAAAATAAAGTCTAGTGCCCTTTGTGGCGAAGTAGATTTTGAGTGGCGCGGTGGGAGGGAGCTGGGGTGGATTGGACCTGATATCCGTGGGGGGCGGGGGGGGGCCAAATATGATGCGGAGTGGCGCGGCTGGCGGGGATGGTTTTCCCGCTGAAATGAGGCACTGATGTATAATTTTGATTTTTGTTTATTTGTGGAGCCATGTTGTTTATAGGCTCAATTTTATGCAAATATCTGTGTTTTGAGATTTCTTCTTTTTATTTATTCTTACACAGGAAGAGTTTTACCCTTTAAATAATATCTGCTCTCAATGTAAATTTTACTAGCTATATAAGATGTCATATTCTTTCTGTATTGATTCCTGAATGTTTAATAAAAAAGATCTGATTCAAAAAGAAAGGAGGCCCTGCTGACAAGGCTTGAATATCGCTCACTCTTCGGGCTGATGTTAGTGCCACCAGAAGCACCGTTTTAAGAGATAGGATTTTTAGGGGTGCCGAGTGAATTGGTTAAAACGGAGGGCCTGTCAGTGTTGAAAGTACAAGATTCAGGTCCCATGATGGTAATCTTTGACTGGCTATTGGCCTCGATCTGGTTGCGGCTTTAATAAACCGTGCTACCCAGGGGTCACCTGCCACATCATGGTTATAGAGGGCGCCTAATGCCGCTATTTGTACTTTTAATGTGTTGACCGCCAGACCCTGTTCCAGGCCCACTTGTAGGAATTCTAGGATCTTATCAATCTGAACCCCGTCCTGAACCTTTGCCCTAGAGGTGGATAGAAATTTTTTCCATATTCTACCATAAGCGCTCATTGTAACCGGTTTCCTACTCTTTTGTAGTGTAGTTATCAGGTTTTCTGAAAAACCCCTGTCCCTCATCAGTGCCCTCTCAAATTCCATGCTGTTAAATGGAGGTTCGGTGCCTGTGGATGTAGCACTGGGCCCTGCGATAGCAGGTCCGGGAGATCCGGTAGGACCCATGGGTCGGTTACTGAGAGCATTCTTAGCCAGGAAAACCAGGTTCTTTTGGGCCAGAAGGGGGCTATCAGTATCATTCTTGCCCTGTCCTGCCTGACTTTCTTTAGGACTGCTGGAATGAGCATGATTGGGGGAAAGGCATATGTTAGATTCTGTGTCCATGGGAGCATAAATGCGTCCAGAGTTAGAGGATTCCCCCTGGGATCTAGGGAGCAGAAGGCGTCTACTTTTTTATTTTTGAAGTCGGCGAACAGATCCACGTCTGGGGTCCCCCACATTTTTACAATCTGCCGAAAAATGGACTGCTTTAGTACCCATTCCCCCTGTCGCAATTGGGTGCGGCTCAGAAAGTCTGCCCTTTGATTCTCTGTACCGCGGATGTCTAGGGCTGTCAGAGATAATAGGTTTGCCTCCGCTAGTTTGAGGATTTTGGCGGATGTGTCCATTAGGGTTCGGGACCTGGTTCCCCCCTGGTGGTTTATATAGGCCACTGTGACCCGATTGTCCGAAAGGATACGGACATGGTGGTTCTGGAGTAGGGGTAGGAAGTGTGTTAGGGCATAGCCTACTGCTAGAAGCTCCTTTTGATTTGAGGAGGCTCTTAATTCTTGATTTCCCCATTCGCTCTGAGTCACCTCGTTGTTCATGTGCGCTCCCCATCCTGTGGGACTGGCATCTGTTGTCACTACGTGTGTTATCTTTGGTGCCCAGGGGATCCCCTTGGACAGGTTCTCCTGGTTTCCCCACCAAGCTAGGGAATGAATAGTGCTTGAATTTAGGGTAATGCGACCCTCTAGGTGTCCCCCTACTACTGCCTGGTTGGCCAGTACGTCCCACTGGAGATTTCTCGTGTGTAACTGAGCCCATTGAACTGCTGGTAGGCAGGCAGATAGTGAACCCAATAGTGACATGGCCTTCCTTAGTGTCATGGAGGGATTTTGGATTGCTCTTGCTGTAATTTAAGCGATCTTCTCCTTTTTGTGGTTTGGGAGGCGACACTCCTGAATGCTTGAGTCTAGTGTTAGGCCCAAGAATTCTTGTACCCTGCTGGGCTCCAATCTTGATTTTTTTAGATTTAGAAGCCAGCCCAGGTCTTGTAGAGTGTTCATCACCCTGTCTCTCTGTTCCCTGCATTTTTGAGCCGAGCTGCCCGCTATTAGGAAATCGTCTAGATACGGGATTATTATTATATCTTGTTCCCTTATATGAGCCATCATTTCCGCTACTATTTTGGTGAATACTCGCGGGGCTATCGATATTCCGAACGGCAGGGCTCTGTACTGAAATTCTTTGACCTTGCCTTTTATTGAGACGGCTAACCTCAGATACTTCCTGGAGTCTTTGTGGATAGGGACGTGATAATAAGCGTCGCTGAGGTCCAACACAGTCATGTAGCAATTTGGGAACAGGACTTTGGTGGTAGATTTGATCGACTCCATTTTGAAGCTCTGGTTCTTGACGTATTTGTTTAGGTTTCTCAGATTTATAATTGTACGAAAGGTGCCGTCTGGTTTGGTCACTAGAAAAAGAGGGGAGTAGAACCCTCTGCCCATATCCTGCAGGGGGACCTCCTGGAGGACTCCTTTTTTTTCTAGGCCTAGAACCTCGCTTTCTAGCGCTTCCTGTTCTCGCATGCTGGATCTCAGCGGCGTTGTTACATATTTTTGAGGCGGGAGAGAGAAAAAGTTTATCCTTAGGCCCTCCTGGATTAGGTTTATTATCCAGGGGTTTGTTGAAATTCTCCTCCAGGCTGGAAGGAAAAAGGATAGCCTTCCTCCCACCCTTGGCGTACTGTCACTTGGAGGGCTTTTTGTCCCGGGGAGAGTTATTAAAGAAGAAGCCTCTATCTCTTCTTTTATCATCCCACTTTTGTTCCCTTGGTGGTCTTCTCTGAAAAAACCTCCTATTCCGAAAGGGTCTTTTAAATGCCGTTGGCCCTAAATTTGGGAATCCTTTTTTCTTGTCCCCTGCTTTCTGGAGGATGTCATCTAACGTTTCCCCAAAAAGGAATTTTCCTTCACAGGGGATGGAGCATAATTTCATTCTGGTCTGAAGGTCCCCTGGCCAACTTTTAAGCCATAGTGTCCTTCGGGCCACGTTTGAAAGTGCTGCTGTTTTGGACGACAGTCTGACTGAATCGGCCGATGAGTCTGCTAGGAATGCAGCCGCTCCCCTTATTACTGGGATAGAATCTAGAATTTTATCTCTAGGTGTCCCTTCCCTCAGCTGTTTCTCAAGTTGGTCCACCCATACCATTAGGGCTCTTGAGGTACATGTCGCCGCTATCGCTGGCCTGAGGTTACCGCCTGCAGACTCCCAAGCCCCCTTTAGAAAGGTATCTGCCTTCTTATCTAGGGGGTCCCTGAGGGTGCCCATGTCCTCAAAGGGAAGGGCGAATTTCTTTGAGGCTTTAGCGACTGCCACATCGAGTTTCGGGGCTCTGTCCCAAGACGTGGATGCCTCCTCCTCAAAGAGATATTTCCTTTTAAGGGAAGGGACTGTAGTATTTTTCCTGTCTGGCTTGTCCCATTCCCTTTTGATTAGACCCTTGACGATTTCGTTTAGCGGAAATACTCTCCGTTTTTTCTGGCCTAGCCCCCCGAACATTATGTCCTGGACTGTCTTATCCGGCCTCGGGTCCAATACCCCCAAGGTAGACCTTACAGCTTTCACCAGTTTGTCTACCTCTTCTAGGGGAAAACAATGGCGACCTCCTGTTTCCTCGTCTGAGGATGAGGAGCCGGATTCTGAGGATTTAGTCGAGATTTCTCCTGATGTGGAAGAGTCTGACTGGGAGGTTTCTACCGTGTCTTTTTTCCTCGTTTTATCCTTATGTTTAAGGGATTCAAGGGCGCTCTGGACCTCTGATTTAATTGCGGGCCTTAGGTCAGATGCGAAATCCGGAGTCTCCTGACAAACAATCTCTTTTGTACAGGACTCGCAAAGTTTTTTCTCCCATGATACCGGTAGGGGTTTAGCGCAAGTGGGACATTCCCTGTTCTTCTTTTTAGCCTTCTTCTTTCCCTAATAAGGGAGAGGGATTACATTACAAGGGTGACATTCACGAAGATCACTTACCCCAAAAAAAGGCGCACGGCTGCAGGTACCGGTTCGGGAGATGGAGTCAGGTCCTGTATAGGCTGATCTCCTGGTGGCGTTCTGCTCCTCGCTGCTGACGTGCTACGCCGCGTGGAGTGACTGCTGGAACGGCACTTTGTGTTTCGTTCCTTTTGTCGGTGGTGGTGTTGGTGGTGGTGGTGCAGCTGCTGCTGCTGTTTCAGCTGCTGCCTCTGCTCCTGTTGCTGGTCGCTATCCTCCATTGTTAGGATCGCTTCCAGCCAGGAGTTTCTGCACCTCACCTTTTTTAAACTTGGCGCCGCGTGACGTCACCGCTCCCCCTGCACGCGCTGGTCGGGAAGCGCGCTCCTGCGCATGCGCCCGGTTCCGGGACCCGGAAGTCGTTGGTCTACTTCCGGGGCAGCGGCCATCTTGGTACTCTCCGTACCATGGCGCTGCCCACGCTCCACTGTGTCCCGCTGAGCCTCCTTTCCGGAGCGGCTACTCCGGCGTCTCTCCCCCCCCCCGCTCACTCGGCAGCCCGCATCGGCCCCGGAGGTGGCGGCTTCGGGCACCGCACCTGCCGCGACAGGGGCCTCCCCGCTGCCGGTACCCGGACAGGCCGGCCCCGGACTCCTCACAGGTACGCCGTACTGTGGGTCCCCCCGTCAGGGACAGGAACCCAACTGAAGGCGGAGGAGAGGTACCGCCCTTTTTCTGTAGGTTCCTGTCCCTGAAGGGCGGATCCCCTCTCTCCGTGGTGCTGTCATGGGTGAGAGAGAAACAAAGTTTACTTGAAGACAAACACAGTACATAAACAGAACATAATGCCAGGCTCCTAATTCCGCACATCAGGGAAGGGTACACGTCTCAGAATAACAGACGAAGGCAGGAGGACATCATGGGTTGATGCAGTCCAGGGTTATCTGGCACGGACATACTAGGATGGCCTCTCTCAGGTTTCAAGCGTAGCACAGGCTCAGCAGGAGAACATCAGACACCGACCTCGTACAGACTTCAGACAATAGCAGGGGTCATCACGGGTTGATGCAGTCCAAGGTCATCTGGCACGGGCATATCAGGACGGCCTCTCTCAAGCTCAGGCATAGCACTGGCTCAGCAGGAGAACATCAGACTCCAACCCAGGACAGACGTCATCACAGGGTGGACCTCTGGGAACTGGCGGAAAATCAGGACTCAGGCAGGACAGGAACAGGAACCCCGGCATGGCAACACAGGTCATCGGCTGGTTAGATCCAGGCAGAGCCGTCACCGGGAAACAAGGCTGGAGACTCCCCAGGAACACAGGCGGGACTGACTCTGGAACACAGGCTGGACCACCAGGACTACGGACCAGACATCTGGACATCAGGAACACGGGCTGGACATCAGGAACACGGGCTGGACATCAGGACATCAGGTCTCAGACAGGACACCAGGCGGACATCAGGTCTCAGGCAGGACATCAGGACTCGGATCTCAGATAGAACATCAGAACACTGGCATCGGACTCCGGACATCTGGCAACCATCGACAGGCTCCTGTCATCAGGCTGCGGTCATCAGGCTCTGGACATCTGGCAGCGATCGGCAGGCTCCAAACATCAGGCAGGGAAGGATAGGATCCGGACATCTGGCAGCGTGTTATGATTGAGTCACCGTAGGAGGCAAAAACAGAAAAGCTAGCTAAGTCCAGAAAACCAGAGAAGTTGGCAGCTATCGGATTGCAGACCCCTGAACCTATCAACACAACTAGCAGTAGCCATGGGGGGTTCCTACGATGCCCTAGACCCCTCGATCACAGCCGGAGAAATAGCTAGGCCTAAAGAAAGAAAGGGGAAAACTAAACTGCCCCAGAGCAGACCCCAAAGCAATAGGCAGCCCCCAACATATAATGACGGTGAAGCAAGATGAAAACACTAACACAGGCAGAAAGATAGACTGAGCAAAGACGGGGCCCAATCTAGCTAGATAGAAAAGGACAGGAAGGCTGCTGTCTGCAATCCGTGAAAAACCCTATGAAAAATAAGAGCCAACAGACTGACAGTGAAAAAGGCCCTGAAGACACTAGGCTTCAAAAAAGCTATGTCAGTACTGAGGAATATTCTGAAGACAGAGCTACAGGCAAAAGGAGATTCAGCTCACCCCAACAGGGAATGGCAGAATCCAGAAAAGCAAGGAAAACAAAATACTAATGCAAACAGGCAAAGCAGAAAAACTTAGCTTAGAGGAGCAGGAATCAGACTGGTGTCCTAGAAGTCCACAGAGAAATCACCCGCAGGGCAGAAGGGCGTCGGCAGCCTTATATCCAGTCCGTGAATCCACTCAGCCAGTCATCCTCATCAGGTTCAGGTGCCTGATAATCAAGCTCATTACCTTCCTTCACCAGAATAGGGAGTTCACCATACCTCAGTGACGAAGGGGAAAATGAACTCACAACAGCAGCTGACATCAGGCACAGCACATCTGGAAGTTGTCGTCAGACACCGGACATCGGGCCGTGGTCATCAGGCTCCAGACGAGAGGCCACGGTCATCAGGCTCCGGACATCTGGCAGCGACCTAAAAAGGAACCCAAGCGGTCTGGAGCAAGCCCCGCCGGGTTGGACTGGAACCGGCCGGGGATTGCACCGAATAACCAACTGAACACAGAGTAGCAGAAACTCAGCGGACACACCGGACTCCTGCTTCCAAGATGAACCCAGGTTAAATCACAGAAAGTCAGTTGACAAAAAGTCACAGTCACTAGACACAGGGTTCAAGACACAGAAGGACCTCAGGAACATAACACAGAGGACACAGTTCAGACAGGGTCAGGTATCCGAACAGATCTAGGATTCAGGAAACAAGACACGACATGAACGGGTACAAGGCAAGGCTCAAAACAGTAGCACAGGGACCAGGATATTCTGCCTCCTGGAGGGAAGCAAGACAGGCATCAGCTCACCTAGAACTGCAGGCAAGCAGGACAGGTGCTGAACACCACACAGACATGGCAAGACAGAGACATAAGGCAAAGCTCTGTCAATGCCCCACAGGGCAGGGAAACCTTATATAGGAGCTGCCTCACATCGATAGGCTGGAGCAGCAATTCTAGCACACACCCATTCCTCATAAAAGCAGGGGAGGTGTGGCCGCGTGCACCCTAAGCACAGCCAGACACAAATCAGCATTGCAAAGGACACCTGGCCAGAGCTGCATGTTTGTGGTAAGCCATACACAATGCAGAGGACCTAGAAACCCTCGGATAGCTTTCCATAGCGGCAGCCAGGGATCGCACAAGAGGGTGGTCATGCATCGCAGTGGAACCACACATGCATGTACGGCTATGCAGCGAAGCCGGGAACTGAGCAGCATCCATATAGGTAACAGACAACAGTATCCCAGCTAATTAGGGGGAAAGGAGCAAAGGGTTAATGCAGAGACATGCAGAGTAACGCCGGGGAAGCGAGGTACAAACACACCGGCGTTACACAGAGGAGATGTGGGGATGGATGGGAGTCTCGAAACTTAGCTGGGAGCTGATTTCCTGACAGATATTTTCTATTTTCTCTGTTAAGTGGGAGGCCAGATCATCAGCACAAATGTCTGTGATAGGGGCCTGTTCTTTCAGGCTGAGGAGGGAGTGAAAGTTGTCGAAGGGTCTTTTTGGTTTGTTGGATAGTGAGGAGAACAGGGTGGTGAAGTAAGTCTGTTTGGTGAGGTGAAGGACAGTTATAGGTTTTTAATGGATAAAAAATAATAAATTTGTAGTGGATAAAGTTTTCAGGTGTGCAAGTTTTCCTCCATAGGTGTTCGGTACTCCTAGAGCATGTCTGGAGACATCGGGTTTGCGATATGAGGCAGGGCTGTTTTACTCTGTTTGGAGGTTCTGAGGGTGAGGAGCGCTACTAGGTCCAGGGTACTTCTGAGAGTTTCATTGAAGTGATGTACAGCTAGATCAGGACAAGGAAAAGAGGAGATTGGGGACAGTGAGTGTAGAGAGTCTGCAAGTGTATGAGGGTTAACGGCTTGTAGATTTCTGAATGTGTGATAAGTAGGAGTGTGCTGTCCTGGGCGAGGATTTGTGAGTTTGAAGGAGAGAATGTTGTGGCCGAGGGTGGGTGAAGAGGTGGGTTATCTAGGTAGGAGATTGTGTCTCATAGGCTAAGAGCTGTGACAGGCCAAGAGAAGTGATTAGATAGAAGCTAGGATGCAGATGGGGAGGTGGGACTATTTCTGGGGATGTTGAAGTCTCCCAGGATAAGGTTGGTAGTTCTGAGGACAGAAGTGAAGTTTGGCATCCAGGCAGAAAAGTGGTCAAGGAAGTGAGTGTGGGAGCATGGGGAATGGTATATGACCACTACTCTGAGGGAGTGGGGATGGAAGAGCCTGATGGCGTGGCGTAGACTTCAAAAGAAGGGAATGAGTGATGGAACCGGGAAAATGACCTGGAAAGTGCAGGGAAAGTATGCCGACTCCACCACAAAGTTTGCTTGCGGGTCTCGGGGAATAAGAAAATGTAAGATACTATGAGAAATGGCAGCAGGGGAGACCATGTCAGAATCCTGAATCCATGTTTAATGAGGACCAACAGATTAAGAGAGTTGTTCAGAAATTAGTTGTGCGTGAAAGGAAGCTTATTACATATACTGTAGACCGTGGATTCCAGATTGCACAATTAAAAGGAGATGGAGTACATCTAATGTTAACAAGGTTAGCAAGGTTTCGCTGTGGGTTTGACATTAGCAAAGGGTGGACCGGGGTTGGGAGAGATATCCCCTGAAATAAGTAGCAGTAAAAAGAGAAAGAGCAAGTAGTTCTTAGATTTGTGGTATAGTGTATTGTGCGAAATCTTTGGAAAAGATGGACTGAGACTTTTCAAGAAGGGGAAAAGGGCATGGGAGCTGTACATGGGAGAGGGAAGGAGAGAGGGGCTGATGAGGATAAGTGGTATTGGAGGGGATATGGGGCGGTGAATGTGGATGCCAAAAGCACACGGGAAGATAGACGTAGAGATAAAGAACATGCTTAAAAGGGAGTACTAAGTGTGGGTTACCTGACTCCTGCCGTGACTGACTGCTATTCAATTAACTGCCGGTTCTGGATACTTTGCTACGTGCATACTTTGCTTAAGGGGACACGCACATACACCACACACACGTGCACCCCTTATGATGTATCTAGATTTATAGGGCTGACTAAAGGGTCAGGTGAGAGGGATTGTGGGAGCTGGTTTAGGATAAATTAGCAGCTGGTCAACACACCAGGGGGTGGATAGCTGATCAAAGACAGCCAGATCTAACACTATGCCCGACTCCATCTAAATGGTATAACACCTTTCACCAGATATCATCTAAAGTGACTGAAGGATGGACATTCTGCAGTGAGTATTGTACAGTATATGATGCAACAGATAACTTGTAGCAGAGATGCTGAAAGCAGAGATGTTATACCATTAAATTGTTTCAGGATGGTAAAGCAGGAGATGACAGATACAGTAAGCAGAGATGTTATACCATAAGAACCAATTGTCATCTCTTACTGATCTCATTAATCTGAAAATCGGAATCTGAATTGAGAATAAAAGATCAATCCTCGAAGAGAAAGAAGCAGATTTCCCCAATAAGATATATTACAAAGTTTCTTCTTTTCATGTGTATTGGTTGATTAAAATGACAAATACTTTTTAAGTTAATGGTGTCGCATCTAATAGAATCTAACTAATTTCACACTTCTAGCATTGGTTTCCGATAACTTACAAGCACAGTTTTGTATGTCCCTTTGTATAGCATGAATTACTTATATAATGTCCTAGGCTTATATTCCTACTTTGCTGCTCTTGTCTAAACTATTGATTTACATTGCAAATTGGTCACCCATGGGATTTTTTTTATTATTTCTTTAGGTGGCAGTTCCAGTCAGATGGTGGTGACATTGGATTTGGCGTTTTCAGGAAGACAAAGGCGGGAGAGCGTCAAAAAGCTGGGGAAATGCTTGAGGTGGTGGCAAGTGAAAGATATAATTCCCACATGGTACCAGAGGATGGAACCTTGACATGCGCTGAGCCTGGCACATGTAAGTGGAAAAAGACCTGAAAAGCAATAAGTGCTTATACGAAGGGAAGTGAAAGATGGGACTCTAATAGATATACGGCACTCTGCAGTTAGGTGGGTGCCACTTCTTCATCCAATAGTAATTATAAACCCACGACACTCCAGTTATATGCGGGTTTCAAAGGATAATTCTTTATTAAGAAGGCAATCCAGCAAGGTATATGTATATGATGTTTATGATGTTTCAGTCCATAAGATCTCCCTTAGAAAAAAAGGGAAATATAGATAACTACCGTATATTTCAATATTCATTATAAATGTGAAAAGTAATCAAGAACAAACCAAAGTAAAAAAAAAAAAAACAACCTTGCAGGGTGCAACATATATTGGCATCTTGTAAAGCAAGAAAAGTCTTGCGGCATCAGACTCTTCAAACACGTTCCTCCTTACGGTATGGATCACACATGCGAGAAACTCGGACGATTCTCGCACGTCAATACCCGGCACTGCCACCGGCACTCGGGAGTGGAGCGTGAGGCTGCATGTATTTCTATGCAGCCGCACGCTCCGTTCCTGAGTGCCGGCGGCAGTGCCGGGAATTAAGATGCGAGACTCGTCCGAGTTTCTGGCATGTGTGATCCTGGCCTGAGAGTAGCTGTCAGACATCTCTACCAGCAGCTTATCTTCTGGAGGGCAAAGGGATCAGCAGTCCAAAATCAGACATGACGGGTCCTTTATTCCCCCAACAATTATTTGTCTTGGACCCCCATACAAATTAGTCTGTCAGCCAAATCTATTGATAACGGCCGACGTTCGCCTAACTTGTATTGGGGGCTTAGGGTGTGTGCACACACTGCGGATTGTCCTGTGGAATTTTCCGCACAAATTTGTGTAAATCCGCAGGTAAAATCTGCAGATTTTCTGCAGTTTAGCCTATGGGTTTCCCCTGCGGTTTGACACCTGCCAAACCGCAGCAGAATCTGCACAAAGAATTGACCGCAGCAAATCCGCGCGGAAAATTCTGCACCGTGTGCACTGCGGATTTCTATTTCCATTGATTATAATGGTACAGGACCAAAACTGCTGCGGATCCACAGCAGAATCCGCAACGTGTGCACACACCTTTTAAGGTTCCTCAATATGGGCTGGGCTAATAATCGGTTGACCAAACATTTGTAACAATGCTCTTTCCTAATTGTTGCCCCCATGGCAGTGATCAGGCTGATCACATTTTTGACAGTTATTTCTGTCACCATTGTGTGTTTTTCTGTCATTAAACGAGGGGTACCAACAATTTTGACGTGTGTACCTGTAGAGAAAGCCTACAGAGAATAAGGTCATACAGTGCATTGCGAAAGTATTCGGCCCCCTGGAACTTTTCAACCTTTTCCCACATATCATGCTTCAAACATAAAGATACCAAATGTAAATTTTTGGTGAAGAATCAACAGCAAGTGGGACACATTTGTGAAGTCGAATGAAATTTATTGGTTATTTTAAATTTTTGTGGAAATTCAAAAGCTGAAAAGTGGGGCGTGCAATATTATTCGGCCCCTTTACTTTCAGTGCAGCAAACTCACTCCAGAAGTTCATTGTGGATCTCTGAATGATCCAATGTTGTCCTAAATGACTAATGATGATAAATATAATCCACCTGTGTGTAATCAAGTCTCCGTATAAATGCACCTGCTCTGTGTTGGTCTCAGGGTTCTTTTTGATGCACAGAGAACATCATGGAGACCAAGGAACACAACAGGCAGGTCCGTGATACTGTTGTGGAGAAGTTTAAAGCTGGATTTGGATACAAAATGATTTCACAAACTTTAAACATCCCAAGGCGCACTGTGCAAGCGATCATATTGAAATGGAAGGAGTATCATACCACTGTAAATCTACCAAGACCCGGCCGTCCCTCTAAACTTTCATTTCAAAGAGAAGACTGATCATAGATGCAGCCAAGAAGCCCATGTTCTTTCTGGATGAACTGCAGAGATCTACAGCTGAGGTGGGACAGTCTGTCCATAGGACAACAATCAGTCGTACATTGCACAAATCTGGCCTTTATGGAAGAGTGGCAAGAAGAAAGCCATTTCTCAAAGATATACCTTAAAAGTGTTGTTTAAGGTTTGCAATAAGCCACCTGGGAGACACACCAAACATGTGAAAGGTGCTCTGGTCAGATGAAACCAAAATCAAACTTTTTGGAAAAAAATGCCAAATGATATATTTGGCGTAAAGGCAACACAGCTCCCTGAACACATCATCCCCACTGTCAAACATGGTGGTGGCAACATCATGGTTTGGGCCTGCTTTTCTTCAGAAGGGACAGGGAAGATGGTTAAAATTGATAAGAAAATGGATGGAGCCAAATACAGGACCATTCTTGACGAAAACCTGTTGGAGTCAAGAATTACAAGACAATGATCCCAGACATGAAGCAAAATCTACAATG
Organism: Dendrobates tinctorius; assembly: GCF_039654945.1. Classification (NCBI taxonomy): domain Eukaryota; kingdom Metazoa; phylum Chordata; class Amphibia; order Anura; family Dendrobatidae; genus Dendrobates; species Dendrobates tinctorius. The sequence goes on along the minus strand of NW_027361880.1, from coordinate 7,150,621 downwards.
GAATGGTTCACAAATAAATGTATCCAGGTGAATGGCCAAGTCAAAGTCCAGACCTGAATCCAATTGAGAATCTGTGGAAAGAGCTGAAAACTGCTGTTCACAAACGATCTCCATCAAACCTCACTGAGCTCGAGCTGTTTGCCAAGGAAGAATGGGCTAGAATTTCAGTCTCTCGATGTACAAAACTGATAGAGACATACCCCAAGCGACTTGCAGTTGTAATCGCAGCAAAAGGTGGCGCAACAGAGTATTAAATTAAAGGGGCCGAATAATATTGCACGCCCAAGCTTTTCAGTTTTTGAATTTCCCAAAAAATTTAAAATAACCAATAAATTTCATTCAACTTCACAATTGTGTCCCACTTGTTGTTGATTCTTCACCAAAAATTAGCATCTTTATGTTTGAAGCATGATATGTGGGAAAAGGTTGAAAAGTTCCAGGGGGCCGAATACTTTCGCAAGGCATTGTATCTTTAGCACGTCATGTGCATTCCTATACTGCCCCCTTGTGTTTTGGCATGTGTCTACACTAGTCAAAACATGTCCTATAACATACATTTGACTGTCAAGTTCAACAGTATCTATCAAGAACTTAATATCTATGTAGATGGGGAGACCATTCCCCAGCAATGTATATGGAGAGGGGGTCAGTCAATGAATGTGACTGGTTGCATTTTTACCTAATTATTTAATTCATTGTCTCAGCATTTCCTCTCCTCCCCCAACTTTAAATCTGTGGCAAATGTCCCCTATTAACCCCTTTCCTACAATGGACGTAATATTCCGTCCGTGTGACCTGGGACCTAAGTCCCATGGGCGAAATATTACGTCATAGCGATCAGCGGCGCCCACGTGGTGAGCGCCGCTGATCGCAGCCGGGTGTCAGCTGATTATCACAGCTGACACCTGGCACAATGTGTCAGGGGAGGTCACGGACCGCCCCAGAGACGTTAACCCCTTGCACACCGTTATCAAACACGATCGCGGTGTACCGGGGGTTAAAGGGAAGCATCGGCAGGGAGGGGGCTCCCTCCGTGCTTCCCTGAGCCCCCCCACAGCAGCGCAATGTGCAGCGCTGCTGCGGGGGGCTCCATCCCTGCAGGTCCCCGAATCCAAGATGGCAACGGGGACCTTCGGGGGCCTGCAGGGAGCTGTGTTATGAATGAGTCACCGTAAGAGGCAAAAACAGAAATACTAGCTAAGTCCAGAAAACCAGAGAAGTTGGCAGCTATCGGATTGCAGACCCCTGAACCTATCAACAACAACTAGCAGTAGCCGTGGGGGGTTCCTACGGTGCCCTAGACCCCTCGATCACAGCCGGAGAACTAAATAGCTTAAAGACAGAAAGGGAAATCTAAATTGCCCCTGAGCAGACCCCAAAGCAATAGGCAGCCCCCAACATATAATGACGGTGAAGCAAGATGAAAAAACACTCACAGATAGAAAGATAGGCTGAGCAAATGATGGGGCCCAAGCTAACTAAATAGGACAGGATAGAAAAGCTGCTGTCTGCAATCCGCCAAAACCCTCTCAAAACAAGAGCCAACAGACTGATAGGGAAAAAAGCCCTGAAGACGCTAGGCTTCAAAAAGACTATATCAGTACTCAGGTATTTTCTGAAGACAGAGCAAAAAGGAATTCAGCTCACCCCAGCAGGGAATGGCAGAAATCCAGAAAAACAAGGCAAAACAAAACCAAAACACAAATGCAAAAAGCAGAGCAGAAAACTTAGCTTTTGAGGAGCAGGAATCAGACTGGTCTCCTAGAATCCCTCTGAGAAATCACCAGCAAGGCAGAAGGGTGTTGGCTGCCTTATATCCAGTCAGAAATTCCAGTCACCCAGTCATCATCATCCTGCTCAGGTGCTTGGTAATCAGCCTCACTACCTTCCTTCACCAGAAGAGGGAGTTCATCAGACCTCAATGGTGAAGGGGAAAATGAACTCACAACAGAGCTGACTTCCTCAGTGCCTGCAAAGCGCCGGCATGAGGAAGTCTGCATCTATGCCTGTGACAGATCGCTGATCTGTCACAGTGATCTGTGATGTGACAGATCAGCGATCTGTCACAGGACAGTGATGTCCCCCCTGGGACAACCTAATAAAGTTAAAAAAAAAAGTGTAAAAATAATTTTAAAAAAATCGCTAAAAAAAAATAAATTCCCTAATAAATTCATTTTTTGGAAATAAACAAAACAATAAAAGTACACATATTTGGTATCGCCGCGTCCGTAACGACCCGCCTTATAAAACTGTCCCATTAGTTAACCCCTTTAGCAAACCCCTTAAAAAATAAAAATAAAAAACGAAATAGAAAATGATTTATTATCATACTGCCGAACAAAAAGTGCAACAACGCACGATCAAAAAGATGCATATAAATATCCATGGTACCGCTGAAAATATCATCTTGTCCCGCAAAAAACGAGCCGCCACACAGCGTCATCAGCGAAAAAATAAAGTTATAGCTCGCAGAATAAAGCGATGCAAAAATAATTATTTTTTATATAAAATTGTTTTCATTGCATAAAAGCGCTAAAACATAAAAAAATACATAAATGAGGTATCGCTGTAACTGTACTGACCCGAAGAATAAAACCGCTTTATCAATTTTACCGCACGCAGAACGGTGTAAACGCACCCCCCAAAAGAAATTCATGAAATGCTGGTTTTTGTTCATTCTGCGTCCCAAAACTCGGAATAAAAAGCGATCAAAAGATGTCTCGTGCCCGAAAATGATACCAATAAAAACGTCAACTCGTCCCGCAAAAAATAAGACCTCATATGACTCGGTGGGTCAAAATATGGAAAAATTATAGCTCTCAATATGTGGTGATGCAAAAATTATTTTTACAATAAAAAGCGTCTTTTAGCGTGTGACAGCTGCCAAACATAAAAACCGCCATAAATAGTAAATCAAACCCCCCCGTAATCACCCCCTTAGTTAGGGAAAAATAATAAAATTAAAAAAATGTATTTCCATTTTCCCCGTTAGGGCTAGGGTTAGGGCTAGGGTTAGAATTGGGGGGGTTTCTACTGTTTGGGCACATCCGGTGCTCTCCAAGCGCAACATGGCATCTGATCTCAATTCCAGACAATTCTGCGTTGAAAAAGTCAAATGGTGCTCCTTCCCTTCCATGCTCTTCCATGCGCCCAAACAGTGTTTTACCCCCACCATATGGGGTATCAGCCTACTCAGGGCAAATTGCAAAACAACTTTTGGGGTCCAATTTCTCCTGTTGCCCTTAGGAAAATAAAAAATTGGGGGCAAAAGTATCATTTTTTGTGGAAAAAAATATGATTTTTTTTATTTTCACGCCCGGGCTTTATAAACTTCTGTGAAGCACTTGGGGGTTCAAAGTGCTCACCACACATCTAGATAAGTGCCGTGGGGGGGTCTAGTTTCCAAAATGGGGTCACTTGTGGGGAGTTTGAATAGTTTAGGCACATCAGAGGCTCTCCAAACGCACATGACACCCGCAGACCATTCCATCAAAGTCTGCATTCCAAAACGTCACTACTTCCCTTCCGAGCCTCGACGTGTGCCCATACAGTAGTTTTCTCCCACATATGAGGTATCAGCGTACTCAGGACAAATTGGACAACAACTTTTGGGGTCCAATTTCTCCTGGTACCCTTGGGAAAATAAAAAAATTGGGGACTAAATGATCATGTTTGTGGAAAAAATACGATTTTTTTATTTTCACGCCCGGGCGTTATAAACTTCTGTGAAGCACTGAGGGAGTTCAAAGTGCTCACCACACACCTAGATAAGTTCCTTAGGGGGTCTAGTTTCCAAAATGGTGTCATTTGTGGGGGGTTTCCACTGTCTAGGTTCATCAGGGACTCTCCAAACGTGACATGGCGTCCGATCTGAATTCCAGCCAATTTTGCATTGAAAAAGTCAAAACGGCGCTCCTTCCCTTCTGAGCTCTGCCATGCACCGAAACAGTCGTTCCCCCCCACAAATCAGGTATCAGCGTACTCAGGACAAATTGCACAATAACTTTTGCAGTCCAATTTCTCCTGTTACCCTTGGTAAAATAAAAAAAATTGAACCTGAAGGATTTTTTTTGTGAAAAAAGTTAAATGTCCTTTTTTTAAAAAATATTTAAAAAATTCCTGTGAAGCACCTGAAGGGTTAATAATCTTCTTGAATGTGGTTTTGAGCACCTTAAGGGGTGCAGTTAGAATGGTGTCACTTTTGGGTATTTTCTATCATATAGACCCCTCAAAGTGGCTTCAAATGTGATGTGGTCCGTAAAAATAAAATGGTGTTGCAAAAATGAGAAATCGCTGGTCAACTTTTAACCCTTACAACCTCCTAACAAAAAAAAAAATTTTGGTTCCAAAATTGTGCTATTAAGTTTTTTGTGTGCCGTATCGCTGTGATTTAAGAGCATAAAAATTCAAAGTTGGAAAATTGCGAAATTTTCACCAAATTTCTGTTTTTTTCACAAATAAACACAAGTTATTTGAATGAAATTTTACCACTAACATGAAGTACAATATGTCACGAGAAAACATTGTCAGAATCACCGGGATCCATGGAAGCGTTTCAGAGTTATAACCTCATAAAGGGACAGTGGTCAGAATTGTAAAAATTGGCCCGAGAGTTAACTTGCAAACCACCCTTGGTAGTGAAGGGGTTAAACAGTACATCTGTTTTTTAACATTGCTGGCAACATTACCACCTCGCTTCCAGGTGCGCAGTCTGGGTGTTATGTTTGACACCAATCTCTCCTTTACATCCCATATACAATCCCTTGCCCGCTCTTGCCGCTTACACCTAAAGAACATCTCTAGAATCCGCCCTTTTCTCACTATGGAAACAACAAAAACCCTCACTGTTGCATTGATCCACTCTCGCCTGGATTACTGCAACGCTCTATTAATTGGCCTCCCCGTCACTCGACTATCCCCTCTCCAGTCCATACTTAATGCAGCGGCCAGGATCGTCCATCTGGGTAATCGGTACTCTGACGCGTCCGCTCTTCGCCAGTCCTTACATTGGCTGCCCATTCATTATAGGATCCAATTCAAAGTACTTGTTCTCACCCACAAAGCTCTCCACAGTGCGGCACCCCCTTACATCTCTTCTCTCATTTCTGTCTATCGGCCTAGCCGATCGCTGCGCTCTGCAAACGACTTTCGACTAACCTCTGCACTAATCCGTACCTCCCACTCCCGACTCCAAGACTTCTCCCGTGCTGCTCCTATCCTCTGGAATGCTCTACCCCAAGAAATCAGGACTATCCACAATTTGCATAGTTTTAGGCGCTCCCTCAAAACACACCTGTTCAGAGCGGCCTATCACATTCACTAATCAGTCATTCTCTGTGTAAGTGTGCGTGTGTAGCCCATTCACTATCTCCATCCATCCCTCACTCCCTCAAGATGGCTGGACCTTCATTGTAAATACACCATTGTAAATACACACCTGTACTCTGTATCTCCCTCACCTCATTGTAGATTGTAAGCTCTCACGAGCAGGGTCGTCTTATTTCGTCTTATTTTGCTTTAATTATTGTATTGTTAGCGTTGTTACTTATGACTTGTGTTTTGAAACTGTTAAACTGTAAAGCGCTGCGGAATATGTTGGCGCTATATAAATAAAGATTATTATTATTATTATTATTATTCCAGGGTTGCCAACTGCCCATAAATTCCAGGACTGTCTGTAAAAATAAAGCATTTTGTTTGTCCGGTTTGTGATTATTTTGAAGCTGAATAACTTATACAGATTATTTTGACTGTAGTTTTCACCATTTTACAGTGAATAAATCTGATGCTTTCGTATAAGAATTATGGGCTGTTGACCTGGATCACTTATAATCATAATGACTTATTGATTGTTCGTGATTTTTTTGATAAGCCGTCCAGAAAAAAAAAAGTCAAGTTGACCACCCTTCTTTCTTCTCTCCCTACAGATGTGCTTCGCTTTGATAATACATACAGCTACATACATGCCAAGAAGGTCAGTTTCACTGTAGAAGTCCTGCTACCAGACAAAAGCTCTGAAGAGAAGATCCAGAAACTAGAGGAAAAGTTGGAGACCAGTCTCAGCCTCTAAAAATGTCATCCTTACTGTAAAACCCAGTAGACCTCCAAATACAGCTGCGAAGTAGTACAGTATACGTACAATGTAAAAGCCAGCCAAGGTTCTGAAAATGCAATAAGACATTTGCCCACTATGAAATCGGTTGCGAGTCTTTCATGTGCCTCATTGCATTTCAGATATGAAGGTGAGAAGATGCCAGAATTACCTGTAGATAAAGGAGTAAAACTAATGACGAGTAAGGCAATAATGCTTGAAATGAATACTAAATGAATAGATACTTGAAGCACGGTCCGTTTTATTCTTTATAGAGTCCATACTTCTTGATGATTATGGACATTTTGCATACCTCAGTAAATACCGGGATAAAGATTAGGAATTATGGATTTTAATTAGATTTTATTTCAGAATGATGTGACAGATATTCTGTTGGCTCTAATGATAATGTCTTATTAGCTAATAAAGTGCGACATGAAATTACCAAGACCCGCTTTTTCCATAAGTAATTCATCAGCTGTACCCCATTCTGTACAAAGTAGTGTTATGGGCGCACCTGGTGAGGTGGCTTCTCTAAGCCGCCGGTCAGGGTGAGCAACACACACCGAAGGCAATGTCACAGCAGGCAGAACTTGCTGGACCAGGACAACAGAGTATGCAAGTTGGCAAGCAAACAAGTAGAGGATACAGCAGAAGACATAAAGTCAGTAGTGTGAACACAAACACAAAAAATATATAGTTAGTCCGGGACTTGCAGCAAACATATGGTTAAACACAGAGTTGTATGCTTTCAGCAGGCAGATGGTCCTCAGCAGGGACATAGGCAGCAGTGATGAACAGGCAAACTGAGAGCACAAGGTATCTGTGTACAAAGCTAATTGTTTACTCACTCAGCCGTCTGACAGCCTTAAAAGGTCTTGGGTGATGATGTCAAAGAAGTTTGCCTGGCTCCTTGAGAAACACGGTTTATATCACAGCAGAGGAAGTCAGCCATATGAGAAGGGAGCAAGGCCTGACCCTGGAGCCGGGACAGAGTACTATAATTTCCAGACTTGTGAGTTATCACATATAAAACAACAACCACCTCAATTTCTAAAGCAAACTTTAATAAATTAAATCTGTATTATGGACCTGCAGACACTTTGTGACATAACCTATGGTGCCTGTGTAAGCAATGCTCAGAGAGAATGCTGCCATAATACTGCTGTCATATATATATTCTTTTTACAAGAGCCCTGAATGCCTCTGTTTGTAATGGAAGGTACAGTATGAACCCCATAGCCATAGTAAATGAGGGGCCATAAAAACAGAATCCCGTTTCTTGCCGACAGAAACATTATTCATACTTGTGATCAGGTAACTATAAAAAGAACTATTGAAAGATGACTACATACACTTTGACCACGTTCACATGTAATAGAAACATGTCACCACTTCTGTATTTATCACCCACTCCTGGTTTTGGCTTACAGATACTGATGAAAAATACTGAACATGTGAGCGTGGCCTTATAACCAAGCACCAAGTGCAGATTTATTTATTTTTTATCATGAAGTGGCTGTGTGCGCAGCTAGTGTAAATGCTCAATGAGTCATGCCTATTGTTCTGACACCCGGTTATGTGGATCACTGCTTCTACGCACTTACATCACACAATGTATTGCCAAGGATCCTTTAACGCTTGCATAACTGGCACTTGATAAGGCTTGAGTTGAAGAGTTTTCAGTGCCCGTGTTACGTATGGCCAGACTTCATGTCCTCTTCTGTATTATCCAGCTGGCAGGATATATCAAAGGGCCAAATAGAGAAGGTATAAGTATACAGTGGGGCAAATAAGTATTTAGTCAGTCAGCAATAGTGCAAGTTCCACCACTTAAAAAGATGAGAGGCGTCTGTAATTTACATCATAGGTAGACCTCATCTATGGGAGACAAACTGAGAAAAAAAAATCCAGAAAATCACATTGTCTGTTTTTTTTTCATTTTATTTGCATATTATGGTGGAAAATAAGTATTTGGTCAGAAACAAGCAATCAAGATTTCTGGCTCTCACAGACCTGTAACTTCTTCTTTAAGAGTCTCCTCTTTCCTCCACTCATTACCTGTAGTAATGGCACCTGTTTAAACTTGTTATCAGTATAAAAAGACACCTGTGCACACCCTCAAACAGTCTGACTCCAAACTCCACTATGGTGAAGACCAAAGACCTGTCAAAGGACACCAGAAACAAAATTGTAGCCCTGCACCAGGCTGGGAAGACTGAATCTGCAATAGCCAACCAGCTTGGAGTGAAGAAATCAACTGTGGGAGCAATAATTAGAAAATGGAAGACATACAAGACCACTGATAATCTCCCTCGATCTGGTGCTCCACGCAAAATCCCACCCCGTGGGGTCAGAATGATCACAAGAACGGTGAGCAAAAATCCCAGAACCACGCGGGGGGACCTAGTGAATGAACTGCAGAGAGCTGGGACCAATGTAACAAGGCCTACCATAAGTAACACACTACGCCACCATGGACTCAGATCCTGCAGTGCCAGACGTGCCCCACTGCTTAAGCCTGTACATGTCCGGGCCCGTCTGAAGTTTGCTAGAGAGCATTTGGATGATCCAGAGGAGTTTTGGGAGAATGTCCTATGGTCTGATGAAACCAAACTGGAACTGTTTGGTAGAAACACAACTTGTCGTGTTTGGAGGAAAAAGAATACTGAGTTGCATCCATCAAACACCATACCTACTGTAAAGCATGGTGGTGGAAACATCATGCTTTGGGGCTGTTTCTCTGCAAAGGGGCCAGGACGACTGATCCGGGTACATGAAAGAATGAATGGGGCCATGTATCGTGAGATTTTGAGTGCAAACCTCCTTCCATCAGCAAGGGCATTGAATATGAAACGTGGCTGGGTCTTTCAACATGACAATGATCCAAAGCACACCGCCAGGGCAACGAAGGAGTGGCTTCGTAAGAAGCATTTCAAGGTCCTGGAGTGGCCTAGCCAGTCTCCAGATCTCAACCCTATAGAAAACCTTTGGAGGGAGTTGAAAGTCCGTGTTGCCAAGCGAAAAGCCAAAAACATCACTGCTCTAGAGGAGATCTGCATGGAGGAATGGGCCAACATACCAACAACAGTGTGTGGCAACCTTGTGAAGACTTACAGAAAACGTTTGACCTCTGTCATTGCCAACAAAGGATATATCACAAAGTATTGAGATGAAATTTTGTTTCTGACCAAATACTTATTTTCCACCATAATATGCAAATAAAATGAAAAAAAAAAAGAATGTGATTTTCTGGATTTTTTTTTCTCAGTTGTCTCCCATAGTTGAGGTCTACCTATGATGTAAATTACAGACGCCTCTCATCTTTTTAAGTGGTGGAACTTGCACTATTGCTGACTGACTAAATACTTTTTTGCCCCACTGTATATGCCAGCTGACTGAGCAAAAAAACTAGGACCTGCATTTCATACTGGGACTGTCAAATCCAATGATGACATTTCAATGTAAAGAATGGATGGCTGTATTATTATCACTCAGGTAATATTAACCCCTTAACGACCGCCGATACGCCTTTTAACGGCGGTAATTAAGGGTACTAAAACCACAGCGCCGTTAATTCACGGCGCTGTGATTTAAGTGAATAGCGCCCCCCAGTGTCGGATTTTCTCCGGGGTCTCGGCTGCCAGGGGTAGCCGAGACCCCAGAGAACATGAATTGGTCGGTTTTTACCGACCCGCGCTTTTGCGATCGCCGTTATTAACCCTATAACGGCGACCGCAAAAAAAAAAAGCCGCGATTTTACATTTAATTTCTCTCTCCTCTGATGTGATCGCACATCAGAGGAGAGAGAAATAGGGTCCCCGATCCCCCCCCCCGGTACCTCTCCGTGGCCCTCCGTCCCCTCCCGGTGGTCCCACGTCCCGCCGGCATCCTCCGATGGGCGCCGCCATCTTGAAAATGGCGGGCGCTTGCGCAGTGCGCCCGCCGGGAATCTGCCGGCTCCGGCTGGCAGATTCCATTCATTATTTTGATCACTATGATAAACGATCATAGTGATCAAAATAAAAAAAATAGTACATAACCCCCCGTTTATCACTCCCTTATATAGGCCAATATAATGAAATAAAGAAAATATTTTTTTTTTCAGTTTTCCATTAGGGTTAGGGTTGGGTTAGGGCTAGGGTTAGGGCTAGGGTTAGGGTTGTGCTAGGGCTAGGGTTAGGGCTCGGATCACGACTAGGGTTAGAATTAGGGTTAAGGCGAACTAGAATTAGGGTTAGGATTAGGGTTGGGATTAGGGTTAGGGGTGTGTTGGGGTTAGGGTTGGAGCAAGAATTGAGGGGTTTCCACTATTTGCCAAGTTTGGGGGTCTAAAAATTGGGGTCTAAAAAAATCACTTTTGTGGAAATAAAAAAAGACTTTTTATTTTCACGGCTCTGCGTTTATAAACTTGTGAAGCGCTTGGGGGTTCAAAGTGCTCACCACACATCTAGATAAGTTCATTAGGGGGTCTAATTTCCAAAATGGGGTCACTTGTGGGGGGTTTCCACTGTTTAGGCCCATCAGGGGCTCTGCAAGCGCAACATGATGCCCGCAGACCATTCCATCAAAGTCTGCATTCCAAAATGGCACTCCTTCCCTTCCGAGCTCTCCCATGCGCCCAAACAGTGGTTCCCCCCCACATATGGGGTATCGGCGTACTCAGGACAAATCGCATAACAACTGTGCCGGTATGATTTCTCCTGTTACCCTTGTAAAAATAAAAATTTGGGGGCGAAAAGATCATTTTTGTGGAAAAAAAAATGGATTTTTTATTTTCACGGCTCTACGTTATAAACTTCTGTGAAGCACTTGAAGGTTCAAAGTGCTCACCACACATCTAGATAAGTTCCTTAATGGGTCTAGTTTCCAAAATGGGGTCACTTGTGGGGGGTTTCCACTGTTTAGGCCCATCAGGGGCTCTGCAAGCGCAACATGATGTCCGCAGACCATTCCATCAAAGTCTGCATTCCAAAATGGCACTCCTTCCCTTCCGAGCTCTCCCATGCGCCCAAACAGTGGTTCCCCCCCACATATGGGGTATCGGCGTACTCAGGACAAATCGCATAACAACTGTGCGGGTATGATTTCTCCTGTTACCCTTGTAAAAAATAAAAATTTGGGGGCGAAAAGATCATCTTTGTGGAAAAAAATAGATTTCTTATTTTCACGGCTCTACGTTATAAACTTCTGTGAAGCCCTTGGGGGCTCAAAGTGCTCACCACACATCTAGATAAGTTCCTTAATGGGTCTAGTTTCCAAAATGGGGTCACTTGTTGGAGGTTTCCACTGTTTAGGCACATTAAGGGCTCTCTGAACGCAACATGGCATCCGATCTCAATTCCAGCCAATTTTGCGTTGAAAAAGTCAAACGGCGCTCCATCCCTTGCGAGCTCTGCCGTGTGCTGAAATAGTGGTTTACCCCCACATATAGGGTATCGGCGTATTCAGGAGAAATTGTACAACAAATTTTGTGGTTGATTTTCTCTTTTAACACTTGTGAAAATAAAAAAAATTGGTTCTGAAGTAAATTTTTTGCAAAAAAAAGTTAAATATTAATTTTTTCCTTCCACATTGCTTTAGTTCCTGTGAAGCACATAAAGGGTTAATAAACTTCTTGAATGTGGTTTTGAGCACCTTGAGGGGTCTAGTGTTTAGAATGGTGCCACTTTTGGGTATTTTCTGTCATGTACACCCCTCAAAATGACTTTAAATATGATGTGGTCCCTAAATAAAATGGTTTTGTAAATTTTGTTGTAAAAATGAGAAATCGCTGGTCAACTTTTAACCCTTATAACTTCCTAACAAAAAAAAATTTTGCTTCCAAAATTTTGCTGATGTAAAGTAGACATGTGGGAAATGTTATTTATTAAGAAATTTTTGTGACACATCTCTCTGATTTGAGGACATAAAAATTTAAAGTTTTAAAATTGCAAAATTTTCAAAATTTTCGCCATATTTCCATTTTTTCATAAATAAACACAAGACTTATTGAAGAAATTTTACCACTAATATGAAGTACAATATGTCACGAAAAAACAGTCTTAGAATCAGCGGGATCCATTAAAGCGTTCCAGAGTTATAACCTCATAAAGGGACAGTGGTCAGAATTGTAAAAATTGGCCTGGTCATTAAGCTGCAAATTGGCTGTCGCTAAGGGGTTAAAGGGGTTGTCCACTACTTGGACAACGACTTTTCAATTGGCATGTTTCCCCTCAGTAAAATACTAACACCTGGCGGTGTCGGCACTGGCTCTCCTGGGGCTTGCATGACATCATGTCACACAATCCCTGCAGCCATTCAGTGCTGGCTTCACTCTCCAAACCTTCGCACAAGTCAGACATCAAGATGAAGTGAGCTTGCAACCACCAGATCTCCCTTCCTCTTGATGTCCAATTCATCCAAAGGTGGGGAAAGTGAATCCAGCATTGATTGGCCGCACGGATTGTGTGACATAATGTCACGCAAGCCACAGGAGCGCCAGTGCCGAAACCATTGGAATGTCATCAGAGGTGATTACAAGTCCTCACTCCCACTTGCATATAAATACGCCGAGTGCCAGGTGAGAAAACATCGCATTGCACTGTGACCAATGTTATTGGTGGTGTTCATCTGCGAGTTTTTCCATCATCTGAGTAAAAAAAAAAAATTGCAGCATGCTGTGAGTGGCTGCGTATATTGGACGAGACTTGCCAATATAATTCAATGGGTGCGAGAAAAAAATGGATGGTACATGGACTATGCGTATGCCATCAGATTTTTTTTTTTTTTTAGACACACATCTCAAAGGAAACCTGAAATTTAATCAGCCAAGTACAGTAAATTCACAGCCAGAACCAGGAGACATACATAGGATAGATAGATGTTACATAATAATATGAAGGGGGTTTGTGACATCCTATAATAAACTTGCACCCTTTAGTGACTTTCATGTGGCCTTGTGAACAATTAAAAAAATCAGACAAATATGAAAAAAAAACAGGTTCAAAGTGTAGCCACTAATTTCTGTTTCATTGTTTGTTTTTCCCAAAGAACAAACATTATTATAGCGCCATTTATTCCATGGCGCGTTACATCTGAGGACGGGTATACATAATACATACAAGTACAGTAATCTTAAACAATACAAGTCATGACTGGTACAGGATGAGAGAGGACCCTGCCCGTGAGGGCTCACAATCTACAAAGGGATGGGTGAGGATACAGTAGGCGAGGGTAGAGCTGGTGGTGCAGCGGTTTGGTGGATCGGTGGTTACTGCGAGTTGTAGGCTTGTCGGAAGAGGTAGGTCTTCAAGTTCTTTTTGAAGGTTTCCATGGTAGGCGAGAGTCTGATATGTTGTGGTAGAGAGTTCCAGAGTAGGGGTGATGCGCGGGAGAAATCTTGTATGCGATTGTGGGAAGAGGAGATAAGAGGGGAGTAGAGAAGGAGATCTTGTGAGGATCGGAGGTTTCGTGCAGGGAAGTACCGGGAGACGAGATCACAGATGTATGGAGGACTCAGGTTGTGGATGGCTTTGTATTCATATGATGCTGAAGTTGGTTAGTTGGTTTTTATTTGCAAAATTTTCATTTTCTTTTTTACAGGCTTAACAACAATGATAAATAATCACAATAATACAACACGACGCGTTGCGGTACCCTGATGTGAATACACTTACGAACAGATAACTCTCAAAGTGGGCAGCGAAGGGTGTTATTGAAAGCGTATAATTACTTTGGGACACTGAGCTCACACTACCGGTTGCTCCAACCTGGCCCCCGCGGGTTCTGGGCATCAAAGTGGGCAAATAGCCAATTTTCAGATTTAAATATCTGGTGTTACTGAAAGGGTTAAATGACTCTGGGCCACTGATCTGTGCAATGCTGGTGTGAGATCAGTAGCCCAAAGTAATTTAACCCTTTAAAAACACCAGTTACTTATTTAAATCTGTGAGAATTGGCCATTTGCCCACTGATGCCCAGAACCCGCGGGGGCCGGGCTGGAGGGACCTGGGGTTTGATGCGGGGCATCGTCGTCTCTGAAAGAAGAGGGGCCCAAAGTTATTAACCCTTCTTAGAACTCCCTTTAATGCCCTCTTTGTGCCACTTCTATAGTTTGCAGAGCTGCCTCTCGTATTCACCTCACGGCACCGCGCTGCCTTTTATGTTATTATTCGGATTTTTCTCTGTTTTTAAACTTGTCAAATACAAACAAAAAAAAAAAAAAAAACATTTAGCAAATAAGAAACCAACTTCAGCCTCCGTGCAGCAGCCATGTTCTGCCCCAGACAGCGGAGGCAGCAGCCGGCATATCGCACGAGCAGACGACACATCCATCCGCCGCGCTACTGCGGAGCTGTGCTTTCAAATACCGAGCCCTAGGCTTGGGGTGTCACATGACCCCGCTGCCGTCTACTCATTGGCGGAACTCGGACAGGACTCTGTTGGGACTGTGTGACAACTACATGCCTTTATTTGCGGCGTAGACAGAGGTCGGTACAGTCCAGTGCTCGGCAGCGGCTCCTCATTATGTAATGGCCGCGCTCCTGGCCTCAGTGCGGTGCATTCTTTCTATACCCTCCCCGGATGACTCACTATAACTCCAGCTGTTACCGGCCGCGCTGCCTGTGATGGGTTGCGGCTATGTGGACGAGGACTCTTGTGTGACAGTCCCTGACCGCAGTGTCCTTCTGCTCACCGGGTGATGGCTGGGCACGGCGCGGCGGCGGAGCCCGACCTGTACAGAGACACGTGGGTCCGGTACTTGGGTGAGTCACCGGCTACCGGGGGCGCTGAGCGCTGTTCTGCCGTCAGCACGTCCTGTAGGGGGTTCGGGAAGTCCTTGGTGACTCTCCGGAGATACAGTGTGGTGCAGCCCATAGTAATGGCAGAAGTTGTCAGGGACTTTCCTCAGCACTTCTGGGGGTCATGCTGCAGGCTGCTCCTCCTAGGACTCCGCAGCCAAATGCTGTCCAACCAAAAGCCCCATGGCTGCGGTAAGAAAAATCCGGTAAAATATGTGATTGCACAGAAAATAAGCCTTAAAGGGGCTGTCCAGTCTACTGCTAAAAATGTCAGCCACCATCGGACTGCAGACTGCGCGCTGCATGCTGGCGGGGATCACCACTATCGCTGGTGAGCGCAGGAGGTCACGTGACTGCACGTATGCAATTTGCCTACTTCCAGACACATTCAGACTAGACATGCCGCCTTGCCCCCTCCATACAAGGGAATCTGGGAGAAGCTGAGCACATCTAGTCGGCAAGTGATCGCATACTTGTAGGCACGTGAACGCTCTCTCCCTGGCAATGCTGATGAATCCTGACAGTGTGCATGCCACGCACTGTCAGGAGTCACACAGAATGACTGCAGCCTTTTAAACAGAAGATCGGATGACCTCTGTAGAGCAGTGGTCCCCAACCTTTTTTGCACCAGGGACCGGCTTCAAGCAAGACCATTCTTCCATGGCCCGGTAGGGCGGGGATAGAGGTGTGGCAGGGGCAGGGCTTTGGTCATAAGGGGCGGAGCTATGGACAGGATTGTAGTTTAGTGTGTGTATAATATATATATATATATATATATAAAAAAAAAACATAACCCCCATATGTATGATGGCCCCACACATGTAATCCCCCATATATAGCATGATGGCCCCACACATGTAATCCCCCATATATAGCATGATGGCCCCACACATGTAATCCCCCATATATAGCATGATGGCCCCACACATGTAATCCCCCATATATAGCATGATGGCCCCACACATGTAATCCCCCATATATAGCATGATGGCCCCACACATGTAATCCCCCATATATAGCATGATGGCCCCACACATGTAATCCCCCATATAAAGCATGATGGCCCCACACATGTAATCCCCATTTATAGCATGATGGCCCCACACATGTAATCCCCATTTATAGCATGATGGCCCCACACATATAACCCCCATATATAGCATGATGGCCCCACACATATAACCCCCATATAAAGTATGATGGCCCCACACATATAACCCCCATATAAAGTATGATGGCCCCACACATGTAATCCCCCATATATAGCATGATGGCCCCACACATATAACCCCCATATATAGTATGATGGCCCCACACATGTAATCCCCCATATAAAGTATGATGGCCCCACACATGTAATCCCCCATATATAGCATGATGGCCCCACACATGTAATCCCCCATATATAGCATGATGGCCCCACACATGTAATCCCCCATATATAATATGATGGCCCCACACATGTAATCCCCCATATATAATATGATGACCCACACATGTAATCCCCATTTATAGCATGATGGCCCCACACATATAACCCCCATATATAGCATGATGGCCCCACACATATAACCCCCATATAAAGTATGATGGCCCCACAATGTACCCCACAAAAATACCTCTCTTCCACTGCTGCTCCAGTTGGGCTGCGGCTGCAGTGTTACTAGGGCCATGGGCGGGAGAACAGAGTGAACACTCTCTGCCCACAGAGAGAGCTGACACATAACGCTGTTATGATAACGGGGTCAGCGCGATCCCGGCTGCAGCCACAAATGCGTCGTAGCGTTCAGATGATGAACGCTGTGTGCATACGCACGCCCCGCTCTGGTGATAGGCACCTGCAGTGTTCGCTGAGCCGCCGCAGAGAACAATGTCTGTGTGTATAGTGCTGGTCGGCGCCACCGCCGCGGACCGGTGGTTGGGGACCCCTGCTGTAGAGTAAACAGTGACACTGTAGTGCAGTCTGATCTGTGGACAGCGCTGTATACAGAAGGAGGAGCTGAGCAGAACAATGAATAAAGTGCAAGAGTTGTACTGAAACTTTTCCCAGAAAATTCTGAGTTTTATCAGCTGCTCCTGCTCTATAACAGATTGCTGCAGATGAGATACCATTATCAACCTAATCAGCTATTTTGGAAACATTTAAATGGGGGCTCTCTGGTGTTGTCTGGATCCTACATTATGCATAACTTTTGAACCACCATTGGCCCTTTAAGAAAGGAGCAAGTGTAGTGGATAATCCCTCTAAGGCCAGGGTCACACTTGCGAGAAAAATCGGACAAGTCTCGCACTTCAAGACCTGGCACTGCCGCGGGTCCTCGAATCGCTCAGCTGCATAGAAATACATGCAGCTGAATGCGCCGATCTGAGTGGCAGTGACGGGTATTGATGTGTGAGACTCGTCCGAGTTTCTCACCAGTCTGACCCTGGCCTAACTCTTATATACCAAACTTTTCTTTTTTTTTTCAACATTTGTGATAAGTCCTCTCTTTATATATTCCTACTAGCTGAAGAGTCCGGCGCTGCCCGGGCATAGTAACTAACTACGGTTAGTTATAACAAATTATGATTATATCTAATATATATAGCTGAGTGTAGAGCCCCACCCATGCCGCATAACCACATTCACTATAATATCCCACATCATCCCGTCAGACAGAGCCACTGGACTACTACCCCTAATATCCCACATCGTCCCATCAGCCAGAACTACCGGACTACTACCCATAATATCCCACATCATCCCATCAGCCAGAGCCACTGGACTACTACTCCTAATATCCCACATCATCCCATCAGCCAGAGCCACCCAACAACTACCCCTAATATCCCACATCATCCCATCAGCCAGAGCCACCCAACAACTACCCCTAATATCCCACATCATCCCATCATCCAGAGCCACCCAACAACTACCACCACTATCCCACATCATCCTGTCAGCCTGGAGGCAGAACCAGAGCGCTGAATGGAACGGTCCTAACTTCCATACTGGGGATCCCTTTAGGAGAGGCCTGGCGTCAGAACCAGAGTGCTGAGTGGATTTGCCCTGACTTCCATACCAATGATTCCTTTAATAGAAGCCTGAGGAGAGAATCAGAGCGCTGAGGGATTTACCCTAACTTCCATACCGGAGATCCCTGTAAGAGAGGCCTGGGATCAGTACCAAAGCGCAGAGTGGATTTTCCCTCACTTCCATACTGAGGATCCTTTTAAGAGGGGACTTGGGTCAGAACAAGAGCGCTGAGTGGATTTGCCAACTTCCTTACTGGGGGTCCCTTTAAGAGAGCCTGGGGTCAGTACTAGAGCATTTGAAGGCAATTGCCCTGACTTCCATACCGGGGATCCCTTTAAGAGAGGCCTGGAATCAGAACCAGAGCGCTGAGTGGATTTGCCAACTTCCTTACTGGGGGTCCCTTTAAGAGAGCCTGGGGTCAGTACTAGAGCATTTGAAGGCAATTGCCCTGACTTCCATACCGGGGATCCCTTTAAGAGAGGCCTGGGGGTTAGAATTAAAGCGCTGGATGGATTTGCCCTGACTTCCATAGCAATGATTCCTTTAAGAGGGAAGATGTGCCTACAGGATGGAGGATGTGTAATGGGGATATAGGCACGGGAGGGGGGGGGGGGGGAATTCATTTATGTCATGTGCTCTCTGCTCTTTTCTGGCTGGGAGCTTATGTTTCCGGGGATGCTATATTTCTCCCACCATGTCAGTGTCTGCTGAGGTATTGTCAAGTGGGAAAACTGTTGGTCATAGCAACCAATCACAGCTCAGCTACTTTTAACCAGCTCTGGTGAATTGAGAGATGCTTTGTAATTGTTTGCAAGGAAAACTGTTGGTCATAGCAACCAATCACAGCTCAGCTTTTGGACAGCTCTGGTGAAATGAAAGATGCTTTGTGATTGGTTGGTGATACATACACACGCACACTCATTTTTATATATAGAGATTTGCTACAACACTCCCTAAATCCTATGCCATGGCTTATACAGGTTTACATAAGCAAATGCAGTGCCACCCGTAACCATACACAAGCTAGGCTGTGTGCACAGATCGCAACTCTTTATAGGTCTGGAACAAAGCCATATTCCGAATATCCTTCACACACAAGAAGGTTTTCTCCAGACTTTATGGCACAGAAGCAGCAGATCATCTTACAGAAGAGTACTGATCAGAATAGGCTGTCCTGCCCCTGGCACAATGCCATCATGAATAGTCTCCAGCTTTTCTAAACCCTCCCATTAGGTCTTAACATCTCCTTCCTTTTGTCGGCTTTTCGCCATGATCAGAACTACAGTTTTGTGGCTTTGATGACTGTAGTGTAAACCAGGCCATTTTTAATCATCGCTCTTAAGAGGCTTCAGGGGAATTGTCCCATTTTCAGAAGGAGCAGCTGAATGACAAATCTGGAACATTTCTCGTCATTAGTCTAAATCACGGATGATAAAATGTGACTACTGCAGACATTGGTTTTTGAATGAAATATTTTT
The DNA here is from genome assembly GCF_039654945.1 of Dendrobates tinctorius. Taxonomy (NCBI): domain Eukaryota; kingdom Metazoa; phylum Chordata; class Amphibia; order Anura; family Dendrobatidae; genus Dendrobates; species Dendrobates tinctorius. The sequence goes on along the minus strand of NW_027361880.1, from coordinate 7,131,253 downwards.
ACAGTGTGGAAAAAGGCAGTTACCCTCCTGATTCCTTAAGATTGGCGTTACGCACATCAGCCTTAATGAAGATGCGTGGCATAGTAAGGGAAGCACGAACAATCAGTAGCATCATACACGTGCCATGCACCTTGGTAGAAATCAGATTTCTGCCATAAAACGTACGGCACAACTGAAAAACCTGAGAAGTTGCTACATTTTTGCACAACATCTAGACGCTTGTCGAACCCTTGCCGATCTCTTATTGATGACCCATGCTACAAATAGTTTACACCCTGACGACACCTTTATTGTATTTTAGCCTCCATTGCTGATGCAGTCACTTCCATTCATGCTGTGCTATTTAATAGGGAAAACCTGACTAATATATAGCAAATGGTATTTGGCATTTGTCTGTCTGTTGGTATAATAAAAACAAAACAAAACCACAGAAATAAAGATGAAAACCCAACATAAGAGCAGCTTGCAGTTATTTTACCCGTGCTCCCTATATCTTTCCTATCAAGTGAGATACAAGCTTCAGTTTTCTTCTATGTTTGAGTGGATTTAACAGACCTTGACAGCGTTGCAGCTCTAGCAGATACTTATTAATTCATTAAACCCAAGCCATAAATGGGTCCAGAGTGGGGGAGGGGAATAAAAATGCAACCCTTCTCATCATTCCAGGGGCCATGGATGTCTACCTTGTTGAAAGCACATGAGACGGTGAAGTCTTTTCTTGCATACAGAAAATAGGACAAAAGGTTCTCACTTAGTAGGAAATGTCTTCTTAAATAGATCCACACCACACCATTTTTGAGGAACATATTAGTAATGTATGGGGTGAGACTGCACTCCCATACCAAATGTTTCCCTAACAAGTGGGACACTACCCAGATGTGGCTATCAGGCCTGCTGTATATTGCTAACTGTAGCCGTACGCCCCAGGGATGTCATTAGTACAATATAATAGTAGAGTAAAAATAGAATTAGACTTACCAGTAATTCAGTTTCTAATAACCCACCAGGAGGATGTAATCTCATCCTAATAGGGACAGGAAATACGAAAGAGGTCAAATAGCCCTCCCACCTCCTTTCCCCAGTGTTATTATAAAGGACCACAATAGTATGAATGCTTCAAATCATATTTATTATTACTGGATCCAAATAATTGAGCAAGAGGAGGGAATTACCCATGCTGTCATGGTGGGCTATTAGAAACCGAATTACCTTTAATATAATTCTAAAAGACTGAATGTCTAGGGAGGGACAACCGCCTGGAGAATCTTTCTCCCAAATGTTTAATCTTTAAGGGATATCAAGTCAAGTCGGTAATGTTTCAATGGAGGCACTGGCTTTTTCCACCCATGAGACTTCTACTGCTCTTGCCATGAACTGTGGAGGTGTAAGATTCTGAACCTGGTACCCTTTAGCAATTGCTCTTTTTGTCCAATTGGCCGCTTTCTCCTAATCTGACTAGAAGGTTGAACGAACAGGTTATTATCTTTCCTCCACTCTTTGGTTGCGTGGAGATAATGCAGGACCACTCTTCTTACATCAGGAGAATGGAACTCTTCTGTTCTTTGGGTTCTGGTAGAAGGAAGGTAATATTAGGTCTTGATTTTTCTGAAAGTCTGAAACTACCTTATGCAGAAATGAAGGGTCAAGATGGAACACCAGCCAGTCTTCTATTATCCTCAGGTAGGGTTCATTTATTGAAAGAGCCTGTAACTCCCCCACTCGTCTGGCTGTTGTGATTGCCACCAGGAACGCCGCTTTCCTGGACAGGGGCTCAAATGGCAGAAGTGTCAACCCCTTAAGGATGATATTTAGGTCCCAGGTGGAGACCAGATCGACCAATCTGGGTCAAAGGCGGGTCTCTGCTGTCATGAACCTTTTCACCCAGCGATGTTCAGACAGGGTCTGGTCGAAGTATGAATTCAACGCCTCCACTTGTACTTTTAGGGTACTGGGGCTGAGTTCAAGTCTTCTTGTAGGAAGTCCAGGATATGAGCGATGTTGGGTTGCAGGGGATCCGGTGCACACTATGATACAAACGTCTTCCATATATGGCGTTAATCGGCATCCAACTTTTTTTGTAGAGTGTTAAGGATTCTCTCCGAGAGACCTTTGGCCTTAAAGCCCCCGTTACACACTGCGATATCGCTAGCAATATCGCTGTAAAGTCACCGATTGTGACGTTGCAGCGATATCGCTGCATGTGCTACTTACCTCCGACCGGCTCCCCCGCTGGTTATCGGTGATCGCACGAGAAGCTGCTGGACCATTTCTCATCGGCCACTTCCTGCTGGGCTTCCTGTGGCGCCGACGAGCGACGCATGGAGCCGGGCGGGAGGACGTCAGGATCGCCGCGTCTGACAGGTAAGTAGCTACCCCCGACCCCTGCGATGTCCCTGGTGAGATCTGCCTGTGTGGCAGCTCACTAGCGACCACCTAGCGATGCACCAGCGATCCTGACTGCGTCATATCGCTAGTCGGGATCGCTGGTGCATCGCTAGGTGTAACGATACCCTTAGAATCGAGGACTCCGAAGCCAGGCTGCTAGATGTAAGTTGTCTATGTCTGGATGGCAGATTGGTCCTTGGTAAAGGAGATCTCTGACTGGTCGAAGGATTAGAGGACTGTCTACACATAGGCTGGTTATGGTGCCACAGAGGTGTGCTACCAGGATGACTCTGGTCTTCTTGAACCTTATCTTTTGCAGATTCTTTGGTAAGACTGAAAATGGCATAAGGCAGATTGAATCCCCACTGGTGAGCGAAGGCGTCTATGCCTAGACACGCGTCATTTGAGTTCAGTGAGAAATAGCGGGTCATCTTTGCATTCTGGCATCCCGCGAATAGGTCAACCTCTGGATCACCCCACTTTTTTGGTTAACATCTGGAACACCTCTGGATTCCTACACCTCTCCTGGGTGGGTAACCTTCGGCTTAGGATGTCGGCTGTTCCCGTTATATAGAGGGCTGGTACGGAGAGAAGATTTTCTTCGGCCCAAGAAAATATTCTCGCCGAGATGCCTTTCAGGTCTTTGTGCTTCCCTGGTTACTGAGGTGTGCGACTGTGGTCACATTGTTCGAATAGATTTTTGTGTGGGTATCTCTAATCACTGATATTGCTGCCCTTAGGACCTCTTCTGCTGCCTTCAGTTCCCTGAAATTTGAGGACTGTTTGCTGATTTCGGCCAACCAGTGACCCTGGAAGGGATGTCTGGGAAACCATGGCGATCCATCCTCTCTTGCTGGTGTCCACTTCTATGGTGATCTGAATCAAAGGAACTTCCGTGTTCAGCTTCCTTGGGTTGTTCAACTAAGATAATGATGTCCTTATCCGAGCAAGCATAGACATCATCTTGTTCAACGACCTGGGGAATCCTTCCTACTCTGGCAAAATATACAGTGGCATGCAAAAGTTTAGGCACCCCTGGTCAAAATTACTGTTATTGTGAACAGTTAAGCAAGTTGAAGATAAAATGATCTCTAAAAGGCCTAAAGTTAAAGATGACACATTTGTTTTGTATTTTAGGCTAAAAAGTAATACACATTTTGTAATTTTTAAAATGTGAAAAAAAATACAAGGAAAAATGGTCCGATGCTAAAGTTTGGGCACCTTTGGAGATTTGTGTGCTCAGATAAGGTCTGAAACCTTGGTCAAAGTTAATTAGCCTGTAAGGGATATGGCTTGTTCACCCTCAATGTTAGGAAAGGCCAGCTGATGCAGATTCCACAGATTTAGAAACACAAAGCCTCCTCTAACCTTGTGCGAAAAAACAGCCACCATGGGTTCTTTTAAGCAGCTGCCTAGCATTATGAAAATGGTGGAGGCCCACAAAGCAGGAGAAGGCTATAAGAAGATAGCAAAGCGTTTTCAAGTTGTCCTTTCCTCAGTTCAATATGTAATTCAGAAATAGCAGTTTACAGGAACAGTGGAGGTCAAGATAAGGTCTGGAAGGCCAAGCAAAATTTCAGAGAGAGCTGCTTGTAGGATTGCTAGAAAGGCATATCAGAACCCCCACTTGACTGCAAAAGACCTTCAGAAAGATTTAGCAGATTCTGGAGTTGTGGTAATTGTTCTGCTGTTCAGAGACACCTTATCAAATATGGTCTTCATGGAAGAGTCATCAGAAGAAAACCTCTCCTGCACCCTCACCATAAAATTTAGCATCAGAGGTATGCAAAAGAACATCTAAACAAGCCCAATGCGTTTTAGAAACAAGTCCTGTGAATCGCTGAAGTTAAATAAAACTCTTTGGTCGCAATGATCAAAGGTACGTGCAGAGAAAAAATTGCATAGAATTTCAGGAAAAGAACATCTCTCCAACCATTAAGCATGGGGATGGATCAATCATGCTTTGGAGTTGTGTTGAAGACAATGGCACAGGGAACATTTCACAGGTAGAGGGAAGAATGGAATCAATGAAACTTCAACAAATTCTTGATGCAAACATAACACCATGTGTAAAAAAAGCTGAATTTGAAAACAGGATGGCTTCTACAAATGGATAATGATCACACACATCAAAATCCACAATAGACTACCTCAAAAGGCGATAGCTAGAGGTTTTTCAATGGCCCTCACAGTCCCCTGATTCGATCATCATTGAAAATCTGTGGCTAGTCCTCAAAATAGCAGTGCATGCAAGACGACCCAGGAATCTCACAGAAATGGAAGAATGGATGAAAATCCATCAAACAAGAATTGAAAGACTCTTGGCTGGCTACTAAAAGCGTTTACAAGCTGTGATATTTTAAAAAGGGAGTGCTACTAGGTATTAACTATGCAGGGTGCCCAAACTTTTGTATTGGCCTATTTTCCTTATTGTAATTTTTAGAATGTAAAAAATGACAATATATAATTTTTTTGGCCTAAAATACAGAGAAAATGTGTCATCTTTAACTTTAGCCCTTTTAGAGATCATTCCATCTTCAACTTGCTTAACTGGTCACAATAACAGTAATTTTGACCAGGGGTGCCCAAACTTTTAAATGCCACTGTAAGTCTGAAGGTCCCTGGTGTCCACCAGGGCCCAGGTTACTGATGGGATGCAAGAGATCATTGAGCCAGCCGAAGACAGACATGGCGAATCTCTTAGATACAGACTTTCTGCTCTGCAGGATGTTTATCTTTGACCTGAGCTGGATCTGCTTCTGTTTAGGCTAAAAAGATGTTTGTTCCTGAAAATCTAAAATAACTCCTAAGAATGTCTTTTTTTGTGGAAGGTATTTGCATCTGACTTTTGTTGATTATTAATCTGTCCTTTATCTCTTCTCTGGAGAATCCCATTCTTCCAGAACCAGCTGAGAGAGGTTTTTAAGAATCGGGAATACCAGCTTTCTCCTTGATCGGAGACCCCCCCGAACATTATCTCCTGCACTGTACGTGTAGTTCTTTTCTACCTCCATGGTTCTCCTCACAGCCATGAGAAGTTCCTCCATGTTTTCCGAGGAAAAGTAGTACTTCCTATCATGTATCTCAGGACTGGGACTCCGCTCACCCTCCTGCAGAAATTCTTCTGGCATAGACTCCTGGGAATCTAAATCCTCCTCCTGATAGATCTTTCTTTTGGTTGCTGGAGGGGCGCTGGGAGCAGCTACTGCCTGGGAGAAGGAAGGCAGGGAATATTGTATTTCATCACGGACTATCCCATTAATTTCATCTCTTAAGGAGGGCTGTTCTTTAATAATTTTTTCTGTACAGTCCTTGACATAGGGCTTCCCATGAGAAGTAAAAAATTTTTTTTTTTTTTGCACAAATTGCACATCTACGGATGGTTGCCTTGGATTTACCCCTTGGTGCAGATTGCTTTTTGCTCTGAAAGAGAAGGGGAGAAGGCAAAAATGCCTGTACACTTACAGGGACCGTTACAGCGCTAGGCTCTACAAATGCAGAGGGGGAAGGACCAAATGCTACCACACAGTTTTGTCCTATCTTGCTTGACCTTCCATCCAGGGCTCTTTGTCAGGTGACCAGACTAGCACCTTCCCCAAATCAGAGGGACTCCTCCTCCCCCCCCCTTTCCAGCTTAAGGGATCTTCAGGTGGTCTCTGTCTGCCTCCTGTATTCCAATCTACTGGTGCATTCCACTGTGGAGCACAAAACCAGCAGTAACACTATCAAAGGCCGCCCAGTGTCAAATGTCACATCCAGCCGGCCCGCGTCAGGTTTCACCGAGGGAAGCTGGGAGCATGATTCCCTCATCGCGTCCCTGCTCTTGGGTTCAGCTGGAGCAGGGGGAGGAGATGGGACCTGGAGAGCTCAGAAAGACCTCCCGCCCGCAAACTTCCCCAGAGTTTGCTGCTCTGGGTAGACTGGGGGGGGGGATAAAAAAAAAGCCCTGAGTCCACAGGAGCCAGGAAAAGCACCCGGAGAGTGAAGGTAAAAAAAAAACCAAAAAAAAAAAAAAAAAAAAAAAAAAAAACCACCGACCTCCCGCTGTTCGCCTATGCGCAATCTCTAGCGTCTGCCGCCGACACAGAGCACCACAGGATGACCTCTTCATCCCTATATGGACAGGAAAAACACTGGGGAAAGGAAGTGGGAGGGTCTATTTGACCTCTTTCCTGTCCCTATTAGAATGAGATTACATCCTCCTGTATGCCGTTGTGGGGGGTTGTTAGAGAAAACAAAACTGACAATGTCAATTAAAAAGCATCTGTTATCCTTGAACTCCACCCTTAAGGCTATGCGCACACAATGCGTTTTCTCTGTGTTTTTTCAACGCTGTGGAATCCTTATGCCATCTAATTCAATGAGAATCCTGAAGTGCTGCACACATGATCAGTAATTTTCCTTGAGTATTTGTATTGCGTTTTTTTCTGCAGCATGTCAATTCTTTGTGCGGATTTTTAGCGTTTTTCACCCATTGACTTCAATCGAGCCAGTCAAATCCGCAAGCAAAAACACATGTATAAAAATATTTGCGGATTTGCTGAGTTTGTTTTTTTTTTTTGCAGTCTATGGCGTTTCCCACGCTGTCATCTGTGTGACAGCGTGGAAGACACCGCCGCAGTTGTTCTTACTGGTGGAACGTGACAGTCTGTCAGAGCGCTGCAGGCTCATGTCAGTTGTCAGCATGACCCCACAGAGATACTGTGACCCGTGGTAAAACGCTTACCGCAGGTTAGCAGGCGTGGATTGATGAGACTACTCTGCCCATCAGTTTATTATTGCTGTCACTGATAACAGTGATAGCAGGAGCCGCTGATGGGAGAAGTAGTTAGTTGGCACCAGTGCTCACACACAAAAAAAAAAAAAAAAAAAAAAAAAAAAAAAAATCACACCACACCTTATCTAAAATACATACATATTCAAATAATAAAAAAAAAAAATAAGCAAAACACTCGCCTAACACCCAATCCCCAATAAAACACCATATACTCAACTGTCTGCTGTGGTCCACGTAATCCAGATTGTCACACAGCGATCTCACGTGTAGACCACCAGAGCTGATCAACTCCGGTGAACTCTCTCACAGCAGCTCAGTGATACACTTGACAGGAGGTAAACGCTCCCACAGTGTATATCCAGCTGTCTTTGAGAGCAGTCACTCATGTGACTGCTCTCAATCCATAACGACCCATGATGCATTTATCTTCTCTGCAGACAGGTGAGGAATATTGTGGTTTATTTTATTTTTGTTACTGGAGAAGTTGGCTTCATTGCAGGGTTGGACTGAGGCGTCTGGGGCCCACCATACAGCTATATGCAAATAACAGCCATTATCCCTGATATAGTGGAGCGTCGAATGTAAAACACAGGCGGCTCCTGCACATCTACTATGCACACACCATAACTAGAATGTACAATTACGGTAGTTTGCATTAATGGGTACTTTGTTGAAAACAAGTTATCACCAATCCACAGATTAGGTAGGTGATAACTTATTGATCTGTGGAATCCGGGCTTTAGAAACCGGAAGAATGGGGAATTGTTATCCACGACAGGACACTTATCCCCATTTTAAAGTGGAGTGGCAGGTGGGATGTCTGACCGCAGCTCCATTCATCTTCTTTCAGAAAAAGCCAAGTGCAGCCCTTTAGGGAATGAATAGATCAGTGGTTGAATTGCACATGACGCTGCATGCTAATGGGGATAAGAGTTCACATTCTGTAGATCGGTGCAGGTCCCAGCAGTTGGACCCACACCAATCTATGATCAATTATCCTTTGGCCATGTTCAGTATTTGGTCAGTATTTGTAAGGCAAAACCAGGAGTGGAACAATCAGAGGGAAAGTATTATAGAGACCCGTCACCACTTCTGGTTTTGGATTACAAACACTTAGACAAAATACTGACCAAACACTGAATGTGTGAACATGGCCCGAGGATAGGGGGATTACTTGTTTTCACCAAACCACCAAGTGCATATTTGCTACTGTGCTATAGTCACAGGACAGGGAGGGGTTAAACGTCCAAGCATTTAATCTATTGGAAATCAAGAATCTTCTCCTTATTGATATCAAACAACAAGTGACCTCCATACACAACATAATCCACTGTACCAAGACCAATAATCTCATACAGGGGACAAATACCGCCACACTATGACCAGACCACATAGTGACCAAATAAAACCACATACAGGAGACAAATATTGCTACACCATGACCACATATTACTACCACAGTGACTGAATACCACATACAGATGGTTAATACAGTCACATCATGACCAGACCACATATTGACTGAATAATACCACATACAAGAGAAATACCACCACATTGTATTCCTCTCACTATACTGATCATTAATAAAAACCACAATATGAACAGCACTAATATTACCACTGGTGACATTATACACAGGAGCTCTGTGTATAGTGTCAGTGTACAGGTAATACAGTGACATATACAGGCACTCTGTATATAGTGTGTGCACAGATAAGTGATCACCAGTAACATTATACAGAGGAGCTGTGTATACAGTATATAGTGCAAGTGTACAAGTAAGGGCTCATACTCACTTGCAAGAGACTCGCACCATTCTCGTGCAAGTCTCGCATGAAAACCTGGCACTGCGTCGGCACTTGGACTGGAGCGTGCGGCTGCATAGAAATACATGTATCCGCACGCTCCAGTCTGAGTGCTGGTCATGTGCGAGTCTCTCGCAAGTGAGTATGAGCCCTAACACTCACTGATGACGTATGTAGTTGAAGTCTTTCATCTTCATCCAGTGCAGACAACCATCACTTCTTCCAGCCAGGACGCATGTCTGCAGAAAATAAGTTGTCTAAGCTGATCGCTTCCAGAGCACATTCCCCACTATTTTCCCCCAAACTTCTACAGTCAGATCTAGAGAAGAAAAAAAAAAAAAAAAAAAAAAAAAGTGCCGCCCTGCACAGTAGCAGGACCCCCTTTTGTACTCCTCCATGGAAGACAGTAACCTAAAAAAGCAAGTTAAATTACATCAGTAATAATGTCCCCACTTGCCACCATAAGCCAATAATATATGTTTCTCTTCCTGACCACCATACAGTAATTATGTCACCTGTTTTATAAGGTGCTAGTTCCTGGGCCCCTTTATTTAATGTCCCGATCCTGGACTCCAATGTCCACTGTAATAAGGTCCCCATCCTGGGCCCCTTTTTTCCTCACCTTCTTGCGCTCCTCGGCTTCCTCGTGACTTCATATTCTGCGTGGTCATTAAAATGGCTGCCGACTACAGCTGTAACAGGGTGGTCTACTCTGACAGGCCCTTCGCTGACATTACATAGCAGTAACATTGAAAGGCCTCCGGCCTATCAAAGGCTGTAGGAATCATTTAACGCAACTGCTATGCGATGTCGACGCATGGCCTGTCACAGAGCATAGGGCTGTGTCGCAGCTGGCATTCATCTTGATGTGCATTGTCGCCAGGGTCAGCTCCAGGTTTTCGTGGGCCTTGAGTGAAAGCATATTAGTGGGCCCCTTTAAAACATGCCACGACTCCCGATAGACAAAACAAATTTTATATATACACATATAGTACAACATATGGACCCCACATAGTCCTCTATACAGTATTATGGATCACATATAATGCTCCTCCTTACAGTACATCACAGGCATCATGCATTGCTTCTCCATACAACACATCATGGGCCCCATGTAATGCTGCATACATAAAAAAATGGAAAACGAGAAAGTACACCTCTTCTGTTCCCGCCACAGGTCCGGTATACTCAGCATCTCTCCCAGCTTTGCAATGTTCAGGACTGAGGCTGAGTACGCAGTGATGACATCAGCTCTGCCTCTGCCCTTAGACATCAAAGTCAGAGGGTGCTGAATTCACTACAGCTACCAGGAATGGCGAGTATTAGGGTGTGTTTCCACGGGCAGAAACCAGCAGCGCTTTGGATGCTGCACATGTCCGCTCCTTCCAAGTGGTCGCCGGTTTTTGAACACTGGTGATTCTTCATGTGTTCATTGAACCATTCGGAATCACCACGTCCTATACATTGGATGGTCATATTTATCTTGCGGAGACTGAGCGTCTCTGCAAAATAGACATGCTGCGGTCTAGAAAGACGCACTGCATGTGCATCTCCAGAAGGAAGCCAGAGGCGTCCCTGCAAGCATAGTGGAGATGGGTTTTCATGAAATCCCCTCAACTATACTGTAACATCAGGCTGCTGCGGGTTGGATGCTGTGAATGACCGTGGAAACATGCACTTAGGCCGGTTTCACACTAGCGCATTTTCAGCGCGCGCACGGCCGGGGGTAGCTCCGCCCCCGATCCGGCTCTCTGCCCGGCGTGCCCGCCCCTTCCTTGTAGCGCCGCCTCCTAGCGGACAGCGGCGCCTGCGATCGGCGCACCCTATCTTTAGCATAGGGTGCGCCGATCGTGCGCAGGCCGTGCGCTAGTTGCGCTTTGACCTGCGCTGCGCACTTTTGACGGTGCGCCGTGCGCGCCAAAATCAAACTTTTCGGATTTTGGCGCGCACGGCGCACCGTCAAAAGTGCGCAGCGCAGGTCAAAGCGCAACTAGCGCACGGCCTGCGCACGATCGGCGCACCCTATGCTAAAGATAGGGTGCGCCGATCGCAGGCGCCGCTGTCCGCTAGGAGGCGGCGCTACAAGGAAGGGGCGGGCACGCCGGGCAGAGAGCCGGATCGGGGGCGGAGCTACCCCCGGCCGTGCGCGCGCTGAAAATGCGCTAGTGTGAAACCGGCCTTAGAGGGGACCCGTGCCAATACTGGCACCCTTGACTCAGACCCCATAGTGTGTCCCACATCCCATTCGCCCAGGGCCCCCCAGCGCTTACCTGGGTTCGCCAGGTCGTGGTGGTAGGTCAGAAATACATGCATGCGCATGTGTACCTCTGTTTTAAAGGGCCCGCGTCCCTAAAAATTCACTGCTGGGCCAGTTCAACCTTGCTTCAGTGGATTAGGCATCTGTAAGTATGGTTTAATTTAGATTCAATAAAAAGTTTGTCATTATTTCAAATAAGGGACTTTATTCTGGGTATGTGTTCTCTGGTTTTAGAATATCACTATGGGGTAATAGGTGCGTCTTATAGATGCCTCTCCATTATAAGTCTGTGGGCTTGATGTTACCCGGCAATACAAAGGTGACATTAACACCACCCTTCCCCCCCAGAATTACCCACTTGCCACTGCTAGAGGGCGTCTAAATGCCAGAATTTGCACATTTTCTAGATGTGCCTTTTCTGGGGCGGAAAGGAGCCTGATGTCCATGGCCCTTTTCGGGCTATTAATATCAGCCTGCAGCCGTCTGCCTTGCCTTTGCTGGTCAACAAGATTACATGGGAACCCATAATTTTTTTTTTTTTTTTAAATTAAGAGTTGCTGTTTGTAACCACCCTGTGTAGGAGCGTTAACAGAATAAAACTACATAGGCTGTAACCAGTGTGTAGGTTTGTGTTTCCTTACCAGCTTAGTAATGAGGGTGTTGGGCTGACACCTTTTCATTACTAAACCTAGGGCGGTGTGTCAAGGACTGCTGCTGACACCAAGCCCTAATCCCATTACCTTGATGCCACTGCATCAGCATGAAAATAGAATTAGACTTACTGGTAATTCGGTTTCTAGGAACCTTCCATGACAGCCACCTTGGAGGTTGTCTCTCCGCCCTAATAGGGGACAGGAACACAAAGAGGTTAAATAACCCTCCCCTTCCTGCTGTCTGTGTTTTCCTGAACATACTAGCATGAATAGTTACCGCCAGTAGAGCAGGAATCATCAGGTAAACATATTATACAGGGAGGGAAATTAGTGCTGTCGTGGAAGGTTCCTAGAAACCGAATTACCGTTAAGTCTAATTCTATTTTCTCTAGTCACCTTCCACGACAGCCACCTTGGAGTCATGCCAAAGTTAATTTATTAGGGAAGGACTATGGCTTGCAAGACGCGTCTGCCGAATGTCAGATCCCTATTGAAATCCAGTCTATAGTGTCTAGTAAAGGTGTGCACAGAGGACCAGGTGGCCGCTCTGCATATCTGCTTCGAAGACGTATCGAGTGGAGTGGGCTTTTAACGACTCGGGAGGAGAGAGATGGACTGCTTGATCCAGCCTGCTATCGTGTTCTTTGCCGCCTTCTTCCCCTTATTTCTTACTGAATACTGAAGGAACAGGTTCTGATCGATTCTCCAATCCTTGGTTGCTTCGAGGTAACGGAGAACTACCCTGCGGACATCCAGGGTATGAAAATTTTGCTTCCTTCGGGTTAGAAGGATTTGGGCAAAATGAGGGCAACATGATATCCTGGCTTCTATGAAAGTTTGACACCACCTTGGGCATAAAGGAGGGGGTCTAGGCGTAGTACTATACTGTCTGAATTGAGTAGGAGATAAGGTTCCTGTACCGAAATGGCCTGTAGCTCCCCCACCCATCTAGCTGATGTGATTGCCACAAGAATCACTGTTTTAAGCGTGAGAATTTTTAACGGGATTTCTGACAGGGGCTCAAACGGGGCCTGTGTTAGGCTATTGAGCACTAAATTAAGATCCCAGGGGGGAACTTGACTAGGGAGCGAAGGGCGAGTCCTGCCTGCCGCTAACATGAACCGCTTGACCCAGCGGTGTTTAGCTAGGTCTTGGTCAAAAAAGGAACTAAGGGCAGATACCTGCACCTTTAATGTACTCGGAGTAAGCCCTAGATCTAACCCTTTCTGTAGGAAGTCTAGTATCTGGGCAATATTTGGATGGGCGGGGTCAGGGACCCTCGGGAGGCACCAGGAGGAAAAAATGTTTTCCATATCTTCCCGTAAATTGCATTAGTTATCGGCTTTCTACTTTTTTGAAGGGTCTGGATTACTTCATCTGACAACCCTTTGGCCTTCAGAATGTTGGCCTCAATAACCAGGCTGCTAGACATAGCTTAGCTGGGTTCGGGTGTAGCAATGGACCCTGAAAAAGGTCGGTCTTCTGGGGTAAAAGCAAGGGACCTTCCTGGGCCATGTCCAAACAGAGCGCTGTACCAGCTTCGTCCTGGCCACATGGGAGCCACTAGGATCGTCGTGACTCCGTCTGCCCTGACCTTTTGTAACGTTCTTGCCAGCATCGGAATTGGGGGGAAAGGCGTAGGCCAGTCTGAAGACCCATGGATGGTCAAAAGCATCCGTCCCCCGGGCTCCATCCGTGGGACGGAGGGAGAAATAGCTCGCCGCCTTTGTATTTTGTGCATTCGCGAACAGGTCGACTTCTGGGTCCCCCATCCTGAGGCTAGAGCCTGGAACACCTCTTGGTTCAGGCACCATTCTCCTGGATGGACGTCCTTCCTGCTCAAGAAGTCTGCCTGGATGTTTTCCGACCCCTTCAGGTGTACCGCGGAGATGGATAACAGGTGCTTCTCTGCCCAGAGGAAGATCCTTGTTGCTACTTTCTTTAGGCTGGCGTACCTTGTGCCCCCTTGATACCTGAGATATGCCACCGTGGTCACGTTGTCGGAGTATATCCGAACATGATGGTTCTTGACCAGGGCTGATGCTGCCTTCAGTGACTCTTCCACCGCCGTCAACTCCCATAGGTTTGAAGACCTGGCCGTTAAGTTCTGGGGCCACTGCCCCTGGAAGAATGAATCTTCGACCACAACTCCCCAGCCCCTCAGACTGGCATCGGTACATAGTATTCTTAGAGGAAGCTGATCCCAGCTTACTCTTCGCCTCAGGTTTCGGTAGCTCAGCCACCACCAGAGGGCTGATTTTACATGTCCTGGAAGTTGAACTTTTTTTTGCCAGGTTGTTTGGATATTTCTTCATATTTATTAGGACATACGACTGGAGGACTCGCGTGTGAGCTTGTGCCCAGGACACCGCCTGAATGAACGCTGTCAGAGAACCCAGGATGGACATGGCGTCCCTCAGCATCCTTTGGTCTCTGAACCGGATTATTTTCTGCCGAAGGTCTTTTTGACGATCTTTGGGAAGAAAGGACGTCCTCTTCTCTGAATCCAAGAGAATCCCCCCAAATTTTTTCCCCTCGGGGAATGACAGAGGGCCGACTTCTGTAGATTTGGTATCCACCCTAGAGTTTCAAGAATCTGTAGGGTTCTTGATACGTCCTGGTTCAGCCGGTTTACTGATGGGGCGACAATCAGCAGATCGTCTAGATACGGTACAATACATATCCCCCTGAAGTCGAATGAAGATGACTGCCTCTTTCATGATCTTCGTGAACACCCTTGGTGCTGGGGATACTCCAAACGGCAGGGCATTGAACTGAAGGTGGCAGATTCCTCGGCCATGGGCGACCGCAAACCTCAGAAACTTCCGGTGGTCAGGATGAATGGGTACGTGGCAATACGCATCCCTTAGGTCTATTGTCGCCATCTGCCAGCCTCGTCCAATAAGAGGAATCGCTGATCTCACTGACTCCATCTTGAATCTTCGGTATTTGATGAAGTGGTTCAGGGGCTTTAGATTTATAATGAGCCTGTGTTTTCCTGAGGGTTTCTTTATCAGGAACAAGCGAGAATAATGTCCCCTGCCCTCCTCTTGTGGAGGTACATACGAGACCACTTCTTCCCGTAGCAGTTCTTCTATCTGAAGCCACAGAACTTTTTGCAGACTTGGGGATTGCGCTGGGGTAATACTTAGGGCGTGCGGGGGGGGGGGGTAGCGGTGTACTCGAACCCCAGTTTTAGCCCAAACTGTATAGTATGCAGGACCCACTGGTTCGAGGTCATGGCCTGCCATTGGGCGAAAAACTGTGTGAGTCGACCCCCTACCCGGGAGTCACTGCTTTTCCGAGGGCTGCTGCTGTTGGGGCACAAGGATGTTTATTCCTTTATCCCCTTTCGGGTAGCTCCAACGACCCGTTTTGCCCTTTCCTCTGAACGTTCTTTGAGAAGTCTCTTCCCTTGAGGGACGAAAAAAAAAAAACGCCTTTTGGTGGGTTTCTGTTCCAGCAGTGACTTATTCTTGTCAGAAGCCTTCTCAAGGATGTCATCGAGGACCGGCCCGAACATGTGGAGTCCCTGGAAGGGGATGGCACATAGTTTCGTCTTGGAAGTGATATCGCCTCCCCATGACTTCAGCCATAAGGCTCTCCTTGCCGAGTTTGAAAGGACTAGGGACCTTGCTGCCACCCGTACCGTTTCTCCTGAAGCATCAGCTAAATAGCCTGTTGCCTTTTGAAGGATTGACAGGGGGTCTAAGATTTCCTCTCTTGGGGTACCCCCCCGACAGGTGGTCTTCCTACGTACGTAGCCAGAAAAACAACGATCTGGCTACGCAGGTGGATGCAATATTTGCTTTGAGCAGGTACGTAGAGGCTTCCCAGGACTTTTTAAGATGGCTTTCTATTTTGCGATCCATCGGATCCTTCAGGTGGGAGGCATCCTCAAAGGGCAAGGACGTCTTCTTGGCGACTTTAGACACTTGGACGTCTATCTTAGGGATCTCCCAAATGGAACTATCACCTTGTAGGGGGAAGCCGATTTTATTTAGCTCAGAGGGTACCGTAAGTGCTTTCTCAGGGGAGGACCACTCCTGAGCTATTAAATCCTGTATAACCTCATAAACCGGGAAACCCTTCCTACCTCTGGGTTTCAACCCTCCAAACATTTCATCCTGGACTGAGAGCCTGACCTCCTCCTCCAATCCCATGGTATTTCTTACCATGGAAACTAACTCCTCCATATCCTCAGAGGAGAAATAGTATTTTTTTGTATGACTGGAGGTGGACGTGGAGCCCTCATCTTCCCAAATCTCCTCCGACCCCGAGGAACAGGCATCTCCCGAGTCTGAGTCAGCTTCCATAAGTGCCCTTTTCCTCTTTTTTGGGGTAGGGCCCTGGGCCAGGGCTGCTATGGAGGTCTGAACCTCCTGTCTAATGAGAGTCTTTATGCTGTCAAACAGCGAGGGTTGCCCAGTATGCAGTATATTTTGCGTACAAGGCTGGCATAACTTTCTGTAGTCAGAAGGAAACCTGGCACCACATATACCACACTTGCGGGGGTTTTTAGGGGCAGAGGCCTTGTCTTCCTGCAAGAAGAGAAGGCTTACTCAGACCTGTGCCACCAGATTGTTTGACAGGCAAGGGACCAGCCCCGCTTCTCACTGTAGGAGGGGGAACGCTGGGCTCCGCAGATGCTGCAGTTGAGGGCTTCTCACCATCCATTCTGCACACACCACACACTGTGCTTACCTGGAGCTGCTGCTGCACCCTTTTAAGGGTGATTGCGGCGTTCATTCACCAGATCCTCCTCCCCGTCCCTGAGGAGGATGTGCTCGACCCCTGCCGGCATGGTATTCGTTTCCCGGGTCTCCCTGGGTGCCGGCGCGCGTTTCCCCTTCTCAGGACGCCGCAAACCGGAAGTGCGCATCACTACCACTTCCGGTCAACTGCCCGCCCCCTCTGACGCACGCGCCACGGCTCCAATGTGACGCCAAGAGGAAGGAGGAAGCCGGGGAGCTGTGCAGGACCCCGGCAGGCACCGTACCGCTTTACCCCGGAGGGCGCGGGAGGGGCGGCCATGTCCCGAGTCACACCCGTGGTGGAGACGGGAGCAGCCCATGGAGGAGAGGCGAACCCCCCCCCCCCCCCCCGACCTCGGCTGCCCAGCTTCGGTAAGTAAATAGGGCTCCGCTCGCTGGCCACGGCAGCCCTTTTGACCTCTTCAAGCCCTGATAGGGGACAGGAAAACACTGGGGTAGCAGGAAGGGGAGGGTTATTTAACCTCTTTGTGTTCCTGACCCCTATTAGAGCAGAGATACAACCTCCAAGGTGGCTGTCGTGGAAGGTGACTAGAGAAAAGTGGTTTTGAACCAAGAAATAAAAAAGTAAAAAAATTTAGCTAAAAAAAAAAAAAAAAAAAAAGCCTTCATTGCTGTACAAAAAGCACTTTTTTTACTGCTAAGAGGTGCAGATACTTTGCATACATTTCTGCAAGCAAATACTCAACGGTTTGTTAAAACAGCGCTCCGCTGAATGGTGCACACTTTAGTTTCCATTCAGTCCTCCTAGGAAGGTGCAAGAATCAAATCTTCTGTCACCTGTCTATGAGTTTGTTCAAATTATTTGTGCTTTCCTATGGTATATTCTCCCAGCCCATATGGCACTTTGTAACAATCATATTTTTTATCCACATTGCATGGACAAGTGAAACCCAATACACTAAACATTGTTAAATGTGGGTACATCATGAGCGATGCATTAGATCTGTACAATACTCCCTGTAATTGTTTTCCAGAGACCCCCACCTTCCTCAGTTTAGGCTTAAACTGCTGCCCTGGTCTTCTGTTAACATACAAGCAGTACACAACTGCTGCAGGCAGTCATTGGGCTCTGCCATCTTGTGTTGATTACATTGTATCACAGCTGACCATACAGCAGCCTTGTGAAAGGTATATACAAAAATGTAATGTATTTTCTCTTTGGAGAGCCCTTTTAAAAGGGCACATGTACTATATATAAAAAAAAAAATTCACAAATTCCAAAAAGTAAGCAATGGATTTTATTTTAATCTTTCAGGTTACGCCAATGAAGTTGGGGAATCATTTCGTGCCCTAGTACCAAAATCTCTTGTTTGGGCAACCTATGGTATAGCCACAGCTTATGTAACTGCAGATGCAGCTGATAAAGGACAAAAAGCTGCACAGGTATTTATCCTAGTTGATGTGAGCTGGTTTCTCAAGATGGCTTTCAGCTAGGCTGTAGCTCTTCTGTATGTTATCACATCAGCGTTATGGAGGTGTGCTTGTGTGTACTCGACAGATTTCTGCAACCAAGATTCCAAACATCTGAATGGTCAAACTCGTTTCCCCCAAAAACTATTTTTAATCTTGTGCAATTTTTGCATCCATTTTCTATGTTCTTAGGCAAACACAGATGGTCTAGGTCATACAGCAGATATCGCAGTGGCTGTAGTAGATACCTTTGTTTGGCAAGCTCTTGCATCGGTGGCCATACCAGGGTTTACCATCAATCGAATATGTGCCACTTCTCTTTATTTGATGGGACGTGTTACCCGCTGGCCTCTCCCAGTACGGAAGTGGGCCACTACTGCAGTAGGGCTCTCAGCTATTCCCGCCATTATAACGCCAATTGATAGGTACGTGTCATTTTTGTGATAAACTTCATAGTTTAAGGGCTTGAACCTTATTGAGAATGCTTTTTAGACAGCTGCAATTCTGACACTCAGATGTGCCACATATTCCTAATTATGATGGGGTTCTTATTGTAAAAATTTCATCATAGCATAAGTGATCCATCATTTAGCAGATCACCAAGCTCAGTCTGTACTCTGTCAAGATTTAAGTAATCCCCATTGCAGTCAAAGGCATTATAGATGTCCCTAGTAAAATTTAATACCAGATCAGGGTGTTCATGCATTGAAGGTTCACGTACTAACTTTTACATGTTCCTCTCTCTAGATCAGTGGACTACTTAATGGACTCAAGCCTTCGCAAACTCTATAATACACACAAGCCAAGCGAGTCTCGGCCTACTTAATAGCAGTGCTGGTGAACATCAAAGAGCAGCACTTTTGGAACTTTGTTTATGAACTATGCAAATAAAGCCAACAAAAACCCACTCTACAGGACCTAGCATACAGTTTCTTGCAGTATAGTTTGAATTTTGCAAGTAGTCTTCGCTTCCATATCTAGTTGTATGCACAGCAAGTTAGGTGATGCTGTAAGAATAAATCACATGTTTTGTGATGGTGCAAATAAGTTTATTTAAAAAGGGTTACTTTTCATTAGTAATGAGCGATCGCTTCTCCAGTTCTCCATAGTCCCTTCTGGATGTGCGGCCGTACACAGCAACACCCACAGACAACAGGAGGAGGACTGCCAGCTCAAGGAAGAGTGCTCCAGCAGCAGGTGGTATTGGAGAGGCTGAGGAGGGGAAAGAATATAACATTTCAGTGATAAAGTAGTGTCATTTCCTGCACCTACATTGCATCCGTTTAGATTTCTTCAAAATTCAGATTTTAATTTTTGCATAAAGAGTAAAGCATGAAGCTCCAACAGCATCAAACCAGACTAGGTTACACCTGTGGTGTCCCCACCATTACAAAATAATGTTGTATCAGACCACCAGTGCAGTGACTAGGGAATCTATACATTGGAGATTCAGGAACAGCAGTTCTCAAAATTGAATTTTATATAGGTATTTAACAAATATGGCCTTCAACCAGTAAAATGTTAAACTGGTTGAAGGACAACATGACAGGGGATTTCTCATTCATAAATATGGCCTCGATCACTCCATAGTGTTGTAATATACTAGCCCTCCATTCCATACAAGGTCTTGGTTTCACTCCCATATCTCAGTCAATGAAAGGAAAGCACCACTTATTTACATTTAAGCATTTTTCCAGAAAATCCTTTTAAGAAAAAAAAAAAAAAAAAAATTCCCATATAACCCCCTTAGAGAATAAAGTGTGAACGTTTCAGTGGTACTGCACAACCATATAGTATATTAAGATCAATGAAATAGTTACCCGACGCAGTTTCCAATGCTTTCTGTTCGTTACCATCATTTAGACTCCCATTAACAGCTGGACTATGTAATTTGAAGGGTCCTAAAACCATTGTATGAATTACACCAGGATCACCCTTTTCTGCAAAGTGTAAGGATTTATTAAAACGTTAAAAACATATTGGAGGCCATGATGGATCAAGTCGAAAGCGAAAAATCGAAGTGTTACTTACCAGTCTCCCTCCTCCTTCTGGAGTACAGCCTGCAGACCGAGTCACAGCATCTGCAGAGATCACTTCGTGGGTTGCCCAGAAGCTGCCAACTGAAGTATATGACATCCAGTAAGATGTACAAAAAAAAAAAAAGTTTAGAAGATGTTTGCGTGCTTGTCTGAGATGTCTAGATTTCGGGCAGATGTCGCCATTCTTACCTGTTAACCTCACTCAAGTAGGAGCACATCTTTAAGCCAGTCACAGCTCTAGGATCCCAGACAACCAGTTTAAAGTGAAGGTAGATCTGCAGAAGAAAGAGGGTGGGGTTGGGGAATTATTTCAAGGAGTCCATCTTGACAGCACCATGGGGTTGTCCTTTCATCCTTACAGGGACAGGCAATGCACGAGAGGTTAAAGGTCCCCTTCTACACCCCAGTGATTTTTCCAAGTACCACTCCAGTATGGATGCAATTAAAATTTGAGATTTAGTACAAGCATAATGACACAAATACAAATCATAGGGAGGGAACTACCAGTGCTGTCAGGATGGTCTGGAAACATTACCGGTAGGTCAAATCTCCGTTTTCCAGGACGTCCTATCCTGACAGCACCATGGGGAATACCAAAGTAGGAGTTTGCTTAGGGTGGGACTACTGCTTGTAGCACTCTACGACCGAAGGTCAACTGGCTAGCTGCTAGAGTGTCCAACTTAGTGTCTACAGAAAGTATTTGGTGTAGACCAGGTGGCGGCCCTGCATATTTGTTCCACTGAGGCTTCCGCCCTCTGCCCATGATGTCGCTATTGCCCTGGTGGAATGGGCCCTAAGCCCTTTGGATATAGGTAACCCTTCAGCCTCGTACGCTGAGGTGATAATTGATGTTATCCATCTTGCCAGGGTATATGTGGCTGCGCTTCTACCCTCATTTTTACTGCCGTACTGAATAGTTTTGTGTCCTGTCGCCAATCTCAGGTAACTTCTAAGTAGCGTGTGACTGCACGTCTAACATCCAGTGAGTGAAACCGTTTCTTTATCATTCTTTGGAGCTGGACAGAATGAGGGTAGGGTTATCTCCTGGTTTAGATTCTGAGGAGACACTACATTAGGGAGGAACCCTGGGTCTAGTTTGGAGTATTATGCGGTCCTCGAAGATCTGAATGTAGGGGTTCTGGACTGAGGGGGCCTGGATCTCGCCTAATCGTTTGGCTGAGGTGATAGCTACCAAGAATACGGTCTTGTATGAGCTTTGAGATGTCTAGCTCAGATATTGGCTCATAAGGGGGCCTACACAGTGTTAAGTACCAGATTTAGGTCCCACGGGGGGACAGTTTCTTAATGTGGGCCTTAATCTCTGGATGGCTTTTGTAAATCGTGCTATCCATGGATGAGAGGATAGGGAGAAAATTGAAGAAAGTACTTAAAGCCGCTATCTGGACTTTGCGTGCTTGGGGTTAGGCCCTTAACAAATCTTGCCTGTAGGAAGTCCAGGATCTGAGGGATAATTGGGCGAGACAGGTCTATGAGGGTGCTACCACTTTGAGCAGAACCTCTTCCAGATCTTACAATATATTGCCCTCGTAACAGGCTTACGGCTGGCCTGCAATTTGGAGATCACTTGGTCAGAGAGGCCTCTGGACTTTAGGATGTCCTTCTCAGGATGCTGCTAGTTGTAGGTTTCCTTGGTTTGGGTGTAGAACTGGGCCCTGGGAAAGTAGGTCTGACGTCATTGGTAGATGGCGTGGCCCAATCTGAGCCATCTTCTTGAGGAGGGGGAAAACCCAACTCCACCTGGCCCAAAAGGGTACGATTAGCATCACCCGAGCTCCTTCCTCCTGGATCTTTGAGGACCCTCGGTATTATGGCAATAGTGGGAAACCCCGTATAGCAGTCCCCCTCCCCAACTCTGGTTCAGGGCGTCGACTTCTTTTGGATGATCCGCTGGATTGAGGGAGTAGAATCTCTTTAGCTTGGTGTTTTTTCTTGTCGCGAAGAGGTCCAGTTGGGGGTGTCCCCCACCGATGGCCAAATCTATGAAGATTTCTTCTTTAAGTTCCCACTCGGTGGCCCAGACTTCCTGTCTGCTCAGATAGTCAGCTATACTGATTTTGGAACCTTCTAGGTGTACTGCTGACAGGGAATGTGTGTTCTCCGCCTAGGTGAGGATGCAGGCTGCTAAATCCTGAAGCTTCCCGTGCCTTGGGACCCTCTAGTGGCATAGGAAGGCTACTGTGGTCACGTTGTGCGACATGATCTTTATATGTCGGTTCTGTAGGCTCGAATTGTTTCTTTTCATAGTCTCCCAAACAGCTCGCAGCTCTCGGTAGTTTGAGGACTGTAAGCTGATGTTTTTGGGCCATGTTCCTTGTAGGTATCTTCCCATCCTCTGCTGGCATCCGTGGTGATGGTCACACATGGAGACAGGATCCAAGGAACCCCCTGGCTGATATCTGTGGTTGATCACCACTTCAGAGATGATCTCAAAGCTTGGGTTGGTCAAATCTTCTTGTCCAGCGAGGACTGCCATTTGTCCCATCTTCTCAGGATCTCCCTTTGCAGGGTTCTTGTGTGAGCCTGGCTCCACAGGATGCAGGGTATGCATGCTGTTAGGGTGCCCAGGATCTTCATCGCGGTTCTTATTGAAATCTGGTCTCGACCGAGCTAACGAACTTTGTCCATGATGGGTTTCTTCCCTTCCGGCAAGAATGAGACTTCTTTTGCAGTCCAACATGACTCCCAGGAATTTCTTCTGGGTACTGGGCTGCAGGTCTGATTTTTCTTTGTTCAGGATCCAACCTAGGCTCTCGAGCGTGAAAATTACTGAGATCATTTCCCCCCCCCCCTCAACTCCGACGCTGAACGGGATATCACCAAGAAGTCGTCTAAGTATGGCACAATGATTATGCCCTCCTGTCATAAGTGTGCTACAACTTCGGCGACCAGTTTCATAAAAACTCAAGGTGCTGATGCCAAGCCGGACGGGAGAGCCTGAAACTGAAAGTGGTAGTACCTGCTTCCTTTTTTTTAGTGCAAAGTGTAGGAACCTCTGAGACTGAGGATAGATGGGAACGTGATAATATGCGCTTTTTAGATCTATAGTGCACATCGCCGCGTTCTGGTCTATTAGCGGGATGGTGGTTTTCAGGGACTCCATTTGGAATCTCTTGTACCGAACCCATTGGTTTAATGGTTTTAAATTTATAATGGCTCAGCTCCCCCCCCCCCCCCCGACGGTTTTTTATTGTGAAGAGAGCTGAATAATGGCCCTGACCTATTTCTGGAACCAGAACTTCTGTTCTTAACAAGTCTCTTATGTTTGCCCATATAGGATCTATTAGGGCTCTGGAACGGGGTTTTGTAACCACGATGCGTGCTGGGGGTGGGGTGGGAGGGTTGTGAACTCAAGGGTATAGCCCTGGGAGATCGTATTGAGGACCTATGGGTTTTTGGAGACGAGTCCTCATGCCTCCGCAAAGTGTCAGAGGCGCCCCCCCTACAGGTATGGCATCATTGTCTCCCACTTCTGGAACTTTGTGTGGAGCGAGACGGGGGAGCCCCACTTTCTAACCCCCCCCCCTTCGTGTACTCCAGCGAGATGATTTCCCCTTTCCTCTATTCCTCCCTCTGGTAAGGACAGGATCTTTGAAAGGGAAACTGCCTTTTTTGGTTTTTCCTCCGGAAACCCTCTTGTCATCCGAGGCACTCTAGAATCTTATCTAAGGCCGACCCAAATACCTTCCCGCCTGAGAAGGGTATGGAACATAATGTATTTTTGACTGGTAGTCCCCAGACCAGGTTTTCAACCATATGGCTCAGCAAGCCGCATTGGATAAAGAGTTATTCCTGGCCACAAACTGTACAATTCAGCAGAAGTGTCCACAAGAAAACCAGTCACGATCTTAAACCGGGGAATGCCCTCTAGGATATCACCCCTAGGGGGTTTTCTCCTTTAACTGCTGCTCTAAAATGGTTGATCCATAGATGCATGAATCTAGCGACTGATGTGGCGGCTGTTTGCTTTTATCACCGCCGCTGAGGCCTCCCAAGCTCTTTTTAAGAGCATGTTGGCCTTTTTGTCCATGGGTTCTTGGAGACTGGAAGAATCTTCAAAAGGGAATTGAAGTTTTTGACACCTTGGCCACCGGGGAAATCGATCTTAGGAACTTCATCCCAAGTTTTGATGTCCTCCTGGTTAAATGGAAGTCGCAGCTTAAAGTCTCAAAGCACAGTCTTTTCTCAGCATCTTCCCATTCTTCCAGGATCATTGCCCTGACATGGTCATTAACTGGGAAGACTTAACGAATTCTGGCTCTTAATCCCCTGAACATCGTGTCCTGGATGGATTGCGCTTTCGGGGTCTCCTCAATCTGCATCGTACTTCTCACGGCGATGAGAAGCTAGTCCGTGTTCTGAGGTGAAGAGGCATCTTTTCCCTGTCTCCGGGGGTTCAGAGGTGATCTCACCCTCTTCCTCAGAGTCCATACCCCGGATTTGCTCCTCAGATGACTGGTCGTACTCCCATCTTGGCCTGGGACCGGCCGGAAGATTGAGCGAGTAGCAGCCCAGAGACAGAGGCCTGGACCTTGTCTGACCATTGTACGCATCTCCGCCAGGAAAGTGGCCTGCTTGCCTCTGACAATCCTCAGGGTGCAGTCCTCACATAGGGTTTTTTCCCCCCCCCCCCCCCCATGCGCCCAGTAGTTAGCTGGCACAGATGGGGCATTTGGGTTTGCCTGATATCCTAGACATTGCTGCTGCCAGGGTTGGTGTCATCTTATCCTAATATAAAGAACAGGACTTTTTTTTTTATTAAAGCTCCTGTCTTTGGTATAGCAGCCCACCTTGTTCCAGACACTGGCTCTGGCTGATCACCGGTCCTGGTCTCTATGTTGGTGGCGCTGATGGGAATTTGAGGCCTGTCTCGTCACCTGTTGATATGCCGCTGGTCCCCCACTTTGGCCCCTGTTTTATCCTACCTTGTCTTGCGCCGGAACGTCTTCTTTCCTTCTGTGCCGCTCAGTTCTGACGCGACCAGAAGTAGTCATCCACGGGCACCCGGAACTGACGCGGTCGCCGACCAGGCACATCTCCGATGCTGCGTGCTGGGGGGGGGGGGTGGGTTGGTTTAGGAAGCGGTCTCGAGTCCCAGAGCAACGCTCCACGGGACAGTCGGTGGAGAACCCCCCTTAGGCCACCCTGCACCATCCAGAGGAGTTGAAGTTAGGACCCCGAACCTCCTGGCCCCGGTAAGCTTCTCGGATGCTGCAACTATGGGGCTCTCGTGCCTGTCCTTACAGGGACAGGAAAAACACTGGAGTGTGGGTGTGGGAGGGGACCTTTAACCTCTTGTGCATTTCCTATCCCTGTAAAGATCAAAAGGACAACCCCATGGTGCTGTCAGGATAGGACATCCTGGGAAAAAAAAAAAAAAAAAAAAAAAAAAAAAAAAAAAGTCACCAGTACTGCACTCTGCTCCTGTCTAATAGGTAATTAACACTTACGTCATCACCACTGTTGATTAAGAATTTCATCGCTGGGAATGTAAGTTTCACAGTATCCAGCTGAAAAGGCTCCACAAACCTTGAAGCAGCAACTTTACCATCTACAAAACATCTGCAGAAGTGATGTTAGCTGTAAGCATGGAGTTGCAAGAGAAGCAATTCTCAGTGTACTACTGTGCGGAAGGTTAGTACTTCAGTGTTACTATAAACTTCAATCTGCACAGCACAGGTCACTTTTGGTCTTCCAAGGTCTATTTCAACGATTCTGAGATTGTACTTTCTAGTAGTGGTAACTAGCTCTATAATAGACTTTTTACAAAATATTCAATTTTTTTTTTTTTTTAACCTATTTTCAAAGTGACTTTATAGCAAATAAACATTTACCATATGTCTGAGGGATCATAGAAGAAAAAAAAAAAGTTACAATTTTTCCACTAGATTACTAGAACCCCACAATTATGCAGTTTCTCAGACCCAATACCCCATGTGGTAAGGAACACTTTGGTATTTGGCAGGACTTAGAAAAAGGTTCACCATTTGACTTTTAGGGTACGTGCCCATGATCAGGAGTAGCAGTGTGTTGGATGCCGTGCACTAACTGTTGTTCAGTACAAGCACAGTGGATAGGATTTATAGGAGTCACATGCCCACTGTGCTTCTATTTGACACTGCATAAACTCACCTGTGGCATGGGTTTACAAGCCACAGTATGGCAATTTCTGAGGCGCTAGTCTCTGCAACAGGAATCTCCACAATATACATACAGTATATTTGGATGCGGTAAATCTGCATTATTCAGTGAACATGTGGATTTACCTGCATGATTAGAACGTAGTGAAAATATGCTGCGTTCAAAGCACGGCTACTTCCTGATCATGGGAACAGTTTTGTTGAAAAATTCAGTGTAACCTGTGTTTTACCCATTTAAATCTCAGCCCTTTGTGATTTTTGGTGCAGTAGGCGGTCATATCAGTGATTGACAGCTATCCCAAAACAGCTGCCAGTCACTGATAACGACCACACACTGGACTGAGGAGTCCCCAAAGCAGCAGGCGGTTTAAAAGACAAGTTATACTGAATCTTATCACAAAACTATACAGCAATCTGCTCTGTAACATGATGCCTGCATTTTCATGTTTGAGCTTTTTACATTGTGGTACTATGGTTATACATACAGTGGGGAAGAGACGTATTTGATACTCTGCCAATTTTGCAAGTTTTCCCACCTACAAAGATCCATTTTTTATTGTAGGTATACTTCAACTGAGACAGAATCTTAATAAAAACCATAAAAGTTGTATTGTAGGAGTTTAATAATTTCTTCATGCTAGAAACTGAATTGTATTTTAAATTTTTTGTATTTTACAGTTAGAGGTCCTATATTTCCTGTAGTTCTTGACCAAGTTTGCACACACTGCAGCAGTGATTTTGGCATATTCCTCCATTCAGATCTTTCAGGTTTTGGGACTGTCGCTGGGCCACATTGAGCTTCAGCTACCGCCAAAGATTTTCTATTGAGTTTAGGTCTGGACACTGGCTAGGCCACTCCAGGACCTTGAAAGGCTTCTTAGAGAGCCAGTTTCCTGGCTGTGTGTTTTGGGTCATTGTCCTGCTCGAAGACCCAAACATGACCCATCTTCAGTGCTCTTACTGAGGAAGAGAGGTTGTTGATAAATCTCACGATACATGACCCCATCCATCCTCCCTTTAATATGGTGCAGTCATACTGTCTCCTTTGCAGAAAAGCACCCCCAGCATGCTTCACAGTTGAGAAAATGTTCTTTGGGATGTACTCCTACTTCCAAACATGGCAAGTGGAGCAGATGCCAAAAAGTTCTGTTTTGGTCTCATCTGACCACATCACCTTCTCCCATGTCTCCTCTGGATTATCCAGATGGTCATTGGTGGACTTCTAATGGGCCCAGATATGTCCTGGTATGAACAGGGGAAGCTTACATGCCCTGCAGGATTTTAATCCACAATTGTGTAGGGCTACTAAAGGTAATGTTCGAGACTGGTCTCAGCTCTCTTCAGGTCATTGACCAGGGCCTCCCGTGTAGTTCTGGGCTGATTTCTGACCTCTCAATCATCCTTACCCCAGGAGGAGAATCCTTGCATGGAGCCCCAGACAGAGGAAGATTGACAGTCATCTTGTGTTTGTGCCATTTTCTAATAACGTGCCAACAGTTTTCTCCTCACCAAGCTGCTTGCCCGTTGTCCTGTAGCCCATCTCAGCCTTGTGCCGGTCAACGATTGTCCCTTGTGTCCTTAGACAGCTCTTTGGTCTTGGCCATGGTGGACTTCTTTGAGTGTGTGTACAGGTAATGAGTACAGAGTAGTTTCTCTTTAAGAAGCCCACCTAACAGGTCTGTTAGACAATTCTTGCTGGTAATCAACTACTTATTTCATGCAGTTTAATCATTTAAAAATCAGTGACTTTCTGGTTTTCATTTTTTACATTCTGTCTCACAGTTAAAGTGGACCTACTATAAAAATGACAGCCCTCTATTCTTTGTAGGTGGGAAATCTTGCAGTGCATCAAGTGCTTATTTTCCCCACTGTACATGTTTTGAGAATTAAACATGTGCTAGTCCTATGTGTGGGTAGCAAGTAGGAATGGATATTGAAGCTATAGATTTGTAGGTAAATAAGATTCTTGCTGCCACCCTGCTGGATTTACCCATGATTGTTAATTAAGATGTAGCGCTCCCCTGCAATACGGAGGTCTCCGGTTGGGGCCACAATACATTCATCCACAAAGATCTGCAGAGACATATGATTGGCTGTTGCTACAGATATAGCCAAGAATATCGGAGCACCAAGAAAGAAGTCCTTTACTTCTAAACCAGTTGAAAAGTCATCTGGGGGAGAGAAAGAAAGATTGTAATAACCAATTTATAGGTATAGCCACAATATTTTGTGTACATTTGTAACAAGGGAGAGCGATTTAATGTACCTATTCCATGCCCAGAAACATGGCCTGAAGTTAATTTACTGGCATAAAAACTGCTTGAAGTGTTGTATCTTTGCAGTTTTTGGTGCCAGTCTCATACAGCTCAGACATGGCCTGGCAATTTTATAAATTTTGCAAAAGCGCACATTTCTGCCTGACAGCTGAAGAAGTTCATTAACAGGTCCATGCTTCTTTTGATACATTTTAAAGTAAATGAGGTCAGCAGGTTTTTACTCCCTCCGAAAGCAGCATATTTAGGCAAAGAGACCCAGAATCCAATAATGTATCTATTAGTTTACTGGGTACAAGAGTTTTAACCATTTAGATTTAGCAATGCAGAAGATATGAGAAAGCCAATCCCACCAGGCTCTGTGCAGAGCTATAGACAAGGAGCTGCTTAGCACAGAACGGGGTGCAGTTAGACCTTACAAACAGTGCCACCTAGTCAGGAATGTTAATCACAAGGTGATTGAGGTTATGCGCACACGTGCGGAATTGCCGCAGAAATTTCTACGGCAGTTTAGCAACTCCCTGCCGTGGGAAATACGCATGCGGAATTCCTGCGAAAAAAAAAACAAACAAAAAAAACGCATTTTGAAAGTGTAATTAACTTACAGAATGCTAGCGTTTTTCAAGCCATCTGTAGCATCGCTTGGAAATCTGATTGACAAGTGTGACCAACTTTTTACTATTGAGGCTGCCTATGCGGCATCAATAGTAAAAGATATGTTAAATAAAAATCGTGGTATTCTCAACTCCCGGCATCCCCCACAGCGTTCCCAGGCTACAGTGATGCCTTGTGACAATGATCCCAGATGACGTGCGGAAGGCTATTGAGTTCAATGGGTTGCAGATTTTTAGTGTTTACTCAGCTTTTTCGTGGCAAAAAATGCTAAAAATCCGCAACATGTGCGCACAGCCTCAATCTTCACTGTAAGTAAAGAGCTTGACATGGTTGAAGTCAGTGTTTTAACCCCCTCAAGCTGTCCTCAGTTTACATAGCCAAAACCTGCAGACAGATTCCCTTTCCACCAGTTAATGGATCAGTTGACCGGTGTCTAGGGCCCCAAATCAATTGATTTGTGAATAGTCAAGTATCCAGTGTGTTGGATTGTCAAGCTGCTCACAGAATATTACCCCTTCATGAAACAGGTTTACCTATACCAAGAAGTAACATCTATGGAACTTTGCCCTCAATAGAAATGCCAGTTTTACAAGACATTGTGTCATTGTGACATCCACTCAACGCCGACTTTTATTCCCCATTGACTTGCATTGGGGGTCAGGTTTCGGACGAAACTCCGACTTTTTTTTGCCCTAGTAGGACCAGTTTCTTCTGAAATAAATTTTGTTTGATGAAACCCGATCCGACCAAAGTCGCTCAACTCTATTGCCCTGGTGATAATTGCATCACCTGTACAGCACAAAGGAAATCCTGAAAACATGACCTGTTGGTGGGCCTTGAGGACTGGAGTTGGGGGGAACCCTGACCTAGAGTATGAACCTTCCAGGCCATGTAGGTCACACCTGCTCTGCAAAATGATGCTAAAACTGACTTGCGGGGATTTCAACAGCACCAAAAGGCAGGAGTGTACTGTGGCGACCCCTGCAGGCTTGGAGGAGGAAACCGAAGTGTAAGCTGTGCCTGAGGCATGGTTAAATCCTGGGGAGGGGTGGTGGGGGCAAGTTATGAAAAGTGTTCCCTTGTGTTAACACTGAGGCAGGTTAGTCCCACTGCCCAAGTCCTACAAGGGTTAATAAGATAGTTACCATTCATGATTTGGGCTGAAATGTCAAATTGCCCCGCTCCAGAAGCTTGCACAGCTACTGCAGATTCAACAGGTGTAGGATTCATTGATCTAAGATTACAAAGAGGAGTTACTGTAACTGAACGTTACATGGCGATACGGAAAAAAAATAAAGTTTACAATAACTCACATGTCCGAGATGCAGTTTATTTGCTGTTGGAAAGGCTGCGGAAACACATTTGCACCAGCACCAGGCTTGTACACCAAATCCGTGAAGAATTTCACAGCAGTGCCTGAGACCTGTGCAAGGGAGATTTAAGATCATTTAAGCGGGTGAAAAGTTACTTCAGTGGCATTCCTAGGACAGAGTTTGCCTTTTACTGAAAGGCTTGTACTCTTACTTCTGCATCCTCCTGGTGGGCATGTGTAGACACCCAGCCAGTGCAACTTGATGCAGATGTTAGAGCTGGACAACTACTTTTATAGAACCAGTCATGTTGGATAACACTTGATCTGAAGGTTAATAACGTTATGATGGCGCCTGGCTGCTGTACTGGAAGTGTAGCACCTGGGAAAGAGGGAGCTCAATTTCTCCCGGAAGCTGCCAGCTTTCAGTCATGCCGGCCATCGCCCACTATAATTTTAGAGGCAAAAGCATGTCATGGGCTTTGCACTGATGAGCCATCTGTCAGGGCAAGCTTACAGCGGCCACTCAAAGTATAGTGAGCGACAACTACAGCTGAGCTGGGATAGATATATCCCTCATCACCCTTAGGAACTGCACTTCCAGGACAGCAGCCATACACCTCCTTAACACTATTTAATAGCATTAGCAAACATGATGTTTCTAATTATTAATGGGGCCGTGTAGAAAGGAGGACCAGGCTGCTGAAGCACCAGGTCTGGAACTGCTGGGGCCACACGATTGCAGACGAAGCAAGGCGGTAACCAGCGTGAGGGGGGCGTAGCCAGGCGAAGTGAGGTAAGAGGGGTTGTGCGTGAATTGAAGAGGGTGTGGACCGCGGCTGCTGTGAGGGGAGCGATATGCTGCAGCATGCGGAGACTCACCCATATCAGGGGGTGCACAGAGGGAGCATGCGACAGACAAGACCATTGCAGTACAGACGTCCAGGTGTCAGCTAACACACAGAAGCGCATGCCGAGCAGAGCATTGCAGCTATTCAGGTGACCATGTCTCAGACGCATGACAAGTGGAATCTTGCAGAGAGCTCCATCCTTTTGCTCCACAGTTACATGGACTAGGGGCTCAGTGGGCAAAACTGTAGACTACCAGCTGCCGCCAGAAGCAGAACCGTGCAGCTGCAACCTTCAAGGCTGGTTATCAAGAATATAGGGATGCCCACAATGTATTTTTTTTTTTTTTTTTTTTTTTTTTTTATAATTTAACCAGGATGGGGTCAAGATGCATCCATCAAGGCTAAAAACCACTGGCGAGCGAGCAGGCAGGAGCGCTGCATTAGTGATGCAATCGAGGTTACGTTACCAGCCAGACCCCTGAAACGCAGTGACCTCAGCACCGTGAAAAGAGTCTCAGTGCAACGCTCAGCAAGTTCACCAATTAGGTCACTGACTGCACTCCCAGCAGCTCATTCCCCAGTGGTTCTCAGCCTGGATGACCCTGGCACTGTCCAGGTTGAAAAATATTTATTGGAGACATGGATTATGGTGTGGTACAGAACGTCCGACAGGTTAGATATGGTTGCTTTTTATTTCAGGAGTCGAGGGCTTCAATTGAATGGGCATTAGGAGGGTATCCAAACGGTTAGTTATTTAAGAAAAAAAAAAAAAAATATATAAAAGTTCTTTTGTATTTAAAATAAAGAGACTATTCTTGCTGTGTGTTTATTTACAATACAACTATAGGATTAGTAATGGATAAGTGTCTTATAGCTGCCCATCCATCACCAATCTGTGAGTTTGATATCAACAGACAATACAAAAGGTGCCATCTACCCAACTTTCTGCCACCACAGGGCAAGTGGGAAGAACTGGGTGAAGTGCCGCCAGAATTGGCACATCTAATAGCTACACTTTTTTTTCTTAGACTGGGGGAGTGCCATATCAATGGCCCCTTACCAGCCTGAGAATACCAGCCCCCAGCTGTTGACTTTAGCTTGGCTGGTTGTCAAAACTAGAGTGCCCCCCCCCCCACACAGTTAACTAATTTATACAAATATGGTGTGGGGACCCCTCTAGTCTTAACCAGCCTTGCCAACGCTGACAGCTGAAGGTTACAGTCTGCAGCTGTCAGTTGGTTATCAAAACTACAGGGGAATCCCACATCATGTTTTTGTTATTTATAGTGCACGAGGCGGCTAATGAATACTACCATCAGCTCTCGCTGTTATCAGTTAGCTACAACGCTCAACACTGTCCCCTGCTAGCGCTGATTGCAGAGTGAGCAGGGGACTGACGTGAGCTGCCTTCAGCACCAGGGAACAGTACCACCGACTCCCAGGCGCCAAAGTGTGTCACACGGATGTCATCCGCGTGGGACATTTTGCGACCCATGCTGCTGTAACTTGAATGGGTCTATGGTACGTGTGAAAACACTGACACATGAAAGAGCCCTAACCTGGAAGTGTAAACCCTTGATTGTAATGCTTGTTAGGGCTCCAACCACTCACACCCCGTAATACTACTAAGGTAATGTTTCTTCTGCAGCTATGCTAGTCCCCTCAATAAGCTCCTGCAACCTGATTTTTAATATCCATGAGCTTTGCCCATCATTAATTGATGCTGTCAGTGCACGTATTGTAGTATGTCACTTGTACCTCTAGATGGAGCCAGAGCCTGCATTTTAAAAACAGTAGTTTTTTTGCCATAAAATATAACATACACAATCAATTTTGCTATAGCCCATCATGATACAATGCTGGCTATATATGTAGGGAACCTTAAAGTTTAAGGGAAACCAACACTATATTGTTGTACCATAAAAGTGATGATGGCAACATGTTTTGTTGTAGCATTATTTTGAATGCATGGTCACTGGGAGTGGGCTGCGCACAATACTGCTTGGACCACTATTTGAGCAGGGGCCCTAAAGTCACGATGTGCATGCGTGGCCATCTCCAAAGACAGTGACGAGACTTGGCACATCTGCGGTCACAATAGGGGGGGGTCCTCCAAGTGATCATAGGTTTGATTTATTGTGGTAGGAATCAATATCCAGAGGTGCACCTTTATGGGGTCCCCACACACAGATCTAGGGTTAATAGTTACAGTTCTGCTGGATGCCACACTTAAAACGCAGCTACCATGAGAAAATTAAACGAAATTTCCCAGGAACCGCCAGCTTTCAAAATGCCAGTGCATGCTCAGTCGTTACTAATTAATGAGGCCATTGAGCATTGGAACACGATTAATCCCATCTCTGGAGGTAACCTTGCCATACGCCAGAGGGGACAGGTTCACTTCAAGTATATGCTGTTCCTGCAAAAGCCAGTTGTAAGGGGGTTCCACAAAAACAAATCTAAATAAATAAAGTCTCAAGGTAGGGGGCAAAAATTTACCATTCTGGAAAACCTGCAATCATAGAGACTGTACTCAAACACCAAGAAGCCATGTAGTGCAGTCGTACTGGACGGAAGACATTTCCCCAAGGTCAGGCTTCCAGGGTCCACCAACATTCTGTTATCTAAGGGGTCCTTTTTAACAGCCACACTTACAGATGTTCTGTTGCACTGATAAAACACAACATTTGGAGGCGCTGCCAAGAAATAAAAAAAAAAAAAAAAAAATTATTAAATATGTTACCATTTATATTGCTAATAAAAGTGACTATCCATTGTACTACTGCACTTCTAGACTAACATACTGTAGGACACATCCAGACAGATAACCCCACCATGAAGGATATAAACACTACAGGCCCAGATTCACCATAGATTATTATGTTAGACTGCATTCAGGCATGGGATGTTGGGGGTAGTGCTTATGGAGGTGCTGCTGGGGAATTACAGAGAACCTCCCAGCTGCTCCATGATACCCATTCATTGGGCAGCAAGTATCAAGCACTGGATGTAGGACCTCAGCCAGGTATGGTTGAAACTCTGTCAGATACATGATCCACAAGCATGCACATGCCAGAACAGCTTTACAGAGTATTTTACTGGAACTGCACATCAGAAGACACAATTCACACTCTAGACTCCAGTTACTACACATCACATAGAAAGCAACTTACCATTTTGTCCTGCAATGACAATAACCCAGGACAGCCACAAAACCAGATCTACCCAAACCCCCATGCTGAATCCACTGATTCCTCCCACATCACAGCCTGAAGATATAAAGCGTTACAACCGCAGTGATTAGACCAGGTGAAGCTGGCCACTCACATTGTTTTAACCATTTAATGCATGCTAGTAAATCAATTTTACTGAAAGGCTCCACATGCGATGTGTAATCTCAAGTGTGACATAAACAGACTCGCATGCAATATGTTGCTTTTGTGAATTATTTAATTTTAATAGATGATCATTAAAAAAACCCCATCACTTTTAGATATTTTGCAAGCGCAATATCACAAATGTATCACATTTCTATCCACTTGCCATGCAATCTAATAGTAATACCTTACATGAGAAATGATGATTATCACCCCCATATTTTTTTTTGTGATTCTTAATGCTTGAAAAAACATGTAATAGACGATGCTCTTTAGGCTTGTTTCACATTTCCATTTGTTTCCATCAGTCAAAATCCGCCGTTTTGCAAAAAAAAACGGATCCGCCATTTTATTTGGCGGATCCGGTTTTTTTTCCCATTGACTTGCATTAGTGGCGGATTTTGACGGGTGGTCATCCGTTGGATCCGGTTTTTGACGGATCCGCCAAAATTTTGGCGTCCGCTGACTGGAGTGGACGGACAATGAAACGTTTTTTTGTCTGCATGGATCCGCACTTTTACACTGAGCATGCCCGGAAGCATTTCCATGACAGAAAATTAACCCTAAATCCCGTTCTGGCAGCAGAAAAAATTCTCTCTCTCTCTCTCCCAGACCGCGGTTCCTTTAACTTTTCCCTGCATGCCGACTCCAGCAAATCCATCAAATACTCAGATCCGGTGCCATACGTTTGCCACACGACGGAGACGGATCCGTATTTAATGCCTCTGGCGGGTTAAGCCGGCCGTCAAAATACGGAAATGTGAAGCAGGCCTTATACACTGTTTTTTTGTACGTTTTTTTGTGAGGAAAGTGCACTGTGTTAAACAGTTCAAGCAAATAAACAAAATAGTAATTGGATTTTTAAAGGGAATCTAGGTAGGATCAGCCCTCCTAAGTCGTCTATATGTGTATGTACGGTGGCACGTAAAAGTTTTGGCACCCCAGGTCAGGTGTTTTTGTGAGCAGTTAAAGGGAAACTGTCACCTGTTTTGTGACATAGCAGCCTAAAATATCACCTTATTCAGCGTCTGCGCTGCATTCCCTAAATCCCTATAGAACTCACTGACTTTCCTTTTATACTCCCAAAAACCGTTCTATTTTCTCCCACACTGTATGGTAATCTTCTCAGTCCGGTCCGATGAGAGTGGTTTCGGGTCTCTTAAACCTTCCCATCGACTGTGTCTCGCCGTCCTGCTTCGTGGATGATGCCTCATGTACCAAACTACGTTTGCCAGCGCACTTCTGTTTTTCGGCTTTGGCCGCAGTTGGACAAAGCATACTGCGCAGTCGCAAAATGCAATATTCTGAGCAGGCGTGAGATGTCACATAGCGATGTGGATCGTTATCGATGTCAGGAGGACAGCGAGCAGAAGCCGGGAGGAGGGATGCAGAGGCTCGAAACAACGCCCATCGGACCGGACTGAGAAGGTTACCATACAGCGCGGGAGAAATTAAAAAGGTTTTCGGGAGTATACAAGGGGAATCAGTGAGTTCTATAAGGATTTAGGAAACGCATAGCAGACGCTGAATAAGGTGATATTTTTAGCTGCTATTTCACAAAACTGGTGACAGGTTGCCTTTAAGCAAGTTGAAGATGAAATGATCTCTAAAAGGGATAAAGTCAAAGATGACACATTTTCTTTGTATTTTAGGCAAAAAATAATAAATTAAACATTTTTTTTGTGTGTTCAAATTAACTTTGACCAAGGTTTCAGACCATTTGAAGGTGCGCCGTGCGCGCCGAAATGCAACATGCTGCGTTTGGCGCACACGGGCGCACCTTCAAAAGTGCGCAGCGCACGGCAAAATCCTGCTAGCGCACGGCCAGCGCACGATCTGCGCACCCTATGCTAAAGATAGGGTGCGCAGATCGCAAGCGTCCATGTGCGCTAGTAGGAGGCGATGACCGGATGGGGCGGGCAGGGAGCCGGCACGGGGCGGGGCTTAAGCCTCTTTCACACTTCAGTTTTTTGCATCAGTTATAATCCGCCAAAAAGGCGGACAAGCGGATCCGTTCTAAACTGATGTGAACGGATGGCACAGGATCCGTTTTCAGACGGATCCTGAAAATGAAGAAATTTAAAGGAATCGCTGGCCGGGGAGAGAGAGAGAGAGAGATTTTTTTTTTTTTTGTCCGGCACCCAGAAAGAAATTCGGGTTAAATCAGTGTTTGCAGGATCCGCCAGAGAAAAAAACGTTACAAGCTCCGTTTTGAAATTTTTGAGGATGGTGACGGACAGCAACTTTTGGCGGATCCTCACAAAAAACGGATGCAACGGACAGCAATCCGTCACAATCCGCCATTAATGCAAGTCAATGGGAAAAAAACGGATCCTCAAAAAAAAATTGAGGATCCGTTTTTTTTCAAAACCTGGCGGATTGTGACTGATTGTAAAAAACGGAAGTGTGAAAGAGGCCTTAGCGGCGGCCGTGCGCAGGCAGTCGCAGCGCCATAAAGCGCAAATGTGAAACCGGCCTTACAAAATTAGAATATCATCAAAAAGTACATTTATTTCAGTTCTTCAATACAAAAAGTCAATCTCATATATTATATAGAGTCATTACAAACAGTGTGATCTATTTCAAGTGTTTATTTCTGTTAATGTTGATGATTATGGCTTACAGCCAATGAAAACCCAAAAATCATTATCTCAGTAAATTAGAATACTTTATAACACCAGCTTGAAAATTGATTTTAAAATCCGCAATGTTGGCCTACTGAAATGTATGTTCAGTAAATGCACTCAATACTCGGTCGGAGTCTCCTTTTGCATCAATTACTGCATCATTATGGCGTGGCATGGTGGCAATCAGCCTGTGGCACTGCTGAGATGTTATGGAAGGCGAGGTTGCTTTGATAGCAGCCTTCAGCTCTTCTGCATTGTGTGGTCTGGTGTCTATCATTTTCCTCTTGACAGTACCCCATAGATTCTCTATGGGGTTAAGGTCAGGCGAGTTTGCTGGCCAATCAAGCACAGTGATATCAGTTTTTAAACCAGGTATTGGTACTTTTGGCAGTGTGGACAGGTGCCAAGTCCTGCTGGAGAATTAAATTTCCATCTCCAAAAAACTTGTCGGCAGAGAGAAGCATGAAGTTAGCTAATATTTCGTGGTAGACGCTGAGCTGACTTTGATCTTGATAAGACACAGTGGACCTACACCAGCAGATGACATGGCTCCCCAAACCATCATTGATTGTCAAAACTTCACACTAGACCTCAAGCAGCTTGGATCGTGTGCCTCCACTCTTACTCCTGACTCTGGGACCTTGATTTACAAATGAAATGTAAAATTTACTTATTCTGAAAACAACACCTTGGACTACTGAACAACTGTCTAGTTCTTATTCTCCTTGGCCCAAGTAATTCGCTTCTGATGTTGTCAATTGGTCATGAGTGGCTTGACACAAGGAATGTGACACTTGTAGCCCATGTCCTGGATACATCTGTGTGTGGTGGCTCTTGAGCAATGACTCCAGCAGCAGTCAACTCCTCCTCCCCCAAATTTTTGAATGGTCTTTTTTTAATAATCCTTTCAAGGATGCGGTTATCCCGATTTCTTGTGCACCTTTTTCTACCACACTTATTCATTCCCCTCAACTTTCCATTAATATGCTTGGATACAGCACTTTGTGAACAGCCAGCTTCTTTAGTAATGACCTTTTGTAGCTTAGTCTCCTTGTGGAGTGTGTCAGTGACTTCCATCTGCAAAACACAAGCCGCAGAGACACCATCACATGTTTCTCAACGCAAGCAATGACTAGCCAGGTCTTTCCCAGGGAAGGAACAACCACGGGAAGGGCAGTCTCCAATGAAGGAAACCACCTATGCCAAAGCATGGTATCCATCCACAGACAGCTGTCTC
This sequence comes from Dendrobates tinctorius, assembly GCF_039654945.1. Taxonomy (NCBI): domain Eukaryota; kingdom Metazoa; phylum Chordata; class Amphibia; order Anura; family Dendrobatidae; genus Dendrobates; species Dendrobates tinctorius. The sequence continues at coordinate 7,092,702 of NW_027361880.1, read as the reverse complement.
GAGATATTGCCCCTCATCAGTGTGGAGTAGGAAACTGGCCAGTAGTAGCAATGCCTAGTAGAAGACTGTGAAAAATGAGGATGAATGAACTCATGGAGATCAACATCCAACACTGCGGAGACACCATCACATGTTTCTCAACGCAGTGATTCTAGAGCAAAGCCCCCATCCCTTATGGGAAATATGTAAAATATGCAAAACACAAGCGGCGGAGACACCATCACATGTTTCTCAACGCAAGCAATGACTAGCCAGGTCTTTCCCCAGGAAGGAACAACTGTTGTGAGTTCATTCTCTGGTTCACCAGTTGTGAGTTCTCCTTCCAGACTTCCTCTGGTGGTAACAGGAGGTAGTGAGGCTGATTTGATCGGTGGAGATCTGCCACCTGAGAATGAGGATGACGATTGGATCTCAGGAGTCTCAGATTGGATTTAAGACAGCCTACGCCCTATTCAGTTGCTGGTGATTCCTTCTGGCTTGTCAGCTCTTGGTTTTCAGCTCTGTTCCAGTCATCTAAAGCTAAGTTTTTCTGCTAATGTTCACACTTGATTTTGTTGGTCTATTCAGTTTTTTGGTGTGGTCAGCCAGCCCCGGCTGGGGGCTGTGCTGAATTTCCACTCTTATTTCTCAGTATTTCTCCAATTTGCTTTTTGTCCCTTACTAGTTTGGTCTCTTTTTGCTCTGTCTCAGAATATTTCAGAGTGCTGATATAGTGGGAGAAGTCTAGTGACTTCAGGGTTAAATTTGCTATCAGAAGTGTTGGACATTATTTTTATAGGGTTTTTTTGCAGGTTGCAGACAGTGTCTTTCCTTTCCTTTCCTCTCTAGTTAGTTTGGGCCCCATCGTTTGCTCAGCCTATTTTCCTGCCTGTGTTTATGCGTTCATCTTGTTTCACCGTCAATACATGTGTGGGGGCTATCTATTCCTTTGGGGTCTGCTCTGGGGCAGTTAGTTTTCCCTTTTCATGCTTCAGGCTTATTTAGTCCTCCGGCTGTGACGAAGCATCTAGGAACATCGTAGGTACGCTCCACGGCTGCTACTAGTTGTGTGGTAGGATCAGGCATCTGCAATCTGCATAGTTACCAACCTCTCTGGTTTTCTGTGACTTAGCATGTTTTGCTTTTTTCTCCTCGGTGCCCCATTCATAACAGAATCACCAGCCATACCGCAGATTCTAGGGTACTCAAAAGCAGGAAAAAGTTGTTAAAAAAAAGAGTCAGAATTTGTTTTTTTTATATTTTTTCCTCCTTTTCTCTGGGGCCGTAGGAGGATTTTTTTTTCTTTTTCCTAATGGAGATTAAGCAATTGTCTGATTGTGTGGAGCAGCTGGCTGCTGAAGTGCAGGGAATTTCCACCTACCTCATTCAGTCACATGCTGCTGAACCTAAGATCCCTACTCCTGATGTGTTTTCTGGGGATCGGTCTAAATTTCTGAATTTTAAGAATAATTGTAAATTATTTCTGACCTTGAAGCCTAACTCATCGGGGAGCTCTGTGCAGCAGGTTAAAATTGTCATCTCCTTGCTGCGCGGCGATCCCCAGGATTGGGCTTTTTCTCTGACACCTGAAAATCCTCTTCTGACTAATGTGGATGCATTTTTTCAAGCCTTGGGGTTGTTGTATGATGAACCTAATGCTGTTGATCAAGCTGAGAGAACACTGTTGGCATTAAACCAGGGTCAGGATTCTGCAGAGTTATACTGTCAAAAATTCCAAAAGTGGGCGGTCCTTACTACATGGAATGATAGTGCATTGGCAGCTCTCTTTCGGAAGGTTTTAGACCGTAAAAGATGTTATGGTGGGATTTCCTGTTCCCTCTGGTCTGGATGATTCTATGTCATTAGCCATTCAAGTTGATCGGCGTTTACGTGAACGTAAAACTACACGGGAGGCGCTGCCACCTTTTGAACAAATGTCTGAACCTATGCAATGTGATGGGGTTTTGTCTAGGGCGCAAAGTCAAGAGTTTAGAAGGCGTAATAAGCTGTGTTTTTTCTGTGGAGACGTCTCATACTATTTCTGTCTGCCCAAAACGAGAGAAACGTTTTGCACACACATTTGCTGTGGACAGTATACAACCTAAGTTTCTTTTGGCAATTACTCTGATCTGCTCCTTATCCACGTTTTCCATGAAGGATTTTGTGGATTCAGGAGCAGCATTGAATCTGATGGATTTGGACTTTGCTAAACGTTGTGGTTTTTCCATGACGCCTCTGCGGACGCCTATTCCTTTGAGGGGTATTGATGCTACTCCTTTGGCAGAGAATAAACCTCAGTTTTGGACCCAGGTGACAATGCGAGTTGCCCCAGACCACCAAGAAAATTGTAAGTTTTTGGTGCTGCATAATTTGCATGATACTATTGTTCTGGGTTTTCCTTGGTTGCAAACTCATAATCCAGTTTTGGATTGAAAATCTGGGTCTGTGGTGAGTTGGGGTTGTCAGTGTGTTCTTAGGGACGCTCCTGTTTTCTCCACCTCTCCTCAGTCTCATGATATTCCTGATTATCTAGCCGATTTTTCTGATGTATTTAGTGAGAGCAAGTCTGCGTCTTTGCCTCCTCATAGGAGTTATGACTGTGCAATTGAGTTGATGCCTGGGTGTAAATTTCCCAAGGGTCGGCATTTCAACTTATCAGTACCCGAACATGATGCTATGCGATCCTATATTAAGGAGTCATTGGAGAAGGGTCATATTAGACCATCCTCGTCACCTTTAGGTGCTGGGGGTTTTTTTGTGGCCAAGAAAGATGGTTCATTAAGACCGTGTATTGATTATCGTTCCCTTAACAAGATGACGGTTAAATATCAGTACCCGTTACCTCTGATGTCTGATTTATTCTCCAGAGTTAAGAGTGCTTGCTGGTTTACTAAGCTTGACCTCAGGGGGGCGTAAAATCTTATTCGCATCAAGCACGGGGATGAATGGAAGACGGCGTTTAATACTCCGGAGGGACATTTTGAGTACCTGGTGATGCCTTTTGGGCTCACTAATACCCCTTCTGTCTTCCAGTCTTTTATGAATGATATTTTCCGTGACTTTGTGGATAAGTTTTTGATCATCTATCTGGATGATATTTTGATCTTTTCTAGTGATTGGGATTCTCATGTGGAACACGACCGGACTGTGTTCCGGATTTTGAAGGAGAATTCCCTGTTTGTTAAGGGATCGAAATGCCTCTTTGGTGTACAGAGGATTTCATTTTTGGGATTTATCTTGTCTCCATCGACTATTGAAATGGACCCGGCCAAGGTACAGGCCATTTATGATTGGGTTCAGCCTACTTCTTTGAAGGCCCTCCAGAAGTTTTTGGGTTTTGCTAATTTCTATCGTAAATTTATAGGTAATTTTTCTGGTATTGTCAAACCACTGACTGATCTCACCAAGAAGGGCGCTGATGTGCTGAATTGGTCTCCTGAGGCTATCTCAGCATTTCAGGAGCTTAAGCAGAGATTTACTTCAGCTCCAGTTTTACGGCAACCTGATGTCTCACTTCCATTTCAGGTGGAGGTAGATGCTTCTGAGATTGGTGCAGGAGCTGTTTTGTCCCAAAAAGACCCTGTGACTTCTAAGATGAATCCCTGTGCCTTCTTTTCTCGAAAATTCTCCCCATCTGAACGCAACTATGACGTGGGGAATCGGGAATTGTTGGCCATGAAGTGGGCATTTGAGGAGTGGAGACATTGGTTGGAGGGAGCTAGACATCAAGTTGTGGTCCTCACCGATCACAAGAATTTGATTTATCTGGAGTCGGCCAAATGCTTGAATCCTAGACAGGCTAGATGGGCCTTGTTTTTCACGTGTTTTAATTTTGTGGTCTCTTTTCTTCCGGGCACTAAGAATGTTAAGGTAGACTCCCTTTCTAGGAGTTTCTTTGCAGATTCTCTTAGTGTGACCGAGCCTACTACCATCCTAGGTGAGGGGGTAGTTCTTTCTGCCATTTCGCCCGATTTGAGATGTGCCCTGGAGGAATTTCAGGAGGATAAACCTGAGCGTTGCCCTATTGGAAAATTATATGTTCCTGACCAGTGGAGAAAGAGAGTGATGTCTGAAATTCATTGCTCCGCATTGGCTGGTCATCCAGGTATTTTTGGTACCAGAGATTTGGTGAGTTGGTCCTTTTGGTGGCCTGCCTTATCTCGTGATGTCAGGAATTTTGTACAGTCCTGTGGGACTTGTTTTCGGTCTAAACCCTGTTCTCATTCTAGTGGGTTGCTGATGCCCTTGCCGGTGCCCAAGAGGCCATGGACCCATATCTCAATGGATTTTATTTCTGATCTTCCTGTCTCAGAGAATGACTGTTATCTGGGTGATTTGTGATAGATTTTCGAAGATGGTCCATCTTGTACCACTCCCAAAGTTGCCATCTTCCACTGAGTTGGTGCCCTTGTTTTTACAACAGGTGGTTCGGTTACATGGGATTCCTGAGAACATTGTGTCCGACAGAGGAGTCCAGTTTGTTTCCAGATTCTGGAAAGCCTCTTGTTCCAATCTGGGAATTCAGTTATCCTTCTCCTCCGCGTTTCATCCCCAGACCAATGGACAGACTGAGAGAACAAACCAGACCTTGGAGTCTTAGTTGAGATGTTTTATATCTGCTGATCAGGATGATTGGGTCTCATTTTTGCCCTTGGCCGAATTCGCACTGAACAATAGAGCTAGTTCTGCCACTTTGATGTCACCCTTTTTCTGTAATTTTGGGTTTCATCCTCGATTCTCTTCAGGGCAAGTGGAATCTTCGTCCTGCCCAGGTGTGGACACTGTGGTTAAGAGAATGCAGCAGATATGGGACCAAGTGGTGGATAAGTTGTTACTCTCTCAGGAAAAGGCCCAGCGATTTTCCAACCGGCATAGGACCATTGGTCCCCGGTTTAAAGTGGGTGATATGGTTTGGTTGTTGTCTAAGAATATTCCTATGAAGGTTGCATCTCCTAAATTTAAGCCAAGATTTATTGGTCCTTATTCTTAATCCTGTTTCGTTTCGCTCTTCCAGTTACGTTTAAGATCCATAACCGTATTTCACAAATCTCTGTTGAAGAGGTTTGTTGAGCCAGTGGTTCCTATGGCAGCACCTCCTGACCCTGAGTTGGTTGAAGGCAATGTGGAATATGAGGTAGAGAAAATATTGGATTCTCGTTTGGTTAGACGGAGACTCCAGTATTTGGTCAAATGGAAGGGTTATGGTCAGGAGGATAATTCTTGGGTCTCTGCCTCCGATATTCATGCCAATAGATTGGTTGGTGCTTTTCACCGGGCCCATCCTGATCGGCCTGGTGGCGTGGATGAGGGTTCGGTGACCCCTCCTCAAGGGGGGGTACTGTTGTGAGTTAATTCTCTGGTTCACCAGTTGTGAGTTCTCCCTCCAGACTCCCTCTGGTGGTAACAGGAGGTAGTGAAGCTGATTTGATCGGTGGAGATCTGCCACCTGAGAATGAGGATGACGATTGGATCTCGGGTGTCTCAGATTGGATTTAAGACAGCCGACGCCCTATTCAGTTGCTGGTGATTCCTTCTGACTTGTCAGCTCTTGGTTTTCAGCTCTGTTCCAGTCATCTAAAGCTAAGTTTTTCTGCTAATGTTCACACTTGATTTTGTTGGTCTATTCAGTTTTTTGGTGTGGTCAGCCAGCCCCAGCTGGGGGCTGTGCTGAATTTCCACTCTTATTTCTCAGTATTTTTCCAATTTGCTTTTCGTCCCTTACTAGTTTGGTCTCTTTTTGCTCTGTCTCAGAATATTTCAAAGTGCTGATATAGTGGGAGAAGTCTAGTGACTTCAGGGTTAAATTTGCTATCAGAAGTGTTGGACATTATTTTTATAGGGTTTTTTGCAGGTTGCAGACAGTGTCTTTCCTTTCCTTTCCTCTCTAGTTAGTTTGGGCCCCATCGTTTGCTCATCCTATTTTCCTGCCTGTGTTTGTGCGTTCATCTTGTTTCACCGTCAATACATGTGTGGGGGCTATGTATTCCTTTGGGGTCTGCTCTGGGGCAGTTAGTTTTCCCCTTTTCATGCTTCAGGCTTATTTAGTCCTCCGGCTGTGACGAAGCATCTAGGAACATCGTAGGTACGCTCCACGGCTGCTGCTAGTTGTGTGGTAGGATCAGGGATCTGCAATCTGCATAGTTACCAACCTCTCTGGTTTTCTGTGATTTAGCTTGATTTGCTTTTTTCTCCTCGGTGACCCATTCATAACAAACAACCATGGGAAGGGCAGTCTCCAATGAAGGAAACCAACTATGCCAAAACATGGTATCCATCCACAGACAGCTGTCTCGGGGTATTGCCCCTTATCAGTGTGGAGTAGGAAACTGGCCAGTAGGAACAATGCCTAGTAGAAGACTGTGAAAAATGAGGATGAATGAACTCATGGAGATCAACATCCAACACTGCGGAGACACCATCACATGTTTCTCAACGCAAGCAATGACTAGCCAGGTCTTTCCCTGGGAAGGAACAACCACGGGAAGGGCAGTCTCCAATGAAGGAAACCACCTATGCCAGCTGTCTGTGGATGGATACCATGTTTTGGCATAGGTGGTTTCCTTCATTGGAGACTGCCCTTCCCGTGGTTGTTCCTTCCCGGGGAAAGACCTGGCTAGTCATTGCTTGCGTTGAGAAACATGTGATGGTGTCTCCGCGGCTTGTGTTTTGCATATTTTACATATTTCCCATAAGGGATGGGGGCTTTGCTCTAGAATCACTGCATTGAGAAACATTTGATGGTGTCTCCGCAGTGTTGGATGTTGATCTCCATGAGTTCATTCATCCTCATTTTTCACAGTGACTTCCTTCTGGACATCTGTCAAGTCAGCAGTCTTCCCCATGATTGTGGAACCTACTGAAACAGACTAAGGGACATTTTAAATGCTTAGGAGCCTTTGTAGGTGTTTTTGCTAATTATTCTAATTTACTGAGATAATGACTTTTGAGTTTTCATCGGCTGTAAACCATAATCACCAACATTAACAGAAATAAACTCTTGAAATAGATCACCCTGTTTATAATGACTATATAATATATGAGTTTCACTTTTTGTATTGAAGAACTGAAATAAATTTACTTTTTGATGATATTCTAATTTTGTGAGAAACATCTGTAGCCTTTTAGGGTTATGGCTTGTTCACTGTCATCGTTAGGAAAGGCCAGGTGATGCAATTTTCCCAGCTTTATAAAAACCCAGCCTCCTCAAACCTTGTGCCAAAGACCAGCAGCCATGGGTTCTTCTAAGCAGCTGCCTAGCACTCTGGAAATGGTGGAGGCCCACAAAGCAGGAGAAGGATATAAGAAGATAGCAAAGCAGTTTCAAATTGCCCTTTCCTCAGTCCGAAATGTCATTACGAAATTGCATTTGACAGGAACAGTGGAGGTCAAGATAAGGTCTTGAAGACCAAGCAAAATTTAAGTGAGAGCTGCTCATAGGATTGCTTAATAGGTAAATTAGAACCCCTGTTTGACTGCAAAATACCATCTGAAAGATTTAGCAAACTTTGGAGTTGTGGTACATTGTTATACTATTCACAGACACCTGCACAAATATGGCCTTTATCAGAAGAAAACCTTTCCTGGATCCTCACCATAACATTCAGAGTCAGAAGTATGCAAAAAAAACATCTAAAGAAGACTGATGCATTTTGAAAATAAGTCCTGTGGACCGATGAGGTTAAAATAGAACTCTTTGGCCACAATGATATGTGTGGAGTAAAAAAGGGCACAGAATTTAGAAAAAGAACATCTTGTCAACCATAAAACATGGGGGTGGATTAATTATGTTTTGGGGTTGTGTTGCTGCCAATGGCACAGAGAACATTTCACGGGTAAAGGGAAGAATGGATTCAATGAAATTTCAATAAATTTTTAATGCAAGCATAACACCATCTGTAAAACTGAAGTTGAAAAGAGGATGGCTTCTACAAATGTATAATGATCCTAAACACAAGTCAAAATAGACTACCTCAAAAGGTGCAAGCTGAACGTTTTGCAATGGTCCTCACAGTCTCCTGATCAGAACATCATTGAAAACCTGTGGCTGGACCCAGGGCCAGTTTTAGACAAAGTGGGGCTCTGGACAAAAGTTTAAGATGGGGCCCCAAATGCTAACGTATTGCACCATCACATAGAAACACTTTGGTTGTATTTACATGTGCTGAGTTCGGGCCGTTAAACCAGCGTGATCGACAATACTGAAGTAATTCGATGCTTGTTTCGCAGCGTCTTTAAACCGGCCGAGGAGGAATGTTTTGCACAGAACGTTCACAAGTAGATCAATTTGTACCCATAAAGTATCATGTTATCAGCAGTATATCTGCAGTTTTCACCAGGAGATGTAGTGCTGAGAACAATGATTTTTGTTCCAGTGTAAGCAATCCAATCTCTCCATGAACAAGCAGGATTTTGCTTGTTTAGTATAATGCACCCCATCGTCCTCCTCTTAGTGTAATTCACTCCCCATATTCCTTCATACAGTATAATGCACCCCTTAGTCCTCCATACAATATAAGGCACCCCCCATAGTCCTCCATATAGTATAATGCACTCCCCGTAGTCCTCCATAGAGTATAATGCACTCCCCATAGTCCTCCATATAGTATTAGGCACCCATCATAGTCCTTCATATAGAATAATGCAACCCATAGTCCTCCATATACGAGTAGTATGATGAACTCCACATAGTCCTCCTTATAGTATAATGCACTCCCCATAGTCCCGATAGTCCTCCATATAGTATAATGCACTCCCAATAAGCCTCCATGCAGTATAATACATCTCATAGTCATCCATATAGTATAACACACTCCCCATAGTCCTCCATACAGTATTATAGCCACCTCCACAGCCCCGAGGCACAAGCATATCATTAACTCAAAACTGAAAATAAAGATTAAACCACAAGACCGATTTAATCAACCAAGGTATCATTTTAATCAGTAAAATGGTGCCGAAATGACAGTCTGTAGATTACTGTGAACAATCCTGCTGACAGGTTCCCTTTAATATTAGTAAGTTGTACCCAATCAAGAATGGCCTGCACCTTTATGGTATCCATCAGAAAACTTTAAGCATAAACCAAATGACCCAAGAAATGTACCTGCTGCAACTCAAATTGACACTTCTCTAGCTTGACAAGCAAATGATTGTCAGGAAGAACCTTGAAGCACCTGTCTAAAATGCTCCCTATGCTCCTCACAAGAACCTGAGTAAATCAAGTTATCATCCAAGTACATCGCTACAAATATGCTCAACAAAGAATAAAAAATATAATTTATAAAGATCTGAAACAATGCTGGAGTACCACCTAATTTTCAAAGTGACCCTTGGATGTATGGAAGGCAGTGTTTTATTCATCACCTTGGCAAACACATATAAAGGTTATATGCCCCTCTCAGATCCAGTTTAGAAAACCACTTGGGCCGCTGCCACTTCACTAAACAGATCAGGAATGAAAGACACTGGGTATGGATTACTTAAAGTAATCTTATTAATTTCTGTAATATCCAAACAAGGACGCCAACCTCCATCTTCTTACAAAGAAAAATCCCACATCGACGGGTGAGATGGAAGGCGTTATGTGACCCATGGAGAGACTCTTTTAAACGTATTCTTTCAAGGCATCTCTTTCAGGAAGAGAGAGGTTAAACAGACGAGATTTAGGCAATTTGGCTCCTGGGATAAATTTGATAGCACAATTAAATGACTTATGTGGGGGAAGAACTTCACATTAAGTATAAGCAAAAAACATTCTCAAAATCCTGAATAAAACCTGGAAGAAGAGATGCCAGGGATTTAGATAAACAAGTGGAAAAAACAAAACATCCCCCAAGACTTAACCTCATGAGTCTCCCAATTGGTGGTAGGATTGTGTTTCAGTAACCAGGGCATAGCCAAAATACCTTTAGCTTGTAAGGAAGGAAACACCATGAATGAAATAGATTCTGTGTGTAACACTCCCACGCTTATGCACAACCTTAGAAGTAACATGACTTTGGATAAGAGGAGAATTATCATTTGCGGATACTTGTATGGGATGACCGAGAGTTGAACGTGTGTACCCTGTGGTGCAGTTACCTCTGATAAAGCTAGGGGGCGCTGCATATGCGACTCAGAATATGCATGTGGGCATTTCCTTGTTGGTGAAACAGTGACCGGCATGGTTGTAAACGTCCAGTATGTGTTCCAGAGGTTCTCTGCGCTATAAGCCAAAATAGCGTTGTCATGCTGGGACTTGTAGTCCACAAGTTATTTACCTATAAGGCCGGCTTATAGGGCTAGTCAGAGAGCCTGGCGGGATCGGCTAGCCACACATACACCACCCACGTATGAGGGTGGTTTGGGATATATAATGTGACTGAGGTCTGATCACATGGGTTGTGTGTTTGATCCTGAGTGGTCAGAGTGCAAGGTCCCGGAAGGCCTGGGTGTGTTGGAAGTGTCTGGGATTGAACTTCCTGAAGAGCACATGGAAAGGCCCAGACCTGATAGAGTCTGTGACGGCTGTGTGGAGGGAAGCTACTGCCTGGCTATGGCTCTACAACTAGCGGCCAAGTGAGCAAGGCACTGTCTGGAACAGTGATCCCAGTGCGGCCGTTTCCCTGATAATCCGTGAAGGATAAACCATGAGTAATGCTGACCGGGGTCAGTAAGAGACTGTGTTCTGGCTATAGAGCATGCGTGCTGGACATGGCACAGCCTGTGTTCCCACAGGACTGAGATAGCGAAGCTCTACTTTGGACATTAAGAACTTGTCTGTCTGATGTAAGACTGTTTGCATTGTGTTCCTGTGACATTGGTTTATGAAGGAAATAAACCACACAGACTGTTACTTTAAGCAAGAGTGTTCCTGTGTGCCTCAATATCACAGCAAAGCGAGTTAATCCCCGTCCACTCATATGGTGGATCTCTACAATTGGTGGAGAATGCGGGCACTCTGGTAGCCTTGTTGCTATGTGCAACGGACAAGGTCTACAAAATCGGTTGCTACGGGCAACGGTCCAGGAGGCACGTGTGAGGTGTTTTGCTGTGACTCAGTGAGGTCACAAAGTTTTTTCTCAAGTCAGCTTGCGGTGGCTCGGTGGGGTCACGAAGGTGACAAACGTCTGGCTGTAACTCGGCAGGGTTACGAAGCTTGCTGTGGATCAGTGGGTCCACGAAGACGGCACAGCGGAAGCGTGCAGAGACTTGTGCAACCTGGAGCTGCAGTTACACTTGCAGCAAGAGGTTCTGCAGCAGCAGGAGCTGCAGTGACACCAGCAGCTGCTTGTGGTCGGCAGCCAGATGTGCCGGTGGGTTTGTGGCTACAGCAGGAGCTGTGGCAGTACCAGCAGGAGCTGTTGGGGTGTCGTAAAAGGACATCAGAGGTCCAGTGCGGACAATCTCTTAAAGGGCCAGTACAAGCCTGAGAGACATACTTGTTTGTGTGAACTGGACCTGAGAGTACCGTGCGGAGTCCACGGTTTGTACCCCAGGGAGGGGATGGTGTCCCTAAACAGGGTGGTGTCCCAAAAGGGGCGGCAATTTAAACAGCGATGGTTGCCAAAAAGGGGTGGAGTCCCAAAAGGGGGCGGTATCCCAAAAGGGAGTAGTTGCCCAAAAAGGGATGGAGTCCCAAAAGGGGGCGGTATCCCAAAAGACAGTAGTTGCCCAAAAAGGGGTGAAGTCCCAAAAGGGTGCGGTATCCCAAAAGGGAGTAGTTGCCCAAAAAGGGGTGGAGCCTTCAAAAGGGGCGGCATCGGTTACCGCAGCAGACATGTTTGAGGAACAACCGTGTGTCTGTTATACCTATTCCGCGTGCGGCATAGACTCTCCGGATGACGACATGCCGCAGGTGTGTACAGTGATATTATACCGTGATGGAGTCTCTGGACCACTGGATTCAAAGAGTCAGGTGACTCTAACGGGAAATACTCTCGTTCTCTGCCTGACCAAGAAAAAGGTTAAGGTGCGCTGTATCCATGGGGTCACTATGGACTATACTGTGGACAGAGTGCTTATGAATATGTCCAAAAGTGACGAGTGCCAAGATGGCGGTATAACACTAGACTCGTCATTCTCACTTGAGAGGACCCAGGACTTTGTGTGCTTTGCAGGTCTGGTGGGCTGCTCAGAGGTGGGGGTTCCTGTTAATGAGAGGTATAAGGAGGATGGAGGCCTCTCTACTGATGGGGTGGCGTGTGTTAAAGCAGTAACACCTCCCAAAATGAAGGGGTCAGATGTAGGGGCGACCGGAGGATGGGATGCGTCAGCCCAACTTACTGACCTGAGTTCCCCTGAAGTATATGACAGTGGAGCTGACACCCAGATAGAGAGTATCTTGGGGGTTCACCGTACTGTGTGGTGTGACTGTGACGTGTTATTGCCAGTAGCAACCACTAGGACTGAGTATAATGCTGTGCAGACTGAAAGTCGGACACAAGGGAATGACAGTGCGTCACAAGGTGGAGACGGGGAAGCTCCAGGAGTGGAATCAGACACTGTTAGCAATGGGGACCACTGGTTCCAGGATGACCGATTGGGGGGTGGTGACTCCCATTCAGACGGTGACGACAGTGGAAAAGAGTGCAGTAATACCTACTCAAGTTTAAACAGCAGGTCTTCCTCCCGTCGCCGGAGGCGTAAGGGCCGAAAAAGGGCTGAACAAACTGCACCCTCTGACAAAATGGAAGAACTGCCAGGGAAGCTGACCAATTTGACCGAGGTCACACGACAACTAAAGGAACAAATCAACACGCTGACAAAGGAAATATGCACGTGGAAAGAGCGAGATTACAGTATCCACCAGGTAGAAGCACGTGTCCAAAGCTTGGAGAAAGAGCGTGAGGAGCTCTGTCAACAATTGGCAAAGGAGAGTTTGAAGGGGGCAAGTATGGAAGTTGCCTACTCTGCGCAGTTGGAGCGGGTGCGCCACCTGGAACCTGAGCTTTCGGCAGTCAAGGTCTGGTTTGGAGAGAAGGAAGCACAGGAGGTCCAGGACCTCGTTAAAAAGTGCTCTGGTGAGAAGGAAAATGTGACAGATGTACAGGCTGAACTAAAGGCAATTAAAGAGCATAACGTACAAGAAAAGGCCCTGAGACAAACGGCTGAGCACAGAGTGGATGAGCTGGAGAAGGAAGTCTCTGAGCTCAGTAGTCACCTGTCAACATGGCAAAGTGTGAATCAGGCATTAAAAGAAGACGTGGAAGTGCTCAGAGATGCAGTAAGAGGTCTTCCACAGGTGGAGGCATTGGTGGTTGAAGATTTACAGCGGCCATGTCCGAGGGATAACAAGGCAGAGTTACAAATGCCTATCTTGGTGAGGGGGCCTGAAGAGTGTAAAACTAGGGATGACTGTGCTGAGAACGGAACAAGACAATTACCCGGTTGTAGAAGAGGTCTTGATGGAAAATTCCGTGGCCAAGCGAGAGCCTTCTGTCCATGAAGAGACTGGGCCCTCAATCTTCAAGTGCGTCATAGAGGTACCCGAAGACGTGCAAGAAACCTGTACCAGTGAGGCTTTTAAAAAGGCGGTCAAAGCATGTAGGGTGCACTGGCCACCTGAGACTCAGCAGTTGGTCGTACTGTCAACCAGGGAAGACACAGAGAAGCGGGTGGCTTTCCTGACGGATATGCATCTGCTATGTCTCCATGCAAAACAGATGATCATGTTGAGTAATGTGAAAGCCGATCGACGTCTGGAGCTTGCGAGGGAAGCAAAAAATCGTCTGGGCTTGGTGGTAGACGTAATTCCGGTACTCAAACATCTGGTGGGAAGTCATTGGAAGGCTTGGAAAAGTGATGCAAGACCTTGTGAATAGATCCAGTGTGGTGAGGGTGAGGATCCCACCTGATGATGAAGTGCAGGTATCTGGTGAAGATGGCATGGTTCCATTCGTTGTTGTTGGCTCCGTGGAAAGCCTTAGGAACTTCCGGATGCTCCTGGAGTATCGGGTAACGTACCTGAGGGAGATGGAGCAGCTAAAGCTGGACCGAATGCAGGATGATAAACAGATGTGGAACATAATGTGGTGGCCGCCTTCATCTTAGGGTGTAAGGACCAGAAGGTACCCTCCAAATAATGAAATGGCAGGTAGCCGAAGACTTTCGGCAAGACAAGAACGTTGAGAATCTGCAAGTGGCAGTTCTACTCTCTGTATGAGACTGAGAGACCTGGACAGTAGCTCCTGTGATGTACTAGATGGGTCAGACTCAGACCAGACAGTGGGCTCCACTGTAAGTGGGACTTATGACCGCACCAACCGGGAGAGCCGGTCATGTAAAGAAAAGTCGGGTGATGGAGAGTACTGGAAAACTGTTGAGACTAAAAAGGGTCTACTGACACAGACGGACTGTGACTTGAGGGCCAAAGCCCATGGCCGATATACTGACCGCTGGGGGCGGGGAGGCCTAACACAGTTATGATGCTGAATGATGCCCAAAACAGACTGAAACGGTCCTCTCGACTTGTAGCGCACTGCGACATTGGGTACCCGATCTCGAGGCACCTAGTGTGTGACAGATGTTCAACCCCACAAGTTTGAACAGGGGAGAGGGTATGTGGTGCAGTAACCTCTGTTAAAGCTAGGGGGCGCTGCATATGCGACTCAGAATATGAATATGCATGTGGGCATTTCCTTGATGGTGAAATAGTGACCGACATGGTTGTAAACGTCCGGTATGTGTCGCAGAGGTTCTCTGCGCTATAAGCCAAAATAGCGTTGTCATGCTGGGAGTTGTAGTCCACAAGTTATTTACCTATAAGGGCGGCTTATAGGGCTAGTCAGAGAGCTGGGCGGGATCGGCTAGTCACACATACACTGCCCTGGTATGGGGGTGGTTTGTGATATATAATGTGACTGAGGTCTGATCACATAGGTTGTGTGTTTGATCCTGAGTGGTCAGAATTCAAGGTCCCGGAAGGCCTTGGTGTGTTGGAAGTGTCTGGGATTGAACTTCCTGAAGAGCACATGGAAAGGCCCAGACCTAATAGAGTCTGTGACGACTCTGTGTAGGGAAGCTACTGCCCGGCTGTGGCTCTACAACTAGTGGCACTGTCTGGAACAGTGATCCCAGTGCGGCTGCTTCCCTGATAACCCGTGAGGGATAAACCATGAGTAATGCTGACCGGGGTCAGTAAGAGACTGTGTTCTGGCTATACAGCATGCGTGCTGGATATGGCACAGCCTGTGTGCCCACAGGCCTGAGAGAGCAAAGCTCTTCTTTAAGAATTCATCTGTCTGATGTAAGACTGTTTGCCTTGTGTTCCTGTAACATTGGTTTATGAAGGAAATAAACCACACAGACTGTTACTTTAAGCAAGAGTGTTCCTGTGTGCCTCAATATCGCAGAAAAGCGAGTTAATCCCCGTCCACTCATATGGCGGATCTCTACAATTGGTGGAGAATGCGGGCACTCTGGTAGCCTTGTTGCTAGGGGCAACGGACGAGGTCTACAAAGTCAGTTGCTACGGGCAACGGTCCAGGAGGCACATGTGAGGTGTTTTGCTGTGACTCGGCGAGGTCACAATGTTTTTTCACAAGTCAGCTTGCGGTGGCTCGGTGGGGTCACGAAGGTGACAAGTGTCTGGCTGTAACTCGGCGGGGTTACGAAGCTTGCTGTGGATCGGTGGATCATATGGTGGATCTCTACAACCCACACTCGAAAGTAACATCACTATTAATGAGATCTAAGGTGGAATCTGTGCTGAAAGAGATCCCAGAGTGAGTTAAACAAACAACATAATATAAAATAATTGCTTAAGCATATACTCTTAAGGGCCTGTCACACTAAGCGATATCGCTAGCAATATCACTATATCGTCACTGGTTTCGTGACGTTATAGCGATATTGCTAGCGATATCGCTATGTCTGATACTTACCTCCGACCGGCTCCCCTGCTGGTTATCGCTGATCGCGCGAGAACGGCCTGGACCGTTTCTCATCATCAGCTTCCTGCTGGGCTTCCTGTGGTGCCGACGAGCGACGCGTGGACGCGGGCGGGAGGACGTCAGGATCGCCGCGTCTGACAGGTAAGTAGCGACCGCCGACCACTGCTATGTCGCTGGTGAGATCTGCCTGTGTGGTAGCTTACTAGCGACCACTTAGCGATGCACCAGTGATCCATATCGTTGTCAGGATCGCTGGTGCATTGCTAAGTGTGACAGTACCCCTAGAGTATATGCTGCCTACAGAAGATAGGTGCAGGGTAAAGAACAAACAGCAGAGAGATAAACCCTAGCTGGTCTTTCACTGACTGGCTTAAGCTGTAGTAGTATGGCTGGACATTCAAATTAGATAATTACCAGCAAGTAATAGTAGCAGAGGGAAAGTATATAACGTCGCACCCGAAAGGTGATAGGGCAGACAAATTAGAAAATAAAAACACCTGTTACCCTAAAAAAACTCAAGCAAGGCTAACAGAAATTAAACACCCAGAGAAATTATGTATCTTTGTGGCTCGGCAGGCAGAGAAGCTGACCAATAAGCAAAGACTCAAGGCTTTGAATTCTGACGCATGATAGTTTAGGCTGCAATCAAAATCATTATTCTCAGCAGCACATCGCCGTGTGTAAACAATAGATTGTGCTGCCAATAACATGATTTATGAGGAGACAGAGCAATCTGTTAGTGATTGTTCTATCCCCATCATTTTTTGTTGGCCTTTGTAAAGAGACTGGTTAACAAGTGCCAAATGACTTGAAGATAGTTAATTGGTGCTTGTACAGTATATGTATCCATGTACGGTATGTGTATGTGTGTGTATGTACGGTATATGTATGTACGATGTATGTGTGATCCAGCAGATCATGGATAACTTGCTGATTACTGGGGATTCAACTACTGGGCCCCCAGCTCTATTCATTCACAGGTCTGCAACTAAAAAGCTGTTTGATTATTTTCATCTAATTTCTATGTATTTTGGTGTGCTGAAAACGAAAAAAATATTGAAAAAAATCCTAGACATCAGGATTTGCCACAAATGCAAAATTCTATTCAAATTTAGTAAATTTTTCTCAATTTTTTTTTTTTAATCTTAGGGTTTTGTAAGTCAAAATTACTATTAATTAATTCACATCAATGCATTGAAGATATACAATGCCAAAAAAATATAACTTTCAAAGAAAAGAACTTGCAGAGTGAGCTAATGAAACCAGCATCAACATGTTGCAAGCTGAACGAGTGGGCTCTGACATGCCCGGGCTTGTTTCAATTGTTTTATCTTGGTTCTCGCCTGTTCACACTTTTTAATCTCAGTTCGTGTTAGGTCGTCATATTCAATCGTGTTTCCCAAACTTAGCATTATGGCTCAGTGGAAGTGTATTAATTCGCCTGACAGTTTCTGTTACATTTGTGGTGAATATACAGTGTTGAAGCAACAGCTGAATATTACAGACTTTGTGAAAAAAGTATACTTCGCATATTTCGGAATAAAGCTTGGAGATCAAGATAAAGCTTGGGCGCCTCATAAAGTGTGCAAACGGTGTCTTGAGGACCTCCGAAATTGGTTCAAGGGTAAGAAAAAAGCTTTCCGTTATGGGATTCCTATGGTATGGCGAGAGCAAAAGAACCATAGTGACGATAATTACTTTTGTTAATGTGATGTGAAAGGGTATAATTCAAAATGGAAGCATTCCATTTCATACCCCAATATTCACTTAGCAATTCGTCCTATCCCCCATGGCACAGATATACCAGTACCCAAGGCCCTTGCTACCTTGGAAGAGATAACTAGCTCCAGATGATGAATCAAGTTCTGACTTTGAAGATGATACCAGACCAAAATTGTTTTCCCAGGAGGAGATGAATGATTTGGTAAGAGATTTGAATATTCCCAAAGATGCCGCTGAGTTACTCGGATCAAGGCTCAAAAGCAAGAATTTATTGTTGCCAGGAGTGTCTTTTTCATGGTTCAGACATCGTGAAGACGAGTTCGTTCCTTACTTTGCCCAGGAAGATAAGTTGGTTTATTGCATCGATGTCGAAGGTTTGATGGGTCAATTCAAAATCCAATATGATTCAGCGCAATGGCGTCTTTTTATAGATTCTTCAAAAAGAAGTCTTAAAGCAGTTTTACTCCACAACGGCGGTTTTTATGCTTCCATCCCTGTAAGTCATTCCGTACACCTCAAGGAAACCTACGAGAACTTGGAATTGGTTCTTCGTAAACTTAAATATGAAGACCACGGTTGGCAAGTGTGCGGGGATTTGAAAGTCTTGTGCATGCTGCTCGGGCAACAAGCTGGGTATACCAAATACCCACTCTTTTACTGTGTCTATGGGACAGTAGAGACCGACAAAATCACTGGACCAAGAAGAATTGGCAGCCGAGGGTGCTCACAATTGGTGAAAAATATTTCCTCCGAGAAACTTTGGTTCCTCCCCAAAAAGTTCTTCTACCACCTCTCCACATCAAATTGGGATTGATGAAGCAATTCGTAAAATCACTTCCAAAAGATGGAGAATGCTTCAAATACTTGGTCACCAAGTTTCCAGGCCTCTCGGAGGCAAAATTGAAGGAAGGTGTGTTCGTCGGACCAGACATTAGAAGGCTTATAGCTGATCAAGAGTTTATCAATACCATGCCGCATTCTCAAAAAAAAGGGTGGATTGCATTTAAAGAGGTCGTAGAGAATTTTTTAGGCAATAACAAAGACCCTGACTACAAAAAAATCGTCGGACGAATGCTGAAAGCATTTCAAGCTTTAGGTTACCTGATGAGTTTGAAAGTGCATTTCCTCCATTACCACCTTGACAACTTTCCTGAAAATTTCGGAGCTGTGAGTGAAGAGCAAGGTTAACGATTCCACCAGGACATTAAAGAGATGGAAAGAAGATACCAGGGAAGATGGAGCATTACAATGATGGCAGACCAGTGGCGTAGCGTGGGGGGGCGGTCCACCCCAGGCGGCACGTGTGTGGGGGCGGCGCGGCAACAGCAGCAATTCCTCACACCCCGAGGACAGACCTGTCTGCAGAGCCCTGTGTCCCACTGTCTGCTGTGTGCGCTGCTCTGCTGCAGTCCTGCCCGCCTCCACTGCTTTCCATATGCAGCAAGATTGCAGCACTAGCACAAATGACGGCAGCCATGACTGACAGCGGACCGTACCACTAACGTCTCTCCACAGGGGGAGCTTCCTCCCAAACAGACCTCTAGTGGCCAGTGACAGCATTGTTCCACTAGTACCTACTCTGCTACATAATTGTCCCCGCCCCTTTTCTGTAACCTAGCAACCGCTTCTTTTGTTGCTGGCTTCGCTGTCTCTCTTCCCGGCATGCTTTTCGAAAAGCAAGATGGCGGCTGCCAGCTCTGATGGTTTCCATGGCAGAGATTGTGATGATTCGTGAAAGAAATGGAGGAGACATCGGTGTTTCTGCTGTGCCTGACGGCCAGCAGTGGGGTGCCGCTGTACAGCAGGAGCAAGGGCAGCAGCAGGCAGGTAATGAAGGCACATAGGGAACTGGGATAAGTGAAGAGTCTCCACGAGCTCAACGATCACTGGGTTTTGGCCGTTGCAGCTGAAAAGAGGAAATCGGAAAAACCGGAATTTTGGCTCGTCTTTCATCGTTTTTAAGAAATCGCAAGATGGAAGGGGCCAGGAGCCATTTGGTGAGCTGCATTTCTTGCTACATGTTCACAGATTTACCAGTGGAAAAGTCAAACTTCACATGCCACAAATGCAAGCTTGTGTCCCTGTTGGAGGAAAAGTTGCAAAATCTCGAAGAGAGGTTAGCTACGTTGAAGATCATTAAGGAAGGTGAAGAGTTCTTGGACAGAGCAGAATTATCTCTTCATGTTACAGAAAGAGAAGAAATTCGAAGTGCACCTGAAGAAACAGAGGAATGGAGACATGTGACCCAGAGAAGCAGGAGGATCAGGAGGCAGTCAGCACCCATACTGCTCAGAAACCAGTACCAGGCTCTCACGCAGGAAAATGATGAAGAAATACATCAGGATAAGACTTTGCCAACAAACAGCAACCTTGTACGCCCTCAGAGTCCTCCTGGATGGAGAAAGAAAAATGTTGTGAAGAAGAAACGGAGAGTGGTGGTCATGGGGGATTCCCTGTTGAGAGGAACAGAGGCCGCTATCTGCAGACCGGATATAACTTCAAGAGAAATGTGCTGTCTTCCAGGTGCAAAAATTAAAGATGTGTCTGACAGGATATCAGGACTCTTCAGACCTACAGATGACTACCCATTCCTGCTACTACATGTGGGGACAAATGACACCGCAAGAAATGACCTGGAAACCATCTGCAGAGACTTTGAAGACTTAGGCAAGAAAGTGAAAGAACTGGGAGCGCAGGTGGTCTTCTCTTCCATCTTCCCAGTGGATGGCCATGGAACAAGGAGGTGGAATAAGATTCTGCAGGTGAACAACTGGCTACGTCGATGGTGCCGTCAGCAACGATTTGGACTTCTGGATCACGGAGTGAACTACTTATACGATGGACTACTTGCTAGAGATGGGGTGCACCTTACGAAGACTGGCAAGCATGTATTTGGAAGTCGCCTTGCTACACTTGTAAGGAGAGCTTTAAACTAGAACAACATGGGAAGGGAAGCAAAAGACCAGAAAAAGCCATACACCTGACAAATGCTATTGAGAGCTCTGCTATTAGAAGTGGAAAGGAAGAACAAAGACGAAAGAATCTAATTAATAAAAATATTGGAGAAAGAGAAACCAATCACAAACTAAAATGTTTCTATACTAATGCACAAAGCATGGGCAACAAACAAGGAGAATTGGAACTACTAACACAGGAAAAGAAATATGATGTCATTGGAATCACTGAAACTTGGTGGGACAATACACATGATTGGAATACAAGACTAGAAGGATACAACTTATTTGCAAGAAACAGACTTGATAAACGAGGAGGGGGTGTCGCATTGTATGTTAGAAACGCGTATATCTGCACAGAGATTGAAGCTTCAGAGACTGGGAGTTCTGTGGAAACTGTTTGGGTAAGAATACAAGGACAGAACAATGGAAAGGACACCATTGTAGGCATTTACTACAGGCCGCCTGTGCAAGCTGAAGATATGGATGAACTCTTTATGCATCAAATCGCCAAGTTCTCCAAAAAATATGACATAGTTGTCATGGGAGATTTCAACTATCCAGACATTTGTTGGGAATCTCTCTCAGGCAAAACTAACAGGTCAAGGAAATTCTTATCCTCTCTTGCTGACAACTTTATCTTCCAAAAGGTAAGGGAGAAAACAAGGGGAACTGCTACCTTGGATCTAATCCTTATAAACAGGGAGGAAATGGTTGAGGAGGTAAAAGTGGCTGGGACCCTAGGAGGTAGCGACCATGCTATTTTAGAATTTTGGATAACTAGAGGCGGAAGACCTGTGAAGACTCAGACGTCAAGGTTAGATTTCAGAAAGGCAGATTTTAAGGGATTCAGAAAGAGAAATGGAGGGATCCAATGGCTGGATATCCTAAAAGACAAAAATGTCCAGGAAGGATGGGAAATCTTGAAAAATGAAATTCTCAAAGCACAGTTGTTAACAATTCTGAAAAGAGGGAAGAATAGGAAGCATTTAAGGAAACCAGGATGGATGAACACAGAACTTAAGCACATGCTAAAAAGGAAGAAAAAAATGTTTATAAAATGGAAAGAGGGAGGCATATCTAAAGAAGAATATAATGCTGTCTGCAGAACCTGCAGGGCACAAATCAGATTACTAAAGCTGAAAATGAATTGAGGCTTGCAAGAGATGTCAAAAGCAATAATAAAGGATTTTGGGGATATGTCAAAAGTAAAAGAAAAGTCAAAGATGCTATAGGATTTTTACAGGATGAAAATGATGAAATGGTAAGACAGGATGTTGAGAAGGCTGAACTTTTAAATTCCTATTTTGCATCTGTTTTCTCTCAGAAAGGAAATGTAACATCAACTGTTATTCACTGTCCTATTAAGGGAATAGAAGAATCCAGGATATCTATAAACAGAAAGATAGTAAGGAAACACTTAGCTAACCTAAATGAATTCAAGTCTCCAGGTCCAGATGAATTACACCCCAGAGTACTGAAGGAGATAGCAGAAGAAATTTTTGAACCCCTCTCCATAATCTTTGAAAATTCTTGGAGAACAGGAGAAGTGCCAGAAGACTGGAGAAGAGCAAATGTTGTTCCTATCTTCAAAAAGGGGAAGAAGGTGGACCCAGGCAACTATAGGCCGGTGAGTCTGACTTCTATACCAGGAAAGATCTTTGAACAAATTATTAAACAACATGTATGTCAATACCTGGATAAGAATGAAGTGATTAAACAGAGTCAGCATGGGTTTGTAACTAATAAGTCATGTCAGACTAACTTAATTTCCTTCTATGATGGTATCACTGATTGGGTGGATCAAGGAAATGCTGTAGATATAGTTTATCTTGACTTCAGCAAAGCATTTGACAAAGTCTCTCATACAATCCTTATTGAAAAAATGACTAAGTATGGAATGGACAAGGCAACTGTTAGGTGGATTCATAACTGGCTTAGTGATCGGACCCAAAGAGTGGTCGTAAATGGCTGCACATCCAGTTGGAAGAATGTCTCAAGTGGGGAACCACAGGGCTCTGTCCTGGGCCCTGTATTGTTCAACATCTTTATCAACGATTTAGATGAAGGAATTGAGGGTAAACTGATTAAATTTGCTGATGACACAAAGCTAGGAGGGATAGCTAATACTAGAGAAGAGAGAGAAAGGATTCAAAAAGATTTAAATAAACTGGAGAAGTGGGCCGCAACTAACAGAATGGTTTTTAACAGGGAGAAATGCAAAGTACTACATCTGGGCAATAAAAATGAAAAAAGCATATATAGAATGGGAGGAATAGGGCTAAGTGACAGCACATGTGAAAAAGACTTGGGTATACTAATAGATCACAGACTGAATATGAGTCAACAGTGTGATGCAGCAGCAAAAAAGGCAAATGCAATTCTAGGATGTATTAACAGAAGCATACAGTCTAGATCACGTGAAGTCATTATTTCCCTCTACTCCTCTTTGGTCAGACCTCATCTGGAATATTGTGTCCAGTTTTGGGCACCACATTTTAAAAAAGACATCAACAAACTGGAGCAAGTTCAGAAAAGAGCGACCAGAATGGTGACCGGTCTGCAAACCCTGTCTTATGAGGAAAGGTTGCAGGAATTGGGAATGTTTAGTTTGCAAAAGAGAAGACTGAGAGGAGACTTAATAGCTGTCTACAAATATCTAAAGGGCTGTCACATTGTAGAAGGATCAACTTTATTCTCATTTGCACAAGGAAAGACTAGAAGCAATGGGATAAAATTGAATGGGAGGAGACACAGATTAGATATTAGAAAAAACTTTTTAACAGTTAGAGTGATCAATGAGTGGAACAGGCTGCCACGAGAAGTGGTGAGTTCTCCTTCAATGGAAGTCTTCAAACAGAGGCTGGACAGACATCTGACTGGGATGATTTAGCGAATCCTGCTTTGAGCAGGGGGTTGGACCAGATGGCCCAGGAGGTCCCTTCCAACTCTACGATTCTATGATTCTATGATTCTTCCATTGAAGTCTCCTTTTCTAAGAGTCCCAAATTCATCTGTATCACTAAACTGGTCATTGTATGGAGGCTGGGGGATCCTAAACAAGCTGCACAAAATCTAAGTCCTTCATGGACCTGCTACCGAGTCCCGAATATGGGGTCTGGTGTATCCGTGGTTATATACCATCAAGGGAGGAAACGGCTGAGATCCTGGCAGTGTAGCCCCTCACATGCCAAAGTCCTTGCAGCATCAATAGCTAAGGGCTCAGATGCCCTTGTTAGGTGTCAATGAGCTCCAATGGGAGCCACAGAGTTATAGGGAATGTGTCCATAGGAGTCACCCTCCAAAGCCGTCTGTATGGATGTTGTAGTTTAAGTCATAAGGTAGACTGAAGTTTAATCTATAGCCCAACATGTTGGTCCAGCGGAAGGCAAAAACCTCATGGGGCAGACACTAATAGCTCTTTATTAGGGGAAAATAATTCCTGATTCCATGTGGGAATCGGACTATTTCTGAGGATTAACATCCCATAACAGAATCTAGCACCCATAACCTGCAATAGTATGTTTATCAAGAAAGGCATCCAGGCCCTTCCTGAATTTCAGCAGTGAATCAACCACTACAACATCATGTGGCTGAGAGTTCCATAGTGTCACTGCTCGTACAGTAATGAATCCATGGTCTCACTGGTCTTACAGTAAGGAATCCATGGTCTCACTGCTCGTACAGTAAGGGATCCATGGTCTCACTGCTCGTACAGTAAGGAATCCATAGTCTCACTGCCCTTACAGTAAGGAATCCATAATCTCACTGCCCTTACAATAAGGAATCCATTGGCTCACTGCTCTTAGAGTAAAGAATCCATGGGCTCACTGCTCTTACAGTAAGGAATCCATGGGCTCACTGCCCTTACAGTAAGGAATCCATGGGCTCACTGCTCACGGAGTGCGGGAACCTGAGGCTGCAGGTCACAGGAAGGGTGATGAGGTGCAGCAATATAGCGCCCCCTGCCGGTGCCTCAAAACTGCTCTGTTCCCCAGAGCGCACTGGCACTCTCTCCGGTGACAGTGCCTCTTTTACACCATCTTCTCTGGTGACAGTGCCTCTCCTACACCCTCCTCTCCTCTCCGGTGACAGTACCTCTCCTACACTCTCCTGTCCTCTCTGGTGACAGTGCCTCTCCTATACTCTCATGTCCTCTCTGGTGACAGTGCCTCTTTTCCACCCTCTTCTCTGGTGACAGTGTCTCTCGTACACTCTCCTCTCTGGTGACTGTGTCTCTCCTACACCCTCCTGTCCTCTCTGGTGACTGTGTCTCTCCTACACCCTCCTGTCCTCTCTGGTGACTGTGCCTCTCCTACACCCTCCTTTCCTCTCTGGTGACAGTGCCTCTCCTACACCCTCCTCTCTGGTGACAGTGCCTCTCCTACACCCTCCTTTCCTCTCTGGTGACTGTGT
Source organism: Dendrobates tinctorius (assembly GCF_039654945.1). Taxonomy (NCBI): domain Eukaryota; kingdom Metazoa; phylum Chordata; class Amphibia; order Anura; family Dendrobatidae; genus Dendrobates; species Dendrobates tinctorius. The sequence continues at coordinate 7,067,759 of NW_027361880.1, read as the reverse complement.
CTCTCCTACAACCTCCTGTCCTCTCTGGTGACTGTGCCTCTCCTACACCCTCCTTTCTTCTCTGGTGACAGTGCTTCTCTTACACCCTCCTCTCTGGTGACAGTGCCTCTCCTACACCCTCCTTTTCTCTCTGGGGACTGTGCCTCTCCTTCACTCTCCTCTCTGGTGACAGTGCCTCTCCTACACCCTCTTCTCTGATGACAGTGCCTCTACTACACGCTCCTCTCCTCTGGTGACCATTCCTCTCTTATACCCTCCTCTCCTCTCTGGTGACTGTGCTTCTCCTACACCCTTCTCTCTGATGACAGTGCCTCTCTTACACTCTCCTCTACTCTCTGGTGACAGTGCCTCTCCTCTCTTCTCTTTTGACAGTGCCTCTCCCTACACTCTCCTCTCTTCTCTTTTGACAGTGCCTCTCCCTACACTCTCCTCTACTCTCTGGTGACAGTGCCTCTCCTACACTCTCCTTTCTGGTCACAGTGCCTCTCTTGTTCTCTCTGGTGACAGTGCCTCTCGTACACCCTCCTCTTATCACTCACCCACTATCCAACTTATGTTCTGACTAGGTCTGCCTTGTGCCCTACTATGCCTTTCCGATTTTTGCACCCCTTGCATATCAAATCTCCTACACTCACCTAAAGCCTTCTCTTTGTAGTCTAGTGGTATGCCATCCTTGCCAAATCTCCTGAGGCTCACCCCATAACTTATCATATCTGTGACTCCCTTACTCAAGGCGTGGGTAAAGAATAACACAATACAAAGCTGAGAATTTGCCTAAACGTAAATTAGTGTAAGTAGTCCTACATGATATATAAACTGTTGCTCCTCTCTCCAGAGCCCACCTATTTTTATTTTGCAGAGCTCTACAAATCATGCTGCTATATTGTCCACATGGATTAAAAGTATATTTCTGTACAGATCAACTTGGATGTCAGAATGACAGTTTTCTATTAAAATTAATTTTTACTCTGCTGCAAAGTAAATTTCACAGTACTGTGTTTCAAAGTCTAGAAATGTAGAAATAATAACAGCAGAGTTAGTAGCAGACTAAAAATTAGATCTTTGAGTGTAGTGTGGGCTCTTCGGATGCTTCCGGATTATCAGTGACCAAAGGGGCGGCAAATTTTTCGACCGCCCCGGCGCCACAAGCAGTTGCTACGCCACTGTGGCAGACTACTGTTGGACGCTTCAGAGAGACATTACAGATGCTGCTCACAAACGTAAATGTGCCAAGAGGAGCCTCACAGGGAAGAAGAATCAATTTTAGTGAGTGTTAGTAAGCTCATTGCAGTTAAAAAAATGATTTTCATGAAACATTTGTAATTAAAAATTAATTTTATGAGTCTATTTTCATTTATTTTAAGGTATTGTCTTATTTAACATAGTTACTTAAATTGTCAGAAAACGTGATGTCCTATGACAAAACGGAGGTCATTTTCGGATTCAGCGCAATCAAAAACATAAAGATTGCGTGGAATAACCAAAACAGCTCTTGAAAAATTTTTTTTTGCAGACCTGTGAATTATCTATAGAGCTGCTGAGCACTGCGCTCGGCTATTTCCATCAGTTTCATAGACAATGAATAGAGCAGAAACCAGATGATACAGGCACCAGACATAAAATGTAATATATACATTGTTGGGCTCTGCCACGAGGAGTCGCTCTGCACACTTTCCGTCATGTGCCAACTAAATTGTCAGCCATGTCTGCAGTGTTCTAGTCACTGACATAGCGGACACTAGTTGTTACCTGACTGCAAGACTGACTGCCTTGGGAGCCAGCAGAACTGCATGATAACGGATATATATATATTTATGTATTACACACAGTGAAAAAATATAAATAAATATATTTTTTAGATGTGTGGGGGCCCAAATGTAACTTTTGCTATTGGGCCTTGTGATTGCTACGTACGCCCCTGCTTGCAGGGCAGTAATAATGAGGGCAATCTGCCTTGTTTCTCGGAGCCCGAGACTCCAGGGGTCTCGTTGCCAGATTGCTCTCATCATAAGAAACGTAGCGGGCAGGGAGGCGGGCCCTGACACATTTCTTGCACAGGGGCCCCAAGCTGTCAGTGTCCGTCCCTGTGTTAACATATATGGTATTGCTTCACAGGGGAGAACCCACTTAAAGGGGTTCTCAGGTCTCATCATTGATAGCCTATACATTTGATAGGTACTTGATAGGAGATCAGAGGGGGTCTGACACCTGGCAGACTAACCGATCAGCTAAAAACTGCTCGATGTCTGGACAGAGCACAGCAGCACCTTGTCTGGCTTAGTGGTCGCAGACAAGTAATACACTTTATCTTCTATTGAAGTGAATGTATTGTAGCACTTGGCAGCAGCTACCAAGCATTTCACAGTGCTGATGTATTCCACCAATACATCATTTAGTTCTGGTCGCTGCAGTTTTCAGCTGATCATGCGAGTTTAGGACCCCCACCAATTTCACATAGAGATATTCTATTTAGCCTGTCTGATTTGTTCCACATGGGGTAACTACTTACGTCACAAATTGGAGTGATTTTTTTCATTGGGTCAGCTGGGTATTTAACACACACGTCGACTCTGTAGTAACGCCATCAGAAGAAGCAGGGCAAAATGTGCGCGTCGGGGCCTGGAGGCATGCTTTAAACAATTCTTCCACACTGCAGATGATTATAGGTATTGTATATAACTTTCCTTATGGCTGATTGATATCTTTTTTTGTCAGAACTCTTTTCCCATGACATGGTTTGCCATTGACATATGAAATTCTATTAGAGGAAAAAATAATGTCTGGATAATAGTGACCTGTACAGCCATTAGTTCTTGTCTAAAATTTGGCCATTTAACACACACTTCAGGGCTCTTTTTCCTATGCATGTGCACTTACAGTAAATATTAAGGTATGCTACAGCTTTCTAGTGGCCAAACACCACAATAACGCACAGTGACACTACAGGACTAATTTTTTGTTATATTGATTATATTGTAGATTATTTTTGTGAGTAATTTATGAATAATAATTTTTTGTTTTGAGTTTGGGATGCACTAGCACTTTAACAGCTGAATTTTCAAATGACTCTATAATCATGCTACTGAAATCCTGAAAATGGTGTTAAAATATCTTTATCTCAGACCTTGCTGCTACTTTTTACTTTTGTTAGTATTTATGCCTTTCATTTGAGTATCCATTCCTGAAATTGTAAGTGTTTTAATTTATAAACTAATAAATATTGTTTTAAATTAACCTTTTAGTCGCTTCAAATGTATGTTCCTGATTAACAGATCAGGAACAAGTCCTATGTTGTATTAATTTATCAAGGAAGCGCAGCCCAATACTTATGGGCAGAGTACTAATTATGGACAACTTGTGATTAATTAGGCAGTATAAATTCTGTATTATATTTCCATGCTGAAAAAAATTTGCAGGAATACTAGCACAGGAAATTTTGCCCACCTCAGATTGACTTGTTACAGTGCCGGAGCAATATAGCAATGTATTTCTAATCAACCAAGTCTGGCTTTTTATTTTGATGCACAACTGGCACAGTAGAAATGCCGTATTATATATATATGTTGAAAAAATTTTCAGGAATCCTAGCACACAAATATTTTTCCACCTCAGATTGATTTGTTTCAGTGCCGGAGCAATAAAGTGATGCTATTTCTAACCAACCAAGTCTGGCTTTTTTTTTGATACATAACTGGCGCAGTATAAATGCTGTATTATATTTCTCTGCTGAAAAAATTTTACAGGAATAAAGTGTCGGAGTGCTATTTCTAACCAATTAAGTCTGGCTTTTTTAATTTTAATGCACAATTAGCACAGTATACTGTATTTTGTGGTTTATAAGATGCACTCCAAATTTTAAGGAGAAAAATAGGAAAAAAAACCTTTTTAATAAAATGGTGGTTCTTCTTACAATGTTGGCATCTGATTGCTTATCGGGGTTGGTGGCTGCGAATATGCATGGCCGGTAAGGTATATTCGCATTATAAGATGCGCCCCAATTTTCCCCCAAAATTTTTTGGGGAAAAAATGCGTCTTATAATCCGAAAAATACTGTAAATGTCGTATTATATGTCTCTGCTGAAGACAAATCACAGGAATAGTAGCACATGAAAATTTGCCCACCTCAGATGGACTTTTTCATGGGGCTACCGTGACACAGAGTAAATGGTATCCATGTGCATATTTAAAAAAAAAATGTCATCTGCAGATTGAAATTATGACATTCGTGACAGGGAACTCTTGGCAATCAGGTGGGCTTCTGAAGAGTGGCATCATTTTATGGAGGGAGCAGTTCATCGGGTTATGGTAATCACGGATCATAATAATCTTGTATATTTAGAATCTGCGAATCGTCTAATGCCTAGACAGGCAAGATGGGCATTGTTCTTCACTAAGTTTAATCTTTTTGTTACTTATACAGAGAACAAGAATATAAAGGCAAATGCCTTATCTTGTTCTTTTCCTGGTGGTGGAGATAATTGTGGACTGGTTCCTATACTACAAAAATGGGTAGTTATTGTGTCTATATGCTCTGATCTTGAAAAAGAGGTTATTGATGCTCAGGGGGACGCCCCTGCTGCTTGTCCGTTAGGTAAACTGTGCTTGTGAATCTCTGTCTGAGAGTCCTTAATGAAAATCATGATTCGATCTTGGCCAGACATCCTGGTAATAAAGCCACCACTGATCTTCTTACTTGGTGTTTTAGGTGGTCAGGGGTACATCAGGATGTCCGGGAGTATGTAGCCGCATCCAGTGTCTGTGCATGTTCTAAGACCTCTCATACTCATCTGTCGGTGTCTCTCCAACCATCGGAGCTTCCCAGTACACCTTGAACTCACTTGTCAGTTGATTTTATCACAGATCTACCCATGTCAACTGGGAATACTGTCATTTTGGTGGTGGTGGATAGATTTAGTAAGATGTCTCATTTTATTGCATTACCAGCTTTACCTCTAACGCCAAGACTTTGGCGCATATTTTCATCAGGGAAATTGTAAAATCACATAATATCCCGACCGATATTGTGTCTGACCTGGGGGTGGAATGTAGTTTTGGAGGGCGTTTTTCACCCTTTGGGGATCCATCTGTCATTTTCTTCATTATACCCCCAGTGTAATAGGCAGATTAAACAGGTTAACTGGAATCTGGAGACTTAGGTGCTTTGTATCTGAAAATCAGGAGGATTGGGTTACCTACTTACCGATAGTAAATAATCGTTGTCAAGAGCCTGCTGGTAAGTCCCCGTTCTTCGGGGCATATGGATTTCATCCTCAGTTCAGCTCATTTATTATGAATAGTTCTTCTGGAACACTTGAAGAAGAATGATTTTCTTCCTCAATTACTTCTGTGCGGCAAGGGGTTATTGATAATTTGAGGAAGATGGGTTCTAATTGTAAGAGTGTGGCTGATTGGAGACGCTTGGTGAGTCCGGACCTGCGTGTTGGTGACTTGGTGTGGTTGTCCTCAAGGAACATTAAGTTGAAGGTTCCATCTTGGAAACTGGGTTCCAGGGTCATCAGTCCTTATAAGATTGAGGCCGTCATCAATCCTGTAGCATTTCGCCTTCCTTTGCCACCCACCTTTAGGATCCATAATGTGTTTTGTCGATCTCTTATCAAAAAATATATTGCGTCCTCTGTACCATCACTGCTACCTCCATCTCCAGTCATTGTGGATGGAAATTTAGAATTTCAGATAGCAAAGATCGTTGATTCTCGCTTAGTTCGTCGGTCACTTCAGTTTGAAGGGTTTCTAAGGGATACCATTATGGAATATCTCAATGTTAATAAATGTTTAACTCCATATCAACATGGATTTATGAAGGATCGCTCCTGTCAAACTAACCTGATCAGCTTCTATGAGGATGTAAGCTCTCAAATGGACCAAGGAGAATCATTGGATGTCATTTATCTCGACTTCTCTAAAGCATTTGACACTGTCCCACATAAAAGATTGATAAGTAAGATGAGAAAGCTTGGGCTAGGGGAAAATGTGTGTAGATGGGTAGGTAGCTGGCTTAGTAATAGAAAACAAAGAGTGGTTATTAATGGTGCATACTCAGATTGGGCCAGGGTTACTAGTGGGGTACCACAGAGTTCTATATTGGGCCCCCTACTATTTAATATATTTATTAATGATCTAGTGGATGGCTTACACAGTAAAATATAAGTATTTGCAGATGATACAAAACTATGTATGGTAGTTAACACAAAGGAGGACAGTTTGCAACTACAGACGGATTTGAGTAAATTGGAGAATTGGGCTGAAAAATGCCAAATGAGGTTTAACACAGATAAGTGTAAGGTTATGCACATGGGAAGGAGAAACAGATGCTACAATTACTTACTAAATGGGAAACTGCTGGGGAAATCAGACATGGAAAAAGACTTAGGCATCTTAGTCAATAAGAAGCTAAATTGGAGTGCCCAGTGTCAGGCAGCTGCCACCAAAGCAAATAGGGTCATGGGATGCATTAGAAGAGGTCTGGGGACATGAGATGAAAACATAATTCTCCCTCTGTACAAATTACTTGTCAGACCACACTTGGAGTATTGTGTGCAATTTTGGATGCCGGTGCTCAAGAAAGACATTACTGAACTTGAAAGGGTTCAAAGGCGGGCTACTAAAATAATAAATGGAGTTGGTTCACTACGATACCAAGAAAGTTTATCAAAATTAGGTCTATTTACTCTAGAAAAGAGAAGACTTAGGGGAGACCTAATATATATGTACAAGTATATTAGAGGGCAATACAGAGATCTCTCCAATGAACTGTTTGTACCAAGGACTGTGACAAGAACAAGGGGGCATTCTCTTCATTTGGAGGAAAGACAATTTCTGCACAAGCATAGAAGAAGGTTCTTCACGGTAAGAGCAGTGAGGCTCTGCAATTCTCTTCCTGAGGAAGTGGTGATGGCCAACTCACTGAATGAATTTAAGAAAGGAATGGATGCTTTTCTTGTGAGTAACAGTATAGATGGTTACGAATAACATAATATTTTAGGTAGATGGTTGACCCAGCTTAGGGGAAGGAATTTTTTTCCCTATGGAGAAAATTGGCTTCTACTCTGTGGGTTTTTTGCCTTCCCCAGGATCAACAATGCAGAACAGCTGCACTAAAAATAGGCTGAACTAGATGGACATAAGGTCTTCCTTCAGCCTTCAAAACTTTGTTACTTTTGTACTATGTTACTATGTTACTGGAAGGGATACGGTACTGAAGAGAGGATGTGAGCACCAGCATCTGATGGCCATGCGGCCAGGCTAATCCGGTCTTTTCACGTGGCAAATCCTGATAAACCCCGTCCTGAGGTTCTGGAGGTCCATCATAGAAGGAGAGTACTGTCAAGGGGTTACCGCGACAGAGAGGAGCCAGAAGACCATAGAGTCCGAGTTCTCCTATTCCTGCGCTGCATAGAAGCACTTCAGCTTCTTATTTAACTGTGTTAATTTCTTTGGGGAGTGCAGGGGTTAAACTGCTCTGTTGAGAGCTCCAGAAGCTAAGGCTGTCTTCTGTGCATTGTTAGCCACTCCCTTCCCCTATATAATCTGGGTCCCGACTAAAGGGGGTTTTACACATAGCGATATCGCTAGCAATATCGCTAAAACATCACTGATTTTGTGACGTTATAGCGATATCGCTATGTGTGATACTTACCTCCGACCGGCTCCCCCGCTGTCCGTCGCTGATCGCGCGAGATCGGGCGGCTCCATTTCTCGTCGAGCGCTTCCTGCTGGGCTTCCTGCTGTGTGAGACGAGCAACGCGTGGAGGCGGGCGGGAGGACGTCAGGATCGCTGTGTGTGAAAGGTGAGTATCGTGCGCTGCGTCGCTGCTGCATCGCTGTGAGATCTGCCTGTGTGGCAGCTCACTAGCGATCATTTAGCGATGCACCAGCGATCCTGACCGGGTCGGATCGCTGGTCGGATCGCTGGTGTATCGCTAAATGTAAAAGGGCCTTAACGCACATCATCAGAAAAACTTATGCTGCATGGCTTGGAGGGAAGTTGTTAGTGGTTGAGTAGACGGTTGGTGGATTTATCTGTGTCTGTTGCTTTGTTTTTATCAGTGAGATAATTCCCTTTCTTCTCCTACTTTGGTTTAACACCATCCTTCACTCCCCGCTGCATACCACTGTTATATGTGAGTGTATATTTGTACGTTTGGCATTTTTCTTTACCCCTGTTCGTATTACCTTGTGAGTCTGGTTGATGTACTACGGTGCACTACTACTCCCCTCATCCCTGGGTGGGGAAAGGGTACAGACTGAGGGCGATTCAGGAGCTAAGGCAAGGTAAGTAGCTCTGGCATCTTCAGAAGTCATCCAGGAAACAGAGTGAGCTAGGGAGCCCCCTACCGTTAGGGACAGGGAATTAACTCCTAGTCCCGGGACACCTGACAACAGTCGTGACAAACTTGTTACAGTGCCGGAGCAATGTAGTGATGCTCTTTCTAATCAACCAACTCTGGCTCTGGCTTATTTTGATGCACAACTGATGCAGTATAAATGCCATATTATATTTTTCTGCTGAAAAAATTTGCAGGATTACTATCACAGGAAAATGCATCCACCTCAGGTGGACTTCTTACATTGCAGAAGCAATATAGCGATGCTAATGATAGTCATCCAAGTGTTAGGAACGGCGGAACGCACTAAATAAATAATAAAGTGCGTTCGCCGCTCTGGGTCCACCATGCAGAAGGTGTTAACACTGCTGCTAAATAATGGCGAACACTAAATATGGCGGTATTATTGCACACGGGTTGGACATCACACGGTGTGCGCTGGGCACTGCTACATTTTGCAAGCCACTTTCTGGTAACACCATCTTACATGCATCTAGCAGCCACCCCCGGGCATACTATTAAATCTATACCAGTGAGGGAGCTCACTAGAATCACTAGAAATTGCAGTGATGACAATGCCCTAAAAGGAGAAACCGAGTCATGTTGCAACAAGCTGAGCAAAAGGGGTTACTCTAATTGGTGTCTTGATAGAGCAAAGAAAATTGTACAAAAGAAAAAAAGACATGATTTGTTATCATCTAAGGTATATAATAATGATAAAAATCCAGATAAGATGGTTTGTTCTATCCAATACAGCTCTCAGTTTAACACCATTAAAGCACTCATCTTAAAACATCTACCTATTCTGTTTGAAGATGAGGTTCTGTCTAACATTTTATCTAACGGCTGTCAAGTAGTTGCTAAAAAAGCCAACACCTTATCAGACATAGTGTCTCCCAGTTTTTTTAGTTCTAAAACTGGATCTCGGACATGGCTACACTGCTGCAGTTTTTACCGCTGCGGTCAATCTAGATGCAGAACATATGAACATTCTAATAATGTTCATTCCTTTTTTTGATGGTACTAATTGTAATGAACATAAAATAAAACAATATATCAATTGTAATAGTAAGAATGTAGTATATGTGATTGCTTGCTCCAAATGCAACTTGAGATATGTGGGCTGCACATCTCGCATGCTTAAGACTCGCATATCTGAACATATAACTGACATCTTATCTCCTTCCAGCATTAATCGCTCCATCTCATCTGCATCCAGACACTTCATTAATGAACACCAAAGAAGTACTGAATTTTTTCGTGTCATGGGAATTGAGAGAATAATACCACATATAAGAGGTGGAGATCTGAAAAAACGTCTTCTAACACGCGAAGCGTATTGGATTTTTTATCTAAATACATGCTTTCCTAATGGACTGAGTGCCAGAAGAGAAATTATGTTTCATTATTGATGTTATTATGAAAGTTGTATTTATATATATATGCAAAAAAAAATTTTTTTTACTTATTTAAAAAAATTTTTTAATTTTTTTCTCTCCCCCTTTTTCTCTAAAAATTGTGGTTTTTGTCACATTATTTCTTATATTTCACACATGTTCCCCTCCTTCCCTTTCCTTTTTTTCTTTTTTTTTTTCCTCCTTTTCCCTTCACAGGGGAAGTAGTTTTGAGAAAGAACAAGCTATTGTTCGGAACGCGTAATCTACTACTTGTTACTCATGTAAACACACCATTTTTTGCTCAGTCTTGGACTTGTTTTTAACAATAAATTGGACTTGAACTTGCAAAGCTGGACCTTTTTTTTTCTTTTCCTTGCGCTGGGCGTACACTGTTGGCTTCACAGTGACGCCTAAGGCATTAGCATAAATACTGAGCCTGTTGTCGGACGCTAGCACTGTGGAGGATGCTGTTGTGGCTTGTAGCTTGCCACTGGCTGGCACAGACTCTAAAGCTAAGTCCCTATACACACTCGTAATATCAGAGGGAGGGGATCTTAATAAGTCATTCGCAGGTTCATGCATCCATCATCATTCACACAGTAGCAACTAGAGACTATACTAACGCATGGCCGAGCGGCCATGCAGACCTTTTATAGGCGTGCGCTTCCGGGACCGTCCAGATCTCTGAGATGGACCAATGAGATCAGGAGAAGGACCTGAGCATGTGACTCCCGATCCCCAATGGGAGATCGTCTCGTGAGCATGCCCAGTAGCGCAAAGAGAGGACTCAGCCTCTGGAGCTTTTTGCTGTAATGCAGCCTGCATTGCTATTGCTGACCCGAAGGTGGCAGCAACAGCCAGACCCACAGAGCAGGTCTGGGCAAAGCGTCTGGGATGCTGAGACTGCTGAGCAATCTCCTCTGTGGTGGATAGACAATGAGAGACCGCAGAATATGAGGCTCTGAGCTGCTGCAGGAACCCGACACCTACATAACACCAAGTCTGTTTGTATGCTTTTGATGCACAACTGGTGCACTATAAATTGTGTATAATATTTCCCTGCTGAAAAAAATAGCAGGATTAAGTGAAGGGATTTTGCTATGATTTTCAGCAGAAAGGACATGTAATTAATATTATTTTGTCCTACACCATCCCTTAAGCACAATCTCTCCCTTAGTGCTGCTATTATAATTAGTCCCTGTACCTACTCTTCATGTGTCCGTTAGCACAGTGTGGCAAGCATGGCGTCACAGGTCTTATATAGACCCAATGACTCCATGCGGCCAGCAAGTCAAAATAATGCTGCCACCAAGATGGCTGTCTAAGAAATGCCAAATATGTCGGTCGGGGACTTGAACTTGCACGCGAGCATTCAAAAATACTCACGAAGTAACAAGCATCTCGAGCACACTGATGCTCGAGCGTGTAGCGAGCAGTAACAAGCTCATCACTAATGGTAACATTCTATCCACTGCTAAAAATTCAGAAAGGATTTAATCCATTAAAGGGCAGACCTATTGTGTCTGGTAATACTTAATATTGACCAAAACATCGGCATATCCCTAGATGAAGTATTAGCCCCTTCACGACATACGCATGTCGTGGCTCTCACTTTGATGTGGGCTTTAGCGCTGAGCCCACATCTTTCCCAGCACATGTCAGCTGTTTTTGAACAGCTGACATGTGCCCCTAACAGCTGCAGTGTAATCGTGATCCACCTGCGGCTGTTAATCTATTAAATGCCGCTGTCAATCTCTGACAGCAGCATTTAATGTGATTGAGCCAGAAGCGTGTCACTAATCCCGCCCATCGGCACCCATGTCACATGATCGTGGGTTGCCGATGGGTTAGCAAGACATCCTTGGGTCTGCAGCAGACCCCTGTGGTTGTCATTGCTGTATTGCTATAAGTGCCGCCCAGCAGTCGGCACTCATAGCAAGTGAACATTTCTGCTACACACAGGTGATCTGATGTATAGCTGAGGCGATCAGAAGATCGCAGCTTCTAGTCTCCCATGGAGACTATTGAAGCAAGTGAAATGTAAAAAAGTTTCAAAAAATTATAAAATAAAATAAAAAATATAAGTTCAAATCACCCCCCTTTTTGCCCCATTCAAAATAAAACAATACATTTTTTTAAAAAATACACATTTTTGGCATCGCCACGTTCAGAATCGCCTGATCTATCAAGATATGAAAAAAATTAATCCTATTGGTAAATGGTGTAGCGAAAAAAAGTCAAAACTCCAGAATTACGTTTGTTTGGTCCACGCAACATTGCATTAAAATGCAATAACAGGCGATCAAATTGTTGTATCTACACCAAAAGGGTACCATTAAAAACATTAGCTCAGCATGCAAAAAATAAGCTCTCACCCAGCCCCAAATCACGAAAAACGGAGGTCTCGTAAAATGATGCAATTTTTTTCACAAATTTTGTATTTTATTTCACCACTTAAATAAAAAAGAGCTTATACATGTTTGGTGTCTACAAACTCATAATGATCTGGAGAATCATAATGGTAGGTCAGTTTTAGCATTTGGTGAACATGGTACAAAAAAAAAATTGTGGAATTGCACTTTTTTTGCAATTTCACCTCACTGAATTTTTTAACCAAAAGTACAACTTGTCCCACAAAAGAAAAGCGCTCACATGGCCATATTGACAGAAAAATAAAAGTTATGGCTCTGGGAAGCAAGGGAGCAAAAAAAGAAACACAAAAACAAAAATAGACTGTGGCGTGAAGGGATTAAGACCTTTTATGTTGGTGCTCCCTTCGTACACTAGAGATAGAATGAATCTCCTGAAAAACTGGAGGGTATTAAAGTGAATCACCAGCCTTGGTTGGCAAATATAGATCAGGCCCGGATTGGCAATATAACCAACCGGGCATTTTCCCGCTGGGCCGCTGTCACGTGGGCCGCTTGCCAGCTGCTGCGGCCACTGTTGCTCCTGCCGCCGGCCCTCTGCGGGCATGGGGGTGATAGTTTCAAGTTCCTCCCGCACTGCAGGGAGATAAGCCGCCACGCCCCCCCTCGCACCCCATCCTCGCCTTAGCATGAGACCCCCTCCCCCCCGCAGCCACTCACAGCGTCGCACTCGCTTGCCTGCTCGCTCTGTTCGCAGGACCTGTGATGAGGTCACAGGAGGGGAGGAGTCAGGGGGGTCACATGATCAGGAGCCTTTGTCCAGACCCCCGATCATGTCACCCCTGACTCCGCCCCTCCTGTGACCTCATCACAGGTCCTGTGCGCTCAGCCTTTCCTCTACCGTCTGCAAGACTCTGCTTTGCTGTTGTCATGGTGCTGGTTGAGGTAAGTATGTGTGGGGTCAGGATTTACAGTGTGGATGTAGCAGAGCTGTGTGTGTACGAGGTGTACGGAGCGGAGCCGTGTGTACGAGGTGTACGGAGCGGAGCCGTGTGTGTAAGAGGTGTACGGAGAGGAGCCCTGTGTGTACGAGGTGGACGGAGCGGAGCCGCATGTGTACGAGGTGTACGGAGCGGAGCCGTGTGTACGAGATGTACGGAGCAGAGCCATGTGTGTGTGAGGTGTACGGAGCGGAGCAGTGTGTACGAGGTGTACGGAGAGGAGCCGTGTGTGCACGAGGTGTACGGAGAGGAGCCGCGTGTACGAGGTGTACGGAGCGGAGCCGCGTGTACGAGGTGTACGGAGCGGAGCCGCGTGTACGAGGTGTACGAGGTGTACGGAGAGGAGCCGCGTGTACGAGGTGTACAGAGCGGAGCCGTGTGTACGAGGTGTACGGAGCGTAGCCGTGTGTGTACGAGGTGTAAGGAGCGGAGCCGTGTGTGTACGAGGTGTATGGAGCGGAGCCGCGTGTGTACGAGGTGTACGGAGCGGAGCCGCGTGTGTACGAGGTGTACGGAGCGGAGCCGTGTGTACGAGGTGTACGGAGAGGAGCTGCGCGTGTACGAGGTGTACGGAGCGGAGCCGCGTGTACGAGGTGTACGGAGAGGAGCCGCGCGTGTACGAGGTGTACGGAGCGGAGCCGCGTGTACGAGGTGTACGGAGCGGAGCCGCGTGTACGAGGTGTACGGAGCGGAGCAGTGTGTACGAGGTGTACGGAGAGGAGCTGCGCGTGTACGAGGTGTACGGAGCGGAGCCGCGTGTACGAGGTGTACGGAGAGGAGCCGCGCGTGTACGAGGTGTACGGAGCGGAGCCGCGTGTGTACGAGGTGTACGGAGCGGAGCCGTGTGTACGAGGTGTACGGAGCGGAGCAGTGTGTACGAGGTGTACGGAGAGGAGCTGCGCGTGTACGAGGTGTACGGAGCGGAGCCGCGTGTACGAGGTGTACGGAGAGGAGCCGCGCGTGTACGAGGTGTACGGAGCGGAGCCGCGTGTACGAGGTGTACGGAGAGGAGCCGCGCGTGTACGAGGTGTACGGAGCGGAGCCACACGTGTACGAGGTGGACGGAGTGGAGCCGTGTGTGTATGGAGTGGAGCCATATGTGTACGGGATGTACGGAGAGGAGCCAAGTGTGTACAAAGCATACAAAGCGGGCTTTTCCCACGGACACAGGAGTACACGGCGGAGCCCCGAGGAGCATTTTAAAACACACACATGACGTTCCACCTGAAGTGATGTGCTGGAAGCTGACCGGAAATTAGATAATTTCTTGAGGAGATTGTGACGGAACCAGGAATGCCTCAGATCCATCACCGTGTCCTCCTCCGACAGCGCAGACAGCAGGATCGCCTTGGAATCGGGGATGTCGGCCATGTGAGCGGATCATGATAGGTCCTGCACCGGGAGGCTCAGGTGGGCACTACAATGGGAGCCGGGCTGCTATAGTATCTTTATAGAATCTTTCTTTATTTCTTTCTCTCTTTTTCTTTCTCTCTTTTTCTTTCTCTCTCTGTTCTTTCTTTCTCTCTCTAATCTTTCTTTCTTTCTCTCTCTGTTCTTTCATTCTTTCCCCTTTCTTTCTCGCTCTCTCTGTTTTCTTTTTTCTCTCTCTCTCTGTTTTCTTTCTTCCTTAGTGCCAGTCAGTGTGATCAGCAGTGCTAAATGGGTGCGATTAGGTGTGGACATGGGTGTGACTAGTTGTGAAATGGGTGTGGCTGGGCGTGGCCGAAAATTTGCAGCGCCGCGCTGCGCGCCGCAGTCTTTGTCTGTCTTTCCCTTCTTCAAAAGTTGGGAGGTATGATAGGGGTGGCTATGACCAGGGGGTCTGGTTGCCCAATAGAGAGCAGTTCTGCCAGGAATTCTGTAATCATGCATACAAAAGGGGACAGAGATTTGGGAGTACTGTACCTAAAAGCAATAAATAGGGCTGAGCTGAAATACTGAGCACAGCTATGACTACATGTTATATAGTCGTGTTAATCTCCTCACTTCTTGTAAACTACAAGTGTACAAAGATATTATATAGTCACCATGTGACTAGTGGGCCTGTGTAACTTCAAATGCCAGGGCTGAATTTTAGTCCCAGTCCGGCCCTGATATAGATATTGAGGTAATGATCTTCTCGATACCACATGAAAAAGGTATCGAGGCAGTATAATACTTTCTCTCATCAAAAGGTATTCAATTCCAGTCCCACATTGATATAGTACTTGACCTCATGAAACATACCCTCAGGGCCTACGTCACCACCTGGTACAAACGGGCAAGTGCTGGGGTCCTGATCAAATGGGGGGCCCACTTGCCATCGGGGCAATTTATGGGGCCTGTGAGTCAGGGGGGCTGATGCTAGCGCAGGGTCCCCATGTTGTGCTTTAAAGGGAATCTGTCACCCCTTTTTTGAGATATCATATAATGATATCATTCAATTGTGTCACATAAGGATGCTCTTAGTACTTTTGCTTCCCCATGACCCTGCACCTTTCATGCATAAATACCTTTTTTATATCGGTTCAGATGTATGTAAACTGCCACGGTCCGGTCCGATGGGTGGGGCTTATTCAACTGCTCCCCCCCGTCTTGCTATACACAAGAAGAAATGCGTAGAGCAAGACAGGGAGGGGGGGCAGGTGAATAAGCCCCGCCCAGTGGACCAGACAGCGGCAGTTTACATACTTTTGAACCAATATAAAAAAGGTATTTATGCATGAAAGGTGCGGGGTCAGGGGGAAGCAAAAGTACTAAGAGAATCCTTATGTGACACACAATTGAATGATATCATTACTGTATATGATATCTCAAAAAAGGGGTGACAGATTCCCTTTAAACTGTTTGAAATACCTTTCCCTGTTCCTCCACAACGCCGGTATCTTCCGCGTCTCCTGCATCCAGCAAGGAACAAGGAGAGGTGAGTATTTGACTAATTATTTTTATATATGGAGCAATATGAGGCCCATTCAGTATGGAGCATTATATGTGTGACATCGGCGGTTATGCCCGCCGATGCCCCTTTCGCTGCGGCGGCCGCTGCGGCATCCCCTCACCTGCGCGCTCCCGCTCAGTCACGTGGCCGCCGTCAGTTCCTCTTCTCCTCGGCTCCTCCTTCCCGCCCCCTGGTTCGCGCTCGCCGCCGTCTTTCCTCGCTCTCCCATGATGGGCGGCGCTGAGGGGCGGGCCTGGTCTCCCCTGCGATGGGCGGCGCCGAAGGGCGGGTTTGGGTGACGAGCATCCGGGGGCTGCTGTACTTCAGGCGTCCTCGCAGTTAGGAGGACGCCTGACGATCGTGTAGCTTTCCTGCACTCTCTGGCCTCTACAGTTCTACTGTAGCTTTCCGCGTTCCGCCTGACACTCCCTGTCGCTCTCTGTCTCCTGCGTCCTTCCCTCCCAGCCTGCCTGTGCACTGTCTCCCATCTCCGGTGCCGTCCTCCTCTTCTGCCCGTCTAGGTCCTCCAACGTACCATTGCCTTCCCTCTCCTTCTGTCCTTGGAGCCGTCCCTCTTGGTTCCGGCTGTCGCGCCTCCGTCCTCTGTGGTCCTGCCCCAAACGATCCCTGTATAGGGGTCGGTCTTCACCTGGTGTGCTCGACCCTGGGGCTCCGGATCCGCGATCCAGAGGGTCCACTCTCTATCTTAGGTACCGCTAGCGTTACAGTATCGTCAGGCCATGGACCCCGCCGGTGCCGCGGCTGCCACTCAAAAGGAACTGCTCTTCCTTAGAGAAAATCAGAACCGTATCATGTCATTCATGAAGTCCATGGACACCCGGCTCTCCGCTCTTCAGACCGCAGACCCAGCACACGCGCCCCTATTAGTCAGTCTCCAGCAGGAGCTCGCACAACAGCGCGATGCTCAGTCTCACATTTTGGGGTATATGGCCTCCGTGGATGATAGGCTGCTTTCTTTGCAGTCCTCTACGGCCGCTTCCACCCTAGCCCGGGACACCGTCTCTACTCCCCCTCCCCGTCTCGGTAAACCACCCAGGTACTGTGGGGACCCAAAATTGTGTAGGGGATTTTTAAATCAGTGCAGGTTGCACTTTGATCTTTCGCCCCAACAGTATCCCACGGACCGTGCTAAAGTGGCCTTTATAATCTCCCACCTTGAGGGGGAGGCGTTGGCTTGGGTGAATCCATTATGGGAGAGGGATGACCCGGTGGTGACCAACATCCAGTGTTTTTTGGAGACATTTCGCAAGGTTTTCGATGAACCTGGACGCCTTGCTTCCTCCACTGAGGCCCTTTTTAACCTCTGCCAGGGGTCCCTTACGGTAGGGCAATACGCCATCCGTTTTCGGACCTTGTCCTCGGAGCTGGGGTGGAATAATGAAGCCCTGGTTGGTGCGTTTTGGAGAGGACTTTCTGGTAAAATCAAAGACGAGTTGGCCGGGCGTGACCTCCCTACCACCCTGGAGGATCTCATCTCCTTGGCTACTCGTATTGATCTGCGTTTTCAGGAGCGCGCCCGAGAGTCGGCTAGGGAGAAGAGGTCCTTTAGGTTATACCAAGCTCCTATTCCGCGCACCGTTGCCCCTCCTAGTAACACCGCTCCTGAGCCCATGCAAGTTGATCGCATCAAGCTGTCTGAACAACGGCGTAGGGAGAGAATGTCCAAGGGACTCTGTCTCTATTGTGGAGGGGCCAACCACTTCATACGCACTTGTCCTGAGAGACCGGGAAACGCATCCGCCTAGGCCAGGTAGGAGAGGGCCCCCTAGGTGATTCTACCCCCTCTCTTCCACTTACTGTTTCAGCTCTGCTTATTTCAGGACGGGGGCGTAGCTCTGTGGAGGCGTATGTGGACTCGGGCGCGGCAGGCAACTTCATCCACCAGGAGGAGGTGGACAGGCTCCAGATTCCCGTGGTCGTCCTAAGTAATCCTCGAGCAATCACCTCCGTTGACGGCAAACCTCTTCCTGGGCTCGTCACCTCGGTAACCACTGAAGTAAACCTGCAAGTTGGCGCCCTCCACTCTGAAAGGATTGCCTTTTATGTCTTGCCTCAGTTGTCCCACGCCATTCTTTTGGGGCTACCTTGGCTCAGGCGGCATGAGCCTGTTATCGATTGGCGCTCCGGAGAGATCCTGCGCTGGGGGCACGCCTGCCATGCAAGCTGTTTACGTAACCTGGTTCGTCCCCAGCCTCAGCGCAAGCCTACAGACCTCCCTGGTCTTCCTGTGCCATATCACGCTTATGCTGATGTTTTCTGCAAAAGAGAGGCGGATTCCCTGCCACCGCACCGGTCTTATGACTGCCCCATCGACCTGATGCCTGGAGCGATTCCTCCCAGAGGTAGAACATACCCTCTCTCTCCAGCCGAGACCACTGCCATGACGGAATATATCCACGAAAACCTCTCCAAGGGGTTTATCCGAAAGTCTTCCTCTCCTGCAGGCGCAGGTTTCTTCTTCGTCCGGAAGAAAGATGGATCACTGCGGCCTTGCATTGATTACCGGGGCCTGAACAAAATCACCATCAAGAATCGTTACCCTCTTCCGTTGATTCCGGAGCTTTTTGACCGGTTGAGAGGAGCCCGGATCTTCACGAAGTTAGACCTGCGGGGAGCCTACAATTTGGTCCGAATCCGTGCTGGGGACGAGTGGAAAACGGCCTTCAATACTCGTGACGGGCATTATGAATATCTAGTCATGCCATTCGGCCTTTGCAATGCCCCCGCTGTGTTCCAAGAATTTATCAATGAGGTATTCCGGGATCTACTCTATTCTTGTGTTGTCATCTACCTGGACGACATCCTCGTTTTCTCCCCCGATCTGCCTTCTCATCGCAGGAGTGTACGCTTGGTCTTGCATCGTCTCCGAGAGAACCAACTCTACGCCAAGATCGAGAAATGCCTTTTTGAGCAGTCGTCACTACCCTTCTTGGGATATGTCGTTTCCGACTCCGGTCTAAGCATGGATCCCGAAAAACTCGATGCGGTTCTCAAATGGCCTCGTCCTGTGGGGATTAAGGCCATCCAGCGGTTTCTTGGGTTCGCAAACTATTACCGCCAGTTTGTGCCTCACTTTTCCACGGTTACCAAACCCATCACGAACCTGACCCGTAAAGGAACGAAGACCAACAGCTGGTCCCCTGAAGCGGAGGAAGCTTTCCAAACTCTGAAACGTTCTTTTGCCTCAGCACCCATTTTGCATCGGCCTGTGGCCAGCAGACCCTTTGTCCTGGAAGTGGATGCCTCCTCCACTGGAGCTGGGGCGGTCTTGTCCCAGCAGGCTTCGTCCGGACGGCTGGTTCCATGCGGTTTTTTCTCTAAAATCTTTTCACCGGCGGAGTGCAACTACTCCATTGGAGACCGTGAATTACTGGCCATTAAGATGGCCTTAACTGAATGGCGGTATTTACTCGAGGGAGCTGTACATCCCTTTACCATCCTCACAGACCACAAAAACCTGGCCTATCTGCAATCCGCCCAAAGGCTCAATGCCCGACAATCCAGGTGGGCCTTGTTTTTTTCCCGCTTTGACTTCCAACTTCATTTCCGACCGGGTAATAGGAACGTCAAGGCCGATGCCCTTTCCAGGTCGTTGCAGTCTTCTGAGAGGGACGAAATCCCATCCTGTATCATCGAGCCTTCCAGGATGATCACCGTGGCTCCTGTGAATTTTGCTACCCCTCCGCCCGGTAAGACCTTCGTCCCTCCAGGCAAACGTATAGAGGTGTTGTGCTGGGGACATTCCTCCAAAATTGCTGGACACGTGGGGACCAAGAAGACTCTCTTCCTGCTTTCCCGGTATTATTGGTGGCCTACGCTTCGCCAGGATGTGATGGACTACGTGGCCTCTTGCACAATCTGTGCCCAGAACAAGGTGGCTAGGACCTTGCCCGCCGGTCTTCTTCATCCGTTGCCAGTTCCTGAAGCCCCCTGGCAACAGATCGCCATGGACTTTGTGACCGATTTGCCCCGCTCGGCCGGATGTACCACCATCTTAGTCGTGGCAGATCGCTTTTCTAAGATGGCCCATTTTATTCCCTTATCGGGACTACCGTCCGCCCCAAAGTTGGCTGAGATCTTCATCCACCAGGTCTTCAGGCTGCATGGTCTTCCTCAGCGGATTCTGTCGGATCGGGGGGTCCAGTTCACCTCCCGCTTCTGGAGGGCACTTTGCCGGCTTATGGGTACATCTCTCGACTTTTCCTCCGCATATCATCCTCAGACCAACGGGCAAGTGGAACGAATTAATCAGGGGTTAACCACCTTCCTACGTCACTTTACCAACGCTCATCAAGACGACTGGGTTGCGCTCTTACCTTGGGCTGAATTCTCACACAATAATCATCCCAGTGAATCTACCACCAGGTCACCTTTTTTTGTGGTAACCGGTCAGAACCCAAATATTCCATTGCCTTTTTCTACCTCTACCGAGGTACCCGCAGCTGATTCTCTTGCTAAAAAATTCTCGCAGATTTGGAGAGAGACCCGGGATGCGCTCAAGAGTGCCAACGACCGAATCAAGAAGCATGCAGACAAGAGACGGAAGGACGTACCCCCGTACCATCCTGGTGACAAGGTCTGGCTTTCAACTCGACATATCCGTCTGAGAGTTCCCTCTTACAAGCTGAGTCCTCGGTACATTGGACCGTTTGAGGTGATTGGACGTATTAATGCCGTGGCTTACAAACTAAGGTTGCCTGCTTCGCTCCGGGTGCCCAACGCCTTCCATGTCTCGCTCCTGAAACCCGTAGTCCTGAACCGGTTCCAACCGGTTTCCATCGTTCCCCCTCCTGCCATCTCTGATAACGTCTTCGAGGTCAAGGACATCTTGGCTATGAAAAAAGCCCGGGGTAAGACCCTTTTTCTTATCGATTGGGTGGGTTTTGGCCCCGAGGAGAGGTCCTGGGAGCCCCGGGAGAATATCAACGCCCCTCGCATTCTAAAAAAGTTTTTGGCCAATCTCGCTAAGGGACGCCGTAAGGGGGGAGGTACTGTGACATCGGCGGTTATGCCCGCCGATGCCCCTTTCGCTGCGGCGGCCGCTGCGGCATCCCCTCACCTGCGCGCTCCCGCTCAGTCACGTGGCCGCCGTCAGTTCCTCTTCTCCTCGGCTCCTCCTTCCCGCCCCCTGGTTCGCGCTCGCCGCCGTCTTTCCTCGCTCTCCCATGATGGGCGGCGCTGAGGGGCGGGCCTGGTCTCCCCTGCGATGGGCGGCGCCGAAGGGCGGGTTTGGGTGACGAGCATCCGGGGGCTGCTGTACTTCAGGCGTCCTCGCAGTTAGGAGGACGCCTGACGATCGTGTAGCTTTCCTGCACTCTCTGGCCTCTACAGTTCTACTGTAGCTTTCCGCGTTCCGCCTGACACTCCCTGTCGCTCTCTGTCTCCTGCGTCCTTCCCTCCCAGCCTGCCTGTGCACTGTCTCCCATCTCCGGTGCCGTCCTCCTCTTCTGCCCGTCTAGGTCCTCCAACGTACCATTGCCTTCCCTCTCCTTCTGTCCTTGGAGCCGTCCCTCTTGGTTCCGGCTGTCGCGCCTCCGTCCTCTGTGGTCCTGCCCCAAACGATCCCTGTATAGGGGTCGGTCTTCACCTGGTGTGCTCGACCCTGGGGCTCCGGATCCGCGATCCAGAGGGTCCACTCTCTATCTTAGGTACCGCTAGCGTTACAATATGGAACCCATTCTGTATAGAGCATTATATGCTGCCCATTCTGTATGGAGGATTACATGGGGACCAATCTGTATGGAGCATTATATGGAGCCCATTATACAATATCAAACATTTTATGGGGCCCATTCTGTATTGATTATTATATGGGGACCATTTGTGATGGTGCTGCAGTGCAGTACAGCGCAACCTTCACCAGAGGATGCTGGGGAGGGAAGAGAGATTGCACACACAGCGCAGCACCACTGAGCAGAAGCACAGGCACCACCTGGTGGCGAAAGAGAGGTCAGACGAGCTGAGTCAGAGACCGAGATTGAATGAAGTACCAGAGGTCACAGCAATACACGTAGTCAAATACAAACCAGAAGTCAGAACCAGATGGGATCAGAGATAACAGAGACGTGAGACAGTCAAACAGGTCAGAATACAAGCCGGGTCACATACCAAGAGGTCCAAACACAGGGAGCGAACACTAAGGCTAGCGGGTTGGCAGGAAAGGAAAGTCACGGGGATCAGAGTACAAGGGCAGAGGATAAAACAAGGTATCAAGGGGTTAGCTGCTCTAGCCTGGGAGCATGAACTATCACTGACATTGGTTTGCAGGCCACAGCAGACTGAAGTAGCCCCACAGAACCCAAAACGAGGCAGAAAAGGTTAACTCCCACATGACTAGACCGGGGAGAGAATGGCAAGAAACAAACCCTGGCATGGATCATGACACCATTATTCTGTATGGAGCATTATATGGGGTCCATTTTTCTGTACGGAGCATTATATGGGGTCCATTATTCTGTATGGAGCATTATATGGAGTCCTTTATTCTGCATGGAGCATTATATGGGGTCCATTATTTTCTATAGAGCATTATATGGGGTCCATTATTCTGTATGGAGCATTGTATGGGGCTCATTATTCTATGGAGCAGTATATGGGGTTCATTATTCTGTATCGAGCATTATATGAGGTCTGTTATTCTGTATGGAGCATTACATGGGGCCCATTTTCTATGGAGCATTATATGGGGTCCATTATTTTGTATGGGGTCCATTACCTGTATGGAGCAACATATAGGGTCCATTATTCTGTGTTTACCATTATGTGGGGCCCAATATTCTGTATGGAGCATTATAAAGGGTCCATTATTCTGTATGGAGCATTATATGGGGCTCATTATTCTGTATTTAGCATTATGTGGGGCCCAATATTCTGTATGGAGCATTATAAATGGTCCATTATTCTGTATGGAGCATTATAAGGGGTTGTGACAACACAGCAATTCTTCTTAATTTTGCCAGACATAAATTCCGTAGGCCCAGAATCATAGACTGTTGTCTGAATTATTGACTCTTCTTGTCAGTTGAATTGATTTTTGTAAATTGACGAATGGTTGTTATTTACCTCTTGCATCAGCAGTTCAGTACAGTTTATTGTTCTGTTATCTTTGCAAAACAGTGACGCAAGGTCACTGAACAATGATGTTTGCAGAAATATTGACTACACATTATACCAGGTCATGCAGTTTATTGACTTGCAAACATTGAAGGATAAACTATAAGTAATCAAACAATGCGGGTTAACATCATCACCCCTTCCCCCTGTGAATGATCGCTTGAAGATGAGTTGTGAACTATATAAGGAGACCGAGCTGGAAGAACACAGATCTGCTCCATTGGCCAATATGAGTTCAATGGGATGATCCCTGATCCATACGGTCTCAAGTCAGCAGACTAGAGCAACTACTGACCCCGTTTTTCCACATGGGTTCACATAGAGCATTATATGGGGCCCATTTTACTGTATGGAGCAATATACAAGGCCCATTATACTGTATGAAGCAATATATGGGCACATTATTCTGTATGGAGCATTATATGGTACTCATTATTCCATGTGAAGCATTATGAGGTCCATTATTCTGTATGGAGAAATACACTCACTGGCCACTTTATTAGGTACACCTGTCCAACTGTGTGTTAAGACTTAATTTCTAATCAGCCAATCACATGGCGGCAACTCAGTGCATTTAGGCATGTAGACATGGTCAAGACAATCTCCTGCAGTTCAAACCGAGCATCAGTATGGGGAAGAAAGGTGATTTGAGTGCCTTTGAACGTGGCATGATTGTTGGTGCCAGAAGGGCTGGTCTGAGAATTTCAGAAACTGCTGATCTACTGGGATTTTCACGCACAACCATCTCTAGGGTTTACAGAGAATGGTCCGAAAAAGAAAAAAAATCCAGTGAGCGGCAGTTCTGTGGCCGGAAATGCCATGTTGATGCCAGAGGTCAGAGGAGAATGGGCAGACTGGTTCGAGCTGATAGAAAGGCAACAGTGACTCAAATTGCCACCCGTTACAACCAAGGTAGGCAGAAGAGCATCTCTGAACGCACAGTGCGTCGAACTTTGAGGCAGATGGGCTACAGCAGCAGAAGACCACACTGGGTACCACTCCTCTCAGCTAAGAACAGGAAACTGAGGCTACAATTTGCACAAGCTCATCGAAATTGGACAGTAGAAGATTGGAAAAACGTTGCCTGGTCTGATGAGTCTCGATTTCTGCTGCGACATTCGGATGGTAGGGTCAGAATTTGGCGTAAACAACATGAAAGCATGGATCCATCCTGCCTTGTATCAACGGTTCAGGCTGGTGGTGGTGGTGTCATGGTGTGGGGAATTTTTTCTGGGCACTCTTTGGGCCCCTTGGTACCAATTGAGCATCGTTGCAACGCCACAGCCTACCTGAGTATTGTTGCTGACCATGTCCATCCCTTTATGACCACAATGTACCCAACATCTGATGGCTACTTTCAGCAGGATAATGCGCCATGTCATAAAGCTCGAATCATCTCAGATTGGTTTCTTGAACATGACAATGAGTTTACTGTACTCAAATGGCCTCCTCAGTCACCAGATCTCAATCCAATAGAGCATCTTTGGGATGTGGTGGAACGGGAGATTCGCATCAGGGATGTGCAGCCGACAAATCTGCGCCAACTGTGTGATGCCATCATGTCAATATGGTCCAAAATCTCTGAGGAATGCTTCCAGCACCTTGTTGAATCTCTGCCACGAAGAATTGAGGCAGTTCTGAAGGCAAAAGGGGGTCCAACCCCTTACTAGCATGGTGTACCTAATAAAGTGGCCAGTGAGTGTATATGGGGCCCAATATACTGTATGGAGCAGTATATTGGCAATATTATTCTGTATGAAGCATTATATGAGGTTCATTATTTTGTATGAAGCAATATATGGGGCACATTATTCTGTATGGCGCATTATATGGGCCCATTTTTCTGTATGAAGCATTTTATGAGGCCCATTATTCTGTATGGAGCATTATATGGGGTTCATTATTTTATATGGAGCATTATATGGGGTCCATTATTCTGTACAGAGCCCCATGTTCTGAGGCGGAAATTTAAAAAAATCCTTTGTGAGGGTATTGTTCCCCGCGCTCTGAGGCTGAAATTTGTTAAAATATTCTGTGGGGATATTGTTCCCCATGTTTTGAGGCTGAAATTTTTAAAAATATTTTGTGGGTGTATTGTTCCCCTTGCTTTGTGGGTGAAGTTTGTAAGCTGCTTCTGTGAGAGTACTGTAACCCATGCACTATTATGAGAAGCTTGTGAAAGGATATCCCAAACATTTGACCCAAGTCATTCAAGAGCAATGGTACCAAAAACTAATGAAATGTATGTAAACTTTTAACTTTTTAACTTTGCAGTAAGTAATAAAAATGCCTTAAAACATTTTCTCTCTCTCCTTATTCTGCCATTTGGCAAATATTAATAATTATGGTAATCCTAATTAACCTAAAATGGGAAAGGTTTATTCTGATTTCATGTCAGATAATGAGGAAAACATACATATGTGTCTTTTTATATAAGTTAAGGTTTCAACTGCACTTACCGACCTTGGACTTATGGATACATCATATCCTTAATGCGACAGTCACAGTGATTGCATCCATGTGCCTATTGAATCTTGTAGCAGGGCAAATGGAATAAACTATGCTGTGATTGGCTATTCAATTGCAGCGTTTCTCAGTGTTTCAGGCAAGCAGCTTGCTTGAAACACCGAAGTCCAGCCTACGACCCGTGCTGTAAGAGTGCTGATCATAGGCTGGAGACTAGCAACCATGCTGTCACCAGAACCAGATTTAATTGTTGCAATTGATGATGACGTCAATTGCACCGGAGTGCAGATACGCGATCTGAACTCCCAGTAACCGCTCTGCACATCCTCATTCTCGTTCCCAGACTTAAGTAGAGTGGTCACTGAGACTTCTGTCGTGCTGTACTGGGCCTTGTGGTGCCACAGACTTTTTTCAAGTCTGTGCCATCATTTTTGCTGTTCCTGCTGCTGAAGAAGAAAGAAGATTTGCTTCATTACTTCCAGATCTTTTCTAATTCACCCCAATCCCCCTTTCACCCTTCCCCCTTTACACTCTTTTTCCCTTTTCCGTTCCTCGCAACCTCCCTCTGCCACCGATTGCTGATCACTACTTCATCACTGATCAGCAATTGATCCCAATTTTTGGCAGTTTTTTCTTTTTCATGCATCCTGCAGACGCCGAGTGTTGATTAGTGACGCAAATCACTGATCCGCACTCGTGCTCGTTGTTTTCCAGGACTTTTTCTTGTCCCTGTCTATTTTTTTCTCCTCCCCGCTTTGCACCACCTCCATGTGTGAATCCTCAGCCACTGATCAGACACACACTCGTGCTTGCTTTTGGCAAGGACTTTTTTTAATCCCCTTTTTGCACCAATACAGCTGCTGAATGCTGATCGCTGATGCACATCAGTGATTGGCCCCCGGTTGTTGTTTTTATTGTGTAAAAAAAAAAGGAATCAAATAGAACATAAATTAGATTAGTTGATAGGACTAGATTAGTAAGGGACAGAAAAATTTACTGTAGTAATCATAGTCTACTACAGTATTTTTTACTGAATTACCGTATATACTCGTGTATAAGCCGAGATTTTCAGCCCATTTTTTGGGGCTGAAAGTCCCCTCTCGGCTTATACACGAGTCATATACCTGGGGGGTCGGCGGGGGAGGGGGAGCGGGGGTGTCAGAGATCATACTTACCCCCCGGCGTGGTCTCTGCAGCCACCCCACTTATCCACGGTCTCCCTTCCTGCCTTCAGCAGTCACGTGGTACCGCTGAAGGTAGGAAGGGAGACGGTGGAGAAGCGGGGCTGCAGAGACGGTGCCAGGAGGGGGTAAGTATAGCGATATTTACCTGTCCGGGGTCCATCGCTGTTTGTTGCTGCGTCCTGTGTCAGTGATGTTTAGCCAGCAGAGGGCGCAGTGACGGCGTGGTTAGTGTGCGCCTGAACGTCACTGACAGACGACGTGGCAGACAGCGGTGAGCAGCGATGGACCCCGGACAGGTGAATATCTCAGGTGCCGGGTCCTGAGCAGGAGAGGTGAGTATGGCATTTTTTTGCAACAGCAGCATATGGGGGCATAGTATATGGAGCATCTTATGGGGCAGCATATGGGGGCATATTCTATGGATCAGCATATGGGGCAGCATATGGGGTATATTCTAAGGAGCAGCATATGGGGGCATATTCTATGAGGCAGCATATGGGGGCATAGTCTATGGAGCAGCATATGGGGGAATATTCTATGGAGCAGCATATGGGGGCATATTCTATGGAGCAGCATATGGGGGCATATTCTATGGAGCAGCATATGGGGGCATATTCTATGGGGCAGCATATGGGGGTATATTCTATGGAGCAGCAAATAGGGGCATATTCTATGGGGCAGCATAGTCTATGGAGCAGCATATGGGGGCATATTCTATGGAGCACCATATGGGGGCATATTCTATGGAGCAGCATATGGGGGCAGCATATGGGGGCATATTCTATGGAGCAGCATATGGAGGCATATTCTATGGGGCAGCATATGGGGGAATAGTCTATGGAGCAGCATATGGGGGCATATTCTATGGAGCAGCATATGGGGGCATATTCTATGGAGCAGCATATGGGGGCAGCATATGGGGTATATTCTGTTGAGCAGCATATGGGGGCATATTCTATGAGGCAGCATATGGGGGCATAGTCTATGGAGCAGCATATGGGGGAATATTCTATGGAGCAGCATATGGGGGCATATTCTATGGAGCAGCATATGGGGGCATATTCTATGGGGGCATATTATATGGAGCAGCAAATGGCATATTCTATGGGGCAGCATATGGGGGTATAGTCTATGGAGCAGCATATGGGGGCATATTCTATGGAGCAGCATATGGGGACAGCATATAGGGGCATATTCTATGGAGCAGCATATGGGGGCATATTCTATGGGGGCATATTATATGGAGCAGCAAATGGGGGCATATTCTATGGGGCAGCATATGGAGGTATAGTCTATGGAGCAGCATATGGGGGCATATTCTATGGAGCAGCATATGGGGGCATATTCTATGGAGCAGCATATGGGGTAGCATATGGGGTATATTCTAAGGAGCAGCATATGGGGGCATATTCTATGAGGCAGCATATGGGGGCATATCCTATGGAGCAGCATATGGGGGCATATTCTATGGGGCAGCATATGGGGGTATATTCTATGGAGCAGCAAATGGGGGCATATTCTATGAAGTAGCATATGGGGCAGCATATGGGGTAAATTCTATGGAGCAGCATATGGGGCATAGTCTATGGAGCAGCATATGGGGGTATATTCTATGGAGCAGCAAATAGGGGCATATTCTATGGAGCAGCATAGTCTATGGAGCAGCATATGGGGGCATATTCTATGGAGCACCATATGGGGGCATATTCTATGGAGCAGCATATGGGGGCAGCATATGGGGGCATATTCTATGGAGCAGCATATGGAGGCATATTCTATGGGGCAGCATATGGGGGAATAGTCTATGGAGCAGCATATGGGGGCATATTCTATGGAGCAGCATATGGGGGCATATTCTATGGAGCAGCATATGGGGGCAGCATATGGGGTATATTCTATGGAGCAGCATATAGGGCATATTCTATGAGGCAGCATATGGGGGCATAGTCTATGGAGCAGCATATGGGGGAATATTCTATGGAGCAGCATATGGGGGCATATTCTATGGGGGCATATTATATGGAGCAGCAAATGGCATATTCTATGGGGCAGCATATGGGGGTATAGTCTATGGAGCAGCATATGGGGGCATATTCTATGGAGCAGCATATGGGGACAGCATATAGGGGCATATTCTATGGAGCAGCATATGGGGGCATATTCTATGGGGGCATATTATATGGAGCAGCAAATGGGGGCATATTCTATGGGGCAGTATATGGAGGTATAGTCTATGGAGCAGCATATGGGGGCATATTCTATGGAGCAGCATATGGGGGCATATTCTATGGAGCAGCATATGGGTTAGCATATGGGGTATATTCTAAGGAGCAGCATATGGGGGCATATTCTATGAGGCAGCATATGGGGGCATATTCTATGGAGCAGCATATGGGGGCATATTCTATGGGGCAGCATATGGGGGTATATTCTATGGAGCAGCAAATGGGGGCATATTCTATGAAGTAGCATATGGGGCAGCATATGGGGTAAATTCTATGGAGCAGCATATGGGGCATAGTCTATGGAGCAGCATATGGGGGCATATTCTATGGAGCAGCATATGGGGGCATATTCTATGGGGTAGCATATGGGGGCATATTCTATGGAGCAGCATATGAGGGCAGTATATGGGGTATATTCTATGGAGCAGCATATGGGACATATTCTCTGGAGCAGCATATGGGGGCATATTCTATGGGGCAGCATATGGGGGCATATTCTATGGAGCAGCATATGAGGGCAGTATATGGGGTATATTCTATGGAGCAGCATATGGGGTATATTCTATGGAGCAGCATATGGGGGCATATTCTGTGGAGCAGCATATGGGGCAGCATATGGGGGTATATTCTATGGAGCAGCTTATGGGGGCATATTCAATGGGGCAGCATATGGGGCATAGTCTATGGAGCAGCATATGGGGGCATATTCTATGAAGCAGCACATGGGGGCAGCAATGGGGGCATATTCGATGGAGCAGCATATGGGGGCATATTCTATGGAGCAGCATATGGGGCATAATCTATGGAGCATTTTATGGGGGCATAATCTATGGAGCATCTTATTGGGGCATAATCTGTGGAGCATTTTATGGGGCATAATCTATGGAGCATCTTATTGGGGCATAATCTATGGAGCATCTTATGGGGACATAATCTATTTAGCATCTTATGGGGCCCATCATGAACTCTATGGAGCATTATATGGGGCTCCTGATTCAATATGGATATTCAAAAACATTTAACCTACTGATGTCTCAATTTATTTTACTTTTATTGGTATCTATTTTTATTTTTGAAATTTACCAGTAGCTGCTGCATTTTCCACCCTAGGCTTATACGCGAGTCAATAAGTTTTCCCAGTTTTTTGTGGCAAAATTAGGGGGATCGGCTTATACACGGGTCGGCTTATACACGAGTATATACGGTAAGTCAAAGTTAGTGTCAGACAGTAAAGAGTACAAAAAAAATTTAGATTAGTTGATAGAATTAGATTAGGGACAGTAAAAATATACTGTAGTAAGCTGTGTCTACCACAGTATTTATAACTGA
Source organism: Dendrobates tinctorius (assembly GCF_039654945.1). Classification (NCBI taxonomy): domain Eukaryota; kingdom Metazoa; phylum Chordata; class Amphibia; order Anura; family Dendrobatidae; genus Dendrobates; species Dendrobates tinctorius. The sequence continues at coordinate 7,037,392 of NW_027361880.1, read as the reverse complement.
ATTGAGTCAGTGTCAGAGTAGAAAAAAAATCACATCTATGTGAGCGTCCTACAGCCGTTGAGCAGTGATGACTGACGCACATCAGTGATCATCCTCCGGTTGTTTCATTTTTTCTTGGGGTGGGAAAAAAGAATAAAACAAATTAGATTAGGGACAGTAAAAATATACCGTATTAATCTGTGCCTACTACAGTATTTTTTAATTAATCGAGTTAGTGTTAGCGTGGAAAAAGTATCACATGCATGCATGTGTCCTACAGCCGTCGAGCGCTGATCACTGACGCACCTCAGTGATCAACCTCAGGTTGCTGCATTGTTTTTTTTGGGGTGTGTGAAAAAAGAATAAAAGGAAAAAATTAGATTAGGGACAGTAAAAATATAGTGATATGTGCCTACTACAGTATTTTTTTACTTAATTGAGTTAGTGTCAGATAGTACAGAGAAAGAATCACATCCGTTCGTCCTACAGCCGTTGAGCGCTGATCACTGACATACATCAGTGATCAACTTCCAGTTGTTGCATTTTTTTGGGGTGTGAAAAAGAAAAAAGTAGATTAGGGACAGTAAAAATATACCATAGTAATCTATGCCTACTACAGTATTTGTTACTGAATTTAGTTAGTGTCAGATTGCGTGGAAAAAAAGAATCGGATCCATGAGTGGGTCCAACAGCCGTCAAGCGATGATCACTGATGCACATCAGTAAGGCCGGTTTCACATTAGCGCTTTTTCAGCACGCGCACGGCCGGGGGTAGCTCCGCCCCCGAGCCGGCTCTCTGCCCGGCGTGCCCGCCCCTTCCTTGTAGCGCCGCCTCCTAGCGGACAGCGGCGCCTGCGATCGGCGCACCCTATCTTTAGCATAGGGTGCGCCGATCGTGCGCAGGCCGTGCGCTAGTTGCGCTTTGACCTGCGCTGCGCACTTTTGACGGTGCGCCGTGCGCGCCAAAATCAAACTTTTCGGATTTTGGCGCGCACGGCGCACCGTCAAAAGTGCGCAGCGCAGGTCAAAGCGCAACTAGCGCACGGCCTGCGCACGATCGGCGCACCCTATGCTAAAGATAGGGTGCGGCGATCGCAGGCGCCGCTGTCCGCTAGGAGGTGGCGCTACAAGGAAGGGGCGGGCACGCCGGGCAGAGAGCCGGCTCGGGGGCGGAGCTACCCCCGGCCGTGCGCGCGCTGAAAAAGCGCTAATGTGAAACCGGCCTAATCAACCTCCGGTTGTTGTTTTTTTTGAAAAAAGAAAATTTAGATTAGGGACAGTAAATATTTACCTTAGTAATCGTCGTCTACTGTAGTATACTGCAGTATTCTTTACTGAATTAGGTTAGGGTTAGTGTCAGTGCGGAAAAAAGGAATCTCATTCGTGTTTCCATCGTATAGCCTTCGCTTCTAATCATCTAAAAAAAAAAAAATTACACCAAGCACTCACACACACCTGAATAAAATGTGGAACACACACAAACACAGCATACAGTACATGAAAAAATGTCCCGCTTGTCCCAATCACTCTATTCAGCGGACAAGGCATATACCTTCCTTTCCTTAGACACTGATAGCGAGGGAGAGGATCTCACCTTCCTTTATTTTTAAGCCTCCTCTTCCTGAAGTGATACTGAACCACCATGCAGACGCACCAGGGCAGAAAATGAACCAGCGCTGACCATTACTGACCCCGTATGAGCCACCGCTGCTCTAAGGCACCGAGTTTTGCTGTCTCCAGATGCATCAGCAGGTTGTTGTCGGTGTAGACAGTGAACTTGGAAGAAGCGAGGTAGTGCTTGAACCTCTCAGTCACTGCCCAGACGATAGCCAGTAATTCCAACTTAAAGGAGCTGTAGTTGTCAGGATTTTTTTCAGTAGGGCGAAGCTTTCTACTGGCATAGGTGATGACCTTCTCCTTGCCCTGGTGTATTTGAGATAGAACCACTCCTAGACCGACGTTGCTAGCATCGGTGTAGCGGATGAATGGCTGACCATAGTCCGGGTAAGCCAAGATCTCTTCTCCGGTGACAGGTTGCTTAAGGTTGTTGAAGGACTCTTCCAATTTGGGGTTCCACTCAATCAGGGAACTCTTGGTTCTGGACTTTTTGGGACTGGCCTACTAGGAGGTCTTGAAGGGGAGCAGCCATTTTTGTGAAGCCTTTGATGAAGTGTTTGTAATAGCCTATTAACTCCAAGAATTATCGAACCTCACTGACTGTGCTTGAAGAAAAAAGGGAATCCAGCTCCAAGGAATAAAATCAATTTCTTTTATTTAATTCCAAAGATAAAAGTATGACAAAATCATGCATCACACAGATACCGGGTATACCGGTGAGATAAAGTGCCTGGCTGAAACTGAACGCGTTTCGAACACACACATGTTCTTAGACTCAGTTGATTATACACAGGCATGAGACCTATTAACATAACAAAGAATAACAACAAATATAAAAACAATGCAAAAGATATATATGCAGAAAATATGCAAAAATTGACCTATATTAAACAAATAGCAAAAACACGCACAATTTTGAGAGCAACTAAAAAAATAATAATGTAGCATTAATCCTTTTTTCAAGTTTAGACCTAATGGAACTCTTGCATTGAGCCAGTAAATTCAGAAGGCTTCTTTATCCCGAAGTCTCCTCTATCTGTCGCCAACTCTTGGATCCACATGGATCTGTTCAATTGCAAAGACTTTAAAAAAACGTTGTCTGTCTGTTGTGAACAGTGAAAAAATGATTAGACAGATTAGAAATATTTTGAGTAGAGTGACATGATATATCATACAAGTGTTCTCTGATTCCACTTTTCAGATTGCGAATAGTGGAACCCACATATAATAAATTGCCTTCAGAACATTCCACTACATAAACTATATAGTTAGAATTACAATTCAAAAAATCTTTTATTTTGTAATTTTTTTCATTTTTGCTATCTGAAAGGATAAGAGCTGTCGGGTTAGCTATTGAGGGAGGGCTAAATTAACCCTTCACAGTTGAGCCAGTGATGTCCAAATTATTCCACAGAGTGTTGCTAGCAACTCAAATGACCACAAGGAGACGGGGGTCTCTGTACGAGAGGATCGAGACAGATCACTAGTCCCCTTTATTTTAGTCACTTTTATAATCTTTTGCTTAATTATGCAAAGTTCTCAACTACCTATAGCATCATGGTAATACTTCACTTTATAAGCCAATAATATTGCAAGAAAACCGGAAACTACATATATGTCCATATCCAAATAGAAAGTAGTGTAATGGCATATTCTTCAGAGTAATACACCTCCGGTTCCCTTATCTTGCACCTGATGGGAACAGTCTGGTTTCATGACAGCCCATCCCAATTATAAAAATTTATCTTAAAGCAACAAAAATGGAGAAACGAAACCTTCAGAGAATGGAGAAAATGAAACTTCAGCTCTGATTTTAGTTTTAACCCTTCACAGAACCGCACCTATAAAAACCTGTGGTGGATAACCAATGAGCTGATTTAGGATTTTTATTGGAATTATAAAAACTTGGAGATAGGCGATTCCCCAACGTGGGTGCACGCCCAGACACAATTTTTATACCGTTTTTTAAAATAGCATCCATGGTTTCATCATTTCTCAAAATATTTAGGTTGCGGTATATAATTTCAGAAATAGCCTTGAAATGAGAGCTATAAGTAAGAACCAAGACAGCTTGTTTTGTAGTTTCAATATTCAAGGTAGCGTTTTTTTGTAGTTTGTTGTAAATCGGACTGATAAGACTCTCCCTGGTTCTTTTATCTGCAATTTGAAAAGCCCGATTAATGGTCCAGATGGGGTATTTCCTATTTGTAAGGCGATTTTTTTTATGCTGTTCTTTTCAGCATTGACAGAAGAAATACTACTACAGTTTCGTTTTGCTCTCAATGTTTCCCCTAAAGGGATTGACTTAATTGTGTGGAAAGGGTGGAAACTCTGGGCATGCAAAATAGTATTACAAGCTGTTGGTTTGAGGTATGTACAGCTGGTGATGGTTTGTTGTGGAAAGCCTGATAAACATAGATGTAAAAAATTAATTAATTTTGTATAAAAAATATGTAAATTTTAAATTGAAAGGATTATTGTTGATATAATCAAAAAAGATGGACATTTTTGCAATATCGTCATTCCAGACAAGCAAGAGGTCATCTATATACCAAGAATATCATTATATAGATGCAAAAAATGGATTATCTGTGTTGAAAAAAGAAAAAAATATATATATATATCCAGGGAGCAGTCACCAGGCGAGGCATTCAGTCTGACACTGACAGACAGACGGACATGGACGGTGACAAGCCTTCACGCTCTGCGTCTGCGGAGCCCAGCGTACCCCCTCCTACTGTAAGTAGCAGGGTCGGACCTGGCTATCCAGAGTTTTTCTTTTCCTCAGTGGCTTAGCAAACTTTCTCTCTCTCTTATAGGGAGATCCTAAGAAGACCAGCCGCAAGTGTAAAATGTGTGCTGCCAAACTCCCCTCTACATATGGGAAAAAGCTTTGCCAGTCCTGTACAGATGAGGTCTTAAGGCCCCGTCTCACTAAGCGATCTCGGTAGCGAGATCGCTGCTGAGTCACAACTTTTGTGACGTAACAGCGATCTCACCAGCGAGATCGCTGTGTGTGACAGCGATCAGCGAGCGGCCACCCTGCCGATATCGCTGATCGCTGCAAGAAACCTCTGGACATTTCTTTGGTCGCTGATCTCCCGCTGGCCAGCACGCATCGCTGTGTGTGACAGCGGGAGACCAGCGATCAGGTGTAAAAAAATAATAAAAAAAATAAAAAATATAGTTATTCTCACCTTCCGATGTCCCGTTCAGCCATCCTGCCTCTCTCCACGCTCCGGTCCCAGTGATCCTTTGCATGAATGACCGTGAGACTTTGTTGTCCCTCAAGACCGTGACATCTCGCGGTCATTCGTGCAAAGGCTCACTGGGACCGGAGCGTGGAGAGAGGCAGGATGGCTGAACGGGACGTCGGAAGGTGAGAATAACTATATTTTTTATTTTGAATCTATTTTCTACAGCGATAGCCAGTGATGCCGGGCGCTCGGCATCGCTGTGCTGATCGCTGGTGAAGCTGTCTGTGTGACAGCTCACCAGCGATCACATAGCGACTTACTAGCGATCCTGACACCTTCATATCGGTGTCGGGATCGCTGGTAAGTCGCTTAGTGTGACGGGGCCTTTACTCTCCGAGCAGCCCTCTCTCCTGGATAGCATCAGAACCCTCATAAAACAGGAGGTGTAGACCTCCATGGCTACTTTCTCCCAGATCCCGGTACCACAACCACCTCCCTCTAGAAAGAGGAAGAAAGCTCCGGTAGAATCTGACTCGGACCCGGGCGAGATTCAATCCTCGGATTCGGTGGATGCTTGGGAGAATGAGGGTTCCACATCCACTACTACCCCTAAATAAGGGAACAAAAAATATTATTTTTCTGAGGACATGGGGGAACTGATCAGTATGGTTAGGGGCACCATGGGGGTAGAGGAAGAAGAAGTGAAGTATGATCAGATGCAGAAAGCTCCTACTGCAGAAAGCAACAGGTTTCCTGGCTGATGCTTCCGCTGAGTCGGTCCGGGTAGCCGCAAAGGCGGCCGTCCTCTCCAACTCCGCTAGGAGAGTGCTTTGGTTAAAAAAAATTTTGGGAGGGCAACTTCACCTCCAAATCCAAGTTGTGTGCCAACCCCTTTCAGGGACACTATGTGTTTGGGCCTGTCCTGGATGCCATCCTGGACAAGGCCTCGGACAAGGAAAAATCTCTCCCAAAACACAAGAATCCCCCCGTGACCAACCCTCACAGAGAGAGTATAGGGGAAAGGCAAAACAGGTAGATGGGGTTATCCCAAAGGAGGCAAGGGCAAGAACATACTTGTCCTTATCCAACAACAGACCCCAGACAAGCAATGACGGCGCCCCGGTCGGGGGTCGGCTCTCACTCTTCTTCATCAAGTGGCAGTCCATCTGCACGAATCAGTGGGTCCTCCGTACCATATGAGATAGACTAAAAATAGAGTTCGAGAATCCTCCTCCGCAATGCTTAAGGGTGACCTCCCTACAATCCCCACATCTCCAGGACTCCTTATTAAAGGACATACAAAATCTACTCCGGTCGAACGTAGTGTCACGGATGCCAAAACAGGAAGAAATATTAGGTGTAGGATTTCTGCGTTTACTCCGCAGGGATCCAGACCCTCACATTCTGCAGTCTCCTGTTGTTTATCTACTGCAGAGGAGATTGCAGAGGAGATTGCCTTGCAGCAAATCTCTCTTGAGGCTGTCCTTCTGTCTTCCTACTGAGCATGCTCATGGGACGATCTTCCATTGAAGATCGGGAGTCATGTGCTCAGGTCCCGCTCCAGATCTCATTGGTCCATCTCAGAGATCTGGAAGCTTGCGGAAGGTCCCGGCTGCTATAAAAGGCGCGCATGGCTGTTCTGCCATGCGCTAGTATAGACTTACTTGCTGCTGTGTGTATGAGGATGGATGTATGATTCTGGTGAATGACTCATTAAAAAATCCCTTCCCTCTGATATTACGTATGTGGTTAGGGACTGAGTTAGAATCAGCGCCAGCGCTCCTCTGCTGCAACATCCACAGCTGCTAGCGTCCGACATTGCACTTGCGCCTTAGCCTTGTAGTTTAGCGGCAGTGTCCACGCCACACTGCAGTAGCAGCCCCTTTGCATCCGCAGTTGCAACGCTCCACACACGGTAGGTCTAGACGGACGTAGTGCCGCCGTCTTGGGCTACTCCTGTGACCTGATACCGTGTGTGCGTTTTTCTGAGTACTGTGACCTCAACAGGCTCAGTCTTTTGTGTTTTTATACTTATTTGGCATCTCTGTGAATTAACTGAGATTGCTCTGCGCACCTGGGTGAAGTTTAACCCTGTGCGCTTTTCTGCCATATTGCTCCTGCCACCACTTAACAGCGGTTATATCACCTACTGCACGGTGGACTCTGAGCGGCGAATGCACTTTATTATTTTTGTTAATTAGTGCGTTCCGCCGTTCCTAACAAGAAGGACACGGCCATTACTCTCGTCTCTTCCTGGTAACGAAACCATCGGGGAAAAATAGGATAATAATAAACCTGAAGCCTTTTAAATGAATCGGTCCGGTACAGGCGATTCAAGATGGAATCGATCAGATCGGCAATCCCGCTCATCAGACAGAATTGGGTAATGGCAACGTGAATCTGAAGGATGCATACTACCACGTGCCAATCCATATAGAGCACAGGAAATTCCTCAGATTCCCTGTCTCTCACTGTCAACAAGTCAGCCATTTCCAATTCAACGTCCTACCTTTCGGCATCTCATCAGCGCCGCGGGTCTTTACCAAAATCATGGCGGAAGCAGTAATATTCATCCGGCGCCAGGGGATATGAATTATCCCATATCTGGACGACTTCCTTATCACTGCACCATCTGTCCCACGTCTGAAGATGGACGTGGCGAAAGTCCTGGAAATACTAAACTCCCTGGCTTGGATCCCAAACCTAGAGAAATCAGAAATCCATACCTCCATGAGGAGAAAGTTTTAAGGGGTTCTCTTGGATTCAAAGGAAAGAACATCCTTTCTGCTCAGAGATCGTCATGTCGACCTTGTCTGCAGAATAAACAGATTCAGGGACCAGAGGGCACCGACCCACAGAGAGTCAATGTCTATTCTAGGATCTCTGACCGCATGGATCCAGGCGATCTCTTGGGCTCAGGCCCATACACGTAGCCTACAGACCCACGTGCTTCTGCATTCCAGAAGACGTCAGATTCCGTTGACCCAAATAATTTCCCTTCCTGGTCATGTAAAATCAGCCCTGAGATGGTGGGTGAATTACCGAAATCTTCAGAAGGGGGTTGACTGGGATCAACTTCCCCTGAAAACACTTCACTCAGATGCCAGCCAACGAGGTTGGAGAGCAGTAGTAGAGGGATCCTACTTTCAAGGACGATGGCCACCGAGCATCAGCAACGCTTCCTCAAACTTGAGAGAACTGAAAGCTGTAGAGGAGGCCCTAAAAGCATCATCATCAATAATCCAAAACCACCTTGTCTGCATCTACTCGGACAACATGACCACAGGGAGGTACGAAGTACGCCGGTCTGAAGGTGATAGCACCCAGGATTTTCTCCTGGGCAGAGGCGACTCTACTATCAATTACAGCAGTACATCTGAAGGGGTTAGACAACACCCAGGCAGACTTCCTCAGCCAGAAAGACATCCATCCAGGGGAGTGGTGCCTAGACCAAGCAGTTTTTTTTGTCCCTAACCTCAAGATGGGGGTGGATCTATTTGCCAACAAGCACAATGTGAAAGCAGAAGCATTTTTCTCCCTCTACCACACGGACGGGGCTCAGGGAATAGATACCTTCTCCCAACTGTGGAATTTCAACCTCGCCTACGCCTTTCCACCCATACCCATGCTGGCAAAGACGTTACAAAAAATCCAGACAGACCGAGTCCCTACAATCCTAATCGCCCCTCTGTGGCCTGGAAGAAGCGGTACAGTGCCCTACTGGACATGGCTCAGGAAGGCCACTGGCTTCTACCTCAAAAGGTCAACCTACTTCACCAAGGTCCTCTACTACACCTGGACCTTCACAAACTGGACCTGGCAACATGGTTACTGAAGCCGAGATCCTGAGAGCCAAAGGTCTCTCGGATAAGGTAATCCAAACCCTCCAGAAAAGCAGGACACCAATAACCAATGCCATGTATGCCAAGGTCTGGAAAAGGTTTACGTCCCGGTAATCCTGGTGCTCCCCATACTCCCCTGACCCCTTCCATCCCAATATAGTGCAGGTCTTAGACTTTTTACAAAAAGACCTAGAGATGGGCCTTACTCCCAGCACGCTGAAGGTGCAAGTATCAGCTCTTAGCACCTTTTTTGATCTTGACCTAGCCAGCCACCGCTGGATCAGACGTTTTATGATATCAGCAGCCAGGATTTGGCCTAAACTCAGAAGCCAGGTGCCTCCTTGGGATCTCAACATCGTGCTCCACAGCCTAACCCAAGATCCATTTGAGCCCTTAGAGTCCCTGACCATAAAAAACTTAACTCTTAAAACCGTCTTTTTAGTCGCAATCACTATGGCTAGACGTATAGGAGCGTTACAGGCCCTGTCAATACGAGAACCTTACCTCTCAATTACTACAGATAGTATCATCTTCAGATTAGATCACTCCTTTCTACCTAAAGTGGTCTCAGACTTCCATAGGGATCAGGATATTGTGCTACCCTCATTCTGCCCAAGCCCTTCTAACCCTAAGGAAGAGACCTTCCACACTCTCGACGTTCGCAGAGTGGTCCTATTTTACCTACAGCAAACTGAAGCCTGGCGGATTGACCAAAATCTATTCATCCAGTTCTCAGGATGAAACAAAGGCAAGAAGGCGGCAAAGAACACGATTGCAAATTGGATCAGTCGATTTGCCTGGCCTGCTCATCACAGAAACTGGAGCCGCCAGCTTCACTGAAGGCGCACTCTACCCTTGCTATAGCAACATCATGGGAAGCAGGGTAACCCAATCGCAGGGGAGCGCAAAGAAAAGGGAGAAGCTTGAAAGGTTTTCTTCTTTATTAAGTTCCACTACGCGTTTCAACGGATAACCTCCATCTTCATCAGGTGAACTTATTAAAGAAGAAAACCTTTCAAGCTTCTCCCTTTCCTTTGCGCTTCCCTGCGATCGGATTACCTTGCTTTCCATGTTTATATCCTCTCTAGAGGCACCCGACAGGAGCAGCATCGGATTACTATTACCAGCGCCCTGAGACCTGTCAGCCTGGCGCTCCATATATCTGTCTCACTCTGACTATTTCATAGCAACCTCATGGGCAGAGAGGGGGAATGCTTCTTCAGAGCAAATATGCAGAGCCGCCACCTGGTTGTCTATCCACACGTTTACCAGACATTACAGGCTAAATTTCAATAGGGATTTAACATTTGGCAGACGAGTTCTGCAGGCCGTGATCCCTCCCTAGAGAAATTAGCTGTTGGTATTACTTCGATGTGGCTGTCGTGGAAGGTGACTAGAGAAAATAAAATTAGTCTTACCGGTAATTCGGTTTCTAGGAACCTTCCACGACAGCACTAATTTCCCTCCCTATCTGATGTTCTTATTGGATGATTCCTGCACTTTGTGGTAACTATATATGCTAGTGTGTCCAGGAAAACACTGGTGGTTGCAGGAAGGAGAGGGGTATTTAACCTCTTTGTGTTCATGTCCCCTATTATGGCGGGGAAGACAACCTCTGATGTGGCTGTCGTGGAAGGTTCCTAGAAACCGAATTACCAGTAAGGCTGGAGTCACACTAACCTGCGCAAAATACGGTCCGTAGTTTACTTGCGTAATACGGATGAATGACCACTAAATAGTGCTCCGTAGGTCATCCGTAAGCAGGGTGAGGTCGCGTATTTTGCGCATGTGTGCATCCATATGTAATCCGTGTGGCATCTGTATGCAATCCGTATGGCGAGATTTTCTCGCAGCCTTGCAAAATGGACATTTAACGGTTTTCAGGCCTGCAAACAATTTAAATCATTAGCCTGCACCCTATTTAGACACTCAGAAACAGGTGGATGCCTACATTCTGTACATTTGTCACCTTGCTTTCACGAGGTGTGTTGGTGTTCTTTGTGCAGCATGGCAGAGGGTCTGCGATTCAATACAACTGAGCAGGCTCTCTTTACCTGGCTTTTGTCATGGCGCTTTGGGCAACCATATCCTGTGATAGTGGATCCGCGGAGGAGGAGACGCATGTGGGTCCATCCACTTTTGAGGCAACGACTCACAAGAGGTCATTTTCACCGCCTCTATTCTTCTCTGCTGCAGCATCCGGAGAAATTTTACCAGTACTGTCGCATGAGCATTGCCACATTTGATCGACTCTTGGAGACAGTGCGCCCTGGGATAACCTTTCAGGATACAAGGATGCGCAAAGCCATATCTGCAGAGGAGCGACTTCTACTCACAATACGGTATGTACTACACAACCACATTCTCTCTATTCCTAATGTGTGTGCTAAATTATGTTTTTTGCCCTTCTTGGACAAAGTTGAATGCCATCATCTTACTCCAAATATGAAGCACCTGACACACCAGAATGTTACATCTAATATGTCCAGCATATCACTTAGTCATTGTGCCACCAAATATGTGTGTGTTCTTCTCTATCATTTCCTAACAAGTTTGGTCGGCAAGTAAATGATTTTTTTTTACTTTAGCCATTCTAAACTTTACTATTTCTGTTGTTCTACAGCTTTCTGTCCACTGGCCTGTCTTATGCCGCCCTCCACCATGAGTTTCTCATAGGAAAATCCACCATTTCAGGCATAGTGAGGTCTACATGTGCACAAATCTGGACAAGACTCCATCAAGTGGTCATGCCCGAGCCCAGGATGGAAGACTGGCTAAGGATATCAAGGGAGTTTGAGGAGGACTGCCAGTTTCCAAATTGTATTGGGGCCCTGGATGGCAAACATATCAGGGTGCGTAAGCCGCCGAACTCAGGCTCCCAATTCTTCAATTATAAACAATACTTTTCTGTTGTATTGTTGGCTCTGGTAGACCCTCAATACAAGTTTATAATTGTTGACATTGGGGCCTATGGAAGGACGGGAGACTCTAGAGTCTTCAATACTTCCATAATGGCTCGGCGGCTACGCACCAACCAGTTGGATCTACCCCCACCACGCCAGCTACCAGGCTCCCCCGAACAATTAGTCCCTTATGTCCTTGTGGCAGATGAGGCCTTTCAGTTATCGCGCAATGTCATGAGGCCATATCCCCGACGCAACCTTGACCACAGGCGCAGAATTTTTAACTTGCGCCTATCACGTGCTAGGCGACTGGTGGAGTGTTCCTTTGGGATTCTTTCTGCCAAATGGCGAGTACGTCAGTCTGCCATTCAGTTGAGTGAGCAAAATGTGAATGAAGTTGTGAAAGCCTGTGTTGTTCTGCATAACTTCACCAGGATACATGATTGCTCCTCCTCTGATGGTGTTATGCGTAGGCTGGACAATGTGCGCAGGGTGAGACCACCTATCAACCCTCAATGTAGACCGCTCTCAGGCCTCAAAGTGCGTGATATTTTCACTAATTACTTTATCTCACCTGAGGGGGCAACTTCTTGGCAAGAGCATGCTGTGTCTATGTTATAATTTGTTGCTTTAAGTGTGTCAAAATATATATTACTCAAGCCTTTATGATTCTATGAGTGTTTCAGTGCATTGGTTGGTGTCTGTTAGTATGTTGTGAGGGATTGTGAAAAATCACACAGAGACGTTAAGTAGAGTAGACAAATATTTAGTTTTGTCCTTTTTTTTTTTCGCTTAAAGGCAAACATAATTTTGCCATAACACAAATTTGGCAATGGCCAAAATGACCCTTTGTGCCTTCTTTAACTTGTTGTAAAATGAACATAACAGAACAAAACAGCCACAAACATTAGGCCAAAAAAACATTGCTGCATCACTAGATTAACCTAGATTTGCCAACAAAAGGTGAGCTCCATCACCAAAATAAAGGCAACGAGATAACACTCACATTTCCACATAATGTTAGCCAAACATAGAAAGATTCCACCATGACAGGCAAGGCTACCTCACAGCTTTCACACAGATATTACCTGTCTGTACACCAGACAATATTTAAGCATGCTATACCGGAAAGGATGAAAATACAAAACTCACTTGTTAATACATAGAGAAAGCGGGTTATTCTGAATGCTTGTCGCCTAGAAATTGTCAGAGACACCGCACTGAACTTGCTCACTGAGAAAGTGCACGTGTCCTGAGTAAAGCGAACAGTGCTCAAAGCTACCTGTGGAGCGGGCAGCAACCGAATAGATGCGTACTTCAGAGCTGCAGGACCTGAAGCACGTGACTGCTGGGGGCGTGGCCTAAACTCCACAGAGCTAGGAGCTGCAAGACAATTCCTAGCAGAGTAACTGCGAGACAAAGTTACCAAGGGGAATAGACAGTGAGAATAGTCAGGACGTAGCCAATGAGTCACACACAGAGATAGCTGTAGGGTACCAAAGGGGGCGAGCAGAGAGTAGTCAGGTCACATGCAATGAGCCATACACAGATAGTTGCAAGGTACAAGAGGGGTGAGCAGAGAGTAGTCAGGTCACATGCAATGAGTCATACACAGATAATAACGCAGTACAAAATCAACAGGCAAACTCACAACGGGAAACAGAATCGGGTCAGAACCATATAAATAAGCTATAGCAACAAACAGGCACACGGGGGTCAGCACACTAGGCCAATGGCAAAAGTATAACTGGCAGGGATTGAAGCTACCCAGGGGTTTATGAAGCTCTCCCAGAACCAGAAAGAGGCCACAATCATTAACCCCAAGTGTGCAGGTCAAAACCTGCACAGAGCTCCAGACATTAACCCCCGGTGTGCAGCTCAAAAACCGGCACTGGGATCATGACAGAAATTTTGTCCTAGAGATTGCTAACAAAAAAGGTGACTACTTAACTAAGGCGAGCACGCCTTTCCTATGCGTTTGCAAGTGAGTAGTGTATTTTCATCCTTTCAGTTTACAGCATAGCGCATTTAAAGATTCTCTTTTCTACACACATATAATATCTGTCTGAAAGGCGTGAGGTAGCGTTGCCTGTCATGATGGATTGTTTCATATGTTTGGAAAACATTATTTAAAAATGTGAATGTTACATTATGTTATAAATGTTGGTGAAGGAGAACACCTGTTTTTACATTTAGATTAGGAGCACCAGTTACATCTGACTGGACATCTCCAACCATCAGAATCATAAATCCTCATATGTTGGGGAAGGGGAACGTGGATCAACAGCCTGTGGGTGCTGCTGGACATTGTGGCCAACATCGCCCTGTGTGGGGCCATACTGGTGCCCATGATGCTGGAATTGTCCAGCCTCCTGGGACTGTTGGGGATACTGGCCAGAGTACTGATGATGGTGAGGGGCTTCTTGTTGGCTGTGGTAGGCCCGTGGCTCATACCCACCAAGATAGCCAGATCATCCCCAACCAGGCTTGGGTCCAGCCTCCAACACTGGGTGGGTACAAGTGGCCATATTGGTGGGGTTGGCTTGAGGAAGACATTTGGTGCTGCGGTATAGATGGTTGTGTAGGGGGAGGAAGGGGTTGAGGTGTTGGCACACGTATTAGGGGCTGTTCAGACCCTGCTTGAGCAAGCATCTGTGTAGATGGTCTCATGCGCATTAAATTTCGTGGTGAGAGCTGCCACCTCTCCAGAAATTCAAAAACCTCATATGGGGTATTGGGGGGGTGCTTGCATCAAGCAGGATCTGAATACATCCCCTAATATGGAGCCTGACCTCACGGGTAAGGGCACGGAGATAAAGGGTGAGGCTACGTGCATAGGCCTCCTCACCATCATCTGTTGTTACTCTGGACAGATAATTTAGGACCCCTTTGTCCACATTGGTCCTACTCTCTTGAAGAGTGACCTGGCACCTTCTTCTTGTTCGCCGTGATACTACAGCAGCCTGTGGGGAGGACCTGATCTGGGCAGTTGGGCTGCTGCTGAAGTTGCCCGGCTTCCAGGATGGGTGATGTGGCAGCAGCAGACCGTCCTGGTGGTGTGGTGTGTAGGGCAGCCATTGTGTGGTCTTGTGATGCCTCATCTTCAGCCATCCTTCTTGTAGGGGGAGAAGATGGGCCAGCCACCTCATCCCCTACAGGATCTATAATGGGCTCTGCCTCTGAGGCCGTTCCTCGATCCGTAAGGTTGGATTGAGTTCTGTTATGAAATAGAACAGAGGCAAAAATACATCAATATTTTTGTCCCTGTAAAGTATTTGTGTAATGTATTTGTGTAATGTGGTGTGAGCTATGTACTTACGGTCTCAGATCCAGAATTGGGGCGAGGAAGTTCAGCCGGTCATAGTAGATATATTTTCTCTTGACATGCCCAGCATCCCCACTCCTGGACCGCTGCTGGCGTTCCCGGCGGAACTGGTCCCTGATGCTTCGCCAGCGTTTCATCACATCTTCCACTGCAATGTGACAGGAAAGATTGTCAAAATCATATATTTGAGAGGTCACATTTTCTAACAGCAGTCTAGGCATGGGGCCTTCTGGGGTGTGCTTTCTACCCATGGTGGCATATGTAATTGGGCCGATACACAGGGTCTCATTAGCTACACTTAAAGTAATTTTATTGGCTAGGAGGATGAGGAGCTTGTGGCCTAACCCCTAATTATGGCTGTGTGAAGCCACGTGTCACATCCAAATGTAACGGCCTCATGAAGCTAATAAAATTACATGCCCAGGAAGGGGGGTGCTGATTGTAGAATCATTTTGAAGCGTGCGCTAAGGTTAATGATGTTTTTATGGTTGCACTTACGAATTTTATGCTGCTCATCACGTGGTCTGTCACCAAAGTCATGGTACATCTGGCGACAGATGCGCCTCCATGACGCCTCCTTTCTTGTCCGGTTCGCATAATTTGCATCACGTGGGTCCCATATTTCGGGACGCTCCTACACCAGCACAATGAGCATCTCAACGTTAATATATGTGGACGCCATGCTGCTGCTGTACTCCGTGGAGGCGTACTTCCTGGATGTCTGGAGCAGTTTTTGAGCTCATTTGCATGTCTAGGCTTCCTGATGATGGATTGGCCCATTTCCTGTCACCAGCCAAAAGACCTGCGTATTGCTCGCAGGTCACACGTGTGTTCCGTGTGTAATCCTTATTTTTTACGCAGACATTGACTTGCATTGGCGTACTACGGGCGTAGTACGCTGACAATCGCAGCATGCTGCGATTGGCACGGAGCGTAGGATACGGAAGAGAAAAATACGCCTGGTGCGAGTGACCCCATTGAAAATCATTTGTCCGTGTGTAATGCGTGTTTTTTGCGCCTCTCACGCGCCCGTATTCCTCGCCAGTGTGACTCCGGCCTAAGACTAATTCTATTTTCAATGCTGAAAAGAACAGCATAAAAAAATCATCTTACAAATAGGAAATTCCCCAGCTGGACCATTAATCGGACTTTTCAAATTGCAGATAAAAGAACCAGGGAGAGTCTTATCAATCCGATTTCCAACAAACTAGAAAAAAATGCTACCTTGAATAATGGAACTACAAAACAAGCTGTCTTGGTTCTTACTTATAGCTCTTATTTCAAGGCTATTTCTGAAATTATATACTGCAACCTAAATATTTTGAGAAATGATGAAACCATGGATGCTATTTTAAAAAACAGTATAAAAATTGTGGCTAGGCGTGCACCCACGTTGGGGAATCGCCTATCTCCAAGTTTTTATAATTCCAATAAAATTCCTAAATCAGGTCATTGGTTATCCACCACAGGTTTTTATAGGTGTGGTTCTTTTCCTTGCAAAACCTGTGCACATTCTAAAAAGACCATGTTTTTTTCAGATAGCAAAAATGAAAAATTTTTGTCACTGTTCACAGCAGACAGACGTTTTTTAAAGTCTTTGCAATTGAACTGATCCATGTGGATCCAAGAGTTGGCGACAGATAGAGGAGACTTCGGGATAAAGAAGCCTTCTGGATTTACTGGTTCAATACAAGAGTTCCATTAGGTCTAAACTTGAAAAAAGAATTAATGTTACATTATTTTTTAATTGCTCTCAAAATTGTGCGTGTTTTTGATATTTGTTTAATATAGGTCAATTTTTGTATATTTTCTGCATAAATATCTTTTGCATTGTTTTTATATTTGTTGTTATTCTTTGCTAAAATCTCTTGACACACCTGTTGAGCCTTTTATATAAATAGGTCTCATGCCTGTGTATAATCAACTGAGTCTAAGAACACATGTGTGTTCGAAACGCGTTCAGTTTCAGCCAGGCACTTTTTCTCACCGATATACCCGGTATCTGCGTGATGTATGATTTTGTCATACTTTTATCTTTGGAATTCAATAAAAGAAATTGATTTTATTCCTTGGAGCTGGATTCCCTTTTTTCTTCAAGCACATTTCCTGGTGTCTGGCGGAGACACCAATCCCTGCTCGGGGTCCATGGAATCAAAGGCTTTTTCCTTGGAAGGGGTGAGCTGAAACACTTTTGTCTATTGAACCTCACTGACTGCAGTAGGTACTTGCCAGTCTCCGATGACCTTGTCTGGATCTGGTGCCACTCCTTCTGCACTCACGACATGGCCTAAATACTGCACTTTGGGCTTCAGGAG
The DNA here is from genome assembly GCF_039654945.1 of Dendrobates tinctorius. Taxonomy (NCBI): domain Eukaryota; kingdom Metazoa; phylum Chordata; class Amphibia; order Anura; family Dendrobatidae; genus Dendrobates; species Dendrobates tinctorius. The sequence continues at coordinate 7,020,214 of NW_027361880.1, read as the reverse complement.
ATGACACTTCGATGGCTTCACCTTCAAGCCGAATTGGACAATGTTTCGAAGACTTCTGCCAGGTGTTTCAGGTGATCTTCATACGTCCTGGAATAAACAATCACCTCGTCCAGATACAACAGCACAGTTTCAGAGTTCTTGTGCCCAAGGCAGCACTCCATGAGTCTCTAGAAGGTTCCAGGTGCATTGCACAACCTGAATGCATACAGTTGAATTCACACAGCCCCATTGGTGTGGTGAAAGCAGTCTTCTCTTTGTCTGCCTCTGCAACAGGAACCTGCCAATACCACCTGGTTAAGTGTAGAGTAGAGAAATACTTGGCTGATTTTAATGCTGCTAGTTACTCTTCTATACGTGACAAGGGGTAAGTGTCTTTGTGAGTGATTTTATTTTTTATTTATTTGCCTATAATCTATACACATGCGCATGGCACCATCTTTCTTTTTGATCAATACCAGGGGAGCTGCCCAAGGTTTGCAGCTGTCCCTTATTACCCCTGCCTCCCTCATCTCTTTTAGCATACTTTTGGCAGACTGGTAATGAGCAGGAGGGACCGGACCATACCTCTCTTTAATGGGTGGGTGATCTCCCGTAGGGATGTGATGTTAGATCCTCTTGACTTGCCCAAAATCCAGGGGGTTCTTACTGAAAACCCTCTTGTACTCTTGAACTACTCGATAGACCCCATTTTTCTGGTGTGAAGGAGTGGAGTCAATGCCAATGTGCATTTTCTGACACCAATCCTTCAACTGACCAGAGGAGCCGTTGTCCTCGTCGACTCAGATGGGTTCAAGGGTCGTACTGTCTGGATAGCATTGTTACTCGCTATCACCGCTAAGTCTCCATCAGGGTGGTGAGTAAAATCAGTATCAGCCCAATATCATTTATACAGTATGTGAGGCATAGTGGTTATTATTATTATTATTATTATAGCTCCATTTATTCCATGGCGCTTTACATGTGAGGAGGGGTATATATAATACATACAAGTACAGTAATCTTAAACAATACAAGTCACGACTGGTACAAGATGAGAGAGGACCCTGCCCAAGAGGGCTCACAATCTACAAGGGATGGGTGAGGATACAGTAGGCGAGGGTAGAGCTGGTTGTGTAGCGGTTTGGTGGATCGGTGGTTACTGCTGGTTGTAGGCTTGTCGGAAGAGGTACGTCCTCAGATTCTTTATGAAGGTTTCCATGGTAGGCGAGAGTCTGATATGTTGTGGTAGAGAGTTCCAGAGTAGGGGGGATGCACGGGAGAAATCTTGTATGCGATTGTGGGAAAAGGAGATAAGTGGGGAGTACAGGAGGAGAACTTGTGAGGATCGGAGGTTTCGTGCAGGTAAGTACCGGGAGGTCACAGATATATGGAGGACTCAGGTTGTGGATGGCTTTGTATGTCATGGTTAGGGTTTGGAACTGGAGTCTTTGGGTAATGGGAAGCCAGTGCAGGGATTGACAGAGGGGAGAGGCCGGGGAATAACGGGGGGACAGGTGGATTAGTTGGGCAGCAGAGTTTAGAATAGATTGGAGGGGTGCGAGAGTGTTAGAGGGGAGGCCACAAAGCAGGAGGTTGCAGTAGTCAAGGCGGGAGATGATGAGGGCATGGACTAGGGTTTTTGCAGATTCTTGGCTGAGGAATGTACGGATCCGTGAAATATTTTTGAGTTGAAGTCGGCAGGAAGTGGAAAGGGCTTGGATATGTGGTTAGCTGATAACTGGTGTCCAAGAGGGCATTTAACGGGATGCGATCGATCACAACGGGTAGAATCGACCATCCTCCAACATACTTGTCTCTCCAGTTGTCTGGACCAGGCTGTCTTACTCCTGGGGGGTGGTCTGCTGCCTCAGGGGTTGCTTGTTTAAAGGACACTCTCTTTCGATGTGACCAATCTTGTCGCAACATCGGCAGATGGGTCGTCCAGATGAGTCGAAGCAGTCTGACGGCCCCCTCCTGGCTTAGGACGGGGGTCTCCTCCTCTGTTGTCGCCATGGCAGGTCATCCGGGCTCGATGCTAGTTGGATCCTCTCTATAGGGGAAGATGCCTGGAGAGACAGGACAGTTTTAAGCAAGGTAGCCATACCCTTAGTCAGTTCCTGTACTTGCAGGCGCAAATCTGCAGTGGAGTCAGAACCCTGTGTGTGAGCATATGGTTCAACAGGTGTTTGAGGCACGGACACTGCCCCCTGGTGGTACAGAATCTCTGGGAGGTTAGTGGGCCCAGTTTTGGCATAATTTGTCTCCTCTAATGCACAGATTGCCCTGTCTTTGAACTGATCAAAGTCCATATCAGGATTTTGCAAGGACATTAAGTGCATTTGGGACTTATGCGAGTTGGATAGCAAGCCCTTAATGAAGTGCTCCCTCCCTTCCGAGCCCTGCTGTGCGCCCAAACAGTGATTTCCCCCTAAATATGGGGTATCGGCGTACAAAGGAGAAATTGCACAATTTTGGGGGGTTCATTTTCCCCTGTTACCCTTGTGAAAATAAAAGAAAAATTGGGTCTAAAGTAACATTTTTGTGAAAAAAAGTTAAATGTTCATTTTTTCCTGCCACATTGCTTTAGTTGCTGTGAAGCACCTGAAGGGTTAATAAACTTCTTGAATGTGGTTTTGAGCACCTTGAGGGGCGCCGTTTTTAGAATGATGTAATTTGTGGGTATTTTCTGTCATATAGACCCCTCAAAGTCAGTTTTTTAGGGACCACGTTATATTTGAAGTGGTTTTGTAAATTTTGTTGGAAAAATGAGAAATTGATGGTCACCTTTTTACCTTTATATCTTCCTAATAACTAAACATTTTGTTTAAAAAATTGTGCTGATGTAAAAGTAGACACGTGAGAAATGTTATTTATTAACTATTTTGCGTGACATATCTCTCTGATTTAAGAGCATAAAAATAAAATTTAGAAAATTGTTAAATTTTCCAATTTTTTCACAAATAAATGCAAGTCATATCGACGAAATTTTACCACTATCATGAAGTACAATAGGTCACGAAAAAATAATCTAAGAATCAGCGGGATCCGTTGAAGCGTTCCAGAGTTATTACCACATAAAGTGACAGTGGTCAGAATTGTAAAAATTGGCTTGGCCATCAATGTGAAAATACGCTTCGGGGATATCAACCTATGGTAATTAAATATTAACTTCTATTCTGTGGGTCAGCATAAAGACATCTTTACCTTGCTTTACTTTTGTATACAGCAATACTATTCGTGGGAGCACCCTTGTCCCTCTAGGATTGTGTCCCTACCATGGGTTTTTGGTGAGTTTTTGACGCTGCGTATTTTCGCTGCATTGAAAACCCAGCGTCTTCCAGTTCCAGCAAAGTGGATGGGATTTTTGGAAGTCTCCTGCCCGCTGTGCTTGTATTTTACTCCTCGTAAACTCACCTGCAGTGCGTTTCATATCCGCAGCGTGTCAATTTCTCTTGCGGGTACTCTGAGTTTTATGTGTGGATTTCTCCCATAGACTTGCATTAGATGTGGAAAATCTGCTTGTAAAAAACGCACAAGTTTTTTGGTGTGTTTCCGACATGAAAATGCATGAAAAACTAATGTTATGCGCACATGACTGTATCAATAACGTTTTGTCAAAGCCAAATACCTGGAAGTATCAACCACAAAGCAACTTTATTTATAACATACCAACAAGAGACAAAAAAACAAAGCGTCAAAAGTGTGATAAAAATGCATGTAAAAAACCCCCTCAAAAAACGCTATGAAAAGATGCAGGTAACTAGTGATGAGCGAGTATACTCCCTGCTCGGGTTTTCCGGAGCATGCTTGGGTGGTCTCCGAGTATTTTGGTGTGCTCGGAGATTTCATTTTCATCGTCTCAGCTGCATGATTTGCGACTGCTAGACAGCTTGAATACATGTGTGGAATGCCTGTTTGTTAGGGAATTCCCACATGTATTCAGCCTGTCTACAAGTCACAAATCATGCAGCTGGGACGACGAAAACTAAATCTCCGAGCACGCCAAAATACTCGGAGGACACCCGAGCAACGAGTATACTCGCTCATCACTACAGGTAACCTAAATTACATATTAGGTGCAGAAAACCTGCAACATCAAAACCTCACCAAAAGCTCAACGTGAGAACGTTTCCTTATTGTCACAGCTGCTCTAAGGTGGCCGCACTCCAGGCAGCGGGCTACCCAGGAAGGAAATGTGTGATCATACTTTCCACAATATCTGAGAAGTGTGTTTTTTAATTAACTAATTCACATGATGGGGTTAGTAGTTTGATCAGCAAAATCGCATCACAATTAGTTCACAACAAAAACTATAATGGGTACATGCTCTGAGAAAATAGTGATAGAAAGTACACGAGAAACGGGACGTATGAATGACCAGGTCATTAGGGTATGTCCCATGATGCATGGTAGCTTTCCACAAAAGTGGGGCAATTGTAGCACAAAATGCCTCTAGTCAGTGACTGCAGTGCATTTCTGATGCTGGCCATCATTCTTTATGAATCCCTCTTATGACTTAATAATCTATGAAGCTTGTGCGAGTGCTAAGCACCTTTAGCAACTAGTAAAATTGTATTGGTGTCATAAATGCATAGGCCTAAAGTGAATGCTGCTATACTAGGGGCCATTTTTACATGCTTGAAGACCTTGAGCTTCACTATCTGACATAATGCCTACGATGATGTAATTTGGTGGATTATCATGGAAAACAGGTTGCATGATCATATGCATTTAGGACTAGGTCCCCAGCAAGGAATCCCCTTCCACTAGAACAGTTCTCTTTTGGAGGATATAGAGAGCCTAATGAGATCGGCGGATGCTGTGTACCCTGGCGTTATTTAGCCAAACAGGGTATCTATAGCAGACAACCCTATTACCAAATATCCAAATTTTTGATAGGTGGGCCAATGAGATAAACTTGAATTAGGTCTAGCCAAAAATGGGGTTCCCAAATCCAGTACATTATATTTTTCACTATTATTACTAATTGTCACGGGGCAGTAAGGGGAAAACAGGTGGCGTGGAAGCAGGGACCCTGAACTGCCCCTAAGGCTAAGGGGGTATCCTGACTTTCCTTAACTTGGGGGTACACTTAATGGTAGTGAAGCCCAAGTCCCCGACCTGTCCCTATCTCCTGTTTAGCCCTGATCTAAACCCCCAACCCCCTCCCCAGGAGATGAGACAGGGAAATAGTGCACTGCACAAAAACCAAAGGAAAGATCGAACAGACAGGTTAAAACAAAACAACTGTCATGATCCAGGACGGGGTTTTGCTTTGGCCCGTCCTAGTCAGACAGGGGGTTAATTGTTTCTGCCTCTCTCTGGCAGAGGGCGGCTATTTAATGCTCACTGGACCTGGGTCCGTTGTCAGTTATACTCCTGCCCTCGGCTGAGTTAAGTGACCTCTTATATACGTGTGCCTTGTGCCTGATAACTTGTTGCTTGTTTGGTTGTGATCTGGTTCTGTCCCTGTTACGAGTTCTGCCTGACCCTCTTGTACCGCACTGTCCTCTCGTGTATGACCGTCTGCTTGTGACTCGACTGCTCTTTGCTCTTCCTTTTTGTACCGCACCGCCCTCTTGTGTATGACCTTTGGCTTCGTCTGACCTCCCATCTGCTTGTCCCTCCTGTACCTCGTTCGCCCGTATTGTGTATGATCTCTGGTTTGCCCGACTCTGAGTGTTCTTCCATCTTAGCAAGCAGGACGCTAAGCCCCGCCCCTTGTGGTCACATGACCGTAGGTCCCGTGCCTGCTTGCTAATACTTCAGCGTTCAGGTCCTGTGCGTCTGTACTTTACAGCTGTTACTGTCCCCGGGACCCCTACAGCATTGGTGAGTCCCTGCTCAGCGCCGGCTATACGCCGGCGCTGTCAGGATCCTGACATTATAACTGACCATTACCAATTTTTTTTTCTCTGCTCCCATTCACCTGTGTATGTGATGGATCCTATGCACGCTTTTTCTGAGCAGGTTAAGCACCTAACTCTGATGTCTCAGAAACTCCTTGGAGAACAACGAGTCCTGGCTCAGTCTCAGCAGCTGATCGCTGACACTGTGCAGGGGTTTTTTTTATCGGGGGCTTGGGATGTTACATTAATTTCCCCGGAGTCTCCGGTTAAGTTACCAGATACCTTTTCTGGAGATAAAAAGGAATTCAGAGTTTTCAAGGAGGGATGTAAGCTTTTTTTTTCTTTGCGACCACACTCATCAGGGAGTGAAAGCCAGAGAGTGGGGGTCATTATATCTCTGTTAAGGGGGGCTCCTCAGGCTTGGAATTTCTCCCTTACGATTACGGCCCCTGAGCGTATGACTGTGGATGCATTTTTTGAGGCCCTGGGGCATATTTATGATGAGCCAGATCGGATACGTATGGCTGAGGACATGGTGATGAGTGTGTGCCAGGGGAAACACTCAGCCGAGTGGTTTTGTTCAGAGTTCAGATGCTGGGCTGCTGAGGTCTGCTGGAACGATGCCGCCCTCCGTGGTTTGTTCCATAGAAGCCTGTCTGAACATCTGAAAGACGCCTTGGCTCTCCACCCTCCACCTGATTCCCTGGATGAGGCTATGACACAGGCCATTCGAATGGATCGCAGACTACGGGCGAGGGGAGTGTTGCAGATTGAGACACCGTTATTTTTCCAAGGAAGGGGAGCCGGTCCTACATTGGAGACCATCGACCTGAAAGAGAAAGAAAGAAGACAACGACTTGTGGGAAAATGCTGTTTTATGTGTGGCGATTCTGGACATTGGAAAAAGGATTGCCCCTCCTGAACTCTGACCAACAAGCGACTGAGCCAGGGTGATTGCCATGGAGATCACCCAGGCTCTCAGGTACCCTTTTCTGCATTTTCAAAAATGTTGTTGCAAGTGGAACTTTGTTGTGAGAGTGTCTTCACATTCACTTCTGCCTTCGTGGATTGCGGATCGTCATTAAACTTTATTGACTCTGACTTGGTATCCAGGTGTAAGTTAGGGACAGTTAGGTTGGAGACTCCTTTTCACATTGTTGCCATTGACAAAACACCACTGGTTAAAAATGACGTTATGTTTCGTACAGAAGAGTTTCTCCTTAAAGTAAGTTCCTTGCACCAGGAGCATATTTCATGTATTGTTATGGACAACCTGCCTGCAGGACTGGTGTTGGGGTTCCCCTGGTTACAAGTGCATAATCCAGTGATTAATTGGGAATCTCGGGACATTGTTAAATGGGGTCCCTATTGTTCTGAGAAATGTCTTGTTACTGTGTCTGTGTTGTCCATGGGTCTGGAAGGTATTCCGGAGTGCCTGAAAGACTATACGGACGTTTTCTCCGAAAAAGAGGCCGAGGTTTTACCGCCACACCGCCCATTTAATTGTACCATTGACCTGGTTCCAGGTGCTAAATTGCCCAAAGCCCGCTTGTATAACCTTTCAGGTCCAGAACGGGCTGCAATGAAGGAATATATTTCCAAGAGTCTCCTTAAGGGACACATTCATCCTTCTGTTTCTCCCGTGGTGGCGGGGTCTTTTTTTTGTAAAGAAAAAAGACGGTGGTTTACGCCCATGCCTCGATTTTCGTGAGTTAAATAAGATAACTGTGAGGAATACGTATCCCCTTCCACTTATTCCTAATTTATACAACCAATTTTCCGGAGCTAAGTGGTTTTCGAAACTAGATCTACGGGGAGCGTATAACCTTATCAGAGTCCGGGACGGAGATGAGTGGAAAACTGCTTTTCTCACTACTGAAGGGTTGTTTGAAAATTTAGTCATGCCTTTCGGTCTGACCAATGTGCCAGCAGTCTTCCAAAATTTCATAAACTATGTGTTCTCTGATTTTATTGGACGTTTTATGGTGGTATATTTGGATGACATACTGATCTACTCTCCTGATAAAAAGGCTCACATTGGTCATGTTCGGGCAATTCTCCAAATGCTCCGGGAGAACTGTCTCTTTGCTAAACTTGAAAAATGTCTATTATGTGTTCAAGAACTGTCATTTCTGGGGTTCATTGTGTCTGCAGTAGGGTATTGCATGGATCCTAATAAGGTGTAGGCCATTGTCGAGTGGGTTCAACCTTGTGATTTGAAGGCTCTGCAGCGTTTCCTAGGGTTCGCCAATTATTATCGTAAATTTATAAGGGGGTTCTCACAGGTGGTTAAACCCCTCACAGACATGACTCAAAAGGGGGCTGATATCAAGAATTGGTCAGCCGCAGTGGTAGCTGCGTTTCAGTTTTTGAAAAAATGTTTCATGTTTCCCTCGGTTCTTATTCAACCGGACCCGTCTGAACCATTTATTGTCGAGGTAAACACCTCAGAGGTGGGGGTGGGGGTGGTACTGTCCCAGGAACCCGCCACTTTGACCAATTTGAGACCTTGCGCCTTTTTCTCGAAGAAATTATCTCCTGTGGAGAGAAACTATGATGTTGGGAATAGAGAACTTCTGGCCGTAAAGTTGGCCTTTGAAGAATGGAGGCATTTTTTGGAGGGGGCTGTCCATCCTATAACCGTAATTATGGATCACAAAAACCTAGCTTACATTGAGTCAGCTAAAAGGTTGACTCCCAGGCAGGCTAGATGGTCACTTTTTTTTCCCGATTCAACTTCTCGATCACTTTTCGGCCAGGATCCAAAAATGTCAGCACGGATGCCTTGTCACGCAGTCTAGATCCGGTGTGTCCCCGGAACCTCCATTCTTCAGCCTGGGGTGGTGGTGGCAGGTGCTTCTAACATGTTGGAACGGGAGATTCGGGAAGCCCAGTCTCTTGCACCTCCGACTGAGCCGGTGGATAAACTTTACGTGCCAGCTCAGTTTTGTCTCAAGGTCCTCCGAGAGTTCCATGACTCAGTTCTAGGTGGACATCCAGGGATTTTGGCTACCCGGAAGGCCATTGCTAGAGTTTTCTGGTGGTCTTCTTTAGCCTCTGATGTTGGGGAATATGTGTCTGCATGTGATGCTTGTGCCCGTACGAAAACGCCCCATAACCGGCCGGCCAGGGAATTGGTACCACTGCCAATTCCTGAGAGACCATGGACCCATTTGTCCATGGATTTCATCACCAACCTTCCCCCCTCCAAGGGTAATACCGTCGTTTGGGTTGTGGTGGACAGGTTTAGTAAGCAGGCACATTTTGTACCTTTGGCAGCTCTACCTAATGCGGAAACATTGTCCAGATTGTTTGTTGAGCATGTGGTGCGGTTGCATGGGGTACCCTTGAATGTGGTGTCTGATAGAGGAGTGCAATTTGTTTCCAGATTTTGGAGGGCTTTTTGTAAGAGGTTGGGTATTGGTCTGTCCTTTTCATCCGCTTATCATCCAGAGTCTAATGGGCAGACCGAGCGGACCAATCAGTCTCTGGAGCAAATTCTGCGTTGCTTGACCTCAGCCCGACAGGATGATTGGTGTTCTGTGTTACCGTTGGCCGAGTTTGCATTTAACAACCGCATTAACCAGTCTACAGGTACATTTCCCTTTTTTTGCAACTATGGGTTTCATCCACATTTTGGAGAATTTTCCCTTTTGAATTCTTGGTGTCCTGGGGTGGATGAGATGATCCAGTGGTTGGAGGAGGTATGGCGGGAGGTCCAGAGTAACATTACTAAGGCTCAGGATAAATTTAAATTTTTTGCAGACAAAAAACGATCTGTGGGACCAGTGTTTCAGGTTGGGGATAAGGTATGGTTATCCACCAAGAATATAAGGCTCAAGGTCCCCTCCGCGAAGCTTGGACCCAAATTTATAGGTCCCTATGAAATTACTGAAGCAGTTAACCCGGTGGCTTTTCGGTTGCGTCTCCCGCCATCTCTGTGGATCCCAAATGTTTTCCATAGGGCCCTTTTGAAACCTGTGAGGTCTGGTGGGGAGGGACCATCAGTTTCCCCGCCACTGGTTTTGGTAGACGGGCAGTCCGAGTACGAGGTGGAACGACTTGTCGACTCCAGGTTGGTCCGTCGTGCCCTTCAATATCTGGTACAATGGAAAGGCTATGGTCCGGAGGAACGCTCGTGGGTTCCTGCTCGATCGGTTCATGCGGATCGGTTGGTCCTGGCCTTTCACGTCAAGTATCCTGAGAAACCTGGGGGTCCGGTGGCCCCCCATTGAGAGGGGGGTACTGTCATGATCCAGGACGGGGTTTCGCTTTGGCCTGTCCTGGTCAGACAGGGGCTAAATTGTTTCTGCCTCTCTCTGGCAGAGGGCGGCTATTTAATGCTCACTGGACCTGGGTCCGGTGTCAGTTATACTCCTGCCCTCGGCTGAGTTAAGTGACCTCTTATATACGTGTGCCTTGTGCCTGATAACTTGTTGCTTTTTTGGTTGTGATCTGGTTCTGTCCGTTACGAGTTCTGTCTGACCCTCTTGTACCACACCGTCCTCTCGTGTATGACCCTCTGCTTGTTACTCGACTGCTCTCTGCTTGTCCCTTTTGTACGACACCGCCCTTTTGTGTATGACCTTTGGCTTCGTCTGACCTCCCATCTGCTTGTCCCTCCTGTACCTCGTTCGCCCGTACTGTGTATGATCTCTGGTTTGCCCGAGTGTTCTTCCATCTTAGCAAGCAGGACGCTAAGCCCCGCCCCCTTGTGGTCACATGACCGTAGGTCCCGTGCCTGCTTGCTAATACTTCAGCGTTCAGGTCCTGTGCGTCTGTACTTTCCAGCTGTTACTGTCCCCGGGACCCCTACAGCACTGGTGAGTCCCTGCTCAGCGAGGGCTGTACGCCGGCGCTGTCAGGATCCTGACAACACTTAGCTTGCTCTGCTGTAATGCTCCTGGACAGCAGAGTTAGCTACTTGAAAACAACATACAACTGAAGCACCAAAGAACTCTGCCAGCTCCTTCAGCTTGGTTGGTCTCCAAAGGGCAAAGAGTATCACCAACAGTGAGTTGCAGCACCAGGTGGCCTAATAAAGGGAGGTGGGAGTGGCACCCACCTGCAAAGATAATTAATCACCATGCAGTAACTCCAGCGGCCACCGGGGGGGAAACCACCAACAGACTAACTAAAGCTGTAGTAACACCATCGGCCATCGGGGGGAAAAATGACATTAACCCCCGATGGCCGGAAAGGAAAAAAGTTTAAATGTGAGCAGCCCAAACTGACAGATCCAAAAATGGATCGTGACAGTACCCCCCTTACAATGAGGGGCCTCTGGATCCTCAACACCGCATCTCACCAGAAAACCACCTACAGTGCAGATGCCTAGATCCACCAGCGATCACCTCAGCAACCATCTGACTCACAGGCTTATGAAAAAGGCGGTTATATATATGCTCCGGAGGTGACACACATCTCCAGAGCGCCGACCTGGGGAACGAATTGTGTATGGGCATAACAGTGGGTAACTCCAGCTGGTAGGTCATTGGGCCAAGAATGGCAGACACCCGATAAAGACCGATAACTCGAGAACTCCAGACCCCAGCAGCACACTTTCACCGGATGTTTTTGGTGGACACCCATACATACTCATTCACACACAGGTCCGGACCTGAACGTTTATTGCCATGCACATGTTTTCCACAAGATGGTGAACTCTTTAAGGGACTGACAACAGAGGTGTCCCCCGGTGTCACAACACTCACACCCCTACAATTCAGAGAGGGAACCACCTCCCTCCTCCGACCCCTCCTCCTATGAGGACTCCGCCTCTCAGGGTTGGCTAATGGTGAGGGTTGAGACTTGCCCCTACTCCCTGGCAGCACCTCTGCTGCCCCCACTGGAGGAGAAGGGGATGGTTGTAGAATGATGGCAGAGACAGTGGCCCCCGGGCAGAAGCCCTGACATGACTGACCTAAGCGGACTACTTCCCTGGACCGCCAATCTATCTCCGGGTTGTGTTTTTCCAACCAAGGGAGGCCTAAAACGATGGGTGATGGCATACCCCCCCAAGACGTAGCATGACAGGGACTCTTCATGCCGAGTCCCTATACGCAGATGTATATTTTCTATGACTTGGGTCAACCTCCCCTGGCTCAGTGGGACAGAGTCAATGTCCTGGACGCTTAAGGGTTTGGCCAGCATCCTACACTTCAGGCCATGAGTCTGGACAACGTGAGCATCCACCAAATTGACTCCGGCTCTACTGTCCACAAACACCGGTATGCTCTCAGGCACCCCGCCAACCACCACTTCTGCTGATATAGTACACTGAGAGGGCAAAATGGAGGAAATATACTCTCCCTGGTCGTCTCCCTCCACATGACCAGGGGGAGGCGGCTTCTTTGGTGGTACGGAAGATTTGGCGCGCACTGGGCAGACTCCTATAAAATGGCCAGTCTGCCCACAGTAAAATCATGCTCCCACACCACGGCGAACCGCAGGCAACCCCTTTTTGGAATCAACTGCTCCGAGCTGCATGGGTTCCTCCGACTGTTCAGGTGTGTCCTCCTCACTAGCAAGAACTATAGGGGGCACATATGGTGTATGCCTCTCCCTGATGTGTCTATCCATCCAGATGGCAAGGGACATGGCAGCCTCCAATGACCTGGGGGCGGCGTACTGCACCAGAGTATCCTGCAACTTTGGGGACAGACCCTGCACAAAATGACTCCTAAGGGCAGGGTCATTCCACTGTGTGTCAGTGGCCCACCTCCTAAACTCAGAGCAGTATTCCTCAGCAGGCCAGCCCCCCTGCTTGATCTTACGGAGTTGGGTTTCCGCCAGGGAGACGCCATCAGGATCTCCATACACCGACGCCAATGCCACAAAAAACTTGTCCACTGATCGTAGAGATGGTGAATTGACTGGCAGGGAGAAGGCCCAGGATTGGGGATCACCCTTAAGAAGGGACATAATGATTCCCACCCGTTGTTCCTCACTCCCTGATGAACGAGGACGGAGCCTGAAGTATAACTTGCAGGCCTCCTGAAAAACCAAAAATGTATCTCTCCCTCCAGAAAACCTGTAAGGGAGAGATATCTTAGGTTCTGGTTGAGCCTGTCCCTGAGCAGAGGTCCAGGTCCCCACCAACTGCTGCAGTTGTTGCACCATCTCACCCCGCAGCACCCTAAACTCATCGGTAGAGTCTGCAGCAATTGGACAAAGGTCTGCATTTGGGCCATGGCTTGCCAGAAAAAAAAAAAGGGTGGTTGGTGATAATGTCACGGGGCAGTAAGGGGAAAACAGGTGGCGTGGAAACAGGGACCCTGAACTGCCCCTAAGGCTAAGGGGGTGTCCTGACTTTCCTTATCTTGGGGGGTATACTTAATGGTAGTGAGGCCCAAGTCCACGACCTGTCCCTATCTCCTGTTTAGCCCTGAGCTAAACCCCCAACCTCCTCCCCAGGAGGTGAGACGAGGAAAAAATGCACTGCACAAAAACCAAAGGAAAGGTCCAACAGACAGGGTAAAACAAAACAACACTTAGCTTTCTCTGCTGCAGTGCTTCTGGACAGCAGAGTTAGCCACTTGAAAACAGCATACAACTGAAGCACCACAGAACTCTGCCAGCTCCAGAACTCCAGCTTGGTTGGTCTCCAAAAAGGAAAGAGTATCACCAACAGTGAGTTGCAGCACCAGGTGGCCTAATAAAGGGAGGTGGGAGTGGCACCCACCTGCAAAGATAATTAATCACCATTCAGTAACTCCAGCGGCCACCGGGGGGGGGACCATCAGCAGACTAACTAAAGTTGTAGCAACACCAGCGGCCACCGGAGGGTAAATATGACATTAACCCCCGATGGCCAGAAAGGAAGAAAGTTTAAATGTGAGCAGCCCAAACTGACAGATCCAAAAATGGATCGTGACACTAATATTGTATGTTGTATAATTCTTATTACCTATTATTGTTACATCATTCTCATTAAATCTGGTCAAAATTCTGAAACTTACATATTATTATGAACATTCTAAGCCCAAGTAAAGAACAATCCTTCAGCCATAGCTCCATATAAATTTCACAGTGAGTTTTCCCTCACCAAAATGTTTGAGGATGACTCATTGTGAATCAGGTTTCCAGGATTTTGTGATTTTTTTTTTTAGATTTATCTTGCTTAGGACTTGACAACCATGACATATGACAAAGTTAAAGGGCTGGAAATATACCTACCACATCATTGGCGGATACCGATAGATGAACATCAGGAACAGTATATGAGCCCTTTGCAGTCTAATAATGTGAAAAACTACTTTCTGCTTTGGAGATGGATGTGGACCCCCTTACAACCAGGGTCCCTGTGCTGCAGGACAGGTTGCATCAGTGATATGTCTGCCCCTGTACCACACAGAACCAGTGAGTGTGTTTTTACCCCAGTGGTTGTTCAAATTCTCAGGGGTCTTGGTAGCAATAAACTCTGCAGTGTTTGTAAAAACGTCAACATAGTTGTCTAGGCCAGATAAAGAAAAGAAGGAATGACATTAATCAAAAAAGACATGACCTGTGAGGCATTGGAGATCATCATTGTGTTTGATCAGTGCTTTAGTTATTTATGCTGTTTGCAGCGTCATACATTTCTACAGACCACCAGAACTGGTTTCTCACCCCCTTTATGGTCACTTTATGGCAGCATTAGTTACATTGGTCTTGTTAAGAGAACACCTATCTTTGTCCATGTGATTAGGTGTTTCTGCGTTCCACTCCACTTGGCAAAAACGGTGACCAAATATATAAGAATTTGGGTTGTGGATATTGCTTGATAGCACAGGGGAGTTTTTTATGGCCAGCCTGGCAGAAAATTTGCCTAAAAACCTCACTGAATAAAAAGTCGTAATCTCCTGTAATTGTGCTAGTTGTGATACGTAATGACAGAGAGATGACTTTCGCAGACTTCTGTAAGAACCCTTTTTTTTTTTTTTGCATTAATGCCCTGTGTACCTGACATCAAACACAATAGGGGACTTCCTGACACATGTCTTTTGAAGGGTGTCTTATTAGGACAACACCCGCCTATACTGCTACTATGTCTATAAGTCCAAAGAGGAGAGCTATGACTATGTGTCAAACTGACAGACTTGAGACATCAACATACAGTCTTTAGTATCAACGATCACTGTCAAATGTTTAGAAAAGTTTTCAAGAGCTGGGCTTGCCGCAATTATGGCTCATCCATGTGCACAGATGTAATATATATATATATATATATATATATACTAACAAGGAAAATAGTTACTTGTAAAGAGATACCTCTTAAGCGCAGTGATTAAAAACTCTTTCACACAGTTGCAGTCAATAGGAATTTTATACAAGTAACACAAAACTTAACATACTATGTAACAAAAATTACAAAGTCAGCTTGTTAAATGGATATCCAGTAAAAGACAATGTTTGTATGCAGTAAGAGATTGAAAAGAGGGACATAGCTAGGACACGAAAAACATGTATGAACAGATTAAAAATGTACACAATAAAATAGGGCCCATGTTGGGAAACAATACAAGACTTCACCGCAAAGTCCTGCAATTCTTCTTAGAGGTAAAACACCAGATAGAACAATAGTTTCACTAACGAATCACTAGCTAACTACAGTTATGTGCTTCTATGGCTGCATGTTCAGCATAGCACCAGAATACCTCAGTGTTCAAACTGTTGGTGGGTTAAAAGTCTACATGTTGCCTTCATCATTATTTTACTGTTTCAGAAAAACTAAACTTTTAAAGTATAAAAAAACCTGCTGGAGTGTAGACTACTGAAAAGAAAGTTGGTGTAGCAAAACTATCTCTTCAGAAGCCACAATTTTCTCTAAAATTGATCTCCACTTTTCACCTGAAAAATGTTCCTTCATATAATTAGGCCAAAGTTCAGGAAGGCATATTTCACAGTCTGCAGATGGACAGCAATGCCAGTGTAATAGGCCATAGTATATCCTGAGTCCAGGGGTTAAAGCGGCCTAGGCTTGATTATACCCCTGGTATATTATGGCCTAGGCCAAGTTATGCTCCGGGGTATAAATTGACGTAGGTCATTTCATACCCCCTCATACCAGATTATATCCACATTGATATCAGCAGTGTTGAGTGATATACACAAGAATAACTTAATTTTTCAACATTTCAGGTTTGTCTGTGAGAAAATAACTGACTTAAATCTTAAAGTTCTAAACACAGACTTTTATTACTCGGACCAGAAAAACTTCAGTAAAAGTATTAGACTTCCACAAAGATATAATGAGGTAAAGAATCCTGCCGCACTTCTCAGTAGTTACACATTGAATGCAGCTGTTAGTCTGAGTATGATAGAAAGAGATCTGCACATTTTTCAACCAGAGACAGGGTGAGAAAATCAGTGAAGTGATAAGATCAAGTTAGAATTGCATTCTAAGGGTCCCGTTACACTAAATGACGCACCAGCATTCCCGACAACAACACGACCTGGTCAGAATCGCTGGTGCATCCCTACATGATCGCTGGTGAACTGTCAAACAGGCAGACTCACCAGCGATCAGGACCAGCGAGAACTCTGGTAACCAGGGTAAATAGCGGGTAACTAAAGCGTGCGCGTCGCTTAGTTACCTGCTGTTTACCCTGGTTACCAGTGTGCTCGCGTTGGGAGCTGGTATCCAAGGTAAACAGCGGGTAACTAAGTATGCGCGGCGCTTAGTTACCCGCTGTTTACCTTGGATACCAGCTCCCAGTGCGAGCACGCTGGTATCCAGGGTACACAGCGGGTAACTAAGGGACGCGCGCTCTTAGTTACCCGCTATTTTTCCTGGTTACAAGCTCCCAGCGTCTGCTTACAGTGCTGGGAGCTCGCTGATCGTTTGTCTCCCGCTGCCACACGCAGCGATGTGTGCTGGCCAGCGGGAGACCAACGATTAAAAAATGGCCCAGGACATTCCTGCATGATCAGCGATACCCGGCGGGGAGGCCAGTCGCTGATGCGTGGCACACACAGCGAGATCTCTGGCGGGATCGCTGATGCGTCACAAAATCGGTAATGCATCAGCGATCTCGCTTAGTGTGAAGTACCTCTAAGGTAAAAGCACTTATCCTAATGGACAACAGTGTAATCTCAGACGTAAGGACTGTTGTCCACTACCTGTCACACTGTGTTGTAAAATTGATATTCATCATGGGATTAACAACAAAAATACCATCCCACTACGTGGAAGTCAGTTTTAAGTTCTTAAAAAAATAGCATCTAAAATCTACCTAATTAATAAGGGATCATAAAATAGATGTATTGTAGCCTGGATGGGCATAGTTTGACCTAGGACTGTTGATCCCCTGATGCATACTCTGACCTGGGCCAAACTACACCCGGGATTAATCTGGACAGGGGTGAATTTGGCCAGTTCCACCAGACAGACAGTGGGTCTCCTGACTCAAACTTACAATTTTCTATGTTTGTGAGGTTGTAAGTTTGGGTTAGTAGATCCGAGGACAGCCTGGATATTGTGATCCACATATGGACCGTCTGAACGTAGCATTAGGGTTTGCTCACACGAGCATATAAAAACATCGATCCCATTCTCATCCAAAAAATTGATATGATTTTTTTCTCAGTAGTCATCCATGTCCGTATACAAACGTTTTTTTTACTCAGCAGCTATTAATCATTTACAAGACCATTGTAATGGATCTGTAAGAATCGATGTCATACTGATGGTCAGTATGCCATCCATTTTTTTTCTCACACCCATCAGATTTCGGCATGAAATCGCAGCAAGCTATGATTTTTTTCTCATTCCAAATAAAGCTGAGAAAAAAATACACACATCTGCACTGCCTCATTGAATAACATTAGTCCGAGCGCAATCTGATTTTTTTCTTACATTGCACTCATCCGATTTATACAAAAGTGTGAGTGATCCCTTAGTTGTATCAACTACTTCTAGTATCAAAACTGTTTCCGCTTTTAATCTTACTTTATTGTATGCTCCCATAAATTGCAAATATAGCTGTTGATTTTGGTGGAGAAATGATTTGTATTTACCGCACATTTTTCCCTTTACATTGAAAATTCATATCCACACTTATGGTCAATTTATGTACTTTATTTTCATCTTACTCACTGTGCTGTTAATGTTATATGGATCAGAGAGAAATCCTCAATATGTATGTAGTAAAGGCAGGTACCCTCTCGCACCTACTCATAACCTATGATAACCCCTGCACAATGACAGTACCGGCATAGATTCCTGAAAACAAGGAGGTCTAGAAAAATTTTCTTTGCTTATACAACTGACACATTCTAAATATACAATTTTCAGGTTTATTTAACAAAAAAATAAATAGAGCAAAAAATAGAGCAAAGTACAATAGTACAAACAGTCATAGTCAATACCGGCCACAACCAATCAGACATGAACTATTCACTTTAGTGCAGGACAGAATAATTACATGTAGTGTCTTAGCAGTTGCTAAGTAACTGCACATTTACAGTGGTGTGAAAAAGTATTTGCCCCCTGCCTGACCTCCTTTTCTTTTGCATGTTTGTCACACTTAAATATTTCAGCTCATCAAATAAATGTAAATATTAGACAAAGATAACACAAGTAAAGTAAACACAAAATTCAATTTTTAAATGAAGGTCTTAATTATTTTGGGAAAAAAATATCCAAACCTACCAGGGCTCTGCGTGAAAAAATGATTGCCCCCTAAACCTAATAACTGGTTGGGCCAACGTTAGCAGCAACACCTGCAATCAAGCATTTGCAATAACTGGCAATAAGTCTTTTACAATGCACTGGAGGAATTTTGGCCCACTAATGCTTGCAGAATTGTTGTAATTCAGCCACATCAGAGGGTTTCCAAGCATGAACCACATTTTTTTTTTTAACCAATAATTTTTTATTAAATTTTCAGAAAATATTTGAACACACAAAGGGTCAAACAAAACCCATAAACACATACAATAACAAAATACAATAGGTACCTGTACACATTCTACGTATACTCAATAAAACTTGACTTCTTTACCATCCCACAGTGACAGCACGGGAACTCCTGGGTTAAAGCATGATGACATAATCCCAATAATGTAAATTTCATAGGGCCAAATAAGGTTTTACATCTTCAGTGGAAAGGGGCTGACCTCTGCTATCCAGCCATGGATCCCATATACCCTGAATTCTCTTTTTCGCTGAGATGGAATGAGCCAATGCCAATTCATATTGACAATGTATATTAACTTTCTCTTTTATGGATGGCAAACTCATCCCCCTCCACCTAGCCGCCAGAGCTAACCTGGCTGCAATCAAAATATGCGAGAAAGAACCTCTAAGCCCATGCGGTACTTTATCTATGCCAATATGTAAGACTCCCATATTGGACTCCAAAACCAACTGTACTCCATGGACCTTTCGTATTAGATCACCAATATTTACCAAAAAATTAGCAATAACCGGACATGACCATCACATATGACCCAGTGTCCCCTTTTGCCCACAACCTCTCCAACACACCTGAGATTGGTTAGGACCAAAATGAGCTAACTGCACGGACCTTGGTACCACCTTAAGTGCACTTTTTTAACTGTTCTAGGTGATTTAGGCAAGATGATACTCTTGGCACCTCTCTTAAACCCTCCCTCCAAGTCTCTGCGTTAAGGGATATGCCTAGCTCCCCCTCCCACCGAATCATATATGGTAATTTAGTATCAACAGCTGGTGTATTCAAAGCACAATATGGGATGGAAATTCCCTAGATACCGACTCTGGTCTTAGAACTGTGGTCCAAGGGAGTATTAAAAAACGACAACTCTGGTGATGTGTGGATCAGATGCCTAATTTGCAAATACTGATAATATAGGTATCGTATACCTGGATGTTTTGAGGACAGTTGGTCAAAGGAGAGGAGGTTCAGAGCACCATTCATCAAGTTCTGAAGAGTTTCAACCCCTGCATTGATCCAATTATGCAGACCAATGTAAGGGATATGCTGCTCAAAAGCTTTCAAAGAAACATCAGTGAGGGGGATTTTTAATAACTTCAAGGCTATTTGTCCCCAGAAGTCTAAAGTAACCGCCATCGTCAGAAGGGGTGGGGTAAACGAAGTTTTCTTAATCGTCTCACTTTCTAGTGTAAGATGGGTTGAGCCCCTACGAGCATAAAATACTTCAATCTGTAGCCACTTATGAGCATTATCCATTAACCACCAGTCCCTTGCCCTAACAAGGACTGCTGCCCTATGGTATGCAAGCAAGTTAGGGACTCCCATTCCTCCTGCATCATGCGAGTAATACATCAACTTTCTAGCCATCCTCAATCTTTTATGAGACAAAATAAAATGAGTAGCCATTTTTTGAAGAGACAAGATAAATCTAATAGCAACTCTGACTAGAATACACCTAAATTAATATAAACTCTTAGGGAGAACCATCATTTTAAAAATATTAATCCTGGCTATCCATGATGCTGGAATAGATTGAAATTCGTCTAATTCTAACTTGGACTCTTTCAGGAGGTTGGAGACGTTTCTCTTTATAAGCTGTTTAGAGTGTGTAAGAACTATAACTAAATAAGGGATCCCTTCATCTACTCATTTAAAAGGGTATTTACATTCCAATAATCCTCAAGTCATGGACGGAACCAAAACAGGAAAACCTAATGATTTAGTGGCATTAAGTTTATAGTACGATACTTTAGCGAATTCCTCTAACGTGGTGACAATGGCAGAAAAGGATGATTCTATATCGGTGCACAAGATAATTAAATCATCCGCGTACAGTTCAATTTTGTGAATTATCGGCCCAATTTTAATGCCCACTATATTTGAAGAAGCTTGTACTCTTTCAGCTAGTGAAAGTGAAGATGATGGGAGACAGGGGGCAGCCCTGACGTGTTCCGTTAGTTATTGCAAATGAGTTTGACAAAAATCCCGACAACAATACCCTAGCATTGGGGTTGGAATACATGGCACAGATCGCTGACAATATGGGGCCCACCAAGCCAAACTTCGTCAAAACGCTCCTAAGATATCCCCAATGCACCCTGTCAAAGGCTTTTTCAGCATCCAAATACAGGAATGCACTGGGGAGTCCACAGAGCTCCGCTACTTTGATTAAGTTAATCATTCTGCGTGTCCCATCTTTTGTTTCTCGACCCGCCAAAAAACCAACCTGATGATGAGAAATTAATGTGGAAATAATGTGATGTAATCTTAAAGCTAATATTTTAGACAAAATTTTTACATCGCAGTTTAGGAGTGCAATAGGCCTAAAGTTGCTAGGACACGTTGGGGATTTCCCTGGTTTTGGCAGAGTAGAGATTGTAGTTTCTAAGTAAGTTTTAGATATAGACTCCTTATCCCACCATAATGTATACACACGTAGAAGAAAGGGGGTTAGAATCTTCTGGAACTGACCATAGTACTCATTTGGCAACCCATCTGGACCTGGGGCGTTATGACCTTTGGTGGACCTAATGATGGTCCAAATTTCCTCTTTAGTAAAAGGCACCAAGGAAATTTAATTGTTCCTGTGAAACTTTTAGTAAGTTAATGCTTTGCAAGTACTGATCAATCACCACTGGAGAGGGCTGGGGCTTATCAGGTACTTCCCCTGAATTAAAGATGAGTAAAATATCTAGCAAACTCATTCACAATCTCCATTGCCTGAGATGGGGATGATATTTAGAGATTCCAATTGCTTGAGATGTTGCACTTTAAATAGGACGCTTGCTGTAAAAAATCCCCCTTATAACAGCCTTATGCGCTGACCACAGGGATTCATCAGTTACTTCCCTATTATCATTTTCATGGAAATTATGTGTCAATTCCGCCGACACTCTCTTTACTACTTGTAAATCCATAAGGAGAGACGTATTCAGCCGCCAGTGTAGCCTGGTGACGCAGAGCTAATTTCAGGGATACAGGGACATGATCCGACCATGAAATCAGACCAATATTCACTGAAATGCATCTACCCAATGCCTTATTGTCCAATGATGGAAGGAATAGACAGTATAATCCTTTTCATCAGCATGGGATTATCTCCAAAAATCTTGTAGATGGTATTCATTTATTAATGATTTCAACTCCCTCCGGACTCGGACTGTCATATTGGAACAATATGCAACTCTGTCCCCACATATGATTCTCTCACACTTGGCTAATTCTGATGTTTTCTGGAAAACATTACGGATGAAGGGGTATTGTGCTTCATTTGGGGCATATAATACTACCAGAGTGCATACCTCTCCATTTAAGGAGCAAATTAATATAAGAAATCTGCTGGGTCTGCATGCATATGGAGATTTTTAAAAGCAACCGTATTTTTGATCATTGTACAAACCCCTGCTTTTTTACTCGTATTGTTAGCAAAAAAATGTATGAGGGAATTGTGGATGATGAATCCTGCAATAGTCAGCCTACAACAAATGCGTCTCCGGTAAACAGATAATTTCGGCTCGTGACTTTCACACTTCCCTCTATAACATAGATCTTTTCACCGGTGAATTCAGTCCCCATACATTCAGGGATAAAATTTGGATACTCATGATATAACACAAAATTTCCTATACCTATTCATCTTAAGCACAATTAACATTCCCCGCACCCCCACTATCAAGACCTGGTTATGTGTACACAAGCCTACCCAACATATACAATACTGTGCGAAGATATCAAGTATACAAGTTCTAAAGTATAGCTCATACAAAAGACAGCAAAGCTGAACAAACATGAAAAACAAAAGCATGAACCAAAAAGCAGGATGCAAATTTTCAGATGTATCCTACAAACATCAGTTATATTCTGCAGACACAATAACTGCATGAGACATCTCCACCTTCTCTCTCAAGTGAAGTTGCTCACAGTCCTGGATCACAAAGATAGTAACCCTCCACAAGGCTCTAGAAAAAAGAACCATATTCCCCCCTCCATATCAGGCCAGAAAACCACTCCTGGGCAATCTTTTTCCCTTGTGACTGCTGCTTAGGAACAAAATGAATTTTCCAACTGGTACGTTTATCCTCCACTTGTTTAGGGGAATGACAGACCACAATCCGCCCATCATATAAAATCAGCAGCTTTACTGGGTTAAACCCCCATCTATAACTTGTACCAACATCCCGAAGGGCTTAACACATGTGTGCAAACTCTCTCCTTTTAGCCAAAGTCACAGCAGATAAGTGGGAAAACTTGGAGACTCTGCAGCACCTCAGGCAACACTGGACTCTTTCTCATATTTTGCATGAATACATCCTTGGTGGTAAAAAAGTGCAGTTTTGCCAATGTATCTCTACGGAGATCCTGATCCACATGTCTTGGCTTAGGTGTTCTGTGAACTCTGTCAACCATCAAATCTCTGGGGGATAATTCATGAAGAACAGCCTGAAGACATTTTTGCATAAAGACAGGTAACTCTTTATCAGTAACCCCCTCGGGTATACTGCTTACACGGATCTTGTTCCTACCGGGTCTATCTTCAAGGTCATACACTTTATCACTGAACCGTGACAATTCCTCTCTGAGCACCTTATTTTCATCCACCAGAGCATTAAACGATGTAGTGTATTCAGCTGTTTTATTTTCCATATGGCTTGTGCGCTCTACCAGGGCTGATATCTCCCCTTTCATTTCATGTAGCATAACATGCATATCTTCCTTCAGGAAGGCCCTTAGGGAAGTGAGAAGTCCCTGCATATCTTCTCTTGTTAGTGGGCCAGCACACTGCTGCTGATCTCCCGCAGCACCCGCACCTCCCCCAGAGCCCAGCGAGGAGTGCAAGGACCCGATGGAGAAGCCGGCACCATTTTACCTGCGGTCCCCACGGGCCTTCCCCTGGCAAGCAAGTCGGGCAGTCTTGGCGGGTACCTGTGCTTCTGGGCTCGGCCACGTGTCATCATGTGCCTCAGGCAATGTGGAAGCTGATGCCGCTTATGCTGAGGAGCAGGGAGGTCTGTAAAGGCCGATTTGAGCTGGTTTAGCTCCGGTGTCTCAGGAGCTCTTTAGCTATGCAGCCTCCACATTCAGCTTGCAGGCCACGCCCCCATGAACCACATTATTATTATTATTTATTATTATAACGCCATTTATTCCATGGTGCTTTACATGTGAGGAGGGGTATACATAATACATACAAGTACAGTAATCTTAAACAATACAAGTCATGACTGGTACAGGATGAGAGAGGACCCTGCCCGCACATTTTTAAGTCATGCCACAGCATCTCACTAGGATTAAGGTCAGGAATTTGACTAGGCCACTCCAAAGTCTTCATTTAATTTTTCTCAAGCCATTCAGAGGTGGATTTGCTGATGTGTTTTGGATCATTGTGCTGCTGCATAACCCAAGTGCGCTTCAGCCTGAGGTCGCGAATAGATGGCCAGACATTCTCCTTCAAGATTTTTTTGGTAGACAGCATAATTGATGGTTCCATTTACCACAGCAAGTCTTCCAGGTAGTGAAGCAGCAAAATAGCCTCAGACCATCACACTACCATCACTATATTTAATTGTTCTTATGATGTTCCTTTTCTGAAATGCTGTGTTACTTCTATAACAGATGTAATGGAACAAACACCTTTCAAAAATTTTAACTTTTGTCTCATCAGTCCACAGATTATTCTCCCAAAAGTTTTGGGCATCATCAAGCTGTTTTCTGGCAAAGCTGAAACAAGTCTTTATGTTCTTATTGCTCAGCAGTTGTTTTCGTCATGAAACTCTGCCATCCAGGCCATTTCAGCCCAGTCATTTTCTTATGGTGAAGGTATGAACACTGACCTTATCTGAGGCCTGCAGTTCTTTGGATGTTGTTATAGGGTCTTTTGTGACCTGTTTAGACCTTTTTCCATATTGATAGATCTCAATTACTTTGTTTCAGAATTTATTTGGATCGTAGCATGATGTCTAGCTTTTGAGAATCTTTTGGTTTAATTCACTTTGTCAGGCAGGTCCTATTTAAGTGATTTATTGATTTAGAACAGGTGTGGCAGTAATCAGGCTTGGGTATGACTAGGGAATTTGAACTCAGCTTCTCAAAGATGTGATAAATCACAGTGAATTTATATATATATATATATACATATATATTTTTTTTTTTTTTTTTTGGGTGGGGGGAATCACTTTTTCACACAGGGCCCTGTAGATTTGGATTTCTTTTTCCCTCAGTAAAAAATGCCTTCATTTAAAAACTTCATTTTGTGTTTACTTGTGTTATTGTTGTTTAATATTTAAATTTGTTTGGTGATCTGAAACATTTAAGTGTGACAAGCATGCAAAAGAATAGGAAATCAGAAAGGGGCAAACACTTTTTCACACCTTTGTATGTCTCTGGTAGCATAATATAAATTCTCAAAATGTAATTATAAAATGAGTTCATTTTATAGACCTTATTGTGATAGCAGAGCAAGACTTCCTAATGGATAGTCATCTTATTGGGCTGCTATGTGTCATTATAATAAGAAAAAATATGCCATCAGTGTAATTAGTCTTGGAGCTGGGGCCTCATACGTGATCATAAAGATACATTATCCACCCCTCTCATCAGAAAGAGCAATTTTTTAAATTATTTTTATAGAGTCTTCTATTCATAAAATCCTCCCAGCTGTCCATGTCATGTGACTCAGTCCGAGCCATCATGAATTGAAAGGAGTGCACAGTTAATGATTCTCTCAGTGTTTCATTGGTACAAAGATACCCTGTTCAGAAGCTGTCTAGGCTCCACAGTTTACTCACCCTGCCGAAAAATACTGATTCTAGGAAAATATTTTATAGGTTATATATAATATGACATCATAAAGCTTTTACGTTTCTTAGCATCCTGTTGTTATCTTGGATACCAGATTGCTTTTATTCCATTTTCACATATACGGTCATCTGAAATACTGTTTGTAAGTCCCAACACATGAATTCCTTTGTACACACCAATTACCAGTTCAGCAGAGACCTAATGTTACCCCAAAGTCGTGTGACCCACAAGTCTGCCCCCAGCCGACTCATGTACTGTATTTCAGGAGTCAGCATATTCCAACACAGCTGCTTGTGCTTGGGTGAAATGTTTTTTCTGAGATTATATCCTTGGATAGACACTTGTCCTAAAGGTTGCCATGGCTGTAGCCCAGATTCTTGTATTTTGCTTGCATCTACTGGGCCACCTCCTGCTATACATTCTTGTTTAAGTTCTTCATTTCTCCGCCTTAATTCTATGACATCCGTTTTCATCCTTTCCACTCCATACTTCTCTACCTTTCTCCAGAATGTTGCGTTGAAATGTTGGTAGATAAGTGTGTCTAGTGCATTCCATTCCTGGGCTAGTCGGTATAGCTCTGGGCTCAGACGTGAATGACTGGAGTCTTTCCGGGCATTCAGTTTAAAGTAAAGTATGTCATCCATTTTCCAACACATTAAGTCACGCAATAGCAGCAAGGACTCATCAAAATACTCTAACAGCATGACCAAATGAAAGTGCCTATCAAGGTGATTTAGTAACTCTGATACCCTGGTTTTCTCTATTTCCATTTCATTGTCATAACCCAGATCAAATGTCAACAAGTTATGTAGGTAGTGAGCATTGAATCCGCCAGAGTCATAGTAGTTTCTTGGGCTCTGTAGAAAGGTGTCCATCTTCTGCTCACTAGAAGCACCTGGTAACTTCCAAGTTAAAGGCACAACATGTGAAAAGTAGTGAAATGAAGATTCAAAAAGCAGAGCTGGATTTCTCAGCACTGTGACAAACACTGTGTCTGGGGGTATAAGTAGGTTCACCTCTGAATGGCGGTATCGC
Organism: Dendrobates tinctorius; assembly: GCF_039654945.1. Classification (NCBI taxonomy): domain Eukaryota; kingdom Metazoa; phylum Chordata; class Amphibia; order Anura; family Dendrobatidae; genus Dendrobates; species Dendrobates tinctorius. Next base: position 6,993,654 of record NW_027361880.1, on the reverse strand, counting down.
ATGTGGTTGCATATTATATTATAGCATATGCCAGGATGGTATCCCTCAACCTGCCAACGCTGGAAATAGCTTGGGTAGTCAAAATCATTGCGACCTCGTGGGAAGGCAAAGTGGAGCCTATGCTTCTCTCCATAACGGAACAGGATGTTAAGGATTGTGCTGCTACCTGTCTTGTGAGTTTTAAGAAACATAAGATTATAGTGGGGGAGGCATCGTAGTTTGGATCTTTCAGTGGAATTGGAGTTGGTTAATAGGGATTTAGGTAGTGCAGGTGGATGACACTGGAAAGATGCAGGGTCTCTGAGAAGAAAAGAAAGTTTTCAATTAAACAAATCTTTTACATATTACATAACTAGGCTAATTAACAGGCAGCCCTACTTGCTATACCTCCCACAATTTTGTAGATCCACAGAGAAGGAACCCTTGGTGGATTAACAATGAGAATAGAGGACTTTGAATATCACACTTATTATATGTCTGTAAAGCTGTTTCTTCCTTTTGGATTTACAATTTTTGTGGGTCCCTTAGAAGGCCTACCATCAGCAATAGTAATTGCCTACAGCTGTCAAAAGTCAGTACAATAGGAACAGGATGTACAGAGTCAGTCCCACACTAAAATGAGCCACAAAGACTGGATTGGGACCCATCGAGACTTAACCATAATGAAGGGTTTCAAGTCACTTCTTTTGAGCACTAATAATACACAAAGTTGATCTTTAGGTAGATATTATTATATCGCCTTTATATAGGCATTATAAGTGCGCTCCTGACCTCTGCCCTGTTTCTGTTCAAGCAGATTTGTCACTGGATTTCACAATACAAAATAATTTCATAAGGTATGCAATCTCTCACAGCTGGTTGGGCGAATGTGCTTACTAGGAAAATATGAATCTGAAAATATGAAAATGTCATAATGGCTGTATAATCTTTTTTAAGGTTTAAACACAATTCCGCCCACATAACCTAACTGACATCTCCTCTGTGTCCATCCGCCTTGCAACTCTCATACTGCTCAGCCAGTCTGGGTGGGTAGAGATTGAATACAGGTTGACTATTAAGCTCTCTCTCTTTAGATGGACTAATAAAATGATCAGTATTATATTAGGATTATACAACCATTCTGACATGGATTATCAAAGAAATCATACAATCACACAATGGGTGTAAGAAATCTATGGAACAATATATGGAATTTGCATTGTGAAATCTGGTGATAGATCCGCTTTCAGAATCTATGTGTAATGGACAGCATACCAATTTAAACTTAGACCACAGAATAAATAGTGAGCTGTCAAGTCAGACTAGGTTTACACACATACAGCGCTCTCTGCTAAGCAATATGTTGCAGTTTTTGTTAAAGTCCCTGTAAAAAAAAAACAGTATTCTGATGGAAACATGGCCATAGTGACTCCGTCAGGTTCATTGAAGTGAATGATTCCGTCGGAATACTGATTTTCAGAGATTCTGAAAACCCCTGAGCTTTGTATATGGTTGAACCTAGCCTAAGTTATAATTATATAAACAGTATATAAGATTAATAACATTTTACATGTTTATACTGAAGTCAGATTACTTACTCTGTGCTGCTGAAACTAAGTGGAGGAGCTGCATATGAATACAGCAAGATCAAAAAAGTGGTAAGAAGTGTTCCCAAGACTAATCCTTTCCATACTGATCGGCAGATCTTGCCCTGGGTCTGTATACACATCATCTGCAAAAGAAGACACAGATAACTGTTATGCTGGATGACTATTATCTGGTTTATGTATGTACTGTATGAAAAATACATGCAATAGAGAAATTGCAACCAACTAGTAACGTAAAGAATTCATATTCGTCTGCTACCTGAAAGAAACTCATAGCATACCAATCCACAATCATCAACATTTAGGATATCGGTGTAAATATTTCATGTTTTTATGTCTAAATATTGCAATTAAATCAATAAAACCCCATAATAATTGACCATGACAGTAGTCATTGAATACAATTTTCCAAGTAACACACTTCAGTGGAGATGTTGACCTCTTATGCACCTTGGTAGCTGAAAAAAAAAGTCATTCACAAGCACAGTTTGAGGTGTTAATGATTCATTAATGTTTACCCTAACAATAACAATTCTACATACCCGGCCAATTGATTTCATGAAGAATAGTTAAAATAATTGTACTCACTTTCCTGTGTATACATGCTCAACCGCAAAATGCCTTCAGGAATGTCTATGGAAATGTTAGACTAGGTTGCTTGTCTATTGCCACTTAGTTACTTTTTAGTTTTGGAGGCTGGGTATTGTATAATATTTCTGACCTTGAGAGCCACATTCAGCTTTGAGAGAGAGTAGCGAGGCACATTTAGGTCTAAGAGAGAGTCGCAGGCCATATCCAGGTCCCCCCCCTCACAGTAGCAACACAGAGCCCCCATTACTGGTATAATGACAGCCAAAGCTTTTCCACAGAAATCACACCGCGACAGTATACCAAGATCCAAAGGCTCTCACCATGCCTCCATTCATTAACAAACAAATAGGGATGCACTCTGTAGTGCTAAAGCATGTAAATATGAATAGCATTAGTGCTCTAGATAAGAAAAAAATGGAGATATTTAGCACATAATTTGGCCAATTCATGCATGCCCAGCAGCCAATGACAAGGCAACTCCGGATTGCTGTGAACATGATTTTGCCCTACAGAGCGCAACTTTGCTTGTTTGTTATATATAGAGATGGCTACTCCTATTTTGCACCTGTACACACCAGTTTTCTGATTTAGAAGTGCCAATCAGTGTAACGGGCTGGGTGGTGGAACCCCTGTGCCAAAGCCCAAGGAAGACCTGGTGGGGCATGACTAGGAGCCTCACCCAATCCGACCACGGACACGCAGCAGTTAACGACACCACAGTCTGTGGGGAAACATTGCAGGTGATCCAGGTGCTACTCCAGGACTGACCTTGGGTAGATGGTGGCTGACCCATAGGAGCGGAGAGCTGGAATGGCCCCGGGGGAATGTCCAACAGATGTAGGCAGGTAAAGATGATGAAAGGAACCGCAGGTATAAACAGGACAGTGTGAAGGAGAAGTGAGAATTGGTGTCTGCAGCTGGCTCTGCTGCTGTCAAGGTGAGCACTGGCAGGTGCAGTTGGCTCTGCTGTCATCGAGGTGAGCACTGGCAGGTGCAGCTGGCTCTGCTGCCGTTGAGGTGTGCACTGGTGGGTGCAGCTGGCTCTGCTGCTGTTGAGGTGAGCACTGGCATGTGCAGCTGGCTCTGCTGCTGTTGAGGTGTGCACTGGTGGGTGCAGCTGGCTCTGCTGCTGTTGAGGTGAGCCCTGGCGTGTGCGGCTGGCTCTGCTGCCGTTGAAGTGAGCACTGGCAGGTGCAGCTCGCTCCGCTGATGCTGAGATGAGCACTGGCGGGTGCTGCAGACTTGGATACAAGTGCAGGGACCTGAGAACTGACAAGCGGGTGAAGAACAAACTCACAACATTGTACAGGCACCTCCATGTTGGAGGAGGCGGTTTAAATAGAAAGAGACCTCCAGCAATTGGCTGGGGACACTTTAGAGGAACGCGCATGGCCCCTTTAAGAGAGAGGACATGTGTGCGCGTGCACTCTAAGCACAGTGCCTGAATATCTGCTATGAGTGTGTGCACCCCAGGCAGTAGACAAGGAAAGAGCAGGACGGGAGACTCGTCGGTGAGTACGCTGGTGTTTCTGCACAGAGAGGGACTACAGGCAGAGATGTGGGCGCTACAATCAGTTTTTGTTATTTGTATATTAGCTGTTTGAACGAGCACTCCGCCCTCCAGCCTGTGGCGTTTTTAATTGCAGCAGGATCCTACTTACCCATAAATTCAGGCTTTAGCCTAAGAGAGGTATTCACACTAGACACATAGGTTCCCAGCAAACTGGAGATCGCCTTGTCATTGGCTGCTAGGCATGCATGAATTGGCCAAATTATGTGCTAAGTATCTCCATTTTTTCTTATTATCTTGAGCAGTAATGCTATTCATTAATATTTCATATTTATGTGCTTTAACACTGCAGAGTGCAACTTTATTTGTTTGTTATATATACAAATGGCTAGTCCTAGTTCGCACCAGCACACATCAGTTTTCAGATTTGGAAGTGCCAGTTTTTTGCTATTTATACCTCCATTCAGTATTATAGCATCAATCGCTCCCACCACATCCACAATACATGTTTCAACCAGCTTCAACCACATCCTCATCATCCAATCTCCAGCTTACCATACTTAAATTATCTCGAAACCCCCAAGGCTACAATACACACATTCAGATCTGCACTTCTTTGCTGGGATACTCACAAAATTCCCAAGCTGGAGACATGCTCTTCATATTTGTTTGCTAGATCTGGTGGTAATGAATCAAGCTGGCAGGAAGCCGCGAGCCACACATCATGGGCCCACGAGCAACACGTGGCTCCCGAGCCACAGGTTGAGGTCCCCTGCCTTAGAGAGAAGCAGATAATATAGCATAGAGCTTGCAAGCTCTGCCCTCTTTACCTAGCGTTCAATGATGACAGACTGCCGAGCAGTCTTATAACCTAGACAGAGAGCAGTAAACTATATGTAATGTCTGTCAGAATCCACAAGCTCAAAAAAGCTACCTCAGACAGACTTGACTCGAACCAGTCCATCTGGGAAATTCCAGAGGAACCCTGGCCTTTATGCTACAACCCCTGTATAGGCATTCAGTCTTACAATGGTGTCCACTGGATTGCTTCCACGAAAGGGCTGTTGGCCGGAGGAGTACATCAGAGGCAAGAGAATGGTCCAGTATCAGGGTCTGAAATAGGTGGTTGGTGCAGGAACAAAGTCAATAGGCAGAAAAGTAGTTAAAAAATGAGCTAAAGTCAAAATCAGGAATTTCAACAGGGAATACAAGCAAAATAACTAGAAGTTCACTTAATCTAGTCAAAATATAACTGGCAGTGGACACAGGATTTCAAGAGCTTAAGTAGCCTTCACCCCCACTCACATCCGACAGCAGGGAGCAAACACAGACATAAGTTAACTCTTAATCTCCTAGCACATATGGATCTATAAATCCCAGAGGATACAAAACTAAAGTTGCCAACCCGCAATGAGAGAAGTTCCGCCTGGAGACAGGAGCAGTGACAGGAATGGCAGGCACAGCAATTCCAGCCATTATGAGCGGCCTCTAGACCCTTGGGGCCATTCTTATATGGAAAAGATCTATGAAATCTGTTGAAAAGGTTGTCACTTTGAAGTTATTAGATCACAACCATTATTTTTCCTCTGGTCCATAATCCTTTCATCGAACGAGATATTGAAGAGAACCTCTCACAATCCAAGAGTTGAGGATTTACTTTATTGTACCTGATATTCAATACAGGCCAAGAAAAGAAGTTTTACTGACATAGTGATCAGGCAAATGATATATCTTAGGCTAGTTTCACACTAGCGTTTAAACGACGCGCGCATGGCGCCGCTAAGCCACGCCCCCTGCCGGCTCCCTGCCCGCCCCTTCCTGTTATCACCTCCTCCGAGCGCAGAGGGCTGCATGCGTTATGGGCACCCTATCTTTAGCATAGGGTGCGCAGGCCGTGCGCAACTATCAATATAGCGTGCGCTGCGCATTTTTGAATGTGCGCCGTGCACGCCAAAATGCAACATGCTGCGTTCGGCGCGCACGGCGCACCTCCAAAAATGCGCAGCGCACGCTATATTCATAGTTGCGCACGGCCTGAGCACCCTATGCTAAAGATAGGGTGCGCATAACGCATGCAGCCCTCTGCACTCGGAGGAGGCGATAACAGGAAGGGGCGGGCAGGGAGCCGGCAGGGGGCGTGGCTTAGCGGCGCCGTGCGCGCGTCGTTTAAACGCTAGTGTGAAACTAGCCTTAAGCAGGGATTTATGGAATATGTTGGGTATACGAAAGAGGGAAGTTTTAAACGGAAGGCTACAGGTTTGATTATCTCAATGATTTCATATGGACCAATGAAATTGGGCCCTAGATTACCAGAGGGAACCTTAAATTTAATACTCTTGGTACCCAAATCCAAAGCAAGGTCCATCAGAGTGTCTTCTACTTGCCGAAAAGGCGAGTCAAGTCTGTGCCCTCCGCAGGTTTCTCAGACCAGATTAGACTTAATTTGTCTTTGGATTTTACAACTTCAGGCGTGTTCAATTCAAAAGTAGAACAGGAACCAAAGATACAGTTGTGCTCAAAAGTTTACATACCCCGGCAGAATTTTTGCTCTCTTTGCCTTTTTTTCAGAGATTATGAATGTTAACACTAAAACCTTTTCTCCACTCATGGTTAGTGGTTGGGTGAAGCAAATTAATGTCAAACTACTGTGTTTTCTCCTTTTAAATCAAAATGACAACCCAAAACATCCAAATGACCCTGATGAAAAGTTTACGTACCCTGGTGATTTTGGCCTGATAACATGTACAGTAGTTGACACAAATGGGTTTGAAGGGCTACTAAAGGTAACATTCTCACTTGTGACCTGTTTGCTTGTAATCTGTGTGTGCATAAATGCTGAGTAAGTTTCTGGGATCCAGACAGACTCCTGCATCTTTTATCCAGCTACTGACGTTTCTGGAATGTGAGTCATGGGGAAAGCAAAAGAACTGTCTACGGATCTATGGGAACAGATAGTTGAACTGTATGAAACAGGAAAGGGATACAAAATGATATCCAAGGAATTGATAATGCCAGTCAGTAGTGTTCAAACAGTGATTGACAAATGGAAAATCAGAGGCTCTGTAAAAACTAAACCACAGTCAGGTAGACCAACAAAAATGTCCACAACTGCCAGGAAAATTGTTCGGGATGCAAAGAAAATCCCACAAATAACATCAGCTGAAATTCAGGAGTCTCTGAAAACTAGCAGTGTGGCTGTTTCAAGATGCACAATAAGGAGGCACTTGAAGAAAAATGGGCTTCATGGTCGAGTTGCCAGAAGAAAGCCATTACTGCACAAATGCCACAAAGTATCTCACCTACAATACACAAAACAGCACAGAGGCAAGCCTCAAAACTTCTGGAACAAGGTACACTACCATTCAAAAGTTTAGGATCACTTACAAATTTCCTTATTTTTTGAAAGAAAAGCACAGTTTTTTCCAATGAAGCTAACATTAAATGATTCAGAAATACACTCTATACATTGTTAATGTGGTAAATGACTATTCTAGCTGCAAACATCTGGCTTTTAATACAATATCTTCATAGGTGTATAGAGGCCCATTTCTAACAACCATCACTCTAGTGTTTTTATGGTACTTTGTGTTTGCTGACTGTGTAAGAAGGCTGATGGATTGTTAGAATACCCTTGAAAACCCTTGTGCAAGTATGCTACCACAGCTGAAACCAGTTTGGCTGATTAGAGAAGCTATAAACCTGACCTTGCTTTGAGCTAGTTGAGAATCTGGAGCATTACATTTGTTGGTTCCATTAAACTCTCAAAATGGCCAGAAAAAAAAAAGAACTTTCATGTGAAACTCGACAGTCTATTCTTGTTCTTAGAAATGAAGGCTATTCCATGCGTGAAATTGCCAAGAAACTGAAGATTTCCTACAACGGTGTGCACTACTCCCTTCAGAGGAGAGCACAAACAGGCTCTAACCAGAGTAGAAAGAGAAGTGGGAGGCCCCGCTACACAACTGAGCAACAAAACAAGTACATTAGAGTCTGTAGTTTGAGAAATCGACGCCTCACAGGTCCTCAACTGGCAGCTTCATTAAATAGTGCATGCAAAACGCCAGTGTCAACATCTACGGTGAAGAGGCAACTCCAGGATGCTGACCTTCAAGGCAGAGTGGCAAAGAAAAAGCCCTATCTGAGACTGGCTAATAATAGGAAAAAGAACACAGACATTGGACAGAGGAAGATTGGTAAAAAGTGTTATGGACAGACTAAATCAAGTTTGAGGTGTTTGGATCACACAGAAGAGCATATGTGAGACGCAGAACTGAAAAGATGCTGGAAGAGTGCCTGACGCCATCTGTCAAGTATGGTGGAGGTAATGTGATGGTCTAGGGTTGCTTTGGTGCTGGTAAAGTGGGAGATTTGTACAAGGTAAAAGGGATTTTGAATAAGGAAGACTATCACTCCATTTTGCAACGCCATGCCATACCCTGTGGACAGCGCTTGATTGGAGCCAATTTCATCCTACAACAGGACAATGACTCAAAGCACACCTCCAAATTTTGCAAGAACTATTTAGGAAAGAAGCAGGCAGCTGGTATTCTATCTGTAATGGAGTGGCCAGCGCAGTCACCAGATCTCAACCCCATTAAGCTGTTGTGGGAGCAGCTTGATCGCAGCAAGTGCCCAAAAAGTTACCATCAAGCCAAACCAACTTGTGGGAGTGGCTTCTGGAAGCATGGGGTGAAATTTCTCCAGATTACCTCAGCAAATTAAATGCTAGAATGCCAAAGGTCTGCAATGCTGTAATTGCTGCAAAGAAAGCATTCTTTGACGAAAGCAAAGTTTGAAGGAGGAAATTATTATTTCAAATAAAAATCTTTTTATTCGAACCTTGTCAATGTCTGGACTAGATTTTAATTCCTTTGTCAACTCATTTGATTAATAAAAGTATGAGTTTTCATGGAAAACACAAAATTGTCTGGGTGACCCCAAACTTTTGAACGGTACTGTAATTTGGAGTGATGAGACCAAAATTGAACTTTTTGGCCACAACCATAAACATCTGGATGGAGGTCATCAAGGCCTACGATGAAATGAACATCATTCCTACTGTAAAGCATGGAGGTGGATCGCTGAAAGCACAGGAAACTTGGTCAAAGTTGAAGGAAAGATGAATGTAGAATGAATGCAGCACATGTTATCAGCAAATACTGGAGGCAAATTTGCACTCATCAGCCTGAAAGCTGCGCATGGGACGTACTTGGATGTTCCAACATGACACCGATCAAAAACACAAGGCCAAGTTGACCTGGCATTGGCTACAGCAGAACAAAGTGAAGGTTCTGGAGTGGTCATCTCAGACTCCTGACCTCAATATCACTGAACCACTCTGGGGAGATCTATAGCGTGCAGTTGATGCTAGACAGTCCAGGAATTTACAGGAACTGGAGGCTTTTTGCCAAGAAGAGTGGGCAGCTTTACCATCTGAGAAAATAAAGAACCTAATCCACAACTATCACAAAAGACTTCAAGCAGTTATTGATATTAGCGGGGGCAATACATGGTATTAAGAAATGGGGTATGTAAACTTTTGATCAGGGTCATTTGGCTGTTTTGGGTTGTCATTATGATTTAAAAAGAGAAAACAGTAGTTTGACAATAAATGGCTTCACCCAACCACTAACCATGAGTGGAGAAAAAAGTTTTGGTGGTAACATTCATGTTCTCTGAAAAAAGGCCATGTAAGCAAAAATTCTGCCAGGTTATGTAAACTTTTGAGGACAACTGTAATCTTCATGACCTGAAGTTCTGGACCAGAAACATTATATATTTTACCCAGGGGAGATGGGAGTTTGGTACCAAATGTAAAGGATAATCATAATCTGTGTAAGGCCGGGGTCACACTTGCGAGTGCAATGCGAGTCTCTCGCATCAATACCCGACAATGCCGCTGGCACTCGGGACTGCAGTGTGCGGCTGCATGTATTTCTATACAGCTGAACGCTCCGGTCCAAGTGCCGGGTAATGATGTGAGAGACTCGCGCGAGTTTCTCGCATTGCACTCGCAAGTGTGACCCTCCGAAGAGTAATTTTTCAGATTCAGATACTGAAAATACATCAGCAAAATTTCTAAATATATAGGGTAAACCACTGGGTATGGCTTTAGACAGATTCACAGATAAAGACATACATTTGTTCTAACAATCGGGGCTCCAACGTACAATATCATCCTGGTGCCAGTCAATAACCAGGTTATGTTTACATAACCAAGGCAAGTCTAAGACCACCGTCACTAACAAGTTTTCAATGACAAAAAAAATGACATAAGATTTATAACAAAAAGTACCCTCAAATAGGGACACATACCTAGTGATATTCTTTATCACACTCTGGTATATCATCAATAGCAGTGTCTTTTATAGGAAAACATAATATCAGCAAAAATAAACTGAGCTACTTTGGCATTTACAAAATGTGTTTCAGAACTGCAATCAATAAAGACCTTCAGCAACACAGATTTTTTTTAGATAAGATAAGATAAACAAACAGTAAGCAAAAATTTTGCAGAAACAGAAATACACTGCACCTACACTACCGCTCAAAAGTTTGGGGTAACCCAGACAATTTTGTGTTTTCCATGAAAACTCATACTTTTATTAATCAAATGAGTTGCCAAATGAATTTAAAATTTAGTCCAGACATTGACAAGGTTCGAAAAAAAGATTTTTATTTGAAATAATCATTTTCTCCTTCAAACTTTGCTTCCGTCAAAGAAATGCTCCCTTTGCAGCAATTACAGCATTGCAGACCTTTGGCATTCTAGCAGTTAATTTGCTGAGGTAATCTGGAGAAATTTCACCCCATGCTTTCAGAAGCCCCTCCCACAAGTTGGTTTAGCTTGATGGGCACTTTTTTCGTACCATACGGTCAAGCTGCTCCCACAACAGCTCAATGGGGTTGAGATCTGGTGACTGCGCTGGCCACTCCATTACAGACAGAATACCAGCTGTCTGCTTCTTCCCTATATAGTCCTAGCATAATTTGGAAGTGTGCTTTGGGTCATTGTCCTGTTGTAGGATGAAATTGGCTCCAATCAAGCGCTGTCCACAGGGTATGTCATGGCGTTGCAAAATGGAGTGATAGCCTTCCTTATTCAAAATCCCTTTTACCTTGTACAAATCTCCCACTTTACCAGCACCAAAGCAACCCCAGACCATCACATTACCTCTACCATGCTTGACAGATGACTTCAGACACTCTTCCAGCATTTTTTCAGTTGTTCTGCTCACAAATGTTCTTCTGTATGATCCAAACACCTCAAACTTGGATTCGTCTGTCCATAACACTTTTTACCTATCTTCCTCTGTCCAATGTCTGTGTTCTTTTTCCCATATTAATATTTTCCTTTTATTAGCCAGTCTCAAATATGGCTTTTTCTTTGTCACTCTGCCCTGAAGGCCAGCATCCTGGAGTTGCCTCTTCATTGTAGACGTTGAAACTGGCGTTTTGCGTGCACTATTTAATGAAGCTGCCAGTTGAGGACCTGTGAGGCGTCGATTTCTCAAACTACAGACTCTAATGTACTTGTCTTGTTCCCCAGTTGTGCAGCGGGGCCTCCCACTTCTCTTTCTACTCTGGTTAGAGCCTGTTTGTGCTCTCCTCTGAAGGGAGTAGTACACACCGTTGTAGGAAATCTTCAGTTTCTTGGCAATTTCTCACATGGAATAGCCTTCATTAATAAGAACAAGAATAGACTGTCAAGTTTCACATGAAAGTTCTTTTTTTTCTGGCCATTTTGAGAGTTTAATGGAACCAACAAATGTAATGCTCCAGATTCTCAACTAGCTCAAAGCAAGGTCAGGTTTATAGCTTCTCGAATCAGCCAAACTGGATTCAGCTGTGCTAATATACGTGTGTGGCGCCCCTGAGGCTTCAGTCGCCACAGAGGTACTGCACCTTCTCCGAAAGTGTAGTGCCCCACCATCCAGGTAGGCTGGGAACTCCTTTCCGCATTCCAACACCTGCACCCCACACACAGGATAGTTCAGCAGGGACCCATCCATGCTTTATGCTGGAATGGTCATAGGGTGCCTTTTGTGGTCCCTGGCTTCGTAACACGAGAGGTGCTGGGGAGGCGGGTGGCGTTAGATATAAAAGAGAGGGAAGGTGTAGGATTTCAAGTCAGTCTGGGGTGAGTCCCAGAGAAGGAGGTCAGTCAGACGAGGGTCTGAGAGAGAGAGAGAGCAGGCTGACAGCAGGTCAGCCTGAGAGGAGCTCAAGGCAGGAGGAAGGCAGTCAGTCAGGAGAGGCTGAGGACTGGTCTTAGTGGAACGAGCTCCCTAGGGAAGGAAGAGAAAGAGAAAGAGACATAGACTGGAGACTACAGATTCCATAAGAGAGATAGAACAGATCGGAACGAAGGAGAATAGAAGGACGGTGGGAAGCTGGTTGAAGAAAGATAGAGAACCCTTCCAGTCCAGAGAGCGCAAAGGCCGGGGCCCGGTCCCCGAGGTTGATTGGATCTTTATGTCCGGCAACAGACACCGGAGGAGTAGTGAGCCGCTAACGCCTTGCTCCCATCATAGACTTGGGACACAACAGCAACTGAATAGAGAGCCAGGACGCAGTGAGGAGTCCCCGAAGCAGGCTACAGCTGTCTGTCATACAAGTAAAGACTAGGAACACCTAGAGAGAGGCATTCCAGGGTAACTAAGTACTGGAGTGCTTCGCACCTAAAGGCGCATTGGAGGAGTCGTTCAGTAAGGTACACGTTGGCAGAGTGTGGAGGGGAGAATCCTATCCTGCCTGGAGGTTGGCTGGAGCCCTGACCTGGAGAACACGGTACAGAGACAGGCAGTTGAGTGAACTGAAAACAGTGAGTAAAGCTTTGGAACCGCATACTCGGGTGTCCTACAGTTATTCCCGCACCACTACACCTGCGTACCAGCATCTATACCATCCTGCACCTCTCCTCCTCTCCTCATCCATTGCACCTGCACGGAGGCAGGCAACAGTGGGTACCACGAACTGTGAGTAAAGCGTTGAAACTGCAAGCCCTGGTGTCCTCCATTCATTCGTCGCTAACACCTCCAGCACCGCTACATCTGGGTAACAGGATCTATACCATTCTGCGCCTCTCCTCATCCATTGCACCTACACTGCCCTGGGACTACAGCTCCACCTGTGGGGAGCTATACCATCTTTGCTGCACCACACCATCAGTCCCAGCGGATCTGTATGCAGCGTTGGCTCAACATCTTACTTGCCAAACACCACGGGTGGTGTCACGAACTATTCTAATAAACTTTAACACCATTAACATCACCGCCATTGATATTGGGCGCCCAGGGCCACGGGGTGGGTCACCGCTGCTGTGACACATTCCCACCTTGACACCGGCCCAGTACCGAGTACCCCGCTGCCCTGGGTGTGCGAGGGCAACCCACTTGCACAAGGGTTTTCAACGGTATTCTAACCACCCATTAGCCTTCTTACACAGTTAGCAAACACAAAGTACCATAAGAACACTGGAGTGATGGTTGTTGGAGAAGGGCCTCTATACACCTATGAAGATATTGCATTACAAAACAGACATTGCAGCTAGAATAGTCTTTTACCACATTAACCATGTATAGAGTATTTCTGAATCATTTAATGTTAGCTTCATTGGAAAAAAATGTGCTTTTCTTTCAAAAATAAGGAAATTTGTAAGTGACCCTAAACTTTTGAAAGGTAGTGTAGGTGGGCATTGTAAGGTTGCAGCTGGACAGGTCATGGATGGAAGGTATGTGTCCCTGAGGTGCCAAATCTCGGTGATGTAGGACCCAGAAAAGCAGGCTACAGCACACAGTGAGATGTTTTAATGGGCCCAGATAATGGGTCTGGTTTTGTCGAGCAGCTGAAAGTGCTGGGTGGGATCAGCTGCTCACTTACCTCCTATCCAGGTCTTGGTTTGTGTGATTTAAGGCAGCTGAAGATGTCTCACTTGGTCTGTGTGTTTTGCAAGGTGAGGAGGCCTAGATTATGCTGCTCAGACCCTGCTGGATTCTGAGAGGAACAGACTCATGTTTAAATGGGCAAGCCCTTGTGTTATATGGACTAGTTATTTTCTGTTTTGTTCTGTTATATCTTTTGTTCACCTGGAAGAGGCTGCTTTATTTTTATTAACCCTGACAGTTTATGAACTTTTAATAAACCGCTTGTTTGTTTTTAATCATCAAAATAAGTTCTGTGTGTGAACAAAGTCTACCGCAGAGTTAACAGGGGTAACAGTGGTTTAATTTAACAATTACAGGGAGAAGTCTCCTCTGCAGCCGGGAGTTCTTCACAACAATCTCCCGCTCAACGTACTCTGCGATCAGGAGTCTCGCCTAACAATCGACATTCGGCATGCTCTGCAACCGGGGTTTCGCACAACAACCTCCTGCACGACGTGCTCTGCAGTCGGGAGTCTCACACAACAATCCCAGCCCGGTCTTCTCTACACTCGTGTCCTCTCACTGCCACGCGGACTAACGCTACCCGCAGTGCGCCACAGGTCTTCTCTCTTACTTCTCCCCAGCGGGAACTCTGTCCTCTTCCCGCACAACAGCCCCTTGGCTCCCCCTGGCTTACCACGCCCCCTCTCTGCAGGTCATGGGTCCTCTCTGTCCTCAATTTCTTTCCCCCCTGCAACACGAGGCACTGCCCCAGCAGTTCCGGACCAAGTGCTCTGTCAGCACCCACAGCCCGGTGTTCCTACTTACATATAATTGCTAAGAATGAGTTTTTGTAGCCTGATCCCTACAGATGAGAGTTGATGACAGTGAGTCACCCCTATCTGCATAAGCTCCTCAATAAGAGAGATGCAGTGAGTACGGAAAAAATTCAGACCCCTTTACATTTTTAATTCTTTGTTTTATTGCAGCCATTTGGTAAATTCAAAAAAGTTCATTTTTTTCTCATTAATGTACAATCTTCACCCCATCTTGACTGAAAAAAAATAGAAATGTAGAAATTTTTGCAAATTTATTAAAAAATAAAAACTGAAATATCACATGGTTATAAGTATTCGGACCCTTTGCTCAGTATTGAGTAGAAGCGCCCCTTTTGAGCTAGTACAGCCATGAGTCTTCTTGGGAATGATGCAGCAAGTTTTTCACACCTGGATTTGGGGATCCTCTGCCATTCTTCCTTGCAGATCCTCTCCAGTTCCATCAGGTTGGATGGTGAATGTTGGTGGCCAGCCATTTTCAGGTCTCTCTAGAGATGCTCAATTGGATTTAGGTCAGGGCTGGTTGGGCCAGTTAAGAATGGTCACAGTGTTGTTCTGAAGCCACTCCTTTGTTATTTTAGCCGTGTGCTTAGGGTCATTGTCTTGTTAGAAGGTGAACCTTCGGACAAGTCTGAGGTCCAGAGCACTCTAGAAGAGGTTTTCATCCAGGATATCTCTGTACTTGGCCGCATTCATGTTTCCTTGAATTGCAACCAGTCGCCTGTCCATGCAGCTGAAAAACACCCCCATAGCATGATGCTGCCACCACCATGTTTCACTGTTGGTATTGTATTGTGCAGGTGATGAGCAGTGCCTGGTTTTCTTAACACATACCGCTTAGAATTATCACCAAAAAGTTCTATCTTCGTCTCCAGACCAGAAAATCTTATTTCTCATAGTCTGGGAGTCCTTTATGTGTTTTTTAGCAAACTGTATGCGGGCTTTCATATGTCTTGCACTGAGGAGAGGCTTCCATTGGACCACTCTGCCATAACTGACTGGTGGAGAGCTGCAGTGATAGATAACTTTGTGGAACTTTCTCCTATCTCCCTACTGCATCTGTGAAGCTCAGCCACAGTGATCTTGGGGGTTTTCTTTACCTCCCTCACCAAGGCTCTTCTCTCTTGATTGCTCAGTTTGGCTGGTTAGCTAGGTCTTGTAAGACTTCTGGTGGTCCCAAACTTCTTCCATTTAAGGATTATGGAGGCCACTGTGCTCTTAGTAACCTTGAGCACTGCAGAAATTCCTCTGTAACCTTGGCCAGACGTGTGCCTTGCCACAATTCTCTCTCTGAGCTCCTTGCTCAGTTCCTTTGACTTCATGATTCTCATTTGGTCTGACATGCACTGTGAGCTGTGAGGTCTTATATAAACAGGTGTGTGCCTTTACAAATCTAGTTCTATCAGATTAATTAAGCACAGCTGGACTCCAATGAAGGAGTAGAACCATCTCAAGGAGGATCACAAGGAAATGGACAGCATGTGTCTTAAATATGAGTGTCTGAGCAAAGGGTCTGAATACTTATGATCATGTAATATTTCAGTTTTCCTTTTTTAATAAATTTGCAAAAAAGTATACATTTCTGGGGTTTTTTTCGGTCAAGATGGGGTGCAGAGTGTACATTAATGAAAAAAATGAACTTTCTTGAATTTACCAAATTACTGAAATGAAACAAAGTGAAAAATTTATAGGGGTCTGAATACTTCCCGTACCCACTGTGTGTATATATATATATATATATATATATATATATATACAGTGGGGAAAAAAAGTATTTAGTCAGTCAGCAATAGTGCAAGTTCCACCACTTAAAAAGATGAGAGGCGTCTGTAATTTACATCATAGGTAGACCTCAACTATGGGAGACAAACTGAGAAAAAAAAATCCAGAAAATCACATTGTCTGTTTTTTTTTTAATTTTATTTGCATATTATGGTGGAAAATAAGTATTTGGTCAGAAACAAAATTTAATCTCAATACTTTGTGATATATCCTTTTTGGCAATGACAGAGGTCAAACGTTTTCTGTAAGTCTTCACAAGGTTGCCACACACTGTTGTTGGTATGTTGGCCCATTCCTCCATGCAGATCTCCTCTAGAGCAGTGATGTTTTTGGCTTTTCGCTTGGCAACACGGACTTTCAACTCCCTCCAAAGGTTTTCTATAGGGTTGAGATCTGGAGACTGGCTAGGCCACTCCAGGACCTTGAAATGCTTCTTATGAAGCCACTCCTTCGTTGCCCTGGCGGTGTGCTTTGGATCATTGTCATGTTGAAAGACCCAGCCACGTTTCATCTTCAATGGCCTTGCTGATGGAAGGAGGTTTGCACTCAAAATCTCACGATACATGGCCCCATTCATTCTTTCATGTACCCGGATCAGTCGTCCTGGCCCCTTTGCAGAGAAACAGCCCCAAAGCATGATGTTTCCACCACCATGCTTTACAGTAGGTATGGTGTTTGATGGATGCAACTCAGTATTCTTTTTCCTCCAAACACGACAAGTTGTGTTTCTACCAAACAGTTCCAGTTTGGTTTCATCAGACCATAGGACATTCTCCCAAAACTCCTCTGGATCATCCAAATGCTCTCTAGCAAACTTCAGACGGGCCCGGACATGTACAGGCTTAAGCAGTGGGACACGTCTGGCACTGCAGGATCTGAGTCCATGGTGGCGTAGTGTGTTACTTATGGTAGGCCTTGTTACATTGGTCCCAGCTCTCTGCAGTTCATTCACTAGGTCCCCCCGCGTGGTTCTGGGATTTTTGCTCACCGTTCTTGTGATCATTCTGACCCCACGGGGTGGGATTTTGCGTGGAGCACCAGATCGAGGGAGATTATCAGTGGTCTTGTATGTCTTCCATTTTCTAATTATTGCTCCCACAGTTGATTTCTTCACTCCAAGCTGGTTGGCTATTGCAGATTCAGTCTTCCCAGCCTGGTGCAGGGCTACAATTTTGTTTCTGGTGTCCTTTGACAGCTCTTTGGTCTTCACCATAGTGGAGTTTGGAGTCAGACTGTTTGAGGGTGTGCACAGGTGTCTTTTTATACTGATAACAAGTTTAAACAGGTGCCATTACTACAGGTAATGAGTGGAGGAAAGAGGAGACTCTTAAAGAAGAAGTTACAGGTCTGTGAGAGCCAGAAATCTTGATTGCTTGTTTCTGACCAAATACTTATTTTCCACCATAATATGCAAATAAAATGAAAAAAAAACAGACAATGTGATTTTCTGGATTTTTTTTTCTCAGTTTGTCTCCCATAGTTGAGGTCTACCTATGATGTAAATTACAGACGCCTCTCATCTTTTTAAGTGGTGGAACTTGCACTATTGCTGACTGACTAAATACTTTTTTTCCCCACTGTATATATATATATATATATATACTGTATATACAGCTCTGGAAAAAACTAAGAGACCACTGCAAAATTTTCATTTTGTCTGATTTTTCTCTTTATAGGTATAATTTTGAGTAAAATGTAAATTGCTCTTTTATTCTATAAACTACTGACATGTCTTTGAATTTCCAAGCACTAAATTTTGTATTTATTTTCAGAAAATGAGAAATGGTCAAAATAACCAAAAAAAATACAGAGCTTGCAGACCTCAAATAATGCTAAGGGAACTGTCAAAGACACCGCACTGAACTTGCTCACTGAGCCAGTGCGCGTGTCCTGAGTAAAGCGAAAGCGTGCTCAAAGCTACCTGTGGAGCGGGCAGCAACCGAATAGATGCGTACTTCAGAGCTGCAGGACCTGAAGCATGTGACTGCTAGAGGCGTGGCTTAAACTCCACAGAGCTAGGAGCTGCAAGACAATTCCTAGCAGAGTAACTGCGAGACAAAGTTACCAAGGGGCATAGACAGGGAGAATATTCAGGACGTAGCCAATGAGTCACACACAGAGATAGCTGTAAGGTACCAGGGGGGCGAGCAGAGAGTAATCAGGTCACAGGCAATGGGTCATACACAGATAATAACGCAGTACAAATTCAACAGGCAAACTCACAACGGGAAACAGAATCGGGTCAGAACCATATAAACAAGCTATAGCAATAAACAGGCACACGGGGGTCAGCACACTAGACCAAAGGCAAAAGTATAACTGGCAGGGATTGAAGCTACCCAGAGGTTTATGAAGCTCTCCCAGAACCAGAAAGAGGCCACAATCATTAACCCCAAGTGTGCAGGTCAAAACCTGCACAGAGCTCCAGACATTAACCCCCGGTGTGCAGCTCAAAAACCTGCATTGGGATCATGACAGGAACAAGTTCATAATCATTTAGAAACAACAATACTAATGTTTTAACTCAGGAAGAGTTCAGAAATCAATATTTTGTGGAATAACCATTATTTTTAATCACAGCTTTCATGTGTCTTGGCATGCTTTCCACCAGTTTTGCACACTGTTCTTGGGTGACCTCATGCCACTCCTGGTAAAAAATTTAAGCAGTTCTTTGTTTGATGGCTTGTGACTATCCATCTTCCTCTTGATTACATTCCGCAGGTTTTCAATGGGGTTCAAATCTGGAGATTGGGCTGGCCATGACAGGGATTTAATGTGGGGGTCCTTCATCCACACATTGATTGACCTAGATGTGTGGCATGGCATATTGTCCTGCTGGAAAAACCAGTCCTCAGAGTTGGGGAACATTGCCTGAGCAGAAGGAATTAACTGTTTTTCCAGGATAACCTTGGATGCGGCTTGATTCATACGTCCTTCGCAAAGATTAACCTGCCCAATTCCAGCTTTACTGAAGCATCACCAGATCATCTCCGATCCTCCACCAAAATTTTACAGTGGGTACAAGACACTGTGGCTTGTACGCCTCTCCAGATCTCCGTCTAACTATAACATGACCAGGTGTTGGGCAAAGCTGAAAATTAGACTTACCAGAGAAGATTACCTTACTCCAGTCTTCTATGGTCCAATCCTTATGGTCTTTGGCAAACTTCAGCCTGGCTTTCCTTTGCTTCTCATTGATGAAAGGATGAAAGGCTTTTTTCTAGCTCTACATGACTTGAGCCCTGCCTCTAGGAGTCTGTTACGAACTGTTCTTGCCATACATTTCACCCCAGCTGCCATTTGCCATTCCATTTGTAGGTCACTTGATGTCATCCTGTGGTTACTGAGTGACATTCGAATAAGATGATGGTCATCCCCGTTAGTGGAAAGTTGTTTTCGCCCTCTGCCGGTCTGTAGCTTTCTTGTCCCTGATATAGACAGGTTTTAATGTTTTGCCTTTAATTGCTAGAGTTTGCTAGAATGTGTTTAGAATGTGTTTAGTCATGTCAGCAGTCTGGTAGGCTCCTATTCAAGGAGACCGCACTTGGTAAATAAAATGTGACCTTGGGTAATGGGGGGGCTACATGAATTACACTGAGTACATTAGTTGTAAATGGTATAAAAATTGTCTCGTGTTTCATTATATTAGAAAAAGTGACTTGCTCACAACCTGTGTGCAGTTTCCTTTTTCTCCAAGTGCTTGTCAATTAAGGGTGTAACCTTCTGATTTGGCCTCACTTAGTCATCTGGCATGCCTAACTTTGGGTCAGAGCACAAACAGCTACAACAGTTTTTGGCCCCCAACGTGGAGCCGTGGTAACCAGCCTATTCGGAATCCGTATGTGGGAGCTTCCTGGGAGATTGGACATGCAAATCCAGCTGCAGCAAGGTGAGAAATTTTATTCTTAGACTGTTTTGCACTTGCAATCTCTCTGGATCTCTCCATATCTTTGGGTAAAGGCTGCAAACACGGTTCAAAAGAACCTAGATCACCAGTGAGTTTTGTGTTTTGTCTGTTTATGTCCATATGAGAGTTGAATAACAGAGTAATAAGATAATAATTGTCATCTGTATTATCTGTCAATATACTAACTGGTTGCGTACTGTGTAGTACAGAGCTGGGATAGACCCTGTGCAGTGTTGTTATTTTGGTTATTTTGGATTGGCAGTACATCATATGTGGCTGTATTTTGTATAGTGCTGTGGTTCTCTCTCACCCATGACAGCACCACGGAGAGAGGGGATCTGCACTTCAGGGACAGGAACCTACAGATAAAAAGGGTGGTACCTCTCCTCCGCCTTCAGTTGGGGTCCTGTCCCTGACGGGTGACCCACAGGACGGTACCTACCTATTCGTCGTAATACAGATCCAGGGACGGCCTGACCGATGCATGGCAGTGGGAAGGCCCCTGCCACGGGGAGGTGCGGTGCCCGAAGCCGCCACTGCTAGGGCCGATGTGGGCTGCCAGGTGAGCAGGCGGGAGAGACGTCGGAGCCGCCGCTCCGGAGAGGAGGTCGGGTCTCGCAGGGACCCGGCAAACATGTGGGCGGCACCATCGTATAGAGGTGTACCAAGATGGCGCTCGCCCCGGAAATAGAAACCGGCTTCCGGGTCCCGGGAACTGGCGCATGCGCATGTGGCGCCCCTGAAGCTCAGTCGCCACAGAGGTACTGCACCTTCTCCTAAGGTGTAGTGCCCCACCAACTAGGTAAGTTGGGAACTCCTTTCCACACTCCAACATCTGCATCCCACACACAGGATAGTTCAGTAGGTCCACATAGCAGCTTCAGGCTGGGGGTAGTAGAGCACCCTTCGTGGAACCCTGCTTCGTAACACGAGATGTGCTGGGAGGTGGGTGGAGTTAGTATAAAAGAGAGGGAAAGTTGAGAATTGTAGGTCAATCTGGGCTGAGTCCCAGAGAAGAAGGTCAGTCTGACGGGAGGTCAGGCGAGAGGAGTTCGGTTCTGAAGTTAGTTTTGAGTTCAGTTTGAGTTCAGTTTAGAAAGAGTGCTGCAGCTGCCTCAGTGATCTGAGCCAGCTGGCATGGGAAAGAGAAGAGAAGGAGAAAGACATAGACCTGCATCCTAAGCTTCCATAAGAGAGAGAAGGAACAGCACGGAACGAAGGAGTAGGAGAACAGAGAGGAGTTGTGGGTTGGAAGAGGAACCCTGCCTATAGGTTCTCAGCGC
This sequence comes from Dendrobates tinctorius, assembly GCF_039654945.1. Lineage (NCBI taxonomy): Eukaryota > Metazoa > Chordata > Amphibia > Anura > Dendrobatidae > Dendrobates > Dendrobates tinctorius. The sequence continues at coordinate 6,972,293 of NW_027361880.1, read as the reverse complement.
AAGGCCGGGGCCCGGTCCCCGAGGTTGTATGGACACTTATGGTTCTGCAGCAGACACCGGTGGAGTAGTTGGCTGTAAATGCACTACTCCCATCAATGACTTGGGACACTACAGCAACTGGATAGAGAGCCGGGACTTCTGAGAAGGGAGTCCCCGATAGAGGCTACAGCTGTCTGTCATACAAGTAAGGTTCTAGGAACATCTGACAGGAGGAATTCCAGAGAACTACGGTACTGGAGTTCTTCACACTAAAAGGCGCAATAGAGGAGTCGTTCAGGAAAGGCACATGTTGGCGGAGTGTTGGAGAGGAGAACTCTGACTTGCCCAGGAGGTTGATTGAGTCTCTACCCCAGGGGACACGGCACGGAGGCAGACACAGTGGGTACCACGAACTGTGAGTAAAGCATTGAAACTGCAAGCCCTGGTGTCCTCCATTCATTCGTCGCTAACACCTCCAGCACCGCTACATCTGGGTAACAGCATCTATACCATTCTGCGCCTCTCCTCGCCCATTGCACCTACACTGCCCTTGGACTACAGCTCCACCTGTGGGGAGCTATACCATCTTTGCTGCACCACACCATCAGTCCCAGCGGATCTGCATGCAGCATTGGCTTACCATCTCCCTTGCCAAACACCACGGGTGGCGTCACAAACTATTCAAATAAACTTTAACACCATTAGCATCACCGCCATTGATATTGGGCGCCCAGGGCCATGGACCGGGTCACTGCTGCTGTGACACCTTCCCCCTGACACCGGCCCGGTACCGGGTACCCCGCTGCCCTGGGTGTGAGGACGACCCAATTTTGGCGTCACGAACAAGATGACGAGACCCGATGCCATCGGGTTCTGTGCGCCTGAAATTTGTGGGACTTTATGCTTTTGAGAATGTGCGGAAGACCTAATTTAATAGACTGAAAAATGGACATTAGAAATGGCCGCTGGCAAGGAGAAGAAGGGCGTGAAGAGATGGGAGGTCCTAAGAAAAGATCGTGAAGAGTATTGGGCCTTCCATGCCTGAATTACTATGTGACAGATACATGGCCCACCCCCGAGGGGTTCGTATACTGGCTTGGTATGGAGGCACTGGAAGAAGACGCCGCCCCCGGAAGGAGGGGCAGAAGAAGCCAGTGGCGGGAAAGGGGCCGAGGCAGGAAGAACGCCAGAACGCCATTTTGGAGAGTGAGGGAAGGAGGCCTGCGGAGCGCGGGGAAACAAATCCCCCTGGCGCCATTTCTGACAGCTCCAGCCCGATCTGCGAGATGAACCGCTGGCATTTGGAAGAAGAAATAGTCACGCTGACCACCCGGCTGCGGCTGAGGCAGGAGGCCTAGGGGAGACTGAGCCGGCAGCGCGCCCAGGAGGGGCCTACACCTGCGGTACCCGCGACACTGGTACCTGTCGCTGCTGCACCGGATCTTTTCCTGGCCGACCTTGCGGAGCTTGGAGCCGCTGCCATGCCACCAGCAGCGTACTCTGTCCCCTCTTTGCCGCTAATACCGGAGGAGCTGTATGTGGCCCAGGGAGCTGAAGCGGAAGAGATCCCCCTGCCCGGGCCTGGCGCGGCTGCGCAGGTCCCGCCAGCGACCCCCACGAACTGTAGCTGATATTGGCTCCACCGCCAACCCCGGTGTCTCACCGGGCAGCACCCGCTGCCACCACACCTGCACCGGAGCAGAGGCCGCACCGTCGGGAACTCCCAGGTATATACCCCGGCCTTCCTAATGGGTTGATGTGGAGGACGAGGAGGACCATGCTGGTGGGGGTACGGTTGGAGCCGGCGTGCCCGATTCGACATCTACAGGCCAGAAGGGGGTTTGGATCGTTTTGGGACGGTGATTTCGGGATTCCTTCACTGCCAAGTCCCCAGGTAGTGGTCTGTCAGAGCCGGCAAGCTGCAGAAGCCCTAGGAGCTAGACCGCGTACCAGAACAGTGGAACCACCTATTGAGGAAGAACGGTTGATGGGCATTGAGATACATCATGGGTTCCATTTGCCACAGCTTCAAGGCCCTTTAATAAGAAACCAGAATCACGATGATACCACCTCTGAGAACAGTTCCAGTTCTTCCAGAACCCCAGGAGGGGACCACAATTAAAGTAAACACAATTCAAAATTTCTCGTTACCCAGGAGGGTTTGTTTGCACCAGTTGTGCTTTGTTGTTTTTGTTATCATGTTTTTCTGGTAGCACTTTTGTTGCCTAGTTTTTGCAATGGCAGCGTTTTCACAATTTGAACTAGCGATCATGAACTTGGAGTGATCCAAAAACTCTTACTTGTAAATAGTTGCACCTCTTTAGGTGCCCTCTCTTGGTTTTACATTTAGAGACTCTTTGCGAAGATAATGTTTCTGCATGGACACTTTTCGAAGATGATGTCTACCTCAAAGGACACTGCAAGAAATCCCAGCTGGGAGCGGTGTCCAGCACCTTACAAGTATAACTGTTGAATGTTTTACTGTGAAGTATTTGATAATGTGTTTTATGAGTATTATTAACTGAGAAATGGCTTTTATAGAAGAATTAGGAATGCCTGATTTAGAGATGAGTGTGAATAAAGAACTGAAAGTAGACAGGTGACAGACCAGGTATTTGCGGTCAGTGTCTTGCGTCTAGAAGAGAGAGAGAAAAATGAGAGAAAATGTGTTACAGAGGATAGCACTTTGAATTGAGAATTGCACTTAGAATTAAAAATTTTAGATAGAATATAAGATAGAATTGTTTGTAACGTTCAAGATGCATACCTCCTATACTAGGAAGATTAGTATAAGAAAAGTTGTTATGCATTACAAAATTTTTGTATGTTTCTTTGCTGTCTACTTTGTTATCTTGCAGCCTGCGGACGTGCTGTGTTTAACGGGGGGGTATGTTGCGCCCCTGAGGCTCAGTCGCCACAGAGGTACTGCACCTTCTCCTAAGGTGTAGTGCCCCACCAACTAGGTAAGTTGGGAACTCCTTTCCACACTCCAACATCTGCATCCCACACACAGGATAGTTCAGTAGGTCCACATAGCAGCTTCAGGCTGGGGGTAGCAGAGCACCCTTCGTGGAACCCTGCTTCATAACACGAGATGTGCTGGGAGGTGGGTGGAGTTAGTATAAAAGAGAGGGAAAGTTGAGAATTGTAGGTCAGTCTGGGCTGAGTCCCAGAGAAGAAGGTCAGTCTGACGGGAGGTCAGGCGAGAGGAGTTCGGTTCTGAAGTTAGTTTTGAGTTCAGTTTGAGTTCAGTTTAGAAAGAGTGCTGCAGCTGCCTCAGTGATCTGAGCCAGCTGGCACAGGAAAGAGAAGAGAAGAAGAAAAACGTAGACCTGCAACCTAAGCTTCCATAAGAGAGAGAAGGAACAGCGCGGAACGAAGGAGTAGGAGAACAGAGAGGAGTTGTGGGTTGGAAGAGGAACCCTGCCTATAGGTTCTCAGCGCAAGGCCGGGGCCCGGTCCCCGAGGTTGTATGGACACTTATGGTTCTGCAGCAGACACCGGTGGAGTAGTTGGCTGTAAATGCACTACTCCCATCAAAGACTTGGGACACAACAGCAACTGGATAGAGAGCCAGGACTACTGAGAAGGGAGTCCCCGATTGAGGCTACAGCTGTCTGTCATACAAATAAGGTTCTAGGAACATCTGACAGGAGGAATTCCAGAGAACTACGGTACTGGAGTTCTTCACACTAAAAGGCGCAATAGAGGAGTCGTTCAGGAAAGGCACATGTTGGCGGATTGTTGGAGAGGAGAACCCTGACTTGCCCGGGAGGTTGATTGAGTCTCTACCCCGGAGGACACAGCACGGAGGCAGGCACCAGTGGGTACCACGAACTGTGAGTAAAGCGTTGACACTGCAAGCCCTGGTGTCCTCCATTCATTCGTCGCTAACACCTCCAGCACCGCTACATCTGGGTAACAGGATCTATACCATTCTGCGCCTCTCCTCGTCCATTGCACCTACACTGCCCTTGGACTACAGCTCCACCTGTGGGGAGCTATACCGTCTTTGCTGCACCACACCATCAGTCCCAGCGGATTTGCCTGCAGCATTGGCTTGCCATCTCCCTTGCCAAACACCACGGGTGGCGTCACGAACTATTCCAATAAACTTTAACACCATTAGCATCACCGCCATTGATATTGGGTGCCCAGGGCCATGGACCGGGTCACTGCTGCTGTGACACCTTCCCCCTGACACCGGCCCGGTACCGGGTACCCCGCTGCCCTGGGTGTGAGGACGACCCACGCAGGAGCGCTCTCCCTGTCGAACGCGGTGCAGGATGGGAGCAGTGATGTCACACGCCAGGAAATTTAAAATGGTGGGCCAGAAACACTCCTGGCTGGAAGTGATCCTGAACAATGGGGGATAGCGACTAGCAACTGGAGCAGCAAGCCAGGCAGCAGCTTAAGCAGCAGCACCACCACCACCATCATCGCCAAAAGGAACGAGACAGGAATGGCCGTTCCAACAGTCACTCCACACAGCGTAGCACGTCAACTGCAAGGAGCAAATCGCCACCAGGAGATCAGCCTGTACAGGACCTGACTCCATCTCCCGAATCGGTACCTGCAGCCGCATGCTTTTGGGTGAGTGATCTTCGTGAATGTTCACCATTGTAATAGAATTCCTTTCCCTTACTAGGGAAAGAAGAAGGGGAAAAAAGAACAGGGAATGCCCCACTTGTATAGGTAGAGGTCTAGACAAACTAGTGAAAGTGGTAAGGTCTACCATGGGGGTGCTGGACCCTAGGCCCGATAAAACAGTCCAGGACATAATGTTCGGGGGACTAGGCCAGAAAAAGCGGAGAGTGTTCCCGCTAAATGAAAATGTTCAGGGCCTAATCAAAAAAGAATGGGATAAACCGGACAGGAAAAACACCACTGTCCCTTCCCTTAAAAGAAAATATCCCTTTGAGGAAGAGGCATCTACATCTTGAGATAAAGCCCCAAAGCTTGACGTAACCATCGCAAAGGCCTCAAAGAAATTCACCCTTCCATTTGAGGACATGGGCACCCTCAGGGATCCCCTAGATAAAAAGGCAGATACCTTTCTTAAAGGGGCATGGGAATCAGCTGGAGGCAGTAGCTTAGCTACCGGGGGGGGGCAGGGGGGGGCGGTGGCCCCGGGCCCTGCACTCTGAGGGGGCCCACCAGAGCTACACTACACTACACCACTATTCTGCGGCAGAGCAGGGAGAATCGATCTCCCTACTCTGCTGCCCGGCCGCTAAGGGCCCTTGAGAAGGCGGTGGGGGGCCCCGGTGACAGCAGTGGGCCCCCCACCTCTCAGCCAGCAATGTCGTCCTGGGCTATTCTGTGCGCACAGGACCTGTGATGAGGTCACAGGAGGGGCAGAGTCAGATGATCAGGGGCATCAGTGGCTGCAGGACTCTCTGCTGTGCTGGTTGTCATGGTGCTGGCTGGATGAGGTGAAGTTTCTGTGTGGGGTTAGGAGGGGTTTACAGGGTGGATGTAGCTGTGTGTGTATGAGGTGTAGAGAGCGGAGCCATGTGTGTAGAAGGTGTACGGAGCAGAGATACGCATCTATGAGGTGTACGGAGGAGCGGAGCCGTGTGTGTATAGGGTGAGCGGAGCTGTTTGTGTACAAGGTGTACGGAGCAGAGCTGCGTGTGTACAAGGTGTACGCAGTGGAGCTGTTTGTGTACAAGGTGTACGGAGCAGTGCCGTGTGTGTATGGGATGTACGGAGTGGAGCCGTGTGTGTATGGGGTGTACAGAGCAGAGCCGTGTGTGTACAAGGTGTACGAAGCGGAGCCATGCGTTTATAGGGGGTGCGGAGCGGAGCCATGTGTATATAGGGGGGTATCAGGTGCAGTAATAGGGACACATGCGGCAGCAGCGGCTCAGCATTGGGGTATCAGGTGTAGTAATAGGGACACATGCAGCAGCAGCGGCTCAGCATTGGGGTATCAAGTGCAGTAATAGGGACACATACAGCAGCAGCTCAGCATTCGGGTATCAGGTGCAGTAATAGGGACACATACGGCAGTGGCTCAGCATTGGGGTATCAGGTGCAGTAATAGGGACACACGGCAGCAGCGGCTCAGTATTGGGGTATTAGGTGTAGTTATATGGACACATACTGCAGCAGCAGCTCAGTATTGGGGTATCAGGTGTAGTAATAGGGACACATGCAGCTGCAGCGGCTCAGCATTGGGGTATCAAATGCAGTAATAGGGACACATACAGCAGCAGCGGCTCAGCATTGGGGTATCAGGTGCAGTAATAAGGACACATATGGCAGTGGCTCAGCATTGGGGTATCAGGTGCAGTAATAGGGACACATGCCACAGCAGCGGCTCAGTATTGGGGTATCAGGTGCAGTAATAGGGACACGTACAGCAGCAGAGGCTCAGTATTGGGGTATCAGGTGTAGTTATATGGACACATACTGCAGCAGCAGCTCAGTATTGGGGTATCAGGTGTAGTAATAGGGACACATGCAGCAGCAGCGGCTCAGCATTGGGGTATCAAATGCAGTAATAGGGACACATACAGCAGCAGCGGCTCAGCATTGGGGTATCAGGTGCAGTAATAGGGACACATACGGCAGTGGCTCAGCATTGGGGTATCAGGTGCAGTAATAGGGACACATGCCGCAGCAGCGGCTCAGTATTGGGGTATCAGGTGCAGTAATAGGGACACGTACAGCAGCAGCGGCTCAGTATTGGGGTATCAGGTGCAGTAATAGGGACACATACGGCAGCAGAGGCTCAGCATTGGGGTATCAGGTGCAGTAATAGGGACACATACGGCAGCAGAGGCTCAGCATTTGGGTATCAGGTGCAGTAATAGGGACACATACGGCAGCAGCGGCTCAGTATTGGGGTGTCAGGTGCAGTAGTAGGGACACATATGGCAGCAGCGGCTCAGTATTGGGGTGTCAGGTGCAGTAGTAGGGACACATATACGGCAGCAGTGGCTCAGCATTGGGGTATCAGGTCCAGTGATAGGGACACATACGGCAGCAGTGGCTCAGCATTGGGGTATCAGGTCCTGTAATAGGGACACATACGGCAGCAGCGGCTCAGCATTGGGGTATCAGCAGGATGAGGGGTTTGTGCAGGTTGGAGATACATGGTGATGGAGCTGGAATATGAGAAGTGAAATATGTCGTTGTTGTATTCTCTGTAGTAGAGTCGTGGCTGGAGGAGCTGTCATGTCGGTCTGGGCCAGATGGAAAAGACGTGAAAAGTGAACGATTCCATCAGAAAGAACGTCAGCGGTAAGACACCAACTATAACTGTGCAGTAATCACTTATATGTTTTGTAGGACTGGTATTTACCACTGACCATATGGTGGTAATATCAATATTGGTCTTTATATAGGGATAATTTTCAGTAACAGCGCAGTCATCTCCTACATCCGCTATTAGGGGGCGTCACAGAGTTGTAATCAAAGTTACCTAGTTAGGGGCCCATTCAGAAGTTTCGCCCCCCTGAACCAAAACCCTAGCTACGCCTCTGGCTGGAGGTAACCTCAGGCCAGCCATAGCGGCAACATGTACCTCAAGAACCCTAATGGTTTGGGTTGACCAACTCGAAAGCAACTAAGGGAAGGGACGCCAAGGGATAAAATCCTAGACTCTATCCCAGTAATAAGGGGAGCGGCTGTCTTCTTAGCGGACTCATCGGCCAATTCAGTCCGGTTATCCTCCAAAGCAGCAGCACTCTCAAATGCAGCCCGTAGAACACTATGATTTAAAAGTTGGCCAGGGGACCTACAGACCAAAATTAAACTGTGTTCAATCCCCTGTGAAGGGAAATTTCTTTTTGTGGAGACGTTAGATGACATCCTCCAGAAAGCGGGGGACAAGAAGAAAGGGTTCCCATATTTGGGGCCTGCAGCATTTAAAAGGCCCTTTCGGAATAGAAAGTTTTTTCAGAGGAGACCACCGAGGGAACAAAAGTGGGATGACAAGAGAAGAGATAGAGGGTTCCTCGTTGGTATCTCGTCCCGAGACAAAAAGCCCTCTAAGTGACCGTTTGCCCAGGGTGGGGGGAAGGTTAACCCTTTTCCTGCCAGCCTGGAAGAGAATCTCAAACAACCCATGGATAGTAAACCTAATCCAGGAGGGCCTAAGAATAGACTTTCTCTCTCTCCCACCTCAAAAGTATGTAATGACTCTGCTGAGATCCAGTACGCAAGAGCAGGAAGCCCTAGAAAGCGAGGTCCTAAGCCTGGTAAAAAAGGAGTCCTCAAGAAGGTTCCGCTACAGGAAAGGGGCAGGGGGTTCTACTCCCCTCTTTTCCTGGTGACCAAGCCAGACGGCATGTTTCGGACAATCATAAATTTAAAAAAATTAAACAGATACGTTAGGAACCAAAGCTTCAAAATGGAGTCAATCAGGTCCACCACCAAAATCCTGTTCCCGAACTGCTTCATGACGGTGTTAGATCTCAGCGACGCCTATTATCACGTCCCCATTCACAAAGACTCCAGAAAATATCTCAGGTTAGCCGTCTTGATAAAGGGCGAGGTAAAAGAATTCCAGTATAGAGCCTTGCCGTTCGGAATATCTGTAGCTCCACGGGTATTTACCAAAATAGTAGCGGAAATGATGGCCTATATAAGGGAGCAAGACATAATAATAATCCCGTATCTAGACGATTTGTTAATAGCAAGCAGCTCGGCTCAAAAAGGCCAGGAACAGAGGGACAGGGTGATGGACACTCTACAAGGCCTGGGCTAGCTCCTAAATCTGAAAAAAATCAAGATTGGAGCCCAGCAGAGTGCAGGAATTCTTGGGTCTAACACTGGACTCAAACATTCAAGAGTTCCACCTCCCAGACAGGGAGAACAGGAGAAGTCCCAGAAGACTGAAGAAGAGCAAATGTTGTTCCTATCTTCAAAAAGGGGAAGAAGGTGGACCCAGGCAACTATAGGCCGGCGAGTCTGACTTCTATACCAGGAAAGATCTTTGAACAAATTATTAAACAACATGTATGTCAGTACCTGGATAAAAATGAAGTGATTAAACAGAGTCAGCATGGGTTTGTAACTAATAAGTCATGTCAGACTAATTTAATTTCCTTCTATGACGGAATCACTGATTGGGTGGATCAAGGAAATGCTGTAGATATAGTATATCTTGACTTCAGCAAAGCATTTGACAAAGTATGTCATACAATCCTTATTGAAAAAATGACTAAGTATGGAATGGACAAGGCAACTGTTAGGTGGATTCATAACTGGCTTAGTGATCGGACCGAAAGATTGTCATAAATGGCTGCACATCCAGTTGGAAGAATGTCTCAAGTGGGGTACCACAGGGCTCTATCCTGGGCCCTGTATTGTTCAACATCTTTATCAACGATTTAGATGAAGGAATTGAGGGTAAACTGATTAAATTTGCTGATGACACAAAGCTAGGAGGGATAGCTAATACTAGAGAAGAGAGAGAGAGGATTCAAAAAGATATAAATAAACTGGAGCAGTGGGCAGCAACTAACAGAATGGTTTTTAACAGGGAAAAATGCAAAGTACTACATCTGGGCAATAAAAATGAAAAAAGCATATACAGAATGGGAGGAATAGGGCTAAGCAACAGCACATGTGAAAAAGACTTGGGTATACTAATAGATCACAGACTGAATATGAGTCACAGTGTGATGCAGCAGCAAAAAAGGCAAATGCAATTCTAGGATGTATTAACAGAAGCATACAGTCTAGATCATGTGAAGTCATTATTTCCCTCTACTCCTCTTTGGTCAGACCTCATCTGGAATATTGTGTCCAGTTTTGGGCACCACATTTTAAAAAAGACATCAACAAATTGGAGCAAGTTCAGAAAAGAGCGACCAGAATGGTGACCGGTCTGCAAACCCTGTCTTATGAGGAAAGGTTGCAGGATTTGGGAATGTTTAGTTTGCAAAAGAGAAGATTGAGAGGAGACTTAATAGCTGTCTACAAATATCTAAAGGGCTGTCACATTGTAGAAGGATCATCTTTATTCTCATTTGCACAAGGAAAGACTAGAAGCAATGGGATGAAGCTGAATGGGAGGAGACACAGATTAGATATTAGAAAAAACTTTTTGACAGTTAGAGTGATCAATGAGTGGAACAGGGTGCCACGAGAAGTGGTGAGTTCTCTTTCAATGGAAGTCTTCAAACAGAGGCTGGACAGACATCTGACTGAGATGATTTAGCGAATCCTGCTTTGAGCAGGGGGTTGAACCAGATGGTCCAGGAGGTCCCTTCCAACTCTACGATTCTATGAATCAGACCGCAAGAAGGAGAAAATCGCTCAAATTGTAACAAGAGCAATCCAAAATCCCTCCATGGCATTAAGAAAAGCTATGTCACTGCTGGGTTTTCTCTCCGCCTGCCTGCCAGCAGTCCAATGGGCTCAGTTACACAAGAGAGATCTCCAGTGGGATGTACTAACCAACCAGTCAGCAATAGGGGGACACCTAGAGGGTCATATTACCCTAAATTCAAAAACTACTCATTCCCTAGCCTGGTGGAGAAGCCAAGACCTTTCCAAAGGGATCCCCTGGGTAACAAAAATAACACACATAGTTACCACGGACGCCAGTCCCACAGGATGGGGAGCACACATGAACAACGAGGTGGCTCAGGGTGTGTGAGAAGGTCAAGAATTAGAAGCAGGGCTGTGGAGTCGGAGTCGTGGAGTCGGAGTCGGAGTTAGTTTTGGTTGGAGTCGGAGTCGGATTCGGAGTCGGTAGAAATGTACCGACTCCGACTCCAGCTTTAAAAAAAATGTATTAATATTTCATAATTGAACTTTCATATGAATTTTATAAATGTTACTCAAATATATATGTTCTATCAAACTATGAACAACAGTGATAAGCAGTTCTGCTGGAGATAGAGACATTTCTTGCTTCTTGTGTGTCACTGTTCTCCACTGCCCTTATCTAATCTTATACTTGGTTAACCTCATGCTGCCCCAACCCCCCTACTTACAATGTATGAAACTGAAAGTGAAAATGTGTTGCAAATTCTTAGTAGTAAAGCTCCTCCTCTAGACTAGATCATACTAGGTGTGCGTCTTCCAAGCATCTCACAGCTGCCTGCTACTCAGAAGAGGAAGACTGTAAGAAGTATTATCCTTTCAACAAACTTTGCATCAGTTAACTGTGAGTACATGAGGAATAATAACAGTATTACTGACCACTATATCAGTTGTACGACCTGGCAATAATTTTGTACAATTGTTTTTAGGAAAAACAATTGTCATTTGGATTGTGAATGCAGAATTAAAAACCTGAGAATGTCAAAGAAGCATCACATTAAATCAGCTGTATTTGAACATTTCACCATCACTCAAGATAGAAAACATTATGTCTGTCAGTGTATGACAAATGATCCAGACGAAAACAAATGCTGTGAAGCCAAGATGAGTGCATATTCAGGCAAAGATAAAAATGCTCCTACCAGAGCTTCTAATCTAAAGAGACATTTACAGCGCTTTCATCCAGAAGTACTGAAAGCAGTGGATGAGATAGACTGCATCCAAACCAATGAACCAGTGCCCAGCTCTTCCAGCCAAACAAAGGAGTAGAGAACTTTGCAGCCATCAGTTGCAAGATATTTTGTCAGTGACAAAGTTACTGTGACAATGACAGTAGATACATTTAAAAAACAGATCATAGAGCTTGTTGTAAAGGATAGTGTGCCTATTTCATTATTTTCACGACCAGCTTTTATGTGTCTGAATGGGGAAATGGCCCGCAAGCTTGGTGTTTCTCTGGAGAGAGAGAGTATTAGAAAATTAGTAATCGAAGAAGCTTTTAAACAAAAGGAAGAACTTAAAAAAACTCTCAAGGGACGCTTTCTGTTTCTTAAAATGGATGCCTGCACACGTCACAGAGTGAACTATTTTTCCATCAATGTCCGATTTGTTTGTGACAAAAATGAAATAGTTACCAAGACATTGGCAGTAAAAGACACCAAAGCTCATCACACCAGTGAGTTTCTCCAGGTCTTGGTGGAAAAGGTTCTGCAAGACTATGAACTTAAAAAAGAGCAAGTTCTTTCTGTCGTAACCGACAATGCTTCAAATATGATAAGTACTATTAAGCTAATGAATGAGAGTAATGATGGTGACCAGCAGCTAGAAGAACATTCTGGGTCCACAGACACAGAAATGTTTGAAATAGAGGAACACAGTATTGTAACTGAGGAGCAAACTGAAGTTGCTTCAGATGAACAGCAACATGATAGTTTAGATGATCTTGTTGAAACTGTGTCAATATGTTCTTTCATTCATCACATGCGCTGTGTTTTGCATACGCTACAGCTGGCTATAAGAGACAGTCTGCAAGAAGGACATGCTGCTGCACTGATTGGCAAGGTGAGAAAATTGGCTACTGTTGCCAGAACCCCTAAAGTTGACTCAATTTTGAAGAGACGTGCTGGAAAAGGGGCAATTATTGATCAAGCCACACGATGGGGCAGTACTTACTTAATGATTCAGCGCTTGGTTGAACTGAAAACCTTTCTTGTAGACATGGCTAACCCTCAACTGACGCTAAATGAAAGTCAGTGGAATCAGGTGACTGAGCTGGAAAAATTGCTAGAGCACACATTTACAGTGACTAAAAAATTACAAGCAGAGGACTTAACTCCAGGTATTTTCTTAAAGGAGTGGAAGAACCTGATGTTTCGCCTGTCCCAAAGAGGAGGGTTAATTGCAAGTGGCATTGCTACATCAATGAAACGGAGAGAGGAGCTACTATTACAAAATAACATTCTTTTGGCAGCTGTTTATGTAGACCCAATGCATCGGATTCTTCTAGATGATCAACAGCTAAGTAAAGGAAAAGAAGCTCTGTTTGAAATAGCAGTAAGGATGAAAGGGTTGCAGAACAGTCAGGAGGAACAAGAAGAATTTGGTCGTCCTGCCACATCTTCACCCTCATCATCAACTGATGAAGAATTTAATTTCGAAAAATATTTGGATCACAAGGACCGTGCAAAGCGTTCCCGCATAGAAGAAGAGTCATCCCCATCAAGGAACACAGCCAGTACATTTCAGCAGAATTTTTCATGTGCACTAAAAGAAATTGAGAAATTTGACCGTTCATCAAAAATAACAGTGCAACAAGCGATTCCTCTGTATCCTGACATTGTCAGAGATGTTGCCCGAGTGGTTACTGCTTTGCCACCAACACAAGTTAGTGTAGAGAGGTTGTTCTCTGCTCTCAAAATAATTAGATCAGATTTGAGGGCATCCATGAAGGAGGATCTGACAGAGGCAATACTTTTTCTGAGGACAAATTTAAAGATTTCTTCTTATTAACTGCATAAAAGTGTTTATTGCATATTTACTTACAGTTTAAAAAAGTTTATAAAAGTTATTTGCTATATTCTAATTGTATTCTAATAAATGTAGTTTTTGCTCTAAGTGGTCTGATTACTTATATGATGGTGAGAAACTGAATAAGCACGATGTTTAATATTTTACAACAGTTAATTTGTTGTTATGAATTGGCCATTTATGAAGGAGTCGGAGCCGGAGTCGGAGTCGGAGTCGGAGTCGGAGCCTGATAAAATCCAGGAGTCAGAGTCGGAGTCGCAACTGTGGCTTACCGACTCCACAGCCCTGATTAGAAGCCTCCTCAAACCAGAAAGAGCTCTTAGCAGTGGGCTACGCGTTAACACACTTCCTACCCCTGCTCCAAGGTCATCATGTCTGCATATTTTCAGACAATCGAGTCACAGTAGCCTATATAAATCATCAGGGGGGAACCAGGTCCCGAGCCCTAATGGACACATCCTCCAGAGTCCTCAAACTAGCAGAGGCAAACCTGCTATCTCTGTCAGCGCTACACATCCGAGGCATGGAGAATCAAAGGGCAGACTTTCTGAGCTGCACCCAATTACTGCACGGGGAATGGGTCGTAAAGTGGTCCGTTTTGCGGCAGATTGTAAAAATGTGGGGGGCCCCGGACATTGATCTGTTCGCCAACTTCAGAAACAAAAAAGTGAAAACTTTCTGCTCCCTAGACCCCAGGGGGAATCCTCTAGCTCTGGACACCTTCATGCTCCCATGGACACAGAGCCTAACATATGCCTTTCCCCCGATCATGCTTATTCCGGCAGTCCTAAGAAAAGTCAGGGAGGACGGGGCAAGAATGATATTAATAGCCCCCTTCTGGCCCAAAAGAACTTGGTTCTCCTGGCTAAGAATGCTCTCGGTAACCGACCCATGGATCCTACCGGATCTCCCGGACCTGCTATCGCAGGGCCCAGTGTTAAACCCTCAGGCAGGGAACCTCCCTTTAACAGCATGGAATTTAAGAGGGCGCTGATGAGAGGCAGAGGGTTTTCAGAGAACCTGATAACTACGTTACAAAAAAGTTGAAAACCGGTTACGATGATAGCTTATGGGAGAACGTGGAAAAAATTCTTATCCACTTCCGGGGTAAAGGTTCAGGACGGGGTTCACATTGATAAAATCCTAGAATTTCTACAAAGGGGCCTAGAACAGGGTCTAGCGGTCATCACATTAAAGGTGCAAGTAGTGGCTTTGGGCACCCTTTATAACCATGATGTGGCAGGTAATCTTTGGGTGGCAAGATTTATTAAGGCCGTAACCAGATCTAGGCCAATAGCTAGTCAAAGATTACCGTCATGGGACCTGAATCTTGTACTGTCCACACTAACAGGCCCTCCGTTCGAACATATTCACTCTGCATCCCTAAGAATCCTGTTGTTAAAAATAGTGCTCCTAGTGGCACTAACATCAGCTCGCAGGGTGAGCGATATTCAAGCTTTATCAGCAGGGCCACCTTTTACAAAAATTCTAGAGAATAGAGTCATTTTAAAACCTGACCTGACCTATCTACCAAAAGTGTCATCACATTTTCATAGGTCCCAAGAGGTAGTCCTTCCTTCCTTCTGGCCAAATCCTAAAAATAAGGGAGAAGAAAAATTCCACACCTTAGATGTGAAGAGGTGCCTAGTACAGTATCTAGAGGCCACCAAAAAATATAGGACGGAAGGCTCTCTCTTTGTGTGTTTCCAGGGACCTCGGAAGGGACTCAAAGCATCTAAGAGTACCCTGGCAAGGTGGATAAGGGATGCAATTGCCCTGGCATATTCATCCAGTGGAAATACCATCCCGGAAGGGTTGAGAGCCCATTCCACAAGAGCGATGGCGACTTCATGGGCTGAAAGATCTGAGGTATCGATAGAACAAATCTGTAAGGCGGCCACCTGGTCATCACCTTCAACCTATTTCAGACACTATCGATTAGATCTAGGCTCTACATCTGACCTGACCTTCGGGAGAAGGGTCCTTCAGGCGGTGGTCCCTCCCTAAGCTACCAATCTCTGTAATTCTCTCCGTGGTGCTGTCACGGGTGAGAGAGAATAGCTTAGTTACTCGCCGATAACGGTGTTTCTCGGAACCCATGACAGCACCCGCTTATTCCCCTCCCCTTCACGTGTGGTGAGCATGTTTTACTGTTTGTAGAGTGTTTCCATTTAGGCACGGTGCTTCTGATAAATAAGCAATACTATAATGTTGTGCATATATTTCTGTTGCTTAACTAAATTGGAGACCCTCTGATGCTCTGTAACCAACTGAAGGAGGAGAGGTACCGCCCTTTTTATCTGTAGGTTCCTGTCCATGAAGGGCGGATCCCCTCTCTCTGTGGTGCTGTCATAGGTTCCGAGAAACACCGTTATCGGTGAGTAACTAAGCTATTTTTGTTATTTTTGTTGTTTAAGAAGTTGGAGTGGGTTCTCTCAGAGTGTCAGTGGACACTGCTGTAGTTTCATAAGTTGTGTTAATTCCAAAGTGCAAAATAGGCAGGCTGTGCGAATCCTTGAATGAAAGTCTATGAGAACCTCTGAATGACATAATTGGTGAGTAATTGGGTGTAAGGGACATAAATAAGTCCCTGATTGATGAGGGGTTCCGTTAGGTGTGGTCCTCTGTATGTAACAGAGGACATTTTTCAGCTCACTTTGAAGTGAATCAGGCACAGTGATTGAGATAAGGGATTTTGTTCTCTTCTTGTAAAAATTAACTGATCGCAGATAAGTGAAAGAAAAAAAAAATCCCTGAATGAGCACGTATGTTACCTTTCCATTTCTTGTGGGAGGTCCAGGACGAATGCGTTATAGATATTTCAATCTACATCTGAGACTGAATGAATTGAGTAATGATATGGCTTGTGTTATATGTGGCATGACATTGGAAAGTTTCCTGGATGCATTTGGCCAGAAGTGGGCAAGGCTCGGTTACTCACATTATACAGTTATCTGCCTTTACAGTGAAGTCCCATGGTTTTGAGGATTTGCAGAAATTGATTTTGATTAAGTCTAAGAACTGTTGCACTCTGTTTCTGTGTGAAGGACACAAAATTTCTAAAATTCTTATGGGAGTGGTGAATGAAGCAACTGCGCGATTGCTTGTGAGTTTCTCCTATCTATTCTTATCTTCGCTAAGTGTCTGACGGGAGGGGTAAATTATGCCGCTGCTAGGATTCTCTATATTTCTATTCTTGGTGTAATGCTGTGAGCACAACCACCATCTGTGGATGTTGCACACTCAGACCATCCTCATGGAGTCGGTTTCTAACCGTTTGTGCAGACACATGCACATTTCAGGCCTGCTGGAGGTCATTTTGCTGGGCTCTGGCAGTGCTCCTCCTGTTCCTCTTTGCACAAAGGCAGAGGTAGCGGTCCTGCTGCTGGGTTGTTGCCCTCCTACGGCCCCCTCCATGTCTCCTAGTGTACTTGCCTGTCTCCTGGTAGCGCCTCCAGCCTCTGGACACTACGCTGACAGACACAGCCATCCTTCAGCCACAGCTCACATTGATGTGCCATCCTGAATGAGCTGCACTACCTGAGCCACTTGTGTGGGTTGTAGAGTGCGTCTCATGCTACCACGAGTGTGAAAGCACAACCAATATTCAAAAGTGACCAAAACATCAGCCAGAAAGCATTTAATGAGATGTGGTCTGTGGTCTCCACCTGCAGAACCACTCCGTTATTGAGGGTGTCTTGATAATTGCCAATAATTTCCATCTGTTGTCTATTACATTTGATAAAACTGAAAAGGAAAGAGCGCAATAGGGTCTTATCTGAGTGGAAGATAGAATAAATTCAAATGTAATCTACTCACCTTTCCCAGAACGAATAAAAACATGTAAATCAATGTCAGCCTGCTGCACGCCCGAGGTTCACAACCGTGACCGCCAATATAGTTCCTTTTGGATAAATATTTAGGCTTACTGTGCGCTGCTGAGACCAGGATAAAGTCACCACATGAGAATCTTTATCCTGGTCTCAGCAGCGCACAGTAAGTCTATTACATTTGCACAACAGCATGTAAAATTGATCGTCGATCAGTGTTGCTTCCTAAGTGGACAGTTTGATTTCACAGAAGTTTGATTTACTTGGAGTTATATTCTGTTGCTTAAGTGTTCCCTTTATTTTTTCAGAAGTGTATATATATATATATATATATATATACATACATACATATATATATATATATATATATATACACACACCATATTTTTTGCACTATAAGATGTACTCTTTTCCTCCAAAAATGTGGAGGAAGATTGGGTGCATCTTGTAGTCCCAATGTACCTGTTGTGGATGGGGAGGTAGGGGAGCAGCAGCGGGTCACAGGAGGCTGGAGCAGCTTGCTGCGGCTAACTGCTGTGCCCACTGCTAAAGAGAAATGAATATTCACTGCATTCTACACCCATGGGTGCGGAGGGCAGTGAATATTCATTTTTCTTTAATAGCAGGCACGCTGTTAGCCGCAGCAGTCAGCTTCCTGCAGCTGCCGTGTGTTCGCGTGTGCCCGCTACTGAAGACAATGAATATTCACTGCTCTCCACTCTGATTGGCGTGGAATGCAGTGACTATTCATTCTCTTTAGTGGCGGGCATACGTTTCCAACAGTTCATCAAGTGAGAGAAAGAGGGAGAGAGACAGAGTTACCTCCTCTATATAAGCTCCACCCTCCTCACAGTAACACACCAGGCACAGACATACTGTGCTCCTTGCTCTTAAAGCAACATCACTCTTGCTTAAAATCGACATTGCTATACAAACAAAGCTACAGTAGTTAAAGGTCCACCTGTCATGGTCCATGCTGGATCAGGACTGATATAAAGCACAGGTAACCTTTTTTTTTCCCTAAGCTGTGCTTGAGGTTGGTTTTTGCCCCCCGGTGGCCATTAGGATTATTGCACTGTGGTGTCGTTTGTTCTAAGTTTGCCCCCGGTGGTGGTGAGCGTCATTGCACTCTATTTTCTTTAGTTAAGTGCACATGATTATAATGCAGGTGTGATTGCTGGCTGTGCTATAAAAGAGTCACAGGTGTTGGAATCAGTGTTGGTGATAGTGTTCATTTCAACCATCCTTGGTGGAGGAAGGAGCTGGAGAGCGTTCCTTGCAGCACTGTCTTAGCCCTGGTTGGAAGGAGTCAGAGGGGATTTCCTTGCAGCTCTGACAGAGCTTGGTGGCAGCTATTCAGGAGGAAAGCTGCATTCTGGTGGTGAACTCTGTTGCCAGGAGCAAGTGCAACAGAGTAAAGCTAAGTTGTGTTGCCCCGTTTGTGTTTTCCTTAGTGTGTATTAGTACAGCGGTGGGGCCAGTGCCTGCGCCACCCAGCTCCCTAGCAAGTGATAGGTGTAGTGTGTGCTAGGGCGAGAGGTTCGTGATCGGCGCCCGGTGCGGAACCGGCATAGGGAACGTTAGGAGCATTAGGGACACTGACTCAGGGGAGTGTAGGAGGTCTCCACGTCCCCTTTCCCTATCGCAGGGCCCACCATTGTAACTGTTTCCCTACCCCTTGTCTTGTTGTTTTAGTTACCGGCCTGCGAGCCGTGTCACACAGGACAGTATCACCTGCCGCGTCCTGTTGTTTTAGTTACCGGCCTGCTGGTCGCGTCACACAGGACGGGTCCACGTGACACCACCCCTCCCAAAGTCATGTCCTCCTCTGTTTAGTGCTCCAGTGGTTTCTTGACTTTTGGATATGGGATGGACACCCACTAGATCTTAAAAGAGGCATAACTACAGTAAACCTAGACACTGGAATAATACACAAAACACATTATTTTGGTTGTTAAAATGGCCACAGCTTTATTTAAATCACAGGATTAAAGCAATCACAGTAATTACTACCGTATTTTGGACAACATTTTTGTTGGTCTACATGACCATGGTTTTCTTTTTACAGAGCCCCTGATTTTACATTTGTTAATCACAGTTTCAATGCTGCTGACTGGCATTATCAATTTCTTTTCTATTTTTTTATATCCCTTTCATGTTTTATACAGTTCAACTACCTTTTCCCATAGATCCATTGACAATTCTTTTGCTTTCCCCATGACTCACAATCCAGAAACGTCAGTGGCTAGATGAAAGATGCAAGAGTCTGTGTGGATCCCAGAAACTCACTCAGCTTTTATGCACACACACTGATTACAAACAAACAGGTCACAGGTGAGGATGTTACTTTTAGTAGCCATTCAAACCCATTTGTGTCAACTTCTGTGCATGTTATCAGGCCAAAATCACCAGGGTATGTGAACTTTTGATCAAGGTCATTTGGATGCTTTGGGTTGTCATTATGACTTAAAAAGAGAAAACACAATACTTTGACAATAAATGGCTTCACCCAACTACTAACCATGAATGGAGAATAAGCTTTGGTGTTATCATTCATATTTTCTGCAAAAGGCCAAGAAAGCAAAAATTCTACCGGGGTCTGTAAATTTTTAAAAATAATAATCTTTATTTATATAGTGCCAACATATTCCACAGCACTTTACAATTTAACAGTTTAAAAAACACAAGTCATAAGTAACAACGTTAACAATACAATAATTAAAGCAAAATATGACGACCCTGCTCATGAGAGCTTACAATCTACAATGAGGTGGGGCAGATACAAAGTACAGGTGTGTATTTACAATGATGTATTTACAATGATGGTCCAGCCATCTTGAGGGAGTGAGGGATAGATGGAGATAGTGAATTAGCCACACACTCACACTTACACCTAAAATGACTTTGATTAGTGAACGTGATAGGCTGCCCTGAACAAATGCGTTTTGAGGGAGCGCCTAAAACTATACAAATTGTGGATAGTCCTAATTTCTTGGGGTAGAGCATTACAGAGGATTGGCACCGCGCAGGAGAAGTCTTGGAGTCAGGAGTAGGAGGTACGGATTAGTGCAGAGGTTAGTCGAAAGTCGTTTGCAGAGCGCAGCGGTCAGTTAGGCCGATAGACAGAAATGAGGAAGGAGCTGTAGGGGAGTGTTGCACTGTGGAGAGCTTTGTGGGTGAGAACAAGTACTTTCAATTGGATCCTATAATGAATGGGCAGCCAGTGTAAGGACTGGCGAAGAGCGGACGCATCCTAGTACCAATTAGCCAGATGGATGACCCTGGCTGTGGCATTAAGTATGGACTGGAGAGGGGAAAGTGGATTCGTGAGCAGGCCAATTAATAAAGTGCTGCAGTAGTCCAGGCAGGAGTGGATCAATGCGACAGTCAGGGTTTTCGTTGTTTCCATGGGGAGAAAAGGGCAGATTCTAGAGATGTTCTTTGGGTGTAAGTGGCAAGAGCGGGCAAGAGATTGTATATGGGATGTGAAGGAGAGATTGGTGTCAAGCATAACACCTAGACAGCGCGCCAGCTGCTGGGGTGTTATTATGGTGTCACCCATGGAGAGGGAAATGTCAGATTTAAGGAGGTTAGTAGACGGCGGTAGCAGAAGAAGTTCAGTTTTTGAGAGGTTGAATTTCACATAGAGTGGACATGATGTTGGAGACCGCGGACAGACAGTCACTGGTGTTCTGTAGTACAGCGGGGGTAAGGTCAATGGATGACGTGTATAGTTTTGTGTCATCAGCATAAAGATTTTCCTGAAAGCTAAATCTGCTGATCGTCTGTCTAATTGGGGCCATGTAGAAAGAGAAGAGAAGGGGGCCAAGGACTGAGCCCTGAGGTACCCCTACAGCGCGAGGAACAGGAGATGACATGGAGCCAGCGAACAAAACACTGTAGGAGCGATCAGAAAGATAGGAAGAGAACCAGGAGAAACCAGTGTCCTTAAAGGGAATCTGTCAACCCTTTTTTGAGATATCCTATAATGATATAATTCAATTGTGTGTCACATAAGGATTCTCTTAGTACTTTTGCTTCCCCCTGACCCCGCACCTTTCATGCATAAATACCTTTTTTATATCGGTTCAGATGTATGTAAACTGCCGCTGTCCGGTCCGCTGGGCGGGACTAATTCAACTGCTCCCCCCCTCCCTGTCTTGCTCTACGCATTTCTTCTTGTGTAGAGCAAGACAGGGAGGGGGGAGCAGTTGAATAAGCCCCGCCCATTGGACCGGACCATGGGTCTAGGAGGTAGTGAGTGGAGAGGTAATGGGTAAGGCAGGAGTAGACTAGGCGCTCCAAAAGTTTAGAGATGAAGGAGAGATTGGAAACTAGTCTGTAGTTGTTTGTGCAGGATGGATCAAGAGCGGGTTTCTTTAATAATGGAGTAACGATAGAGTGTTTGAAGGAAGATGGGAAAATGCCCGAGGAGAGGGAGAGATTAAAGATTGTAGTTAGGTGAGTTGTGATGACTGGAGAGAGACTGAAGGAGATGTGAGGGAATGGGGTCGGTAGTACATGTAGTCGGACGAGAAGAAGAGAGGAGTCTGGAGACTTTCTCTTCTGGGGTGAGATCAAATGTGGAAAGTGAGCCAGGGGAAATGTAGGGAGGGAAGGGAGTCACAGTACTTGGTGGTTGGGAGCGTATTTCCTGACGGATATTATCTATTTTCTCTATAAAGTGGGAGGCCAGGTTATCAGCACAAATGTCTGTGATAGGGGCTTGTGCTTTTGGCCTGAGGAGGGAGTGAAAGGTTTCAAAAAGTTTCTTGGGGTTGTTGGCTAGTGAGGAGATCAGGGTGGTGAAGTAGGTCTGTTTGACGAAGTGTAGGGTAGAGTTATAGGTTCTTAACATAAATTTGAAGTGGATGAAGTCTTCTGGTGTGCGGGTTTATCTCCATAAGCGTTCAGCACTCCTAGAGCATCGCTGGAGAAGTTGAGTTTGCGATGTGAGCCAGGGCTGTTTTACTCTGTGTTTGGAGGTTCTGAGGGTGAGTGGCGCTACTTGGTGAAGGGTGCTTCTAAGAGTGTTGTTGTAGTGATAAACAGCCAGATCATGACAGGAAAAAGAGGAGATTGGGGACAGGGATGAGTGTAATGAGTCTGAGTGTGTCTGAGGGTTAATGGCTTGTAGCTTTCTGAATGTGTGGTAGGTAGGAGTGTGCTGGGGTGGGTGAGGATTTGTGAGCAGGAAGGAGAGAATGTTGTGGTCAGAGAGAGGAAGCGGTGAGTTATTTAGGTAGGAGATTGAACAGAGCCAGACAAAGACCAGGTCAAGGGTGTTACCGTCCTTGTGTGTCTCAGAGGTTGAAAGCTGTGAGAGGCCTAGAGAAGTGGTTAGTGATAGAAGCTGGGATGCAGATGTGGAAGTGGGGATGTTAATGGGGATGTTGAAGTCTCCCAGGATAAGGGTTGGTAGTTCTGGATGGGTGAGCCTGGGGGCCGATATATGACCGCTACTCTGAGGGAGAGGGGACGGAAGAGCCTGTTGGTGTGGACTTCAAAAGAAGGGAATGAGAGTGATAGAACTGGGGGGATGACCTGGAAAGTGCATTGTGGGGACAGGAGTATGCCGACTCCACCACCAAGTCTGTTTGTGGGTCTCGGGGAATGGGAGAATTGTAAGCCACCAAGGAAAATGGAAGCAGGGGAGACAGTGTCAGAATCCTGAATCCAGGTTTCAGTGAGGGCCAACAGATTCAGAGAGTTGTTGAGAATGTAATTATGCAGGAAAAGAAGTTTGTTACATACAGACCGTGGATTCCAGAGGGCACAATTAAAAGAAGGAGATGAGGGAGTGCAAGTAATATTAATAAGATTATTATGGTTTTGATATGAGGTAAGGTAGGGGTTGAGGTTAGGGGATGGTGGACCAGGTTTGGAGGAGATGTCCTCTGAAATCAGTAGGAGTAGGAAGATAAAGAGCAAGTAGTTATTGGAAGTGTAAGAGAAGGAAGTATAGAGAGGCTGATGTGCATGAGTTGGGATGGGGCGGTGAATGTGGATGGCAAGGGAACACAGGAGAATAGAAATAAAGCACATGGCTAAAACGGAGTACAAAGTGTGGGTTACCTGACTCCTGCCCTGAATAACTGCCACAGAATAACTGACTTTTACTTGATGCTTAGCTAATGCCATGGAATAACTGTCTTTTGCTTGATGCTTAGCTAATGCGATGCTTTGCTGAATGCATGCGACCCCCACACATGCCCCCCTTAGAATGATTCTAAATTTATAGGCCCCAATAAAGGCTCAGGAGAGATGGATTGTGGGAGCTGGTTTGGGACAATTTGGCATCTGGAGCCAGCACAGCAGGGGGTGGTTAGATGATCAGAGACATTGGGCCTGGCTACATCTATATTCTATAGCACCTTCCACCAGATAACATCTAGCCTGACCCCCCCGCTCATGGATATATGACAGTGAGTACTGAGAACAATGCAACAGATGAATTATAGCAAACATTCAGTAAGCACAGTTCATTAAAATATATTGCAGGTGATATGTAGCAGAAAAGACAGCCAGCAGAGGTGGGGATTTTTACCATTAGGATATATTGCAGCAGAAAAGACAACTAGCAGAGGTGGAGATTTTTACTATTAGGATATATTTCAGCAGAAAAGACAGCCAGCAGAGGTGGGGATTTTTACTTTTGAGCACAACTGTATATATACCACCACCCCCGACTGCTGCCCTCTTACCAGTGTCTAGCACATGTGACTGCCGAGCTCCACCATAGATAGCATAGTAATGGCAGACACTGTATGTGTCCATGCTCTCTCCTATCATACATATACCACCCCCGACTGCTCCTCTCTCACCAGTGTCCAGTACATGTGACTGCCCAGCTCCACCATACAGAGCATAGTAATGGGAGACACACTGTATGTGTCCATGCTCTGTCCTCCCACACTTATACAGTGATGGCAGATATTTGCTCAGAGCTCTTGTTCCCCATATAAAACAGTCACCAACACCCCGAATTTACGAAGAATCTGTATACTACATCAGTAATGTGTGATATATCAGCCATGTATGCAGGGAGGTCGCATAGGAGCAGCCTCTGCAGTGTCTGAGGTAAGTTGTAGCAGACACATGATGTAACATGGCGGTTACATGAATTTCTGAGGTAATATTGATCCCATACATGTTCATGGCTCCTAACCATCCCGATTCCTGCAGGAGAGTCCTGTTTTTGACACCCCCCTCCCGCGTCCCGAACGGGACGCTATTTTTCCCGCATTAACTGAGCCGCCACACCACGCCCCCATCCACCGATGCCATATTCGCCGTCCCAGATAGACGCACCGCAGCCTGCAATGATGTGGCTGGGCTGTGTCTGTTCTGTGTGCGCACAGGACGTGTGAAAGGGGAGGAGTCAGGGGTCACATGATCAGGGGCCTCCGTGTTTATGTGGTTGGGCTGTGTGTGTTCTGTGCGCACAGGACCTCTGAGAGGGAAGGAGTCAGGGGTCACATGATCAGGGGGCCATGTCTGCCTCCCTGTCTGTCTGCACTCTGCAGGACTCTGCTGTGCTGGTTGTCATGGTTCTGAATGAGGTAAAGTTTGTTTCTGTGTGGGGTCAGGAGGGTTTTACAGTGTGGATGTAGCAGAGCTGTGTGTGTTCAAGGTGTACAGAGCGGAGCCGTGTGTGTACGAGATGTACGGAGCAGAGCCGTGCGTGTACAAGGTGTAGAGCGGAGCCGCACGTGTACGAGGTGTACGGAGCGGAGCTGTGTGTATACGAGGTGTACGGAGCGGAGTCGCGCGTGTACAAGGTGTACTGAGCCACGAGTATATGAGGTGTACGGAGCGGAATCGCGTGTGTACGAGGTGTGGGGAGCGGCGCCACATGTGTACGAGGTGTACGGAGTGGAGACGAATGTGTACGAGGTGTACAGAGCGGAGACGCGCGTGTACGGGGCGTACGGAGCGGAGTCGCGTGTGTACGGAGCAGAGGCGCGTGTGTACGGAGCCACGCGTGTACGAGGTGTGCGGAGCGGAGTCGTGTGTGTACTTGGTGTACGGAGCGGAGCCGCGTGTGTATGGGGTATGCGGAGTCGTGTGTGTACGGAGTGGAGCCATATTTGTAGTGGATGTACGGAGCGGAGACAAGTGTGTACGAGGCATATAAAGTGGGCTTTTCCCACGGACACAGGAGTACACAGCAGAGCACTTTAAAACTCGCACATGACGTTCCACCGGAATTGATGTGCTGGAAGCTGAACAGAATTGAGGTAATTTCATGATGAGATTGTGACGGAACCAGGAATGCTTCAGATCCATCATCATGTCCTCCTCCGACAGCACAGGTAGCGGGATTGCCGTGGAATCTGTTTCTTTCTCATTCTCTGTTCGGTCTTTCCCTCTCTTTTTCTTTCTCTCTCTCTGTTCTTTCTTTCTTTCTCTCTCTAATCTTTCTTTTTTTTCTCTCTCTCTGTTCTTTCTTTCTCTCTGTTCTTTCTTTCCCCTCTTTCTTTCTTTCTTTCTATGTTCTTTCTTTCTTTACTTCTTTCTTTCTCTCTCTCTGTTCTTTCTTTTCCCTCTTTCTTTCTCTCTATCTCTCTGTTCTTTCTTTCTTTCATTTTTTTCTCTTTCTTTCTTTCTCTTTCTTTCTCTCTCTGTTCTTTCTTCTCCTCTTTCTTTCTCTCTATCGCTCTGTTCTTTCTTTCCCCTCTTTCTTTTTTTTCTCTCTGTTCTTTCTTTCTCTCTCTCTATTCTTTCTTCTTTCCCCTCTTTCTTTCGCTCTCCCTCTTTTCTTTTTTTCTGTCCCCTCTTTCTTTCTCTCTCTGTTCTTTCTTTCCCCTCTTTCTCTCTCTCTCTGTTCTCTCTTTTTTCTTTACCCTCTTTCTCTCTGTTCTTTCTTTCCCTTTTTTTCTCTCTCTTTCTGTTCTTTCTTTCTATCTGTTCTCTCTCTCTTCTTTCTTTCACCTCTTTCTTTCCTCTTTTTCTCTCTCTGTTCTTTCTTTCTCTCTCTGTTCTTTTTTCTGTCCCCGCTTTCTTTCTCTCTGTGTTCTTTCTTTCTCTTTCTTTCTTTTTCTCTGTTCTTTCTTTATTTCCCCTCTTTATTTTTCTTTGTTCTTTCTTTCTTTCCCCTTTCTTTCTCTGTTCTTTCTTTCTTTCTCTCACTGTTCTTTCTTTCGCTCTCTGTTCTTTCTTTCCCCTCTTTCTTTCTCTCTGTTCTTTCTCTCTGTTCTTTCTTTCTCTCTCTCGCTCACCTTCCTTTCTTTTTATTTCTTTCTTTTTCTCTCTCTCTATTTTCTTTTTTCTCTCTCTCTGTTTTCTTTCTTTCTTTTCCTTAGTACCAGTCAGTGTGCCCACAGTACCAGCCACTGTGCACATAATGCCAGCCACTATGCCCCTAATACCAGTCAGTGTGATCAGCAGTGCTAAATGGGTGTGACTGGGCGTGGTCATGGGTGTGACTAGTCGTGAAATGGGTTTGGTCGGGGGCGTGGCCTTAAATTTATCCCTCTTTCCCTTCTTCAAATGTTGGGAGGTATGCATGTTGGAGGAGCTGATACTACATTAGTACACAATGTCTGAGATGCATGTGGTGTAGTATATCAGCCATTTCTGCAGGGAGGTCACACAGGAGCTGCCTCTGCAGTGTGTGAGGTAACTTGGTCACATAGGAGCAGCCTCTGCAGTGTGTGAGGTAAGTTGTAGCAGACACATGAGGGAACATGACAGCTACATTAATTTTTTAGGTAATATCGATCCGATATATGATTTAGGCGCTGATACTACACTAGTACACAATGTCTGAGGTAAATGTGCTCCTATCATCTGTAATGTGAGGTAATGACCCCAGTATTATACTCCCTGACACTGCAGACATATTTCCTCCAGTTCATCCGGTGAGAGAAAGAGGGAGAGAGACAGAGTTACTACCTCTAAATAAGCCCCACCATTCTCACAGTAACACACCAGGCATAGACATACTGTGCTCCTTCTTGATAAAGCAACATCACTTTTGCTTAAAATCTACACCTCTACACAAACAAAGCTGCAGGAGTTAGGGTGAGTGCATACGCTGCGGATTCTGCTGCGGGTTTTTTCCCGCGGAAGCGCAGGTAAAACCGCAGGTAAAGTGACCTGCGGTTTTGCTGCGGTTTGGCCTGCGGTTTTGCCCTGCGGTTTCACACCTCTACTATGTTAAAGGTGTGAAACCGCAGCAGAATCCGCAGAAACAATTGACATGCTGCGGAAAAAAACCCGCAGCTTTTCCGCAGGTAAAAAACCGCAGCGTGAGCACTGCGGTTTTGAAAACCCATAGGCTAACATGGTAAAGTACCATGTCTGCGGAACTGCTGCAGTTCTGCAGGGCCAAAAACGCAGCAAAACCGCAGCAAAACCGCAGCGTGTGCACGTACCCTTAAAGGTCCACCTCTCCTAAAGTCATGTCCTCCTCCATTTAGTGCTCCGTTGGTTTCTTCAGACTACATGAAGGAAGCATACAAACAACTGATGTACACAAACTACTATACAAAATTCAGGTCTGACAGGACCAGGGTCGGACTGGGGTGTCTGGGGCCTAAAAGTGGAATTGACCCTAGGAGCTCACCCTGCAGCTATATGCAAATAACATAGCCATTGTCCTCAATATAGTGGTACGTCGACTGTAAAACACAGGCGGCTCCTGCACATCTACTGTGCGCAACCATAACTGTGATGTACAATTACGGTAGTTGGCATTAAAGGTGTTCTTTCATGAAAGCAAGTTATCCACAGGTTAGGAAGGTGATAACTTATTGATCGGTGGACTCCGACCACTGGAAACCGCAAAAATCGGAAGAATGGGGAACTTTTATCCCTGACAGGACACTTTTATCCCCCATTTTAAAATACAGCCCCCCTTAGACTATAATATAGCCTCCCATAGACTAAAAAACAGCCCTCCCATAGACTAAAAAACAGCCCCCCCAGAATGGCCCCACAGTTCAGTACTCACTGATATATTAAAAACAAAAAAAACACAATCCTCACCTCTCCTCATGCCCCGTGCTGCTCCAGGCTTGGCTCTGGAGTCAGATGCTGCACTGTCTGGGCCCAGCACACAGTGATGTGCCGCTAGCTGGGGGCCCCTGATGGAGCAGGGGCCCTAAGCAGCTGCCTGGTCTTCTTGCCGCTAACGCCGGCCCTGGCTCCTCCTCCATATAGTACATCATGGGCCCCATGTAATGATGTACACATGAAAAAAAAATTCAAGTACTCACCTATCCTGTTCCCACCACAGGTCCAGTAAACTCAGCATCTCTCCAGATTCTGCAGTGCTCAGGACAAAGAGGCTCGCTGAAGACACTACAGATGCTGGGAATGAGGAGAGGTATTAGAGTGAGGGCCCGTGCCAGCGCTATGGACCCTATATCGTGTGTCCCACCCCCATTCGCCCAGGGTCCCAGCACTTACCTGGGTTCACTGGGTGGCTGGGTGGTGGTGCCACTGGCCCTGGTCATGGCAGCGGGTTGGGATTGAGTGCACGCGCCCACGCGCGCCTCCTTCTCCTGCACTTTTAAAGGGCCTGTGTCCCTAAAAAAAAATATTTTTTTCTTCTTCTTCCTTCTTCTCTCTGAGGGACACCGGTGAAACATATTTGGTAACTCCTACTCCCATTGACTCTAATGACGTTCAGCTGTGTTCGACGAATATTACAAAAACAATATTCGCTGCCGATCGTATTCAGATCCGAATCCGAACAAATTCGCTCAACTCTACTAAAGACGTTCTATGAACACTTTAATCAGTTTCATCTCACCATCAACTTGAAAATAAGCAATGAAATATGAACAATTGAAAATCAACAATGAAATAGAGATGTACCT
Organism: Dendrobates tinctorius; assembly: GCF_039654945.1. Taxonomy (NCBI): domain Eukaryota; kingdom Metazoa; phylum Chordata; class Amphibia; order Anura; family Dendrobatidae; genus Dendrobates; species Dendrobates tinctorius. The sequence goes on along the minus strand of NW_027361880.1, from coordinate 6,943,342 downwards.
GTATCAGAAGCCAATTGACCATCCACATAACTTAAATGGAGCAATTTTCATTCAAAATATATGTTCCAATAGTACAGATAGAGACAAACACATTGGTGGCCTCAGAAAGACCCTTTTCAATCGGCGCTACCACCCAAGAACAATTGAAAACCAGATTGAAAGACAACCAGAATATAAAGGAATCATCTTGTACATTACAAATCTAAAGAAGAAAGCAACAGGATGTCTCTGGTAGTCACCTATTATCCACATCTGCAGGTACTAAGGGGAGCTGCATAGAAACTACAAGTGTTATTAAAAAAAGATGCCCAATTAAAATCTATATTTCCAGAGATCCTCACTTCTGTGTTTTAGGAAGCCCCAAAATCTAAGACGCATCAATGTCAAAAACTTCCCTGTCTCTCCAAAAGGAATCTTTGCCTGCAACTAGAAAATAAGTAAAATCAGTCCATTTATAATGACAACAGACAAGATAAAGATCCACAGGTTACATCAGGACTAACTACAGGATCCCAGGTACTTTCAGCTGCATCACATCTAATGTAGTGTACTTAATATGTACTATATGTTCAGCTGGGGGTCTGTATTTGGGAAAGACAGGGTAAAAACTGAGAACAAGGATGAATTCTCATCACCACGCAATAAAAGAAAAAAGAATAGATCTACCTGTGGCCACAGACTTACACCACAGCATCATTGACATGAAATTGCTGGTATTGAAAGGTAACTTCAAATCTCAGGGAGACAGAAGAGTCTAGGAATAAAAAGTTATGATGACCTTTGACACATTCACACAAGGAATTAATGTGTTGCATGGATTTATGCCTTTTTACATCAATTAAATATGCAAATTGTCCTTTCAAAGAGGAAGAGGACTTGAACTATAGGGCCACCTACTGAACCTACTGAAAAAAAGCAATCCTACAAGTCAATATTGACCCTTTAACGAGCCTTGCAATATGACTTAGGATAAAATCCAAATCAGAATCTAAATTTGCAGACACACTGTTTTGGGATATTGCCCCTCGTTAGTGCAAAGTATGACAACTGTTTTGGCTGGATGAAATGCTAAGACTGGGATCCAAGGGGTAAGTTTTCTCCTTATGGAGAGTGACATGCCGGTATGAGGAGACTTAAACCCCTTGCATGCTCTTCTAAGAAATGAAATATGCAAATTGTCTTTTCAGAGAGGAAGAGGACTGGAACTCTAGTGCCAAATATTGGAAAAAAGCAATCCTACATGTCAATATCAAAATCAGGGCCGTTTTTAGGGGGGGACGGGGCGTGCGATTGCCCGGGGCGCCACCCAGCCAGGGGGCGCCTGCCTAGTGCTTAGCTGTCTGTGTGGGGTGGGATTCAGCAGGTTCTCCCCGGTTTGGTGGAACCGATTGTTAAAAATGCAGCCGGTTCCCCGAACCGGGGAGATTCAGAGCCACAATCCGGTACTGTGCGGCCGTGCGCTCTGTTCTGTGACGCGGCCGTCAGCATAAAGCCGCCCACGTCACAGTGTATCGTGCAGGGAGCTGTGCACGGCCGTCACCTTCCGGGTCAGGTGTCGGGCCTGCGCGATGATGTCATCACGCAGACGCCGACATGTACCCGGACGCTGGCTGCAGAGAGGCGCTGCTGGGAAGCGGCTGTGAGGTAAGTATGGGAAACTTTTTTTTTTTTAATGAATTCAGTGGGTGAGGGGGCTGTACATGGAGGGGGTGAATATGCTGCACATGATAGAGGGGGGGTGAATGGGGCTGAGCCTGTACATGATGGAGGGGGGTGAATATGGCTGCACATGATGGAGGGGGGTGCGGGGGCTGAGCCTGTATATGATGGAGGGGGGTGAATATGGCTGCACATGATGGAGGGGGTGCCGGGGCTGAGCCTGTACATGATGGAGGGGGGTGAATATGCTGCATATGATGGCGGGGGGGTGCGGGGGCTGAGCCTGTACATGATGGAGGGGGGTGAATATGGCTGCACATGATGGAGGGGGGGTGAATGGGGCTGAGCCTGTACATGATGGAGGGGGGTGAATATGGCTGCATATGATGGAGAGGGGTACAGGGGGCTGAGCATGTACATGATGGAGGGGGGTGCGGGGGCTGTACATGATGGAGTGCGGCTGCACTTGATGATGGGGGTAAGGGGGATTTCACATGATGAAGGGGGACTGCACATGATGAAATGGGGGGTAAGGGGGACTGCACAGGATGAATTGGGGGGTAAGGGGGACTGCACAGGATGAATTGGGGGGTAAGGGGGACTGCACAGGATGAATTGGGGGGTAAGGGGGACTGCACAGGATGAATTGGGGGGTAAGGGGGACTGCACATGAATTGGGTAAAGGGGACTGCACATCATGAAGTGGAGATAGGGGGCTGCAAATGATGAAGGGGCACTGCAGATGAAGTGAGGGGTGATAGGGGACTGCAACGGATGAAGGGGACTTCAAATTAAAGTGGGGGATGGCAAATGATGATGTGGGGGAGAGGACGGGGGACTGCAAATGATGAATTGGGGGGTAAGGGGACTGCACAGGATGAATTGGGGGGTAAGGGGGACTGCACATGAATTGGGTAAAGGGGACTGCACATGATGTGGGGGTAAGAGTGACTGCACATCATGAAGTGGGGATAGGGGGCTGCAAATGATGAAGGGGCACTGCAGATGAAGTGAGGGGTGATAGGGGACTGCAACGGATGAAGGGGACTTCAAATTAAAGTGGGGGACGGCAAATGATGATGTGGGGGAGAGGACGGGGACTGCAAATGATGAATTCAGTGTGAGTGATGGGGCACAGCAATTTAATTGAAGGTGGGGGGTGAGGAGAGTGAATGATAAATTGAAGGTGGGGGGGAGAGGAGAGCAAATTATCTATCTGGAGAATAAATAAAGAATTTTGAATGTGGGGGAGTAAGTGATGTATTGAATGTGGGGTAGAGCAGTTGATAATGAATAGAGGGTGGAAGAGAAAGACATGACAATGAATTGAGGCAGGAGGGGCATGTAAATATAATGAATCGGTGTTAGGGTTAGAGCGGGAGGTACATAGTTGAGGTTGAAGTGCCTGGTAATGAATTGGGGGAAAGAGTACAGGTGCTAATTTATATATTAAATGGGGAAAGTGACATTTATAGTTAGTGGGTGCACAGTGGTGGATTATAATTTATATTTGGAATGGTGGGTTGCATAATAACCAATTATGTATTAATGGTGGGTGCACGTCTGTATTCAGATGTGTAGTGTAGAAGGGAAAAAGTGGGGAATGTGCTCTGGAAGCCGTGCTCTAGGTAACTGTGTTATTTCATGCAGAGACGAGTCTTGGCTGGAAGAAGTGATGGCGGTCTGTGCTGGATGAAAAAAGCAAAGATGAAGGACTTCAGCTAGAGACGTCACTGGTGAGTCAGTGTGTTACCTGCACACTGACAGTAAATATAGAGTTCCTGTATACAATTGCACTTAGTATTGTGTTTTTAATTAATGATCAGTATTGTAGTATTCAGTCACTATCTGGTGGTAATATGTGGTCTGGTCATGGTGTGGCGCTATTTGTTTCTTGTATGTGGTATTAATCGGTGACTATGTGGTCTGGCCATGGTACGGCGCTATTTGTTCCTTGTATGTGGTATTATTCGGTGACTATGTGGTGGTAATATGTGGTCTGGTCATGGTGTGACGATATTTGTCCGGGTATTCAGCATGTTAATGTTCGGGGGGGGCGCTTTTTCAATGTTCGCCCTGTTGGCAAAATTCCCTAGAAACTGCCCTGCCTTTAATGAGCCATGCAATATGACTTAGGATAAAATTCAAATCAGAATCTCAATTTGCAGACACAGTGTTTCAGGTTATTACCCCTCGTCAGTGCAAATTATGATATCTGATTTGGCTGGGTGTGAGGCTAAGACTGGGATCTAAAATGTAAGCTTTTTCCTTATGGAGAGTAGAAATAAGCGAATATTTCAATGTTCGGTTCAGATTACGATCGCCGTACTTGCAATATTCGCCTATTAATTCATCAAATATTTGCCGAAACATAACCGAACGCCATTCAGGTCAATGGGAGGCAAAAACAAATGCATGCACAGCACCTTATAACAGCATCAAAAGCTGCCAAAACACATGAAATGAGGGGCAGACACCAGGAAAGTGGCCTCAATTCACCCACAGTACTAATTGCAGAATGGCACTGCAGCAATCAGGCATGAGGTATCGGGGTCTGGGACAGCATTTACAGCTTTCAATTGAACTTCACATTAAGACAAGGTGGGTGAGGGATCGGTGTAGGCCTCCTTTGCTGGGAGCCCTGATGCCACATGCAACACCTCTACCTGCTTTGATGTTGAGCCACACTTTGTAGACTGCTATTGTCAGAAAAATTTAAGGATAGTAACACGGGTAGTTGAGTCCAAGGAAATGGAGGCCTGACGTCTCGGAGGCCTACTGCTACAGGCAACACCCATGAAGGAGACCCAACTAGGAGTGGTCACGTTTCCAAAAATTACTGGCAGACAATACCAAAGTGACATCAATTTCACCACAGTATATACTGTACAGAGTGGGCCATTTATATGGATACACCTAAATAAAATGGGAATGGTTGGTGATATAAACTTCCTGTTTGTGGCACATTAGTATAAGGGAGGGGAGAAACTTTTCAAGATGGGTGGTGGCCATTTTGAAGTCGGCTGTTTTGGATCCAACATTATTTTCTCCAAAAGGAAGAGGGTCATGTGACATATCAAACTTATTAAGAATTTCACAAGAAAAACAACGGTGTGCTTGGTTTTAACGTAACTTTATTCTTTCATGAGTTATTTACAAGTTTATGACCACTTATAGAATGTGTTCAAACTGCTGCCCATTGTGTTGGATTGTCAATGCAACCCTCTTCTCCCACTCTTGACACACTGATAGCAACACCGCAGAAGAAATGCTAGTCTAAGGGGGTCAGATTCCTTGTAGGAATGCTCGGAACAGACACCCATAATGTGGTGGTGCACCATCTTGCTGGAAAAACTCAGGGAACATGCGCCATCTTCAATGCATAAAGAGAGCAACACATCATCATGTAGCAATTTCAGATATCCAATGGCATTGAGGTTTCCATTGATGAAGAATGGCCCCACTATCTTTGTACCCCATTTACCACACCATACCATCAATTATGGGTGTCAGGTCCTAGCATTCCTGCATGAAGAGTTTCCTGGACAGTGGATTGGTCGTTGTGGGCCAGTTGAATGGCCATCAAGATCTCCCAATCTGACCCCCTTAGACTTTTATCTTTGGGGTCATGTGAAGGCAATTGTCTATGATGTGCAGCATCTGAAACAACGGATACTGGAAGCCTGTGATAGCATTTCTTCTGTGGTGTTGCTATTAGTGTGTCAAGAGTGGGAGAAGAGGGTCACACTGACAATCCAACACAATGGGCAGCACTTTGAACACATTTTATAAGTGGTCATAAACTTGTAAATAACTCATGAAAGAATAAAGTTGTGTTAAAACCAAGCACACCATTGTTTTTCTTGTGAAATTCCCAATTAGTTTGATGTGTTACATGACCCTCTTCCCATTGAAAAAAAATAAAGTTGGATCCAAAATGGCCGACTTCAAAATGGCCGCCATGGTCACCACCTATCTTGAAAAGTTTCCCCCCTCCCATATACTAATGTGCCACAAACAGGAAGATGATATCACCAACCATTCCTATTTTATTTAGGTGTATCCATATAAATGGCCCACCCTGTATAATAAGGACCAACAGGTCTTCCACTACATCCAATCCAAGAGATGGACACCCAACCAGGAGTTTTTACATTTACAAAAACTATTGGCAGACACCACAAAAGTGGCATCAATTTCACCACAGTATAGACAGTATAATAGGTACCAACAGGTCTTCCACTTCACCCAATCCATAAGATGGACACCCAACCAGGAGTGTTCACATTTCCAAAAATTAGTGGCAGACACCACAAAAGTGGCATCAATTTCACTACAGTATAGATAGCCTTACACCACAGAAGTGGCATCAATTTCACGGGAGTAAAAATATTATAATAGGGACCAATAGGTCTTCCACTAAACCCAATTCAGTTTTATGGACACCCAACCAGGAGTGTTCACATTTCCAAAAATTAGTGGCAGACACCACAAAAGTGGCATCAATTTCACCACAGTATAGATAGTATAATAGGTACCGACAGGTCTTCCACTACATCCAATCTAACAGATGGACACCCAACCAGGAGTGTTCACATTTTAAAAAATGATGGTCTGACACCACCGAAGTGGAATAACTGTCACGAGAATAGAAATAGTATAATTGGGACCGAGACATCTTCCACTACAGGTAACCCAGCCAATGTAGACCAACCATGACTGTTCACATTTCCACAAATTTGCGTTAACATCAGCAGCAGCCACAGCAGGCACTAGGAAAAGAAGAATTTTTGGTGGCGTCTGGATCAGGCCTCTATAACACACTAGATGCTACAAACTATTTTAAAGTCAGGTCCCTTACTGTATGACGTTAAGGTAGAACAGAAAAAAAATTTGTGACCTCTGGATCAGGCCTCTATAACACACTAGATGCTGCAAACTATTTAAAAGTCAGGTACCCTACTGTATGACACTAGGAACCGAAGAATTTTTTGGTGGCCTCTGGATTCGGCCCCTATAACACACTAGATGCTACAAACTATTTTAAAGTCAAGTGCTCTACTGTATGACGTTAAGATTAGTGATGAGCGAGTATGCTCGTTGCTCGGGTAATCTCCGAGTATTTGGAAGTACTCGGAGATTTAGTTTCTGTCACCGCAGCTGCATGACTGGCGGCTACTTGACAGCCTGAATACATGTGGGGATTGCCTGTTTGTTAGGGAATTCCCACATGTACCCAGCTGTGGCAACAGAAACTAAATCTCCGAGCACTTCCAAACACTCGCTCATCACTAGTTAAGATAGAACAGAAATTTTTTTGTGGCCTTTGGATCAGGCCTCTAGAACACACTAGATGCTATAAACTATTTTAAAGTCAGGTCCCAACTGTATGACACTAGGAACAGAAGAATTTCTTGGTGGCCTCTGAATCGGGTCTTTATAACACACTAGATGCTAAAAACTATTTTAAAGTCAGGTTCTCTACTGTATGACACTGGAAACAGAAGAAATTTTTGTAGCCTACTGATCAGGCCTCTTTAACACACTAGATGCTACAAACTATACTGTATGACACTAGGAACAGAAGAATTTCTTGGTGGCCTCTGAATCGGGTCTTTATAACACACTAGATGCTAAAAACTATTTTAAAGTCAGGTTCTCTACTGTATGACACTGGAAACAGAAGAAATTTTTGTAGCCTACTGATCAGGCCTCTTTAACACACTAGATGCTACAAACTATACTGTATGACACTAGGTACTGAAGGATTTTTGGTGGCCTCTGTATCAGGCCTCTATAACACACTACTAGACGCTGCAAACTACAGCTCTGGCAAAAATTAAGAGACCACTGCAGTTTTATAAAAATCAGCTTCTCTACATGTCTGACAGCCATTCCATTCCAGTGTCAGTTGAATTCCAACCAGAGTATAACTCATTCTACTTAATGTGCTTCTTATTAGGTGATCACCTGAACTAAATCTTATTTATCGAAGGAAAATATAAAACCCCCCTGCTGTGGTGTTCGCAATCCTCATGCAATAGGACAAGCTAGATGGCAAAACAAGTGCTAGTAATATCCCAAAAGTAATAAGAATGAAAAAATAGCTTTTAACCATGTCAAAGGAGTTGGAAAGAAAAGTCTTGAGTGAGGAAAAGAAGGGCTCAATTCTGTCTTTACCAACATAGGGATACAGTGAGCATCATGTTGCCTCCATCCTTAAAATTTCTAAGACGGCAGTCCATTACAACAAGGTCAAGCAGCAGATATTGGGGATAACAAAGCTACAGACTGGCAGAGGGCAAAAACGACTCTCCACTGACCGGGATGACCGTCATTGTTAGGGTCGGCGGAACGCACCAGATATAACTAATAGGAGGTGCGTTCGCCGCCCGGGGTCCACCGTGCGGTGGGTGACAAGACCGCTGCTGAGTAATGGCGGATGCACCGAAAGGTGAGGTACTGCGCTCGGGTTAACGTCACCCGAACGCTAAGTACGGCTCTGTTCACACACAGAGTCGCTAAAACAACAGAGTTGTATGAGGACGCTGGCCCTGTTTACTTCACAGGATACCCAGCGAATGACGCTGCAACCGCAGACGCCAAGAACGCTGCAACCGCAGCGCGGCAATAACTATCGCTGCTGAGCGACGGCGCCGGAACGACCGAGCACCGTCGGACGCTAGTGTGTCGTGCAGGAGGCACAGTGGCGTGTAGCTGGCCACAACCTGGAGCTGACTACCCAACAATCTGTCACCATTCGTAATAACCGAGGGAAGGGGTTTCAAATGAGTCAGTCACCAGTCCATGCATCCATCACCATACACACACACACAGCATAATATGCTACACTAGCGCATGGCCGAGCCGCCATGCGGGCTTTTTATAGCCATGCGCTTCCGGGACCTTCCAGTACTATAGGAAGGACCAATCAGATCTGACATAGGACCTGCACATGTGACCCCTGCTCTCCACTGAGAGGACAAGTTGTGGGCATGCCTAGTAGCACGGCATGAGGACTTAGCCTCGGGAGCAGTTCCCTGCAAAGCAGGTTGCGTCACCATTGCTGCACCAGAGGTGGCAGCAACATCCAGGCTCACAGAACGAGTCAGAGGGAGATGCCTGGCCAGCCAAGATTGCTGAGCAGGAGTCCGAGCGGTCGGAGAGGAATGGGAGACCGCAGGATGTCTGGCTCTGGATTCCCGCTGTGCAGTGCCAGGAATCCGACGCCTAACAGTCATCTTATTAGAATGTCACTCAGGAACAGTAGGATGACATCAAGTGACCTACAAAAGGAATGGCACCTGGGGTGATGTGCATGGCAAGAACAGTTCATAACAGGCTTGTAGAGGCAGTGCTCAAGTCATGTAAAGCTAGAAAAAAACCTTTAATTAATGAGAAGGAGAGACAGTATGGTTGTAGATGATGAGGAAAAAGCTAATATATTAAACACCTTCTTCTCCACGGTATTCACGGTGGAAAATGAAATGCTAGGTGAAATGCCGAGAGACAAAGAAAACCCTATATTAAGGGTCACCAATCTAACCCAAGAAGAGGTGCAAAACCGGCTAAATAAGATTAAAATAGATAAATCTCTGGGTCCGGATGGCATACACCCACGAGTACTAAGAGAGCTAAGTAATGTAATAGACAAACCATTATTTCTTATATTTAGAGACTCTATAGTGATGGGGTCTGTTCCACAGGACTGGCGCATAGCAAACGTGGTACCAATATTCAAAAATGGCTCTCAAAGTGAACCTGGAAATTATAGGCCAGTAAGTCTAACCTCTATTGTTGGTAAAATATTTGAAGGGTTTCTGAGGGATGTTATTCTGGATTATCTCAATGAGAATAACTGTTTAACGCCATATCAGCATGGGTTTATGAGGAATCGCTCCTGTCAATCCAATCTAATCAGTTTTTATGAAGAGGTAAGCTATAGACTGGACCAAGGTGAGTCATTGGATGTGGTATATCTTGATTTTTCCAAAGAGTTTGATACTGTGCCACACAAGAGGTTGGTACACAAAATAAGAATGCTGGGTCTGGGGAAAATGTGTGTAAATGCGTAAGTAACTGGCTTAGTGATAGAAAGCAGAGGGTGGTTATAAATGGTATATTCTCTAACTGGGTCGCTGTGACCAGTGGGGTACTGCAGGGGTCGATGTTGGGACCTATTCTCTTCAACATATTTATTAACGATCTGGTAGAAGGTTTGCACAGTAAAATATCGATATTTGCAGATGATACAAAACTATGTAAAGCAGTCAATACAAGAGAAGATAGTATTTTGCTACAGATGGATCTGGATAAGTTGAGAACTTGGGCCGAAAGGTGGCAGATGCAGTTTAACAATGATAAATGTAAGGTTATACACATGGGAAGAAGGAATCAATATCACCATTACACACTGAACGGTAAACCACTGGGTAAATCTGACATGGAAAAGGACTTGGGGATCCTAGTTAATGATAAAATTACCTGGAGCAGCCAGTGCCAGGCAGCGGCTGCCAAGGCAAACAGGATCATGTGGTGCATTAAAAGAGGTCTGGATACACATGATGAGAGCATTATACTGCCTCTGTACAAATCTCTGGTTAGACCGCACATGGAGTACTGTGTACAGTTTTGGGCACCGGTGCTCAGGAAGGATATAATGGAACTAGAGCGGGTACAAAGGAGGGCAACAAAATTAATAAAGGGGATGGGGGAACTACAATACCCAGAGAGATTAGCAAAATTAGGATTATTTAGTCTAGAAAAAAGACGACTGAGGGGCGATCTAATAACCATGTATAAGTATGTAAGGGGACAATACAAATATCTCTCCGAGGATCTGTTTATACCAAGGAAGCTGACGGTCACAAGGGGGCATTCTCTGCGTCTGGAGGAGAAAAGGTTTTTCCACTAAACATAGAAGAGGATTCTTTACTGTTAGGGCAGTGAGAATCTGGAATTCCCTGCCTGAGGAGGTAGTGATGGCGAACTCAGTCGAAGGGTTCAAGAGAGGCCTGGATGTCTTCCTGGAGCCTAGCAATATTGTATCTTACAGTTATTGTTAGGTTCTTTAGAAGGATGTAGATCTGGGGATTTATTCTGACAGAATTTTATAGGCTGAACTGGATGGACTAATGTCTTTTTTCGGCCTTACTAACTATGTTACTATGTAACTGTAACAACCCTGCTGGCATCACTACATGGCCTCCCATCCCCCGCACACCAACTTACTTTCTGCTTCAAGCCATGCTGTGAATACTGTCTGTTGCCAGCCTTGTGCTCCATGTGCTATGCCTCGTGTTCTCCTGCTTGCTCTCCATGTTTACTGACTGTGTGTATAGGGGGCGGCGCCTGAACTCTCTGGTTCTTATGCAGTCAGGGTGCACCTGGGTAATCTGTCCCTGACCAATCACCTGGAGCCCTTGACTATTTAGTTTCACCACTCCCACTGAAACATTGCCTGTGCAATGTCTAAACTCAGTTAGCTCCTTGCTGCTGAGCCAGCCAGGCCCTGTCTTGCCTTCTCTGAAGGCTCTTACTGTGTACGCTTGTGTCTTGGTACCGTGCCTAGCATTTCTCTGTCCGCCTGCCAGGAGGCAGAATATCCTGGCCCTTGAGTCTTGGTCCTTGTGTCTTTGTGTCTCTGTCCGAACTCAGTCTTACCTTTGTCTATCAGTCTCCCTTTCTCCTTGTCTGTGGCTCCCTTCCTTGCTGTGTCTTTCCTTGTGTCCTCCCTGTATGTGCATCTGCACTCTCGCAGCTCTGTCTGCACTGCTCTTGCTGCCACTGCAGAACCTCTTGCTGCAGCTTCTCTCCACAGACCTTGTGGTTCTGCTTTGCTCCAGTCCTGCGGCCGCTGCAGAATCTCTTGCTGCAGCTTCTCTCCACAGACCTTGTGGTTCTGCTTTGCTCCATTCCTGCTGCCGCTGCGGAACCTCTTGATGCAGCGTCTCTCCACAGACCTTGTGGTTCAGCTTTGCTCCATTCCTGCTGCCACTGCAGAACCTCTTGCTGCAGCTTCTCTCCACAGACCTTGTGGTTCAGCTTTGCTCCATTCCTGCTGCTGCAGAACCCCTTGCTGCAGCTTCTCTCCACAGACCTTGTGGTTCTGCTTTGCTCCAGTCCTGCTGCTGCAGAACCCCTTGCTGCAGCTTCTCTCCACAGACCTTGTGGTTCTGCTTTGCTCCAGTCCTGCTGCGGAACCTCTTGATGCAGCTTCTCTCCACAGACCTTGTGGTTCAGCTTTGCTCTACTCCTGCTGCCGCTGCAGAACCTATTTGTGCAGCTTCTCTCTCCACTCCTGCCTTCACCTGCACCTCCTGTGTGAACAGGTCCAAACCTGTTCCTTCTTATTTCACTCTTGCCTGCCTGCATCCATACCTGCACCTCCTGTGTGAACAGGTCCAAACCTGTTCCTTCATATTCCACGCCTGCCTGCATCCATACCTGCACCTCCTGTGTGAACAGGTCCAAACCCGTTCCTTCAAATTCCACGCCTGCCTGCATCCATACCTGCTGTGTGAACAGGTCCCTACCTGTTCCTTCTCAAGCCGTGCCCGCCTGTCCTGTGTTTCAAGCCGTGCCTGTTTGCCCAGTGTCTCCAAGCCACGCCTGCCCTGTATCTCAGTCTGCCTGTCAGTCACATCTGTCCAAGTAACTTGTCTCCAAGTGGGATCAGCAGCCACAGCCAGACACCACCCTGGAGTGGCACCCGACAGCTATCTGCCGCACAAGCCTGACCTCACCATCAGAGGCTCCAGTGAAGACCAAGGTAGCTGTCGCAGTCACGCCTCTTCCAGGGTAGTCTGGTCTGTGGCACAGTGGGGCCACAACCCCCGGCTCGTGCCATTCAGCCAAGGCGCGAGCGTGACAGTAACTATGTTACAGGCTGAAGTTTGCCAAAGACCATAAGGATTGGACCATAGAAGACTGAAGTAAGGTAATCTTCTCTGATGAGTCTAATTTTTAGCTTTGCCCATCACCTGGTCATCTAATGGTTAGACAGAGACCTGGAGAGGTGTACAAGCCACAGTGTTTTGCACCCACTGTGAAATTTAGTGGAGGATCAGTGATGATCTGGGGATGCTTCAGCAAGGCTGGAATTGGGCAGGTTAATCTTTGCGAAGGACGTATGAATCAAGCCACATACAAGGTTATCCCGGAAAAACAGTTGATTCCTTCTGCTCAGGCAATGTTCCCCAACTCTGAGGGCTGGTTTTTCCAGCAGGACAATGCGCCATGCCACAAAGCTAGGTCAATCAATGTGTGGATGAAGGACCACCACATCAAATCCCTGTCATGGCCAGCCCAATTTGCAGACCTGAACCCAATTGAAAACGTCTGGAATGTAATCAAGAGGAAGATGGATATTCACAAGCCATCAAACAAAAAACTGCTTAAATTTTTGTACCAGGAGTGGCATAAGGTCACCCAAAAGCAGTGTGAAAGACTGGTAGAAAGCATGACAAGACGCATGATAGCTGTGATTAAAAATCACGGCTATTCCACAAAATATTGATTTCTGAACTCTTCCTGAGTTAAAACATTAGTATTGTTTTTTTCTAAATGATTAGCATTATTTGAGGTCTGCAAGCATTGCATTTTTTTTTTATTTTGACCATTTCTCATTTTCTGAAAATAAATACAAAATTTAGTGCTTAGAAAGATATGTTGTCAGTAGTTTATAGAATAAAAGAGCAATTTACATTTTACTCAAAATTATACCTATAATGAGAAAAATCAGACAAACTGAACATTTTGCAGTGGTCTCTTAATTTTTGCCAGAGCTGTAATTGAAAGTCAGGTCTCCTACTGTATGTCACTAGGAACAGAACAATTTTTTGGTGGCCTTTGGATCAGGCCGCTATAACACACTAAGTGCTACATACTATTTTAATAAAGTCAGGACCCCTACTGTATGACACTAGGAACAAAAGAATTTTTTGGTGGCCTCTGGATCAGGCCCTTATAGCACACTAGATGCTACAAACTATTTAAAAGTCAGGTCCCCTACTGTATAATACAAGGAACAGAATATTTTTTTTTGGTGGACTCTGGATCAGGCCTCTACAGCTAAATTTCAACCCAACAAAATGAAAAAGTGTGATACGGTGGGTTGTCTGTTTATAACTGAAAAATTATAAATTTTTATAATGTGCAGTAAGGCCGGTTTCACATTTGCGCTTTAAAGCGCAGCGACGGCCTGCGCACGGCCGCCGCTAAGCCCCCCTCCCGGCTCCCTGCCCGCCCCATCCGGTCATCGCCGCCTACTAGCGCACATGGATGCTTGCGATCTGCGCACACTATCTTTAGCATAGGGTGCGCAGATCGTGCGCTGGCCGTGCGCTAGCAGGATTTTGCCGTGCGCTGCGCACTCTTGAAGGTGCGCCGTGCGCACCGAAATGCAACATGCTGCGTTCGGCGCACACGGCTGCACCTTCAAAAGTGTGCAGCGCATGGCAAAATCCTGCTAGCGCACGGCCAGCGCACGATCTGCGCACCTTATGCTAAAGATAGGGTGAGCAGATCGCAAGCGTCCATGTGCGCTAGTAGGCGGCGATGACCGGATGGGGCGGGCAGGGAGTCAGGAGGGGGCGGGGCTTAGCGGCGGCCGTGCGCAGGCCGTCGCTGCACTATAAAGCGCAAATGTGAAACTGGCCTAAGTCTGCAGACAGATTCATATCACCACCAGAAAATGACAATGTGGGATACAACAGGCTGTTTCACATTTAGCAACAGGAAAAATTATATTTTTTTTAATGAGCCTTAGGTCTTTAGACAGTTTCATATAATGCAATGTATAGATGCAGGGTGCACCACAAAATGTAGACAACATATAATAAAAAGGTGCTACAACACAGAGACTATATGGACAAGAAAAAGACCACTGCGTATGAATGTGTGCACATCTAAATGCAAAGGTAAAAAAAAGACTATATTTATTGACAACAAAGCAGAAACAGGTTAAAAGCATTTAAAAACAAGATTTCAACAACACCCCATTGTAAACAGTATTCATGTAAGTACAGCCCTCAAGAGCAATGTCATGGTGGTGCAGATCAATATGTCAACACATGAAGTGCCGTGTAAACATGCAAGGAGGTCAGCAAGATACAATATACAGAATTGACATTAATGAGAACAATATATAATAAAGGAAAGTATATGTAACAAGCTGGCCAAATAGAAATACTAACAGTGGGTGTCCCCACAAAAATGATCAGCACCAAACATAGTCACAAAACGTCATGCACCTTAACCCCTTCACCCCCAAGGGTGGTTTGCACGTTCATGACCGGGCCAATTTTTACAATTCTGACCACTGTACCTTTATGAGGTCATAACTCTGGAACGCTTCCATGGATCCCGGTGATTCTGACATTGTTTTCTCGTGACATATTGTACTTCATGTTAGTGGTAAAATTTCATTCAAATAACTTGCGTTTATTTGTGAAAAAAATGGAAATTTGGCAAAAATTTTGAAAATTTCGCAATTTTCCAACTTTGAATTTTTATGCCCTTAAATCACAAAGATACGGCACACAAAAAACTTGATAAGTAACATTTCCCACATGTTTACTTTACATCAGCACAATTTTGGAACCAAAATTTTTTTTTGTTAGGAAGTTATAAGGGTTAAAAGTTGACCAGCGATTTCTCATTTTTACAACACCATTTTATTTTTAGGACCACATCACATTTGAAGCCACTTTGAGGGGTCTATATGATAGAAAATACCCAAAAGTGACACCATTCTAAAAACTGAACCCCTTAAGGTGCTCAAAACCACATTCAAGAAGTTTATTAACCCATTAGGTGCGTCACAGGAATTTTTTTGAATATTTAAAAAGAAATGAACATCTAACTTTTTTTCACAAAAAAAATACTTCAGGTTCAATTTTTTTTATTTTACCAAGGGTAACAGGAGAAATTGGACTGCAAATGTTATTGTGCAATTTGTCCTGAGTACGCTGATACCTGATTTGTGGGGGGGAACGACTGTTTCGGCGCATGGCAGAGCTCAGAATGGAAGGAGCGCCGTTTGACTTTTTCCAATGCAAAATTGGCTGGAATTCAGATCGGACGCCATGTCACGTTTGGAGAGTCCCTGATGTACCTAAACAGTGGAAACCCCCTACAAGTGACCCCATTTTGGAAACTAGACCCCCCAAGGAACTTATCTAGATATGTGGTGAGAACTTTGAACCCACAAGGGCTTTACAGAAGTTTATAACGTACAGCGGTACAATTAAAAAATCATATTTTTTCCACAAAATTGATCTTTTCACCCCAATTTTTATTTTCCCAAGGGTAACAGGACCCTAAAAGTTATTGTGCAATTTGTCCTGAGTATGCTGACACCCCACATGTGGGGGTAAACCACTATTTGGGCGCATGGCAGAGCTCGGAAGGGAAGCAGCGCCATTTGACGTTTTTGGCTGGAATTGAGATCGGACATCATGTCGCGATTGGAAAACCCCTGATGTACCAAAACAGTGGAAACCCCCCACAAATGACACCATTTTGGAAACTAGACCCCCTAAGGAACTTATCTAGATGTGTGGTGAGAACTTTGAACCCCCAAGGGCTTCACAGAAGTTTATAACATAAAGCCGTACAATTAAAAAATCATATTTTTTCCACAAAAATGATCTTTTCACCCTCAATTCTTATTTTTCCAAGGGTAACAGCACCCTAAAAGTTATTGTGCAATTTGTCCTGAGTACGCTGATACCCCACATGTGGGGGTAAACCACTATTTGGGCGCATGGCAGAGCTCGGAAGGGAAGCAGCGCCATTTGACGTTTTTGGCTGGAATTGAGATCGGACACCATGTCGTGATTGGAAAACCCCTGATGTACCAAAACAGTGGAAACCCCCCACAAATGACACCATTTTGGAAACTAGACCCCATAAGGAACTTATCTAGATGTGTGGTGAGCACTTTGAACCCCCAAGTGCTTCACAGAAGTTTATAACGCTCGGACGTGAAAATAAAAAAATCATTTTTTTCCACAAAAATTATATTTTTGCCCCCAATTTTTTATTTTCCTAAGGGTAACAGGAGAATTTGGACCCCAAAAATTGTTTTGCAATTTGTCCTGAGTAGGCTGATACCCTACATGTGGGGGTAAAACACTGTTTGGGCGCATGGCAGAGCTTGGAAGGGAAGGAGCACCATATGACTTTTTCAACTCAGAATTGGCTGAAATTGAGATCAGACGCAATGTTGCATTTGGAGAGCCCCTGATGTGCCCAAACAGTGGAAACCCCCAATTCTAACTCCAACCCGAACCCCAACACACCCCTAACCCTAATCTCAGCCCTAACCCTAACCCAAGCCCTAACCCTAGCCCTAACCCTAGCTCTAACCCTAGCCCTAACCCTAGCCCTAACCCTTACCCTAACCATAGCCCTAATGGAAAAATGGAAATAAATACATTTTTTTTTATTTTATTATTTTTCCCTAACTAAGGGGGTGATAACGGGGGGTTTGATTTACTATTTATGGCAGTTTTTATGTTTGGCAGCTGTCGCACGCTAAAAGACGCTTTTTATTGTAAAAATAGTTTTTGCATCACCACATATTGAGAGCTATAATTTTTCCGTATTTTGACCCACCGAGTCATGTGAGGTCTTAATTTTTGCGAGACGAGTTGACGTTTTTATCGGTACAATTTTCGGGCACGTGACATTTTTTGATCGCTTTTTATTCCGATTTTTGGGACGCAGAATGAACAAAAACCAGCGTTTCATGAATTTCTTTTGGGGGGTGCGTTTACACCGTTCCGCGTGCGGTAAAATTGATAAAGCAGTTTTATTCTTCGGGTCAGTACGGTTACAGCGATACCTCATTTAGGTCGTTTTTTTATGTTTTGTCGGTTTTATGCAATGAAAACTATTTTATATAAAAAATAATTATTTTTGCATCGCTTTATTCTGCGAGCTATAACTTTTTTATTTTTTCGCTGATGATGCTGTGTTGTGGCTCGTTTTTTGCGGGACAAGATGACGTTTTCAGCGGTACCATGGATATTTATATGCGTCTTTTTGATTGCGCGTTATTACACTTTTTGTTTGGCGGTATGATAATAAATCATTATTTTCTGCTTCGTTTTTTATTTTTATTTTTTAAGGGGTTCGCTAAACGGGTTAACTAATGGGACAGTTTTATAGGGCAGGTCGTTACGGACGCGGCGATACCTAATATGTGTACTTTTATTGTTTGTTTTTTTTATTATTTTCAAAAAATGAATTTATTGGGGAATATTTTTTTTTTTTTTTACTAATTTATTTGGCGATTTTTTTTTTTTATTTATTTTTACATTTTTTTTTAATTTTTTTTTTACTTTATTACATAGTCCCAGGTGGGACATCACTGTCCTGTGACAGATCGCTGATCTGTCACATCACAGATCACTGTGACAGATCAGCGATCTGTCACAGGCAGTGCCGAAGGCTTCCTCATGCCTGCGCTTTGCAGGCACTGAGGAAGCCAGCTTCCGAAGGCCCCCGAAGGCCCCCGTCGCCATCTTGGATTCGGGGGCCTGGAGGAAAGGAGCCCCCCGCAGCAGCGCTGCACATTGCGCTGCCGTGGGGGGCTCAGGGAAGCACGGAGGGAACCCCATACCTGCCGATGCTTCCCTTTAACTCCCAGTACACCGCGATCATGTTTGATCGCGGTGTGCAAGGGGTTAACGTGTCGGGGGCGGTCCGTGACCGCCCCTGACACATTGTGCCGGGTGTCAGCTGTGATAATCAGCTGACACCCGGTCGCGATCAGCGGCGCTCACCACGTGGGCGCCGCTGATCGCGGTAGACGTACTATCCCGTCCACGGTCATACGGGCCCGGGTACCGTGGACGGGATAGTACGTCGGATGTCAGGAAGGGGTTAATACAGGACTGTGAAGATATCCCCCGGCAGGACATCAGAACATAAGCAAGACACGGATAGCACAAGTCCATTAACGCTGGCACTACTGCACCGGGCATCGGCTGGTCAGGTCTAGGGCTCACTGGCTGGACTGTCACCGGGAAACAGAGCTGGAGACTCCCGGGAACCACAGAGGAGGAGTCTATCCTGGAACACGAGCGGGACCGACTCAAGAGCACAGACTGACGAAGCTGTTAGACAATGATAAGCGTGGGGTTTTCCCACACCCCCGTTTATTTGTACCATCTGTTTTCTTCTCCCCCCTTCTTATTCTTTTTTGGACCATCTGGAACCTTAGTCCCTGCTCCTTCCGGGGTACACAGGCTCTTCACTTGAACGCCTACCTGGTTTATCCTTTTTACTACTATTGCACAGCATACGCATTCTGGGTATTGCAGGCCTAACTTCAAGGCTGACAGTCTATTATAACTGTCCTTGGTTTCGGCTGTGCTTTGCTTCCTTGTTGGGTATGTGTTGTCCCAGGCACATCAGGAGTTTTTTTGGGGGGATATCTTCACAGTCCTGTATTAAGGTGCATGACGTTTTGTAACTATGTCTAGTGGTGATCATTTTTGTGGGGACACCCACTGTTAGTATTTCTATTTGGCCAGCTTGTTACATATACTTTCCTTTATTATATATTGTTCTCATTAATGTCAATTCTGTATATTGTATCTTGCTGACCTCCTTGCATGTTTACATGGCACTCCATATGATGACATATTGATCTGCACCACCATGACATTGCTCTTGAGGGCTGTACATATATGGATACTGTTTACAATGGGGTGTTGCTGAAATCTTGTTTTTAAATGCTTTTAACCTGTTTCTGCTTCATTGTCAATAAATATAGTATTTTTGTACCTTTGCATTTAGGTGTGCACACATTCATTCGCAGTGGTCTTTTTCTTGTCCATGTAGACAGGTTCATATCACCACAGCACTAAATGACAAGGTGGGATAGAGCAGGCTGTTTCAC
This sequence comes from Dendrobates tinctorius, assembly GCF_039654945.1. Classification (NCBI taxonomy): domain Eukaryota; kingdom Metazoa; phylum Chordata; class Amphibia; order Anura; family Dendrobatidae; genus Dendrobates; species Dendrobates tinctorius. Next base: position 6,923,769 of record NW_027361880.1, on the reverse strand, counting down.
ATTTAGCTAGTGAAAAATATTATTTAGAACGCCATACTCGTGCATGGAGCACAATAGAAACAGTGCACTTGTAGGACATGTGCCCTGCTGGCTTTGTCTGCGGACCTCAGTAATAGCCAAAAAAAAGTGTTGGATGGTAAATTTAACAGCCTCACTGGACACTAGCTAGCTACACTATCTGACTGATATACAACCACCTAACTAGCTAAAATCTTGCTGCTAACAGTGCCAGTGTCAGGAGCAGCCTCTCTGCGCTGTTACAGCGTCAAAATGTCGCTAAACAAGATGTCCGCTTTTTATATGGAGAGGGACATGTGATTTCAGCAGCCAAAGACACAAGCCATTGTGTCAGGACATTGTGGGTGTTTTCTGCACCCTGATTGGCTAGCCACAATGTGCACACATAAAGTTAGGGAAAAAAATAAAAAATACTGTTTACAAGAACGCCACACCTCTGAGCTCTGCAAACCCCATCCTTGCATTCTCCTCTAGGAAATTAAATATGCAAATTTTCTATTCGCAGAAGAAGAGGGCTTACACTCTAGTGCCACCTATTGGAAGTAGTAATTCTACAAGTCAATATCGACCCTTTAATGAGCATTGCAATATGACTTAGGATAAAAGCCAAATCAGAATCTCAATTTGCAGACACAGTGTTTTGGGGTATTGCCCATATACTTCCAATAGGTTGATAATGGCAGCACTGGCACACTCTGGCACTCCGCTCTATTAACACACGGTAGTTCACTCACTTGCAAGTCAGGGTCCATTCCACACGGCCAGGAGTCCTTTTTCTTTAACACCACACAATGACAGTCAGAGTCCAGGGTCATCTTCAACAAAACAATTTTACTCAGCTCGTTCAGTTTAGTCACAGTAACAGAACAAGATTCCCTGCAGAATATCACCATTCCTTTCCCTGTGCTGTCCCTCACTCCTCCAGAAATATCCGCTAGATTTGCCGGTCCCGCAGCTTCCTTACTGTTCAGACTAACCGGCTTCAGGAGTTCCCCGCCCATTTCCCTCTCCAAAGGTGAAGTCGAGAAATGACTCTTCCATTCCTTACCAGACCCTAGGCCTTGGATGTTTAGGGTTGTTCCCACAAAGTTAGCTGCTACCATTCCGATGCTTCCAAGATATTCCTCACCACGTGTGACTGTCAGCTCTAGGCCCTAGACTGCTGGGCTCCTCAGCTTAAACATTCCCCCCTGGACACGACTGTCCTGTCCTTACTCCAGGCTCACACTCCTTCTCCACATTGACTGATTCCAGGAAGCTCCCCAAACTAACTTGTCTTAGCTCCTCCTAACTAACCTAATTCTATTGGACTAACTTAACCCTTATCTTATTCTATTGTGCTCCCCCTACTGGTCTAAGTCCTACACTATCCCTATGTCAGGGGCGGACACTGACAACTTGGGGCCCCTGTGCAAGAAATGTATCTGGGCCCCATTCCTTTTATGCAGGGCTGCCACTAGGAATTTCGGGGCCCCATACTGGCAAAATTTTTGGGGCCCCCTTTAGACTCCGCCCAGGCTCCATCCAGCCCCGCCTCCACCACTCAAACTGTCCACAGTCCCACCGCTCTCTCTTGGATAAACTCCACTTCTCACCTATCACACATTAACAGTTCCCATCACCAGGTCACACATATAGCCAGCAGCTTTTGCTTTGGCCAAAAGATTGTTTTAAGTCGCCACCATAACAGGGTAGACACTTTTGGTCAGGCCCTACTCTACTGTAACCTATTAAATATTTGTTAAAATATGCAATACAATTTAGGTATATTTTTATTTATTTTTCAATTTTTTAAAATGACCAATAATATCACATACAAGGAACAAATACCACCGCACCATGTCCAGACCACAACTTACCACCACATACAAGGAACAAATACCGCTATACCATGTCCAGACCACATATTACCACCACATAGTGACCTATAATAAGACATACAAGGAACAAATACCGCCATACCATGACCAGACCACATATTACTACCATAGTGACCGAATAATATCACATACAACGAACAAATACCACCGCACCATGAACAGACCGCAAATTACCACCACAAAGTGACCAAATAATTGAATATACAAGGGACAAATACCACTGCACCATGCCCAGACCACATATTACCACCACATGGAGACTGAATACTACAATACTGACATTAATTAAAAAAACATAATACTATGACCATAAGAGACATTATACACACAAGATCTGTACTTAGTATGCAGTGTCTGTGTACAGGTAATATAGTGATCAATGACATTATACACAGGAGCTCTGTATATAATGTACAGGTAACACAGTGATCACCGGTGACATTATACACAGGACCTCTGTACATAGTGTCAGTGTACAGGTAACACACTAACTCACCAGTGATGTCTCTAGGTGAAGTCCTTCATCTTTGGTTTTCATCTTCCATCCAGCACAGATCGCCATCACGTCTTCCAGCCAGGACTTGTCTCTGCAGGAAATAACACAGTTATCTAGAGCTCCGCTTGCAGAACACATTACTTATTTTTTCCCAACTTCTACATTACACCACATGAAGAAAAAAAGGCGACATAGTATCACTCTACACAGTAACAGGACCGCCCCCCCATTTACAACAGTATCCTCAAGAAAATAAAATAAATACATCACTGCAGTAATAATATCCCTTAATCAGCCCCTATGGTAATAATATCCCCCATCCTGACCCCCGTGTGTCTCATTCCTGGCTTCAGCCATATGTTCTCCCATCCCACCCTCATCAGTATCCATTCTGCCCCATATGATCTCCCCTCCTGACCAATCTGTCTAAATCGTATCCATCCTGCCCCATGACCCTGCTCCATCTATCTCCAATCATGCCCAGTGTCTCACATTCTGCCCCCTCCTGTGTCTCACTGTCACATTCTGCCCCCTCCTGTGTCTCACTGTCACATTCTGCCCCCTCCTGTGTATCACTGTCACATTCTGCCCCCTTCTGTGTCTCACTGTCACATTCTGCCCACTTCTGTGTCTCACTGTCACATTCTGCCCCCTCCTGTGTCTCACTGTCACATTCTGCCCCCTCCTGTGTCTCACTGTCACATTCTGCCCCCTCCTGTGTCTCACTGTCACATTCTGCCCCCTCCTGTGTCTCACTGTCACATTCTGCCCCCTTCTGTGTCTCACTGTCACATTCTGCCCCTTCTGTGTCTCACTGTCACATTACGCCCCTCCTGTGTCTCACTGTCACATTCTGCCCCCTCCTGTGTCTCACTGTCACATTCTGCCCCCTCCTGTGTCTCACTGTCACATTCTGCCCCCTCCTGTGTCTCACTGTCACATTCTGCCCCCTCCTGTGTCTGTCACATTCTGCCCCCTCCTGTGTCTCACTGTCACATTCTGCCCCCTCCTGTGTCTCACTGTCACATTCTGCCCCCTTCTGTGTCTCACTGTCACATTCTGCCCCCTTCTGTGTCTCACTGTCACATTCTGCCCCCATGTCCAGCATTCTGCCCCAGTGTCTTGCATTCTACCCCCAGCGTCCACCATTCTGCCCGCAGCGTCCAACATTCTGCCCCAGCTCACAGCCTGCCCCCATGTCCAGCATTCTGCCCCCAGCGTCCAGCATTCTGCCTCAGTCTCCAGCATTCTGCCCCAGCTTCGAGCATTCTGCCCCATGTCCAGAATTCTGCCCCAGCGTCCAGCATTCTTCTGCCCCATGTCCAGCATTCTGCCCCGTCTCACAGGCTGCCCTCATATCCAGCATTCTGCCACCAGCGTCCAGCATTCTGTCCCCAGCGTCCAGCATTCTGCCCCATGTCCATTCTGCCCCCAGTGTCCAGCATTATGCCCCATGTCCAGCATTCTGCCCCATGTCCATTCTGCCCCCAGCATTCCTGCCCCATGTCCAGCATTCTGCCTCCAGCATTCTGCCCCCAGCATCCAGCATTCTGCCTCCAGCATTCTGCCCCCAGCGTCCAGCATTCTGCCTCCAGCATTCTGCCCCCAGCGTCCAGCATTCTGCCCCCAGCGTCCAGCATTCTGCCCCCAGCATTCTGCCCCCAGCGTCCAGCATTCTGCCCCCAGAATTCTGCCCCCAGCATCCAGCATTCTGCCCCCAGCATTCTGCCCCAGCGTCCAGCATTCTGCCCCATGTCCATTCTGCCCCCAGCATTCCTGCCCCATGTCCAGCATTCTGCCCCCAGCATCCAGCATTCTGCCTCCAGCATTCTGCCCCCAGCGTCCAGCATTCTGCCTCCAGAATTCTGCCCCCAGCGTCCAGCATTCTGCCCCCAGCATTCTGCCCCCAGCGTCCAGCATTCTGCCCCCAGCATTCTGCCCCCAGCATTCTGCCCCCAGCATTCTGCCCCCAGCGTCCAGCATTCTGCCCCCAGCGTCCAGCATTCTGCCCCCAGAATTCTGCCCCCAGCATCCAGCATTCTGCCCCCAACATTCTGCCCCCAGCGTCCAGCATTCTGCCCCCAGCATTCTGCCCCAGCATCCAGCATTCTGCCCCATGTCCATTCTGCCCCCAGCATTCCTGCCCCATGTCCAGCATTCTGCCTCCAGCATTCTGCCCCCAGCATCCAGCATTCTGCCTCCAGCATTCTGCCCCCAGCGTCCAGCATTCTGCCTCCAGCATTCTGCCCCCAGCGTTCAGCATTCTGCCCCCAGCGTCCAGCATTCTGCCCCCAGCATTCTGCCCCAGCGTCCAGCATTCTGCTCCGGGCCCCCTGGATAGCCGCTCTCAAAAAAAAAAAAAAAATTCTTCTTACCTTGTTATCTGGCTGTGCTCCAGCGGCGAGGCTCTCCCAGACCCACGTGGCACACTGACAGAATGAGGAAGTGGAGGAGCAGAGCAGTGTGTGATGTCAGGTGAGGGCGGAGCTGTGGCTGGACCATTGTGCAGGGGGGGATTTCGGCGCTGGCTGGACCATGGTGCGGGGGGGGGGCCTGCCCGAGGGGCCCGGGGGGCCCGGCAGGCGCTGAGTCTGAATTTAAAATAAAGCTGCAGAAGCCTGTATAAAATGTAGGGGGGCCCCAGCGCGGATCGGGCTGCCAGCATGGTCGGGCCCCCCTAATCACCGGGCCCCATACACATGTAAGGCCTGTCATGCCCTGATGGCGGCCCTGCTTTTATGGCATCAAAGCTACATATATATATATATATATATATATATAGTGGTACAGTAAAGGGTGTTTTACTGGATGGGAGATACATTTCTCCCAGCAGATTAATGTTTGGCTGGGTTTTTCCCTAAAGAAAGGACCTGCAATGATGTCATGGTCACGTGATCAGCCCATTGTCACGCTCGCACCTTGGCTGAGTGGCGCGAGCCGGGGGGTTGTGGCCCCACTGTGCCACAAACCAGACTACCCTGGAAGGGGCGTAACTACGGCAGCTACCTCGGTCTTTGCTGGAGCCTCTGATGGTGAGGTCAGGCTTGTGTGGCAGGTAGCTGCCGGGTGCCACTCCAGGGTGGTGTCTGGCTGTGGCTGCTGATCCTACTCGGGAACAGAACACCTGGACAGGTGTGAGTGACAAGCAGGCTGGGACACAGGGCAAGCGGACACGGCTGGGACACAGGGCAAGCAGGCACGGCTTGGTACACTGGCAGGCAGGCACGGCTTGAAGACACAGGGCAGGCGAACACGGCTTGGAGACCCTGGACAGGCGGGCACGGCTGGGAGACACAGGACAGGCGGGCACGGCTTGGAGACACAGGACAGGCGGGCACGGCTTGGAGACACAGGATTTAATGGCGCCGGTCATAACCGCCGCCGTCCCCCTAGCCCCGGGCCCCCCCCGCGGCTAGTTCTTACCTGCTCCGGCGCGCGCCGCCGCTTCCTCCCTCCTCCGGTCCACGCACGCCGCCTTCCTCCTCCTGCTCACGCGCGCCCCACCTTCCTGGTCTCCCAACAGCGGCGACCCTGCACATGCGCACTAGGGCGCGGGCGTGCGGCCGTCGGGAAGTTTAACCCTGCGGTGGGCGGCGGCCGATTAGTGGCCATCCTATCGCCTACCAGCAGGGGATATATCAGGCGTCTCCCACAAGGGGAGGACGCCTGATTATTGTGTGTCCATACCTGCTCTAGGTTCCTATAGGTCTCTTTTCTTCTCATACGTTCCCTAGTCTTGCTGTCTCTACCTCTGGTGTTTTGCCCTGTCTTCCTGCCCTTCATCTGTCCTGCCTACTTCTAGTGCCACTACCTTCGTCTCCCCGGTTCCCTGTCTCTGTTTCGTCCTCCGGCGTCTGTTCTGTTCCCTGCCCAGCATCCTGCCCTCTGTCCTCATCCTCCTGCACGGAGTTCCGGGCCTTGGTAAGCCTCACCAGCCGGTTGCCTTCTCCAGTCCCCCGAGCCGCCCCTCTCGGTTCCAGCAGTCGCGGTTCTGCCCTCTGCGGTCCTGCCCCTAACGATCCCTGTACAGGGGTCGGTCATCACCTGGTGCGCTCGACCCAGGGGCTCCGGATCCGCGACCCAGAGGGTCCACTCTTCGACCTTTATCTCCTCCTGAACGTCACACAGGACAGGCGGGCACAGCTTGGAGACACAGGACAGGTGGGCACGGCTTGGAGACACAGGACAGGTGGGCACGGCTTGGAGACACAGGACAGGCGGGCACGGCTTGAGACACAGGACAGGCAGGCATGGCTTGAGACACAGGACAGGCGGGCACGGCTTGAGACACAGGACAGGCGGGCGTGGTATGAGAAAGAACAGGTAAGGACCTGTTCACACAGCAGGTGTAGGCAGGAAGGAGTGGTGTATGTTGGAACAGGATTTGGACCTGTTCACACAGGAGGTGCAGGTACGGATATAGGCTGGAGTGTGGAGTAGGCAGAGCCGCTGGAGTGTGGAGTAGGCAGAGCCGCAGGGGTGCGGAGCAGGCTGGGCTGAAAGGGGGCCGTGCAGGCAGAGCGGCTAGGGAGCCGTGCAGGCAGAGCGGCTAGGGAGCCGTGCAGGCAGAGCAGCTAGGGAGCCGTGCAGGCAGAGCGGCTAGGGAGCCGAGCAGGCAGAGCGGCTAGGGGGCCGAGCAGGCAGAGCGGCTAGGGGGCCGAGCAGGCAGAGCGGCTAGGGGGCCGAGCAGGCAGAGCGGCTAGGGGGCCGAGCAGGCAGACTGGCTAGGGAGCCAAACAGACAGAGCGGCTAGGGAGCCAAGCAGGCAGAGCGGCTAAGGAGCCGAACAGGCAGAGCGGCTAGGGAGCCGAACAGACAGAGCGGCTAGGGAGCCGAGCAGGCAGAGCGGCTAAGGAGCCGAACAGGCAGAGCGGCTAGGGAGCAGAAAAGGCAGAGCGGCTAAGGAGCCGAACAGGCAGAGCGGCTAGGGAGCCGAACAGGCAGAGCGGCTAAGGAGCCGAACAGGCAGAGCGGCTAGGGAGCTGAGCAGGCAGAGCTGCGAGGGTGCAGATGCACAGACAGAGCTGCAAGGGTGCAGATGCACAGACAGGGAGGACACAAGGAAAGACACAGCAGGGAAGGAAGCCACGGACAAGGAGAAAGGGAGACTAAGGTAGGACAGAGTACAGACAAGGTACTGGAACCAAGACTCAAGGGCCAGGATATTCAGCCTCCTGGCAGGCGGACAGAGAAGTACTAGGCAAGGTACCAAGACACAGGAATATGCAATAAGAGCCTTCAGAGAAGGAAAGACATAGGACAGGGCCTGGCTAACTCAGCAGCAAGGAGCTAACTGAGTTTAGACATTGCACAGGCAATGTTTCAGTGGGTGTGGCGGAACTAAATAGTCAAGGGCTCTAGGTGATTGGTCAGGGACAGATTAGACAGGTGCTCCCTGACTGCATAAGAACCAGAGAGTTCTGGCGCCGCCCCCCTTTACACACATAGCCAGGAAACATACAGAAGAGCAGAGGCACAGAGCACAGGGCTGGCAATAGACAGAATTCACAGCATGACCCGGAGCAGTGAGTAAGTTGATGTGCGGGGGATGGGAGGCCATGCAGTGACGCCAGCAGGGTTGTTACACCCATGTGATGTCTACCTCACCGGTGGGAGGAGTTATGGGCTATGTAATGGAGGATTGTATTTGGCACATGGTGAGTGTGTGTGGAAAATACAGGAACTTGGCTGGAGTTAGTCTGAATCTGTTTGCTGGACTGCACGTGCTGCAGAGCTATAGCAGCAAGACTCCAAACAACCCTGGGAATGGCATCTGGCGGATGCCGCAGGACCTGGCTGCCGCTTAGTTAAGCCCGTCCTGTGCAAGGGGTGAGTCTGGGACCAGTGGTTCTCCAAGCTGGAGTAACATAGTAACATAGTAACATAGTTTTGAATGCTGAAGGAAGACCGTATGTCCATCTAGTTAAGCCTATTTTTAGTGCAGCTGTTCTGCATTGTTGATCCTGGAGAAGGCAAAAAACCCACAGAGTAGAAGCCAATTTTCTCCATAGGGAAAAAATTCCTTCCCCTAAGCTGGGTCAACCATCTACCTATAATATTATGTTATTCGTAACCTTCTATACTGTTACTCACAAGAAAAGCATCCATTCCTTTCTTAAATTCATTCAGTGAGTTGGCCATCACCACTTCCTCAGGAAGAGAATTCCAGAGCCTCACTGCTCTTACCGTGAAGAACCCTCTTCTATGCTGGTGCAGAAATTGTCTTTCCTCCAAACGAAGAGAATGCCCCCTTGCTCTTGTCACAGTCCTTGGTACAAACAGTTCATTGGAGAGATCCCTGTACATCTGTACATCATGTACATTCTCTGTACATTTATGTTTTTCCCTTATTTTCTGTTAACCTGCTGTTTGCAAAGTGACATTAATCCACTAAAATTGGACTTTAAGCCTGTGTGTTGCCTCGTTACTTCAGCCCTGCCATTACCTACCAGAGCGAATCCCAACAATTGGTGGAGAATGCGGGCAAACACAGTGAGGCCAGGCTGTTTTTGCTTATTTTTGATCTGTACCCCAGCCTATGTCCTGGGTGAAACAAGTGGCAGAGACCCAGGCGGGGAACTTTCCAGAAATGGAGGCCACGGTCAAAACTATCATAGAGGCCATGCCACAGCAGCAGCAGGCTATGCAGCAACAGGCTACACAGCAGCAGCAGGCTATGCAGCAGCAGGAGGCCATGCGGCAGCAGCAGCAGGAGGCCATGCGACAACAGGCTATGCAGCAGCAGGCTATGCAGCAGCAGCAGGAAACCAATCAGCTGTTGATACAGCGTATCACGACAACACAGACAAAAGGAACTAACCGGGGAATCCATGATGTCCGGAAAGCGGTTCGTACTGCAGTTCCCAAAATGGAGAAGTCGGACGATGTGGAGGAGTACCTGGAGATGTTCGAAGGAGTCGCTGAGAGAGAAGCTACCCCGGGACCAGTGGGCAGAAATCATCGTCCGTTTCTGGCCCCAGGACCTTTGAAAGCATATCAGGACCTATCCACGGAGCAAAGGGCAGACTACACGGTCGTCAAGGGTGAGATACTGGCACGTCTTGGGGTAAATGATGTGTTAGTTCGGGCCCAGCGGGTACACCAGTGGGAGTTTACCCCCTCCAAGCTGGCTCGGTCACAGTATTACGACCTGTTGCACCTGTCACGAAAGTGGACACAGCCTGAGGTGTTGTCCCCCACGGCCATGCTGGACCACATAGTGACTGATAAGTTTTGGATGGCTTTGCCCCACTACCTCCAGACATGGGTTGGACAGGCATCCCCTACTAATGCCATGCAAATGATAGACCTCATAAAAAGGTATGGGGTTACCAAAGAGCTACAGGGAGGGACTCCCCGGAAGGTACCAGGAAGGTTCCCTAAGTCTCCAACCCCTGCTTCGGCGAGCAGAGCCCAGGAAGGCCGCTCAGGACTTATCTGGGGAAGTAAGGAGCCCCATAATCTGCTGGCGGTGCCAGGAGCCAGGGCATATGAGAGCTGATTACCCCCACCTGGCTGAGCCCACGGACACCAACTTTGGGTACCGCCAGTCTCACTATGCCGAACCAATGTGTGCAATGGGTACCACGAAAGGTCCCAATATGAAACATTTATGTCAGGTTGAAGTGGAGGGCATCACAGCTGTGGCCCTATTGGGCTCAGGGAGTCTTGTAACCCTGGTACGAGCCAGCTGAATACAAACCAGCGAGTATACGGGTCGGAAACTTGGGGTGTTGTGTATACATGGGGACTTAAAAGTCTATCCCACCGCACTTGTGGTGATCAGCACGCCAGCGGGGAGGCGGTGCCACGAGGTGGGGGTTGTGACTAATTTGCATTATGAGGTGATAATTGGAAGAGACTTTCCTTTATTTTCTATGCTGTGTCCATCTGTTTTCTCACCCACGGAGCAACTGCCGGCACCAGAGGCAACCAGGTTACATTCTCCAGAAGTAGGGCATGAACCTGGTGGCCCGGAGGAAGAAGTGCTGGCAGTAGGGGTAACTGTTGTGAGCTCTCTTGATCCAATGTTTGAGGCAAGGCTCCCTCTGATGGATACTGCTTGTAGTGGTTCTGATCAGCATGATGTTAACCCAACAGCTGCAGAAGATAATTGGAGGAGTGGTGGTAGTGACTGGGACTACATAAGCGAGCAAACTTCACTCAGTGACTGCCGGTGATACTCCTTTCTTTGCTTACTGAGGATTTCTGTCTGCTGCCTGATCCTGCATTTTTTCAGCTAAGTGTCATTTGCTAAACCCTTTGCATCTGTTTTTGCCTTGCTGTCAGGGGCCAGCTGCTCCCCCTGGGAATGCTGGCTCCTGCCCTGTATTTTTGTATCTTGTGTTTGTTTGCTCAGTCCCCTGCTGTATTAGCCTGTTGCTAACCGCCAGTTCACACCTGAGAGCTGAGTCGTGTTGGAATTATTAGGATTTTTGCGTGATTGCAGACAGTGCCTTTACTGCCCTGTCCTATCTAGTCAGTGTGGGCCCCATCATTTGCTCAGTCTATTTTCTGTCTGTGTTTGTGCTTCATCTTGTCTCACCGACAATATATGTTTGGCGGCTGTCTATTCCTTTGGGGATCTGCTCTGGGGCAGTTTAGATTTCACCTTTCTGTCTTTAGGCTTAGTTAGTCCTCCGGCTGTGACGAGGCATCTAGGGCAACGTAGGAATGCTCCACGGCTACTGCTAGTTGTGTTGTTAAGATCAGTGGTCTGCAATCCGCTGAGCGACCAACCTCTCTGGTGTTCTGGTGCCATAGCCTATTGCGCTCTCCTCCTCGGTGACCCATTCATAACAGGTAACCTTCCCTTCGGTGGACAAGGGGAAGAGTTCTCCCATAGAAGTATTGGCTGGAGAGGTGGAAGACTTGCCACCGAGACACGAGTTGTCAGACTTGAATGTGCCAGGTGACAATTTTGGTATTGTGCAACTACGAGACCCTACTTTGGCCCGGGACAGAGAAAATGTACTGTTTGTCAATGGGGAACCCCAACAACCTGGGGCAGCTACAGTGCTGCCATGCTTTGAGCTACACCAAGATTTGTTGTACCGAGAGGAGAAAATACATGGGGAACTGGTAGAATAGTTACTCGTACCTCAGACATATCGTAGGTTGGTAATGGACATAGCACATGCGCATGTACTTGGCGGGCATTTGGGCCAAAAGAAAACCCTAGACCGAATTCTGCAGTGGTTCTACTGGCTAGGGGTCCATGAAGAAGTTAAACGGTACTGTAGTTCCTGTCCAGTGTGCCAGGTAACCAGTCCCCAGCCTCGCTTTCGGAGTCCTTTAGTGCCTTTGCCAATTATAGAGGTACCCTTCGAGAGAGTGGCAATGGATCTGGTGGGGCCTCTTAATAAGTCAGCAAGGGGACACCAACACATCCTGGTAGTTCTAGATTATGGTACCTGATATCCTGAGGCCATTCCTCTACACCACACATCAGCTAAGCTTATAGCAAAGGAACTCATGGGTATGTTTTCGCGGGTGGGAATTCCTCAAGAGATTTTAAGGAACCAGGGAACCCCCTTTATGTAAATAATTATGAAGGAACTCTGCCGTTTACTAAATGTTAAGCAGTTGCGCACATCGGTCTATCATCCCCAAACAGACGGTCTGGTAGAAAGGTTCAATAAGACGCTGAAAAGCATGTTAAAAAAGGCAGTTTCCAAAGATGGGAAGGACTGGGATCTCTTATTGCCATATTTGTTGTTTGCAGTGCGGGAGGTGCCTCAGGCGTCTACGGGGTTCTCGCCTTTTGAATTATTGTACGGCAGACATCCACGGGGCTTACTCGATATAGCCAAAGAGGCCCGGGAGAACCAACCTACTCCCCACAAAAGTGTGATAGAACATGTTGCAAAAATGCAAGAAAGAATGGGGACAATCCTATCCTTAGTCCGGGAACATATGGGGGTAGCACAACAGTCACAGTCGGGTCTATAACCGGGAGGCTCGGGTAAGAACCTTTAGCCGATCGGGTGTTGGTATTTTTGCTTATCGTAGATAGCAAATTCCTTGAAAGGTGTCAGGGACCCTACGAGGTCATGGAAAAGGTGGGGCCAGTAGACTACAAGGTACACCAGCCCGTGTGACGGGACCCGCAGGACGGTAACTAAAACAACAAGACACGGCACGTGACAATGTCCTGTGTGACACGGCTCGCAGGCCGGCAACCAAAGCAACAAGACAAGGGGAAGGGAAAACAGTTACAACGGTGGGAAAGGGGAAGTGGAGACCTCCTGCACTCCCCTGAGTCAGTGTCCCTAATGCTCCTAACATTCCCTATGCCGGTTCCGCACCGGGCGCCGATCAGGAACCTGTCGCCCTAGCACACCCTACACCTATCCCTTGCTAGGGAGCAGGATGGCGCAGGCACTGGCCCCACCGTTGTACTAATACACACTAAGGAAAAACACAAACAGGGAAACACCACTTAGCTTTACTCTGTTGGACTTGCTCCAGGCAACAGAGTCCACCACCAGAATGCAGCTCTCCTCCTGAATCACTGCCACCAAGCTCTGTCAGAGCTACAAGGAAATCCCCTATGACTCCTTCCACACCAGGGCTAAGACAGTGCTGCAAAGAACGCTCTCCAGCTCCTTCCTCTACCAAGGATGGTTGAAATGAACACTATCACCAACACTGATTGCAACACATGTGACTCTTTTATAGCAGAGCCAGCAATCACACCTGTATTATAATCATGTGCACTAAACTAAAGAAACTAGAGTGCAATGACGCTCACCACCACCGGGGGCAAACTTAGAACAAACGACACCACAGTGCAATAATCCTAATGGCCACCGGGGGCAAAAACCAAACCTAAGCACAGCTTAGGGAAAAAAAAGGTTACCTGTGCTTTATATCAGTCCTGATCCAGCATGGATCATGACACCAGGACGGAGAAAGCGAGAACAGGTTTACCATGTTAATTTGCTTAAACCATGGAAAGATAGAGAAAACCTTGGTGGGGATAGTCTGCTGCCTGCGTTTCAGATGGAGAAGGTTCCATTACCTCGGGGCGAGGCAGGAGAAGCCCAACCCGCAGTCAAAATTGCCAATACTTTGTCTCCTAGACAGGTTCAGGAGGTCCGGGAGTTCATTAGCCGAAATACAGATGTTTTTTCGGAGTTCCTCGGACACACTTCCCTAATCCAACATGACATTGTCACGGAACCACAGGCCAAAGTCCGACTAAAGCCATATCGGGTGCCTGAGGCCCTGTGACAAGCCATCTCGGAAGAGGTGAAAACTATGCTACAGTTAGGGGTCATAGAAGAGTCCCAAAGTGAGTGGGCCAGCCCAATAGTCCTAATACCCAAGCCTGATGGGTCTCTAAGATTCTGTAATGATTTTAGAAAGCTTAATGACATTTCAAAGTTTGACGCCTACCACATGCCCCGGGTTGACGAGTTGATAGAGCGATTTGGGCAGGCACGGTATTTTACAACTCTGGATCTCACAAAAGGTTATTGGCAGGTACCCCTAACAGAGGCGGCGAAGGAAAAAACGGCTTTTGTAACACCCGAGGGGCTGTTCCAGTATTAAGTGCTACTCTTTGGGTTGCATGGCGCTCCAGCAATGTTCCAGCGATTAATGGATATTGTTCTCCGTCCCGATCGCCGCTATGCCTCAGCCTATCTAGACGATATTATTGTGTACAGCACCGACTGGGAAAGTCACTTAGCAAAAGTACAGGCAGTGATAGACTCTCTGCGACAAGCAGGGCTAACTGCCAACCCAAAGAAGTGTTCCATAGGGTTGGAGGAAGCTCGGTACCTGGGTTATGTCATTGGGAGAGGAGTTCTCAAGCCTCAAGTAAACAAAGTGGAGGCAATTCAGAACTGGCCCCGTCCTCTCACAACAAAACAGGTAAAAGCCTTTTTAGGTTTGGTGGGATATTACAGGAGGTTCATTCCCAACTTTGCAACCCTGTCCGCGCCTTTAACAGACTGCTTAAAAGGGAGGAAATCTGTGATGGTCCACTGGAATGATCAGTTAGAGGGGGCCTTTACAAAGTTAAAAGGGGTACTGTGTGGTACACCAGTCCTGGTCACTCCAAATTTCAAAAGAGAGTTCGTTGTGCAGACGGATGCCTCTGAGATAGGGCTCGGTGCCGTGCTGTCTCAGGTTAACGGGGAAGAGCATCCCGTTAGTTTACTAAGCCGGAAGCTTACCTCAGCTGAAACCAGGTACAATATTGTGGAGAGAGAGTGCCTGGCCATCAAGTGGGCACTGGAGTCATTGCACTATTTCTGAGGAGAACATTTCGGTTGGTGACAGATCATTCCCCTCTTACGTGGATGAGTCAAGCTAAGGAGAGGAATGCCGGAGTCACCAGGTGGTTCCTGTCACTGCAAAATTTTACATTTTCAGTAGAACATCGGGCAGGCAGACTACAGGGGAATGCAGATGCCCTATCCAGAGGTCACTGTATGTCATGTGTCCACCCCTCTAGGGTTGAACATAGGAGGGAGGTATGTGGTACAGTAAAGGGTGTTTTACTGGATGGGAGATACATTTCTCCCAGCAGATTAATGTTTGGCCGGGTTTTTCCCTAAAGACAAGGACCTGCAATGATGTCATGGTCACGTGAACAGCCCATGTGATGTCTACCTCACCGGTGGGAGGGGTTATGGGCTATGTAATGGAGGTTTGTATTTGGCACATGGTGAGTGTGTGTGGAAGATACAGGAACTTGGCTGGAGTTAGCCTGAATCTGTTTGCTGGACTGCACGTGCTGCAGAGCTATAGCAGCAAGACTCCAAACAACCCTGGGAATGGCACCTGGCGGATGCTGCAGGACCTGGCAGCCACTTAGTTAAGCCCGTCCCGTGCAAGGGGTGACTCTGGGACCAGTGGTTCTCCAAGCTGGAGTACATTTATATTTTTCCCTTATTTTCTGTTAACCTGCTGTTTGCAAAGTGACATTAAACCACTGAAATTGGACTTTAAGCCTGTGTGTTGCCTCGATACTGCAGCCCTGCCATTACTTACCAGAGAGAATCCCTACAATATATATATATATACTAGCTGAAGAGCCCGGCGCTGCCCGGGCATAGTAACTAACTGTGGTTAGTTATAGCAAATTATAATTATCCTCCATCCCATAGTCCCGTGCCCATATACCCATCATACATATCCACGATCCCATAGGCCAGTGCCCATATAACCATCATACATATCCTCCATCCCATAGTCGAATGCCCATATACCCATCACACATCCTCCATCCCATAGGCCCGTGCCCATATACCCATCATACACTTCCTCCATCCCATAGTCCCGTGCCCATATATACCCATCATACATATCCCCCATCACATAGTAGAGTGCCCATATACCCATCACGCATCCTCCATCCCATAGTCCAGTGCCCATATACCCATCACACATCCTCCATCCCATAGTCAACCATTATGACATCATAATGAGCGGCGGGGCTTGTAACCTATGATGAATCAGTGTCGCCATGGAAACCACTGTGACATCATACATATTCTCCATCCTATAGTCCCATGCCCATATACCCATCACACTTCCTCCATCCCATAGTCCCATGCCTATATACCCATCATACATATTCGCCATCCCATAGTCGAGTGCCCACACACCCATCACACATCCTTCATCTCATAGTCCCTTGCCCATATACGCATCATACACATCCTCCATCCCATAGTCCCGTGCCCATATATACCCATCATGCATATCCGCCATCCCATGGTCCCATGCCCATATACTCATCATACATATCCTCCATCCCATAGTCCCGTGCCCATATGTACCCATCATACATATCCTCCATCCCATAGTAGAGTGCCCATATACCCATCACACATCCTCCATCCCATAGTAGAGTGCCCATATACCCATCACACATCCTCCATCCCATAGTCCCGTGCCCATATACCCATCATACATATCCTCCATCCTATAGTCCAGTGCCCATATACCCATCACACATCCTCCGTCCCATAGTCAACCATTATGACATCATAATGAGCGGCGGGGCTTGCAACCTATGATGAATCAGCGTCGCCATGGCAACCATTGTGACATCATAATGAGGGGCGGGGCTTGATACGCACACACTGTTTCCCCATTGTGTAGATAGGGGCATTATGACACCATAATGAGGGGTGGGGCTTGACGCGCACACACTTTTTCCCCAGTATGTAGATAGGGGCAAAATTGTTTGGTGAATTGGAACGCGCAGGGTTAAAATTTCGCCTCACAACGTAGCTTACGACGCTCTTGGGGTCCAGACGTGTGACTGTGCCAAATTTTGTGGCTGTAGCTGTGACGGTGCGGATGCCTATCCCGGACACACACACACACACACATACACATACATACATACATACATACATACATACATACACACTTTGAGCTTTATATATTATATATATATATATACTGTGTATATATATATAGCCACACACACACATTTATATATATTGCATAGTCTTCTTTATTATGTATATTGCTGTCCCTTACACAGTGCCCTCTCTTGTTATGTACAGTACCATCCCTTACATATTGGATTATATAGAGCTCTGTTTTTTATTACATACCGTCCTGTCTTGTTAGCTGTATAATGCAATGATGGCTGATGGAGCATGGGAAAGCTTCCTTTCTAATGCAGGAGCTGATGAACTGGAAGTCTGGTCACCGGCTCCTCGATCAGCAGTCATTTTAAATCTAAAAAGAGAGGGGACTATGTAATAAAAGAAGGCGCTGTGAATAACAAAATTAACAAGAATACACTATGTAAGAGACAGCACTATACAAAACAGCAGAGGAAGCTATTTAATAAGGGACAGCACCATATATAACTAGAGAGTATGG
Organism: Dendrobates tinctorius; assembly: GCF_039654945.1. Taxonomy (NCBI): domain Eukaryota; kingdom Metazoa; phylum Chordata; class Amphibia; order Anura; family Dendrobatidae; genus Dendrobates; species Dendrobates tinctorius. Next base: position 6,906,516 of record NW_027361880.1, on the reverse strand, counting down.
TACGTAATAAGGGACGGTGTTATACCTAATAAAAGAGGAAACTATGTAACTATGGATGGTGTTATACAGAATTAGTGAGTACATTATATGCTAAGGGACTATATGAAGCTCAAAGTGTGTATGTATGTATGTATGTATGTATGTGTGTGGGTCGCCCTCGCACACCCAGGGCAGCGGGGTACTCGGTATCGGGCCGGTGTCGAGGCTGGAATGTGTCACAGCAGCGGTGACCCGGTCCGTGGCCCTGGGCGCCCAATATCAATGGCGGTGATGTTAATGGTGTTAAAGTTTATATGAATAGTTTGTGACGCCACCCGTGGTGTTTGGCAAGTAAGATGGTAAGTCAACGCTGCATACAGATCCGCTGGGACTGATGGTGTGGTGCAGCAGAGATGGTATAGCTCCCCACAGGTGGAGCTGTAGTCCCAGGGCAGTGTAGGTGCAATGGATGAGGAGAGGCGCAGAATGTATGAAGGCTGGTACCCAGGTGTAGTGGTGCGGGAATAACTGGAGGACACCAGAGTATGCGGTTCCAAAGCTTTACTCACTGTTTGCAGTTCACACAACCGCCTGCCTCCATACTGCGTTCTCCAAGTCAGGGCTCCAGCCAACCTCCAGGCAGGATAAGATTCTCCCTTCCTCACTCCACCAACATGTACCTTACTGACCGACTCCTCCAATGTACCTTTAGGTGCGAAGCACTCCAGTACTTAGTTACCCTGGAATGCCTCTAGGTGTTCCTAGTCTTTACTTGTATGACAGACAGCAGTAGCCTGCTTCGGGGACTCCTCATTGCGTCCCGGCTCTCTATTCAGTTGCTGCTGTGTCCCAAGTCTATGATGGGAGCAAGGCGTTAGTGGCTCACTACTCCTCCGGTGTCTGTTGCCGGACATAAAGATCCAATCAACCTCGGGGACCGGGCCCCGACCTTTGCGCTCTCTAGACTGGAAGGGTTCTCTCTCTTTCTCAACCTGCTTCCCACCATCCTTCTGTTCTCCATTCCGATCTGTTCTATCTCTCTCTTATGGAATCTGTAGTCTCCAGTCTACGTCTCTTTCACCTTCTCTTCCTTCCCTAGGGAGCTCGTTCCACTAAGACCAGTCCTCAGCCTCTCTTGACTGACTGCCTTCCTCCGCCTTGAGCTCCTCTCAGCCTGACCTGCTGTCAGCCTGCTCTCTCTCTCAGACCCCCGTCTGACTGACCTTCTGTCAGACTGACCTCAAATCCTACACCTTCCCTCTCTTTTATATCTAACTCCACCCACCTCCCCAGCACCTCTCGTGTTACGAAGCCAGGGACCACAAAAGGCACTCTATGACCTTTCCAGCATAAAGCATGGATGGGTCCCTGCTGAACTATCCTGCGTGTGGGGTGCAGGTGTTGGAATGCGGAAAGGAGTTCCCAGCCTACCTGGATGGTGGGGCACTACACCTTAGGAGAAGGTGCAGTACCTCTGTGGCGACTGAAGCCTCAGGGGCGCCATATGTGTGTGTGTGTATGTCCGGGATAGGCATCCGTACCGTCGCAGCTACAGCCACAAAATTTGGCAAAGTCACACGTCTGGACCCCGAGAGCGTCTTAAGCTATTTTGTGAGGTGAAATTTTAACTCCGCGCGTTCCAATTCACCAAACAATTTTGCCCCTGTCTACATAATGGGGAAAAAGTGTGTGCGCATCAAGCCCCGCCCCTATTTATGTCATAATGCCCCTAACTACATAATGGGGAAACAGTGTGTGCGTATCAAGCTTCGCCCCTCATTATGATGTCACAATGGTTGCCATGGCGACGCTGATGTCATCAAGCCCCACCGCTCATTATGATGTCATAATGGTTGACTGTTATGAGTTCATTTTCCCCTTCACCATTGAGGTCTGATGAACTCCCTCTTCTGGTGAAGGAAGGTAGTGAGGCTGATTACCAAGCACCTGAGCTGGGAGAGGATGACTGGGCGACGGGGATCTCTGACTGGATATAAGGCAGCCGACGCCTTTCTGCCTCGCTGGTGATTTCTCTGTGGAATTCTAGGAGACCAGTCTGATTCCTGCTCCTCAAAAGCTAAGTTTTCTGCTTTGCCTTTTTGCATTTGTGTTTTGGTTTTAGTTTGCCTTGCTTTTCTGGATTCTGCCATTCCCTGCTGGGGTGAGATGAATTCCTTTTTTGTCTGTTTGCTCTGTCTTCAGAAAATACCTGAGTACTGACATAGTCTTTTTGAAGCCTAGCGTCTTCAGGGCCTTTTTCCCTGTCAGTCAGTTGGCTCTTATTTTGATAGGGTTTTTCGCGGATTGCAGACAGCAGCTTTCCTATCCTGTCCTATCTAGTTAGCTTGGGCCCCATCATTTGCTCAGTCTATCTTTCTATCTGTGTTAGTGTTTTTTCTTCTTGCTTCACCGTCATTATATGTTGGGGGCTGCCTATTGCTTTGGGGTCTGCTCTGGGGCAGTTTAGATTTCCCTTTCTGTCTTTAGGCTAGGCAGTTCTCCGGCTGTGATCGAGGGTTCTAGGGCATCGTAGGAATCCCCCACGGCTACTGCTAGTTGTTGTTGATAGGCTCAGGGGTCTGCAATCCGATAGCTGCCAACTTCTCTGGTTTTCTGGACTTAGCTAGCATTTCTGTTTTTGCCTCCTATGGTGACTCATTCATAACAGAATCACCAGCCATACCGCAGATCCTAGGGTACTCAATAGCAGGAAAGAATTAAAAAAAAAAAAAAGGGTGTATATTTTTTCCTCTATATCTCTGAGGCCGTAGGGGGAATTTTTTTTTCTCTCAATGGAGATAAAGCAATTGTCTGATCGTGTGGAGTAGCTTGCTGCGGAAGTGCGGGGAATTTCCACCTACCTTGCTCATTCTCATGCTGCTGAACCAAAGATCCCTACTCCTGATATGTTTTTTGGGGATCGGTCTAAATTTTTGAATTTCAAAAATAATTGTAAATGATTTTTTGCCTTGAAGCCCAACTCGTCAGGGAGCTCTGCGCAGCAGGTTAAAATTGTCATCTCTTTGCTGCGTGGCGATCCCCAGGATTGGGCATTTTCTTTGAAACCTGATGATCCTATTCTGACTAATGTGAACGCATTTTTTCAAGCCTTGGGGTTGTTGTGATCAGGCTGAAAAGACCCTGTTGGCATTGAGCCAGGGTCGAGATTCTGCAGAATTGTACTGTCAAAAATTCCGAAAGTGGGCGGTCCTTACTGCCTGGAATGATAATGCCTTGGCAGCTCTCTTTCGGAAGGGTTTGTCAGAAGCCGTAAAAGATACTATGGTGGGATTTCCTGTTCTCTCTGGTCTGGACGATTCTATGTCATTAGCCATTCAGGTTGATCGGCGTTTACGTGAACGCAGGACTGCACGAGAGGTGTTGCCACATGTTGAACAAGTGTCTGAACCTATGCAATGTGATAGAGTTTTGTCCAGGGAGCAACGTCAGGAGTTCAGAAAGCGTAATAAGCTGTGTTTTTTTTTGTGGAGATGCCTCGCATATTATTTCTGTCTGTCCTAAACGAGAGAAACGTTTTGCACACACGTTTTCTGTGGGTGGTGTTCAACCTAAGTTTCTTCTGGCAATTACTCTGATCTGCTCCCTGTCCACATTTTCCACCAAGGCTTTTGTGGATTCGAGAGCAGCCCTGAACCTAATGGACTTGGATTTCCTATGACACCTCTGCGGACGCCTATCCCTTTGAGGGGGATTGATGCTACTCCTTTGGCGAAAAGTAAACCTCAGTTTTGGACCCAGGTGGTAATGCGGGTCACCCCAAACCATCAAGAAAATTGCAGATTTTTGGTGTTGCATAATTTGCATGATACATTGTTCTGGGGTTTCCCTGGTTGCAAATTCATAATCCAGTTTTGGACTGGAAATCTGTGTCTGTGGTGAGTTGGGGTTGTCGGTGTGCCCTTAGTGAGGCTCCGATTTTTTCCACCTCTCCTCAGTCGCATGATGTTCCTGACTATTTGGCGAACTTTTATGATGTATTTAGTGAGAATGAGTCTGCGTCTTTGCCTCCTCATAGGAGTTATGACTGTGCAATTGAACTGAGCCCGGGGTGTAAATTTCCCAAGGGTCGGCTCTTCAATTTATCTGTACCCGAGCACGAGGCTATGTGATCCTATATTAAGGAGGCGTTGGAGAAGGGTCATATTAGACCATCATCTTCACCATTAGGTGCTGGGTTTTTTTTCGTGGCCAAAAAGGATGGTTCATTAAGGCCTTGTATTGATTATCGTGCCCTCAACAAAATTACTATTAAATATCAGTATCCGTTACCCCTGATTTCTGACCTATTCTCCAGAGTTAAAGGTGCTTGCTGGTTTACCAAGCTTGACCTCAGGGGGGCGTATAATCTTATCCGCATTAAGCATGGGGATGAATGGAAGATGGCATTTAATACTCCAGAGGGACATTTTGAGTACCTGGTGATGCCTTTTGGGCTCACTAATGCCCCTTCTGTCTTCCAGTGCTTCATGAACGACATTTTCTGAGACTTTGTGGATAAATTTTTGATTATCTATCTGGATGATATTTTGATCTTCTCCAAGGATTGGGATTCTCATGTGGAACATGTTCGGACGGTGTTCCGGATCTTGAGGGAGAATTCCCTGTATGTCAAAGGATCGAAATGCCTTTTTGGGGTACAGAGGATTTCATTTTTGGGATTTATTTTGTCTCCGTCAACTATTGAAATGGATCCGGCCAAGGTACAGGCCATTTATGATTGGGTTCAGCCCACTTCTTTGAAGGCCCTTCAGAAGTTTTTGGGTTTTGCTAATTTTTATCGGAAATTTATAGCAAAATTTTCTAGTATTGCCAAGCCATTGACTGATCTGACTAAGAAGGGTGCTGATGTGTTGAATTGGTCTCCGGAGGCTGTTTCTTCCTTTCAGGAGCTGAAGCGAAGATTCACTTCTGCCCCGGTTTTGCGGCAACCTGATGTCTCACTCCCGTTCCAGGTAGAGGTGGACGCTTATGAGATTGGTGCAGGAGCTGTTTTGTCCCAAAAGGATCCTGTAACATCTAAAATGAATCCCTGTGCTTTCTTTTCCCGAAAGTTCTCCCCATCTGAACGTAACTATGATGTGGGGAATCGGGAACTGTTGGCCATGAAATGGGCATTTGAGGAGTGGAGACATTGGTTGGAGGGAGCTAAACATCAAGTCGTGGTCCTCACTGACCACAAAAATTTGATTTACCTGGAGTCGGCCAAACGCTTGAACCCTAGACAGGCTAGATGGGCCTTGTTTTTTTCACGTTTTGATTTTGTGGTCTCTTTTCTTGCTGGCACTAAGAATGTCAAGGCTGACGCTCTTTCTAGGAGCTTCTTTGCTGATTCTCCTGTGGTGGCCAAGCCTGCTACCATCTTAGGCGAAGGGGTAGTTCTTTCTGCCATCTCGCCCGATTTGAGACGTGCTCTGGAAGAGTTCCAAGAGGACAAACCTGAGCGTTGTCCCAGTGGAAAGTTGTATGTTCCTGACCAATGGAAGAAGAGAGTGATGTCTGAAGTTCATTGCTCTGCATTGGCTGGTCATCCAGATATTTTTGGTACTAGAGATCTGGTGAGTCGGTCTTTTTGGTGGCCTGCCTTGTCTCGTGATGTCAGGAATTTTGTGCAGTCCTGTGGGACTTGCACCCGGTCTAAACCTTGTTCTCGCTCTAGTGGGTTGTTGATGCCTTTGCCGGTCCCCAGGAGGCCATGGACCCATATTTCAATGGATTTCATCTCTGATATGCCTGTCTCTCAGAGAATGACTGTTATTTGGGTGATTTGTGATAGGTTCTCTAAGATGGTTCATCTTGTACCACTCCCTAAGTTGCCATCTTCTTCTGAGTTGGTGCCCCTGTTTTTGCAACAGGTGGTTCGCTTGCACAGGATTCCTGAGAACATTGTATCTGACAGAGGAGTTCAGTTTGTGTCTAGATTTTGGAGGATGTTCTGTTCCAAGCTGGGAATTCAGTTGTCCTTCTCCTCTGCGTTTCACCCTCAGACCAATGGGCAGACGGAGAGAACAAACCAGACCTTGGAGTCGTATTTGAGATGTTTTATTTCCGCTGATCAGGATGATTGGGTTTCATTTTTGCCCTTGGCCGAATTTGCTTTAAATAATAGAGCTAGTTCTGCCACTTTGATGTCACCCTTTTTTTTGTAACTTTGGGTTTCATCCTCGATTTTCTTCAGGGCAGGTGGAGCCTTCTGCCTGCCCAGGTGTTGACACTGTGGTGGAGAGAATACACCAGATCTGGGACCAAGTGGTGGATAAGTTATCTCTCTCCCAGGAAAAGGCCCAGGGGTTTTCCAACCGACATAGGACCGTTGGTCCCCAGTTTAAGGTGGGTGATATGGTTTGGTTATCATCAAAAAATATCGCTATGAAGGTAGCTTCTCCTAAGTTTAAGCCTAGATTTATTGGACCTTACAAGATTTTGGAGATCATTAATCCGGTCTCTTTTCGGTTGGCTCTTCCTGTCACATTTAAAATCCATAATGTGTTTCATAAGTCCTTGTTGAAGAGGTTTTTTGAACCAGTAGTTCCTGGGGTGGCACCTCCGGAACCTGTATTAGTTGAAGGTAACAGGGAATATGAGGTAGAGAAGATACTGGATTCCCGTCTGGCTAGACGGAGACTCCAGTATTTGGTTAAGTGGAAGGGTTATGGTCAGGAGGATAATTCCTGGGTCTCTGCCTCTGATATTCATGCCAAAAGATTGGTGCGTGCCTTTCATCGGGCTCACCCTGATCGCCCTGGTGGCGTGGATGAGGGTTCGGTGACCCCTCCTCAAGGGGGAGGTACTGTTATGAGTTCATTTTCCCCTTCACCATTGAGGTCTGATGAACTCCCTCTTCTGGTGAAGGAAGGTAGTGAGGCTGATTACCAAGCACCTGAGCTGGGAGAGGATGACTGGGCGACGGGAATCTCTGACCGGATATAAGGCAGCCGACGCCCTTCTGCCTCGCTGGTGATTTCTCTGTGGAATTCTAGGAGACCAGTCTGATTCCTGCTCCTCAAAAGCTAAGTTTACTGCTTTGCCTTTTTGCATTTGTGTTTTGGTTTTAGTTTGCCTTGCTTTTCTGGATTCTGCCATTCCCTGCTGGGGTGAGATGAATTCCTTTTTTGTCTGTTTGCTCTGTCTTCAGAAAATACCTGAGTACTGACATAGTCTTTTTGAAGACTAGCGTCTTCAGGGCCTTTTTCCCTGTCAGTCAGTTGGCTCTTATTTTGATAGGGTTTTTCGCGGATTGCAGACAGCAGCTTTCCTATCCTGTCCTATCTAGTTAGCTTGGGCCCCATCATTTGCTCAGTCTATCTTTCTATCTGTGTTAGTGTTTTTTCTTCTTGCTTCACCGTCATTATATGTTGGGGGCTGCTTATTGCTTTGGGGTCTGCTCTGGGGCAGTTTAGATTTCCCTTTCTGTCTTTAGGCTAGGCAGTTCTCCGGCTGTGATCGAGGGTTCTAGGGCATCGTAGGAACCCCCCACGGCTACTGCTAGTTGTTGTTGATAGGTTCAGGGGTCTGCAATCCGATAGCTGCCAACTTCTCTGGTTTTCTGGACTTAGCTAGCATTTCTGTTTTTGCCTCCTACGGTGACTCATTCATAACAGTTGACTATGGGATGGAGGATGTGTGATGGGTATATGGGCACTGGACTGTGGGATGGAGGATATGTATGACGGGTATATGGGCACGGGCCTATGGGATGGTGGATATGTATGATGGGTATATGGGCACGGGACTATGGGATGGAGGATGTGTGATGGGTATATGGGCACTGGACTATGGGATGGAGGATGTGTGATGGGTATATATATGGGCACTGGACTATGGGATGGAGGATATGTATGACGGGTATATGGGCACGGGACTATGGGATGGCGGATATGTATGATGGGTATATGGGCACGGGACTATGGGATGGAGGATATGTATGATGGGTATATGGGCATGGGACTATGAGATGAAGGATGTGTGATGGGTATGTGGGCACTCGACTATGGGATGGCGACTATGTATGATGGGTATATGGGCATGGGACTATGGGATGGAGGATGTGTGATGGGTATATGGGCATGGGACTATGGGATGGAGGATGTGTGATAGGTATATGGGCACTCGACTATGGGATGGAGGATATCTATGATGGGTATATGGGCACGGGCCTATGGGATCGTGGATATGTATGATGGGTATATGGGCACGGGACTATGGGATGGAGGATAATTATAATTTGCTATAACTAACCACAGTTAGTTACTATGCCTGGGCAGCACCGGGCTCTTCAGCTAGTGCATAATAAGTACGTATACTATATGCTAAGGGACTGTGTTATACATAAGTACATGCACTATATGCTAAGGGACTGTGTTATACATAATAAGTACGTACACTATATACTAAGGGACTGTGTTAGACATAGTAAGTACACTATATACTAAAGGACTGTGCTAGACATAATAAGTGAGTACACTATATATTAAGGGTCTGTGTTAGACATAATAAGTGAATACACTATATACAAAGGGACTGTGTTAGACATAGTAAGCGATAATGTCTTCCTCCACCTCCCCCTGTTCCTAAGGCCATAATAAGTCCCCCTTCCTCCCATCCCAATCCCCCACACCCCTCATTTTCCTCCTCCCCCCACATCCCATTATTGTCCTCTCCCCCACCCCATCATTGCCCTCTTCACCAGCTCTATCATTTTCTTCTCACCCACCACTATCTTTGCTTTCTCCCCCACCACTCCCATCATTGCCCATTCCCTCACCTCCATTTCCTCCTCCTCCACCACCCCCATTATTGCCCTTTCCACCCCCTCCATCAATGCATTCTCCCCACCACCCCATTATTGCACTCTCCATCACCCCCATCATTGCCTTCTCCATCACCCCATCATTGCCTTCTCCCCATCACTCCTATCATTACCTTCTCCATCACCCCCATCATGGCCTTCTCCCCATCATTGTCTTCTCCCCATCACTCCCATCATTACCTTCTCCCCATCACCCCATCATGGCCTTCTCCCCATCACCCCATCATGGCCTTCTCCCCATCACCCTATTATGGCTTTCTCCCCATCACCCCCATCATGGCCTTCTCCCCATCACCCCATCATTGCCTTCTCCCCATCACCCCATCATTGCCTTCTCCTCCACCTACACACACACATACATACATACATACACACATACATACATGCACACACACACACAGCACCTCTCACCTCTCCGCAGCATCACCGGCGCCCGTGCTTCCTTGCTCTGGCTCAGCGGCCAGTGAATGATGACGTCATCCAGCAGTGCTGCTCTCTGTGTCAGAGACAGGAAGTGCTGGTGCCGGGCAGGAAGCAGGACGGATCCTTACAGCTCCGCTCCTGCTATTTTCTCTTGCAGGCAGCGGAGCTGCTGGGATCGCTCCCTGCCTGCCGCACATGAGGGCAATCTGGCCAGGGGCCCCCCCGGAGCCTCGGGCCCGGAGAAACTGGCCAGATTGCCCTCATCATTAGCCGCCCTGCAGGGGCCCCCTGGAGCCTCTGGGCCCCGGTGCAGCCACATCGGTTGAACCGGCGGTATGTCCGCCCATGCCCTATATCTATACAGCACATGAACATCAGTACACTTGCAATACACAATATTTATATACATTACATGACATATGAAACACACTGTTGCTATCAGGAACATATTTACACACCATAAGACATTCCACCAGGGACATATGCAAGGAGTGCAGGGCATTGAACTGACCCCTGTACCCCTTACATCATCTCTCCACATTACCAAGACTAGCATCTCTAAATTCCAAAGGCTTCATCTCCGGTAAATTGACCTACTCTGGGGAAGTTTAACAGGCATCCTGTGGTTGACCACGTCTCTCACGGATTTTGTTGTCCATTCGTACGGCCTGAGTCATGATCTCTGCCAGAGAACAAGGGATGACATAAAGAGCCAGAGCATCCTTAAGAGTCTCAGGAAGATCTTTTTGGAACTGGCACCTAAGATCTACATCATCCCACAGAACTTCAGTGGCCTCCCTGTTTTAGGTTCATGATCTTTGCCTCAGCGACATGGATTCTGTCGGATTCGTCATAGATGAGACCTAAAGCGTCAAAAATGGCATCCACAGAAGACCGTTGTGGAGCCTGTGGGGACAAGGAAAATGCTCAGGTCTGAGAGCCTCCTCGCAATAGGGACATGATTATTCCCACCCGCTGGAACTCATCCCCTGACGACTAGGGACGCAGAATAAAACATAATCTGTAGCTCTCCCTGAACACCATAAACAGTTTTTTTCTCCTGAAAATGAATCTGGAAGGGCCATTACAGATTCATGAGAGACCAGCCGTACAATATAGGGTACTGACATCACAAACACTGCCAGAAGTGAAGGGCTGGAGGAAGTTTTCATAAAACTAATTATCTGACTCTGCAACTGGTACAGTGATGAATCCAGTTTTGTGTCAACTACTTCAACATCACCATTTAAAATCACCACTTAGCCTAGCATGTCAACAAATAGTTTAGCTTATTTTATTATTGGGAAACTCTATGGAATAAAAATAAATTCTATATACCGTATATACTCAAATATAAGCTGAGATTTTCAGCCCATTTTTGGGGGCTGAAAGTCCCTCTCTCTGCTTATATTCGAGTTATATACACCAGGGGGTCAGAGGGGGAGGGGTGGCAGGGGTATCAGGTCATACTTACCCGTCCTGGCACGGTCTCTGCAGCCCCCAGCTTCTCTGCTATCTCCCTTCCTTCCTTCAGCGGTCACATGGTACTGCTCATTAAACTCATGAATATGCGCATATTCATGATTTAATGAGTGATACCACGTGACCGCTGAAGACAGGAAGGGAGATCGCGGAGAAGCTGGGGGCTGCAGAGACCATGCCAGGATGGTAAGTATAGAAATACTCACCTGTCCGGGGTCCATCGCTGCTTGCTGCTGTCTGGCACATCATCTGTCAGTGACGTTCAGACAGCAGAGGGCACGGTGACGTGGTTAGGGCGCGCCGTGCCCCCTGCAGTCTGAACGTCACTGACAGATGACATGCCAGACAGCAGAAAGCAGCGATGGACCGGGGGACAGGTGAATATCTCAGGCGCCAGCAGTGACACCAGCACCTGGCCCCAGTGACGGAGACGTGAGTATATCATTTTTCTATTTTTAAATGCAGCAGCGGCAGGACATGGGGGCATAATCTATGGAGCATCTTATGGGGGCAGCATATGGGGGCATAATCTATGGAGCATCTTATGGGGGCATAATCTATGGAGCATCTTATGGAGGCAGCATATGGGGGCATAGTCTCTGGAGCATCTTATGGGGGCATAATCTATGGAGCATTTTATGGGGCCATAACCTTTATGGAGCAGCATATGGGGCATATTATTCTATGGAGCATCTTATGGGACCATTATTAACCCTTGTGCAGCATTATATGGGGTGTATTTTGTATGGAGCATCTTATGGGGCCCATCATAAACTGTATGGGGCATTATGTGGGGCTCCTGATTCAATATGGATATTCAAAAACATTTAACCTACTGATGTCTCAATTAATTTTACTTTTATTGGTATCTATTTTTAATTTTTAAATTTACCTGCAGCTGCTGCATTTTCCACCCTAGGCTTATACTTGAGTCAATAAGTTTTCCCAGTTTTATGTGGCAAAATTAGGGGGGTCGGCATATACTCGGGTAGGCTTATACTCGAGTATATACGGTAATTAAATCTTGGAAAATCCATTAATGCCTGAATAGAAAATATGTTTGGGTCATGCTGAATGAAAACACAGGAGGGATTTTATTCTTTCTTTTTTTAGTTTTTAAGTGACTTGTCCAAATTCAGTAGCAATATTTCCATATCTAGGAACCCATCATTCAATATGAATTCTGTGTTCAGGGCTTTTATTGACAATGAAGTGTATATTTCAGCTCCTAGTCACAGTATAGAATGAGGCTGTCAGTGTGAATCCCTGATCCTGTCCATGACTGCATACAAGAATGTGCAATTTCTTCAAACTCAAGTTTCAGGCACAGGAACCATGCCATAAAGGATTAAAGAGGTGGTGCAAAACTAAAATTAATTTTAATCCTAAATACTTATCTATTTAATATAATAACATATATTTAATATAATAATGTCTACAGCCAAAGCCATCAGATACAATCGTATATGTTCCAACCCCATGGATAGAGACAAACACCTTGGTCGCCTCAGAAAGACCTTTTTGAATCAGGGCTACCATCCAAGAACAACTGAAAACCAAATTACAAGAGCCACCAGAATATCAAGGAATCACCTGCTACATTACAAAGCTAAAGAAGAAAATAACAATCCATATTTCCAGACTCCCCACTACTGTGTTTTAGTCAGCCCCCGAATTTAAGAAGCATAATTGTCAGAAGCTCCCTGTCCTCTCCAACAACTGCAGGAACCTTTCCTTGCAACCAGAAAAAATTTAAAACCTGCCCATTTATAATGACCACGGACAAGATAAAGATCCCCAACTGACATCAGGACTACAAGATCCCAGGTACGTTCAGCTGCATCACATCTAATGTGGTGTACTTAATTATTTGTACTAAATGTCCAACTGGGGGTTTGTATGTGAGGGAGACAGGGCAAAAACTGAGAACAAGGATGAATTCTCATCATCACACAATAAGAGAAAAAAGAATGGCTCTACCTGTGGCAAAACATTTTTGTATCCCTGGCCATAGCATGATGGACATTAAATTACTTGTATTAAAAGGTAACTTCAAGTCTCAGAGAGAGAGAGAAGAATCTCTGAGTACAAATTTATGAAAACTTTTGACACATTCAGTGCAGGAATGAATGTGTCGCATGGATTTATGTCTTTTTACATCAATTAAGGAATTTTCTCTTCAGACCTTCTGAGGTCATCACAACACAGAAGTAGACCCCATCAGAGGGCAATAAAACTTTCATGGTCCTTATCTATGAACTGCTCCAATATTTATGTTTAACCCTCTCCCATAATGACAATTCTGCTTCACATCACTTGTCTTTTCTATTGCATTATTTCTGTGCTGTCTTGTGCATAAATATGTGATTCTTCAGATGTTGTATTAGTACAGCCCGATGAAGAGACCGGAGTAGTCTCGAAAGCTTGCAATTTGTTACCATCTTTTCAGTTAGCCATTAAAAGGTATCAACCACTGAGGACTCTCAATTCTAAATATTCTTCTACCCAACATCCCTACAGTCCCTATCCCTATTCCATTTTGTACACTTGCTTTGGCAAAACTAATGTGTATTTAGTCCTGCCAATAAAGCTTCATTGAATTGAATAATCTAATTGCTTTTCTAATATGTCCGTCCCAACATTTGCAGTATATACACGTCATGGTCGGGAAGGACTTTGCAACCAATTCTGTATATATACGTCCTGGCGATTGCCCACACACATGAGGCTGTGCGCGGGCGATCGCCCCCAGGTGTTCAGATGATATCACAGCTGACACCCAGCTCTTGCTGCACCATTATTTAGAAGGCAGGCAGAGAGAGCAGGGTTTTCATTGGCTGTAAGCCATAATCACCAACATGAACAGAAATAAGCACGTGAAATAGATCACTCTGTATTTAATGACTCTATATAATATATGAGATTTACTTTTTGTATTGAAGAACTGAAAATGATATTCTCATTTTGTGAGAAGCACCTGTATATACTGTATATAAATAAATATTTTTATAGAAAAGAAAATAAGCCAAAAAAGTATACATATTTGGTATTGTCATGTCCGGAATGACTCGCCCTATAAAAATGTCAGACTAGTTAACCATTTCAGTGAAAACCGTAAAAAAAAAACCCCAAGGTATAAAATGAGGCTTTATCATCATATCGCTGAACAAAACGCGATCAAAGAGACAAATGTAAATAAAAATGGTGACTTAACCAGGTTAGGCACCAACTGTACCAGCTTACACTTGTTTGTTAGACCAAGTCGTCATATATCCCTCATTGAACTTTTCAGGATATCTTCAGGGTGGTGCATTCACATAGTAATTGTTCATGTATGACAAGAATAACAAAGAAATGGAGCACTCACCCGATCCTTATTAATGCATATCTTTAATCCACAAAGAGGATGACATCAAAATCATGTTAAAGTGCGGTGTGCAGGTGGAAGGGGAGTTTAGCAGCTGAAAGAGCCTGACGGACTATACGGCCGTTTCGCGTTAATCATGTTCTTCTATGGATGAACCCGTAGAAGCGCATGATTAGCGCGAAACGGCCGTAGTTCGTCAGGCTCTTTCAGCTGCTAAACTCCCCTTCCACCTGCACACCGCACTTTAACATGATTTTGATGTAATCCTACTTGTGGATTAAAGATATACATTACTAGTGATCGGGTGAGTGCTCCATTTCTATTTTATTCTAGTGATACGTAAAAGTAAAAATGGAATTTCTGAAAATGAAATCTTGTCTCGCAAAATAAGAAGCCGCCATACAGCTCCATCAGGAGAAAAATAAGAAAGTTATAGCTCTCAGAATAAAGTGATGCAAAAATAATTATTTTTTCTATAAAATAGTTTTTATTGTGTAAAAGCGCCAAAACATAAAGATATAAATGTGATATCGCTGTAATCGTGCTGACCCGAAGAATAAAGCTGCCTTATCAATTTTACCACACACGGAACAGCATTAAAAAATTCCTAAATTGCTGGTTTTTGTTCATTCTGCCGCACAAAAATCAAAATAGAAAGTGATCAAAAATTTCATGTACCCAAAAATAGTACCAATAAGAATGCCAACTCGTCTCGCAAAAAAACAAGCTCTCACATGACTGTCAGCAGAAATGTGGAAAACGTATAGCTATCAAAATATGGCGATGTTCTTGCAAAAAAAGTTGTATTAGTTTGTGACAGTAGCCAAACAGAAAAAAATAACTATATAAATCTGGTATTGCTGTAATTGCACAGACCAGAAGAATAAAGTCGTCTGATCACTTGTACAGCACGAGGGACAGCTTTAAAAAAATACATAAGACCAATTCTTGGGATGCACAAAAATCCATAAACTATGGGAGCGCATTCATGCAGAAGTTCAGCAGATGTGCGGAATAAGGCCGGGGTCACACTGGCGAGGAATACGGCCGAGTGAGAGACGCTAAAAGCCAGCATTAGACACGGACCAATGATTCTCTATGGGGTCCCTCGCACCAGCCGTATATTTCTCATCCGTATTCTACAGTCCGTGCCAATCGCAGCATGCTGCGATTGTCAGCGTACTACGGCCGTAGTACGCCAATGCAAGTCTATGGGTGCGCAAAAAATACGGATTACACACGGACCGCACATGTGACTTGCGAGAAATACGCACCAGGTGTCTTTTACCAAAGCCGGCAATTCAGTGTGCTATACAGTAAACTCACACTGACAGTTTTAATAAAGAAACGAAAGAATAGATATAGACACATAGAATACATACATACATACTGTGAGAATCATGTGGGAATAGTGGATGAGGGCAGGTATATCTCGCCCAGATTCCTTTCCTATGTGGCCTAGTCTGGTCAGTATCGCACCTGCTTGCTAATGAATAATGGGAGGTGGATATAAAAGGATGCCAGGTGGTTGTGTGAGTGTCTGAGCCTGAGAACACAGAGAGCCTGTCTGTGTGAGAGACACACGTGAGTGGAAGCAGTGCCCACTGCAACTGTGGTATGGCTGGACGGGAGAAGCCCGCCAGTTGGCAGTTAGGTTGTCCATTGTTTAGTTAGTGCCGGACAGGCAAGGATTTGTTTTATGTTTTATTTCCTTTTGCATTGCTTTCACCGTTAATAAACCTGACCCAGGGTCAGTTACACCCGAATCCCAGCTCTGCGCCTGAGTTTCTTGCTGAATGCACGTGACCTTTGGCCCCAGCAAAGGCGATCCCGGAGTGTTTTATCACATTGTGGTGGAGAACGCGGGCATCACGTTGCAAGCATGAGCATGGAGGACGTGGTGAAAGCGCTGGTACAGTCCACTGCCGTCCAGCAAGAAGCTAATCGGGTGATGATGGCCCAGCTGAAGGAGTTGGTGGACATGACAGTTACCGATCGTTCGCTTCTCCAGCAGGTGGCGCAGCGCTTGGCAAGCTTACCTGAGGTTAACCTGGAGGCCGAGTCGAGAGTGATTCACGTGAGTCGGTACTGGCAGAAGATGACGACAGAAGATGACATCGAGGCATACCTGACTACGTTTGAACGGACGGCGTTGCGAGAAAAATGGCCGAATGCAAGATGGGCCGGCCTGATTGCCCCGTTTCTTTCCGGTGAGGCCCAAAAGGCTTATTATGACTTAGAGCCTGAAGCTGCGCAGGACTTTGACAAACTGAAAGCCGAGATCTTGGCCCGGCTGGGAGTGACGACCGCTGTCCGTGCACAGAGAGTGCATCAATGGACTTATCAGCCGGATAAACCACCGCGGTCACAGATGTTCGACCTGATCCACGTGACGAAGAAGTGGCTACAACCCGAGGTGCTGACAGCGCCAGAGATAATCCAGAGAGTCGTCATGGACAAGTACCTGAGAGCTCTACCGCCAGCCCTGAGGAAGTGGGTAAGCCATGGAAATCCTACGACGGCAGATCAACTGGTGGATCTGGTTGAACGTTACTCCGTGGCGGAAGGACTCCGAGACGACGCTACCCCACCTCGTTCTTCATCATCTCCACGTGGAACCGGTAAGACTGTTCCAGGGCGTAGGGGAGATGGAAAAATCTCTAAGACAGTGGGGGAGGAAAACGGGACTGCCCGCACTGCGAGGCCGAGAGTAACGAACTATGGTCTAAGCAAGGGGCCCGTTAGGTGTTTCCGCTGCCAAGAGATGGGACATATTGCTGCGAACTGTACGGTCACTACTGAACCCATGCAGTGCGACGTCACAGACTCTAAAAACCGCATGTTTATGGTTGCACGGCTAGTGAGTGTGAATGCCGGTCAAAAGGATGTGGAAAAACACTTGTGTGATTTAACTGTTGATGACAAAAATGTGGTGGCATTGTTAGACTCGGGAAGTGTGGTGACTCTGGTGAAGGCCAGTCTGGTGTCAGCCCCGACTGGACCATCAAATTTTCTGTAATGTGTATGCATGGAGACACCTGTTGGTACCTCACCACGTTCATATGCATTACAACTTCCTATGGGTCTGTGCAACATAAAGTGGGACTCGTCCCGGCGTTATTGCATGATGTTATCCTGGGCCGGGATTTTCCCCACTTCTGGCAATTGTGGGAGAATCAGTTGATGCCTTTGGGTAATAGTGTACATGATTCTTCTCCCAGGGCGTGTGTGGGTCCCGAACCCCGGGAAGAGGTCTCCCCGGAAGACTCGGGTGAAAAGTCTGCGGGAAATGACCTGCAGTTCCCGTTTTCAGTCATGGCGGGTGATACAGAGGAGACAGGGGAAGAGGAGGAGGCTGACAGCCGTCCACCTCCCCGTTTGCCGGATTTAGAAGTTCAGAAAGATGACTTCCAAAGCGAGCAAATAAAGGATCCTACCCTTTCTCAGGCTAGGACAAATGTAAAAGTGATAAATGGGGTACCCGTAGAACCTGGCTCTAGGCTGGCATATCCTTACATGGTTCTGGAGAATGATTTACTCTATCAGATAGAGAAAAAGGGGGAAGATACGGTGCAACTATTAGTCGTGCCAAAACCCTACCGGCGGCAGGTGCTGGACCTGGCCCACGGACATGTGATGGGAGGTCACCTGGGAGTCCAGAAAACCACCGAAAGGATATTACACTGTTTTGTTTGGCCAGGCATGCATCACGATATCCGTGTATATTGTGAGTCTTGTCCTGACTGCCAAGCCTCTGCACCTAAGCCCCGGTTCTGTAGCCCTTTGGTACCCCTACCTATTATTGAAGTCCCGTTTGAGAGGATTGGGATGGATTTAGTTGGGCCCCTTCCACCGTCTGCACGTGGACACCAACATATCCTGGTCATCTTGGATTATGCCACTCGTTACCCGGAGGCAATCCCTTTGCGTAACACGGCCACCAAGACGATTGCCAAGGAACTGGTGCATGTGTTTAGTCGGGTCGGTATACCAAAACAGATACTCACCGACCAGGGGACCCCCTTTATGTCCAGGGTAATGAAGGAGCTCTGCCGATTGTTACAAATCGAACCGTTATGCACATCCGTGTATCACCCTCAAACAGACGGGTTGGTCGAACAGTTCAATAAAACTCTGAAGCAGATGCTGAGAAAGGTGATAGACAAGGATGGGAAGAACTGGGACTATTTACTTCCGTATTTGCTTTTTGCCATCAGGGAAGTACCCCAGTCTTCCACGGGATTCTCGCCTTTCAAGTTATTGTACGCCCAACGTCCTCGCGGACTGTTAGACGTTGCAAAAGAAACCTGGGAGGGTCAGGTCACTCCGTTTAAAACAGTGATAGATCACGTCACACAAATGCAGGACCGTATTGCGGCTGTTATGCCTATCGTCAAAGAACACATGATACAGGCTCAAGGAGCCCAAAAAAGAATCTATGATAGGGGCGCCAAGATCCGTACGTTTGCACCCGGAGATAGGGTGTTGATCCTGGTCCCCACGGTGGACAGTAAGTTCCTGGCAAAGTGGCAGGGCCCCTTTGAGATCAAGGAAAGAGTTGGTGAAGTAAACTACAAAGTATACCAGGCAGGTAAATGGAAACCTGAACAGATTTATCATGTAAATCTGATAAAGCCCTGGAAGGATCGGTCTGCCTTGTCAGCGGAGCTGGCCCGTCCTGTCTGCTCGCATACCGTACCGGAGGTATGGGTTGCAGAGACTCTCTCGGAGCGGCAAAAGACTGAGGTCAGGCAGTTTCTACTTCACAACCAAAATTTTTTCTCAGAAAAACCCGGGCAGACTACGCTAATAAAACATGACATCATAACGGAACCTGGTGTCACAGTTCACGTAAAGCCCTACCGAATCCCAGAAGCGCGCCGTGAAGCCGTTTCCCGAGAAGTGAAGGCAATGTTAGAGTTAGGTGTCATTGAGGAATCGCACAGTGCTTGGTCCAGCCCGATTGTGCTAATTCCTAAACCGGACGGCACCATCCGGTTCTGCAATGACTTCAGGAAACTGAATGCGGTCTCAAAATTTGATGCCTACCCCATGCCCCGGGTCGACGAGTTGATAGATCGGTTAGGAAAAGCCCGGTATATTACGACCCTAGACCTAACAAAGGGGTATTGGCAGATCCCTCTGGTGGAGGCTGCCAGAGAAAAGACAGCATTTGCTACCCCAGAAGGTCTATTTCAGTATGTGTATATGCCGTTTGGTCTGCACGGAGCACCGGCGACCTTCCAAAGACTGATGGATCGAGTCCTGAGGCCACATAGGCAGTACGCTTCGGCCTATTTGGACGACATTGTCATTTACAGCTTGGACTGGGAGACTCATCTCCAGAAAGTACAAGCTGTGATTGACGACCTGTGGGAGGCAGGTCTAACCGCGAACCCCAAGAAATGTCACCTCGGGCTAGAAGAAGCCCGGTATTTGGGGTATGTAATTGGGAGGGGTGTTGTTAAACCCCAGGTTGATAAGATTCAGGCGGTTCAGGACTGGCCACAACCTGTCAACAAGAAGCAGGTGCAAGCCTTCCTGGGGATCGCCGGTTATTATCGCCGGTTCATACCCAATTTTGCAGCCATCGCTACCCCCCTGACGGATCTTACAAAAGGGAAAGACTCCGTCATGATTAAATGGAGTTTAGCGGCTGAAGAAGCCTTCCATAGCCTAAAACGGGCACTTTGCTCTCAGCCCGTACTGGTGACTCCGGACTTCCGCAGTGAGTTTGTGGTACAAACGGATGCCTCTGATACCGGTATCGGGGCCGTACTCTCACAAGTGAGGGACGGAGTGGAACACCCAGTCCTCTATCTCAGCAGGAAGCTGAATAAACACGAGCAAAGGTATGCAGTCGTAGAAAAAGAGTGCCTCGCCATTAAGTGGGCTCTAGAGGCCCTCAAATATTACCTGGTGGGCCGAAAGTTCAGGCTGATCACTGACCATGCCCCTCTCAAGTGGATGCACTTGAACAAGGAACGGAATAGCCGGGTGACCCGGTGGTTCCTTGCCCTGCAGGCCTACACTTTTAAGGTGGAGCACCGCCCAGGGTTACAGATGGGAAATGCAGATGCCCTGTCCCGAGTGCACTGTTTGGCGGGTGTCATTGCTCGACCGGAGTGGTCTGAGCAGAAGGGGGGGATATGTGAGAATCATGTGGGAATAGTGGATGAGGGCAGGTATATCTCGCCCAGATTCCTTTCCTATGTGGCCTAGTCTGGTCAGTATCGCACCTGCTTGCTAATGAATAATGGGAGGTGGATATAAAAGGATGCCAGGTGGTTGTGTGAGTGTCTCAGCCTGGGAACACAGAGAGCCTGTCTGTGTGAGAGACACACGTGAGTGGAAGCAGTGCCCACTGCAACTGTGGTTTGGCTGGACGGGAGAAGCCCGCCAGTTGGTAGTTAGGTTGTCCATTGTTTAGTTAGTGCCGGACAGGCAAGGATTTGTTTTATGTTTTATTTCCTTTTGCATTGCTTTCACCGTTAATAAACCTGACCCAGGGTCAGTTACACCCGAATCCCAGCTCTGCGCCTGAGTTTCATGCTGAATGCACGTGACCTTTGACTCCAGCAAAGGCGATCCCGGAGTGTTTTATCACAATACATACACTCACTGGCCACTTTATTAGGTACACCTGTCCAACTGTGTGTTAAGACTTAATTTCTAATCAGCCAATCACATGGCGGCAACTCAGTGCATTTAGGCATGTAGACATGGTCAAGACAATCTCCTGCAGTTCAAACCGAGCATCAGTATGGGGAAGAAAGGTGATTTGAGTGCCTTTGAACGTGGCAAGATTGTTGGTGCCAGAAGGGCTGGTCTGAGTATTTCAGAAACTGCTGATCTACTGGGATTTTCACGCACAACCATCTCTAGGGTTTACAGAGAATGGTCCGAAAAAGAAAAAAAATCCAGTGAGCGGCAGTTCTGTGGCCGGAAATGCCTTGTTGATGCCAGAGGTCAGAGGAGAATGGGCATACTGGTTCGAGCTGATAGAAAGGCAACAGTGACTCAAATTGCCACCCGTTACAACCAAGGTAGGCAGAAGAGCATCTCTGAACGCACAGTGCGTCGAACTTTGAGGCAGATGGGCTACAGCAGCAGAAGACCACACTGGGTACCACTCCTCTCAGCTAAGAACAGGCATCTGATGGCTACTTTCAGCAGGATAATGCGCCATGTCATAAAGCTCGAATCATCTCAGATTGGTTTCTTGAACATGACAATGAGTTCACTGTACTCAAATGGCCTCCTCAGTCACCAGATCTCAATCCAATAGAGCATCTTTGGGATGTGGTGGAACGGGAGATTCGCATCAGGGATGTGCAGCCGACAAATCTGCGCCAACTGTGTGATGCCATCATGTCAATATGGTCCAAAATCTCTGAGGAATGCTTCCAGCACCTTGTTGAATCTCTGCCACGAAGAATTGAGGCAGTTCTGAAGGCAAAAGGGGGTCCAACCCGTTACTAGCATGGTGTACCTAATAAAGTGGCCAGTGAGTGTATATATATATATACAGTGGGGCAAAAAAGTATTTAGTCAGTCAGCAATAGTGCAAGTTCCACCACTTAAAAAGATGAGAGGCGTCTGTAATTTACATCATAGGTAGACCTCAACTATGGGAGACAAACTGAGAAAAAAAAATCCAGAAAATCACATTGTCTGTTTTTTTTTCATTTTATTTGCATATTATGGTGGAAAATAAGTATTTGGTCAGAAACAAAATTTCATCTCAAAACTTTGTGATATATCCTTTGTTGGCAATGACAGAGGTCAAACGTTTTCTGTAA
This sequence comes from Dendrobates tinctorius, assembly GCF_039654945.1. Lineage (NCBI taxonomy): Eukaryota > Metazoa > Chordata > Amphibia > Anura > Dendrobatidae > Dendrobates > Dendrobates tinctorius. The sequence continues at coordinate 6,884,636 of NW_027361880.1, read as the reverse complement.
GTCTTCACAAGGTTGCCACACACTGTTGTTGGTATGTTGGCCCATTCCTCCATGCAGATCTCCTCTAGAGCAGTGATGTTTTTGGCTTTTCGCTTGGCAACACGGACTTTCAACTCCCTCCAAAGGTTTTCTATAGGGTTGAGATCTGGAGACTGGCTAGGCCACTCCAGGACCTTGAAATGCTTCTTACGAAGCCACTCCTTCGTTGCCCTGGCGGTGTGCTTTGGATCATTGTCATGTTGAAAGACCCAGCCACGTTTCATCTTCAGTGCCCTTGCTGATGGAAGGAGGTTTGCACTCAAAATCTCACGATACATGGCCCCATTCATTCTTTCATGTACCCGGATCAGTCGTCCTGGCCCCTTTGCAGAGAAACAGCCCCAAAGCATGATGTTTCCACCACCATGCTTTACAGTAGGTATGGTGTTTGATGGATGCAACTCAGTATTCTTTTTCCTCCAAACACGACAAGTTGTGTTTCTACCAAACAGTTCCAGTTTGGTTTCATCAGACCATAGGACATTCTCCCAAAACTCCTCTGGATCATCCAAATGCTCTTTAGCAAACTTCAGACGGGCCCGGACATGTACAGGCTTAAGCAGTGGGACACGTCTGGCACTGCAGGATCTGAGTCCATGGTGGCGTAGTGTGTTACTTATGGTAGGCCTTGTTGCATTGGTCCCAGCTCTCTGCAGTTCATTCACTAGGTCCCCCCGCGTGGTTCTGGGATTTTTGCTCACCGTTCTTGTGATCATTCTGACCCCACGGGGTGGGATTTTGCGTGGAGCACCAGATCGAGGGAGATTATCAGTGGTCTTGTATGTCTTCCATTTTCTAATTATTGCTCCCACAGTTGATTTCTTCACTCCAAGCTGGTTGGCTATTGCAGATTCAGTCTTCCCAGCCTGGTGCAGGGCTACAATTTTGTTTCTGGTGTCCTTTGACAGCTCTTTGGTCTTCACCATAGTGGAGTTTGGAGTCAGAATGTTTGAGGGTGTGCACAGGTGTCTTTTTATAATGATAACAAGTTTAAACAGGTGCCATTACTACAGGTAATGAGTGGAGGAAAGAGGAGACTCTTAAAGAAGAAGTTACAGGTCTGTGAGAGCCAGAAATCTTGATTGCTTGTTTCTGACCAAATACTTATTTTCCACCATAATATGCAAATAAAATGAAAAAAAAACAGACAATGTGATTTTCTGGATTTTTTTTTCTCAGTTTGTCTCCCATAGTTGAGGTCTACCTATGATGTAAATTACAGACGCCTCTCATCTTTTTAAGTGGTGGAACTTGCACTATTGCTGACTGACTAAATACTTTTTTGCCCCACTGTATATATATATATATATATATATATATATATATATATGCATTCTATGTGTCTATATCTATTTTTTGGTTTCTGTTAGAAACCCTGTCTTAGGGCTCCATTATATGTCCATTTTGCAAGCCTGCGAGAAAATCTCGCCATACGGATGCCATACGGATTTCATACGGATGCTGACATGCGCAAAATACGCGACCACACCTTGATTACGGATGACATACGGAGCACTGTTTAGGGGCAATTCATCCGTATTACGCATGTAAAATACTGACTGTATTTTGCGTCGGTTAGTGCGACCCCGGCCTAACGTTCAAACGCACTTCTCAATGGGCGCTCTTTAACATACTCGGTCAGAGGTCAGACAAGCTTCCCAAACATATAAAAGCCACACTGATACTATGGGCCTCCGCAGCTAGAAAGAGCATTCTACAGCACTGGTTGAACCCAATGCCGCCACCTAAGACACTCATACAATCTAAGATAATGTTTCTTTTTCGCATGGCTTGGTTGGATGCCTTGACCTGTAAGGAGAGAATGGTGGGGAGGTTTTTGACCACATGGTTGTTATTTGTCCCGACACTACCTCAGGACACCAGGGACCAGCTCAGATCCCAATTTGAAAACACTCAATGGTACCTTTTTAAAAGAATTGGTGGTCATACACCAATACCATAAACATCTTCTAACCAATTAAGAGTGCAGAGGACTATGAAGGGGGTTGGGGAGGGAGGGCGGAGGGAAGAAGTTGGGTATTTGAGGAATTTATAAGTTACTAATGTCTTGCTTGACCAAACGAATTGTATACCTTGAACTTGTATACCTTGAACTTGCTTTGAAATGCCGTTTCTTTTCAATTCTGTATATTATTGAAACCAATAAAAATATATTTAAAAAAAAAAAACAATTCTTCACCTATTGTTGATTTTTTTCTTTCTGCCTTCCAAACACCGCAGTAAGGTTCTGCTCACATTTATCCTGCGCTCTGCACTAAGCATTTAAATCAAGGTTTCTGTGTAAATCTCTGCAATACGTGATTCAGACGGAACCCCCGGCCTAAGATTGCTTATAATGAGGAAGATGGAGGCACTGTGTCTGTCCTATGGTCCGGCGATGTCTTCCCTGTTAGTCATGCATAAAAGTGCTGTCGGACTCAGTTTTGTGCAATTCTGAAAAGAAGGACACCGCTGAACAGATTCCAGATGGAGTCCAGAGTAATTCTGCTGCCTCAATACAGTAAATGAATCCTTTGAGATTTCATCTGAATCACATCACTCAGAGATTTAGATGGAAACCTCGTTGTAAATGCTCATCATAGTGCGGCGGATAAATGTGGTCCCCACTTAGGTCCATCATCTGTCAATGAAAATATGAGTCTTCCACATTACTAGTGTTAGCAGAAATGCTCAGGAAAAGCAAAATGGCTCCTCTCCCCTCAAAAGAAATTCAGCAAATTCTGGGCTCCCAAATCCAAATGCCCCGTCCCTTCTCAGTCCGTGTGCCTAAACCACATTTAGCGTCCACCTGTTTGGCGTTTCTGTAGCAATGAGAGCCGCCTAATTTACTTCTGCATGTCTCCAGAAGCAAGAGCTCTGCAGTACAACCTACTGGTCACTACAACATACTGATCACTACAACGTACTGGTCACTACAATGTACTGCACACTACAAGGGGCGCTTGCAGTTTACACTCAGCAACATTCACTGCTGCTTGTTTCTGGAAAATACCCATGGAGTAAAAATCGTCACTACATCTGTAGATAAATTCCTAAAGTGGTATATTTTCCAAAATGGAAAAAGGAAAATCTGCGCTCCAGGAGGAAAATAGCACTCCGTTCCTCCCGAATCTCGCCATACAGCTAAGCAGTACTGTACAGCCACATTTGCGGTATTTTCACTTTCAGTAGAAATTGTGGGACAAATTTTGGTGCCATTTTTAACCGTTTCCCAGTGGAAAAATGTAAAATGTGGAGCTCAAACAAAATGTTGATGGTAAAAATGAAATTATTTTTTCTTCACTGCCCAATGGTCTAAAATTCTGTGACACACCTGTGGTGTCAATATAATCACTGCACCCCTAGATTAATTTGTCAGGTGTAGTTTGGAACATGGGGTCAGTTATGAGGCGTTCTGCTGTTCTGGCACCTCAGGGGCTCTCACAGTGGGTCATGGCACCTACAAACCATAATAGTAAAATATGCACTATAATATGGAGCGCCTTCCCTTCTGAGCTTTGCACTATGCCTGAAAGGACTTTATCGATTACAGGCGCAATCAGAAGGAATTTTTACAACAACCTGAGATCCATTTTTTGCTATTAGTGCTATTAGCCCTTAGAAAAATTAAAAACTTGGGGCTAAAACAACATTTTAGAGGAAAAAATGTAATTATTCTTTCTTTGCTGCCAAATGGTATAAAATTTTATGAAGCACATGTGGTACCAATACGATCACTGATTAATTACAAGTTGACAATGAAGGCAACAGATCCCTTACTAAAGATGGTTAAAAATTAACATTTAATTAACTATTTAAAGAAAAAGATTAAAAGATACGACATTCATTGTGTATAAGGGGACACCGGGATATGACCCCTTTTCCGCTTTGTTCACAATATAGTAATTCCCTATATCCCACACTAGTGAATACTGATAAGCATAAGGCCGCTTTCACACTTCAGGCTTTCGGTATCCGGCATGGTGCGGCGAAAAACCGGACAGCCGGATCCGGCGCCTGTTACGACCAGATCCGGCTTTTTCCCCGTGCTGTTTCATTGCTGAAGCATTGTGCCGGAAGGCAATGCGGCGTGTCCGTTTTTTTCCAGATCCGAAGAAAATAGCCGGTCCGGCGTCTGGAAAAAACGTTGCATGCAACGTTTTTTCCCAACGCCGGACCGGTTTTTCGCACTGCGCATGCCCGGAAACCTTCTCTGCCAGGAATATATCTGGCAGAAAGAAGGATCCGGTGTCTGCGTATGCGGCCGGATCCGGCAGTCCGTTTTTTCGCCGCTCCATGCCGGATACTGAAAGCCTGAAGTGTGAAAGCGGCCTTAGCTTGGTGCGGCTACTACCAACTACTCTCTAATATTATCGCCAATAACACAGACTTACTGAAGCTAGTAAAACCTAAAAGTGTCAGTGTACATGTACTACCGTTATCACCGGTGACATTATACACAGGAACTCTCTATATAGTGTCAGTGCACAGGTAAAGTGTAAGGCTAAGTGCACACGTAGCAGAAAATTTCTGCTGAAAAACCTGACTCCCTTCCCAGAAACTGCGTTTTTTCTGCGCGTTTTCTGCAGAAAACGTGCGGTTTTCATGCGTTCTTTTTCCGCGCGTTTTCAAAACGCATAGAAATAGCCAGAAACGCGGAAAGATCCGCAAAATTAATGAGCATGCTGTGTTTTTTACCGCGATGTGGTTTATTCGCGGTAAAAAACGCATCAGTATGCACAAAAAAGGGAAGCTTATTTTTAGCGGTTTTATAGGAAAAACCGCTAAAAATACCGCTAAAAATAACGCTGTGTGCACACAATCAGGAATGGCTCTGTATTTGCTCAGGATTTGACGCAGATAAAATCTGCACCAAATCTGCATCTGAGGTCACTGGCAGGTCACCTGTGTTTTTTACATGCGTTTTTTCATTGCATGCGTTTTTTTTTGGTCACTTGAAATAGAGCTAATTGAAAGTTTTCTTCTGGGAAGGAAAAAAAGTGATTTCCTATTTGCAGATATATTGGGGTATGTGCACACGGTCAGTAAACGATGTGGGTTGGATGCTGCGTACATCCGCAGTGTCCAACCTGCAGTGTTCAGTTGTTACAGCATAGTGGATGGGATTTCAAGAAATCCCAAGCACACTATGCGTGCCCGCGGCTCACCCGCAGAGACAGACATGCGGCGCGTCTTTTCAGACCGCAGCATGTCAATTTATGTTGCAGAGACGCTCAGTCTCTACTGCGTAAATTACCCATACCCTTTCATTAGATGCGGTAAAACCACATTATCTTCCTAGTCACATGTGTATTAATTGCGGGAACGCAGCTTACTACTCAATGTGTACTAATTTAAATAATGGTGAATCTTGTGACACAGCCAGAAGTACATGACACAAGAAGTGGAGGAAAGCACAGAGAGACGTTCCCTCCTTTTTAATAAATAAATAATAATTTAAAGAAAAAATGCTGTGGGGTCCCTCTATATTTGTTAAACAGCGAGAGTAAAGCAGACTACTGATACTGGTTTTTCAGGCTGGTAAGGATCCAATATCCATGAACCTTACCAGCCTGATAATACCAGGCTGCAGCAGTCTGCTTACCCTGGATGGTTAGCCAAAATAGTTTGATCCCCTCCAATAAAGAATAGTGTGGGTTCCCCCTATTTTTGTTAACCAGCCAAGAAAATGGCAGACAGCTGCAGTCTGGTATTCTCAGGCTGGCGAGGCCAATGGATTTTAGCCCTCACCAGCCTAAAAATAGCAGCCCGCAGTTGCCCCACAATTGGCACATCCAATCCAATCCAGCTCTTCTCACTTGCCCTGTAGCCGTGGCAAGTGAGGTAATATTTGTGGGGTTGATATCACCTTTGTATTGTCAGGCGACATCAAGCCAACGGCTTAGTAATGGAGAGGCATCTATAAGACACCTATCCATTACTAATCCTATAGTTGTATAGTAAATAAACACATAGCCAGAATAAAGTCCTTTAATTGAAATAATGACAAAGACTCGTTTAATGGATCTTAATTAAACCATTCTTACTGCATCGCCTATTCCACTGACGCCCTTGTCTCCTGGAAGAGAATTAAAATAAAAAAGCAACAATATCCTTACCTGTCCGCCTAGATGATATGCATACTGTGCCACAACGAGTCCAGCTTTGCTACATCTGGATGCCTTTGGCTTAACGGAAGCATTATGTCAACAGAGGAGCTTGAAGATGATCACTGGAGATAACTCGGTCATCGGCGGTCACGTGCACTTCAGTTCTCATGATCAGCTGATCGTGAGAACTTGGCTAGTAACCAGAGATAACCCCGTCCCAGGCGGTCACGTGCACGGCAGTTCTCGCGATCAGCTCAGCTCATCGCAAGAACTGCAGTGTACGTGTTCTTCCAGCTGAAACAAGGTACACATTTATTTAAATTAGTACACATGCGTAGTAAGCTGCGTTCCCGCACTTAACACACATGTGACTAGATAGATAATGCGCATGGGTGGGATTACTGCGGTCGCAGCTGCAACGGGGCCCGGGGCCCTTAGGGGCCCAATCGCGGAGCTGCAGCCGCTCATTGGCAGTGTTTCACGTGCCCTGTCCTGAGTGACACGGCCAGCAGGCCGGTAACTAATACAACAGGACGCGGCACGTGTAATTGTCCAGTGTGACACGGCCCGCAGGCCGGTAACTAATACAACAAGACACAGGGGATAGGGAAACATTTAGAATGGTGGGCCCTGCGATAGGTAACGGGGGACGTGGAGACCTCCTGCACTCCACTGAGTCAGTGTCCCTAACACTCCTAACGTTCCCTATACAGGCTCCTCACCTGTCGCCAATCAGGATACCTGTCACCCTAGCACACCCTACACCTATTCCTTACTAGAGAGCTGGGTGGTGCAGGCACTGGCCCCACGGCTGTACTAACACCAACATGAGGAAAAGTGACAAACAGGGAAACACTTAGCTTTGCTCTGGTGCACTTGCTCCACGCAACAGAGTCCAACACCTGAGTGCATCTTCCTCCCACCGTGTCCAACATCTGAGTGCAGCTGTCCAGCAACGGAGTCCAGCATCTGAGTGCAGCTTCCAGCAAAAGAGTCCAGCAACTGAGTGCAGCTCTGCACCATAGCTGCCACTCCACCAAGCTTTGCAAGAATTCTTCACTGACACCATAGCTGCCACTCCACCATGCTTTACACGAACTCCTCGCTGACACCATAGCTGCCACTCCAGGACTTTGACTGAGCTGTCCTGGACTCTCCTTAGCTCCTTCCTTCACCCAGCATGGTTGGAAAAGACCAACAATATCACCAACGTCAGTGAGCACAACTGACACACCTTTATTGAGTAAACACACCTGATAGTGAATCCCGTGCAATTACACTAACCACCACTGGGGGCAAAACTATCTCTAAAAACACGAGTGCAATGACCATACTGGCCACCAGGGCAAAACTATCTCTAAGCACACAGTGCAATAACCATACTGGCCACCGGGAGCAAAAATATCTCTAAAAACACCAGTGCAATGACCATACTGACCACCGGGAGCAATACTATCTCTAAGCACAAAGCTTAGAGAGAGAAAAAAAAAGGTTACCAGTGCTCTTATCTGACATGATCCCGCATGGATCATGACACAGTGCAGCTCCGTTCTTTGATTGGCTGCCAGGCTGCAATTGGCCTGACAGGATGGCTGCCCTGTGCGCACAGGACCTGTGATGAGGTCACAGGAGGGGAGGAGTCAGAGGTCACATGATCAGGAGCCTCTGTGTCTGCAGGACTCTGCCGTGCTGGTTGTCATGGTGCACTGCTGGATGAGGGTAAGTTTATGTGTGGGGTCAGGTGGGGTTTACAGTGTGAATGTAGCAGAGCCGTGTGTGTACTAGGTGTACGGAGCAGAGCTGTGTGTGTATGAGGTGTACGGAGCTGAGCTGTGTGTGTACGAGGTGTATGGAGCGGAGCGTTACGAGGTGTATGGAGCGGCGCGTGTACGAAGTGTAAGGAGTGGAGCATGTACGAGGTGTATGGAGCGTAGCCGCGCGTGTATGAGGTGTATGGAGCGGAGCGTGTATGGAGAGGAGCCGCATGTGCATGAGGTATGCGGAGTAGAGCCGCGCGTGTACGAGGTGTACAGAGCGGAGATGTGCATGTGTTTTTTGGCATGGGGGGCAATTTGAAAGTTCGCACCGGGGCCCATAACTTACGCCACTGATAATGCGGTTTTACCGCATCTAATGATAGTGAATGGGTAAATTTACGCAGCGTAGACAGAGCATCTCCGCTACATAAATTGACATGCTAAAAGAGAATAGAGTAAAAAAGATCCACAAAAGAAATAGTAAAAAAGGGGAACTTTTATTAATCACTAAGATAGAAATCACCGATACATATATCACAAAAATAAGGTCACCATAATTAAAAATTCCGTCAGAGGAGGGATACAGGTGCAGAAAAAACACATGCAGCCGCACAGAACAACCAGGCAATAAAGTGACAGTGCTTCAATTAAACTCAAGATAAGTAAAACACCTAGTGTGCGGCCTTATAAAGAAAAAATATATACCTAGCCCAGCTTAGTAGCACATATGTGAATAGAAAAAAACAACCACAACACAGGACATGATTAAATAAGCCGCACCACCATCTTGGCGCCTGTTGCTGACGCGAATTCCGGGCCTTGCGTCATGGTGACATGCGCCGATAATGTGATCTTCTGCAGCTGGTGTGGGGGTTTATAAAGGAGGGAGGGACAGATTACACCATCACAACCCCCCGACGAAGCCTACGCGAAACGCGCGTAGGGGCTACACGTGCGGCGCACATGGCAACCATGGGTAAGATTATTTAATCATGTCCTGTGTTGTGGTCATTTTTTTCTATTTACATATGTGCTACTAAGCTGGACTAGGTATATATTTTTTCTTTATAAGGCCGCACACTAGGTGTTTTACTTATCTTGAGTTTAATTGAAGCACTGTCACTTTATTTCCTGGTTGGTCGGTGCCGCTGCATGTATTTTTTCTACACCTGTATCCCTCCTCTGATGGAATTTTTAATTACGGTGACCTTATTTTTGTGATATATGTATTGGTGATTTATATCTTGGTGATTAATAAAAGTTCCCCTTTTTTATTATTTCTTTTGTGGATCTTTTTTACTCTATTCTCTTTTATGTATATAAAGTATTTTGTGAGTAATTCCATTGCTAGTGCATGTGAAGATGTGGACTTTTTAGGTCAGGGCCACCTTCCCCAATATGCATATTGTCTGTAATTGTTTGTTTGCTATTATTATCTGTGTTTTCACAGTTTCCACAGTGGACAAATGGATTTCTGCGAACGCGAAAAAGCGTGGCGCATACAACTTGATCAAGTATTTAATGAGGGTTCAGGTGCTGGTAATGATCATAAATCCAAGAATGGGGGAGAACGTTTTAAGAAATATAAAGATTTGTTGCTCAAAAGAGCCCGTTTGTGGAGGAACAAAGCATTCCTAGAGAAATACATAACATGTGGACTTATCCCTAGAGGATTAAGAGTTCAGGTTTTCCCTTCATTTCCGGTTAGTGATGAGGATTTTATTAAATCATGGGAAGAAGCAGCATCATTATGCTCTAAGAAATTTATGGAATTACTAGCTAAATCTAACCAAACAAAAATTGATGAACTGGATGAAGAACTATAAAACATTCAGGATGATATGAATCAACAACTCAGTCCTGATGAGGTTTTAAAAATATAAGAATGATTTGGATATAGAATCTCAAAAATGGGAAAAGGAGATTGTGCAAAATAAAACTAAAAAATATCAACGAGATGTGACAGATTTACAAAATGGTCGAGTATAGAGGTGGAATAAGAATAACTCCACTTTGAGGTCACGATCTAGAACTCGATCTGTCTCATTCTCATCAGTCTCCTCAATTGAGGAGAGACCTCAGAACTCTGAACAAGGAAGATCCCTTTGGGACAGAAGAGATTTCTTCAAAGACTCTTGCTCTGGAAAGACTAGAAGTAATCGGAAACGTAAAACTTCATCTTCTCCTCCTGCTGATAAAAAAAAGCAAAAACTAATGCTCTACAGGTAATTAATCTATCCTCGCATGTGCTGACGGAAACACAAATAGAGGTCCTCGAGCTTGGTTTATCTTTCTCTCCGTGTAACAATTTTAATTTTTTCACAGCGCTGAAAGATCTACTCTTATTTTCTCACAAGGTTTTAAAAAAACTACACTCCAGATCCTCGGATGCTTCTGAAAGGATAATAACTGAACAAGAGGCCCTTGAGGCACTGGAGAAACTGGAGAGAGAATCTACTTCCAGGGTTGCAAGTATTTCTTTCCCTCCGATTTCCTCCAGGTCGACCATGTTCCCTCCCTTGTCAATTTGTTCCCAGGTAGAGATTTTTACACGGCTGGTCACAGACGAATTTAAAATGATTAAGAATAGTAGAAATAGGGACAATTTGACCCATAAACAAAGGAAAGCCTTGGATGAATTAAGGAAACTTGGGGACGTAGTTATTAAACCAGCTGATAAGGGGGGAATGTGGTGATTTGGCCGGTGGAAAAATATGAGAGGGAAGCACTAAGACAACTTAAAAATAAAGATACGTATGTCCAATTAACAACGAACCCATTGGTTTCTTTTAAAAGCGCTTTGATGACGATTTTGGAAGTTGCACAGGAGAGGGGGATAATTTCAAAAAAGATTCTTGAGGGATTATCTGTTAAATTTCCTGTTGTGCCCACGTTCTATCTGTTGCCCAAGGTCCACAAGGATCCAGTTTCGCCTCCAGGTCGTCCGATTGTATCTGGCATAGGAGGGCTATGTGATCCGGTTTGTAAATTTGTCGAGTACTAACTCAAGCCACAGGTAGAAACCTTGCCCTGCTATGTCAGAGACACTACGGATGTCCTGAGGCGTCTTGATGGTTTGTCTCTTGATTCAGATATGTTTCTAGTAGTGGCAGATGTAGAGTCATTGTATACAAGCATAGGCCATGATGATGGGATCAGAGCTGCACAATTTTTTCATGAAGGTAGCACTCTGGAGGCTGATTTGAGGGAACTGGTGTTGGACTTATTGCGATTCATTTTCACCCACAATTTTTTCACATTCAGGGATCATTACTACCTTCAGATATGTGGTACCGCAATGGGGGCGGCGTGTGCGCCTTCGTATGCAAACCTCTTTTTGGGTTATTGGGAGAGGGGTTTGTTTTATGATGGCGCACACGCCGTTCCCCAGATCCTTGGATGGTTTCGCTATATAGATGACATCCTGTTTATATGGCAAGGTACCACTGAGGATTTACCTCAATTTATGGTGGGTCTGAATCGCAATGACTCCAACATCAGGTTAACCTACAATTTTCATCAAGAAAGAATATCCTTTTTGGATATCGAACTTAGGGTACACTCTGATGGTTCCATCTATACAGACATGTTTCATAAAGAAACGTCAGTCAATTCCTTATTACATGCCTCATCTGCACATCTGGATTCGACAATCAATGCTATTCCGGTGGGCCAGTTTCTCCGAGCCCGGAGAATCTGTTCATCGGATGCATTGTTCGAGAGACAGGCCCTGGATCTTGGGGACAGATTTAAAGAACGTGGGTACAGCAAAAGGAGCATTAAGAGGGGTTATTCCAGAGCGAAAAAGTCTAAGAGGAAGGATCTTTTAGTTCCACGGAATAAGAGCAAAGACAGTGATGTAGGAATACGTTTTATTTCCACGCTGAATCAACAATGGGAGACTATGCGGATGATTTTAAAAAAACATTGGCCGATATTGATGGCAGACCCTATATTGGGTAAAAATCTATCTGTGACCCCTCTGATGACAGCTCGTCGCAGTCGTAATCTCAAGGATATGATACTTAAGAGCCACTACGTGACTAAATCCCCAACTTTGTTTGGAATTGAGAATAAAAAGACAGGATTTTTTCCATGTAGAAGCTGTTTGGCGTGTAAAAATCATATACATGCCACATCATTCACATCATCGGATGGCTCCAAGATTTTCTCGATTAATGAATACATCACGTGTACAACTACACATGTCGTGTACTATGCAAGATGTAGCTGTAATTTGATATATATAGGGTTAATATCACGAGAGCTACGCATTAGGACACGTGAACATGTGAGGGATATTGTAGTCGCTCATGATGTGGATGATGTGGAGGGTCTAAAATCGATTCCTCGGCATTTCAAGTTGAAGCATAATTGCAACCCCAATGATCTTGTTATTTATGGTATTGACCGCATCCGATTAGGTATTAGAGGTGGGGATGCGGCGCGTCTTCTGATGCAGAGAGAATGCCGATGGATTGCGGTTTTGGACACTCAAGCACCGACGGGCCTAAACGAGCAACTTAGTTTCTCCTTGTTTTTATAGATGTTTCTTTTGTGTCTTTTTTGGATTTATTTTTAATTGTGTGTTTTTTGTCTCTTTTTTTAGAGTAATCATGTTATTTGTTGTTGAATATTTTGTAATATCCTCCTGTGAACCCCTTTAGTATCCAGTGACTGGACCAAGACCTCTAAGTGTGAAGCACCGTCTTAGCACTATGAGATTCAAATCGAATGCATCCAATGATGTTTTTTAATTTTTATTTTTTATATAATTTTTATATATTTTTTATTCTGTTATTATTATGTAATTGTTGGCACTAGTTTTTTCACTATGTATTAGTATACCACACATAATTTTTGTGGAATAATTCTATATAGAAAGAATCTTTGTGGGGACTTTGTAGTAAATGTTTCCACCTTATTAATTTCACTATTTTTTCTTTTTATACTTACAATTTTTGATGTTTGAATAATGTGGCACAGTATCTATTCACATATTTGGCTGTATTTAATATGTGCTTATGGTTTTGAAAAGGTCTTTTTACTGGTCGCGGTGTTTGTATTGAAATATCTTTATGCAGACACCTGTGGCGCTCCATCTGCTAGGAGATTTACAGTGCGCATGTCCTCCTGGCAGGTCTCACCGGCGCGTCATCCTCGGCGCCGCCACATGACGCGTGCGGCTCAGTGACGTCACCGGGATTCCCGGGTGAGCCGCACCGCCATCTTGGCGCCTGTTGCTGACGCGAATTCCGGGCCTTGCATCATGGTGACATGCGTCGATAATGTGATCTTCTGCAGCTGGTGTGGAGGTTTATAAATGAGGGAGGGACAGATTACACCATCACAGCCCCCCGACGAAGCCTACGCGAAACGAGTGTAGGGGCTATACGTGCGGCACACATGGCAACCATGGGTAAGATTATTTAATCATGCCCTGTGTTGTGGTCATTTTTTTCTATTTACATATGTGCTACTAAGCTGGACTAGGTATATATTTTTTCTTTATAAGGCCGCACACTAGGTGTTTTACTTATCTTGAGTTTAATTGAAGCACTGTCACTTTATTACCTGGTTGTTCTGTGCGGCTGCATGTGTTTTTTTCTGCACCTGTATCCCTCCTCTGACGGAATTTTTAATTACGGTGACTTTATTTTTGTGATATATTTATCGGTGATTTATATCTTGGTGATTAATAAAAGTTCCCCTTTTTACTATTTCTTTTGTGGATCTTTTTTACTCTATTCTCTTTTTTGTACATAAAGTATTTTGTGAGTAATTCCATTGCTAGTGCATGTGAAGATGTGGACTTTTTAGGTCAGGGCCACCTTCCCCAATATGCATATTGTCTGTAGTTGTTTGTTTGCTATAAATTGACATGCTGCTGTCTGGAAAGACACCCCGCAGCAGGATACGGTGGTGCAATCGCCCTCGGAAACCGGTTGCATTATGGACTGTCTCATTTCCCGGTTGTGATCCGGAGGATACCGAGTGCTGCACACTTGTGTGAGTTTTTGACATTAAACACGTTTTGCTGTGAACTTTCCCTGTGGTCACTGCCTGTCACACTGCACCCACCCTGCTGCACTACAGGGCTTTAGTCACTAATTTATCATGCTCCTAGTTATAACATGAAACTGGTAACAGATTACCATGAGGCTCTGTGCCCACGTTGCGTTTTCTATTTTCTTAAAAAACGCTAATAAAACGCACCCCCATGCAATCCTATGGGATTACGCAGTTACTGTGCCAATGCTGCGGATTTTACCGCTGCGGAATCGCAGCATATTCATTATTTCTGCAGAATCGCAGTGATTCCGCGGCTATAAGATTGCATTGAAACGCTCACTTTACGTTTAAAAAATAAAATAAAAAATCGGGATATACTCACCTTCTGTCGGCCCCCGAAGTCCTTCCTGCCTCTCAGCCACGCTGCCAGCATCTTCCGTTCCCAGGGATGCATTGCGCCTTACGCGAATGACCTCTGATGACGTAGCGGTCTCGCGAGCCGGCTCCGTCATCATGTCGCAAGGCATCCCTGGGAACGGAAGTTGCCGGCAGCGCTAATGAGGGGCGGGATTACTCCGGGGGCCAACGGAGGGAAAGTATATCTCTATTTTTTATTTTTTTTATTTTTTTTTAACATTATATCTTTTACTCTTGATGCTGCATAGGAAGCATCAATAGTAAAAAGTTGGTCACATTTGTCAAATACTATGTTTGACAAGTGTGACCAACCTGTCAATCACTTTTCCAAGCGATGCTTCAAATCGCTTGGAAAAGCACAAGCATTCTGCAAGCAAAAAACACTTGCAAAACGCTTGTGTTTAGCGGGATAACGCATGCGAATTCCGCATGCGTTTTACCCGCGGCAGGGAGTTGCGGAAATGCTGTGGACTTTTCCGCAGCATTTCTGCAACGTGGGCACATAGCCTGACAGTGAGCCACATATTGAACAGAAAGACGTTAAAGGGTTTTTCAAACTTCTGCAGCATACATGTCAGGGAGAGGTGGGCTTTTGTGCTAAAATAATAAGAGAAGCAGTGATCCACTGATAAACCCTCACTTACCCCTGAGGGCCGCGGTCAGCTACCGCATTCACCTGTATAGATTGGCCTCGTGACATCAGGGAGCACTGTAACACGGAGGGATTTATCTGCTGTTTTACTGTTTTTATTATTTTACCACATTGTCTACCTTCATAGTTGTTAGGCTGTGTCTGAGGAAGAGTTCATTCATAAGACCCCAATATAAACAAAGCCTTTATTTCAGTGCATAGTGACCATGGTGAAAATTTAACAAAACTGAGGTGAAGGTAAACTGAGTTAGTTGGCCATAAGGGTGTGTGCACACATTGCGGATTCTGCTGTGGATTCGTAGCGGATTTGGCCCTGCGGATCCGCAGCAGTTTCTGCTGCGGTGTACAGTACCATTATAACCTATGTAAATTAAAAACCGCAGTACACACGTTGCGGAATTTTCCGCTCGGATTTGCTGCAGTTTTAAATTCGCAGCATGTCACTTCTTTGTGCGGATTCCGCAGCGGTTTGGCACCTGCTCCATGAAAGGTGTCAAACCGCAGGGGAAAACCCGCTGGCAAATCCACAGAAAATCCTCAAGGTGCACACACCCTAACAACCAAGCAGAGAATCCTCAGGGTGCACACACCCTAACAACCAATCAGATTCCACCTTTCATTTTTCAAAAGAGCTCTAAAAATGAAAACTAGGATCTGATTGGTTACTATGGGAAACTAACCCAGTTTCCCTTCACACATCTTTGACAAATCTCCCCCATCTACCTGCAGATTTAGACAAATCTGCGCGGAAAATTCCGCATCAGAATCCGCAACGTGTGCACACACCCTAACAACCAATCAGATTCCACCTTTCATTTTTCAAAAGAGCTCTAAAAATGAAAACTAGGATCTGATTGGTTACTATGGGAAACTAACCCAGTTTCCCTTCACACATCTTTGACAAATCTCCCCCATACGGCTCCCTAGTGCAGAGCATCCATGTTCAGCTACTGTACAATAAGATTCGATAATCAATTACATGATCTTGCCCATGTCAATTATTTCAGTTACCTCGTTTGCAGCTGGCACTCTAGTACCCAGTTCCCCTGCTCTTTAGTTGTTGAGTCCCCCATCTGCATCCGCATCCCACCATTATCAATTGCAATAAAGAAGTTGCTTAAAGCGAACCAGTCATCAGTTTTGGCCGATATAAGATATGGCCACCGCCTTTCAGGGCTTATCTACAGCATTCTATAATGATTTAGATAAGCCCCCGATCCGACCTGAAACATAAAAAAAAATAAGTTTTTTTTATACTCACCGGGGGGGGGGGGCGGTCTGGTCCCATGGGTGTCGCAGGTCCGGGTCCAGCGCCTCCCATCTTCTTGGCAGAGGAAAGTACTGCAGGCCCCAGGGAAGGTCAGAGATGCCCAGCGCCTGCACACTGCATGAATCTACTCTGCCCTCAACAGGGCAGATAAGTATGCCTGCGCAAGAGCGCAATGCCAGGAGCGAGGAAGCAAGCAGGACGTCGGCATCGCAAGAAGATGGGAGGCGCCGCACCAGGACCCGTGACACCCATCGAACTGGACAGCCCCCCGGGTGAGTATAATAAAACTTATTTTTCTTATCTTTCAGGTCGGATCAGGGGTTTATCTGCAGCATTATAGAATACTGTAGATAAGCCCCGAAAGGCGGTGGCCGCATCATATGTCGGCCAAAACTGATGACAGGTTCCCTTTAACAAAAAACATTTTGATATAGTGCAGTGCACAATACAGTTCTCTTTTGCACATTGTACAGTTTGTTAAAAGGCAGACATTTAGTGAGAGGTCGGAAAATGAACAAGTAATAAAACCGTTTATGGTAGCTGTAGTGTAGGCCTCTAGAATCAGTTCCACTGGTGGGCCCTAGGCACCCCAGTCAGATCCTGGCTATCAGCCAAACATTCTGAAGCATATTACCGGTTGGAACCTATCACTTGATTTCAAACCAGTTTTATTTAAAGGGGTTATCAACTTTGGCACTTTGAAAATCTCTTTTATCTGTTGTAACAGTGGCATCCATATTGGAGATGAATATTATATTATATTTTCTAAATAAAGTTCTAACACAATGGTTTCATGTTTGAATTTCTGAAAATATATATCTACTGCATACACTAGCTTTTAGACTATTTCTGAACATTATGTTTTAGGCCGGGGTCACACTTGCGAGTGCAATGCGAGAAACTCGTGCGAGTCTCTTGCCTCAATACCTGGCGGTTCGGACGGGAGCATTCAGCTGCATAGAAAGACTTGCAGCTGCACACTCCAGTCCCGAGTGCCGGTGGCAGTGCCGGGTATTGAGGCGAAAGACTCACACGAGTTTCTCGCATTGCACTCGTAAGTGTGACCCCGGCCTTAGGGCAGTTTCACACGTCCAGATAATTCCGGTACTGGAAAAACCAGTATCAGAGCTATCCGTGTGTCCGTGTGCATACGTATGCCATCCGTGTGACATCCGTGTGCTATCCGTATGTCCGTGTGTACGATCCGTGTGCTGTCCGTATGCTGGCCGTGTGTCCGTGTCCGTGTTTTTGAAAAATTATTTTCAATGTTAACACTTTGACTTTTAAAAACGCACAAGGATCACACACGGACAGCACACGGACAGCATCCATGTGTGGTACATGTTTACACGGACCCATTGACTTGTATAGGTCCGTGTGATCCGTGCTGTTGCACAAAAACGGACATGTCAGCGTGTTTTGCACACGGACACATGGTCCGTGAAAACCCGCTGACATCTACATAGACACATTCATTCGAATGTGTCTACATGTGTCAGTGTCTCCGGTACGTGAGAAAACTGTCACTACACGTATCGGAGACACTGTCGTGTGAAACTGCCCTTATAGATACTGATGTGAAATACTGACCAAATACTGAATGTGTGAACGTCGCCTAAGCAATAGACAGGGTTTTTAGTGCTGAGGTTGTTGAGCCAACAATCCAAACTAAACTTCTTATAAACCTGAATTTTGTTAAAGAGATAGGTTCCCTATAAATGGAAATTGAAACTGCTGCAAAATTCTTGACGATGTTGAAATTCTTGTATCACTTGTTTTTTTTCCGCTTATGGGGAACCATGGAGGTCATGAGGGAACCTGTCACGTCTCCAAAAGCTATTAACCTGCAGATATGGTGTTAATATGCAGATTAATAGCATTCTAAGGCTGCCCAGCTGCTGGATTGAAAGTCCGGCTACCGGGAGTGAATGAACTCTACATGTGACACTTACCTCTGACCGGCTCCCCCGCGATGATCGCTGATCGCGCGAGAACGGCCTGGGCCATTTCTCATCGGCCGATTCCTGCTGGGCTTCCTGTGGCGCCGACAAGCGACGTGTGAACGCGGGCGGGAGGACGTCAGGATCGCCTCATCTGACAGGTATGTAGCGACCCCCGACCCCTGCTATGTCGCTGGTGAGATCTGCCTGTGTGGCAGCTCACTAGCGACCACTTAGCGATGCACCAGCGATCCATATTGTTGATTCTAGGCAGCCTCAGGCTATCAGTCATAGAGGAGATCAGGTACAGCTTCAGTCACCGCTCAGTACAAAGTAAGCAGCACCTGTAATCAGTGTAATCAGCATTGACTGAGAGTAGACTTGGTACTGATGCACTGGTGAGATGGCTGTGAGTCAGTGCCAGGGTGCATTGTCAGTCGCCACTGACTATGTACTGAGGGGTGACTGAAGCTGCATCAGCTGTGACTCTAACTGAAAGCTGGAGACTGCCGGGAGGAAGGAATTAGGCCAGGGCCACACTGGCGAGGAATACGGACGAGTGAGAGGCGTTAAAAGCACGCATTACACACGGACAAATTATTCTCTATGGGTTTGCTCCCAACAGCCGTATATTTCTCATCTGTATTCTACGGTCCGTGCCAATCACAGCATACTGCGATTGTCAGCGTACTACGTCTATGGGTTCGCTAAAAATACGCATTACACACGGACCACACATGTGACTTGCGAGAAATACGCACCCGGTGTCTTTTAGAAAAGCCGGCAATTCAGTGCGCTATACAGTAAACTCACACTGACAGGTTTAATAAAGAAACGAAAGAATAGATATATACACAGAGAATACATATATATATATATATATATATATATATATATATATATACATACATGTCATTGTGACAAACATATATTTATATTTCACAGAGTTCTTCATAGCAGAATAGCCGCTAATTAAATTGCCGGCTTCTATCAAATCATTCCCCAACCCGACATGAAATGACACATGGTTTACATTCAGTAAAGCATTTCATTTCATGTTTTTTAATATGTCCCTGACTAATAATTAGATGAGGGTTTGTGTACAAAATTTGGGAGTTGTAGTTGTTATTTTAAGGGGTTAATTCGTTGTTAAAAATGTGTTGGCTTCCCATTGCCCTATAGTGGTGGCGAGTGGGTTAATCTAACACAGGGTTAATGTCACCATTCGATTGTAAGGTGAAATTAACCCTTTGTTAGATTAAGCCATTCGCCACCGCTACAGGGCAATGGGAAGCCCACACATTTTTTAACAACGAATTAACCCATTAAAATAACAACTACAACTCCCAAATTTTGCACACAAACCCTCATCTAATTATTAGTCAGGGACATATTAAAAAACATGAAATTAAATGCTTTACTGAATATAAACCATGTGTCATTTCATGTCGGGTTGGGGAATGATTTGATAGAAGCCGGCAATTTAATTAGCAGCTATTCTGCTATGAAGAACTCTGAAATATAAATATATATATATATATATATATATATATATATATGTTTGTCTCAATGACTTGTGTATATATACACCACTTCTCCTCAACACACACCTCCTCAACACACACTCCTCTCACCATCTCCACTCACGTCTCCCTCCTCTTTCACTCCACATACGACCTTTTCTCTCACTCCGTCTCTCATACTCACGCCGTCATCGCCGCTGCTCCACGATCCCCGACAACTTCTTCCGTCGGCGCTATCCTGGATCCAGACGTCCACGCCGGCAACATGTTCTTGCGGCGACGCCATCTTGAGTATCATGAAATCCAGCGATACTCAAGATGGCGTCGCCGCAAGAACATGTCGCCGGCGTGGACGACGTCGGGATCAAAAATGGCGTCGGCACGCCATTTTGGATCCCGACATCGTCCTTGCGAGATTTCGCCAACGCCATTTTGGATCCCGACATCGTCCACGCCGGCGACATGTTCTTGCGGCGACGCCATCTTGAGTATCGCGGGATTTCACGATACTCAAGATGGCATCGCCGCAACAACATGTCGCCCGCGTGGACAACGTCTGGATCCAAGATGGTGCCGGCGGAAGAAGATGTCGGGGATCGTGGAGCAGCGGCGATGACGGCGTGGGTATGAGAGACGGAGTGAGAGAAAGGGTCGTATGTGGAGTGAAAGGGGGGGGACGAGAGTGGAGATGGTGAAAGGTGAGAGGAGTGTGTGTTGAGGAGGTGTGTGCGTTGAGGGTTAACATGACAAGAGGTGTGTCACTATCCTCCCGATGCGATAGCATCGGGCCTTAATCTAGTATATATATATATGCATTCTATGTGTGTATATCTATTTTTTCGCTTCTGTTAGAAACCCTGTCATAGGGCTCCATTATATGTCCATTTTGCAAGGCGGCGAGAAAATCTCGCCATACGGATTGCATACGGATGCAGACATGCGCAAAATACGCAACCACACCTTGCTTACGGATGACATACGGAGGACTGTTTAGGGGCCATTCATCCGTATTACGCATGTAAACTACGGACCGTATTTTGCGTCGGTTAGTGTGACCCCGGACTAACATTAGTTTCCTCCCATTAGCCGAGATTTCAGTGCAGAAGCCAGCAGCTTTAGAACACTATTAATCTGCAGTTTAACTATATTTCAGCAGGTTAATAACACTTGAGGATGTAACAGGTTCCCTTTTACTCAGTTGTTAACATTGTTGCTTTTCAGCGCTGGGGTCCTGAGTTCAAATACCACCAAGTACAACATCTGTATCAAGACTGTATATACTTCCCATGTTTGAGTGGGTTTCCTCCCACACTCCAAAGACATAGATATAGACTTTAGATTGTGAGCTTTTATAGGGTCAGAGCTGATAATGTCTGTAAATTGCTTTGTAAATTTATGGCGCTATATAGCCGAGCAAATTAAATTCATGAATTCCCTAAAATGATAGCTTTAATAAAGTTATCAGTTAAACAAAACACGTTTAGAGCCATGCATATTACTGAATATTATTTAAGTTTCTAAAAATATTTTTTCTCTATCTTAACATTTACAGTTCAATAATTGGACAGATTAAAGGGGTTGTTGGGTCCAAAATGATGTCTTATAAATACCCCCTGCGTACACACTGTGCACTGCGGGGATTCAACGATTTCTGAGCTGGGCTCGGCGGGTACGTATGTGTTATACCTACCCCTGACCAGAGCCTGTCTAGTTGGCACGGCCTTAATCCATACACTTGTATTAAGCGAGGCTGCGCCCCATCTAGAGAAGCGGCTATCCAGTTGGAATGGCCAACTAGTGAGCGAGGCAGCGCCAACTAGACAGGCTCTAGCCGGGGATAAGTATGGTATACTGCAAACCGGCAAAATCCCCGTACTGTACAGTGTGTGCACTGGAAGGATTTATAAGTCTTATAATTTTGGACTGGACAACCCCTTTAGGCCTCATACTCACTGGCGATAAAATCGGATGATTGCAATCCGATTTTTAATCGGATTGCAATCTGACCCATGTTAGTGAATGGGTGACATCTCACTTGCGATTTTTTTCTCAGCCATAATCGCTCTGAGAAAAAAATCGCAGCATGCTGCGATTTGCAGCGATTTTTGACAATAGAAGTCAATGGGTGCGATTAAAAAAACGGACCAAAAACGGACCATCCGTTTTCCATCCGTTTTTAACGGATCCATCACCATTCTGTGGTATAGAACACTGTAAATTGTCCTGTAAATGACTGTAGAAAAAGAGTGGCTGGGAAAAAAAACAGATGGAAAACGGATGGAAAAATAAAAAATCGCATAGAAATCACATGACACTGGTATAACACTCCACCCTTTTTTCCAGTCCAGAAATCGGACCGTTTTTTTAATTGCCAATGGGTATGAGGCCTTAAGGCCAAATTCGGACGTTCGTGAGTCTGTTGATTTTGGGCTTGACAGAACTGGGGCCATCCATATGTCATGGTCTG
This sequence comes from Dendrobates tinctorius, assembly GCF_039654945.1. NCBI lineage: Eukaryota > Metazoa > Chordata > Amphibia > Anura > Dendrobatidae > Dendrobates > Dendrobates tinctorius. The sequence goes on along the minus strand of NW_027361880.1, from coordinate 6,862,449 downwards.
TACACAGACTGTGCATCACAGATGTCTGAATTCTGCTTTAAGCTATGTTCACTAGAGCATATTTTCGGTCCATGTGTGGAATGGACTTCACTTGGACCAATGTTAGCCAATATGCGAGTGCATACAGACTATTTTCCCCACAGATCTCAAATCCATGTGGAAATATAGCAGCATGTGTTAGCCTAGACAAATTTATGGACCAAACTCGTGCATGTAAGGCTAGGTTCAGAAAAGTATAAGTAAAATTATCTGTTTTTCTTCAATAAAAAATATCCATATATCCATTTTTTCATCCATATGACATCTCCATGACATCCATTTTCATATATCATCAGTGAAATAATAATACAAGGCAAAATACACTTTTACATGTTACTAATTGCAATGGATTAGTTAAAAATGGATGTTATACTTTATAGTGTTCGATTGGCATGTTTTTTCTATGCATCCATTGATTTTAATGGAACCTTCAGTCTCAGTGTAAAAATGCTCATGGAAACCACCTTTTTGACTCTCACTGGTTCGAGTTCTGTGCAAATGCTATCCATTTTACACACAGCACATGAATGTAAAAAACTCTTGTCTGAATGATCCCTGAATACAAGGCAGCGTCTGCACACATCCGCAAAGTTGCAAAGTTCAGCACGTGCCTGAGCTTAGAAATTCACAAGCAATCCAATATGCAATCTAGCACTTTCTCTATAATCACATCTTCTTTATGATCGAATTTAGCCTTAGGGCTAATGAATGTGAGGTTATAAATTGGACTTGTGCTGTCAAATTTTTATTGGATAGTTGATGGCAGCTCACGTTATTCAATAGTGATATTCAAATGAAAGATTTTTCTCCGAGTCCGACAATCCATGATAAGAAAATCGAAGCATGCACTACTTTCTTACGTACATTCGACATTCAAGGATATGGGTGCTTTAAAAAAATCAGATTCCGCACAGAACTTCCATGTGGCATTAAATTCTTATGGATAAATTTCTATTACTAACTTAGGAAACTGTATTTGCACCCGTTCTGAGGAAGAACAGCTGAAACGCGCGTAAAGGGGTCCACTGTCGCAAAGCCTACTCTGAGTAAGGGTGAGTGCACACAGTGCGGATTCATCACCTGCGGATTTTTCAGCGCGGATTTGCAGGTAAAACCGCAGGTAAAGTGACCTGCGTTTTTCCTGCGGATTTGCCAGCGGTCAAACCACTGCGGAATCCGCAGAAAGAATTGACATGCTACGGATTTAAAACCGCAGCAAATCTGCACGAAAAAATCCGCACCGTGGGCACTGCGGTTTTGAAATCCCATTGGCTAACATGGTACTGTACATTGCTTGCAGATCTGCTGCTGATCCGCAGGGTCAAATCCGCTGTGGATCCGCAGCAGAATCCGCAGCGTGTGCACATACCCTAAATATACTTTAGGGTAACCCTTGCTAATAAATGTCACTTATATAGGCACTGCCTGGCCTGCTTACGGATCATAGGGCTCGGACTAATGCTATTATAGCTTTATTCCTGACATATGCTCCTTCTGATCCGCAATACAGGTTCGGGACATCTCATCTCAAGCACTTTTATAATACTGCTCTGCACTTTATATATTATGCAGCTTTCTGAGATGTTTAGCAGGATATTTGTCATCTGTCAATAGTTCCCGCTGTTCTACTAGGAATTTTTGCATTAGGCGTTTTACCCATTTCTCTAACATAATATGATTTAGAAATGATTTATTTCTTTGCTCAGTGTCTTTTGTATTCTGCATAGCATGTGTTGTCATCTCCTTTGCTTTTGTTATTTAATGTGTTTTAACCTACATTGGTAACTAAATAAAGATTAACAAATGTTTGTATATATTTTGGTTTTGGAGGATCTTTATTCTCTCCATAGCTAGCAGGGGCTCAGAGGGCGTGGTCGCCCCAGGCCCCTTGCTCTGAAGGGGCCCACCCACACCCAGAGCTTCTGCCACTGTTAACCATGTCAGCGTGTTCAGCTCACTGATGTAGTTAAGCTTCTCTGTATAGTGCAGGGACACTATACCTTTACGCTTTCTCCAGCATACTGTAGATACGCCCACACTGCTCCCTGTGTGTCTGCAGGTCAGGAGAGACATCACCAGCAGCCTTCAGAGCAAGACAAGATGCTGTGAGAGTGTAAGAACTGTGCAGTGATGAGGGGCAGGACGCTGCTCTACTCCTTACAAGTCATGAATGGTTTATTGTTTGTGTTTGTGGTCGTGTATCTGAAGCACAGTAGATTTGTGGGGGCTACTTGAACTTTTATACAGCTCAGAAGATGTCTTTGTCAGTGCAAATCAGCTGCCATAAATCTCCTTGTGCCTCAGAGCCACTGACAGGAGTGGTCAGCATCATGCACTGCCCTAATAGAAGTCACCTCGGCTACAGGACAGCACAGATAAGAATATGTGACTCTTTATATACATATATATATAATATATACAAAGGTAAATGTAAAAATCTATAGTAGCAAAAAAATGAAGGCAGAGCACCATTAACAAAATTAAAAAATAGTGTTTTAATAGCTCATTGGGGCTCAGCAATGTTTCGGTTTACTGAGAACCTTTTTCCAGGAGAACCAAAACTCTTTTTTTTTCATTTTGTCTAAATGATGTGCAGCCTTCATTTTTTTGCTGCTATATTGAAGATCGGTAAATGCCTGGAATGTTTGGCAGCCGTATATTTCAAATATCTCTCTACATATACAGTATATGTATATATATATATATACAGTACACACACACACCCTGTGACTTGGTCCTGTAGCATGGGTGAGGGTCCTATCATCTCATATTGTAAATCCAGGGTGGCAAGCATGAAAACCCAAATACGGTATACAACTTTATATTAAAAAAAAATAATCCCCACAAAGATGAGGATGAATATATATATATATGATAAAGAGCCAAATAGAAGAAAATATAAACAGCCAGCAGGTGCGTATAGCTGATCACCCCTGAACGTATACTCTGGACAAGACCCCCCCAAAGGCAGAAAAGGGAATAACAGAGAAGACGTACCAGGGGTGCATTTTCTTCTTTACATGAGTAATATTTTACCTCCCTCTTTTCTAATTCCCTCTTTCTTTCCGGTTCCCTCTTTGGGGTCTTGTCCAGACAAGAGTATTTCTTTTAGGGTCACCTGGGTACATTCAGGGAGCTGTACCTATATCCTGGCCTCTATACGCACCTACTGGCTGTTTCTAGTTTCTTCTATTTAGTTCTTTGTCATATATATAAGAGCTGTGCAGGTTGTAGCCACAGAAAGGGACCGACAGAGACCAGAATCAAAGGAATGAGAGCTACAACGGGGGCCATTATACAGTGTTAGAGCTAATTCGGGGGTCATTGTACAATGGATGAACTTATGCGAGAGCCAATATACAGCGTGAGAGCTAATGCAGGGGTCATTATAGAGTATAGGGGCTAATATGGGGCCAGTGTATGCAGGGGCCATTATACAGTATAGGAGCTAATATGGAGCCAGTGTATGCAGGGGTCATTATACAGTATGGGAGCTAATATGGGGCCAGTGTATGCAGGGGTCATTATACAGTATGGGAGCTAATATGGGGCCAGTGTATGCAGGGGTCATTATACAGTATGGAAGCTAATGCAGGGGTCATTATACAGTGTTAGAGCTAATTTGGGGGCCATTACACAGCCGATGAACTAATGCAGGGGTCATTGTACAGCATGGGAGCAAATGTAGGGGTCATTATACAGTATAGTTTAAAGGCTACTGTGGGGGCCATCAAACAGTATGGGGGCCTATATACAGTGTGGGAGTTACTGTGGGGTCTGTCATAAACTGGGAGTTATATACAGTATGGGAGCTATTGTGAGGGCACAAAAGAGACATTCTGCTATGGTGGCATTATTATGTGAGACAGTTAGAGGAGCTCTGCTTTAGTACCACACAGCAGGTACAATAGTAGGGACACATACAGCAGCAGGGGCGGCTCAGTATTGGGGTATCAGGTGCAGTAATAGGGACACATACGGCAGCAGCGGCTCAGTATTGGGGTATCAGGTGCAGTAATAGGGACACAAACGGCAGCAGCGGCTCAGCATTGGGGTATCAGGTGCAGTAATAGGGACACATACGGCAGCAGCGACTCAGCATTGGGGTATCAGGTGCAGTAATAGGGACACATATGGCAGCAGCGGCTCAGCATTGGGGTATCAGGTGCAGTAATAGGGACACATACGGCAGCAGCGGCTCAGTATTGGGGTATCAGGTGCAGTAATAGGGACACATACGGGAGCAGCGGCTCAGTATTGGGGTATCAGGTGCAGTAATAGGGACACATACGGCAGCAGCGGCTCAGCATTGGGGTATCAGATGCAGTAATAGGGACACATACGGCAGCAGCGGCTCAGCATTGGGGTATCAGGTGCAGTAATAGGGACACATATGGCAGCAGGGGCTCAACATTGGGGTATCAAGTACAGTAATAGGGACACATATGGCAGCAGGGGCTCAACATTGGGGTATCAGGTGCAGTAATAGGGACACATACGGCAGCAGCGGCTCAGCATTGGGGTATCAGGTGCAGTAATAGGGACACATACGGCAGCAGCGGCTCAGCATTGGGGTATCAGATGCAGTAATAGGGACACATACGGCAGCAGCGGCTCAGCATTGGGGTATCAGGTGCAGTAATAGGGACACATATGGCAGCAGGGGCTCAACATTGGGGTATCAAGTACAGTAATAGGGACACATACGGCAGCAGGGGCTCAGCATTGGGGTATCAGGTACAATAGTAGGGACACATACAGTAGCAGGGGCTCAGTATTGGGTGAGTACTTTGTGCACGTTGGAGATAGATGGGTTCTGGGCTGTAAATGTGAGAAGTCAGATGTGTCTTTGTTGTAATCTCTACAGATGAGTCCTGGCTGGAGAAGTCGTCATGTCGGTCTGAGTAAGGTGCAAAAGTCAGCGATTATCAGAAAGAACGTCTCCTGTAAGTTATCATCTGTATCTGTATAGTAAACTCTTGTATATTCTGCAGGACTGGCATCTACCACTATGAGGTCACCATATGGCGGTAATATCAGTATTGTTTTTTGTATAGAGATTTGTTTCAGTTTCAGCGCGGTCATCTGCTGAGCTTCCCCTTTACTCATGACTAGACTGTGTCAACCTGAGTTGTAATCAGGGTTACTGGTTAGGGGCCCACTCAGATTTTTTGCCCCCCCTAAGCTGAACCCCTAGCTACGCCTCTGGTTCTCTCTCTTGGTTTTTCGGTTCTCAGGTCCTCCGTGTTATTATATCAGGCACCAGAGGCCCTGTATTTGCTCATGTACGTTTTATTGTAGATGTATGAAAATGGATCGCACATGGAAGTCACACGAACAAAAGATGAAAATCGTCTGAATTTTCTGGATGAGATTGGGACAATTTTTCATGAACATCTACAGTTGGCCTCATTATATAGAAATATAATTATCTTCTGCCATACTAATTATTTTTTAACTATTAAGATTGTTGCACTGACCGGAAAGTGAAATTCTCAGTCCATATAAATGCTACAATCTAGTGTTGAATTGTCCTATCAAAGTAGTAGAGGATTCCTCATTGGATGCTGGTCTAGACACAATGGGTCGCAAAAATCCAGAAACACTTTGAAGACAGTTACTTTCTCTAGGGTCTTATATCTTATGAATTGATTCGCAAATAAACTAACCTTATGATACAAATAAAACATGCCCATGTGGGACTAAAGATGGAGGTTGACCTGAGGGTGAAGAGTGGCTGAAGGTGGAGGGCAGCCCAAGGGTGGAAGGTGACCCTAGGATAGCCTCAGGCTAGAATGTAGTGCAAAGGTAACCAGAGTTTAGAGGGTGGCCCAAAGGTAGCCTGAGGGTGCAGGTGGCCCAAAGTTAGCCTGGGCCGAGAGTGGAGGGTGGCCAAGGGTGAAAGTCGCCTGTGGGGCTGAACCCAAGAAACCTCAGTATGACATTGCTACAGCTGATAAAGATTAGGCAGTAGCTGGCCATACTGGAAACATTTTGATAGACTAGATGAGGAGGCTATTGATTGTTCACTTTATAGTGACTTTTTACATAAGTTTAAGATTATTTTTTTGTGAAAATGGTGATCTGGTTACTACATAAACTCCTGCCAGATATGGAGTAATGCTAGTTTACACTATTTCAAGCACACAGTGATGGTGCGTTCTCATTATATCTGCCAGAAATGAGCCAAAAGGTAACAGCCATAATATACATGGGCAAGATAAGAGGTTTTTCCCCAATCAATAGTATAAATTGCCATCGAGTGGGACTATCGGCCATAGAGAGGATGACTGCTACTAACACAACCACAAATGAGCTTTTTAGCTCAGTGTCACAATTTCAGTAGTAAGAACAATGATAAACTCCACATAAACCTCCATTTCATATGCTGAAAGTGCAGACGTTCGTGCTGTGTGCACGCGCTTCCTCTGGAGACAATACAGTGCTGCACACAAGGGCCCTCAGTAATGGGTGAGGGTCGGCGGCCATGCACCTGCCGCTCTGCACTCACCTCGGGGCCGGGTGGTCGTTATCTGGGTGGTAAAGCTCCGTCCTACTGCCCAATGTCGCAGTGTGCCATACATCAGAGGTCACATAGTCCAGACCCGGGGAGCCATGTCGTGTCACAGCAGTGTCCACCCTTCTGTCCGCCGCGCCTCTTCTCTGACAGGACTCTGTCTCTCCCTCTCACCGTCTCTTTCCTCCCTCACGCTGTCTCAGTGCTCATGACTCCATTAGCGGAGTTCAGAACTTGAAGTCATTTCAATCCTGCCGCTTTATACAGTATCACTTTCTCCCTAGCTAATATATAATTGATAACTCTTGGTTTCCTCCACCTCCCTCATAACTCTCCGTCTCCTCCCTTCTTGTCCCTCAGCACAGAGAGTCCATTCAGCGTCCAGCGAGAACAAGGCTTGTCTTATCTGCTGATAGAACAAATAGCAGTCTCACTAGCCAGTCTCTGGGGGTCTCAATGTCACAGGGAGGGGACACTGGGACCTACAGGTGGGTGTCACACATAATGCCAACACTATGTCTGCTCCTCTTCTATAGGGGATGGCATTGGCTTCATTGCTGCTTATTAATATTAAAAAATCCATGAAATATCAAGTGTATAAAAAGGAGCTTTTAATAGAGATGACAAATAACAAGCAAAGCAAACAGGTCCTGACACCCAAACCTAGGACTAAAGATGATACCTCACCTATGTGGTGACATCACTTATTAATGGAAGGCTGGGGTCGCGCTCGGAACAGTACCAGGGGTGTCTGCTAAGCTGCCATTTCCTAATTGTTGCTGAGGCTGTCCGCTACATCATTAGAAAACAATTGTTAATGTTTTACTATTGTTAAAGGGGATATAGAAAAAAAAAAAGATTAAAACGTCATTAACATTAAATTGTAAAATATCCCTTTAAAGAAGCAATCCCAATAATTATTTTATATGCTAATCTTGTCTAAATAAGTGAGTTGTGCAAAAAAATACACACTGATCGCCATTTCCCTGGTTTCCAGCAGTACTCTGGTCCTATCAAGGCCGGTTCCAGGTTTTCGTGGGCCCTGATAGGACCAGAGTAGTGCTGGAAACCAGGGAAATGGCGATCGGTGTGTATTTTTTTGCAGAGAAAGAGTTTTGGTAGGCCTCTTTAACACATACCACAATTCATGATGCACATACACAGCAGATAAAGATACATATACGATGCCAAAGATTTCACTTCTTACATTACATGGTGATATCTATTGTAAATTCTTCAATAGCTCAGAAACCAGACAGCACAGTCCTCCATACAGTATTATGGGCACCACATAGTGCTTCATGCAGAATAATGAGCCCCATATATTGCTCCATACAGTATTATGGGCACCACATAGTGCTCCATGCAGAATAATGAGCCCCATATATTGCTCCATACAGTATTATGGGCACCACATAGTGCTCCATGCAGAATAATGAGCCCCATATATTGCTCCATACAGTATTATGGGCACCACATAGTGCTCCATGCAGAATAATGAGCCCCATATATTGCTCCATACAGTATTATGGGCACCACATAGTGCTCCATGCAGAATAATGAGCCCCATATATTGCTCCATACAGTATTATGGGCACCACATAGTGCTCCATGTGGAATAATGAGCCCCATATATTGCTCCATACAGTATTATGGGCACCACATAGTGCTCCATGCAGAATAATGAGCCCCATATATTGCTCCATACAGTATTATGGGCAACGCATAGTGCTCCATGCAGAATAATGAGCCCCATATATTCCTCCATACAGTATTATGGGCACCACATAGACCTCCATGCAGAATAATGAGCCTCATATATTGCTCCATACTGAATGGACCCCATATAATGCTTCATACATTATAATGAGTCACATATATTGCTCCATACAGTATAATGGACCCCATATATTGCTCCATACAGTATAATGACCCCATATATAGCTTCATGCAGTATTATTGGCACCACATAGTGTTCCATACAGATTAATGAGCCCCATATATTGCTCCACGCAGTATTATGGGCACCAAATAGTGCTCCATATAGAATAATGAGCTCCATATAATGCTCAATATATATTGGGCCACATAAGATGCTTCACATATAATGGGCTCCATATGATGTTCCAGTGTATGATGGACCACATATGATGCTCTATATATAATGGGCCCCATGTGATGCATCAGTATATGATGTGTCTCATAGTGCTCCATATACAGTGGGGAAAAAAAGTATTTAGTCAGCCACCAATTGTGCAAGTTCTCCCACTTAAAAAGATGAGAGAGGCCTGTAATTGACATCACAGGTAGACCACAACTATGTGAATCAAAATGAGAAAACAAATCCAGAAAGTCACCATGTCTGATTTGGCAAGATTTATTTTACAAATTATGGTGGAAAATAAGTATTTGGTCACCTAAAAACATGCAAGATTTCTGGCTCTCACAGACTTGTAACTTCTTTAAGATGCTTCCTCTGTCCTCCACTCATTACCTATTGTAATGGCACCTGTTTGAACTTGTTATCAGTATAAAATACACCTGTCCATAACCTCAAACAGTCACACTCCAAACTCCACTATGGTGAAGACCAAAGAGTGGTCGAAGGTGAGGTGTCTCTCTCCTCCTAGACATTAGGAGTGCCTTGGTGGTTCCCTGCATGGAACACTGGATGTGCTGGGAGGTGGGTGGAGTTGAGATTCATATAAAAGATGGGGAAGGTTTAGAATTACAGGACAGTCAGTCAGGAGAGTCTGAGGATGGGTCCGAGAGGAGTGCTGCAGCTGCCTCAGTGATCTGAGCCAGCTGGCACGGGAAAGGAACAGAAGGAGAAAGACGTAGAACTGCAACCTAAGCTTCCATAAGAGAGAGAAAGATCAGTACGGAACGAAGGAGTAGAGAACAGAGAGGAGACGTGGGTTGGAAGAGGAACCCTGCCTATAGGTTCTCAGCGCAAGGCCGGGGCCCGGTCCCCGAGGTTGTATGGACACTTATGGTTCTGCAGCAGACACCGGTGGAGTAGTTGGCTGTAAATGCACTACTCCCATCTAAGACTTGGGGCACAACAGCAATTGAATAGTGAGCCAGGACTCCGGAGAAGGGAGTCCCCGAGAGAAGCTACAGCTGTCTGCCATACGAGTAGAGTTGTTAGGAACATCTGACAGGAGGAACTCCAGAGTACCATGGTACTGGAGAGCTTCACACTAAAAGGCGCATTGGCGGAGTCGTTCAGGAAAGGTACATGTTGGCGGAGTGTTGGAGAGGAGAGCCCTGACTTGCCCGGGAGGTTGACTGAGTCTCTGCCCCGGAGGACACGGCATGGAAGCGGGCACCAGTGTGTACCACGAACTGTGAGTAAAGCGTTGAAACTGCAAGCCCTGGTGTCCTCCATTCATTTGCGCACTAACCTCTTCAGCACCGCTACACCTGGGTACCAATCCCCTCACCGCTTGTGCCTTTCCTCTAATCTTACTTCCACACTGCCCTGGGACTACAGCTCCACCTGTGGGGAGCTACACCATCTTTGCTGCACCATCTCATCAGTCCCAGTGGATCTGCATGCAGCGTTGGCTTAACATCGTACTTGCCAAGCACCACAGTTGGCGTCACAAACTATTCCATTCCACTTAAACTTCATCACATCCCCGCCATCACTTGGGCGCCCAGGGCCACGGACCAAGTCACCGCGGCTGTGAAAAAATCCCCTGACACCGGCCCGGTACCGAGTACCCCGCAGCCCTGGGAGGGCGACCCAACTTGGCGTCACGAACAGGATGACGAGACCCGATACCATCGGGTTCTGTGCACCTGAAATTTGTGAGACTTTGAACTTTTGAAAATGTGCAGAAGACCTAATTTAATAGACTGTAAAATGGACATTAGAAATGGCCGCTGGCGCAGAGAAGAAGGGCGTGAAGAGATGGGAGGTCCTAGGAAAAGACCGCGAAGAGTATTGGGCCTTCCCTGCCTGAATTACTATGTGACAGCGACATGGCCCACCCCCCGAGGGGTTCGTATACTGGCTTGGAATGGAGGCGCTGGAAGAAGACGCCGCCCCCGGAAGGAGGGGCAGAAGAAGCCAGTGGCGGGAAAGGGTCCGAGGCAGGAAGAAGAATGCCAGAATGCCATTTTGGAGAGTGAGGGAAGGAGGTGTGCGGAGCGCGGGGAAACGGATGTCCCTGGCGCCATGGCTGAAGGCTCCGACCCGATCTCAGAGATGAACCGCCGGCAGCTGGAAGAAGAGATAGTCGAGCTGACCATCCGGCTGCAACTGAGACAGGAGGCCTTGGAGAGGCTGAACCGGCAACATGCCCAGGAGGGGCCTACACCTGCACTACCCGTGACACCGGGACCCGCCGCTGCTGCACTGGATCTTTTCCTGGCAGACCCTGCGGAGCTTGGAGCCGCTGCCATGTCACCGGCAGCGTGCTCTGTCCCCTGTTTACCGCTGATACCGGAGGAGTTGTACACAGCCCAGGGAGCTGAAGCGGAGGAAGAGAAGCTCTTGCTCGGACCTGATGCGGCTGCGTAGGCCCCGCTAGCGACCCCCGCGGAACCGGAGCTGCTGTTGGCCCCACCTGTTATGAGTTCATTTTCTCCTTCACCTCTGATGTCTGATGAACGCCCTCTGCTGGTGAAAGGAGGTAGTGAAATTGATCTGGATGGGAAGAACCTGTCATCTGAACAGGTGGAGTGTAATTGGACATCCGGAATTTCTGAGTGGATATAAGGCAGCCGACGCCCTTGCAGGGTTGCTGGTGATCCTTTCTGCTCTGAGCTCTGGCATCCAGTTTAGTTCCTGTCTACTAAAAGCTAAGTTTTTGCTCTGCTATTTTTCATGAGATTTTGTCTGTTTACTTAGTGTTTGTGTTCAGCCTGCCCTGGTTGGGACGGGCTGAACTCCATTTTTGTCTCTGATCAGTTGATCTCTTTGCTCTGTCTTCAGAATATACCTGAGTGCTGATATAGTGATTTTGAAGTCTAGTGACTTCAAGGCCTTTTCTATCAGACGTGTTGGACATTATTTTTGGCAGGGTTTTTTGCGTGATTGCAGCCAGCATCTTTTCTGTCCTTTCCCATCTAGTTAGTTGGGCCCCATCATTTGCTCAGCTTGTCTTTCTGTCTGTGTTTGTGTTTTCATCTGTTTTTCACCGATAATACATGTTGGGGGCTGTCTATTGCTTTGGGGTCTGCTCTGGGGCAGTTTAGATTTCCCCTTTCTTTCTTTAGGCTTATTTAGCTCTCCGGCTGTGACGAGGGGTCTAGGGCACCATAGGAACCCCCCACGGCTACTGTTAGTTGTGGTGAATAGGATCAGGGGTCTGCAATCCGCTAGCTACCAACCTCTCCGGTTTTCTGGACTTAGCTTGTGTTTTTGTTTTTCCTCCTCCAGTGACTCATTCATAGATTCTAGGGTACTCAATAGCATGGAAGAATTGTAAAAAAAAAAAAAGTGTCAGAATTTTTTTTTTTGTGTATATTTTTTCCTCTATTTCTCTGAGGCCGTAGGGGGAATTTTTTCTCAATGGAGATTAAGCAATTGTCTGATCGTATGGAGCAGCTCACTGCTGAAGTGCAGGGAATTTCCGCCTATCTTGCTCATTCACATGCTGCTGAACCAAAGATCCCTACTCCTGATGTGTTTTTTGGGGATCGGTCTAAATTTTTGAATTTTAATAATAATTGTAAATTATTTTTTGCCTTGAAGCCTAACTCATCGGGGAGCTCCACGCAGCAGGTTAAAATTGTCATCTCTTTGCTGCGCGGCGATCCCCAGGATTGGGCGTTTTCTTTAAAACCTGATGATCCTATTCTAACTAATGTGAACGCATTCTTTCAAGCCTTGGGGCTGTTGTATGATGAACCTAATGCTATTGATCAGGCTGAAAAGGCCCTGTTGGCATTGAGCCAGGGTCAGGATTCTGCAGAGTTGTACTGTCAAAAATTCCGAAAGTGGGCAGTCCTTACTACCTGGAATGATGGTGCCTTGGCAGCTCTCTTTCGGAAGGGTTTGTCAGAAACCGTAAAAGATACTATGGTGGGATTTCCTATTCCCTCTGGTCTTGACGATTCTATGCCATTAGTCATTCAGGTTGATCGGCGTCTGCGTGAACGCAAAACTGCACGAGAGGTGTTGCCATCTGTTGAACAAATGTCTGCACCTATGCAATGTGATAGAGTTTTGTCTAGGGCGCAACGTCAGGAGCTCAGAAGGCGTAATAAGCTGTGTTTTTTTTGTGGAGATGCCTCTCATATTATTTCTGTCTGCCCTAAACGAGAGAGACGTTTTGCACACACATTTGCTTTGGGTGGTGTTCAACCTAAGTTTCTTCTGGCAATTACTCTGATCTGCTCCCTGTCCACATTTTCCGCTAAGGCTTTTGTGGATTCGGGAGCAGCTCTGATCCTGATGGACTTGGATTTTGCTAAACGTTGTGGATTTCCTATGACACCTCTGCGGACGCCTATCCCTTTGAGGGGTATTGATGCTACTCCTTTGGCGAAGAAAAAACCTCAGTTTTGGACCCAGGTGGTAATGCGGGTCGCCCCAGACCATCAAGAAAATTGCAGATTTTTGGTGTTGCATAATTTGCATGATACCATTGTTCTGGGGTTTCCTTGGTTGCAAATCCATAATCCAGTTTTGGATTGGAAATCTTTGTCTGTGGTGAGTTGGGGTTGTCGGTGTGCCCTTAGTGACGGTCCTGTTTTCTCCACCTCTCCCCAGTCGCATGATGTTCCTAACTATTTGGCTGATTTTTATGATATATTTAGTGAGAATGAGTCTGCATCTTTGCCTCCTCATAGGAGTTATGACTGTGCAATTGAGCTGAGCCCTGGGTGTAAATTTCCCAAGGGTCGACTTTTCAATTTATCTGTACCCGAGCACGAGGCTATGCGATCCTATATTAAGGAGTTGTTGGAGAAGGGTCATTGTTATGAATGAATCACCGTAGGAGGCAAAAACAGAAATACTAGCTAAGTCCAGAAAACCAGAGAAGTTGGCAGCTATCAGATTGCAGACCCCTGAACCTAACAACAACAACTAGCAGTAGCCGTGGGGGGTTCCTACAGTGCCCTAGACCCCTCGATCACAGCCGGAGAACTACATAGCCTAAAGACAGAAAGGGAAATTTAAACTGCCCCAGAGCAGACCCCAAAGCAATAGGCAGCCCCCAACATATAATGACGGTGAAGCAAGTTGAAAAAACCCTCACACAGATAGAAAGATAGGCTGAGCAAATGATGGGGCCCAAGCTAACTAAATAGGACAGAATAGAAAAGCTGCCGTCTGCAATCCGCCAAAACCCTCTCAAAACAAGAGCCAACAGACTGATAGGGAAAAAAGCCCTGAAGACGCTAGGCTTCAAAAAGACTATATCAGTACTCAGGTATTTTCTGAAGACAGAGCAAAAAGGAATTCAGCTCACCCAGCAGGGAAAGGCAGAAATCCAGAAAAACAAGGCAAAACAAAACCAAAACACAAATGCAAAAAGTAGAGCAGAAAACTTTGCTTTTGAGGAGCAGGAATCAGACTGGTCTCCAACAATCCCTCAGAGTAATCACCCGCAAGGCAGAAGGGCGTCGGCTGCCTTATATCCAGTCAGCAATTCCAGTCACCCAGTCATCATCATTCTGCTCAGGTGCTTTGTAATCAGCCTCACTACCTTCCTTCACCAGAAGAGTGAGTTCATCAGACCTCAATGGTGAAGGGGAAAATGAACTCACAACAGGTCATATTAGACCATCCTCTTCACCCTTAGGTGCTGGGGTTTTTTTCGTGGCCAAGAAAGATGGTTCATTAAGGCCTTGTATTGACTATCGTTCCCTCAACAAAATTACTGTTAAATATCAGTATCCGTTACCCCTGATTTCTGATCTATTCTCCAGAGTTAAAGGTGCTTGCTGGTTTACCAAGCTGGACCTCAGGGGGCGTATAATCTTATTCGCATTAAGCATGGGGATGAATGGAAGATGGCGTTTAATACTCCGAAGGGACATTTTGAGTACCTGGTGATGCCTTTTGGGCTCACTAATGCCTCTTCTGTCTTCCAGTGCTTCATGAATGATATTTTCCGAGACTTTGTGGATAAATTTTTGATCATCTATCTGGATGATATTTTGATCTTTTCCATGGATTGGGACTCTCATGTGGAACATGTTCGGACTGTGTTCCGGATTTTGAGGGAGAATTCCCTGTATGTCAAGGGATCGAAATGCCTTTTTGGGGTACAGAGGATTTCATTTTTGGGACTTATTTTGTCTCTGTCAACTATTGAAAGGGACCCAGTCAAGGTACAGGCCATTTATGATTGGGTTCAGCCCACTTCTTTGAAGGCCCTCCAGAAGTTTTTGGGTTTTGCTAATTTTTATCATAAATTTATAGCTAATTTTTCTGGTATTGCCAAACCATTGACTGATTTGACTAAGAAGGGTGCTGATGTGCTGAATTGGTCTCTGGAGGCTGTTTCTTCCTTTCAGGAGCTGAAGCGAAGGTTCATTTCTGCTCCGGTCTTGCGGCAACCTGATGTCTCACTCCCGTTTCAGGTAGAGGTGGACGCTTCTGAAATTGGTGCAGGAGCTGTTTTGTCCCAAAAAGATCCTGTAACATCTAAAATGAATCCCTGTGCTTTCTTTTCCCGAAAGTTCTCCCCATCTGAACGTAACTATGATGTGGGGAATCGGGAACTGTTAGCCATGAAATGGGCATTTGAGGAGTGGAGACATTGGTTGGAGGGAGCTAAACAGCAAGTCGTGGTCCTTACTGACCACAAGAATTTTATTTACCTGGAGTTGGCCAAACGCTTGAATCCTAGACAGGCTAGGTGGGCCTTGTTTTTCACATGTTTTGATTTTGTGGTCTCTTTTCTTCCGGGCACTAAGAATGTCAAGGCAGACGCCCTCTCTAGGAGTTTCTTTGCTGATTCTCCTATTGTGACCAAGCCTGCTACCATCTTAGGTGAGGGGATAGTTCTTTCTGCCATCTCGCCTGATTTGAGACGTGCTCTGGAAGAGTTTCAGGAGGACAAACCTGAGCATTGTCCCATTGGAAAATTGTATGTTCCTGACCAGTGGAGGAAGAGAGTAATGTCTGAAGTTCATTGCTCCGCATTGGCTGGTCATCCAGGTATTTTTGGTACTAGAGATTTGGTGAGACGGTCTTTTTGGTGGCCCGCCTTGTCTCGTGATGTCAGGAATTTTGTGCAGTCCTGTGGGACTTGCTCCCGGTCTAAACCTTGTTCTCGCTCTAGTGGGTTGTCGATGCCTTTGCCGGTGCCCAGGAGGCCATGGACCCATATTTCAATGGATTTTATCTCTGATATGCCTGTCTCTCAGAGAATGACTGTTATTTGGGTGATTTGTGATAGATTCTCTAAAATGGCCCATCTTGTACCACTCCCTAAGTTGCCATCTTCCTCAGAGTTGGTGCCCTTGTTTTTGCAACAGGTGGTTCGCTTGCACAGGATTCCTGAGAACATTGTATCTGACAGAGGAGTTCAGTTTGTTTCTAGATTTTGGAGGACTTTCTGTTCCAAGCTGGGAATTCAGTTGTCCTTCTCCTCTGCGTTTCACCCTCAGACCAATGGGCAGACGGAGAGAACAAACCAGACTTTGGAGTCGTATTTGAGATGTTTTATTTCTGCTGATCAGGATGATTGGGTTTCATTTTTGCCCTTGGCCGAATTTGGTTTAAATAATAGAGCTAGTTCTGCCACTTTGATGTCACCTTTTTTTTGTAACTTTGGGTTTCATCCTCAATTCTCTTCAGGGCAGGTGGAGACTTCTGCCTGCCCAGGTGTTGACACTGTGGTGGAGAGAATGCACCAGATCTGGGACCAAGTGGTGGATAAGTTGTCTCTCTCCCAGGAAAAGGCCCAGCTGTTTTCCAACCGGCATAGGACCATTGGTCCCCGGTTTAAGGTGGGTGATATGGTTTGGTTGTCATCAAAGAATATCTCTATGAAGGTGGCTTCTCCAAAGTTTAAACCTAGATTTATTGGACCTTACAAGATTTTGGAGATTCTTAATCCAATCTCGTTTCGATTGGCTCTTCCTGTTACATTCAAGATCCATAACGTGTTTCATAAGTCTCTGCTAAAGAGGTTTGTTGAGCCAGTAGTTCCTGTGGTGGCACCTCCTGACCCTGTATTGGTTGAAGGTAATGTGGAATATGAGGTTGAGAAGATACTAGACTCTCGTCTGGCTAGACGGAGACTCCAGTATTTGGTTAAACGGAAGGGTTATGGCCAGGAGGATAATTCTTGGGTCTCTGCAGCCGATATTCATGCCGAAAGATTGGTTCGTGCTTTTTATCGGGCCCATCCTGATCGCCCTGGTGGCGTGGATGAGGGTTCGGTGATCCCTCCTCAAGGGGGAGGTACTGTTATGAGTTCATTTTCTCCTTCATCTCTGATGTCTGATGAACTCCCTCTGCTGGTGAAAGGAGGTAGTGAAATTGATCTGGATGGGAAGAACCTGTCATATGAACAGGTGGAGTGTGATTGGACATCCAGAATTTCTGAGTGGATATAAGGCAGCCGACGCCCTTGCAGGGTTGCTGGTGATCCTTTCTGCTCTGAGCTCAGGCATCCAGTTTAGTTCCTGTCTACTAAAAGCTAAGTTTTTGCTCTGCTATTTTTCCATGAGATTTTGTCTGTTTACTTAGTGTTTGTGTTCAGCCTGCCCTGGTTGGGACGGGCTGAACTCTATTTTTGTCTCTGATCAGTTGATCTCTTTGCTCTGTCTTCAGAATATACCTGAGTGCTGATATAGTGGTTTTGAAGTCTAGTGACTTCAGGGCCTTTTCTATCAGACGTGTTGGACATTATTTTTGGCAGGGTTTTTTGCGTGATTGCAGCCAGCATCTTTTCTGTCCTTTCCCATCTAGTTAGTTGGGCCCCATCATTTGCTCAGCCTGTCTTTCTGTCTGTGTTTGTGCTTTCATCAGTTTTTCACCGACACATGTTGGGGGCTGTCTATTGCTTTGGGGTCTGCTCTGGGGCAGTTTAGATTTCCCCTTTCTTTCTTTAGGCTTATTTAGCTCTCCGGCTGTGACGAGGGGTCTAGGGCACCGTAGGAACCCCCACGGCTACTGTTAGTTGTGGTGAATAGGATCAGGGGTCTGCAATCCGCTAGCTACCAACCTCTCCGGTTTTCTGGACTTAGCTTGTGTTTTTGTTTTTCCTCCTCCAGTGACTCATTCATAACACCCACCGCCGTCTCCGGTGTTTCACCGAGCAACACCCTCTGCCACCACGCCTGCACCGGAGCAGAGGCCGCGCCGCCGGGAACTCCCAGGAATATACCCCGGCCCTCCTAATGGGTTGATGGGGAGGTGGAGGAGGTCCCTGCTGCTAGGGGTACGGTTGGAGCCGGCACGCCCGATCCAACCTCTTCAGGGAAGAGGGGGGTCTGGATCATTTTGGGACGGTGATTTCGGGATCCCTTTACTGCCAAGTCCCCAGGCAGTTGCTTATCAGCACCAACAAACTGCAGAAGCCCTAGGAGCTAGACCTCGTACCAGGACAGCAGAACCACCTATCGAAGAGGAGCAGCTGATGGGCATTGAGATACATCATGGGTTCCCTTTGCCACAGCTTCAAGGCCCTTTAGCAAGAAACCAGAATCAGGATGAGGACAGTTCCAGTTCAGCTTCCAGAACCCCAGGAGGGGACCACAATTAAGAAAAATTTACAGTAAATCTCGTTACTCATGAAGGTTTGTTTGCACCATTGTGCCTGTTTCTATTTTTGTTTGTTATCATGTTTTTCTGGTAGCACTTTTGTTGCCTAGTTTTTGCAGTGGCAGCATTCTTCAATTTTGAACTACAGTGATCATGAACTTGGAGTGTATCACAAACTCTCTTGTAAATAGTTTGCGCCTCTTTAGGTGCTTTCTCTTGGTTTTACATAAGGACACTTTGTGAAGATGATGTAACATAAAGACACTTTGCGAAGATGATGTTTTGCATGGACACTTTTCGAAGATGATGTGTACCTCAAAGTACACTGCAAGGAATCCCGGCTGGGAGCGGTGTCCAGCACTTACAAGAATCTTTGAAATGTTTTATTGTGGATAATGTGTTTTATAAGAGTATTAGTAACTGAGAAATGGCTTTTACAGAGAATTGAGAATGTCTTGATACAGAATTAAGAATAAAGAATTGAAAGTAGACAGGTAATGGACCAGGTACTTGCGGTCAGCGTCTTGTGTCTAGAAGAGACAGTGAAAGTAGAAAAATAAATGTGTACTAGAGAAGGAAAAGCTGAATAATACTGAAGTGATAGTGAGTCACAGATAATGGCACTTAGAATGAAAAATTGCACTTGTTGACTTGAAATTTAGATAGATAAGAATTGTTTGTAACATTCAAGAATAAGTACCTCCTATACTAGGAAGTTTAGTATAAGAAAAGTTTGTTCTGCATTACAAAATTTTTGTATGTTTCTTTGCTGTCAACTTTTTTTACCTTGCAACCCGTGGACGTGCTGCGTTTAACGGGGGGGTATGTGGCGCCCCTGAGGCTCAGTTGCCACAGAGGTACTGCACCTTCTCCTAAGGTGTAGTGCCCCACCACCTAGGTAAGTTGGGAACTCCTTTCCACACTCTAACACTCACATCCCACACAACAGGGTAGTTCTGCACATCCACAGTGAGGTGTCTCTCTCCTCCTAGACATTAGGAGTGCCTTGGTGGTTCCCTGCATGGAACACTGGATGTGCTGGGAGGTGGGTGGAGTTGAGATTCACATAAAAGATGGGGAAGGTTTAGAATTACAGGACAGTCAGTCAGGAGTGTCTGAGGATGGGTCCGAGAGAAGAAGGAGTGCTGCAGCTGCCTCAGTGATCTGAGCCAGCTGGCACGGGAAAGGAACAGCAGGAGAAAGACGTAGAACTGCAACCTAAGCTTCCATAAGAGAGAGAAAGATCAGTACGGAAGGAAGGAGTAGAGACCAGAGAGGAGACGTGGGTTGGAAGAGGAACACTGCCTATAGGTTCTCAGCGCAAGGCCAGGGCCCGGTCCCCGAGGTTGTATGGACACTTATGGCTCTGCAGCAGACACCGGTGGAGTAGTTGGCTGTAAATGCACTACTCCCATCTAAGACTTGGGGCACAACAGCAACTGAATAGTGAGCCAGGACTCCGGAGAAGGGAGTCCCCGAGAGAAGCTACAGCTGTCTGCCATACGAGTAGAGTTGTTAGGAACATCTGACAGGAGGAACTCCAGAGTACCATGGTACTGGAGAGCTTCACACTAAAAGGCGCATTGGCGGAGTCGTTCAGGAAAGGTACATGTTGGCGGAGTGTTGGATAGGAGAGCCCTGACTTGCCCGGGAGGTTGACTGAGTCTCTGCCCCGGAGGATACGGCATGGAAGCGGGCACCAGTGTGTACCACGAACTGTGAGTAAAGCGTTGAAACTGCAAGCCCTGGTGTCCTCCATTCATTTGCGCACTAACCTCTTCAGCACCGCTACACCTGGGTACCAATCCCCTCACCGCTTGTGCCTTTCCTCTAATCTTACTTCCACACTGCCCTGGGACTACAGCTCCACCTGTGGGGAGCTACACCATCTTTGCTGCACCATCTCATCAGTCCCAGTGGATCTGCATGCAGCGTTGGCTTAACATCTTACTTGCCAAGCACCACAGTTGGCGTCACGAACTATTCCATTCCACTTAAACTTCATCACATCCCCGCCATCACTTGGGCGCCCAGGGCCACGGACCGGGTCACCGCTGCTGTGAAAAAATCCCCTGACACCGGCCCGGTACCGAGTACCCCGCAGCCCTGGGAGGGCGACCCAACTTGGCATCACGAACAGGATGACGAGACCCGATACCATTGGGTTCTGTGCGCCTGAAATTTGTGAGACTTTGAACTTTTGAAAATGTGCAGAAGACCTAATTTAATAGACTGTAAAATGGACATTAGAAATGGCCGCTGGCGCGGAGAAGAAGGGCGTGAAGAGATGGGAGGTCCTAGGAAAAGACCGTGAAGAGTATTGGGCCTTCCCTGCCTGAATTACTATGTGACAGCGACATGGCCCACCCCCCGAGGGGTTCATATACTGGCTTGGTATGGAGGCACTGGAAGAAGACGCCGCCCCCGGAAGGAGGGGCAGAAGAAGCCAGTGGCGGGAAAGGGGCCGAGGCAGGAAGAAGAATGCCAGAACACCATTTTGGAGAGTGAGGGAAGGAGGCCTGCGGAGCGCGGGCAAACGGATCTCCCTGGCGCCATGGCTGAAGGCTCCGTCCCGATCTCAGAGATGAACCGCCGGCAGCTGGAAGAAGAGATAGTCGAGCTGACCACCCGGCTGCAGCTGAGACAGGAGGCCTTGGAGAGGCTGAACCGGCAACATGCCCAGGAGGGGCCTACACCTGCGGTACCCATGACACCGGGACCCGCCGCTGCTGCACTGGATCTTTTCCTGGCAGACCCTGCGGAGCTTGGAGCCGCTGCCATGTCACCTGCAGCATGCTCTGTCCCCTGTTTACCGCTGATACCGGAGGAGTTGTACACAGCCCAGGGAGCTGAAGCGGAGGAAGAGAAGCTCTTGCTCAGACCTGATGCAGCTGCGCATGCCCCGCTAGCGACCCCCGCGGAACCGGAGCTGCTGTTGGCCCCACCGCCGTCTCCGGTGTTTCACCGAGCAACACCCGCTGCCACCATGCCTGCACCGGAGCAGAGGCCGCGCCGCCGGGAACTCCCAGGTATATACCCCGGCCCTCCTAATGGGTTGATGGGGAGGTGGAGGAGGTCCCTGCTGCTAGGGGTACGGTTGGAGCCGGCACGCCCGATCCAACATCTTCAGGGAAGAGGGGGGTCTGGATCGTTTTGGGATGGTGATTTCGGGATCCCTTTACTGCCAAGTCCCCAGGCAGTTGCTTATCAGCACCGACAAGCTGCAGAAGCCCTAGGAGCTAGACCTCATACCAGGACAGCAGAACCACCTATCGAAGAAGAGGAGCAGCTGATGGGCATTGAGATACATCATGGGTTCCCTTTGCCACAGCTTCAAGGCCCTTTAGCAAGAAACCAGAATCAGGATGAGGACAGTTCCAGTTCACCTGTGGGGAGCTACACCATCTTTGCTGCACCATCTCATCAGTCCCATTGGATCTGCATGCAGCATTGGCTTAACATCTTACTTGCCAAGCACCACAGGTGGCGTCACAAACTATTCCATTCCACTTAAACTTCATTACATCCCCACCATCACTTGGGCGCCCAGGGCCACGGACCGGGTTACTGCTGCTGTGACACAATCCTCTGACACCGGCCCGGTACCCCGCAGCCTTGGTAGAGCGACCCAGGAGCAATAATAAAAAAATGGAAGACATACAAGACTACTGATAATTTCCCTCGATCTGGGGCGTCACACAAGATCTCACCCCATGGGGTCAAAATGATCAGAAGAACGGTGCCAAAAATCCAAGAACCCCACTGGGGGACCTAGTGAATGACCTGTATAGAGCCAGGACTACCGTAATAAAGGCTACTATCAGTAACACACTATACCGCCAGGGAATCAGATCCTGCCGTGCCGGACAAGTCCCCTGCTTAAGCCAGTACATGTCCGGGCCTGTCTGCAGCTTTCTAGAGAGCATTTGGATTATCCAGAAGAGTATTGGAAGAATGCCTTATGATCTGATGAAACCAAAGTAAAACTGTTTGGTAGAAACAAAACTTGTCGTGTTTGGAGGAGACAGAATGCTGAGTTGCATCCAAAGAACACCTTACCTACTATGAAGCATGATGGTGGCAATATTATGCTTTGGGGCTGCTTCTCATGCAAAGGGACCAGGACAACTGATCCGTGTACATGAAAGAATGAATGGGGCCATGTATCGTTGCTGCGTTGCTGAAGAGATCTGCCTGTTTGGCAGCTTACTAGCGACCATTTAGCGACGCACCAGCGATCCTTTCCATGTCGTATCGTCGGGATCGCTGGTGCGTCGCTAAGTGAAAAGGGACCCTAACTTAAGCACACCTGGTATCTCCAGTATTAGATCAGAAAGACAAGATGGACAGCATTGTGTGCAGCCTCTCCTTACTTCAGCACTCCTGTTATCTCCAATATTAGATCAGAAAGACATGGTAGATAGCAGTTTGAGCAGCCTCTTCTTACATCATCAATTCTGGTGTCTCCAGTATTAAATCAGAAAGTCATAGTGGACAGCAGTGTGAGCAGCCACTTCTTACCTCAGCACCCTTGTTATCGCCAGCATTAGAGCAGAAAGATAGTGTGAACAGCTTCTTCTAACCTCAGTACCCATGCTATCTCCAATATGAGATCAGAAAAACTGGATAGACATCAGTGTAAGCAGCCTATTCTTATTTCAGCACTCTTGGTATCTACAGCATTAGATCTAAAAGACAGTGTGAACAGTCTCTTTTTTACTCCTAGTATCTCCATTGTTAAATCAGAAAGACTGGAAAGCCAGCAGTGTGAACAGCCTCTTCTTAGTTCAGCACTCCTAGTATCTCCAGTATTAGGTAAAAAAAAGGGAGCAGCATTTTGAGCAGCCTCTTCTTACATTAGCAATCCTGGTATCGCCAGTATTAAATCAGAAAGACAGTGTGGAGAGCAGTGTAAGCAGCCTCTTCTTATCTCAGCAACCTTCAGCATTAGACAGGGTGCACAGCAGTGTCTGCAGACTCTTATTACCTCAGCACTCCTGATATCTAGAGTATTAGTTCAGATAAACTGATGGAAGGTAGTGTGAGTAGCCTTCTTTTTTTATTCCAATAAATTTTTATTAAGTTTTCAAAATTCAATACAAACAAGCCACCTGCCAACATGGCTGACAGAATCACATAACTAACAGAGTATATCTGTGCAATATATCAATAACACTGTGCTCTCAGGTTGTCCATCAATTAATCATGTATTGTATATTAACTTTTGACTATTAAGCAGTAAACATAATGTATTGGACAAGGAGGCAATATGAACTGTTACTCCATAATTACACCCAAACTCAACATGTACATGATCACAGAGGAGCTGGATATTCCACCATTACTTTTCTGTTTAAATGTTTTTATTAATTTTTTTTTAATAAAAACAGGGAGGTAAAGAAGGAGGGGGAACCTGGAGGGGGAGGATAAGGGAGAAGAGTAAATATATAGGGGTGTAACTACCGCGGTCGCAACTGCGACGGGGCCCGGAGTGCTTAGGGGCCCGCTCACCTGTGCCCTCTGTCTAGCAAAGATGAAGAAAAAAGAGAAAGAGGGAGCGCAAGTGAAGGACCCTACCACATGACCTGGAGGGAGGATTCACTGGCCGTGCGTCACCGCATGTCCTTCAGCCACACCGAAGGGGAAGGATGGGCCGAAGGAAGCTCCCATTGGGTGAGTGTGAGTGCGGAGGCCGGCCGAATGTAAAGTGAGAAGCAGCCGATACGCCCCCTCTTGTATCAGGGCACGCCCTCTCTCATCCCCTCTTCTCTTGTTCAGAGAGCTCAGCTCATCTCCTGCTTATCTTCTCCTGGACTGAGGTAATTCTGCAGCCAAAGCAAGAACAGTGACCTCCAGCAGCAGCAGTTCCTCTGTACTCCATTGTGGCTGCTTTCTGAGGCCCTGTGTACCTGCATATCATGACAGTCAGTCACAGCAGTGAAGAAGCAGGCACACACAGGACTCTGCAGCCAGAATGAAGCATGCTGATACTGAGGTGACCATGAGGAGAAGACACAATGGTCTCCTCTTTTGCAGGCACAGCATTATACCAGAGACTTCCATGTACCAGAGACTACGAGGCTGAAGTTGGTTTATTCTTCCAGTTTCTTATTTAGCAACTTTTCCTTTTCTGTTTTTTAGAGGTTTAACAGCAAAAAATAATCATCACAATAATAACATACAGTGCAGCGAGGGGCCCTGATGTGAATATGTGACACCCCAGAGTCCGGTTGTCACAGTGACATTGCCTCCCTCTAAGGGGTAAAGTCATGCTTGGAGGCAGAAGGGGGGCCCCCATGCCAGGTAGCATAGATTAAATCACAATTCCTGCTGCAGGTCAGAAAAGGGAGCTGCCTTATAAATTCTGGCCAGCAGAGGGGGTTGGTGTGTCAGCTAGAAGTCAGCTGAGGGAGTTGTCAAGGAAACGAGAGCAGCTGTGAGCAAATGACAAGACAGTTAAAACCTGAGGTAAAAAGATCTTTCTGGAAGATCCAGTCAGTTGGTGAGGGGAAGCTGATCTGTGAAGAGGGAAAGGACACGAGCAGAGACAGAGAGGCTCTGAGGAAGCTAAAAACTGCGTATAGCAGACCCCAGAGCGAAGCGCTAATAGAGAGAAGAGGGACACCAGAGTCCTGGGTGGACAGGAGCTGCATGTCCTGATCGCCGAATCTGAAACTACGGAGGACTGTAAGTTCCTGTGTGACATTGAACACCTGAGGGCACGGCAGCAGATAAGGAGCCCGGGGTTGACGGTGAAAAGGACGGTACCCGTGGAATAGGCTCACGCTGACAGTCGTACAGGTTAGAGGAGGGTCACAGCATAGTTACAAACAGCAGAGATCCGCACACAAAGCGCAGAAGGAAGGTCCCAAACCCCCACCTGGCAGGGTGGATCCCCTGAATGCCTCCAGGAGAGCCGGACTCAATCCATCACCTGTATGTGGTACTCCGGATTGCAACCAATTGCCAGTAAAAGGTAAAGAAACTGCACCTCTCTGTGTCCTTCTCTCATTTCTCTGCACCCTAACGTTCACCGCCATCTTCACTATTAATCAAACATCTTTTCCCTGGGACTATTGCTCTACCTGTGGAGAGCTATTTTCACCTCAGCTGCGACACACCAACAGTCTCAGGGGAACAACACCGCAGCGCTGGTCACCTCTGACCAGAATACCACAGGTTGCGTCACGTATTTAATCATCTATAAACTTTATCTTCATTTTTGCCACACTTCAACATCACACAACTATCCCCCCTATTATTAATTACTGGACGCCCCAGGGCCACGGACCGGGTCACCGCCGCCATGACGTCCCCCATTGAAGTCGACAGGCCCGGTACCAAGTACCCCACGGCCCTTCGCGGGGCGCTCTAACTGGCGTCACAAACAGGATTTAGCGAGCCTAGCAAAGTTGGGTACAAGGAGCCTGGCAAAGCTGGGTACTGTGCACCATAGACTTTATTAAATTGAGTGCTAAAGACTTTACGGAGCTTTCAAATAACCGCCATAACTGCATCAGACAGTGCGTGCGAGCAGAGAGGGGTGTGCCAGAGAAGCTGGAGCTGCGCTCTATTGTGAGCAAGTGAAAAGCAGGAAGAAAATGCCCAACTTGGGTGAAGATTCAGCGGCAGTCGCAGCCTCCATAATGCCACTATCAATGCCATATATACCAGGAGCGGCCTGGTTACCACAGTACTCAGGGGAGTCGCACACCCTGAGCGATTTTAAAGAAAGACTATGTAGTCTATTCAAAGTGTACCCCCGTCTGAGAGTCAAAAAGTCAGTATCCTCATTGGCCAGTTAACTGGTGCGGCTTAGAGGGAAGTAAAGTCTTGGCTGGACACTGATAAAGGAACTGTCAAACAAATCTTGGCTAGACTGAAAAACACTTTTGATACCCGCACTGCAACAGAGATAAAAATTAGATTCTTTGGGTGCAAACAGAGGGTGCAGGACAGTATACGGGACTATGCCCTTAATCTTCAGGAGGCACTACAGGCCATAAAGCAGGTTGACCCTGAGAGCGTGCAAGATGAAGATAGATTACTAACGGAGCAGTTCATAGAGGGACTCCAGTCTAACAACCAAAGGACACAGCTGCGCATAATGGCCCTACAAAATCCTGAATTGGACTTTGCACACTTTAAGGATAGAGCCATCCGAGTGCTGAGTGAACCAAATCCTAGCATCACAGAGCCCTCTAAGCATCCAGCAATTACATACCAGCAGGAGGCAGCATCCTTTCCAAAGACCTCTATTGAGACTGACAAGCCGTCTCAAGATGATGATTCTGCTGCAGACTTACGTCTCCAAGTCAAGGAAGTAACCAAAAGTGTGGCTGCACTCACAAAAACTGTGCAGTCCCTACAAGTGGCTCCAAGGAAGAAGATCTAGCTGGCCTCCAGTCCAGATGATGTCCCGTGGCGACAGCAGAGGAGAATCCTACCGACCAGAGGGAGAGATAGTGATTGTTACGATGAGGACGGACGACTCATCTGTTGCCGCTGCAGCATGGCAGGACACCTAGCAAGATTCTGTCATTTAAACAAGCAACCCCTGGGGCAAAGGGCCAACCCTCAGGAGTAAGACGACCAGGCCCACCAAATTGGCGAGACAAGTACGTAGGAGGACGGCCAGTCCTGCCTATCGTGATTGACGGCTTTCCGATGAATGCTTTACTGGACACCGGCTCCCAGGTGACAACAATGCCATATGTTCTCTTTAAGCAGTACTGGGCTGATTCAGACATTACTCACAGCCCAGATAAAAAACTTGCCATCTTTGCCAGCAATGGTCAGCCCTTGCCTCAGATGGGATATAAAGAGGTGACCATCAAGATTGGCCGAGTAGAATTGCAATTGCAAGGTTTGATTATAGTTGATATTGACAGGCGAGAATGCCATCCTATGATCACTTTAGGTACTAATGTAATTGAAAATTGTCTTGGAGAAATTATTGTTTTGTTACAACAGGTAGCCGAGACCGCCAACTCCAGTCAGCAGCGGGTCTTGCAAAAGGAGATCAGAGCCCTGATGCAGAGACAACAGGTAGAGCTGTCTGGTGGAGAAGTCGGCAGTGTCAGAGTAAGTGATCCTTTCCCCATTGCAGTACCTCCCAGAAGTGAAATGTTAATTTGGTGTCAGGAAGCAATAGGCCTCAGGGGTCAAGATTACCAAGCCCTGGTAGAACCCATGTACTCTGATAGTAGGCCCACTATCCTGACAGCCAGAGGGGTTGAGTACCAATACGCATCTTAAATTGTAGGGAGAGGTCCAGTTACCCCGGTATGCCACCCTTGCTAAGCTGTTCACTGTCAGTAACAATGCAATAGAGGCACTAGAACCCTTGCTTCCATCTGACAAGGTGGAAGAGAATGGCTCTGAAGGGCAGCAGGAGGATTGGTGTCAGCAGGTACACGTAGGTACTGACTCCACCCCTTCGCACCAAAAACATGGGGCTTACCCGGTGGCTCGAGAATTTGAACGGGTCTTCAGCAAGCATCCTATAGACTTTGGGCAGTCAAAAGGGGTTCAAGATCATATCCCCACCGGAGATCATCCACCCATTAAAGAGAGGCACCGGCCTGTACCCCCAGCACACTACCAATGTGCTAAGAGTATGTTACGGGAGATGAAGGAGGCTGGGCTAATCAGAGATAGTTGTAGCCCCTGGGCAGCTCCATTAGTCCTCGTTAAAAAGAAAGATGGTAATATGAGAATGTATGTAGATTACAGGCGGATTAACAACATTACACATAAAGACACTTACCCATTGCCTAGAATTGAGGAATCACTAGCTGCACTGAGAACCGCTAATTATTTCTCTACCTTAGATCTCACCAGTGGGTATTGGCAGGTTCCTGTGGCAGAGGCAGACAAAGAGAAGACAGCATTTACAACACCAATGGGCCTCTGCGAGTTTAACTACATGCCGTTCGGGCTCAGCAATGCGCCAGGAACATTTCAGCGGTTAATGGAATGCTGCCTTGGACATAAAAACTTTGAAACCGTTCTGCTGTACCTGGATGACATCATCATCTTCTCCAAAACCTACGAAGACCATTTGAAGCACCTAGCCGAGGTATTCAAAGCCCTGTCCAACTTTGGCTTGAAAGTAAAGTCGTCCAAATGTCACCTTTTGAAACCCAAGGTGCAGTACCTAGGCCATATGGTGAGCGCGAAAGGTGTGGCACCCAACCCTGACAAAGTCACCATTATCCGGGACTGGCAAAGACCCAGCACTATTCATGAAGTAAGGCAGTTTCTTGGGTTAGTAGGCTACTACCGAAGATTTATCAAGGACTTCACCAAAATAGCTGCACCCTTGCAAGATCTTCTAGTGGGCCAATCCAAGAAGGCCAAGAACAAGAGTCTTCCGTTTGAGTGGAACAAAAGGATAGAAGAGTCCTTCATCAAGTTGAAATTGGCCCTCACGGGAGATGAGGTCCTGGCCTACCCTGACTATGATCAACCAATTGTACTTTACACTGACGCCGGCAACGTGGGATTGGGAGCAGTGCTGTCACAAGTGCAGAAAGGCAGAGAGAGAGTGATTGCCTACGCCAGCAGGAAGCTTCGTCCCACTGAGAGGAACCCTGACAACTACAGTTCCTTTAAACTGGAGTTCCTTGCCATCGTCTGGGCGGTAACAGAGCGCTTCAAGCACTACTTGGCTTCAGCAAAGTTCACCATCTACACGGACAATAATCCGTTTACTCACCTTGAAACTACAAAGCTAGGGGCACTTGAGCAGCGATGGATGGCCCGGCTGTCCAACTACGAGTTTACCATCAAGTACTGAGCAGGACATAAGAACGCTAATGCGGATGTGCTGTCCAGGATGCCCAATTCACCAGACGGGGAGAAGATCCAGAAGAACTTGAAGAAATCGAGTTACCAGCCTTCCACTGTCCAATTGCAGCCCAACGCTCCCAAGGGGTGGGGAATAAGCGCTTTATCGTACGAGAGGTAACGTTGAACCCATTACCTCATCATGAGTGGGCAGAGACACAAGATAGTGACCCAGCTGTTCGCCTAGTAAAGGAGTGGCTGGCACAAGCTGATTCACAGCCTGGTCTAGATGACCCACAGGAAGCACAGCAGTTATGGAAGGAAAGAGGCAAGCTGTTCATCTACGAGGGTAAACTGTGTCGGAGGAACATCAACTCGCGGACACACAAACTGGTCTGGCAGGTGGTAGTCCAGAAGAGGGATGCGCCAATGGTTTTAGAGGCGTACCACAATGGAGCAGGACACTTTGGGTGGAAGAAGTTGGAGGTCCTACTTCGTGAAAGATTCTACTGGGTTGGCATGAGGAGTTCCATTCAGAAGTGGTGCCGAGAATGTGGCCCATGCAACCTGCGCAGAAAAGACCGAAACAGCCAGCGAGCCCCATTACAGCCGATCATCACAAAACAACCGCTTGAACTGGTAGCCTTGGATTACGTGAAGTTAACTCCGAGTAGGAATGGCTACACCTATGCTTTGACCATCGTGGACCATTACTCAAGGTTCTTGGTAGTTGTGCCTGTTAAAGACCAAACAGCGAAGACAGCAGCCAAGGCATTTCAGCAGCACTTTTGATACCCTGAACAAATGCTCACCGACCAAGGTCCAGCCTTTGAGGCAGAAGTGTTCCAGGAGTTCTGTATCATGTACGGTTGCAAGAAAATCAGGACGACACCGTACCATCCACAGACAAATGGCATGTGTGAGAAGATGAACCAGATGGTCATTGACTTATTGAAGACCTTACCTCTGGAAGAACGAAACCAGTGGCCAGAGAAGTTGCCATATCTGGTAGATCTATATAATCATATACCGGTAAATTCCACCAATTTCACTCCGGCCTACCTGATGAGAGCAAGACCTGGCAAGTTACCCATTGATTTAGACATGGGAGTCTTAACACCTGAGACAACATCACCAGATGCAGACTGGGATACAGAACGGCAGCAACAATACCGCAAAGTGCAAGAATGTGTGGAGAAAAGTTTGTCCCAAGCAAGACAGAGGCAGGAAAGGAATTACAATCAACATGCCCCTGCAGTTCCCTTGACACCTGGAGAACTAGAACTCAAAAGAAAAAGAAGAGTTCACAAACTAGATGACTAGTTGGAGGCAGAGCCATACACCGTTATACCTTCAGACTTTAATAACACCAAGGTATGCCTCATCAGCAAAGATGGAGGAGAAATCTTAGAAGCAGTCTCAAGAGATCATCTAAAGGTGTGCCCTGATCAATTGAAGGACAAGAAAGCAGTCCAAGACACTCCACGGCCCACAGTAGAGGTGGAAGAGAATATCCATACTATACTTGGAGAATTTCCTCGGACGTGGACACAAGTAAATCAGGCTATCGTAGTTCCAGTCTTAACCTTTCATCAGCCTACTGCACCAGATGAAGTAGAGACTCTAAGTGAAATGGCTCCAGTAACAGATACTACATCTGCAGTGGAATGCGGAAATCTGTCCCCTGCTAACAGCGAATCGGTCAATCTCATGGTGAGTCTAGTAGTCAAGAGAAGGCAGTCCAGGATACCTATATTACACAAGTCTACTTCTAGCGTAGTGACTAGTGCACCAACAGTAGACATCAGAGAACAAGTCAGGTCATCAGAGATACCTATACTGCGTAGATCCACTCGTAGTACTAGAGGTCAAATCTCTGCCCGTTATAGAGATTACATAATGTAAATAAAGTAATAAGAATGTATAGTAGTAACCGTTAAGCATGAGAGCCTACAGAGATTTACTGTATGAACTTTTTAAAGTATTCGTAATAACCAGTTAAAGGACAAATGGACCACAGGACTATGTGTGGTCAGAACTTTTATTTGTAAATAGTTACTCCAACTTGGCCTTGAAAATAAGCCGCTGGCATGGCTGAACAACCAGGTCCATCTACAGAGTGCCCTGTAGCCACGTCCAGGGACGACACACAAAGTGGGCTAAGGCGATTCCCACCAACCAAACTCCAGGTACAAGGACAAAGACAATTCCTGGATAGCAGCGTAAGGACTGGTCGCTGCAGTAACTGTGCTACTGTTTCTTTTTCTTGTCTGGTTTTTGATAATTTTTCCATTTTTAAGACTTTGTAGATTTTCATTCATTGTTGTTGTTAACAATTCTTGTTATGTTTCCTCAGTCCGGGAGTACTGAACTTAACTGGGGGGGAATGTGACACCCCAGAGTCCGGTTGTCACAGTGACATTGCCTCCCTCTAAGGGGTAAAGTCATGCTTGGAGGCAGAAGGGGGGCCCCCATGCCAGGTAACCTAGATTAAATCACAATTCCTGCTGCAGGTCAGGAAAGGGAGCTGC
This sequence comes from Dendrobates tinctorius, assembly GCF_039654945.1. Taxonomy (NCBI): domain Eukaryota; kingdom Metazoa; phylum Chordata; class Amphibia; order Anura; family Dendrobatidae; genus Dendrobates; species Dendrobates tinctorius. The sequence continues at coordinate 6,830,888 of NW_027361880.1, read as the reverse complement.
CTTATGAATTCTGGCCAGCAGAGGGGGTTGGTGAGTCAGCTAGAAGTTAACAGAGGGAGTTGTCATGGAAACGAGAGCAGCTGTGAACAAATGACAAGACAGTTAAAACCTGAGGTGAAAAGATCTTTCTGGAAGATCCAGTCAGTTGGTGAGGGGAAGCTGATCAGTGAAGAGGGAAAGGACATGAGCAGAGACAGAGAGGCTCTGGCGAAGCTAAAAACTGTGTATAGCAGACTCCAGAGCGAAGCGCTAATAGAGAGAAGAGGGACACCAGAGTCCTGGGTGGACAGGAGCTGTATGTCCTGATCGCCGAATCTGAAACTACGGAGACTGTAAGTTCCTGTGCGATATTGAACACCTGGGGGCACGGCAGCAGATAAGGAGCCCGGGGCTGACGGTGAAAAGGACGGTACCCGTGGAATAGGCTCATGCTGACAGTCATACAGGTTAGAGAAACCATCACGCAATAGAGGGTCGCAGCATAGTTACAAACAGCAGAGACCCACACACAAAGCGCAGAAGGAAGGTCCCAAACTCCCACCTGGCAGGGTGGATCCCCTGAATGCCTCCAGGAGAGCTGGAGTCAATCCATCACCTGTATGTGGTACTCCGGATTGCAACCAATTGCCAGTAAAAGGTAAAGAAACTGCACCTCTCTGTGTCCTTCTCTCATTTCTCTGCACCCCAACTTTCACCGCCATCTTCACTATGAATCAAACATCTTTTCCCTGGGACTATTGCTCTACCTGTGGAGAGCTATTTTCACCTCAGCTGCGACACACCAACAGTCTCAGGGGAACAACACCGCAGCGCTGGTCACCTCTGACCAGAATACCACAGGTGGCGTCACGTATTTAATCATCTATAAACTTTATCTTCATTTTTGCCACACTTCAACATCACACAACTATCCCCCCTATTATTAATTACTGGACGCCCCAGGGCCACGGACCGGGTCACCGCCGCCGTGACGTCCCCCATTGAAGTCGACGGGCCCAGTACCGAGTACCCCACGGCCCTGCGCGGGGCGCTCCAACTACACTTAACAGCAGCTACAAAAACTATAAAACTTGCACAAAAATGGGCACCAAAGTGGGCATCGACGGGCATTAATGATAGGGTTAAATGACTTTGGGCCACTGATATCACACTGCAGACATATAGAACAGGGAGCCCCATATCAAAACCAGGACCCTCCAGCCTGGCCCAAATGGGTTCTGGGCATCAGAATTGTCATCAAAGTGGGGCAGACATTCGATTTTGGCTATTTGAATAAGTAACTGATGTTTTTAAGGGGTTGAATGACTTTGGGCCACTGATATCACATTGCAAACGTATACATAACAGGAAGGCCCACATCAAACCCAGGTCTCTCCAGCCTGGCCCAAATGGGTTCTAGCCATTAGAACTGGCAAAAAGAGGGCAGATATTAGATTTTGGCCATTTGAATAAGTAACTGGTGTATTTAGGGGTTAAATGACTTTGGGCCACTGATTTCACACTAAGATTACACAGATAGTGATGACACACATAAAACCCAGGTCCCTCCAGTCTGGCTCAAATGGGTTCTGGGCATCAGAACTGGCATCAAAGTGGGCAAACAGCCGATTTTCACAGATTTTAATAAGTAACTGATTTTTTAAGGGGTTGTTGCGGGGCATCACTATCTGTGTATTCTTAGTGTGAGATCAATGGCTTAAAGTCATTTAACATTTAAAAATATCAGTTACTTATTCAAATCTGTGAAAATGTCTATTAGCCCACTTTGATGCCAATTCTGATGCCCAGAACCCATTTGGGCCAGGCTGTAGGGTCCCTAGGATTGATGTGGGGCTCTCTGTTCTATATGTCTGCAGTGTGATATCAGTAGCCCAAAGTCATTTAACCCTTTCATTAACGCTCTTTGGTGCCAACTTTGATTCCCATTTTTGTGCCAGTTTTATACATTTTGTAGCTGTTTTTAGGTGTATTCACATCAGGGCACCTCACTGCATGCATGGTATGTTATTATTGTGATGCTTATTTTTTGTTGTTAAAGCAGAAAAGTAAAAATTGCTGAATAATTAACTGACGATTAAGAAAACAACTTTAGCCTCGTCCAGAAACTGCTGTGTACCAGAGACTGCTGTGTACCAGCAGACTGCTATGTACCAGAGACTGCTGTGTACCAGAGACTGCTGTGTATCAGAGATTGCTCTGCACCAGAGACTCTGACATGTCAGATGTGTGCACTGGCCATAACATGCATCCCGCATTTCTCCCAGGCATCGGCTCTCATGTGTAAATGGTTTCTTTCAGCATGGCCGCCTTCCTTAGTAGTCAGCAAAACAGGATACTTAACATGGTACACAATATTCACCCCATCGCCTGCTGCAAAAATACCCATGTCTATAGAGACAATGCTGGGATTGAACCTTGTGCTACCATACAGCGCTTGAAAAGTAATCCTGGAGTTCATCTGTAGTACTGGAGTTGTAGAAATAAAAGGATAATGGAGGTCATAGAGGTTGTCACCTCCCTCCCCCATATATCACTGATAAATAATGGAGATTCTAATTGAATTTTTGTGGAAAATATTTTTGCATGGGGGGGCCCCATTTGAAAGTTCACACTGGGGCCCATAACTTTGTAGTTACGCCACTGTGAATATACATAGGGTGGGTAAAGGGACATAAAACTAGAGAACCCTTGTAACAAAGCTTAAATTAACAAGTATAAAATATACTTATATCAGCAAGTAATACAAGAATGCATATCACTTAGGGAGGAGATGTCTGAAGGCGATCTAGTCCAACCACTAAGGAGGTGTACTGGTGAAATTTAAACTTGTCTGAAATTACTATTCCAGAACTTCCACTTATTAGTATAGTCAAGGTTATTGTTATTACTAACTGCAAACCTCCATTCGATAACATTATGTTGGTAGATTTTGTTTAAGATGTGTGAAAATTTAGGAGGGTCAGGCTTCTTCCAGAAGTAAGCCAAGTTATTTTTAACTACCAGAAGGATATGTATAACTACCTTTCTCACCGACAAGTGCAATTGTTCAAAGTTCAATGAAAGCAATGCTTTCAGGGAATCAAGGTAAAATTTTCGGTAAAGGAGTTAATGTGACGTGAAACCTGGAGCCAGAGATGTTTTAGTTTCGGGCAACACCAAAAGATGTGGTAAAGATTCCCCTGTTGTCCGCATCCTCTCCAACAAAGGGGGGAATGGTCCTGGTTAATGTGGGAGAGTCTGATGAGGGTGAAATACCACCTTGTAAGTAGTTTGAATAAGACTCGTGAAGAGTCATTGATATGGTGGATTTGTATGTATTTTTAATGGTGATGTCCCATTGCTCAATCGGTATGTCAATCCTAAGGTCAGATTCCCACCTCCTTATATATATGTTCTTACGAAAGAGAGCCTCTTTATTGAAAAAGGAGTATATATTCTTTAAGCTCCAAGTATTCTTATTATATAGGTTGTACAGCAGTGAAGACACAATTTCATAGTTAAATGCTCTGCCTATTAATAATTTTTGTACATTGTCTTTCAGCATTATATCAGTTTGGTGGACGGGATATTAGATTTGGATTTTATTTCGCTGAATGTGACCCATTATGTATGTTTTTTATTCTTTTAATACCTAAATTACTCCAGATTTCTGAGAGTGGGAAATTAAATGTGAAAGCCACTAGTTGCAATGGAAATTTCAAGGCCTGTCTGATCGATTTTGTTAAATTTTTTTATATGGTTTGATCAATGATCTCCATGCAGAAATAATGGGACAGAAAATAGGATGAGAGGATACTTTTCGAGATTCTTGAAATAAGAAGTAAAAAAGTAATTCTTTTAGAGAGTTAAATTTGCTTATGTCCCTCTCCAGGCAAAACCAAGCTGGAAATTTATGTTTGTTGTTGAGCCAGTACCAGTTCTGTTTAATTAACAAGACCGCATAATATGCGTGTAGGTTAGGTAGGCTCGTGCCTCCTCTGCTTTTATGTTTATAGAGAATTTCTGATGACACCCTAGGCTTCTTATCATTCCATACGAAAGATTTTACTAGGTTTTGAAAATTTTGTATAGATAGGAATGGTGTCAGGAACACCGCACTGCACTTCCTCACTGAGCCAGTGCGCGTATCCTGAGTACAAAAACTGCACAAAGATACCTGTGGAGCGGGGCAGCAGTGGTGACGATGCATGCTCCAGGCTCACAGGACCTGAAGCATGTGACTGCTGAGCAGTGGCGGATTAAGTGGACTATGGGCCCGGGGCTGTTCATAAAACCTGGGCCCCTGTACCCCCCTTCCCACCTGAGCGCTGCGGTCCCCGTGCAGGAATTGACAGCCGTACGGACCGCAGCACTTGGTTTGCTGCGGGTCCATACGGAAAACCCGCCACCATTCCACCACGTGTGGACATGGCCTAAAAAGACGTTGCACATAAGCTGTAGACCTACGGCCAATACGCACAAAATCGCCCAACGTGATCCTGGCCATAGGGGATCTACTTTAATGTCCCCTCTTTAATTTGAAGTCCCCTTACTTCATCCATTGCAGTCTATCACCCACTCACTTCATCTGCAGTGCCGCTTCATCATTTGCAGCCCCTTATCCCCCCTTCCATTTCATCATGTGCAGTCCCCTTCCCCCCCAACTTCATGTGCAGCCCCACTCCCCCACATCATGTGCAGTCCCCCTTACCCCCACTTCATGTGCAGTGCCCCTTACCCCCAATTCATCATGTGCAGTCCCCCTTACCCCCAATTCATCATGTGCAGTCCCACTTACCCCTTAATTCATCATGTGCAGTCCCACTTACCCCTTAATTCATCATGTGCAGTCCCCCTTATCCCCCACTTCATCATGTTCAGCCCCACTCACCCCCCCTTCATCATATGCAGCCCCACTCACCCCCCTTCATCATGTGCAGCCCCACTCACCGCCATTCATCATGTGAAGCCCCCACTCATCCCCCCTTCATCCTGTGAAGCTCCCACTCATCCCCCCTTCATCCTGTACAACCCCAGTCACCCCCCTTCATCCTGTACAACCCCTGTCACCCCCTTCATCATATACAGCCCCCAGTCACCCCCCCGTCATCATATACAGGCCCCTTCATTGTGTACAGCCCCCACTCACCCCTCCCCCATTTAATTCATTTTATAAATAAAAAAAAATAAAAAAAGTTCCCCATACTTACCTCACAGCCGGCTCGCTTCCCAGCAGCGCCTCTGCTTTCAGCATCCTCCGGGACATGTCGGCGCGTGCACGATGACATCATCGCGCACGCCCGACATCTGACCCGGAAGTACACCCGGGTGAGCCGGAGCTGAGCAGCCGTCAAGGTGACGGCCGTGCACAGCTCCCGGCCCCCGGCCCCGGCCTCATAGAATGTGACGCGGGCGGCTGTCTGCTGCCGGCGGCGTCACAGCACAGGGCATGGCTGGCACTGTACAGGTGCTGGGGGAGCGGCCCGGGGGGCATTTGCCTCTCTGACACCCGGCCCAGCCCGCCCCTGCCCCTGGGCCCCCAAAAAACCTTGGGCCCGGGGCGACCGCCCCATCCGCCCCTATTAAGATCCGCCATTGCTGCTGAGGGCGTGGTCTAAACTCCAGAGAGCTAGGAGCTGAGGAAAACTTCTAAAAGGGTAACTACTGGACAATGTTACCAAGGGGCACAGACAGAGACAGAAACCAGATCAAGCCGAGGTCAAAGCACGACAATACCAAAGGGTTAGACAGAATGGATAGTCAGGACGTAGCAATAGATCAGAAACCAGAACAGGCAATAGATGGTACAATATGGACAAACTGTAATGGAGTAACGATAGCCAAGCCAGGTGGTCAGAACCGGAGAAGACAATAGTACCAAAACGAGAGACGGAGTACAGAGTGAGGGGACAGACCGGGTCATACACGGGAAGCAAACAAGCAATGCAGTATACACGCACACCAGGGGGGTCAGACACACAGCCAGAACAACAGTATAGCTGACAGAGAACCCTGGTAAAGAGTGAGTATAAATACCCCTCCCAGATCCAGAAAGAGGCCACGAACACTTAACCCTGTGAGTGCAGGGCAAGAACCCTGTTCAAACCATGACAAATGGAAGGGTGATCGGGAGCGTCCTAAAGAAGTAGATAATCTTGGGCAAAATTATGGATTTCACAACCATCACCCTACCGAACAAAGAAAGTTCCGTTTGCTTGAAAAAGGAAATATCTTGAGAGACAGTTGTAAGGATCCCTTTTAAATTTGCTTTGACAGTTGCTTGGATAGAACTAGCTAAAGTGATTCCTTTTCTTCCCAAGCAAACTCAGTACTTCTCTTTAGCTCCTCAAGTTCCACTTTATACATGTTGAGGGTGAAGAATTTTGACTTGGGAGAATTGATTTTGAAATAAGAGTCCCTCAAGTACATTTTCAGGTCTGCAGTAAGTGCCTTAATGGAATTTAAAAGGTCTAGTAAGGTTAGAAAGAGGTCGTCGGCAAATAATCCTATTTTAAAACGACGGGAAGGAAAGCAAAATCCTGCTAGATTGACTCCGGATCCCCCTTAAACTCAAATCATGTAATCTATTTCGATCCTCAAGATCGATTAGTTTGTTTTTAAGAAGACCTCCTGTATGACCGAATTCTGTTTAGAGAGGAATGTAGTGTCTTCCTCTACTGTAGTTTATCTTTTTTCATGTATTTCAAGTTTTTGGTTAAAACTGTTACATATTTCCTGAAGTGTTCTGGTTTGAGTTTCGAAATCCAACAGGATGAGTTCTTTCAATTTTGAGGTTACAGTATTTGAAGGCAGTGAGATTTCAGTTTTACCCTCTCTTTCACCCTTTAAGTGGTGCAAGGGTTGTAGATTTCTCCAGAGGATCCCCCTATTGAAATCCCGATGTGACCTCAATGATATCTGAGGGAAGAGTTTTGCATGATCTGTTGTTGTATTAATTGGCTACCAATCCTGTTGTCTGCCAGGGGAAGACAGACAGACCTGTGGAGTTAATAGGTATACACTCCTATTGCGGAGTGCTCTTTGATAATTATGCAGACAGAATAATAATATCCAGGACACCTATTAGTAAATGACACCGGTATTTGTAAACTGGCTTCTGTATAAAAGAGCCTAAATGGGTTAAGAGCAAGGACCTCTGTGAGCTAATAGCACAAAGTATGTGATGATATGGTCTTCCTATTGCCGCTTTGGAAATACTGCAGAGTGACCCGTGCACCCCGCAGGTAAATTATGCTCAAAAAGCAGATGACGGGCCCCACAAAGTTCTTATTAAGGCACTGGGAGATGATCAAAGAGGGTAGAGAGATTTAGTGGAAGTAGACCGGGAGCCGCTGCCCCTCGGAGCTGGCCCCGCTGCTGTGTGTTCAAGTATCGCCGCCGGGACTATTTTTACATGCTGCGTATGTAGATTCGTCCGACGTCTTGTCTGATCACCGGTTCTAATGAGCTGGGAACCGGGTGTGCCTGTTAGGGACGGTGGAACGCACCAAATATAAATAATAGGAGGTGCGTTCGCCGCCCGGGGTCCACCGTGCGGTAGATGGGAAGACCGCTGCTGACTAATGGAAGACTCGCCAGGAGGAGGTTAGCGTCACCCGAGGCACTTAAGGCAGGCTTCTGTTAAAGGCACAGAGAAGCCCTAATATAATTTAGGAGTACGCGCTGGGCCTGTTAACTTCACAGGGGTAACCAGCATGTGGTGTCGCAGCCGCGAACGCCAAGAGGTGCTGCTGAGCGCAGCGCAGCAGTAACAGCAGCCGCATAACGACAGTGCCGGAAGACCGGACACCGTCGGACGCTAGTGATAGGCGCGGTAAGCACAGTGGCGCATAGCTTGCCACAACCTGGCGCTGACTAATACCAACACTCTGTCACCATTCGTAATATCAGAGGGAAGGGGTTTCAAATAAGTCAGTCACCAGACACATGCATCCGTCACCATACACACATAGCAGATAAGTCTACACTAGCGCATGGCCGAGCCGCCATGCGGGCTTTTTATAGCCATGCGCTTCCGGGACCTTCCAGTACTTTGGGAAGGACCAATCAGATCCGACGCAGGACCTGAGCATGTGACCCCTGCTCTCCACTGAGAGGTCATCTTGCGGGCATGCCCAGTAGCATGGCAAGAGGACTTAGCCTCTGGAGCGGTTCCCTGCAAAGCAGGTTGCGCTACCTTTGCTACATCTGAGGTGGCAGCAACATCCAGACTCACAGAGCGGGTCTGAGCAGGACGCCGAGATTGCTGAGCAGAACCCTGAGCGGTTGGAGGGGAATGGGAGACCGCAGAATGTACGGCTCTGGATTCCTGTTGTGCAGTCCCAGGAATCCAACGCCTAACAGTGCCCTGCTTTAACAGGTAGCTAGAGGTAACTTGCGGTTGGGAGAGCTGGTCCTAGTAGTCCCCTCAAGGAGAGAAGCTTGCACTCGTCTTCAAATCCTTTCCTTATGGGAGTTCACGGAGGTGAGCGGCATTCCTCCACCCCTCAACACCGCTGTGCTGCAGGCCCGCTGTGATTATTAGGCAAAGTATTTGATGTGCCTCCATTTGGAGGGTAGAGACCTGTACCTCAAGGCAGGGGGAGATGTTTTTAGCAGTCCTCTTGTCAAAAAACCACTGCAATCGCCCTCAAATAATCTCCTCAGGAAGGTACAAGAGGGTGAGTGATATCCTTCTGCCACTTCCACACTGCTACCGCAGTCGGCTCCTGAGGAGCTGGTATTTAACTTTTCCCTGAGGAAAGGGGCTTGATAGGAGAAAAAATTTGGTCCAGGTTGATCAGGAATCTTTTCTAGAGCGAATAGGGCTGTTTAGATAAACCACCGGGAGCTCTGGACTCCTGTCTCCTACATAGCCAGGATCCTAGGCCACGCCCCCCCACCATTACTTTTCCAATTCTCGTACTGTCTCAGTGAAGCAGGGTGGACGTAGAACTGCCTAACCAGGGATCACATATGTGGGATATTCTATTCTTAGCTCCTAAGGACGGAGCAAAGATAATTCATGTTGACAATTTACGCTAATTTTTTCAACCACTTCTCTAATAGTAGGTACATTCTGACCTTTCCATTTAGAGTTAATCTAGCCACAATTAAATATGAGTTAGGGAACCTCTAAGGTCAAAAGGAACCTTATTCATTCCAATGTGAAGTACCATTAAGCTGGGGTCCAATAATATCTGCATCATGAGAACCTTTTTAATAAGATCGGCTACCCCTTCCCAAAATGTTGTGACTATGGGACAAAACCACCACAGATGACCCAATATACCTTTCTTCCTACATCCTTTCCAATATAGTGAAGACTTGTGGGCCATGCACATAAATACCATCCACTTCAGCGTGTCCACATCGGACATTACCTGTCTGAATCCTGCTCATATAGGCACTATGCACATGATCAGGTTTTTAAATACATCAATTAGGGACTGCTCTGCTATGGGTTACCTTGAAGTTTGGTAGAGCGGCTTAGAATACATTTTTTGCAAAAAACATATCAACCAAATTTTTATTATTTTGTCAGTATTTTGTAAATCCACCTTTGGCTTTCAACACTGCCTGAATCGTTCTAGACATGCTCTTGATCAGATTCAAACATGTCTCGACCGAAATCTGATGGTCTCTTCTACATGTTCCCAAAGTTAGTGAATACTGTAGGATACTCACATATACTGTAGCTCAGCACTGAGACTACCATTGATCCTGGTCAAATATACAACATCTTTGGCTGTGAAACAACCACACATCAACAGTCTTGCTCAACCGAACTTGAATTCTCCTTCAATTTCTCGATCTGTTAGCCCCTTTTCCCTTCTTTCTTACAGACCAATGTGCACCTATTAGAGCCTAATCTATTGACTTTTGCCTAATCACTTCAAATCATCAATTTCTAATCTTCCACTGTCACATTTTTGTAAACTTGAGCTAAGGCTTCTTTGCATTTTTGCAAGCCATCATTCCAGACTTATGTAACGTGCATCACACGGTGCTTGCATGGACGTCTATGATCTCACTATTCTGAAGCATACGGGCCACCTCCACTGACGTGTGTCAGAACTGGTAGACGTTGTGATGAGCCGACTTGTTGACTCCAATATTTTACCTGGATGTCCACCTCCTGGCTTTTGAATGGAGGGACGGCCTTCATTTGTTATTCTTCTAACTGTCATGGCACTTACATGATGCAATTTTGCAATTTCTTGGCCTGGAGACCGCCATCCATGAGCTGGATGATGCAGTTTCTCTTTTCTATGGGAATCGTCTTCATGGCTGCACCTTGATTTGAACCAGTGACCTTACACTTGGGAATCAACCTAATAACACACTGAGCTATTAGGAAATGTGAGATGAGGTTGTATTTTGTAATACACAAGAAAAAAGATTTTCCATCACCAGGAGTAAAACCGTAACAATTCAGAATGACAAGAATCTGCATAACTAATCATATGCTAAATAGTTTCAAGTGATATTTATGTATTAGATAGCCAAGATGATCGTCTATAAAATGATGGTAGTCTCACATTCGAAGCAGTAATGGATGGTGAAATATGGAGCCTGAAAGTCAAAAGTTCAAAATATGGTTACGTGTACGTCCCCACAGCCAGATCCACGTTTATTCCCACAGCTAGCCCCTCTTATGTCCCCCATTCATTGGCAAACTAATGTAAGAAAAAAAAAAGCTTTTTCTCACCTAATACAGGCTCCTCATACAGTACAGCCCAATTTATTATATGAAATCAAAATTAATTTGGTGCGCTAATCCTTATAAATAACTACCAATAAATGAATAAAAGAGTGCCCTTAATGGTGTCAAAAAACCAGGATAGAACAAACGTAATGACCCTAAAAATTAACTTTTAATTAAATAATTAAAAACTTGAGACAATCCCAACTTATAGGGTGTAGAGCAATACTTCACACAGAATTTTTTTTTTTTTTAAATAATCAAGATACCAGGGGCAGCTATACTCGCCCTGTTAGACCCTAATAGATCCCTTCCTGACTGCGGAGGTTGGCACCCTAGTTGTTGACGATGTGGCGCCCCCGCTCAACGTCGGTAGCCCTAAAACACCCTATTGATCTCTGCTAAACAGAGAAGGATACACAGAAAAAACACAAAAATACATATACACCCGAAAAACCCCTAGTGGAGAGACTGAATAATGAATGTTCTATGTGTAGATTTTTTTTGAGCTTTTTTGTGAAAAAAATCCCCCTTATGGTCTGTCATTGTTTGCAGCAGAAGCTCTTTTCTACTCCGAGATAAGATATATAAGCTGCATTATTTAAGTTTTTTTTACTCCGAGATAAGTCTACCCTATTGTTATATATATTTTTGTGGGTCGAGTGCTCATTTTTGTACTACGAGATAAGTTTTCAGCACTGTTGCACCTTCTTAAGAGACATTATTCAGTCTCTCCACTAGGGGTTTTTCGGGTGTATATGTATGTTTGTGTTTTTTCTGTGTATCCTTCTCTGTTTAGCAGGGATCATTAGGGTGTTTTAAGGGTACCGACGTTGAGCGGGGGCGCCACATCGTCAACAACTAGGGTGCCAACCTCTGCAGTCAGGAAGGGATCTATTAGGGTCTAACAGGGCGAGTATAGCTGCCCCTGGTATCTTGATTATTTAAAAAAAAAAATTTCTGTGTGAAGTATTGCTCTACACCCTATAAGTTGGGATTGTCTCAAGTTTTTAATTATTTAATTAAAAGTTAATTTTTAGGGTCATTACGTTTGATCTATCCTGGTTTTTTGCTCTTGATGCTTTTTGAACATATATTGTTTCTGAGGTTTTTTTGGTTTGCCCTTAATGGTGTCACAATAATCAATATACTGTAATATAATCCAATAGTTATTAGTAACCCATATAGAAGATTGGCTGCATATGAAATTGTTCACTTTAATTCTTCAGATTTTGTATTAGTCTATGCCTGATGAAGAGACCTGAGTAGTCTCGAAAGCTTGCAATGTGTTACCATCTTTTCAGTTAGCCATTAAAAGGTATCAACCACTGAGGACTTTCAATTCTAAATATTCTTAACTTTAAAAATATTCATCCAACAATGCTTTTGGTGCCAAGAAATTGTGCCTGTCTGCTGGGCTGAAGTGTACAGAATATACTGGATGAAAAATGGCAGTGTCGGACAGAGAGAGGAGAAATAATGTGCAGCTGTAATAGCTGACAATCTAACCTGCTGTGGTTCTGTTGCAGTCCTTGATGTCATTCTGTTGTCGCAAACACCAGCAGGTTTATCCCATGAAAGGTTCCAGAGCTCCGGAGATCACAAAGAAACCGCGCAGAGCCAGGAGCGCCCCAGCCGGTGGCGTCCTTGGTTACACGGCAGAAAAAAATGGCCGACACGTGCTGACCGACGTGTGACATCACTGTGCTACGGATCGCGAGAGAGGCCAAAAAGCTTCCGACGCGTTTCGTGGAACCGTGTATTTTTCTACTTTGAAGTAGTTTGGAAACCAAGTTTGCGGAAAAACTCAGTCCCTCAAAAGCGCCCTTTCAAATTCCACGCTGTTAAGTGTATGTTTGCTGCCTGAGGGCGATACACTGATCCCTGAGAGAGAAGGAATTTCTGGTAGTACCCAAGGATCCCATGGAATCATAAAGGCATCTAGAGCTTGAGGGATCCCTCTGGGATCTGCGGAGCAAAAGGAGTCTACCTGTGTGTTGTTGATGCTGGCAAAGAGATCTATGACTGAGAGACCAAACATTTCAACAATCTGGTTGAAAATGGACTCTTTAGCACCCACTCGCCCTGTTTAAACTAAGTGTGGCTCAGGAAGTCTACCTTGTGGTTGTCAGGAACACCGCACTGCACTTGCTCACTGAGCCAGAGCATGTGTCCTGAGTACAAAGACTGTGCACAAAGATACCTGCGGAGTGGGCAGCAGTGGTGACAATGCATTCTCCAGGACCTGAATCACGTGACTGCTGGGGGCGTGGCCTTAGCTCCACGGAGCTAGGAGCTGCAGGGAAACTCCTAGAAATGTAACTACAGGACAATGTTACCAAGGGGCATAGACAGAGACAGAAACCAGATCAAGCCGAGGTCAAAGCATGAGATAGCAATACAGTACCAAAGGATTAGACAGAATGGATAGTCAGGACGTAGCAATAGATCAGAAAACCAGATCGGGCATTAGACGGTACAATAGGGGTAAACTGTAACGGAGTAACAATAGCCAAGCCAGGAGGTCAGAACCAGAAAAGACAATGGTACCAAAACGAGAGACGGAGTACAGAGTGAAGGAACAAGCCGGGTCATACATGGGAAGCAAACAAACAACGCAGAGTACACGCACACCAGGGGTCAGACACACCAGAAAAGCAGTATAACTGACAGAGAATGCTAGTTTGGAGTGAGTATAAATACCCTTCCCAGATCCAAAGAGAGGCCGGCAAAAGTTAACCCTGTGAGAACAGGACATTAACCATGTCCTAACCATGACAGTACCCCCCTCTTAATGGGGGGGCCACTGGACCCCCAGGTTTCTCAGGGTGCCTGGCATGAAAAGCCCGCACCAGTCGATCAGCGTGCACCGAACTGGCCGGAACCCACGACCGATCCTCAACGGAATATCCCTTCCAATGGATAAGGTACTGAAGTCTCCGGTGCACCCACCGCAAATCAACGATGTGCCCTACCTCGTACTCCAGTTGACCCTCTACCAACACTGTGTTAGGAGTGGCGGAAGACACTAAAATAAAAATATAAATAAAGTGCCTTCGCCCCTCGGGGTCCACCGTGCGGTAGATGGAAAGACCGCTGCTAGGTGGTGGCAGAGCTATATGGCGGTAGAGTGCACCGGTTTAAGTGCGTCACCAGGTGCACTGAACAAACTCTGTTGAGCTCACAGAGCTGTAATAATAAACGGTAACACAAAAGACGCTGAGTCTGTTCAGGACACAGAATCTCAGCGCAACACACGCGGTATGCGGTCACCGGAGAAGCACAAGGTGGCGGTACAAACTCCATAGGGACCTACCGGGAAGCGTGTGGAAGGCGTCGCAACCGCGAACGCACCAAGGAGCTCAATCTGCAGCGCGGCGATAACTGAGCCGCTGCAAAGACACTGCTAGCTAGCAGGCGCAATGCTGACCCTTAAGCTGCTGTGGTATGGAGCATAGCGCGCTGGCGCTTGGCACTGAGTACTGGCACTAACACAAACACTCACACATGCATAGTATCAGAGGGTAGGGGTTTCAAATGAGTCAGTCACCAGTCCATGCATCCATCAACAATCATACAGCAGCAGTATGGCTATACTAGCGCATGGCGGAACGGCCATGCGCGCTTTTTATAGCAAGCGGGACCTGCCGGAAATCTCCAAGTCTCCAATGTTAAGGGGAGAATATATGGCACATGAATATATACAAGAATCAAAACTGTACCACTATATAGATGCTTTTGGGATCATGTTGCTTTAAGATATTTCTGATTTTCTGCTGAATTATTTCTGTGTAGGACCCACCTAGGCTTCATGTAATACCACAATACGGGGTGGATAAGGGTGGATCGGGCTAAAGAACAATACTTATGTACACAGTGATTATGTAGCATATGAGAACAGTAAACAGTAACTCAGAAACGTACATAGTGATATGTAGCGGCATGGGAACGGTAAATAATAACTTAGAAATGTACCCATGATGTAATAACACAAACTCTGTATAAAAGCTGTTCATTTTTGGATTAAAGACAGAGAAGAATCATACTGACACGATACACCTTGTCTTGTGTATTCTTTTCTCCGTGCACGTACAATCTCTACCAAAGATCCAATTTGGCCACAGACAATTAAGACGGGCCACACCCTAGTGCGGCAGAATCAACAGTTGGCGCCCAAAGTGGGGCTCAGGACGATACCAGACGATCACAGCCGCAACAAAATCTCCCCCAGGACGGACGTCTTTCCAGCAGGACGAGGCTGCAGCTCGAGACCTGGTAAGAAAATATATCATCTTACCTACCCTTCTGTATTCACGTCCGGCTGGGAGGAGATAGTTGGCTGTCTTCTCTGAACCCTTAAACTGACCACGTTTGAAAGTCCTGAGCCTACGGACCCGGTCAGGTATATAATTCCTTAATTGTCTGTGTGTATTATCCGGTCTAACCAATTCGGAGGGTGTATCTAGAATCCACCTAGTATCTGATAAAAACTATTTCATACTGCACTAGGTCTACTAGAAACAAAACAGAGCAGAGTACAAAGGGGGTGTTCACACTGGGTTATCACCCTGGTTCCGACCTTAGACGGTCGAAGAAGTTATATATATATTATATATATACACATATAGGTGCTCACGTCCGGCCATACGCCCACGGTATAAACTGGGCCCGGTGACGTGAATGACACGGCATATATATATATATTTTTAAGGAAAGAGGTGATTACTATTTTTTTCCCCCTCTGCTGAAGTATCAACCACCTATCTAGAGGTGATTTCCACTATTTACTACACCTAAAGTGACGAAAAGCCCAGCTCTAGTTGCCTTGGTAACAAAAGAACAGTGAAAGGGATAAGGAATACATTCATAATAGTTTTTTATGTTTTGAAGTATTGATGCATTGTTGAGACACGCCTGTCCGCAGCTCTCATATTGAATATACTGCCATACTGGTTAGACTGCTATTTCAGCTGCATTTCCTGAATTCAAAGTGTTTAACAATTACGCTAAATTATCTGTATTCAGTCCGGAGGATATAAAATTATATTTTATAGAGTGTAATAAGTTGTTTTATAGTATACACACAGTAACCCTTCAAGCATATTTATAATTACGGTAATCTAAAAGTTTAATTGTCTGCCTTATCTGCTTTGCCTCTCTGCTTTGCTGTTTTGGTTGTTTGCATACGTGATTGTTACCTCAGCCAGCATGAAAAGGAAAAAAAAAAAATATAGATAGGGAGACGTACTGAGCAAATTCACTGTCACTCTGGTTCCGGTCCTGCTCTCGGCTTGACCGATGATCGCAGAAGTCTGAACTGTGTCTCTCCCAGTGGGCAAGTGGGAGTAGGGGCTTGATTACTCTGAGTGATTTTCCAACCTCTAAGTGGTTGGTGACTTCTTGCGGGTTTCCCACCGGACATCATCTAAGGTGATGGTGTTTTAGCTGCAGCATAGGTTCATAAGTTATATGGGTGGAAGGGTAATTTCAATTACCGTGTTGATGTGACTGAGTGATTGCTCTCTCCCTGAAAAGTATGGTTTGCCCAGGTGTAGATTTTTCACCTCTACAAATCAGTCTGGCATATGGATAGGTAAATTGCGAATTGTTTTGGTGTCAAGGATTCGCAGTATTTGATGTCAGTACCAGTTTTAAATTCATTGTCTTTTGTCTTTTGTAGTGTGTATAATTTGCAGGAGGCGTACTAGCATGTGGTTAAAATTTTTGAATGCATTCTATGTGTGTATACATATATATATGTTGTGAAATTAGAGAATTGGATAAACTGGTTTTGTTCTGCATACTATAATTATAAGGTTAGTTGGTTCAGGTAGAAAGAGAATTACTTGAATGGTAATTGCTTGATTTGTACAGATATCTCTGTGAGATCCGAGGTCTATTGTTACTTTTTAGTTATTGTTTTACTAATGTCACTACATTTCTCTATGAGATGGTTTTCTTTGAAATGTTTTAGAGCGAAAGTTTTGAGGAAACAGAAATTTTAACAATTTCTAAGGTATTTTTATACTACGCAGTTTCTGGATACACAAGATTTGTGAAATACTCTGGTGTTAGTTGTTGGTTAATTCCCTATATTACTGTGTTCAAGATAGCTAGACATCACTATGTTCACTGAAGACCCCTTTACTCGGACATAAGGAGTACATACAGCTTTTACAGTCACATATCAAACTGTTCATAACCCCGTGAGAATTTGTTTTAAGACGCACACATACACATGTTTTTCAGATATACTCAGAATTCAGATGATAGAATGGGTGGGAGCGGTCAGTCGATATCTATAAGACAGATATGACCCATAGTGGAGTGAGGAAGAAAATGTACGTTAAGAAACCCTCCGATCACGAGGGGAGGAGCATTAGATAAGAAGGGATGGAAGAATGTGTTAAGGGCCTGTCACACTAAGAGATATCGCTAGCAATATCGCTATAACTTGTGACGTTATAGCGATATTGCTAGCGATATCGCTATGTGTGATACTTACCTACGACCGGCTCCCCCGCTGGTTATCGCTGATCGCGCGAGAACGTCCTGGACTGTTTCTCGTCGACAGCTTCCTGCGGCGCTTCCTGCTGTGGAGACGAGCGACGCGTGGAGCCGGGCGGGAGGACGCAGGATCGCCTGGTGTGACAGGTAAGTAGCGACCCCCGTCCCCAGCGATGTCGCTGGTGAGATCTGCCTGTGTGGCAGCTCACTAGCGACCACTTAGCGATGTACCAGCGATCCTGACCGTGTCATATCGCTGGTCGGGATCGCTGGTACATCGCTAAGTGTGACAGTACCTTTAATGAGTGGAGAGCAGCATCCCAGCCTCAGGTATTATGAGGTGTTACAGGACCCTGAAGCATTTTATAAGATGGCAGAGGAAGTTAGGAAAAAAGGGATGAGGAGAGGAATATAACAAGATTGCTGAATTTTGTGCAAAACAAATATTTACACAGGAAGATGTCAGCTGCAATATCTGCATTACAATCATTTATACTTCTATATACATTCCCGATGACTGGACGTGTGCCAGCTGTCAAACGCAGAATGCAGAATATCGTGAGACTTGTTCTGACTGTCAGATGACCAACCCAAAGAGCCGTACCTTCTTTCCAACTATTTATATAGACGGCACGTCTTATGCTACATCCTGTCCAGCATCCATTATAGGTTTATTAATTAATGTCGTTTATGAAAAGAATAATGAAGAAAAAGATTAATATGACATGGAGGTATATAATTAAACAGAACAGGAGGAGACAGGAAATAAATAGCTCAGACTGATAATCTACAGTATTTATCGTTATATGGTGAGGGGACATAATTATCATCATCATCTTTTAAGCCTCAAAGCTCATACTTTTGTACACAATCTACTACATTCAAGGACTCCTGGAAATACCAGGAGACAGATACCCTAGTAAGCAGCTTGCCAGACCCCCATTCTCCAGGATGTCATGCAGGGAAAAGGAGAACCTGTGGATAATTTCTTCCACCAATGTAACAAAAAGTTTCTGGATCTCAGATTTGAAATGCAAATTAGTTCCCAGTTGGAAGAAGCTTGACACCCACCAACATCGAGCTCCAGATTTTAATTGGGTATTGGCATACTGAGTCCACAACCCATGAAAGTACGTATTCTCTTACAGCTCGCCCCCCCCCCACAAAAATACAATAGAGAAACAACATCTCTCACCCAGACAGAGGCTGAGGATACTCCTCTCAAATTCCTGGTGGGTCCCGATGCAATCAGAAAAGTGATCAGGGACATTGATCTACTTGCTGAAGAAGTATGTAGTCTTTTCTTTTTTACAGGACACATCTGTAGATCATGTGGGCGTTGAACTAATGGCACTGATCCCAGACTCAATATTGGCAGGCTGAAAATCCAGTTTTTAAAGGTGGAGCCGAAGCCAGTAGTCCTGCTACCAAGGAAATTGCAATATTCACCCTCCATTTCACAATCTGCAATTATTTCTATGAAGTTATGGATGATACATGATTTGTGTGCTGTCAAACCCACACACTATGTTTTGTTTTTATCAATTCTATTTATTTTTCTATGGTTTACGGTGATTGACCTGGCCAATGCTTTCTTCAGTTTATTTCTACATGCTGCAAGCCAGTACCTGTTTGTTTTTACATATGGTGCCAGCAATATATATGGACTATGATGCCTCAAGGGGCACAGTATAGCCTCTCTATGTTGACCCGAGCCATGACCACGGTCCTGGAGCCCTGGAAGAGGATACATCCCACAGTCATTTTTTTCTTTTACAATACATATGGATGACCTCCGACCCTGACTGAAGACAGCCAAGACAATACTGCTCTTCTACACGTGCAACCTTTTTATGACTATTTTAAGGTTAACCAAAGAAGGCATCAATGGGTTTTATATGCTAAATTGCAATCACATTTTTACAGCTCTAGGACTGCCACGCTATACTGAACTGTTTTGTCTGTTTGTCATGAAGAAGCCTGACCATGTAAATGGAGTCCTAACACAGCTTCACGGAGGAAGACAATGCCCTCCTGGCTTGCCTGACCATGTAAATGGAGTCCTAACACAGCTTCACGGAGGAAGACAATGCCCTCCTGGCTTCTCCTCTCCAAGACTTGACCAAGTGACTCGTAAAGTCCAAACCTGCATGAGAACCGTGTTTGCAACCCACCTGTGCTGGACAAAGCTTCTGATATTTTTATGGGTCACCAGTTGAAGATCCTGGCCCAAAGCACCTGTCTGCAATGCCCTACTCTGCTCCCGGACAACGTCACCATCTCCAGATGTGCTGTCCATAATCCAGCTACTCTTCTACCTCTGCCAAAGGGGGGAGGAAGATGGAGGATGAAAACCACATCTCTGACACATTAGTGGAAGAGGTAGTCGACTCTGAAATGGCTGAACGCGATTGTCTTGCTGTCATGAGGCAAGAGAACACCTGGAAGATCCTGACCTGATGCTCTTTGTGGATAGACCAAGGTATGCAGACCAAGAAGGCCGTTCGCACACTGGTATAGCAGTAGCCACAGAAGTAACTTGCTGCCAGCAAAACCACTGCCTACATCCAAAGGCAGGACTGCGGGCCTTGACAGAAGCATACGAGAGGTCCACTCAACATGAAGCTGTCAAGATCAATCTGGAGGGAAAGAGGCTTCATCACGGCTAACGGAACCCCAGTCTGACACCACAAAGCCATACAAGAATTAATGGAGTCCTTGTTGATGCCAGGAAGAGTTGCGGTGGTAAAAGTAAAAGCACACACACTGGAGACACTTCAAGGGAAGCAGTGGGCAACAGACTAGCTGAAGTAACAGCAAAAGAAGCAGCAGTAATACCGGTTGACACGGAAACAGAGGAAAAGGAATAACCCTGGAAAAAGATGTTCTGACACTCCAGAAACAAGTATCCAAGGAAGAAAAGAAGAAATGGACCTAAGATGAAGTTATACAGGATGAAATATGCCTAAGGATGAACAAGGAAAATTTAAGGCCTTGAACAAAACTCTACATATTTGATGCTATACAGGAAACAGGGAAGTCATAGCATAAGAGTTTAGTCTTTCCCTTGGGTCACATACACGCACAAGTATAATTGCCTATATGTAGACTAAGTTTAAAAACATGTGACTAAAATGCATTTTCGAGTCTTTTCATCCATCCCAGATCCTGAGGACATAGGAGCCCACCAGATCCTGCCCGGTGACTGAGTCCTCATCACCAAGAGGTTCAACAGACGTACCCTTGAACCTAGAGATGACAGCCTGTTCCAAGTCCTGTCAACTATTGCAGCAGTCCATGGGTCCTCGCTTCCCACTGCAAGGAGATGCCGGATCCAGAGTCCAGTAGCGGCTGCCACTCTTCATCCGTCTGGCACTTATCCTTTTCCTAGCTCAAGGGGTAGTCAGTCACCAAGGGGTAGTCACTCATGAGAAGGGCATACTGACTTTCTGGTATAATGTCTCCACCCCAAGAGTAACATATCAATTTGACTACTGTCTCACAATAAGAATGTCCAGGCCCCATGGCACAGTTTCATATCAGGTTTAATACACAATTCATCTGTGTCACTACTGCTGAAATAGGGGAAGGTTCAAACTGGGAGGATTAGTCTCTTGTTGGGTGGCACACTGGTGAAAGTGACTAGAGACATCAACCAGCCCAGGCCCTACAGCGAAGGGACAAATGGGGAATAAGCCTATTAAGTCGCATGACCCTGTCCAAAGCCCATTTTAAGGGTCAGAGTGGCCTTCCAGATGCAATACTCCCCGTCACTACCGCTCACTGCCCCAAGGAGGGATGCATAGTTCTGTACCTCACCATTGAGAACCCCTCACAGAATGAGCAAGGGTTATATGTACTAGGCTCAAGTACTAAACTTGGGAGGGAAAATGGTGACACAAAAGGTAAATTTTGGCTAAGAAGCATAGATACCAGTGGGGGCACACAGGGAGCACCTGACAAATTCAAAGTCGAGAACGAGACAATAGTTGTGTTTAAACCCACCATCCCCGTAAATAAGAATGCAAAGCGGATAAACTATTTATACAATAACCAACAACGGTTTATAAAATACACTGGGGATGCCATAAAGGCAAATATTGACCCATTAAGTTTGCAAAAGTTATTTTATGTCCTTTGATCATATTTTCCTTAATTCTACGCTGCATAGTTCCATGCCTTAAGAAAATGATGATGAAAACTATGGAAACCACTGTGATGACCATGCATGCCGATTTTGAAGATCCCCTGTATGAAAGATGTCCTAATGAAAACATGCAAGCACCACCTCCGGAATATGCCTGCTTGAAGCAAGCCAACGAGGGAAAGTCCAGGATCTGACTTCCTCCTGTGCAAAGTCCGTTAGGAGGGGGTCCATCTACTAGAGATGGGTCGTCTCGTATATACGGTGAAGATTAGTTAGTTAGGTTCCAGCATTGTTGAGATAGGTAGGCCGGGAGGACAGATCGATAGGTTCGACGAGATTAGGATTTTGATTTTGCATATCTCCAAAGAAGGGACTGTTAAGGGGAGAATATATGGCACATGAATATATACAAGAATCAAAACTGTACCACTATATAGACGCTTTTGGGATCATGTTGCTTTAAGATATTTCTGATTTTCTGCTGAATTATTTCTGTGTAGGACCCACCTAGGCTTCATGTAATACCACAATACTGGGTGGATAAGGGTGGATCGGGCTAAAGAACAATACTTATGTACACAGTGATTATGTAGCATATGAGAACAGTAAACAGTAACTCAGAAACGTACATAGTGATATGTAGCGGCATGGGAACGGTAAATAATAACTTAGAAATGTACCCATGATGTAATAACACAAACTCTGTATAAAAGCTGTTCATTTTTGGATTAAAGACAGAGAAGAATCATACTGACACGATACACCTTGTCTTGTGTATTCTTTTCTCCGTGCACGTACAATCTCTACCAAAGATCCAATTTGGCCACAGACAATTAAGACGGGTCACACCCTAGTGCGGCAGAATCAACACCAAAAGGAGCCAATAGGATCCGGAGCAGGACCTGAGCACCTGACTCCCGAACTCCAATGGGAGCTCGTCCCGTGGGCATGCTCAGAAGCTGGAACAAAGGAAATAGCCTCTGGAGATAAATGTGAGAATCTGGATTTCTGCATAGGCATAGTAGAAACCAGATTCCTAACACACTGGTGGAGCCACAGATGAGGGATCTTCTCTAACTGTCCCCACAGGTTTTAATAGGGACCTGTGGAAGACGTTAGAGATTTTGAAGGAGGTGGGCAACTGTAATCTGTATGCCACCGGGTTGATCACCTCTACAATCTTGTATGGGCCAATAAATTTGGGGCCCAACTTCATAGAGGGTATTTTAAGTTTGATGTTACGGGTGGACAACCAGACTTTTTCCCCCACTGTCATCGCAGGAACCACCCCCCTCCTCCTGTCTGCAAAATGCTTGAACTTCTTCTGGGCTTTGGAGATGTTCCCCTGTACCTCCTTCCAGAGGATTTTTAATTGTTGTACCATCCCCTCGGCACCAGGGCAATCCAAATCCATGCGGGAAAATTCCCCAAACTGCGGAACAAACACATAATTGACCAGAAAGGGAGACTTTCCGGTAGACTGATTAATCTGACAGTTGAATGCAAATTCTGCCATGGGTAATACCTCACACCAGTCTTCCTGTCTGGAGGAGGCCAGGCCCCTCAGAATCTGCTCCAATGACTGGTTGGTGCGTTCCGTTTGGCCGTTGGATTCCGGGTGATAGGCAGAGGAGAATGACAACGTGACCCCCAACTTCATACAAAACGCTCTCCAAAACCTGGCCACAAATTGCACACCCCTGTCCGACACCACGTTCACAGGCACTCCATGCAGTCGAACAATGTGCTGTATAAACAAGCGGATGGTAATGCAGGTAATGGCACAAAGTGGGCTTGCTTCGAAAATCTATCAACCACTACCCATACCATTGAGTTGCCCTTGGAAGGTGGAAGGTTAGTGATAAAGTCCATGGACAGGTGTGTCCATGGTTTATCCGGAATTGGCAAAGGCACCAATTCCCCGGCCGGCCGGACCTGAGAGCTTTTAGAGCGCGTGCACACCCCATAAGTATTCACAAACCTTTTTATATCAGTACCCATAGAGGGTCACCAAAAACCCCTAGCTACTGCCCCCCGGGTAGTTGCAATACCAGGGTGTGCACTTAACACAGAGTCATGAAATTCTTGAAGGAGTGTGGGACGGAATTGTTCGGGTACAAACAATTTAACTGGGGGTTTATTCCTGGGAGCTTGTGCTTGTGCTTCCAGAATCTCTCTCTGTAACTCAGAGGAGATTTCGGCTACAACCACTCCCGGTTGAAGAATGGAGGAAGGAGGTTCTGGAGGGGACACAGAATCAAAACTTCAGGATAAGGCATCTGCCTTTACATTTTTAGACCCTGGTCGGAACGTGATGGTAAAATGAAATCGAGAAAAAAAAAGTGCCCACCGAGCCTGTCTGGGGGTCAATCTCTTAGCAGACTTGATATAGGCCAGGTTTTTATGATCAGTGATGACCGTAATGGGATGAGCAGCCCCCTCCAAAAAATGCCTCCATTCTTCAAAGGCCAATTTAACTGCTAACAATTCCTTGTTACCGACATCATAGTTTCTCTCGGCCGAAGAGAACTTCTTAGAGAAAAAGGCACAGGGTTTGAGGTTAGTCAGGGTAGAGGGGCCCTGTGACAATACTGCCCCCACCCCCACCTCCGAAGCGTCGACCTCGATGATAACAGGTCTTGACGAATCGGGTTGTACCAACACAGGGGCTGTAGTAAAACACTTCTTTAATGCCAGGATGGAATTTTTTGCGGCCACGGACCAATTTTTTACATCTGCCCCTTTAAGAGTGAGGTCCGTCAAGGGTTTTACCACCTGCGAGAACCCTTTAATGAACTTCCTATAATAATTAGCGAAGCCCAGAAATCGCTGCAACCCCTTCAGGTCATGAGGCTGCACCCAATCTGTAATGGCCTGAACCTTCCCTGGATCCATGCGGAATCCCTCCCCGGATTCAATTACACCCAGAAAAGACAGTTCTTGCATAAAAAATGAGCACTTCTCCAGCTTAGCACACAAATGGTTCTCCCGGAGTCTCATAAGCACCATACGCAGATGATGCAAGTGTGACTGACTGTGCTCAGAGTAAATCAAGATGTCGTCCAGGTAAATGACTATGTAACGTCCAATCAAGTCAGAAAAAACAACATTAATAATGTTCTGAAAAACTGCAGGAGCGTTAGTGAGGCCAAAGGGCATAGCCAGGTTTTCAAACAGCCCCTCAGTTGTCAGGAATGCTGTTTTCCATTCGTCCCCCTCCCGGATCCTTATAAGGTTATAAGCCCCTCGTAGATCGAGCTTAGAAAACCATTTGGCCCCCGTGAGTTGATTGCATAGATCAGGAATCAACGGGAGAGGGTACGTGTTCTTAACAGTAATTTTGTTCAGTTCTCGAAAGTCGAGGCACGGTCGCAACCCACCATCTTTTTTCTTTACAAAGAAAAACCCCGCTGCCACGGGTGAGACCGAGCGACGAATATGCCCCTTGCGAAGGCTTCCTTTAATGTACCCTTTCATAGCTTGGCGCTCAGGCCCGGACAAATTAAACAAACGAGCCTTGGGTAATTTGGCTCCAGGTACTAAATCGATAGCACAATCATATGGTCTATGTGGTGGGAGCGCCTCAGCCTCGCTTTCAGAAAACACATCTTTAAAGTCTCTCAGGTACTCCGGAATACCTTCCAGACCGACAGATGACACAGATACGGATTTTATCAGATTGACAAAAGGAACCGGGTTACAACACAGACCATTATCATTACATCCCCATCGGGTGATCTCCCCCTTCACCCAATCAATAAGAGGATTGTGGCGTTGCAACCAGGGCATTCCCAATACCAGTTCTGCAGGCAGATTATTCATAATGAAACAACTTAAATTTTCCACATGAGTGGAACTCACTTTCATAGAAAAAACTTCAGACATAAAATAAATTCCATCCCGGGTAAGAGGGGATGAATCCACAGCCACAATTTTAACAGGGTCTTTTAACCTGACTGTCCCTATCTTATTAAGAGTCACAACTTGGGCATCAATGAGATTAATGGAGGAACCACAGTCAACAAAGGCGGTGGTCATAACAGGACCGCCAGCAATTTCCAATTCAACCTGGAGCACCATTTTTGTACGTGAGAAAAAATGTACCTGGGAGTCTGGACAACCTCCTCGATTGTTGCCCAGACTCAGTCGTTTCTCTGCTGGTTTCTCTGAAGAAGGGCAGGAGGGGCAATTCCTTTTCCAATGTCCAGAGGCTCCACAGTAAAAGCATAGTAGTCTCTACTGTGCCTTCTCTCTTTCTCCTTAACCGAGACTGACCCAACCTTCATGGGCTCAGATACAGGTGCAGTGTCACACAATTTGGGGTACAAGGGAGACTCTTGTTGCATCATTCCTCTAGCACGGAATCTCCGGTCCATACGGACCACCTGCATCATGGCGTCCTCCAGGGTATCAGGAGGCGGATGTAATGCCATAGCGTCCTGCAGACGGGCAGAAAGTCCCCTGCGAAACTACCCCCTCAGGGTGGCGTCATTCCAGGATACTTTGGCGGTAGAACGTCTAAACTCTGAGCAGAACCGTTCAGCAGAGTGCCCCCCCTGTGTCACACTCATCACCATATCCTCAGCCAGATGCACTCTATCAGGTTCGTCATAGATGTGCTCCAGAGCCTCAAAGAACAAGTTCACTGACATATGTTCAGGAGCAGAGGAAGACAGAGAGAAAGCCCATGCTTGCGGAGCCCCCCCGCAAGAGCCCCATAGAGAAATAATGACCCCCACCCTCTGGAACTCATCCCCGGAGGAGCGGGGCCTTAGAGAAAAAAAAGCTTGCATTCTTCTCTGAAAGACCTGAACTCCTTTTTATCCCCTGAGAAAGGGTCGGGCAATTTGACCGGAGATTCGGGGGACGCTAATGACACATCCCTAGAACTAGAAGCCCCTGCATCGACAGCCCCCTGCACAGTAACCACCAACTGTTGCTGGGTATGGGCCATCATGCGCTGTTCCACATTGAGTTTAAGGAACATTTGGGTCAGGTGCTTGACCTGATCAGCCAAGGCTTGTATGGGATCCATAAGGATAACACACACTTTTTTTCTTTTTTTTTTTCTTCAGAGGAAAAAAAAGCTGAAACGGTCAGTTATAATGTCAGGAACACCGCACTGCACTTGCTCACTGAGCCAGAGCACGTGTTCTGAGTACAAAGACTGTGCACAAAGATACCTGCGGAGCAGTCAGCAGTGGTGACATTGCATGCTCCAGGACCTGAATCACGTGACTGCTGGGGGCGTGGCCTAAGCTCCAAGGAGCTAGGAGCTGCAGGGAAACTCCTAGAAAGGTAACTACAGGACAATGTTACCAAGGGGCATAGACAGAGACAGAAACCAGATCAAGCTGAGGTCAAAGCGCGAGATAGCAATACAGTACCAAAGGATTAGACAGAATGGATAGTCAGGACGTAGCAATAGATCAGAAAACCAGAACGGGCATTAGACGGTACAATAGGGGTAAACTATAACGGAGTAATGATAGCCAAGCCATGAGGTCAGAACCAGAAAAGACAATGGTACCAAAACGAGAGACGGAGTACAGAGTGAAGGAAGAAACCGGGTCATACACGGGAAGCAAACAAACAACGCAGAGTACACACACCAGGGGTCAGACACACCAGAACAGCAGTATAACTGACAGAGAATGCTAGTTTGGAGTGAGTATAAATACCCCTCCCAGATCCAAAGAGAGGCCTGCAGAAGTTAACCCTGTGAGAACAGGACATTAACCATGTCCTAACCATGACAGTGGTTTTCTATCCCCCCGAAAGTGGAGTGCCGTCAGGGAGAGGAGATTGCTTTTTACCAACCTTAAAATCTGAGTTGTTGTATCCATCAAGGCCCGTGACCTGGTTCCCCCCTGATGGTTCAGATAGGCCACCACCACCCGGTTGTCCGAAAATACTCGCACGTGATGACCCAGAAGGGTATCTAAGAATTCTGCTAGGGAATATCTGACTGCTAATAGCTCCTTTTGGTTCGAGGATACATCCAACTGCTGACCCGTCCAGACCCCGAGTAAGCCGGTTATCCAAATGAGCCCCCCACGAGGTTGTGCTTGCATCCGTGGTGACTACTTGAGACACTTTGGTCACCCAAGGGACCCCTTTGGTTAGATTGCCCATCTCTTTCCACCAACTCAAGGAACGAATGGTTGTCGAAGATAGTCACACGACCTTCTAATTAACCCTCTAAGGAGACCTTTTTTTTTTTTTAAATGTCCCACTGATGTGTATCTGGGCCCACTGAACTGTTGGCAGACATGTGATTAGGGAATCTAACAGGGACATGACCTTTCTCAAGGTCATGGATGGGTATTGTGACGTCCTCAAAACCTGACCCGCAATATTTTCCCTTTTGTCCTCCAGAAGGCGAAACTCTTGCTTCTGGGAGTCCAACATAAGCCCAAGGAACTCATGAACAGTCTTTGGCTTGATCCTTGATTTTTTTAGAGATTCAATAGCCAGCCTAGGTTTACTAAAGACGTCATTATTCTTTCTAGCTGTGTTTTGCAATGTTGGGCCGAGTTGCCTATCACCAAGAAGTCGTTCAATTAAGGGACGATTAAAATGTCCTGTTCTCTCAGGCACGCCATTGCCTCCACCAATAGATTTGTGAACACACGAGGGGTTATCCACAAGCTGAAGGGAAGGGCCTTGTGTTGAAAAAAATTTGTTTCTCCTTTTATGGAGACCGCTATCCTGAGGAACTTTTGAGAGTCTTTGTGTATGGGAACGTGATAATATGCATCGCTCAGATGCAGTACCATCATAAAACAGATGGGAAACAATATTTTGATGGTTGATTTTATTGATTCCATCTTGAAAGTTTGAGTTGTTGCATACTTGTTCAATTTAAGTTTATAATTGTCTGGAATGATCCATCTGGTTTGTTTACGAGAAATAATGGGGACTAGAATCCTTCCATCTTTTCCCAAAGAGGGACCTCCTGGAGAACAGCTTTGCCCACTAGGTCCAACACCTCGCATTCCAAGGCTCTTTGTTCCTCCGGGGAGGATCGTAGGGGAGTTATTATAAAGTTCTGGGGAGGGAATGAAGGAAAGTCTATCCTCAGGCCTGACCTGATTATGTTTAGTATCCTAGGACTGTTGGAAATATTTTCCCAGGCCGGAAGAAAACGGGATAGTCTGCCCCCCACCTTTCAAGGACCGTCACTTGGAGAGCTTTCTATCATGAGAGGAGCTTCCAGACAGAAAACCTTTATCCTTTTTTTCACCCTTCCCACCTATTCTGTTCTCTCGGGGGTCTCCTACGGAAAAATTTCCTACTCCGAAAAGACTGTTTGCACGCAGGGGTGGGCAGGTTAGGAAACCCCCTTTTCTTATCCCCTGCCTTCTGAAGGATGTAATCTAATGTTTCCCCAAATAGAAAATTTGCTTCACAGGGGATGGAACATAAATTTAATTTAGTTTGTAGGTCTCGACCAGCATTTAAGCCAAAGTGCTCTACAGGCTGTGTTAGAGAGAGCTGCAGACTTGGCCGCTAGCTGAACAGAGTCGGCTGATAAATCCGCCAAAAAAATTGCAGCCAAACACATTAAAGGAATGCACAATAGCACCTTGTCTCTGGACACTTATCCCAGGTGAAAGGTAAATCTTTCGTTCACATTGGGCAACTTCTCTGTTTGGTTTTAGCCAAACTTTTTCCTCCATAAGAAACGAAAGAGAAAGGAGACCCCATTTACAAGGTGAATTTTCACAAAAATCACTCCCCAATCAGATGCAGGTAGCGGTTTTGGAGGATGAATAGGGTCCGCTGATGGGCCTTTTGAGGCTGGAGACTTGTCCACTGCGCCGGAGCTTCTGCTGTGCTGGGTGGAGTGGCTTCTGCTGAGGCTCTCTATCCTGTTCCTCCATCCTATAGGGGACCACTAGCTGCAGGGATAGTCTTACCCTGCTTCCTTTTTTCTAATTTGCTGCCCGGCATCCCCTGTACAACTTCCGGTTCCATACCCTAAGATCCTCTCAGTCATGTGACCCCCGGCTTCAGGACACTGCACCAGTCGTGGCAGAGGATCCCCACTGCTGGTACCAGTCTGACTAGGCCTGCACATCTTCTGGTCTTCTTGGACTTCAGGTACGCCTGTTGTGGAAATTTGATTGGGTAGATATACCCTTGTGTGTGCTGCGGCCTGTCCTAATTAGACAGAGTCTTATTGAGCGCTCAAGGAACAGAAGAAGCTACACCTGGTTAGCAACAACTCATTCCAGCAGAACTCTGCTAGTTTATTGTACATACATATATTTATAGATGCATGCAGTAAAGGGTGGCTACCCCATTAACATGAGGCTGAACTTCTTATCTTACTGGCTAGTTTGAATACATGAACATATATGGCAGTGTCCGGCATGAGGGTGACTTAACATCATATGATTTACTCCTATGCATTGTCTTGCAATGTCAGCAAGACTCCAATATCGGCTTGGAACATCTGTTGTTACTTCCTCATTTGTCATGTCTGGTAAAGCACCAAGGAGCTAATCTGGCTTGCACTGGTCTAGGTCACAAGTTAGCTAGGTCATTCTGAACAATTGATTACAAAGTTCAAGATAGCTGTGAATGTATATCTATGTGGGCATATGAGTATATAGAGTATATAGCATATAGCTTATAGCAGGCAAGTGAGATCTAGATGAAATACATAAATATATATATTTCTATCACAATCCCCCCTTAGATATCACTAAAAATCCTGCTCCTGGCCCAAAGCGCTGCAACTCTGTTATGCTGCCAGTGGACTGACTCACGCCTAGCACATACGCCCCCCTCTGCACAGACTTCCGCAAATGGGAGGTCAGGAGATCTGTCCCTAACGGGGGTTTGGTGCAATGCAATCAAAGTCTCTCAGTTAGCAGTCTATGCAGTCAGTGTATGCGTATTCTCTATCAGGTAGGAAATTTATTCAGTCAGGTAGGACATACACAGCATCATTCCAGCTCAGGTGTATCTTCTGGTATGAGGGCTTCCCTACAGTGGGGTGCGTGGATCCAGGTGGGGGTTTCTCCTCCAGGTTGGTGGCATTAGCACTTGGAGAAGGGCCATCAGATCTGGGATCGAGTGCTTCTTATGGACTTTTTCCACCAACACTCAGTTTCCTGACTTCAGGGCGTGCATACCAGGCACCGAATCTGGACCTGGCAATGAAGGAAAAACTAGAGAATGGACATTAGCAAGATTCTTGATAAATTCAATTATACATGCAGACAAAGTATCACATTGCATAGTCAACTGCTAAGTAAAGAATACCCCTAACCTGGGTTTAGACCCAAATAAAATTTCATATTGGTGACAGCTCTTTCTGAGCCTATGGGAGTGTCTAATGCCATGGCTTGTCTGTCTCTTGGGCAATTTTTTAGCATGCTGCTCTTAAGTGTCCCACTTAGTCTATGGTGCGAGATGGTGGGAAGTGTGTAGGCCTAAGCCTGACCCTACTGCTAATCAGATCTCCTGTGTCAGGTTTGCTGTGAATGTAGGTCCCTGATTACTTGCTACCACTTCTGGAACCCCCATGTCTGCACACTATTTTCGAGAGTAGCTTCTTTGCAGTAGTCTTCAGCAACTGGTTCCTTACTGGGAAAGCTTCAGGCCAGATGATGTGGGGGAACTTTTCCCACTTGTCCGATGTTGCATTTGTCAGAGGCCAGACAGCTGCTGGAAATTGGCTGTTAAGGTGGGAGTCGAGTCCAATCAGGTCATTCATCTGTGTCTTCAATTCTGTGCCCATTGAACCACCATAGGGTACATACTCTTAGGTAGACTGGGTCTGTCTTGAGGTAGATGTTTGAGGTAGACGCTTGAGGTAGACGCTTGTGGTAGACAGCTTGAGGTAGACAGGTTTTTTGGAGCCCAGTGCTTTGGCCCTTCAGCATCCAGCTTTCCTTCTCCTCCTTTTGAGTCTGGTCCTGCTACTTCTTGTACAGGTTTCAGGAAGTCATTTTGTCAGGTTTTCTTGTCTTCAGTCGTCATGTAGTAGCCGTCCGGCTCCACAACCTCTCCCATTTTTCCATATTGTCTTCTTCTGGCTGCTTCTTTGGCTGCCACGTCTGCCATGTTGATCCAATGTCTCTACTGTGTTCAGTTTTCCGTGTGCCTTGACCTTTAACAATTTTCCCTGATGGCTCCATGATGCTTCACGGTTGACCCACTTGCTGTGGTGAAGTCTCTTCCAGCCCAGATGGGTCCGAAGTCGTGTGCTATGCCATGCGAGTACCTGGAATTGGGAATTGGTATAGACGTTTGCAGTTTTGTCCTTCGCAATCTGGTAGGCCTTTCGTCAGCTCTATCGGTTCCGCTTCTTGGGCTGACAAACTTCTGGACCATAGGATGTCTTGATTGCTGGTCACTGCACATCCCATGTGGAAACCTACCTTCATCATCTGCAAAACTGGAGCCATCTACGGTATCTTGCAGATTTTTTCTCTGAAGAGCCCGTATCCACATCCCCCCTTTGGGAGTGGTAGTAGAGACAGGTAACGGCTGAGAGCACTGAAGAGTGGTGGAGAGCGGATCTCCAGTGGTTGTCCAAGAATGACATCAGCAGCCTTGTCAGGAGGGCGTGTGCCGCAAATATTGTTTTTGATGCAGGAGGGCCCCCCTTGCAACTGGATCCAGGCCGGCTGAGAGGTAGTCTAGGGGCCTCTGGTTTTCCTCCGTGGGTCTGTTTTAAGACACCAGTAGCATGACCTCTTCCATTTTTGTCCTTCTTTTTCCGTTCGGCAAAGTCGGGATGGCTTCCCGTAGTCAGGGAGGCCTAGAGCTGGCGCAGAGACTATGGAGTCTTTTAGCTTCCTGTACGAGATGAAGGCTGCAAACAACAGGAGGTACGGGGTTGCGTTGATGCAGTCGTACAGAGGCTGCATTAAGACTGGAGCACCAGTTCTGCAGCACGAAGCTGGTCCAGGAAGGCCTGCATCTTCGGAGTTGTGGAGGGAGCCTGCTTCTCCTCAGCGGTCTTCCAGTCATCTGTCAAGCATTTCGTCTGGCGGGCAATATGGTGTCTTCAGGGAGGTAACTTGTTTCTGACACCACTGGACTATGTTCTTCCAGAACTTGCATTGCTGCTCCGCCAGGTAGAGTAGAGGAGACAAGGAAAGGGATGTGCAGGTAGTGATGTCGATGACTTCTGCATGTTCTGCAATACAGTTGACGAGGATGGAGGACAATGCTTTGGTGAGCTATGAAAGGCTGTTCTGGGCCCTCTTGGGCATCACTGTCCATGTGCTCTGCACCCCCTTGTGCGTTTTCAGGGACTGGTCGTCCAGGTGAAGGGGGAACATTGAGGGAAGCTTTGGACAGATCCATCACCGTGAGTATCGTTGCTGTGGCTGGCACGTTTGTCAGTAGAGTGTGCAGATCTGGCACAACTGGGGTTTCAAACACGGTTGCTTCGTTCACAGCCCTTAGGTTATGCACCATTCAGTCCAGTCTGGACTTGCTCTTCACAATGCCTTGAGTGACTCCCATCTTCTGGCATAGGGCCGGCAGGGAAACAAGCTGTTTACTGGGGTCCTCTTCATCAGAGATGACATCCAGCTGAGCTTTCTTGCTTTCCCAGGGGGTCTTTTTGCTGGGACGTCTTCTTTACCAGCCAGCAGCCGTTCCCTTCACCCAACTTGATCTCAGGTCAGCATTTGTTAACCAGTTTGCGGAGCTGAGTGGCTGTCTTCTGGTCCAGGGCCTGGATAAGCTTCAGGGAGCACCTTCAGAATCTTGTCCAAGATGATCCTCTGGCGCTGGAGCCGGAAGCAGTGCAGCCATTTCACAAAGCGGGTATGGTCCCTCTGGGTTGAGAGTTTCCTGGCCCATGTCAAAGTTCTTAGGCCGTTTCTTGAACAGCAGTTCCACTTAAACATCCAGTTGGTCAGAGACAGTTTGTCTCTGGGTGATGAGCAGGGGATACTTGGTCTTGTGAGCGTACGGGGTTCCAGACTTGAGTGACACCCGCACTGGCGCAACTTGAAGTCTCCCGTGGACCATAGGCTTCCGGGTACAATGTCCAGCACCTCCTTGCGTAGGCTTGCACTGGTTGTTCGAGGCTCTTGTAGGGCCACCAGCATGATTAATTCTTCTTTGGTCAGGGTTGGAGAATATGTCATGGTCACATCTTCATGGAACACTTTGGTCACCTTCATTTCCTGCAGTAGGTCTGCTCTCATCAGGTGAGGTGGGCAGGTCTCCACCATAAACTGGAACAGGATGGAGTGTCCTGGCTGTGTCTCCACACTCAGGGGCTTGTAAGTTGGGAATGTCTGTCTTGACCTTCAGTCCCCATACAAGACACAGAGTGCTCTGATAGACTGGTGGGGTCGGGGATTTCCACATGCCTCATCACACTTCTGACTGCACCAGTGTCCAAAAGGAAAGATATGACAACCCCCAGTGAGTTGAGGTATTGGGTCCGTTGATGGGGTTTCACATGTCAGGGGGGTGACGTCTTGCGGACCTGGCTTGCCTCTGTCCTATGGACAGGGTTCTTCACTGTTTTCTGAGTTTCTTTCTTGGCCTATTCCTCTGCGTGATGCCCTGGGTTGCCGAGATACTGTGCACTGGTTCCGGAAATGGCCAAGGTTGCCACAATTGTAACACCTGACAGATCTCCTGTCCCTGCAGGGTGGTGGCTCTTCTACATCAGTGGCCACCCTAAGAGGGGCTGTCCACCTCACTCCTGGGTGGGACTCAATTCTTCTGGCAACTGCGAGCAGAGCATCTACTGCTATTATCCTGTACTCAGGCCTGGCCACTATCAGCAGTTTCTTGATTGGTTCTCTTATTCCATGTACAAAGGCCTGTGCCAACATTTGTCCGTGTATCTGATCATGAATAGTGAAGCCTAAAACTTGGAATACTTGCATCACTCTTCCGTGAAACTCGTCTACAGACTCTGTCTTGGCCTGGCTCATGTTATGTAGGCTGAGAGCTTGTCTGGCTTTGGCCCACTCTCTGAGCTGCTCAATTAGCTTTGATCCTGACTCCCAGGAGTGCACATCTAATCCTGATGGAAGCTTGAAGTGTTCCTTCATGATTGGCCAGAGTGTTTCACCTGCTTTTATTTCCATTATGGACCAGAGATCACTCCAGATTGCAACATATGTCTGCTGACTCTGCTGCATTCTTCGGTAAAATGGCATGGGGTCCATATCTGGGTCTGGTAGATTTCTCAGAATACTGAACACCTGACTAGGGGTGAAGGGCAGATAGTGTAAGAGTTCTGGCTCTATCTGCCCCTGCCTACTTGGTGTCTGTGGGTTACCCTCCCCAGTACTAGGCAGCATGTATGATGTCCCCTCTTCATATTCATCAGAGGAACTGTGCCATTGTGTGTTTGTCTTTCTGTGTGTGGGTACTCCCCCCCTCTGAGACTGCAGCTCCGTCTGGCTCATAGTTTCCCCATTCTCAGACCTAGCAAGTGCAGTCTCTGATGGCCCACACCTCCCTTCTGCTAGCTGTTATATAGGGGGGCACCTGTGGTGTTGTGTGTGGGGAGTGATTCACTTTCTTCTCCCGGTATCATAGCTGTCTAGAGGGTGCCCTGTGGAGATAGGGACACCTCATTTTCTAGATTTGGCACTGGCCCAGCTGGTGACCATGAACAAAGAGGTGGAAGGGAGAGAGAGAATGCGGAGCAGGGAGGGGTGTAGGACAGATTGGGAAGATGAGGAAAGAGAGATAGGGGAGGAGAGGATGAAGGAGACAGAAGAGGACGAGAGAGTGAAGACGAAGGGGATGAGGGAGGATGAGAGGTGGGTGTTGGTGATGGAGAGGAAGGAGAGGTAAGAGAGAGAGGAGGATAAATAGGCAGGGTGGAGAAGATAGAGAGGGGAGAGAGGTGATGGAGGGAGGAGAGAGATGAGAGAGATGGTAGGAGGGAAAAGTGGGGAGAGAGGAGAGAGGGAGGGAGCGGACTCGTTCTCCTTTTCTGCAGTCAAAGAAGGCATGTTTGGACTTGTGGTGCCTCTCAGACGACACAGATTAGAATGCCACTGAAAACACTTTTTTCTTCTCTTGTACACGTAAAAAATAATCCTTTCCTGTTCACATTAACTCTCAGTACCTTCTACGCTGTAAAATCCGCTGTTACTTTAAAAAATGCAGACAGCAATTAAGCTCAACTAGCTACTTCCTTTTTTCTTTTCAATACATTATGCCATGATACAGCATAAGAAGATGCCCTTGGAAATCCTCATGCTTATCTTTCTAAATAACACCTACTATGTCTGTTCCAAAAACTGCAAAAAAAAATTCAAAAAGCTTCACAACCCCTTTTCTAAATTTGCTTAGAAAGGAAGGAAAAAAAACAAAAGGAAAACCAAAATATTTATTAAAAAAAAAACCTTCAAAAGCAGGGGGACAAAATGAAAAATCAAAAAATTTACAAGAGAAAAAAGGAAAGAACTCAAAAGCAGGTAAAGATTCTCTTTTTAACAAAAAAAAAAAGAAAAAAAGACGAAGTGAAAACCAAAAAAACTGATTAAACACTTAAAAATGGTAAAACCCAAAAGAAAAAAGAGAAAAATGATCAGGGAGTAAAAGATTTTAAAGGAAAAAATAAAAAAGTTGATAAAACTTAAAAACCACTCCGAAAAACAAAAATCAATACAAGTACACTTCCAACAGTAAAAGCGTCCGTGCAGAATGCAGAACACACACTTCCCCTTTCCTTTTGCCTGCGTTTCTCAGTAAAATCTTCTGAGAACAATGGAAGAGAGAAAAAAAACAAACGGAGACAACAGTATGTACTCAAAAAACCCAGCTTTCCCAAAAATTCTCACACTACAGTAAGAGACTTCCACCAAATGCAAGAGATAAAAAAGGGAAAAGCAAAGTACAGAACAAATGTGACAATATGAAAAATATCAGGGACGCACCCTATAGGCAAAAGAGGAAGTGTAAAAGATAAGGAAAAAAAAAACTTTTTCTGCTTCATGGAAACCAGCAGTGAATTCACAGGTTGATGCACATATAGACGCCCGGGGAGAAATCGAAGCCCTTTTTTGCGACACGTATGTCAAATAGCTGCTGATAACCAATAACTGCCAATCACCCGTGGCGCTTTGGTTAGCACCGGGATGTATCACCCTCCGCCGTGGGAGACGGGCACCGTGATATCCCACTAGATTATCACCCTCCGTGTGCACTCGGGAACCGTGATAATCTCTCCAGGCTATCAGCATCCGTGTGTGTGCAGGAACCGTGACAGCCGAGGGACTCCTTAGGGAGGTGTACACTAAACTCCCATGTAGGGAGAATTGTAGTAGATTATGCCATCACAGATATGAACCTGGCAAATATCAGCACCTTCATAGTCTCCCCACAAAGGCA
This sequence comes from Dendrobates tinctorius, assembly GCF_039654945.1. NCBI lineage: Eukaryota > Metazoa > Chordata > Amphibia > Anura > Dendrobatidae > Dendrobates > Dendrobates tinctorius. The sequence goes on along the minus strand of NW_027361880.1, from coordinate 6,794,202 downwards.
CCTGTCAGACCACAGCCAACTTCTGTACTTGAAACCTACAGAGAAACCATCCACTCAAAAGCCACAGCAGAGCGGCCTCTTCACTCGCCCTCCATTCTATAAATGGCACAAAATGTCGGCATTAAAGTATAAAGAGGCTCCCAGCAGACCTGAAATACAGCGGATGCTCCACTACTTCTACAACTACGAGTACCAGCCTAACCCAAAGGGATTGAGTCAAGCTGCAAAAGACCTCAACAATATATTCTATGCAATAGCCAGACTGTCCGACCTTAAAAAAGTCAACTACAAGAGACCAAAAGACAAACAGATCAACGGATGGTTTGACAGAAAATGCAAAGCCGTACGGAAGACCCTGAGAACAGCCTCAAACAAGAAACACAGAGACCCCAACCACCCAGGTCTGAGGGAAGCCTATGAAACCATACAAAGGCAGTACAAAAAAATCCTCAGGAGGAAGCAGAGTTACATCTCCACCAAAGTTAACCAACTCCAAGATGCCCTCCAAGACAACTCCTTCTGGGAACTATGGAACCACATGGGCACAAAAGACAAGAAAAACAACATCCATATCCAAAATGGCAACATCTGGCTATAGTACTTCAGAGACCTCTATAAAGACATTCCAAAGGAAGAACTAAGCCAAGAACAGGAAAGCATAATGGCAAAACTAAAAGCAATGGAGGAAAAAGTAAAAAATTTCCAAACCCCGTGGATGCACCTATTACATTACAGGAAGTAGCAGAGAGAATCTCTTCCATAAGATGTAGGAAAGCCGGTGGCCTGGACGGAATCCTACCAGAAATGCTGAAGTACAGCTCACCAGAAATACAGGCTGCAATGGTTAAACTCTTCAATATTGTGCTAAGTGCCGGCTACTTCCCTCGTACCTGGAATCAAGGTCTCATCACACCCATCCACAAGAATGGGGACAGGTATGACCCAGCCAACTACAGAGGCATATGTGTCAGCAGCAACCTGGGAAAACTGTTCAACAGCATCCTGAACAAGAGGATCCTCAGTTTCCACACCGAGCACAACGTCCTCAGCAAGAGCCAAGCAGGGTTCATACCAAACCACCGCACTACTGACCACATCTACACCCTGCACAGCCTCATTCAGAGACACGTTCACAATACAAAGAACGGGAAGATATACTCCTGCTTTGTGGTCTTTAAAAATGCCTTTGATTCGGTGTGGCACCCAGGCTTATTGCTGAAACTGCTGGAGAGCGGAATAGGAGGAAAGACCTACGATATTATCAAAAGCTCCTACACCGACAACCTCTGCAGTGTGAGTGTGAGCGGCAGAAGAATGGCCTATTTCCAGCAAAGTCGGGGAGTCAGACAAGGCTGCAGCCTAAGCCCAACGCTCTTCAACATTTACATCAATGAGCTGGCTACCGCTCTAGAATCTTCCACAGCACCAGGTCTCACCCTCCACGATGCGCAGGTGAAATTCCTGCTGTATGCAGATGACCTGCTGCTCTGTCACCAACCGAGAAAGGCCTTCAAGACAACCTGAAAATCTTAGAGAAATTCAGCTCCACCAGGGCACTACCGGTCAACCTAAAGAAAACCAACATCATGGTGTTCCAGAAGAGGAAGAGAAAATCAGACCAGCACCCTTCATTTGTCCTCAACAACTGCGCCCTTACAGGAACGGACAAATATACCTACCTGGGCCTAGAGATTCACTGGTCAGGGAGCTGCAAACAAGCCATAGAGACCCTGAAAGACAAGGCATGCAAAACCTTCTATGCCATCCTTAGGAAACTCTACCATCTGAAGCCACCAGTGAGGGTCTGGTTAAAAATCTTCGACTCTATCATTGCCCCAATCCTCCTGTATGGCAGCGATGTCTGGGGTCCTCACACCTACCCAGACTGGTCAAGGTGGGATTCAAGCCGAACAGAAATATTCCACCTGGAATTCTGCAAGCACCTTCTCTAAGTCCATCGGAGCACCTCCAACAGTGCTTGCCGGGCCGAGCTGGGCCGATTCCCTCTACACCTAACGGTTCTAAAAGAGGGCACTATCATTCCGGGCTCACGTATGTAGGAGCAATCCAAGCTCCCTGACACATATAGGTGAAACAGAAAAACAAGGACCCTCGGAACAGCTCACCCAAACCCAACCTGACCAGAACACCAATCACAGCAACCTGACAAAAGCCAGAATCAGGAAGATGGTAGACGAAGGCCAGGAGAGGTACGTAAGTGACTTGAAGAACAACATCATCAGCTCACAGAAACTGACCATGTACCGGAGTCTACAGAGAGACTACAGACTGGCCCCACATCTGGAGAAACTCCCGAACCCCAGAGACCGCAAGATCCTGAGCCGATATAGACTCAGTGCCCACAGTCTGGCCATCGAATCCGGCCGACACAGGCAGAGCTACAAGCCCAGGCAGGAAAGACTGTGCCTACACTGCGACCTGGAGGCCCTGGAGGATGAGATCCACTTTCTGCTACACTGCCCCAAATACTCAGCAGTGAGGGACACTCACTTTAGGAGACTCTCGCATCTCTTCCCGGATTTCATCACCATGAAGGTGGAAGAGAAAACATATATCCTGCTGGGGGAAGAAGAGAGAGCAGTGGAGATAGCAGCGCAATATGTGAGCAAATCTCATAGACTGCGAGAAAGAGAACTATGATATGCCATGGACTTCTATGGCCTCCACCCTGGATCTGCCCCATCCCCCCTCCCTATGCCATGGACTTCTATAGCCCCATCCTGGATCTGCCCCCATCCACCTTTCCTACAACCCCTACCCAACATCCCTACAGTCCCTATCCCCATTCCCTTCTGTACACTTGCTTTGGCAAAACTAATGTGTATTTAGTCCTGCCAATAAATCTTCTTTGAATTTGATTCACCTGTGATACCTCCTTGAAGCTGACACCTCCGTGTGTGGTGCAGGGACCGTGACATCTTACCCAGAGGAATTCACCTGTGATATCCCTCCTAAGTTAAAACCTCCGTGTGGTGCAGGACCGTCCTAACCTAGTCAGAGAGATTCAACGCCCTGTGATCTGTTTCTCAGCAACCACAAATCAGTTTCCACCAGCTCTCTCCCGGATCTAGACACGCAGGACCACAGCAGACACTTTGGCTTATCCCAGGGTTTGGATAAAGACATGACTGTTACACTACCTGGGGGTTAGGTGACCACCCCTGACCGTCTAGAGGTACATACCCGGACTGGGCACAGTGGACATTCAGGTAAGATAACTAGATTTTCTTACCTTATGGAGTTGCGCAAATCTCCGTCCCCATGAGCCAAGGCCTTAGCCGGCACCTCTGTCCTCTCCGGTCAGTAGGGTCCCCGTGCGTTTCGTCCACAGCCCCATGTTGGGCGCCAAAATTGTTGTGGAAATTTGATTGGGTAGATATACCCTTGTGTGTGCTGCGCCCTGTCCTAATTAGACAGTCTTATTGAGTGCTCAAAGGAAAAGAAGATGCTAACCAAGTGCTAGCAGCAAATCATTCCAGCAGGACTCTGCTAGTTTATTGTACATACATATATTTATAGATGCATGCAGTAAAGGGTGGTTACCCCATTAACATGAGGCTGAACTTATCTTATTGGCTAGTTTGAATACATGAACATATATGGCAGTGTCCGGCATGAGGGTGACTTAACATCATATGATTTACTCCTATGCATTGTCTTGCAATGTCAGCAAGACTCCGATATCGGCTTGGAACATCTGTTGTTACTTCCTCTTCTCATGTCTGGTAGATGTGTCACAATCACAAGCCAACGAGACAATGCTATCATGTTGGTTCCCCAGACGGCTTCATGGGGTTAGATCATCGGCAACTGATTACAAAGATCAAGAGAGCTGTGAATGTATACCTATGTGTCCATATGAGTATATATATACTATCACACGCCGACTGAAGGTTCCCCATCAGGGACAGGAAACCAAACTGATGCGAGGGAGAGGTACTGCCCTTTTTATCTGTAGGTTTACAGTCCCTGAAGGGCAGATCCTCTATCTCTGTGGTGCTATCATGGGGGAAGGAGAAAAAAATTCTTAATTTCTTGTTTATAATACCATTCACCTTTTAGTATAATTGATATGTTAACTTTATTCTGCAGAGCAATACAACAATAACTCTCAAATTTACATATATACTTTTTGAATGTTTTACTATTTTGGAGGAAAAATTACGTATGTGGCAACTTATTTTTTATGCGACGAGCTGCAGTTTTCACAGGTGCCATTTTTGTACATATAAAAAGGTACCACTGCCACTTAAGCTATTTTGGGGTACATGCTTTTTGATCACTTTTTATTTCATTTTCTGTGAAGCAAGATGAACATAAGCAGCGATTTTGGCATTGTTTTCCATTTTTTTTTTTTTTTAAGGGCTCACTGTGCTGTAGGATAAATAATATAGTTCTATAGAATGTGTCGATACAATTACGGTGATACCCAATTTATAGCATGTTTTTTTCCACATGATACTTCTTTTGGACATGAAAATAAGGGAACCTGTCACCAGAATAAAGACTATTAACCTGCAGACATGAGGTGAATCTGCACGTTAATAGCATTATTAACCCGCCTGATGCCTGCACTGAGTTGTACGCTGCGGGAAGAAAATTAACTTTAATCCCCTCTGCAGCGTTCCAGTCATGGGGCTGGTGCCTGCGCAGGTTCAGTCACTGCTCTGAGTATAGAGAGCAGCAGCTGTACGTTCACACATGGCACGGAGTGACAGCCGGCCCCAATGCAGAGCCTGCTGTAAGCTAGTGTCCTTATTCACATTAACATTGTTTGACACATGGTAAGGTTTTAATACTACAGACAGGTAAGGACCATCACAATGGGTATACCTTGACATGGTGGGATGGCTCTTTTTTTTTTTTAATATCAAAATAGCGTTAACCAAGTACCATATGCGAGAAGGTGATTCTTTTTGCTTGGAACCTATCCTAATGTGAATCCTCTCCTAGGCTTAAGACTACATTTAAATGGGTAGATAGGAACCTGCGGTTATTAAACCCTCCAGAGGCTGATGGGTGGAGTGCTCGATCAGAGAGTCTATGTATACAAATACCAAAAGACTGACCATCACTTCCCAAACAGAAAACAGGTGCAAACTAAGAGTAGCCAGGAGAGGATTCACATAATGATAGGTTCCCAGCAAAGAGAATCATTCCCTTATTGCGGCAGCTAGGTATATATTTATGCACTAAGTGCTCTCGTGTTTTCCTATTTTCTAGAGCAGTAATTCAATTCAAAATGTCATTTTATGCTTTTATGCTATAGTGCTACTTTATTTGTTGGTTACATGGAGATGGCTATGCCCATCACTTCCCAAACAGAAAACAGGTGCAAACTAAGAGTAGCGAGGAGAGGATTCACATGATAGGTTCCCAGCAAAGAGAATCATTCCCTTATCGCGGCAGCTAGGTATATATTTATGCACCAAGTGCTCTCGTGTTTTCCTATTTTCTAGAGCAGTAATTCAATTCAAAATGTCATTTTATGGTTTCATGCTATAGTGCTACTTTATTTGTTGGTTACATGGAGATGGCTATGCCCATCACTTCCCAAACAGAAAACAGGTGCAAACTAAGAGTAGCGAGGAGAGGATTCACATGATAGGTTCCCAGCAAAGAGAATCATTCCCTTATCGCGGCAGCTAGGTATATATTTATGCACCAAGTGCTCTCGTGTTTTCCTATTTTCTAGAGCAGTAATTCAATTCAAAATGTCATTTTATGGTTTCATGCTATAGTGCTACTTTATTTGTTGGTTACATGGAGATGGCTATGCTTAGTTTGCACCTATACACACCTATTTTCAGTTTGGAAGTGACGGTCAATTTTTTGTTATATATATTTTTATATATACACAACTTTATGCATTTGACATCCTGGCTCTGGAGCTCAAGTCTGCATCATCAGCAAGGGATGTAATTTGTATATGTAGAAATTTGTGCAGCTGACATCTCCTGCTGCACGATCGCCAGCCAAAAGGTGAAGAGAATTGTAGAATTGAAGAAATTGTGAGAATCAAAAAGTGACTGCACTTTACTGTTCTTACTGGAGTTTATTTTCTTTATAGAAATAAAAGGTTAATCTTGTTTTTCCCCTTTGGGCCATACCTGAATGTACAGTTTAGAGTTCAACTTGAATGGTGAGAAACTGCAATAATTAGGCATGGACAGATGAGCCTTCCTTTTTTCTAATCCTGGAAAAATTACTTTAAAATATTAAGCTATTTTATCAAGCAGAAAATCCTAATATGAGTCACCAAGAGATGTTAATAATTTCGGCATCAAATCGTACACAATCCTTCTACTATGTCAATCAGCTTTAGAGTGGTACAGCGGAGCATATTGAAAATGGATCCGCTAATAAAGCAGAACACTTTAACACAATGTTACAATCAATAAAATGTATGAACACTTTATTAAACCAGTTGTTGGAAATTGAAACAGTTTATTTTTCACAGATGGTGTGTGTCATTTTTCATATTACATTATAATGCATGGGTAAACATAATAATGGGCTATGTTTAACTAAGGAATATAGATGGAAACCATAAACCTAAGTGTGTCACTGTACACAAGCATATTGTTACAAGAAGTGAAAACTCTCCAAGCAATCTATATTTACACAGTATACATTCTATTCCCAGGGGGTTTAATCTGGATTCTGCAATACAGCATGCTGTAAAACTGTAAAATCATTTAGTATAGGCACTAATGACACTGCCTCTTGCTGCCCAGAGGAAAGAAAACCACGATCATCTGTTTTTAATGATTGTATGGCTACAGCAGAGTTCATGGTTTGGAAAGAATTAATTTCAGTAAAACGGTTTGAATGTAAAAGTCTCAAGTGGAATACATTGTTCGGGATTAAATATTTATAGAGAAATCATTGCTTTTTTGACTTCTTTCTCTTTTGCTCAGATTTGCTGGCTTCATCATGGGCTTTCCTTTTTACTGCTAGCTTGTTGGCCTAGGAAAAAGAAAAAAGTCATCAGTATTTTTTTTTTTTTATAAACTTAATTTTTATCAAAATTACTCACACAACTGTGATTCAAACAATCAGCACACACATGCAACACAGATTGGATAAGTATGTGATGTCTCTTTCTTGCCCCTTCTAATGAATATCGCTAGGTTTTTGTGGACCATTAGGGTGTGCGCACACGTTGTGGTTTCTGCTGCGGAAGTTTCCACGCGGATTTGTATAAATCCGCAGGTCAAAAGACCTGCAGGTTATCTGCGGTTTTAGTGCGGATTAGCCTGCGGTTTCACACCTGTACAATGGAGCAGGTGTAAAACAGCTGCGGATTCCGCACAAAGAAGTGACATGCTGCGGATTTGAAACCACAGCAAACCCGTGCAGAAAAATCCGCAGCATGTGCACTGCGGTTTTCATTTTCCATAGAAAATAAAGGTACTGTACAACGCAGCATAAACTGCTGCGGATCCACAGGGCCGAATCTGCAGCAGAGTCCGTAACGTGTGCACACACCCTTAGGCTGTGTGCCCACGTAAGCGGTTTTTTTCGCCTTTAATCATTTTTACCAGCAAAAACACTTAAAAAGCGCTTAAAAGAAGCATCCCATTCATTTTAATGCATTCTGCACTTTGTCCATATTGATGCGTTTTTTTCCCGCGAAAAAAACACATCGCGGTAAAAGACGCAGCATGCTCATTAATTTTGCGGAAAATTCCGCGTTTTTAGCTATTTTCTATGAGACTGGGGATGCGCGGAAAAAAAACAACAAAAAAACCCCGCTTTTTTGCTCAAAAAACGCACGGAAAACGCACAAAAAAACGCGCATTTTCTGGGAAGGAGTCCGGTTTTCATGAAGAAATTTTCTGCATAGGTGTGCACATAGCCTTAAAGTGCAAAAAAAAAAAAAAAAAAAAAAAACACAGAAAATTGGACAGGTGAAAAGATAAGTATACCCATTTCCTGTCCTTTAGGAAAAAAAAAAGATCACATGTACGACAAAAACGGACATGTGAATAAGAACATAAGGCTGGTGTGTAAACATAAGTTTACACACCAGTTAAAATGCCAGGTTTTGTCATGTAAAGAAAAAAAAAAAAAAAAAAAAAAAATCACACCAAGAATCATTTTACAACTTTTTCCACATTTAATGTCATACTTAAGCTATACAAATCCACTGAGAAACAACAAGTCATTTTGAGTAGGAAAATAAAAATAGCAAAACTAAAATAACGTGGTAGCAGTAATGTGAACACCCTCTTATACCGTATTTATCGGATTATAAGACGCACTAGACCATAAGATGGACCTAGGTTTTAGAGGAAGAAATTAGGGGGGAAAAAAATGAAGCAAAAAATGTAGTCAATTCTGTACTTAATATCCCCTATCCTTGTAAATATGGTCCCCTCATCCCCTTCCTTATATGATTGGTCACCATCATCCTTATCCTGGCAGGAATGATCACCCTCAACCCTATACTGGTATGCAGGGTCCCCATCTCGTCCAAGTATTGGGCCCTATCCCAGTCCTGGTATGCATGGTCCCATCCTTATTCTGGTATGGTTGGCCCCATCCCTGTCCTGGTATATATGGCCCCATCAGAAAAGATTTAAAAAAAAAAAAAAATTAAACTTACCTTCCTCCTCTCCCTGGCAGCATCTTGTTCTGATGCCAGCAGCTGCTTAATGCTTGTAAGCAGCGCATGGCAGGGACGTCATGCGCTGCTCACAAGCAGAGCACAGCTGCCGGAATACTCGCCGGGACTGTGCGCTCAGAGAGCAGTGAGTATTCATTGCTCTTCAGTAGCGCGCAGTGTCAGCCGGAGCCTTCCTACTACTGCCGGCGGTTACGGGTGCTGATACTTGAGAAATGAATATTCATCTCTCTTAAGTATAGGAACACGTGGCTGACACTGTGCGCTACAGAAGAGGAATGAATACTCACTGCTCTCTGAGCTCACAGTCCCGGCGAGTATTCCGGCAGCTGTGCTCTGCTTGTGAGCAGCGCATGACGTCCTTGCAATGTGCTGCTTACAAGCATTAAGCAGCTGCTGGCACCGGAGAAGGACGCTGCTAGGGAGAGGAGGAAGGTAAGTGTAAGGCTGTGTGCCCACAATGCGATTTTTAAGCGTTTTTGCAGCGATTTTCGGAGCGAAAACGTTTAAAAATCTTGTACAGAACGCACCCCATGCATTCCTATAGCATTCCACACATGCTGTGCTAATGCTGCGCTTTTTTCCGCGGCAGAATCGCATCGCGGAAAAAATCGCAGCATGCTCATTCTTTTGTGCGGAATCGCAAAGAATTGCTGCGATTCCGCACCCATAGGAATGCATGAGAATCGCTTACTTCCCGCATGTGGCTATGCCCACCATGCGCGAAGTTAAGCGTCTCATGTGCGGTTCGTACTCAGGGTGTGGAGGGAGGAGACTGTCCTCCAGGCCCTGGGTAACATACCCCTGTAAAAAAATGAATAAAAAATCGGGGTATATTTACCTTCCGACGTCCCGCGCTGCCTTCCCGGGCCACAGCGTTCCCAGTAATGCCTTGCGGCAAGGTCCTGTGATGACGTGGTCTCGTGAGATCGCTATAGCAACACGAGACCAACGTCATCACAGGTCTCGCAAGGCATCGCTGGGAACGGGAGCGTCGCCAAGACTGCGCGGGACGTCGGAAGGTAAGTATACCCCGATTTTTTATTTTTTAATTATTTTTTACATTCTTTCTTTTACTATTGATGCCGCATAGGCGGCCTCAATAGTAAAAACCTGGTCACACTTGTCAAACACTATGTTTGACGAGTGTGACCAACCTGTCAATCACATTCCAAGCGATGCTTCAAATCCCTTGGAAAGTGCTTGAATATCGCGCGCGAAAATCGTGGCAAAATCGCAAACATAATCGTGGTAAAATCGCGCGGAAAAAAACACGCAATTTCTGGGAAGGAGTCCGGTTTTCAGTGTCCGGATTTAAACGCAACGTGGGCACATAGCCTAATAGTTTGTTTTTCTTTTTTAAATCTTTTCTGTTGGGCCATGCATACAAGGAACGGGATAGGGCCAATCATACTAGAGTAAGGATGGGACCAATCATACCAGGAACGGGATGGGGCTATGCATACCAGGATACCAAAAAGAAATTAATAATTATTGCCCTCCACGCCCATGGGCGTGGAATGCAGTGAATATTCATTTCTCTTTAACATCGGGAACAGGAGTTAGCCGCAGCCTCTTGCCTCTGTGACCCGCTGCTCCGCCGAAACCGCGCTTCCCCCACCTCCCCACCACAGCCGGTACATCCGGACTATAAGACGGACCCCCCCCCTTTCCTCCACATTTTGGGAGGAAAAACGTATGTCTTTCAGTCCAAAAAATACAGTAATTGAAGATGTGGTTGTGTTCAGAAACAGCCAATCACATTTAAATTCATGCTGGCCTCTTTATTCCCCCAAGGATGTCTGCACCTTAATGACAAAGCCAAATCTTATAATTCTGACCATTTATGATGCAGTAACTCTGAAACGTGTCAGCGGATTCCACTGATTCAGAGATTGTTTTTTTCCGTGACATATTGCACTATACTGGTACAATTTCTTCCATATGACAACATTTATTTGAGAAAAAAACCCTGGAAATTTGGTGAAAATGTGAACAAATTTTTGCAATTTACAAATCAGAGTTATCACACAAAATAGTTAATAAATAACATTTCCCACATGTCCACTTTAGATCAGCAAAATTTTTGAATTTTTTTTGTTAGGAAGTTATAAGGGTTAAATGACCAGCGATTTCTCATTTTTCCAACTAAATTTACAAAACCATTTTTATTTTTTTTTTAGGGACCACATCACATTTGAAATGACTTTGAGTGGCCTATATGAGAGAAAATACCCCAAAGTAACACCAGTCTAAAAACTGCACCCTTCAAGGTGCTCAAAACCACATTCAAGAAGTTTAATAACCCTTCAGGTGCTTTGCAGGAATTTTTGGAATGTGGAGGGAGAAAAATGAACATTTCACTTTGTCACAATTTTTACTTTAGACCCAAATTTGTTTTAATTTCGCAAGGATAACAGGAAAAAAATTGTCCCTAAAATATGTTATGCAATTTCTCTTGAGCATGCAGATACCCCGTATGTGGGGGAAAAACAACTATTTGGGCACACAGCAGGGCTCAGAAGGGAAGGTGCGCCATTTGACTTTTTGAATGTAAAATTTGCTGGAATAATTAGCGGACGCCATGTGGCGTCTGGAGAGCCACTGAAGTGCCTAAGCAGTGAAAACCGCCCACAAGTGACACCATTTTGGAAACTAGACCCCTCAGGAAACTTATTTAGATGTGTGGTGAGCACCTTAAACCCCCAGGTGCTTCACAGTTTATAATGTTGAGCCATGAAAAAAAATAAATCAAATTTTCCCCACAAAAATGTTTGTTAGTCCCAAATTTTGCATTTTCACAAAAGTAACAGGAGACATTGCACCATACAATTTGTTGTGCAATTTCTCTTGAGTTCGCAGATACCCCATATGTGATTGAAAACTACTTTTTGAGGCACAGTGTAAAGCTTGGAAAAGAAGAAGTGCCATATTACAGTGCAGATTTTGCTGGACTGGTTTGAGGGTGCCATGTCACATTGGCAGATCCCCTGCGGTGCCAGAACAGCAGAACACTCCATAAGAGACCCCATTTTACAAATTACACCTCTCACTGAAGTCATCTACGGATGCTGTTATCATAATGACGGTGGGTCACAGAATTTTATACCATTGGGCAATAAAGAATAATTACATTTTTACCACCAAAATTTTAGAAAATGGGTAAAAATGGCACCAAAATTTTCCCACAATTTCTGCTGAATGTAGAAATAGCCCATTTGTGCCTGTACAGAACTGCTTAGCCACTTGGCAAGACTCCGGAGGGATGGCGCGCTGTTGGGAAATAGCGTTCAGTCCCTCCCGAGTCTCGCCATACAGCTAAGCAGTACTGTTATACAGGAGGCATCCTGAAGCAAATAATTTTCTTTAACCCCTTCTGACATCAGACATACTATCCCGTCCATGGGCATAGGGGTCCGGGTCCCATGGACGGGATAGTACGTCTGATGTCGATCAGCTGCGCTCACGGGGGGAGCGCAGCTGATCGCGGCCGGGTGTCAGCTGATTATCACAGCTGACACCCGGCACTGTGTGTCAGGGGCAGTCACGGACCGCCCCGACACGTTAACCCCTTGCACACCGCGATCAAACACGATCGCGGTGTAACGGGGGTTAAAGGGACGCATCGGCAGGGAGGGGGCTCCCTCCGTGCTTCCCTGAGCCCCCCACAGCAGCGCAATGTGCAGCGCTGCTGCGGGGGGGGCTCCATCCCTGCAGGTCCCCGAAATCCAAGATGGCGACGGGGACCTTCGGGGGCTTGCAGGGAGCTGGCTTCCTCAGTGCCTGCAAAGTGCAGGCATGATGAAGTCTGCATCTATGCCTGTGACAGATCGCTGATCTGTCACAGTGATCTGTGATGTGACAGATCAGCGATCTGTCACGGAACAGTGATGTCACCCCTGGGACAACCTAATAAAGATAAAAAAAAAAAAAAAAAAAGTGTAAAAATAATTTAAAAAAAAAAAAAATCGCTAAATTAAGAAAAAAAAAAATCCCTCATAAATTCATTTTTTGGAAATAAAACAAAACAATAAAAGTACACATATTTGGTATCGCCGCGTCCGTAACAACCCGCCCTATAAAACTGTCCCATTAGTTAACCCCTTTAGCGAACCCCTTAAAAAATAACGAGGCACAAAGTAATGATTTATTATCATACCGCCGAACAAAAAGTGAAATAACGCGCGATCAAAAAGACGCATATAAATATCCATGATACTGCTGAAAACATCATCTTGTCCTGCAAAAAACGAGCCGCCACACAGCGTCATCAGCGAAAAAATTAAAAAGTTATACCTCGCAGAATAAAGCGATGCAAAAATAATTTTTTTTTATATAAAATTGTTTTCATTGCATAAAAGCGCCAAAACATAAAAAAAGACCTAAATGAGGTATCGCTGTAACCATACTGACCCGAAGAATAAAACGGCTTTATCAATTTTACTGCACGCGGAACGGTGTAAACGCACCCTCCAAAAGAAATTCTTGAAATGCTGGTTTTTGTTCATTCTGCATCCCAAAAATCGGAATAAAAAGCAATCAAAAAATGTCACGTGCCCGAAAATGGTATCAATAAAAACGTCAACTTGTCCCGCAAAAAATAAGACCTCACATGACTCTGTGGGTCAAAATATGGAAAAATTACAGCTCTCAAAATGTGGTGACGCAAAAACTATTTTTACAATAAAAAGCGTCTTTTAGCTTGCGACAGCTGCCAAATATAAAAACCGCCATAAATAGTAAATCAAACCCCCCGTTATCAACCCCTTAGTTAGGGAAAAATAATTAAATTAAAAGAAAATGTATTTATTTCCATTTTACCGTTAGGATTAGGGCTGAGATTAGGGTTAGGGGTGTGTTGGGGTTAGGGTTGGAGTTAGAATTGGGGGGTTTTCACTGTTTGGGCACATCAGGTACTCTCCAAATGCAACATGGCGTCTGATCTCAAATCCAGCCAATCCTGCGTTGAAAAAGTCAAATGGTGCTCCTTTCCTTCCAACCTCTGCCATGCGCCTAAACAGTGGTTTACCCCCACATATGGGGTATCAGCCTACTCAGGACAAATTGCAAAACAACTTTTGGGGTCCAATTTCTCCTGTTACCCTTAGGAAAATAAAAAAATGGGGGCAAAAATATCGTTTTTGTGGAAAAAAATATGATTTTTTTAATTTTCACGCCTGGACGTTATAAACTCCTGTGAAGCACTTGGGGTTCAAAGTACTCACCACGCATCTAGATAAGATCCTTAGGGGGTCTAGTTTCCAAAATGGGGTCACTTGTGGGGAGTTTAGGCACACCAGAGGGTCTCCAAACGCAACATGACACCCGCAAACCATTCCATCAAAGTCTGCATTCCAAAATGTCACTACTTCCCTTCCGAGCCCTGACGGGTGCCCATACAGTAGTTTTCTCCCACATATGGGGTATCAGCGCACTCAGGACAAATTGGACAACAGCTGGTGGGGTCCAATTTCTCCTGTTACCCTTGGGAAAATAAAAAAATTGGGGACTAAAAGATCATGTTTGTGGAAAAAATATGATTTTTTTTTATTTTTACGCCCGGGCGTTATAAACTTCTGTGAAGCCCTTGGGGGTTCAAAGTTCTCACCACACATCTAGATAAGTTCCTTGGGGGGTCTAGTTTCCAAAATGGTGTCATTTATGGGGGGTTTCCACTGTTTTGGTACATCAGGGGCTTTCCAAACGCGACATGGTGTCCGATCTCACTTCCAGCCAAAAAAGTCAAATGGCGGTGCTTCCCTTCCGAGCTCTGCCATGCGCCCAAATAGTCGTTTACTCCCACATGTGGGGTATCAGCGTACTCAAGACAAATTGCACAATAACTTTTAGGGTCCTGTTACCCTTGGGAAAATAAAAATTGAGAGTGAAAAGATCATTTTTGTGGAAAAAATATTTTTTAATTGTACGGCTGTACGTTATATACTTCTGTGAAGCCCTTGTGAGTTCAAAGTTCTCACCACATATCTAGATAAGTTCCTTGGGGGGTCTAGTTTCCAAAATGGGGTCACTTGTGGGGGGGTTTCCACTGTTTAGGTACATCAGGGGCTCTCCAAACGTGACATGGCATCCGATCTGAATTCCAGCCAATTTTGCATTGAAAAAGTCAAACGGCGCTCCTTCCCTTCTGAGCTCTGCCATGCACCGAAACAGTGGTTCCCCCCCACATATCAGGTATCAGCGTACTCAGGACAAATTGCACAATAACTTTTGCACTCCAATTTCTCCTGTTACCCTTGGTAAAATAAAAAAAATTGGACCTAAAGTAGTTTTTTTTGTGAAAAAAAGTTAAATGTTCATTTTTTTTTTTAAACATTCAAAAAATTCTTGTGAAGCACCTGAAGGGTTAATAAACTTCTTGAATGTGGTTTTGAGCACCTTGAGGGGTGCAGTTTTTAGAATGGTGTCACTTTTGGGGATTTTCTATCATATAGAAATGTGTGCAGGAGCATTGTTATAGCTTATAACCGGTCAGGATATGTGTCCACAATCCGGAGTTTCTGCAGGTTTGACGCTGCGTACTTATGCAGCATCAAACCCGCAGTGGCCAGCCGTTACAGCATAGTGCATGGGATTTCAAGATGTCATGACAACATTGGGTAACCATAGCAACGATCGGGCTCTCTCGATGACTTTGTAGGGGTGCCGATCCAAGGGCAGAGGGGCTTTCTTTCCTCTGCCTGCTCTCTAAGTTGACATGTCGCGTTTTTAAACGCGCAATTTTTTCACGAAAACGCGAAAAATAAGCATCCCATGCAATCCTATGGGATTCCGCAATGCTGTGCTAATGCTGCGTTTTTTTCCGCGGCGGAATCGCTTTGCGGTAAAAAACGCAGCATGCTCATTAATTTAGCGGAATCGCGGCGATCCCGCACCCATAGGATTGCATTGTTCCGCTTATTTCCCGCATGTGGCTGTGCCCACCATGCGAAAAGTAAGCAGAACATTTGCGGATGGTACCCACAGTCCGGAGGAGAGGAGACTGTCCTCCGGGCTTTGGGTACCATATCCCTGTAAAAAATAGAATTAAAATAAAAAAAATTGTTACTCTCACCTTCCGGCGTCCCGTGCAGCCTTCCCGCCTTTCTTCACGCTCCCGGTCCCAGTAATCCTTTGCGAGAATGACTGCGATGACATCGAGATCTCGCGGGAGTGCGATGTCTCGCGGTCATTCGCGATGACGTTGCGGGAGTGCGACGTCTCGCGGTCATTCGCGCAAAGGATTGCTGGGACCGGGAGCGTGGAGAGAGGCGGGAAGGCTGCGCGGGACGCCGGAAGGTGAGAATAACAATATTTTTTTATTATTTTTTACATTTTATCTTTTACTACTGATGCCACATCAGTAGTAAAAAGTTGGTCACACTCGTCAAACACTGTTTGACGAGTGTGACCAACCTGTCAATCAGTTCTCCAAGCGATGCTCCAGATCGCTTGGAAAACGCTAGCATTCTGCAAGCTAATTACGCTTGCAAAGCGTAGTTTTTCCGCGGGAAAATCGCGGGAATTTAAAATGCAGTTTTCCCGCGGAATGGAATTCCGGAATTCTCGCGGTAACTTCCGCGAGAGTTCCGCTTCCTGTGATGGTAGCCTAAATGCTGCGATTTAGAGGGTTAAAGTCCTGGGAGCGTTGCTGACACCTGGTGGCGATTGCTGTGCTCGCAAAATCACCAGGATGTATCCATACGTCCAAGGTTAAGTATGAGGCGACCTTTACATATGGATAAGTTTAAGGTCTTAAAGGGGTTAAACTACTCAGTACACAGCTGCCATCATTTAAAGTAATTCTGCATAAATAGCTTACAACACATCAAAGGAATCTCATTGTTGAAAGTTATCAGTCAGGAGAAGGTTACAAAAAAAATTTCCAATCCGTTTGAACACTGTGAAGACTCATCAAGAAGTTGCTTAGTTTTGGCACAACAGCGAAATTACCAACAACTGAATGACACGCAAAAATTGATAAAAAGACAAGAAGAAAATTGGTCTGGAAGGGTGGCAAGAAGCCTACAGCAGCAGTAAAGGAGTTGCAGGAATTTCTGGCAAGTAATGGTTGTGTGTTGCATGTGACAACAATCTCCTTTATTCTTCATATGTCTGGCTTGTGGTTAGGGTAGAAAGATGTAAGTATTTTCTTTACAAAAACATCCAAGTAGAACTATTTTATCAAAACCTACATCCAGTCTGTTAAATGTATATGGGAAAACATGTTCTGGTCTGACAAGACCAAGGTTAAGGCTTTTTGGACAAAATTCCAAAGGGTATGTTTGGTGCAAAGCCAACACGGCACATCACCAAAAGGACAGCATTATGCTTTTGGGGTTGTTTTAGGTCAGCTGAAACTAGGGCTTTAGTAAAAGTGAAGGGAATTATGAACAGTTCCAAATGGCAGTCAATTTAGTATGAAAACTTTCCAGCTTCTGCTAAAAAAAAAAACTGAAGCTGAAGAGAAGTTTCACCTTACAGCAGGACCTGAAGAGGGTGCTGTACACAGGAGAAGCCCCTCACAATCTGACAGATTTGAAGCGCTACTTCTAGACCCAAAAAGACTTTAGTCAATTATTTTATTGACTTGTACAAATTATATATGTGACATTAGAGGTGTTAAAATGTTCTGAAATTATTCTTTTTGGTATGATTTTGTTATTCTTTACATGACAAAAATCTGGCGTTTTAACAGGGGTGTTTATACTTTATATAACCACTGTAGCTTCTCCTTACAAGTCAGACAAGAGTGCCCTTTTGGACTCAGTTGGGGTTATATGCGTCACCATACATTTTTTTCTGTTATAGGCAAGTGTCTTCAACAAAAAGCAGTTATACAGTGCAGTGTATATTTTATTAAAAATGAATGACTGCACAGTGATTTATTTTGGAGCCTTCAGTTGATCAAGGTATATGTCGGGAAATCCACCCAATGTATATTTTTGATGGCAGGTTTGAACAAGTAGTCTGCACAGAACCCATGCTTATCCAACTCTAAAAGGTCTGCTGTGAAACTGCAAAAAATGATTTATCATCAAGACACATTTATATATCTGAAATTTCTTAGCTACATGAACTACTATTCAGTCATAGTCACAGTTCTTTCTGGTAGATATCTAAAAACATTCTCACCTCTCGGACTTTCCGCTTCTTGCCAAACATTATCTTGTTGTAGAGATATTTCTCTTTCTTCTTCATCATCATGATAGCCAAGCGTTTCTCCTCATCCTGTTCTCGCTCGGCAGTTCGCGCTTTGTCCTCAAATCTGACTGTGCCAGCAGTAACTTTTACTTTCAGACTCTGTATGATGGAAAAGTAAAGTTAATGCATAAGGAAATTAAAGCATATTAATAAACATTCACAAGTATAACATACCTTTTGTCCAGATGGTTTTTGCTTCTCTACTTTAAGATTCTTTTGTCCAGATGGTTTTTGCTTCTCCACTTTAAGATTCTTACTCCTAGCTACTTCCTCCTGTTCCTCTACATCGTCATCATTATCCTCTTCCTCCTCTTCATCATCATCATCCTCCTCCTCCTCTTTATCTTCCTCCTCCTCTTCGTGATCATCTATGAGGGGAAGCAAAAAAAATAGTAACATTTTCAAGATATCTTTACATCTTGCAATTAACTAAAGTCAGTGTCAATAATACCACTTCTCTGTAATAATGTAGCTATGCATGCTAAAAAAAACAACAAAACACTCGCTGTTAGGGCTTATACTCACTTGCGAGAGACTCTAGCATGAAAACCTGGCACTCGGACCGGAGTGTGCGGCTACATGTATTTCTATGCAGCCGCATGCTCCGGTCTCAGTGTCGGTGGCAGTGCCAGGTTTTCGTGCGAGTCTTTTGCAAGTGAGTATGAGCCCTTACTCTAACTACCCACCAGTAAACAGCTGAGTGAGCAAGCTTACTAAAATAATGAGAAAGGCCGCCTCCTCACTCCACCAACAGCCAGGTGTCACGTTTACAGTAGGGTTTCACCAACAGCTATGTGATTTGCATGTCCAGCTTTAAAGGGAATCGGTCACCCCCGGGACATATATGACCTTTTAATATGGGCATACAGGTAATAGAAATGTTACACTAATCCTAGCTGTATGCCTCATATCAATGGTACAGTTGCTGAGAAATGTTTTATTTTTCCTTTGTTAATGATTTCTGTCAGGCTCCGGGGCGAGCGATACCTGGAAGAAATCCCTGCCTCCTGTCTTCATTGTAATACATAACCCCTCCCATCAGCATCAGTTACGGCTCCGGAATCCTGCGCCCTGCACTCCCTCATAAATACCTACCTCATCCTCCCTTCTTTGGGCGCTGCATTCAGGGATCCTCTGCGCAGGCGACTTCCACTCCAGTGACCTCCTGTGTGCACACAGAAAAGGTGCTCTCCCCACTTCCTCCCTGCATAATCATCACCATGTACACATGGTTCCTAGCAATGACTGTGCAAAGAGGAAGTTGGGAGAGCATGTTATTGGCACGCATACAAGAGGTCACAGTGACTCGCCGGCACCTGGCAGAAGATCCCTGAATGCAGCGCCCACAGAAGGGAGGATGAGGTATGTATTTCTGAGGGAGTGCAGGGCGCAGGTTTCCAGGGCCGCAACTGATGCTGATGGGAGGGGTCAAGTATTATAATGAAGACAGGAGGCAGGGATTTCTTCCCAATATCACTTGCCCCGGAGCCTGACAGAAATCATTAACATAAAGAAAGAATATAACAATTCTCAGCAACAAGACCATTAATATGAGGCATACAGGTAGGACTAGCATAACATTTCTATTACCTGTATGCCCATATTAATAGGTCATATACGTCCCAGGGGTGACAGATTCCCTTTAAGATAATCACATATATAACATAGTTGTCGACCTAACAAGACTCTGACCAACAGCTATACCCCCATAAACAGATCCATGTGCATGATTATTAGACAGGACAGAGGGAGACAAGTTGCTGCTAGATATCTGACATATTACTGCCCAGTAGAGCAATTGATCATTTCCAGTAACATTAGCCATGAAAGGACTGTTGAGTGTCCTCTTACACATGTGTATGCCTACGGATATTCAAAAATATTCAGAAGTGAGAGTCCTCAGTGGTTGATACCTTTTAATGGCTAACTGAAAAGATGGTAACACATTGCAAGCTTTCGAGGCTACTCAGGTCTCTTCATCAGGCTAGACTAATACAAAATCTGAAGTCACATATTTATGCACAATACAGCCTAGAAAAAATGCAATAGATAAGACAAGTGATGTGAAGCAGAACTATCAATATGGGAGAGGGAGAAACATAAATATTGGACCAGTTCATAGATAAGGAGTCTGGATGTTTTATTGTCCTCGGATTGGGGTCTCCTAATGTGTTGTGATGCCCCCACAAGGTCTTAGCAGCAAATTCCTTAATTAATGCAAAAAGATATAAAACCATGACACACTCATTCCAGCATTGAAAGTGTCAAAGGTCATCATGAGCTTGAACTGCCAGACTCTTCTCTCTCTCTGGGATGTGAAGTTACTTTTCAATACCAGTAACTTCATATCCATGGTGTTATGATCAGGCATACAAAAATGTTTTGCCACAGGTAGATCCATTCTTTTTTTCTCTTATTGTGTGACGATGAGAATTCATCCTTGTTCTAAGCTTTTGCCCTGTCTCCCCCACATACAGACCCCAAGTTGAACATTTAGTACAAATAATTAAGTACACCACATTAGATGTGATGCAGCTGAAAGTACCTGGGATCTTGTAGTCCTGATGTGAATTGGGGATCTTTATCTTGTCCGTGGTCATTATAACTGGACAGGTTTTACATTTTTTCTGGTTGCAAGGAAAGGTTCGTGCAGCTGTTGGGAGAGGACAGGGAGCTTCTGACAATGATGCTTCTTAGATTTGGGGGCTGCCTAAAGCACAGTAGTGGGGGGTCTGGAAAAATGGATTGTAATCGGCATCTTTTTGTAGTAAAGGTTGTAATTTCCATGCAGCTCCCCTTAGCACTTCCAGATTTGGGTTGTAGGTAACTACTAGAGGCACCCGGTTATTTGTAGCAGGTGATTCCTTGACATTCTGATGGCTCTTGTAATTTGGTTTTCAATTGTTCTTGGATGGTAGCCCTGATTCAAAAAGGTCTTTTTGAGGCGACCACATCAGGACTACAAGATCCCAGGTACTTTCAGCTGCATCACATCTAATGTGGTGTACTTAATTACTTGTGCTAAATGTCCAACTGGGGGGTCTGTATGTGGGGGAGACAGGGCAAAAGTTTAGAACAAGGATACATTCTCATCGTCACACAATAAGAGAAAAAAGAATGGATCCACCTGTGGCAAAACATTTTTATATGCCTGATCATAACACCATGGATATGAAGTTACTGGTATTGAAAAGTAACTTCACATCCCAGAGAGAGAGAAGAGTCTGAGAGTTCAAGCTCATGATGACCTTTGACACTCTCAATGCTGGAATGAATGTGTCGCATGGATTTATATGTCTTTTTACATCAATTAAGGAATTTGCTCCTAAGACCTTGTGGGTGCATCACAACACATTTGGAGACCCCAATCAGAGGACAATAAAACATCCAGATTCCTTATCTATGAACTGGCCCAATATTTATGTTTCTCCCTCTCCCACAATGATAGTTCTGCTTCGTGTCACTTGTCTTATCTATTGCATTTTTTCTGTGCTGTGTTGTGTATAAATATGTGATTCTTCAGATTTTGTATTAGTCTATGCCTGATGAAGAGACCTGAGTAGTCTCGAAAGCTTGCAATGTGTTACCATCTTATCAGTTAGCCATTAAAAGGTATCAACCACTGAGGACTCGCAATTCTAAATATTTTTCTATCTACTGGCTAACACGGTACAAAGATATACATCTTTCCTGTACGGATATTCAAACAGATATTTAAAGTCAATGAATTTCAATTCAAGAAAATCTTTACATGGATTTTCATAAAATTAAAAGTAATCCCCAATATTGTATAAACTCACTGATCAATGAACGTCAGACCTCTGGGACCTCCAAACAACCCAAGAACGGAGCTCTGCAAAACCTAGTCTGGATGCAACATAGGTCAAGCGTGTGCAACCCTGCAGGGCTTGATTATATCCAGAAGTGCAATAGACAATGGAAAGGTGCATAACTTCCGCTCCATTTAGACGGGGCTATGCAGTGGTGGGACCCCAAGTGATCAATTAACATAACTTTTGAGGTTAGAATATCCCCATCAAGAAACATTTTGTTGTTGAGCCAATTTAACAATTCGGGGATTTCAAAATGAAAAAAATTGAATAAATTGCATTTGTTTTTTCATAAAGGCTTCCTGTACAGGCAGAAGTAATGTGTAACAACTCTAGCCTCACACAGATATTTTCAAATTACCTGATGCTGCTCTTTAGGCACCAAAGGCTAAAGTAGTTCTCTCATTCAGACAACTGCTTCTTGCTAAAAGAATACATTTCTGGCAATCACCAGAAGTCCCAGCAGAACAATCGCTAACCACCAGGAGAAAGCTGGGGCAGCGGTACATTTCTGCAGCAGCCCAATGTAGGGGAAAATATGGTATTTAATGGCACCTATTTAAAAGAGTGGGCAAATATGACATCCATTGTGGCACTAAGGAAACTCCTCAATGATCTCTGCTCTGACCAAAAAGATATCAACTATTAATTAGGAAGTTAACCCTTTCTAAAGAACTAGTAAATTACCAATTCTCTCTCCTCTCTGCAAGGCTAGCAGTCGCTGTTTCTCTGGAGGAACATAGTCTCCTTCCTTCTCCTCAACAAATGGTGAAAGATGTGGAGGCAGCAGCACACCTGGAAAGTAATCTTCAACAGGAAGGAGCAAATGGGCGTTCACACAATCAAACACCCATTGTGGCTGTATGTAATATCTGTAGATCAAAGAATAAATATTTTACTTATCCTACGTTTCATGTAAAACAGTCACAATTTCCAAAAGTTAAAAAAAAACAAAAAAACACCTTAAGAAAAAAAATTACGATAACTAGAACATGTTCCCATCTGGCAAGCGCACAAGCCAAGTACTTGTTTGATTTACCTTGCATCATAACAGGTGTTTTACCTTAAGTGAAGATATATACCACAGTGCTATTCTATTGTGAATGGAATACTGCACCTAACCATAGGCTTATTTTCCTAGGCCGCCATTATTACTTTTTTAGAGTAAGAAGCAGGGGAACTGGAAAGTCTGTTGCTGCAAAAAGTTACAAGTCCAACATTTTTAGAGTGCTCAGTCAGCTTGAGCCTTTAGCTGAACATACGTGCCAGAAAAGGCTCCCTGTGTATACCTTAAAGTTTCTGTAGATTCCCATTCACCAAGTGGAGGTCAAAAGTGTGTTTTTTTTGGTCTCCATCTATCTGGTATGCGAGGCATATTGGTTATTTAACCCCTTCACTACCAAGGGTGGTTTGCACGTTAACTCCCGGGACAATTTTTACAATTCTGACCACTGTCCCTTTATGAGGTAATAACTCTGAAACGCTTCCATGGATCCCGGTGGTTCTGACATTGTTTTCTCGTGACATATTGTACTTCATGTTAGTGGTAAAATTTCATTCATATAACTTACGTGTATTTGTGAAAAAAGCGGAAATTTGGCGAAAATTTTCCAACTTTGAATTTTTATGCCCTTAAATCACAGAGATACGGCACACAAAAAACTTGATAACTAACATTTCCCACATGTTTACTTTACATCAGCACAATTTTGGAACCAAAATTTTTTTTGTTAGGAAGTTATAAGGGTTAAAAGTTGACCAGCGATTTCTCATTTTTACAACACCATTTTATTTTTAGGACCACATCACATTTGAAACCACTTTGAGGGGTCTATATGATAGAAAATACCCAAAAGTGACACCATTCTAAAAACTGCACCCCTTAAGGTGCTCAAAACCACATTCAAGAAGTTTATTAACCCTTTAGGTGCATCACAGGAATTTTTTTGCATATTTAAAAAAAAATGAACATCTAACTTTTTTCACAAAAAAAATACTTCTGGTTCAATTTTTTTTATTTTACCAAGGGTAACAGGAGAAATTGGACTGCAAAAGTTATTGTGCAATTTGTCCTGAGTACGCTGATACCTGATATGTGGGGGGGGGGGAAACGACTGTTTCGGCGCATGGCAGAGCTCAGAATGGAATGAGCGCCGTTTGACTTTTTCAATGCAAAATTGGCTGGAATTCAGATCGGACGCCATGTCACGTTTGGAGAGTCCCTGATGTACCTAAACAGTGGAAACCCCCTACAAGTGACCCCATTTTGGAAACTAGACCCCCCAAGGAACTTATCTAGATATGAGGTGAGAACTTTGAACCCACAAGGGCTTTACAGAAGTTTATAACGTACAGCGGTACAATTAAAAAAATCATATTTTTTCCACAAAAATCTTTTCACCCCAATTTTTATTTTCCCAAGGGTAACAGGACCCTAAAAGTTATTGTGCAATTTGTCCTGAGTACGCTGATACCCCACATGTGGGGGTAAACCACTATTTGGGCACATGGCAGAGCTCGGAAGGGAAGCAGCGCCATTTGACGTTTTTGGCTGGAATTGAGATCGGACATCATGTCGTGATTGGAAAACCCCTGATGTACCAAAACAGTGGAAACCCCCCACAAATGACACCATTTTGGAAACTAGACCCCTTAAGGAACTTATCTAGATGTGTGGTGAGAACTTTGAACCCCCAAGTGCTTCACAGAAGTTTATAACGCCCAGGCGTGAAAATAAAAAAATATTTTTTTTCCACAAAAATGATATTTTTGCCCCCAAATTTTTATTTTCCTAAGGGCAACAGGAGAAATAGGACCCCAAAAGTTGTTTTGCAAATTGTCCTGAGTAGGCTGATACCCCACATGAGGGGGTAAAACACTGTTTGGGTGCATGGCAGAGCTTGGAAGGGAAGGAGCACCATTGGACTTTTTCAACGCAGAATTGGCTGGAATTGAGATCAGACGCCATGTTGCGTTTGGAGAGCACCTGATGTGTGCAAATAGTGGAAACCCCCAATTCTAACCCTAACCCTAGCCCTAACCCTAGCGGGAAAATGGAAATAAATACATTTTTTTAATTTTATTATTTTTCCCTAACTAAGGGGGTGATAACGGGGGGTTTGATTTACTATTTATGGCGGGTTTTTATATTTGGCAGCTGTCGCACGCTAAAAGACGCTTTTTATTGTAAAAAATAGTTTTTGCATCACCACATATTGAGAGCTATAATTTTTCCATATTTTGACCCACCGAGTCATGTGAGGTCTTATTTTTTGCGGGACGAGTTGACGCTTTTATTGGTATCATGTTCGGGCATGTGACATTTTTTGATCGCTTTTAATTTCGTTTTTTGGGACGCAGAATTTACAAAAAACAGCGTTTCATGAATTTCTTTTGGGTGGTGCGTTTACGCCGTTCCGGGTGCGGTAAAATTTATAAGGCGGTTTTATTCTTCGGGTCAGTACAGTTACAGCGATACCTCATTTAGGTCATTTTTTTATGTTTTGGCGCTTTTATGCAATGAAAACAATTTTATATAAAAAATAATTATTTTTGCATCACTTTATTCTGCGAGCTATAACTTTTTTATTTTTTCGCTGATGATGCTGTGTGGCGGCTCGTTTTTTGCGGGACAAGATGACGTTTTCAGCGGTACCATGGATATTTATATGCGTCTTTTTGATCGCGCGTTATTGCACTTTTTGTTCGGCGGTATGATAATAAATCATTATTTTTTGCTTCGTTTTTTATTTTTATTTTTTAAGGGGTTCGCTTAAGGGGTTAACTATTGGGACAGTTTTATAGCAGGGCTGTGGAGTCGGAGTCGGAGTCGTGGAGTCGGAGTCGGTGCTCATTTTGGTGGAGTCGGAGTCGGTATAAAATGGACTGACTCCTAAAATATATAATAAATTGGGTACAGTAATTCAATGCAGGATGTGCTGAATATTTTTTCATAGGAGTTTGGGAAAGTTATGAAATGTCCTATAAATGGCTGTTCTATTCCTGATCTAAGGCTACATTCACACACAGCGTTTTTCCTGTGTTTTTTGAGGATACGTTTTTCAGCTGCAAAAGCTGATCATCTTTTTAAAAAACCGCATCACCTGAAAGGTTTTTGAGCTCATAGATAATGTTTTCAATATCAAAAGCAGATTAGAAATCTGCTCTATCTATCCATTTATCCATATCTGTCTATCCATATCGTATCTGTACCAAAAAGAATGAAAACCGGGTAGTACACCAATATATATTCTGTTCTATCTAAATATCTTGATTATTGGATCATAAAAATGATTAAATGTCTGAGGTTCACATTGTACTACAATACATTTTTCACTTAAATATAAGCAATATGTGTGGGAGTCGGAGTCGTGGAGTTGGAGTCGGAGTTGGAGTCGGTGTAAGGGAAATTGAGGAGTCGGAGTCGGAGGTTTGGCTTACCGACTCCACAGCCCTGTTTTATAGGGCGGGTCGTTACGGACGCGGCGATACCAAATATGTGTACTTTTATTGTGTTTTTTTTTTATTTCCAAAAAATGCATTTATTGGGGAATATTTATTTATTTTTATTTTTTTAATTTATTTAGCGATTTTTTTTAATTTTTACACTTTTATTATTTATTTTTTTTTACTTTATTACAATGTCCCAGGGGGGACATAACTGTCCTGTGACAGATCGCTGATCTGTCACATCACAGATCACT
The DNA here is from genome assembly GCF_039654945.1 of Dendrobates tinctorius. Taxonomy (NCBI): domain Eukaryota; kingdom Metazoa; phylum Chordata; class Amphibia; order Anura; family Dendrobatidae; genus Dendrobates; species Dendrobates tinctorius. Next base: position 6,767,818 of record NW_027361880.1, on the reverse strand, counting down.
GTGACAGATCAGCGATCTGTCACAGGCACTGCACAGGCTTCCTCATGCCTGCGCTTTGCAGGCACTGAGGAAGCCAGCTTCCTGCAGGCCCCCGGAGGTCAGCTTCCTGCAGGCCCCCGGAGGTCCCCGTCGCCATATTGGATCCGGGGACCTGCAGGAAAGGAGTCCCCCGCAGCAGCGCTGCACATTGCGCTGCCGTGGGGGGCTCAGGGAAGCAAGGAGGGAGCCCCCTCCCTGCCGATGCTTCCCTTTAACCCCCGGTACACCTCGATCGTGTTTGATCGCGGTGTGCAAGGGGTTAACGTGTCGGGTGTCAGCTGTGATAATCAGCTGACACCCGGCCGCGATCAGCGGCGCTCACCACGTGGGCGTCGCTGATCACGGTGACGTAATATTCCGTCCATGGTAATTAGGTCCAGGGTCACATGGACGGAATATTACGTCAATTGTAGGTAAGAGGTTACCTGTGCAGGAGTAAAAAAAAATATATATATAGTACACCGTGCAGTATACTATACATTTTTTTTTTTTTATAATGGGGTCCTATGGTACCTGTATACGTCTGTCAGTGGCAGAGACGTTATGGAAGAATGCTGTGATATTTGTCTACCCTAGTGATCCATTAATATTTACTCCCTTCCCACAGAAGCCTGCTTTGACCTTCCTGAAAAAACCCCTTTCCCACCCCCCAACCCGATGTGTTAATTTACATGATTCGGAAACTGTTTTTTTTGGTACCTTTATACGTTATGATAGTGGTAAATTTAGGTTGGTAAAATTTGCATTTATTTATGAAAGTATCAAATTTTGAAAAATGTAGAAGATATTGCATTTTCAGTCTTCAAATTTATGTCCTTATAGGTCGTCATTCCAGACAAAAATAGTAAGACATTTCTTGCATGTCTACTTTACATCCGCATCATTTTTGAAACACCCTTTTATTTTGTTAGGATGTTAGGCCATGTTGCTACGATGACCTTTGGTGAGTTTTTGATGTTGCCGATTTTCTGTATCCACTAAGTAAAATGGGATACTTGAATTTTTTTCTTAAATGTGCAGCATAAAAAAAACTCATCAGAAACTCATCTTGGTCACACAGACTTAACTGCTCATTTACATATAAGAAAATAAATCATTTTATTTGACTTCATATGACCTACATTCCTATATAGATGGCTTAGGAAGGTTGATCCTAATGACAGATTCCCTTTAGTTCTTGTTGCTGCTGGAGCAATTTTCAGCTGATCGGCGAGTATCTCATTGCTTACCAAACCAACCATTAGGTCATCAATGATTAGATCCTGAAGAACTCCTTTAACCCCTTCACGACCAATGACGCCACATAGGCGTCATGAAAGTCGGTGCCAATCCAACCAGTGACGCCTATGTGGCGTCATGACTTTAAAGCCCCCTTGCAGGTCGGGTGACCGGGGTCACTGAAAGGTCACCTGACCCGCAGATACAGGGGGCTTTGTACTTCACCACAGGGGGGCGTGGCTTCACCCCCACGTGGCTACGATCGCTAGGATTGGCTGTTAAAAAGTGAAACTGCCCATCAGAGCGATTGATGAAATATTACAATCCAGCCATGGCCGATGCTGCAGTAGCATCGGACGTGGCTAGAGACCGTGATCCGACCCCCCCCCCCCCCCCGACTCACGGGCCAGATCGGCCCCAGATACCGACCATTGCCGCCGTCATCATCTGCTCCCCTCCCCCTTCTCTCCGCTCCCTCCACCTCCCGACCCCCCCCTCACCCCCCCCGGTACCTCCAATGTCCCGCTCTGGCTCCCGCCGTCCTTAACCATGGGCGCCACCATCTTGGAAAATGGCGTGCGAATGCGCAGTGCGCCCGCCGGCTGCGGATTCCATTAATTCATTTTGATCAATGTGATAAACTCTCACAGTGATCAAACTAGAATGAAAATAGGGTTAGGGTTAGAATTAGGGTTAGAGTGGAATTAGGGTTAGGGTTGGAATTAGGGTTAGGGTTGGAATTAGGGTTAGGGATGTGTTGGGGTTAGGGTTGTGGTTAGGGGTGTATTGGGTTAGGGTTGGGATTAGGGATGTGTTGGTGTTAGGGTTGTGGTTATGGAGTTAGAATTGAGAGCTTTCCACTGTTTAGGCACATCAGGGGGTCTCCAAACGTGACATGGTGCAACCATTGGTTCTAGCCAATTTTGCGTTCAAAAAGTCAAATGGTGCTCCCTCCCTTCCAAGCCCCTACGTGTGCCCAAACAGTGGTTTACTCCAACATATGGGGTATCAGCGTACTCAGGAAAAATTGCACAACAACTTTGGGGGTCTAATTTCTCCTGTTACCCTTGGGAAAACAAAAAATTGGGGGCTAAAAAATTATTTTTGTGAAAAAAAAAATGATTTTTTTATTTTCACGTCTCTGCGTTATAAACTTCTGTGAAGCACTTGGGGGTTCAAAGTAGGTATTGTTTCCAAAATGGGGTCACTTGTGGGGGGTTTCTACTGTTTAGGCACATCAGGGGCTCTGCAAACGTAACGACGACCGCAGACCTTTTCATCAAAGTCTGCATTTCAAAACGTCACTACTTCCATTCCGAGCCCTTACGTGTGCCCAAACAATGGTTCCCCCCAATATATGGGGTACCAGCGTACTCAGGACAAACTGGACAACAACTTTTGTGGTCCAATTTCTCCTGGTACCCTTGTGAAAATAAAAAATTGCACACTAAAAATAATTTTTTGAGGGAAAAAATATTTATTTTCACGGCTCTGCGTTATAAACTTTTGTGAAGCACTTGGGGGTTCAAAGTGCTCACTATGCATCTAGATAAGTTCCTAAGGAGTCTAGTTTCCAAAATGGGGTCATTTGTGGGGGAGCTCCAATGTTTAGGCACACAGGGGCTCTCCAAACACGACATGGCAACCGCTAAATATTCCAGCATATTTTCCATTCAAAAAGTCAAATGGCGCTCCTTCCCTTCTGAGCCCTACCGTGCACCGAAACAGTGGTTTATGACCACATATGAGGTATCGGTGTACTCAGGAGAGATTGCACAACAAATTTTAGGATCCATTTTATCCTGTTGCCCATGTGAAAATGAAACAATTGATGCTAAAAGAAAATTTTCGTTGGAAAAATTAAAATGTCCATTTCTCTATCGCTTCATTAGGGGACACAGGTAACCATGAATGTATGCTGTTGTCGCTAGGAGGCTGACACTATGCAAATAAAGTAAAAACTGTCTCCTCCTCCGTAGCATACACCCACTGAGAGGCAGGAAGTACCTCAGTTTAAGCTTAGTGTCTGTAGGAGGTGGACCTGGATCTAACACCATATCCGCAGTTTTTTTTTTCCACAGGCTTCTGTGTGAACTTATTAATTCTTTTACCTTTGTTTTTCAGATACAGCTCGTCGGGTAACAGGGTGCAGATAGCTCACCCTGTTTTCCCACATTTAAGCGACCGAGAGAGCAGTGTGGTGTCACCAGCATCGCCCACTCTCGGACCCACTGGCAGGACTTGTCCCCTGTCCCCCTTTTGGGGTGGTTCAGGGTGACTCTCGGTGGCCAGTCCTTGCCTTATCCCCTCCTCACCCCTCTCCTCGGCGGAGAGGGCTGAGAGGAAGACGGCGGTCACCGGTGGTGGCCTCCCCCCTTTTTAATAAAGGGTCGTTACAGTCTTCTGCACCGTCCGGAGACGGTGCGGGAAAGAGGATCTTTATTTCCAGGACCCTCTCACTTCCGAGGGTTCCTGATGCAATCCTCATCTATCATCTATCAAGAGGAGCCGGATTCAAGCAGGTGGTAAGCCAGCGAGCCCCCCCCACAGCAGCTTCCTCCGGAAGCAGCTCCCCCATTTACCAGTGTAAAGGTCCCCGCTGTAGACAGCTTCTGGTCCACAGGTTAAATTTTTGCGCCTTTTTTCTCATAGCGCGCGGCCCCGGCATTTTGCAGGCTCTTCTTCTTCCCTTTGGCCATTTTAAGTCAGGAGCACGCCCCCCTCTCCGGCATGTCTCCTATCAGCCGCCTTTATTGACCAGGCACGCCCCCCGCTTGGCATGTTTAGTTTCCCTAGCCATCTTCTCTGCAGGACACGCCCCTTGGCGTGCCATCCTATTATCTCGCTCGTTTCCACCGCCGGGCACCCCCCTTCTTCTGCTCGTCATCCCCGGCGCCGGCGATTGGGCTGTTTGCAGTTAGCACCCGCCTCCTCCGCATGTCAGCCTATCAGGCTGCAGCTTCATCTTTCGCGCCCGAGGGGAGGCGGCGCTGGGTCAGATAATCCTGGCTACGTCCAGGACACGCCTCCCAGCACAGCTCCGGCCGGATCACGCCCACCGCTCCGCAGCATGGCGTTGTGCCTGTCTCTCCATGGCAGGCCCGGTCACTACTGGCGCCCCGCTGTGTCAGCCATTAGGAGGGGCTCTTTTCTTTGGTTTTTCGCCGGCTGGCACATTAGCCTGAGATGGCGCCGGCCTATCTGGTTCTTTCTGCTAATTGAGCTCCGGCTTTGGGCCTTCTCTCCTGGCCACGTAGCCACGCTCTCTTGCCAGCCTCTAGCCAGTCAGTGTCCCTCGGCCAATCAGTGCGCGCCCTGAGCATTACCAGGCCAATCGGTGTGCACTTTGTGCTTAGCCACGCCCCCTCCCGATGGATGGCCTCATTTTCTTTAGTCAGTGAGTGGGCCTCTCTAGACCTCTCTCCCTGTCACCCGACACTCGACCCCAGTATAGCGTCTCAAGGCCTGCAAGTTTGGCATCATGCACTATCTGTGGATTTGTGCACTGTCTGTCACCATCTGCCGCAGGACCCAGAGGGCACAGCAGGCAGTGTGTCTCTGTCTGTAGCAGCGGACGAAGATTTGTGCATCTCACAGCGGGATCAACAGGCATCCATCTCTATCCGGCACCGGATCTGGGAGACACTGCAGCCTGAGCAGCAACAGCGCCATCTCAGGTTCAGGTAGGACCAGCCCAGGCTGGTTGCCTTTTTTCTACCTCATAGGGGGCTTATCTATCCCCGGCAGTAGTCTTCGTCTCTCCCTTTGGCCATCATCTGTATAACAGCAGTAGCCTTCTGACCAGTCTGCATTCTTTTTGCCCGTACTGCAGCTTTTCCACCGTGTCTGCCCCATAGCAGTCACCTAACATCCAGGTCGAGAGCACTCGCCTCCCTCCGGAGTGGCCTGCTGCCATGTCTCAGTCATTACCCGACCTGACAGAGGTTTCATAGTCCACGACCCAGGTCCCGGAGCGCCTTTTGCGTCTACTGCCACCAGTTCTCCGATACCTTTTATAGTGTTTCCTACGCACCTGTCTGCGATGTCCACAAGGACATATCTGGTATGGAACAAGGGAAGCGAGACCAGGTCCCTCGGCATCTGCCTGGAGGACGGCACTCCCCTCCTTCCGGAGTGGGCTGTTGCCATGTTATGTCCCAGCCAGTCTCCAGCCGGACAGTAGATTCAATTTTCGGGATGAAAGCACTTCCCTTCCCTCCGGAGTGGGCTGTTGCCAGGTCTCAGTCAGTCTCGGACCTGACTAGAGAATTCACATTCCCTGGTACAGGTCCTGGAACGTATGCTGCATCTGTCTGCCGCCACCAGTGCCCCGAACACCTCCCATGGTGATTCGCATGCACCCGACCACGCCCTTCACAGGGACAGATCAGGAGAAGGAATTAGGAAGTGGACTGTCTAGCTCCTCATCCAGTTCACCGGGCCCCTCTGCGGCATCCAGAATGCCTCTCTCAACCCTTTCCCCTCCTCGGAGGCGGACGTCGGGTCGGACGTATCTTTTCAGTCAGAGTCTGACTCGGAGGTGGATCAGACTTCTAGGATGCAGGACTTGGTAGATAGCCTTATTTCGGCTATTGTTCAAACTCTCGAAGTAAAAGTGGAGCATGCGGCTGCTCAGGACATCTCCTTTTTATTCAGGCGGTGAGACGTCCCTCCAGCATTTTTTCCCAAAGAGTTTGAGTCTACCACCTCTAGGCACTGGGAACTTCTCGGCAAACGCTTCCCGGGACGAAAACGTCTCGACGTTCTTGACCTTTTTAGTTTAGACCTTGTCAGCATTTGGTTCGATCCCACTAAGGTGGATCTGCCTTTTTCACGCTTAGCCTCTCAAACTGTTCTGTCCAGCCCTGATACAGCGTCTCTCAAGGATGCTATGGACAGACAGATTGTGGCCTTAGCTGTATCTGTCTTAGAGGCGTCAAGCACTTCTCTCTGACCTAATTTCGCCTCTTCTTGAGTGCTGAAAGCCATATCGCCCTGGGCCAAGATTCTTCGCCGGGGGATTATGGTGGCGGTTCCTACAAAGGAGCTAGCAGATCTAGCTCTTTTGGACCAAGCTGGTCCAGATCCCTTCTGACGCCACCAGAGGTGAAAGCACCTCTCTGCCTTTCCTCTGGCGGTTCCGTCCAGCAGGACCGTTCTCCTGCACAAAGGGAAAGAAGGAAACCTTCCTTCAAGCTATTCCTCACTGGAGGCCAAGGACCCGTCTCTAAGTTCTCCGGATCCCCCTATCACAGATTCTCCTCTAATGATGGGTCACCCCTACCTGGGTTTCTTTCCAGGGTGGAAGGCAGGTTTCTTCTTTTTCGGAGACTTTATTGTCGGCGGTCGACGATGCCTGGGTCAGGGTGATCGTTACACCCGGCTAAAAGATGGAATTTTCTTTGCCCCTGGAAGACATTTTTTCCCTCCCGCCAATTCAACCCTCTCATGGGATCTCCAAGCCGTCTCGTCCCTGCCTAAGGTTCCTTCGGTTTTGCGATACAGGACCATCATTACCAGTTCACGGCACTCCAGTTCAGCCTGGCATCCGCTACCACGGTCTTCACAGAGGTAATGGCGGCGGTCATAGAAACGGTGTCTTATGCCCAGCTTCACACCCGCCCTCTTCAATTGGCCCTCCGGTCTACCTGAGACAAGAGAATTGTTTCCCTGGACTGTTCCCTGGATCGGCCAGTGCTTTTACCTCTCAATGCGAAGCAGTCCCTCTCTTCGTGGACACTGTCAGTCTCTGCCCTGCACAGGAGGTCATTTCTCTCGCTCTGTTGGCAGATCTTCAACATTAATGCCAGTCTTCAGGATTGGGGAGCGGGCTTCCTCATTCTCGCAGCGCAAGGTAGTTGGAATGTTCATGAGACCCTCCTCCCCATCTGTCTCTTGGAGATCAAGGCAATTCTTCTTGCCCTCCTCCGCTGGCAGTCTCTCCTCGCAGGCAAGCCAGTCCGCAGTCAGTCGGACTTTGTCACAGCTGTGGCTTACATAGTAGTAATAATAATAGTATTTATTTTTGTATGGCGCTGGCATATTCCCATATTCCGCAGCGCTTTACAGTTTGCACACATCATCGCTGTCCCCGATGAGCCTCACAATCTAAATTCCCTATCTGTATGTCTTTGGAACATAAGCCACCAAGGTGGAACTCACAACTCACGGATCAGGGTAGAGGTAGCAATGATCCTGCGTTGGGCAGACGACCATGTCCCCGCCATATCAGCCGTCCACTTTCCAGGGGTAGACTACTAGGAAGCCAATTTTTTTGTATCATTGGGGGTTAGCGTCAGGCGAGTAGTCTCTCAACACCGCCATCTTCGGCTAAATTTGTCCCAGGTAGGGCATTCCGGATGCCCACCTAATGACTTCTCAAACGAACCAAAAGGTTCCCCGGTACGTTACCAGGTTCCAGGATCCGATGGCTGTCGGCGTACATGCCCATGGACGCCTCCTGGGGCTTTCCAGACCGTCCGGATATTCTTCCGCAAGGCCCCTCTTCCGCCACAGTTTTCACAGCCGTTTAAGTTTAACGCCATGGCCTTGAAGCCTACTTCTGAAAGGGACTGGAGTTCTTCCCATCAGGTCATTCTGGCCATGCTTTGGGCGAGAAAACCTGCATCCCCAAGTTTCTACGACAGTTTCTGAAGATCTGATTCAGGTGGCGTTAGTACGACTATTTGGTTCCATTAGCCTTATTGGCTACAAGAGGAGATATCAGGGGAGTTCTGAGTTGGCAGCATTATCCTGCCATCCTCCGTTTCTTTTTCATTCCACATTAGTGCAGACACTGTCCTTTCTTCTCTATGTCCTTCTTGCCCCTCTCCGGTCCATACTCTGGATAAATCCTGGGGCAGTTTCTTGCTAGGCCTCGGCTTTAGAGGCTGCAGGGCCGCGACCAAGTCATATTTGCACGTTATGGCAAAGTCTTACAAAGTTCATACTTATGTCTAGTCCGATGAAGGTCTAGGAAGGAAAGGTGCTACAGGCGGCGGTTACGCACCAGTCGGCCTCAGTCCTTTTTTTCTCTGCATTCCTTCCGTTCCCACCCTTGGGGACTGCTTTAGGACATCCCATGGTTACCTGTGTCCCCCAATGAAGCGATAGAGAAAGAAGGATTTTTGGTACTCACCGTAAAATCTCTTTCTTGGAGCCTTCATTGGGGGACACAGCACCCTCCCTATTTATTTGTACTTGCTTGGGGCATACGTGACTTGGTTGTTGAGCCGGTACATATGTGGACTTTGTTGGTTGCTTCTCCTACTGCTTTAACACTTAACTGAGGTACTTCCTGCCTGTCAGTGGGTGTATGCTACGGAGGAGGAGCCAGTTTTTACTTTATTTGCATAGTGTCAGCCTCCTAGCGACAGCAGCATACACCCATGGTTACCTGTGTCCCCCAATGAAGGCTCCAAGAAAGAGATTTTACGGTGAGTTCCAAAAATCCTTCTTTTTTCCTTCCACGTTGCTTTAGTTCCTGTGAAACACCTGAAGGGTTAATAATCTTCTTGAATGTAGTTTTGAGCAGCTTGAGGGGTGCAGTTTTTAGAATGGTGTCACTTTTGGTTATTTTCTGCCATATAGACCCCTCAAAGTGACTTCAAATGTGAGGTGGTCCCTAAAAAAAAAAATATGGTTTTGTAAATTTTGTTGTAAAAATGAGAAATCGCTGGTCAACTTTTAACCCTTATAACTTCCTAACAAAAAATTTTTGTTTCCAAAATTGTGCTGATGTAAAGTAGACATGTGGGAAATGGTATTTAGTAACTATTTTGTGTCACATAATTCTCTGGTTTAACAGAATAAAAATTCAAAAAGCAAAAATTATCGACCTAAATTTACCACTAACATGAAGCCCAATATGTCATGAAAAAAACAATCTCAGAATCGCTAGGATGCGTTGAAGCGTTCCAGAGTTATTACCTCATAAAGGGACACTGGTCAGAATTGCAAAAAATGGCCTGGTCATTAAGGTCAAAATAGGCTTGGTCATGAAGGGGTTAAGTGGGTTCTCCTCTCTGCAGTAATGCCATACATGTAGACTCCAAGGGTGGTTTGGGTTGGACACACTGCAGTGCTCAGAAATGGGGTCTATTTGGCTTTGGGAACCTAGATTTTATTAAGATTGACATTGCTCAATCATGCATTTTGGGCTAAGTGCACACAATGTTTTTCTGCCGAAACTGAGCAGGAACTCTCCAAATCCTTCTCGAATATGCAAAACTCCACAAAAACTGAGTTACCGCTAAGCTTTTGCTCCAAAACCTCAGCAGAAAAACAGGATTTTTGGGTTACTTACCGTAAAATCTGTTTCTCGGAGCCTTCATTGGGGGACACAGAAACCATGGGTGTATGCTGCTGCCACTAGGAGGCTGACACTATGTACAGAAAAAGGTTAGCTCCTCCTCCGCAGTATACACCCCACCGACCGGCACTAATTTCCTCACTTAGTGAGAAAGCAGTAGGAGAAGTAACAACATAGAGTAAAAACAGAATAGACAACTCAACTGTAACCAACAACAAAAGAACAGGCGTTGCAAAACATGGGACGGTGCTGTGTCCACCAATGAAGGCTCTGAGAAACAGATTTTACGGTAAGCAACCCAAAAATCCTGTTTTATCTATCGCTTCATTGGGGGACACAGAAACCATGGGACGTCCCAAAGCAGTCCCTGGGGAGGGAGAAGCAAACTTCCATTAGGTCTGAGAACTCACCACCGCCGCCTGCAAGATCCGTCCGCCAAAGCGTAGGTGTGGACCTTGTAAAATTTGGCAAACGTGTGGATCGAAGACCAGGCTGCAGCTTTGCAAAGCTGCAGCGCGGAAGCTCTGTGGCGCACCGCCCAGGAGGCACCCACTGCCCGGGTAGAGTGAGCTCTAATTCCAGGAGGGGGCATTCGATGCTTGACCCGGTAGGCTTCCAAAATCGCCGATCTGATCCAGCGAGCAATAGTAGCCTTGGAGGCCGGCTGACCTTTCCGCGCACCATCTGAAATGATGAAAAGTGAGTCTGTCCTCCGCAAGGGAGTCGTCCTAGCCAGGTAGACCTTCATTGCCCTGACCAGGTCTAGCTTGTTCAAGGAGCGCTCAAGCGGGTGGATTGGACCAGGACAAAAGGACGGGCGAACAATGTCCTCATATAGGTGGAAAGTGGACACCACCTTAGGAGGAAGGAAGGCAGGGGCCGCAGGACCACCTTATCCTGGTGGAGCACCAAGAAAGGGGGGCGACAAGAAAGGGCCGCCAATTCCGACACACTGCGGATGGAGGTGATGGCCACCAGAAAAGCTACTTTCCAGGAGAGAAGGGAAAGGGAAACTTCTCTGAGAGGTTCAAAGGGTGAACCTTGAAGAGCCCCCAGGACCAGATTGAAATCCCATGGATCCACGGGAGCGCGGTACGGAGGTGCCGCATGAGCCACTCCCTTAAGAAAGGTCTTGACCTGCGGACGGGAGGACAACGTCTTCTGGAAAAGAATGGAAAGCGCCAAGACTTGACCCTTTAAAGAGCTGAGGGCAAGTCCCGCATCTAGGCCTGCCTGGAGGAACGCCAGGATAGAAGGGAGTGAAAAGGACATGGGCAGAATGTCATTGGCCTCTCACCAAGTGAAATAGGCCTTCCACGTACGATAATAAATTCTGGAAGACGATGGCTTTCTAGCCCGGATCATGGTGTGAATAACCCGATCTGAAAAACCTGACCGTTTCAGAACCGCGGTCTCAACAGCCACGCCGTTAAATTGAGCGGCAGAGAATTGGGGTGGTAGATTGGACCCTGAGATAGCAGATCTGCTCTGTCTGGAAGCTTCCAGGGGGCGTCCGCGAGAAGGTTGACGATGTCCGCGAACCAAGACCTTCTGGGCCAGTCCGGAGCAATGAGGATGACTGGTACCCCTTCCGCCTTGATTTTCTTCAACCGCTTGGGAAGAAGAGAAAGGAAATAGATAGGGGAGCTTGAACTGAGACCAGGGAATGGTCAGAACATTGGCGCCCACTGCGAGAGGATCTCGGGCCCTGGATAAGAACTGTGGGACCTTCCTGTTCAGGCAAGACGCCAGTAGGTCTACGTCCGGAGTCGCCCAACGACGGCAAAGTTGATGAAAGACGTCTGGATGTAAGGACCACTCTCCCGTCACGAGACCCTCGCGGCTGAGAAATTCGGCGGCCCAGTTGTCCATGTGCACTGCGGATATCGCTGGGACTGATACCTCTGCCCAGTAGAGAATCTTGGACACTTCCGCTAGAGCCGAGGAACTCCGTGTCCCCCCTTGGTGGTTTACATATGCCACCGCTGTGACATTGTCTGTCTGAATCCGGATCGGCAGACCCCTGAGAAGCCTTTCCAGTGAATTGAGAGACAGAAAAATCGCCCGTATCTCGAGGACGTTGATCGGCAGAGTTGTCTTTTTAGTCGAACACCGACCCTTAACAGTCTGATTGCGAAACACTGCCCCCCAGCCGAGAAGGCTGGCGTCCATTGTCACAATCTGCCAGTGAATCGGAAGGAATGACCGGCCTAGGGAAATGAGAGGTGACGTCAGCCACCAATTGAGGGACTGTTTGACCCGGGACGAGAGGCGAATTGGACGATCCAGGGAAAGAACAGACCTGTTCCACCGAGACAGGATGGCCTGTTGAAGCGGTCTTGAATGAAATTGAGCAAAGGGAATCGCTTCGGCCGTCGCCACCATCTTTCCCAAGACTTTCATGGCAGACCAGAAAGATGGATACTGTGGGCTCTGCAACGATCGTACATCTCGCCGCAGAGAGATTATCTTCTCTTCTGGGAGAAAGACCCTTGATCGATGGGTGTCGAACAATAAGCCTCGAAACACAAGACGTTGAGTCGGAACAAGGCAGGACTTCCGTTTGTTTACGAGCCACCCGAACCTGGACAGGGTGTCGAGCACGATGGTAAGACTTTGGAGAGTCTGGTGAAAAGATGGAGATTTGATCAGAATGTCGTCGAGGTACGGAAAGAGGACGAGACCCCTGATCCTCAACAGGGCCATCAACGCCGCCATGATCTTTGCAAACAATCTGGGTGCTGTGGCGAGACCGAACGGCAGGGCGACAAACTGGTAGTGGTCCTGATGAATAGCGAAACGCAGGAATTTCTGACACCCGGGAAAGATGGGGACATGCAGATAGGCATCTTGAATGTCTACTGAACACATGAATTCCTGCGTCTCCATGGAAGCGATTACTGAACGAAGGGACTCCATCCTGAAATGTCGCAGGCGGACCCTTTTGTTCAGTAGTTTGAGGTCCAGAATGGGCCGAACCGTGCCGCCTTTTTTCGGCACTACAAACAGGTTTGAGTAAAACCCTGTGAATCGTTCTGTTTCGGGAACGGGCACAATCACCCCTGGATCTGAGAAGAGAGGCGATGGATGCAAAGAAACCCAGAACTAAGGTGGGGTCTTTTGGAGGTCGGGACTCGAAGAAGCGATCCCGGTGCCGAGAAACGAACTCTATCTTGTATCCTGAGGATACAACTTCCCTGACCCAAGCTTCTTCCACCGAGGCAAGCCAGACGTCGCTGAAGAAAAGGAGTCGCCGCCCAGTTGGGAAGGCGCCACGGGACTTTGTTGATAGTCATGCCGATGTGGACCGTCCAGTTCTGGACCTGGAGGATCTGCCCTGGGAGGAGTGAGATCGCCAGGAGGGAGTGGGCCTAAAGGAGACCTTTTTCCTATCCTGGCGTGCTTGCGGCCTTTGTTGTTTGGAAAAAGGTTCTGCCGTCGCAACGCGGCGGAAAGACTGAAAGGGCCGAAACTGATTCCTTGGAGTGGGTCTACGAGGCTTGGACTGAGGGAGAAGAGAGCTTGTGCCCCCAGTGGCGTCTTTAATAATCTGGTCCAGCTGGGATCTGCTCCCTGAAAAGGCAGATTGGTAAGGGACTTTTTTGATGACAAATCCGCCTGCCAAGCCTTGAGGCAAATTGTACGCCGGATTGCAACTACGTTGCTGGACACTTGAGCTGCGCAAGAGGCGGCATTTAAGGAGGCAGAGACCAAATATTCACCTGCATGGGAGATCTGGTTGGCTAGCTCAGCCAGTCACTCTGGTTGGGCTCCATCTAGAATGCCTTGGCGGAGTTCCTCCGCCCAAGTAGCTGTGGCCTTTGCTACCCAAGTGGAAGCAAAGGCCGGGCTTAGCACCGTCGCAGCCGCTTCGAATGCTGACTTTGCTAAGGATTCTATGATCCTGTCGTTAGAATCCTTCAGAGATGCCACACCTGAAATCAGAAGGACCGTGTTGTTAGATAGTCTGGACACAGGAGCGTCTACAGAGGGGGAAGCCGACCAGTTGTCGGTGAGCTCTTGAGAAAATGGATACAGCACGCCGAGACGCTTCCCTCTTTGAAAGCGCCTGGTCGGATTTTCTCTTTCCCTGGTGAGGGGCTTGACAAACTCAGAGTGAGAAGCGAAGACTCTGGAAGGCGCTTCTGCCCGTCTGAACAAAATCTCCTGATCTGAGGGTTTCGAAGGGGAGTCTGTGATCTCGAAAGTGTGGTTAATCGCTGCAATGAGGTTCTGTACCGTAACCTTCATGTCTGCGGCATGGTCCGAATCGAGGTCTAAAATCTCTTCGGATGGCGCATCTGAGAATGCTTCGCCTGACTCGGGTGAGGAGGCACGGGAAGGAGACTGCTAGGAAGGACTATGTGGTGAGATGGGGCGAGGGAAGATTCCGGCTGGAGATCCTGCCTGGGTCTTTTGTTGCTCATGCTGGCTGGCTCAGATGGAGCCTCTTGTGACCTGCTGGGTCCTGCAGAAGTGTCCAGGGGCAACTTATCAAGAACGGCCACTAGGGACTGAGACACCCTGGTGAGATCCGCCACTGATTTGAGATAGAGAAGAAGCCCAGTCAGGAATGGGGGATTCACTCTCACGTGGAGCAATAGGGGGCTCCTGGGCGGTGGGCTGAATGGAATTGCTGCAGTCAAGGCAGAGGGGAGTGGACTGACCTGAGGGAAGTTTGCGTTTGCAAGAAGAACATGCAAAGAACTTGACTAAAGTGCAAGTGGAGGAAGAAGGGGGACGAGCACGATCAGGCTTAGAGTTAGACATAATGAGGGATCAGTCACTGAGGGAGTGCCTGAAGGTTGGGGGACAGGAGGCAGAGGAGAGTGTCAGTCTGCAGCGCAGAGCTACTCACGGTCCGGTGTCCTGTAGATGCTTCCGGCAAGCGCTGCTGCACAGCTCGTCTGGTCCTGCAGGGCCACAGATAGAGGAGACGGAGTCCGGCTGACAAAATGACGGCAGCACGAGAAGAGCTGGATAGAAAAGCGCGCGCTTCGTTGAGACAGGGAGAAGGAGGGCGGGGCTAACCGCAGTAAGACCGAAGATGGTGCCGCCCGCTGCCAATAGGCAGGCTAGGAGGCTGAGCGCCGCCTCCGGAGCGCAGACACCGAGGGAGAGAGCGGTGAGTGGGCTTAGAACGGGCGGGAGAGAAGCCCGCCTAAGGAAGAAGGCGGGGGGCGTGGCTGTGATGCCGAGCAAGGACCAAATTGAAGCCGGGGCCTGGAGTAAAAGCGGCAGCCGCCGGGAAGCGCGGGGCGGTGCGGAGACAACGCTGCAGTGCCGCGGCGACCGCTCCTCAATGGATCCATGCCTGCAGCCTGGCTGCTAAGATGAAATGAGATAAGTGCAGCCGGGGATCATGGGAGGGGGGGCAGAGAGAGGAAGGGGCTGCTGGGTGTAGCCGTGATACCTGGGGGAAATGTCACGCAGGGGGTCCCATACTTACCCTCTACCTGATCCTGTCTTCTAAGCATGGGCAAAAACCTGTGGAGGAAGATGGTACCTTTATCATGAAGGGAAGAAGGATGTCCGCGTCTCTTCCAGATCGACAGGCTCTGGTGGGCGAGTGGGTGGGAGACGGGGGGGCGAGGACCAGCTGGATCGCCTGACACGCATCCGTGCTCGGGGCTCTTGGTCCTGCCATGGAGAGCTATGAGGATACGGGGTGGCAGTACACGCCGTACTCATAGTCTCTTTGTGGGACTACAGATGTGACCAATCACTCTGTATCCCTCCGAAAACCTGAAAAGAAAACAAGGTAGATATTGGTCTAATGAAAGACCCGTGTCCAGCTCCTACTGACACTAAGCTAAACTGAGGAAATTAGTGCCGGTCGGTGGAGGAGGAGCTAACCTTTTTCTGTACATAGTGTCAGCCTCCTAGTGGCAGCAGCATACACCCATGGTTTCTGTGTCCCTCAATGAAGCGATAGAGAAACCTGTGTGCAAATAGCCTGTAAAACTAAAATTTTGCCATTGACAGATGATAGATCTAAGTAGGGGCTTTTTTGTGTGGGATAAGCTGAAATTTTTATTGGTGCTATTTGTGGTACATAACTTTAATCGCTTTTTATTCCTATTTGATAAACGTTAATTCTGCTGAATATAGGCATTGATAAAGATATGGTATGTGTTTGTATTACAGTAACACAAATCCAAAAATACAAATTTTTTTTTTTTTAATTTGTTTAAAATACAAATTATTTTGTAAGAAGTTGTAAAACAAAAACACCAGGGTTACTTACCGGTAGCCGGTTTTTCCGGAGCCCATGACGGCACACATGAGAGAGGGGATCCGCCCAGTCAGGACAGGAAGCCTACTGAAGATAAAAGGGGCGGTACCTCTTCCTCGCTTCAGTTGGTTTACAGAGCATGAGAGGCACACATGAGACACTTTTGTAGAACAAGACACTTTAGGGAGGGACCACCACTTGAAGCACCCTTCTACCATAGGTTAGGTCAGTAGAGGAAGATAGATCAAGTCGGTAGTGCTTAAAAAAGGTTGAAGGTGAGGACCAAGTAGCGGCTTTACAAATCTGCTCAATCGATACCTCAGCCTTCTCTGCCCAGGAGGTAGCCACAGCTCTGGTGGAGTGAGCCTTGATGCCTTCTGGAACCAGAGCGCCACTTGCGGAGTAGGATAACATAATGGCCTCCCTGATCCATCTGGCAATGGTACTCTTAGCTACCCCGTGCCCTTTTCTACTACCCTGAAAGGCTACAAAAAGGGACTGATCTTTCCTCCACTGACTAGTTACTGACATATATTGTACTATGGCTCTTCTTACATCTAATGTATGGAACTTTTGCTCCCCAGGGTTTCTAGGATTGTTACAGAAAGATGGCAAGGAGATCTCCTGAGTCCTATGAAACCTTTGGACTACCTTGGGGAGATAGGCCAGGTCTGGTCTTAGAACCACTCGGTCATCCAAGATCTGTGTATATGGAGGACATATAGATAGAGCTTGTAGGTCGCTCACTCTTCGGGCTGATGTTAAGGCTACCAGTAAGACAGTTTTAAGTGTAAGTAGCTTTGGTGACAGCTCTAGTAGTGGTTCAAAGGGATCTTTGGTTAAGGCCTCTAAGACTAGGTTGAGGTCCCAGGGTGGTATCTTTGGGATAATGACCGGCCTTGACCTGCCACAGGACTTTATGAATCGGGACACCCACCTATTGGCTGCTAAGTTGCAGTTATATAGGGCCCCCAAAGCGGAGACTTGGACTTTGAGTGTGTTAGTGGCTAACCCCAGTTGCACCCCCGACTGTAAGAATTCTAGGATAGGTCCCACTGGCGCTACATCCAAGGGTTCCCCCAGGAAGTCTAGGAACTTTTTCCACGTTCTACCTTAGATTTGGGATGTTATACGTTTCCTACTTTTCAACATGGTGGAGACTAACCCTGGAGAGAATCCCTGGCGACTCAGTAGCGCCCTCTCAAATTCCAGGCTGCTAGATGGAAGCCTTTCACCTGAGAGTGGACCACTGGTCCCTGGGAAAGCAGGTCTGGAATCTCCAGTAATATCCATGGATCTGTCACCGACATGAGTCTCAGAAGGGAGAACCAAGGCCTCCTCAGCCAAAACGGAGCTATAAGAATTATTCTCGCTCGATCCTCCCTGATTTTCCTGACCACTACTGGGATCATTGTTATCGGGGGAAATGCATAGGCCAGGATGAACTTCCAGGGTATTTGTAGGGCATCTACTGCGAAGGGGTTTTCCCTTGGATTTAGTGAGCAGAACTTCCTGACCTTACGGTTGTGTGCAGTAGCGAACAGGTCTATTTCTGGTTTGCCCCAGGCCTGAACTATTTGTTGGAAGACTTGGGGGTTTAGGGACCATTCCCCTTGTCTTAGGTGCCTGCGACTCAGGAAGTCTGCCTGTATATTTTCAACCCCCTTTATGTGCAGTGCTGTGATGGATAACAGATGTTGTTCTGCTAGCTGGAAGAGTATAGCCGATATTTGCATGTGGCCCCGAGATCTCGTTCCCCCCTGGTGATTGATGTAGGCTACTACTGCCTGATTGTCCGTCATGACTCGGGTGTGGCGGCCCCGAAGTAAAGGAAGGAAATGTTTCACGGCTTTTTCCACTGCCCATAGTTCTTTTACATTTGAACCGTGATGCTTTTCTAGCGAGGACCAGGTCCCCTGTATTGAGTGGGATCTCAGGTGTGCTCCCCATCCTGTGGCACTCACGTCTGTTGTAATGATGTCCTCGACTGGTTTTTGCCACGGGACACCAGCTGTTAGATTCTTTTCTACAGTCCACCAGAGCAGGGAATCTCTTACAGCCACTGAGAGACATAGTTTGCCTTCTAAATGTCCTTTTGTTTCTGTGCTGACAGAACTTCCCACTGTAGTTGCCTTAAGTGGTACTGCGCCCATGCTACTTCGGGTATGCATGATGTCAACGAGCCTAAAAGGGACATTGCGTTCCTCAGTGTCATATTTGGTCTTTGAATTGCTGTGCGAGATAGGCCTCTTATCTTGGTCACTTTGCTCTCTGGTAGGAGGCAGCGTTGTTGCTCGGAGTCCAATATCAACTCTAGGAAGGATTGCTCTTTTACTGGGGTTATCCTTGACTTGGGGATGTTTACTATCCATCCTAGTCCTACTAGAATTGTTATCACTTCCTTCACTTGATGTGCGCAGTGGGACTCCGACCTCCCAATTACAAGAAAGTCGTCTAGGTATGGGACGATCACTATGTCCCTGGAATGAAGAAAAGACATTACTTCGGCCATCACTTTGGTGAATACTCTGGGGGCTGTAGACAGGCCAAACGGAAGGGCTGCGTACTGGTAGTGTTTCACCTGCCCCTGGACATAGAGCGCTACCCTCAAATATTTTTGATACTCCTGATGAACTGGGATGTGATAGTAGGCATCTATTAAGTCTATCACTGCCATGAGGCAATGCTGGAACAGGATCTTTGTGGCCGTGTTGATTGACTCCATTTTGAAGGAGCAATTGTCTACCCACTGATTGAGTCTCCTCAGGTTGACAATGGTTCTCCAAGAGCCGTCTGGTTTTTGTATTAAGAAGAGGGGGGAGTAGAACCACCTTCCTTCTTCTTGCACTGGGACTTCCTGTAGGACTTGTTTTTTCACTAGTCCCAAGACTTCCGTCTCCAGGGCCAGCAATTGTTCTTGGGTTTTCCTTCTGGGTGTCATTATGAAGGTATGCCTGGGCGGACGGATTAATTTTATTTTTAAACCGTCCTTTATGTTTAGGACCCATGTACTGGGGGAGATATTTGCCCAGGCGGAAAGGAAGAGAGAAAGCCTTCCCCCTACCTCTGGCCCGATGTCATTGGGGAGATTTTTTGGAGGAAGTGGAGGGCCCTTTAAACATATAGCCCGATCCTCTTCTTTCTTTAAAGTCCCAGCTTTTTCTATCTCCCGGGGGACGACCCCTGTTAAATCTCCTCCTCCGAAAGGGCTGCTTTTTAGGTTCTCCCAGAAATTGGGGAAAGCTTTTCTTCCTATCCCCCGCATGTTCCAAAATCTCTTCTAGTTTTTTTCCGAAGAGGAATTGGCCATTGCATGGAATGGAACATAACCTATGTTTTGATGGTAAATCTCCAGGACACTCTTAAGCCACAGGGCTCGTCTTGCTGCATTTGACAGGCTTGCTGCTCTGTCAACCTTGCGGAATCTGCAGAGGAATCCGCTAGGAAACCCACTGCTCCGTGTACCAGTGTCAGATTAGACAGAAATTCGTCCCTAGGAACTGCATCCCTGACCTGGTCTTGTATTTGTTGTAGCCAGACCATGAGGGCACGAGCGGTACAGGTACCAGCTATCGCTGGCTTTAATCCACCTGCCGAAGCTTCCCAGATATGTTTTAGGAAACCATCTGCTTTTTTTATCAAGAGGGTTTTTCAACATGCCCGAGTCCTCTAATGGTAGAGATCCATTTTTTGAGGATTTGGCTACGGCCCCATCAATTTTTGGGACTTTTTCCCAGGTCTCTGAATCCTTTTGTTCAAAAGGGTACCTTCTTTTTGATGTAGAAGGCAAGCCCCCTGACCTCTCAGGTTTTTTCCATTCCCTGTTAATTAGGGCCTTTATTTTCTCATTTACAGGGAAGGTGCATTTTTTCCTTTCCTCCAATCCTCCAATCATATCCTCCAATGATTTAGGAGTCTTTTCCTCCTTAAGGCCCATTGTAGCACTAATAGCTTTGACCAGCTTTTCCACATCCTCTGTTGGGAAACATCGACGGCCGCCTATATCGCTGTCCGAGGAGGATTCTGAGGACTGAGTAGAGGAAGAGGAGGTGGAGGGGGACAAGGATCTTTCCCGCCCCTTCAGCCCTGGCGAGGCCTCTGAATCAAAATCCCTTCTATGACCTCTTTTATCCTTCTTTTTAAGAGCTGCCTTTAGGCAACCTTTCACCTCATGCTGTATTAACGCCTTAAGGCTGGTTACCAAATCAGGGGTTTCCTCCTGTATAGTTTTATTTACACAGTCAACGCAGAGGTCTTTCTACCACTGATCTGCCAGCGGGTGTTTGCATAGGGCGCATTCTCTATTTTTGGTTTTGCTGCTTGCCTTCCTTGACCCCTAGTGATCAAACAGAGAAAAAAGGAATCCCTTTACCATAAGGGTGACATTCACGTAGATCACTCACGACCGCTGTCAATCAGGGGCACCGATCTTGGAGGCTCCTCAGATGCACTCGTGACGTTTCTTCTGGACGTCTCAGAGTCATGCCGGTCACGTTTACGACTGCCGCTCCCACCACTCGAGCGGCTGCTCCTCGTATGCTGGCGGCCCGGCCTGGCATGAGCTCTTGCTGCTGCCCATCTTGCCCCACTTCCATCATGAAGCCTTGGGCATGAGTGCATCTTCTGTGGTCATCACCCTTATGTAAGGGAGAACCACTGCACTCTCCGCCTCCTCCGGTTACCCCCACAGCCCCTCCCCCCAGCCATGCCGCCGGGATCTTATCTTGCCGGCCGGCGGTTTTCCCCTATGGGCGCCGCCATGCCCCTTCTCAGTGTGCCCTGCGTGTGACGTCAGAGGGGCGCGACCCGGAAGCGGCCGCTCCTGACGCTGCTTTCTCCTCCAGGATAAGGCAGAGAAGGAGAGGGCGGCGGGGCAGCCACGGCAGAGCCCCAGGACGTGCTGCTTCTGCGCCCGCTCGGACACTGAGCCCCCGGGGGACCCGCGGATGGCGCTTCCCTCTCCCGATGCACGGCGCCCAAGACCCTGCCTGTTCTTCCACGCCGGCACGAGAGAGGGGCAGGTACGTGATCTTCAGTACACGGGTCCCTGTCAGGACAGGAAACCCAACTGAAGCGAGGGAGAAGTACCGCCCCTTTTATCTTCAGTAGGGTTCCTGTCCTGACTGGGCGGATCCCCTCTCTCATGTGTGCCATCATGGGAGACGGGAAAATATAAATTTGGTATTGACAGTCACAGTGACTCAAATATAGAATTAACATTAATTATGCAACAATAAATTTATACACTACAAGTCATAATATACAAAGAATACCCCCATATGACTCCAAATGAATAATAGTCTTGGATTTTTAGAATTACCTGTTGATGATCTGTGGTTCTACATTTGGTCTGTCTACAATGTGATGGGTAATGGATGGGTCTGAGCTGTCATACGTTGAACCAATACAGACTGAGCTGTCCCACGATACCTGTCCTCCAAAACATCTAGACAAATAAAAGCATTAGGCGTTAGTAATAATACTTTTACAGCAAAATTTCTTGAGATATCGATAATCTATCTTACAGATCAGTGGGGGGGTCCAATAACTGGCAACCCCACGATCAGCCGATACCTGGTGCTGTAGCTGCTGCATGCATGAAGCCAGCAAAGCACAGCTCTATACGCCAAGTAGTGGCCCTTCTCGAGTCCTAGTATTGTAGCTCAACTCTTTCTCACTTAAGAGCTCAGCTACAGTACCAAACAACATGTTAGGGTATACAGTATATACTCGTGTATAAGCTGACCCGTGTATAAGCCGACCCCCCTAATTTTGCCACAAAAAAACTGGGAAAACTTATTGACTCGCGTATAAGCCTAGGGTGGAAAATGCAGCAGCTACTGGTAAATTTCAAAAATAAAAATAGATACCAATAAAGGTAAGATTAATTGAGACATCAGTAGGTTAAATGTTTTTGAATATCCATATTGAATCAGGAGCACCATATAATGCTCCATACAGTTCATGATGGACCCCATAAGATGCTCCATTCAAAATACACCCTATATAATGCTGCACAAAGGTTAATAATGCCGCCACAAGATGCTCCATAGAATAATATGCCCCATAAAGGTTATGGCTCCATAAGATGCTCCATAGATTATGCCCCCATAAAATGCTCCATAAATTATGCCCCCATAAAATGCTCCATAAATTATGCCCCCATAAGATGCTCCATAAATTATGCCCCCATAAGATGCTCCATAGACTATGCACCCATATGCTGCTCCATAGAATATGCTCCCATATGCTGCCCAATAGACTATGCCCCCATATGCTGCTCCATAGAATATGCCCCGATATGCTGCTCAATAGAATATGCCCCTATATGCTGCCCCATAGGATATGCCCCTATATGCTGCTCCATAGACTATGCCCCCATATGCTGCCCCATAGGATATGCCCCCATATGCTGCTCCATAGGATATGCCCCCATATGCTGCTCCATAGGATATGCCCCCATATGCATGCTCCATAAGATATGCCCCCATATGCTGCTCCATAGGATATGCCCCCATATGCTGCCCCCATAAAATGCTCCATATATTATGCCCCCATATGCTGCTGCAAAAAAATGCCATACTCACCTCTCCTGCTCAGGACCTCACCTGTCTGGGGGCCATCGCTGCCCACCGCTGTTTGCCATGTCGTTGTTCAGTGACGTTCAGGCAGTAGAGGGCACGGCGCGCACTAACCACGTCACTGCGCCCCCTGCTGCCTAAACGTCACAGAGGATGAAGTAGGCAGCGGTGAGCAGCGATGGACCGGGGGACAGGTGAATATCGCTATACTTACCTCCCCTGACGCGGTCTCTGCAGCGGCAGCCCTGCTTCTCCACGGTCTCCCTTCCTGCCTTCAGCGGTCACATGGTACCGCTCATTACACTCACGAATGTGCGCATATTCATGAGTTTAATGAGCGGTACCACGTGACCGCTGAAGGCAGGAAGGGAGACCGTGGAGAAGCGGAGGGGAGCTGCAGAGACCGTGCCAGGGGAGGCAAGTATGATCTGACATCCCCCGCTGCCCCTCCCCCGCCGACCCCCATGTATATGACTCGTGTATAAGCCGAGAGGGGGACTTTCAGCCCAAAAAAATGGGCTGAAAATCTCGGCTTATACACGAGTATATACGGTAAGTTGAAGTCGTTGGACTTATGTCTACCTTCAACTTTATAAAAAACAAAAACAAACAACTATGAAAGAGCTGCCACTACAAAGTGTTATGGTTTCATATACTGCCCTAAGAATACATTATCCAAATCTAGTTAGCACATTAAAAATATATATATATAAATTCAACCCCCCAAAACTAATAT
The DNA here is from genome assembly GCF_039654945.1 of Dendrobates tinctorius. Lineage (NCBI taxonomy): Eukaryota > Metazoa > Chordata > Amphibia > Anura > Dendrobatidae > Dendrobates > Dendrobates tinctorius. The sequence goes on along the minus strand of NW_027361880.1, from coordinate 6,744,698 downwards.
AGAGCTTATGTAAACAATTAATTCTATTGAGCTTCTCAGACTCACCGGATGACAAATGCAAGGGCTTCCCTTGGCACTTCCCTGTTTAAGAAAACCTTAAGGCCTACAAATAAAGACTTTTGTTTTTCCTCTGCCTGCTGCTGCTTTTTTTGCTCATCTTGAAGGCTTGAGTTCTCCTGCACAAATCAGAAATGGGGATGAGAATATGCACTGCATAATACTGTCTATTAGAGAGGAATTAGATTAATGCACATAAAATGCACCACTCTACGGAACTATAATGGGTCATAAAGTGTTATCTGAGCATGCTTGAGTGCTAATGGAGCCTCTTCGGCATGCTCTAATACTATGTTCTAGTCCCCGCGGCTGCATGTCTTGTGGCTGTTAAACAGCTATAACACATGCAGGGATTGACCGTTAGAGGCTCCATTAGCCGAAGAGGCTCCATTAGCACTCAAGCATGCTCAGATAACACCTTATCAGAGCACGCTGCTCGCTCATCACTAGTAGAGAGTTATGGGCTAGAGAGCCTGCTGACAGTTAAGATATTTCTCCCCAGATGGAACAAGGCTACGATGAAGCATTGTCCCCTCTCCGTTGAATTCTAATTGTGCCAATTTATTTTACTCACTTATATAGTGCCATTAACTACACAGCGCTTCACACATTTTTGGCACTGTCCCCATTGGGGATCACAATCTAAATTTGCCATCTGTATGTGGGAGAAAACCCACGCAAACACGGGGAGAACATACAAAATCCTTGCAGATGTTGCCATTGGTGGAATTTGAACCCAGGACCCCAGTGCTGCAAGGCTGCAGTGCTAACCACTGAGCCACCGTGCTGCCTCTGTTGGAAAATCATTAAATTCTACGCTGTGTTTAGTTAAGATCTTTATTTCGATCTGTTTTACAAATTACCAAAGTGCATAGAAACATAATATGTTTGATCAGATAAAGTTTTTTCTGACGTCACTACTTTAAACTGTCTAAAACCTCTTTATGATTCTCCTATGAAAACATAACAAAGGGTCACTCACTCCATCTGCAGGGAACTCATCAACCTCCGCTTCCTCTTCAGGCTCAGATGGAACCACACGGGACAGGCTGGCACTGAGAGCTGCCAATTTCTGCAGGATAGAAAAAGGGATAAATGTACAACAAGGACACTTGGCTGAAAGTGTAGCACCAGAATAAAAGAGGCATAATAGCATGCCACAAAATATACCTCCATGTATGTCTCAGACTCAAGAGCATATTTCTCTTCATTATCCAACTTCAGTTCTACCTCTGAATGAGAATCCAGCTGATGGGTGAAGAGGGTGACAAATGTATTAGCTTTATCATGATTGCAGGTAACATACGAAAAAGGTAAAACAAAGAAACATTCACAGAGAGTAAAGGCCCCGTTACACACAGCGATATCGCTGATTTTGTGACACATCAGTGATCTCTCCAGCGACATCGCTGTGTGTGACATCCAGCAGCGACTGCCCCCCTGCTGGGCATCGCTGATCGTGCTGGATCGTCCTGGGCCGTTTTTTCATCGCTGGTCTCCCGCTGCACGCTGGTATCCAACGTAAACAGCAGGTTTCTAAGAGACACGTGGCTCTTAGAAACCTGCTGTTTACATTGAATACCAGCTTGCTCGCTGGTCCTGATCGCTGGAGGGGCTGTCTATGTGACAGCTCACCAGCGATCAGCCTAACGATGTCCCAGCGATCCCATCATGTCGGATCGCTGGTGGGAACGCTAGGACATCGTTGTGTGTAACGGGGCCTTAAGAATAGAAAGAGCTGCTGACAATAGGATAACTCATTGCAGTAGCTTACACTTTCATCTATATTTGTCTTAAGGGAAAAGAGAGGGGTATATTCTCTTATCTCAACTACAAATTCCACAGGTCAATTGCCAGGGACTGGAGACGGTACTATGAACCCTGTTCACCTTTGTAGATTCCTGGAAACACAAGATTGATCAGGATTGAGTGGCTTGGATCCCTAAATACCTCAGGTAGCAACAACGATTAAGGTGATGGCTCTATTCCTTGTAATGGTTAGCCAAAAACTACAGTTACTGGTGAAACTGACTCAGCGAGGCAAGCTATAGAAGTGTCTGAGGGTAATAATATTTTATCATCAATTAGGAATTTTTACATTTATTACCTTGGGTGGATACTGTAGATTAAGCGTTTGGTACAGGCGGAAGTTCACAAACCCTAGAAGAGTTGTGTAAAACTCGGTGAAAGTAGCCATAACCCGGTAGTCCACATCTGTAGGGTGCTGCAGAAGACACGATTGGTGGTTTCGTCATACAATATTGTGCTCAGTGACAAATGTATAATAGCATCATCTTTTCAAGTTCTAGTGACGCCACATTCGAGGGACTAACAGTGAATTATACATGGACTGTCAAGGATGAGAGACGCAACATCTAAGTGATCAACCGTTGTTCACACAAATTAAAGCTTCTACATTTATTTCATTTGTCAAAACTCTTTTTTTTTTTAATCAAGTACTTTTTATAAAGGCATATATCAAAAATGTAATACAGTCAGACACAAACTTCAGACCAATACCAAAATTACAAAGCAGATTGAAACATTTTCATTTAACATGAACTAGCCCCTATACCCAGTACCCCACCCCCATCCCAATAGCCTTTATTATCAAACTGGTACATCTCCTCTTGATAGATTTATACACCACTTCACGAAAGCTCAGCCGCACAAGTACAATTTCTGCAGAGGTAATTAACCGAATCCCAACCTACTCTGCAACAGCTCAACAGACGCCACACCCGGACAATCCATCCGCCCCACACATTTTCAAATTTGGTATGTTGACCTCTCTTAATCTAAATATTCCTTTCCATGAGGGCAATAAAGTTTATTTTATTCACAAACTCTTTTTTGTCAAAACTCCTTAATGAAGCAGAGTGCAGCTTTCACAGCGCCAAGTACAAAATGCGAGCTATGCTGTGACTGATTGCAATGGATAACAAGTTTTTCTTTATGACATTTCCCTTAGGTCTTACTGCATACACCCATAGAAATAGCAAAATTATTACATTAGGTCATAAATGCACAAACAATGAATTGCATTAGCCTGGTTTAAAATGGGATATTCCGGGGGGCGTGGTTTGCAGAGGCCAGGAGCAGACGTGTTTTGCAAGAGCTCCTGAGATTCCTCTAAAAGAGCTACCTAAAGCTTACAAATAAGTGGACTTTATGCAACTATTTGCTGTGGAGGACCTGTGAGAACATGCCTGGAGCTACAGAGATGAAGAAAGAAAAAAATCCAGTGGATAAAAAGCTTCTTAAAGCATCGAGAAGCAAGCGGCCTGAAATTGCTGTGTCATCCCCGCTGTCTGGCTGGAGGAAGATGGCGGCTGCAGTGAAGCCGGTAGCACAGAGGAAGATTGAAGCGACGCCGATGCGGAGATCTGCTGGGTCACAGCCAGTCAACCGGATCATCGGTGGTGGACAAGGAAGGAAAAAAGAGATACCACCGGTTGTCAGCAGCGGGAGGAGAAGCGGCGGCAAAGGTACAGCGGCAGAGCAGAAGAGGAGCGGGACAGAAGAAGCGATGATGTCATCCTATGCCGGCGGGAAGCAGAGAGGCTGCGGGGTCGTCGTGGCAATGGAGAAGCTGGAGAACACAGCGAGGAAGCCCGTCGGGGCTGCCCTGAATGGACGCAATGGTGCCGGAAGAGGAGAAGAAAGAGGCGGCAGAGCGGTCACAGCAGCGGTCACACCAAAGGAGGAGGAAGACCCGGTCCTGCTTTCTTCATCCGTGGTTCTGGCGGTAGCTGAGGGGAGGACCCGGGAGACCGGCGGTGATTCTACAGTGGCAGAGGAGAAGAGGAGCAGGGCGGAAGAAGCGGTGATGTCATCATATGCCGGTGAGAGGAAGAGAAGCTGCGGGGTCGCCGTGGCAATGGAGAAGCCGGAGATTGCAGCGGGGAAGCCTGTTGGGGCCTCGCTGAATGGACGTGATGGTGCAGGGAGAGGGGATAGAGGCAGCAGAGCGGTAATAGCAGCGGTGACATCATTGGAGAGGGAAGAAGCCGCGGTCCCGCTTTCATCATCTGCGGTCCTGGCGGTGGCTGAGGGGAGGACCCGGGAGACCGGCGGTGAGTCTACAAGGACCTTGGTGGAGGCTGGTGTCTGGCGCAGGGAGGTGTCAGGCGCCCTGGAACACAATCAAGCGCTCCATACAGCGGAAGAGGGAATCTTCATTGCGACTTGTGGAGCAGCTGAGGAGAGTTGTCGGGTGAGCGTCCAAGGGGCAGGAATCGGTTCAGGGTGGAAGGAGAAGAAAGAGGAGGGTCTGAGGTTGGAACCAGGGGGTGGCAGCCTGCGATATGAAGCTGCTGTATTTGTACCATCGGTACTCAGAGATGGGGGTGCCTGGACTCAGAAATTGGGGATAGGGGGGCAGGGGAACACCTCATTACAACAATGTTTAAATGGGGGGTACCCCTATACTCCCTCACAAAAGGAACAACTACAAAATACTCAGAGGTTGCGGGATGTGGATGAAGAAGTTCATAATGGAGGGAGTGGATCTGTGGTTCAGTCGTGTGGGGCGATGAGCAAGGTATCCCTAAGAAATAATGGGGTTAAAAACCCTGTTAATACAGGAAGACAGATGAGCGTAACCTTATGTAAGCCAAATGAGGCCATAAATAATAACGGACAGAAATATAAAAAATCCAAATTGGGGGATGGGGAGAAAAAAGGGTTCCATATTGACTCTGTCAATTGCATATCATTTAAAGAGGATGTGTATCAAACGATGCTGGAAAGCTCCCAGTTTAATGAGATTACTTTTGGCGCCAATGATGATTTAGAAAGCATTTATACAATAGAATCCTCTGGCGGGGCTGATTCATACGAAGCGTATGGGAGCGATCCTTTTAATGATAAGATTTTGAATGGAACCTCATCTCCATATTCTACTTCTGAGGGGGATAATACTCCTGAAATTAATACTTCATTGATAGATGACATACCCGCCTCAGATGACCATCCATCAGAAGGCTTTGTAGCTAGAATGTGTACAGCCCTTTTAAAATCACTAGATCACTCAGTAGAAAATCATATTACTCAGAGAAACTCATTTAAGCAAAAAGAATCCAAGGCATCTGAAGTCTTCATTAAAAATCTTTTTAGGGATACTTTGCTGCGCCTGACTGATGACTCCTATCCTAACTCTGCTAGAAACTTTGATAATACCACAAAAAGCCGAGAAGTACACGATTCTCAAGAAAACCATGAGCCCCGACCCTCTATCACTCTAAAATTGAATGACCTCCCTTATAAAAACCATGAGACACCAACAACACTAGCGGATGGTACCCATTTAACCTCTTTGATCTCCTCAGAGGTCTCTGGATGCTGTTTTCACAATACTAAGACGACAGATTCAATCAAAATTAAAAGTGATATATTACACTAAAGCGACTGTCAAATGTTATCTGTGCTCTCAGACTCATTGAATACTATTAAAAAGGACATTGCTTCTTTTAACTCCACCCTGGCCAATTATGAGGACTTTAAAAGAAAAAACAATGTTAAAATACGAGGGATCCCTGAATCGGTTCAGGCCTATCAACTAAAGAGCTACATATCCTCAATGGTCATCTACTTCTTCCCCAATGTTAATGAGAATTATCTGATTGAAAAAACTTTTCGAATACGCAGACCACCCGAACTTCCGCAAGACTTGGCAAGAGATGTTATTGTGTCGTTTCATCCAAACTGGTTAAGGAGTGCGCTTCTTGGAATGCCTAAAGAACCAGAATTCAAATCTTCCCCCTATAGTCATCTATCTTTCTTCAAGGACTTATCAAGAAACACCTTAAAAAAAAGAAGAACATTCTCCTCTACTACACGCGAACTGTTACGTGCCGAGATACCATATTTTTGGACTCAGTCTTCGACTCTAATGGTGAAATATGCAGCGAGGTTAATTCCCATTACTTCTCCAGACGAAGGGACAGACTTTTTAGAATGCGCTGGAATTAAGATTTCCAAGATTCTCCGCAAAATCTCTTCTTCTCTCAACTCGGACTATCATCATGAATGAAAGAACTCAACTTACTATTTACACAGGCTTCAGTTCTCATATTGGTCTTTACTGCTATTGTTTTACACTTTTCTAATATTCTGGAATTGAACCGGACATTACCCCCAATCGGTCCCAGGGGCATCACTGGATTTCCCGGACGGGGCAGGCTATATACCTCCTATACTCTACTTTATATATGTCTGTTAATTAACACATTGGAGGCAAATGTGAATAATTGTTTTTTTTTGCAGGTATTGATACGAAGAGTTTAAAACCAAAAGGACGTAACTGGATAGTAACGTCGAGTTTGTTGCTTTTATTAGTTAACACAGATATGTAAAATTATAACATAATTTTGTGTACTGATTTTATTTCTACTCATCTAACTCGATGATCACTTAAAAGATCACTTGCATTTCTTAAGCTAATACTTTGTGATCTCTGATGTGATACGTATATAGTCTGCCTATTCCCCCATTTTTGGGGGTCTTCTCTGTCTTCACAGGGTATTTCTGTTTCCCCACCCTATCCTTTGTTCTTGTATTCCTTCCCTACCCTTATAAAAATTCTTAAAACTCTAATAAAGATTATTGGAAAATAAAATGGGATATTCCCACCTCAGACACGTATAGCAAATCCAAAAGGATATTCCGGCCTCAAGAACAAAGGACCACCAGTAACTGCAGGAGGGTGAATGGCATTTTTCGGGAGGTAGGTGCAGGTTCTGGAGGTTGGACTTGCATCTATCAGACATTTATGTCATATTCGGTGGCCATAAATTATTAAGGGTGGTAATACCACTATAAAGGGAATCCGTTTTTACTGTAGCTTGCATCTCTTACACAGTGGTGGGCCTGTGTACCGAGACCCCCCAATGACCACTCAAGAATCTTCTCTGTCGCTTTCTGCTCAGCAGGCAAGAGTACTAAGCTCCGGTGTAAAAGCTCATAACTTTCTATACACTCAGTGTGTACCCCTCAGGAAGAAGATCAGTAAAGATGTTTTAAAGAAAAAAAAACACTATCACTGTGTAAAACTATATACAGTTGTGGCCAAAAGTATTGACACCCCTGCAATTCTGTCAGATAATACTCAGTTTCTTCCTGAAAATGATTGCAAACACATTCTTTGGTATTATTATCTTCATTTAATTTGTCTTAAATGAAAAAACACAAAAGAGAATGAAGCAAAAAGCAAAACATTGATCATTTCACACAAAACTCCAAAAATGGGCCAGACAAAAGTATTGGCACCCTCAGCCTAATACTTGGCTGCACAACCTTTAGCCAAAATAACTGCGACCAACCGCTTCCGGTAACCATCAATGAGTTTCTTACAATGCTCTGCTGGAATTTTAGACCATTCTTCTTTGGCAAACTGCTCCAGGTCCCTGATATTTGAAGGGTGCCTTCTCCAAACTGCCATTTTTAGATCTCTCCACAGGTGTTCTATGGGATTCAGGTCTGGACTCATTTCTGGCCACCTTAGAAGTCTCCAGTGCTTTCTCTCAAACCATTTTCTAGTGCTTTTTGAAGTGTGTTTTGGGTCATTGTCCTGCTGGAAGACCCATGACCTCTGAGGGAGACCCAGCTTTCTCACACTGGGCCCTACATTAAGCTGCAAAATTTGTTGGTAGTCTTCAGACTTCATAATGCCATGCACACGGTCAAGCAGTCCAGTGCCAGAGGCAGCAAAGCAATCCCAAAACATCAGGGAACCTCCGCCATGTTTGACTGTAGGGTCCGTGTTCTTTTCTTTGAATGCCTCTTTTTTACTCCTGTAAACTCTATGTTGATGCCTTTGCCCAAAAAGCTCTACTTTTGTCTCATCTGACCAGAGAACATTCTTCCAAAACGTTTTAGGCTTTTTCAGGTAAGTTTTGGCTAACTCCAGCCTGGCTTTTTTATGTCTCGGGGTAAGAAGCGGGGTCTTCCTGGGTCTCCTATCATACAGTCCCTTTTCATTCAGATGCCGACGGATAGTACGGGTTGACACTGTTGTACCCTCGGACTGCAGGGCAGCTTGAGCTTGTTTGGATGTTAGTCGAGGTTCTATATCCAACATCCGCACAATCTTGCGTTGGAATCTCTTGTCAATTTTTCTTTTCCGTCCACATCTAGGGAGGTTAGCCACAGTGCCATGGGCTTTAAACTTCTTGATGACACCGCGCACGGTAGACACAGGAGCATTCAGGTCTTTGGAGATGGACTTGTAGCCTTGAGATTGCTCATGCTTCCTCACAATTTGGTTTCTCAAGTCCTCCGACAGTTCTTTCGTCTTCTTTCTTTTCTCCATGCTCAATGTGGTACACACAAGGACACAGGACAGAGGTTGAGTCAACTATAATCCATGTCAACTGGCTGCAAGTGTGATTTAGTTATTGCCAACACCTGTTAGGTGCCACAGGTAAGTTACAGGTGCTGTTAATTACACCAATTAGAGAAGAATCACATGATTTTTCCAACAGTGCCAATACTTTTGTCCACCCTCTTTTTTATGTTTGGTGTGGCATTATATCCAATTTGGCTTTAGGACAATTCTTTTTGTGTTTTTTTTTTTCATTTAAGACAAATTAAATGAAGATAATAATACCAAAGAATTTGTGTTTGCAATCATTTTCAGGAAGAAACTGAGTATTATCTGACAGAATTGCAGGGGTGTCAATACTTTTGGCCACAACTGTACAGTCATTGTGAGAACATTTTCACTATTTCATCCATTCACCCCTCATACTGCATATTACATAAGCAGGGCGGGTAGTAGGACAATACACAATAGTCATATGCATAAAGAAAGCTGCACAATGCATAGCAGTCATAGCCATCTATACAAGGGCTTAACACTAATGCACTCAAGGTTTAGTGCAGAAAAATCATGGCAGTAAGATATCCAAAGATACCAGTGTTCATATTACCTGTCCTGTGTACAGTGTCAGCAAATAATGAGCTCATCTCCCCTAAACCCAGCATGGCTCATGTCATACGCTTGTGTCAGTGCCCTGGGGTTAGGAGTAGCTTGTTATTAACTCTTACTAACAGCTTGTTACACAATATTAAAAGCCTAACGATGCAAAGCATTAACTTTTTATCATATATTTGCTTGTAGCATTTTTTTTTTATATATTTCTTGATAATTTCCTTTTTAAGCAGTATTCACTTTATGTAGAAAATACAAAACTGCCCTACTAACAGATAAAGAAAAGACTGACAGTTATAAAACATTTGGTACTTGAAGGGGTTTTCCAGGATTTTAAGAAAATTACCCTTGAGGGAGAAATAGTATACAGTATGGTGTACACAGCGTCCAATCCGCAGCGTTCCCTGACCATGGAAACATAACTCCCATTGAGCTCAATGGGAGTTATCCCCAACTATCGCAAGCTCCTTCTAGTCGTGGCTGCAGACAGCCACAATTGTACCATTTAATTCCACATGCATGTGAGGGAAGCAGAAGATTTTGGGATTGGTTCCACGAAAATATATACTGTAAGTGAATTAATTATTTAAATTCATTAAATCCCAGAATTTTTAACCTACAACAAGTTATCAGATGGGTAAACTGTAAACTTTAATTTAATGTGTTAATATCCATTCATATTGCAAGATTCTCCTGAGTGAGTGCTCATTTCTCAATCTTGCCGGGTAAACAGGCGGCTGATCATCCAATGAATGCGGAAAACACTTGTTTGCACAAACATAAAAAAAGACAAAAAAAATTCTTGGAGTATATGGTCCCGTGTAAACCAAGAACCATGGCACTGAATCAACCATTATAGATCGCTCGGTGCTCTTCGGAAGTTTGGTCTGCCTTGGTAAACAGTCAATTAACTGCCTAATGCAAATCAGACAATTTGGTTGTTAGTGCGACTGTAGAGTTATGGACAAGCTTTTACTAAAGGGGATGTCCACAGGAGTCAGCCTGCCCAAATGACTAGATATGAATTAGCATATGGCATGCTCCTGATCATAGAAAGTTTTTTTCTGCCAATATGTTCTTCAGAAACTTTATATAAAAGCATGCCTATGAGACTGTAAGAGAGAGCAGTAATGTGGTGGCCAAACCCACTTGAAAAGTTCTGCCTTAGAAAAATAGACTACATGGCGGAAAATACATTCTGTACTTACATCATGAGAAAAAGCATATGGTGTAATCCACGTCACTGTCTGTCCTAGGATTTCTGCCTGGTAATAGATTCCTTTAATTGAGAGGAAAACCTAAGGGAAATGCAGGCAGGGAATTTAATGCTAGAGAGAAATGCAAGCAATGTAAACTATTACAGGAAATCAATCGGAACAAAATGACTGTTCAAACCAAGCACAGTGCTCCCCCTTGGCACGGCCGAGCAGTTCAGTGTACCTTCCCACTCACTTGTTTTGCATCTATCTTGGTCCTCCTGTAAAGCCAGAGTTGGCAATCGAGGAAGATGAGGGTTGAGACAAATGCACTGAAATGCTTGGCAACGCCAAGGGAGTATGGAGTGCTATGATCCAACAGTAATTTGGTGCTGATAGAGTCGCTAGAATGAAAATAATTGTCATGAACACTTACACAGGCAATGGGAAATGGGCCTTAGGGTAACTTTTTACCCCCAAAGTAAATGACAAATTTCTAGTGTATAGTAACTATACCTAGTGTGTGTGCTAAGCGCTCTCTCTCGTGATGGGCACAGCACTGTCATTATCGGCAGTGGTCAATCTCATACCAATGTGAAGGCATGGCTCACTTTCCACAGCGCTCCCCATGCTTCTTCAGTGGCCATTATACATATGAAACGAGGCAGCAAACATTGGACATTGGGTTGAACGACTAGTCACGTTTAGGCGACTAAATGGCTGGAAGCGCAAGCCAGTTATTCATATCTAGGTTGGCAAACACTCAGGGTGCGCTTTAGAAATAAATGATATGGTCTGCTTGAATTACCTTTACAAATTAAAGGATTTGCGCTTTTCTGGCTCGATGACTATTATTAGTATATGAAAGTAAGCAGGAAACCATTTTTTTTAAACCCCTATGAAACATTTCTTTTTAGTACTGTTCGCATAGCGCGTTTATCTACAGCTTTATGAAAACAGTTAAATGATTATAACAAAAGAAGTCATGACCAAGGACAAGCAGAGCTCTGCTGTAGCTGTACCTAAAAAGGTACATAAAGTTAGCTATGTTTGGTTTCCTATGACTTTCCCAGTTCAGATGAGGCTTGGCAAAAGGAGAATAAGACATTACTGATCGGGACCATCCATACTTAGGTACACCTTGACGTGGTTGGATAACTTTTGCACTTTTTGATTAAAAAAACAAAACAAAAACACAACATACACAACATTAAGTAGCTTACATAACAGGTGCCACGAGAGGGCAATACCTCAGTGCCACCTAGCGGAAGACTAATGGAATTGTTACTGAGACCTATTAGTCATATATACTCATATAGCAAATCCTACGACTCAATCTTTTGAAAAGCGTTGACAATTAACTCACCTTGCGTAGAGAACGACAAGCGACTACATAATTAAGGAATTCTACACTAAGGCGACGGCAAAGTTGAATGGTCTGAACATGACACTTTCCAGTACGACGAAAGGTAGAAAAAAGAAAGCACATGGAAAGAGCATCATCCAGGTCACGGAGAGCATCAATAAAGGTTGGGTATCTGCAAATACAGTGAAAACATTGTGCTCAGTTGCATACAGCATAGGACTCAACAACAGCTGTAATGTGAGATGAAGGAGGCTTACACACAATAAAAGCACATATTGTGGGATAATAAAAGTATACAGCACATTATTCTCTCAAAAGCTAAAATAATCATTTGTTTTTAAAGTTGAAAACAAGAACAATTGAGACCACAAGTGCAAAACTAGTGAAATGATTCCAATGCCCCTTTCACACCAAATTAAGATAAATAAGCAGATAATGAACACATAAGACTTGCATGGAAATGTGTCTCGGCTTTCCCTGCCCGATCTCTCTCTATGTACATACCTTAAACTGAAAGAGACGACCGATCAGTCCTCTGGAAGAGGATGAGAGAAGCCAGATGGTGACCGGCCTCGAACCAGTCAGTGGAAACACAAATGTCCCAGCTGGCTTTCCAAACTACGCTTACATACCTGGCTGCAATCACGCAGCCAGTGCCTGATTTATGCTGCCCAGGGTTCAGGCAGCATAAATGTGACGACAGATTCTTTTAAAAACTTTTTTCATCTGGAAAAATTGCTGTGCTTTATAGTAGAACAACTGTATAAGACTTCAAATATTTTTTGCAGTATGTGCATAAGATTTAAAGTGCAAACCGATAAATGCCACAGATTCTATATCATTCTTTGGAATGCCAATCCGCTCCGATAAACCTCCAACACATTAAGGAAGAAAGGAGACTAAGGACTCCATCCTAATGATCATAACGCTCTCAGCCATCAACCCCTTGCGGAGAGATGATAAATGGCATTTGCTGGGAAAACTTCCTTAAATATATTAGGCACTAAACTCTGGAAAAGATCTTACCTCTCCTTGATGATGTGGTCAAGTTTGTATGTAGGTTTGTTACCTCGAATTCGGTCTACAGATTCCCATTCCTTTTTGCCATAGGCTTTACGCAGACGACGTACAAATACCTGAAAGTAGAAGAAGCAATTTAACATTTTAAAAGGAGTTTACTAATTTTTTTTTTTATAAAGTACTCCCCAAGGAGTGCAGTAAAATAAACAAAATCTGACATCCCTCACTCTCCCAAGGTCCAGCACTGGTTCTCTGCTGCTCCGGTCTCTTGTTTTGGCTGCAGAGGTGATGTAATGTTGCCCGCATTTATCACTGCTGCATCCAATCAACGAGTTCTGCAGCTCTGCTTATAAGGGCAAGCTGCTGAGCTCAGCGATTGGCAGCAGTGGCGATCTGCACTGTTGTCATGACATCACCGCTGCAGCCAAAACAAAGACAGCGGCAGTGGCGGAGACCTGGCGGTGAACCCAGGAAGAGTAAGTATTATACAGTTTTGTTATTTTACATTACAGCAATTGTTTGTAGACCCCTTTAAAAGAGTGAAAAACCCTACAAGGAATTTTAATCCTATAATGCTGTCTAATAGTGTTAACAAGACAGTAAACTGAAAGGGGTTGACTCACAAAGACAACCATTATGCACACGCCATTTTAGAGGGAGACGTCCCATTCACTATCCTTTCCACAAGCCAAAATGGAAAGTTATTCTAGAAGAGCAGCTCCCTCTCTGTTCATGTCATACATAGGTGGCTCAAGTACAACAGTCTTTTGTGTAGCTGGCCACAATGTAATACCACATTTCACCTGCAGAGAAACATTTGACTAACAGCAGCGTCAATCCAAAAAATGAACTCTGCCATTTCAGGAGCTTCTCAATGCAACTTCTACCCAGAAAAGTCTGCCCACATAATCACTACTTTATTATGTATATCTGAGTACATAATTTATCACTCTTAGGCTGTGTGCACATGTAGCGATTTTTAAGCGTTTTTGCCGCGATTTTCGGCGCGAAAACGCTTAAAAATCGTGTACAGAACGCCCCCCATGCATTCCTATGGCATTCCGCACATGCTGTGCTAATGCTGCGCTTTTTTCCGCAGCGGAATCGCATCGCGGAAAAAATCGCAGCATGCTCACTCTTTTGTGCGGAATCGCAAAGAATTGCCGTGATTCCGCACCCATAGGAATGCATGAGAACCGCTTACTTCCCACATGTGGCTATGCCCACCATGCGGGAAGTTAAGCGTCTCATGTGCGGTTGGTACCCACGGTGTGGAGGAGAGGAGACTGTCCTCCAGGCCCTGGGTACCATACCCCTGTAAAAAAAAGAATAAAAAAATCGGGGTATATTTACCTTCCGATGTCCCGCGCTGCATTCCCGGCCTAGCGTTCCCAGTAATGCCTTGCGGCAAGGTCCTGTGATGACGTGGTCTCGCGAGATCGCTATAGCAACGTGAGACTACGTCATCACAGGTCTCGCAAGGCATTACTGGGAACGCTGAGGCCCGGGAATGCAGCGCGGGACGCCGGAAGGTAAATATACCCCGATTTTTTATTTTTTTTTTAGCATTTTAACATCCTATCTTTTACTATTGATGCCGCATAGGCGGCCTCAATAGTAAAAACCTGGTCACACTTGTCAAACACTATGTTTGACGAGTGTGACCAACCTGTCAATCACTTTCCAAGCGATGCTTCAAATCGCTTGGAAAGTGCTTGAATAACGCACACTAAAATCGCGGCAAAATCGTGATCATAATCGCGGTAAATTTGCGGTGAAATCACGCGGAAAAAAACGCGCGATTTCTGGGAAGGAGTCCGGTTTTTAGTGAGCGTTTTAAAACGCTACGTGTGCACATAGCCTTAGGCTCCTCTAACTTCTAGTAGTAAACTATAGAGGCCATTTATATGTAGATTTAGTACGGCATTCTGGACAAACAGCAGGCAAACACATCCCAAATATGGGCGCTTTATGGACTAGTCGCATCACAAGTGCTTCCTCCATCAGCAGCCATGATTTGTAATGGATCCATGTATTTAGTCTGTGCACACAGACTGGACTAAACAAGAGACGGACGCATTCTGAATGAAGACATGGTGACTATGTGCTAATGACAATATATTTCTAAGTAAATTCTAAGACTGTCTAAAAATTATAATCAAGTGGCCCGGATATTAGAAAACATACCTTGTACTCTCTGAACTTCCTCACAATAGGTTCATGCAGTAGAAACTTAATATCCTTCAACAGATAGAAGGTCCGGGGCGCTGTAGACCCCTTGTTGACTTTCTTCTTGTGTTTGGGTTCATGAGGATAGATTCCTTTTAAGATGCAGAGACGTCTAAATGAAGAAGCATGAGCATATTTTACTGGTTTATAGATGTCAAAAACATTTTTTTCCCCCAAATATAAAATGTACAAAAAAAATGGTGTTGTGAAAGTGTTCCCATACTAGAAACACACTGGGATTGGATGCATACTCGCATTTGTCACACAAATTATAGGCTACGTAGAGTGTAGAACTACTTTAAGGCTGCAGAAATTTGTATATTTTTCAGTTTTCTGTTCTTTAGTTTGCTTACTTGAGGAACTACCATTTCCGGCCACACACCATTTCAAATGCCTATGTGAGTGATAAGGAAATTAGATTGTGATTCCTATTTGTGGAAGGGTCTAACGTAACGGAAAAACACTAGAAAACGGCTACACTTTTCTTTTCACTAAATTCTCCCCCTTCCAAGCTGATCTTTTACAGTGGTAACAAGAGTTAAGTATTGCTGCTGAGCTGCCACTGTACTGAAATCTACAGGTTCCTTGCACAAGATTGCTGGGTGATGTACAGGATGTGACAGCCAAAGGAAAATATATAGGTATGTCAGTTTATGATGACGTTTAAACCAATGACACAAACCACCATCGCGGCACCGAAACGTGAGCCGACAGTGTGGAGGGGATGCACTTTTTAACAACCATAAATAAAATACTGAGGCGAGGGGCCGGGGACGTCATATCTGCTTGCGGCTCATGTGTATCAGGTATTGTGCACCTGTCTTATTCACTGGAACAGGACAGGTGGCAATAACTGTTGCTGGGGCACGCAAGAATCACATAGATGTAACGTCTCTGGCCTCCCTCACAGGTGAGCGGAGTACAAATAATCCTTTAATAACCAACGATAACAAAAGAGCATTTTACCTGAAATCTGGCAGGCTCAGCTGCAGCTTCTTTCGAGCCTTATTTCTTGTGATGTAGTTAGTGGCTGACCCACTCTCATACTGAAAGACACAAAAATGGACATTGGAAACCAGGACTAAAGAGTCATTGAGCAGGGACAGACTGGTAATGCCTAACCACCAGGGCGGTGGAGTCTGTAAGCCAAACCTGCGACTCCTCAATTTCCCTGACACCGACTCCCACATATATTGCTTATATTTAAGTGAAAAATTTATTGTAGTACAATGTGAACATCAGACATTTAATCATTTTTATGATACATTAATCAAGATATTTAGATAGAACATAATATCTATTTATTGGAATACAACTTTAGAACACAAAAAACTGTAATAAATAGTAAATATGTAATACACTGTATAATATCGATTACATATACTGTGTATATATAAACACTATGTAATAAACTATGTAAGTGGCAAAAAACAGTTTTCAACAAAAACATACTAAATAACATTTGTGCAGTCTATGAATTTGTCCTAAGAAATAGAATTGCCTCCATCAGATCCTCCTTCATAGATGACCTCACATCTGACCTAATGATTTTAAGGCCAGAGAACAACCTCTCTACAGTAACTTGGGTTGGAGGCAAAGCCGTAACCACATGGGCAACATCTCTAACAATTTCCGGGTATAAAGGAATTGCCTCATGCACAGTCAGTTTTGATGAACGGTTGAATTTTTCTATTTCTTTGAGAGCAAGTGAAACATTTTGCTGAAATATGGTCAGTCTGCTTGCTATAGGAGACGGAGTGAAATCTTTTTCCTTGCGGCAACACTTTGCCTGCTCCATGTCATCCAAATACTTGTCAAACTCCTCATCTGATGAGGATGAAGATATGGCAGCAGTAGCACTGTCATGACCCAAGTCCTCTTGCACCTGGCAGTCCTCCTGTAGGCCACTCATCCTAACTGCTACCTCAGTCAGAGCTTCTTTTCCTTTAGTAAGCTGTTGATCATCAAGCAGTATACAATGACTTGGGTCCACAAAAACAGCTGCCAGAAAAAATTTTCATTTTCCAATAGCTGTGTCTCTCTCCGTTTCATTGAAGCAGAAATGCCATCTGTGATTAAACCTCCTCTTTGGGACAGGCAAAATAGCAAGTTCTTACACTCACTTATGAAAAAGCCATGAGTAAAATCCTCAGCTTGTAATTTTTTAGTCACGGTAAATGGGTGGTTAAGCTATTCCTTCAATTCAGCCACCTGTGTCCATTGACCTTCATTTAGGGTTACCTGAGGGTTCGCCATATCTGTAAGAAACAGTTTTAGTTCAAGCAATCGCTCAATCATTAAATAAGTGCTGCCCCATCGAGTGGCTTCATCGACAATTGCCCCTTTCCCAGCACGTCTCTTCAAGATGGAATCAATTTTAGCGGTTCTGGCGGCAATAGCCAATTTCCTCACATTTCCAATCAGATTTCCAGCATGTCCCTCTTGCAGACTATCTCTTATTGCCAGCTGCAGCGTGTGCACAACACAACGCATGCGATGAATAGGAAAGTGTTTGAAGCAGCTTCAACAAGATCATCTATTTCTAAAGTATAATTTTGCTGTTCTCCTATTGTAATATCTGTTTGTTCCTCAGTTACAAGAACAGCACTGTGGCCTAGGCTATGTGTACACGGTGCGGATTCTGCTGTGGAATTTTCCGTGCGGATTTTGCTAAATCTGAAGGTAAAATGACCTGCGTTTTACCTGCAGTTTTAGTGCGGATTTCCCCTGCAGATTTCTATAAGGGTATGTTCCACGCTGAGGATTCTGCTGCAGATCCGCAGCGGTTTTGGCTCTGCGGGTCCGCAGCAGTTTCTGCTGCGTTGTACAGTACCTTTATTTCCTAAGGGAAAAAAAAACGCAGTGCACATGCTGTGGATTTTTCCGTGCGGATTTTCTGCGGTTTACAATCTGCAGCATGTCAATTCTTTGTGCGGTTTCCACTGCGTTTTCACACCTTATCATTATGAGGTGTGAAACCGCAGGGCAAAACCGCAGGCTAATCCGCAGATAAACTGCAGGACTTTTGTCCTGCGGATTTTTCATCAAAATCCGTACAACCAAAAAACTACGTGTGCACGTACCCTAAGGGTACGTGCACGCCAGGGCTGTGGAGTCGGAGTCGGAGTCGTGGAGTCGGTGCTCATTTTGGTGGAGTCGGAGTCGGTATAAAATGGACCGACTCCGACTCCTAAAATATATAATAAATTGGGTACAGTAGTTCAGTGCAGAATGTGCTGAATATTTTTTCATAGGAATTTGGGAAAGTTATGAAATGTCCTATAAATGACTGTTCTATTCCTGATCTAAGGCTATATTCACACACAGCGTTTTTCCTGTGTTTTTTGCCTAAATCCGCAGGTAAATCCACAGGTCAAAAGACCTGCGTTTTACCTGCGGTTTTCCGCTGCGGTTTGACACCTGATCATGGAGCAGGTGTTAAACCGCTGTGGAATCCGCACAAAGAAGTGACATGCTGCGGATTTAAAACCACAGCAAATCCGCGTGGATTGTTTTGCATTGATTACAATGCTACTGTACAACGCAGCAGAAACTGCTGCAGATCCGCAGCAGAATCCGCAACGTGTGCACACACCCTAATGGAGCAGAAGAAAAACTGCTGCAGAACTGCACAAAAGAAGTGACATGCTGCAGTTTTAAATCTGTGCGGAAAAATCTGCAGCATGTGCACAGCGTTTTTTGTTTTACATAGCCTTAAATGGTACTGTACATCACTTGCAGTTCTGCAGGGCCAAATCTGCTGCAGAACTGCACAGAATCTGCACCGTGTGCACAAAGCCTAAATTTTTTCTTCTAGCTGTTGTTCATTACTCTCATTCATCAGTTTAATTGTACTTATGTTTGAAGCATTGTCCGTTACAATAGCAAGAACCTGTTCTTGTGTGAATGTAGCCTTAGATCATGAATAGAACAGCCATTTATAGGACATCTCATAACTTTCCTAAATTCCTATGAAAAAATATTCAGCACATTCTGCATTGAACTATTGTACCCAATTTATTATATATTTTAGGAGTTGGTCCATTTTATACAAACTCCACCAAAATGAGCACCGACTCCACAGCCCTGCTAACCACGTGTCACTTGTACATTACTAGGAGAAATACTGCCGAGCCCTAAGAAGAGTAGTTGGAGAATTGCTTATTTTACAATAGATAAACGAGGAGTGCTCGGGGCACAATGGCTCTCTGGAGATCACTGTGCAGTGCTTGGGTCCCGGGTTTCCTCCCACACTCCCAGAACATACAGATGTGGGACTTAGGTTGTGAGCCGCCCCCATAGGGACAGCTATGAGGTCTGTGACGCGCTGCGGAATATGAGGTCATCACTCGGCAGCGCTCGGGTCCTGGGTTTCCTCCCACACTCCCAGAACATACAGATGTGGGACTTAGGCTGTGAGCCGCCCCCATAGGGACAGCGCTGAGTTATGTGACGTGCTGCGGAATATGAGGTCATCACTCGGCAGCGCTCGGGTCCTGGGTTTCCTCCCACACTCCCAGAACATACAGATGTCGGACTTAGGTTGTGAGCCGCCCCATAGGGACAGCGCTGAGGTCTGTGACGCGCTGCGGAATATGAGGTCATCACTCGGCAGCGCTCGGGTCCTGGGTTTCCTCCCACACTCCCAGAACATACAGATGTCGGACTTAGGTTGTGAGCCGCCCCCATAGGGACAGCGCTGAGTTATGTGACGCGCTGCGGAATATGAGGTCATCACTCGGCAGCGCTCGGGTCCTGGGTTTCCTCCCACACTCCCAGAACATACAGATGTGGGACTTAGGTTGTGAGCCGCCCCCATAGGGACAGCTATGAGGTCTGTGACGCGCTGCGGAATATGAGGTCATCACTGTGCAGCGCTCGGGTCCCGGGTTTCCTCCCACACTCCCAGAACATACAGATGTCGGACTTAGGTTGTGAGCCGCCCCCATAGGGACAGCGCTGAGTTATGTGACGCGCTGCGGAATATGAGGTCATCACTCGGCAGCGCTCGGGTCCTGGGTTTCCTCCCACACTCCCGGCACATACAGATGTGGGACTTAGGTTGTGAGCCGCCCCATAGGGACAGCGCTGAGGTCTGTGACGCGCTGCGGAATATGAGGTCATCTCGCATAGGAAGATGTCATCATGACGTATCACCCAGATATGTGACCGCCTTACGGGCAGCCGCCACATCACATGGCACATGACCAGGATACAGGGACCCAGGGCCAACACATCAGCTTAGAATGAGGAAACCTAAGCATCTAACAGAACTGGCTGGGCACTGCCAGGTGTGCGCACAGAGACATATGTACAGCTAATCCCTAGTACATGGCATCACCCAGGGCGGTCACAGCACAGCCCGGCCTACGTGTATACAGTATCCCAGACACACAATATCTCACTGTACCTTTTTCTTTTCCAATCCTCCCATCACTAATTATGGCCGTAGCCCTCTCCGGAACTCCACACGTGTGTTCCGCACGCACGCTGTACTGAGGCCCCCCACCACGTGACCGCGGCAATGCCTGACGAAACCCCAAGCAGGCATTTACCTAGACACCTCCGGTAACGCAAAACACTATCAGGCAGGAACAGAGACAGCAGTAATAGGCCCCCGCACTTCCGCTGATAGGGGCATTACACCGGAAGTGACGCGAGCGCGCCAATATTTTTCATGTGATAGCTGTCATGATGGCGCCGCGCAGCTCCATGTGGCCGGACCGGAACAGGCACGGATAATGTGAGAGCACCGGACGGGCGCCTTGATGCGGGCAGACATGTGGCTGAGCAGCGTGCTGCGAGGTGCCGTGCACAGAGTGCGTCTCCCTCCACCAGCTCGGCTGAAGCATGGCGTCGCCCCCGCTGGGGTTTCCCGCAGACATTTCAAGAAGGACCTCATCTCCATGCTTGATGGCTCCATGGCCCCCGTGACTGTCACAGAGATCCGCCAGTATCTCCGAGACGGCAACATCTCCTTCCATGATGGCTACAGCTGCCTGCACGTCCCCAGCCCCTTCTCCCCTAACAAAGACAACCTGCTGTTCATTGACAAGACTACAGGGAGGTTCCTGTGCAAGGACACCCTGCTGGAGGGCACCTGGGAGGACTTCAAGGACAGCATGCATCTGCTCCTCAAGGAGGGCTGCTCCTTCCTCAACCCTGACACCATGGCCAGCTACATGGAGGACAGCGACTGTGAGGCTGGGGAAAAGCAGCTGACCAGCATGGAGATCAGCCGGATCTGGAATAAGGCGGTGTGGCTTCATGATCTGGAGGATGAGGATGCACAACTGATTAAAGCCATGTTTAACATCTCGAAAATAACTAACAATACCCTCAAGAAGTTCGGGGTGAAGTGTTTCCAACCTACCAAAAGTCTCGTTTTCCCATGGTACAACCCACGAGATCTTTCCATGAAAGGGTTAAAGTTGTTGTCCGCTGTGTGTCAGGCTGATGTAGTCAGTTACATTGAGACAGTTTACCCCGGGCCTTCTCATTACCATAACCTATTTGGTATTACAGTAATGGGCAAGAAGGATACAGAGGTGGTGATCACTAGCCAAGAACTGGATAGCCTAGCTGTACACCAAGCCACGGGGGTAACCACCATATCTTTGCCACGTGGAATAAATTGTTTGCCCCCTGTTCTCTTGCCATACCTGGAGCAGTTTAAGCGCATCACCCTGTGGCTTGGTGATGACCTGCGCGCTTGGGAAGCCTCCAAATTGTTCTCTCGGAAACTAAGCATTAAGAGATGCTCTCTTATACGGCCCGGGGATAAACAGCCAAGCCCACTGAAAGCGTTAATTCTTGGGTTTAACCTAAATAAACTCCTCAAGGCTTCTCTTCCAGCCAGCCACAAGTCCATCATTTCATTCCGTCAGCTGAGGAGTGATGTGTTTAGCCAGCTGGAAAATATAGAGCAGGTTGCAGGGGTGAAATGGGCACGATTTCCTGAACTGAACAAGCTACTTAAAGGCCACCGGAATGGGGAACTGACAGTATTTACAGGTAAAGCTCTAGTGATCTGTTTCATAGGCAAGGATGGTAGTTGTTGTAGCGCTAGAGTAAATGCACATAATTACATGGCTGGATTTAAATGATTTGTGGTGGGTGTGAAGCATGGTATCCTCCTTGCAGTGGCTCCCCCTCAAAGAAGGGATTTTGATTTTAAGCAGGAACATGATGATCTCATAATACTTTATTTCCAGCTGCATTACTGCCTTCACTATTGTTTACTTGCACCCCTGTAGAGCAGGGCTGTGGAGTCGGTAAGCCAAACCTCCGACTCCAATTCCTCTATTTCCATGAAAACAACTCCACCAAAATGGGCTCCGGCTCTGACTCCACTGCCCTGCTGTAGAGCATATTCTTGGAACACTAAAGGCAAAATTATATTAAGAGTAACTTTTGTTTAAATGGAGCCTGTCACATAACAAAATGCTATTAACCTGGACATATGGGGTTAAACTTCAGGTTGATAGCGTTCAGAACCTGCCCGGCACTTGGAGCTCCGCTGGCTGGAAGAAATTAACTTTTTTACCATCATCCATGATGGCACCACGAGAGAAAGGGGATCCGCCCTTCAAGGACAGAAAACCTTCATGATAAAAAGGGCAGCTCCTCTCTCCGCATCAGTTGGTTTCCTGCCCTTGATGAAGATCTTGAAGAAAGAAGATAGCTAGATGGGTGAGAGAGGCCATTATGCTAGTGTATAGTAGTGCAGGCAGAGCTGTTCCAGAGGGTCTAAAAGCCCACTCCACGAGAGCCGTGGCGACATCTTGGGCGGAGAGAGCAGATGCTTCCATCAACCAAATCTGTAAGGCAGCCACTCTCCATCTACCTTCTTCAAGCATTATAGGTTAGACCTATCTGCTTCCTCTGATTTCACATTCGGGATAAGGGTATTACACGCGGTTATCCCTCCCTAAGGCTAGTTTTACACTAGCGCTTTTGAGCGCAGCGACGGCCTGCTCACGGCTGCCGCTAAGCCCCGCCCCCTGCCGCGCCTCCGCCGGTAGCTCCGCCTACCGGAGCATGACGCTGCATGCGCCCTGCGTCCCCTATCTTTATCACTGGGGGCGCAGGCCGTGCGCAGTATGCGTTTGGCGGCGCATGCGCCTTCTTGACGGTGCGCCAGCGCAACCAAACTGCAGCAGGTTGCGTTTGGCGCAGGTCGGCGCACCGTCAAAAGGACGCATGCGCTGCCAAACGCATACTGCGCACGGCCTGCGCCCCCAGTGATAAAGATAGGGGACGCAGGGCGCATGCAGCGTCATGCGCCGGTAGGCGGAGCTATCGGCGGAGGCGCGGCAGGGGCGGGGCTTAGCGGCGGCCGTGCGCAGGCCGTCGCTGCGCTCAAAAGCGCTAGTGTGAAACTAGCCTAAGAGACTACAAATCTCTTGGTGCCGTCATTGATGATGGCAAAACACGGGCATTACATCCTGGTAATGTGTTTTTTCATGATCCATGACGGCACCCTTATATTCCCTCCCTATTGATCACGATATTAGCTTGGTGCATTATTAGGATTAGACACTCCCTTGGGTGGTGGTAATTAGGAGTATAAAGAATGTATTTGTATGTACACCAAAATGTGGAGTTCCTCTCGTGCTCTGTAAAACTGACGTGGAGAGAGGAGCCGCTCTTTTTATTTTGAAGGTTTCCTGTCCTTGAAGTACAGATCCCCTCTCACTCGTGGTGCCATCATGGATCGTGAAAAAACCCATTATCTGGTATGTAATACCCGTGTATTCCTCCCGGTAGCTTTCCTGTTTCAGTTACCGCTCTGTGTATAGAGAGCGGCATCTGTAACTGCACCCGCGGCACTGACAGCTCGATCATCATTAGGTCCAGGTGTCAGTCAGTGACGGGGGCGCCATTACAGCCGCCAATCTCTATACACAGTGCGGTGACTAAAACCTGAATGCTGCCGGCATGAATAACATTCATTTCCTCTCAGCAGCATGGCACTCTGTGCCAGCGCTGGGCAGGTTCAGAACTTTTATTATCCTGCAGATTAACCCCATATCTGCAGGTTAATATTATTTTTCACGTGACAGGTTCCCTCTAAATTTTTGTATCCTAAATCATTAGTACACAAGAAAATAAGGTTTGTAATATACCTCATCAGAAAAATCTGAGTCTTTCACTATCGATTCAGGAGTGAAATCTTTATTCAGTAAAGAAAGGTTTTACCATTATTTAGATAGATTACAGTTGGTAAATGGGAGGATCTAGAGGCAGATATAGACTTTCTGCTGCAAGTTCTCCTGAGACAAGGTACAGTTCTCCATTGAACTTTATGAGCACCAATTGTCATATCCTGAACCAGTAATGGGAAAATCTGTATTCACTGAATACAGATTTTACGAGTGATTTGTTCATTTTGTGAATGAGTATGTTCAGAGGAGAAAGAAGCTGATTTCTCTGATGAGATATATTACAAAGTTTCTTATTTTCATATGTACCATTAGTGTAAATCAAATTAAATATACATTATTTTGCTGAAATACATGCATTTTTAGCTAAAAATTATTTTTATATTTTTGTTTTGTTAACACCTTTGCACTGTTTTGCTTTTACACGCTCTTTATTTCTCTGCACACTGCTTGATGCCTAGTTAGTTAACTGAGAATCCAATAGTAATCTCGTTTTTAAATTTTAAATGTTTTTCTGCGCTCCTCTCTGCTGACTTGTGACCACAAAGCTTACCTTAACTTTGATGTATTCTGGTCATTAATTGCCACATAGGAATTCAGAAATAGACAGGTAAGTTACAAGCTACCTGTCAGAAAGAGCGGACTGATGAAAGTCCCCCACTCCGCTATATTTTCATTGACCGCTTTGGTTTTATTGAGCCAGAGAAGGCTGGAGATAGATGGAAAATAAGAAGCTGGGAAGGTGTACTGAATTTTTTTTTTTTGGCTATGCCCAAGGGTGCACTGGGTGCTTGTATATGGCGTGAACAGTCATTCTATGCTGATTGACCGACTACTTTTTAACTTTTCGGCAGCCAGCAATAGACTGTTCAACACAGAGGCTATAGAGGGCAAAGTGCAAAAGTTTTAAGGAAACCGAAATGCAAAAATAGTTTGTAGCCCAAAAATATTCATTTAAGTAACACTAATATTTTTATAGCGTGTCATTAAAAATCAAACTACCTTTGATTGTAATAAATAGATCCAAATAGGACATACAATCTGGACATCCCCTTTAATTTATGCTATTATTATAACACTTGGTGCTTGTAAATTTTAGGAATTATTTTTTAAAATGTACAAATTTATTGTATTAACACAAGGAACTCGCTGTTAGGCGTCAGATTCCTGGCACTGCACAGCGGGAATCCAGAGCCAGACATCCTGCGGTCTCCCATTCTCCTCCGACCGCTCGGACTCCTGCTCAGCAATCTCGGCGAACCAGGCATTCCCCGCAGACTCGTTCTGTGAGCCTGGATGTTGCTGCCACCTCTGGTGCAGCAATGATAACGCAACCTGCTTTGCAGGGAACTGCTCTAGAGGCTAAGTCCTCGCTCCGTGCGACTGGGCATGCCCGCAACTTGTCCTCTCAGTGGAGAGCAGGGGTCACATGTGAAGGTCCTATGTCGGATCTGATTGGTCCTTCCTATAGTACTGGAAGGTCCCGGAAGCGCATGGCTATAAAAAGCCTGCATGGCGGCTCGGCCATGCGCTAGTGTAGCATATTATGCTGTGTGTGTATGGTGATGGATGCATGGACTGGTGTCTGACTTATTATGAAACCCCTTCCCTCGGATATTACGAATGGTGACAGTATGTTGGGTTAGTCAGCTCCAGATTGTGTCAGGCTACACGCCACTGAGCCTTCCTCACCTACACTAGCGTCCGTCGGTGCCCGGCTCCTCCGGCATCGTCGCTTAGCGGCTTCAGTTACGGCCGCGCTGCAGTAGTAGCAGCTTTTGGTGTTTGCGGCTGCGACGCCACACTCCGGCTGACCTGTGCAGCTAACAGGTTCAGCCTTTACATCTAGTTCATACTTTGGCGTCTCTGTGACTAAACAGAGTCCGCTCTCAGGCTCTCGGGTGACGTTAACCCGAGCGCTGTATCGCACTTCTAGCGTATCTGCCATTGTCCAGCAGCGGTCTTGTCATCTACCGCACGGTGGACCCCGGGCGGCGAACGCGCCTTCCATTATTTATATCTGGTGCGTTCCGCCGACCCTAACACTCTCATTCACATCCGTTCATCTTTCTAGGCACTATGGCCATGTAGCTACTTGGATTTGCTAGTCCTGTTTACTTTTTTAGTTTTCTGTTTTGTTTTTTTTTCCTACTTTATTTTAGGCCCAACTGGCAGTGGAAAAACGACATTTATCAGTGAATATGCTCTGGACTTGTGCATGCAAGGAGTTAACACCTTATGGGGGAGTTTTGAATTGAACAATGTCCGCCTGGCAAGAGTAATGCTGACCCAGTTCTCTCTGCTGCGCTTGGAGGAGCAGCTAGACAAGTATGATGAGTGGGCAGATCAATTCGAAGAGCTGCCTCTTTTCTTCATGACTTTTCATGGGGAGCAAAATATAAAGTAAGTTATTAGCAACTTGACATGTACAAAAATAAATGAGGGTACAATAAGGACGTTATTAATACAAAAGCAAACAAATGTGTCTCACCCATAGCACCCAATCAGTTTGTTTTCTTTGAACATAATTTAAAGCGGTAATTTGGTTCCTTTAGTCAACACTAACACTATTCTTGGAGCGTTTTGGGGCAGTCTAATGTAAACTGTCTAAAATAAAAACAATCACGGGACAGTTTTAATATTGTCACAGCTTGCAGATCAACCAGCGTCTTAAAACGCCTGTCTGGTCCGCATGTGAGCCTGCATGGACATTTTAGAATACAATTGCAGCTGCACAGCAAAAGCTGGGAGCGAACCTTCAAAGACACTCCCCAAAGAGAAGGTAGAGATGGTTTATTACTATCTCTGCCTTTTTGATTGCTGTATACACAACACTGAATGGCCTTTGTGTATTCAGTTTCAGAAGTGCTAATATCGCTTCCTCCTCCAATCCTCATGCATGGTCTAAGGGACTGTCTCTTTAAAGCACAACAGATAAGTCTCATTTTTCAAATTTCTTTTCCATCCCGGTTAGGTCTGTGATTACCACCATGCAGCATGCGGTGTATATGTATGACATCAACCATGTTATCATCGATAATCTGCAGTTCATGATGGGCCAGGAGCATCTCTTTTCAGATAAGTAAGGACAAGTTATCACATGTTGCTTTATTAGTTTAGTATAATAATTGTCTTTGGAACATGTCAAATATTATTTTGATAAAACTCTCGTAAAAAATGTCAAAATATAATTTTGGTGCTTGAACCTCTAGGTTCAAGCAACATATTGTATTCCGATTTCTTATATTTATAGTGCTTTGAAAAAAGCACTATCATGTAATCTGAACGCTGCTAACTTATTATAGTGGTTTGAAAAAAGCACTTGAGGTGTCGTTTCGAAGCCATCGTCCACGAGAGGTGTGCTAAGTATTTTTGTGTCAATCGGATTTGTAGTTTTTGCGCAATTTGCGTTTGAAAATTTTTTTTCCCGTCATTGGAATGCATTGTCTCAATGCATTTCATTGGGGAAATTTTGCCATAGACAAAACATGCCCTGAGGCGATTCAAATGGCAGTTAAGCTCATTGATATGCGCGGGCACACCCAATTACTATGCCAACGCCTACGAACTATACATGACCCCAGCACGACAGTTTCTGCCAGATAATTTCAGCTCTTAAAGCAAAACCCACAGCACGAATGCAAATCTAGCTTCATCACATGACGCATGCCCATGAGAGATAATGTGCACCAAAGTGGATTTAGAAGCCCAGTGAGCCAAACTGGCTCTTAAAGGGCCGACGCGCCAAAGTGATTCTAAAAGGGTCGGCGCACCGAAATGAGTCTTAAAGGACCAGTGCGCCAAATCGAAAGCTGAGTGACCCCAGGCTCCAAATTGGAGGCTGATTGACCCCAGCCTCCGATTTGGAGGCCTGGGTGGCTTAGCCTCCGATTTGGAGGCCGGGGTCAAAGCCACCCAGGCCTCCAAATCGGACCCTGAGGGGCCCCGCCCACCAAATCGGACCCTGAGCCGTCCCCACAGTTAAAACGGATCCTGAGTTGAAAGTCTGGCAGGGGCAGCCCGAGCACCATTTCAAAGCACTATCTGTACTTCCTTCAGGAAATACACATCTAGTTCTTATTATTCAGTTGAATTCCGCAGTTAATGCGGCCCGAACCGCTACACGCACAGACTCCGTTGAGGCGTCGTTTCGAAGCCAGCATCCATGAGTGGTGTGCTAAGTATTTTTCGTGTTGATCGGATTTGTAGTTTTTGCGCAATTTACGTTTGAAAAAAAATGTTCCTGTCATTGGAATGCATTTCAATGGGAAATTTTGCCATAGGAATACATTGGGCAGTCGTGAGGCGATTCAAATGGCAGTTAAGCTCATTGATATGCGCAGGCACACCCAGTTACTATGCCAACGCCTACGAACTTTACATGACCCCACCAGGACACAGTTTCTGCCAGATAATATCAGCTCTTAAAGCGAAACCCAAAGCACAAATGCAAATCTAGCTTCATCACATGACGCATGCCCCTGAGAGAGAATGTGCGCCAAAGTGGATTTAGGAGCCCAGTGCGCCAAACTGGCTCTTAAAGGGCCAACGTGCCAAACTGATTCTTAAAGGGCAAGCGCACCAAAATGAGTCTTAAAGGGCCGGGGCGCCAAATCGGAGCCAGAGTGGCCCCGCCGCGCCAAATCGGAGCCAGAGTGGCCCCCACAGTTAAAACGGATCCTTAGTTGAAAGTCTTGCAGGGGCAGCAGGCAAGTCTCTCTTAAAGGGGCAGCCCGGGCACCATTTCAAAGCACTATCTGTACTTCCTTCAGGAAATACACATCTAGTTTATTCTACTTCTCCGCGTTTTCAACAATTATTGTGGCCTGAACCGCTCGACGCAGAGACCCCGTTCAGGCGGCGTTTCGAAGCCCTCGGTGGGGACAGGTGTGTTGTGTATTTTTGGAGTCGATCCAATTTGTAGTTTTTAAAAAAAACAAAAAAAACAAAAAAAAACAAACACATTTTAAGCAAAAATTTTCCCATAGGAATTAATGGCGACCTTTCCATGACCCCCAACTGACATGGATTGAAACCACAGTGCAGGTGCAGTGACCTTACAAAGATGGCAGCTATGCAAATGCAGCTTCCACACATGACCGCTAATAGAAAATGACAGATCGCTGATCCAAGGTCTTAAAAGCGCAGCGTGCCAATGGCTTCTGAAAAGCCTCACCCAGTTTGTAGGGAAGGTGACCTGATGGATGGACTTGTCAGAATAGAGAAAGGAAGGTTTGCAAAGTTTAGACAGGTGTCAGTTACTACAGTGGGGAAACAGCTGAGAAAGTGTAGTGGACGTGCAGTACCTTGGGTTGACCATTAGAGGGCAGGAAGGAGTGTGAGCAAAGGACTTGACATCAGCTTAGGGCTTAGGAAACCATTGGTCATGGGGGGCGGAGTTATAGGGAACCGGGAAAGATATAAATTTGAAGGAGGGTTCCAGAAAGTTCCAGTCCCCAGGGGGAGCTCCAGTGATAGGAGGACTACAACAGTTTGTGCACTGTGAGGAAAACCTTACCAGGGGGACTGAGGAGAGAGAACGTCAGGGGGTGGTCCTGACAGGAAGAACCGCAGTAGAGACGCCGTAGGACACCGTATGTGTAACGACGAAACTTAAAATATGCCAAACGGATACTGGAATCACACAAATTTGTTGATAGCCTGAGTATATACCCTACCAAGTCCATAAAATTTGGTGAGCATGTAAAAGACTGTTTGTGATGACAGACTGCTCAAAGTACACACCTATCTGGAATAAGTTAAATTTAGAGGAGTTGCAGAGATTAGAGAGTTTTGGGGAATGGAAGAATTAGGGATTGATATATGTGCATCAGCTATACTCTGATAACCATCTCAAGTTGTTCGAACAACTGAAACAGGAGTTTAATGTTTGTAAATCTGAATTCTTTAAATACTTGCAACTAAGTCACTCATTACGGGCTCAGGAAGCCATTTCTGATCCTTCTATATCCTCTAATGGGCTGTTAGACTTAGTGGAGCAGGCAAATTCAATTATTATTATTATTAATAATAATATTTATATAGCGCCATTAATTCCATGGTGCTGTACATGAGAAGGGGGGGAGTAACATACAATGTTATAAATATCATTAACAGTAAACAAGTTTCCACAACAAGTTTACAATGACAGACTGGTACAGAGGGGAGAGAACCCTGTCCTTGCGGACTTATATTCTACAGGATAGCTGGGAAAAGACAGAAGGTCGGGGGTGCAGCAGCTCTGGTGGTGATGAGGCGGCAGCTCAGGCAGTGGTGAGGCGGCAGAATGGTTATTGCAGTCTGTAAGCTTTCCTGAAAAGATGGGTTTTCAGGTTCCGTTTGAAGGATCCGAGGGTGGTGGATAATCGGACGTGTTGAGGCATGGCATTCCAGAGGATAGGGGATATTCGGGAGAAATCTTGGAGGAGGTTGTGTGAGGAACAAACAAGTGTGAAGGAGAGTAGGAGGTCTTGGGAGGATCGACGAGTACATGAGGGAAGATATTGGGAGACTAGTTCAGAGATATAGGGAGGGGAAAGGTTGTGGATGGCTTTGTAGGTCAGTGTTAGTAGTTTAAACTGGATTCGTTGGGGAATTGGGAGCCAATGGAGGGATTTGCAGAGGAGAGAGGTGGTCGGGCAGCAGAATTGAGGACAGACTGGCGTGGTGCAAGAGAGTTAGCAGGGAGGCCACAGAGGAGAGTGTTGCAGTAGTCAAGGCGGGAGATGATGAGGGCATGTACAAGAGTTTTAGTAGATTGAGGAAGGGACGGATTCTGGAAATATTTTTGAGTTGGAGGCGACAGGAGGTGGCAAGAGATTGGACATGCGGTTTGAAGGACAGGGCAGAGTCGAGAGTTACTCCAAGGCAGCGGGTTTCAGGTGCGGGAGAGAGCATGATGCCATTTACCATAATAGATAGATCGTGTAGGGAAGATACGTGAGATGGAGGAAAGATAATGAGTTCAGTTTTGTCTACGTTGAGTTTTAGGAAGCGAGAGGTGAAAAAGGAGGATATGGCTGATGGACACTCTGGGATTCTGGACAGCAGAGAGGTGACATCTGGGCCAGAGAGGTAGATCTGAGTGTCATCTGCATACAGGTGGTACAGGAAGCCATGGGACTTTATAAGTTGTCCTAGGCCAAGAGTATAGATGGAAAAAAGTAGGCGCCCCAGGACAGAGCCTTGGGGGACTCCAACAGAGACGGGGTGGGATGATGAGGTAGTGTGGGAGTGGGAAATGCTGACTGTGCGGTCAGAAAGGTATGAGGCAATCCAGGACAGGGCAAGGTCTTTGATGCCAAGAGAAGAAAGAATCTGTAGCAGTAGGCAGTGGTCAACTGTGTCAAAGGCAGAGGACAGGTCAAGAAGGAGGAGGATGGAGAACTGTCTGTTGGCTTTGGCTGTGAGTAAGTCATTAGTAATTTTGGTCAGGGCAGTTTCAGTGGAGTGGTGGGGGCGGAAGCCAGATTGCAGGATGTCAAGGAGGGAGTTAGATGAGAGGTGTGAGGAAAGTTGAGCATGGACATGCTGTTCAAGGAGTTTGGAAGCAAACGGGAGCAGTGATATGGGGCGATAGCTGGGCAGAGCAGTTGGGTCAAGGTTTGATTTTTTTTGAGGATGGGTGTTATGGTGGCATGTTTGAAAGCAGAGGGGAAAGTACCTGAAGTTAGGGATAGGTTGAAGAGATGGGTTAGGGCTGGAATGATCATGTTAGTGAGGTTGGGAAGCAGGTGGGAAGGGATGGGGTCAAGTGCACTGGTGGTGAGGCATTATTTGGAAAGGAGATGAGTAAGCTCTCCTTCAATGATGTTGGAGAGGGAGGTTATTAGGGAAGGGCAGAGGTCTGGTATGTGTAGTGGTTGGGGTGGTGGAGCTGTAAAAGTTTGCCTTGTTTGGTCAATCTTGTTTATGAAGTAGGTGGCAAAGTCCTCAGCAGAGATGAGGGGAGTTGGAGGTGGCAGTGGTGGACAGAGGAGAGTTGAATGTGCTGAACAGTTGTTTTGGGTTGTGGGATAGTGAAGATACAAGGTTTGTGAAATAGGTCTATTTAGCAGAGGTGAGGGCTTATTTAAAGGCCAAGTGTAGCTTGTTTGAAAGCAGTGAAGTCGTCTGGCAGACGTGTTTTCTTTCAATGAAGGGAATCATCTCTGTTATACAACTCATTGTTACTAAAGATTTTGGGTGATCCAATGGTTCAGGTTCGGAGTAAGTCGGAGGAGAATTTGGATAGCATTTCTACGGCGGAATGGGAAGAGGTGATGGAATCTCCAGGGTTGCTTTCAATAAACACGACGCAGAGGAGGTCTCGGCTGTTTCTATTTCATGCAATTTATAGGATCCCCAAGGTATTGTATAGAATGGACCTGAAGACTGATGACTGCTGTCCGCGTTGCAGGGAATAAAATGTGGACCTGATGCACATGTTTTGGTCATAGCCGAGATTGGTGGGGCTTTGAGCGGGTTTGGGGGGGGTTAGATTCACAGCAGAAGTGATTAATATTCAAATCACGCTTGGTGCGAAAATCTGTTAGGATTAACAGGGAAGGTGGGAGGATTTCCCTGGGTACAGTTACCTATTGCTAAAATACTGTACCAGATTAGAAAATCTATAGCCACACGCTGGCTGGCAACCAGACTTCCCTGTGTAGAAGTGGTTCAAGCTCTCAACTCTGTCAGGCGTCAGGGGTGCGGCGAAAAGCTGTACCGCCGGATCAGGCCTGCAGCGGTTACACCGGATGCAGATGCGGCGCCTGATCCGGTTGGAAAGCATTTAAAGGAGTCGCACCGGGGACGAGAGAGGCAGCGGTATGCAGGGGGGAGAGAGATACACGCGCGCTCGCCGGGCACTTGTGGGTTAAACTCCACAGTGTCCGCGCATGCGCTATTGAAAAAGCCGTTACAGCGCTGCAAAAAAAACGTTGCAGGTAACGTTTTTTGCTGACGCCGGACGGCACAGATTTTACGCTTGTGGCTAAAAACGGAGGCGCCGCATGTCCATCCGGCACGATGTGGTGATCATTAAATTCTATGTGCCAAAACCGGATCCAATTCCGTATCCTGTTTTCACACTTTTCGCCGGATTCAAAAAGCCGGATGTGTGAAAGCAGCCTTAGGCTAGTTTCACACTAGTGTTACCGGACGCAGCGCACGGCTGCCGCTTAGCTCCTCCTCTGATCGCATGACGCTGCATGGGATCAGCGTACCCTATATTTAGCGTTGGGTATGCTTGTCGTGCGCTGGTACACTTTTGCTGGCACTTGCGCCCTTTTGGCGCTGCATCGAGCGCACAAAAACAATGTTGCATTTTTGTGCGCTCGGCGCAGCGCCAAAAGGGCGCAAGCGCCTGCAAAAGTGTACCAGCGCACGACCAGCGTACCCAACGCTAAATATAGGGTATGCTGATCGCATGCAGCGTCATGCGGTCAGAGGAGGAGCTGACCTGAGGGGGGGGCAGAGCTTAGCGGTGGCCGTGCGTTGCGCCTGGTAACGCTAGTGTGAAACTAGCCTTAACCCCTTAACGACCAGGGGTATTTTTGGGCATTTTCATTTTTTGCTCCCCTTCTTCCCAGAGCCATAACTTTTTTTATTTTTTGGTCAAAATGGCCATTGTGATGGCTTGTTTTTTGCGGGATGAGTTGTACTTTAGAACGACACAATTGGTTTCACCATGTTGTGTAACAGAAAGCAGGGGAAAAAAAAGTCCAAGCGCTGTGAAATTGCAAAAAAAAGTGCAGTCTCACACTTGTTTTTTGTTCGGCTTATTTACTAGCTTCACTAAATGCTAAAACCGACCTACCATTATGATTCTCCAGGTCATTACAAGTTCATAAGCATCAAACATGTCTAGGTTCTTTTCTTTCTAAATGGTGAAAAAAAAAAAAAAAAGTCTCCATTTTTCCGGATCTGGGGCTGGTTGAGGGCTTATTTTTTGCGTGCAGATATGTTCTTTTGATCGCCCATTATTTCATTTTATTGCAATGTTGCAGCGACCAAAAAAAGTAATTCTGGCGTTTCGATTTTTTTATCGCTACGCCATTTACCAATTTCTTTTTTTTTTATATATTACCGTATATACTCGAGTATAAGTCGATCCGAGTATAAGTCGACCCCCCCTAATTTTGCCACAAAAAACTGGGAGAACTTATTGACTCGAGTATAAGTCTAGGGTGGGAAATGCTCCATAGATTATTCCCCCATATGGTGTCCCCAGAAGAAGCTCCATAGATTATTCCCCCATATGCTGCCCCCATAAGAAGCTCCATAGATTGTTCCCCCATATGCTGCCCCCATAAGAAGCTCCATAGATTGTTCCCCCATATGCTGCCCCCATTAGAAGCTCCATATTGTTCCCCCATATACTGCCCCCATAAGCAGCTCCATAGATTATTCCCCCCATACTGCCCCCATAAGAAGCTCCATAGATTGTTCCCTCATATGCTGCCCCCATTAGAAGCTCCTTAAGATTATTCCCCCCATATGCTGCCGCTGCTGCATGTAAAAATAAAAAAATGACATACTCGCCTCTCCGTCGCTGGGTGTCAGATTCTCACCTGTCCTGCGTCCATGGCTGCTCACCGCTATCTGCCACGTCATCAGTCAGTGACGTTCGACTGCAGGGGGAGCGGCGCGCACTAATCACGTCACCGCGCCCTCTGCTGTCTGAAGTCACTGACCGATGACAGACACAGACAGCAGCAAGCAGCCATGGACGCAGGACAGGTGAGTATCGCTATACTTACCCGTCCTGACGCTGTGTCTTGAGCCCCCAGCTTCTCCGCGCTCTCTCTTCCTGCCTTCAGCGGTCACGTGATACCGTTCATTAAAACTCATGAATATGCGCATATTCATGAGTTTTAATGAGCGGCACCACTTGACCGCTGAAGGCAGGAAGAGAGAGCACGGGGAGAAGCTGGGGGCTCAAGACACAGCGTCAGGACGGGTAAGTATGACCTGACACCCCCTCCCCCTCCGACCCCCTTTGTATATGACTCGAATATAAGACGAGAGGGGGACTTTCAGCCCAATTTTTTGGGCTGAAAATCTCGACTTATATTCGAGTATATACGGTAATCGTCGATTTTGAACGCGGCGATACCAAATGTGTATTTGATTTTTTTTTTTTTAATTGTTTTATTTTGAAGGGGGGGAGTGATTTGATCTTTTATTTTTTTATTTTTAAAAACATATTTTATTCTTTGCTTCAATAGTCTCCATGGGAGACTTGAAGCTGCACTTGTCCGATCGCCTCTGAACACCTGCTACAGCCCTGCTCTATGCATCAGAAATGCTCACTTGCTATGAACACCGACCACCAGATAGCGCTCATAGCAATTCAGCAATGACAACCACAGGGGTCTTCTCCTGACCCCGGGTTGTCATGCCAACCTGTTGGCAACCCGCGGTCATGTGACACGGGCGCCGATGGGAGGAGGAAAGGACGCGCTTCCTGAGCATGCATGTTAAATGCCGCTGTCAAAGTTTGACTGCGGCATTTAACATGTTAATAGCCGCAGGTGAATTGCGATTTCTCCCGCGGCTGTTCCAGATATGTCAGCTGATCTAATCAACTGTCATATCCCGGAAAAGGTGTGGGCTCATCGCCGGAGCCCGCACCAAACGGGGAGGCATCCAATGACGGACTGTGTCCGTCATTGGACATTAAGGGGTTAATGCAAAAAGGCTTTATATCAAGAAGGGGGTGGGTTGGTAAAGCATGGGGAGACTGGATTAGGTGCGCAGATGTGGTTTCAGAGGAGCTAGCTAGCATTGTCTTATATAATTTATTGATCCTGTAAATTGATTACCACCGGTCTGGGTAGTAGGGTAATGTATTTGACTAACTATGTAAAAGTAACACCTATTAGAGTATGGGTGTGGTGTAATTGTCATCAGGGCTTTGGAGTCTGTGCCCATTTTGGTGGAGTTGGTATAAAATGAACAGACTCCTAAAATATATAATAAATTGGGTACAATAGTACAATGTAGGATGTGCTGTAAATGTTTTCATAATTTGGGAAAGTTATGTAATATCCTGTAAATTTCTGTTCTGTTCCTGAACTAAGGATCTCTGCTTTTAGGTGAGATGAATCTGTGCTGCACTTGACATGCTCAGTAGTGAGGCAGTGCTGTGGAGTCGAGGGCTAGGTGAGATTAACTAGGTACAGTTAGGTCCATATATATTTGGACAGAGAACATTTTTCTCATTTTGGTTCTAGACATTACCACAATGAATTTTAAACAAAACAATTCAGATGCAGTTGAAGTTCAGACTTTCAGCTTTCATTTGAGGGTATACACATTAAAACTGGATGAAGGGTTTAGGAGTTTCAGCTCCTTAACATGTGCCACCCTGTTTTCAAAGGGACCAAAAGTAATTGGACAGATTAAATAATTGTAAATAAAATGTTCATTTCTAGTACTTGGTTGAAAACCCTTTGTTGGCAATGACTGCCTGAAGTCTTGAACTCATGGACATCACCAGACGCTGTTTCCTCCTTTTTGATGCTCTGCCAGGCCATCACTGCGGTGGTTTTCAGTTGCTGTTTGTTTGTGGGCCTTTCTGTCTGAAGTTTAGTCTTTAACAAGTGAAATGCATGCTCAATTGGGTTGAGATCAGGTGAATGACTTGGTCATTCAAGAATATTCCACTCCTTTGCTTTAATAAACTCCTGGGTTGCTTTGGCTTTGTTTTGGGTCATCATCCATCTGTAGTATGAAACGACGACCAATCAGTTTGGCTGCATTTGGCTGGATCTGAGCACACAGCATGGCTCTGAATACCTCAGAATTCATTCGGCTGCTTCTGTCCTGTGTCACATCATCAATAAACACTAGTGACCCAGTGCCACTGGCAGCCATGCATGCCCAAGCCATCACACTGCCTCTGCCGTGTTTTACAGATGATGTAGTATGCTTAGGATCATGAGCTGTACCACGCCTTCGCCACACTTTTCTCTTTCCATCATTCTGGTAGAGGTTGATCTTGGTTTCATCTGTCCAAAGAATGTTCTTCCAGAACTGTGCTGGCTTTTTTAGATGTTTTTTAGCAAAGTCCAGTCTAGCCTTTTGATTCTTGATGCTTATGAGTGGCTTGCACCTTGCAGTGAACCCTCTGTATTTACTTTTCATGCAGTCTTCTCTTTATGGTAGATTTGGATATTGATACGCCTACCTCCTGGAGAGTGTTGTTCACTTGGTTGGCTGTTGTGAAGGGGTTTCTCTTCACCATGGAGATTATTCTGCGATCATCCACCACTGTTGTCTTCCGTGGGCGCCCAGGTCTTTTTGCATTGATGAGTTCACCAGTGCTTTCTTTCTCAGAATGTACCAAACTGTAGATTTTGCCACTCCTAATGTTGTAGCAATTTCTCGGATGGGTTTTTTCTGTTTTTGCAGCTTAAGGATGGCTTGTTTCACCTGCATGGAGAGCTCCTTTGACCTCATGTTTCCGTCACAGCAGAACCTTCCAAATGCAAGCACCACACCTCAAATCAACTCCAGGCCTTTTGTCTGCTTAATTGAGAATTACATAATGAAGGGATTGCCCACACCTGTCCATGAAATAGCCTTGGAGTCAACTGTCCAATTACTTTTGGTGCCTTTAAAAACAGGGTGGCACATGTTAAGGAGCTGAAACTCCTAAACCCTTCATCCAATTTTAATGTGAATACCCTCAAATGAAAGCTGAAAGTATGAACTTCAACTGCATCTGAATTGTTTTGTTTAGAGTTCATTGTGGTAATGTCTAGAACCAAAATTAAAAAAATGTTGTCTCTGTCCAAATATATATGGACCTAACTGTACATGCTCAGTAGTGAGGCAGTGCTGTGGGGTTAGAGGTTTAGGTGAGATGAATCTATATTGCACTTTATGTACATCCCCAGTAGTGACCAGTGTCTGTGGAGTCGGTGGTTTAGGTGAGATGAATCTGTGCTGCACTTACATGCTCAGTAGTGACCAGTGCTGTGGGGTTGGAGGTTTAGGTGAGATGAATCTGTGCTGCACTTTATGTACATGCTCAGTAGTGACCAGTGCTGTGGGGTCGGAGGTTTAGGTGAGATGAATCTGTGCTGCACTTTACGTACATGCTCAGTAGTGACCAGTGCTGTGGGGTCGGAGGTTTAGGTGAGATGAATCTGTGCTGCACTTTATGTACATGCTCAGTAGTGAGGCAGTGCTGTGGAGTCGGAGGTTTAGGTGAGATGAATCTGTGCTGCACTTTATGTACATGCTCAGTAGTGACCAGTGCTGTGGGGTCGGAGGTTTAGGTGAGATGAATCTGTGCTGCACTTTATGTACATGCTCAGTAGTGACCAGTGTTGTGGGGTCGGAGGTTTAGGTGAGATGAATCTGTGCTGCACTTTATGTACATGCTCAGTAGTGACCAATGCTGTGGGGTCGGAGGTTTAGGTGAGATGAATCTGTGCTGCACTTTATGTACATGCTCAGTAGTGACCAGTGTTGTGGGGTCGGAGGTTTAGGTGAGATGAATCTGTGCTGCACTTTATGTACATGCTCAGTAGTGAGGCAGTGCTGTGGAGTCGGAGGTTTAGGTGAGATGAATCTGTGCTGCACTTTATGTACATGCTCAGTAGTGACCAGTGCTGTGGGGTCGGAGGTTTAGGTGAGATGAATCTGTGCTGCACTTTATGTACATGCTCAGTAGTGACCAGTGTTGTGGGGTCGGAGGTTTAGGTGAGATGAATCTGTGCTGCACTTTATGTACATGCTCAGTAGTGACCAATGCTGTGGGGTCGGAGGTTTAGGTGAGATGAATCTGTGCTGCACTTTACATGCTCAGTAGTAACCAGTGCTGTGGGGTCAGTCTGAGATTTAGCTAACCCTTTCCACACCCCTGATTGTAATACCATCTGGGAGAGGGTGGGGAGGTGGATGTTAGTTCTGGGTTGGGAAGGGAGAAACAAATGGTGGTTGTTTGAATGACATTCAATGAACAATTTGTTTATATAGGTACTATTCATGTGACTTGTAAAATTAAATATTCTGCAGTAACCTGTTATTTGGTGCTGTTATTTTGATAATGGGCCACTCCCAAAGCTTTTTTTCCATAGTAATGACCACTCATGTTAAAAGTTAAGTTTTTACATGTATTTGTGCCTGTGCAATGCCAAGAGGGGACTCGCGGTATGTTATTTCTTATTCAGATTTGCA
The DNA here is from genome assembly GCF_039654945.1 of Dendrobates tinctorius. Taxonomy (NCBI): domain Eukaryota; kingdom Metazoa; phylum Chordata; class Amphibia; order Anura; family Dendrobatidae; genus Dendrobates; species Dendrobates tinctorius. Next base: position 6,705,560 of record NW_027361880.1, on the reverse strand, counting down.
GTGCAGGACCACATTATTGGGGCATTTAGGAAATTTGCCACTGAAAATGGCTGTCATGTGACATTGGTCATTCATCCCCGAAAAGAAGATGATGACAAAGAATTACAAACATCCTCTATTTTTGGCTCTGCAAAAGTAGGTTGAAAATCCATTCATGACCTCCTAGTTCTCACTTGTAATTCACACTTTGCATTATTCCATCTATCATTTGTCAGCTGTCCACATGGAGAGAGGTGTTCAGTATTAGTAATAGAATGGCAGCCTGAACCAAAAAAGCTCAGTATATGATATGCTAGGTGTTGATTTTTTTTGTTTTTTTTTTAATACACGGGCCTAATGTGGGGAAATTTGCTAATAGCACTAGCACGCTGACCCAAAACAGTCTTTTGTGCCCAGTCAGCTTCTGCATTTCGCATTTTTTTGTCACTCCTGTTCTAGTGACAGTTAAACTGAATTCATACATAGATCTCTTATAAAAAGTGTGCAAATTGCAGTAGAAAACCTCCATTGATTATAATAGTGTCCTACTGGATTCCAATGTGTGGTGTCTTTTATGTTATCTGAAAAATATTTCAGCATGCAGTTATTAGCATTCATTATGAAACAGAGATCTGTCAGTCTTCATGATTTCTGTTTCTCTTTTCCTCAATGGGAGTAAGAAACATACCGTATATACTCGAGTATAAGTCGATCCGAGTATAAGTCGACCCCCCCCCTAATTTTGCCACAAAAAACTGGGAGAACTTATTGACTCGAGTATAAGTCTAGGGTGGGAAATGCTCCATAGATTGTTCCCCCATATGCTGCCCCCATAAGAAGCTCCAGATTATTACCCCATATGCTGCCCTCATGCTGCTGCTGCTGCATGTAAAAATAAAAAAATGACATACTCACCTCTCCGTCGCTGGGTGTCAGATTCTCACCTGTCCTGCGTCCATGGCTGCTCACCGCTATCTGCCACGTCATCAGTCAGTGACATTCAGACTGCAGGGGGCGCGGCGCGCACTAACCACGTCACCGCGCCCTCTGCTGTCTGAAGTCACTGACCGATGACAGACACAGACAGCAGCAAGCAGCCATGGACGCAGGACAGGTGAGTATCGCTATACTTACCCGTCCTGACGCTGTGTCTTGAGCCCCCAGCTTCTCCGCTCTCTCTCTTCCTGCCTTCAGCGGTCATGTGGTACCGCTCATTAAAACTCATGAATATGCGCATATTCATGAGTTTTAATGAGCGGCACCACGTGACCGCTGAAGGCAGGAAGAGAGAGCACGGGGAGAAGCTGGGGGCTCAAGACACAGCGTCAGGACGGGTAAGTATGACCTGACACCCCCGCCCCCCCTCCCCCTCCGACCCCCTTTGTATATGACTCGAATATAAGACGAGAGGGGGACTTTCAGCCCAATTTTTTTGGGCTGAAAATCTCGACTTATATTCGAGTATATACGGTAATTACACCCCCCCGGATATGAACAGGGCTCAACTTGTAAAGGACTGATCAGTATATATTGCACTAGCTGTGCATCCAATTCCTTTATTTAGAAGATTGTGGTTCACTCTGAAATAGATGAAGGATTCAAGTGTTCTCAGTATATCGAATATTATGTGTCTTTAAACTGTAAAATGTATGGTATGGTGACATGTTCTCTATTCCATATAACTGGCTTTGTAAGCCCAGGAATCTGCACATATAGTAGCTGATACTCAAGTGGATGGAGGGGGGGAGAGCTTGTGTCCTGTGCTCCCCCTAGCATGTGCTGATCTCAGGTCTGCAGTTTCTGGAAGCCTCAGTCAATCAGTCTAGGCCCCAGACCCCCTCACTCTCTAATCTTTAGTTGATTTTGTCAAAGCATTTTACAGAAAAGTTGGAGCTTCAGAGACTGAATAGTTGGACATAGCCCATCCATTAGGGGAAGGTGAACGGGAATAGGGAGACGAGTACTAAGATGGCCCGGCAAGTACCGTGTATACTCTTGAAGAAGCCGAGATTTTCAGCCCATTTTTTGGGGCTGAAAGTCCCCCTCTCGGCTTATATGCGAGTCATATATGTCAGGGGGGTTGGTAGGGGAGGGGGAGCGGGGGTGTCAGATCATACTGACGACCCCCCGGCGCGTCACTTCAGCCCCCCTGCTTGTCACACAGTCTCAGGGGCCTGCCTTCAGTGGTCACGTGGTACCGCTCATTAAAGACATGGATATGCGCATATTCATGTCTTTAATGAGCGGTATCACATGACCGCTGAATGCAGGCGCCGGAGACCGTAGGAGAACGGGGCTGCAGAGATCGCGCCGGGGGGTGAGTATATGCGATATTCACCTGTCCCCGTTCCCACGCTGCTCGCCGCTGCCTGCTGCATCCTCTTTCGGTGATGTTCAGGTCAGAGGGTGCGGTGACGTTACTGCGCGCCGCACCCTCTGCTGCCTGAACGTCACTGACAGACGACGTGTCAGACAGCGGCAAGCAGCGTGGGAACGGGGACAAGTGAATATCTCAGGTGCCGGGTCCTGAGCCGGCAGCGACACCGGCACCTGGCCCCCAGCGACTGAGAGGTGAGTGCTTTTTTTTTTTTTTTATTTTTATTTTGCAGCAGCGGCTTATGGGGCCATAACCTTTATGGAGCAGCATATGGGGCATATTATTCTATGGAGCATCTTATGGGGACATTATTAACCTTTGTGCAGCATTATATGGGGTGTATTTTCTATGGAGCATCTTATAGGGCCATCATGAACTGTATGGAGCATTATATGGGGCTCCTGATTCAATATGGATATTCAAAAACATTTAACCTACTGACGTCTCAATTAATTTTACTTTTACTGGTATTTATTTTTATTTTTGAAATGTACCAGTAGCTGCTGCATTTTCCACCCTAGGCTTATACACGCGTCAATAAGTTTTCCCAGTTTTTTTGTGGCAAAATTAGGGGGGGTCGGCTTATACACAAGTATATACGGTAAGTAAGAGCTGCACTTCCAAAATATCTTTATGCTCCTTGTTTCTTCCCGCATTGCCCTGTCACGTAGAGCTGCAGTGATTAAAAGTTGATGCCATGATGGGAGGAAGTTGGAGGTTGGAATAATTTTTACAACTCTGGAAAAGAGTTGTTTGGGATTGAAATGCCTAGTCCAAATCTGATTAATTGTCCAGCCCTACTGTGCGGTAAATGAGATCTTATGGCAATAGTGTAGTATCTGATCCTGTCTTTAGAATATCTAGCACATACATTGGCATACAATTTGCACATATTGACAGTATTTTGCTACATTTTAATTATTATTTTTTTTTTTTTTTTTTTTATAGAAAGTTTGATGTTCAGATGACTTAGATCTGTTGTTTTTTTTCCCCTATAATTATAGGCCAGCCAAGAAGCAGATAATGTTCTCATCCTGCAAGACCGGAAGCTAGTCACTGGCCCAGGGAAGAGACATTTACAGGTGTCTAAAAATCGCTTTGATGGAGATGTTGGGGTTTTTGCACTGGAATTTAACAAGTCTACACTGACTTTTACATCCAAAAGCAAGGCAAAAGTGAAGAAAGTTATCAAAGAAAATGAGACGTCGGACACTGTACCGGAAACAACACCAGCAAAAAAGAAATAAACACAAATGCTCTTGTGCTGCTGAAATTACATTTCCTTTTCCACAGTGTTTGCCTGAGTTTTTGGCACATAGCAGGAGCCGAGATGCTATGGACGAACATTTCATATGTTTTTGAATATTTGTTCTATAAAACACTATTTTATATTGTTAGTCCTCACATCACATCACATTATATAAGTAAGCTACATTTCAAACTTTTTAGTATTATACATGTCATAGAGGATCTGTTATATCAACAAACTTGTTAAAATCCTGCCAGCTGTCGGACACCCTGGTAAAGCTTAGCTGAATACCCTGTGGGTTGTGGATCCACAAGAGGGCATGAGTTTAGTTTAATTAGATCTGCCCTAGGCATTCATCATGTCCCACCAGTACAGTCATATAAACCCCTGTTATTTCCTCAAACTACAAATTACGGCCTCTTTCAGATGTGATTTTTAACATATGCAAAAAGTGGACGATTTTCCTCAGTGTTTGGACAGTGTTCCAGTTCTTACCATCAGTGTCAGTGATTTTCTCATATGAAAGAAAAATATAATTACAAAGCTTCTCTCCTACCCTTTGCAATGGTAACGTATTTTACGTGGATGGCAATGTGTGTCAGCGTTTTTGTTTTGTTTTTTTAGGACCCATAGTCCTGTAGGGGTAATTTTTAATTTGGGTTGCAAATTGAAAATGGACTTATCCACATTATTTTTTTGCCGGCCCTTGTTTTGCAAAAACTGTGGACAGGTGAATAGCTGTACATTTTTCTGTCTTTGAAAAACACTGAGCCAGTACCAGAAAGAGACGTCTGAATGAGGCCTTAGAGGAGGGAGGGGAGTACGATTCGGAGCATTTACAGAGAACCTGCCGACAGGGATAGAAGTACTAGAGGTCAGTGAAAGCTGATGGTACATTACATGGTTTCATGTATATACAGTATATTTAATACTGATTTATACTTTGTGTGTATGTGACTGATTTACATGGCGATAAAACCACAGCACTTAGGTTGACGAGAGCTATGGTTGCAAGCAGGGAGGTTCCCAATCCTGTATATAATGCAATGCTCTGCACACTTAGCCAAATTTTGGTCAGTACTTTGTGTTTAATTGGTCTGTAGCTTGTGACCTTCATCCAACACATAGCGCCAAACTTACAGAATGTAGAATTAGTTTGGAAAAGCACGGTGTATGGTAATGTAATTGTAAGTAATAGAGCGCTCTACCATTTGAAACTATATTGCCATACACTGTTCTCCTAATTGTACATTCTGTAAGCTTGGTGTCGGATGAAGGTCGAAAGACTGAAATACGTTCACGCAAAATCTGAACGTGCTGTTTGAAAATAAAACAATACTGATCAAATTCAACTGCCTGCTGAGCATTGCATTATATATCTTGCATAAAGGTGCTTTTGACAGAATTGGATTTTTACAATTGTGTAATTTTGCCTTGAAATAGCACTTTTGTATGTGTTTTATATTAAAATAACTTGTCTTGACTTGTGTGGTTTTTTTATTGATTTAATCAGATACTGATTTCATGGTTTTTCTGATAGTTGATCACAGAACATCTATGAATACTTGGTTGCACATGGCTCAGCATACTATAAATTTCCAGACCGGTCCAGAGATATGGAACAATTAGAGAAAAAGATCCATGCACAAAAAAATCGCTCACCCAGGAGTAAAAATATGTATAGACCATGATACGTAAAAGTGTATAAACAATTTTTATTAGTAGACAAAACAAACCACAATAAAATAAATTAAAAACAAAACACATCACACAGGTCCTATAAAGCAGCAGTATAGCACACCACAATATGATATGGGTGAAACAAGAATCCTCAAGAGAAAGTACTATATATGAATCCTGAAGAAAGCACCAAGGTAAGGCTTAGGACTAAAATAGCCAGCAAGTCGCCAACCAGGAGAGCACATGTCGGGGATGGCAAGGCAAATGGGACAATGGACCTGGGACCAAAGGTGATGTGCATATCGCTGCTGACTGTTTTCTTCTATGCAGGTTATTTTCACTTTAGGGGGTACACCCTTTTCTTAGGGGCACCATCTTTACAGGTATCTCATGCAAATACTCTGATCTCATACAGGGCTCTGTCTCTCTTTTTTTGCTGTCTGGGGATGCCCAGATTGGCACTATTTCTGCAAGCATTCAGGATTCATGTATATACTACTTTGTTTTAGGGATTCTTTTTTCACCCATATTATATTATGGTGTGCTATATTGCTGCTTTATGGGACCTATGTGATGTGTTTTGTCTTTTTAATTGATTTTATTGTGGCTTGTTTTGTCTACTAATAAAAATTGTTTATACACTTTCTTACTTATCATGGTCTATACATATTTTTACTCATGGGTGTGTGCTTTTTTGTGCATGGATCTTTTTCTCTAATTGTTCCATGTTTCTTTCCGTGCATTATGCGGCACCCATGTTTATTTTATCTCTGACGTTCTATATCCTTCAGCTGTGCCCCCTACCGTTTATCCATTCCAGAGATATGACTGTAAAACAGGGATTTTTGTGTACAACCGATAAAATCCTTTTCTCCGAGCAACTCATTGGGGCACAGGACTATGGGTGTTATGCTGCTGCCACTAAGTAAACACAAAAAGATTAGCTCCTCCTCTGCAGTATTCACCCACACACTGGCTCCAGCCGTAACCAGTTCAGTGACAAAGTAGTAGGAGAACAAGAACATCATACGAAGGTACAAAACGTCAAACCAAAGATAATACTCAAACCTTCATGCTAACGGTGGATGCTGTATCACCCAATGAGTGGCTCGGAGAAAGGATTTTACGGTAAATACACAAAAATCACTCTTTCACTTTTGCCACATTGGGGAACACAGGACCATGAGTGGGGAACCAACAAAACAGATCAAACCACGCACCTACTGTCTAGAGATGCGCTATCGCTGTCTGTAAGATCCGTCCACCCATGCCTGCATCTGGGGAAGCCTGAGTGTGAATGCTGTAGTGCTTTGTGAATGTATGCAGACTGGACCAAGTTGCCTTGCAAACCTGTTCCCCCCGACGCCTGGTGCTGAATGGCCCAAGAAGCTGTGACCGAGTGGAGTGTGCCTTAATCCCCGCTGGGATAGGCTGACCCCTAAGGCAGTAAGACTGTTGAATAGCCGAACGTATTTACCTGGCTATTGTGGACTTTGAAACGGCGAGTCCCTTCCTGTGACCTTCAGGAACAACGAACAAGGCGTCTGTCTTACAGAAGGACACTGTCCGTGAGATGTACCGTCTGAGAGCTCTCACCAGATCCAGAATATGAAGAGCCCGCTCAACACGGTGTACTGGGGCTGGGCAGAACAGTGTCCTCGTTAACGTGAAAGGAGGAAACCACCTTGGGCGAGAAGGTCAGGGATGTCCTGAAAACCCCCTTGTCTTGGTGGAAAATCAGGAAAAGAGCTCGACAGTACAGTGTGGCAAGCTCCGAAACCTGCCTGATTGACATCACCTTGACGAGAAAGATAATCTTCCATGAAAAGTGGGTCAGAGAGATGTCCTGCAGCGGCTCGGAGGGAGTCTCTTGTAGAACACCTAGGACCAATTTAAAGTCCCAGGCATCCAACAGCGGTCTATAGGGGAGTACCACATGGGAGACCCCCTGAATGAACGTCCTCACCTGCAGCTTGGAAGCAATCCTGTGCTATAACAAGACAGATAAAGCAGAGATCTGGCCTTTGAGCGAGCTAAGCACTAGACCTGATTCCAAGCCGGTCTGAAGGAACTCTAAAATGGTGGTAATGGAGATGAGAGGAGGACGATTGCGGTCTATGCACCATGCGAAAAAAGCTTTCCAGGTGCAGTGATAGTTGCTCACTGATACAGGCTTCTGAGCATTAATCATGGCGGAAACCACCTTTTGGGAGAACCCAGATTGGGTTAGAATCCAGGATTCACTGGCTAGGTCGTTAAACACAGGGCCCCTGAGTTATGGTGGAAAATCGGGCCCTGGTAGAGTAAATCTGGTCGATCCTGCAGACGCCAGGGAACGTCGACAACGAGCTGCACCAGGTTTTAAAATTTATTTTTTCTTTACTGCTCAATTATATAAAATTCTGTGGGGTCACTTATGTGAGGGTTCTGCTGTTCTGGCACCTAGTGGGTTTTCCCAGTGAGTCATGGCACCTGCAAACCATAACCGTAAAATCTGGCGCTCGTTGCCTTCTGAGCCTTGCCCTGCACCTGAAAAATATTTTCTGATTACATGTAGGGTATTGGTGCACTCTGAAAAAAATAGTCCTCAGTTTGTTGTAAAAAAAATTTCCTATTAGCCCTTAGAAAAATTAAAAACTTGGGGCTAAAACAACATTTTTTGTGAGGAAAATATGATTCTGTGAAGCAACCGGGGGTTCAAAATGCTCACCATGCATCTAAATACATACATTTCTTGAGAGGTCTAGTTTCCAAAATCTGGTCACTTATGGGGGATTTCCACTGTTTAGTCACATCAGGGGCTCTCTAAATGGGACATGACATCCGCTAATGGAAGATGCCAAAAGTTGCAAAATTTAGGTGCAACACCAAGCAGCGCCCAAATCTTGTGATTTTTTTTTCAAAGCTTTTATGCCAGAATTCTGGTATGAAAGCTCTGATTCATTTGGCCCATAATTCTTTGTAGTACAGAGTTTTGGTGGTGTGCAAGTTGAAGATACTAAGGCTCCTATTAATCATTTGTTTGTTTTTTATTCACTTTCATTTTTAGTCTTCTAATATTAGTTGCCATTTTGGCACCAAATTAATCAAAATAACACATTCATAAATTTGGCACAAAAAAAAGGCTTTTCCTGTTTTAAACTTTTTTTTGTGACTTTTAACCCCCAGAGATGCAATTTTGCACAAAAGTCACAAAAAAAGTTCCCAAATTTTAGCATACTTAAAATTTCATGAAGAGGTAAGTGAAACAGCACAGAATTTTGCAACTTTTTGGAAAGTCTCAATTGATGAGTCACAAGAGCAGATTTATATAAAAAAAGTAAAGGCACAAAACAGGAACCAAGGCAATGATGAATCAAGTCCTAAAGGTATTATTGGTGAGGTTCAAGAGCGTGCCAAATTTATGGTGCCAAGATGTTACAGAATTTGTAAGAGGCTGAAATGGTTGACTTGTCAAGTTTGAGAACTGGTTGTATGTCTTTGAGTTAACAAATCAGTAGTGACTTTAAAGCGTAAGGGGTAGTTCACATGGGATGTAATTGTAACTGGTGACAGCATCAGCATAGTGGATGAGAATTTATGAAACCTGAACTCTGCAAATTGAATGTCGCTTCAGATTTGACGCGGATATTCAATGTATTTCACCCTAAGCAATGTGAGAAATCAGATAGATTTTGAAATGCATTGAGAATAAACTACATATTCTTCAAACTTCAAGGTCCTCAGAACTCCTTTTTTACCAGCACTATTACCTGCTCTTCCACTATATGTCCTGAAAGTCGTGGTGTATGAATAGTACATTTTTGGCTCAATATGATTGTTTACAGTTGATAAACTAAAAAGAGCTTAGGATGCAAAGGTTAACTAGATCTGTTTAGTTAAACTTAAACCTTTAAAGCTCAGTGAATATGTACCCAACACCACAAAACTTGAAAGTGCCCATGGTAAGATGCAGATAGGAATATGGAGGGAGACTTCTGCCTATGTCTATGTCAAACTATTAGTATCCTAAGGGCTCATTAACATGTTGTAAATTTTGTCAATATTTTTCCGCGAAACAAATATATCTCAGCAGTGAGAAGTAGAAAAATAAAACTTTCACTCTTCTGGAGCCCAAATCTTTTTAGTTGTATAAAGTAAAGTGTATTTACGCTGTAGTTCAACCTACAAGAGGGGAACAAAGAAAAAAAGGGGGAAGGAGGATAAAAGTGTAAATGATTGAGGGGAGGAATCCCACCTGCCATTAGTATAACAGAATTGACTTTTAGAATAAAACGCCCAGATGGAGATAAAATGTTTTACAATACAATAAGGGCAATTAGGACTGTAGTGTTTGGTTGCTGCAGGAGGATCTATCTTTGACAGTATAAATATTAACGTCATATCACCATGGGGTGGTAAGAGTACCTGCTTGAATACACCATGCAGTTCACAACTTAGCCCAAGAGTATAGTAAGTATAGTATAGTAAGACTCTGAATTAATAGATCCGTGCTGCTCTTCCGGCAGAGAGTCACAATGGTATTTTTCACAATTTGGTATTTGATAGTCTATACAATTCAGACCATTAGGCTAAGGTAGTCAGTAATTTAACAGTTAAAAGTGCCAAGGATATGCAGGATTTTTACCTCATCATGGTAGATTACCATATGCCGTTTGAGGTATCCAGGAGTGAAGAGGTCTCCGCTTTCCTACAGGATTTTCAGTCGCCTGGCGACTGCTTGAGGAGAGCTGGTAGAAAACTTGCACGATGTCGGAGCGCTGTCCCGGCCGATGACAAGCGCTCCTTGCTGCTCTTCTGGCGGTTTATGGGTAGATAATCACAGCGAACAGGACCTTCATGTTGGATTTGTGGTCCTTTCAGAACTCCTTATCGGCTTCTGTCCCATGTGCATCATGCAACCATCGACAACACGAAGGTCCTGTTTGCGGTGATTATCGACCCGCGAACCGCCGGAAGAGCAGCACAGATCTATTATTCAGTCTTACTATACTATTGGGCTATGTTGTGAACTGCATGCTGTATTCAAGCCAGTACTCTTACCACCCCAATAGTGCATGGTGATATTATCACGTTAATATTTACACCATCCAAGTTAGATCCTACAGCAGCATCCAACACTACAGTCCTAATTGCCCTTATTGTATTGTAAAACATTTCATCTCCATCTGAGCTTTATTTTAATCTAATACTCACTTCTGTTATACTATTGGCATGTGGGATTCCTCCGCCTAATCATTTACACTTTTGTCCTCCTCCCCCCTTTTACGCTTTTATTTCATATGTTTTCCCTTTTAGACTACTGTGGTTGTTGCCTTATTTTGCAGCTACTTCTACCTACATATACAAGCGCCACTAGCTATACCATTTATTGCTTTTTAATTGTATGTTTACCTGCATAAGAATCTTTTTGTACTGCTTTATTACATCATAAACAATAGGCACCTTTGCAAATACTTTAGTTTCATATCATACCTGTGATTTCAGAAAAATCTTTCAAGAGTGTGCAGATGAAGATTAACACCATTTCTGGTCATTACCTAGCTTTATCACGTCATTTTCAGTTGTTTCTGAGCTGGTGGGTAGAGATAACCTTGATACTGCAGTACTGATCAGTGTAGCTGGAAATACAAGTGAACTGGTATTCCAAATGATTTGTTGGCGGCACAGGTGAGGTGGATTCGCTAACCTTTTGTTCAGGGTGAGCAGCGCAGACCGGAGGAGATGGTGCAATAGAGCATGTCTTACTGTACAGCACCTAAATCAGCAAGGATGAGAGCAGGGGGTTATGACAGAGAAGTGAAGCTGGAGGCCCCAAACAAAGCAGGATCAGGTGTGTGGAACAGCAGATGGATAGGCAATATGGAGTTTGCTGGGAGATTAGACACTTGGCTGGAGCTGAGAGAAGTGGACAATGAAGCAAACTCAGGTAAAACGTATGGTAGCTAGAAACAATGCTTCCCAAATACTCAGATAGCTGACTACAGCACAGGTCATCCCGAAATGCCCTAGGGTATGATGTCAGAGGTGTTGGCCGAGTTGCCAGAGTAACCCTGTGTGGACTAGTGTAAACAGAGCCTGCCATAGGTGAAGGGAGCAAGGCCATTTGTTGGAGCCCGGGCAGGTGAATTGCAGGATTTTAGCAGTATTTCTCTCATAAGATCTATTACACTCAGTGGTACGTTTGATTTACACAGTCTGATTAAATGACAGTGTCCATTTAAAGTCTGCCATTTTGTGTCTACATCTCTCATGTAGTGCTCTGCATTTTCCTGGTTAGAGACCATAACCAAACCTTTTGTAGCCTAATTCTGCACGCATTCTCCTTTCTGTCTCTTCTTCTTTATAAACTACAAAGTGCAAATCAGCAAGACAGCTAGAAAAAGTTTACATATATTGGTCCAACATGGATTTAAAAACAAAAAAAAGAACAGCTCTTAGCAACTTTAAAAATAGAACAACTTGGTCTACAAATCAAGTAGGACATTAAATATTTTGGAGCAGACTGCTGTACCTTATGAGGAGTTGAATAAAGTTACCACTTGGATCCTTGTACAAACCTAGTTTGATCCCCATGTCTAAATGCATCTGTTGTACAGTGATATAAGCGATGCCTTACAATAACATTCTCACCTCCACCCTCACAATAATAGCATTCTTATTCCCCCTCGCAATAGCATTCTCACCCCCTCACAGTAATAGCGTTCTCACCCCCACAATAATAACATTCTCACTCCCCCTCACAATAGAATTCTCACCCCCTCACAATAATAGCGCTCTCACCCCCACCCTCACAATAATAGCGCTCCCACCTCCACCCTCACAATAGCAGTCTTATTCCCCCTCACAGTAATAGTGCTCTCACCCCCACCCTCACAATAACATTCTCACTCCCCCTCACAATTGAATTCTCACCCCCTTACAATAGCGCTCTCACCCCGACCCTCACAATAATAGCGCTCTCACCCACACCCTCACAATAGCAGTCTTACTCCCCCTCGCAATAGCATTCTCACCCCCTCACAGTAATAGTGCTCTCACCCCCACCCTCACAATAACATTCTCACCCCCCACAATAATAGCGCTCACCCCCACCCTCACAATAGCGATCTTATTCCCCCTCGCAATAGCATTCTCACCCCCTCACAGTAATAGTGCTCTCACCCCCACCCTCACAATAATAACATTCTCACTCCCCCTCACAATAGAATTCTCACCCCCTTACAATAGCGTTCTCACCCCCCCTCACAATAATAGTGCTCTCACCCCAACCCCCACAATAATAGCGCTCTCACCCCCACCCTCACAATAGCAGTCTTATTCCCCCTCGCAATAGCATTCTCACCCCCTCACAGTAATAGTGCTCTCACCCCCACCCTCACAATAACATTCTCACTCCCCCTCACAATAGAATTCTCACCCTCACAATAATAGCGTTCTCACCCCCCACAATAATAGCGCTCTCACCCCGACCCTCACAATAATAGCGCTCACCCCCACCCTCACAATAGCAGTCTTATTCCCCCTCGCAATAGCATTCTCACCCCTCACAATAATAGTGCTCTCACCCTCACCATAATAACATTCTCACTTCCCCTCACAATAATAACACTCTCACCCCTACCCTCACAATAATAACATTCTCATCCCCTCACAATAATAGCGTTCTCACACCCTCACAATAGTAGCAGCCTCATCCCCCTCACAATAATAGCATTCTCATCCCCCTCACAATAAGTGTTCTCACCCCCCACCCTCACAATAATGGCATTCCCCCCCCCCTTGGCTCTCATTATTTCTATAGGGCTATTCTGCAGTGTATTTGGCATGTTCTATACCCTTGTATATTATCAGCACTGCATACACTTTATATTTATTTAGGTTTAATCTTTTTGTGAATTAGTCTTGCCTGTGTATTCTTGGTAATTGCCCTGGCATATATTACCATACATGCTTTATATATATATTTTGCATACTATCAGTACTTTATGCACTTTGTCATTATTTACATTTGATTTCAGCATTTATTCACGTGGGTTACAATCAATTTTAGCCTTTATTCATCATCTGTTAGTCAGTGTTCTGGCAGTACACGTAGGTTTTTTACAACCCTATTATAGAAAGCAATGGTCATCCTCTGGACCCACTCTTAAAATTAGATTTTTCAGTGACTAGAGTATATATTGTGTGACTAGCTTACAGTTAGGTCCATATATATTTGGACAGAGACAACATTTTTCTAATTTTGGTTCTAGACATTACCACAATGGATTTAAAAAAAACCCAATTCAGCTGAAGTTCAGACTTTTAGCTTTCATTTGAGGGTATCCACATTAAAATTGGATGAAGGGTTTAGGAGATTCAGCTCCTTAACATGTGCCACCCTGTTTTTAAAGGGACCAAAAGTAATTGGACAGATTAAATAATTGTCATTCAAATGTTAATTTCTAGTACTTGGTTGAAAACCCTTTGTTGGCAATGACTGCCTGAAGTCTTGAACTCATGGACATCACCAGACGCTGTGTTTCCTCCTTTTTGATGCTCTGCCAGGCCTTCACTGCAGTGTTTTTCAGTTGCTGTTTGTTTGTGGGCCGTTCTCTCTGAAGTTTAGTCTTTAACAAGTGAAATGCATGCTCAATTGGGTTGAGATCAGGTGACTGACTTGGCCATTCAAGAATATTCCACTTCTTTGCTTTAAAAAACTCCTGGGTTGCTTTGGCTTTATGTTTTGGGTCATTGTCCATCTGTATTATGAAACAACGACCAATCAGTTTGGCTGCATTTGGCTGGATCTGAGCACACAGTATGGCTCTGAATACCTCAGAATTCATTCGGTTGCTTCTGTCCTGTGTCACATCATCAATAAACACTAGTGACCCAGTGTCACTGGCAGCCATGCATGCCCAAGCCATCACATTGCCTCTGCCGTGTTTTACAGATGATGTGGTATGCTTTTGATCATGAGCTGTACCACGCCTTCGCCATACTTTTCTCTTTCCATCATCCTGGTAGAGGTTGATCTTGGTTTCATCTGTCCAAAGAATGTTCTTCCAGAACTGTGCTGGCTTTTTTAGATTTTTTTTTAGCAAAGTCCAGTCTAGCCTTTTGATTCTTGATGCTTATGAGTGGCTTGCACCGTGCAGTGAACCCTCTGTATTTACTTTCATGCAGTCTTCTCTTTATGGTAGATTTGGATATTGATACGCCTACCTCCTGGAGAGTGTTGTTCACTTGGTTGGCTGTTGTGAAGGGGTTTCTCTTCACCATGGAGATTATTCTGCGATCATCCACCACTGTTGTCTTCCGTGGGCGCCCAGGTCTTTTTGCATTGATGAGTTCACCAGTGCTTTCTTTCTCAGAATGTACCAAACTGTAGATTTTGCCACTCCTAATGTTGTAGCAAGTTCTCGGATTGTTTCACCTGCATGGAGCTCCTTTGACCGCATGTTTCCTTCGCAAAACCTTCCAAATGCAAGCACCACACCTCAAATCAACTCCAGGCCTTTTATCTGCTTAATTGAGAATGACATAACGAAGGGATTGCCCACACCTGCCCATGAAATAGCCTTGGCGTCAATTGTCCAATTACTTTTGGTCCCTTTAAAAACAGGGTGGCACATGTTAAGGAGCTGAAACTCCTAAACCCTTCATCCAATTTTAATGTGGATACCCTCAAATGAAAGCTGAAAGTCTGAACTTCAACTGCATCTGAATTGTTTTGTTTAAAATTCATTGTGGTAATGTCTAGAACCAAAATTAGAAAAATGTTGTCTCTGTCCAAATATATATGGACCTAACTATAGGTGGGGTTCAGCTTCATTATGCCCTGGTTGGTTCATTCATATATTTTGTCATTTGACTTTGTGTTTTTAATTGCTTGGCTTGTATCATTTTCAATAAACATCTTTGATCGTGATCCCTTTTGTATCTATCCTCATGTCTCTCTGCCTTAGGTTGATCCCTTTTTTTATGGTGGTGCCCTCCTTTTTTGGTTTCCGCACAGGACATGCATCATTTCTCTAATGTTCTGCTGGAAGTCTTGCAGCTGTCGATCAGATTCACACATAAGCTTCAGTATTAAACTTTCCAAGCCAAAAAAAATGCGCAATAAGCAGACAGAAACAGCAATGATCTATTAAACACCTTATGGTACTGTTGGTTTATTGAAAAAATGAACAATAAATCACAGAATGTGCTCATTAATCATTAAAACAACGTGTTACAGGAAAAAGGCCTCACATAGAAAAGTGTTATTAAATCCCCCGACCTTTTGGCACCTTTATTTTGCATCATTCCGATAAGAAGGATTTTCTAAACCAGCAGTCAAAGTTCTACTTCTGAGTTATGGGAAGGCAGCCTGCCATACGCAGACAATGTATGCATCATTTTAAACAGGGCCGAGGAGTTGGAGTTAGTTTTTGTTAGAGTTAGTAAAAAGCCAATTTGATCTTACAAATAACTCTCTTATTATTAATATTAGTTAATTAAGTTATTAAATAATTTCACAGCAATAGACATATTTAGAAACGCTAATATAATTTCTAAACTCCATATTCAATTAAAGGGGGTGTCCCATGAATAGATTACATTTTAATCAATAGATCTTTGAACAATTATAAGTTCCACAATTAGATGGGTTAACATAAAAAAAAAACAAAACGTTTTTTGCGCTGAGATTATCAATGTGCCCCTGCTGTGTGCTGTGTAATGGCTGTCTCACCATAGAGGGAAATGGTCTGATTCTTTCTGTGAGGCAAAACATTTCACTGTCTGTTGTTAAATAAGTTTTACCTTACAGAAAGAATCATCCTTGATCCCGTGCTGTCCTGTCTGTATACTCTTTTCCTTCCTCCCCTGCCCAGGAGCTGACATGTGCCCGCAATAGGCGCAGGTGGAATCGCGATCTGTTCGCGCCTATTAACTAGTTAAATCCCGCTGTCAAACGCTGACAGCGGGCATTTGACTAGTATTTCCGGCGCCCGGCCGGAAATGAGCACATCGCCGTCCCCCGTCACGTGATCAGGAGTCAGCGATGTGTTGCCATCACAACCAGAGGTTTCATAGAGACCTCTATGGTTGTTGCTGGCAGATTGCTATGAGCGCCACCCTGTGGTCAGCGCTCATAGCAATGCTGTATTTCTACTACATATAGGCGATCTGGGCATAAAAGTTATGGCTCTCAGAAGAAGGGGAGCGAAAAACGAAAACGCAAAACTGAAAACAGCATCGGGGGTTAAGAGGTTAATACATCCAATTATGGAAATTATTATTATTCCAAAATCTACTGATGAAAGTGTACTTTGTTCTTGGGACAACCCCTTGAAGCAATAAACAGTGATGTTACCATTTAACTAAACTAAATTTCTTAATACCAATTCTTGGCCATTTATGAAGCAGTTGGAACTGTAGCGTGGAAATATAGCGGCGGCGGAGTCAGAACCTTGGCTTACTGAATCCACGGCCCTGATTTTAAATACTAGTAGAAACATGAACATGCTGCAAGTGTACACCAACAAATCAAGTTTTCAGGAACTCCCTAGTATATTGCATAGATAGAATTATCACATGCACAATACTATGGAAATCCTGAAAACTAGCACTGTTGGTGGCTCTTGAGGACTGGAGTTGGGGAACACTGTACTATAGCCTGAAGTAGGTCATAAACTTACCATAACTGGATGTAGACAACAGCTATTCTTCCTTATTATATCACAAAGATAGCAGCAAATTAACTCCCTTAGGAACAAAGGATCAGATATATTGAAATACAATAGGTCTACACCTGATCTGCTGGCGATAGAGGAAAATCAGGAAAGCTCATATTTTAGCTTGGAGCTGTTCATGTTAATGAGGACCTTTCACTACTTTTATTTTGTAACTGCTTGGGTAATCATAGAGGAGCTGAAGAGCTTTTTTTTTTTTTACTGACACTCCATTGTGATAATTGACTTTGTGCATTCAATGAGCAAATCTGCCTTTCGGCGAAGGGCATGTTAGTAGCGATTCTTCTCTAGGGGAGTTTACTTTATTCCCCTTTAATATGCTGCCCAATCATAAGAAGGCAGCATCATACAGAGGATAAAAAAGAAGCAAACACCCTTAGAGAAGGTCAAAACAAGTATTTTCTGCAAGACCTGCTTTGTACTAATGTGTCTCACTTGACCATGCTCAGTGCTGGGAAAAGAGGAACGCAGCAGCATGGCACAAGGCTCTGGTCTTCCTACAGGTATCGGGCATACCGTCAATCTCCTTACTCCACGATACCTGTAGTAGTTTAAGAGCATTGTCTGTTACAAATGCTGCTTCCGATGCACCAAGCTGCAGCTCTCCTCCTTTCCCTGCACTGTGATGACAGTAAGGGACAGAACTGAGGAGTGGTCAAGTGAGATATCAATGTTTTGACCTTTTCTGGCAATGTTTATTCTCTCACTCCTGTATGACACTGCTGTGTTATAAATGGGTAGCATCACAGAGGTGAATGGTCAATGCCCACAGAGAAAAATCTCTGTAAACTCCCCCTTGGTGAAACAGTAGATTTATATAATGGTCAAAATAAAATTCAGAAGCCTATAGTGGAGAAAAAACAAAAAGGTCTTAATCAAGTCTTCAGCCTCTTTAGGTTGATGTAGACAGTTAAAAAAGTGAAAGGCCCTCTTTAAAACAGATTTAATAAAGTCTTCTACATGAAACGCATTTATAGAAAAATATTCCAATGGGGGATACATTTTACCAGCATGCCACAAGTATGAGGCTAAGTCCACACAGGCAATAGCCGGCAGCGTTTTGGATGCAGGACATGTCCGCTCCGTCCAAAGCGCTGCCAGCTTTTGAACGCAGGTGAATCCGCATGTGTTTAATGAACCGTGCGGAATCACCGCATCCAATACATTGTACAAGTGATATTTACCTTGCGGAGGCTCGCGTCTCAACAAGATAAATAGACATGCTGCGGTCTGGAAAGACATGCCGCATGTCCATCTCCGTGGGCGCCAATGCATGCATAGTGGGCATGGGATTACTTGAAATCCCATCCACTATGCTGTAACATCTGGACGCTGCGGGTTGGATACTGCAAATGTACGCAGCGTCCAACCCGCAGCGTTTACAGACCGTGGGAACATACCCTTAGGTAATTGATCAATTGCTATTGTTTCCAATGACGGTCTCATAGACATGTACACAGGGTTGCCAACCGTCCAGCAATTCCTGGACAGTGCGTAAACATAGGGCACTTTACTGCCCAGTCCGTAAAAAAAAAAAAGGGGGTCCGTGAGGTTTTTTTTAAGCAGATTATTTTTACTGTAATTATCATTTTACAGTGAATGCAGCTGATATTTTTATCAGAATTATGGGCTGTAGACATGGATCACATAATCACAATGACTTTCCAATGTGTCCATAAAAAATATTGCCTGTCTGCGATGTTTTGGTAAGCAGTCCAGAAAAAATAAAAAGTGAAGTTTGCCACTTTGGATGTATGCTGGGCCCAGGAATGAAATAGAAGTCCCTCATTCATAATTTGCTTCTCTTTTAGGACCCACTCTTGGCTTTAGCTAAAAGAAACTACATTTGTGACTCCAGCCTGAAGTTCATGACCAGCTTTACACTAGCACAGTTATTGGCATGTGCTGCTTAAGTCTAAAACTGCGTGGCTCCAGGGTGAATCCACCAAGGGCTGTTAGCACGACGTAGATAAGTAGATGTAAACTGTAAAATTATAACATTAAGTCTGGTTAACTTCAATCTGAACTATTTTTTGCACTGACATAATCCAGCCTCGTTCTTGCATGACAACATTTTTCTAAAAGAATTAATTTTCTACATTTCTTCTGTATTACTGCTCCTGGCACATATTTTATAACTGACCCTTTAACATAACAAATTATTACAATTACTTTTTTAAAGAAATGTTGCTACAGTAAAAGTTCAGTCTTGACAATTATTGCTTAGAAAAAGGAGTTGGTTCCTGGTGCCATTGTAGTTTCTTCGGAATGACCCATCATTGGCACCACTGCTGGTCGTCTCGGTCATTTCCTTGTGGACGCCAAGTATGTAAACCAGAAGAAGGCGACTACATTTGCAAACAACACTCGGAACTGAAGGGAAAGGAAAGTTAAATATAAGTCTTGGCAACGTTTCCTAATGCACAAATAAAATGAGCCCAAGGGGGTATTGAGTCTGAAGGATGGTTTCTCTTCCACTGAAGTGCACCTGTCCCAAGTGCGTCTCTTTCTAAGGCTAGGGGCACAGGACGGTATATTAAAAAAAAAAAAAAAAAAAAAAAAAAAAAAAAAAAAAAGAGTTGCATCCAGAAAAGTGGGACGCTTTTTTCTCACTTGTCATCCGTGTGCTGTCTGTATACAATCCATTTTTTACTGAGCAGCAATTAATCATTTACAGTTTTCTATGTTACAGAATTGCAACATATCCGTAAAAATGGGAGGCTATACTGTGGATCCATTTGGCACCCAATTTTTTTCATGCACCCATAGACTTGAATAGGCGAGTCTCATCTGATTTTTGGAGAAAAATCGTGCATGCTACTATTTTATTTTTTCACACACAGATTCAGCCGTTCATCTGCACTACACTATTGAATAACATTGGTCCGAGTGTGATCCATCTTTTTAATGCACGCCACTCAGACCGAAAATACGGTTGTGTGCATGAGCCCTAAAGGGAATCTGTCAGCACAAAATGACTGGACAAACCAAGCACAGACGCTTAGTGGACCCTTGGTGTGGCCAAATAGTTTATTGCACTATCCCACCTGCATGTACACCAGCTATTCTATCTCTGCCTTTCTGTAGCTCTGTAAAGCCAGAGCTGTCAATCAAGCAAGAGGGGAGGGGGCAGAGATAATTGGAAAACAGGTAGGCAGGAAGCTGCGCAGAACTGCTAGGCTGCACCAAGGGTGTGCTTGGTTTGAACAGTCATTAGTGCAATTAATCACGCACTTGGGGCTACAGTCAGCCTCTTGGCAGTATGAAGACATTTTCCGTCTTATAAATGGATTTCTAGGCGAGATTTGAGCTCCACAAATTCCATCTTCTCTGAGACCAATGTAAAATTATGATTGCAAGAGTCCCAGGTTACTAGTCTGATCTAAGAGCTGACTTTCTGATTTTCCAGTAGAGGTAGACTATTCTACAATCTTCGTCATTGTTCTTACCTGCACTGGAACATAATTTACATTGATATACTGAAATGGCGTCCACACTTTCCAGTTCATCTTTAGAGCAGACCAGTAGCTATCCTTCAGTTTCTGATTCAGGGACTTCAGGTCTTTGCCCTGATGGACAAAAGATAGAATCATATTTCCCAACATGACTACAGACCAAATGATCCTACTTCTACCTCCAGAATGTGGAGGTGACGTCACATCTGCAAGAAGCAGGCATTGTGCACCTATGTGCTTTATTAAAATAGGACTGATGCAGGACACCTGCTGCACTCAGATAACACTGTAAAAGAGGAACAGAAACACTTACTTCAAGAAAATTCATCACGATAAAGAAGAGAAGTAGGAAAGCGGGACCAATAATCAACCGGTCAAGAAGGAGGCGACGCAGTCCAGCCAGCGGCAGCGAGGAGGGGACCCATTGCTCCAGAAACAAATAGAAGTAATGAGACAGTGGCCCGGTGAAGAAAAATCTGGGGGAAGAGTAAGTAACTTTACAGGTCGCTATAACTGAAACAGTTAACAGATTGAGAAATGTCGGATTATATTTTTAACAAAACTATTTGTAATGAACAGCAGCTACTGTACCATAGCAAAAAGTCAGGGTGCAAAGCCATACACAGTCTTGCAAAAATGTTTTTTTTTTTTTTTTTTTTTTTTATTGTCTCGAAATAAATGTATCTTTGCAAATGGTCCCCAACCCTTTAGCGCAGACCTGAGGAAACTGCCACATCCAGCCTTCTGGCTGAAACAGGTGCCCAAAACTGCAACATGCCCGCCATCCATCCGCCGCCTGCTGCTACCACCATCTACATCCTAAGGATGCAGACAGCAGTGAATACGTTGGTGGAGATCAGACCTGCCAACTCCATCTTCCACCAATCAGTGTGTGAGACAGCGGACGCGATAACGTAATTTCATCGCATCAGCTGTGCACTGCAGAGTCAGTGCACCTGAGAGAGCAGAGAGTCGGGGGAATGGGAGCAAGATGAGTATGTGCTTTTTTTCTTTTTCATGTGTAGGAGATCATTGTATGGATATGCCAGGAAATGTGGGGCTCATACTGTATATAGTGGGCTATGTCGGGGGCTGCCGCTGCACACAAGAGGTTATGTCGGGGGCTGCCGCTGCACACAAGAGGCTATGTCGGGGGCTGCCGCTGCACACAAGAGGTTATGTCGGGGGCTGCCGCTGCACACAAGAGGCTATGTCGGGGGCTGCCGCTGCACACAAGAGGCTATGTCGGGGGCTGCCGCTGCACACAAGAGGCTATGTCGGGGGCTGCCGCTGCACACAAGAGGCTATGTGGGGGCTGACACTGCATATTAGAGGCTATGTGGGGGCTCATGTAGTATATAGGAGGCTATGTGGGGGCTCATTTAGTATATAGGAGGCTATGTGAAGGCTCATGCTGTATATAGGAGGATGTATGGGGTCTCATACTGTATACAAGGGGCTTTGTGTAGGCTCATATTGTAAATAGAGAGGCTATGGGAGGGTTCATACTGTATATAGAGGGGCTATGTTGGGGCTCATACGGTGTATATAGGGGAATGTCAGCATAATTACGGTAATTCTGCTCAATATCAAGTGATGCAATTAATATAAAATAATTAAATATGTTAATATTAATATTGAGCAGAATGAATTTCAGCCGAACGTTCGGCCCGCCACACAGTCATGGTCTCTCAAGTGGCCGCCTGGGAAAATTAATTGCCCACCCCTGCTTCAGTGTATACATTACCTATGCACATCTATACATCACCATGGTGACAGACACACAATATAAAACTGCTTTCTATTTGAAAATATTGAATGAAATCATAGAAAACATCACGATGACCTCTGCTGTCATTAGATAGGATAATATAGCAGACATGTCGAAACCATTTTAAACCTAGTTGGGAAAGAGAATAATCACTAATCAGGAACATCTAAGTTCACATTGTTCTTTGGCTTCATTTTAACCAGAGGTATGATGGCTGACCTGAAACCTCCCACCTAGAAATAGCAGCAAGCTACGCTGCAGCCTGTGAAAGGTCAACTGGGGGCGCACGCGTGACAGATTAACAATTTCACTGCTAGAAGCTTATGAAACAGTGAAAAGTGTGCTAGGGCCAGAGATTTCAACACTTTTTATTAGTTTTGCAGCAAAGTCAGACACATGGAAGCAGATTACGGATGGATTTCGTCTGCACGCTCCTGGAATTACGAGCATTGTATATTATATCGGTGAAGCCAATGCCGGACCGTTCTTCCCTCCATCATGAAGAAACCTCCCGCGCTTCAGCAGATCCATGCAAACCTTACCCATATGTAGCAAATCGTAGTGGAGCCACCAGGTCGACGCTTTTCGGCGACGTTTTACCTTGGCGCCTCCTTTCTATGCTCTGCGCTAAAAGATTCCCCAATGCGGATAGAATTGCGCTGTAAATAAAAAGTGATGTTACAATGTCAGTGCAAAGAGCGGATTTCTGCAATGGTACTCATGTGTCCACACTTTATAACATTGTGCCCCATATACAGTCCCTAGTAATTGGCCCGCTCGTCCGAAGGGCAGAAATAATGAGCCATCAGCTTATGATACTACGCCGGCTGCTGCAGGGAGAAGGAGGACGGAGCAGCACTTTTCTCACAAAGAGCCGAGCGCTCCAGTCCTCGGATCATGGTCCTCTCCAGGTGGAAATAGCCAGATTGCAGTCAACATTAGAAGCTACAATTCTCCAAAACCTCTTGTAGTATTAGGCTGTGTGCCCACGATGTGATTTTTAAGCGTTTCTTGCCGTGATAACGCTGCGAAAACGTTTAAAAAATCGTGTACATCACACACCCCATGCATCCCTATGGCATTCCGCACATGCTGTGCTAATGCTGCGCTTTTTTCTGCGGCGGAATCGCATCGTGGAAAAAAAAAAATCGCAGCATGCTCATTCTTTTGTGCGGAATCGCAAAGAATTGCCGCGATTCCGCACCCATAGGAATGAATGAGAATCGCTTACTTCCCGCATGTGGCTATGCCCACCATGCGGGAAGTTAAGCGTCTCATGTGCGGTTGGTACCCACGGTGTGGAGGAGAGGAGACTGTCCTCCAGGCCCTGGGTACCATACCCCTGTAAAAAAAAAAAAAGAATAAAAAAAATCGGGGTATATTTACCTTCCGACGTCCCGCGCTGCATTCCCGGCCTCAGCGTTCCCAGTAATGCCTTGAGGCAAGGCCCTGTAATGACGCGGTCTCGCGAGATCGCTATAGCAACGCGAGACCAACGTCATCACAAGTCTCGCAAGGCATTACTGGGAAAGCTGAGGCCCGGAAGGGCAGCGCGGGACGTCAGAAGGTAAATATACCCCGATTTTTTATTTTTTTTAACATTCTATCTTTTACTATTGATGCTGCATAGGCGGCCTCAATAGTAAAAACCTGGTCACACTTGTCACACACTATGTTTGACGAGTGACCAACCTGTCAATCACTTTCCAAGCGATGCTTCAAATCCCTTGGAAAGTGCTTGAATATCGCACGCGAAAATCGCGGCAAAATCGCGATAATAATCGCGGTAAAATCGCGCGGAAAAAAACGCGCGATTTCTGGGAAGGAGTCCGGTTTTCAGTGTCCGGATTTAAACGCTACGTGGGCACATAGCCTTAGGATTTCCCATCACCGGAACTAAGGGGCCTAATCCAAGCCCTGAAAAACAAATCCATAGCATGACCCCTCCTCCACCAAACTCTACAGGTGGCACAATGCAGTCAGACAAGTAACGTTCTCCCGACATTCCCCAAAAATCAGACTCCTCCATCAGACTGCCACAGAGAAGCATTACTTGTCACTCCATAGAAAACACTCCCACACTACTGCTGTGCTTTATACTACTCCATCTGACACTTAGCCTTGTGCTTGGTGATATAAGGCTTGTATGTGCTGATTTCAATAACAGCGGAAGTCTGGGCTCCAGTCACGGAGTCAGCAGAGTGACTATTCTGCCTTCTGCCCCTCAGGACTCGGTGGCCCTGCACTGTAACTTTGTGATCGGTCTATGACGCTTCCACTAACACCACTCATCACTGATTGTGGGGGAGTCCGGATGGAAGACGTCACAGGACCACGCTGGGATCCATGAGACCACCCATCATATGTCACAAATGGTAGTAAACACTGATTCTGGGCTGCACGGGGCTGTGGGACCAAATGACAAACCCCAAATCCCATTTCCGATACCACTCTCATACTGTCCATTGTGCAGCGGTGTCTGCCAGTCCCCATAGATGTGTAGGGCAGACTGGCATCTGGCTCCTCACACTGGTCTGTATGGGCTCTCACAGGCCTTGCACCTGGCTCCTCACTCTGGTCTATATGGGCTCTCACAGGACTTGCACCTGGCTCCTCACACTGACCTGTATGGGCCCTCACAGGACTGGCACCTGGCTCCTCACACTGACCTGTATGGGCCCTCACAGGACTGGCACCTGGCTCCTCACACTGACCTGTATGGGCCCTCACAGGACTGGCACCTGGCTCCTCACACTGACCTGTATGGGCCCTCACAGGACTGGCACCTGGCTCCTCACACTGATCTGTATGGGCTCTCACAGGCCTGGTACCTGGCTCCTCACAGTGATCTGTACGGCTCTCACAGGCCTGGCACCTGGCTCCTCACACTGATCTGTACAGGCTCTCACAGGCCTGGCACCTGGCTCCTCACACTGATCTGTACAGGCTCTCACAGGCCTGACACCTGGCTCCTCACACTGATCTGTATGGGCTCTCACAGGACTGGCACCTGGCTCCTCACACTTATCTGTATAGGCTCTCACAGGCCTGACACCTGGCTCCTCACACTGGTCTGTATGGGCCCTCACAGGACTGGCACCTGGCTCCTCACACTGGTCTGCATGGGCTCTCACAGGTCTGGCACCTGGCTCCTCACACTTATCTGTATGGGCCCTCACAGGACTGGCACCTGGCTCCTCACACTTATCTGTATGGGCCCTCACAAGCCTGACACCTGGCTCCTCACACTGGTCTGTATGGGCCCTCACAGGCCTGGCACCTGGCTCCTCACACTTATCTGTATGGGCCCTCACAGGACTGGCACCTGGCTCCTCACACTGATCTGTATGGGCCCTCACAGGACTGGCACCTGGCTCCTCACACTGGTCTGCATGGGCTCTCACAGGACTGGCACCTGGCTCCTCACACTGGTCTGCATGGGCCCTCACAGGCCTGCACCTGGCTCCTCACACTGGTCTGTATGGGCCCTCACAGGCCTGACACCTGGCTCCTCACACTGATCTGTATGGGCCCTCACAGGCCTGACACCTGGCTCCTCACACTGATCTGTATGGGCCCTCACAGGCCTGACACCTGGCTCCTCACACTGGTCTGTATGGGCCCTCACAGGACTGGCACCTGGCTCCTCACACTGGTCTGCATGGGCTCTCACAGGTCTGGCACCTGGCTCCTCACACTTATCTGTATGGGCCCTCACAGGCCTGACACCTGGCTCCTCACACTTATCTGTATGGGCTCCCACAGGACTGGCACCTGGCTCCTCACACTGATCTGTATGGGCTCTCACAGGACTGGCACCTGGCTCCTCACACTGGTCTGTATGGGCTCCCACAGGACTGGCACCTGGCTCCTCATACTGATCTGTATGGGCCCTCACAGGCCTGACACCTGGCTCCTCACACTGGTCTGTATGGGCCCTCACAGGCCTGACACCTGGCTCCTCACACTGGTCTGTATGGGCCCTCACAGGCCTGACACCTGGCTCCTCACACTGATCTGTATGGGCCCTCACAGGCCTGACACCTGGCTCCTCACACTGGTCTGTATAGGCCCTCACAGGCCTGCCACCTGGCTCCTCACACTGATCTGTATGAGCCCTCACAGGCCTGACACCTGGCTCCTCACACTGGTCTGTATGGGCCCTCACAGGCCTGACACCTGGCTCCTCACACTGATCTGTATGGGCCCTCACAGGCCTGACACCTGGCTCCTCACACTGGTCTGTATGGGACCTCACAGGCCTGCCACCTGGCTCCTCATACTGATCTGTATGGGCCCTCACACTGGTCTGTATGGGCCCTCACAGGCCTGACACCTGGCTCCTCACACTGGTCTGTATGGGCCCTCACAGGCCTGACACCTGGCTCCTCACACTGATCTGTATGGGCCCTCACAGGCCTGACACCTGGCTCCTCACACTGGTCTGTATGGGCCCTCACAGGCCTGACACCTGGCTCCTCACACTGGTCTGTATGGGCCCTCACAGGCCTGCCACCTGGCTCCTCACACTGATCTGTATGGGCCCTCACAGGCCTGACACCTGGCTCCTCACACTGGTCTGTATGGGCCCTCACAGGCCTGCCACCTGGCTCCTCACACTGATCTGTATGGGCCCTCACAGGCCTGGGACTCCTCACTACACCGCCCAGTCAGGGCTCAGTTACCAGCATCTACTATGCAGCAACATAGAATTCTGTGTCCGATCTAGAAAGTCTACAGAGGAGATCCCTCCAGCTGTGGGGTCACTAGCAGAAGCGATCCGCACGGGTAGAACTACAGCTCCCAGCAGGATCCATTACCTGGTCAGCGCCTTGGTGAGCACAGGGTGGCTGTGCAGCAGCTGCAGGTATGTCCGCAGGAGGCCTGTGGGCAGGGGCATGCTGCGGGGCTCCGCGACCGGTCTGGATGCTAGCGGCATGGTTGCACTAACCACCTGCTCCTTCTGTCAGTGGGTGTGAACGAGGGGCCCTGACTCCGCCTATGTAACTATGGCAACCAATGCTCTCTCCCAAGCGCGACATCAGACGGAAAGTGTAGCGTCCAGTCCGGAGCAGCAACGAGATAAGTGAAGGAATCCAGAGGCTCAATCCTAGCGGGCGAAAGGACCTCTGCCGACGTCATGGCCACGTGACCATGGGAGGAGGAGATGCCACAAGGGGCGGGGCCTGCTCCATTGCATATACACGATATTAGGAAGCCGCGCTCTGCGGCCGCTGAGGGGCGCCCTGTACATAGAGCTCAGTGTGAGGGGGCGCAGATAAGTGGCCATTCCTACACGGGGGCTGCATAGGGAACGGTGCTTTTGTATGTGTGGGGAGAGAGGGTGTGCTCATACACTCGTGGGGCTGCGTGGGAGGGGTGCTGTTACTCGCTTGGGGAAAGGGGGTGGTAGGGGTCTCCATTTCTACCGGCTTGCTAGGTTCTGTTCTCTGGGGGTCTCTTTCCTATGGGCTCCCCCCTTCCCATCTTCAGCCTCTTTTTGTACTTTGACTCCTCTTTTGTCCAGGGCTATGGCGTCTTTCTGCGCCATCCTAAGGCTGTGTTGTCTGTGGTAATGGGCCACCCAGGTACGCTTCCTTCTGACTGGTGGCCTCTTGCCTCTCCTTTTTTTTGGACGCTCTAGTTCAGTGGTCCCCAACCTTTTTTGCATCAGGGACTGGCTTCAAGCAAGACTATTTTTCCCTGGCCCGGCAATGCGGGGTGGAACAGGGGCGGGGCTTTGATCATATGGGGGTTGGCGTTTAGATTGGTGCATACTTATGATTTAATTATAACGTGTAATGTGACGCAACTCACCGATAGTGAAGGGCTTCTTAGGCTAGGTTCACATTGCGTTAGATATCCGTTAGATAGCGCCGTTAACGCTGATACGTTGGCGCACCTATTGACCGCAATGCAAATAACGCATACTAACAGTATACAGAAATCGGCATGCGTTAGCAAGTATGCGTTATTTCCTAACGCACCCTCGAACGCTGCTTGCATTGTTTTTGGGTGCGTTGGCAATAACGCACAGCAAACAGACCCGTTCGCTGTGCATAGGATTGTAGGGACATCATGCATGGTAGCGCTTGGTACTGTAGCGCTACCATGCATTAACGCATACCGTTAAACGGATGCCCTAACACAATGTGAACCTAGCCTTAACCTCAGCAATGCTGTTAGCCACCAAGAATGATGCTCTCAGGGCAGACACATTTGTTGATGTGGTGGCCTTCAAAAATTTCTTCTGTCCTTCGTGTTCACGCTTTTTTTCTTTCATAAAACTCGAAAGGCTTGTCTTTTGATTCAGGGTGCTTGAGTTTGATTTACTTG
Source organism: Dendrobates tinctorius (assembly GCF_039654945.1). Taxonomy (NCBI): domain Eukaryota; kingdom Metazoa; phylum Chordata; class Amphibia; order Anura; family Dendrobatidae; genus Dendrobates; species Dendrobates tinctorius. The sequence continues at coordinate 6,676,990 of NW_027361880.1, read as the reverse complement.
GAGTTATATTCTGTTGTTTTAGTGATCCCTTTATTTTTTTGAGCAGTATCTGTGCGTGTATGCGTTACTAAAGGTTGAATGAATGCTTAGGTGAAATGGCAATTATACAGTAGCCAGAAATGGATGTCTGACATCCCATGATCTATGTTGACTAGCTGCCTGTAGTATGGGCTGTCAACAAGTGTCATTTCACAATAGGCAGGAACAGGGTCGCCATCAGGGTATTACTGGCCTTACTAGTGTATGGTGCCTTGTGACCAGAAGCAAAGAAACACACTGGCAGCTCATGCCCCCGCTCTTTGCTTCTGTTCATCAGGCCCCAGGGACAACAGTTCAGGGCCATCGCACGCCAAATGCCCAGTACTGCGCAGTTAAATGATAATTTTGCACGTTACGTAATTGACCAAAGGCTTTAATGAAATGACTTATGAAACCTTGATTTAGTTAGCAAAATGTTTAGTGGGAATGATGTATTGCAAAGCTTTTATGTGAAGGGCATTGACCACTCTCTGATTATTGATAACCAATGTGTTTGTTTTGATAATTAAAAAGTCACTTAGTGCTTAGCATAGCCTATATTTCTAATGTTTTATATTTGGTATCAAAATTCAAGAAACGTCCTATTACCAAGTGCCTTATCATCTGAAACACATTTGTTAACAATAACCAGAAAATACACAAATTGAGCTTGGTTTGAGTTGGTACACATGCAGCATATAAATGCATGTTCACATGGCCAAAAAGCATACAAAACCTACAAAAGACAAAATGAAAAAAACCTTGCTATAATTAAGTAAAAAGCAAAAGTGCATTCAAATCATACAGGGTTCTTAGTAATACTGTATTTGATCAAACATAGCATAAAAGCCGTCCCACCATCGACAAGGTGACTCTGTGGTCGGGGCGGTCCTACACGGTCTAGTATTAGTAACCTTATCATGTGTCAACGTTGACGTCTGTGTGAATAAGGGCAGTCAAGGACCCCGGGTCCCAACCACCGGACACCAGTCAGGTGGGAAGGCTTTTATGCTATGTTTGATCAAATACAGTATTACTAAGAACTCTATGATTTGAATGCACTTTTGCTTTTTATTTATTTAATTACAGCAGGGTTTTTTCAATTTTGTAGGTTTAAAGGGAATCTGTCACACTTTTTTTTGGCTTGCAGCTGCCGGCATAGACATCGGGGGCTTATCTACAGCATTCTGTAATGCTGTAGATAAGCCTCTGATGTAACCTGAAAGATAAGAAAAACACGTTATATTATACTCACCGGGGTGGGCGGTCCGGTCCGGTGGGCGTTGCGGTCCGGTCCGACGCCTCCCTTCATGCGATGACGTCCTCTTCTCCCGTCCTGTAATGGCCGTGGTGCAAGCGCACTGCTCTGCCCTGTTGAGGGCAGAGCAGAATTCTGCAGTGCAGTGCGCTTGGGCCGCAGCCATATTACAGGACGGGAGAAGAGGACGTCATCGCATGAAGAAGGGAGGCGTCGGACCGGACCGCCCACCCCGGTGAGTATAATATAACGTGTTTTTCTTATCTTTCAGGTTACATCGGAGGCTTATCTACAGCATTACAGAATGCTGTTGATAAGCCCCCGATGTCTATGCCGGCAGCTGCAAGCGGAAAAAAAGGGTGACAGATTCCCTTTAATAACCAGAAAATAGCCAATCCTTTTAATCATAGTGTAACCCCTTAGTGCCGGAGCCAATATGCAGCTTAATGACCAGGCCAATTTTTACAACTCTGACCACTGTCACTTTATGAGGTCATAACTGGAACGCTTTAACAGATCCTACCGATTCTGAGAATGTTTTTTCGTGACATTCTACTGTTAGTGGTAAAATTTCTTCAATATGACTTGCGTTTATGAAAAAAAAAAATAATATGGCAAAAATTTTAAAATCTTGCAAATTTTCAAACTTAATTTTTATGCTCTTAAATTAGAGAGATATGTGACACAAAATAATAAACATTTCCCACGTGTCTGCTTTACATCAGCACAATTTTGGAACCAAACTTTTTTTCCGTTACGAAGTTATAAAGGTTAAAAGTAAACCAGCGATTTCTCATTTTTACAACATAATTTACAAAACTTTTTTTTTTTAGGGACCACCTCACATTTGAAGTCACTTTGAGAGGTCAATATGAAAAAACACGAAAGTGACACCATTCTAAAAACTGCAGCCCTCAAAGTGCTCAAAACCACATTCAAGAAGTTTATTAACCCTTCAGGTGCTTCACAGGAACTGAAGCAATGTGGAAGGAAAAATAACCTTTAACTTTTTTTTTTTTTTTTACAAACATTTTAATTCAGAACCAAATTTTTATTTTCACAAGTGCTAGAAGAGAAAAGGAACCACAAAATTTTTTGTGCAATTTCTCCTGAATACGCCGATACTCCATATGTGGGGGTAAACCACTGTTTGGGTGAACGGCAGGGCTTGGATCAGAAGGGGCACCGTTTGACTTCTTCAATGCAGAATTGGCTGGTCTGAGTTCGGACGCCATGTAGCGTTTGTAGAGCCCCTGATGTGCCTAAACAGTGGAAACCCCCCACAAGTGACACCATTTTGGAAACTAGACCCCTTAAGGAACTTATCTAGATGTGTGGTGAGCACTTTGAACCCCCAAGTGCTTCACAGAAGTTTATAACGCAGAGCCGTGAAAATAAAGTAATTTTTTTTCCTCAAAGTTGATTTTTTTTTATCCCCCAAAGTTGGTGTGCAATTTGTCCTGAGTAGGCTGATGCCCCATATGTTGGGGTAAACCACTGTTTGGGGACATGTCGGGGCTCGGGAGGGAACGCAAAATTGGCTGGAATCAATGGTGGCGCCATGTTGCGTTTGGAGACTCCCTGATGTGCCTAAATAGTGCCCTCAATTCTAACTTCAACCCTAACACAGCCCTAACTCTAACCCTAATCTCAATACAGCCCTAACTCTAATCCCAACCCTATTACAAACCCTAACCCCAATGGAAAAATGAAAATATATTTTTTTATTTCATTATTTTTCCTTACCTATGGGGGGGGGTGTTTACTTATTTTTGTTAGGCGTTGGGTTCCTGTCGCTGCACAGCAGGAATCCCTAGCCTTGCCTTCGGCGGTCTCCCATTCCTCTCCGGCCGCAGAGGAGGCTACTCTGGAGACTCGTCGATCTCAGAACTCTGCTCACACTAGCACTGTGGGTTTGGTTGCTGCTGCCACCTCTGGTCCAGCTATAGCAACGCATGCTGGTCAGCAGCAAGCTACTCCAGGAACTAAGTCCTCCTTTCGGTCTACTGAGCATGCCCGTGGGACAATCTCTCATTGGAGATCAGAGTTCACATGCTCAGGTCCTTCTCCAGCTCGGATTGGACCATCAGGAAGGTCCCGGAAGAACGCCGCTATAAAAGATTCGCATGGCCACTCGGCCATGCGCTAGTATACACAGCATTTGGTAGAGGTGTGTGTGTTGATGAATGCTTGTGAAATGCTGACTGACTTATTATGAAACCCCTTCCCTTTGATACGCATGTTGGTAGGGTTAGAGTTTTCAGCCAGCGCCGAGTTGTGACACTGCCTAGCGCCGCAGTGCTCCCTGCTACTCACACATGCTAGCGCCAGTGTGCGCCAAGCTATAAGGCACCACTGTACCGCATCTACTGCAGCGCCAGTCAGAGCGATGCCGTGCGCACTTCTGTACCATTAGAGTGCGCTTTCCAGTCCTGTGTCTAGGCTGGTTAGTGGCGTCCGCCAGTACGGCACTGTTTGCACTTGTGTGCGGTTTCTGATAGTTTAGCTTCTACCTGGCAGCGCAGTTGCGGTGCTGAGCGCTAGTGGTCTCGAAGGACTCTATTCCAGCATCTTTGGGGCTGAGTCCTGAGACTATACACTAGCGCCCACTCCGCCGAGTCCTGTGATGTTAATAGGCTCCGGCATTTGTTACAGCGGCTCTGTGAAGTAACAGAGTTCGCTCCCGTACACACCGGGTCAGCGGTTAACCCGCCATTACTGAGCAGCAGTTTTCCATCTCTGGACGGTGGACCCCGGGTTGCGATCACACTTCTTTATATTTTAGATTTAATGCGATCTGCAACCCTAACATTATACTAAAGCCAGGGTCTGGCTAGTAATGGCGGACGAACAGCGACTGCAGTGGTACATCCAGCACCTGGAGGGCAGGTTGGTGGCTCTCGAGCGCTCAGCCTCAGCTGTGGATGTTACCGCGGTCGCTGTTCAGGCAGCCACAGAGGCTGTCTCCTGTGTGTCCCCTGCCATCCCTGTCCCGACTTTGTCCCACCACCCATTGCCCGAGAACTTCTCGGGCGATAGTGCTTTTTGTAGGGGTTTCGTGAGCCAGTGTACTATACAGCTGGAGCTGCTGGCTGCACAATTCCCCTCCGAGCGGGCTAAAGTGGGATTTGTTATTTCCCTCTTGTCGGGCAGGGCTCTGGAGTGGGTCACACCGCTGTGGGAGCGTGGTGATCATAGAGTGCCTCGCAGTTCTTGGGCACTCTGAAGCAAATTTTTTTGGGACCGCATGTCACCCATGAGACCTCACTCCAGCTGATGGCATTATCGCAGGGCTCGTCTCTGGTCAGCCATTATGCCATCCAGTACCGGACGCTGGCTTCAGAACTGGAGTGGTCAGATAAGACCCTCGTTCCGGTGTTCTGGAGAGGTCTGGCTGAACATGTAAAGGGCGCCCTGGCCACCAGGGAGATTCCCACCACACTGGAGCTTACACCATCTCCACCCACATAGACCATCGTTTTTCGGAGCGGTCCCAGTGTAGGCAGAGGTTTAGGTTGGCACCCAGTTTTGCTAATCCTCCAGAACCTCCCAATCGGGCTTCCGAGCGCCAAGAGGCCAAGGGGAATTCGCACGTGGGATCCAGGTCCTGGTCCGCGCGTGCACCCGTGGTCTGTCACATTTGCCGGCAGTCTGGTCACCCTGCCCAACAGGTGCCCACAGCGGCTAGGAAAACACTCGCCTTTAGTGGCTGTTGGAGGAGGCCTACTAGATACAGCAACGTTTTCCTCCAAGCTGTCCTTTGAGGGGACGCTTGAGTTTGGCTCTTCCACTCTGGCGGTGGAGGTTTGCGTGGACTCCGGGGTCGATGGCAATTTCATGTCTGCCTTCGCCCAACGGAACGCAATTCCTCTGGTTTTACTACCTCAGCCAGTCACCATCAGAGTGGTGAATGGAGCGACACTACCCTCTCAGATCACCCACCAGACCGCCCCACTGATACTCTCGCTGTCTCCTTCCCATCAGGAGAATCAGGTCCTCTTAGGGGTCCCCTGCTTGCGTCATCACTCTCCCCATATAGAATGGTCTTCGGGGAGAATTCTCGGGTGGAGTAAATCCTGTGAGGGTAGGTGTCAGAGGGAGTGTGTTCAAGTTGCCTCCACTGAAGTCCCCGCAGATCTCTCCTCTCAGGGAGGAAATGGTTGAGGAGGTAAAAGTGGCTGGGACCCTAGGAAGTAGCGACCATGCTATTTTAGAATTTTGAATAACTAGAGGAGGAAGACCTGTGAAGACTCAGACGTCAAGGTTAGATTTCAGAAAGGCAAATTTTAAGGGATTCAGAAAGAGAATTGGAGGGATCCAATGGCTGGATATCCTTAAAGACAAAAATGTCCAGGAAGGATGGGAAATCTTGAAAAATGAAATTCTCAAAGCACAATTGTTAACAATTCCAAAAAGAGGGAAGAATAGGAAGCATTTAAGGAAACCAGGATGGATGAACACAGAACTTAAGGACATGCTAAAAAGGAAGAAAAAAATGTTTATAAAATGGAAAGAGGGAGGCATATCTAAAGAAGAATATAATGCTGTCTGCAGAACCTGCAGGGCACAAATCAGATTACTAAAGCTGACAATGAATTGAGGCTTGCAAGAGATGTCAAAAGCAATAATAAAGGATTTTGGGGATATGTCAAAAGTAAAAGAAAAGTCAAAGATGCTATAGGATTTTTACAGGATGAAAATGCTGAAATGGTAAGACAGGATGTTGAGAAGGCCGAACTTTTAAATTCCTATTTTGCATCTGTTTTCTCTCAGAAAGGAAATGTAACATCAACTGTTCTTCACTGTCCTATTAAGGGAATAGAAGAATCCAGGATATCTATAAACAGAAAGATAGTGAGGAAACACTTAGCTAACCTTAATGAATTCAAGTCTCCAGGTCCAGATGAATTACACCCCAGAGTACTGAAGGAGATAGCAGAATAAATTTTTGAACCCCTCTCCATAATCTTTGAAAATTCTTGGAGAACAGCAAAAGTCCCAGAAGACTGGAGAAGAGCAAATGTTGTTCCTATCTTCAAAAAGGGGAAGAAGGTGGACCCAGGCAACTATAGGCCGGTTAGTCTGACTTCTATACCAGGAAAGATCTTTGAACAAATTATTAAACAACATGTATGTCAGTACCTGGATAGGAATGAAGTGATTAAACAGAGTCAGCATGGGTTTGTAGCTAATAAGTCATGTCAGACAAATTTAAATTCCTTCTATGACGGAATCACTGATTGGGTGGATCAAGGAAATGCTGTAGATATAGTATATCTTGACTTCAGCAAAGCATTTGACAAAGTATCTCATACAATCCTTATTGAAAAAATGGCTAAGTATGGAATGGACAAGGCAACTGTTAGGTGGATTCATAACTGGCTTAGTGATCGGACGAAAAGAGTGGTCGTAAATGGCTGCACATCCAGTTGGAAGAATGTCTCAAGTGGGGAACCACAGGGATGTGTCCTGGGCCCTGTATTGTTCAACATCTTTATCAACGATTTAGATGAAAGAATTGAGGGTAAACTGATTAAATTTGCTAATGACACAAAGCTAGGAGGGATAGCTAATACTAGAGAAGAGAGAGGATTCAAAAAGATATAAATAAACTGGAGCAGTGGGCAGCAACTAACACAATGGTTTTTAACAGGGAAAAATGCAAAGTACTACATCTGGGCAATAAAAATGAAAAAAGCATATACAGAATGGGAGGAATAGGCCTAAGCAACAGCACATGTGAAAAAGACTTGGGTATACTAATAGATCACAGACTGAATATGAGTCAACAGTGTGATGCAGCAGCAAAAAAGGCAAATGCAATTATAGGATGTATTAACAGAAGCATACAGTCTAGATCACGTGAAGTCATTATTTCCCTCTACTCTTTGGTCAGACCTCATCTGGAATATTGTGTCCAGTTTTGGGCACCGCATTTTAAAAAAGACATCAACAAACTGGAGCAAGTTCAGAAAAGAGCGACCAGAATGGTGACCGATCTGCAAACCCTGTCTTATGAGGAAAGGTTGCAGGATTTGGGATTGTTTAGTTTGCAAAAGAGAAGACAGAGGAGACTTAATAGCGGTCTACAAATATCTAAAGGGCTGTCACATTGTAGAAGGATCATCTTTATTCTCATTTGCACAAGGAAAGACTAGAAGCAATGGGATGAAACTGAATGGAAGGAGACAGAGATTAGATATTAGAAAAAACTTTTTGACAGTTAGAGTGATCAATGAGTGGAACAGGCTGCCATGAGAAGTGGTGAGTTCTCCTTCAATGGAAGTCTTCAAACAGAGGCTGGACAGACATCTGACTGGGATGATTTAGCGAATCCTGCTTTGAGCAGGGGGTTGGACCAGATGGCCCAGGAGGTCCCTTCCAACTCTACGATTCTATGATTCTCTCCCCAAATACTATCGACAGTATGCAGACGTGTTTTCCAATAAGGCGGCGGAGACCCTTCCGCCTCACCGCCCCTACGACTGTCCTATTGACCTCTTGCCTAGTGCTGAGCTTCCCTGGGGTCGAGTCTATCCCCTATCTCTCCCGGAGACAGAGGCCATGTCTCATTATATCAGGGAGAATCTGACAAAGGGGTTTCATTAGAAGTCTGTGTCACCAGCGGGGGCGGGATTCTTCTTCGTCCAGAAGAAGAATGGAGAACTACGTCCCTGCATCGATTACAGGGGTCTTAACGCTATCGCCGTTAAGAATAAGTATCCTCTACCCCTGATATTGGAACTGTTCGATAGGCTACAGGGAGCAAGAGTGTTTACTAAACTTGATCTGCGGGGGGCTCACCTGATTCGCATCCGTGAGGGGGACGAATGGAAGACGGCTTTTAACACCAGGGACGGGCACTATGAATACCTGGTGATGACCTTCGGGCTCTGTAATGCTCCAGCCGTCTTCCAAGACTTTGTGAACGACATCTTCCAGGGTATGCTCACCACCTCAGTTGTAGTCTATCTACTCTCCAGATATTGACTTCCACTGGAAAGATGTTTGCAAAGTTTTCGACCTAAGGGTGAACTACCTCTACGCCAAGTTGGAGAAGTGTGTGTTTGAGCAGGAGTCCTTGCCTTTCCTGGGCTATATCATCTCCGCCCAGGGATTGGCCATGGATCCTGCCAAACTACAGGGTGATGGATTGGCAGGAACCCCATTCTCTCAAAGTGGTGCAACGCTTTATGGGGTTCATAAATTATCACCAATTTATCCCCCACTTCTCAACTTCAGTAGCCCCCTTGGTGGCCCTCACCAAGAAGGGTGCAAATCCTAAGTTGTGCTCGGAACCTGTCTCCAAGGCCTTCTCCTCCATTAAGTCCCACTTCACTAGCGCTCCCATTCTACATCGTCCCAATGTAGATAAACCCTTCATCCTGGAGGTGGATGCCTTTTCCGTCGGTGCTGGAGTGGTCCTGTTCCAGAAGGACATGCAAGGTCGGAAGCACCCATGCTTCTTTTTCTCCAAGACCTTCACAACGGCGGAGAGGAATTATTCCATTGGGGACAGGGAGTTGCTAGTGATGAAGTTGGCCTTCTCGGAGTGGAGACACTTCCTGGAGGGGGCTCGCCGTCCTTTCCAGGTGTTTACTGACCACAAGAACTTGGGTGTATTTGCAGACATCCCAGTGGCTAAATTCTCGCTAGGCCAGATGGTCCTTGTTCTTCTCCCGGTTCCATTTCACCCTCCATTTTCTCTCCGGTGAGAACATCCGGGCCGATGCTCTATCCCGCCCCCTGGTGTAATCGGAGGAGGAGCCTCGGCTGATCGTCCAGTCCGAGTGCCTGAGAACCGTGGCTCCGGTCACCCTTGAGTTAGTACCTCCGGGCAAGACATTTGTCCCAGCCCGTCTGCGACCGGAGGTCCTCTCTTGGGCTCACTCTTCCAGGGTGGGTGGACACTTTGGGACGAAGCGGACCTCTGAGCTACTGGCGATGATATATTGGTGGCCGCATATGGCCCGGGACGTTGGAGACTACATTCAGGCATGCGTCTCCTGCGCCCAAAACAGGTCTTCTCAGCAAAGGCCTGCTGGGTTATTTTACGCCCTGCCGGTGACAGACAGGCCCTGGGAAATGGTCGGCATGGACTAGGTGGTGGATCTGCCCAAGTCCAGTGGCAGCACGGTTATCTGGGTTGTCACCGACCATTTCTCCAAGATGGTGCTCCTGGTGCCACTGTCGTGGCTACCTTCTGCACGGGGCCTGGCGACATTGTTTGTTAAGCATGTCTTTTGCTTGCATGGCATGCCAGACAAGATTGTCAGTGACCGGGGTCTCCAGTTTGCATCTCGGTTCTTCTGCTCAGTATTGCGCTAAATCTCTCCTCGACCTATCATCCCAAGACAAACGGGTTGGTAGAGAGCCAACCAGACCCTGGTCACATACCTACAACATTTTGTCTCGGCCAGGCAGGATGACTGGGCATCCTTGCTACCGTGGGCGCAGTTTGCTTTAAACAACGCTGTGGCCGATTCCACCGGTCAGACCCCATTCCTCAATTACGGCCAGTATCTGCGTGTCCCTGTCCCTATGCCCGTGTCGTCCACCGATTCCGGGGTGGCAGACTGGGCGGTGGAGGCACGTGACATTTGGGATCGCACTCAGGATGCCATCCGGGCCTCCAAGGAGAGAATGAGGGTCTCCGCCGCCCCGCTCCGACCTTTGCTCCTGGCGACTTAGTGTGCCTCTCCGCCCGTAACATCAGGCTGCGGGTCGAGTCCACTAAATTCGCACCTCGTTACAGCCCCTTCAAGGTCCTTGAGCAGATCAACCCTCTGGTCTATCGTCTGGCCCTTCCACCACACTTGGCTATCACTGACACCTTCCATGTGTCCCTCCTTAAAGGGAAACTGTCACACCCCCAGGGCGTTTTTAAGTAACAGAGCCACCTTCAGCACCACTAAGGCTGCATTCTGTGAAGGTGGCTCTTCTGTTTCTGACTCCTAGTAACGCAGAAATATTGGCTTTTATAAATAGCATTGCATACCTGTAATGCGTCCCATAGGTATGGTGTGTCCCCCTGTAGCAGCCGCCTCCCAGCCGTCCATCATGCCCCTTGTCTTATGTCTGGGCGCCGCCTCCCAGCCATCCATTATGCCCCTGTGCGTCGCCACCTCCTCCTGTGTTGTATGTCTGCGCTGTGGCAACTCTAGCTGTGCCTTCCCCCATCCCCCTCCTCCCCTTTCTTTTTCCTCCCTCGGCAGCAGTGTCTAATGAGCTGAGCTCCGCACAATCAGGTCAGCTCATTAGCTTAGGTGTGTCACTGTAAAAACCCCTTTTATTTCAATAAATTTGCAGCATTGTATATTATAAAGTCCTCTATTGGCTTAATATTTTACTATCCTATCTCTATTTTTCTTTCTATCCATCTTTCTATTTATCATTTATTTTTCTACTATGTATCATCTACAGTATGTATCTATCATCTATGTATCCATCCATCTATATCTATTTTTCTATCATCTATGTATCTTTCCATCCATCTATTTATACATGTCCCGGTTCTCCGAGTCATCTGCCGGGACATCAGACCTGTCCTTAGACGAGTTTGAGGTTAATGCCATCGTGGGATGCAGGCTGGTACATGGAAAGAAGTTTTATTTGGTGGACTGGAAGGGTCATGGTCCTATTTCTCTCTCCTCTGATGTGCCAGTCTCTCACAAATGAGTGTGAGCCCTTACCCACAACCTAACTTTAGCCCAACTCTAACCCTAATGGAAATAAAAAATGGCGGATCCGTTTTTTTCTAAAAACGGCGGATTTTGACTTGCGTCAAAATAACTGAAGTGTGAAACAGGCCTTACTGTACAACATTACATAAAGAATCTAACAGTCCTTTCATGAAAAAACATCCTTTAGAAAGTTGTGTAGTTGCCTAAAGCATCAAACAATTTTACTTGCTGTACAGAATGGATCCAATGGTAGTACCAGTGGTGCGGCCATTTTTCCAGAGTGCCCCAGGATCCATTTCTCATCATGACAATACAAGGTCACATGTTGCTTGTGCTGTGACCAGCCACAAAGGGGTTGTCCAGACTTGGGGTGTAAGTTTGCAGTCACTTTATGTGCCCATGTCATGCCCTCAGGGGCGGGTCTGGTCTCCACTGTGCAGGGAGACTGGTGCCTATCAAGCAGCTCCACTAGTATTAGTCACTTTGGACGTGGCTCCAGACGATCGGCTGCTCCTTTCTCTGCTGGGAACCTGCATCCTCTTGGCAGGTCTCCTGGAAATGCTGTTAGAGGTGCTCCCCACTTCCTGCATTTACTTAAAGCAGCAGGGCACCTGTTCTCTCTTAGGGCTGTCTTTTTCTGTGATGCTCTGTGCATAAAAGGCATCCTCCCTTTAGGGAGGTGCCTGTGCGACGTGTTCATTCTGTGGGATCAGTGCCTCCCACTCAGGCCACACTCTGCGTTCTGAAGGCTGTTTGCATTATACTAATACCTCTGTCTCCTGGCAGTTGCCTATCCTGGATCCTTCTGGACACTCCGGTTTCTACCTCCGTCTGACCAAGGCTTTCCTCGCGGAACAATCCAGATATCACTGCCGGCTGGATCAGCCTTTCTGGGATTAAACAGCTTCCGGGATTCTCCACTTCTTCTATACAGTCTGTACAGGTCGTCCCTCTGATCTGGGTTTCGCTGCATTTAGGCCACCTGGTGTTGCAACGGGGAAATCCCTGTATAGGGGTATACCTTGCCCGGTGCTCCACTAAGTGGTTTTGTGGTCCAGAAGGTTCTCCCCTCAGGCACCTTTTCCTTAGCTTCCTTTAATAAATATCATTGCTTTTTTGAAGATCATTCTCCTGTCTCTTGTGTATTGGGTATACAGCTACCACGGCACCATCAGTGGTCTAGTGAGTCCACTATACATCTTCATGCCCTGTGGGCATAACAGCCCACAGGATTCTCTGATGCTGGGAGAGGATGGTCACGTGACAACAAGTATGCGATGTGCATACTTCCGGCCACATTCCAGCCAGATGTGTCCGGACTTGCTCAGTAGTGAGTGAGCCTGGGTACATCTATAGGTCGGCACTTGACCTCATGTTTGCAAATCGCATACTTGCGGTCATACACCCATCGGCTGCCAACAACGGTACATGAGAGTATTGACAGCACACCCCTTGGGGATTCCCAAGTCTGCAGTTTGTGACAGCAGACCCCAAGCCTGAACAACCCCTTTAATGCCCTTACCAGCAACCATGGCCTGCAGAGTCAACGGATTTGTCTCACATCAAGCACATCTGGGAAAAGAAGAGCTGCCTGCAGCAGATCTTGATGATTTCCCAACGTACATTCAGCAGCAGAATCTTTCAGAGATGACCATTAATAACCTCTCTGATAGTGGCCGAGGCCGGAGATGCCAGGATTTCTGCATGTGGCTCAGAAGACTCTGGACTGAATAAATAGAGAGGTTTAGAAAATGTTGTTTTCTTATTTAAATATCATTAACAGGTCTATCCATCCTCCGATTTCCATATTGGTGTTGGAATTTCAGTGCTAAAGTGTGTATACACATATACGAAGGGCATTCATTAAAGATTTCCTCTGATCCACTTCTATGTATCACAGGATGCTCAAACTGCACGTGTAATGATGATACAAGTTTCTATAGGTTACATGCCAATTTGCAACTCAGAACTAATAACGGTCTCGATTTTACAGGTGCTGAATTGGTGTGACTTTTGATAATGGACACAGTAGAATACAGAGCAGTCATCAAGTTCCTTTACTTGAAAGGCCGCACACCAAAGGAGACGTTCAATGAGATGAAAGATGTTTATGGTGATGATTCCCCCATCATATGGTGTAGTCAATAACTGGCATCATAAATTCAAATGCGGTTGGACTTCGGTGCAAACAGATCCAATTCCAGGGCGACCCCACCATCCAGCAAGTGGAGGTCGCCATTTTTGAAAATCACGGCGCATCCATTCGCCACCTAGCCCAAAATGTCAAGATTAGTGTCGGTTCCGTGGAAAAAAAATCATCCAAGACCATCTTCACATGCATAAAGTATCCGCTCGCTGGGTTCCCTGGCTGCTCACACCTTTCCAGAAGCTTGAATGGGTCAAATGCTTTCAAGCTCTACTGACGATGTGCCATGGAAACCAGGACATTTTCAACAAATTGATGACACAGGATGAAAGCTGGATACATCACTAATGATCCTCAAAGTCCAGTGGATGCAAAGGAAGCATCATGACTCACCACCTCCACAGAAGGCACATGCCCAAACCTCGGCAGGCAAGGTCATGCTCACAATATTTTGGGACCGGCACAGAGTAGTATTGATGGATTTCCAAGCAAAGGGTACCATGATCACTGGGGCATACTATGCTTCACTGCTGCAGAAATTGCAGGAGACCATCAAAACCAAGAGACGTGGCATGCTCAACAAAGGTGTCTACCTTCAGCAAGACAATGCACCAACTCACATGTTGCCCAAATAGAAGCTTCTGTGGTTTTGAAGTTCTACCACATCCCACTTAGGGTGGTTTCACATTAGCGTTTCAGGGCGCAGCGATGGCCGCAGCTAAGCCCTGCCACACCTCCGGTAGCTCCGCCTACCGGCACATGACGCTGCATGCGTCCCCTATCTTTATCACTGGGGACGCAGGCCGTGCACAGCATGCGTTTGGCGGCGCATGCATCCTTTTGACGGTGCGCCGACCAGCGCCAAACGCAACCTGTTGCAATTTGGTTGCGCTCGGCGCACCGTCAAAAGGGCGCATGTGCCGCCAAACGCATACTGCGCACGGCCTGCGTCCCCAGTGATAAAGATAGGGGACGCAGGATGCATGCAGCGTCATGCGCCGGTAGGCGGAGCTACCAGAGGAGGCGCGGCAGGGGGCGGGTCCTAGCGGCGGGCGTGCGCAGGCCGTCGCTGCGCCCTGAAACGCTAGTGTGAAACCACCCAACCTTGCACCATCGGACTTCCAACTCTTTCCAACAATGAAGTTATTTTTGAAGGGCAAGCATTTTCCTTTTCCAAAGATTTTATTTGGATTTTAAAATAACAGGCAAGAATAGGGAGTAAGGGCAGGAGAGGAAGGAGGGGGGGGAGAGGATAGGGATGGGGAGGGAAAGAAAAAAAAGGAGGGACATAGGTAAAATAACAATGCAACAATATAACAATATAACAAGAGTGATATTACACTTATAGGGTATATAATGCCCAGGTCACTGGGGGGTGTAAAAGGTATAAACAAAACAGCTGCGAACAAACGCATAACGAGAGATTGTAGCCAATTAAGGCCAATCATAAGTGAGCAAATATTTAACAAGGATTAGTAGACGAAATATACAATTAAATGGTAGCGCCTAGAAGTTGGTGGTGAGAGAAATTAAGTTATAGGGGACGGAAAGGCCTTGTCCCATTTGTTCCATTTTTTATAAAATTTTCCAAACTGATTATTAATCAGAGCAAAATTCAGTTCATGTGCTCTATGTTGCTGGACTAGGTGGAAGATAACCTCTGGATTTGGGAGTATTTTGTTTTTCCAGTGGAAAGTGATGAAATTTTTTGCTACAAGACAAAGATGAATGAATATGGGTTGGAGTGCCAAGTCTAGTTCGTCTAGGTTAAGGGAAAGAAGGGCCATTTGAGGGGTGAGGGTTAAAGTTTTGTTAGAGAGTTTATTGAGAGAGGTAGAGATCCAAGACCAGACTGTTTTGACTCTGGGACATTCCCAAAACATATGCAATAGGTCTCCCTTGAAGCCGCAGTCTCTCGAGCAAAGGGGTGAGGATGAGTTTGAAGGACCGAAGTGTGCTAATTTTGCCGAAGTAAGGTACCAATTACTAATAGTTTTAAAGTATGTCTCTTGAAGTGGAAATGAGATTGTGGAGTTGTACGTTTTGGAGAGAGCCTCTTCCCATTGTTCAGGAGAAAAGGTGGATTTTAGGGTTTTTTCCCAGGTAACCATATAAGGGCTTTTTGACAAACTATCGTCGTTGTTGAAGGAGTCATAGAGAAAGCCATGACTCCAAAAGATTTTATGATGAGGATTGAGTAAGACTTTTATGGAAGCGTGAGTAAAGTTCATTTTTGACTTAAGAAAAGCGAGGACATTATCTTTTAAGAGGATGAATTCTAAGAATAAGGAATGAGGGACGTTAAAGTTTTTTCTTAGCGATGCAAAGTCTACGAAATTGGGGCCGTTGTGGATATCTCCCAATTTTGTGATTTTTAATTCTGGCCAAATAGTAGGGAGGGTTACGTTAGAGAGGCTAAAAATAAGAGTAAGGGGTATGTTTTTTAGAATGGGGAATTTGTGTGTCCGTCTGCTTGGTTTGGAGAATTTACACCAAGCTTGAGCAATGGCCAGGAATAGAGGGTGAGCGTTAAAGTTAGGAAGATGATTTGAGATTGCTTGAGTGATGATGTTGCTTAACTGTTTACCATTGTTTAAAAATAGTTCCAAGTCAAACCAGGCCGGAGGTTCATGTTGGGAAATCCAATGGACACTTTGTTTAATCAGAAGAGTTTGATAATGGGCAATAATGTTGGGAAGGCCCATCCCCCCATTCCCTTTTTTCCTGTGTAATGATGAGGAAGAAGTCCTAGCTTTTTTTCCTCCCCACAGGAAGGTTTTGAACAAAGATTGGATGTTTGTCAGAAGTATGACCGGGATGGGCAGAGGGAGGCATCGGAGAACATATAGAATTTTTGGAAGGATGTGTGTTTTAAGGATATAATTTTTTCCCCACCAAGAGAGATTTTTCTCTTTAAAGATTAAGCAATCTTTGCTTATTGAATCTGTCAAATTTCTCAGATTTATCTTCCCCATAAGGTGGAGATTATTACAGAGGGAAATACCTAGGTAAGGAATCTCTCTGTTGCACCAGTTAAGGGATGTTTTTTCCTTTATTGCATCTGTTTGTTTAGTGTCAAGATTAAGGGGAAGGATGTCTGATTTTGACTGGTTGATTTTGTAGTTAGATAGGTCCGAGAATTTGTCTAGTTCATTGAAAACCTCAGATGAAGAGTTTTGGGGGTCAGTTAAAGTCAAAATGATGTCATCTGCGAATAGGCTGATTTTGTGTTCCTTGTGTTGGGTATGGATACCTTTAATTTTGGCATTGTTACGAATGTGTTCGGCTAAGGGTTCGAGAGCCAAGTTGAAAAGTAGGGGTGATAGAAGGCACCCCTGTCTGGTGCCGTTCGAGATAGCAAAGGGGTTTGAGATATGATTGTTGGAGGTTATTTTCGCGCTTGGGTTTGAGTATAGTGCCATAATAGTGGTCACTAATTTTTGATTGAATCCAAATTTGAAAAGAGTGTGTCTAAGGAAGTCCCAATTTATGCGGTCAAAGGCCTTCTCGGCATCTAGTGATATTAAAGTTGTTGGAGTTTTAGTAGAGTTGGCGTACCTAATAACGTTTATTAATCTCCTTGTGGCGTCTGCGGGTTGTCTCCCATGGGTGAATCCCATTTGGACATTGGCCAGAAGATACGGGAGAAAGTTACTCAACCTATTAGCTATTATTTTGGAGAACAGTTTTATGTCTGTGTTGATGAGGGAAATGGGGCGATAATTGGTCATTAGTTCAGGGTTACCTTTAGGTTTTGGAATCAGGACAATCGAGGCCTCAAGCATTTCCTTTGGAAATAGCCCCCGAACTGCGGCAAAGTTGAATACTTCTGCAAGGTGAGGAGATAAGAGTTTACTGAAGGTTTTGTAGTATGAATTGTTGAAGCCGTCGGGGCCTGGGGATTTGTGGAGGGGGAATTTGTTAATAGTATCTTCTATTTCAATAGGGGAGAAAGGGACAGACATAAAGGCCAGGTCGTCGGTTGATAAAGAGGGAAGATTGATTGAGTTGAGGTAGTCATTGATATCTTGCGAGTTAGGTTGGGAAGAGGAAGAAGTTGGTTTGAGGTTATATAATTTTTGGTAAAATTGGGCAAATTCGTTAACTATGTCTTGGGGGTGGGATAGAATGCCGTTTTTGGAGGTGGCTACTATTCTGTTGTGAACTCTTTTATTCTTTACCCTATTTGACATGAAAGAAGTTGGTTTATTTAGTGTAGAATATTTAAATTTTGAGGATTTTACTACAGCATCATAAGGAGTGCTGATAAGTGATTTGAGCTTTTGTCTCAGAGTCAAGAGTTCAAGTTGGAGAGAGGAAGATTGGGAATGATGGGCTAATAATTCGGATTCTTTATTGTGGATTTTGGTTTGGACTTCCAAGATATTCCTTCTATTCTCTTTTTTAATTTTTGATGAAATATCAATGAAAATACCTCTAAGTACAGCCTTGTGGGTGCACCAATTATTGAAAGGGTTGGTTGAGGAGGATTTGTTATCTAGGAAGAATTGGGAAATGGCCTTTTCTATTTTTTGCTTGTGAAAGGTGTCGTGAAGGATGTTGGAGTTACATCTCCACATATTAGCTTTCTTAAGAGGGGGACCTAATTGAATAAGACTGTGTACTGGTGAATGATCAGAGAAGGACTTTTTGCCTATAGAAACCTCCTGGAGTCTGGGGAGAGTGAACACGTCTGTAAGGATTAGATCAATCCGGGATGCGGACTGATGTACGTCTGAAAAGAAAGTGTACTCTCTTGACGACGTGTTTAGACACCTGAAGACGTCGAAAAGTTCGTTTTTAAAGATCCACTGATTTAGGTTATTTGAGGGACTACGGGTGTGTGAGGAAGAGTCAACAGTGCTATCCGGTGTAATGTTGAAATCTCCAGCAAGAATTAGTTCACCTTTTCTAACCTTGGAAATGATTTTCAGGAGCTTGTTTAGAAAGCGAAGCTGGTGCCGGTTGGGGGCGTATAGGTTAACTAGGGTACAGATTTGTTCATTAATTTTGCAGATCAAGATGAGGTATCTACCGTTAGTATCTTTATGTTCATCTATGATTTCAAAGGGAGTTGAAGAACTTATCATAGTGATTACACCTACTTTTTTCTGAGGGCCACAAGATGTAAAAATGTGGGGGAACTTTTTGTGGTGGAGGTGTGGATGGTTGTTAATCATGAACTTAGACTCCTGAATACATGCAATGTCAATGTGTGATCTTTCTAGTTCCCTCCAGAGAGAGAACCTCTTCCATGGGCTATTTAGGCCTTTCACATTGTAGGAGGTGAGTTTAAAACTCATGATAGATCTAATTTGGATTAGGTATGGGGATGATCAGTAAGGAGCTATGTAGCTTGGAACCTGGAGCACATGAATACAATGATAGAGAATAAACCAATACTCGAATACAATCGGTATGTATCGGCAAAAGAAACAACCTATAAAGAGAAAAGTAGATTGTGAACAATAAACAGTAAACATAAGCAGAACACTAAATAATGAACTGCTACTAAGCACTCGGGGTATTACACATGGACGGGTAATAGTGAAACCCAATGTAAACGTGAAAAGAACCTAGTAGACATTAAAGTTATTTATCATTTTCCAGTATTTTGTCTTGGTCTGGAGATGGATTTTAGAAAATTGGCGCCTTCCTCTGGGGTGAAGACAGGGATAACTTTGCCCTGGTGGCGGATTAGGAGCTTGAGGGGGAACCCCCAATTGTACGGGATTCCTTTATCTCTGAGGGCAGAGGTGACGCTGGAAAAGGAGCGTCTAGCGTCCAATGTGAATTTTGACAGGTCAGGAAAGACCTTCAGATCACTGTACGGGTCCGGGAATGTTTTTTGGTCCTTTAGGTACTTTAGAATTTTTTCCTTCGTTTGGAAGAAGTGTACCCTCAGGATTGTATCCCTGGGGATATCAGCTGCTAGTTTTGATGGCCGTGGAAGTCTATGAGCCCTGTCTATCTCGAGATCGGAAGAAGAGAGGTTTGGGATAGCTGTTTTGAAGATATCTTTAATATGGTCAGAGAGATGTTCTGGAGGAATGCTTTCCGGGATGCCACGTATCTTTAGATTGTTGCGGCGGCTTCTATCCTCCACGTCTGAGACTGAGTTTGTAGACCTCAGCAGAAAGTTCCTTTAAGTCAAAGGACGAATCAGTTGATTTGCGTTCGAGTTTTTGTAGTCTCTCTTCATGATTGATAATTTTTTCAGAGAACTTTTCGAAGATTGAATTTAATTTGAGGTCAAGCTGTTTACTGTGGTCTTTGAAGTTTTTGTCCATATCCCTTCCCATTTTTTCCATTTTTTCAGATAGATTAACCCAGTATGAAAGTACGTCTCCCTGTAGCGATTCGAGACTTGCTTTGGAACCCTTTAAAGATGGAAAATCTTCTTCATAATTGTAACTTGGGAGATTTTTCTTGGCCTTGGATTTCGCGGGGGAGGAATTCGGAGAGATAACCTCTGACTCTTCGTCCGAGCCAGATTGTTCGTGTGAAGAGGTATGAACATTTCCCCACACTCCTGGAGCACTTCTTTTAAGTCTCTGAGAAGTGTCCATCTCCACGAGGAACTGGTTATTTTTACCAGTATTTAGGGGTATGTGTTGGGGGTAGTAGGTTTGCTTTGTGGGAGAGTTAAGCCTGCGTGGTGAGCGGGATCTGCTTCTATTAGTAGTAGTAGCTCTATCGCTGTTAACTTGGCGTTGTGGGAGAGCTTTGTTGCCTCTTGGTAGGTTAGGGATTTTTGAGGCAGGAGAGGAACCTTTGTTTCTAGTGGCGCTCATTCTGGAGATAAGGAGAGATTTTATGGATGTGTAAAGCGTTGTCCGACTCACCCCCCTTGTTTTTATGTTTCATCCACTCAATGCCGACTTTTATTCCCCATTGACTTGCATTGGGGTCGGGTTTCGGACGAAACTCCAACTTTTTTTTGCCCTAGTCGGACCAGTTTCATCTGAAACAAATTTTGTTTCATGAAACCCGATCCGACCAAAGTCGCTCAACTCTAATGGGATGCACTGAGACTATACCGTATATACATCACAGAATACACAGACTCTGCTAGCTGTATATATGGCTAATCAGACACACTGCGGCTGTACACAGTGCACAATACGGACGCAGCACGTGCCCTACATACAACCACACCCTTGCTGTATGGGAACTGTCTGTGGCTGTACATATTGCACATACAGTGCCTTGCGAAAGTATTCGGCCCCCTGGAACTTTTCAACCTTTTCCCACATATCATGCTGCAAACATAAAGATACCAAATGTAAATTTTTGGTGAAGAATTGTGAAGTTGAACGAAATTTATTGGTTATTTTACATTTTTGTGGAAATTCAAAAACTGAAAAGTGGGGCGTGCAATATTATTCGGCTCCTTTACTTTCAGTGCAGCAAACTCACTCCAGAAGTTCATTGTGGATCTCTGAATGATCCAATGTTGTCCTAAATGACTAATGATGATAATATAATCCACCTGTGTGTAATCAAGTCTCCATATAAATGCACCTGCTCTGTGATAGTCCCAGGGTTCTGTTTGAAGCACAGAGAGCATCATGAAGACCAAGGAACACAACAGGCAGGTCCGTGATACTGTTGTTGAGAAGTTTAAAACCAGATTTGTATACAAAATGATTTCCAAAACTTTAAACAACCCAAGGAGCACTGTGCAAGCGATCATATTGACATGGAAGGAGTATCATACCACTGCAAATCTACCAAGACCCTGCCGTCCCTCTAATCTCATCTTAAACAAGAAGACTGATCAGAGATGCAACCAAGAGGCCCATGATCACTCTGAATGGACTGCAGAGATCTGCAGCTGAGGTGGGACAGTCTGTCCATAGGACAACAATCAGTCATACACTGCACAAATCTGGCCTTTATGGAAGAGTGGCAAGAAGAAAGCCATTTCTCAAAGATATCCATAAAAAGTGTTGATTAAAGTTTGCAACAAGCCACCTGGGAGACACACCAAACATGTGAAAGAAGGTGCTCTGGTCAGATTAAACCAAAAATCAAACTTTTTGGCAACAATGCCAAACGATATGTTTTGCGTAAAGGCAACACAGCTCATCACCCTGAACACACCATCCCCACTGTCAAACATGGTGGTGGCAGCATCATGGTTTGGGGCTGCTTTTCTTCAGAAGGGACAGGGAAGATGGTTAAAATTGATGGGAAGATGGATGGAGCCAAATACAGGACCATTCTTGAAGAAAACCTGTTGGAGTCTGCAAAAGACCTGAGAATGGGACGGAGATTTGTCTTCCAACAAGACAATGATCCCAAACATAAAGCAAAATCTCCAATGGAATGGTTCACAAATAAATGTATCCAGGTGTTAGAATGGCCAAGTCAAAGTCCAGACCTGAATCCAATCGAGAATCTGTGGAAAGAGCTGAAAACTGCTGTTCACAAACGATCTCCATCAAACCACACTGAGCTCGAGCTGTTTGCCAAGGAAGAATGGACAAGAATTTCAGTCTCTCGATGTACAAAACTGATAGAGACATACCCCAAGCGACTTGCAGTTGTAATCGCAGCAAAAGGTAGTGCAACAAAGTATTAAGTTAAAGGGGCCGAATAATATTGCACGCCCCGCTTTTCAGTTTTTGAATTTCCACAAAAATTTAAAATAACCAATAAATTTCATTCAACTTCACAATTGTGTCCCACTTGTTGTTGATTCTTCAAAAATTTACATTTGTTATCTTAATGTTTGAAGCATGATATGTGGGAAAAGGTTGAAAAGTTCCAGGGGGCCAAATACTTTCGCAAGGCACTGTATATGCAGCCTGTGTCCCCTAGTTTAAACACAACACTGTACTGTCCACACAGGGCCATACTGCATATACAGACCTACCGTAATATAGGATATAGTGTGAACCTGCTTATACAGTACAGTATGATGCGGTGTATCAAGACAAGACACAAAGTGATACTCGGCAGCCATGGCTCTGAGCCTCCAACGCTGCTGGCAGAAGATATAAATGGAGTCCCACACTAAGCAGTGATTGGCTAATCCACGCTTCTCACACGGACGTCATTTTTCTTAGGGTATGTGCACACGTTGCGGATTAGCCTGCGGAGTTTTCTGCAGAGAATCCGCATCTCTAGGCAATAAATACATGTGGGGTGATTTCTTGCAGATTTTAATGCAGAGTGAAAGAGACTGCTGTGGATCTACAAAAAGATTTGATATGCTGCCGAAAAAACCCCGCTGAAAACCTACGCGGATTCTTCCGCAGCTTGTGCACAGCAATTCTTAATTTACCATTGACTAACATTGGTTGTGACTACACTGCAGATTTGATGCAATTCCACAAATGCTGCAGATCTGCATCAAAATCTGCAACGTGTGCACATAGCCTTACCTTCGGGAAGGTACTGGTAGCGCTTTGCATAGCACATGCGCACTACAAACTCCAA
The DNA here is from genome assembly GCF_039654945.1 of Dendrobates tinctorius. NCBI lineage: Eukaryota > Metazoa > Chordata > Amphibia > Anura > Dendrobatidae > Dendrobates > Dendrobates tinctorius. The sequence goes on along the minus strand of NW_027361880.1, from coordinate 6,654,438 downwards.
GGCAGAGGGGAAAAAAAATGAAAAAAAAAAAAATTCAGATGGTGCTTTTTTTGGCCAGACAGCAGAGATATCCACCTGGTGTTTAGGAATTCTCAGCCCCCTACATACATCACAGCCCCCACAAGCAGCATCAGCCCATTCCCTGGGCAGGAGCACTGACATACAGCACCCCCTAAACTGCACAAGCACCAAAATCACCCACACAACTTGCGACATTAACCCCTTCCCTGTGCAAGACCGCCACCATCACCCCCTTCTACAAGCCCCTCAACATGCAGTGTCAGTGCATTCCCTACAGAAAACGCACTACATGCAACCCCTCACATGATCCACTTTTTATGCCCCCAAAATAAAGTCTTAGACCCCTTACACTAAGCTCTATCTGCACACAGCCCCAATATGTAAGTCGCCCCTCACACCACTCAGGACGGGGTCTACACACCCAAAGCTCATCAATGTGCGGTCAGTCACTGGTTAATCTCCACAGGGATGGAAGAGGCCCCGCCTCCTCCGGTGACATATTTCCCTCAAAAGGTCCTCTCCATGCTATACGCTGCCCTGCTGGGAGGCTCGTGCACAACCGTGAAGACCCGCAGAGCAGCAGCCGCACTCAACGTACTTTGCTCCTCTAGCCCAGCGTGACTCATAACTAACCGCCTCTAACAAACCAGGGTGCTGATTGGCTTTTATTTGGGTACCTCAGATTTGATTGGTAGAGAAATACGCGACAGTCATTGGATGGAGGCAAACAGAGCTATCATCTGATTGGCTGTGAATAGTTACTTCCCTGAAGTAGGCGGAGCTGTAGCCTACAGCTGGCGGGAGTTGCTTAAGGCGGGAAATACGGTGCTGTACCGGGATGGTGCTGCAGAACAGCGGAAAGCTTAGGACCGGCGAATCGCGGGGTGACGGGGAGGGCCCGCAGTGAGTATCCGCAATACGGGGCTGGTTTGTTGTCTGGTTTCCTCAGGCTCAAAACACAATGCAATATGTTACTGGTGGTGAGTGAGATCACCCCGTACAATGTGAAAGCTGCCCATGATCAGGATACACTGTGCCCTGTAGGAGAGGTGGCACCTGCCTGGTATAACGCTGCCCACCCATTATCAGGATACACCGTGCCGTATAGGAGAGGTGGCACCTGCCTGGTATAACGCTGCCCACCCATTATCAGGATACACCGTGCCGTATAGGAGAGGTGGCACCTGCCTGGTATAACGCTGCCCATTATCAGGATACACCGTGCCGTATAGGAGAGGTGGCACCTGCCTGGTATAACGCTGCCCATTATCAGGATACACCGTGCCCTGTAGGAGAGGTGGCACCTGCCTGGTATAACGCTGCCCATTATCAGGATACACCGTGCCGTATAGGAGAGGTGGCACCTGCCTGGTATAACGCTACCCATTATCAGGATACACCGTGCCGTATAGGAGAGGTGGCACCTGCCTGGTATAACGCTGCCCATTATCAGGATACACCGTGCCGTATAGAAGAGGTGGCACCTGCCTGGTATAACGCTGCCCATTATCAGGATACGCCGTGCCGTATAGGAGAGGTGGCACCTGCCTGGTATAACGCTACCCATTATCAGGATACACCGTGCCGTATAGGAGAGGTGGCACCTGCCTGGTATAACGCTGCCCATTATCAGGATACACCGTGCCGTATAGGAGAGGTGGCACCTGCCTGGTATAACGCTGCCCATTATCAGGATACACCGTGCCGTATAGGAGAGGTGGCACCTGCCTGGTATAACGCTGCCCATTATCAGGATACACCGTGCCCTGTAGGAGAGGTGGCACCTGCCTGGTATAACGCTGCCCATTATCAGGATACACCGTGCCGTATAGGAGAGGTGGCACCTGCCTGGTATAACGCTGCCCATTATCAGGATACACCGTGCCGTATAGGAGAGGTGGCACCTGCCTGGTATAACGCTGCCCATTATCAGGATACACCGTGCCCTGTAGGAGATGTGGCACCTGCCTGGTATAACGCTACCCATTATCAGGATACACCGTGCCGTATAGGAGAGGTGGCACCTGCCTGGTATAACGCTGCCCATTATCAGGATACACCGTGCCGTATAGGAGAGGTGGCACCTGCCTGGTATAACGCTGCCCATTATCAGGATACACCGTGCCGTATAGGAGAGGTGGCACCTGCCTGGTATAACGCTGCCCATTATCAGGATACACCGTGCCCTGTAGGAGAGGTGGCACCTGCCTGGTATAACGCTGCCCATTATCAGGATACACCGTGCCGTATAGGAGAGGTGGCACCTGCCTGGTATAACGCTGCCCATTATCAGGATACACCGTGCCGTATAGGAGAGGTGGCACCTGCCTGGTATAACGCTGCCCATTATCAGGATACACCGTGCCCTGTAGGAGATGTGGCACCTGCCTGGTATAACGCTACCCATTATCAGGATACACCGTGCCGTATAGGAGAGGTGGCACCTGCCTGGTATAACGCTGCCCATTATCAGGATACACCGTGCCGTATAGGAGAGGTGGCACCTGCCTGGTATAACGCTGCCCATTATCAGGATACACCGTGCCGTATAGGAGAGGTGGCACCTGCCTGGTATAACGCTGCCCATTATCAGGATACACCGTGCCCTGTAGGAGAGGTGGCACCTGCCTGGTATAACGCTGCCCATTATCAGGATACACCGTGCCGTATAGGAGAGGTGGCACCTGCCTGGTATAACGCTGCCCATTATCAGGATACACCGTGCCGTATAGGAGAGGTGGCACCTGCCTGGTATAACGCTGCCCATTATCAGGATACACCGTGCCCTGTAGGAGAGGTGGCACCTGCCTGGTATAACGCTACCCATTATCAGGATACACCGTGCCGTATAGGAGAGGTGGCACCTGCCTGGTATAACGCTGCCCATTATCAGGATACACCGTGCCGTATAGGAGAGGTGGCACCTGCCTGGTATAACGCTGCCCATTATCAGGATACACCGTGCCCTGTAGGAGAGGTGGCACCTGCCTGGTATAACGCTGCCCATTATCAGGATACACCGTGCCGTATAGGAGAGGTGGCACCTGCCTGGTATAACGCTGCCCATTATCAGGATACACCGTGCCGTATAGGAGAGGTGGCACCTGCCTCATATAACGCTGCCCATTATCAGGATACACCGTGCCCTGTAGGAGAGGTGGCACCTGCCTGGTATAACCCTGCCCATTATCAGGATACAACGTGCCGTATAGGAGAGGTAGCACCTGCCTGGTATAACGCTGCCCATTATCAGGATACACCGTGCCGTATAGGAGAGGTGGCACCTGCCTGGTATAACGCTGCCCATTATCAGGATACACCATGCCGTATAGGAGAGGTGGCACCTGCCTGGTATAACGCTGCCCACCCATTATCAGGATACACCGTGCCGTATAGGAGAGGTGGCACCTGCCTGGTATAACGCTGCCCATTATCAGGATACACCGTGCCGTATAGGAGAGGTGGCACCTGCCTGGTATAACGCTGCCCATTATCAGGATACACCGTGCCGTATAGGAGAGGTGGCACCTGCCTGGTATAACGCTGCCCACCCATTATCAGGATACACCGTGCCGTATAGGAGAGGTTGCACCTGCCTGGTATAACGCTGCCCATTATCAGGATACACCGTGCCGTATAGGAGAGGTGGCATCTGCCTGGTATAACGCTGCCCATTATCAGGATACACCGTGCCCTGTAGGAGAGGTGGCACCTGCCTGGTATAACGCTGCCCATTATCAGGATACACCGTGCCGTATAGGAGAGGTGGCACCTGCCTGGTATAACGCTGCCCATTATCAAGATACACCGTGCCGTATAGGAGAGGTGGCACCTGCCTGGTATAACGCTGCCCATTATCAGGATACACCGTGCCGTATAGGAGAGGTGGCACCTGCCTGGTATAGCGCTGCCCATTATCAGGATACACCGTGCCGTATAGGAGAGGTGGCACCTGCCTGTTATAACGCTGCCCATTATCAGGATACACCGTGCCCTATAGGAGAGGTGTCCTAGTCGCAGGAGACATTGCTCCCAACCCTGGTCCCCCATGTTATAGAAAGTCAAACCCCCCGACTGCTGCACTCAGAAATCCCTCTAATCGTATTAATATTCCCTGCATGCCATCTGTCTCTCTTAATTGTGCACTTTGGAATTCTCGCTCATTGTGTAACAAACTCTCCTTCACTCATGACTTTTTCCTTTCTAATTCTCTTAACCTCCTGGCTCTTACGGAAACCTGGATTCAGCAGTCAGACACTACCGCTGCTGCTGCTCTTTCATACGGGGGACTACACTTCTCTCATACCCCAAGATCAGACAATAGAGCAGGTGGAGGTGTTGGTCTGCTTCTATCACCAAAATGTACATTTCAGGTTATCCCTCAAGTACCCTCACTCGTCTTTCCTTCTTTTGAGGTCCATGCCGTCAGACTCTACACCCCCTTCTCCATTTGAGTGGCGGTGGTATATCGTCCTCCCGGCCCCTCCCATCAGTTCCTGGATCATTTTGCCACTTGGCTTCCACCTTTTCTCTCATATGACATCCCTACCCTCATCATGGGAGATTTCAACATCCCCATTGCTCTTCCCCTCTCCCCATCTGCTACTCACCTTTTATCTCTAACCTCCTCCAACGCATGAAGACGGAAACTCCCTCGACTTGGTCTTCTCTCGGCTTTGTGCAGTGGATGATTTTGCAAACTCCCCTCTCCCGCTCTCTGACCACAATCTTCTTACATTCTCTATCAAGAACTGCCAGGCTGCTCAGGTCACCCCCACTGTCCATATTTATAGAAACATACATAACCTGAAACGTCTCTTTGACACTTTTCTTTCTCTACTCAACCCAAGAGTGCAGGCCCCAACCACGGAGCTTCGAGCTGACGATCTGGCCAATTACTTCAAAGAAAAAATTGACCAGATCCGACAGGAAATTATCTCCCAATCACCTCATACCATGCACTGTCCTCCCTCCCCCATTGCATCTAGCTCACTCTCTGATTTTGAACCAGTCACAGAAGAAGAAGTAAGCAGGCTCCTTGCATCTTCTCGCCCAACCACTTTCACCAGTGACCCATTTCCGTCACATCTCCAGTTCCTTTCCCCCTGCTGTCACCCCTCACCTTACTAAAATATTTAACCTCTCTCTCTCCTGGTATCTTTCCCTCCTCATTTAAGCATGCCATCATACATCCACTACTTAAAAAACCATCCCTCGACCAAAACTGTGCCGCTATCTATAGACCTGTCTCTAATCTTCCCTTCATCTCTAAACTCCTGGAACGCCTGGTCCACTCCCGTCTTATCCGCTATCTCTTTGATAACTCTCTTCTCGACCCTCTCCAATCCGGTTTCCGCTCTCTACACTCTACTGAAACTGCCCTCACTAAAGTCTCTAATGATCTACTAACAGGTAAATGAAATGGTCATAACTCCATGCTAATTCTCTTGGATCTCTCTGCAGCATTCGACACTGTGGATCATCAGCTCCTCCTCACTATGCTCCGTTCCATTGGCCTCAAGGACACCGTTCTCTCATAGTTCTCCTCCTATCTCTCTGACCGCTCCTTTACTGTGTCTTTTGCCGGTTCCTCCTCCTCTCACCTTCCCCTTACTGTTGGGGTTCCTCAAGGATTGGTTCTAGGCCCCCTCCTCTTCTCCTTGTACACTGCCCCTATTGGTCAAACAAAATCAGTAGGTTTGGTTTCCAGTACCATCTCTATACTGATGACACCCAATTATACGCTTCTCCTGACATCACGCCAGCCTTTCTAGAAAACACCGGCGATTGTCTAAACGCTGTATCTAACATCATATGTCCTCACTATATCTGAAACTGAACCTGTCAAAGACTGAACTCCTGGTGTCTCCTCCCTCTACTAATTTACCTATACCTGACATTGCCATTTCCGTGTGTGGTTCCACTATTACTCCCCAGCAACATGCCCGCTGTCTTGGGGTCATACTTGATTCCGAGCTTTTCTTTGCCCCCCACATTCGATCACTGGCTCGCTCTTATCATCTGCACCTCAAAAACATCTCTAGAATTCGACCTTTTCTTACTTTTGACTCTGCAAAAACTCTTACTGTTTCTCTTATTCATTCTCGTCTCGACTATTGTAACTCTCTTCTAATTGGTCTCCCTCTTACCAAACTCTCCCCTCCAATCTGTCTTGAATGCTGCAGCCAGGATCATATTCCTCACCAATCGTTACACCGATGCCTCTACCTTGTGCCAGTCATTACACTGGCTACCCATCCACTCCAGAATTCAGTATAAACTTATTACCCTCACCCACAAAGCCCTCCATGGCTCAGCACCACCCTACATCTCCTTCCTTGTTTCAGTATACCACCCTACCCGCGCCCTCCGCTCTGCTGATGACCTGAGGTTAGCATCCTCAATAGTCAGAACCTCCCACTCCCGTCTCCAAGACTTTACACGTGCTGCGCCAATTCTTTGGAATGCACTTCCCAGGTCAATACGATTAGTCCCCAATCCCCATAATTTTAAGCGTGCACCTGAAAACGCATTTATTCAGACTGGCCTATCGCCTCAACACATTAGCCTAATCTATCCCTGTGTGGCACAGCCAAAAGTTTTACCATAACCAGATTCCCACATGTTTTATGCATCCATTAGCCCTCTGTGTTTGTACTGTTACACACTTAACATTATGGCTGGTCCATACAACCAGGGCAACTGTTACCACCCACCTTTCGTGTCTACCTCTTTCCTCATAGACTGTAAGCTTGCGAGCAGGGCCCTCTACTATATGTGATTATTGTTATGCTGTAATGTCTATTGTCTGTACAAATCCCCTCTGAAATTTAAAGTGCTGCAGAATATGTCGGCGCTATAGAAATAAAATTTATTATTACCAGCCTGGTATAACGCTGCCCATGATCAGGATACACTGTGCCCTATAGGAGAGGTGGCACCTGCCTGGTATAACGCTGCCCATTATCAGGATAGACTGTGCCCTATAGGAGAGGTGGCACCTGCCTGGTATAACGCTGCCCATTATCAGGATACACTGTGCCCTATAGGAGAGGTGGCACCTGCCTGGTCTAACGCTGCCCACGATCAGGATACACTGTGCCCTATAGGAGAGTTGGCACCAGCTTGATATAACGCTGCCCATTATCTGGATACACTGTGCCCTATAGGAGAGGTGGCACCAGCTTGGTATAACGCCCATTATCAGGATACACCGTGCCTTATAGGAGAGGTGGCACCAGCCTGGTATAACGCTGCCCATGATCAGGATACACTGTGCCCTATAGGAGAGGTGGCACCAGCCTGGTATAATGCTGCCCATGATCAGGATACACCGTGCCCTATAGGAGAGGTAGCACCTGCCTGGTATAACGCTGCCCATGATCAGGATACACCGTGCCCTATAGAAGAGGTTGCACCAGCTTGGTATAACGCTGCCCATTATCAGGATACACCGTGCCTTATAGGAGAGGTGGCACCAGCCTGGTATAACGCTGCCAATGATCAGGATACACTGTGCCCTATAGGAGAGGTGGCACCAGCCTGGTATAATGCTGCCCATGATCAGGATACACCGTGCCCTATAGGAGAGGTAGCACCTGCCTGGTATAACGCTGCCCATGATCAGGATACACCGTGCCCTATAGGAGAGGTGGCACCAGCTTGGTATAACGCTGCCCATTATCAGGATACACCGTGCCTTATAGGAGAGGTGGCACCAGCCTGGTATAACGCTGCCCATGATCAGGATACACTGTGCCCTATAGGAGAGGTGGCACCAGCCTGGTATAATGCTGCCCATGATCAGGATACACCGTGCCCTATAGGAGAGGTAGCACCTGCCTGGTATAACGCTGCCCATGGTCAGGATGCACATTGGTGTATTGTAGAGTGACAGTGTTATACCAGGCTGGTGCAACTCTGCTGATCATTTATTTTTTGGATGTTTGCTGTCCAGTCCATATAGCACAGTGACTACACTTTTGGCTTATGTCTGTGTAACATGGTGCGTGGCGGTAGGCATAGGTCAATTACCTCTGGCATGTTACATGAAGGTGGGGATCCTGGCTGGGTGTGTGAACATTTGCTATGGGGGCGCTACTTCTTTGCAGGCCGCATGTTACCAATGACTTTGGTTTAACAGGACCAGATGTCAAAGACTTCAATGAGGAAGACCAGCAGTCAAAAATAACGATAACTTTGTGGGAATTAAGCACAGTAGCTAACGGATGCACAACTTTATTAACTGCTCCTTTACAATTCGGAAGATTTTTCAGTCTCAATTCCTTTGTCGTTCGTACCAGGGCTGTGGAGTTGGTATAAAATGTACCGACTCCTAAAATATATAATAAATTGGGTACAGTAATTCAATGCAGAATGTGCTGAATATTTTTTCATAGGAATTTGGAAAAGTTATGAAATGTCCTATAAATGGCTGTTCTATTACTGATCTAAGGCTACACTCACACACAACGTTTTTACTTCGTTTTTTGTGGATACGTTTTTCAGCTGCAAAAGCAGATCAGATTTTTAAAAACCCGCATCACCTGAAAGGTTTTTGAGCTCATAGATAATGTTTTCAATAAGAAAACACACACATTGTCACCAGCCTATGTAGGAGCGTTAACAGAACGAACTTGCATAGGCTGTAACCAGTCAGCAACTGTTAATTTTAATTTCAATAAAGCTTTATTTAAACATGTAAAATTAAAAGTACAAATTTGCTTGAAAATATTTTCCCTGTCAGGGGAAATTAAAATTTTTATAACAAAAACAAATATACACCTAACATGGGGGAAGACAAGACATAGACAATGGAAGGGTAGAACAATAGGGAAGATGATAAATCCACATTATATATTACAGCAATATCAACATGTGCTCATTACCTTAACCTCAAAACTTGTTCTAGTCAGGTCACATCTAGGTTGTAAGGCTGAAATAGAGAAGGGATGATCGTATATTGCGATTCTAGACCTAATTCTTCATCTCCCCAACCCAGAAGTGTTATGGGGAAAGACACAAGATCCGATCCAATTGTGTATTCGACTCTAATTCCATCCAAGAACTCCAAATCTTAAAAAAGGGATCCCACATATCATTTCTAGTAGCCTCAATGCGTTCAAATAGCATAGTATTGTTCATCCTTTCCTTAACAAGCAGTGTTGAAAGCGAAGGAGATTTCCATTTTGTTGCAATGTGGATTTTGGTAGCCATGAAAATAAAATTTACTAATTTGTGAAGACTACTAGAAAGTATCTGGTGTTTTGCTCCTAGGTTTCACCTTTTGCCAGAGATCCAAGACCACTGAGCAGGTCCACCATATGTGCTTCATATCCCCTGGTGAATTACATACTCGAAAACATTCAGCAGAGATATTTGGGTATATGCTATGGAGTTTAGACTGAACGAGAGAGGTTCTGTAGAGAACCTTCAATGAGCTCTCCACAAGGGATGACTGATGGCTGCCCTTGGACAATGTATCCCAGCAAAATCTCCATTCCTCCAGTGACAAATCAAAACCCATTTCTTCCTCCCATTGTATCATGTATTTTAATTTTTTCTCATCATGTGGGGGGGGATGGGTAATAGATCAGTATACCAAAGATATTGTTCCTTTTCCCACTGGATCATTTATACGTTTTTGCTCAAAATGTGACACAGGGTTTTCATTTGGAAGAAGTTGCTTATTAAAGTGAAAGACCTGATTTATGCGCATGTTCTCTCTGACCGGAGGTTCGTATTTCTGAACAAGCTCTTGTCTATCTAGTAGTATGTTAAATGGAGAGCAGAGATGTTTTAATGAAGAAATCCCCTTTAAAATCCACCACGAAAAAATTTGTGGGTCTAGGCCAGATAAAAACATTGGGTTATGTAATATAGAAATCAGTGGAGAAGGGATAGCTTGCAGCTTAAATTTAAATCTGGCCTTCCTCCATAGAATTAGGGAATGGGCTGTAAAGGGTGCTGTAATATTTATACCCTTTGGAAACTTCTCTGTAGACCACATTAGGCCAGGTAATGAGAGTGGTTTAATGAGCTATGATTCTAACTTGACCCATCTCTGTTTATTATTATATGAACATATACAGTATTTGTTAATTGAGCTATTTTTGCAGGCTTAAAGTATAGTGCGAAGTTCGGTAGTGATATACCTCCTATTCTTCTATGAAAAAACATACATTTTTGTGAAATTCTAGATTTCTTTCCTTGCCATATGAATCTAGATATTATGGTGTCGTCTAGAAAATGTTTTAGGTCGTAATGCTATTGGTAAGGATCGAAAGAGGTATAAAAAAAACGGGGCAATGACACCATTTTTATTGTATGTAGTCTACCTAGCCAGGATAAATTTGATGAGGACCACCTAGCCAAATCGCTTTGGATAAGTGGGATATAATTCCACTTGAAAAAGGTCGACCTGTTGACGTTAAATTAATACCTAAGTAGGTCAAATAATTTTCTTTTCTTGTGAATTTGAAGTGGGAAACAATATTATCTTGTATGTCTTTTGGAGGGTTTATAAATAGTGCTTCAGATTTTTCTATGTTTATCTTAAGTCCTGAAACAGCTTCAAAATCATAAAGCAGTGAGAATAGGTTAGGGAGAGTAATGTGGGGGTTGGTTACGGTTAAGAGAAGGTCATCTGCGAAAAGACTGAATTGTATTGATCGCCCAAATCAGTGGTTCCTGTTATATTAGGATTTTTCCTAATGGCCTCCGCTAGAGGTTCCATAGTTAGTGCGAAGAGGGCCGGGGATAGCGGGCAGCCTTGTCTAGTGCCTCGTATGTTTTTAGGGGTTGGGTGTGTTGTTGGGAGCTTTAGATCTGCTGTGGGGCAGTCATACAATAGTCTGAGACATGAGATAAATTTGGGAGCAATACCAAATTTAGAGTGCACCGTGAATAAATATGGCCATGATAATGAGTTAAAGGCCTTTTCAATATCTAGGGCCAATAGAAGGAGTTGTTCCTGGCACAGGTTTGCCGAATGAATAATATTAAGATTTTGTCTATTGTTGTCTGGTGCTTGTCTCACAGGTATAAAGCCTAACTGGTCATGGTGGATAAGAGAAGGTAGCAAGTTGTTGAGCCTACTGGTAATAATTGATGTGAAAATTTTTAAATCTATATTTAATAGAGAAATGGGCCTATAATATTTTTTTGTCAAGAGATGGTCTCTTTTGGACATGGGTATTATGGTAATGTGTGCCACGTAAAACTCTGGGGGCATTTGGGAACCGTTTGAGAAAATTACAAAAACTTTTTATGTGGGGGTGTAAGAGTCTCGTTTAATTTTTTTTTTTTTTTTTTTATAATAGATTGCCGTAAGGCCATCGGGACCGGGGGCCTTTCCTTTTTTTTAAATTTTTTAATTGTTGAGCTTTTTTCTTCAGATATATCTTCAGAGTTGTTCATGGGTTCAGATATCTTCGACAGACGTAGGTCTCATAAGAAATTATGCATGAGCTGTGGTGGAGGTGGTTGTGGCGTAGAGTAAAGATTCTGATAATTATAGAATATATTATGAATGGTGTCTGAGTGTGCTGACATTCGTCCTGTAGAGTCCTTTATAGAGAAAATTGTATTGAACGATTCTCTAGTTCGTAGTTTACGTGCTAACATTCTACTTGGTTTATTAGCGTATTTATAAAAAGTAGCTTTAGTCCAAGTTAGGGCTCTTTCAGTCCTAGTGGTGAGAATAGCATCTAACTGTAGCTTAGTTTCCTGAATTTGTTTAGAGAGGTAGAGAGATGTGGACAGTTGGTTTGCTAATTCTAGTTTTGCAAGTTTATTTTCTAATCTGGTTTGGAGGCCGGTTCTAGCTTTTCCTTTTTTTTTTTTTTTGCTAGCTGCTAGTCTAATTAAAGAGCCAGTAATGCATTTTTTTATGCGCTAGCCAGACTATTCCAGGAGAGGATTCCTTTGTGTTATTAAGTTCAAAGTATTTAATTACCGTATATCCTCTTTGATTACATTAGTAGCTGCAGAGTCTGTCAATAAGGATTCATTTAGCCTCCATCTATATAACCCAGAAGAAGTGACGTCATATTTAAAAACCGAGATGGTGGCATCATGGTCAGACCATGCTGAATGTAAATGACGTGTATATAAGACTGTCGGAAGTGAATTGACTTTTGTCATCTTGAGATCGATTCTGGAGTGTGTGCTGGAGAAAAGTATGTGTACCCCCTAGTACCTCCATTCAGTTCCCTCCATGTGTTCACCAAGTGGTGCTCTTTCATAAGGTAAAGAATCTTTTTCTTTCTGTTTTGGTGATGTCAGAGCGTCTCAGGGCACTACTATCTAGGGTTGGATTCATGGTGAAATTAAAATCTCCACACCAAATTAAATGATGAAATGAAAGCATATCCAGTTTAGACCATATCAATTTAAGAACTGAAAATTGTGACGATGCAGGAAGATAACTTTTCACAACGCAAACATTTTGTCCCTGTAGGGAGCCTTGTAATATAATGAATCTTCCTTCCTTGTCTGACATAGAATTAACAATTTGAACTGGGAAGCTATTCTTAACAAAAACAGCCACCCCTCTTGTCTTATGCAACCATGACGATATAAAAAAACGGGAATAAGCGGAGTCAAAATATTTTGGGCATGAGGAGTTAGGAAAGTAAGTTTCCTGAAGACAGATAATGTCGGGATTCTGCTTCTTATAATCCAGAAAGGCTTTTTTGCGTTTTAAAGAAGAATTGAATCCACAGACATTGAGATAGTACCTTACACATAATAAAAAGGGTTTATTTTGCTATAATAAAACTCACCACCAGTTCCCTCCCCACTAGTATAAATCCCAAGGTATGATCCAACGCGAGCTCTAGAGTCTTGGATACCGTGAAAAAAGTAAATATGTACATTCCTGTAGTAAAACTAAGGGGAGGAGGGGAGGGAAAGACACATAACTAATAACATACAATTAAAGTCAGATTGCCAAACCGCCCAATTAACATAGTGGACAGGAGACCCATACTAAAAGGGATGGTCCAGGAATCACTAGGGCTAGGCAACATGAATAAACCCTGCGAGCTAAACCCCAGCTTACATTGGATATCTATGTAGTTCAAAACCAAAGAGTACTGTTCTATCTAAAGTAATATCGAACAACACAGATGATAATGCACGAATCGTGTTAGCGGAGTTAGGCTGAGTGCAGACTGACTTTTTGGCCCTGCGGATTTTTCCGCGCAGAATGGAAGAAATCCACAGGTCAAATGACCTGCATTTTTCCTGCGGATTTCTTCCATATTTCCTGCGGTTTTATTGCGGTTTTTGTGCGGTTTTCCACTGCGGTTTTCCCCCTGCGGATTTGGTGACGGGGGATGGAAAACCGCACAAAAGAAGTAACATCCTGCGGATTTTGTACCGCGGAAAAATCCGCAGCGTCTGCACAGCGTTTTTATTTTCATTGATTTTAAAGCTACTGTACATCACAATGCGGATATGCAACGTTTCTGCGCGGTAAAATCCGCTGCGGATCCGCTGCAAATCTGCATCGTGTGCACACAGCCTTAGAGTATAATCATTCAAGAACTATAAAAATCGTTAATTCCCAACCCACTTAGCCCATTCAATGTAGTAGACACTTAGACAAAATTACTAGCATGGGACCCATTGAATAGGGGTCAGATTCCCAAATCAGGCTCGGATACCAACAACCCCAAACCCAAGAACCTTACAGCATCCAACCAGCGGTTCCGGATACATATAAAAATTAGTGTCCATTAAATTGAAGTTCAGTCAGGTGACATTCGTGTGCTGGTGTCTTGTTCTAGGGACTTCTTTCCATTCTCTAGTTGGCCTCGGCTTTCGCTGTGGTAGTGGGTGAGAAGCATCCGGAACCAAAATACCAGCTTGATCCAGGATATGTTTGCCTTCATCCAGGGAGCGGCACACAAAGGTTTTATTATTATAGGAGAGGGCAAAGTGGAAACCCCAACGATATTTTATTTGTGCTGCTTGTAGGGCCATAGTAATTGGCCTGAGGGCTTTCCTCCTAGTAAGTGTAGCAGATGCAATGTCCGCATAGAGGCGGACCGATTCTGGCAAACCGGGTAAGGCTGGAGATTGTCTTGCTGCGGACAAGATTAAGTCTCTGGTTTCTTCGTAGTGCAGTTTAAGCACCACATCTCTAGGAGTGTCATCTGACCTTGGTTTCCCCAGAGCGCTATGTATTCTGGTTATGTGCAACAGGGCTGGCTCCATCTGTGTGAGCAGCGCTGTAAAAGGAGCGGTTGCTATGTCTTTAAGTGCAAGAATGTTTTCAGAGAGGCCACGTATGCGCAGATTGCCTCTGCGTGATATATTTTCAAAATCCTCACATTTCAGCTCCAAGTCGTTAATGCGTTCCATGTGCTGCTTTATAATCTGGTCGTCCTCCAAAGCGTCAGCTACTGCGTCCATTTTTTTCTTCAGTGAGGAGGTGCGCTGCATAATGTCCTGCAATTGTGATGTGACATTCTGCATAGCAGAGGTGAGCTCTGATCTAAAAGTCTCCTGAAGTATTTTCTATTATCACTGTTGTGGGCACAATAGCGTCATCCTGAGAGGCGAGTTCATTGCTTCCTGCAGCGGTATTCACCTGCATTGCAGGGGAGGAGGTGGCTGTTGTGGCGGCGGCCGTTTTAGCAATATTGCCATCCGTGAGGAGTTCTGCAATGGAGAGGCTTACCGACTGAGCAGGGCCTCCCTTCTTCGTCATTATGGGCCGTGGGGTTCCCGGGTGAGTAGGGAGCTCATCGGTGGCAGTTCCATCACAATCGGTGTGCTGGATGGGGCTATTTGTAGCTCAACAGGGAGCGGAGCTCAGGGCCGCACGACCGCCGTCATCGAGCCCTGGGCATGAGCCCAGCAACTGGTTAATTTTAAAGGAAAAAAATTGCGTGGGTTCCCGCGTAACTTTAATAACCAGCAGAGGGAAAGCTGAGGGCTGATATTAATATTCTGGGAAGGAGCCAATAGCCATGAAAGTTTCCTGGCTATTAATATCAGCTCACAGCTGTTTGCTTAGACTTTACTGGCTAGTTTACAAGGGGACCCCAGAAAAAAAAATTGACACGGGGTCCCCCTATAAAATCTAGCCAGCAAAGGCTAGGCTGACAAATGCGGGCTGATATTAATAGCCATGGATATTGACCACTCCCTTTACTAAAAACATCAGCTCTCAGACGCCCCAGAAATGGCGCATCTTATAGATGCGCCAAAAGTTGGCACTTAGCCTCGCTCTTCCCACTTGCCCTGTAGCAGTGGCAAGTGGGGTTCATATTTGTGGGGTTGATGTCACCTTTGTATTGTCAGGTGACATCAAGCCCACAGGTTAGAAATGGAGAGGCGTCTATAAGACACCTATCCATTAGTAACCCCATAGGATAGTGTACAAAAACAGACGCCCAGAGTAAAGTCCTTTATTTCAAATAATGACTGACTCCTTTTAATAGTCTTGATTTAAACCATACTTACCGAACACTTAATCTGCCAATGTCTCCTGCAACAAAAATAAAATAAACCACAATTCCTCACCTGTCCGCCGAGAAGATCATCCATAATGTCCCTCGACAATCCTGATCACTTTGAGTGATCACTCAGTGATGTGACCGACTGCTCTCAAAGACAGCCGGCGATATGCTGACAGGAGGTAATTTCTCCCGCACTGTATAGGACTGAGTTGTGGTGACAAAGTTCACCAGAGTTTATCAGCTGATCAGCTCTGGTGATCTCCCTTACGGCACCACTGCTGCGTGAGAAAGTTCTCACGCAGCGGTGCCCTAAGGGAGACCACCGGAGCTGATGAACTCCGTTGAGCTCAGTGATACACTGACAGGAGGTAATTGCTCCTGTCAGTGTATCACCAGCGGCCGGGTAAAGCGGTCACATCTCTCGATGTGACTGTTTTAAACATGAGATCGCAGTGGGACACTCAGGATGATGTGGACTATGGCGGACAGGTAAGTATTGTGAGGTAGCGCTGTCATTCACATAGGGGATCACTCACTTAGCCGCCACAAAACCAGATCCGGCACGGGTTTTCCATAAAACCATTCTAGTTCATGCGGTTTATTTATGCAGCATAAACCAAAGCAAGCAACATAAAGTTCATATCAGCATAGCGTCCTTGACAGAGCTTCTCTCTGTCCTCCCTGTGGTCACACAGGTTGGCATACACAGGCTCTTCAGCCTCCTAGTTATCTCACCCATGTCAGGGTTCCCTCATGGCTGTTTCTCCATGCTGCAGACATCCATTCCCTCCAGGGAATCATCAGGCACGTGGAGCCAGTACACACAGCCACTCCACATGCTGTTAGCCAGGAGACACATCTCCCAGAGGGACCTTTCACAACGGACCAACCAGGTCCCTGCATTCACCACATGTGACCTACCCTGGCCACCTTATACGGTCCATAGCCACGCCCACCGGGTCACATGGCTATGACCTCATCACAGGTCCTTGAACCATTCACACACTTTATCACAACATTCTAAAACACACCCCCTGGGTGGGTTTGTAGGTAACTGGGGTGTCTCCCCAGCAACCTGGAGACTTCTCCCTGACACATTGACACAACACGTCAGCAGTATCACTGCTGATCAACACACACATCAGTCTCCATCTCAAGGCCACCCACCTTGAGATACATAACTGTCCTTCAGGATTCTGCGACTCATCCTCTCTCTTGGGACATCCACACAGCGCCCCCTAGCGGACACAGTGGTCATTACACCACAGTATATGTTATTTTTTTACATTATTTCTAGGAGACTAGGGCGTCGGGATTTGGTGTTAGGTGAGTATAATGTTTTTATTTTATGATAAGATAATAACACACTGGCGCAAATCCACTTGACCAGGAAGCGGGAGTGCAATATTCCCAGATACAGCAGGTGATTAACAGGCTCTGTGCTGGTGCCAGTTTAGAAAAGCAGGAAAGCTGGTAGAAAATGGTATAACACCGTGCAATACTGGGAAACTCAAAAAGGGTGAATCAGATTACTCACTTGTAAATAAATGGAAAAATTGAAATGTCCTGAAGCTGTTTGCCTGTACTTGAATATATGTGATACCTTTTAATTAGATGAAAAAGCTGTTAAGATAAAATAAAAATACAACCAGTGATAAACAAATGAACCCTAATGTTTGCCTGAAAGTGAATCCCTTAAGGGTTAAAAACACTGACCTGAACTTGTTCACAATAGTGCATCAGACTAAGTGGACGGCATACCACGAAAAACAGCTGTAGTGTGGATATCAGAAAGAAAGGTGCCTCAAAATCTTGATATGATTGAAATGCTGAGCCAAAAAATAGAAAATGAATAAAGGAAAATACCACCGAATATTGGTTGACTGGTTAGAGGCTGTATGCTAACCTTGCTGGATGCTATTTTCGAAGTGTCCTCAGTTGAACCAGGAATAGCCTGAATGCTGTGCAGATGCACATGAAGGCAGACCACCTGCAACGTGGATGATTATCAGTAACGGCCTGTGCCCGCTAACGTGGTGTAGGAATATGTGGCACTTACTTGGCTGGCAGGTGATCAGTGGTGCAGGCGTGAGGGTGATGGCTGCTGCTGCTAAACTGTGAAGCAGTGGGAGCCGCCGCTGCCTCGCGTGCTCCGGCCGTGAGCAACGCTAAGGAGATTGGCGCGTGGTGGGGGCGGGGTGTAGCTTGACCTCACACTAGGGGAAGGATGGTGGCTCGCAAGTGACACAAATCCATACAAATTGCAGGCTAAAAAATCATTTTTGTGGAATTTTTTTTTTATTTTCACGGCTCTGCGCTATAAACTTTAGTGAAACACTTGGGTTCAAAGTTCTCACAACACATCTAGATAAGTTCCTTGGAGAGTCTAGTTTCGAAAATGGGGTCACTTGTGGGGGAGCTCCAATGTTTAGGCACACAGGGCCTCTCCATAAGTGACATGGTGTCCGCTAACGATTGGAGCTAATTTTCCATTCGAAAAGTCAAATGGCGCTCTTCCCTTTTGGGCCCTTCCGTGCGCCCAAACAGTGGTTTATGACTTCCTACAGTGTATGTAGTGCATGTCAGGAAGTCTCTGAAGTCAGTGTGCACAGAGTGCAGCGCTGACAGCTTAGGCTACTTTCACACATCAGTTTTTTGCTGTCAGGCAGGATCCGGCTATTTTTAGAAAAAAACGGATCCCGCGTAAATTTTGGAGAACTGTAGAAACGGATCCATTTTTCTGCCGGATCCGTCTAGCAGGTTATATCTGTTTCCTGGAGGCTGGCCAATTGGATCTGAGCATGTGCAGACTTAAAAACGGTGGCTGGGTCCGTCTTTTTCTGGATTCGGCGCCCAGACGCCAGAATGAGACAAGTAGCCGGATCCGGCAAAAAAGCGGACGAACTGCAATGCCATCCGGCGCTAATGCAAGTCAATGGGGAAATCTGGATCCAGTATTGCATTTCGCCGGATCCGGTTTTACAAAAAAAAGCCGGCTCTCACCTGACGGCGCAAAATGGATGAAAGAGGCCTTATATGGCATGCAGATCTGTATGCATATAAGCGATCAGCCTGCACAAAATGAGTGTCCCATAGTGGGACACAGTGTAAAAGTAACAATGAAATAAAACTTTTTTCTAAATGTAAAAATATTAAAAAAATAAACAATATTTATTCCATCATTAAATCAATATTTGAATAAAAAAATCTAAACATTAAAAGTACACATATTTAGTATCGCCGCGTCAATAACGACACGACCTATAAAACTGTCCCGCTAGTTAACCCCTGTAGTGAACACCATTGAAAAAAAATCATACCGCCGAACAAAAAGTGGAATAACGCACGATCAAAAAGACTGATACAAATAAACGTGATACTGCTGAAAACGTCATCTTGTCCTGCAAAAAAAAAAGCCGCCATACAGCTCTATCCCCGGAAAAAAAAAAAAAATTATAGCTCTCAGAATAAAGCGATGCAAAAATAATACATTTTCTATAAAATAGTTTTTATTGTCTAAAAGCGCCAAAACATAAAAAGATATAAATGAGGTATCGCTGTCATCATGCTTACCCGAAGAATAAAACTGCCTTATCAATTTTACCACACACTGAACGATATAAACGCGCCCCCCCAAATAAAGATATTCATGAATTGCTGGTTTTTGTTCATTCTGCCTCCCCAAAATCGGAATAAAAAGCGATTAAAAAAGTTATGTGCCCAAAATTCGTACCATTATAAATGTCAACTCGTCCCGCAAAAAACAAGACCTCACATGACTCTGTGAGCCAAAATATGGAAAAATTATAGCTCTCAAAATGTGATGGTGCAAAAAATATTTTTTGCAATGAAAAGCGTTTTTTAGTGTGTGACAGCTGTCAAACATTAAAATCTGCTATAGATGGTAAAACCCCCCTTAATCACCCACTTAGTTAGGGAAAAATAATAAAAAATGTATTTGTTTCCATTTTCCCGTTAGGGTTGGGGCTAAAATTAGGATTAGGGGTGTGTTGGGTTTAGAATTGGGGGGGGGTCCACAGTTTAGGCACATCATGGGCACTCCAAACGCGACATGAGTCTGATCTCAATTCCAGCCAGTTCTGGGTTGAAAAAGTCAAACGCTGCTCCTTCCCTTCCAAGCTCTGCCTTGCGCCCAAACAGTGGTTTACCCCCCACGTATGGGCTATCAGCATACTCGGGACAAATTGCACAACAACTTTTGGGGTCTAATTTTTCCTATTACCCTTGGGGAAATAAAAAATTGGGGGAGAAAAGATCATTTTTGTGAGAAAAATAAGATTTTTTTGTTTTTACGGCTCAACATTATAAACTTCTGTGAAGCACTTGGGGGTTCAAAGTGCTCACCACACATCTAGATAACTTTCTTAGGGGGTCTACTTTTCAAAATGGTGTCACTTGTGGGGGGGTTTCCACTGTTTAGGCACATCAAGGGCTCTCCAAACGCAATATGGCGATGGTGTCCGATCTCAATTCTAGCCAATTTTGCATTGAAAAGTCAAACGGCACACCTTCCCTTCCGAGCTCTGCCTTGCGCCCAAACAGTGGTTTACCTGCATATATGGGGTATCGGCGCACTCAGGACAAATTGTACAACAACTTTTCTCCTGTTACCCCTGGTAAAATAAAGCAAATTGGATCTGAAGTAAATTTTTTGTGAAAAAAGTTAAATGTTCATTTTTTTTTTTTTTTTTTTTTTTTTTTTTTTTTTAATCCCAAAAATTCCTGTGAAGCACCTGAAGGGTTAGTAAACTTCTTGAATGTGGTTTTGAGCACCTTCAGGGGTGCAGTTTTTAGAATGGTGTCACTTTTGGATATTTTCTATCATATAGACCCCTCAAAGTGACTTCAAATGTGATGTGGTCCCTAAAAAAGTTGTAAAAATGAGAAATCGCTGGTCAACTTTTAACTCTTATAACTTTCTAACAAAAACATTTTGGTTCCAAATTGTGCTGATGTAGACATGTGGGAAATATTATTTATTAACTATTTTGTGTGACATATTTCTCTGTTTTAAGGGCATGAAAATTCAAAGTTGGAAAATTGCGAAATTTTCAACATTTTCGCCAAATTTCCATTTTTTTCACAAATAAACGCAAGTCCTATCAAAGAAATTTTACCACTATCATGAAGTACAATATGTCACTAAAAAACATTGTCAGAATCATGGGGATCCATGGAACCGTTCCAGAGTTAGTACCTTATAAAGGGACAGTGGTCAGAATTGTAAAAATTGGCCTGGTCATTAACTTGCAAACCACCCTTGGGAGTAAAGGGGTTAAATCTTGGCTCTTTAGTGCAGAGCACTTCAGCCATTTGTATGCATCCTTTTCTTATGTTTTCATGCATACTTGAGTCATTGGGCTTGTTTCCATGCAGAAGGTATGGTTTTTTGGCTGTAGTTCTTCAATGGAGACCACTTCTGGCCAGACTTCTCCAAACATTAGATGGGTGTAGGTGGACTTCACTGGTTGCTGCCAGTTCTGTGTTGATAGTACTGCTGAACATTTTCTGATTTTGCAAGGAAGTAAACATTTGTCTTTCATCATGTTTTCTTGGCCCACCATTGCATCTACATTTCTCAACATTGCCCACTTCTTGCTGATTATTTAAAATACCTTGAAAAGAACATTTTGAAACCCCAGTCTGTTTTGCAATCTTTGCCTGGGGAGAGACCTTGTTGATGCAGTATAACTACCTTGTGTTTTCTTGCTGTACTCCATTTTGGCATGATGTAAGACCAGTGACGTAATGACTGTTTTCCAAATCTTCACCTTTTTAGCAGTTTGACTGACTTTGTGCAAGTGTACTTACAAGAACATGCTGTTTAAAGGGAGGTGACACCAAGTATTCACTTTGCATCAAGTTAATCGATAAAGATAAACTATTAACACGTCTATTTTAGAAAACCTTTTTTACTGCCTTAAAATGTTTGTACTGTATGTTTAGTAACTCTACTGTGAAGCATAATTTTGGGTGCATTGTGTGGGGATAAGTTTATTTGGCCCATCACAATACTCGCTCATGAAGTACTTTATGATGTATTATACTTTTTTTTTTTTTTTTTTTTTTAAAGAGATGATTCTTCGTCAGGTTCAGCTGCTAAGAGACTGGAGCGCAGCCAGTGGACTGATAAGATTGATGCTCAATATGGATTTGAGAGGATAAAGGAGCCTGGGGAAAAAACAGGATGGCTGCTGAACATGCACCCGGTAAGTGTGGCCTATTATAGCCTCATTTCATGTAGATAAGCTGCAGCGTCGAAGAGAAACCCATACTTGGGGACAACGTTCTGAGATCCAGAACACGCTATCCGTATGAGTGGCTGCCGTCTTTTGATCTGAATACAACTTCAGCTGTTTGCTCTGGTATAAATCATTTAAAGAAGTTTTTTATCAGATATTAATATTTCATCTTGTTGCAATTTTATTAATTGTTTTTTTGAAGACTGAAGTTCTTGATGAGGACAAACGCCTTGTGAGCGCCGTAGATTATTACTTCATTCAGGAAGATGGGAGCAGGTTCAAGGTAAACAAACATTAAAGTCTCTTTACATAAAAGGAAGCATCTTGACATTTTCTGAAATGGTAACATCTTATTCTGATAAGTATTACCGTATATACTCGTGTATAAACTGACCCCCCCCCCTAATTTTGCCGCAAAAAACTGGGAAAGGCGTATAAACCTAGGGTGGAAAATGCAGCAGCTGCTGGTAAATTTAAAAAATAAAAAGATACCAATAAAAGTTAAATTAATTGAGACATCAGTAGGTTAAATGTTTTTGAATATCCACATTGAATCAGGAGCCCCATATAATGCTCCATACAGTTCATGATGAGACCGATGAGATGCTCCAAACAAAATACACCCCATATAATGCTGCACAAAGGTTAATAATGGCCCCATAAGATGCTCCATAGATTATGCCCCCATAAAATTCTCCATAGACTTTTCCCCATATGCTGCCCTCGTAAAATGCTCCATAGATTATGCCCCCATATGCTGCCCTCGTAAAATGCTCCATAGATTATGCCCCATATGCTGCCCTCGTAAAATGCTCCATAGATTATGCCCCCTTATGCTGCCCCCATAAGATGCTCCATAGACTATTCCCCCATGAAATGCTCCATAGATCACGCCCCCATATGCTGCCCTCGTAAGATGCTCCATAGATTATGCCCCCATATGCTGCCCTCGTAAAATGCTCCATAGATCATGCCCCCATATGCTGCCCCCATAAGATGCTCCGTAGTTTATGCCCCCATATGCTGCCCCCATATTCTGCTCCATAGTTTATGCCCCCATATGTTGCCCCCATAAGATACTCCATAGATTATGCTCCCGTATGCTGCCCCTGTAAGATGCTCCATAGTTTATGCCCTCATATGCTGCCCCCGTAAGATGCTCCATAGTTTATGCCCTCATATGCTGCCCCCGTAAGATGCTCCATAGATCATGCCCCCATATGCTGCCCTCGTAAAATGCTCCATAGATTATGCCCCCATATGCTGCCCCCATAAGATGCTCCATAGATTATGCCCCCATAAGATGCTCCATAGATTATGCCCCCATAAGATGCTCCATAGATTATGCCCCCATAAGATGCTCCATAGATTATGCCCCCATAAGATGCTCCATAGATCACGCCCCCATATACTTCTCTTGTAAGATGCTCCATAGATTATGCCCCATATGCTGCCCCAATAAGATGCTCCATAGATTATGCCCCCATAAGATGCTGCATAGATCACGCCCCCATATGCTGCCCTCGTAAGATGCTCCATAGACTAGCCCCCATATGCTGCCCTCGTAAAATGCTCCATAGATTATGCCCCCATAGGATGCTCCATAGATCATACCACCATATGCTGCCCCATAAGATGCTCCATAGATGCTGCCCCTGTAAGATGCTCCATAGTTTATGCCCCCATATGCTGCCCCTGTAAGATGCTCCATAGATCATGCCCCCATATGCTGCCCCCATAAGATGCTCCATAGTTTATGCCCCCATATGCTGCCCCCATATTCTGCTCCATAGTTTATGCCCCCATTTGCTGCCCCCGTAAGATGCTCCATAGTTTATGCCCTCATATGCTGCCCCCGTAAGATGCTCCATAGATCGTGCCCCCATATGCTGCCCTCGTAAAATGCTCCATAGATTATGCCCCCATATGCTGCCCCCGTAAGATGCTCCATAGTTTATGCCCCATAAGATGCTCCATAGATCACGCCCCCATATGCTGCTCTTGTAAGATGCTACATAGATTATGCCCCCATATGCTGCCTCAATAAGATGCTCCATAGATTATGCCCCCATAAGATGCTCCAGAGATCACGCCCCCATATGCTGCCCTCGTAAGATGCTCCATAGACGAGCCCCCCATATGCTGCCCTCGTAAAATGCTCCATAGATTATGCCCCCATAGGATGCTCCATAGATCATACCCCCATATGCTGCCCCATAAGATGCTCCATAGATGCTGCCTCTGTAAGATGCTCCATAGATTATGCCCCCATATGCTGCTCCATAGTTTATGCCCCCATAAGATGCTCCATAGTTTATGCCCCCATATGCTGCCCCCATAAGATGCGCCATAGTTTATGCCCCATTTGCTGCCCCCATATGCTGCTCCATAGTTTATGCTGCCCCATAGATTATGCCCCCATATGCTGCTGCTGCAAGTAAAAAAAAAAAAAAAAATTACACACTCACCTCTCCGTTGCTGGGCCCCAGGTGCCGGGGCCCTGAGCAGGCGAAGAAACACGTGCCGGTGTAACCACTGGCTCAGGACCCTGATACTGGCGATATTCACCTGTCCCCGGTCCATCGATGTCGCTCTGTTTCTTCCGGTTCCCTATGTCAGTGACGTTCAGGCAGAGGGCGCGGCGCTCTCTGACCTGAACGTCACAGCCAGAGGACGCGGTGGACAGCAGCGCGCAGCGATGGGACAGGTGAATATTGCATATACTCACCTCCTGGCGCGGTCTCTGCAGCCCGCTTCTCCCGGGCTCGGGCTCCTTCCTTCAGCGGTCACGTGGTACCGCTCATTAAAGACATGAATATGTGCATATTCATGTCTTTAATGAGTGGTACCACGTGACTGCTGAAGAAAGGAGCCTGAGACCGGGAGAAGTGGGGGGGCTGCAGAGACACGCCGGGGGGTAAGTATGATAACTGACACCCCCGCTCCCCCGCAGACCCCCATGCATATGACTCGCGATAAGCACGAGAGGGGGACTTTCAGCACAAAAAAATTGGTTGAAAATCTCGGCTTACACGCGAGTATATACGGTATGTTTCAGAGACAGTAGATCGCTTGGGGTGTTTTTTATTCAGTGAATCAGTCTTGTTTGTACTTTATACATTACATATGAAGTGAACTTGCACATGAATGCATCAGCGACATTACATCTGCCTTACATTCACATTGCTATAAGACCTGCCATTCTGCTTTGTCTAGGGATCTGTATATTGGTGATGTGAGTTTGGTGCATACGTAAAGTAAATACATGTTTTCAATGTGTAAACGCTTCCCCTATTGATGTATCCATGACAATGTCTCAAACCATCTCACTTTCTTGCAGGTTGCACTACCGTATAAGCCGTATTTTTATGTGGCCACAAAAAAGGTAACTCCCGTTTCCCGTCTGTTTCTGTTTTCCTGCCATGTCGAGAGTCTGACTTTAATTTGTTATTTTATCAGGGATGTGAGAGGGAAGTCTCCTCTTTTCTTTCCAAGAAGTTCCAAGGAAAGATAGCAAAAATGGATACTCTACCTAAAGAAGACCTGGATTTGGTAAGTATCAGAAGGCTTGGTGTTGTCAGTTTAACCCGGACATTGGCACAGTTTCTGGAGCACTATTGACTCTTTTTCACTGTTTATTTCATGTTTGCTTAGGTAATATGTGAATTAAGTGTGATATATTACGGATGGATAAAGTTGGGATAAAAATGTTAAGACTATTTACTTCTTTATTAATGGAGATGCGTAACAGCAAAGCTTTTTCTAATTTGATCTATTTTATCATGTACTATTCTTAAAGAGGTTGTCTACTATTTTAGCATAGATAACCTTTCTTTAGGATAGGTCATCAAAGTCTGTTTGGGGTCCAACACCCTGTACCTCCACCGATCAGCTGTTATCTATGTCAGTGGCCGCCGGCATACGGGCAGAAGTACTCGCTCGCCGAGCTGCTCCACCACCGCAGGGTGCTACATATCCACCTCCTATTGGTTTGAATAGACCTAAAGTATTGGACACCCTCTTTAAACGAGTTCTATTAAATTACACTTAACACAACCTTCGCTCTAATTTTCACTTAATAAATAGTGCATGTGAAAATAATAAACACTGTAATATGTTAACACAGATCTGCCTCCCCCCCCCCCCCCCCCTTCCTTGATTGATCTTTTACTCTTAGTTCATTGGTTAA
Source organism: Dendrobates tinctorius (assembly GCF_039654945.1). Taxonomy (NCBI): domain Eukaryota; kingdom Metazoa; phylum Chordata; class Amphibia; order Anura; family Dendrobatidae; genus Dendrobates; species Dendrobates tinctorius. Next base: position 6,628,492 of record NW_027361880.1, on the reverse strand, counting down.
ATCTTTACTCGGTGACTCCAGATTTCCAGAGGATGAGGCAATCTAGGCAACTACAGAACTGTTGCAAGTTTTTCTGAAATGACTGAATTGCTAGACTGCACCAAACCAGAAAATTCAGGGGTAAAGTATAGAGAACTGCTGTGTGGCCTCTGGAGTATTTATGACTCACTATTGTTGGATCACTTACCTTTTTGCGCCTTAATGATTTGTTGTTCCATTGGAACTTGATATCTAATGCTATAAAGTGTATATGAAATTGGATTCTTATTTAATTTGGTGTGCATCAGGATCTGTATTTAGTCTGTCAAACAGCATGCATATATGGTATATATATCATTTGATTGTGTGACATGTGCCATCAGATTAGACTGTGTGGGATCTTTTCTGATTTTTTTACTCTTATATTCTTTGGACCCAAATCCTCTGTCCTTTTTTGCTTGGGATTTTAAATGTTTTTAACAATCCGTATGTGGTGTTTACAATTAAAATTGTTATTTTTGAATCAAATTATTAATGTGGTGATCCCAATCCTTTGATGCATGTACTTTTTTCTGGTTTGGTAGTAGTTTGAATTTATGCATCTGGTGATCCCCTTACTTATTTAATTGATGGTGGCCGCTCAAATTGCTGCTTTGTACCTGGTTTGAACAGTTTAGTGCACATACTCTCTTTAAGGCCACGTTCACACTATCAGTATTTGGTCAGTATTTTACATCTGTATTTGTAAGCCAAAACCAGAAGAGGAACAATCTGAGAAAAAGTATAATAGAAACACGTCACCACTTCTGTATTTATCACCCACTCCTGTTTTTGGCTTACAGATACTGTTCTAAAATATTGACCATCTGAACATGGCCTAAAGTTGGTAATCTGCTGCCACTCACTTCTACATTAGAGATGATGATGATGACATAACTGGACACACCTAAGGCTACTTTATTCGGTCGTCCATGACCGCACCACCTGAGAGAGGGGATCCGCCCTTCAGGAACAGGAAACCTACAGATACAAAAGGGCGGCACCTCTCCCACGCATCAGTTGGTTTCCTTTTCCTAGAGGACGGGACTTCCTTCAGATTGTCTGTCATGGAGTCGTCGAGGGATTCCCAGGCCTGCTGACCGACCCAGGTAGCGGGGGGATCTCCTACCTCGGTCAAGCTCGGGGTCCCTGTAAGCGCCACGGTGGGGCCGGGTAGGTCGCCACGGCAGTGGTTGGAGCAGGTGGAGCAGAGGGTCTGGTGGACAGCCGTCTCCAGTGTGCCGGCACCAGGAGGTATGTATGCCCCGGGCCCCTCCTGGTGCATTCCCCCCGGGGTCCGGTCTCTCTTTCCGTCCGGGCCGGCGGTTGCGCCCGGTCGGCGGGCGCAGGGTGACGCACGTGGGGGCTGCGGGCATGTCTGAGCCGGGGGCGCGTGCTGGCTCCTCTCCGCGCGCTGCCGCGGTCTCAGACGAGCGGCGGAAGTGACGCGGCGGAAGGGGCGGGGCCGGGAACGCTGAAACCGGAAGTCAGGTGCCGGCCGGCTTTCCGGTGTACGTGGCTGTCCGGGGTGGCGCCCGGGGCGGGGAAGGGGGGGCCGGAGCATGGGGCGGGGAGGTCGCAGGGGGGGTTCCCGGGTGGGAGGTGCCGTGGCCAGAACCCTACTGACCCGGACATCGGGAGGCCTTATAAGGCAGGAGGTGACTCTGCTGGGGTGCTTCTGAAGGCCCAGCAATGGATACAACAGAAGCCCCCATAGAGCAGCAGGACGAGGTGCAGGAGCGCCCACAGAAACAGGCCATGGTGAAGCCTCATGCGAGTGGCCAGCAGAAGAAACGGGGACGAACGAGCCGACAGAGCCGCAGATGTTCCTCCAGACTAAAGGACCCTCCTGCCTCCCTCCGTGATCCGGTACCTGCCTCATCTGCATGGGTAAGAGATCTCCATGAATGTACCCTGATGCAGTGTTCCCTTATGTTTTTTCGCAGGGGAGGAAAGCTACGGGAAAACAGAAGCACAGGGAATGTGCCCTCTGTAGTTGCCCCATGCCAGATGGCCACCCTAAAAAGTTGTCAGCCATGCGTGCGACAAACGGTAGGGGTTGAAAGGGGACGATGGCCCAGGGGTAGATTGACAGGCCCTTACACTCTCCGCCGTCCATACAGGTAGCGGAAAAAACTCCGGACTTCACCACAAGCCTGAGGGAGATAATCAGGACAGAGATGAAGGCCATAAAGGGGATTCTTTTAGGAGGAGAGAAATTAGTTTCTCAGGTTTGGAGTCCTCCGCCGCCCCTAGGAACGATGACTTGTCAGAGTCCCCGGCCTCCACTTCGTCTTCTTTGGAGGAAGACTCTAGCTGATTCTGCTTCCCCTTAGACCAAATGAATAGGCTAGTTAAAGCAATAAGGTCCACCATGGGGGTAGCAGACGCAAAGCCAGAACTTTCGGCACAGGACATGATGTTCGGGGGTCTAGATCCCAGAAAGCGCAGGGCCTTTCCTTTCAATAAGGTCCAGAGCCTGATAGGTAGGGAATGCAAAAGACCTGAAAAAAGGGTTCTCCTTGCCACCTGCCTTCAAGCGGAGGTACCCTTTTGATGACCCAGTGGTAAACAGATGGGATAAGGCCCCAAAGCTGGACGCGGCAGTAGCCAAAGCCTCCGAAAAATCCTCCATACCTTTCGACGACATGGCCTCCTTAAAAGACCCGCTGGATAAAAAAGTGGATTCTTTTCTAAAGGGAACATGGGAGATGTCAGCAGGAGCTCTAAGACCAGCGATAGCTGCCGCATGTACGGCGAGGTCCATGATGGTCTGGCTAGATCAACTGGATTCCCAGCTGAAGGACGGAGCCTCGAGCATCCATTCGAAAAACTCTACCGATCATCTAAAGTGCTGCTGCTTTTTTGGCTGATGCTTCGGCAGACTCTGCGAGGATGGCGGCTAGGACCGCGGGTTTATCTAACGCAGCTCGAAGGGCTCTCTGGTTAAAATGATGGCCAGGAGATATCCAGGCCAGGTCACGACTCTGCTCCATTCCGTGTGAGGGGGAATATCTGTTTGGCCCCGTCCTGGATGAGCTTTTAGAGAAAGCCGGGGATGATAAAAAGAAGTTCCCCAGTCTGCCGAACCCTTCTTATAGACGTCCCTTTACCAGGAAAGGATATTTCCGTAGAAGGCCGTCCAGGGATCAGGGCAGATGGGGTGACAAAAGAAGGAAAGGTACAGGATTCATGTTCGGAGGAGGGGGGCGCCAGGAAGGTCCAGCACGTGACACTAAAAAGCCGCCCCAATGACTAGTTGCTCCGGTAGGGGGGAGACTAGCTGCCTTCTACCCAGCCCGGTCTATGATTTCTAGTAGTAACTGGATACTGGGGCTGATAGCTGCGGGTCTACGACTAGAATTCGCCTGGGTTCCCCAAGATCGATTTAAGGTCACCCCACTCAGGTCTTCCACATCAGAACAAGCTGCCCTGGAGGCCAAGGTTCATGATCTTTGCCTCAAGAAGGTCCTAACTATGGTTCCAGAGGGAGAAAGGGGAAAAGGTTTCTACTCCCCTCTGTTCCTGGTCCGCAAGCCAGACAGCTCCTTTAGGGCTATAATAAACCTTAAGGCCCTCAACGAATTCCTGGTCATACGCCCGTTCAAAATGGAGACAATTTATTCAACAATAAAATTGCTGTTTCAAAATTGCTTTATGGTGGTGTTAGATTTAAAAGATGCCTACTACCATATACCCATTCATGCAGCTCATCAGCGTTTCCTCAGAGTGGCGGTTCAGTTAGATGGGTCAGTTCAACATTTCCAATATGTGGCCCTCCCCTTTGGGGTGGCAGTCGCTCCTCGGGTGTTTACTAAAGTGGTAGCGGAAGTTATGGCCCATCTACGTGAATCAGACATTCTAGTAGTCCCCTACTTAGATGACTTCCTGATTGTAGGGAAAACAGCGAAACATTGTTTGGAACAGCTAGAAAGGGCAATGTCTGCCCTAGAGCGGTTAGGATGGCTGCTTAACATCAAAAAATCTCGGTTACAGCCGATGAGAGTCCAACAATTCTTGGGCCTGATCCTGGATTCTGAGAAACAGGAATGCCGTCTGCCTCCGGAGAAGCTTGTTCGCCTACACTATCAGATCCTGAACGCTTCCAATAACCCTACCATGTCCCTCAGGAAAGCCATGTCCCTTCTGGGTTCTCTTTCGTCCTGTATCCCGACGGTCCAGTGGGCCCAGTTTCATGCAAGAACACTACAGGGCGAGGTTTTAGTGCATCAAAGAATCCTTGGGGGTTACTTAGAGGGCCAGCTAACCTTGTCCCGAAACACAAGGGAATCCCTAGAGTGGTGGCTAGACAAGGATAATTTATCCAGAGGGGTTCCCTAGGAGTATGACATATCCCGCATAGTCACCACGGATGCTAGCCCTTCCGGTTGGGGGGCTCATATGGGTGAGATTCTGGTCCAGGGCCTGTGGGAGCATCAGATAGAAATGTCATCTAACCTGAAAGAGTTGACAGCAGTAGAGCAGGCAGCTAAGGAGCTACTTGTGTATCTACAGGGCCATCATGTGCGAGTGTTCTCCGACAATCAGGTCACCGTGGCTTATATCAACCACCAAGGCGGGACTCGTTCCAAACCCCTGATGAATGTGGCAGAACGGTTGTTCCGGCTAGCAGAGCAACATTTTCTATCTTTAACAGCTCTACATATAAAAGGGAAAGAAAACATCACGGCAGATTTCTTAAGCCGCAATCTGCTGAAGCAAGGAGAATGGTCCCTAAAAAACTCCATCTTCGACCTGATTGTACAAAAGTGGGGAAACCAGATGTAAATCTCTTCTCCACCATGGAAAACAGAAAATTAAGACAATTCTGCTCCCTTAATCCCAGAGAGAACCCCCTGGTGGTAGATGCCTTTCTGATAAAGTGGGACTTCAGGCTAGCCTATGCCTTCCCTCCCCTATCGCTACTACTCCTGGTGATGAGAAAAATCAGGAGAGACAGAGCAAGGGTTATAGTTATCGCTCCATTTTGGCCCAGGAGGGCATGGTTCTCATGCCTCAGGACCATGTCGGTGTCCGATCCTTGGGTTCTTCCGGACATCCTGGATCTCCTATCCCAGGGCCCAGTCTTTCATCCTCAGGTGGCTGGCCTACATCTGATGGCGTGGAGTTTGAACGGACACTGCTAAAAGATAAAGGCTTCTCCCTAGACCTGATTAACACCCTACTTAAAAGTAAAAAAAATCATTACTACCAAAATCTATGTCAGAATTTGGAAGAAATTCCTTCAGAATTCAGGTTCAGCGCCTATAAATCAAATCTTAGAGTTTCTTCAGAAAGGTCTGGACATGGGGTTTTCCACTAGTACCCTTAAAGTACAAGTTTCAGCCTTGGGGGCCCTCTTTAGCTGCAACATCGTGGGTAATTACTGGGTCAGTAGATTCATTAAGGCAGCAGGTAGATCCAGGCCAATAATGAAGGATAGATTCATGCCGTGGGACTTGAACCTAGTCCTCACGGCTATGACAGAAGCTCCATTTGAACCTATCTCATCAGCTTCCATAAAAAACCTGTCCCTCAAAGTAGCCTTCCTGGTAGCTCTAACCTAAGTTCGTAGAGTAAGCGACATCCAGACATTATCTAGGCGTCCTCCTTATATACAGTTTAAGGACGATAGGGTAATACTCAGACCTGAACCAGCGTATTTACCTAAGGTAGTTTCTAGCTTTCACAGGACACAGGAAATAGTCCTTCCATCCTTCCTCCCTAGTCCAGCTAACGAGAAGGAGGAGAAACTACATACCCTGGATGTTAAGAGATGTCTCATAGAATATCTCGGAGTTACCGATCCCTGGAAGAAAGATAATGCCCTGTTTGTCTCCCATCAAGGCCCTAGGAAAGGGCTTAGAGTGTCAAAAAATACACTAGCCAGGTGGATTAGAGAGGCGATTTCAATAGCATACACCTCAAAAGGCAGATCGGCACCTGGGAAGCTGAGGGCGCATTCCAACCCGAGCCATGGCAACCTCGTGGGCCGAGAGATCAGAAGTCTCCATTGACCAGATATGTAAGGCGGCTACTTGGTCCTCTCCGAGCACCTTTTATAGTCATTATAGGCTAGACTTGGGTGCTTCCACAGACCTCTCTTTTGGTATAATGGTGCTGCAGGCTGTAGTCCCTCCCTAAATAGTTATTACTCTCTGTAATTCTCTCAGGTGGTGCTGTCATGGACGGCCGAATAAAGTCTTAGTTACTCACCGGTTAACGTTATTTTTCGAAGTCCATGACAGCACCCGTATATTCCCTCCCTTTAGTTTAATTTGGGTGTGCACGTCTTCCTCTTGTATATACCCACCCCACTGGTGATAAATAATTAAGTAGTGATAGTATTGTACATAAATCATGCCATTAATCTTGGAGGTCCTCTTGTGCTCTTTAATCCAACTGATGCGTGGGAGAGGTGCCGCCCTTTTGTATCTGTAGGTTTCCTGTTCCCGAAGGGCGGATCCCCTCTCTCAGGTGGTGCTGTCATGGACTCCGAAAAATACCGTTAACCGGTGAGTAACTAAGACTTTCAGATTTCCGGATTTTAAATCGGGCGGGCTGCGGCGAAAAGTTGTCAAACTGGATCCGGTAGAAGCCGCAGCCTGCCGGATCATCTGTTTTTGCCGCATACGGTGCAGGAGAGGGAGAGGGAGAAAGAGTCTTCGCGCATGTGCTTTGCAAAAAAGCGGTCCGGCGTTGTCAAAAAACGTTGCATGGAACGTTTTTTTGCAGACGCCGGACATGCATTTTTTGCCGTTTCCGGCAAACGCCGGACACGCCGCATGGCCATCAGGCGCAATGCGGCGATAATGTAAGTCTATGGGAAAAAAGCTGGATCCGGTGGCAACAGGCGCCCGATCCGGTTTTTACATTTTTCGCCGCATCGCGCCTGATGCTTCAAAACGGAAATCTGAAAGTAGCCCAAGATGAGTGCATGATTGCCAGGTGTTGTGCACATGTAGTGTTCATCAGAATAGATCAGGTAAGGCAACTGTATAGCCATGTGAGGTCTTAAAGGGTTTTCCCACAAACAAAATTAACTTTAAAGTTTATTTTAATCAATTCATCTTGTAATAATAATTGATTTCCTCCTGCAGGTGAAGACAACTTGAGTGGGGGGATGTTGAAGTGATCGGGGGGGGGGGGGGGGGGTTGAACCAGTCAACATTTACAGCCTTATCTGCTATTGTTGAACAGCCCCCCCCAAAAAAAACAAAACAAAAAACGAATACCAATAACTAATTACCAAACCGTTGTTAGATTTTACATTTTGCATTCTATTTTCACTTTTGCAGCCGAATCATCTTGTAGGATTGAAAAGAAGTTATATCAAGTTATGTTTTCACTCTGTGGACGATCTTATAAAAGTTAGGAAAGAGATTTCTCCAGCCGTGCGAAAGAACAAGGAGCGCGATCATGCCAGCGATACGTACACGGCTATGCTTTCCAGGTATTATTAGCGCACCATATACTTACACTCGATCTAGTATGTCATCCGACTTAGGTTTTTGTGTCTGAAAACTACATGTAACTTTTTTCCCTTAAATTCTCATAGTACTAATGAAATGTTATGCGGTAGACCCTACCATCGTTATTAAACGTCCAGCTGATGACCCTGGTCCCGAGTTCCAGCAGTTCTATTTTTGCTGTGGCTGTGACACCAGAGAGAACGTTATTTTTTTTTTTTATGCTAGGCCAGTTATTTGTGTGAAGATTTTATTTTTATTTTTTTCATTGTGGTTACTATTCATATTGCACCATAGCTATCAGTATGTTCACTTCTGTACATTGGGATATTTTGAGGACAAAAGTGCACCTCGACATTTGTTAATATAAATGTACCGTGCTACCCTAATATTTTTGTGGCGTTGAAGGCAGGCATTTGATAAAGACAGTAAGTGAGCAAGTTGTAAAAAAATTAAAATTTGACACGTTTTCTGGCTGGAAAATTCCTTTTTAATATGAATTAATCTGATCCCTTGGTATTTATCTTGTAGCGCTTGTACTTTTGGGGGCAGGCACAAGGTCTACAAGGGGCATTCATCTTGAGTCTCCGGCGGTGGTTAAATAGGTGCAACATAGAGTAAGATTACAACATTGGTGTTAATTTAATACAACTTATGTCACAGGTTTTGTCTTGGGAAGCTCTGATGAAGATGCCAAATTTATGTGGGAATATTTTATAATGCAGATATTTTATGACGTAGATTTGGTCTCCGTACTGTATATTTCACCTACGGTGATGCATTTTTGCAGTGCTTTGACTGGTAATAGCTTGGCTCCTGAAGAGGAAGGTCCGTCTAAGAAGATATCTGATCAGATGGAGAACATAATTGATATGCGAGAATATGATGTTCCCTACCATGTGCGGCTTTCTATCGATCTTAAAATACATGTGGTACGTGTAACGATATCACCAATCTATTTCTAATCAAAGTTTTCAAAGAAAAACGTGAACTATCTCCCACCAGCTTTCTCGTCCACTCCACCATATGTGGTTTATTCTTTTGCAGGCTTTTAAGTCAATGGAAGCCTATAGTTAGCAGCCTTTAGCCTTGTGCATACTGTAACGACCTGTTGTATCAGGCTCCAGAAATGAAGCCGTTATTTCCATTAAGAAGTAATTATCATTTTTAGCTTGTACACTGCACTTACAATGTGGATTTTGTTCTACCTGGATATCCAGATTGACACTTATATGATGAGCTTTGCTGCACTACAACTCCGTTGCTATTCATAATTTCCACCTTGGACATGTTCTTCTAAGAACACCATCTAACAACTTCTCTGTCATCAGGCTCACTGGTATAATATTAGATATCGCGGAAGCACTGCACCCCCAGAAATCATAAGACGTGATGACCTTGTGGAAAGGCCGGTAAACATTAATACTTATTAATATTGTTCTTGTATGTTCTCTGACTATATCATGTATTAACCTTTTTTATGTCTGATCTAGGATCCAGTGGTTTTAGCTTTTGACATTGAAACCACGAAGCTGCCACTGAAGTTTCCCGATGCTGAAACTGACCAGATTATGATGATCTCCTACATGATTGATGGACAGGTTAGTCTAAATCTGCTGGATTCTGATTAATTTGTCATTTTGGCATTGTTCTACGATTCCTGGCTTCTAGAGTTAAACATCTTATTTCTGTTGTATGCTCATTGGGGTGTATCCCAGTAATGTAGTAGGCTTCACTGTGTTGGGGAACTGAAGCTTTGGCTCCTTTCAAGTAAATGAGCCTATGCAGGAAAAATCGGCATGGCTTTCCATTCATCTTTACGATCACTGGGCAAGCAAAGGTTGGAAGCCCGCCAATCATAAAGTAATGGCATATCCTAGCAATATACCATCACCATGACACGTGAATACTTATTATTTCGACCCCTATTTCTCTTGTTTATGTATACCTTAATTCTTTTCTTTATTTTAGGGTTATCTAATCACAAACCGGGAAATTGTCTCTGAAGACATTGAAGATTTTGAGTTCACCCCAAAACCAGAATATGAGGGTCCTTTTTGTATTTTCAATGAGCCTGATGAGGTAAATATGGTTTTCTCAGTGTACAGTCTATATTCAGTTTATGAAATCCTTCAAATGTTTTACATATGTTGGAAATATTCATCAGTTGATTTTTGAGCTGGGACAATTGGTTACTGAGATGAACGACCCCAATTTCCATATGCATATAACCTAAACTAGTAACTACGGAAAAACATAAAGTGCATGTAGAATGAAAATAACAAACTTTATTAAATAGAACAAGGCATATAATTATAAATACAGTAATTAACATGTATCAAGGAAAAGTCAAAATAGAGCAGAGACTGAGTTAAGAAAAGTATGTATAACATATATAGTATTGGGGCATGGGGACTGTGTAGTTCACATATGTAAATATATAAAGTGCAGGTGCTTATATATGTCTAAAAATCCGGTGTGTGATCAATGCATGACATAATTCAGTAACACAAAGGCTATATACTGTATGTATGATCCAACTATGCTCCCAGTGGTTTAAGGATCAGGTAGCCAAAATAAAAAGCTGCATTGCTACACACATACAAAAGCACTCTTACCCATTGTTTCCCTGCATGTGATACACCACTATTAGCCCCAACGCTCATTTCGTAGGCTTTTGTGTGTCCAGGTTAGACCTTAAATAAACCCCACCACAGGTGTAGTTCGTTCCGATGATCGCGTGTGCAGCTTGTGTGCTGTTGAATGCGCCAGAACTTGCATCACTTTGATGCTGCGAGTCATGGGGAAATCTCCTGTGACGTTGTTGACCTGCACGTGTCAGACAAATGTGCCAAAGGCAATGCCCCGGAACGCAGCACACCACAGACATGCGCACTCATCGGAGGCAATAACCACGTCACAGAAATGATTATTACTCTGTCGCCTTATTGGGGGACACAGAACCGTGGGTGTTATGCTGCTGTCCACTAGGAGGCGACACTATGCATAATCTGAAAAAGATTAACTTTGGCTCCTCCTCTGCAGTATACACCCCTGGACAGCGTCAGCCTTCTCCAGTTTTTGCTTAGTGTCGCAAGGAGGCACACCTAAGAGTTTTTACTCCGTTTTTTTCCTTGATTTTTTTTTTCAACGGATTACAGATGAAGAAAAGCGGGTCCCCAGCGAGACTCCCGGCATGGCTCCCTCCTCGGTCCCCTATTAAGGGGTACCCGGTTGAGGTCGAGACGGCTATTCCCGATGTCGCTCCTTCCCCAGTCCCTCGGGTACTGGCTCGAAGTCGAGCCCCCCCCCTCCTTCCCCAGTTCCCTTGGGCTCTGGGTTGAGGTCGAGGATAGGATGAAGCCCCCTGACGGTGACAGCAGCACCCTCCCTAATCCCCCTCTGGGGGCATTAGGTTGAGACACCGCAGGTAGGGCCTGTATCAGGCACCATTCGGCCACTTACAAGTCCAGGGACCCCAGCCCAGCTGCGGGCTCCTGTTGGGACCGGGGGAGGTGCAGGCAGGCATGGCACTTGTCAGAGACAGGGCTCCCTTTCGCCCCTGTCTCTGTGGCAGCCCCAGCTGCATAGCGCCTCAAAGGGACCCCCCACAGGGCCTAGTTCGCGCTCATAACCCCAGCTCTAGCCTGCCGTTCAATCCGGGGGGGTCTGGTTTGAATCCGACCCCCCCTGGACAACCACGCCGTCCTGGAGCCCTTCTGGGCATGAGGTATCAAATTTAGGCCGCGGCTTCGGCCTAGCCGAAGTCGCCGCCCTATTCCCGCCCCCTGGCCCGCCCCCCGGATGACGAAAATGACACTCTGCAGTGTCATAGAAGGGGTGGATCGAGGCAGGAAGGGCGCGCTTTTACATAGCTCAGCGCGCCCTTTTCAGCTCTCCGCCCCCTTCCCCCTCCACCTCAGAATCCCGGTGGCCATCTTGCTGCAGCAGGAAACATAGCTGACAGCCATACAGCAGTCTCCGGGGGCACAGGACTGTGATTTGTTGGCGCTGGACTTAGGGGCACTCTGGTGGGGTAAGATCACAGCTGGGTTCTCTTTACTCAGCTGTGCATTCATATTACCTATAAGTTCTCCCCTTTGCATAGCCCCTGTAGGACCCCTGCTAGCCAGCCTCTGTGCATGATGCCGGGCTCAAGGAAGAAAACCAGGCAAGACTGCTTTTATGCATTCTGCACAGCCTGCAAGACCACTCCCCAGGGGCAGCACGGACCCACACTGCCGGGACTGTGTCCAAAACACTGGGTCAGAACCAACGCTTCTGCATCTTCTTCCATACCGGAATGGGCTACTCAGATGTTGCAGTCTATAACACAATCCATACATAGCCTGACCTCTACACTACTGCAGGCTTTGCAGGGTCATGTCTCGGCTATGAACGTTACCCAGCAAAGGGACAGCCCATCTCGGGGACATGCCACTTCCGACAGTCTCAGCGGACCCACAGGTCGCATTCATCTGCGTCCTCACATAGCACTCGGTCTTCCCCATCCAGGGAGAGACACAGTGGCTCCAGGTCACCTAGTCCGTCCCCTGACAGAGACAGACAATGCGGATCTCCGCAACGGTTTCCGACCACAGACTCGGAAGGCATATGTGACTCTAACCCAGACAACGAAACAGAGAATTATCTCGTCTCTTGTCCCCCTAGCAATACTGCAATAGTTGAGGATATCGTCTCTTCCATCCTTCGGGTGCTGGACATTTCAGATCCAACCCCGGAAGCACCAGAACACAAGATTTCCTTTGAAAGTTCAGAAACCATCGAAGGTCTTCCCTAATCACCCGGAATTTCAAAAAATCCTTTCTAAGCATTTTTTGCAGCCTGAGAAAAAATTCGCCAATCGCAAGTATTTGGAAGCAAATTACCCCTTTCCACAGAAAGACACCAAGGATTGGACAGATTCGCCTGAAGTGGACCCTCCAGTCTCTAGGCTGGCAGCACAAACGCTTCTCTCGCTGCCGGACAGTTCAACCCTCAAGGACACAGCAGACAGACAAGTCGAACGCATGGCTCGTTCAATCTTTAAAGCGGCAGGTGCCTCTTTGGCTCCCACATTTGCTTCAGTTTGGGCAGCCAAGGCCATCATGGCTTGGGCTGATCTATTGCAAAAGGGCCTTCAAGCTTCAAATCCTCAGCTGGCGGACCAGGCGGTGCAAATTGCAGTGGTGGCAGATTACATGGTCCATGCAGCGTTGGACTCTGCAAGAGGAATAGCGGGAATAGCATCAAACGCCTCCACAATCCGGCGTATTCTCTGGCTAAGAGAATGGAAAGCGGATGCGGCCTCAAAAAAGTCCCTAAAAAATCTCCCGTACTTCAGCGGCCGTCTTTTCGGTGGAAAGCTGGATACAATGATATCCAATGCTACCGGGGGCAAAAGTACTTCCCCAACTAAGACCAAAACGCACGTTTAAAAGGCGTAATCAATCTCGTTTCCGATCCTTTCGGAATTCTTCAGGCTGGTCCGTCTCACGCCCAGCACAAAACTGTAATCGTTCCCCCCGCAGGGACAACACACGTGCGGCACAGAGGCCGGACAGGAACTGGCAATCAAAGACAAGCCAGGCAAAACCTAAAGGAGGAAAACCTCAAACTTTTTCCTCATCCTGACTCATGCCCTCTGGAAGACACCCCACTTGCAGGCGGACGACTGCTACTCTTTCAGCAGGTCTGGCTGCCTATTACAGAAGACAAGTGGGTCAAGGAAATAGTGTCTTCAGGATACAAAATCGAGTTTACTACCAGCCCACCGCACAGGGTTTTTCCCTCTGTCCCTCCAAAATCCCCGCTCAAAGCTCAGGCCTTCCGTCAAGCGGTTTCTTCCCTCCTGCGAGCAGGAGTCATAGTGCCAGTCCCAGCAGAAGAGCGCTTCCGAGGGTTCTACTCCAACCTGTTCGTGGTGCCCAAGAAGGGAGGCAGCGTCCGACCCATACTAGACCTCAAGCAACTCAACAAGTATGTTCGAGTTCGTCACTTCCGCATGGAATCCCTCCGGTCAATCTTTGCGTCTATGGAAAAAGGAGAATATCTTGCCTCCATAGACATACAGGACGCATACCTGCATATACCGATTGCTCCCGCCCATCAGAGGTTTCTCAGATTCGCAATCAACCAAGACCATTACCAGTTTGTGGCCCTCCCGTTCGGTCTTGCCACGGCTCCCAGAACATTTACAAAGGTCATGGCAGCTACCATGGACGTTCTGCACTCCAGAGGCATAGTAGTCGTTCCATACCTGGACGACCTTCTCATCAAGGCCCCCACCCTCAAGGACTGCGAGGTCAACGTCTCGATCACGATCGACACTCTGACACGCCTGAGATGGTTAGTCAATTTACAGAAGTCCTCGACTACCCTGAGTCAGTCTCTGACCTTCCTGGGGATGCTATTTGACACCTCCAAGGGTCTGGTGATCCTCCCCAGGGACAAGGCACTGGCTCTCTGTCTGGGAGTTCACACACTCCTCCGCAAGTCCCCCATATCTCTCCGGTATGCCATGAGAGTACTTGGCAGGATGGCAGCAGCAATGGAGGCGGTACCATTTGCCCAGTTTCACCTCAGACCCCTTCAACTGGCCATCCTCAAGTCCTGGGACAGGAATCCGTTCTCCCTCTCCATCCCGAAGTCTTCTGTCAGATCTGTCATCATTGGGGGACCCCGGATGTGGATCTGATGGCATCCCATCTCAATGCCAAGGTGCCCAATTTCATGGCCAGGACGCGCGATCCGCGGTCGCTCGGAGCAGATGCCCTGGTTCAGGACTGGACCCAGTTCCAGCTTCTGTACTTTTTTCCACCCCTCCCCCTGATCTCCAGAGTCCTGAGGAAGATCAAACAAGAGGGTGTTCCCACCATTCTGATCGCTCCAGACTGGCCCAGGCGTACATGGTACGCCGACGTCGTGCAACTCACAGCAGACGCCCCCTGGCGTCTCCCCACACGTCCCGACCTCCTGTCACAAGGCCCGTTCTTCCACCAGAACTCAGGGGCTCTCAATTTGACGGCGTGGCCATTGAGACCTGGGTTTTGACCCATGCAGGTTTTTCACCGGACGTTGTTAAAACCATGATCAGGGCTCGAAAGCCAACTCCAGCCAGGATTTACTATCGTACCTGGAAGATTTTCTTCAGATGGTGTGACTCTCGTGGGCAGATTCCACTTCCCTATTCTCTTCCAAAGGTCCTCGGTTTCCTTCAGTCAGGCCTGGACGCCGGGCTATCCCTGGGCTCGCTGAAGAGCCAGGTGTCAGCGCTCTCAGTGCTCTTTCAGAGGCGTATTGCTAACAAGCCGCAAGGGGTTTCCCGATTGGTTCCCCCCTACAAACGTCCATTGGAGACGTGGGATCTCAACCTGGTCTTGACAGCACTACAGTCACCTCCTTTTGAACCCCTTAGGGTGGTCTCACTACGCTTTCTTTCACAGAAAGTGGTTTTTCCTGGTGGCAATCACCTCGCTACGCAGGGCGTCTGAACTTTCAGCTCTTTTCCTGCAGACAACCCTTCCTGGTTTTTCACCAGGACAAGGTGGTTCTCCGTACAGTACCATCCTTCCTTCCGAAGGTCGTGTCCAGCTTCCACCTCAATGAGGAAATATCACTACTGTCTCTTTGCCCGGCTCCCGTTCATAGGGTAGAGAAGGCTCTGCATACGCTTGACCTTGTCAGGGCATTGCGTATTTACGTGTCTAGGACTGCTCCCTTCCGGAAGTCTGATTCACTTTTCCTTCTTCCAGAAGGCGTTCGCAAGGGCCTACCGGCTTCCAAACCCACCCTTGCTAAGTGGATCAAGTCCACCATTCAAGAGGCTTACCGCCTCAACAATTCTCCCCTTCCGGACGGTATCACGGCACACTCTACGCGGGCGGTAGGGGCCTCTTGGGCCATTCGGCATCAAGCCTCAGCACATCAAGTGTGTAAGGCAGCCACTTGGACTAGCCTGCACACATTTACAAAACACTACAGAGTGCATACCCAGTCCTCAGCGGATGCGTGCCTGGGTAGACGGGTCCTGCAGGCGGCAGTACCCCAAGTCTAGAGGACTGTCAGCACAATATTCGTCCACTGCTTCCCACCCAGGGACTGCTTTGGGACGTCCCACGGTTCTGTGTCCCCCAATAAGGCGACAGAGTAAAGGAGATTTTTGTGTACTCACCGTAAAATCTCTTTCTCTTAGCCTTTAATTGGGGGACACAGCTCCCACCCTGTTGCCCTTGCGGGCCGTTGTTACGGTTGGGTTCTCATATTGTTGTTAGAGCCTGTTTATAGTAGCCTTTTTTTACAGGCATGGTTATGTTTCTGGTATATTCCTCCTAATGCTTTTGCACAAAACTGGAGAAGGCTGACGCTGTCCAGGGGTGTATACTGCAGAGGAGGAGCCAAAGTTAATCTTTTTCAGATTATGCATAGTGTCGCCTCCTAGTGGACAGCAGCATAACACCCACGGTTCTGTGTCCCCCAATTAAAGGCTAAGAGAAAGAGATTTTACGGTGAGTACACAAAAATCTCCTTTTCTACGATGCCATAAAAGTATCAAATCCCCAAACGGGTGAGTCCATAGTGTTTATGATGTGTGCACAGCATGTTATTGATTACTCAAGTGACAATAGTGTAAATAAGAAGGTGACAGGTAAGTGAACAACCTAGTTAAAAATATTTTTTATTTACTTTGTAATAAGTAGAAACACAATACAAAATATACAGAACAGTGACATTGCTAGTATGACATAATCAGTGTTATTGTTGCAAAATACAAGAAGGGAAAAGCAATCATACCGATCTTCATAAGCCATAAAGGGGAATAAACTACATCTTTAAAGTGCTTGGTGCATGACATGTAAATAGGAAAAAACACACAGACATGTAAAAATGCATTCAGTCCACTGTATAAACATATACCAGTGCAGATAAATACATTACAATTCAATTCATGGCTCATGGATATATAGCGATGACTAGATCAGAACATGTGATACATAGTAACTTAGTTAATAAGGCCGAAAAAAGACATTAGTCCATCCAGTTCAGCCTATAAAATTCTGTCAGAATAAATCCCCAGATCTACGTCCTTCTAAAGAACCTAACAATAACTGTAAGATACAATATTGTTACGCTCCAGGAAGACATCCAGACCTCTCTTGAACCCTGCGACTGAGTTCGCCATCACCACCTCCTCAGGCAGGGAATTTCAGATTCTCACTGCCCTAACAGTAAAGAATCCTCTTCTATGTTGGTGGAAAAACCTTTTCTCCAGATGCAGAGAATGCCCCCTTGTGACCGTCACCTTCCTTGGTATAAACAGATCCTCGGAGAGATATTTGTATTGTCCTCTTATATACTTATACATGGCTATTAGATCGCCCCTCAGTCGTCTTTTTTCTAGACTAAATAATCCTAATTTTGCTAATCTCTCTGGGTATTGTAGTTCCCCCATCCCCTTTATTAATTTTGTTGCCCTCCTTTGTACCCGCTCTAGTTCCATTATATCCTTCCTGAGCACCGGTGCCCAAAACTGTACACAGTACTCCATGTACGGTCTAACCAGAGATTTGTACAGAGGCAGTATAATGCTCTCATCATGTGTATCCAGACCTCTTTTAATGCACCCCATGATCCTATTTGCCTTGGCAGCTGCTGCCTGGCACTGGCTGCTCCAGGTAAGTTTATCATTAACTAGGATCCCCAAGTCCTTCTCCATGTCAGATTTACCCAGTGGTTTACTGTTCAGTGTTTAATGGTGATATTGATTCCTTCTTCCCATGTGTATAACCTTACATTTATCATTGTTAAACTGCATCTGCCACCTTTTGGCCCAAGTTCCCAACTTATCCAGATCCATCTATAGCAGAATACTATCTTCTCTTGTATTGACTGCTTTACATAGTTTTGTACATATTTAAGAACGTGGTAGAACAAATTAATAACCATACATGGCACTGAACAAATCAACATATAAACAGATATGGCATCACGTGGTGTCAAATCCTCAGAGACTTCTTAAAGAGCCAATACTGAGAGGGATATATCTTGTGTCTAGTCATTCATTTCAATTATAGACAGTTTGGTCGAAATCAATGATACGAGTCATCAATAGGATAAAAACGACTAAAAACAAAAACCCAAATTAAATCCTAAATACAGAGATCACAAAATTTACAAGAAAGGAACAAAACTCAATTGTTCGTTTAGGCCAGTCGACACCATAGTGCCCAGAACAGAAATTCATCTGCACTCTCTGTTCTAGAATTCATTTTATATCACCACCCCTTATACCCATACGTACCCTATCTATACCTCAGATTTTTAACTAATTCGGGTTACACTTATGGCATGCCTTAAAATGTGTCGTAATTGTCTTGAGGGTGCTCACATTGTCCACATCATGGGTGGCCATGAAATCCCTTTCGTGTTCCCGTGTTATTCGTAATTTCCAAGAGGCAAGTCCAGGATACCGTGTTTTCTCTTTCGTCTCATTGGGGGACACAGAAACCGTGGGTGTGTGCTGCTGTCACTAGGAGGTTGACACTATGCATGAAAAAAAAGTTAACTCCGCCTCCGCAGTATACACCCCTCTGACAGGCTGTAGGACAATCAGTTTTGCTTCGTGTCAGCAGGAGGTGGACAGGGGTCTCTCGCAGACCCATACCTACCTCAATGTGCGTCGTTCCTTTTCAGGTAACCATGGAGGGTGACACGCTCACCTCGTCCCCGGCGCCTGTCGCGCTCACTGCTTCTGCTTTCCCTGCAGCGTCGGCGGCCCCCCGCTCTGACTGCCGCAGCCCTTCCTGGCCGTGCCCCTGCCACCGCCGGCCTGTCTGCCTCTGCTGCGTCTTCTGTCGTCATGGCACAGGCGGTCCCCGCTTCCTCCCGTGCCTCCACGTCACTCAGGCATTTCCGGTCCTCTCGGCCCGCCTCCTCTGCTGATGCCTGTCCATCTAGTGCCTCCTATCCTGTCCTGCGGCCGGCCTCTGCTCCTCCTCAGGTACGCGCGGTGCACGCCCCCCTAGACTAGTCGCCCTATTTCTTGGTCTCATTACTCTGCCGCACCCTGACCCGGAAGTTCTCCAGCGTGCCCTATATCAGGCAGTCTCTCCCTCTCCTCCCTGCCTGATTATCATTTGTGTTTCATGTTCTGATATCGGGTCCACGCTCTCCAGCGTACCTTCTGCCTCTACGCTTCGTACCTTTCCTGGATTCCCGCTAGTTTCCCTATTAGTTATACCTTCCTGTTCCAGCGTCTCACCCGCTACCCGTTCCTGCCTCCTCCTTGGTCCTCCACCACCATCTCTGTGGCTACAGTTGCCTCCCCTGTGGTCGTCACCATCCCCCGTCTGGTCGCCTGCACATCCCCTGCCTGCATCTTCCTCCGGTTGTCCCCCAGGTATCAGCTTCCGCGGCGATAGTCTCCCCTGGGTCTGCCCCTAACACTCCCTGTATAGGGGGTGGTACACCTGGCCAGCTCGCCCTAGGGAGGTTCGTCGTCGCGGTCCTGAGGGTTCAACTCCCGGAGCTCTCTAGGTCTCACAGAGGGATACAGAGTTGATGTGCTACATCTGTATTCCCACACCGGGATCATGAGTACGGCGTGTACTGCCACCCCGTATCCTCATGAATACCACGGGCAGGGCCCTATCCCCTAACACAGGACTCGTGTTCAGGTGGCAGCTCTTGGTCCTGACCTTCGTCTCCCATCACTCGCCCACCAGAGCCTGATGATTGAGAGAGACGCCCTGCAGATAAGGTTTGGGACAGCAATCTTTTCATGCAGATAACCGACCCCTGTTATGGGGTGAACTGGAGGGAAGAGACTGCAGCGTTGTATGATCCGCTTACCAGCTGCTCTGGCTGAATGTGACTACTGTAATCAGCACTCGGGCTTACAGCCCATGGCTCTATACTTATGTTAAGAGCCAACACTTTTAAACAGCGTGGTTCCAGCCTCCTCCCGTGGCGGAGTTATGGCCCTGGGCTCCAGCAGGAGCCCAGCAAGGCCGACGCTAGATTCTGGCTTCCAGCAGGCTCCGCCCCCAGCTTCCTCTTCCTGTACCAGCGCCATCTTGGTGTTCCAGGTGGCCAGAGCAGGGCCCCGTCCACCGCTTCCGGGCAGAGATTTCGTAAGGCTTCTAGGCAGGGCTGTTCACCTCGCTCTCTCTCACCCGCATCAGTCTTCGGGGGGCAGCTGCGGCGGGCACACAGGTACTGGGTATGTGAGTACTGCACTGCAGGTTGCTCCCTCACTCCGCTTTCTACCCCCGATGGTCAGCACCAGGTAAAACCTGTCAGTATGCCAAGAGAGAGCAGTCCCAATCCTCCTCCTCATCCGCTTCAGTGACCTTGGTCAAATATTTTGCATGTACCAAATGCAATGTCAGACCTCCTTCAGGTCTGTCCTCGCCACTCTGCTCAGATTGCAGCAGACCTACGGTGTCACCTACGATAGAGAGCAAGTGCAGCCCCCGTTTTGCCTGTCAGAGCTCCCACATTACCCCTGGAGAAAGGAGGAAGCACCTTGCCTGCCTCCCAGGGGCCATCCATCACCACGGGAGACAGCGAGTGTCCAGGATGAGCCTCTTCCTTATCCAAGTCCGTGGCCGACCTTACCAGGGTATCACAGACCTTGGTAATGGCACTTAACACTTTTGGGCCTTCTAGAGGCCGTAAAAGGTTTAGACAGGACCATCAACCAAGGTCCCCTTCTCACTCCATTTCACCGCCAGAATTCCTCTGACCTTCTGCCTCCTCCCGGTCCTCATCCCCGGAATCAGGCGAGACATTATCGGAGATACACTCAGAGGAGGGTTCTGAGTACGGGCCAGAACAGTCCCAGGTCAAGGATAAGGTTCAGGGCCTCATTGCCGCAGTCAATAAGACCTTTTAACATTGGGGACGCCACATCAAAACCTAATGATCAGATTTTTTCATTTAAGCTTCATAAGTCCCCCTCTAGGGTTTTCGCCTCCCACAAGGATGTTGAGGAAGTGTTGGCCAGGGAAAGGGAAAATCCAACCAGGCGATGTCAGAGAGAAGGTCGTTTTGGGATTCTATATCCCTTCCCTCCAGATCTCACCGCCAACTGGACCTCCTCCCCTTCGGTGGATCCACCAGTGTCCAGACTCGCTACCAATACAGTCCTCCCACTCGCCAGTGGAGCAGCCCTAAAAGATCCCAATGATTGGAGGATAGTATCCCTGTCAAAATCCGCCTTTGAGGCAGCAGCCACCACATTGTGTCCAGCCTTCGCCTCAGCTTGGGTAGCTAAGTCTGTTACAGAATGGGCCAAACAGCTTAGGCAGGGCATATTGGCCGGTGCACCACCTTCCGAATTGGCGGAATTCGCAGACCAAATCTCCCATGCCGGGAGGTATATAGTATCAGCAGCCCTGGATGCCGCGTCTTGCGCAGCTCAAGCATCCAGTAACGTGGTAGCCGTCTGGCGGACCGTCTGGCTAGGGGCTTGGCAGGCTGATTTGTCTTCAAAGAAATCACTGACCAATCTGCCGCTTCAGGGCACCTGGCTCTTTGGGTCAATGCTAGATCAAATCATTAAGGATGCAACACGGGGTACACGCTTCCTTCTCCCCAAAGCCAAGTCTCGTCGATATGTTTTCAATCATAGGGCTCAGCCCTTTCAACCCTTTTGCCGTACCCCAGCGACAGGCACTTATGCTGAGAGCCCACAGAGGTTGCAAGCACCATGCGATAGGAGGAAGGTATCCTTTCGGGCCACCCCTTCATGGCATTCCTGCAGTTCCAACAGCAGAACTACCAGGTCAGGGCCGGGAAGAGCCACTTCAGCCTGCCGCCAGCAGGGAGTCCAACTCCCTTTCCAGTACCTCTCCCTGACTAGGAGGCCGCCTTCTCCTCTTCAGAGATGTCTGGCAGAGTTCAGTAGAGGATATCTGGGTAAAGGAGGTAGTATCGACAGGATGCAAGATAGACTTCAACGTCCTTCTCGAGATCGTTTTTCTGTCGCAACCAAAAGACACTGCTAGTGCTCTAGTTTTTTCTGCGGCAATCGACTCTCCCCAATGCAGGAGTAATCGTCCTCGTTCCCGAGCAGGAACGTTTTGCCGGCTTTTACTCAAACCTGTTTGTGATACCAAAAAAGGATAGCTCAGTTCGTCCCATACTAGACCTCAAAAGGCTAAACAGATAGGTCCCCTTACACCATTTCAGGATGAAATCGATTCGGTCAGTAATTACGTCTATAGAGGATCAGGAATTCCTATGTTCCATAGACATCCGGGACGCCTACCTACACGTCCCCATTTTTTAGGGACATCAAAGGTTTCTACGTTTTACTGTCCAAAAGCAGCATTTCCAGTTTGTGGCCCTGCCATTTGGGCTGGCAACAGCCCCCAGAATTTTCACAAAGATTGTGGCAGCGATGGTAGCTATATTAAGAGTCAGAGGCGTAATATTGGTGCCATATCTCGACGATTTTCTCGTCAAAGCGCCCTCCTTCGATCAGGCCCAGGAAAATCTAGCGGTAGTTTTAAACACGCTGTCCCGGTTTGGTTGGATCATAAACAGGGAGAAATCTTACCTAACGTCAACACAATGCCTAGAATTCTTAGGAATGGTAATCAACACCCGCCGCTCGAGGGTCTTTCTCCCAGAAAGAAAGTGGATTACCCTCCAGCAGGGAATTCGCTCCCTGTTGAAATTCCGGTGTCTATCCTTTCGCGCTGCCATGAGAGTCCTGGGAAGGATGGTGACCGCTTCAGAGGTAATACCCTTTGCCCTGTTCCATTCAGGATACTACAGAGGAACATCCTCCTTCATTGGGACAGGTCCATCTCTTCGCTGGATCGCCCCTTCCTCCCTTCCATTCAGACCCAGGGAGTCCCTCAAGTGGTGGCTGACCTCCCCCCTCGTTCATCTGGGACGGCCTTTTCCCCCTGTCCACTGGCAGGTAGTAACTACAGATGCCAGTCCCCCGGGCTGGGGTGCGGTATTCCGTCACCTGACAGTCCAGGGATGATGGTCGAGGCAAGAATCCTCACTATCAATCAACATTCTAAAACTGAGGGCGGTCTTCCTAGCACTTCTACATTGGGGAAAGACACCTCAACCACCAGCCAGTACGGATTCAAACGGACAATACCACGGCGGTGGCATACATCAATCACCAACGGTGAACCAAAAGTTCCCATGCACTGGCCCCGAGGTATCAAGAATCTTCAACTGGGCAGAAACCGCAATTCTGGCATTGTTGGCAGACGACACGGACGACATGGTCGCCGACTTCCTCAGTCGGGAGGGGCTCACGGTAGGAGAATGGTCCTTGCACCAGGACGTGTTCCGTCGGATATGCCAGCTATGGGGGACTCCAGACGTGGACCTCCTGGCATCGCGACAGAACAGAAGGGTCCAACAGTTTGTCCCAAGGTACCGCGATCCTCTAGCAATAGGGGTCGACGCACTGGTCATTCCCTGGACACAGTTCAGACTCCCTTACCTGTTCCCTCCCCTTCCTCTCCTGCCCAGACTGCTAAAGAAGATCAGGGCGGAAGGGGTGCCGGTCATATTGATCGCCCCGTACTGGCCCATGAGAAATTATCAATCCTCTCGCAGGCACCCCCTGGAGACTCCCCGACAGACCAGATCTTCTGGCTCAGGGGCCGTTTTACCACCCAAATTCTCGGTTGCTTAATTGGACGGCATGGCCGTTGAAACCACAATACTGAGAGCAGCGGGATTTTTCGGACTATTAATCCCAGGATTTTCGGACCATTTCGGAGTCATTAATACAGTGATCCAGGCTAGGAAGCCATCCTCTTCCAGGGTCTATTATCGTGCCTGGAAGGCCTATTTTGGCTGGTGTGAGTCTAATCACATCACACCTATGCTCTGTTCCCTGCCATCTGTCCTAGCTTTTCCCCAGGGAGGGTTAGATGGCGGTCTGGCCCTAAGTTCCTTGAAAGGCCAGGTGTCTGCTCTCTCTATTCTTTTTCAAAGAAATTTGGCCTCCCGCTTACGGGTTAGGACCTTTCTGCAAGGAGTGGCACATGCGGCCCCTCGTTACAGATCCCCTGTGACTCCAGGGGATCTTAACTTGGTCTTGGAAGCCTTGATGGGTTCACCCTTCGAACCCCTCCAGGAAGCTCCCTTGTCTTTGTTGTCCTGGAAGGTGGTATTTCTCGTAGCCATCACCTCTATTAGGCAGGTTTCAGAATTAGCGACCTTGTTCTGTCGCCTTCCATTCCTAATTATGGACAAGGTTGTTTTGCGGCCTCCTCCTAACTTTCTTCCGAAGGTGGTATCGGCCTTCCACCTGAACGAGGATATAATCCTTACGTCATTTTGTCCCGCTCCAACCCATCCTCTGGAGTGTTCTTTGAATAAGCTAGACGTGGTCAGGGCGATAAGGGTCTATCTGGCCAGGATCGCTCCCTTCAGGAAGGCGGACTCGCTCTTTGTTACCCCCAGTGGGGTGAGAAGAGGCCTGCCGGCCTCTAAGGCAGCAATTGCCCGCTGGATCAGAATAGCAATTCTGGAAGCCTACCGGTGAAGGACAGGGTGTTGTCCCCTGCTGGGGTCAGGGCCCATTCAACCCGGGCGGTGGGCACCTCTTGGGCTGTACACAACAGGGTATCAGCCATGCAGTTGTGCAAGGCTGTCACATGGTTGTCAGTGCATACCTTTTCAAGGTTGTATAAGGTCCATACCTATGCTTCAGCGGACACCAGCCTAGGCAGAAGAATGTTGCAGGCGGCTGTGGTGAGTTCTCCGATCTGAGGGAAGTTTCTGTCTTTTTCCACCCCAGGGACTGCTTTTGGACGTCCTACGGTTTCTGTGTCTCCCAATGAGACGAAAGAGAAAACAGGATTTTGGTTTACCATAAAATCTGTTTCTCAGAGTCTTCATTGGGGGACACAGCGCCCTCCCATGATTTTGTTATCTGTAATGATTATATGATTGACTTACATGATAATGTCTCCTCCTGCTTTTTCATTAACTGATTGTCTTAAAGCCTGTCGGAGGGGTGTATACTGCGGAGGCGGAGTTAACATTTTTTTCATGCATAGTGTCAACCTCCTAGTGACAGCAGCACACACCCACGGCTTCTGTGTCCCCCAATGAAGACTCTGAGAAACAGATTTTACGGTAAGCAACCAAAATCCTGTTTTTCTGACTATAAGATGCAACGGACCATAAGACGCACCATAAGGTTTTAGAGGAGGAAATTTAAAAAAAAAAAATAGATGCAGAAAATGTGGTCAATTCTGTACTTAATATCCCCTATCCTGGTATATATGGTCTCCTCGTCCATACTGATACACATGGCCCTCTCATTCCTATCCTAGTATGCATGGCCCCCAAATCCCTATCATGGTGTGCATGGCCCCCAAATCCCTATCCTGGTGTGAATGGCCCCCTCATCCCTATCCTGGTGTGCATGGCTCCCTCATCCCTATCCTGGTGTGCATGGCTCCCTCATCCCTATCCTGGCTGGAATGATCGCCCTCATCCGTATCCTGTTATGAGGGCACCCATCTTGTTCTAGGAGCCCTGGTATCCAGGGCCCTCATCTTGTCCAAGTATGCATGGCCCCATCCCTATTCGGGTTTGATTGGCCCCCATCCCGGTCCTGGTGTGCATGGCCCATGCTTATGATTGACCCCCACCCCCCATCCTGCTATGCATGGCCCCATCATAAAAAAAAAAAAAAAAAAAAAATTACTTTCCTGGTTCTCCTTCGCAGCATCTTGTTCTGATACCAGCAGCTGATTTATGCTTGTAAGCAGCGCATGGCAGGGACATCATGCATTGCTTGCAAGCCGAAGGGCAGCTGCCAGAATACTCACTCACCACAGTACGCATATTACACTTTTCTAATGAAGTTTGGAATGTTCCTTTGTTGTTTCTTCACTACAGAAAAACCGCAAATGTAGCAAAAAGTTGTCAGGTGAATTCTGGCACCCCATTCCCCCCTTGTAGCCATTTCGATCACGTTGATAGACACAGAAGCTTAATCCACCACAACCACTAGATACTGAAAGGTATTGTGAAAGCATACCACCACACTCTTATGAACTATCTAAAAGAAAATCTGCCTTTGCCCCCCCCATAGCAACCAATCACAGTGCAACTTTCAGTTCTTAACTCCTGAGGTAAAATGAAAGCTGCCCTGATTGGTTACTATGGACACCACCACACTGTTATAAATTCTGGCTGAAAAAAATCTGTCTTTACTGTACGTAACAACCAATCACAGCGCAGCTTTAAATTCTTATCCAGCTGAGATCAAGTGAAAGACATGCTATGGAGAGGAGACCACCATACCTTTTGGAGCTAGGTTAAGAAAATCTTGTCATTTCTAACTAACTTCTATATCTAATGACCCCTCAAACATCCACCAAAGGTCACATAAAGAGGCCAAAGTATGGTGCAAGAAAAAGCCTATGGAGTCAGTCTGTGGGAAAGAAAAACTGTATGTGATGGAAATTTTTTGATATTTTTACTGAGTTCAGCAATTGAAAGTATATAAAAAATCACCACTTTCTTTTCAAACATTTTAACCCTTGCAGACCGGTTATGTTTTGTGTGAAGTTATACCATATAAGTACCTTTAGGTCCAACTAATATTTGTCTTAAATATTTGAATTAAACATGACATATTTACTGTAATGCTCAATAAGGGTCTAAAAGGTCCTATCGGCAGTGTAAGCACCTTGGAGGGGGCATGAAATGTTCCCTCTTAATGCTTCATGATGGAAACAGGCCAGTCTGTTGCTTGGAGATAACACTACAAGCCTCAAAATACACACACTTTTCAACTCTTTATTTTTGAAAAGGCATTCATTATATAGCCGCATATGGTTAGGATATTTTCACATGTACAGAATGGCAACACCTGTTTGTCGTGAGGCAAAACTGACCGCTTTGGCTTTTTTTTGCTACCTACAGAAGCGACAATGCTATATAGAACAGTCATGTGACGTAGATGAGAAAGCCAGTTTTAACAGATCAAATGTATCTACAGAATGTCCTCCTCCTTTTTTTCAGGCACATCTTATTCAGCGTTGGTTTGAGCACCTTCAGGAAACTAAGCCGAATATAATTGTGACATACAATGGAGACTTCTTTGACTGGTCAGTATTTAGCATTTGTATTTTCTTCTTGCTGTGGACGTTGTATGGAGACTGATCTTTTGTCTGTTTCAGGCCTTTTGTTGAAACTCGTGCCACAGTTCATGGGATGAGCATGTTACAAGAGATTGGCTTTCAAAAAGACAGTCAAGGGGAGTACAAGTCTCCTTCCTGTATACATATGGATTGTCTCAGGTACATATTAAAGTTGTCCTAATACCTTTTAAAGGGGTTATTTGGGACTTATCGTTTTGATCATATGGGTCTAAGAACTAACAGGCAGGTAGTTGCTAACTACCTGCCTGTTCTGTCCAATACTGCTCCATGACGAGCAGTCACAAACTTCTTCTTTAGGTGTTTCCCCTACTTCTGCTGAATTCACGCCGACAGAGCAGTGTTTTCTTTGCTGCGGTGTCAAAACGCATGTCCGTCTGCAAAGACGATAGAGCTGACTGGAAGAAACTGTGCTGCTCTGTTGACCAGAGGTGAAACTGATGCAGGGGGATCGCCAACTGAGCCGGGAGATAGTTCCCCATGCAGAATAGACAGGTGGTTAGCAACTACCCCTCCTTGAGTTCTTTGCTTCATACACAAAAATATAATGAAAATCTTATCCAAACCATTTTATTTAGCCATTTCTGACTGTTAAACTGATTGCCTAACAGGAAGGTACTCGTATCTTTATCAGCTGTATAAGGAGTCAAGAATTATTATTTTTTTCTCTATTGTAGGTGGGTAAAGAGAGATAGTTACCTTCCTGTTGGAAGCCATAACCTAAAGGCAGCTGCAAAGGCTAAATTGGGCTATGACCCAGTAGAGCTGGATCCAGAGGAGATGTGTCGTATGGCCACAGAAGAACCACAGGTAAAACTTGTACCGGTGTAAAATTAAGACAGTGTTGCTTTTCAATAAGCAATAAGAAAGAAAGAGAAGCCAATCTATTTTAAAAGTTAACCAAAAGTGAGCACTTGTAATATAGTCTGTAAAATGGATCAGGAGAATATGGCATGACAGCCAAGTCCGTTCATTGAATATTTGTTTGAAAAGGTCCAAATTAGGATCAACAGTAGAGTTTTCAGAATAGCAATAGCTTACATAGCAATATCTGGTTGCACTTAATTAGCTGTTTTATATATTTATTTGTAACAACATTAAAAGAAAGTTGCCACGTTAATTTGTCCAAGCTGTATCCGCTTAGTAAAGACTCCAGATTGAAAGGAAAATAAGGTCCCTGACTGACCACTGTGGAACCCTCTAACGGGCAAATTTTCTGAACAACCCAAAACTGAAACAGAAACATTACCCTGGTGTGTACTTTTCAGAGTGAAAAAACTTTTAGAATAGTCATGTGGTAAAGGCCATCAGTATAGAAGATATCCTACCCCCCGTGTAAAAATGAATCTAATATATAAAGCTCAATGTGGGTGTGTATGTACAGTATGTCTGGAATTGGCATCCGCACTGTCGCAGCTACAGCCACAAAATTTGACACAGTAACACGTCTGGACCCCGAGAGCGTCATAGGCTATGTTGTGAGGCGAAATTTTAACCCCGCGCGTTCCAATTCACCAAACAATTTTGCCCCTATCTATATAATGGGGAAAAAGTGAAAGGATAAGTGTTGGAGGCAAATTGACAGCTGCCAGATGTAAACAAGGGCGACTTAAGGAATGAGAGCGATGGCGCCAAAGAGTATATACCGTACAGTTGCTAAGGTGGGGCCCTGACATGGGATACTCACCACACACGGGGTTATGAACATACACACAAAATGCGCCACACACTACCACGTGCTTCAACACATATACCACCCTCAGCACACATTTCACCACACATACACCAACCTCGTCACATAAAAGTCGAAACACAAAAATCACCACTCAAAACTCGCCACGCTGTCCCAGAGCTGTTTAAAAGATGAAAAATGAGCTGTGATTGGAGCTATCAGCAACAATTTTCTTTGTAGACAGTTGTGGTAACTGAGGCCTATTATTCTTATCATCTCTATGGTGTTATCGTCCTTCTGCAAAGCTGGAAATAACACAATTTATTACCGTGCCAACACAGACCACCCTCTGACACAGACTGCAGGGGGAGCCCAGTATCACACCGGATAGGATTAGATACACAGCTCAGCAGTCAGTATCACACAGGAGAGGATTAGACACATGGCTCAGCAGACAGTATCACACAGGATAGGATTAGATACACAGCTCAGCAGACAGTATCACACAGGATAGGATTAGATACACGGCTCAGCAGTCAGTATCACACAGGAGAGGATTAGATGCACGGTTTTTATGTGCAATATAATAATTATTTGTTATAACTAACCACAGTTGGTTACTATGCCCAGGCAACGCTGGGCTCTTCAGCTAGTATATACATAAAACATTACATTTATGTGCTGAGCCTCATGGAATGGTGTATAGTGCATCAGGGTAATCAAACACAGCAGCAATGGAGCAGTATATAAAAATATTCAGGATTAGGAGATAGACCCTTCAATGTTTCTAAGAAAGTGTGGCAGATGCCTCTCTAAAGCTAGATTAATCTGTGTGAATGTACTCCTCCTAGAGAGACGGACTGTTTTTTTTTTTTTTTTTTTCTTCCTATATTTATATTCTATTTTCCCCTCACCCATGACGGCACACATGAGAGCGAGAGAGACAGTAGGATCCGCCCCTATTACTGGACAGGAATCACCGAGCACAAAATAAAAAGGCAATTGCCACTTCCTCCTTCCCTGTGGTTTCCTGTCCTTTGGATGTAGGAGCCTTGAGCTCATGGCTGAAGCAGTAGTGCATTATGGAACACCTTGGTGTGTTCTATAACAACCTTTAGTAGGAAAGTCAGTGAGTACAGGATCCCAGTTGGGCTCTGAAATGCTAACAGTCTGGGATAATCTACATTTAATGATTCAGTGCCTACCTATGTTTGATGTTTGGCGTACAGCTTTGTGGTTCGCTAACAGCCTGGAAAGGTGGCTTGCAGCTTGGTGTTTCTCACCTAGGTGCCTTGGCATGATTGGCTAAAAGAGTCTGTCTTGTCAGCAGATCATGTGTTTGATTTTTAGTAAAGTCTTGCTTATTGCTTGTGTATTTAACCTCGTCTGTAGCCTCATGTCTTGTGTTTTCCCTTCACCCATGACAGCACACCTGAAAGAGGGATCCGCCCCGCCAGGACAGGAAACTACTGAGATATTAGGGGCGGCACCTCTCCCCCGCTTCAGTTTGGTTCCTGTCCTGGAAGGGAATCCCACTGTCAGCGGTGCCTATCATGGGCGAAAGGTCCCAGGCCCGTCCCAGCGCGGGAAGAACAGGAGTCTCACCTGTAGCATCGGCCGTCGGGTCCTGGATGCGCAGTCCCCGGTGACCCCTCGGGCTCCGGGTTCTTGTGGGCGTATGTGGCGGCTCCTGGAGGCTCCACTGCGTCGCCCTCCCCCCGCGCGGGCCCGCGGTCTCACTCCCCCAGAGCACCTAGCGGGGGAGAGCCGCGGGCGTCTTCCGGACGTCAGCAGCGCAGAGGATCATGGGCGCGACGACTGACGTCGGCTAGGCGACGGTGTCATGGCGCCGGGTGTGACGCCGGCCGGCTTTTCCGAAGCAGTCGCAGGGGGGAGGAGACACCCACCAGGGACGGAGGCGGGTTATTTAAACGAGGAGAGTGGCATGGCGGGGGTCAAACATGGAGACTGAGCAGGAGCGATCGCGGTCTCCACCGACTCTGCCTCACGCACAGCCCTCCGGCCGCAAGCGTGGAAGCCGCTCAAGTAGCAGTCTCCCCAGCCGCAGGTCGGGGGACTCCTCAAGATCCAGAGAGCACAGATCACGTGCTCCAACGCAGCCTCCGGGTCCGGTACCCTTGATTGTGGGTGGTGAGTGATCTTCGTGAATGCTAACAGTCTGTTAATAGGGGTTCCCTGTTGTATGTTTAACCCCGTAGGAAAAGCCAAAGAAAGCGGAGAGTAAGCAGAACAATAGGGAGTGTGCCATATGTAAAAGCCCCCTAGCAAAAGACTGGCAGAAAGACCTCTGCGCCAATTGCATCCAGCGAACCAATGCAGAAGAAGCGCCTAGTTTCGCAACCAACCTTATATCGGCCATTAGGTCAGAGACGGAAGGTTCAATTAAGAACTTGTTGAAAAAAGGTAGAAAAAAATCACTAGTTCCCCGTCAAGCTCCTCTTCGGCCTTGTCTCAGACCGAACACCCATCCTCCTCATATTCCTCAGACAGTGACACGGGGGGTAGGCCATGTTTTCCGGTAGAAGACACGGATGCTCTCTTTAAGGCCATCAGGGCAACGATGGGCCTACAGAAAGAAAAAGCGGCTAAATCCCTAGAGGACGTCATGTTTGGGGGACTGCAAGAGGAAAAACGGACATTTCTAGTTAATGAAAAGGTCCAGGCACTAATCGAGAGAGAATGGAGGAAACCCGAGAGATCTGGGGCTCTTCCCTCCTCCTCTAAGAGACGGTACCCCTTTGAGCATAAGGACACAGAGATATGGGACAAAGTCCCAAAGATCGACGCAGCGGTGTCCAGGTCTTCCAAGAAATCGGCTCTGCCCTTGGAAGACTCAGGGGTTCTTAGAGACCCGCTAGACAAAAAAGCGGATTCCTATCTAAGGCATGCATGGGAAGCAGCAGCAGGAGGATTGAAGCCGGCAATAGCGGGCACCTGCACGGCACGCGCTCTAATGATTTGGCTGCAGCAGTTAGAAGAGAGACTAGCGTCAAAGGTCCCAAGAGATAAAATTCTGGCAGATATGTATCTTCTGCACGGGGCAGCAGCTTTTTTGACAGACACCTCGGCGGACTCCATGAGGTAGACAGCCAGAGCGGCAGGATTATCAAATGCCGCCAGACGCACGTTGTGGCTTAAAGACTGTCCAGGCGACCTACAGTCCAAAGCTAAACTATGCTCTCTCCCCTGCAATGGTCGTTTTTTATTCGGGAAAAATCTAGATGATATCTTGGAGAAAGCAAGTGATAGGAAGAAAGGCTTTCCCAGATACCCGGCAGACCAGAGAAGGCCGCCCTTTCGGAGAGGTAGATTCAACAGAGGTCGTCCTCCGGCGGATAGAAGATGGGAAGACAAAAGATAAAAGGAGTCCGGATTTATGTTTGGTGGAGGCACCTCCACTTCAAAAAAAAAATCCCCACAATGACTCCAGCATTCCGGTAGGGGGGAGATTAGTGCTATTTTCTCAGGCCTGGAGAAAGATCTCTTCCAATACCTGGATCCTATGCATCATAAGAGAAGGCCTGAAGATCCCCTTCATTTCCCAGCCAAAAGCAACGTTTGTCATTACCCCTATCAGAAAGACGATAGAAGAACAGCTAGCCTTTGAATCAGAAATCCTGAGCCTGGTAGACAAGCAGGTCCTTTCCAAAGTCCCGAACGTACAAGAGGGAAAGGGGTTCTATTTCCCCCCCTTTTTCTGATAAAAAAAAGAAAAAAACAGATCTGTCATTCAGGACAATCACAAACCTCAGAGGCCTCAATCGGTGGATAAAAAATCAGACCTTCAAGATGGAATCGGTATCTACAGCCATAAAGCTACTACACCAAGATTGTTTTATGGCTGTAGTCGATTTAAAGGATGCATACTATTACATCCCCATCCATCCAGGTTATCAAAAATACTTGAGTGGCTCTCTCTATCCATGGTGTGCTCAGGCATTTCCAGTTCCGGGCTCTTCCATTTGGCATATCCATAGCTCCAAGGGTCTTTACCAAGGTTGTAGCGGAGATGACAGCTTTCCTCCGAATTCACGACACTGTCCTAATACACTATTTGGGCGATTTTCTGATAGTGGGCAGCTCAGAAGATCACTGTACGGCACAGTTGAGCCGGGTGACCGACACCCTATAGGAACTAGGGTGGATGATAAATTTCAAAAAGTCGAGACTACAGCCCCTAAAAAAAACAGACCTTTCTAGGATTTATCCTGGATTCAGGGCAGCAAGTTTGTCTGCTACCGGATACCAAGATAGAAAAGGTGGAGAAGGTGACCTTGGCTGCCCGAGACCAACCTCACATGACATTGAGGAACGCGATGTCTGTACTAGGTACCCTGACGTCCTGTATTCCGGCAGTCAGGTGGGCTCAATTTCACACCCGACAGCTTCAGGGGGAGGTTCTATCAGCACAAAGATCGCTGAGAGGGCGTTTAGAAGGAAGACTGGAGCTTTCCTTAGAGGTCAGAGACTCTCTCAACTGGTGGCTAGACAGGAAAAACTTGGCTTCAGGAATGCCATGGGACATACAGGCGACCGATATAATACTGACAGACGCGAGCTCCTCGGGGTGGGGGGCACACCTAAGGGGTCACGTAGCCCAGGGTTCCTGGAGGCCTCGAGAGATGGATGCATCTTCCAACCAGAGAACTGTGGGCAGTGAACAAAGCCCTAAGTCACTTTATTCCCCTACTCAGGGGCCGCAATGTCCGGATCATGTCGGACAACAAAGTTACGGTGGCGTACATCAACCATCAAGGGGGTACAAGATCACACTCCCTGATGGAGGCAGCGAGCGACATTTTTTACAGAGCGTAGCAGCACCTACACTCCCTAACAGCCTTGCATATAAAGGGGGCAGAAAATATAGAGGCCGATTTCCTGAGCCGCAATACTCTGAGGCAAGGAGATTGGGCCCTAAATCCTTCCGTTTTTCAAAAAATAACACAGCTTTGGGGGAAGCCAGTGATAGACCTCTTTGCCAACAAAAACAACAGGCAAGTAGAGAGGTTTTGCTCACTGAACCCAAGAGAAGAACCATGGGCAGTGGACTCATTACAAATTCCGTGGGATTTCAGACTAGCCTATGCGTTCCCCCCCCCCCAGTGGCCCTGATCCCAACAGTAGTCAGGAAGATCAGGAACGATCAAGCCAGGGTAATCCTAATAGCCCCATTTTGGCCAAAAAGGCCCTGGTTCGCTCTAAGAATGATGTCCCTCTCAGATCCCTGGGTTCTGACAGAAATCCCGGGCCTACTAGCTCAATATTCCACGCTCAGGTCAAGGGATTCCATCTGACGGCGTGGAATTTGAGAGGTCGCTGCTAATGGATAGAGGGTTCTCTCCCGGGTTGATGGCCACCCTGCTAAAGAGTAGGAAGCCGGTGACTACTAATATCTACGGCAGAAATTGGAATAAATTCCTGCAATTCCTAGGTAAGCCGTTAGAACAAGAACCCCCGATTAGTGCCATCTTGGAATTTTTACAATCAGGATTGCAGCTGGGGTTAGCAGTAAACACACTTAAAGTTCAGGTATCTGCAGTAGGTGCACTCTATAACTGCAACTTGGCAGCAAATAGATGGGTAGCCAGATTTATTAAATCCTGCCATAGGTCTAGACCTATCCCAATACCTAGGATAGCCCTGTGAGATTTAAACCTGGTACTAGTGGCCCTTACAAAAGAACCATATGAGCCCCTACAACAACTACCCATAAAATATCTTACCCTAAAAACGATAATTTTAGTGGCCCTTACATCGGCCTGTAGAGTAAGCGACTTGTAGGCTCTCTCAGTGAATCCACCCTATACACACGTTTTTCAGGACAGGGTGGTATTAAAAACAGACCCCGCTTATCTACCTAAGGTAGTATCAGATTTACATCGAAGTCAGGAGATTATCCTTCCGTCCTTTTGCGAAAATCCAAAGAACCCATGGGAGGAAAAATTCCATAATTTGGACGTTAAGAGAGCCCTGCTAGAATATATATCTGTCACTAGCCAGTGGAGGAGGTCCCAGTCCCTTTTCGTAACTTTTCAGGGTGCCAGGAAAGGCTATGGGGTTTCAAGGGGACTATTGCAGGATGGATTAGGGATGCCATTAGTGTAGCCTACTCAGCTAGTGGCGTTCCGATTCCTGACGGCATCAAAGCTCATTCCACCAGAGCCGTGGCGATCTCCTGGGTTGAAAAGGCAGAGGTATCGATTGAACAAATTTGTAAGGCAGCTACCTGGGCCTCATCTTCAATCTTTTTTAAGCACTATAGATTAAATCTATTCTCCTCTGCTGACTTAACCCATCATACATATTCGCCATCCCATAGTCCCGTGCCCATATACCCATCATACATATCCTCCATCCCATAGTCCAGTGCCCATATACCCATCACACATCCTCCATCCCATAGGCCCGTGCCCATATACCCATCATACATATCCACCATCCCATAGGCCCGTGCCCATATAACCATCATACATATCCTCCATCCCATAGTCGAGTGCCCATATACCCATCACACATCCTCCATCCCATAGGCCCCTGCCCATATACCCATCATACACTTCCTCCATCCCATAGTCCCGTGCCCATATATACCCATCATACATATCCCCATCACATAGTAGAGTGCCCATATACCCATCACGCATCCTCCATCCCATAGTCCCGTGCCCATATATACCCATCATACATATCCCCATCACATAGTAGAGTGCCCATATACCCATCACGCATCCTCCATCCCATAGTCCAGTGCCCATATACCCATCACACATCCTCCATCCCATAGTCAACCATTATGACATCATAATGAGCGGCGGGGCTTGCAACCTATGATGAATCAGCGTCGCCATGGAAACCGTTGTGACATCATGAGGGGCAGGGCTTGATACGCACACACTGTTTCCCCATTATGAAGATAGGGGCATTATGACATCATAATGAGGGGCGGGGCTTGACGCGCACACACTTTTTCCCCATTATGTAGATAGGGGCAAAATTTCTTGGTGAATTGGAACGCGCGGGGTTAAAATTTCGCCTCACAACATAGCCTAGGACGCTCTCTGGGTCCAGACGTGTGACTGTGCCAAACTTTGTGGCTGTAGCTGCGACGGTGCGGATGCCTATCCCGGACATACACACACACACACACACACACACACACACACACACACACACACTGTTAGGAGTGGCGGAAGGCACTAAAAAAATAAAGTGCCTTCGCCACTCGGGGTCCACCGTGCGGTGGATGACAAAACCGCTGCTGGGAGAGGCAGAGCACTAATATGCACAGGGTTCTAACTCACCCAGATGCAATAAGGCAAGCCCTGTTAAAGCACACAGAGCTGCAGGGAAAAATAACACAAAATAGTGTCGCTGAGCCTGTTAACAGTACAGGATCTCAGTGGCACACGTGCGGTAGCCGGAAACCGGAGTAGTTAAGGATAGTCACTACAACCGAGCGGACTTACCGTGTACACGTGTGCTCGGCGTCGCAACTGCGCACGCCTGGAAAGGCTGCAACCGCAAATATCGTAAGCGCGGTGCAGGGTGCTAAGCTGCTGGAAGATGGAGCTTGTGCGCGTTGGCGCAGGTGCTGACAGAATACCACTCACTCACACAGACGTAATAACCGAGGGGGTTTCTTAATGAGTCAGTTACCAGTCCAAGCATCCGTCGCCATTCACACAGCAGCAGTATAAAAATACTAGCGCATGGCAGAATGGCCATGCGCACTTTTTATAGCGTGCGGGACCTGCCGGAAATCTCCAGAGCCCTGAGATAAGCCAATGAAATCAGGAGCAGGACCTGAGCACCTGACTCCTGAACTCCAATGGGAGCTTGTCCTGTGGGCATGCTCAGAAGCTGGAAAAAAGGACTTAGCCTCTGGAGACAAATGTGAGAATCTGGATTCCCGCATAGGCATCATAGAACCCAGATTCCTAACACACATACATACATACATACATACATACATACATACACACTTTGAGCTTTATATATTAGATACTCTACTCACAATCAATGATTAGGCTTGAGTGAATGTATAACTAATAACAAGAATAATAAGTTGGGTGACTTACTTGACTCCTAAGAAACCACATTGAAGGAGGAAGTGGGAGTTGCCTTTTTATTTTGTACTTGGGGCTTCATGTCCAGTAATAAGGGCGGATCCTACTCTTTCTCTCACGTGTGCTGTCATGGGTTTCAGGAAAATCAAATTACCGGTAAGTAATTTTTTTTTTTTTCCTCCGGTGTCATCCTAGTTTTTCACTGTAGCAGGTAGACTGAGCTTTTCAATATCCATTAATTCTTAAAGGGGATGTCAAGTCTTCTGATGAAAGTCTACCGTCACTTTTGAATCCTTACCGCATGGCCACCTTACCCTGTCAGGATTCTCTGGTGTTCCCTTTGAGTGCAGGTGGACATGTGACTGGAAGTATGCCATTGCATATAACCACTACCCGATATAGACATGCTTGGCCTTGCTCAATATAAATGAAAGAATGAGTGACTGTGGCTGGAAGTTTGTAACCTGCTTGCTACCAGTCTTCAGTCTCTTTAACTTTCAACACAAACCTGGACAAATCCTTATAATAAAGTATCTGTAAAAAACGTATAAGACTAGGATGAAACTTTGAAGTACGCAGAATGCCTTCCTAGTTTCATCTGCATTTCACAATTTCCCATAAACTTTTATGGCTGTGTCTAATCTGTAAAACAGAGGAGAATGAGGAGAATAGGATATGCTCTTAGTCTCACAGATTGTAGACATTGATGTGCTTTTAAAACTGACGTGTATGGATCACTGAAAGTTTACAGGTCAGCGTAAAAAAAAAAAGCACTAGGACGTGTTAAACGGAAGTGTGAATGTAGCCTAAAAAGTTAATGCCTTGTAGGTGTTTTTAACCTGAATGTAGTGAAAGTTTCATTTTATTTAGAGGTTTGTGTTTATGCTTGTGTATAATCTACTATGATTGGTAGAATAATGGCTTTCTAAAAAAAGCGTATAAGTTTTTAAGGGGATGGTTATGTAGAGCATCTGAAAAAAGTAAACTATACTTGTAAGGCATTAGCTTCTCGAGTCCCTTTTCTTTCTAACCATTTTCGATTGCTCCTGTTTGGGAAGTTTGTCAGTGTTCTCTTGATGATACTTAGCAAATTTTCTAAAATTGTGAAATGCGATGATCTCGTTCAGTGGATAATAGAGACATATACAGTTGAAAAATGTTCCTTTTTGTCACTTGTGATCAGGCGAATTGTTCTGTAAAGAACACTTTCTTTCTCAAACTGATGGTGTTGCTGTCAGAGGTAGCATGATACTTATGTGACTGAGATGAATGACATGTCACAAATTTCATAACCCTCTCTGCTTCTTCCTCCCATAATATGCTTGCCAGATTCACGGGAGGTTAATTGTGACCCAAGTGCTAGTACTACTGCCGGGAATGGTGGTGCATTGGCTTGCCGCTAGTGGCTCCAACATTCTTAGCCACGGCATGTTATTAATATTTTATTTTCTTCTTGTAAAATTTTGATTAGTAAAACCGTGTGCAAAAAATAAATATTTGCAATGTGCACACTTTTTAAAGAGGTTACTTTTTCATTGATGACTTATCCCTAGGGTAGGTCATCAATATCTGGTTGGGGTCCGACATCCATCATCCCCGCTGACTAGCTAGTCTGCCGTCCGGAAATGCTAGGTTGCGGAGCTGCTCCATCTTCTGGTAGTGGCCACGACAGGGTACTGCACATCCACCTTCTTTTCAAATAGGTCATTAATGAAAAAGTAGCTGATAATCTCTTTACGGTAGACAGCCACTGTTAAATGTCTGACTCTTGGGAAAGTTTCTTTTGGAATTTTTAAAACCTCTTAACATAAAATGCAAAAACTCAGTATGGTGTTAAACTTATGTGCTGTCTGATGCTTCTGCTTTCTAGTGCATTAAGAATGAAAAAAAAGTGTGATTTATAATTCAATTGTAGTAGGTAGAATACTAGCTACGCCAGATTAGGGGAAGCCTGCGCCTATATGAGCCTTTAATATTATTAATAATTTTATTTCTATAGCGCCAACATATTCCGCAGCGCTTTACATTTTAGAGGGGACTTGTACAGACAATAAAAGACATTACAGCATAACAATAATCACATAAAACAGATGCCAAGAGGAATAAGGGCCCTGCTAGCAAGCTTACAATCTGTGAGCCTGTGCAATTTTCTGAAATGTGTAAAATGGCAACTAAGTTTGTTTTTTGTTTTTTTTTAATTATTATTGTTATTATTATTATTATTATTATTATTATTATTATTATTATTATTATTATTATTATTATTATTATTATTATTATTTGCGATCAGTGCAAATCAATTCAAATGTTCAAATTTCCAGAACCTGAAAATGTCATAAAATTTTGATTTGCATAGAGTCGATATATGGTAATGTCTAACCAGTGTGTTATCACAGCTTTGGGGGAACTTTCATGTAATTTGAGCTAGGAGGTCTTTGAATTCGCATGCTGATAACCCGTGCATTAGATGTCCTTATTATGTGTAACCAGAAATAGAGAAGTTCTAAATCTGATCACCAACTGTTGAAAAAAGCTTTGAATCGAGGTGCGATGCACGGAGGCTCCAGACTGACTTCTGGGTGTAGGTATAGCAGCAAAATGGCGAAATTCAGCATCCGTAGGAAATGACTTACCGTAAGTGTATTTGAAACATTTTTTTTTTTAGCAACATAGTTAAAGGGGGAAAATTTAAAAGATCAAAACAAAGAGAAATAAAAGGACAAGAGTCTACGCATTTCGCGCAAAACCACTCTTAGTCCTGGACTCAAACGCATAGACCCGTGTTCTTTTATTTTCCTTGTATACTTTCCTTGTATGTTTTTCATTTTTAGTTTTTCCCCCTTTTTTAACTATGTTGCTTATAAAGTAATGTTGTAATATACTTTCCTCATTTCCTGCGGATGCTGGATTTTTCCAGTTTGCTGCCCTATTATGTGTGTTCTGCGACAGCTCATTGAATTCAGTGGGTACTGTTAAGTTGTGTGTTTTAATTTTTTTTTTTTATTTTATTTATTTTTTTATTAAATGGGGCTGAACCTTTGCTGTCTTGGCCCACCCAATGTTTGAACTAAATGCTGGAGGTCCCAGTTATTTGGGCCTATTCCTGTATAGAGGAATTTTCCAAAGTGACAAGTCATGAGTAAGGAATGTGCATACACAATGATCCAAAAGGTGCAGTCCAGTGAATCAAATTATCTTACGAGGGTCCTATTTTAATAATTTGGAGTGAATTTTAACTTTTGGATTAATAAGGTATGTTTGGTAATGTGTTTTTTT
Organism: Dendrobates tinctorius; assembly: GCF_039654945.1. Classification (NCBI taxonomy): domain Eukaryota; kingdom Metazoa; phylum Chordata; class Amphibia; order Anura; family Dendrobatidae; genus Dendrobates; species Dendrobates tinctorius. The sequence goes on along the minus strand of NW_027361880.1, from coordinate 6,588,804 downwards.
TTTTTTTTTTTTTTAAAGATGTTGGATTCATTCTTATTTTGACATTGAAAGTTTTAGGCTATGTTCACACACAGTTCTTTAACTTTATTAAACATGTACTGTAGACAAAGCTAGTTTTATTCTCTCTGTTTTCAATTGGTGAAAAAACACTATATAGTTGCTGAAAGAACTGGCATGTCACAGATTTACAGCACCAATCCGCTTATTTTTTTTATTTTTTTTTCAGCGTTGGAGTGGCGCTTTAAATGTAAGCTCCTTGCCCCCTTGTCATACTCTCACCCAGAGGCGTCTTCCCCATTTTTCGGTGCCTCTCAAGGCGCTCAGCACTATCTTGTGAGCACAGCTGGCCAGAAGACACTTCACAAACTCTCAACTTGTATTGTAATGTGACCTCTGCGCCACTCCATGAAACACTGTAGCTGCCTACAGGTCACTTTTTTTCGCCGGAGACCAATGGGAGCAATAGCAAAACCGATGAAAATGCCGGAAGTTGAGTATCAGGCAGGGATCTTAAATTTCAAGCACCATTCCAGTGGTGAAATAAAAAAATGCTGCAGTGGTGCTTTAAGTTCTCAAATTCAGTCAGGAAAAAAAAAAAGCGTGCATTAGATTTCTGAAATCTCAAGATTTTGTTGGCACTGTAAAAAGCTTTTAATTTAGATGAAGAAAAAATGCAGCAAAAAAAACCACTGCTTGTGAGCATTCTTATTCTTCTGATCAAATGGTTTCAAATATGTAGCTGTCTGGAAGTGGAATTTGATTATCCTTCAAGGATTTGATTATATGCAGTAAAACCTGAATATTGGCTTTGTGAAAATGTATTTTAAGGCAGTGTTTTGGTGATTTATGTTGAACACAACTCTAGTGCACCTATTGGATGTAGCAGCCCTAAAAATTATCAACCTCCTAATCGGCCTTGCCACTTGACTTATGATAAAAAGCCTTTCAAGACCATCTATTTGCAGACAAGTGTTTCGGGGTGTTTGCCCTTCATCAGTGCAAAGCAGGAGGTCTGATTTGGTTGGATGAAAGGTTTTTGTGCAAACATTTCTCATTGTAGAGCGTGCCATGTCAGCGCAAAGAGACTTCTAGGCCTTACAATGCTCTTTTGGGAATTTAAATACGATATGAGCCCATATTGGTTTAATAACCTAAAACCTAGCTATTTAACGCCGTTTTTTTATGTGATATGTTGTGCTTACTTTATAGGTGCTGGCCACATACTCAGTATCTGATGCTGTTGCAACTTACTACATGTACATGAAGTATGTACATCCATTTATCTTCGCTCTCTGCACCATTATCCCTATGGAGCCCGATGAGGTAATATATTATTGTGCCACTTTAATGCTAACCTTTTCACTTGCCTTATTCCATGTTTCTCTTGCTGTTTTTTTTGCACTTAGGTGTTGAGGAAAGGCTCCGGAACGCTGTGTGAGGCATTGCTGATGGTCCAGGCTTATCATGCAAATATAATCTTCCCGAACAAACAAGAAGCAGTGTTCAATAAGCTGACAAGTGACGGCCATGTGCTGGACTCTGAGACCTACGTGGGTGGCCATGTAGAAGCTTTGGAGTCTGGTGTCTTCCGTAGTGACATTCCTTGCCGTTTCAAAATGGTAAGTTTTCTTGAAAGAGATTGGGCTCAAATGCATGTGGTGTTATATGGGAGCCTACCTGTATGGCTTTCCGTTCTGCTTTATGAAACTAGGAAGGCAAGATTTAGTGAGCTCCTGTGAGGAACTTGTCCATCAGCTGGTCTAAGCTGATCATTGTGCAGGGATGATGGCTAGTAAAAGGTGGTGGACCTTTTTGTGTGCTACCTTTCAGAACCCGGCTGCCTTTGACTTCCTTCTGCAACGTGTTGAAATGACCCTCCGTCATGCTGTCGAAGAAGAGGAGAAAGTCCCATTGGAGGAAGTCACCAATTTTCAAGAGGTACAGATTTTCTATAAAAAGAAAAAGTCACAACTAATTTTTAATTTATCTAAATTTGATTTGGCTACTTTTAACATTTTGTCCTTCTTAGGTTTGTGATGAGATTAAAAGGAAGTTAAATTCTCTGAAAGAAGTGCCAAATAGAATTGAGTGCCCACTCATTTACCATCTGGATGTGGGTGCCATGTATCCCAATATTATTCTCACAAATCGTTTACAGGTTAGTAATGAGTCACTGCTCTTCCAAGTAATTTTATTAAAGATTACTCTTTTTTTCTTCTAAATTTCCCATTTTCTTTTTCCTCGTTTCTCTAGCCTTCTGCCATGGTTGATGAAGTGACTTGTGCAGCTTGTGACTTCAACAAGCCCGGAGCCACATGCCAACGCAAGATGACTTGGCAGTGGAGGGGAGAGTTCAGTAAGTGGTTATAGAATACTCTAGTATTTTTATATAATTGTAATGCAAAGATCTTTCGTAGCCAGATATTGATAATTAACACCTTTTTAGGATCATTATTATTATTTATTATTATAGCACCTTTTATTCCATGGCACGTTACATGTGAGGAGTGGTATACATAATAAAAACGAGTAAAGTAATCTTAAAAAATACATGTCACGACTGGTACAGGAGGAGAGAGGACCCTGCCTGCGAGGGCTCACAATCTACAAGGGATGGGTGAGGGCAGAGCTGGTCATGCAGTGGCTTGGTGCTTGATCAATGATTGATGGTTACAGCAGGTTGTAGGCTTGTCGGAAGAGGTAGGTCTTCAGGCTCTTTTTGAAGGTTTCCATGGTAGGCGAGTCTGATATGTTGTGGTAGACAGTTCCAGAGTAGGGGTGATGCGTGGGAGAAATCTTGTATGCGATTGTGGGAAGAGGAAATAAGAGGGAAGTAGAGAAGGAAATCTTGTGAGGATCCGAGGTTGCGTGCAGGTAAGTACCGGGAGACTAAGTCAGAGATGTATGAAAAGGGCAGGTTGTGGATGGCTTTGTATGCCATGGTTAGGATGCAGCTAATTTTTTATTTATTTGTTTCCTCCCCTTTCCCAAAGAGCCATTTTTTTTTCTATCATGCCATATGAGAGCTTGTTCTTTTCAGGATGAGTAGTCGTTTTGAAAAATGCCATGTAACCATGTCATTAACTTTAAAAATTCAAACAAGAATTCAAAGTAAGTGAAATGGTGAAAAAACCCCACAAATATACCATTGTTTTGGTTTTTTTTTTTTTTTGTTTAACAACAAAAAATTTTGTATTGTGCTTTTCTCACAGTGGCCTTAACCCCTCTCTGCCATCTGACGTACTATCCCGTCCATGGGACCCGGGCCCCTATGCCCATGGACGGGATAGTACGTCATAGCGATCAGTGGCGCTCACCACAGGTGACACCCGGCACTATGTGTCAGGGGCGGTCACGGACCGCCCCCGACACGTTAGCCCCTGTCACACTGCGATCAAACACGATCGCAGTGTACTGGGGGTTTAGGGAAGCATCGGCAGGGAGGGGGCTCCCTCTGTGCTTCCCTGTGACCCCCGCAGCAGCGCAATGTGCAGCGCTACTGCGGGGGTCTCCTTCGGGGGCCTGCAGGGAGCCGGCTTTCTCAGTGCCTGCAAAGCGCAGGCACGAGGAAGCCTTCTGCAGTGCCTGTGACAGATCGCTGATCTGTCACAGTGATCTGTGATGTGACAGATCAGCGATCTGTCACATGACAGTTATGTCCCCCCTGGGACATTGTAATAAAGTAAAAAAAAAAAAAAAAATGTAAAAATAATTTATAAAAAATCACTAAATTGAAAAAAGAAAAAAAAAAATTTTTTTCCCAAATTCATTTTTTGGAAATAATAAAAAAAAAAACAATAAAAGTACACATATTTAGTATCGCCGCATCCGTAACGACCCTCCCTATAAAACTGTGCCATTAGTTAACCCCTTTATTGAACCCCTTAAAAAGTAAAAATAAAAAACGAAGCAAAAAATAAAGCTTTATCATCATACTGCCGAGCAATCCATAACGCGCAATCAAAAAGACGGATATAAATAGCCATGGTACCGCTGAAAACGTCATCTTGTCCCGCAAAAAACGAGCCGCAACACAGCGTCATCAACGAAAAAATAAAAAAGTTATAGCTCGCAGAATAAAGCGATGCAAAAATAACTTTTTTTTTTATATAAAATTGTTTTCATTGCCTAAAAGCGCCAAAACATAAAAAAAAGACATAAATGAGGTATCGCTGTAATCGTACTGACCCGAAGAATAAAACCGCCTTATCAATTTTACCATATGCGGAACGGTGTAAACGCACCCCCCAAAAGAAATTCTTGAAATGCTGGTTTTTGTTCATTCTGCGTCCAAAAAAAATCGGAATAAAAAGCGATCAAAAAATGTCACGTGCCCGAGAATGGTACCAATAAAAACGTCAACTCGTCCCGCAAAAAAGACCTCACATGACTCGGTGGATCAAAATATGGAAAAATTGTAGCTCTCAAAATGTGGTGATGCAAAAACTATTTTTACAATAAAAAGCGTCTTTTAGCGTGCAACAGCTGCCAAACATAAAAACCCGCCATAAATAGTAAATCAAACCCCCCCGTTATCACCCCCTTAGTTAGGGAAAAATAATAAAATTAAAAAATGTATTTATTTCCATTTTCCTGCTAAGGTTAGGGCTGAGATTAGGGTTAGGGGTGTGTTGGGGTTAGGGTTGGAGTTAGAATTGGGGGGTTTCCACTGTTTGGGCACATCAGGTGCTCTCCAAACGCAACATGGCATCTGATCTCAATTCCAGCCAATTCTGCGTTGAAAAAGTCAAATGGTGCTCCTTCCCTTCCAAGCTCTGCCATGCGCCCAAACAGTGTTTTACCCCCACATATGGGGGATCAGCCTACTCAGGACAAATTGCAATACAACTTTTGGAGTCCAATGTCTCCTGTTACCCTTAGGAAAATAAAAAATTGGGGGAAAAAATATAATTTTTGTGGAAAAAAAAATGATTTTTTTATTTTCACGCCTTGGCGTTATAAACTTCTGTGAAGCACTGGGGGGGTTCAAAGTGCTCATCCACACATCTAGATAAGTTCCTTAGGGGGTCTAGTTTCCAAAATGGGGTCACTTGTGGGGGGTTTCCACTGTTTAGGTACATCAGGGGCTTTCCAAAGGCAACATGACACCCGCAGACCATTCCATCAAAGTCTGCATTCCAAAACGTCGCTACTTCCCTTCAGAGCCCCGACGTGTGCCCATACAGTAGTTTTCTCCCACATATGGGGTATCGGCGTACTCAGGACAAATTGAACAACAATTTTTGGGGTCCAATTTCTCCTTTTACCATTGGGAAAATAAAAAAAATTGGTGACTAAAAGATCATGTTTGTGGAAAAAAATGTTTTTTTTTATTTTAACGCCTGGGCATTATAAACTTCTGTGAAGCCCTTGGGGGTTCAAAGTGCTCACCACACATCTAGATAAGATCCTTGGGGGGTCTAGTTTCCAAAATGGTGTCATTTGTGGGGGGTTTCCACTGTTTTGGCACATCAGGGGCTTTCCAAACGCGACATGGTGTCCGATCTCAATTCGAGCTCTGCCATGTGCCAAAATAGTCGTTTACACCCACATATGGGGTATCAGCATACTCAGGACAAATTGCACAATAACTTTGAGTCCTGTTACCCTTGGGAAAATAAAAATTGGGGTGAAAAGATCATTTTTGTGGAAAAAATGATTTTTTAATTGTACGGCCGTATGTTATAAACTTCTGTGAAGCCCTTGTGGGTTCAAAGTTCTCACCACATCTAAGTTCCTTAGGGGGTCTAGTTTCCAAAATGGGGTTACTTGTGAGGGGTTTCCACTGTTTAGGCACATCAGGGGCTCGCCAAACGTGACATGGCGTCCGATCTGAATTCCAGCCAATTTTGCATTGAAAAAGTCAAACGGCGCTCGTTCCCTTCTGAGCTCTGCCATGCGCCGAAACAGTGGTTCCCCCTCACATATCAGGTATCAGCGTACTCAGGAGAAAAAATAACTTTTGCAGTCCAATTTCTCCTGTTACCCTTGGTAAAATAAAAAAAATTGGACCTGGAGTAATTTTTTTGTGAAAAAAATTTTTTAATGTTCATTTTTCTTTAAACTTTCAAAAAATTCCTGTGAAGCACCTGAAGGGTTAATAAACTTCTTGAATATGGTTTTGAGCACCTTGAGGGGTGCAGTTTTTAGAATGGTGTCACTTTTGGGTATTTTCTATCACATAGACCCCTCAAAGTGACTTCAAATGTGATGTGGTCCCTAAAAATAAAATGGTGTTGCAAAAATGAGAAATCGCTGGTCAAATTTTAACCCTTATAACTTCCTAACCAAAAAATTTTTTTGTTCCAAAATTGTGCTGATGTAAAGTAAACTTGTGGGAAATGTTATTTATTAAGTTTTTTTTGTGTGCCATATCTGTGATTTAAGGGCATAAAAATTCAAAGTTGGAAAATTGCGAAATTTTCAAAATTTTCGCCAAATTTCCATTTTTTTCACAAATAAACGCAAGTTATTTGAATGAAATTTTACCACTAACATGAAGTACAATATGTCACAAGAAAACAATGTCAGAGTCACCGGGATCCTTGGAAGCGTTTCAGAGTTATTACCTCATAAAGGGACAGTGGTCAGAATTGTAAAAATTGGCCCGGTCATGAACGTGCAAACCACCCTCGGAGGTTAAGGGGTTAAAGCACAGTGTTTGACAGTGGCATTTAAGGCATTATTAGCAATGGTCAGAGTTCATGAAGGCTGCTACTTGTGCATTTCTGAACTTTAACAGACTACACACTATGAAAATGAATGCTTTGTATTAATATGTATATAAGGAAAACAAGATGGTCAGGCACCCCTAAAAAGAAAAGTATAATTCTAGTGGGATGGTTTTTTTTTTTTTTTTTTGTAGTTATTCAACCTGTAATTAAATGTATAATACAAATTTTTCTTACGTTGATAGTTGAAAGAGCTATTTTCTATGCACTTACAAAAGCACTCCAGCATTTTTAATTTGTGCCTGTACAGTGCATCTGTTTTCTTGTTTTAATTTATCTACCATTTCTGTGTTGTCTGCAGCATCTTGTTTCCTTCTGCCCATCTGATAAAGTTTCCCTTAATTCAGAATACACTTCAAACTCTTTTTGAAGGACTCATGAGAAGTCTAGTCTTCCTGCGCTTACTCTACTCTATCATATCTAAGTATCACAATGATGGATCAATCAGTAGCGTGGTGCTGTTCATCTGTGTATCCCATGTGGTGCAGTTGCCTTCCCTGCCCCCTGCTTTTGATAGGTCTTCCCTGTCAGTTATTACAAGCAGAGGACAAAGTGAAGCTCTTTCAGATTCTGCGCACAGCACTGCGTGGGGACATGCAGAGAAACAAAAATAGTGAAGCTTAGTAGGAAGGAGAGTGAGCTGGAAGCAGAAATTTTGTGATGTCATCCTGTAGTTTACCCAATAGAATATGCATTAGGACACGGTCACACATTCAGTATTTGGTCAGTATTTTACATCCGTATTCGGTCCACTCCTGATTTTGGCTTACAATCAGAGGAAAAGTATATTGGAATCACATGTACCACTTCTGCACTTATCACCCACCCCTGATTTTGGCTTACAAATACTGATTCAAAATACTGAACGTGGCCTTACACTAGTAGTCTGACTGGAATCACATAGCATAGCTGCCCATAAGAAAAAGCACCACAACGTATTGAGCCGACTGAGCTGGAATGAAACAAATCACGCTTCATATTGCTCAGTTAGCATTTTATGTTAAGAAAAATTAGCTGAAGATTTACTTTAAGGCATTACCTATTAATCTTGGACTTTTCCCAAATGTAAAACTTTAATTCAATTATATTTTTTATGTAACCTCCAAAAACATATTCTGTTAATGAAGACGGAGTTTTGATTTTTATTACCTTACTTAACAGAAGCAATTATTGGTGTCTGCAGACAGGAGATGTAACGGACTCAAACTGGCCATTAGAGACTTGGATTTCAGATTATCATCACATTAGATGTCAGCTCTTTCTTGTAGATTTAATTTACAGAGTCCATACAGCTTCCAAGAATAACTTAATTGAAGCCTATCTTTCATGTAATCTTAGAAAATGAATCTGTGCTATTATAAAATCTGGTATGTCTATATACTGTCTACACCCCTGGATTAGTGTAACATGTGTATTTGGCACGAGCAAATACAATGAATAACCTAATCATATTAAATGAATGTCTGCAAGTATGCAGGACATTCACAGAAATATTAAGTTTTATTAATTATATTAAGCTTAAAGAATATTCTGTGTTTTATTTTTTATTTCATTAATCACTTGAACGTAAGAAAAATTGTGATCGGATATATCAAAGAAATCATCTGTTTCTTTCTCTGCCATGTCTGGTTATTCATTATCAAAATTCTCAATTTACTGGTGAAATCTGAATTTGAGTTAGGACAGATTATTGCATTCCTGATATAGAAGGTGGTAGAGGCTACTGATAAGATTTTATTTTGATGGTAGAGAGGAGAGCTGCCTTTATCTCATCCACCTCCACACTAGATAAAAGATGACCATTGTTACTGACAAGATACTATGTAGCGGGGAGGGAGGAGCTAGAGGCAGAGCTCTTCCCTCCACCGCCAATTTACATAGAATTTTATCAGTAGCAACTGTCTTCTTCTGTCTTATAACCAAATCAGGGTGGATTTGATTTAAATCTAACTGATTTAAATCACAATTTAAATCACTAGTCAGTAAGGCTTGATTTAAATCAGTGATTTAAATCAAAGTTTCTACCTAAACTAGTTCTTGCTACTTTAACATGCAAGTAGATGAAGATTTTTAGAATCACTTTTTAGATTACTTTTTTCTCCCCAGTTTAATGGGTTAATCATTCATATTTGGACACCACTGTTCTGTTGTACTTAGGAAGGAGAAAAATAATCCTGACCTTAATAACAATTTAAATAGATTTATTCAACTGAAACAATAACAACATTACAGTATAAGTTATTTGCTTAAACAAACATCCATGTTTGTTAACTAATTTGGCTAAACAAAATATATATATAGTTTAAGAAACTTAGACTGTCAGCCCAGCCGACACATGAAAAACTTAAATACTACTGTCCCTGCTGTCCTCTGAAGCTCACTTGTCATCATCTTCATCATCATCTTCTTCTTTGTTCCTATTCATAATCTGGAAAAGAAAAACAAGCTTTCCTGCTTTATTGGGTCCCAACCGATTTCTCAATTTAGAATGAATGAGTCCAAAGGAAGAGAATATTCTTTCAACGCCTACAGAAGAAGCTACTGCTGTTAAAAGTGAAATCATTACTTGAGCAGTCTCTAAATCCAAGCGCTTAAGTGACTTCCACCAGTTTACTGGTGTGACCTTCCTTAAAATATCTTCAGCAAACATATATTTCTTGAATGGTTCCCCCTTAGCTCTGAAGTTTATTATAGTTGGCATTAAAGATGGATGATTGCTGGATACCCATGTCATAGCTAACTCCTCTTCCTCAGCACTTAGGTTTTGACCCTGATATTGGATATTGACAATATTTGCCAAAAAATGAGCTGGAGTCAGTGCTTGTCCCATTCGTTTGTTTACTGCTTGTAATTTAATTCTGTCCATGTGTAGTTCTGTTTTTAAGTGTTCACTCAGTTCCTTCCAAATTTCAACAGCATCCGCAATAAAACAGCTATTTTTCTGTATTTTGTTTAAAGCTTGAGAGATGGGTTTCAGGAAGCTCAGCATATGTTCAACATTTCTCTTAAGCCCAATGTTGAGGATTTTGGCCGTGACAGTGCCATCTATTTTATCTCGATTTTCTTCACAAAGTGTCATCAAAATAGGCCAGTTTTTGATATACTGCTCAAAACAGTCCACCACAGAGTTCCATCTAACATCTTGTGGGAGCGTTAGCTTGGTTCCACCCATCCTTTTCAGAGCTGCTGCAGCAAAATGATTATTACAGAAGTATTTAGCAATTTCAACAACATTAGCCTTTATTTCTGGAACACTTAAGTCTTTGGCTAAGAGGTGCAGCAAATGAGCACTGCAACCATATGTTATTAGCAGCTTTGTATTCCCTCCCTGCTCTTCTAAATCTCTTCTCATCTTGGATACGTTTGCAGCATTGTCAGTGACCAAACTGCGTACTAGACATTTGAATTTTTGTTCACATGTTATAGCTTTTACTGCCACTTCTTGTAAGTATTCTGCTGTGTGTGCATTTCCTGACGTATCAGTTGTTTGTGCAAGGAAGACTTTACCACCTTCTGTTGTTATACAAGCACATACAATAGGATCATTGTGGACATTACTCCACCTATCAATACTTAGGTTAACAATTTTACCCTCCAGAGCTGTTGCACATTGCTCCATTTCTCTGTCATACACTTGATCCAGCAGTTTCCCTGCAACATCAGCTCTGCTGGGTGGACTGTATCCTGGTCTCAGTGACTGAACCATATTAATGAAATGTGGGTTCTCAGTCAGACGGAAAGAAGAGTTCGTTGCATAAATAAACTGGGCAATTTTTTCATCAATCAACTCTTTTTCTAATCTTCTAGTTCTTATCACAAACCTATCTATGGTGGTTCCAGGAGGTAAAGGTTTTTTCTTCCTTTTGGGTGATGGTGATATGTGGCTGTGGGTGTCTGATGATGATGATGCTGCTGCTGCTAATGAAGCACTATCCTGGATGGATAACTCTGAAACTGTAGAACAGGATGATGGTGATCTTGGAGGTGGATAGTTTCCAGAATCCATGAATTCCCCTAAACAAAAAAAGTCAATGCTGTTATTTTATTGTTTATACAATTTCTGCTTATTGTACACAACACATCACTGCCCCAAAAGGAATATTTGTTTTTCTTCATAACTGTACCAAATGACAGTAACATGCAGTAATAATAAGAAATATAATTTTTCTCACACATGACAGTTCAGTCTTTAGAAATAGGATTCAATAAAAATGTTTACCAACCTGAAGATCCTGCCTGTTCAGAAGTGTTTCTTTGGTCATCTTCATCACCGCACTTCTCATGATGTTGCCTCATTCGCGCCACCAGGCCTTGCATCTCTTTGTTGCATCGTTTGCATTTTGCATGCATGCCTGCCTTACCGATAGGCGAAGGAGCTTCATTAAAATATTCCCAAACTGGGTCTCTTTTACGGCCTGCTGCCATTATAAGGAAAGAATGTAATAAACCTCAGATCGTACACACAAACAGATCCAGACTTGTCTGTCTGTGGCTATGCTGCAGTATTGTGCTCAAAGTTTCACTTTCATTTTCTTGTCTGCTTGCCCTTCCTCCTCCTCACACTTAGATTCACATTCTTCTTGTGTTGTGCAGATCTATTCCACTCCAAACAATCAGAAACATATTGTCTAACTTCTTGGACTTGGCACTGAAGGGGTTGATGCTGTATTCATAGGTTTGTAGAACAATAGGATTAAGGTCTTTTTCTCAACTCTGTTCATGTTGTAACATTTTTGCCGTGAAGAAGAGGCTGGGACCTCTGCGGAGTCAAATTCAGTTTTGAGAACTGCGTAAGTAAAGCGAGCGTCTGTGATAATATAGGAGAGAAACTGCCCACTAATCCTACAGAAACCTCTGGAAGAGCATCGCATTGTGAATGTTACACATATACAGCCTTTATTCTACTGAGTTAAACAACTCAGCTTTATCTCATGATGGAAGAACCTTTGGATGGTAAAATATTTTCCTCAAAAAGCAGTTTATTGAAAAAAATCCGATTTAAATAAAAAAAATCCGATTTTTTTTGATTTTTTTAAAAAAAACATTGATTTTTATCCACCCTGAACCAAATAAATTTATTAAATTATTTCTTTCCTTCTTATATGCAGTGCCAGCCAGCCGTAGTGAGTATCACCGTATACAGCAACAGCTAGAATCTGAGAAGTTTCCCCCACTTTTTCCTGGACAGCCACCAAGAGCTTTTCATGTACTGACACGAGAGGAGCAGGCCAAATATGAAAAGAAAAGACTGGCAGGTGAGCAAAGGTTCATACCTGGTTATCTTTCTATATTTCATGCTTGACCCTTTGTGGGAAAACTGAAAGTGACCTATCAATAAATTCCTTTCCTTAGATTATTGCCGAAAAGCTTACAAGAAAATCCATGTCACCAGACTTGAAGACCGTGTTACCACGATTTGCCAGCGTGAAAATTCTTTCTATGTAGACACTGTGCGAGCGTTCAGAGATCGCAGATATGAGTTCAAAGGACTGCACAAGGTATGATCTGCTTGCATCCAAATGAGAAATCAATTAATTTGTTCCTGGTCAAGTTTTTTTGGAAGCATTGATGGCGGTTGAGAGGATTTTTGAAACTTGCCATAAAATTGCTTTCACATAGCTTTCATTGGGGGACACAGGAAACCTTTGGTATATGCTACTACCACCAGGAGGCTGACGCTAATGCAAGCAAAAGAAAGTCGGCACAGCAGGCTACACCCACCTACTAGCTCCAATCTATTCAGTTAGCTAGAAAACAGAAGAAACAGAGAAAGTACAAAGGAAAGAAACCATTAAACACCTTCAACAAGGCAACAAAAGGCAAAAAGTGTGGGTGTGGTGTCACCCAATGAAATAAAGGGAACCATGGCAACTCCAAATGCAGTCCTAAGGGTGGCATATGTATAAGGTAAATCCTTCAGGTAGTAAGGTGAAGGCATGAATCCTGGAAGCGATTGCCATTTGGAACGCCGCCATCCAGGAAAGCCAAAGCAGAAACGTTTTCTGAATTTGTTCAAAAGGAGGGCACTGTAATAATTTGAGCGTGAGGTTAAGGTTCTGGGGATCCAAAGGAGGCTGGGCAATGAGGAACAGAGTAGGCTATACCCTAAAGAAGTGTCCAGATTTGAGGCAAGATTTCATTCATTCATTTATTTTTAAAGAATAGACTGAGTCTAGACCTGGTCCTTTAGGGAACTGAAGGCCAAGCCAGAGTCAAGGCCTGACTGTAGAGAAAAAAAACGTATGGACGACTTCATGAATTTTGCACTAATAAGGCGACTTTCCAGGTACAATGGTAAATACAAGATGAGGAGGAATTCCGTGCCTTGATCATGGACTGCATTACCTGATCATAGAAGTCTGTGGACTCTTGAACTGTGGCTTCAACAGCCATGCTATTAAACTGTCTGAACATGAATTCAGGTGGAAGAGGGAGGGCCCTGGTAAAGTACGTCTGGATGAGGCAAAAGTCTCTACAGGACATCTAGGAGGAGGGTTTACCACTTCCTTGTGCTGTGGTCATCTGGACCAATGTGATGCCACTAGGATGACTGGAATTATTTCTGACTTGATCTTCTTGAGTAACTTTGGTAACAGAGGTGGAGGAGGAAACAGATGAAGTAAAACTGGGAACATAGAATCGCTAAGGGTTGCGAGATTTGGATGAAAACTGAAGAACTTTGTGGTTGTATCTGGATGCCATCAAGTTGACGTATTGAGAGCCCCATTGTATGCAGATCTGGTTGAATACAGTCATTTGCAGGGACCACTCTCCTGCTGTTAGTCTCTTAGGACATGGAAAATCTACAGCCACGATGTCGATGTTCACCATTAAGTTTGCCAGAATTCTGTTTTTCCAAGTTGAGAATCTGTAAGACATCCTCAATTGTTAGATAAGAGTCCCTTTTTTATGACTGATATTTATCACATCAGTTCTGTTGTCAGACTGAATTCAGAGTGGAAAGACCAACAGTTAATCCTGCCGATTGAAATATCCAGAAAAATTGTTCAGCGTTCCAGTATGTTGATGGGAAATAATCCTTCCATGACTCTTCCAACGACCCTGCACTGCAAAGTTCCAGAAAATCACTATCCAACCTAGCATTCTGGCATCTTGTGTCACAATCTGTGACTGAACTGGCAGCAATGACAAAGAAACGAGGGGAAGTCCTGCCACAAAATCAGGGACTACTTGATGCATGGGGAGGCTATCTAGGGAGAAGACCATCTTGTTTCAATGAGAGAGAGGAGAGCAAGCTGTATAGACCTGGTATGCAACTGAGCAAATGAGATCGCATTGAAAGCAGCCACAAACTTTTCCCAGAACACTCATGCAGAAGCAAAGGGGAAAGTGATACCTCAGAGATTGTATGCTGGTTTGTAGAGCTTACATTTTGTCTTCTGGAAGAAAAACTTTTGAACGGTGCAAAACGGCATCCAGAGGAAAATGAGGCGTTGAGTCGGCATCAGAGATTACTTTGGTTGACACAAGACAGGGTGTCCAACATGATCTACAGACTCTTGGTTATCTGAGTAAGGCCGGAGTGAAACTACTGTAGAATACGGACGGACAAGTGCTGTGCAAGAAAACGTCGCATAACACTCAGACCAGAGTTAATCTATGGGGCAGCTCACATCACCGTATTTTTTTTCTCAGGTGTATTCGACTTGCGTGTAAAATCGCAGCGAGTATATCGTCCGAGACTCTCCAATGCAAGCCTATGAGTGCGAAAAAAACTCAGACACCACATGGACAATTCGTCTAGATTGCTACAAATACGCACACATTTTCCTCATTTCAGCTCATTGAGCCATTAAATTCAATGGGGAAAATCAGTGAGAAATGTAAAGCCATACGGATGCATAGGTGCGAGAAAATCGCATTACATACGGATGACCATATGGAGAACACTTGTGCAACTCTCGGCAGGGAGACTCGGACCAATTTTTCCATACGTTTAGTGTGACCCCAGCCTAAGAAAGATCCTTGACCACAATGTTGTTCAAGTGGGAAAGGACCTCTATTCCTCTTATATGTAAAAGAGCTAAGACTGCAGCCATGACCTTTGTGAACACCCAATTGGAGTGGTTAGCCCAAAGGGGAGTGCCATGAACTTCTAGTGGGACTTATTGACAGCAAAGCAGATACACATTTATTTTTGGTGTGCTGCAAAAATGGATGTGGAGTTGGGCATCTTGGATATCTACTGAGCAAAGAAATTTGCCAGCTTTTAGATCCAGAATGGGTGAACTGAGCTAACTTTTGGAGACTACAAAAAGGTTTGAATAAAAGCCCTAGAATCATTCTTGAGGGGATGGTAACAAAAATGCCTGATATGAGAATAGGAGACTTGGCCTGGAAATAAAAATGCAAGTGGAGGATGGGAATAGAAAAAAAACGATCGCATGAAAGAGCAGTGAATTCCATTTTGTATCTGGAGGATACAATTTCCTTTTACGAAAGGGTCGTTGAGAATGAGAAGCTACACGACCTGGAAAATGAGGGGTCAGTCGCTCACCCAAAGAAGGTTCCCGGGTTTGGATACCTCATTATGGGAAAGAAAATTGTTGTTTTCCCTTCACCCATGACAGCACCACCTGAGAGAGGGATCCGCCCCGCCAGGACAGGAACCTACTGAGACATAAGGGGCTGCACCTCTCCCCCGCTTCAGTTGGGTTCCTGTCCTGGAAGGAACCCCACGATCGGCGGTGCCTGTCATGGGCGAAGAAAATGGACCCAGCCCCGTCGGGTGCTGGACGCGCAGTCCCCGGGCCCTCCGGGGTTCCGGGTTCGTGCGGGCGTCGGTGGGATCCCCGGGGTCTGCGGGAAGCCCCCACCACGCCGCCCTCCCCTCGCACACGCCGCATCTCGATCCCCATAGCAAGGGAGAGACGCTGGCTTCTTCCGGCCGCTGACGTCAGCGGCGCATTGCATGCTGGGTGCGCCGGCTGACGTCAGAGAAGGGCGACGGTTTAATGGCGCCGGGTGCGACGCCGGCCGGCTTTCTGAAGCGGCGGTCGCAGGGGGAGGGGAGAGACGCTCACCTGAGCGGAGGCGCGGTATTTAAAGAAGGAAGGCAGCAGCAGACGGCGGTGCAACATGGAGCCAGAGCAGGAACGTTCAGCGTCCCTGCCTCCCTCTCAGCCCTCTGGCAGAAAGCATGGAAGCCATTCCAGCAGCAGTCGCCCCAGCCGCAGGTCGGGGGATTCAGCAAGATCCAAAGAACGCAGGTCACGTGCCCCGACGCAGCCTCCGATTCCGGTACCCTTGATTTCGGGTGGTGAGTGATCTTCGTGAATGTTAGCATTTATGTTAATAGGGCTTCTGTTGTATGCTTCACCCTGTAGGAAAGGCCTAGGAAAGCGGGAAGCAAGAAGAACAATAGGGATTGTGCTATATGTAAATCTCCCCTAGCAAGAGATTGGCAAAAAGATCTCTGTGCTGTGTGCATTCAGCGGACTATGGCGGAGGAAGCACCTAGTTTCGCAGCCAATCTGATATCTGCCGTAAGGTCAGAAATGGAAGGCTCAATTAAGTCCCTATTGAAAAAAGGGAAAAAAAAAACCAGGAAGGATCCCCCTAGTTCCCCCTCGGATTCCGCGTCAATGTCATCTCAGGCGGAAAAATCATCCTCTTCAGACTCCTCAGACAGCGACATGGGGGGTAAACCATGTTTCCCTGTAGAAGACACAAACCCTCCTAAAGGCCATCAGAGCTACAATGGGCCTACAGGAAGAAAAGGCGGCTAAAACCCTAGAGGATGTTATGTTTGGGGGGCTTCAGGAGAGGAAAAAACGGACCTTTCCGGTAAACGAGAAGATCCAGGCACTTATTGAGAAAGAGTGGAAAAAGCCCGAAAAATCGGGGGCCCTTCCATCCACTTCCAAGAGACGATATCCCTTCGAGCATAAGGATGCAGAGATATGGGACAAAATCCCCAAAATAGATGCAGCGGTGTCCAGATCCTCCAAAAGGTCGGCCCTGCCCCTGGAAGACGCAGGGGTTCTTAGAGACCCACTAGACAAAAAGGCGGACTCATATTTGAGGCACGCATGGGAAGCGACAGCAGGAGGACTAAAGCCGGCAATAGCGGGTACTTGTACGGCACGCTCCCTCATGATCTGGCTGCAGCAGTTAGAAGAAAAGCTGGCTTCAAGGGTCCCAAGAGAGAAAATCTTATCGGAGATGTATCTCTTGCACGGGGCAGCAGCTTTTTTGGCCGATACCTCGGCGGACTCTATGCGGATGACAGCCAGGGCAGCGTCACTATCAAATGCTGCTAGACGCGCGTTATGGCTTAAGGGCTGTCCGGGTGACCTTCAGTCCAAGGCCAAATTATGTTCTCTCCCCTGCGACGGTCGATTCTTGTTCGGCAAGAACTTGGACGATATACTGGAGAAAGCAGGCGATAAGAAAAAAGGCTTCCCCAGATTTCCTATGGATCAGAGGAGACAGCCCTTTCGGAGGGGAAGATTCAATAGGGGGCGCCCTCCCGCTGACAGGAGAAGATGGGAGGATAAAAGAAAAAAAGAATCGGGATTTATGTTTGGTGGAGGTACCTCCACCTCCAAAAAGTCGCCACAGTGACGCCAGTGTTCCAGTGGGGGGGAGATTGGCACTCTTTTTCCAGACCTGGGAGAAGATCTCCTCCAACGCCTGGATCCTAACCATCCTAACAGAAGGCCTGAAAATTCCCTTCATCCGTCAGCCAAAATCCGTAGTCGTCATCACACCCATCAGGAAGGTGACCGAAGAGCAGGTGGCCTTAGAAACAGAGATCCTGAGCCTGATAGACAAGCGGGTACTCTCCGAGGTACCACGCCTACAGGAAGGGAAGGGGTTTTATTCACCCCTTTTTCTGATAAAAAAACCCGATCAAACTTTCAGGACAATCATAAATCTCAAACGGCTCAATCTATGGATAAGGAACTCGACCTTCAAGATGGTATCAGTAACTACGGCGGTGAAGCTGCTACACCAAGATTGCTTCATGGCCATGGTCGATTTAAAGGATGCGTATTATCACATCCCTATCCACCCAGATTTCCAGAAATACTTGAGGGTAGCACTTTATATTCAAGGCACGCTAAGGCACTTTCAGTTCAGGGCTCTTCCGTTTGGCATATCTATAGCCCCGAGAGTTTTCACCAAAGTCATAGCGGAAGTGACTGCCTTTCTCCGGATTCACGACACGGTCATAATACCATACCTGGATGATTTTCTCATAGTAGGCAGCTCAGAGGACCACTGTACAGCGCAGTTGACCCGGGTGATCAACACCTTGCAGGAATTAGGGTGGATAGTCAATTTCAAAAAATCAAAATTGCAACCCCTAAAACAACAGACCTTCCTAGGATTCATACTAGACTCAGAAAAGCAAGAGTGTCTGCTCCCAGAGTCCAAAATAGAAAAGGTGCAGAATCTGGCCTTCACGGGCCAAAACCAACCACGTATGACTTTAAGAAGAGCAATGTCCCTGCTAGGTACCCTAACATCCTGTATTCCGGCGGTCAGGTGGGCTCAGTTTCACACCCGGCAACTCCAGGGGGAGATACTAACAGCACAAAGATCGCTAAGAGGGCGTTTAGAAGGAAAGCTGGAGCTTTCCTTAAAAACCAGAGACTCTCTCAATTGGTGGATGGACAAGAAAAATCTGACGTTGGGAATACTGTGGGACAGACAGACATCAGATATAATCTTAACAGATGCAAGCTCCTCGGGGTGGGGGGCACACCTAAGGGGCATCATAGGTCAGGGTTCCTGGACGCGTCAAGAAAGGGAAGCATCCTCCAACATGAGAGAACTGTGGGCAGTGAGCAAGGCCCTAAGTCACTTCATTCCGCTACTCCAGGATCGAAACGTACGCATTATGTCAGACAACAAGGTAGTAGTGGCATACATCAACCACCAAGGAGGGACAAGATCACACTCCTTAATGGAAGCGGCGACAGACATTCTGAGCAGAGCAGAAGAACACCTACACTCCTTGACAGCCTTACATATAAAAGGGGCAGAAAACAGAGGCAGACTTCTTGAGTTGCAATACCCTGAAGCAGGGGGAATGGGCGCTAATCCGGTCCATTTTTCAGAAAATAACTCAGCTTTGGGGGAAACCGGTGATAGACCCCTTGCCAACAAACACAACAGGCAAACAGAAAGGTTCTGCTCTCTAAACCCGAGAGAAAATCCATGGGCAGTGGACTCGTTGCACATCCAGTGGAAATTCAGGCTAGCTTATGCGTTCCCCCCAGTGGCTCTGATCCCAACAGTTGTCAGGAAAATCAGAAACGATCAGGCCAGGGTGATTCTAATAGCTCCATTTTGGCCAAAAAGGCCCTGGTTTGCTCTGCTACGAAGGATGTCCCTCTCCGATCCATGGGTTCTACCAGAAATCCCGGACCTACTAGCTCAAAGTCCAATATTCCTCGCTCAGGTCAAAGGATTCCATCTGACGGCGTGGAGTTTGAAAGGTCGCTTTTAACGGATAGAGGGTTCTCCCCCGGGTTGGTGGCCACCATGCTAGAGAGTAGGAAACCAGTGACGACTAACATCTAGGGCAGAACATGGAATAAGTTCCTGCAGTTCTTAGGTAGGCCGTTAGGGAAAGATCCCCCGATTAATGCCATCCTGGAGTTCTTACAATCGGGGTTGCAGATGGGGTTAGCAGTGAACACACTTAAAGTTCAGGTGTCTACACTAGGGGCGCTCTACAGCTGCAAATTGGCATCAAATAGATGGGTAGCCAGATTTATTAAATCCTGCCATAGAGCTAGGCCTATCCCAATACCCCGGATAGCCCCCTGGGATTTAAACCTAGTGCTAGAGGCCCTTACAAAAGATCCGTATGAGCCATTACATCAGCTACCCTTAAAGTTTCTGACCCTAAAAACAATCCTGTTAGTGGCCCTCACGTCAGCCCGCAGGATAAGCGATTTACAGGCTCTCTCAGTAAATCCACCTTATACGCAAGTCTTTCAGGATAGGGTAGTGTTAAGAACAGACCCCACTTATTTGCCCAAAGTAGCATCAGATTTCCATCGGGGCCAGGAAATTGTCCTTCCATCTTTCTGCGAGAACCCAAAAAATCTTGGGGAGGAAAAGTTCCATAATCTAGTTGTTAAGAGAGCTCTTGTAGAATACATATCTATGACTAGCCAGTGGAGGAGGTCCCAGTCCCTATTCGTAGCTTTTCAGGGTGCCAGGAAAGGCTATGGGGTTTCAAAAGGGACTATTGCTAGATGGATTAGGGAGGCCATTAGTGTAGCCTACACAGCTAGTGGTATCCCGATTCCTGACTGCATCAAGGCTCATTCCACCAGAGCCGTGGCGACCTCCTGGGCCGGAAAAGCAGAGGTATCGATCGAACAGATTTGTTAGGCCGCTTCCTGGGCCTCACCTTCAACCTTCTTTAAGCACTATAGGTTGAATCTATCCTCCTCTGCTGACTTAACCTTTGGTAGAAGGGTGCTGCAAGCGGTGGTCCCTCCCTAAGGTGTTTCGAATCTCCAAAAATCTCTCAGGTGGTGCTGTCGTGGGTGAAGGGAAAACCACCATGGTTACTTACCGGTAGCCGGTTTTTCCGGAACCCATGACAGCACCCGTATATCCCCCCCCCTTTTTCACCACATGGGTGTGCACAATTAGTAGGGTGTGTTTTGAGTGTTGTGGTGTTGGATTAAACATGTAACTAACCGGGAAGTCCTCTCAGTGCTCTGTAACCCAACTGAAGCAGGGGAGAGGTGCCGCCCCTTATGTCTCAGTAGGTTCCTGTCCTGGCGGGGCGGATCCCTCTCTCAGGTGGTGCTGTCATGGGTTCCGGAAAAACCGGCTACCGGTAAGTAACCATGGTGGTTTCTGTTTCATGAGGACTTGGCAGTATGGCTTTATAGACACCAGAAAGGAGCCGGATTGAAAAGAATGATCTTTTCTTAAAGGGTGATATGACTTTCTTGGCAGTTAGATAAGTACTGATGAAAGGAATGAAACTGATACAGCTTTCAGTTGTTTGAGGATTGTGTAAGTCTAGCATGTAGTGTTTGGGCAGGAGACTATCATAAAAATGGTCTGCATCAGTACATGATTGCCAACTAGGGACAAAAAGGCCCTGTCATCCCAACGAGAGCGAATATTGCCTGACCCCTGGCAGATTGTATTCTCGGCATTTTTTTGTTCGTACCGCAGAAAGGCCATTCATTTGTTTTCCTATCTAGAGGAGAAAGGAGGAAAAAAGTAAAAAATAAACCCCCTAAGCAGAAACTGGTCTGGGACTACAGACCCATGTTTGCCTCCTATGTGACACTAAGCAAAATTGAAAAGCTTTGTGCCAGTAAGCTGGTGTAGCCTGCTAAGGAGGAGTCAACGTAATACATTGCCCAAAAAAAAGGGAACCCTAAAATACCATATCCTAGATATCACTGAATAAAATATTCCAGTTGCACATCTTTATTCATTACATGGTGGAATGCATTGAGAACAATAAAACATAATTTTGATTTACATTGATCATTTTTAATATCCCTTGGAGGTCTGGATTTGGCATGATACGCAAAAGTAAAGTGGAAAATCAAATTACAGGCTGATCCAACTTCAGTGGAAATAACTCAAGACAAGGTAATGATGATCAGTAGCGTGTGGCCTCTGTTCCTGTATGACCTCCCTACAATGCCTGGGCATGGTCCTGATGAGACGGCAAATGTTCTCTTGAGGGATCTCCTCCCAGACCTGGATTAAAGCATCAGTGAACTCCTGAACAGTCTGTGGTGCAACATGGCGTTGGTGGATGGCACGAGAACTGATGTCACAGATGTGCTCGGATTCAGGATTCAAGTCTGGAGAACGGGCAGGCCAGTCCATAGCACCTATGCTTTCATCATGCAGGAACTGCTGACACACTTTAGCCACATGAGGTCTAGCATTGTCATGCATCGGAAGGAACCCAGGGCCCACTGCACCTGCATATGGTATCACAATGGGTCTGAGGATTTCTTCCCGGCAACCTAATGGCAGTCAGGAAACATCTGGCTAACACATGGAGGGCTATGCAGCCCTCCAAGGAAATGTCTCCCCACACCATTACTGATCCACTACCAGCCAGTTATGCTGGAGGATGTTGCAGGCTGCAGAACGTTCTCTGTGGCATCTCCAGACTGATGTGTGCTCAGTGTGAACCTGCTCTCATTTGTGGAGAGCGTGCGCCTATGTCAAATCTGACAATCGCACTGCACTGTGTTGGGCTGTAAGAACTTGTGGGCGTCTGGCCCTCATAACACCCTCATAGTCTGTTTCTGATAGTTGGAGCAGACACATGGATGTTAGTGGCCTGCTGGAGGTGATTTTGCAGGGCTCTGGCACTGCTCCTCGTGTTCCTCCTTACACAAAGGAGGAGGTATCGGTCCTGCTGCTGGGTTGTTGCTTTCCTAGGGCTCTTCCATGCCTCCTGGTGTCCTGGCTTGTCTCCTGTTATCTGTTCCATGCTCTGGACAATGTGCTTACATACACAGCTACCTATCTTGCCAAAGCTTGTATTGATATGCCATCCTGGATGAGCTACACTACCTGTGGTTTGTATAGTAGATACCGACTCATGTTACTGTACCTCTAGGGATGAGAGCAATGACAAAATGCAAAAGTGACCAAAACAGCAAAAAAGGATGAGACCAGAGAAATGGTCTGTGGTCAACCCCTGCAGAATCACTCCTTTATAGGGGTTGTCTTGCTAATTGCCTATAATTTCAACTTGTTGTCTGTTCTATTTGCTCAACAGCAGGATAAATTAATTCACAATCCATGTTGCTTCATAACTGGACAGGTTAATTTCACAGAATTGTGATCGACTTGGAGTTACATTGTTGTTTAACTGTGCCCTTGATTTTTTTTTTTTTTTTTTTTTTAAGTGCCAGCTTCCTGATGGTAGCAGCATACACCCATAGTTTCCTGTATCCCTAATGAAGTGCCCAAGAAAAAAAATATTTTACCACCTATTTCACGTTATCAAGGGGCAAACTGTGCAATATCCTGAGCGTCCTACATATTTGAAATTCCAGCATTCCTTGAAATCCATGTAGCCATTGCTTACATACTATGCATTTGTAGACAGCACAACAGTAGAGAAAGAAAACAAGAATGATGAATTTGCTATGGCTTATAATTCATTTGTGTTCCACTGTTTGCCAAAAAATGTCAACATTTATTTATTCTATCAATGAGAGCTTATGCAATGAATTCTGTATTTTACACTATATAACACAATTCTATCAAAGTACAGTATATGCCATAAATTTAAAAGCTTTGCAAAACCTTATAATACACGCTTCTCCTGGTTTTGCAGTTTTGTTACTGGATTCTACATGTGTATGGTATAAATAAAAAACAACCTCTGCTTTCATTCAGTATAAGGTGTTTTAAACCCATCCTAGGTTTGGAAGAAAAAATTGTCTGCTGCATGTGAGAGTGGGGATGCTGCCGAAATAAAGCGCTGTAAGAACATGGAGATTTTGTATGAATCCCTTCAGCTGGCTCATAAGTGCATCCTGAACTCCTTCTATGGATATGTCATGCGCAAGGGGTATGTCCACCATTCACATCTGAAAGAGCAATTCTGGTTCTCTTGCCAGTTAGCAATCTCTACTTTACATCATTCCAGAATATGCGGTTCTACTTTGTCGTAGAATGAATGCAGTCATTTATTTACCTTGTCTGGAGAATGTGGATGAATTGTCGTGTTGTCCAGCCAACTAATACGTGCACCCACAATTCTGTAAACTGACCATTCTTTGGATGGTTATTCTGCCCCCTTAATTCATGGTCCATTTTAAAGCCACCGCGTCTAGACAAGGGGTGTCAAACTCAAATACACAGAGGGACAAAATTAAGTTTGGACAAAGTCGCCAGCCAACCTTGATATTTATTAATTAAAAAATGTCTACAATGGAGGAAACTTTTCATTTTCAAATATAACAAACTTTTTTTTATTTATATGGAAACAAATTTAAAGGGGTTGTCCCACGAACAACGTACATTTTAGTTGATAGATCTTAGAATAAAATATTGGAATAATATGTTATGTAAGAGCAGTGTAAAGCATGTGGCCC
This sequence comes from Dendrobates tinctorius, assembly GCF_039654945.1. Taxonomy (NCBI): domain Eukaryota; kingdom Metazoa; phylum Chordata; class Amphibia; order Anura; family Dendrobatidae; genus Dendrobates; species Dendrobates tinctorius. The sequence goes on along the minus strand of NW_027361880.1, from coordinate 6,564,983 downwards.
AATGGCCTAATTTATATATGTAATAACAAAGGGGGAAAAAAAACCTTGAATAATACAGATAATAAAGTATAATGTAGCAAAAGTGCCCTCAAACACAGAATGATAGCCCCACATTTAATTCCTCCACAGTATCTTCCATATGTACGGTATGATGACCCTACTGTACCCTCAGATCCTCTGCACATCTCGGTATAATGAGCACGTTGCAATGACTTAGTCGCACCCACTGTGCTGAGACATCAGACGCAGAGGGGTAATGATGGCGAGAAGTAGCATCAACTGTCACTCCTTCCTTCATCTTTCCTTTCAACTGTGTCGGCATCTAGCCGATATAGTTGAAAGTGTGATGCCGAGTGGGGGAGTCTCCTCTGGAGACGCGCCCAGCGTTGTGGGCCAAATATATTCGCCCTGCAGGCCAGAGTTTGACATGTATGTGCTCTAGACCCTACAAGAGACCCAGGGTTCTATGGTAAGTTCACTTTAATAAAAATGTAGGTTTAGGATATTTTGGTAATAAGTACCCTAAAAATTCAGCCATATTATACTGCCTTCTGAAATAGCCCCTACATTTCTATGGGAGAAACAGCGGATAATGGGGAAGGTTAATTCATTATTTTTTTACACTTGGAGAAATAGGGTATGTTTGTTCTATTTTTGCTGCCTGCTTGTATTCTGGATTATTTGTGTTTTTAACATGTTTTTATGTATATCAGGGCTCGGTGGTATTCTATGGAGATGGCTGGAATTGTTTGTTATACAGGAGCCAACATTATCACTCAGGCAAGAGAGCTGGTTGAACAGATAGGGTAAGTAATAAGAAAATTGTTTTTGAATTTTTATTTTTTATGTTACACCATTAGTCTTAAAATGCGTTCTGTGTCCTTTGTTTCGCACTTGGAGACAGTTTTGGGTCTTTAAAATTTTTCAAGGCACTGCATAGGCTAGGTATGTCATGTTCTTTTTTTTTTTTTTTCTTTTTTTTTTTTTGTCATAGAATTCTCTACAAAAAAGCCACTTAGAAAAAGTTGATACAAACACGTCAGTTTCATGCATTTTTCTGTTTTTGCATTTACAAGCATAAAACAATCTACAAAAATCAAGCAGATGAAGCATCTGAAAGGGGGTTTACCTTATAATGTATGATCACTGGGACCCCCACCAATCTCAAGAATGAGGTTTCCAAAGTCCCCTGGGTGTATGGAGCAGCAGTGCACCTCTGTTTTTTGGATCAGTGGATTGGGCACGCAGTGATGATATCTTACATTGGTGATATATTACATTGTGTGGATGAGTACTAAATCTATTTAGTGAGAAAACCCCTTATCTCCCCCCACCCCCAAAAACATTCTACTACTCATATTACATCCCTTAATTTTATACTCAAAATCAGGTATGGTACGTTATCTGAACTGTGTACTTGTCTCCCTGGGAATGTTCTTTGTAGGCTCTGCTCATATGACAGGTTTTGTGGAGAGATTTCTATGACTTCTTCATATGCTCAGAAGTTGTTGGTGCTTGTGCAAGAATTTCTGCAAGCCTTCTCTCTCCCGATATCTCGGTAACCCTAAGGGTTCAGCCAAAATTGGGTTGATGGGGAAAAGTTCTTGATTATGCAATAGCCCTTACAATCTTTATACAAAATAACGATGCTGGTATTATTTAATTTTCAGGGTAGAGTTATTAGTGGCGGATATCTCAATTAACAACTATGCCTAAGTCCATGTTTTGGGAAGATTATAGGCAACCCCAATTGTTTTTTCACAGCCATGATAGGTCTCTTTTCTTTATCGCCTTATTGGGGGACATAGATAACCATTGGTGTATGCTGCTGCTAGGAGGCTGACACTATGCAAAACAAGAAAATTGGCTCCTCCCCGGCAGTATACACCCACCGACAGGCACTAAGCACCTCAGTTTGTTCTTAGTGTCTGTAGGAGGCGGACCGGGATCTCCCCAGATCCGCATTTAATGAAGCCTTTTTTCCTTTCAGGTTTTTAGTTGTGTTTATTAATGTTTTCACTTTATTTTTCAGATACTGCATCAGGAAAAGGGATGTGAGTTCATCCTGCTTTTCCTTTTCAGGCGGCTGAGCGAGCAGTGTGATATTTCCCACATCGCAACTCTCAGGACCGCAGGCAGGACCTTCCCCTATGACCCTCGGGTGCTATGGGCTTATAACGGTGGCCGGTCCTAGCCGAGTACCCTCCTCACCCCTCTCCCGGGACAGGGCTGAGAGGAAGACGGCGGTCGCCAGCGGTGACGTTTCCCCTACCAGCATGAGTTGGAGCCGTCTTCTGCACCATACGGACAGAGTGCGGGTACTGAGGATAGTTTCTCCCAGCGGCCTGCTGGCTTTCGTGGGCCCCTGCGATCATCCTCAGGGACGTCAGGTAAGCGGATCCAGATGTCGCCTCCAGCCCCGCTCTCAAATATGGACCCTAGCCGACCCCCATTACAGCCAGTACTGTGCTGTTTTTACAACACCGCCCTGCAACACAGGATCAGTACCTCTTCTCCTTTTTGAATTTCCCGCCAGTTTTCCTCCAAGTGCTGTCAGACGCACGCTTATCATCGGGGGTTCAGCAGAGGCCTCCTCAGGCAGCATCCTACCCGGTGGCTGCCCTGTCCCTGTGACTTTCCTATCCCTGTGGCCTCCCTGTCGCTGTGGGTCCTGTCCCTGTGGCTTCTTTGCTCCGGTCGCGCCATCACTCATGAGGGCAGAGGGAGCACTTTCACTTTCATTTTGAAAAAGAAAAAAAAAAAAGTTAAGGAAGCTTCTCCCCTCTCCCTGCGCGCGCTTTCTTTGCGCTCTTTTACAGCCTATCACAGGGCTGCTTTCACTTCAGCCCTGTCAGTGGGACATTTACCGTGCCCCCTCCTTGGTCCTCTTCCAATCAGGGCTTGGCGATTAAGCCCCGCCCACCGCTAGCGTCGCTTCCTGCCCTTGCTGGATATCATTCTCCCTCTTCACAAGATTTCTTCCTGGGGGGACACAACGCTGTTTTTTTTTTTTTTTTTTCTGCATCTGAACCTCGGTAGGCTCGGCGCTGCTTCAGCTGATGCTAGGATTAGCTCCCCTCCGCAGTTCCACATCAGGCAGTGTTTCTACCACTTTGACATATGCCCATCCCTGCAGGGGCTCTCTGCTCTAGACCCACCGCTATTCACTACGCCTGCACGCTCTGTAAAAAGAAGTGGGCATTAGGTCAGTCGTCTCCCTTCTGTCCGTCCTGCAGCCCTTCCTCCATGTCTGCCCCTCAGGAGCACTCCGAGCCCCGGGTTGAGAGCACCCCACCCCCTGAGTGGGCCGTGGCGATCTTTGAGTCGGTTTCTGATCTGACAAAAGTGTCTCAATCTCTGGTCCAGGTCTTACAGTGGTTACTCCAGCTATCTGCAGCCACCTGTGCACCGACCGCCTCTCACGGTGAGTCGCCAGCACCTGACCGCGACCCTCAGACGGACAAACCGGCTAGGGGCTCTAGGAAGCGGGTCCTGTCTGGCTCTTCTTCCAGTTCGCAGGGTCCCTCCGCTTCTCCCAGGCTACGCTCTTCATCTCCATCCTCAACAGACAATCCTAGGTCAGACGATGATTCCCAATCTGGATCTGACTCAGAAGCGGACAACATAGCTAGAACTCGGGATATGGTAGATAGCCTCATATCTGCTATATTCCAAACTCTCAAGATAAAGGAGAATAAGGCACCCCCTCAGGAATGCTCTGTTTCCATTAAGAGAGCGAGGCCTCCATCTCGAACCTTTCCTAATCACAAAGAGTTCGACACTTCCTTAGCCATTCACTGGCAACATCCTGAGAAACGTTTTTCAGGCCGCAAGTACTTAGATGTACTATATCCCTTCAATGCAGTTCTAGTCACGAAATGGACCAAAGCTCCCGAGGTAGATCCACCAGTTTCTCGGATTTCCTCTAAGACGGTTCTTTCCCTTTCGGACGAAGCTTCTCTTAAAGATCCAACAGACAGGCAGATAGAGTCGTTGGCTAAGTCAATTTTTGAGGCATCCAGCGCCTCCCTCTGTCCTATCTTCGCCTCCGCTTGGGTGGCGAAGGTCATTTCGGCTTGGGCAAAGATTCTGCGCAAGGGCATTTCAGCAGCAGCTCCTCAGGACGAGCTGGCAGATTTAGCAGACCAAATTAATCATGCGGGCAAAAACCTTTTGGCCGCCTCCTTGGACGCGGCTGGGTGCGTAGCAAGAGCTAACAGCAACATAGTAGCCATATGCCGCATTCTTTGGTTGAAGTCGTGGAATGCGGACACCACCTCAACAAGTCGCTCACCAACCTGGCATTTCACAGCACTAGGCTCTTTGTCGCCAAGCTGGTTCAGATAATCTCGGATGCCACTGGTGGAAAGAGCTCTTCCCTTCCACAGTCCCGCCCTAAAAGGTTCTTTAACAGGAAGGCTTCTCGGCCACTTAGGTCCTTTCGCCCCTTCTCTCCTGCAGAAGGTTCATCCCAGCAGGACCAGCATCCTGCTTCCAGAGACCGGAGAAAGCCTTCTTATAAGCCGGCTCCCCACTGGAGATCCAGAGGTCAGCCCTCCAGGTCCTCAGGCTCCCGATCCGGCAGATTTTCATCTAAGTGATGGGTCACCCCCACCTGGAAATCTTTCCAGGGTGGGAGGCAGACTTTCCTCTTTCTAGGACGCATGGCTATCCGTTATCGACGACGCTTGGGTCAGGGAAATCATCGCATCCGGATACAAAATCGAGTTTTCTCCCCCCCCCCCAACAGTCGCTTCTTTCTGTCTCGATCCCCAAGACAGCGGTCACAGATTCCAGGGTTCCTTCAGGCCGTCTCCTCCCTCCTTTCCGCCGGGGTCATCGTTCCCGTTCCTACAAACGAACGGTTTTCAGGGTTCTACTCTAATCTCTTCGTAGTCCCGAAAAAGGACGGCTCTGTTCGTCCAATTTTGGACCTCAAGTTGCTCAATCGCCACGTGAAGATCCGCCACTTCAAGATGGAGTCTCTGCGTTCGGTAATAGCATCGATGGAACCCGGAGAGTTTCTCTGCTCTGTGGACATACAGGATGCCTACCTCCACATGCCCATTTCTCTGCGGCATCAGAGATGCCTCCGCTTTGCGATTCAGGACAATCACTATCAGTTCACGGCCCTCCCCTTCGGCCTAGCCTCCGCTCCCCGTGTCTTTACGAAGGTGATGGCAACAGTCATGGCCATCCTTCGATCCAGAGGGATTCCCATTATTCCTTACCTGGACGATTTCCTGATCAAGGGCTTGTCCCGCCAAGACTGTCTTCACAGTCTTCATATAACCTTGGATGCCCTCAGCCGCCTCTGATGGATAGTCAACAAGGAGAAGTCCATCCTGCGCCCTACCCAGCGTCTGACCTTTTTGGGCATGGAATTCGACACGAATCTAGCCCGGGTGTTTCTACCGAGGGTCAAGTTTTCAACCCTTTGCAAGGGGATCCAGTCCCTACAACGCTCAAGGATCATGCCCCTTCAGTCCTGCATGAGGGTCCTGGGGAAGATGATAGCTTCCATGGAAGCAGTGCCCTTCGCACAATTCCACTCTCGCCCTCTCCAACTGTTCCTCCTGTCAGTCTGGGACAACACCTCGTTTTCTCTGGACCGCCCCATTCTTCTTCCGCTCAGAGTCAGACAGTCGCTGACTTGGTGGACATTGCCGGCGTCAGTTCTCCACGGAAGGTCTTTTCTTCCGCCTCAGTGGCAGGTCATCACCACCGATGCCAGTCTCCTAGGATGGGGGGCGGTTTACCATCAGAAAACGGCCCAAGGGCGCTGGAATGCCCAGGAGACTCTTCTGCCCATCAACCTTCTGGAGATCAGGGCAATCTTCCTTGCTCTCCTTCGTTGGCAGCATCTCCTCGTAGGCAAACTAGTCTGCATTCAGTCAGGCAACGCCACGGCCGTGGCGTACATAAACCACCAGGGCGGTACTCACAGCAGGCAGGTGATGTCAGAAGTGGCAAGTATACTGCGCTGGGCAGAGCGTCACGTTCCGGCGATCTCCGCTGTTCACATTCCAGGGGTAGAAAATTGGGCAGCCGACTTCTTGAGTCGCCAGGGTCTAGCGTCAGGCGAATGGTCCCTTCATCCCACAGTCTTCAGTCAGATATGCCAGCGTTGGGGCACCCCGGACGTCGATCACATGGCATCTCGGATGAACAGCAAAGTTCCTCACTTTGTAGCCAGGTCCAGGGATCCTCTAGCCGTCGGTTGCGACGCCCTAGTAATTCCGTGGTCCCAGTTCCAACTGCCTTACCTGTTTCGTCCCCTTGCCCTCATCCCAAGAGTGGTCAAAAAGGTAAAGTCAGAGGGCATCCCAGTCATCCTAGTGGCTCCAGACTGGCCGAGACGCCCTTGGTACGCGGAGTTGGTGAACATGCTCGCGGACGTCCCCTGGAGGCTTCCAGACCGTCCAGATCTTCTCTCACAAGGCCCCATTTACCACCAGAATTCTCAGTCTCTGAGTTTAATGGCATGGTCGTTGAGGCCGCAATTCTGAGGGAATCAGGGTTTTCCAGCCGGGTCATTCAGACCATGATCAAGGCTCGGAAGCCAGCTTCCTCCCGCATTTACCATAGGTACTGGAAGGCTTTTTTCCATTGGTGCGATGATAACGATGTTTTTCCACTGTCATTCTCCATTCCATCCATTCTTGGTTTCCTCCAGTCTGGTTTGGATGCGGGCCTATCCCTCAGTACTCTCAAAGGCCAGGTGTCTGCCCTAGCAATCCTCTTCCAGAAGGATCTAGCTTCCTTACCGCAAGTGAAGACTTTTCTCCAAGGAGTCGCCCATGTGGCTCCTCCTCATCATTCTCCGATAGATCCATGGGATCTCAATCTTGTTCTTGGCGCTCTCCAGAAGGCGCCGTTCGAACCAATCCAGGACATCCCTCTGTCTTTTCTTTCATGGAAGGTGGCTTTTCTATTCGCCATTACCTCCATCAGGAGAGTTTCTGAGCTGGCGGCCTTATCCTGTCGTTCTCCGTACCTTATCCTCCACCAAGATAAGGTTATTCTCAGGCCAGTTCCTTCCTTCCTTCCAAAAGTGGTATCTCCCTTTCACATTAACGAAGATATCGTCCTTCCATTGTTTTGTCCTGCGCCTGCTCATCCTCTGGAAAAGTCGCTCCACAAACTGGATGTAGTGAGAGCCTTGCGTATTTACCTTACCAGGACTGCTTCTTTTCGCCAATCTGATTCCCTGCTTGTCATTTCTGAGGGTCGCCGGAAAGGTCTTCCGGCCTCCAAATCCACAATTGCTCGCTGGATTCGGTCTACCATCCTGGAAGCCTACCGACTTCTGGAGAAACGGCCCCCTCCGGGAATGAAAGCCCACTCCACCCGGGCTGTAGGGGCTTTTTGGGCTGTGCGACACCAGGCTTCGTCCTTACAACTTTGCAGGGCCGCGAACTGGTCGTCTTTGCACACCTTTGCGAGGTTCTACAGGGTTCATACCCAGGCCTCGTCTGATACAGCTCTTGGTAGGAAGGTTCTGCAGGCGGCGGTCGCGCACGGGCCGACCTAAGCCCTTCCTTCTGTCGTTCCTTTATTGCTGTTCCCACCCTCGGGACTGCTTTGGAACGTCCCATGGTAATCTGTGTCCCCCAATAAGGCGATAAAGAAAGAGGGATTTTGGGTTCTTACCGTAAAATCTTTCTTGGAGCCTTCATTGGGGGACACAGCACTCTCCCTGTTTAAGTTGTACCGTGTTGGGTCTTCGAGTCCCTTGTTGGGTTGGTACATATGTTCATGGTTTTTTGGTTGCTTCTCCTGCTGCTTTTTCACCAACTGAGGTGCTTAGTGCCTGTCGGTGGGTGTATACTGCCGGGGAGGAGCTAATTTTCTTGTTTTGCATAGTGTCAGCCTCCTAGCAGCAGCAGCATACACCCATGGTAATCTGTGTCCCCCAATGAAGGCTCCAAGAAAGATTTTACGGTAAGAACCCAAAATCCCTCTTTTTTTTTTTCCTGACTGTATTATTAATGGGCTTTAAATACTACACCCGTATTCTGTATTCAAGTGGGGGTTTGAGATAGATCAATATATATATACTCCAAAGGGAAATTGAAAACCTACATCATAAAGCTGCAAGGAATCTATATGGCTACACTTAAATTTCTTTTCTGTAACATCAGTGCATTGGGGAGTGCCAGGAAAAGGAACATGGTATTTAGTCTGATATGCAGGTCCCAATCGCAAATCCTCTGCCTACAAGAAACTCCTCTAACAGTAGATGCGATAACTAGAACAAATAAACCATAGCTGCAATGGCAAAAGCATGTCACACATACCTCTTATTCTAGAGGAGTTGCCACAAATCTCTGAGATGGGCAGTTCAAACAGTTAAAAAAAGATCCAGAGGATAGAATCCTCTTTGTATATGTATTTATAGACCTGATACCATATATACTCCTCAATGTTTATGGTCCCCCGCCAGCAAAATTGGATATCCTCAAGCAGGCAGTAATTTTTGTATCCCAATTCCCCGATGCCAAAATGCTATGTATGGGGGATTTTAATAGGATACTTAATGTACAATTGGATAGGATGAGTCCCTCAAACAATAGACCCATTAATAACTGTACTACTACTCTACATACATTTATTTTTGAGGTTGGGCTGGATTGACTTATTGAGGCAGCAGCACCCATTTAGGAGGGAATTCTCCTGTTGCACACAATCTGTTCAGTGTTTACAGAATAGATCATGTTTTTGGAAATGATGGAGTATTTGCTGGCTTGAGTAGAATTGAATACCTTCCAAGACTAATATCATATCATGCCCCAGTGGAAATATATCTACAGATAGCAAGTTCCATGCATTCATCCATTTTGGCAGTCTCTCATGACAGAATACCTGATCAGTTAAAGGTTTTTATCATGGACCATGAAGACTTTCCAGACAAGCTATCTAGTATTTTTTGCCATATATAGTCCAACAGAACCAAAATTCTCCTTCAGTACGAAGTATTAAATCAAGAGGGTATCTCTTTGCTTAAGTTGGAGCAGGTAGCACAAAGATTTGAGGAATATTTCAGGGATCTTTATAGTTCCCAACTGAATCTTACATCAGAGGAAATGGATGAATACTTAAATCATATTGAGTTTCCTAGACTTTCTGATGAGTGTCAATGCCTTTTGGTTAAAGACATTAGTCTGAATGAAATACATGTTGCCATAATGTCACTCTCTAATGGGAAGGCACTAAGACCAGGGACCAGGTGGCATGCTGGTAGCGCTCTACAATAGAGATATTGACTAAATGAGCCCTGCACTACTACAAACTTTTTCCGAAGCCCTCTCTGGGAACTCCCATCCTCAGTCTGCTTTGTGATGCCACTATTGTGGTGAGCCCTAAGCCAGACAAACCAGATGAGCAATGTAGTTCCCTTGTCCCCGATGTTCTTTGTCCTAGCAATAGAGCCTAGTTCTCTTAAAATCAAGCAAGACCATATGGTAGAGGGAATCGCAGCAAAAATCCAGATTGGATAAAGCTGGATTATATGCCAACAACTTAATTCTTTTTTTTTTTTTGTCAAGAGTGGATCAATCCCTTCTGAGAGCAATCACTTGAATTAATCAATTTGGAGACCTATCATGTCTGAACATAAACTGAGACAAATCCTCAGTTATGCCACTCACTGATATACCTGCTCTCTCAGCATATGGATTACAAGTAGTCAGCAAACTTAAATATGTTTATCAATTATTAATTTGAAAGGTAATGTACACCACCCGCTCATTGAGATGATTAAAAAAAGTTTGAGAATTTGTCCCAACTTACTCTTTCTGTAACAGGAAGCATTAATCTTCTTAAAATGATTATTCTCCTAAGGTATCTTTGTATATTGGCACACTCCTCAGTTATGATCCCCAAGGTATTCTTGAAGAGAATGCATGGTATGATGGCGTCCTTCATATGGGGTTCATAAAGGCCCAAAATTAGTATTGGAGCCCTACAGAGACCTAAGAGCCAGGGCGGGCATGCAGTACCTGGTTTTATTTTGATATTATCTAGCTGGCCAATTGTGTTATTTAAAAAGTTGGTTCAGGGATGAAAAGCCGTCTAATGTGGAGACACATATTTTGCAATTTTTGAATGGGATTTCAATATAAGCAATATTGGAGGGATCTTATAAACCACCACAGATCGCTATCGGTGCATAAACTTGCAAAACAGGTCTGGAAGGGAAGTAAATGAATTTTGAGTCTCACCTACTTGGTTAAGATATTACAAGATCCTATGTTTTGGAAGCAATATAGAATAACAATACTTGTCAAGGTATTTGAAAATGACGTACTGTTATCAGTTTGACCAAATACATACAAAATATGATGTTTCACAAAGGGATTTTTTTGATAGATATCTGCATATGAGACCTGCTATTACGCACAAGTTCCCACATCTTAGAATGTGGACATCAAGATACCCACTAACAGGTGTACTCATTACCCAAGGCCCTACGGGTGTAAATTCCACACTACATAATTTTCTCCTTAATCCAAAAATTGCATTCACTCAGCTTTCTGTGGAAGGCAAATGGCGACAATTGATACCGTCATTAACTGAAGAACAATGGAGTGATGCTTTTGAAGCCCGCACAGTGGTATAACCAGCTGAAAATAATAAATTAATACAATTATATATTGGCATCATTTGTACCTAACCCTATCCAAACTATATAGATTTGGTAGATTATCCTCTGATGGATGTAATAGATGTGGGGAATTGGGGGCGGATTTTGGGCATCTTATCTAGAACTATGCAGTGATGAGGAGATATTGGAGTGAAGGGGTTATTACATGATCAAGAATAATTGGGGCACCGATTGATTGTGTGCCGGAACTGCGTGTGTTGGGAATATTGAATGAGGAAATTTGGGCTCATTATGATAGAATTCTTATTTGTGAGACTCTGTTCGTTTCCAGGAAAGCAATAGTATTGAGATGGATGGCGGGATGGGCACCTTCCATTAATATAATACAGTATGAGAATATAGTATATAGGAATAGACTATGTCCCCAAAAATTTAATAGAATTTGGGACAAATGGTGTGATTCACCTTTGATATATAATTATACATTAAAATATTGTAATATGCTACAGCAAAAATATGCTATTCAAAATATGATATGTTTGAAATGATATCCTGTATTAATATCTGATAATATTGATAACATGATCTGATGCATTTCTTGCTGATGTATACTTTTTTTTTAATACCTCAGAATAAACAAAGTATTTCTGCAAGCCTCATTCAGATAATATATTAGGTATCTTTTTCTGATATACTGCCTTTCAATATGCTGCATATATTTGTTACTTTTATAGAAGCATGGAATAACTTCTTTATTTTGGTAGGAGACCCCTGGAATTAGACACAGATGGCATATGGTGTGTTCTCCCAAATAGTTTCCCTGAGAACTTTGTAATCAAATCCAAAAATGCAAAAAAGCCAAAAGTGACCATATCCTACCCAGGTGCCATGCTCAATATCTTGGTGAAGGTAAGAGATTAAACTTATTGTAAAACAATGATGTCTTGAATGTTTTCACAACTCTGCCGTACATACCCGAGTATAACCTGACCCGAGTATAAGCCGAGGCACCTAATTTTGCTGTGGAAAACTGGGTAGGCTTATTGACTTGACTATAAGCCGAGTATGCACTATCCCCTCATCCCTGTCCTGCTATTTGTGGCTCCCCTGATCTCCTAGTTGTATGCATGGCTCGGCGTCCTCCCCCTTGCGTGCATGGCTCGGTGTCCTCCCCCTTGCGTGCATGGCTCGGCGTCCTCCCCCTTGCGTGCATGGCTCGGCGTCCTCCCCCTTGCGTGCATGGCTCGGCGTCCTCCCCCTTGCGTGCATGGCTCGGCGTCCTCCCCCTTGCGTGCATGGCTCGGCGTCCTCCCCCTTGCGTGCATGGCTCGGCGTCCTCCCCCTTGCGTGCATGGCTCGGCGTCCTCCCCCTTGCGTGCATGGCTCGGCGTCCTCCCCCTTGCGTGCATGGCTCGGCGTCCTCCCCCTTGCGTGCATGGCTCGGCGTCCTTCCCCTTGCGTGCATGGCTCGGCGTCCTCCCCCTTGCGTGCATGGCTCGGCGTCCTCCCCCTTGCGTGCATGGCTCGGCGTCCTCCCCCTTGCGTGCATGGCTCGGCGTCCTCCTTGCGTGCATGGCTCGGCGTCCTCCCCGTCATACTGGCCCTCCTCGCTGCACGTCCCTGCATCTCCGTTGTCCTGACGCAGCAGCTCTTCCTGTGCTCAGCGGTCTCGTGGTGCCATTCATTAAGGTAATGAATATGCACTCCACGCCTATGGGAGTGGAGATGCGTGCATATTCATTACCTTAATGAGCGGTACCACATGACCGCTGAGCACAGGAAGACCTGCCGAGACAATAGAGATGCAGGGACGTGCAGCATCCACGTAAGAAGGGCGAGTATGATGTCACAGCCGCCGGCTCCTGCCTCTGCTCCCCCTCCCCCGCTGTCTTTCTGGACAATAGCTCATGTAATAACTATATGCCTTGGTTAGATAATCGCTACTAATTTGTCGGGTTGGCTTCGAACCCCTCCCTTGAGTCTATAACTTAGGCGGAGAAACCAGGAGCTGGTGGCAGCACGTTGTGTACGGTTATTGCGGCTTGCTGGCAGTCCAGAGGGTCTTATATTGCTGAATGATGAGCTGCGGCCACAGCATTGATAATTCCCTTACTGCAGAAGCCTAATTGCCGGTTCACAACAGGCAGCCCGTCTGGCGACTAATTATTCTAGGTGCAGTTCCCTGACTGACCTGAGTGTAAGGGGGGCGCCGGAGAGCTGCGTGTTCCAAAGGGGAACTGAGAAAGTGGGATGTACAGAAATCCCCGCAGTACTTAGAAGATTGATAGCAGTGGTGGGGCACCCAAAATACCCCCCTGCGGCAAATTGTAGAGCGAGATTAGCTTGCTGGATATTTTTGTCACATGGTGCCAGTGGTGGGATAACTAAGATAAGCTCCCACTGCGCCTGTGATAGCCGTGTGCCGGCAGTGTGTCTCGTTCCTCTGTCCGCTGATACACCCGTGTCAGTGGTGGGATTGTGACATAGTGGTGACGCAGGGTCCGCTGTCCGTCACGTTTTGGTGACAGCGGGACCCCCGTTAGTCGTCCCCCGTGTTGGGCGAACAGCGGTGGGCTGTTCGTCACATATTGGGCAGCACGGTGGCTCAGTGGTTAGCGCTGCAGCCTTGCAGCGCTGGGGTCCTGGGTTCGAATCCCACCAAGGCCAACATCTGCAAGGAGTTTGTATGTTCTCCCCGTGTTTGCGTGGGTTTCCTCCGGGTACTCCGGTTTCCTCCCACACTTCAAAGACTGTGGGAATTTAGGAATTTAGGGAATTTAGATTGTGAGCCCCATCGGGGACAATGATGAAAATGTGTGCAAACTGTAAAGCGCTGCGGAATATGTTAGCGCTATATAAAAAAAAAATAAAGAAAGATGTATAAGTGCTGAAAATCTCGACTTATACACATACGGTATGTGTATGCCTTCGGGGGCTGTAAAAAACAAACAAACAAAAAAAAACAAAATTAAATGGGGTCCTTTGTGGAACAATGATTGTATCACATTAAAGAAATGTTATTGTTTAAGGTTCAATGGAAAAATACACCCTCAGCCTCATCTCTTCTAAAATTATTACTAAACTAATAATGCAGACACACACAAGAAGACTTCAGAACAATCTTGCATAGTATGCAATTCTAAAGAGGACGTTTTACGTGTGTGTGTATTTGGATGTGGCAAGCTGTGGGTGTGTGTATATACTGCACATGTGCACATACACATGCTGCAGAGAAACACAAGCAATATATACAGTATATAACCTCTCTATTCTAATATAGTGCATTAAAGTTTGTGATATTGACCTCTCCACCAGAGAAATGTCTGTTAGGATTTTCAGTGGTTTTTTTTTTCCAATTTTTTTTGTGGTTTTAAACTTGGATTGTATCTTTTAGAATGTGCATTCTATAGTCTGAAAAATATAATACATAAGAAATTATCCAGATAAATGTTTTCTTGTTTTTTAGGAAGGCTTCACAAACCATCAGTACCAGGAACTTGTTGATCCAACAACACTAACATATGAAACCCGCTCTGAAAATAGTATCTTCTTTGAAGTGGATGGGCCATATCTTGCCATGATCCTTCCAGCATCTAAAGAAGAGGGAAAAAAGCTGAAAAAAAGGTTGGTTTTGAGTGTTAACCTCTCTCATTTTTGCTGTTTAAAGTTGTACTCGGAGGGTACGGGTTTACAAACCAAAGTTCTTGATCCTTTAGGGTGGATTTAAACAAAATGATTGATACAGAAATTACTTAAGTTAATTGGCAAAGCAGTTGATTTTCTAGAATAAATTATTCCATAAATCAAAAAACATCTGGTGGAAAGATCACTGCAGGGCTATAAATTGGGTAATATTGTCATGCACACTAGCATCCTTCGGGGCGCTTGTCTTGTATGTGTTAGTCTTATAATTTTCCACCGCCATAGGTATGCCGTATTTAATGAAGATGGCTCCCTTGCTGAGCTTAAAGGATTTGAAGTAAAGAGAAGAGGGGAATTGCAGCTGATCAAGATATTTCAGTCCTCTGTGTTTGAGGCTTTCTTGAAGGGGAGCACATTGGAGGAGGTCTATGCTTCTGTCGCCAAGGTGGCAGATTACTGGCTGGATGTGCTTTACAGCAAGGTGAGTGCGCTAAAGTTGTGTAGCATTGTTCTATTGCATCACGGATGTAGAAAAAGTTTAACTGTTTTTAAATCCATTGAGCTGAATTTTTAGACCGTAAAGTGTATTGGACTACCAATCAATGGTTAGGATAGATCAGCAAGGTATTAAGTGTTACATCATAGAAGGACTACTAGAGAGTCTTTGAGTCCAAAAAATCCGTGATACTCCACTATGTATAAATAGAGACCAATATATTAAAAAAATAAATCTCTTTATTCAAAGTTACATAAGTGCAAACAACAATTTAGTAAAAAATTGTAGACAATACAAGAACAGGCGGACAGCTTCATAACCATATAAGCAATGGTTAGCACCGTCATGATGGACCAATCATCCACTCATAATGAACATACAAAGGTTATTGACAAAAGTGCATAGTGCATCACATTATAAATAGTAATGATATGTTACATAACATGCTTACATGGACACAACGCACAAAAGTAGGGCAGTACAAAAAAGTAATAAGCCAAAAAGGCAATGGTTGCACTGTTTGGGCTGAATAAGTATAATCACCCATATATGCTCATTAGAGAACAGTGCGGTCAATCAATGCAGGGTTAACATGTCCCTAATTTCCTAGTCAGTGCTTACACATGATGGATGCGTGACCAAAGCGCGAGTGCCCTGACGCGCGTTTCGCTGTGGCTTCTTCGGGGGGCAGTGCACATTGTGTTGGTACGACCATAAAGTGGGTGGGAAGTTGTCCACTTTATCTCCGGTTTCCAGAGGCAGTCAGGGCTCGGTAGGCCTGAAGAGTGGAGCGCCAGTGCGTTGTGTCCTGTGAAGGAAAGCTGAACCTTTGTATGCTGATTTCTTCTGAGTGGTTGGACTTTCCGCACATAAATGGACTGTGTTATACCATTTTGTTTTATTTTCCTGTTTTGTCCTCATTGTGGTTTATGCCACATGTCTAAAATAAACCCGTGAAAGGACTTGGAGACTGTTTCTGTGCCTCCCTCTGTGTCAGCTGAGGGAGCTGCTCTACCGCAGTAAACTTCAGGGGAGATAAAGACCAGAAAATAGGGGTCTGATATGTCAGCTTTTGTGGCTGAAGTAAAAACAATTAATCGTTTACTTGTGGGGAAAGAAAGTCTGGTTCTGTGTCATGGCGACCGAGCGCGGGTATTAAATAATCTGCCGTGGTCGCTGACAAATGTCATTTCTGGTGTGCTCTAACTTGGTGCGCTCTGGTGACCCGTGTGCGTCACTTTCGGCGCATTGTCATAGGACTGGGAACAATATTTCTGGCTCCCCGTGTATTGGTAATGTGCCGAATGGAGCAACATATAGACATGTGAACCGCGCACATCATAGGATCAGGTTCATCTAGGGGGTGTGGCTTATGTAGATGTGTCGAAATTGAGGACAGCACATCTCCACACTGCTTTTAAGGTATCGTGGTGTATAAAGGTGGATATGCAATTCATCACGCCTAGAAATCATATTCCAAAAGCATTTATTGATAATAGAGGGGGAGCACAAGCAAATCATTCCAACTCATCCCCACCCCCAGAGAAAGACAGCCCTTCAACCTCCTCTAGAGGGAGGGTGCATAATAAAGTAGTATTAGGGGCTTAATGAACAGAAATTACTGATAACCAGAAACCGGATTTATGAATGGGAACATCGGGGACTATTCAAAAGGGAGAGACCCGGGGGGCGTGGCTATGTAGAGGAGGAGGAAAGACGCTCGTTGTGAGAGCTCCTGCCCATCCTGAATATATCCGATAACTACCACCTGTCTAACACTGTAAAACTAACAGCGCTCGGTGTCCCTGGTTACCGGGACCCCCCGGGAGCTCTGCGGGAGGATGCAGGACGACTCCGGTGAGCAGGAAGTCTAAAAAGCTGGGTTGGACGGCGGGCCCCACACGAGGCGGCAGCCATCTTGGACGCGCGTTCTATTAGAGGGAACGCAGCGTCCAGCTTCCAGCGCTGTTGCTTTGCAGGACAGTGACCTATATCCGGAAGGATTTGAGGGATGTGCGGTGAGTGCCCTGAAAGATGGGCCCTGCATTAGTCCTTCTTTCTTAGGCCGGTTTCACATTAGCGCTTTTTCAGCGCACGCACGGCCGGGGGTAGCTCCGCCCCCGAGCCGGCTCTCTGCCCGGCGTGCCCGCCCCTTGCTTGTAGCGCCGCCTACTAGCGGACAGCGGCGCCTGCGATCGGCGCACCCTATCTTTAGCATAGGGTGCGCAGATCGTGCGCAGGCCGTGCGCTAGTTGCGCTTTGACCTGCGCTGCGCACTTTTGACGGTGCGCCGTGCGCGCCAAAATCAAACTTTTCGGATTTTGGCGCGCACGGCGCACCGTCAAAAGTGCGCAGCGCAGGTCAAAGCGCAACTAGCGCACGGCCTGCGCACGATCTGCGCACCCTATGCTAAAGATAGGGTGCGCCGATCGCAGGCGCCGCTGTCCGCTAGTAGGCGGCGCTACAAGCAAGGGGCGGGCACGCCGGGCAGAGAGCCGGCTCGGGGGCGGAGCTACCCCCGGCCGTGCGTGCGCTGAAAAAGCGCTAATGTGAAACCGGCCTTAAACTGACTTGCTGCCTGTTGGTGACATTACTATGGGAGAGCTTGTATCTGAGGGTGGATTTCTCTCCCCCTCCCCCCGCAATAAGAAGCCTCAGTGATGCAGTATCCCCCTCCCCCCCCCGCAATAAGAAGCCTCAGTGATGCAGTATCCCCCTCCCCCCCCGCCATAAGAAGCCTCAGTGATACGGTGTCTCCGTGTACACGGATACTGCTCCAGGGCCATAACTAATTAACCTGGTCCCTGCTGTGTCTATAACTGCAGTGGGAGGAATCCTGGACTCCACATTGCTAGTTACAATGGTGCACTTTACTGCCCTTAACCATGAACCGATCTAAAGGATCGTCGGCAGCAGAAAAATTAAAGGCATTTGTCAGATCCGACCCTTCTGAAACTGTACGTTCTCTAAGGAATACCCCCTGACAACCTCAGCGTAAAAATCATCCCTCAGGGGGCGGAGAGGAGGTTGAACAGGAAGAAAGGACTCTTAAGCAAGCATCTGAACAGTTGATGTAGGCTATCTCCCTCACCAGGACATCTCTGACGGAGAAAATAGAGGATGTCTACACTGAGGTGGGGAGACTCCGTCAGGATATGCAGGCCATGGGGGGGCGTATTACGGAGGTGGAGGCAAGAGTGTCCCGGGTGGAAGACACCATCACGCCTATGGAGGCTAAGTTAACCAAGGTAACGGGATTTATGAACGCCTGGAGGCAAAAGGCAGACGACCTAGAGAACAGAATGCGTCGGAATAACATCCGTGTCATTGGCCTGCCTGAGCGTTCTGAAGGTCAGCACCCTGAGCAATTCCTGGAGGGCTGGCTTAAGGCCTCTCTGGGAGATGAATTCTCCTCGATGTTTGTTGTTGAGAGAGCCCACAGAGTTCCCACAAAGCCTCTGCCTCCGGGAGCCCCACCTAGACCCTTCCTGGCACGTATCCTCAACTGTATAGATAGACACCATTTTACGCCTTGCAGGACAAAAGAGTCCTATCAAGTTCAACAATGCCGTGATTTCAATCTTCCCGGATTTCTCCATGGAACTCCAGAAGCAACGTGCACAATTCATCGACATCAAGAAGCGGCTCAGGGAAAGGAACATTGTATATTCGATGATTTATCCGGCTCGTCTTCGGATTGTCCACCGGGGTTCCTCCATATTTTCACGGATCCAGTGGAAGCTACTGAGTGGCTGCAGTCCCATAAAGGATCTCCTGCAAAGGAATCCTAGTATGTCTACTTTCACCTGGATCCCTTAACTACAGGCTTAATTGGAGCTCTCCTGGCGAGCACCCAGAGATCTATAATACCGGACACTGTGTTCAGTGATGGTATCCCATTGCTTACTTTTTATTGGGGGCGTTGGACCTTGCTCCTATGTTATTAGATTCATGTACTGTTTGCTTTTTCTCAAAAGTTTTAGGTTTAAAAGTTACTTAGGTAAAAGTTGCAGCCAATGGAAGTGGGTCGCCCTCCCAGGGCTGTGGGGTACTCTGTACCCGGCCGGTCTCTCAGAGGGGAATGTCACAGCAGCGGTGACCCGCTCCGTGGCCCTGGGTGCCCATGTAAAAGGGATTAAGTGATGGAATAAAGTTTTTATGAGTGAATAATTCGTGACGCCACCTGTGGTGCTCGGCAAGGGAGATGTTAAGCTGACACTGCAAGCAGATCCTCTGGGACAGATGGTGTAGTGCAGCAAAGATGGTGTGGCCCTCCACAGGTAGGGCTGTAGTCCCAGGGCAGAGTAGGTGAAGTGACGGTGAGGGGAGACGTGGATGGTGCAGTGTTTGGCACAAAGATGTAGCAGTGCTGAGCGGGCTGGCGCAGGAATTAGCGGAGGACACCAGGGCATGTAGTTCCAAAGCTTTATTCAGTCTGTTGAGCATACAGGTGCCCGCATCCGTGCCGTGTCCTACGGGTAAGGGGCTCAGCCAACCTCCAGGCAAGATGAAGTGCTCCCTTCCAACACTCCGCCAACATATGTGCCTTTTCTGAACGTCTCCCTTTTGCACCTGTAGTGAAGTACTCTACTTGTACAGCAGACAGCTGTAGCCTGCTTTGGGGACTCCTTACTACTAAGTCCCAGCTCACCCTCGTTGCTGCTGTGCCCCCAAGTCTTGTGTGGGAATAAAGTGGTGACAACTTCTATTCCTCCGGTGTCTGTCGCAGGACCATTAGTATCCATACAACCTCGGGGACCGGGCCCCGGCCTTGCACTGTGAACTTGGGAAGGGTTCTGCTCTAACCTTAATCCTTAGTCCTCCTCTCCTTACGTTCCGTACTAATCCTTCCTTCTTATGGAGAGTGTCAGGCTTTCCATCAATGTTCCTTTCCTGTGTCAGCGGACCCAGGTCACTGTGGTCGGCTGCAGCACTTCCTTCATCCATCCCACTCGGGATCTTCACTCTCCCACTGACTCTGTCAGACTGATTAAATCCTAAACTCTTCCCACTCTTTTGGTGCCAACTAAACTCCACCCGCTTCCAAGCACGCTTCGTGTTCCAAGCAGGGAGCCACCAAAGAGTGCTTTGCTACACTACTGTGTTGTGTGGGATGCAGGTGTTGGAGCGTGGTCAGGAGTCTCCACCTCACCTGGATGGTGGGGCACTACACCTCAGGAGGAGGTGCAGTACCTCTGTGGCGACTGAACCCTCAGGGGCGCCACATACCCCCCCGTTAAACACTGCACGTCCGCGGGCTGCAAGTGAAACAAAGACGAAGATCAGGAACATACAAAAATTTTTGAATGCTTAATGAACAATACTTATCTAAACTTCCCAATTTGGGAGGCACTGTTTCTTGAACGTTGCAGAACAACTTACTTGCCTATCTATGCTTAATATATATATTAAAAGCTATATTACCTAATTTAAAGTGCTATGGTACCAGTTCAAGTATTATCATCTACACATATTATTCCACCTTTTTGCTATTACTTCTAGACCCTAGGTGACAACCGCTGATGCCTGGTTCGTCACCTGCATTTTCAAATCTTCATTCAAATTTTTCATCTTTATTCACACATTGACATGAGTCTAAGCTCTGTAAAACATTCACTATTCCTATATAAAATCTGTTCTATTTCTTTATTAAACACTATTACTATTTCTATCAAAATGATAAACATTATTAAGTGCAATTATGTAAAGTAGACATTGATCCAGCCAAGATGTCTTGAAATGTCCCTATTAAAGCAGGTCTGTGTAAAACCAAGAGAAGGCACCTTAAGAGGTGCAAATATTTACAGGACAGTTCTGGATCATTCATTGTCCATGATCTCCATAGTTCAAATATAAAAGGCTGCCTAAGAAATTGGGCAAACAGGAATCAAAAGAAAAACAACATGATGAACAAAAAAAAAAAAAAAAAAGACATAACGGTGCCTATACCCTCCTGGGTAACAGTTAGTTATTGATTCTTAGTGATGGTCCCCTCCTGGGATGGTGGAAGCGGGTCGCTTGGGCTGCTTCCAGGGGAGAACTGAAGGACATCCTCTTCTAAAGATTGTCCACAAATTGCAGGTATTCCCTCTCCCAGGAAGTGAGGTTGATATCTGCCTGTGTAGATGGAATGGCAACGGGAGTAACTGCTGCCTGTGAGGGTAGCATTTCAGCTGCTGATGGTAGATCTGCTGCCAATAATTCTGCAGGGGTTGCAGCTGGTACCAATGGATGTTGTTCCCCAGTTTCAGGTGGCACCATAGTTAGCAGTGCTGCTCCCGGTTGCTGCTGGCACGGCGCAATTTGAGTGCTGCCACTCGATATCCGAGCAATCACGAGCCCATTTCTTTCCATGGCAGTAGTCCCTAATACCAGGATAATAGCAAGGGCAGTGATCCTACCTGGTGAATCCCGGTGATGTTCGGGCTCCTGCGTGGGCACAGGGCGGCGGATAATGGCTGTCACAACCTCTGAGGCTGCATGATGAGCGGCCGGCAGCTGAGTCAAAGCTGTTGCCGGATCGGTGCCTGCCAAAGGCTCCGGGATTGACCTGCGCGGCAGCGCCAAGTCCGAGTAGGGCCCCAGCCCCTGTTCTACCGCTTGCTCCGGGACTCTCGTATACCTCCTTCTGGCAGGCCGCATCCAGTGGCAGCATTGGCTTGGAGGTGGGCGCTGTAGATGGTATCGCAGCGGCGGCTTGGGAGCAAATGGTTTCTCCATTGCGTTCTCCAGGCCTCTGTCCTATCATGGCGTTCTGACGTTCTTCCTCCTTCCTGTGCTCTTTTCTCGCCACCGGCTCTCGCTCCTCCTTCTGGGGGCGGCGTCTCCTTCCTACTCCTCCATACCAGGCCAGTATCCGATCCCCTCGGGGGGTGGGCCATGTTGCAGTTGCATAGAAGTTCAGGCAGGGGAGGCCCAAGACAGTTCGCGGTCTCTTCTTAGGACCACCCATGTTGTCACGCCCTTCTTCCCCGCTCCGGCGGCCATTTTGAGAGTCCATTTTACAGTCTATTAATTTGGTTATTCTGCACATTTTCAACAATGTTTAAGGCTGGTTTCACATTTGCGTTTTTTAGCGCTGGAAAAAAACGCATACCTGCGCATGCGTTTTTTCCCCTATATTTAACATGGGTGCGCATACCTGCGCGCTTGTAAGCGCATGTATGCGATTTTCATGCGCTGCGTTTTTTTGGGGTGTGCGTTGGTATTTTCCAGACGCAGCATGTTGCATTTTTTGGCCCTGCAAAAAAGCGCATGCGCACATATGCGCACGTTTTGCGCTAAAAATGGCCATTATAGCCTATGGATGCGCATATGTGCGCACTGGCATGCTCATGTATGCGTTTTTTTGCATATGCGTTTTTTTTTTTTTTAACCATGGAATTTAGGGGTTTGGGTTAGAGTTAGGGTTAGTTAAGGGGGTTTAGGGTTAGGGTTATGGTCAGGGTCAGGGTTAGGGTTGGGGTTTGGGTCAGGGTTAGGGTTAAGTATGGTTTGGTTAAGGGTTAGGGTCAGGGTTAGGGTCAGGATTAGGGTTAAGTATGGTTTTGTTAAGGGTTAGGGTCAGGGTTAGGGTTAGGGTCAGGGTTAGGGTTAAGTATGGTTTTGTTAAGGATTAGGGTCAGGGTTAGGGTCAGGATTAGGGTTAGTTAGGGTTTGGGTTAGGGTTAAGTATGGTTTTGTTAAGGGTTAGGGTTAGTTAGGGTTTGGGTTAGGGTTAAGTATGATTTGGTTAAGGGTTAGGGTCAGGGTTAGGGTTAGGGTCAGGGTTAGGGTCAGGGTTAGGGTTAGTTAGGGTTTAGGGTTTGGGTTAGGGTTAAGTATGATTTGGTTAAGGGTTAGGGTCAGGGTTAGGGTTAGGGTCAGGGTTAGGGTTAGGGTTAGGGTTAGTAAAGTCATGGTTTGGGTAGTGTGAGGGGCCACCTAAAAATGTTGGAAAAAAACGCAAACGCGGTTAAAACGCACTAAAAACGCATACAAACGCATAAAAACGCTGCGTTTTTTTCATGCATGCTCATAAAAATGCTTGAAAAAAACGCAGCAGTTGTATGCTTATGTATGCGTTTTTTCAATGCGTTTTTTTTGCGGGAAAAACGCGCTGCAAAAAAAAGCAAGTGTGAAACTAGCCTAAGTCCAATAAAACTCGGGCACACAGAACCCAGTGGCACCGGGCTTCGTCATCCTGTTCGTGACGCCAAATAATGGGTCGCCCTCCCAGGGCTGTGGGGTACTCGGTACCGGGCCGGTCTCAGAGGGGAATGTCACAGCAGCGGTGACCCGGTCCGTTGCCCTGGGCGCCCATGTAAAAGGGATTAAGTGATAGAATAAAGTTTTTATGAGTGAATGATTCGTGACACCACCGTTGGTGTTCGGCAAGGGAGATGTTAAGCCTACGCTGCAAGCAGATCCTCTGAGACAGATGGTGTAGTGCAGCAATGATGGTGTGGCCCTCCACAGGTAGGGCTGTAGTCCCAGGGCAGAGTAGGTGAAGTGACGGTGAGGGGAGACGTAGATGGTGCAGTGTTAGGCACAAAGATGTAGCAGTGCTGAGCGGGCTGGCGCAGGAATAAGCGGAGGACACCAGGGCATGTAGTTCCAAAGCTTTATTCAGTCTGTTGAGCATACAGGTGCCCGCATCCGTGCCGTGTCCTCCGGGTCAGGGGCTCAGCCAACCTCCAGGCAAGATGAAGTGCTCCATTCCAACACTCCGCCAACATATGTGCCTTTTCTGAACTTCTCCCTTTTGCGCCTATAGTGAAGTGCTCACAGTACTGAGTTACACTGGAGTTCCTCCTGTCAGATGTTCCTATGAACTCTACTTGTACGGCAGACAGCTGTAGCCTGCTTCGGGGACTCGTTACTACTAAGTCCCGGCTCACTCTCATTGCTGCTGTACCCCCAAGTCTTGTGTGGGAATAAAGTGGTGACAACTTCTATTCCTCCGGTGTCTGTCGCAAGACCATTAGTAACCATAACACCTCAGGGACCGGATTCCGGCCTTGCGCTGTGAACTTGGGAAGGGTTCTGCTCTAACCCTAATCCTTAGTCCTCCTCGACTTACATTCCGTACTAATCCTTCCTTCTTATGGAGAGAGTCAGGCTTTCCATCAATGTTCCTTTCCTGTGCCAGCGGACCCAGGTCACTGAGGTCGGCTGCAGCACTTCCTTCATCCATCCCACTCAGGGGATCTTCACTCTCCCACTGACTAAATCCTAAACTCTTCCCGCTCTTTTGGTGCCAACTAAACTCCACCCGCCTCCCAGCACACTTCGTGTTCCAAGCAGGGAGCCACCAAAGGGTGCTTTGCTACACTGTGTTGTGTGGGATGCAGGTGTTGGAGCGTGGTCAGGAGTCTCCACCTTACCTGGATGGTGGGGCACCACACCTCAGGAGGAGGTGCAGTACCTCTGTGGTGACTAACCCTCAGGGGCGCCACAGAAGTCCTGCTATTTGTGATGTCCCTGAGTCCTACTCGGGCACCGATGCATAACATATTCAGATATGTGGAGATGGGTTCTGAATTAGTATGCATGACATGGAATGTGAGGGGTATCAGAGCCCCCCCCACCCCCGAAAAAAGGTTAAAATATTCTCACAAATCAGGCACTATCGCCCTCACATTGTGGCTCTGGTCGAGACGCACCTGACCAGGGATACAGCTCGGAGCGTACAAAAACCATGGGTTCAGTGGTCCATACACGCATTTCACACCAGCTATTCCAGGGGAGTCTCACTACTAAAACATAAAGATGTTAGATGGGAGGTCCGGGAGGCCCGGAGAGACTCTGAAGGGCGTTTTATATTTGTGTATGCATTGATCAACTCTAGGAAATATTTTATTTTGTGTGTTTATAATCCCCCTCCAGCTGGTACGTCAATTCTACAGAAGGCATTGCGTTTTGCCCTAAATTATCCGGACGCAGATCATTTGTATGGGGGATTTTAATTTGGTTATGAATAGTCACCTGGATAGTTTGAGATCAGATGATGGGATACAAAGTGGGACCCCGGCAGCAGCTAAATCCCAATTGTCACAGTTTATGGACGGCAGTGGATGGCTGGACCTACAGTTGTGGCCAAAAGTATTGACACCCCTGCAATTCTGTCAGATAATACTCAGTTTCTTCCTGAAAATGATTGCAAACACAAATTCTTTGGTATTATTATCTTCATTTAATTTGTCTTAAATGAAAAAACAAAGAATTGTCCTAAAGCCAAATTGGATATAATTCCACACCAAACATGAAAAAGAGGGTGGACAAAAGTATTGGCACTGTTCGAAAAATCATGTGATGCTTCTCTAATTTGTGTAATTAACAGCACCTGTAACTTACCTGTGGCACCTAACAGGTGTTGGCAATAACTAAATCACACTTGCAGCCAGTTGACATGGATTAAAGTTGACTCAACCTGTGTCCTTGTGTGTACTACATTGAGCATGGAGAAAAGAAAGAAGACCAAAGAACTGTCTGAGGACTTGAGAAACCAAATTGTGAGGAAGCATGAGCAATCTCAAGGCTACAAGTCCATCTCCAAAGACCTGAATGTTCTTGTGTCTACCGTGTGCAGTGTCATCAAGAAGTTTAAAGCCCATGGCACTGTGGCTAACCTCCCTAGATGTGGACGGAAAAGAAAAATTGACCAGAGATTTCAACGCAAGATTGTGCCGATGTTGGATAAAGAACCTCGACTAACATCCAAACAAGTTCAAGCTGCCCTGCAGTCCAAGGGTACAACAGTGTCAACCCGTACTATCCGTCAGCGTCTGAAAGAAAAGGGACTGTATGGTAGGAGACCCAGGAAGACCCCACTTCTTACCCCGAGACATAAAAAAGCCAGACTGGAGTTTGCCAAAACTTACCTGAAAAAGCCTAAAACATTTTGGAAGAATGTTCTTTGGTCAGATGAGACAAAAGTAGAGCTTTTTGGGCAAAGGCATCAACATAGAGTTTACAGGAGAAAAAAGAGGCATTCAAAGAAAAGAACACGGTCCCTACAGTCAAACATGGCGGAGGTTCCCTGATGTATTGGGGTTGCTTTGCTGCCTCTGGCACTGGACTGCTTGACCGTGTGCATGGCATTATGAAGTCAGAAGACTACCAACAAATTTTGCAGCATAATGTAGGGCCCAGTGTTAGAAAGCTGGGTCTCCCTCAGAGGTCATGGGTCTTCCAGCAGCACAATGACCCAAAACACACTTGAAAAAGCACTAGAAAATGGTTTGAGAGAAAGCACTGGCGACTTCTAAGGTGGCCAGCAATGAGTCCAGACCTGAATCCCATAGAACACCTGTGGAGAGATCTAAAAATGGCAGTTTGGAGAAGGCACCCTTCAAATATCAGGGACCTGGAGCAGTTTGCCAAAGAAGAATGGTCTAAAATTCCAGCAGAGCATTGTAAGAAACTCATTGATGGTTACCAGAAGCGGTTGGTCGCAGTTATTTTGGCTAAAGGTTGTGCAACCAAGTATTAGGCTGAGGGTGCCAATACTTTTGTCTGTCCCATTTTTGTGTGAAATGATCAATGTTTTGCTTTTTGCTTCATTCTCTTTTGTGTTTTTTCATTTAAGACAAATTAAATGAAGATAATGCCAAAGAATGTGTTTGCAATCAATTTCAGGAAGAAACTGAGTATTATCTGACAGAATTGCAGGGGTGTTAATACTTTTGGTCACAACTGTATGGAGAATGCGCCATCCTGAGAGGAGGGAGTATACTTGCCATTCATCCACTAAGCGGTCCTTATCTCGCATAGATTACATCTTTGGATCTAGCGGTATGGCAATATGGGTGGATAACATTGAACATGGTAGTAGGGGGATTTCAGATCATAGAATATCAGATATACCGTCTCCCACATTGAGTACTTTCAGCGGGCCTTTATGGATGCTGAATTCATTTTGGAAGAGATAGAAGATGCCATGAGGGATATGGCCCCTGGGTCGGATGGATTCCATATTGAGCTGTACAGGAGATACCGGGAGATTTTGACGCTGCTTTTGTTGTCGGTGTTCCGGGTGGGGGGTCATGCCGGAATCCTTTTATAAAGCTAATATAATAGTGCTTAAGAAAGAAGGGAAGGACCCTTTAGACCTTTTAGACTGTGGATCTTACCGCCCCATATCTTTAGTAAATGTGGATTATAAAATTTTTACGAAAATCTTGGCCACCAGGCTAAACTCAATTATTTTGGAACTCATACATCCTGATCAAACTGGCTTTATGCCCGGTAAAAGCACCTCCATTAATATAAGACTGGTTCAATCTGTGGTCCAGTATAGCTCCCTGATGCCGGACAATAAGTAGGCATTGGCATCGTTGGATGCAGCCAAGGCCTTCGATTCCCTTGAGTGGCCCTTTCTCCATGCATGCTTGCAGAAATAATGGTTTTGGGGATAGGTTCCTAAATTGGGTTAATACACTATATATGAAACCTAAGGCCCGTGTCATTGTAAATGGTTCCATATCTGAGTCCTTTTCTCTGCACAGGGGGACTCGTCAGGGGTGTCCCCTTTCCCCGGCCCTCTTTGCTCTTGCAATAGAGGCTCTGGCAATTCGCATGAGAACTTCCCCTAATATTATGGGTATAGAGATAGCAGATTGGGTGGATACCATAGGCCTATATGCTGATGACATTGTAATATTTATGGATAGGGCGGAGGAGACACTGGCGGAAGTGATTGCCACTATAAACAAATTTAGTAAATATTCCTGCCTGTATATAAATTGGGAGAAGTCTGCTCTGATGCCTCTTTCTCATGCCCCGATGCCGCGACTTTGGACTCTTTCCTTGCTGCCTATTGTACCACATTTTAAATATCTCGGTGTTCATATCTCTCAATTCAGTTTGATCTGCAACTTAATATATACCCATTACTGGAGATGGTTAAAGTCAAATTTGCGATCTGGAGCAAACTCCCGCTGTCTGTAGCTGGACGCATTAATTTAATTAAAATGATACTACTCCCGAAGATCAGCTACTTTCTCCAACATAGTGCTGTGGTGGTGCCTAAGTCTTTCTTTACTAATTTGAATTCCCAGATTACATCTTTTATATGGGGGAAAACCAGGCCAAAGCTCAAGCTGTCCACCCTAGAGGCCATAAAAAAGGGGGGGGCAGCACTGCTGGATTTTTTTCTGTACTATCTAGCGGGACAGGCCAGAGCTATAAGTAAATGGATGCCCGGTAATCATCTTTCTAACTCTGAAAGCCATCTGCTTCATGCCGCACATGCTGATTGCCCACTGGGGTTTTTGGTGCTGGAGAGGGTAAATGTCCCACGTTTGTTGCCCATGCTTCATCTGGCAAGATTAGTGTGGAGACAGATTAAGAGGGTGGTTGGATTTGGTGATGTCATAGCTGAAATGCCCTTATGGAATAATAGTTAT
The DNA here is from genome assembly GCF_039654945.1 of Dendrobates tinctorius. NCBI lineage: Eukaryota > Metazoa > Chordata > Amphibia > Anura > Dendrobatidae > Dendrobates > Dendrobates tinctorius. The sequence continues at coordinate 6,536,851 of NW_027361880.1, read as the reverse complement.
TTCCCGACGTTGCTTGTCCACCCATCTGCTGACTTCTGGCCTCAGTACAAAAGTATTCAGAATTGAGAGTCCTTAGTGGTTGATACCTTTTAATGGCTAACTGAAAAGATGATAACACATTGCAAGCTTTCGAGACTACTCAGGTCTCTTCAGGTCTTGAAGCTTTCGAGACTTCTCAGGTCTCTTCATGTCTTGAAGCTTTCGAGACTTCTCAGGTCTCTTCAGGTCTTGAAGAGACCTGAGTAGTCTCGAAAGCTTGCAATGTGTTACCATCTTTTCAGTTAGGCATTAAAAGGTATCAACCACTAAGGACTCTCAATTCTGAATATTTTTCTATCTACTGGCTAACACGGTACAAAGATATACATCTTTCCGGCCTCAGTACAATGTCTCTACGATAGGGGATATATATGATTGTGGTTCACTATTATCTTTTGAACAATTACAAGTTAAGTGCGGTGTCCCGAGGTCGCAGTTCTTCCGGTATTTGCAACTAAGATCGGCCTTTCAATCGCACATGATATGTCGGTGTGTATAATGCTATTTCGTCTCTACCCTTGATAGGCATTCTTAAGTCACAAGGTCCCCAGGGTCTCATCTCCTCTCTATATACACACATGGTATCAGTGGGGATGGAATCTGCCCTATGCTTAGCTAGGGGGAAATGGGAAAGGCTCATCCCTGATACACAGGGCGAGGAGTGGGAGGAAATTCTGGAGTCCCCAACTAAGGTATCTCCGTCAATCAACAACAGAATGATACAACTTTATATTATAAACCAATCATATTTGACTCCGACTCGACTTTTTAAGATGGGTCATTTCCAATCTTCGGAGTGTCTGAGATGTCATACATTAGATTCAGATTTTATTCACATGATATGGCAGTGTCCAATTATAGCACATTACTGGAAAGAGGTGACATCATTATTAACCTCTCTGGCACAAATTTCTATTCCCCTGGAGCCATTGGTTTGTCTGTTTGGGATGATGAGACATGGGGACATTATACGGGGATTTTCTTGCGGGAGACATTGTTTATGGCGCGGAAGGTGCTGGCACTGCAGTGGATGGGGGGTTCTGATCCCTCCCTTAGGGCCTGGATTGAATTGGTAAACTCTATTATACCATACGAGCGTACGCTGTACCAAAACAGAGGGTGCCCGGATAAATTTGAGAAGATATGGGAGAGGTAGAACTCCTTTCATCTCACGTTGTAGGATGGAGATATCGCATGATAAAAAGTTAATTAAAAGGACACGGGCTGCAAATAGTTGTTGTTGTTTTGTAGTAGTAGTAGTAGTAATGGTTAAGAGGTTTGACAGGCTTTATTATTTGAATAATACCGGGCAGACTAATGTAAGGTAACTGACATTATGTTTTATTCTGTAAACAACTGGTATACATACACTGTTTGACATTAATGCTTTGTGAAACATACATATTTTAAGTGATATTTTTCATCATTGTCTGTTTGTATATTGTGTACCCTTCCTGTGATTTAATAAACGAATTTAAAAAAAAAAACAAAAGGGAGAGACCCAAAGTGTTACATAGTGTCGCTATCCAGCCCTATTTTTTGCCTTCGAGCTGTGCACCTACCCAACAGTGGAGGTTGGCACCCTAAGGGGTGAGACAAGAATAGCACCCCCACTCCGCGACGACTATCCCTAAATGTGCCCTGAAAAGCCCTTCTCTAGAGGAAACCATTATGCATAATTATAAATGCATAAAGACTTAAATATCTGCGCTCATAATTAGATCTGTATACAGGATGAATTCGCCATTAGTATAAGGATGGAAAACTAAGTTCAGGACAAAATAGAGAAACATTCAGAGTAAGGTACCGCCCTCTTGACACTTTCACATGAACATAAAAATCAAAAATAGCGAGGTGTACTCCAACCCACATACATAGGCGGCATATAAAAAAATCACTGTTTGGAATAAATAGAAGAAACTGTCCACAGGAAGGTAAGGAAATTACCTGGAGGTCAGCAGCTTTAGGATAAAGTGATTCCCAACACAGGTCCTAATAAGGAGGGATACTAGTGTAGAATATCGGTGTCCGGTGTAGCGTCCACGGATGTAGTAACCGAATTACGAGCAGGGAGCTGATGCTTAGGGTAGTGGACGCTGTCCCGGCCGGAGACAAGCGTCCTGTCTGCAGTGCGGCCGCTACAATTAGGAGCGGTAGCGTCGCACGCAGTGTATAGCTGACAAGGTACACAGGACCTTGCATGACGTCATAGTCACGTGATGACTCACGTGACTAGCTATGGAGAGCGGGGAGGCCCAAAAAACATCCAACGCGTTTCTGAATCAACGGATTCCTTCTTCAGGGATACTCCATAGCGGATAGACAGCATTTTTATACCCTCCAGCATCTCAAATTCCAATTCAAACATTGGAAGCAAAAAGCTCGATTTTGCTGTTTACCCCATTGGGTAAATATTGATTTTTATTTAATTCATTTAAAAATTCTCCCAATAAAATAGGTCCACCGGACCAGATAAAAAACAATATCACCTATGAATCTCTGCCATAGCACCAGGTTCGCTCTGCTATGGCAGAGATTCATAGGTGGACCTATTTTATTGGGAGAATTTTTAAATGAATTAAATAAAAATCAATATTTTTTAAAATTTACGGCCACCACCAGTCATAAAGAGATCAATTTTTTAGATTTGAAAATTTTTATAGAAAACGACCATATAGAAACCCAGGTTTATCACAAACCAACAGATTCGAACAATTTTATCTCCTTGGATAGCTGCCACCTTCCAAGTTGGCTTGTGAATGTACCTAAAAGCCAACTTATAAGGGCCCATAGGAACTGCTCCAAAATACAAGATTTTGACAAGGAGGCATTGCTTCTGACCAATAAGTTTGTCCGAAAGGGGTATGACACCGAATCCCTGCGTGAAATCAGGGAGACGGTTAGAAATATACCAAGAGAGGATTTATTGATCCAACGGAAAACTAATACCGTGTGTTCCACTATCGAGGATATTCCCATCATTGCGCAGTATAATGCCAATAGTAAAATTCTCAGAAAGATTGTTAATAGACATTGGAATATATTGAAGAATGATAAAGTTATTGGAGAAACGCTACCAACTCATCCCCGATTTGTCTTCAGGAAGGCAAACAACCTTGGTAACGCAATAGCCCCCTCTATTCCTAAACCCATGTCAATGAATTATATTCAGTTGTATACACCACCAAAAGGGTTTTTTTCCATTCTACATGACGGCACCACGAGAGAGGGGATCCGCCCAGCGAGGACAGGAAACCTTCAAGATAAAAGGGGCGGCTCCTCTCTCCGCATCAGTTGGTTTCCTGTCCTCGATGGGAAACCCTCAAGATGAAAACCTCTTGATGATTGGAAGAAAGAAGAGGATGCCTGGGCCTGGGTCGGGTGATCAAATAGCAGGCACCGGTCTGCTACACCTGATACCAGGTGCCGGTAGTCGCCTCGGGGGTCATATATTCCTATGTCCCCCCTGAGCGAGTGCATGGCCACAGCCCATGGGGCAGATGCCCGGGTGAAGCTGGATACCTTGGAGACCACAGGCGGTGTACCCTCCAAGATGTAAATGTACCCCGTAAGACGTCCTTGGAGGCCACTTTCCGTGTTCCCTCCCTGTCGACGTACGGTGGCCATGCAGCCCATGTGACACATCGGTGCCTGGGCGAAGATATTGCTCCTCGGGGGTGCCACATTGGTGTACCCGCCCTGTTGAGACCAGACGCCAGTCCCCGCAGAATTCGGCTCTGGAAGGTTTACCTGGTGTATACGTTGGTGGTATAGTGGATCGTCCATCCTTTCTCCTCAGGTAAGAGGGAGAGCGCAGGTGACCGGTATGGGGCCCAGGCGCTCACCGCAAAACCCGGGTTCGCGCCGCTGAGCACACCAGGGCGGCAAGGACGCGCGCATTGGTAGCGCGCATGGCGGGGCCTTGCTGGGAGGAAGCCGACGCTAAACCGGAAGTGGTAAGCGGCGACCCGGAAGTAGAGGTGGCGCGCACAGCAGAGACACAGGAGGGTGTGCGCAGTCACTAGGGGGCGCGCGGACACAGGTAGTGGCGCGCGCGCACAGAGGGCGCAAGCGAGGTACGGGGACTAGGCGGTCCAATTTAAAAAAAAAAAAAAAAAAAAGAGGAATAACCTTCCCTCTTAGGCTGAAGGTGACTGCTCTCATTAGGTGGCTCCTGCTAAGCAGCTTGAAGCTGGGGGCTGCTATTTAAACCGGTAGTGGCTGGCGTCACTACACCATTACATGGTCGGGTGTGACTGCTCTCAGCACAGGATAGCAGCAGACATATACGGCAGGATGGAGAGCCCCTCGCCAGAGCATATACAACCACGCCAGGAAGCAAAGGAAAGGCGGTCACGCTCACACGAAAAGAGCCAGACACGCCGCAGCAGCAGTGGAAGCCGCTCGGGCAGCGCACGGGCGGATCGTCAACGCAAGAAGGAGGGGTCCCTAGTCTCCTTAGGAGACAGTGAGAAGACCAGTCAGCCTCCAGATCCGGTACCCGTTTTGTGAAGGCGTCCGAGTGGTGAGTAAACTACGAGAAAGTCCAGTACTCTAATGTCTGTTCTCTTTCTCTTGTCTCCTCTCTTCCCTCTCCTCCCTCTCTTACATACATTGGCGGGGTGGAGTATAGGAAGTCCCTAAGAAAAGTAGGGGAAAATCTAAGAATAAAGAATGTGCTTTATGCAAAAGTCCCGTAGGAACAGCCTGGAATAAAAAGTTATGCCAGGAGTGTATCAACAAAACAATAGCGGAGGAGACTCCCTCATACTCGGATAGTCTGAGGTCCCTAATTCAAACAGAGGTTTGTAAGTCAGTAAGTGCATTACAATCTGCGGATGCAGATAGGAAAACTAGGGATAGATCCAGCCCCTCAGTGGTCTCTCAAGAAGACTATACAGGGTCAGAGGAGGACTCAAATAAAACGCACTATTCAGATAGTAGCTCAGATGGGGAAGATACGTTCCCAGTAGAATCTACGGATGAACTTATTAAAGCAATCAGATCTACCATGGGGCTGGTAGAGGAGCGAGCAAAAAAGACAGCCCAAGAACTCATGTTCAGTGGACTACAAAAGAAAAAGCGTAAGACCTTCCCTATTAATGAGCAACTAGAAGGGCTCATAAAACGCGAATGGGAAAAACCAGAGAAAAAGTCCCAGATATCTAATTCTCTGAAGCGGAGGTATCCCTTTGAGGAAGAGGCATCCTCATCCTGGGATAGGGCTCCCAAAATCGATGTAGCGATATCAAAAGTCGCCAGGAAAACCTCCCTACCCTTTGAGGATCTGGGGTTTCTGAAAAAACCGCTGGACCGGAAGACGGACAATTGCCTTAAGACAGCCTGGGAAACCTCGGCTGGGGCACTAAGACCGGCTATCTCAGCTACGTGTGTGGCTAGGTCTCTAAAGATATGGGTAGACAACTTGGAGGATCAACTAGAACATGGAGTTCCCAGAGAGTCAATTCTGGAAGCATTACCGGCTATTAGAGCGGCGGCAGACTTTCTCGCAGAGGCTTCTGCAGACTCGGCCAGACTAGCAGCAAAGTCAGCAGCCTTAACCAATGTAGGACGGCGTGCAGTATGGCTAAAATGCTGGCCGGGGGACACTCAGGCAAAGATGAAACTGTGCTCTCTGCCATGTGAGGGAAATTTCTTGTTCGGACCAGCATTGGATGACGTGTTGGAAAAAGCGGGTGATACAAAGAAAAATTTTCCAAAACAACCATTTCAAGCGTTTCGGCGCTCCTTTCAGAGGGGCCGAAAATTCAGAAAGCAATAATTCAGAGATCGAGACAAAAACAATTCTGACAGGCGATACAGAGGAGGGAGAGGCTTCTATTTCGGCAAGCCCTCCAGGGAAGCCAAAAAACCCTCCCAGTGACGGTCCTTCTCAGGTGGGGGGAAGGCTCTCTCACTTCCTCCCAGCCTGGGAGAGAATCTCATCCAGCACCTGGATCCGACAGATAGTAGGGTCAGGTCTGGAATTAAAGTTCCACCATTGGCCACCACAAAAATTCATTCAGACTCCAGTGCAATCTTCTCAAGAAAGACAAGAGAGTCTGGAAGAGGAGGTATTGTCACTCATACAGAAACTCGTACTGGAAGAAGTTCCGGGAAAAGAAAAAAAGGAAGGCTTTTACTCCCCCCTATTTCTAATAAAGAAACCAGACAATTCCTGGAGGACAATTATAAATCTGAAAAGCCTCAACAGATATTTGATAGTCCCATCATTCAAGATGGAAACCATAAGATCTGCAGTGAAACTCATTTTTCCTCAGTGTTACATGGCAGTCCTGGATCTCAAGGATGCTTACTATCATGTCACGATCCGGCAGCAAGACCGCAAATATCTCAGGGTGGCAGTCCAGATAAAATCTCAGTGGCATCACTTTCAATACAGGGCTCTGCCCTTTGGGGTAGCAATAGCCCCCCGGGTCTTCACGAAATTAATTGCGGAGGTCTCGGCACATCTCAGGGAAAAAGATGCTCTGGTAATACCATATCTGGACGACTTCCTGATAGTGGGGAGAGATTTCTCTCACTGTCAGGAACAAGTCAAGATAGTGATGGAGACACTTCAGACTTTGGGTTGGCAACTGAACCTCAAAAAATCCAAATTGGAACCAACAATGATCCAGAATTTTTTGGGCCTAACAATAGACTCGGTGGTGCAGGAATGTCGCCTCCCAGAGGAAAAAGAAGAAAAAAATCAAAAACCTAATCAGGACAACATTAAGAAAGCCAGTAATGACTCTGAGGAAAGCCATGTCAGTGTTGGGATCCCTAACTTCCTGCATACCAGCAATAAAATGGGCTCAGTTTCACACAAGGGAACTTCAGTGGTGTGTGTTACAAAACGATCTGAGGCTTCAGGGGCAGTTAGAGCAAAAGCTCACCATCCCGGACCCTGTACTCCAGTCACTCAGGTGGTGGTTACAGATAGAGTCCTCTCCAAGGGGAGTACCCTGGACATATACAGCCTCCAGAGTAGTCACGACAGATGCCAGCCCTTGGGGCTGGGGAGCCCATCTAGACACCCTATGGCTTCAAGATCCTTGGGCTCAGGACGAAAAAGATCTATCCTCAAACGAGTGGGAGCTGCTAGCCATCGAAAGGGCGCTGGAAGGTTTACTGACACACCTGACAGGACATCACGTGAAAGTCCTATCAGACAATCGTACAGCAGTAGCATATGTGAACCATCAGGGGGGCACCCGTTCTCGGTCATTAATGAAAATAGCGGGAAGAATCCTGACTCTAGCGGAACGTCAGTTTCTCTCATTATCGGCCCTGCATATCCGAGGTGTGGACAACCTGAAGGCAGACTTTCTGAGCAGGAACCGGTTGAAGCAAGGCGAATGGTGCCTAAAAGAGTCCATTTTTCAACGGATTATGCTTATGTGGTGGAAACCCATAATAGATCTCTTCGCCTCAAAAACCAACAGAAAGGTTCAAAAGTTCTGCTCTCTAAGTCCAGCAGACATGCCACTGGCAGTAGACGCCTTCAGGATAAAATGGACATCAGGTCTCCTGTACGCCTTCCCTCCGATATGCCTCATTCCATTAGTCCTGAAGAAGATCAGGGAGGACCGAGCCAGAGTAATTATGATGGCTCCCTTTTGGCCAAAAAGGCCGTGGTTCTACTGGCTAAGAGTGATGTCAGTGACGGACCCATGGGTACTCCCAGAGGACCACGACCTCCTAACACAGGGTCCCTTCAATCACCCTCCGAACTCCAGGTTGCATTTGACAGCCTGGAATTTGAAAGGTCACTGTTAGAGAAAAAAGGGTTTTCACAAAGGTTAATTTCCACCCTAATCAGTAGCAGAAAGCCAGTGACTACAAAAATATACGGGAGAATATGGAGAAAATTTTTGTCCACCTCAGGCCCAATACGGGAGGGAGAAGTACCGGTGAGGGCGGTGCTAGAGTTTCTGCAAAGGGGTTTAGACTTGGGTTAGCTGTCAGCACCCTCAAAGTACACGTTTCAGCCCTGGCAGCATTATTCAACTATGACCTAGCAAATGATAGATGGTTGGCCAGGTTTATCCGGGCCTGTACTAGAGCTAACTCTGTCCCATCTCCTAAACCTCCTCCCTGGGATCTAAACTTAGTCCTATCATCTCTAACAGAAAGTCCATTTGAACCACTAGACGTGACATCAGATAAAGTGTTAACTTTAAAAACAGCCTTATTAGTGGCACTTACATCGGCACGTAGGGTGGGGGACTTACACGCACTGTCAGCAGACCCGCCATCCACTCAGGTTATGGACGATAGGGTTGTCTTAAGATTAGACCCAGCATACCTCCCTAAGGTAGTGTCGAAATTCCACAGAGCTCAGGAAATAGTCTTGCCATCCTTTTGTCCTAACCCCGGTAACAAGAAGGAGGAGAGGCTACATTGCTTAGATGTTAGGAGATGTATCCTACAATATTTAGAGATGACAAAACCCTGGAGGAAACAGAGGGCCCTGTTTGTTTCATATCAGGGGGCAAGGAAGGGCCTTAAAGCCTCTAAGCAAACTATAGCTAGATGGGTGAGAGAGGCCATCATACTAGCATATAGTAGTGCAGGCAGGGCTGTTCCAGAGGGCCTAAAAGCCCATTCCACGAGGGCCATGGCAACGTCCTGGGCGGAGAGAGCGGATGCCTCCATCGACCAAATCTGTAAGGCGGCCACTTGGTCCTCTCCATCTACCTTTTTCAGACATTACAGATTAGACCTATCTGCTACCTCTGATCTCACATTCGGGAGAAGAGTGTTACAAGCAGTGATTCCCCCCCCCTAAAGAGAATACAAATCTCTGTAACTCTCTCGTGGTGCCGTCATGTAGAATGGAAAAACACGGGTATTACATACCTGGTAATGTGTTTTTTCATGAGACATGACGGCACCCTTATATTCCCGCCCTATTGATCACGTCATTAGTTGGGTGCATTATTAGTATTATACACTCCCTTGGTGTCGGAAATTTAGCAGTATTAAAGTTGTATTATTTATGTGTACACTAACCTGCGGAGTTCCTCTCGTGCTCTGTAAAACAACTGATGCGGAGAGAGGAGCCGCCCCTTTTATCTTGAAGGTTTCCTGTCCTCGCTGGGCGGATCCCCTCTCTCGTGGTGCCGTCATGTCTCATGAAAAAACACATTACCAGGTATGTAATACCCGTGTTTCCCATGTAGAAAATGTGGTCCCTGTAGGAAACTAGGGCTTAGAAAGCAATTGTCCATTACAAATAAATCTCTGGAGGTTAAAATTAAGGATTTTATTACTTGTGAAACTAAGGGAGTCATTTATGGGATCACTTGTCCCTGTGGAAAATTATATATTGGCCGTACTATACGTCCACTATATATAAGAATAGCGGAACACTTGCGTAATATTAAGAATAAATTTAGTGGCCACCCCCTTTCAAACCATTTTTTAATTCACCATGGGGGCTCAATGAAAGATATAATAGTAACAGGTATCAAAGTGGTTAATAAAGACTGGAGGAGAGGTAACTTCATCCATCAGATGTCTAAAGAGGAGAGCAAATGGATCTTCACGATGGACACACTGATGCCCAATGGGTTAAACAGCGAAATCGAGCTTTTTGCTTTAAATGTTTGAATTGGAATTTGAGATGCTGGAGGGTATAAAAATGCTGTCTATCCGCTATGGAGTATCCCTGAAGAAGGAATCCGTTGATTCAGAAACGCGTTGGATGTTTTTTGAGCCTCCCCGCTCTCCATAGCTAGTCACGTGAGTCATCACGTGACTGTGACGTCACGCAAGGTCCTGTGTACCTTGTCAGCTATACACTGCGTGCGACGCTACCGCTCCTAATTGTAGCGGCCGCACTGCAGACAGGACGCTTGTCTCCGGCCGGGACAGCGTCCACTACCCTAAGCATCAGCTCCCTGCTCGTAATTCGGTTACTACATCCGTGGACGCTACACCGGACACCGATATTCTACACTAGTATCCCTCCTTATTAGGACCTGTGTTGGGAATCACTTTATCCTAAAGCTGCTGACCTCCAGGTAATTTCCTTACCTTCCTGTGGACAGTTTCTTCTATTTATTCCAAACAGTGATTTTTTTTATATGCCGCCTATGTATGTGGGTTTGAGTACACCTCGCTATTTTTGATTTTTATGTTCATGTGAAAGTGTCAAGAGGGCGGTACCTTACTCTGAATGTTTCTCTATTTTGTCCTGAACTCAGTTTTCCATCCTTATACTAATGGCGAGTTCATCCTCTATACAGATCTACTTATGAGCGCAGATATTTAAGTCTTTATATATTATCATTTATTGGACTAATTTTGTGGTATTGTCCTAATATCATGCTGCTGAGTAGCCTGTAGCGCTAGTGCTGTCGGCTGAGTTATTTATAATTATAAATACATCTGTAGGTACCTATGTTCAAAGATGTTATGTATCTTAGTCTCCCATCATACAACCAGTTGATTCCAATGAGCAGATACTATTGATAATCAACCAACAGATTTTTAGTCTGGAAAGTTTTGGGGACTGTTTAAAGGGAGGGAATCGACAGTGGAACTTATCACTGTTGGCACAAATTTATTATCTTTTGGGTATACACCTGCCTAACAGTTGAGGTTGGCACCCTAGGGGGAAACGAGAATGGTGCCCCCACTCAGTGACGGCTCTCCCTAAATACACGCTAGAAGTCCAGAGAAAACAATTGTAATTGCCTAGAGAAAACAATTGTAAGTAAGGGTCACATTGAGACCTATAGGTACCTGTGTTCTGAGATGGTACATCTACCAACTCTCACATTGTAGAACCAGTTGATTCCAAATGCTTCCCCTTTTATAACATTGGTTTTATTAATTTCCATAAATTTCAAGAGGGAAGTATCGCTGTTGTGGGTGATGTTCATATGTCTGGCCAAGGGGATGCCTCTTTTCAGGTCAAAGTCTCTCAGATGTTTTCCATTTCTCCTACTGAGCTCTGATGGTCTTCCCTATATATTCCAGGCCACACTGACAAACTGTCTCACAAAGGGGGTTATATACCGAGCAGTTTATGAAGGAGCGAATCTGATATTTTTTGCCTGTGACGTTACTTGTGAAGCAATTCCCTGCTGTCATAACTGGGCAAGCTACACTACTGCTGTATTTGAAACAACACTTGGTGTTAGAAGAAAGCCACATTTTTTTTAAGGCTGGTTCACAGCAATTTAGTTTCTGCTATCACCTATAGACTTTTTTTAAATGTGATCTTGGGGTTCGGTCCAACCAGATTCCCGATATCCCCATCCATCCGTAAAATCGTCCAATGTTTTTGTAAGATCTAGCAGACTTGAGTCTTTGTCAAAAGTGGTGATATAGCGACGAGGGTTTCTCTTCCTTGAGGGGGGACGAGTACAAGCTTAGCTCTGTTTGTCTTTAGTCTCATTATATGCCCTCCTCAAAACTCTATCTGGGTACACCCTGTCCAGGAAGTGCCTACATAAATCAGCAGCCTGATTCTCGTTATCCACGTCAGAGGAACAATTTTGTTGTACTCTCAGGTACTGGCCCTTAGGAATACCCTTCTTCAGTGTGCAAAACTGTAAAGCGCTGCGGAATATGTTAGTGCTATATATAAAAATAAAGATTATTATTCAGTGGGATATTCCTTAATCTTATTAAAGGTTATATTTTCGTACGCTTTCTACCTTGCTGAATTTATAGACAGCCGTTCTAGGGACACCAGAGATTCACTTTTACCTGTTGGCCCCATATTAATTTCTCAGTTCCAATATCAGATAGTAAATGTGCTGCTGAGTTAATGCATGCATGTATATTATTTATCTGATAAAACCAACTGCTAGAGTAGGAAGCATATCATGTGCAATATTTTTTCATACATCTCCCTTTTTTCTGTACGTTTCAAACTTTTTTTCTTTTTCCTTTTTGTTTTTTTTTTCTTTGTGTTCAGGCTGCCAATATGCCAGATTCTGAGCTGTTTGAATTGATCTCTGAAAATCGTTCCATGTCTCGGCGACTTGAAGATTATGGGGAGCAAAAATCTACATCTATTAGTACTGCCAAACGCCTTGCTGAATTTCTTGGTGATCAGATGGTTAAGGATGCTGGACTTAGTTGCCGATACGTAATTTCTCGCAAGCCTGAGGGATCTCCTGTTACTGAAAGGTGCAAGCAAAAGACAGAAAAGAACTAAAAATAAACATTGGGATCAATCCCATCAATATAATCGTAGCTGATAGATGTTTCTAATCTTTGCATGTGCGCTATTCTATATTACACTTTTAACTTGGCTATTTTGCTGTATGTGTGTGTATGTATATATATATATATATATATATATATATATATATATATATATATATATATATATATATATATATATATATATATATATATATATTTTTTTTTTTTTTTTTTTTTTCTTAACTATATGATGCGCCTTACGAGAAGACACACCCCGATTAAACAACAAAAAGTGGGATAAAACTTCCCTCGTGTTGTAAAGAAGTGGAGGGTACAATACCATTAATTTTAATGTAATAGGTTAGATTATGTATTGTGTATTAGTGTTTCTCTGAAACGTGTGTTACACCTATATAGCTGTACATTATGTACACCTGTCTCTGCAGCGCACACATATACAGTACACTGCTAGTTGCACAGTACATGCACACTCGGTTCTACTGTATGCACACACACAAAGCTCTGCTACATATAGACACCTGCACACTGTGCACATTACCACATTTTGCAGTTCCTTCCAGGCATAACGTGACCTAAAAGATCCTTCAGGTATGCAGATCCTTTCAGCTTTCTTAAGCTGGAGTCACACATAGCAACTTATCAGCGATCCCGACAACGATATCAAAGTGTCAGGATCGCTGGTAAGTCGCTATGTGATCGCTGGTGAGCTGTCAAACAGACAGCTTCACCAGCGATCAGCACAGTGATGCCGAGCGCCCGGCATCGCTGTGTTCGTTAGCGCTGATGCCATATTCATGTCAAAAATAGAATTAAAATAAAAAATATTGTTATTCTCACCTTCCGACATCCCGCGCTGCCTTCCCGCCTCTCTCCACGCTCCGGTCCCAGTAATCCTTCGCGAGAATTACCTCAATGACATCCGTTCTCGCGGGATCGCGAAGTCTCGCGGTCATTGTTGCAAAGGATTACTGGGACCGGGAGCGTGGAGAGAGGAGGGAAGACTGCGCGGGACGCCGGAAGGTGAGAATAGCAATATTTTTTATTTTTTTTATTATTTTACAGCTGATCGCTGGTCTCCCGCCTGTCACACGCAGCGATGCGTGCTGGCCAGCGGGACATCAGCGACAATAAAAATGTCCAGAGGTTTCTTGCAGTGATCAGCGATACCGGCAGGGGGGCCGGTCGCTGATCGCTGTCACACACAGCGATCTCGCTGGTGAGATCGCTGTTGTGTCACAAAAGTTATGACTCGGCAGCGATCTCGCTAGCGAGATTGCTGTGTGTGACGGGGCCTTTACCTGTCCTGCACTTGTCAGACAGATCAGTGTCGGGCAGGAAGACAGAGAGCGGTTCTTGAAGTGATTGGGTAGAAAGTTGTCTGTATTATTCTAGATCAAAGAAAGCTGCCTCCAGATTACAAGATGCACACACTCTTTAGCAAATTTTTCTTCCTAAAAAGTGCGTGTTATAAACCAAAAATACAGTACGTTACTTCCGATCTTTAGTAGAAATGTTTCTAATGGCAGGCTGTGACCCTCTAGAATCTGAGTTTGTGTTAGTCCTGATACCATGTTTTTATTTCATTGTAGAGCTATTCCTCTGGCAATATTTCAGGCAGAGTTAGGAGTGAAGCGACATTATCTACGCAAATGGCTGAAAAACCCATCTCTACAGGATTTAGATATACGCTTGGTTAGTTAAATGTCTGTTTCTTTTTTTTTTGTAAATGTATCACTGCTGCTACTTTTAAATATTTTTGTGTTTTGTTTAGACCTAGTGAGTTACTGATGGTTTTTTTCCTTCTTTCAGATTCTAGATTGGGATTACTACATAGAGCGTCTGGGTAGTGCTATTCAAAAAATCATTACAATTCCAGCAGCATTGCAACAGGTATGAAAATGGCCCGTGGCGTCACTGGGGCCCATCAGACCCTAATGTAAAATTTTCGACCTGCCACACCCCTCTCCCCTGCATGTTGGTCAGATGTTTGGGTGCTTGTAGAATTCTATAAGCATATGTGTTTATCCCCCTCCTGATTGTAATAATGCCCCTGGGCCCTTTCCTGGTATGTACCATATTTTTCGGACTATGAGACGCACTTTTTTCCCAAAAAAACTTGAGGGGAAAACAGGGGTGCGTCTTATAGTTTGAATGTACTGTACTTACACTTAGCGTGGTGGCAGCAGGAGTCGGGCGTTCTTCCGGTGGTCCTGGTCCGATGCTGCAGGGCGATAATGGTGCGGTGGTCCTGGGGGCTCCGGCAACATTTTCTGAAAGCCCAAAGTCCCGCACTTCTATTGCCTTGATGCTGTGGCCTCCAGGAAAATGGCCGCCGGAGGCGGCGCATGCACAGATTGAGATCTCTGCTCCGAGATCTTGTCTCCCGAGATCTTGGGACGAGGACGAGATCTCAGTCTGTGCCTGGGGAATCAATGTAGCCTCTGGGAAAATGGACGCTGGAGGTGACGCATGCGCAGATTGAGATCTTGGCTCCGAGAGCTTGTTGCCAAGAGTTCAATCTGCGCATGTGCCGCCTCTGGCAGCCATTTTCCTGGAGGCCACAGCTTCGAGGCAGTAGAAGTATGGGGGCTCCGTGCTTTCAGAAAATGTCGCCGGAGCCCCCGGCACCACTGAGCACCGCTGCACCATCATCGCCCTCCAGCGTCGGACATCAGAAAATGTCGCCGGAGCCCCCCACACCACCAAACACTGCCAAACCTGCCGCACCAGGCTGGGATGGGAGCGAGATCATCGCCCTGCAGCGTCGGACCACCGGAAGAATCGCCCGACTCCTGCTGCTGCCGATTCATCCCCGGTAAGCTGAATTTAGGACTGTAAGACATCCCCTTTTTGACTCATTGATTTTTTTTTTTTCCCCCCCAATTTTCTTTCTGAAATTTTGGGGTACGTCTTGTGGTCCGGTACGTCTTATAGTCTGAAAAATGCGGTATGTCCCCCATCCTGGTATATGTATGTATGCATATGCTATCTCACTTCAAGTGGTGGGCCGTACATGACATCACTGTGATGCACAACTAGTGACTTGCACGCCAGCATCAGCTGCTGGCCTCTGACCCAGCGAGTGTCTGCGCCTCAATGCGTTTCAGCTGAAATATAGGCTGGTGTCGGCGGGATTTTAACCATGCATAAAAAGCAAAGTGCGATTTGTCCTGAGCAATATTGTTCTCTCTAAAGCTCAAGTGACGCTAACCAGTCTCCTGATATTTGTCAGGCTTATATTATGGCTTAGGTTATGTAGCTCGAGGGATTATCTACACTGGGCACATTTGTATTTACTGTACCTTACAAAAATTGGTCTTTCTGGATTTTCCCCATTGGACGTAAACAAGAATTTAATATCAAGTTGAATAACTTTTCAATCTAATTTATTTTGGCTTTTAAAAAAAATGTATGTTTAGGTATTAGAAAAGTTATCAATATCCCGTTTGTGTTTAGGTGAAGAATCCAGTACCCCGGGTAAGACACCCAGATTGGCTCCATAAGAAGTTGCTCGAGAAGAATGACGTCTACAAGCAAAAAAGAATTAATGAGCTCTTCACTAGTGCAGGGAAAAAACAAGTGAGTATTTGGGCTAAAATCAGGGCTGAACATATTAGGAAGTTCTAGAACTGCTGTTCTTATATATTTTTTGTTCATACTTTTCTTCTCGCCATTGGATCAATTCTCTTATGTCCAGGCGATGGCGCTGTTTGATTTGCTTATACGGCAGAATCAACGTTGTGGTTACAGCTCACAATATTAAAAATAAAATTATAAGAAGGAAACGATCTTCTGTTCAGAAAGAAGCCTATGTTTTACTGGAAAGTGTAACGAATCCATACTTCTAAGTGGTAAAAGCTTGGCTAACAGTCAGCACTGTGGCCGGATATAGTTCATTAATAATTAGTTATTTACTAGCTGCGCTGTTGCTTTTCTTCCTATTTTGGTGTTCTGCTAATTGATGAAAATTGCATTTTGTTGTGGTATGTAAGCCTAATTTTCTAGAATTCTCTACGATTTTATCAGGCTTTATTTGATGAATTTCTGCGTGGAGGAAACAAGTTGGTTGTAAATTTGCTTTGCATTAACCTTTTATGTCCCTTACAAAAACTAGTGTGAATCAGAGATTTCCTGCAGAACCAAGATGTAAGTGCTCATATCCTGGAGAACAAAAAATACATATTAACGAGATTTAAATTAGATTACAAAGGTTTTGTGAATATGAATCCTCTGAACATTAATAGTTATCAGGTTTCCAGAGAAGACAGTCTTTCTAATATGCGGCAGATTTGCGATACATTGTTAGAGTTCCTCGTTCAGCTGCTTTAATATGAATATCTATGTTGTGCTGTATAGTAATACCTTTTAAGCTCCTATTCAGATATGCTGTGTCTGAATGTTCGCTATTCTAAAATTATGATGCTTTTGTCATACTATGTGACTAAAACTCCTTAGTGACCTGTATACTTGGTGCAGGAAAATCTGATTGTAATTGGAGAGCCAAGCTATTAATTTTTGTGGGTACAGCACTTAGAAGAACGATGAGACGCCTTTGTTTCAACCAATTGGGTATTCCCAGACATCACTAACTCGTGACATGTCTGTCTACATACCGATCATAAAAAGGTTGCACTCTATCGTGCTAAAGCATGTCAATGTGAATTATATGAATAGCAATACGGCTTTTGAATATTAGGAAAAACATTTTTGAGATGCTTAGCATAAAGTTTGGCCTTATTATATCTGCCCATCAACCATCGTCAAAGGTGGTCTCAAAAAACACGAAAGGACCCATCAGTTTTTTGAGACCACATTGACGATGGTTGAAGTGCAGATATAATTTGGCCAAATTTTATGCTAAGCATCTCAAAATTTGTTTTCCTAATATTCAAAAGCCGTATTGCTATTCATATTTCATATATTTCATATTGACATGCTTTAGCATGATAGAGTGCAACCTTTTCTTGTATATTGTATATGGAGGTAGCTCCTCCTGGTATGCACCTATTCACATACTGATCAAGCCTGTTTTACAATCTATGTAGGAGCCAAATTGACTGTGATTTGCAGCTGGCATCTTGGACCCTTTCTTTAGATTTCTATGAAAGTTATTACTATATATCACAAATATAAAATGGCTCACTGATTTTTGGTAGTGGACTGACATCTTTAATTTTTCGGACCTTTATATAGTCCTGTTTGAAATGCGGCTATCTTGAGGTGCTATTGAAGAATAATGTAAAACTTTCATCAATGAACCATTTAAATAGATAACAGCTTTACTGTATGTGTGTTACAATAGTCTAATGTAGTCCCCGGGAGTAGGCCACACCGCCGACATGCCCCCTGATATCGGACTGAATAAAAGCAGATGGTATCAGGGGGCAGGCTGCTGCTAGCAGTCAGGAGAAGGCCGCCTTCCCTGATGTGTGCCGTAATGTCCTATAAGGGAGGGGGAGCAGCTCCAGCGTCACAATTTGAGGTATGGAGCCACGTAAAAAAACTCCTGTTGGCATGCAAGCAACTTTGTTACATTTAGGCTGCCGGGGCTACATGGCCACTGTGGCCACAACAAAGACAAAGTTCCCCACACTGCATCCATGAATAGATATAGGCACCACACCATTAATATATCAATAACCACTGTACATCCCACCATCCAAAATATAAATTGCTAAGCCAGCACTGTGCCTCCCATCAACTATAATTAGCCACTTTTTCCTGGCCTACAAAATATAAATTAATTAACCCCTGTGCCTATATCCTATTCCCTCTATTTATTACAATTACGTGTCCTTTCTCCCACACCTTACCAAATTCATGTCAATTAAATGCCCTCTCCCTCCCCTCCCAATTCATTCTAATTACACGTTCTCTCTACCCGACAATGCTTGCAGCCAATGCTGGTGCAAAAAGACTATAGTGATGATAGTGTCAGGCCCTGCTGTGGGGCATAAGAAATTACTTCCTGGGCCCTGTGTTATACCCTCTGGGTAGACCCCAAGAATGTACATTTTTGCAATCGTTTAATATGTTTGATATATTTTCTAGGTCACTGCTCAACTGCAGCAGTCAGATCCGTCACAAACTGCAGATATTGAGGACTTTGGAGTAAAAAAACATCTGCAGCCCGCTATTCCCATAAGCACAAAGAGAAAACGAGTTGTACTGACCGCAGAGGAGAGCCAAGGTGACTCCCAAGATGTAGCACTTACACAGTCTTGGAGAGAGGTCTTGGGTCCGCCACCTCCTCTTGGCACCACACGGGTGAGTTTGGCTTTTTGATACGCTGGTTATGATCTGTGGCTGCAGTTAGGTTCCAGTCTTGTTGCTTTTATATCTTCATTGTTTTGGCATTTATCCTTTCTAGGAAGAGAGACTTCTGTGGTTGCGTTATCACAAGAAAAAGTGGGAGATACAGGCGCGTCAGCGGAAAGAGCGACAGAAGAAACGGAGATTAGATGATGGAGATGCAGCCCCTGGAGCAGGAGGTGTAGTCCGTGAAACCCAAGCAGCTGGGTTAGGCAGTTTCCTGCGTCGAACGGCTCGCAGCATCCTTGACATGCCCTGGCAGATTGTGCAGGTTTGACTTTATCTTACAAGAAAAAAAAAAAAAAAAAGTCTAAAAGACCTATAAGTGGTTAATTAAGTGCTTTTAATGTTTACAGATTGGGGAAAGCAGTCAGCCTGGCATCTTCCGCCTGTGGGCAGTAATTGGCAGTGACTTGCATTGCATTAAGCTCAACATTCCTCGTGTTTTCTATGTCAACCAGAGAGTGCCCAAAACCGAGGAATCAGTGGTGTACAAAAAGGTGAGGGCTATCCTGCCGTCATAAATATATGGTCTAATGTGTTCCGTCTTCCTTAATTTTCAGTAGATAGGCTGCCTGGTAATATGCATGTAGCACGGAATGTCTCATCAGAATATACATTGCTATTCAAAGTGGATGTCCAGGACCATTTTATCTTATTTTTTTGCTGTGGAACTAAAAGCTAACAGGCAAGTAGATGCTAACAGAGGCAACTACCTGGCTGTACTACCTGGCATCGACTCAGAGCAGAAGAGAAGCCGCTGATCTGTCAACGGAAACGTGGGAATTGCCAGCAGGAGCGGTCTGTGATTACTCTGTGCCGGCAGAGATGGGCATCAGGCACAACAACCAGGTAGTTAGGGAGTGATACAAGTTTTTATATTCATTTTATTTACATAATTCTCTAGGTCAGGATGATTGCGGCGGCACCAAACATGCATAGTTGTGTTTTGGTTTTTTTTGGGGGGGGGGGAGGGGGGTTTAAAGTGGTGAAATTTTGGGTAATGGAGCTGCGTGAGAGCTTGTTTTTTGGCACTGACTTTTTTTTTTTTTTTTTTCATTCATACAGTGGGTATGGAAAGTATTCAGACCCCTTTTAATTTTTTCACTTTGTTTCATTGTAGCCATTTGGTAAATTAAAAAAGTTCATTTTTTTCTCATTACTGTACACTCTGCATCCCATCTTGACTGAAAAAAAATGTCTTAAAGAAAAACTGAAATATCACATGGTCATACGTATTCTGACCCTTTGCTCAGTATTGAGTAGAAGCACCCCTTTTGAGCTAGTACAGTCCTGAGTCGTCTTGGGAATGATGCAACAAGTTTTTCACACCTGGATTTGGGGATCCTCTGCTATTCTTCCTTGAAGATCCTCTCCAGTTTCATAAGATTGGATGGTGAACGTTGGTAGACAGCCATTTTCAGGTCTCTCCAGAGATGCTCAGTTGGGTTTCGGTCAGGGCTCTGGCTGGGCCAGTTAGAAATGGTCACAGAGTTGTTCTGAAGCCACTCCTTTGTTATTTTAGTCGTGTGCTTAGGGTCATTGTCTTGTTGGAAGGTGAACCTTCAGCCAAGTCTGAGGTCCAGAGCACTCTGGAAGAGGTTTTCATCCAGAATATCTCTGTACTTGGCCGCATTCATGTTTCCTTCAATTGCAACCAGTCGTTCTGTCCCTGCAGCTGAAAAACACCCCCATTGCATGATCCTGCCACCACCGTGTTTCACTGTTGGGATTGTATTGGGCAGGTGATGAGCAGTGCCTGGTTTTTCCACACATACCGCTTAGAATTATCACCAAAAAGTTCTACCTTCGTCTCATCAGACCAAAGAATCTTATTTCTCATAGTCTGGGAGGCCTTCATGTGTTTTTTTTTTTTTTTAGCAAACTCTTTGCGAGATTTCATATGTCTGGCACTGAGGAGAGGCTTCCGTTGGGCCATAATGGTCTGACTGGTGGAGGGCTGCAGTGATAGTTGACTTTGTGGAACTTTCTCCCATCTCCCTACTGCATCTGTGGAGCTCAGCCACAGTGATCGTGGGGTTCTTCTTTACCTCTCTCACCAAGGCTCTTCTCTCACGATTGCTCAGTTTGGCTGGACGGCCAGGTCTTGGAAGACTTCTTGTGGTCCCAAACTTTAAGGATTATGGAGGCCACTGTGCTGTTAAGAAGCTTGAGTGCTGCAGAAATTCTTTTGTAACCTTGGCTAGATCTGTGCCTTGCCACGATTCTGTCTCTGAGCTCCTTGGCCAGTTCCTTTTGACCTCATGATTCTCATTTGGTCTGACATGCACTGTCAGCTGTGAGGTCTTATATAGATAGATGTGTGCCTCTACAAATCAAGTCCCATCAGTTTAATAAAACATAGCTGGACTCCAATGAAGGAGTAGAACCATCTCAAGGAGGATCAAAAGGAAATGGACAGCATGTGACTTAAATATGAGCGTCTGAGCAAAGGGTCTGAATACTTTTGACCATGTGATATTTCAGTTTTTTCTTTGTATCAGACATTTGCAAAAATTTCTACATTTGTTTATTTCATAAACCACCAAAGAACAAAAAAAAACAGTATACCATGCCAATAAAATTGATTAACTTTATTCAAATAAATCAAAGTAACAGAAATAATGATACAAAAAAACAATATAAAGGCTACTACCAAAAGTTACATAGGAGAATCTAACGCCAGAAGCCTGACCTACTAAATATGCTAAGAAGTGCACCTACAATTCACAGACATTGCCACCATCTATGTCCCTGACGAAGGGACGAAACGTGCGTTGGTGTGCTTATAGAGGACCGCATTAGCAGACCACACTTATATGTAAGTTTTTTGAATGACCTCTTTGTGCTCACAGCAACCAGCATCATTCTATTTATATAGCAGTTTTTACAGTGCTAATCATTATGTGGCTGACATAGATGGTGGCAATGTCTGTGAATTGTAGGTGCACTTCTTAGCATATTTAGTAGGCATGGTATACTGTTTTTTTTGTTCTTTGGTGGTTTATTGTTTAAACAGTTGTGCCACTGTACTTTATGGGTTTGTGTACTATTAATTTATTTCAGTCAAGATGGGGTGCAGAGTGTACATTAATGAGAAAAAAATGAACTTTTTTGAATCTACCAAATGGTTGCAATGAAACAAAGAGTGACAAATTTAAAGGGGTCTGAATACTTTCCATACCCACTGTACCATTTTGGGTTAGATGGAATCATAGAATGTTTTGATGGCTAGTATTCTGCCACTTTCTGATGGCTGCAAATCCCAAGCGTTCTAATTATCAGCTTCTTAGGTAATTGTATAACTCGTACTCACACCACCAGGCATCCGCAGATAGTTTTAACTCGACCACCACTGTAAACTGTAGAAAGACCAGGAGAAGCGATGCTGTTTTCTTCCAAAATCTTGTATTAGTTTACAATGAACAGTAGGTAAAAGGAGTAATCTGTACAGGGCAGTACAAATGCGTCTACAGTAATGGCTGCTGTAGACTAAACTGAAGAAGGGAGGAGCAATCTAATACAGAGCCCAACTATGGGAGGGACATAGGGACAATCTTCACACAGTCTAATTCTACCTAGCAACAACAGGGAATTTTGCTGATTGGAGGAAAAAACTCAACACATAGAATATACATTACAGGTTCCCATTCGTGGGACATAACACTCCCCATCTGAAATCGTCAGATTTCATAATTACTTATGCGACGTAAGGCGTCGACTCTGTCCCTTGACATCATGAAACCTGCAATGAGAGGAAAGACGAAAACAATGCAACATAATGAAGAAATCAAGTCTGTACTTGCAGTAAACGTAGTCCTTGAATAAAAATGAAAAAATAGAAAAATATGTCCAATAGAAAAACCCATCTTCGGATTGGGGAAGCCGCAACATGCAACTCTTCCACTAACCCAAACAGTAGAAGTTCTAATCCACAAGGGGAAGTTTAACATTCAATTGGACACTGATAGTACTGTGTTCAAGCACGGCAGCAGCATGCGGAGGCATGCTCCCCGCCATGGCAGAGTCCAGCGACAAAGTTACGTTGATGTGACTCCTGCTCGAAGGAGTCAGCAGTCTGAAGCACTCAGAGAGGTTCCTGCGGCTCTAGTCTTCGTAGATGCGTCGTAAGAAACGTAGACTTGTCTCTTGATAACGGTTGAAAGAGTCTTTAAAGAACTATGCTGCAGGACTGGAGTTGCTGTAAGGCCTTTAGAGATTTCTTCCCCATCTCCCACCTTTGTTGTCTCTGAGATGGTAACATAGTGTTTCTGTTGATGTCCTGAGTAGCAAGCTGTCTCAGTGGTACCCTGCCTTGAACTGCGATGGGTGTTTTGAACCCAAGAGGACCGTGGATGCTGTTTTCAGCAGCCAGTTCATCACAGGGTGATGCTTGGGAAGTGAACGTGTCTTGTTCGACATCCAGCAGTGTGCTGAGGCTGTGTTACATGGGGGGAACGCTAGCACCATTGGTAAGAGGCTATTGAGAAAGAGAGGCTCTCACTCTTGAGCACTAAAGTCTAGCACGGCTTCGGCTTGACCAGGCTTGTGATGGAGATAGGCGTCAAAGGTTGGGAACTTAGCAGTTACTCGCTGCGGATCCCTTGGCAACTCAGTCTTTGCTAAAGAGAAGGTGAGGGGGCTACCCAGCTGTTATAGTTGACTTCGGTGGGTTTGATGCTAGCGACCCTGATCTCCTTGTCTTCCTCTGTAGGTGGTGAGTTGTTGTCCTTGGCGGATATTTTAGGGAAATCCTGTAGTCGTTTGAACAATGCATTCTCTATGGCTTCAGGACTGCCAAAGCTATGTTCTAGTCTTTTCCATGCAGCCATGAGACCAGCTGCTGGATTACTGATGTGGACGGATCTGAGCTTCTTGAACCGCTCTGTGGATTGAGGTCCAAGCCACCTGATTAACAGATCCAACTCTTCAGCAGCAGTGATACCAAGGTCACTAATTGGCGGCTTTAAAGGCACATTTCCAACCTCTATAGTTCTCTGGTTGATCATCGAACCTTGTGAGACCGGTCTTAGTAAGTTCACGGCGAACCATGTACCTTGCAAAATCAGACATGTCGGTTTTCTCTGACTTTGGGAAGACAATTGCTGGCTGAGTAGCGTTGTTCATATGATCTGTAGCGTCTTGACTTAGAAACGTAGGATAGTATGGTTCGGCATAAACATTTAGTGCAGTAACCGGTTTACTGAGAATAGTTTCTGCCATAGATGTGATTGGAGCTGTATGGTTTTGCTGGGGTGTAGGATATGGCTGTGTATTGAAGCATGAAGGAGGTTCGGGTTTGAATGTTTTTGGCACATTGAACTGACCTTGAAAGCTGGGAGCTGCAGGCGGATCAACGTCTTGATGCTTTGGAGAGGGGTCGTTACTGACGGGAATGTTGTTGGTGGTCAGGAGTTTGTTGGTTTTGCTCAGCATGTAGTGTCTTGTGTGCTTAAGTGAGTCTTCCGTGTTGAATTCACACAAATTGAGGCTGCCTCCTTGGTTCCCACCTAGGGCTTGCTGGAAGACCTTTAGCTTTGTCATGGCTGCTGCATGTTCACATTCCTTCTACAGGACTTCTATTTCTGCCCTCTCACGTGCAGATTCAGCTTCCATCTCTGCTTTATTGCGTGCAGATTCAGCTTCCATCGCTGCTTTCTTGTGTGCAGATTCCGTTTCCCTCTCTGCCTTCATTTGGGTGAAAAGTGCTTGCATTTTCATAGATTCTGCTTCAGCATGCGCTTTCATAGATTCTGCTTCGGCATGCGCTCTTATGAATTGCTCACTGAGGGTTGAGTACCTAGATGAGCTTGACTTGAGTACTTTGAACTCCTAGCGGACCTGGATCTGTGCGATGCCACTTCTGACATTTTTGTGCTATTTTTGCTTCTGTATTGTCCACAATGTCACGCACGGTGCAGTCTCATTCGGCATTGAGCTGTTGGAGTTCCTTTAGACACTCTGGCGTATTTATTTTCAGCAGAGTAGAGATATATTTTTTTTTTACAAGTGTCTTTATAAGGCTGGTATGCAGAGTACAATTGTTCAAGGGCTCCCTCTGGTGGTAACTCGTGAGAGCTGGGCACAGTTAAGACAGTCACTTGGTTCAGCACTTTTTTCCTTAGGGAAGTTGTGTGGTATAGCAATTGACTTTTGGTGGATTCTAGGTTCTCTTTGAAATTCCATGTAGGATTGGTTGATCGTTTGGATCTTTCACTGTACTGTAAGAATTTCTGTTTCCATTTCTTGCTGCTGCAGGACTGGCAGTGAAAGGGTTCTGGCAGGAGTGCTAGAGTGGGGGCTGTTCTACTCCTCGTTGTCAAGGAGACCAATTCAAAATTACAAACAGCTGAGCTGAAGAGCACAGAATGTGATACAAGTCTATGAAAACTGCAGCTTTTCAATAGCTTATAGATAATCCTTTCTCTGGATTACAGGCTGTGAACTTTTCTTACTAACGGGTTAAATCTTTCACACTGCAATTTTCTGAGGTGTAGAGCACAGAGAATGTCTGCAACCATGTAAGTTGCTGTTGTTGTTGCTTTAAGTTAGCCTTATAAACAATCCTCTTCTTGGATTGCAGATGTATACCGTTCCTGGAGACGGCTATTCCTTTTTACTATTCTGCCTCTTCCTGATGGCTGCAAATCCCAAGCGTTCTAATTATCAGCTTCTTAGACAATTGTATAACTTGTACTCACACCACCAGGCGTCCGCAGATAGTTTTAACTCGACCGCCACTGTAAACTGTAGAAAGACCTGGAGAAACGATGCTGTTTATTCAAAATCTTGTATTAGTTTACTCCTTTTACCTACTGTTCATTGTAATCTGTACAGGGCAGTACACATGCGTCTACAGTAATGGCTGCTGTTAACAAACTGAAGAAGGGAGAAGCAACCTAATACAGAGTCCAACTACGGGAGGCACAGAGGGACAATCTTCACACAGTCTAATTCTACCTAGCAACAACAGGGAATTTTGCTGATTGGAGGAAAAAACTGAACACAGAGAATTAACATTAGGCTGGTTTCACATTACCTTTTTTGTGCGCAGCGGATCGTGCGCATGCGTCATGCATACCAATGTTAAATATGGCATACGCATGGTCTTGCGTTTGCATGCGTTCGTCTGAGCTTTCGTTCGCATACGTTTTTCCAGATGTGTGTCTAGATGCGCCGGGCGCAACATGTTGCATTTTTTGGTCCGCCCAAAGGCGTCAAAAAAACGCATGCGTACGCTTGCGCACGGAATGCTTTAAAACAGCGCATTACGTTTGCAAACGCATGCGTTTTAAGAGTAAACCTGTCTAGACACTGGTTTAATCCACCCCCTACACAAAGAAACATTGTTTGGGGGGTAGTGTATATAAAAGAAGGTGTTGGAACTGGCAGTCGGTCCACTACTCTACATCCTAGGATCAAGCCACAAAACTGGCAGGGAAACAGCAGCAAAATCTGAAGAATTCAGCTGTAACAGGGTCTATATAAAGAATTCCCATGACACACGCCCACTGGTGTCCCATTGGTGGAGTCTGTTTCAAGGCTTTTTCAAGGATTTTCCTCCTGTGAAATGTGACACCTAGAGAACGCATGCGCATAAAAAACACAAACGCATGCAAACGCTGCGGTTTACTCTGTCGCCTTATTGGGGGACACAGAACCGTGGGTGTTATGCTGCTGTCCACTAGGAGGCGACACTATGCATAATTTGAAAAAGATTAACTTTGGCTCCTCCTCTGCAGTATACACCCCTGGACGACGTCAGCCTTCTCCAGTTTTTGCTTAGTGTCGCAGGAGGCACACCTAAGAATTTTTTTTTACTCCGTCTTTTTCCTGGATTTTTTTCCAAAGGACTACAGATGAAGAAAAGCGGGTCTCCAGCGAGACTCCTGACATGGCTCCCTCCTCGGTCCCCCATTAGGGGTACCCGGTTGAGGTCGAGGTGGCTATTCCCCATGTCGCTCCTTCCCCAGTCCCTCGGGTCCTGGTTCGAGGTCGAGACCCCCCTCCTTCCCCAACCCCTTTGGGGTCTGGGTTGAGGTTGAGGAGAGGATGAAGACCCCCTGACGGTGACAGACGCACCCTCCCTAATCCCCCGCAGGGGGCATTAGGTTGAGACGCCTCAGGTAGGGTCGGAGTACAGGCAGCATTCCGCAGCTTCCAGGGACCCCAGACCAGCTGAGGGATCCTGTTGGGGCCGGGGGAGGGTGCGGACTGGATGGCACAGCAGAGACAGGGCTTTTCTGCGTCCCTGTCTCTGCAGCAGCAGCAGCGGCTCCATAGCGCTCCGGGGGCCCCCCATACAGGAACCGCTACCCCTGCTACCCCCACCGCTATCCAGTCGACCATTCTGGGGGGGTTTGGTACAAATCCGCCCCCCCCCCCCCCGGACTACCGCGCCGCTCTGGAGCCCTCCTGGGCATCAGGCCTCTAATTTAGACCGCGGCTTCGGCCTAGCCGAAGCCGCCGCCTTTTCCCCGCCCCCGGCCCGCCCCCCGGATGACTAAAATGACACACTGAAGTGTCATAGAAGGGGCGGATTGAGGCAGAAAGGGCGCGTTTTTACACAGCCCAGCGCGCCCTTTTCAGCTCTCCGCCCCCTCCTCCCTCTCCTCAGAGCCCCGGTGGCCATTTTTTTGGATGAGATCCAGGAGAGAGAAGCATCACAGCAGTCTCCGGGGGGCACAGAACTGGGATCTGTCGGCGCTGGACCTAGGGGCACACCGGTGGGGTAAGCTCACAGCTGGGTTCTCATACTCAGCTGTGAATCTATACTTCCTATAAGGCTATCTGTGGGTTCCCTCTGCGTAGCCACCCCTGTACGATCCCTTATAGCCAGCCTCTGTGCACTATGCCGGGCTCGAGGAAGAGAACCAGGCAGGAATGTTTCTATGCATTCTGCACAGCCTGCAAAGCCACGCTCCCTAGTGGCAGCACGTATCCGCACTGCCGGGACTGCATCCAGAACTCTGGGTCAGAACCCCAGGGAGTCCCTACTGACGCTTCAGTGTCACAGGCCACGCCGGAATGGGCAACTCAGATGTCACAGTCTGACACAGTCCATAGACAACCTAACTGCCACATTGCTGCAAGCTCTGCAGAGTCGGGCTCCGGCTATGGACGTTACACAGCAAATGGGCAGCTTGTCTCAGGAACATGCTGCTTCCGACTCTCACAGACGTAAGCGGACCCACAGGTCTCGATCACCTGAGTCATCCTATAGCACAAGGTCGTCCCCCTCCAGGGAGAGACAGCGTCATTCCAGGTCTCCTAGGCAGTCTCCTGTCACAGACAGACAGTGCAATTTACCACAGAGATCCCCCATCACAGAAGACCCCCGCCCCAGGTCGCCCTCCAGGGATCACCTTAGCGAGGCACAGGATTCGGAGGGCATCTGTGACTCCGACTCAGATAACGAGACGGAGAGGTCTGTGGTACCTTCTCCCCCTAGCAATACAGCGCTAGTTGAGGACATAATCTCTGCCATCCATCGGGTGCTAAAAATTCCAGAGTCTGCCCCGGAACATAGGATTTGCTTCGAAAGTGTTCAGAAACCACCTAAGGTTTTCCCTAATCACCATGAGTTTGAGAAAATACTTACCAAACAGTTTGCGCAGCCTGAGAAAAAATTTGCTAATCGCAAATATTTGGAAGCGAAGTACCCCTTCCCACAGACAGACACCAAACAATGGACAGATCCACCTGAAGTGGACCCCCCGGTTTCGAGGCTAGCAGCGCAGACCTTACTCTCTCTGCCAGATAGCTCAACTCTCAGGGACGCAGCAGACCGGCAAGTAGAACGCATGGCTTGTTCTATTTTCGAAGCGGCAGGCGCCACTCTGGGCCCTGCGTTTGCTTCAGTGTGGGCGGCCAAGGCCATCCTGGCTTGGGCCAAAAAACTACAGGAGGGTCTTCAAGCTTCAAATCCTGAGCTCTCGGACCAAGCGGTCCAGATAGCAGTGGTAGCAGACTACATGATTCATGCAGCCCTGGATTCCGCAAGAGGTGTAGCGGGAATAGCATCAAACGCCATCACGATCCGACTCATCCTCTGGCTGCGAGAATGGAAAGCGGATGCGGCCTCAAAGAAGTCCCTCACGCGACTTCCGTATCTTACTGGAAGACTTTTCGGCAAAAAGTTGGACACAATGATAGCCAATGCCACTGGGGGTAAGAGTACCTCTCTCCCTCAACTAAAACCGAAACGCACGTTTAAACGAAGAAACCAGACACGATTCCGATCCTTTCGGAATTCCTCGGGCTGGTCCGTTTCGCGCCCAGCGCAAAACCGTAACCGCTCTCCACGCAGGGACAACCCACGGACGCAGCAGCGACCGGACAGGTCTTGGCAGTCGAAAGCAGGCCAAGCGAAACCCAAGGGAGGAAAACCTCAGAACTTCGCTTCATCATGACTCACGAACTCCGGAAGACACCCCACCAGTAGGCGGCCGACTTTTACTCTTCCAGCAAGTCTGGCTGCCTATTACAGAAGACAGGTGGGTCAGGGATATAGTGTCTTCCGGATACAAGATAGAGTTCACTTCCGCTCCACCGAACCGGTTCTTCCTCTCTATTCCTCCAACACTACCAGACAAGGCTCGTGCTTTCCACCAAGCGGTCTCCTCTCTCCTTCAAGCAGGAGTTGTGGTGCCGGTTCCCGCGAACGAGAGATTCCGAGGGTTCTACTCAAATCTGTTCGTAGTCCCCAAGAAAGGAGGCAGCGTCCGACCCATACTGGACCTAAAACAGCTCAACAATTACGTACGGGTCCGTCATTTCCGCATGGAGTCCCTCCGGTCCATCATTGCATCCATGGAGCAGGGAGAATACCTTGCCTCCATAGACATACAGGATGCGTATCTGCACATACCAATTGCCCCCGCCCACCAAAGGTTTCTCAGGTTCGCGATCAACCAAAACCACTGCCAGTTTGTCGCCCTTCCGTTCGGACTCGCCACGGCTCCAAGAACGTTCACCAAAGTCATGGCGGCCACCATGGACGCTCTGCACTCAAGAGGCATTCTGAGTCGCCTGGGATGGCTAGTCAACCTACAGAAATCGTCGACTATCCCAAGTCAGACTCTAACATTCCTGGGAATGTTATTCGACACCTCCAGGGGCCTGGTGCTCCTTCCCAAGGACAAGACACTGGCCATCCGTCTGGGAGTTCGTACACTCCTTCGCAGTCCTCCTCTATCTCTCCGGTTTGCCATGAGAGTCCTCGGCCGGATGGCAGCAGCAATAGAGGCAGTGCCATTTGCCCAGTTTCACCTCAGGGTCCTTCAACTAGCCATACTCAGATGTTGGGACAGGAATCCCTTCTCCCTCGACAGGGAGTTCAGGTTGACGTCATCAACCAGGAGGTCCCTGCATTGGTGGCTCAAACCAACCTCGCTTTCACGAGGGAAGCCCTTTCTCTCAGGACAATGGAAGATCCTGACTACCGATGCAAGCCTGACAGGCTGGGGGGAGGTGCACCTATATCACAGGGCACAAGGCAAGTGGTCACCGAGGGAAGTGACATTGCCCATCAATATTCTGGAAATCAGGGCCATCCTCTTGGCACTGAGAGCCTTTCATCACTTGCTTGCAGCCTCGCACATACGGATACAGTCGGACAATGCCACGGCTGTGGCATACGTGAACCACCAAGGCGGGACCCGCAGCGCCCAGGCGATGAGAGAAGTGGCGCATATCCTCCGCTGGGCAGAAGACACGAGGTCGGTACTTTCTGCGGTCCACATTCCGGGTGTAGAAAACTGGGAAGCCGACTTCCTCAGCAGGCAAGGAATGGACTCGGGGGAGTGGTCTCTCCATCCCGAGATTTTTTTACCAGACCTGTCAACGTTGGGGAGCCCCGGAGGTGGACCTAATGGCATCCCATCTCAATACCAAGGTCCCCAATTTCATGGCCAGGACACACGACCCGCGGTCACTCGGAGCGGATGCCCTGGTCCAGGACTGGTCCCAGTTCCGACTCCTGTACATTTTTCCACCCCTCCCCCTAATCTCCAGGGTCGTGAGGAAGATCAAGCAAGAGGGAGTTCCAACCATCCTCATCGCGCCAGACTGGCCCAGACGTACATGGTACGCCGACATCGTTCAACTTACTGCAGACGTCCCCTGGCGTCTACCCAACCGTCACCACCTTCTGTCCCAAGGTCCGTTCTTCCACCAGAATTCAGGGGCCCTCAATTTGACGGCATGGCCCTTGAAACCTGGATTCTAACCCAGGCAGGTTTTTCACCGGCAGTCATTGCAACTATGATCAGGGCAAGGAAGCCTGCCTCCGCCAAGCTCTATTATCGTACCTGGAGAGCTTTCTTTTCTTGGTGCGAATCTCATGGACAAGTCCCACTCCCTTATTCCCTCCTGAAGGTACTAGGTTTTCTTCAATCGGGCCTAGACTCCAAGCTATCCTTAAGCTCGCTTAAGAGTCAGGTGTCGGCGCTTTCAGTCCTTTTTCAAAAGCGCATTGCTATTAAACCGCAAGTCAGGACTTTCATCCAGGGAGTTTCCCGATTGGTTCCTCCCTACAAACGTCCGATGGATACGTGGGACCTCAATCTGGTCCTGACAGCATTGCAAGCTCCACCCTTCGAACCTCTTAGAGGAGTTCCACTTTCCATTCTGTCTCAGAAACTGGTTTTTCTAGTGGCGATCACCTCGTTACGCAGAGTGTCGGAATTGTCAGCACTTTCCTGCAGACGGCCTTTCCTAGCTTTTCACCAGGACAAGGTGGTTCTCCGCACGGTACCATCCTTCCTTCCGAAGGTTGTGTCCAACTTTCACCTCAATGAGGAGATTTCACTGCCATCCCTTTGCCCGGTTCCGGTTCATAGAGTGGAGAAGGCTCTGCATACGCTTGACCTCGTCAGAGCATTGCGGATTTACGTGTCCAGGACTGCACCTTTCTGGAAGTCTGATTCCCTCTTCATTCTTCCGGAAGGTAGTCGCAAGGGGCTGCCGGCTTCCAAGGCTACCCTTGCCAGGTGGATCAAGTCCACCATACATGAGGCCTACCGACTTAACAGTTCCCCTCTTCTGGCCGGTATCACGGCACACTCTACAAGGGCAGTAGGGGCCTCCTGGGCCATTCGGCATCAGGCTTCGGCACAACAAGTGTGTAAGGCGGCCACTTGGACCAGCCTACACACGTTTACGAAACACTACAGTGTTCATACCCAGTCCTCAGCGGATGCGAGCCTGGGTAGACTGGTTCTGCAGGCAGCAGTGCCCCAAATTTAGGGATCTGCTAGCACAATATTCGTCCATTGCTTCCCACCCAGGGACTGCTTTGGGACGTCCCACGGTTCTGTGTCCCCCAATAAGGCGACAGAGTAAAGGAGATTTTTGTGTACTCACCGTAAAATCTCTTTCTCTTAGCCTTTAATTGGGGGACACAGCTCCCACCCTGTTGCCCTTATGGGCCGTTGTTTTACGGTTGAGTTCTCATATTGTTCTTTGAGCTTGTACATAGTAGCCTTCTTACAGGCATGGTTATGTTATTTGGTTACGTTCCTCCTAATGCTTTGGCACAAAACTGGAGAAGGCTGACGCCGTCCAGGGGTGTATACTGCAGAGGAGGAGCCAAAGTTAATCTTTTTCGGATTATGCATAGTGTCGCCTCCTAGTGGACAGCAGCATCTCACCCACGGTTCTGTGTCCCCCAATTAAAGGCTAAGAGAAAGAGATTTTACGGTGAGTACACAAAAAGCTCCTTTTTTTTTTTTTGTCGTATTGCGTGCGCTGATGCATATAAAAACGATGCGTTTGCATGCGTTTCTACTTGCGCACGATGCGCTGCGCACAAAGACGCAAATGTGAAACTAGCCTTACAGGTTGTTCCCATTCGTGGGACATAACAATTAGAGAAAAAGAAAAAAAAAAAAAGCACAAATTTCAGAGCCCAGAGTAGATAAACAAAGGAGATTTATTGATTGTTTCTTGTAATGTTAAAATTGGGTAAACGTGAGATTAAGAACCAGTTTAAAAAGCGAATGTAATGCACAAAGGACAGTAGCAAAAATTAGCAAGTACATATGCATAATAACAGCATAGTATGGACACATCAAAATTTATATATTTATTATGTATATGAATATATGTGTGTATGTTTCTGTAAGTGTGTCAAGAGTAGGAGAAGAGGGTTGCGTTGACAATCCAACACAATGGGCAGCACTTTGAACATATTTTTATAAGTGGTCATAAACTTGTAAATAACTAATGAAAGAATAAAGTTGCATTAAAACCAAGCACACCATTGTTTTTCTTGTGAAAATCTCAATAAGTTTGTGTCACATGACCCTCTTCCCATTGGAAAAATAAAGTTGGATCCAAAATGGCCGACTTCAAAATAGCCACCATGGTCACCACCCATCTTGAAAAGTTTCCCCCCTCCCATATACTATTGTGCCACAACGCAAACAGGAAGTTGACATCAAATATGTGTGTGTGTGTGTGTGTGTGTATATATATATATGTATGTGTGTGTATATATATGTGTGTGTTTGTGTGTGTGTATGTATATGTGTGTATATAATATATATATACACAAATTAGAAAGTGCATCTGTGTATAATCATGGAAGGAGACCTAATGATGTCCATATAACATGCAGTTAGTGTATTGCTGAAAAATATATAAGACTGATGTAGGGCAGGCAAATACAGGTATTGTATTGGTAATGGGCAAGAGGGTCAGATAAATTAAATTGCATGTGCAATGGTGCCTAAAATATCTCCAACAGCAGGAAATGCCATCAGAATCAGATGAGTAAATATATCTGGATGATGTTGATGGTAAATGAAGGTAGATTCTTACTAGTGTGACACTGCGGTTGGAAACAATGATATAGAATTAGTCCCCTTTGGGGAACTTGAACCTGTAGTCTTCTGATCACTTGTGCTATATACAGCAATTCTCCAGAATTGCTGTATATAGAAAAAAATCAGTCTCCTATGAACATCAGCCACTGACTTGTTTTCACAGGAGTACACTTATGATTAACACAGGAGTATTCAGCAGACCTCTGGCTCTCATGGCAGACCTCTGGCTCTCATGGCAGCACTGATGGGGGGGGGGGGGGTTAGAAGAGCTCACTCCCAGGATGTGCACTCACAGAAATTGGTATTTAATAGGCGCAGATGATGGCTCAATAACTGCCTGCGAAGATGCAGGATTATCTTCAGAGACCAACTCACCGTCATGGACAAGGCATATGAAGTACCAGTATGTCAATTGAAAGGGATTAAGGGCTGATATGGCTAAATAATCATCTGCCGGCAAAGATGCCGGCTCAATTACTGAATCCGCACCAGAACTGAGACCACTTTTTTTTTCTAAATCCTATCACAATCTGTATTATAAAATGTAGAAATCTTGAAGTTTTTGCACTCTCCACGGTGGCTGTTCCAGGTTATACCACCTGTTTCAGGAAGCCACATATGTACATTAGCCACAATGAACAGGCTCGGACACTATCTTTTTGTATTGAAGCATCTAATAAGCTTGAGCAAATGTCATTGTGAAAGTAGAGTGAACATTCAGCACTGACTGCCTATTGTGAATGGTGGCTCGTGTGTTTCCAGCAGTGTAAGTCCACGTGGACAGGGTAAGATTTCTAATTTTTTATATAATAAATTGTGATATGAAAAAAAAAGTGAAAAAAAAAAAATACATTTCACACATTTAATTTAAAAAAAATAAGTACTCTTTGGATGAAACATTCCTTGTAAGTATTCTTTTTAATGTATTTTACTGCAACTGGATGAAAGGCAAAGCCTTCATCTGCCATAAAATTGAAGACTTGCACTCTTATTTCTGCAGGTGAACAGAATCTTGCCTCGCTCTAACACCGTGTATAATTTGTATGAATATTCTGTACCAGAAGACATGTACCAGGAGCACATCAATGAGATTAATGCAGATCTCTCTGCTCCAGACATCGAAGGAGTGTATGAAACACAGGTACTTGGCCACAAATGGCCCTTCCAAAGTCAACCCTTGGCTGTTTGTCACTCATGGTGTCTCATGTAGATGAAATGTGAATCCCACCTGTCGGACCCTCGTCTATCATGCATTTATGGTAGACCCTGTGGATGTGTCCAGTGTGAGGATAGCCTTTCTGATAAGCAAAATGTGGGTTAAGAACGAAGGCATCAAGTAATGATTTTTCTTTCCCTCCATCGCTTAGGTCCCTCTTTTGCTGCGGGCAGTGATCCAGCTTGGTTGTGTTTGCATGGTGAATAAACAAATGGTTCGCCACTTGTCGGGTAAAGAAGCTGACACTTTTGAATTGGACCATTTGGATATGAGATCTCTAGCACAGTACAGCTATTTGGAGCCAGGTACCAAGAATGAAATTGCAGCCTACACCTTATGTACTGAGAAAACAATCATAGACTGTCTGAAAGTATGTCCTTTTTCTTCACAGGCAGTATCAGACACATTTACTTGTACCACAATTGTCAGGGGAACAAGGCTCTTTTTGGTCTTTTCATACCATCACAGAGAAAGGCTGCGGTATTTGTGCTGGACACAGTAAGTTTGGTTTTATTTCCTTCAAGAATGTTGTTTTTAGCCTCCAAGACTTAAGGCATGCAGCCCCTAATTTTGATCCTTCTATATAGGTTCGCAGTAACCAGATGCCAAACCTTAGCAGTATGTATACCAGTGAGCACACAGCAATGCAGGAAAGGGTTGACCCTGAGCTTTTGCCCCCTGAGAAACATGTCTTTGAGATTCGAGCAGAGACTGATTTAAAAACAGTATATCGGGCCATTCAGAGGCTGCTTCTGAGCTACAAGGTAAGGTACATACCCACATAGGTGCTGACTGAGCTGGTGTAAACTAATGGCAGCTAATGCCTGTGCAATCATTGCTTTCATAGGACGAGCGACGTGGTCCAACTCTGATTGCATTGCAGTCTAACTGGTCCCCGAAGAGGTTGACAAGTGGGATGCCTGTTCTAGAGGAATTCCCACTAGTCCCTGTGCATGTCACGGATGACATCAATTATAATGTCTTGGACTGGCAGCGCCATGGAGCCCGGCGCATGATTCGTCAATATCTTAATTTAGACAGCTGTCTTTCTCAGGCATTTGAGATGGCCAGGTAATGTGTTCTACCAGATTGCATCTACATATCGAATACTGCACTGTGAACTAGGCCACATCACTAAAGGGTTTCAGAATTGGAGCAACTACCATCATGGCTTCTTTTTGTACTAGTACACGGCATGTAGTAGTCAGTTTTCCGTGTTATACACCCTAGAGGCGATATGGTATGTTTGGCCTTGTTTTGACACCTCATGATTGCACTATCTGTTCTGTAAGAGTTGGTTATTGGACCTTATCACCCTTAAATTTTATTGTGGATCATGCAAAGACTTGTCACTATCTTTTTAGCATCAGAATGTAAACTTTCCCTTTTTAATCCCAGAAAGACCAAACCATAGGCACTTAAGGCCATCTTCATAGATCGATATATTTGGATAATGCTACTGTAATAAAAGAAAACTTCTACAATTTACTGCTTATTAAAGTGTGCATCCGTTCTTAAGAGATCCACATTTTGGCTGTCAGCTCATTTCCTAGGACACTGACCACCGCTGTTATCTAGCTTCTAAGAACGGTGCTAAAGCTGACTAGGATTAGGATGTAATGGCGTACTCCAGCCTTTCTGGCCAACTTCAAAACTATTCTTACAAGCTCAACAGGAAAGCGCTTGCTAGCACTACGCATGTTCTGTTGGCTAGCAGTGGTGGTTGGTCTCCCAGTCAGTGAGGTGTAATTACAAATCTTAATCTCTTAACCCCATTTTTTAAAAAAGCTGACCTGTCACTTTATCTATCTAGTAATACGGTAACTCTGGAATGCTTCAACATATCCCATTGATTTTGAGATTGTTTTTCATGACATATTATACTTTATAATAGTAAATGTAAGCTGATGTGTTTTGCTTGTATTTATAAAAATATCAGAAATTTGATAAATTTAAAAAAAAATTGCAGTTTTCAAACTTTGGATGATTATCCTTTTAATCCATATAGTGATACTACACAAAACATTGATAAATGACATTTTCCTTTTGTCTGCTTTACAGCAGCACCATTTGTAAAATGTTGTTGTTTTATTTTGTTAGCATTTTAGTAAGTTTAAAAATGTAGCAGTCATTTTTCATTTTTTTTTTTTTTTTTTTTTTCAAGGAAATTTACAAAACGTATTTTTATAAGGACTTGTTCAGTTTTTAAGTGACTTTGGGCGTCCGATGTATTGGAAACCCCCAAAAGTGAGACCATTTTAAAACCTCCCCTCCCTAAATATAAGTGAAAAATAGTAGTTTCTTAACCTTTCAGATGCTTTTCAGGAATTAATACAAAGTGGCATGACAGGAATGGAAAAGTTTAATTTTACCATCTAAATTTTGCAAAGGCCGTTAATTTGGCCATGAATTACCATGGCAAACATCAGGACCACATGAACAAGATATCAAAATGCCAATGGGGTTAAAGAGGGAGCCCCCAGACTCTGATAATCATTTAGATTCTGTAGTCATTATAGACAGTAGTATCTAAGGTGTTAAACATATGATCGTGCCAACACTGATCGTGGCTGATGCCGCACGTTGTCATCTATAGTGTACAGCTGGTGAATTAGGAAAGATATATATCTTTGTACCGTGTTAGCCAGTAGATAAAAGAATATTTAGAATTGAGAGTCCTCTGTGGTTGATACCTTTTAATGGCTAACTGAAAAGATGGTAACAAATTGAAAGCTTTCGAGACTACTCTGGTCTCCTCATCAGGCTTGACTAGCCTGATGAAGAGACCTGAGTAGTCTTGAAAGCTTTCAATTTGTTACCATCTTTTCAGTGAGCTGTTGAATTGTCACCCATAGGGGGATGTTAGTCTCTTTATATTGCAGGTCAGTAAAAAGATGTAATTAAGGGGTTAAGAACGTCTGAAAATTTTAATAAGCAGTAAATTGTTAGTACTTACAAGCACAATGCAACTATCAGTTTATGAAGATGGGCATAATCCTTTAAGGGCTCGCTCACACTTGCGATTAAAAATCGGATTGCATTTGTACCAATTTATTCCTATGCTTCTGTTCTCAATGGCGTTTATTTTTCTTGCTCCGATTGGATCGTGATCGGGCAGGAAAAAAAACACAGTATGCTGCGATTGCATGCAAGACTCTGATCATATGCATCCATATAAGTCTGGGTGCATGTGAAACATTGCACTGCACTTAGATATCACCCGAGTGCAGTGCAATTCCCGTCGCCGGCAACAGAGGAGATGGAGAAATTACTTTCTCTCTCGCCTCATTGGGGGACACAGGACCATTGGTGTTATGCTGCTGCCACTAGGAGAACACTAAGCAAATACACAAGGAAATGAACTCCTCCGCAGTATACACCCTCTATCTGCTCAACCCTGAACCAGTTCTTGTTTAGTGTTTGCAGTAGGCACTATTGTCTGGCTTCAGACCCCAACGGTATTATTTTATTTTTACATTTTTACTTTTTGTTCTACGGATTGACGGGGCCTTTCAAGATCCTGATCTCCCAAAATCATCAACCAACGGGAATGCGAAGTGTCGTCTCCCCGTACCCCCTCCTGCACCATCTTCATGCCATGCCTGGGCTCGCCTTAGGGGCGACAGATCCCTTTAATGGGCCCGCTCTCCCCACACCGACAACAGATGGGAACATGGGGTGTCGCCCCAAAGTACCCTCTTCCGGAGCCAGGCCTGCAGACGGACACTTGCCCTGCCTTCCTCAAGTTGCTTAAAGTACCCTGGCAGAGGCCCCCCATGCGGCATCCGTGTGGCCCTGCTGCACCACCATTGTTTGAAAGCGGCTAGTGTCAGGAGGCAAAGAACCCCTCTCTGCCTCCCTACAAAGGGATGGTGGATTGAGGATGAATAGTGCGGCCAAAAACTCTACATTTGTGGCCCAGCGCACCCGACGCTGCCCTCGCCTGCACTGTGAGTACAGCAGCTTTTCTGGCCGGCAGGAGGAGGAACTCCATTTTCATAGTCCTGTGTAGTGTCTGGGCTCCCATGGGGATAGGCGGTCCTCTGAGTCTCTCACCACCGCCACCACTCAGTCTCCGCCACCGGCCTCCACAAATTTAGCCCCGGCTGCTGGCCTACCCTACCGGCTACGCCCACTTCTCTGGCGCTTCTCGCTGCACTGGCATACCAGCACTCTGCTCCGGACTCCGCCCACTTTCTCTGGTGCTTCTCGTTCCCCACAAGAAGCGCCGACGTGTTCTCGGGCTCTTCTTCCTTGTGCATGTGTAGCACAGGAAATGTACTGACGGGGGGATGCCATCTCACACTGGTGTGACTTCTGCCATTTTCACCGCAGCGTTGACTTCCTCTCTGGGGGCACGGACACCAGACCTGGTTAAGCTAGTATACAGCGCTTAACCCCTTCCCTGCAGGAGCCTCTAAGCAGCAGTTTTTTTATGCAATATGTCTCAATCAAAGTCTTCCAAAAAGGCTTATAAGATGCACATAGTGGTGTATGCTTCATGTACCTCATGTAATGCCCCACTACCACGCAGACACCGTAATGCAATCTGTGCAGCCTGCGACCCCTCATGCGCACAGGAGCCCCCTGCCAATGCCGACCCTAGTGGACCTAGTCCCCCCGAGTGGGCCACGTCCTTAGCTCAGTCCATGGCGTTCCTGGCTAAAGCTATAGAATCCTTCTGTGATTCCTCCTCAAGCCAGGGCATCTCTTTACCCCCTGTAGAAGGCCCTTCATCAGCCACACGAGAGTCTTCCTCAGACAGAGGCTGGACTGCGGCAGACAATATACAATCTTCTAGAAAGCGTCCCCAAGACACTCTGGGGCCTCGGCGTCTGCAAGCTCTGATTCCCGCTCCCCCTCACAAGAGGTTGGCAGCGAACATGACTCAGAATATGAGTCAGATGTGGCCGTAGACCCAGACTCGCTAGAGTACCAGGAGTCTCTAGATTCTCTCATTGAAGCGGTTAATAAAGCTCTGAGAGTAGATGAAGAACCCGGTACTAGTCCGAATCACACTGTCCTTCAAAAGGACCAAACGTCCTCACAGGGTCTTTGCTAACCACCCTGAGTTTATGGACATTGTTCACAGTCATAGAACTTGCCCAGACAAACGATTCACAGGACAAAAGCCGCTGAAAGCACGGTACCCCTTTGCATCTACTCTGAGGAAAAGAGTGGACTGAGTCCCCTTCAGTAGATCCACTTATATCACTGCTCGCTACCAAAACTCCTGTCTCTCCTGTCTGACGGCTCATCCATTAAAAGCTGATCGACAGATTGACAATTTTGCTCGGTCAGTCTTTGAAGCTGCCGGGGCAGCACTCTTTCCCTCCTTTGCTGCCACCTGGGTGGCCAGCCTGGGCAGAGGCCCTAGTTAAGTCTGGTCGAGACAGTAACCTATCTCCCGAGACGGTCAGTCTCGCTTACCAAATTGCCTGGGAATTATGTGGTACATGCCTCCCTAGATGCGGCTAACTGTGCAGCGCTTGCAGCCGCAAATGCCGTTACCATCAGGAGAGCCTTATGGCTCCGAGAGTGGAGCGCAGACTCCGCTTCAAAGAAATCTTTAACCTCCCTGCCTTACCAGAGTGGGTGTTTGTTCGGAGATAAACTTGACCAAATTGTCTCAGATGCTACTGGAGGCAAAAGCAAATTTCTCTCAGCAAAGACCCAGTCGGCCCTTTCGGAACCAATACCAGGTTTGCTTATGACCTTTTCGCAGCACCACAAGCTGGTCATCTGCAATCGCTTCATCTCACTCGGCCCGTCCTCCACACAGGGACAGGGATTCACAACCTTCATTCAAGCCTTCTCATTCCTGGAGAAACAAATCCTCCCGATCCGGACCCAAGGATACCTCATCCCGCAGGTTCTCTGCTCAATGACTCATGGCAGTATCCGAAGGACACAGACAGGGTAGGCGGCCATCTGCTCTTGTTTCGTCAGGTCTGGCTGGTGGTCGTTCACGACCAATGGGTCAGAGACCTAGTGTCCTCAGGATACAAAATAAAATTTGCGTCTCCCTACCAACATGCTTCTTCCATTCGCGTCTTCCAAAGACAGAGGCACATACCGCTCTAATTTATCAGGCCGTATACGCTCTCCGCAACAATGGAGTCATCATCCCAGTCCCTCACATGGAAAGGTTCAGGGGGTTTTACGCAAACCTGTTTGTGGTCCCAAAGAAGGATGGAACCATGCGCCCCATCCTAGACCTAAATCTGTTGAACAAGTTCGTTAACGTGCGTCACTTCAGAGTGGAATCTCTCCGTTCCGTCATCACCTCGCTCGAAAAAGGGGAATACCTTGCGTCTGTCGACATCAAGGACTCACATCTTCACATTCCGATCTTCGCAGGTCACCAAAGATTTCTGCGCTTCGTCATCGGAGACAAGCATTTTCAGTTCATGGCCTTACCCTTCGGTCTCGCCACTGCCCCAGAGTGTTCAACAAGGTCATGTGTGCTGTCATGTCTATTATACACTCTCGGGGCGTGGTGATTCTGCCCTACCTAGATGACCACCTCATCAAGGGTTCGTCACTGCAGGCCTGTGCAGACAGTGTCAGCGTCACTGTGGACACTTTCTCGTTTAGGTTGGCTGGTGAACCTAGACAAGTCCTCTCCAGCCCCATCTCAGCAAATCTCCTTTTTGGGGATGATCATGGACACTTCCTGGGGGTTGGTAATTCTCCCTCCAGAAAAGATCTCAGCCCTGATCCAGGGACTCCGGAAGCTTTCTCTTGCCCATCCTCACTCACGGCGGTTCAGCATGCAGTTCCTGGGGAAAATGGTAGCATCGATCAAGGCGGTATCGTTTGCGCAGTTTCACCTCCGTCCTCTGCAGCAGGCATTGCTGCCAGCTTGGTACAAAAATCCGACCTCCCTGAACCGCCATTTTCGCCTGTCCGCCAGGATCAGGCAGTCTCTCAGGTGGTGGACGTCAACGTCCTCTATGGGTCAAGGAACGTCCTTTCTTCCAGTTCACTGGCTGGTGGTGACCACCGATGCCAGTCTCCTAGGTTGGGGAGCGATCTTCCGCCACCACACAGCTCAGAGACGCAGGCCCACGCTGGAATCGCATCTCCCGATCAATATCCTTGAAATTCAAGCAATCATCTCTTGGCCAGCCAACTCATTTGGATCCAGTCGGACAACGCGACGGCGGCGGTGTACATCAATCGTCAAGAGGGCACACGAAGCAGAACAGCGATGCTTGTAGTAGCACACATTCTGCAATGGGCCAAGACAAACCTTTCAGTCATCTCAGCAGTTTATATTTCGGGAGTAGAGAATTGGGCGGCTGATTTTCTCAGCCGTCAGGGTCTGGCCTCGAGAGTGGTCCCTTCATCCGGAAGTTTTTCACCAGATTTGTCAGTGCTGGGGAACTCCGGATGTGGACCTCATGGCCTCCAGGCTAAACGCCAAAGTTCCAGCATTTATAGAGTGGTCGGATGCCCTGGTGCTTCCGTGGCATCAATTTCGTCTCCCTTACATTTCTCCAACGCTCCGGCTGATCCCAAGAGTCATCCGGAAGATCATGGCGGAGGGTATCCCAGTGATTCTTGTTGCACCACACTGGCCAAGCCGAGTGTGGTATGAGGAACTGGTGCAACTAGTCACCAGCGTCCCTTGGCGGTAATTGGACCGCCCAGACCTTCTCTCAGTGGCCCATCTACCGCCAGAACTCGAGAGTGCTGAGTTTACCGGCCTGGGTATTGAATCCTGGATCCTAGCCCAGGCTGGTTTCTTGAAACAAGTACCGTCCACCATGATCAATGCCCGGAAATCTACTTCAATGCGCATTTACCATTGCACCTGGAAGGCCTTTTTCTCTTGGTGTAAAACCTGCGGATGTTCCCCACTGGTGTTTTCATTCTCTCCATTTTGGAGTTTCTCCTAGCAGGATTAGACTCAGGCCTGGCCCTGTCTTATCTCAAATGCCAGATCTCAGACCTATCCATCCTGTTCCAGCAAAGGATAGCTTCAAAATCGCAGGTCAAGACCTTCATACAGGGAGTGATGCAACTCGTCCCTCCCT
This sequence comes from Dendrobates tinctorius, assembly GCF_039654945.1. Lineage (NCBI taxonomy): Eukaryota > Metazoa > Chordata > Amphibia > Anura > Dendrobatidae > Dendrobates > Dendrobates tinctorius. The sequence goes on along the minus strand of NW_027361880.1, from coordinate 6,494,222 downwards.
ACAAGATGCCTCTGGAACCTTGGAACCTTAATTTGGTCCTAGGTGCCTTGCAGGAGGCCCCCTTAGAACCCCTGCAGGACGCATCACTCACTCTTCTTTCTTGGAAGGTTGCCTTTCTTGTGACAGTAACATCCATCAGGCGGGTCTCGGAACTGGCTGCGGCTTTGTGTTGCAAACCTCCATTTCTGGTCTTTCACCAGGACAAGGTGGTGTTAAGGGCGTCTCCGTCCTTCTTGCCTAAGGTCGTTTCTTCCTTTCATTTGAATGAGGACGTCATTTTGCCCTCATTCTGCCCAGCTCCGGTCCATCGTATTGAGAAAGCTCTCCATACTTTGGATTTGGTGAGGGCACTCAGGAAATACATTTCCAGGACAGCGTGTTTCCGCAAGTCAATTTCCTCTTTGTGCTTCTGGAGGGACACAGAAGGGGTCTACCTGCCTCTAAAGCTAAAATAGCCAGATGGATCCGCTCGGCGATCCAAGCTTACCGTGTCAGAGGTCAGCCTATCCCAGCGGGGATCAAGGCACACTCCACTTGGTCAGTGGGGGCTTCCTGGGCCATTTGGCACCAGGCGTCGGCACAGCAAGTTTGCAACAGCCTCCACACGTTTGTTACGCATTACAACATTCATTCTCAAGCCTCTTCAGATGCGGCCCTTGGCAGATGGATTCTGCAATCGATAGTATCTCATCTGTAGGCCAAATATAATCATTTGGTACATGAGGGTTTTCAGCTGTTGTGCTGTTTCCCACCCAGAAACTGCTTTAGGACGTCCCATGGTCCTGTGTCCCCCAGTGAGTCAAAGGAGAAACTGATTTTTTGTGTACTCACCGTAAAATCCTTTTCTCCGAGCCAGTCATTGGGGGGACACAGCACCCACCCTGTTAGCCTGTTGGCTTGTGATTGTTCTTTGGTTTTGACATGTTGCATTTTCGTTGGCTGATTGAGCTCCTACTGCTTTGACACCAAACTGGTTCAGGGTAGAGCCAGCAGAGGGTGTATACTGCGGAGGAGGAGTTAATTTCCTTGTGTATTTGCTTAGTGTCCTCCTAGTGGCAGCAGCATAACACCCATGGTCCTGTGTCCCCCAATGATTGGCTCGGCGAAAAGGATTTTACAGTGAGTACTCACAAAAATCCCTGTTTCTCCATCTCCTCCACAACTATTATACGATTCTCTCATGTGAGAGGTTCGGAGCACAGATCACTGACTCTCGGATCACGGTCACAGCAGAGCAAGAGCCGAGTGTCATTAGCATATCGCATCCAATGTTCTCGCATCAGATGTGATACGCTAGTGTTACTTCGGCCTTAGTTTGCCTATTTAGATCTTTTTTCTTTTAGGTATTACCACCTTCCTATTGGCAACCTACCTGATGATGTATCCACGTTTGGGTCCGACTTGTTCTTTTCAAGACATCTTCGACGCCATAATCACCTCCTTTGGCTTTCGCCAAGCTCGCGACCTGATCTTGGAGGAAAAGAAGCTGATGATAACCGCTTGGTTATGGAGTTTGATGAGAAGGCCTCTGTGGAAATCAATAATGCTGGCTGTTATAACACTGGTAAAATGGCTCTCTTTTATAGGACTTCAGATTCATGTGAATTGTGGTAAATCCAAGTGTGCGACACTACTAGCAAGAGAAAAAAAAACTATTTTTTTTTTTTCTTTTTTAAGAAATAACAAGGTTTACTTTTTCATTACACCACCTGTTGCAATGTAGTCTTGGCTAATAAAACATGCAGAAAATATTTTTTTTATGTAAATCTCAATTTTGATGATATTTTCTCTGTCCTAGTGTGCGTGGAGCTTGATATTCAAAGCTTGGCTGTAAACAGTATCCTGCAATCGCACCACATCAATGATCTGGAAGGAGCTGGCAGCATTGGGATCAGTTTTGATGTGTTGCAGCAAGCATCTCTTGAGGATATGGTTACTGGGAATCAGGCCAATGCTGTGGCCAGTTATGATGAGACTGCTCTTTGTTCCAACACTTACAGGTATGGCATTGATGTATATAACATGAATATAACAAACAACCATATAAAACCCTCAAAATCTGAGAATCGGTTGTAGTAGTAGCATTGGATAAAACTGTGTCATTAAATGATGCATAGATCAGTAGTCCTTTGTGAAGAATGAAGAATTGTTTATTTTAACCTTTTTAGGATTTTGAAGAGTATGGTGGTTGGCTGGGTGAAGGAGATTACTCAGTACCACAATGTATATGCAGATAACCAAGTCATGCACTTCTACCGGTGGCTAAGGAGCCCATCTTCACTTCTTTTTGACCCTGCCCTTCATCGAACTCTCCACAATATGATGAAAAAGTTGTTTCTACAGTGAGTAAAATGATTTGGGTTTGAATGGGGATCATTTGGGATAAAACATTGATTTAAAATAGGTCATCAATATCAGATCTGTGGAGTTTGACATCAGGCAACTCTTCGTTGAGCTGGAAACTGGATTCGTCTTGGCAAACAGTTAATTGTATGGAGCCAGAACACCAAAGCGCCGTACGTTGTCTAGTGTCTTTTCTCATCTATTGTACATCAGATCACATTCACCTAGGTGGGCGGTGAGCTGCAGTATTCCAGTGCGGCCACTACACCGTGTATGGAGCGATGGCGGGGTGTCCTGGCTCCCGATATCGGCTGTGCACTGGCAGTTTCCGGGTATCAAACACCACTGATATATTAATGACTTACCCTAAGGGTTAAGTCATCGCGTTCTTGGTCCCAGACTTCCCTTTTAAAGATGAAATGCTTGTAATGGAATAAGATTTTCCTCTGCTGTTTTTATCTAGTGTAAAACCATAGACTACTGTGTTGTGTAAAATTAATGACATCCAATATCAGTGTAAAAGATAGCTTAATTAGTGTTAGTTGTAAATCTATTCTATGATCTTATTTCGTAGGACATTTGAATATTAGATTTCCCTGATTTTGAAGTGATGCTGTGCGGTAGTAAATGAATTGTTAATCACACCATATGTTCTTTAATAGATTGGTAGCTGAATTTAAAAGGCTTGGCTCGTCTGTTGTGTACGCTAACTTTAATCGCATCATCCTCTGCACTAAGAAGCGACGAGTGGAGGATGCCATTGCTTATGTGGAATACATTACCCAGAGGTAGGTGATCTTTGTCTTGGACATGTGTCCATCTTTTTGGTGAAGATATTTCAATGCTGTCTCTTTACAGTATTCACACCAAGGAGCTATTTCACTCTATTACAATCTCCTTCTCTCGATGTTGGGAGTTTCTTCTGTGGATGGACCCTGCAAACTATGGAGGGATCAAGGGAAAATTACCTTCTAGCGTGCACTATGGGGAGGTTTGTGCTCATAGAAATATTATAAAATATTCCTGATTTGCCTTGTTGTGCATCATTATGAATGAACATGGCTCTTTTTGTGACAGAGTGGTAAGAAGAAGAACTCTGAGGATGATGAAGGGGATGAAAGTGAAGACGATGATGAGGAAGATGATGCAGATGCACACTCAGACAGTGAGCAGCCAGAGGATCAGGTGGAGGAAAGCTTGGAGAACAACTGGAATATAGTTCAGTATTTGCCCCAGGCAGCATCATGTCAGAGCTATTTCCTAATGATTGTCTCAGGTTAGTATTGAACTCTGGTGGTGCTCACATGATGTATTCTTTTAGCTTTAATATTACTTACATCACATTATTTTCCTACAGCATACATTGTGGCGGTCTATCATAGTATGCGTGAAGAGTTGAGACGTAATGCTCCAGGCAGCACTCCAATAAAGCGACGGCAGAACAGTCAAGTATCACAAGAGCCAGTGGGTGAAGCTGGGGCCATGCCTGGTAAGGAACACGTCTGACATCTGTTATACCTTACATATACAAGCACTTCAGAGAGTAAGTTACATAACGAGTGTGCACCCATCACGAGTGTGCACCCAAGCATATAACAGATTAAAGGGGTTGTCCACTACTAGGACAACCAGTTCTTATAAATGTTCAGCCCCGATAAAATAAACCTATATTCACCTCCCGTGTCTGCTCTATTCCAGGAGGCAGGGACAGTGATGCCAGTACTGATTGGTCGCCTGGCACTACGTGTCATTCCACCACATCACAGCCCCGAGAACGCAAGTGCTGATACCGCTGGAACGGTGCCAACATGGGAGGTCGCATTGGTTTGGTTATTTTGTCGGGGCCAAACGTTTTGTTGAAGTGGTTGTCCTAGTAGTGGACAACCCCTTTTAAGGCTGTGTACACACATTGTATTTTTGCTGCATTTTTTCAGTGCAGATTTGTCACAAAATCTGATTGGTTTCCTGACTTCAGCAAAGTGAATGAGAATCCTGAAGTTTCATGCACATGTTGCTTATTTGTGACATTCAGATTTGTTGGAGATTTAGATCTGCAGCATGTCTATGCTTTCAGCATTTTTTGCAGCAAATTTCACCCATACTAATGAGTGGTGGAAAATCTGCACCGAAAGTGCAAGTAAAAACGAGCGTTTTTGGTTCAGATTTTTCGCTGCTCCATTAGTATGGGTGAAATCTGCATTTTTCCTGCGAACAGATTTAGAAATTTTTGCGCCCAATACTCGGCGTGTGCACATACAGTTAATGGTTATACTGTATGTTCCATTAATTAGATGGCAACCATATAATTACTATAAAATCCCAAAATAGACCAAAATTATAGAAGGTACACTTCAAATTATACCAGAATCCAAAAAACAGAAGTGTGAAACCAAGATGAAAAATCACTGAATAGGCATAATTACCGTGTAGACCAAATAGGGAGAGGGCCCCGACGCGCGTTTCGCTTGTCGCTTCTTCCAGTGATGGTCAACTATGATGTACAGCTTAATGGTTTTGTAGCTACCTGTTAGCACATTGGTCACTTGCACCATTATACAAATCATGAGCCTATGTTTCTGTCCATCTTTGCACTACTACACTTTACTTTTTATTTTCATTTATTATTGATGTTTTACTTTTGGTCTTGGCAGTATCTTTGACATTTTCATTTTTGACTTATTAGTCTTTATTTTGATTACCCCTACACCTGGCATTTTACCACTTTTGGAATCCCTATGTGATGTGGCTATATCGCCTTATATTACTTACCCCTTTGTGATTTCATATTCATTTCTACGTAGACCGCTTGGAGTTCATTCTGTTCAGTCTTTGTCCCTTTTTATGCATATGTAATTTTATTAACTTGTTTTTACTGTGTAGTCAATAAAAATTATTTTATTTTTTTCATCTTGGTTTCACATGTCCGTTTTTTTGGATTCTCATATGATTACTATGTAGCCAGGCCAGGTAATTACCGCACGTGCTTTGTTCGGGTATATGATAATGCTGATCAGATTTGCACACTATATAACGAGCTGTTTTGTAGAATCATTAATGATACTTGCTACTTCTAAAAATTTAGAACCAATTTTTAATTGGGTCTCTGTTCCTTCTTCTAGGACTCATTACATTTTCTCAAGATTATGTAGCAAATGAGCTTACACAAAACTTCTTCACAATCACACAGAAGATCCAGAAAAAAGTAACTGGAACACGCCATGTGACCGAGCCTTCTGAAATGTTCCCCATTTTACCCGGATCCCATCTGCCTCTCAATAATCCAGCCTTAGAATTCATTAAATACGTTTGTAAGGTGAGCATGGTTAATGTGTATAGTGTTCTTTAGCGATTTTTTTTTGTTTTTGTTTTGTTTTTCTTTCATTTACTACCGAAAGTGTTATATATTTAACTAGGAATAAAGCTAAATTACTTATGTACTTTCTGCTAAAATAGAAAATACGGTATCCAATTTTAATGTAAACGTGGCCTAAAGTGTCAGGGTTCTTAAGAGGTTTACTTGTCCTGGAAGCTTGCTGTCTGAAGTGCAGATAAAAGGTTGAAGTGGTTTACTAGTCACCATAGTTATGTGATCGGTTACTCTCCTTCCTCTTGTGGCTTTGGTCATGATTATATAATGCTTTTTTATGCTCCTGTAGTAAAACTAAAAAAGAACACTTATTAATGACAAATATATTTTCATTCCCGGTCACTGCAACACAATGGAAAAAAAATAATTGTGTACTTACCTGCCATACCGGTGCAGTCATATGCTTTTGTTCTGTCACGACATTGTTTCATCACGATTGCCACAGGTGATTAGTGGGCACTGATCGGCTGCAGCCTTTGCTATTTGGTCAGATCGTGTCTTTAAGGAGATAAAGTCTCAGCTCTGAAACACAATATAAATTATAGTATATTTTCCTGTGTAGATAGTGGTGTTCAGTAATGGAAAACCCCTTTAATCCCTCAACGACTGCCGATACGTCTTTTAACGGCTCCTTATTCCTCAGTGCCGCTTTTTAATGGTGCTGAGAAATAAGTGTATAGCGCCCTCCCAGCGTCTGAAAATCTCCGAGTTCTCCATAATCTTTGAAAATTCTTGGAGAACAGGAGAAGTCCCAGAAGACTGGAGAAGAGCAAATGTTGTTCCTATCTTCAAAAAGGGGAAGAAGGTGGACCCAGGCAACTATAGGCCGGTGAGTCTGACTTCTATACCATGAAAGATCTTTGAACAAATTATTAAACAACATGTATGTCAGTATCTGGATAAGAATGAAGTGATTAAACAGAGTCAGCATGGGTTTGTAACTAATAAGTCATGTCAGACTAACTTAATTTCCTTCTATGACAGAATCAGTGATTGGGTGGATCAAGGAAATGCTGTAGATATAGTATATCTTGACTTCAGCAAAGCATTTGACAAAGTATCTCATACAATCCTTAATGAAAAAATGACTAAGTATGGAATGGACAAGGCAACTGTTAGGTGGATTCATAACTGGCTTAGTGATCGGACCCAAAGAGTGGTCGTAAATGGCTAAACATCCAGTTGGAAGAATGTCTCAAGTGGGGTACCACAGGGCTCTGTCCTGGGCCCTGTATTGTTCAACATCTTCATCAACGATTTAGATGAAGGAATTGAGGGTAAACTGATTAAATTTGCTGATGACACAAAGCTGGGAGGGATAGCTAATACTAGAGAAGAGAGAGAGGGGATTCAAAAAGATATAAATAAACTGGAGAAGTGGGCAGCAACTAACAGAATGGTTTTTAACAGGGAAAAATGCAAAGTACTACATCTGGGCAATAAAAATGAAAAAAGCATATACAGAATGGGAGGAATAGGCCTAAGCAACAGCACATGTGAAAAAGACTTGGGTATACTAATAGATCACAGACTGAATATGAGTCAACAGTGTGATGCAGCAGCAAAAAAGGCAAATGCAATTCTAGGATGTATTAACAGAAGCATACAGTCTAGATCACGTGAAGTCATTATTTCCCTCTACTCCTCTTTGGTCAGACCTCATCTGGAATATTGTGTCCAGTTTTGGGCACCACATTTTAAAAAAGACATCAACAAACTGGAGCAAGTTCAGAAAAGAGCAACCAGAATGGTGACCGGTCTGCAAACCCTGTCTTATGAGGAAAGGTTGCAGGATTTGGGAATGTTTAGTTTGCAAAAGAGAAGACTGAGAGGAGACTTAATAGCTGTCTACAAATATCTAAACGGCTGTCACATTGTAGAAGGATCAACTTTATTCTCATTTGCACAAGGAAAGACTAGAAGCAATGGGATGAAACTGAATGGGAGGAGACACAGATTAGATATTAGAAAAAACTTTTTGACAGAGTGATCAATGAGTGGAACAAGCTGCCACGAGAAGTGGTGAGTTCTCCTTCAATGGAAGTCTTCAAACAGAGGCGACCAGCTGGCCCAGAAGGTCCCTTCCAACTCTACGATTCTATGATTCTATGACATCGGAGAACATGATTTGGGTCGGCTTTTACTGTCCTCAGTCTTGTGATTGCTGTTATTTACCGTATAATAAGTCTGACTTTCCATTCATTTCTCTCTCCTCTGATGTGATCTAGCACATCAGAAGACCGTGAAATGGGGTCCCCCGAGACCCCTCGGTACCTTCGCCATCCCTGGACCCTCCTGCTCCGTCCCCCGGCCCTCCGCATCATCTTCCTGGAAGGAAATGGGCACACTGCACATGTCGGTACCCAGCAACAATAGATTTTTCCTATTAGTTCATTTTGATCACTGTGATAGACCCTATCACAGTCTTCAAAATAAAAAAATAGAAAATCAAATCCCCTTTTACTCTGTCGCCTAATTGGGGGACACAGAACCTTGGGTGTTATGCTGCTGTCCACTAGGAGGCGACACTATGCATAATCTGAAAAAGATTAACTTTGGCTCCTCCTCTGCAGTATACACCCCTGGACGGCGTCAGCCTTCTCCAGTTTTTGCTTAGTGTCGCAAGGAGGCACACCTTTTTTCTTCCGTTTTTTTTTTCCTTTTTTTCACGGAAATACAGATGAAGAAAAGTGGGTCTCCAGCGAGACTCCCGGCATGGCTCCCTCCTCGGTCCCCTATTAGGGGTACCCGGTTGAGGTCGAGGTGGTTTTTTCCCCATGTCGCTCCCTCCCCAGTCCCTCGGGTCCTGGTTCGAGGTCGAGACCCCCCTCCTTCCCCAACCCCTTTAAGGGGTCTGGGTTGAGGTTGAGGCGAGGATGAAGACCCCCTGACGGTGACAGACGCACCCTCCCTAATCCCCCGCAGGGGGTATTAGGTTGAGACGCCTCAGGTAGGGTCGGAGATCAGGCAGCATTCCGCTGCTTCCAGGGACCCCAGGCCGGCTGAGGGATCCTGTGGGGGCCGGGGGAGGGTGCGGACTGGATGGCACAGCAGAAACAGGGCTTTTGCTGCGTCCCTGTCTCTGCAGCAGCAGCGGCTCCATAGCCCTTCAGGGGCCCCCCATACAAAAACCGCTACCCCTGCTACCCCCACCGCTATCCAGTCGACCGTTCTGGGGGGGTCTGGTACAAATCCGCCCCCCCCCCCCGGACTACCGCGCCGCTCTGGAGCCCTCCTGGGCATCAGGCTTCAAATTTAGACCGCGGCTTCGGCCTAGCTGAAGCCGCCGCCTTTTCCCCGCCCCCCGGATGACCAAAATGACACACTGGAGTGTCATAGAAGGGGCGGATTGAGGCAGAAAGGGGGCGTTTTTACACAGCCCAGCGCGCCCTTTTCAGCTCTCCGCCCCCTCCTCCCTCTCCTCAGAGCCCCGGTGGCCATTTTTTCTGGATGAGATCCAGGAGAGAGAAGCATCACAGCGGTCTCCGGGGGGGGCACAGAACTGGGATCTGTCGGCGCTGGACCTAGGGGCACACCGGTGGGGTAAGCTCACAGCTGGGTTTTCATTACTCAGCTGTGAATCTATACTTCCTATAAGGCTCTCTGTGGGTTCCCTCTGCGTAGCCACCCCTGTACGATCCCTTATAGCCAGCCTCTGTGCACTATGCCGGGCTCAAGGAAGAGAACCAGGCAGGAATGTTTCTATGCATTCTGCACAGCCTGCAAAGCCACGCTCCCTAGTGGCAGCATGTATCCGCACTGCCGGGACTGCATCCAGAACTCTGGGTCAGAACCCCAGGGAGTCCCTACTGACGCTTCAGTGTCACAGGCCACGCCGGAATGGGCAACTCAGATGTCTCAGTCTATGTCACAGTCCATAGACAACCTAACTGCTACATTGCTGCAAGCTCTGCAGAGTCGGGCCCCGGCTATGGACGGTACACAGCAAACGGACAGCTTGTCTCAGGAACATGCTGCTTCCGACTCTCACAGACGTAAGCGGACTCACAGGTCTCGATCACCTGAGTCGCACTATAGCACAAGGTCGTCCCCCTCTAGGGAGAGACAGCGTCATTCCAGGTCTCCTGGGCAGTCCCCTGCCACAGACAGTGCAATTTACCACAGGGATCCCCCACCACAGAAGACCCCCGCCCCAGGTCGCCCTCCAGGGATCACCTTAGCGAGGCACAGGATTCGGAGGGCATCTGTGACTCCGACTCAGATAATGAAACGGTCAGGTCCGTGGTACCTTCTCCCCCTAGCAATACAGCGCTAGTTGAGGACATAATTTCTTCTATTCATCGGGTGCTAAAAATTCCAGAGTCGCCCCCGGAAGTCCCAAAACATAGGATTTGCTTCGAAAATGTTCAAAAACCACCTAAGGTCTTCCCTAATCACGATGAGTTTGAGAAAATACTTACCAAACAGTTTGCGCAGCCTGACAAAAAATTCGCTAATCGCAAATATCTGGAAGCGAAGTACCCCTTCCCACAGGAAGACATCAAACAATGGGCAGATCCACCTGAAGTGGACCCTCCGGTTTCTAGGCTAGCAGCGCAGACTTTACTCTCTCTGCCGGATAGCTCAACCCTCAGGGACGCAGCAGACCGGCAAGTAGAACGCATGGCTCGTTCTATTTTCGAAGCGGCAGGCGCCTCTCTGGGCCCTGCGTTTGCTTCAGTTTGGGCAGCCAAGGCCATCCTAGCTTGGGCCAAAAGACTACAGGAGGGTCTTCAGGCTTCAAATCCTGAACTCTCGGACCAAGCGGTCCAGATGGCAGTGGTAGCAGACTACATGATTCATGCAGCCCTGGATTCCGCCAGAGGTGTAGCGGGAATAGCATCAAACACCATCACGATCCGACGCATCCTCTGGCTGCGAGAATGGAAAGCGGATGCGGCCTCAAAGAAGTCCCTCACGCGACTTCCGTATTCTACTGGTAGACTTTTCGGCGAAAAGTTGGACACCATGATAGCCAATGCCACCGGGGGTAAGAGTACCTCTCTCCCTCAACTAAAACCGAAACGCACGTTTAAACGAAGAAACCAGACGCGATTCCGATCCTTTCGGAATTCCTCGGGCTGGTCCGTTTCGCGCCCAGTGCAAAACCGCAACCATTCTCCACGCAGAGACAACCCACGGACGCAGCAGCGACCGGACAGGGCTTGGCAGTCGAAAGCAGGCCAAGCGAAACCCAAGGGAGGAAAACCTCAGAACTTCACTTCATCATGACTCGAGACCTCCGGAAGACACCCCACCAGTAGGCGGCCGACTTTTACTCTTTCAGCAAGTCTGGCTGCCTATTACAGAAGACAGGTGGGTCAGGGAAATAGTGTCTTCCGGATACAAGATAGAGTTCACTTCCGTTCCACCGAACCGGTTCTTCCTTTCTGTTCCTCCAACACCACCAGAAAAGGCTCGTGTTTTCCACCAAGCGGTTTCCTCTCTCCTTCAATCAGGAGTTGTGGTGCCGGTTCCCGCGAACGAGAGATTCCGAGGATTCTACTCAAATTTGTTCGTAGTCCCCAAGAAAGGAGGCGGCGTCCGACCCATACTGGACCTAAAACAGCTCAACAATTACGTACGGGTCCGTCATTTCCGCATGGAGTCCCTCCGGTCCATCATTGCATCCATGGAGCAGGGAGAATACCTCGCCTCCATAGACATACAGGATGCGTATCTCCACATACCAATTGCTCCCGCCCACCAAAGGTTTCTCAGGTTCGCGGTCAACCAAAACCACTACCAGTTTGTCGCACTTCCGTTCGGACTCGTCACGGCTCCAAGAACGTTCACCAAAGTCATGGCGGCCACCATGGATGTCCTGCACTCTAGAGGCATTCTAGTCGTCCCGTACCTGGACGACCTCCTCGTCAAGTCTCCCACTTTCAAAGACTGCGAGGTCAGTGTCTCAATCACTCTAGACACTCTGAGTCGCCTGGGATGGCTAGTCAACCTACAGAAATCGTCGACCATCCCAACTCGGACTCTAACATTCCTGGGAATGGTATTCGACACCACCAGGGGCCAGGTGCTCCTTCCCAAGGACAAGACACTGGCCATCCGTCTGGGAGTTCGCACACTCCTTCGCAGTCCTCCTCGATCTCTCCGGTTTGCCATGAGAATCCTCGGCAGGATGGCAGCAGCAATAGAGGCAGTGCCATTTGCCCAGTTTCACCTCAGGGTCCTTCAACTAGTCATACTCAGATCTTGGGACAGGAACCCCTTCTCCCTCGACAGGGAGTTCAGGTTGACGTCATCAACCAGGAGGTCCCTGCATTGGTGGCTCAAACCAACCTCGCTTACACGAGGGAAGCCATTCCTCTCAGGACAATGGAAGATCCTGACTACCGATGCAAGCCTGACAGGCTGGGGGGCGGTGCACCTACATCACAGGGCACAGGGCAAGTGGTCACCGAGGGAAGTGACATTGCCCATCAATGTTCTGGAAATCAGGGCCATTCTCTTGGCACTGAGAGCCTTTCATCACTTGCTTGCAGCCTCGCACATACGGATACAGTCGGACAATGCCACGGCTGTGGCATACGTGAATCACCAAGGCGGGACCCGCAGCGCCCAGGCAATGAGAGAAGTGGCTCATATCCTCCTCTGGGCGCAAGACACAAGGTCGGTACTTTCTGCGGTACACATTCCGGGTGTAGAAAACTGGGAAGCCGACTTCCTCAGCAGGCAAGGAATGGACTCGGGGGAGTGGTCTCTCCATCCCGAGATTTTTTACCAGATCTGTCAACGCTGGGGAACCCCGGATGTGGACCTAATGGTATCCCATCTCAATACCAAGGTTCCCAATTTCATGGCCAGGACACACGACCCGCGGTCGCTCGGAGCGGATGCCCTGGTCCAGGACTGGTCCCAGTTCCGACTCCTGTACATTTTTCCACCCCTCCCCCTAATCGCCAGGGTCATGAGGAAGATCAAGCAAGAGGGAGTTCCGACCATCCTCATCGCGCCAGACTGGCCCAGACGTACTTGGTACGCCGACATCGTCCAACTTACGGCAGACGCCCCCTGGCGTCTACCCGACCGCCACGACCTTCTGTCTCAAGGTCCGTTCTTCCACCAGAATTCAGGGGCCCTCAATTTGACGGCATGGCCCTTGAAACCTGGATTCTAACCCAGGCAGGTTTTTCACCGGCAGTCATTGCAACTATGATCAGGGCAAGGAAGCCTGCCTCCGCCAAGCTCTATTATCGTACCTGGAGAGCCTTCTTTTCTTGGTGCGAATCTCATGGACAAGTCCCACTCCCTTATTCCCTCCCGAAGGTACTAGGTTTTCTTCAATCGGGCCTAGATGCCAAGCTATCCTTAAGTTCGCTTAAGAGTCAGGTGTCGGCGCTTTCAGTCCTTTTTCAAAAGCGCATTGCTATTAAACCGCAAGTAAGGACTTTCATCCAGGGAGTTTCCCGATTGGTTCCTCCCTACAAACGTCCGATGGATACGTGGGACCTCAATCTGGTCCTGACAGCATTGCAAGCTCCACCCTTCGAACCTCTTAGAGGAGTTCCACTCTCCATTCTGTCTCAGAAAGTGGTTTTTCTAGTGGCTATCACCTCGTTACGCAGAGTGTCGGAATTGTCAGCACTTTCCTGCAGACGACCTTTCCTAACCTTTCACCAGGACAAGGTGGTTCTCCGCGCGGTACCATCCTTCCGAAGGTTGTGTCCAACTTTCACCTTAACGAAGAGATTTCACTGCCTTCCCTTTGCCCGGTTCCGGTCCATAGAGTGGAGAAGTCTCTGCATACGCTTGACCTAGTCAGAGCATTGCGGATTTACGTGTCCAGGACTGCACCTTTCCGGAAATCCGATTCCCTCTTCATTCTTCCGGAAGGTAGTCGCAAGGGGTTACCGGCTTCCAAGGCTACCCTTACCAGGTGGATCAAGTCCACCATACATGAGGCCTACCGACTTAAAAGTTCCCCTCTTCCGGCCGGTATCACGGCACACTCTACACGGGCAGTAGGGGCCTCCTGGGCCATTCGGCATCAGGCTTCGGCACAACAAGTGTGCAAGGCGGCCACTTGGACTAGCCTACACACGTTTACGAAACACTACAGTGTTCATACCCAGTCCTCAGCGGATGCGAGCCTGGGTAGACTGGTTCTGCAGGCGGCAGTACCCCAAGTCTAGGGGACTGTCGGCACAATATTCGTCCACTGCTTCCCACCCAGGGACTGCTTTGGGACGTCCCAAGGTTCTGTGTCCCCCAATTAGGCGACAGAGTAAAGGAGATTTTTGTGTACTCACCGTAAAATCTCTTTCTCTTAGCCTTTAATTGGGGGACACAGCTCCCACCTTGTTGCCCTTACGGGCCGTTGTTTCCTGTTGAGTTCTCATATTGTTCTTGAGCTCGTACATAGTAGCCTTCTTACAGGCATGGTTATGTTATTTGGTTACGTTCCTCCTTATGCTTTGGCACAAAACTGGAGAAGGTTGACGCCGTCCAGGGGTGTATACTGCAGAGGAGGAGCCAAAGTTAATCTTTTTCAGATTATGCATAGTGTCGCCTCCTAGTGGACAGCAGCATAACACCCAAGGTTCTGTGTCCCCCAATTAAAGGCTAAGAGAAAGAGATTTTACGGTGAGTACACAAAAATCTCCTTGTCACCACCATAGTTAGGTAAAAATAACACAATATAAAATTTATTTTTTTCCATTCTTTGCAGTTAGAGTTGGGGTTAGAGCTAAGATTACAGTTGTGGTGTCGGGGTTGGAGTTCGAATTGGGGGTTTCCACTGTTTAAGTATATCAGGGGGGTCTCTAAACGAGATATAGTGCCCCCATCGATTCCAGGGAATTTTGCGTTCAAAAATTCAAACGTTGCTCCCTCCCTTCTGAGCCTCGCCATGCGCCAAGCTGTGGCTTTCCCCCACATGCAGGATATCGGCGTACTCGGGAGGAATTGCACAACAAATTTTGTGTTCCATTTTCTCTTGATGCCCTTGTGAAAATTAAAAAAAAAAAAAAATGGTTCCAAAGTTAAACTTTGTGAAAAAAGTAAAATGTTCATTTTTTCCTTCCTCATTGCTTTAGTTCTTGTGAAGCACCTGAAGGGTTAATAAACTTCTTGAATGTGGTTTTGCACACTTTGAGGGGGGTGCAGTTTTTAGAATGGTGTCACTTTTGGGTATTGTCTGTCATATTGACCCGCCAAAGTCACTTCAAATGTGAGGTGGTCCTTTAAAAAAAAATTGTTTTGTCAATTTTGTTGGAAAAATGAGAAATCGCTGGTCAACTTTTAACCCTTATAACTTCCTAACAAAAAAAAAAAATAGTCTCCAAAATTGTGCTGATGTAAAGCTGGCATGTGGGAAATGTTATTCATTAACTATTTTGTGTGACACCGCTCTCTTCAAGGGCACAAAAATTAAAAGTATGAAAATTGCTAAATTTTCGCCAAATTTCTGTTTGTTTTTCTTTTCCCATAAATAAACGCAAGTCATATTGAAGAAATTTTACCACTGACATATGAAGTACAATATTTCACGAAAAAAAAAATCTCACAATCAGTGGGATACATTGAAGCGTTCCAGAGCTATAACCTCCTAAAGTGACAGTGATCATAATTGTAAAAATTGGCTTGGTTGGGGGGCGTGGCGATGTAGTGAGCCAGGAGGACGCGCTGAGACGGAGCTCCTCGCATCCTGCTATTCATCCTGCCATTCTAGCAATCTCACTGGCATTTAACCCCACGCACCTTATTCTCCTTGACCTCAGGAGTCATCTGGTGCCCGGGGGACGTGATCCGCAGCTTCGGTGAGCCAGGCACTGGGGGCACCGGCGGGGAGTGGGACCTGAGGAGGACGGCGGCCATCTTAGCTGTACGTTCCGACAGGAAGGAGGCACAGACTTGTGGAGCCGCTGGAGCGGCGCGTCTTTTCTCAGGAGGCACAAGAAAGGGAGACGCGATGAGAGCTCTGGAAAATGAGCCCCGCGCTCCCTCACTGACATTTTAGCTAACCTCCTGGTGTTTGTGCCGGGCACTCCTGGACCCCCGTGAGAGAGCGCTGCTGGGCTCCTGTGTGCTGGCGGCGGTTGAAAGCTGGGACGGCCAGCGGGACCTGCAGAGTCGGCAGCCATTTTTGAAGCACACGTGCTGTCTGTGAGACGCGGTGCTGGTCCCCATTGCTGCAGCGCTGACGGACGGGTGAGCACATATCTTTCAAGGACTGTGGAGGACAAGCGGTTAGTGCCCTGAAAGATTGGGCCCCGCGTTCCTCCTCTTTGCTACGTCACCTAGCCTACTGGTGCTATTACTTTAAGGGCCTGGGTCCCTTCCTTGCTGTTGCTTGTCTTGTGGGGCGCTGTGGTCTCTCCCCCCCCCCCCCCCCCCCGGGTTATAAGGGCCCTTATTTGCTGCTTGGAGCCAGACATTGTTTCCTTGCGTGGCCGTGCAGATCTGTGTCACCTTTGGGGCTCTGCTGCCACTGTATGATAGCCCTGTTGCGCCTATAATAAAGGTCCCCAGTGTACTGTTCTTAATAACCAGCTGTGCCATATTGCTGTTAAAATGACCCGCTCTAAGGGGACAGGAGCGGCTGAAAGAATATTTTAGAACAGATCATTCTGACGTCTCAAGACCCCTTAAAAATAACCCCTCACAGGCTCAGCGTAAAAGCCGCTCTTCTGGAGGCGAGGAGGAGAGTGAGCAAGAGGAACAACTCATGCAGGCCATCTCCTTAACCAGGACATCTCTGACTGGGAAGATTGAGGACGCGCACACTGAGGTAGGACGCCTCCGACAAGATATGCAAGCCATGAGGGGCCGCATTACGGAGGTGGAGACACGGGTGTCCCAGGTAGAGGATACCACCACACCTATGGAAGCCAAGTTAACGAAGGTGGCAGGCTCTATGAATGCATGGAGGCAAAAAGCGGATGACCTGGAGAACAGAATGCGTCTGAATAATATCCGAATTATTGGGCTCCCGGAACATTCGGAGGGTCAACACCTGGAGCAATTTCTGGAAGATTGGCTCAAAACTACTTTGGGAGACGAATTCTCTCCAACATTTGCGGTGGAGCGGGCCCACAGAGTCCCCACTAGGCCTCTTCCTCCTGGAGCCCCACCTAGACCTTTTTTGGCACGTCTCCTTAACTACAGGGATGTGGCTCTGCGTTTGGCACGGCAGAAAAGCCCCATTAAGTTCAACAACGCCATGATCTCGATTTTCCCAGACTTCTCCATGGAACTCCAGAAACAACGGGCACAGTTCATGGAGGTCAAAAAGAGCTTCCAGGAGAGGAATGTTATGTACTCAATGATTTATCCGGACCGGCTTCGAGTGGTTCATGAGGGTTCCACCCTGTTTTTCACGGTTGCGGCGGAGGCGACTGAGTGGCTACGGTCCCACAAGGGGTCTGCTGCAAAGGAATCCTAGTGCATATATTGCTAGTCAATACCTTTGCATCAATGGTCTAATTGGAGCTCTATCCGCATACGTCCAATTACCAACAATACCGGACACTGTGCTCAGTGATGGTATCCCCTTGTTTGCTTCGTGACGGGAGTACAGGGCTCTGCTCCCATATTGTTTGTTGTTTGTTTACTTTGTTTTTTCTTTGTTGTGGTTTTATGTGTTTTTTAGGTAAGATTCGCAGCCAACGACAATTTTCATCTTTAAGTGATGTCTCTAAATTCTACCTGGGTAATGATGTGCCCCATATTCAACGGAGTAAAACATGGGGTCTGAGTTGATCTGTATTACATGGAATGTGAGAGGTATAAAAACTCCCCGGAAAAAGATTAAGGTTTTCTCGCAGGTCCGACATTATCATCCTCACATTGTGGCCCTGGTGGAGACGCACCTGACCAGGGATACAGTTCGGTGTGTGCAGAAGCCTTGGGTACAATGGTCTGTTCCCGCATTCCATACCAGCTACTCGAGAGGGGTTTCATTGTTGATACATAGAGACGTTAGATGGGAAGCTAGGGAGACTCGGAGGGACCCTGAGGGTCGCTTTGTTTTTGTGCATGCACTGATAAACGCCAGGGAATATGTAACCCTATGTGTCTATAACCCCCCTCCGGCTAGTATGTCCCTTCTTCAGAGGGCAATGCGTTTTGCCCTGGATTATCCGGATGCGGATGTTATTTGTATGGGAAATTTCAATATGGTTATGAACAACTGCCTTGATAAATTGAGATTAGATGATGGAGTAACTGGGGGGGCCCCTTCGTTGTCACTGTTTATGGGGGAGGGCGGGTGGCTGGACTTGTGGAGGATGTGTCACCCTGAGTTAAGAGAATATACCTGTCACTCGTCCACTAAACGCTCTCTGTCGCACATAGATTACATATTTGGTTCCAGCGGTCTGGCGATGTGGGTGGATAACATAGAGCATGGCACTAGGGGGATCTCAGACCATAGTCCGGTCATCCTTAAACTTAAATATGGACAATTAAACAAAGGGATAGTCTGGAAGTTGAATCCTTTCTGGTTGAAGTTAATAGTACCTCCCGATAGAACGATTGCTCAATTGCATTGTTTCATCGAGTCTCATCCGGAACCTCAAGATATTCATTTTTGGATGCCCTTAAGGCATACTTGAGGGGTTGCCTGTCCTCCATGATCTCTTATGTTAAGCGGGTGACCTCAAGGGAGGATGAGGAAATGGAGCGCCGATTGAAAGACTTAGAGGCTACATATATATCTAACCAAACTAGTGCCAATAGGATTGAGAGGTTGGCTGCCCAGAGGTTGTATGCCCAGCACATAGACACTAAATCTAAGCGTAAACTATTCTTCACCCGTCAATCTTATTTTGAACTGGTAAACCAGGCAAGTAAGTTTTTGGCCTATCTGGTGCGCCAACATAATACCTCCAATACAATACTGCAGATTCGTATGGCGGATGGTTTACTGGTGTCTTCCACCGAGGAGATACTTGGTTGTTTTTATGACTATGACAGGTCACTATATGAATCTAAAAGTGACTGATAATTTGGGATGCCTGGACTATTTATCAGATGTGGCATTCCCTACATTAGATTCTGAACAGCGAGCCCTTATGGACGCTGCATTCACCGCGGAAGAGATAGAAAATGCTATAGCGGACATGGCGTCTGGGAGGGCCCCTGGACCAGATGGGTTCCCCATTGAATTGTATAGGAAATACCACGATATACTGATACCACTTTTGGTGAAGCTATTTCAGGGAATTTGGGAAGGGAAATCTATGCCTGATTCTTTTTATGAGGCTAATATCATAATGCTTGGGAAGGAGAGAAAGGATCCCTTGGAATGTGGATCTTCCCGTCCTATTTCATTAGTGAATGTAGACTATAAAATTTTTACTAAGATCCTAGCTACCAGGCTGAACTCTATTATATTGAACCTTGTACATCCTGATCAAACGGGTTTCATGCCTGGTAAGAGCACTTCCATTAATATCAGACGGGTTCAGTCAATAGTCCAAAATAGCTCCCTAATACCCGACAACAAATGGGCATTGGCGTCATTAGATGCCGCCAAGGCTTTTGACTCTCTTGAGTGGCCCTTTCTCTCTGCGTGCTTGCAAAGATATGGCTTTGGTGATAAATTTATAAAATGGATCAAAATACTATATATGAAACACAAGGCCCGTATCATAGTATATAACTCGATATCTGAGTCTTTTCCATTACATAGGGGGACTCGTCAAGGCTGCCCTCTCTCCCCTGCCCTCTTTGCTCTTGCGACTGAGGCACTAGCAATACGTATAAGGTCTTCCCCTGGTATTAAGGGAATTGATGTAGCGGGTTGGGTGGACACTATAGGTCTATATGCTGATGATATGGTGGTATTCATGGATGAAGCGGAAGAAACTTTGCCGCAAGTGATAGCCCTTATAGATTAGATTCAGCAAATATTCAGGCTTATATATAAATTGGGAGAAGTCTGCTCTGTTACCCCTTTCTCATGCCCCGATGCCGCAGCTAGAGGCTCTCTCCTCACTGTCTATTGTATCTAATTTTAAATATCTGGGTGTCTACATATCCCGTGATAGTGTGTTTGATTTACAACTTAATATCCACCCACTGCTGGAACTAGTTAAAGTTAAATTTGCATCCTGGAGCAAACTTCTGTTGTCTGTAGCCGGACGCATTAACTTGATTAAAATGATATTACTTCCCAAGTTAGCTACTCCCTTCAGCACAGTGCTTTGATGGTGCCCAGATCTTTCGTTGTGAATCTCAACTCCCAGATCACGTCTTTTATATGGGGGAAAACTAGGCCCAAACTTAAATTGGCCACCTTACAAAGACCTAAAAAGGGAGGTGGAGCGGCGCCACCAAATTTTTACCTGTATTATCTGGCTGGGCAAGCTAAAGCTTTAAGTAACTGGATGCCGGGTAGCTACATTCCCAACTCTGAAAGTCACTGATTGCCCACTGGGTTTCCTTGAGTTAGAAAGAACTAGTGCCCCTCGTCTGCTGCCCTTGCTCCGACTGGCACGATTAGCATGGAGGTAAATCAAGAAAGTGTCTGGGTTTGGAGATTTTATGGCTGAAATGCCCCTGTGGAATAATGATTTTTTTCCAGAATTGCTAAACCACCCGTAAAATGAATTTTGGATTCAGCATGACGTTTCTTCGATGGCGGACTTGTATGATCGGGGAACCTTGAGGTCCTTTAAGCAATTACAGGTCAATCATGATATCCCAAGATCCCAATTTTTCCGCTATTTTCAACTGAGATCAGCTCTTCAATCGCATGTGAGATATAAGGGTGTAGGCCGTACTATTTCATCTCTACCTCTGATAGGAATCCTTAAATCGCAGGGTCTCATCTCCTCTTTATACACATACATGCTGTCAGCGGAAGCAGAATCTGCCATAAGTTCTATCAAGAGAAAGTGGGAACGACTCATCCCTAATACGCAGGACGAGGAGTGGGAGGAGATTTTGGAATCTCCGATTGCAGTATCACCATCTATTAACAACAGAATGATACAATTATATTAATCAGTCGTACTTGACTCCGACACGACTTTTTAGGATGGGTTGATTCCAATCATCAGAATGTTTACGGTGCCACTCTCCAGACGCAGATTTTATTCATATGATATGGCAGTGTCCCACTGTCCTACATTACTGGAAAGAGGTTATGTCATTACTGTCATCCCTAGTACAAGCCCCGGTCCCTCTAGAGCCACTGGTCTGCTTGTTTGGGGTATGGGATGAGGAGATCTGGGATCGATATAAGGGAGTCTTCCTGCGTGAGACTTTATTTATGGCACGGAAGGTACTGGCATTACGGTGGATGGGAACTTTGTCCCCATCCCTTAGAATTTGGATTGACTTGGTGAATTCGATTGTTCCATACGAGCGCACGTTATACCAAAATAGGGGATGCCCGGGTAAATTTGAAAAGATTTGGGGAAGGTGGAACTCCTCTCATTTTACCCAGCAAGGTTGAGACATCACATACGAGATAGTATGCTGCAGGATTCTTGGCTGCGGTATAGTAGTTATAGGTTGATGTAGTGGTAGTCGTAGTTTTGTTTTTTTTTTTTTTTTTTTTAATCAGATATTTTTTATTGAAATTTTTAAAACATAACATCACTTATTTCAAAGTACCCCACATTCCTTACCACACACCCTACCACCACCACCCCCCATCCTGTTCCCTGGTCCAATGCTAAGTTATACCAAAATAGATACAAAGCATACATAGATAAGGCACACATCCTAAGGCGCATAGTATGATAATGTACACATAAATCATATTCAGAGTATCATGAACATGTTGTTACGATAACAAATTTACAGACGATAAACCTGGAATGTTCAACCATCCTGCCCAGATTTTTTCAAACATTGCTGGCTTTCCTCGTTTAAGATAAATGGCCTTCTCTCTGCTCAATGCAAGGTTAAGCTTATTTACATATTCTTTCCGCATGGGGACTTTATCCGAGATCCAGTGATAGGCTATTAGTTTTCCCTTCACCCATGACGGCACACCTGAGAGAGGGATCCGCCCCGCCAGGACAGGAATCTACTGAGACATAAGGGGCGGCACCTCTCCCCCGCTTCAGTTGGGTTCCTGTCCTGGAAGGAATCCCACTGTGGCGGTGCCTGTCATGGGCGAAGAAAGAAGAAGAGGAAAAAAAAAGAGGAGAAAAAAGAAAGAAAGGGACCCAGGCCCTTCCCGGCGCGGGAAGAACAGGTAACTTACCTGTAGTGCCGGTGTTCCTCTGGGCTCCGGGTTCGTGTGGGCGCGGATGGGATCCCGGTGGCTCCGGGGAGCCCCCACCGCGCCGCCCTCCCCTCGCGCACGCCGCATCTCGATCCCCGTGGCAGGGGAGAGCCGCTGGCTCCTTTCAGCCGCTGATGTCAGCGACGCTATGGATTGTGGGTGCGCCGGCTGACGTCAGCACAGGGCGACGGTGTCATGGCGCCGGGTGCGACGCCGGCTTTTCTGAAGCGGTCGGCCGGTGGTCGCAGCCCAGGGGGAGGGGAGGAGACACCACCGACAGGCTGCATATAACCAAGGACCAGCGGCGTAGGAAACGGTGGAAAATGGAGTCAGAGCAGGAGAGATCGCTGTCTCTGCCTCCCTCACAACCCTCAGGCAAACATGGAAGCCGCTCAAGTAGCAGCCGCCCCAGCCGCAGATCAGGAGAATCCTCAAGGTCCAGAGAGCACAGGTCACGTGCTCCGACGCAGCCTCCAAGTCCGGTACCCTTGATTACGGGTGGTGAGTGATCTTCGTGAATGCTAGCATTTATGTTAATAGGGATTCTCTGTTGTATGCTTTACCCTGTAGGAAAGGCCCAAAAAAGCAGGAAGCAAGAAGAACAATAGGGACTGTGCTATATGTAAAACTCCCCTAGCAAGAGACTGGCAGAAAGATCTCTGTGCCTCTTGCATTCAGCGGACCATGGCGGAGGAAGCGCCTAGTTTCGCAGCCAATTTGATATCCGCCCTCAGGTCAGAAATGGAGGGTTCAATTAAGACCCTATTGAAAAAAGGGAATAAAAGTAGGAAGAATCCCCCTAGCTCTCCCTCAGATTCCTCATCAGCCTCATCTCAGGCGGAACAGACATCCTCCTCAGACTCCTCAAACAGTGACACGGGGGGTAAGCCATGTTTCCCTGTAGAAGACACAGATGCTCTCCTAAAGGCCAATAGAACCACAATGGGCCTACAGGAAGAAAGGGTGTCTAAAACCCTAGAGGATGTCATGTTTGGGGGGCTTCAAGAGAGGAAAAAACGGACCTTTCCAGTGAACGAGAAGATCCAGGCGCTTATTGAGAGAGAGTGGAGGAAACCCGAAAAATCGGGGCCCCTTCCTTCCACTTCTAAGAGACGATACACCTTTGAGCACAAGGATGCGGAGATATGGGACAAAGTCCCAAAAATAGATGCAGCAGTATCCAGGTCTTCCAAAAAGTCGGCCCTGCCCTTGGAAGATTCGGGGGTTCTTGGAGACCCTCTGGACAAAAAGGCGGACTCATATTTGAGGCACGCGTGGGAAGCGACAGCAGGAGGACTAAAGCCGGTGATAGCAGGCACCTGCACGGCACGCTCCCTCATGATCTGGCTGCAGCAGTTAGAAGAGAAGCTGGCATCAAAGGTCCCAAGAGAGAAAATTTTAGCAGATATGTATCTCTTGCATGGGGCAGCAGCTTTTTTGGCAGATACCTTGGCGGACTCTGAGGTTGACAGCTAGAGCAGCGGGACTATCAAATGCTGCCAGACGCGCGTTATGGCTTAAGGGCTGCCCGAGTGACCTACAGTCTAAAGCTAAATTGTGCTCTCTCCACTGCGATGGTCGGTTCTCATTTGGCAAGAACTTGGACGATATCCTGGAGAAAGCAAGCAATAGGAAAAAAGGCTTCCCCAGGTTCCCGACGGAACAGAGGAGACAGCCCTTTCGGAGGGGAAAATTCAATAGGGGGCGTCCTCCCGCTGACAGGAGAAGATGGGAGGATAAAAGGAAAAAAGAGTCGGGATTTATGTTTGGTGGAAGCACCTCCACCTCAAAGAAATCACCACAATGACACCAGTATTCCAGTGGGGGGAGATTGGCACTCTTTTTCCACCCCTGGGAAAAGATCTCCTCCAATATCTGGATCCTGGGCATCTTAAGAGAAGGCCTGAAAATCCCCTTTATTCGCCAGCCAAAACCCGTGGTTGTCATTACACCCATCAGGAAGGTGGCCGAAGAACAGTTGGCCTTAGAAGCAGAGATCCTGAGCCTGATAGACAAGCTGGTACTTTACGAGGTCCCACACACACTGGAAGGAAGGGGGTTCTATTCACCCCTTTTTCTGATAAAAAAACCCAGATCAATCATTCAGGACGATTATAAATCTCAGACCGCTCAATTGATGGATAAGAAACCAGACCTTCAAGATGGAGTCAGTGGCTACGGCCGTGAAGCTACTACATCAAGATTGTTTTATGGCCGTAGTCAACTTAAAGGATGCATATTATCACATCCCTATCCATCCAGATTACCAAAAATACTTGAGGGTAGCGCTTTATATCCAAGGCGTACTGAGGCATTTCCAGTTCAGAGCTCTTCCATTTGGCATATCCATAGCCCCGAGAGTTTTCACCAAGGTCATAGCGGAGGTGACAGCCTTTCTCCGGATTCACGATACGGTCAGAATACCATACTTGGACGATTTCCTTATAGTGGGCAGCTCAGAGGACCACTGCACGGCACAGTTGAGGCGGGTGACCGACACCTTGCAAGAATTAGGGTGGATAATCAATTTCAAAAAATCGAAATTACAACCCCTAAAAAAACAGATCTTCCTGGGATTTATACTGGATTCAGAAAGGCAGGCGTGTCTGCTCCCAGAGTCCAAAATAGAGAAGGTACAGAATCTGGCCTTGGCGGCCCGAAACCAACCATGTATGACATTGAGAAGGGCAATGTCCCTACTAGGTACCCTAACGTCCTGTATTCCGGCGGTCAGGTGGGCTCAATTTCACACCCGACAACTCCAGGGGGAGATATTATCAGCACAAAGATCGCTAAGAGGGCGTTTAGAAGGAAAGCTGGAGCTTTCTGTAAAAACCAGAGACACTCTCAACTGGTGGCTGGACGGTACAAATCTGACCTCCGGAATACCGTGAGACAGACAGACGACAGATGTGATTTTAACAGATGCAAGTTCCTTGGGGTGGGGGGCACACCTAAGGGGCCTCATAGGCCAGGGCTCCTGGACACCTCAAGAAATGGAGGCATCTTCCAACCTAAGAGAACTGTGGGCCGTGATCAAGGCCCTAAGTCACTTCATTCTGCTACTCCAGGGTCGCAATGTATGCATCATGTCAGACAACAGGGTAACAGTGGCATACATCAACCACCAAGGAGGGACAAGATCACACTCCCTAATGAAAGCGGCGAGCAACATTCTGAGCAGAGCAGAGCAACACCTACACTCCTTGAGAGCCTTACACATAAAAGGGGCAGAAAACATAGAGGCAGATTTTCTGAGTCGCAATACCCTGAGGCAAGGAGAATGGGCGCTAAATCGGTCCATTTTTCAAAAAATAACGCAGCTTTGGTGGAAGCCAATAATAGACCTCTTTGCCAACAAGCACAACAGGCAAACAGAAAGGTTTTGCTCTCTAAACTCAAGGGAAAAGCCATGGGCAGTGGACTCATTGCACATCCAGTGGAACTTCAGGGTAGCTTATGCGTTTCCCCCAGTGGCTCTGATCCCAACAGTTGTCAGGAAGATCAGAAACGATCAAGCCAGGGTGATTCTAATAGCCCCGTTTTGGCCGAAAAGGCCCTGGTTTTCTCTACTACAAAGAATGTCCCTCTCAGATCCATGGGTTCTGCCAGAAATCCCGGACCTACTAGCTCAAGGCCCAATATTCCACGCTCAGGTCAAAGGATTCCATCTGAAGGCGTGTAATTTGAAAGGTCGCTTTTAATGAATAGAGGGTTCTCCCCCGGGTTG
The DNA here is from genome assembly GCF_039654945.1 of Dendrobates tinctorius. Lineage (NCBI taxonomy): Eukaryota > Metazoa > Chordata > Amphibia > Anura > Dendrobatidae > Dendrobates > Dendrobates tinctorius. Next base: position 6,468,581 of record NW_027361880.1, on the reverse strand, counting down.
GTGGACACCCTGCTAAAGAGTAGGAAACCAGTGACGACAAACATCTACGGCAGAACATGGAATAATTCCTACAGTTCCTAGGTAAGCCGTTAGAAAAAGAACCCCCGATTAGTGCCATCCTGGAGTTCTTACAATCGGGGGTTGCAGATGGGGTTAGCGGTGAACACGCTTAAAGTTTAGGTGTCTGCACTAGGGGCGCTCTACAACTGCAAATTGGCATCAAATAGATGGGTAGCCAGATTCATTAAATCCTGCCATAGAGCTAGGCCTATCCCAATACCCAGAATAGCCCCCTGGGATTTAAACCTAGTGCTAGAAGCCCTTACAAAGGAACCGTAAGAGCCGTTACACCAGCTACCCCTAAAGTTTCTGACCCTAAAGACGATCATTTTAGTGGCCCTTACGTCAGCCCGCAGAATAAGCGACTTACAGGCTCTCTCGGTAAATCCACCTTATACACAAGTTTTTCAGGATAGGGTGGTGTTAAAAACAGACCCCGCTTATCTGCCTAAGGTAGCATCAGATTTCTATCGGGGTCATGAGATTGTCCTCCCATCCTTCTGCGAGAATCCAAAAAATTTGGGGGAGGAAAAATTCCATAGTTTGGATGTTAAGAGAGCTCAATTAGAATACATATCTGTCACTAGCCAGTGGAGGAGGTCCCAGTCCCTATTCGTAGCTTTTCAGGGTGCCAGGAAAGGCTATGGGGTTTCGAAAGGGACTATTGCTAGATGGATTAGGGAGGCCATTAGTGTAGTCTACTCAGCTAGTGGTATCCCGATTCCTGACGGCATCAAGGCTCATTCCACCAGAGCCGTGGCGACCTACTGGGCTGAAAAGGCAGAGGTATCAATTGAACAGATTTGTAAGGCCGCTACTTGGGCCTCACCTTCCACCTTCTTTAAGCACTATAGATTAAATCTATCCTCCTCTGCTGACCTAACCTTTGGTAGAAGGGTGCTGCAAGCGGTGGTCCCTCCCTAAGGTGGTTTGAAGTCTCCAAAAATCTCTCAGGTGTGCTTTCATGGGTGAAGGGAAAACCACCATGGTTACTTACCGGTAGCTGTTTTTTCCGGAACCCATGACAGCACCCGTATATTCCCCCCCCCCTTTTCACTGTATGGGTGTTCACAGTTAGTAGGGTGCTTTTGAGTGATGTGTTGTTTGATTAAACATATAACTAACCAGGAAGTCCTCTCAATGCTCTGTAACCCAACTGAAGCGGGGGAGAGGTGCCGCCCCTTATGTCTCAGTAGGGTCCTGGCGGGGCGGATCCCTCTCTCAGGTGTGCTGTCATGGGTTCCGGAAAAACCGGCTATCGGTAAGTAACCATGGTGGTTTCCTAGCAATAAAGAGCATTCTAGCAACTGATATTTGTAGATGATCGTCACCCCTCACCTCCTCCATATATCCCAGTACACAGATAGTGGGATCTCTGGGAATGTCCTGCTCAGTGGCAACATATTAAGTTAAGAACCATAATCCAAAATATCTGTATGCACAGACACGTCCAGAGCATATGTAGAATATCCGCATTGTCAAGCGCACATTTGGGACACTTTGAATCCGGTCTCAAACCCAAATCAAATAACCACTTTGGAGTTCTATAAACCCTGTAGAGGATGTATAGTTGGGACAGACGATTGGGCTCACTAAGGGACAACTTAGGGATCATTTGCATTATTGATTCCCATCGGTCTGCCAAAATCCCACCTACTTGTTGTTCCCATTTCATTAGTGCCGTTATCGGGTTATCTAATAGCGCCTTTGAAAGGAGTTCCCCATACACAAAAGAAATCAATCCTCTCGTGGATGTCTGCAGACCGAGCCTATCAATTACAGCATCATGATGCATAATAGGGTGCATGCAAGTCTGCATTGTATAAGCATGCCTCACCTGTAAATATTGGTAGAATGTAAAGTGTTGAAGTGGGAAATCTCTTCGCAGGTCATCAAATGATTTGAAAACCCCCCCCATCTATCAGCTGTGAAAGCCACCAAATACCCACACGTTGCCACTGCGTGAACCCTTTCAATGTCCTCAATTGCGGCAAATGCGGATTATCCCATATGGGAGCATACCTGGTGAACCCAACAATTCCTCTTAAACTTTTGATTTTACCCCACACCTTAACCATAAGCATTACCGTCGGAAGTTTAGCTATCCAAGGTCTGAATTTATTCGCCTCCAACTTAGACAATAGAGGTCCCCGACCCCCAAGAAACTGGAGAATCCCTCGACCTCCTCCCATCTCCACAGATGCATCTTCCGATCTCTCTGCTAGATGCTGACACTGAGAAGATAAAAAATATAACCAAGGGTTAGGCAATGCCAGCTCTCCCTCCTCCTTACCCCTTTGTAAGTGTTCTAACTTGATCCTCGCACCCTTTTTTAGCCGAATAAGTTCCCTGAACAGTGCATTAATTTTAAAGAACCTGTTTTGAGGAAGCCAAATCGGGGAGTTATGAAGAACATACAAAAGTTGTGGCATAATCACCATTTTCAACAGATTCACTCTCCTCACCATTGACAGATGTAACTTAGCCCATGCCTTAATCTTTTGTTTAATCTTAGCTACAAGTGGTGAGAGATTTAAACGCTCATAGTCTGGTATGTTATTACATACATTAATACCCAGGTATTTAAGGCACGACACTACCGGCACTTGTGGAACTCTGACCACAGTTGGGTCTAACGGGAGAATAGCAGACTTTTCCCAGTTTATAACTAGTCCCAAGACAGCTCCAAATGATGTAAGAAGTGACATTGCACTATTCAGTGATCTGTCAGGGTCCGCTAAGAACAAAAGAATATCATCTGCATAAAGAGCCACTTTCTCCTCCAATGCCCCATACCTAAATCCTTCAATTTCCGGGTTTAGTCTTATTCTCGAAGCCAAGGGCTCCACCGCCAGGGCAAAGAGCATCAGAGATAGAGGGCAGCCCTGTCTCGTACCCCTGTGAAGAGAGAAGGGCCCAGACAGCAATCCGTTCGCCAGCACTCTTGCCAATGGTGCAGAGTACAGAAGCTTAATCCAACCAATGAAGCCTGGACCGAAACCCATGCATTGAAGCGTGGCAAAAAGGTATTTCCACTCCACGCTGTCAAATGCCTTCGCAGCATCAAGAGACAGGACCGCCCTCCTCCCCACATTATCCGCCCCCACCTGCATGTTAAGATACAATCTTCTAATATTTAGGGCCGTTGACTTAGGAGGCATAAATCCCGTCTGATCCAGGTGTACTAAAGATTCCACTACCTTCGAAAGACGAGTGGCCAGTATCTTTGCTAATAATTTGATGTCTACTGTCAGAAGGGAAATTGGCCTGTACGAGGTCGGGAGGGTAGGATCCTTATCTTTTTTCGGTAAGACAGTAATAATAGCTTCCTGCATGGATGGGAGGATCCCAAGTCCAAGACTATCATTAAGTGTAGTCAGCAGCAGTGGGAGTAATACTGACTTATATTTTTTATAGACTTCCACTGGCAGGCCATCCACCCCCGGTGCCTTGCCATTAGACATAGTGCTCAAGGCCTCCTCAAGCTCATCCAAACCCAGGGGTTCGTCCAGCAAATTTCTGTCTGCGTCAGAGAGTCGTGAGAGCTTAGCTAATCCTAAAAAATCCTCAAGATCTTCTGCGGAAGCCCCAGAATGAGAGGAATACAAGTTAGTAAAGAAGGCCCCCAAAACTCCCAGGATTCCCAGCGCATCAGTAACAAGTGTCCCATTTTCACCACTGAGCCCAGGTATGAACGAGGACCCCTTTTGTGCTGACGTTATAACTGAGAGTAGGTGCCCCACACTTTCTGCATTTTCAAAGAATTGGGGCGATTGGAACATACGTTTCTGCGCTGCCACTTCCAGAGACATTTTGGTCACTCGCAACTGAGCATCCTTAAGTCTCTGTTGTGCACTGGGAGTGACCTGTATTGAAAAAGCCCGCTCTGCATCTTCCAATTCCTGGAGCAAAAGTTTGGATTTCATTCTAGAACTAAACTTAATCTTTGAAATCTCACGTATGAACATACCACGCAAATATGCCTTCAGAGACTCCCAAACCACCGGACTAGAGACTGAGTTCTCATTAAACCCAAGAAATTCCTGTAATCCAGGCGTGAATGAATCAGTCTTGTCCACTAGTTGTAGCCAAAATGGATTTAAACGCCAAAGCGGCCTATCTCGTGACATATTATCTCCTTTAATTATAATAGACATGGGCGAATGGTCCGACACTGTCCTCGATAGATATTCAACATTCATAATTTTCCCCAGTATGAGACCGTCGCCCAGAGCCAAGTCGATACGAGACAAGGAGGAAAAAGTAGAGGAGAAACATGAGTACTGATATACCCCAGGGTTCCTGCATCTCCACAAATCAGTTAAGGCCTGTTTCACACTTCCGTTTTTGTGTCCGCCAAACGGATCCGTTTCCGTTTTTTTGACGGAAACTGATGCAAACGGATCCGTTTTTAAAAAACGGATCCGTTTTTTTGACGGATCCGCGGTAACCACTAATGGAAGTCTATGGGACAAAAAAAACGGATCCTGCAAAAAATGGCGGATCCGTTTTTTTACGGAAACCAACGGATTTTGACGGATTTGAAAAAACGGAAGTGTGAAACAGGCCTAAGGCTAATTCGCGCAGAAGCGCCCCGAATGGTGTGCAGTTGCCTTCCGGTTTTATAGGTGCATGATTACCTCTATCCCAATGGGCATCCAAAATGTTGTTAAAATCACTCACCACTAAATATGGGACTCCTGGAAAATCTCTCAAAATAGTTAGGATTTTATATATGATTTTGCTACTATATGGCGGAGGAATATATATAGATATGAGTACCATCGTGACCGCAGACAACGTACAATACAAAAGAACAAATCGCCCCTCTTCATCTACCACCACCAGATTACATGAAAATTGAGCACCCCGTCTAATTAGTATACTGACACCTCTAGAGTACTGGGAATATGTAGAATGATATCCCGCCAATATCCACCTTTTATCCAGAATATTAAGTGTTTCACCTGTAAGGTGCGTCTCTTGCAAGCAAATTACAGTTGGTTTGCGTTCCATAATGAAAGAAAAAAATCGCCTGTCTTTTTACTGGGGATTTCATCCCTCTAACATTCCAGCTAAGAATTTTAACGTCCCCCATAATTGGTATTTTTAAACTTAAACAACATTATCCAACTAATCTTAGATAAATACATTTGGACATATGTGCACCTGTCAACGGACCTAACACCCCCCCCCCCCATTCCCTCTCTCCCCCCTAATAACACATCCCAACATAACTCTCAAATGTATTAGGCCCATCACAAAGAAGGACAATGCTATCCCCCTTAAAATGTATAAAGCCAAATACCAGGCGCTTTAGTTCCTATCTCGCCCCCCACATGTTTCAGGATAATGCCCCACAGCACAAAGCAACCATCTAGACACAGGAACAGCTCAAAACGTCCAGAACGTCCAAAAAATTCCCGTTTCTTCACCACAGTCCTCCACCTCCCTTCTTAGATGTTCGTTCAGATCCAACCATTCAGCTACCTCTGTAGCTTCCAGAAAAAAATGAGATTTGTTCCCAACTTCGACCCACAATTTGGCCGGAAAGATCATAGCGTACTTGAGGTCAAGGGCCCTCAGTCGTTTTTTTAATATCAACAAATTGAGCTCTCATTTTTTGCACTTTCGGTGAAAAATCCGGATAGAATGAAACTCTAGAACCATCAATAGTTAGATCAGGGTGGTCTCTTGAGAACCGAAGAATACTGTCCCTGTCTCTGTAGTGAAGTATTTTAGCCAGGATTGGTCTTGGTGGATGGCCAGGGGGAGGGGGACAAGCCGGGACCCTATGAGCGCGCTCCACCGCATACAAGTGAGTCAGATTGTCTGGCCCAACTTTTTCCTTTATCCAGGCTTCAACAAAAGTAGTAGGGTTTTTGCCCTCGCAGCGCTCAGGGACACCGACAATACAGGCATTATTGCACCTGGTCCTATTTTCCAGGTCGTCCGTTTTATTCCAGCAGCAAGATCTTTTTTGAGCTCCTTATTATGCTGCGCAGAGTTAGAGACTGTATTTTCCACCACACCAACTCTTTTTTCTAATTGCCCAGTTCTGTCCTTAACTGTGTGGAGGTCATATTTTACATTCTGCATTGACTCCTGTAGAAAGCCCAGCTGAGTGAGCAAATTTGTAATGGCTGATCCACATTGCATAACAGCCACCAACACGTCTTTTATAGTGGGTTCAGCAGGAACCTGCAACTTCAGCGCTGTGAGCTGTTTCTTATTTTGCTCCACCAGTTCTCCCCAGCTAGCCAGAGCCTCCTGGTTCCTCTGCCCTCCAGCACTCTCAGCCTCCTCCTCCCCCTCTCCACTCATCCCCCGCTCTGTACCTTCTCCTCCGGTGCCTGGATCTTCTCCAGCTATTTGAGGAGATTCCTTCTCCACTTCCTCCACTCGGGCAAATCGCTGCAGACAAGCCGCTACTTCTCTATTTCTGGCTGCGCTATCAGCTTCTGCATCTGCCAAAGCACGTGCTGAAGCAGCCGCACCATCTTGGGAACCAGAGGCCATCTCTCCTGCAATCCTCTTTTGACCTTTTTTCGGCATGTTGCACGCCAGGAATGCTCCCACGATGGCCCTACGACCTCCACCAGTCCCCAGGGCCTCTCCACAGGTAATTACCGGCTGTGCCGTGGGGATTTACCAGCAGTAATTAACTAGGACATGCGGGAGCTCTGCAGGCACACGTCCTCCTCACATGCTGCAAGGCCACTCCCCCCTGGTAGTCGTAGTTTAGTTTAGGAATTTCTGATTAGATTTCCTTATCCGAATAATATGTTAAAGGCTTATGTGATTTGTTCGTTATACATGTTTTATGATATATAGTCAACTGCCCTTTGCGAAAAATAGTGTGCAATTTGTTGGTTCTATATTCTTTAATGGACGGAAACATGTATGCTCTGTGGAAAATGTTTATTACCATAGGCCAATTGTATGTTGTGCATTTTTTTTTTATGTCCTGAAGTTCATTAAACGAATTTAAAAAAAAAAAAAAAATTGGCTTGGTTACTAAGGTGTTAAATCATGTAAAATATATACAAATTAAATTAGACAATAAGACTAAGAACCACTTCTAAGCGGTTGTTTTTATTTCCCAGCTTCGACACTTGTAAATTCTTAACCTACAAAACAAGCAGTCTACCCGGTAATATAACTGGATGCCTGCAAGAATACTATCTACAAATCAAAATTAATGACATACTAACAAAATTCATCATAATAAATATAATTTGCTTTATTATTCATGTATTATAAAAGCATATGTAAAAGTATGCATAAAAATTGGGAATTAGTCCATAAAAACAGTCAGAATATAGGGGAAACAAAAAATCCATGGTAGATGACTGGGCGTAGTGTATATTTAATATCCAGTATTTCACAATAAATGCAAACAGCCACAAAGAGTGCACACAGCTGGCACCACATTACGGTGCAGATAGCGCAGGAAACTGCTATATACTTTAGTAAAAAAAGAAAAACATAAAAATAATACTGCATGCAAAACCTGCTACCTCAAATACTCATATTACAAAGGCTCAAAGTGCACAAAAGGTGCTAGAATGATAGATTCCTGTAAGTAACCTAAAGCAGCTGCCAATGCCAACGTGTAAATGGATAGAGGCCCCTCAACTCAACGCGCCTTTCGATTTTTTAGCTTTATCATGCCAAGCTCTTTAGATTTTTTTTTTTTACCACCTCCCTGTAAAGGGTTTCCCAAATTAGACAGCAACTTCTCAAATTGGTTCATAACCAGATGTCAGCAGCAGATCACATCATATTTCACAGAAGAGAAAGTTGTAACCATACTGTTCAAAAATTCGGATTCATTGACTTTGATCGGTTTTTTGTTGTTGTTGTGTTTTTTTGTTTTGTTTTTTTTTGTTTTTTTAACCAAACATCCACTTGAGAGGCTTTGGGGTATGCTCATATGTAGCACATTGCTGGTATAGCACATCACCAAAGATCATTCATGCGCTGCAGAATTTGAAATCAACTTATGCTGGCCATGTCAACGCAGGCTTCACCCTTTGCAATGCAAGGTGTACATTGTCGCATCAGAATGACACGTGTTTATATACACTACCAGGACATATGGCCTTGGGGGACAATACATTCATCAGATTCGAAGGTGGTTATTGAGTGGGAACAGCACCCAAAGTGATAATAGATTGGTGGGTGGCTTAAGTATGAGAAAACTAGAACCGTAAATTACCTAGGCCTTGTAGTCCAAAATGTTGTAGATTTCCTTAAACATCTTGGCATGGAAAACATGGCATGGATTATTTATTTTACTATTACGCCAACATATTCCGCAGCTTCACAGACATCATCATCATTGGGGCTCACAATCTAGAATCAATATCAATATATCTTTGGGGTGTAGGAGGAAACGGGAGAACCCACGCAAACATAGGGAGAACATACAAACTCCTTGCAGATGTTGTCCTTGGTGGGATTTGTACACAAGACCCCACTGCAGTGAAGCAACAGTGCTAAATCACCGAGCCACCGTGCTGCCCACGTAATAAGCATAGTTGAAAGAGAAAAAGGCGTATATTGCATTGTTTATTTGAATTATTTTGCTGTTTTGGTTCTTTAGGTTCTTTCTCTGGATTCAAACATAGCCAACCAGGTTAACAAATTAAAAAGAGATCTCTTGCGCCTTATTGATGTTGGGGAATTCTCAGAAGATGCACAGTTTCGGGATCCATGCCGCTCCTACATACTTCCTGAAATCATCTGCAGAAGCTGTAATTTCTGCCGAGACCTGGACTTGTGCAAGGATCCTTCTCTCAGTCAGGTTAGTCTGGTGTTGTCTGCATTAGTCTTGGCTGCTTTTCAGCTGTATCGGTGTGTTTTATCTTTCTCACCTTTGATCACCATTACAGGATGGGTCTGTGCTGCCACAATGGATTTGTTCCAACTGCCAGGCGGAGTATGACACGGACAGCATAGAAATGTCACTAGTGGAAGCCCTGCAGAAGAAGATGATGGCTTTTATGCTGCAAGATTTGGTGAGTTTGTGTAATCTTCTAGTTTTGGTTGGTGTATTGGTGGTTCATGTATTTAGTGTGGTTTTTGTGGTCTTGTTTCCAGATGTGTTTGAAGTGTAAAGGAGTAAAAGAAGCAAACATGCCAGTATACTGCAACTGTGCAGGAGACTTCAGTCTTACTATTTCAATGAAGGTACTTATTAATGTCTATTAAAAGTATTCATTGTTTTGAGGTTGAAAGGCGTCCATCAAGTTCATCCTATAACATGTTGCTCTAGAGGAAGACAAAAAACCTCATCAGGCACATGCTACTTGCCCCATATTAAGGGAAAAAATTATTTTCTGACTACACATACAGCAACCAGACTAGTTCTCTGGATAAACCTACCATCACAGAATCTAGTATCTAAAACCTTTATTATATTTGTCAAGAAAGTCATATAGGCCCTCAAACTTTTTTTTTTTTATATTGAGTCGGCTGTAAGATGTTGTGTCAAAAAAAAAATCCATTGTCTCACTGCTCAGGCAATTATGAATTGCCGGTGATTATGAATATATCGTCCTTTCTGTATATGTAGAGGATGGCCCTTTGTCATCACTACTGGCCAATGTGTAAGAAGATCATTAGAAAGATCTCAGTACTGTGCTCTCCATATCTTTGTATATTGTAATGAGATCTCCTGTAAGCTTTTGTTTTTCCAGACGGAATATCCCCAAGTTTAATAACCTGTCTTGATTTTGTCATTCACTCATTCCCATAATAACCTTGGTTGCTCTTCTCTGTTTCCAAATTGTATTTGCCTTGACAGCACCTGCCTCTGGGGCTAGTCACTAAGGTTGAATTTGGAATCTCATAAATACACATTACTTATGTTTCTGACTTGCAGGCTCTCTTGGAGCAGGTAGATGCCTTCCGGAATATCGCACAACATTACCAGATGTCTCATCTCTTGGAAACAATCAACTGGCTTGTCCAACAGAATTCTCACCTGAATGTGTGACTCCATGCAAATGTTTGACTTTGTGTGGCTCCACTCCTAGATAGGAGCTAGTCAGCATCTGACTTCACTTTTTGGTTGCTTTGTGTAAAAATTATAACTTTAAAATAAATGTAAGAAAATATTGTTGTTTCTTGTAACTAAACTAACGAGGCGGATATTTGGACTTTCTGAAATGTCCCAGCTGGTTTGTCCTCCTAGTAAAACACATGGCCATGTACAGCTAATCTGTGTGATCTAGTGAGTGTTGTGAAAATGACAAATGGGTGCAAGGTTTGTAAAGTTGTCAAATCGTTAATGAACTTTAGAATTGAAACAGAAAAGTAAAAAAATTAAGCCCTTGTAAGGTAATTGTCTATATTCATTAATCACAATCGTTACTGCTTTATTTTTTAACCAAATTTCTGTTTGACGTTTTGTTTCAAAATCTCCAGTTCACGCTGGTATACTCAAACGAGATGTCATCAGAGGGCACTGACCACCGCTTTATTCCTCATCCATCCTGAAACTATAAGCATCATCATTGACGACCGTTTCAGGGGGGCTGGACTAGTTCCTCCTCTACTGAGCATGCGACTGTTGTCAATTCCGATGTGTGCTCAGTAGAATCTTGTCACTGCACAATATTTTTTTTCACCCGTTCACCGAATCCCATTTTCCCTTTGTCGTTTGTTTTTCCTCTCCTTCTCCCAGTGAGTCTGGGAAGTAAGGCGCTGGGTGAGACCAGTGTGTGGAGAGCACGGGAAAGCACATGTGACTGTCTGGATTGCCAGGGTGTGTCCTGGCTGCATGAGTGGGCTCCGAATGGAGTGTCATGGACTAAGTTTAGAATCCCGGCCGTCGGGGAGAAGCCAGGCGGCTAGGAGGCCGTGGTACTGAACTTTACGGCTGTAAAAGATATTAAAAAAATCCTCCCCCCCCCCCCATATTTTCCTCCCAAAACAGTGAGAGGGATACTTGTCCTGAAGACCCCGGCATATATCTAAGCAGCACGATGGGGGACGACTGTCATCAGACATTCCGATGTTGTCTGTTGGGTTTCCTGGAGGGTTCTGGTTCCGTCTTCCCACCCTTCACATCTGGCTCTGGTGGTTGCATGTGGCAGGGATAGGTGTGTGACCTTTGAGGAACTACTGATGCAGTCTGGCTCTGGTGGGTGACCGGACAGGGGTGGGGCGCCAGGGCCATCCTCTGGATCACCTGAACACTCTTGATGTGTTAGGGTTTAGCATCCTGCCGAATAGACAGATGAGGATATAGGGTGTGCGTCCACACCTGTAGACTGTCTGTACGTGGGACAACAGTGTGACTGTTCAAATGGTTTCCCTCCAGGAGAAGGAAGAGGAAACCTTCTGAAAAAGAAAAGAGAAAATATTATGGGAAGATGACAAAAGCCGAAACTCATCAGCGACCCACGATTACCGCAGGTGAAAGTGAGGATGCGTGCTCATCGATGTGAGTTAAATGCCGCTGTTGGAGAATGTTAGCGGCAGGTCCTGACTGTAATACACAGCCGTCGCCTGCCGAGTATGGGGAGGGCTCACTACATGAGTCCGCTACCTACACCCGCTGACAACTTGCGGCATATATATACGACACTTGTGAAAGTGCTCTCCCTCTATGGCTCTGATGAGAAGCAACTAGAGAGAGCGCACTGTCAGTGCACATTGTAAGGAGGGAACATAGCGAGCAGGAAAAGCAGAGACCAGACCCACCCTTGCAACAAACATCACTACTGAGCATACATTGGAATAGACAACACTTGCGCTTTGTACACCAAGGACTAACCCAGCTCCTGAAACGTGTCACTGATGATGCCTTGCTTCGGAGTTTTAACAGAGGCTACAGCAGTGACCACAGCATAAGTTCCCTGATGACATTTCATTTGAGTATAGCAGTATGCACTAGGGATTCTCAAACAAAACCTCATCAAACAGGAAGATTATAAAGAAAAACAAAAATTCCCTACCTTTTCCTTTCTATTCCATCTAACTGCTTAATTTTTGTAATTAAAGTATATTTGAAAAGCAATTAGATTATTACATTAAATAGACATTTAATATTAAATCATTTAGTTGCTGGCTTACCTTTTTAACAGAAACATGGTCACTTAACTTTGATTGCCACTCTTAACTTCTAATAGAAGAGGATTTTTATGCCTAGTGTGGAAATCCTTTTTACTGGGTTCTCTCTCAGCCTAAAACCACCAGCTATTCTGAGTAAAGGGCTCTTTATACCCTTGTTTTTGAACAGACTGGAAGTGGACATGCTCTACCTATAGGGATGGGTCATCAATTTTATGGTATGTTCACGCTTCATCATCTGTTTCTGCCGTTTCTTGAGCTGAAAATGCCACAAAATAAACAATAAAAAAACACTCGAGAATGAACATATAAATTTATTTTCAAAAACTACTTGCTGTTCATATGTATGGCATTTGAGCTTATTTTAATACTTCAGGCTGTCAAAAGATGCTCTATGCTTAAAATACAAATCAATGAGAAGGCTAAAATGCTAGCGGCAAAATACGCTCAGGAAATGACCAAAAGAAATGAAGAAAAAAAAAACACCATTTTTACAAAATTCCAGAGAAAATCATTCTTTAAGCGTCTTCTGCTTGAAAAACATGTTTTTAACCCCTTCCCAACATTTGCAGTACATATACTGTACGTCATGGTTTTTCCGACCAATTCTGTATATGTATGTCATGTTGATCGCCTGCCCTCGGGGCTGTGCGCGGGTTTTCGCCGTTGGGTGTCAGCTAATATTGACAGCTGACATCCGTCTCTCTGCCAGGAGCGGTGCCCGCACCACTCCCGGCACTGTAACCCCCTAAATGCTGCGATCGGTACGATTGCAGCATTTAAAGATCAGGCAGAGCGAAGAAAGACCCTCTGCTCTTGGATCGGAGACCCCGCAATGTCATCACGGTTTCCCGATCATTGCCATTGTGACCCGTTATTGCCATGACGACATCTGGGTCACCAGGCACTAGTAAGTTAGATCATGTGCAGTGCATGATCTAATTAACTTGTGTCTGCAGCACTGACAGGTTATAAGGTATATCAATGCTGCTCCTCTGCATTTATCTTATAACTGCGATCAGACTACAGAAAGTGAAAGTCCCATAGTGGTAATAATTAAAAAAAAAAAAAAAAAAAGTTGGAAAAATGTATTTAAATAATCACAAAATACAAAAAAATTTTTTTAACCATATATAAACATTATGGAAAAAATTAAACAATAAAAGCACACATATTTGGCATTGCCGCATCCGGAATGACCTGACCTATAAAACTGTCCCACTAAACCCCTTTAGTAAACACTGTAAAAAAAAAAAAAAAAAAAGGCAAAAAACTTTATCATACCGCCGAACAAAAAGTGGAATACAACGCAGTCAAAAAGATGAATGGAAATGGTATCGCTGAAACACTTATCTTGTTCTGCGAAAATCAATCTGCATACAGCTCAATCAGCTGGAAAAAAAAAGTTATAACACTCAGAATAAAGCGATGCAAAAATAATTTTTATTACAAAATAGTTTTTGTGTAAAAGCGCCAAAAGATATAAATGTGGTATCGCTCTAATTGTACTGACCTGAAGAGTAAAGCTTTCGTTATCAATTTTACCTCGTGCAGAACAGCATTAAAAAAAAGCCTAAAAAACTGCATTGTTGGTTTTTGTTTATTTTGCCTCCCAAAAATCAGAATATAATGCGATTAAAATGGCTATAAAATGATACCCATAAAAAGTCAACTCATCCCGTAAAAAGCAAGCCCTCAAAATATGGTGATGCAAAAAACTAGTTTTTGAAAAGTGTCTTTTTAGTGTGTGACAGCAGCCATACAAAAACCCGATATAAATCTAGTATCGCTGTAATCACACCAACCAGAAGAATAAAGTCATTTAATCACTTATACCGCATGAGGAACAGAGTAAGAAAAAAATTTTTTTCACCTGATGCTGATTTTTTTTTTTTTCCCTTCTGTCTGCCAAAGATTGCAGTAAAGGCTCAGCTTACGTTTATCCTGCACTCTACGCTGAGCGTTTACATTGAGGTTTTTGTGTAAATTATTGAAATATGTGATTCAGACGGAACTGCGAAAGATTCCCTATAATGAGGCAGATGGAGGCACTGTGGACGCCATAGGATTTGTGATCCGGCGGTGTCCGTCTTTTTATTAGGCGTGCATAAAAGTACCGTTTGCCTCAGTTTTCTGCACCTCAAAAAAAATAAATAAAAAGACAAGATTAACCCCTTCCTGACATCCGACGTACTATCCCGTCCACGGTACCCGGGCCTGTATGACCGTGGACGGGATAGTACGTCTACCGCGATCAGCGGCGCCCACGTGGTGAGCGCCGCTGATCGCGGCCGGGTGTCAGCTGATTATCACAGCTGACACCCGGCACTATGTGTCAGGGGCGGTCACGGACCGCCCCCGACACGTTAACCCCTTGCACACCGCGATCAAACATGATCGCGGTGTACCGGGAGTTAAAGGGAAGCATCGGCAGGGAGGGGGCTCCCTCCGTGCTTCCCTGAGCCCCCCACGGCAGCGCAATGTGCAGCGCTGCTGCGGGGGGCTCCTATCCTCCAGGCCCCCGGATCCAAGATGGCGACGGGGACCTGAGGAAGCTGGCTTCCTCAGTGCCTGCAAAGCGCAGGCAAGAGGAAGTCTTCTTCAATGCCTGTGACAGATTGCTGATCTGTCACAGTGATCTGTGATGTGACAGATCAGCGATGTCCCACCTGGGACTATGTAATAAAGTAAAAAAAAAATTAAAAAAAGATGTAAAAATAAATTTAAAAAAAATCGCCAAATAAATTAGAAAAAAAAAAAAATATTCCCTCAATAAATCCATTTTTTGGAAATAATAAAAAAAAAAAAACAATAAAAGTACACATATTAGGTATCGCCACGTCCGTAATGACCCGCCCTATAAAACTGTCCCATTAGTTAACCCTTTTAGCGAACCCCTTAAAAAATAAAAATAAAAAACGAAGCAAAAAATGATTTATTATCATACCGCCAAACAAAAAGTGTAATAACGCGCGATCAAAAAGACGCATATAAATATCCATGGTACCGCTGAAAACGTCATCTTGTCCCGCAAAAAACGAGCCGCCATACAGCATCATCAGCGAAAAAATAAAAAAGTTATAGCTCGCAGAATAAAGCGATGCAAAAATAATTATTTTTTATATAAAATAGTTTTCATTGCATAAAACCGACAAAAACATAAAAAAACGACCTAAATGAGGTATCGCTGTAACCGTACTGACCCGAAGAATAAAACCGCTTTATCAATTTTACCGCACGCGGAACGGTGTAAACGCACCCCCCCAAAAGAAATTCATGAAACGCTGGTTTTTGTTCATTCTGCGTCCCAAAAATAGGAATAAAAAGCGATCAAAAAATGTCACGTGCCCGAAAATGGTACCAATAAAAACGTCAACTCGTCCCGCAAAAAATAAGACCTCACATGACTCGGTGGGTCAAAATACGGAAAAATTATAGCTCTCAAAATGTGGTGATGCAAAAACTATTTTACAATAAAAAGCGTCTCTTAGCGTGTGACAGCCGCCAAACATAAAAACCGCCATAAATAGTAAGTCAAACCCCCAGTTATCACCCCCTTAGTTAGGGAAAAATAATAAAACTAAAAAAAAAGTATTTATCTCCATTTTCCCGTTAGGGTAAGGCTGTGTGCACACGCTGCGGATTAGGTGCGGATTCATCCGCGCGGATTTTGTAAAATCCGCAGGTGAAACCGCAGGTCAAAAGACCTGCGGTTTTACCTGCGGATTGCTCTGCGGTTTTGTCCTGCGGTTTTTCATCTCCTCAATAGAGATGGCAAACCGCAGGAGAATCCGCAGAAAGAATTGACATGTCAATTCTTTCTGCGGATTGAAAGGCAGATAATCCGCGCGGAAAATTCCGCACCGTCTGCACTGCGGTTTTTGATTCCCATAGGGAATCATGGTACTGTACACCGCAGCAGAAACTGCTGCGGGTCCGCAGCAGCCAAAACCGCTGCGGAACCGCAGCAAAATCCGCAGCGTGTGCACACAGCCTTAGGGTTAGGGCTAGGGTTAGGGCTCAGATTAGGGTTAGGGGTGTGTTGGGGTTAGGGTTGAAGTTATAATTGGCGGTTTCCACTGTTTGGGCACATCAGGGGCTCTCCAAATGCAACATGGTGTCTGATCTCAATTCCAGCCAATTCTGAGTTGAAAAAGTCAAATGGTGCTCCTTCTCTTCCAAGCTCTGCCATGTGCCCAAACAGTGTTTTACCCCCACATGTAGGGTATCAGCCTACTCAGGACAAATTGCAAAACAATTTTTGGGGTACAATTTCTCCTGTTACCCTTAGGAAAATAAAAAATTGGGGGCAAAAATATCATTTTTGTGGAAAAAAAATGATTTTTTTATTTTCACGTCCGAGTGTTATAAACTTCTGTGAAGCACTTGGGGGTTCAAAGTGCTCACCACACATCTAGATAAGTTCCGTGGGGGGTCTAGTGTCCAAAATGGGGTCACTTGTGGGGAGTTTCAATAGTTTAGGTACATCAGGGGCTCTCCAAACGCACATGACACCCGCAGACCATTCCATCAAAGTCTGCATTCCAAAACGTCACTGCTTCCCTTCCGAGCCCCGACGTGTGTCCATACAGTAGTTTTCTCCCACATATGGGGTGTCAGCGTACTCAGGCCAAATTGGACAACAACTTTTGGGGGTCCAATTTCTCCTGTTACCCTTGGGAAAATGAAAAAAATTGGGGACTAATTGATCATGTTTCTGGAAAAAATACGATTTTTTTATTTTCATGCCCTGGCATTATAAACTTCAGTGAAGCCCTTGGGGGTTCAAAGTGCTCACCACACATCTAGATAAGTTCCTTGGGGGGTCTAGTTTACAAAATGGTGTCATTTGTGGGGGGTTTCCACTGTTTAGGTACATTAGGGGCTCTCCAAAGGCAACATGACACCCGCAGACCATTCCATCAAAGTCTGCATTCCAAAACGTCACTACTTCCCTTCCGAGCCCCGACGTGTGCCCATACAGTAGTTTTCTCCCACATATGGGGTATCAGCATACTCAGGACAAATTGGACAACAACTTTTGGGGTCCAATTTCTCCTGGTACCCTTGGGAAAATAAAAAAATGGTGACTTAAAGATCATGTTTGTGGAAAAAATACGAATTGTTTATTTTCACGCCCGGGCATTATAAACTTCTGTGAAGCACTGGGGGGGTCAAAGTGCTCACCACACATCTAGATAAGTTCCTTAGGGGGTCTAGTTTCCAAAATGGTGTCATTTGTGGGGGGTTTCCACTGTTTTGGTACATCAGGAGTTTTCCAAACGCAACATGGTGTCCGATCTCAATTCCAGCCAAAAAGTCAAATGGCGCTGCTTCCCTTCCGAGCTCTGCCATGCGCCCAAATAGTGGTTTACCGCCACATGTGGGGTATCAGCGTACTCAGGACAAATTGCACAATAACTTTTAGGGTCCTGTTACCCTTGGAAAAATAAGAATTGAGGGTGAAAAGATCATTTTTGTGGAAAAAATATGATTTTTTAATTGTATGGCTTTATATTATAAACTTCTGTGAAGCCCATGGGGGTTCAAAGTTCTCACCACACATCTAGATAAGTTCCTTAGGGGGTCTAGTTTCCAAAATGGTGTCATTTGTGGGGGGTTTCCACTGTTTTGGTACATCAGGGGTTTTCCAAACGCGACATGGTGTCCGATCTCAATTCCAGCCAAAAACGTCAAATGGCACTGCTTCCCTTCCGAGCTCTGCCATGCGCCCAAATAGTGGTTTACCCCCACATGTGGGGTATCAGCGTACTCAGGACAAATTGCACAATAACTTTTAGGGTCCTGTTACCCTAGGGAAAATAAAAATTGGGGTGAAAAGATCATTTTTGTGGAAAAAATATGATTTTTTAATTGTACCGCTGTACGTTATAAACTTCTGTAAAGCCCTTGTGGGTTCAAAGTTCTCACCACATATCTAGAGAAGTTCCTTGGGGGGTCTAGTTTCCAAAATGGGGTCACTTGTAGGGGGTTTCCACTGTTTAGGTACATCAGGGGCTCTCCAAACGTGACATGGCGTCCGATCTGAATTCCAGCCAATTTTGCATTGAAAAAGTCAAACAGCGCTCCTTCCATTCTGAGCTCTGCCATGCGCCGAAACAGTCGTTCCCCCCCCCACAAATCAGGTATCAGCGTACTCAGGACAAATTGCACAATAACTTTTGCAGTCCAATTTCTCCTGTTACCCTTGGTAAAATAAAAAAAATTGAACCTGAAGTATTTTTTTTGTGAAAAAAAGTTAGATGTTCATTTCTTTTTAAATATTCAAAAAAATTCCTGTGACGCACCTAATGGGTTAATAAACTTCTTGAATGTGGTTTTGAGCACCTTAAGGGGTTCAGTTTTTAGAATGGTGTCACTTTTGGGTATTTTCTATCATATAGACCCCACAAAGTGGCTTCAAATGTGATGTGGTCCCAAAAATAAAATGGTGTTGTAAAAATGAGAAATCGCTGGTCAACTTTTAACCCTTATAACTTCCTAACAAAAAAAAATTTTGGTTCCAAATTTGTGCTGATGTAAAGTAAACATGTGGGAAATGTTACTTATCAAGTTTTTTGTGTGCCGTATCTCTGTGATTTAAGAGCATAAAAATTCAAATTTGGAAAATTGCGAAATTTTCAAAATTTTTGCCAAATTTCCATTTTTTTCACAAATAAACGCAAGTTATTTGAATGAAATTTTACCACTAACATGAAGTACAATATGTCACGAGAAAACAATGTCAGAATCACCGGGATCCATGGAAGCGTTCCAGAGTTATGACCTCATAAAGGTACAGTGGTCAGAATTGTAAAAATTGGCCCGGTCATGAATGTGCAAACCACCCTTGGGGGTGAAGGGGTTAAGCAAAGGCCATACAGAGTAACACTGCTGCCTCATTATAGTGAATGGATACCTCGGGGGTTTTATCTGAATTATGTCACTTGAAGATTTAAATGGAAACCTCGATGTACGTGCTCGACATAGAGCACCAAATAAATATTTTCCAAATTATTTAACCCCTTCATGACCCAGCCTATTTTGACCTTAATGACCTGGCCATTTTTTGCAATTCTGACCAGTGTCCCTTTATGAGGTAATAACTCAGGAACGCATCCTAGCTATTCTGAGATTGTTTTTTCGTCACATATTGGGCTTCATGTTAGTGGTAAATTTAGGTCGATAATTTTTGCGTTTACTTGTGAAAAAAAACGGAAATTTGGCGAAAATTTTGATAATTTCGCAATTTTGAATTTTTATTCTGTTAAACCAGAGAGTTATGATACAAAATAGTTAATAAATAACATTTCCCACATGTCTACTTTACATCAGCACAATTTTGGAAACAAAATTTTTTTTTTTTGTTAGAAAGTTATAAGGGTTAAAAGTTGACCAGTGATTTCTCATTTTTTACAACAAAATTTACAAAACCATTTTTTTAGGGACCATCTCACATTTGAAGTCACTTTGAGGGGTCTATATGGCAGAAAAAAAACAAAAGTGACACCATTCTAAAAACTGCACCCCTCAAGCTACTCAAAACTACATTCAAGAAGATTATTAACCCTTCAGGTGCTTCACAGGAATTAAAGCAACATGGAAGGAAAAAATGGACATTTTAATTTTTCCAACAAAAATTTTCTTTTAGCATCAATTTTTTCATTTTTACATGGGTAGCAGGATAAAATGGATCCTAAAATTTGTTGGGCAATTTCTCCTGAGTACACGGATACCTCATATGTGGTCATAAACCACTGTTTGGGCGCACGGCAGGGCTCAGAAGGGAAGGAGCGCCATTTGACTTTTTGAATTTAAAATATGCTGGAATATTTAGCGGTTGCCATGTCGCGTTTGAAGAGTCCCTGTGTGCCTAAACATTGGAGCTCCCCCACAAGTGACCCCATTTTGGAAACTAGACCCCCGAAGGAACTTATCTAGATGTGTAGTGAGCACTTTGAACCCCCAAGTGCTTCACAGAAGATTATAACGCAGAGTAGAGAAAATAAAAAATCATTTTTTTTCCTCAAAAATGATTTTTTAGCCCGCTATTTTTTATTTTCATGAGTGTAACAGGAGAAATTGGACCCCAAAAGTTGTTTTCCAGTTTGTCCTGAGTACGCTGGTACCTCATATGTGGGGGGGAACCTCTGTTTGGGTGCACGGCAGGGCTCAGAAGGGAAGGAGCGCCATTGACTTTTTGAATGGAAAATTAGCTCCAATCGTTAGCGGACACCATGTCGTGTTTGGAGAGCCCCTGTGAGCCTAAACTTTGGAGCTCCCCTACAAATGACCCCATTTTGGAAACTAGACCCCCTAATGAACTTATCTAGATGTATATTGAACACTTTGGACCCCCAAGTGCTTCACAGAAGTTTCTAACACAGAGCCGCGAAAATAAAAATAATTTTTTTTCCTCAAAAAATGATTTTTTAGCCTGCTAATTTTTATTTTCACAATGGTAACAGAAGAAATTGGACCCCTAAAGTTGTTGTCCAGGTTCTCCTGAGTGCGCTGGTATCCCATATGTGGGGGGGACCACTGTTTGGGCACACATCGGGGCTCGGAAGGGAAGTAGTGACATTTTGAAATGCTGACTTGATGGAATGGTCTGCGGGCGTCATGTTACGTTTGCAGAGCCCCTTATGTGCCTAAACAGTAGAAACCCCCACAAGTGACCCCATTTTGGAAAATAGATCCCCCCAGGATCTTATCTAGATGTGTGATGAGCACTTTGAACCCCCAAGTGCTTCACAGAAGTTTATAAGGCAGAGCCATGAAAATAAAAAATCATTTTTTTCCACAAAAATAATTTTCAGCTCCCAATTTTTTATTTTCATTCTCCCATGACTGCACCACGGAGAGAGAGGGATCCGCCCTCAGGGACAGGAAACCTACAGATGAAAAAAGGGGTACCTCTCTCACATCAGTTGGTTTCCTGTCCCTGACGGGGAACCTACAGCACGTACCTGACAGGTCGATGTGGGATTCCGGAGACCGACCCAGTCCGGTGATAGGCAGCGGTGGCTCCCTGCCTCGGCTGGGTCGAGGCCTTGGACAGGCTTCCCCCGAAGCACCACCACCGGGGTCGGCGGGCCTTGAGGGTGAGTGGGGAGAGGCAGTGAAGAAGCCAGGAAGTCTGCCGATCCCAAAGAGGAAAAAAAAATGGGGCTGTCTCCTGCAGGTAGTGACGGCGGTCACTACAGGAGAGCCATGCAGAGCCGGCGATGCAGCCTGTGCAGGTGCACCGAGGGACACAGGACAGAGCCTGCCAGACCTCGGGGGCAGCGGCCACCGGGAGCCGCAAGGCGGGCAGGCCTCTAGCGCGGAGCAGGGGCGGCAGCGGCAGCCACCGGAGCCGCGGGCAACTGAGCAAGTCGGGAGGGCGCAGGATACAGGCGCCGGTACGTGCAGGACGCCGGTAGGCAGGCGCGCGCGATTACAGCTCCCGTAATAAAGGGAGGCGCGGTGCACCGCTGGGCAATCTCGTGGTGCGCTCGCGTGAGACTTCCGGCAGGGAGCCCTGGGAAGAGTGCGGCGGCGGCAAATTTAAGAAAAAGGAAATAAGGTTTAAAAAAGCTCCGCTGAAGGGGAAGAAGTGGTCACCATGAGTGGGAAACCGCAGAGGGAGGAGACACGGCGGCGGTACCCAAAGCAGGGACCACAGCAAACACAGGAACAGCGCCAGCACCTCCAGTGCCAGCGCGACTCTTCCCAGCAGCAGCAGCGGTCGTACGGCATCGCGGTGCAGCCAAAGCTCCACCATGGCGACACAGCCAGAAGTGGATTCAGCAGTGGAGATAATCTCTACGCCCTAGACGGTATCGCTCATTCCACAGGGGGGTGAGTGATCTCTGTGAATGCCCGCTCGCTAATGTGCGACTATTAATTTTTCTTTTTCAGGGACGTAAATGCAAGACCAAGTCCAAACACATGGTATGTGCTATATGCACGGAGGAGTTACCCCCTACGTGGGAGAGAAAGCTCTGTGTGGCTTGCATAGAGCAGACAATACAGGAGGAGTCCCCGAGGTTTGCCTTAGACCTCAAAACATTACAAAAAAAACCCAGGTTGAAGATGCCCTTAAGGGCGCCAGAACCTCAAAGAAAAAACGCATGTCCAGGCATAGATCCCCAGAGTCCAGTGTTAGTGAGTCAGGAAGTGAACTATCTGACTCAAGTAATTTATCATCCTCCCAGTCCTCTTCATCATCCTCAGAAGGGGGACGCAGCTGCTTTCCCATTGAGGAGACGGACGCCCTGGTAAAAGCTGTGAGGACAACCATGGGGCTGGTAGACTAATGCCCTAAGAAAATTGCCCAAGACCTAATGTTTGGAGGGCTAGAGCAAAAAAAAACGGAGGGCTTTCCCGATTAATGAGAAAATCCACTCCCTAATCAAGCGAGAGTGGAAAAAGCCGGTCAAAAAAGTCCTAACAACAAAGAGGAAATACCGCTTTAACGACCCTACCTGCTCCTTATGGAGCAAAGCACCTAAATTAGATGTAGCGGTCACAAAAGCTTCTAAAAAATTTGCCCTGCCCTTCGAAGACATGGGTACCTTGAAGGACCCAATGGATAAAAAAGCTAAAACTTTTTTTTTAAAACGCTTGTGAGGCGGCAGGAGGAGGGCTAAAGCCACCCATAGCAGCCACGTGTACGGCACGCATCCTAATGGTCTGGCTGGACCATTTAGATTCGCAGATAAAGGGGAAAGTCCCAAGAGAAACGATACAGAGATCAGTTTCGGTAATGAAGGGAGCAGCAGCTTTCCTGGCGGATGCGTCGGTAGACTCAACCAGGCTGGCGGCCTTCTCAAACGCCGCATGATGCGCCTTATGGCTGCAATGCTGGCCAGGAGATTTGCAAACAAAAACCAAATTGTGCGCAATCCCATGCGAGGGGGAATACTTATTTGGCCCAATACTGGACGACATCTTAGACAAGGCAGGGGACAAGAAGAAATCCTTTCCCAGGTTCCCCAGCCAATCATACAAACGGCCGTTTCGGAACAGAAGGTTTATGCGACGGAAGCCCCCAAAAGGGAACAAAGAAGGATGGGAGGATAGAAGGAACAAGAATAAAGGCTTTATGTTTAACAAACCCCCTGACAACAAGAAGCCACAATGAAGGTACTCCCCGGGTCGGGGGAAGATTATCCTACTTTCTCCAGGCCTGGGAAAAAATATCCGCGAGTTCGTGGATACTAAACATAATAAAGGAAGGTCTGAGGCTAAAGTTCATTACCCTCCCAAACAACTCTTTCGTGATAAAGCCCCAAAGGACATCACATGAGCAGCTGGCTCTGCAGCAAGAAATAACGAATCTAAGAGAGAAAAACGTGTTACAAGAAGTCCCCTACCAAGACAGGGGCAAAGGCTTCTACTCCCCTCAGGTCCCCAAGGACCGACCTTGCTGCTTCACTCCTCTCAGGTATAGCCATGCAGTCCTTTATATTGTTTCCATGATGTGCTCAGTGCACAAATCATTTCATGACCCAGTACTCTTTATTTTGTCAGGGAGCATCTTCTATTAAGAGCAGTAGCACTTGCTACATGATGATGTTATACACACTTCTTGCCACATTATATGTAATTATGTGCCCCTGTCTTATTTTTGGACATAATATTTAGCTCTGCATTCTACTGGCCTGATGAGATGTTTGCAGCATAACTGGCCCTAAGGACCATTGTGCTCTTTTATATTCTGTTCCTCCCTTCCCACATACCGTGTGTCCATATTTATTAATATTTTCAATAAACATTGTTATTTTATGGATATCCTGACTGCTTTCCTTTCTTGGTAATTTCTAGTGAATGTGCAGTTGTCCTGCATTTGTCCTGTTTTAATTATGTGGATCATGATATATGATTTATATTATTGATCATCTCTATGGCCATTATAAATCGTTGATTTTTTTGGTCTCCACAATATGTCTATTACCCATTTGCTACCTCTCTTCCTTCGCAAGAAGCCAGATGGATCGTACAGGGTAATCATAAATCTAAAAAGGCTGAACAAGTTCCTGGAAATTCAGCACTTCAAAATGGAGACAATGAAATCTTGTATAAAAATGCTTCCCCCATCTTGCTTCATGGCCGTATTAGGCTTGAGGGACACATATTACCATGTGCCTATTCACAGAAACCACAGGAAAAATACCTCAGGGTGGCGGTGACAATCCAGGGGGAGATAAAACATCAGTTCAGAGCACTCCCCTTCGGGCTAGCCATTGCTCCAGGAGTATTTACGAAGGTAATGTCGGACGTAATGGCCCACATAAGAGAGCAAAACATCCTGATAGTCCCATACCTGGACGATCTCTTAATAATAGGTGTCACCTATCACCACTGCAAACAACAATTGGACATGGTCATGAGGTCTCTACAGAGTCTAGGATGGATGCTGAATTTTCCCAAGTCCAGACTCGTACAAAGTCAGGTGCAGGAGTTCTTGGGGATAACACTGGACTCAATCGAACAGAAATGTTACCTTCCGCAGACGAAGGTTCAAAAAATGGCACATATGTCGTCACAAATGATGGCCTCCCCAAACACTACCCTGAGAAAAGCAATGTCACTATTGGGGTCAGTGACAGCCTGCATGCCAGCAGTTCAGTGGGCACAGAGCCATACTCGAGACTTACAGTGGGAAATATTAGGCGCAGACGTTTCCCCACACAGGAATTTAGACACGCAATTAAACATCTAACCAGAGACAATACACTCCTTAACGTGGTGGACAGATCCAGCCAACTTAATCAAGGGGGTTCCTTGGGCGTTGCCTGCGACAAAGATCCTAACTACGGACGCAAGCCCCTGGGGGTGGGGTGCACATCTAGGCAACCAGGTGGCGCAAGGGCCCTGGACCCAGGAAAGAGAGTCTGCTTCCTCAAATATGAACGAGCTGCTGGCAGTAAAACTAGCTCTCATTCATTTTCTAGATTCACTTTGCGCCCATCACACAAGGGTCTTCTCAGACAACCAGGTAGTTGTAGCATATCTAAACCACCAGGGGGCACCAGATCTCGTTCACTGATGGAGGTAACAAAGTCCATCTTCCACCTGGCAGAACACAATCTAGAATCCCTGACAGCCCTTCACATAAAAGGTTCAGAAAATCGAACGGCGGACTTCTTAAGCAGGACACGCCTAAAACAGGGGGAGTGGGAACTAAGCCAGTTAGTCTTCAACCGGATTGTGAAACTCTGGGGCCGGCCAGAGAGAGACTTATTTGCGAACAGTCAGAACCGGAAATTGGAAACCTGCTCAATCGATCCCCGGGGGGCCCAGTAGCTCTAGACACTTTCACGATACCCTGTGATTACCATCTGGCCTACGCTTTCCCTCCAATATCTCTCATCCCTTTTAGTACTGAGGAAAATATGGGGGGACAAGGCGACGGTAGTGGTAATAGCACCCTTCTGGCCACGGAGGATATGGTTTCCTTGGCTGAGGAAAATGTCCGTAACAGATCCCTGGGTTCTACCAGAAACTCCAGACCTGCTATCCCAGGGACCAGTGTACCACCCCCACATAAACTTACACATGACAGCTTGGCTTTTGAGAGGGAACTCCTAAGCAACAGGGGCTTCTCGCCAAACTTGGTAACCATGCTACTACAGAGCAGAAAGCCAGTAACCACTAAAGCGTATGGCAAAGTGTGGAAAAAATTCATGTCAGTGTCAGGCTCTGACCCAACGGGAGAAATCCCTATAGACAAGATTCTGGAATTCCTACAGATGGGGTTGGAAAAGGGGTTAGCCACCAGCACCTTAAAAGTATAGGTTGCGGCCTTGGGAGCTTTGTATAACCATGACCTAGCCAAAAATAGATGGGTTATGAGATTCATTGGAGCCTCAAGTAGAGCCAGGCCGATCCCCTTACGCACCCCCCTCCCCCCCCCCCCCCCCGAGATCTAAAACTAGTGCTAAACGCGCTAACCAAATCTCCCTTCGAACCCCTAGCGGAGGTCCCCTTAAAAATATTGTCCCTTAAGATCTACCTCCTCGTAGCCTTAACTTCTGCCCGCCGCATTAGTGATATGCAAGCTTTGTCTGCCCACTCACCCTTTACGCAAGTACGGGATGATAGGGTAATTCTTAGAACCGACCCAGCATATCTCCCCAAGGTATCGTCACAGTTTCATAGGACTCAGGAAATCTCCCTATCCTCCTTCTGTCCCAATCCCAAGAATAAAACAGAAGCGTTATTACACACTTTAGATGTAAAAAGGTGCCTGGTCCAATACTTGACAACCACAAGGGGGTTCAGGAAGGATAGGGCTCTGTTTGTCTGCTTTCAGGGTCCGCGGAAGGGTCAAAAAGCATCGAAGGCCAAGCTGGCGAGATGGATAAGAGAGGCCATCACCCTATCCTACTCCTCTTGCGGGGCGGCCATCCCAGAGGGCGTAAGGGCCCATTCAACCAGGGCAGTGGCGTCATCCTGGGCGGAGAAAGCCGGTGCTTCAATAGACCAGATATGTAGAGCTGCCACTTGGTCTTCCCCCTCTACATTTTTCAAACATTACCGTCTAGACTTGACCTCCTCTTCAGATCTCACCTTTGGGAAAAGGGTTCTGGAGGCGGTGGTCCCTCCCTAGATGTACAATCTTTGTAATTCTCTCAGTGGTGCCATCATGGGGGAAAGAGAAAATCGTAGTTACTTACCGATAACAGTATTTCTCTGATCCCATGACGGCACCCGTACATCTCCTCCCTTTCACACACAGGTGTGCACATTAGAGTGAGTTAGTTAGCTTTAGTACTTAAGGCCCTTTTACATTTAGTGATGCACCAGCGATCCCGACCACGATACGACCCGGTCAGGATCGCTAGTGTATCGTTAAATGGTCGCTAGTGAGCTGCCACACAGGCAGATCTCACAGCGATACAGCTGACAATACTTACCTTTCAGAAGTGGCGATCCTGACGTCCTCCCGCCCGCGTCCACACGTCGCTCGTCGGCACCACAGGAAGCGCCCAACAAGAAATGGAGCCGGCCGATCTCGCGCGATCAGCGACAAACAGCGGGGGAGCCGGTTGGAGGTAAGTATCACACATAGCGATATCGCTAGCAATATTGCCATAACGTCACAAAATCGGTGACGTTATAGCGATATTGCTAGCGATACTGCTATGTGTAAAACCCCCTCTAGCCACACGGTGCCTCTATTAAGCTTAATTTGATTAATTGGATTAATTTTGAATTTTTATAACCCTTTGAGTTGCAGCTGAAAGTTCTGTGTAATGCTCTGTAAACCAACTGATGTGGGAGAGAGGTACCGCCTTTTTCATCTGTAGGTTTCCTGTCCCTGAAGGCGGATACCTCTCTCCGTGGTGCCGTCATGGGATCAGAGAAATACCGTTACCGTAAGTAACTACGATTTTCCCAAGGGTAACAGGAGAAATCAGACCCCAAATGTTGTGCAATTTTTCCTGAGTACGCTGATGCCACATATCTGGGGGTAAAACAACTGTTTGGGCACACGTCGGGGCTCGGAATGGAGGGAGCACTGTATGACTTTTGAACGCAAAATTGGCTGGAATAAATGGTGGCGCCATGTCGCGTTTGGAGACCCCCTGATGTACCTAAACAGTGGAAACCCCTAAATTCTAACTCCAACCCTAACCCCAACCCACCCCTAGCCCTAACCGAAAAATAAAAATATTTTATTTTATTAGTTATCCCTGTTACACCGCTCCGCCATACTCACCCGGCCTCCGTTCCCACGCCGCAGTCGCCCTCCGCTCCCACGCCGCAGCCTCTCTCCACCCGACGGCCGCGGCGGTCACCTGAGACAGGCCCGCGACCGATGCCTTCCCTGCATGCTATGCGCATGTGCTATAGGCCGCGGCCGCGCCTCCTTCCTGCTTCTTATGCTCCGGCTGTGCCCTGACCCGGAAGCACCTTTGGACCTTTGGACCAATGGCTGACCAGACGGGGCCATATCAGGCCGCTTCCCCCTGAGGGAGGCGCCTGATCGTTGTGTTTCCTGACACTCTGGCCTCGCTCCATCGTGCACAAGCTCTGTAGGGGGTTCTTAAATCAGTGTAGTCTCCACTTTGAATGGCTGCCGCAGCAATATCCCTCGGACCGGGCCAAAGTGGCCTTCATGTCCCATCTGGAGGGAGAGGCCCTTTCTTGGGTAAACCCGCTCTGGGAACGTGACAACCCGGTCGTTTCGAGTCTCCCGGTTTTCCTGGATACGTTTCGTAAGGTTTTCGATGAGCCGGGACGGTTAGCCTCTCTCACTGAGTCACTCTTTAACTTACACCAGGGCTCTTTCACGGTCGGACAGTACGCTATTCGCTTTCGCACTATTTCCTCCGAGCTCGGCTGGAATAACGCAGCTTTGGTGGGGGCATTCTGGCGCGGTCTTTCTAGTAAAATAAAGGATGAACTCGCAGGTCGAGATACCCCGTCCACCTTAGAGGACCTTATCTCGCTGGCTACCCGCATTGACCTGCGCTTCCTGGAGCGCGCTCGGGAGTCAGTGAGAGACAGGCGCTCCTCCAGGTCAGTTTCTCCTTTCACTCAGTCGGCCAGCTCACGTTCAGTCGGATCTTCTTCCCTCTCTTCGGGTGAGCCCATGCAGATAGATCATCTCAGGTTGGCCGAGTTACGTCAGAGAGAGAGACGGGCACAAGGTCTGTGCCTCTATTGCGGTCATTCGTCACACTATATCCGCATCTGTCCTAAGAGACAGGGAAACGACTCCACCTAGGTCAGGTAAGAGAGGCCTTCCTAGGTGATGATGATGATTCCTCTCAACCCCTTACGATTTCTGTGCTTTTGGTTTCAGGAGGGAGGCGTGGTTCCGAGGTGGCCTACGTGGATTCGGGCTCAGCGGGTAACTTCATTCGGCCGGAAGAGGTAGACAAATACCAAATTCCTGTAGTCACTCTATCTAACCCAATTCAGATTGCCACCGTGGATGGCAAACCGCTACAGGTGACCGTCACCTTGGTCACTGAAGAGGTGGAATTGCAAATCGGAGCCTTACATCGAGAGAAGATAGCCTTTTACGTTTTACCTAAGCTCTCTCACGCCATTCTACTCGGTCTTCCATGGTTAAGGACTCATCAGCCTGTTCTCGACTGGTCTTCTGGGGAGATACTCCGCTGGGGGCACCCGTGCCAAGCTCGCTGTCTGACTCCTGTCCGACTGGCGGCCGCTCCACGGTCACCTCCAGACCTCCCGGGTCTTCCTCCAGCTTACAGCTCCTACGCCGATGTTTTTGATAAGAAGGAAGCGGAGGTCCTCCCTCCACACCAGCTGTTTGACTGCCCAATTGAACTTGTTTCTGGTTCAACCCCCCCAAGGGGCAGAATCTACCCTCTGTCTCCCGCGGAGACCACCGCCATGTCTGAGTACGTCCGAGAGAACCTCGCCAAAGGCTTTATATGGAAATCCTCTTCGCCCGCGGGAGCCGGCTTCTTCTTCGTCAAAAAGGACGGGACTCTACGGCCATGCATTGACTATAGGGGCTTGAATGAGATTACCATCAAGAACAGGTACCCGCTTCCACTCATTCCAGAACTGTTTGACCGTCTCAGAGGGGCTCGGGTCTTTACCAAGCTGGACCTCAGAGGAGCCTACAATCTGGTCCGTATCCGTGCAGGTGACGAGTGGAAGACCGCTTTCAACACTCGAGATGGCCATTACGAGTACCTGGTCATGCCCTTCGGTCTTTGCAATGCTCCTGCAGTCTTTCAAGAGTTCGTCAATGAGATCTTCCGGGATCTCTTGTACTCCTGTGTGGTTGTGTACTTAGACGACATCCTCGTCTTCTCGCCGGACCTCTCGTCCCACAGAAAGAGTGTCCGCCTGGTGCTTCAGCGTCTTCGGGAGAACCGTCTGTATGCAAAGATCGAGAAATGTCTCTTCGAACAGACCTCTCTGCCATTTCTGGGATACATTATCTCCGACGCTGGTCTAAGGATGGATCCCGAGAAGTTGTCTGCCATCCTCAAATGGCCTCGCCCCGTCGGATTAAAGGCGATACAACGATTCCTCGGGTTCGCCAACTATTACCGGCAATTTGTCTCCCACTTCTCCGCGATCACAAGACCCATTTCTGTGCTCACCCGTAAAGGGTCTATTTCCAAGGATTGGTCTCCTGAGGCAGAGGAGGCCTTTCTGACCCTAAAACGGGCTTTCTCCACAGCTCCGGTCCTGCATCGCCCTGAGAGCGATCGACCTTTTGTACTCGAGGTGGACGCTTCCTCGACTGGTGCCGGGGCGGTGCTGTCCCAGAGAACCGCCTCCGGTCGCCTGCACCCTTGTGGCTTCTTCTCGAAGGCCTTTTCTCCACCCGAGTGTAACTACTCGATCGGTGACCGGGAACTTTTGGCCATCAAGTTGGCCTTGGAGGAATGGCGCCACCTCCTGGAAGGAGCTGTCCATCCTTTTGTCATCTTCTCGGACCACAAGAATCTGGCCTATCTCCAGTCTGCCCAGAGACTAAACCCTCGCCAGGCCAGATGGTCTTTATTTTTTGCCCGATTTGATTTCGAGCTCCGATTCCGTCCCGGCAACAAGAATTCCAAAGCCGACGCCCTGTCCAGGGTCTTCCAACCACACGAATCCACGGAGGAACCGTCACATATCATTGATCCCACTAGGATCATCACCGTGGCTCCAGTGAACTGGCTTACTTCTCCGCCTGGCAAGACGCTTGTGCCAGAGAATCTCAAGCAAAAGGTTCTTCTATGGGGGCACTCCTCCAAACTGGCCGGCCATGCCGGAACTAAGAAGACCCTTGACCTTATCAAACGTCACTACTGGTGGCCCTCACTTCGCCAAGATGTACTCGACTTTGTGGCTTCTTGTCCATCCTGTGCAAAAAACAAGGTGCCACGGAGATCTCCATCCGGCTTGTTGCTTCCGTTGCCTGTCCCTACGGTTCCTTGGGAGAACATCGCCATGGATTTCATCACCGACCTACCCTGCTCTGCGGGCTGCACAGTCATCCTGGTGGTGGTGGATCATTTTTCCAAGATGGCTCACTTCATCCCTCTGCCAGGTCTTCCCTCAGCGCCAGAGCTGGCCGAAATCTTCATTCATCAAGTCTTCAGGCTTCATGGACTACCTCGACGCATTGTGTCTGACCGAGGGGTTCAGTTTACCTCCAAGTTCTGGCGTTCGCTTTGTAAGCTCATGAACGTTTCCCTCGACTTCTCCTCGGCCTACCATCCACAGTCCAACGGACAAGTAGAGCGTACCAACCAGACGCTTACGGGATACTTACGCCACTTCTCTAACGCCCACCAGAACGACTGGGTCAACTTACTCCCCTGGGCAGAGTTCGCTTATAACAACCATGCTGGTGAGTCTTCGGCCAAGTTTCCGTTTTTCATTGTTTTTGGCAGACATCCTGGTGTTCCTCTTCCGATAACCCCTGCCTCTGAGGTACCCGCGGCCAATGCTTTGTCCTCGGAATTTTCTAAGATTTGGGCTGAGACCAACACATCACTCAAGAGATCCGCTGATCAGATGAAGAACTATGCAGACAAAAAGAGGTTGGATTCTCCTCCGTATCGTGTTGGCGACAAGGTCTGGCTCTCCTCCAAATTCGTCCGACTAAAACTGCCCTCCTACAAGTTGGGTCCACGCTACATTGGTCCGTTTGAAATTCTGGGACGTATTAACGAAGTTGCCTACAAATTGAGGTTGCCTGCTTCGCTCCGGATCCCGAACACCTTTCACGTCTCTCTCCTGAAGCCTGTGGTGCTGAATCGTTTCCATTCCTCGCTTGATCTTTGTCCTCAGCCGGTGGGTGCCGACAACATTTTTGAAGTGCAGGACATCCTCGCTGTGAAAAGGGTTAGAGGTAGGACTTTCTTTCTCGTTGATTGGAAGGGCTTTGGTCCTGAGGAGAGATCCTGGGAGCCTCGGGAGAATATTAATGCTCCCCATATCCTCAAGAGGTTTCTTGTTAACCTCCCGGGGGGGCGGCTTAGGGGAGGGGGTACTGTTACACCGCTCCGCCATACTCACCCGGCCTCCGCTCCCACGCCGCAGTCGCCCTCCGCTCCCACGCCGCAGCCTCTCTCCACCCGACGGCCGCGGCGGTCACCTGAGACAGGCCCGCGACCGATGCCTTCCCTGCATGCTATGCGCATGCGCTATAGGCCGCGGCCGCGCCTCCTTCCTGCTTCTTATGCTCCGGCTGTGCCCTGACCCGGAAGCACCTTTGGACCAATGGCTGACCAGACGGGGCCATATCAGGCCGCTTCCCCCTGAGGGAGGCGCCTGATCGTTGTGTTTCCTGACACTCTGGCCTCGCTCCATCGTGCACACTCTGCTCCTGCAGTTCCTGTCTCGGCTGCTCCTCACAGCAGCTTCTCAGTCCTCCTACCCGTGTTCCTGGTTACCTACTCCAGTCCTGCCTTCAGTGTTCCTGCCGTCCTACTCCAGTCCCGCCTTGTGTTCCTGCCGTCCTACTCCAGTCCTGCCTTCAGTGTTCCTGCCGTCCTACTCCAGTCCTGCCTTCAGTGTTCCTGTCGTCCTACTCCAGTCCTGTCTTCAGTGCTCCTGCTGTCCTACTCCAGTCTCAGTCTTACTCCGGTCCATCCTGAGCCGCCCCTCTCGGTACCGGCTACCGTGGTACTCGAACCCCTGGGCCTGCTCCTAACGGTCCCTGTATAGGGGTCGGTTCCACCTGGCAGCTCGCCCGGGGTCCCTCGGTGCCACGGTCCAGAGGGTCCACTCTCGGAGTTCCCGCTCCTGACCACCCGCGCTAACAATCCCTACCTATGGGGGTGATAAACGGGGGGTTTATTTACTTTTTTTTTATTTTGATCACTGTGAGAGTTTATCACAGTGATATAAATGAATGAATCTGCCGGCCGGCAGGCGCACTGCGCATGCGCCCATCATTTTCCAACATGGCGGCGCCCATGATGCAGGACACCGGGACGGCCAGAGGGACAGGAGGTACCAGGGTGGGTGAGGGGGAGATTGGAAGGCTGGGGGGAGCAGAGGGAAGGGGAGCTGATGTTGACTGTGGCGACCGATCGCTGCCGTCAGTCGGTGGCGGTAGCCGATTGGTGCCGTCAGTCAGTGGGGAGGTCTCTAAGGGTGTCTGCAGTCATGGCCGATGCTATTGCAGCATCGGCCATAGCTTGATTGTAATATTTCACCAAATTTCATTGGTGAAATATTACAATCGCACTGCGCATGCGCCCGCCATTTTCCAAGATGGCGGCGCCCATGAGCCGGGACGGCGGGACATCGGGAGCCAGAGGGGGACTCGAAGGCACCGTGGAAGGTGAGGGGGGGTGATCGGACTGCGGGGGGAGCGAAGGGGAGGAGCGGGAGCAGATTGTGATGGCAGCAGCCAATCGCTACCGTCAGTCCGTGGCGGGGGCCGATCACCCCTGCCAGCCGGTGTTGGGGTGGTCAGATTAGGGTCTCCAGCCATGTCCGATGCTACTGTAGCATCGACCATGGCTGGATTGTAATATTTCATCAATTTTCATTGATGAAATATTACTATCGCTCTGATTGGCTGTTTCACTTTTAACAGCCAATCAGAGCGATCGTAGCCACGTGGGGGGCTAAGCCACCCCCCCTGGGGTGAAGTACAAAGCCCCCTGTATCTGCGGGTCGGGTGACCTTTCAGTGACCCCAGTCACCCGACCCGCAGGGGGGCTTTGAAGTCATGACACAGCATATGCATCATGGGTCGGATTGGCACCGACTTTCATGACGCATACACTGTCACAGGTCAGTAACACAAATATAGGGGGCTTCCACGTTACTGATAGCACAAAGGCTCTGGAAAACCAAAATGGCCCTCGCCCCCCTATTCAGAAGCCCCAGTGTGCCTAATTCACGCGTCCACTTGTTTGGCATTTCTGTAACAATGAGAGCCTGCCTAATTTACAGGTGCACAAGCTGGGCACTACTTACTGGTCACCACCACGGCAGTTTGCAATTTTCTCTCAGCAACATGCACTGCTGCTTGTTTCTGGAAAATACCCATGGAGTCAAAATGATCACGACACATGTAGATAAATTCCCAAAGGGGTATAATTTCCAAAATGTGGTCACTTGAGGAAGGATTCTGCTCTTCTTGCACTTCAAGGCTCTGTATATGGAGTCCGCAAACAATTACAAAAATTATGCATGCACTCCGGGATGCCTCCTGTATAACAGTACTGCTTAGCCATATGGCGAGATTCGGGTGGGACGGACCACTATTTGCCAATATAGTACAGCTATATCAGCACCTCAGGGGCTCTGCCAATGTGACATGGCACACTCAAACCAGTCCAGCAAAATGTGAACTCCATTATGGGGCGTAAAATACACAGCAAAATAGGCACGTATGAACATACCCTTAAAGTGGTGGTATATCATGTCTCTTGCAATGTGCAGTGGTGAAATTTTGTGTATACCCTTATATCAAACTTCGTTGGTTATTTCTAAACCCAAGTGTTCAATTGCTTCAAATCTGTATAGTTCATAATCCACCTGTCCCCCCGCAATTCTCTGGCCTCTCTCTTCTGTCAATCACACTGCACTGGCTCCCCATTACCCAGAGACTCCAGTTCAAAACCCTAACCATGGCATACTAAACCATCCACAACCTGTGTCCTCCATACATCTGTGACCTCGTCTCTCGGTACTTACCTGCACGCAATCTTCGATCCTCACATGTTCACCTTCTCTACTCCCCTCTTGTTTCCTCTTCCCACAATGGCATACAAGATTTCTCCCATGTATCCCCTCTACTCTGAATCTCTCTACCCCAACAGACTCGCCTACCATGGAAACCTTCAAAAGGAACCTGAAGACCTACCTCTTCCAACAAGCCTACAACCTACAGTAACCACCATACCGCTGCGCGGCCAGCTTGACCCTCACCTACCTGTATCCTCGCCCATTCCTTGTAGATTGTGAGCTCTCGCGGGCAGGGTCCTCTCTCATCCTGTACCAGTCGTGACTTGTATTGTTTAAGATTACTGTACTTGTATGTATTATATATACCCCTCCTCACATGTAAAGCTCCATGGAATAAATAGCGCTATAATAGTAAATAATAATCAACGTCTCAGGTAATGACTATACAGTTTGTTTAAATATTCTCCAGATAGGCAGTA
The DNA here is from genome assembly GCF_039654945.1 of Dendrobates tinctorius. Lineage (NCBI taxonomy): Eukaryota > Metazoa > Chordata > Amphibia > Anura > Dendrobatidae > Dendrobates > Dendrobates tinctorius. Next base: position 6,433,329 of record NW_027361880.1, on the reverse strand, counting down.
GGCTAGAACTCTAGCGTCACCAAAGGCCAATATCGTCTTTTTAGCTAGCCTTGCCACATGACTTAGAATAAAAAAAACAAACCAGACTCTCCATTTACAAATGTGTTTCATAGTGTTGCACCTCATCAGTGCAAAAAAGGAGGTCTGATTTGGCTAGGAGAGAAACCTCTGATGGGGGAGTGTAGCCTCTTGTGGAGAATGCCAAGTTGGCATAAGTCGTATATATAATTTATACATCATATATGACTAGTTTATTGTTTATCTGTCACTTTTTCTCTCTTGCACTGCTCGTTCCTTAAGAAATCTATCCATAGAGTAACACATTGACTTAATAATTGCTGGGGGGGGGGGGGGGGGTCTGCCGACTTTAATCTCCACCAGTTCCAAAAATCAAGATCTGCAGAGCCTGTCTTGAATGGAACAGTGGTGCACAAGCTTGACCTCGGCTACATTCACTGACCATGAGACTTCTGGAGAAAGAGTACAACACATCTACTTACTACAGTCCCATAGACAATTAATGGAGTTGAGATCTAGCATATGCGCACCTATACTCCAGGACTGAGGGTCTACAGTGATTCTGGGGACCAATGAGTTCCAATCCCAGCAATCGTTAAGTTCTTCTCTATTGTATAGATGGTAGAAAACTCTTACTTTAGTCAATACCCCTTTATCCAGTTTTGGTAGAGACATTTCCAGTAATGGCATGGATTCTATCCTTAATAAACCGCATTCAACTGCACAGTAAAGATAAAGGTTTTAAGCGTAGTGTTTATTTGCCTAGTGACATTGAGAACCTGTAATGTACGATGGGTTACCTGGCTACACACAATGTATACTATGCTTGATGCATGGTGTCCTGTTACCCAGCAGTTTGTGTAGACATGCTATTTGCGTGAATTGACTCCTGGTGGGGAGTGTACTGGGTCCCAACCTGACCGGCAGCTGCAGTTTTCCCATGGGGGTTCTAGGAAGCACAATGAGGAGGCAGAAGAAAGACGATGCACATGGAAGTGTCAAGGTAAAATAAGTGGCACGTTAGGCGGGTTCCCTATGAACAGTCAGGACTCACTGGCATTAAATAGACTTAAAGTGAAATGTCTGAATCTCTGTACCTTTAAAGCAAACTTTTTCTATGTGTTGAATTAAATGACAACATATCCCATATCTTTTTTTTTTTTTTATCTTAGTTTTTTAAATTATGCAATAGTCAATGGCAACAATAGAGGCATAAGGTTTCATCTGTGTGTGATTGTTTTTTTTTTTTTTGTTTTTTTACCTGAGATATAAGATAATAGCACCCCCGACAGGTGAAAATGCGTCAGCTGTACACTATACCGGAAATCCTGCTCCATCAGCCACGATCAGTGTTGGCACCGACCATGGCCATGTGATTCCTTTGTCATTGCCGCCTATAGCATCTAGATGGTTAACCCCATCGGCATCCTGACAAGTATGATAGTGTGGTCCTGCCATGCCAAATTAAGGCTAAATATAGTGACTTGTTAAGAAATTAGCAACATTTAGGTGGTAAAAATTATCTTATTTCCTGAAAAGCACTTAAAGGGTTAGTTTACTAATTGACAGCCGTTTTCAGGGGTGCTGTTTTCAAAATGTTATCACAAAGTATTTTCAAAACTTAATAGGTCCTTTAAAAAATGTTTTGTAAATGTTATTTATTAACTATTTTGTGTGGTATGACTCTCTGGATCAAAGGGATAATCTTTGAAAATTTTTACTTTTTAGACATTTTTGTCAAATTTCTAATATTTTTTGTTTTTATTTATCAAAATAGCAACCTAAATTTACCATTATCATAAAATATAATGTGTCCCAAAAAAACAATCTCCAAATCGCTCGGGTATGGTGAAACATTCCAGAGATATTACCTCAAAGTTTGAAAAACTTGGCTTGGCCACTAAGTGGTTAACCTCTTAACAACCAGAGGTATTCTCGTTTTGCATTTTCGTTTTTTGCTCCCCTTCTTCCCAGAGCCATAACTTGTTTATTTCTCAATATGGCCATGTGAGGGCTTGTTTTTTGGAGGAAAAGTTGTAGTTTTGAGCAACACCATTTTAACATAGTGTACTGGAAAACGGGGGAAAAAAATTCCAAGTGCAGTGAAATTGCAAAAAAAAGTGCAATTCCAGAGTTGTTTTTTTTTTCCATGTTCACTAAATGTTGAAACTGACCTGCCATTATGATTCTTCAGGTCATTACCAGTTCACAGACACAAAACATGTCTAGGTTAGGTTTTATTTACGTGGTAAAAAATTAATCCAAAATTTGTTAAAAAAAAAAAAAAGCGCCATTTTCCGAGACCTGTAGCGTCTCCATTTTTTGTGATTGGGCACTGGGTGATGCCATATTTTTTGTGCGCCGAACTGAAGTTTTTATTGATACCATTTTGGTGTAAATACAATTTTTTTTTGATCGCTCGTTATTGCATTTTATTGCAATGAAGTGGCGACCAAAAAAAACAATTCTGACGTTTTTAATTTTTTATCACTACGCCGTTTAGCGATCAGGTTAATTCTTTATTTAAATTAATAGATCAGGCGATTCTGAATGTGGCGATACCAAATATGTATATATTTGATTTTTTTTATTGTTTATTTTGAAGGGGGTGATTTGAACATTTTAAAAAAAAATATTTTTAAAAACTTTTTTTTTTTGTATGCTTCAAGAGTCTCCGTGAGAGACTAGAAGCTGCCATAACCCAATCGGCTCTGCTACATACAGGCGATGATCAGATCATCTGTGTGTAGCAGAAATGCTCACTTGCTCTGAGCGCCGATCACCGGTAATGCTACACCTGCACCCTCTGCAAAAAAAAAAAAAAAAAAGCAGCTCACAGGTCAGGCCTCGGCCAGCTGCACTGATTTCTGCACATCCACCATGCAGGCCTCATAAGGAACCCACCGCTGCCTGGGATGAGAGGACACCCACCTCCCCCCTGAGTAGGTTGGTGCTATGTCAGAATCTGTAGCCGACTTAACCATGATATCTCAGTCCCTGGTACAGGTCCTGGAGCGTTTACCTAACTTTCCATCCACCACTAGTTCTTCGATCGTTCCTCACCATGAATCGCAGGCACACAGCCTCTCTCTACAAAATGGCAGATCGCAGACAAGGTTCAGGAAGCAGTCACATTCCAGCTCCTAGTCGAGTTTCCCCTTTCCTTCTGCATCGTGCAGGAAGGCCTCGGTGTCCCACTCTTCTCCTGAGGTGACCATAGGGTCTGACCCAGGTTCCGAGTCAGACTCTGATCTTGGCACGGATCAATCCACCTACCTCCAGTACATGGTCGACAGGCCTATCTCTGTCAATCAGACCCTCAATATTAAAGAGGATGAATATCATTTCCCGGATCATTCTGTCTCATTCAAAAAGATTAAACTTCCTCCCCAGGTATTTTCCAATCACAAGGTGTTTGACGGAATCTTTGCCAAACTGTGGGAGCACCTGGAAAAACGCTTCCCGTGTAGCTTCGAAACAGTTGGACCTCCTTAGCAAATGGGCAGAATCGCCAACTGTGGACTCACCAGTCTCACATCTGTCCACCAACACAGTCCCGTCACTCCCAGATGGATCCTACAGATAGGCACATCGAAGTGATAGCCAAATCGGCGTTTGAAGCTGCAGGTATTTCTCTCTGTCCCGCCTTCACTTCCGTATGAAGGCCTGAAATGCAGACGCAGCTTAAGGCCTGGAATGCAGACGCAGCATCAAAAAAGTCTCACCAGCTTTCCCTTCCATGGGTCTCAACTTTTTGAAGCTAAGCTGGATCAACTCAAACATCTTGATCTAACATATACTCTTCAGCCTGAGGGGTCCCCCACTCCTGGGAACCCACTCCAGGTGGGTTGTCACCACCTCCTTTTCCATGGCGCATGACTGACTGTAGATGACGACGCCTGGGTCAGAGAGATTCTTACCACTGGTTATCGGATGGAATTTTCTTCTCTCCCACACCAATGCTTCATGTCCCACCCCACAAGGGTCCCATCACAAGTTCCTGGATTCTTTCAGGCCATTGCCTCTCTACTCCGGGCAGGCATCATTATTCCTGTCCCTTCTCAATAACGCTTCTCAGGCTCGATCCTGGGCCTGAAACTAACTCATAAAATGCAAGGGCGTTTTTGTCACTTCATGATGGGAGTCCATTCGTTTGGTGATTGCTTCTATGGAACCCGAGGAATTCCTCTGCTCAGTGGATATCCAAGATACATATCTCCACATTCAGATTTGCGCTGTTTATCAGATGTTTCTCCTCTTTGCAATCCAGAGTTCCCGCTACCAGTTCACAGTTCTCCCTTTCAGACTGGTCTCAGTGCTCAGAGTGTTTACAAAGGATATGGCAGCCGTTATGGCCATTTTTTGCCCCAAAGGGATAGTAATCATTTCCTACATTGACAATCTGCTGATCAAGGCTCCATCCCTATAAAACTGTTGCAAGTGTCTTCAGATCACCCTTAATACACTCACCTAGGTTTGTTAGTCAAAACGGCAAAGTCTTCTCTGATCCCGGCCCAGTGCCTATTTTTCCTAGGCATGCTTTTGGACATGACCCACGACAGAGTTTTTCTCCCAGAAGAGAAGATCTCAGCGCTTCACCTGGAAATTTGCTCACTCAGCACCCTTCACCACGCTCTTTTCGACTCAGAGTACTCGGCAAGATGATTGTTACATTGGAAGCTGTCCCGTTTGCACAGTTCCACACCCGCCCTCTCCAGCTGGCCCTCCTGTCAACTTGAAACAAAAAGATCTCTTCCCTGGATCGCCCCATTCTTCTGCCTCTTCAAGTAAGGCAATCTATTACCTGGTAGAATCTCCCTTCATTCAACACAGAAGATCATTCCTCCCTCTTCACTGATTTCTAAGTTGTCAGGACCTCTCCTCAGGCGAGTGGTCTCTCAACACATCCATGTTCAACCAGCTCTATCAGAGGTGTGGTATCCCAGTTGAACCACATAGTTCGTATCCAGGTCTCACGACCAGTCATCCTTGCAGCTCCAGATTGGAGCTCCAGCTCCAGCCTAGAATGGCCTTGTACACAGAATTGGTCAACCTGCTAGCAGATGTACATTGGTAATTCCTGAATCGCCCAGACATTCTCACTCTCAGGGTCCCCTCTTCCACCAGAATTCTTCGATTCTCAATTTAAAAGCATGATTGTTGAGGCCACGGTATTGAGGATGGAAGTTTTCTCACCCCAGGTGATTCAGACGATGATTAAGACGATGATACCCTCATCTTCTCACGTTTCTCATCGAACTTGGAAGGCCTTCTTTCTATGGTAAAAACAGTCAACACTACTCCCATTTCCTTTTCTCTCCATCTCTCCTGACCTTTCTATAAACAGCCCTGGAGTCCGGGTTGTCTCTCAACACCTTTAAAGGGGTTGTCCATTCTAAATCAAAAAGTCTGCAAACTTATTAATTTGGTCCAGACAACACCTTTTAGTGTCAGGTGTCCGCGCTGTTAATTCTGTTCTAACGGAACTTCTCGCTCAAAAGTCAAGACTTTCCTACAGGTAGTTGCTCGTCTAGTTCATCCATATCGTCCCCCTGTGGACCCGTGGGACCTTAATTTAGTTTTGAGCGTCCTTCAGGGACCTCCCTTCAAACTCATTCAGGATATCACTCTTTCCTAGAAAGTTTTATTCTTGGTCACGATCACTTCTATCAGGTGTTATAAGTTGAGGATCCAAGAAAAGCACTTCTGAGCACTGTACTGTAACCTGAAGAAGAGGTGCGGTTTGTCACCTCGAAACGCGTAGTTTCTGTAGTACATATAATAAAGAACTTGAAAGATTTATATGGATTTCTGAAGAATTCTTATCACTAAAGCAGCGCGGATGCTCAGAAGTGCTTTTCTTGGATCCTCAACTTATGATACCTAGTGGACGCTGTCCACCTGCACGAGCTCTGCAGCAGCTATATGACTGCAACAAACGTTGAGAGTGGTCGTGTCTGAACACAACCCATAAAGGGTGAGTACTCCAGAGTACTTTTATATTTTAATTGATTTATACCAGGTGAAGCCCTATGTCTGCGCTCCCGCCCTTGTTTTCTCTTCTATCAGGTGTTGGCTCTCTTGGAGCTCACTTCCTCGTCCTTCACCAGAACAAGGTGGTTTCTGCGTCCAGTTCCTACTTTCCTCCCAAAAGTAGTTTCTTCTCAATGAGGATATTATCCTTCCCTCCTTTTGGCTTTCTCATTCCTATCCCCTGGAAAGGTCCTTCAAGCTAGATCTCATCGGAGCGTTATGTCTGTACCTCTCAAAGGCAGTTTGTTATTTTTTTTCAGAGGATTCCTAGCCTCCAGATCTATCACTCGCTGGATCTGCTCTGCCATACTGGAGGCTTATCAGGTTAAGAATAGACACCACCTCCACCGGGAGTGCGGTCTCACTCCACCTGTGCGGTGGGGGTTTTCTCGGCCGTCCGCTACCAGGTCATCCCTTCATACGTCCTACAGGATGCATACCTATTGTACACCTCAGCTGATACTAGCCTAGATAGAAAGGTTCTGCAAGCGACAGATGACTGTCATACAGCATGAACTGGGCATGTTTTTCTCTTCCCACCCTTGGGAGTGTATCATGGTTACCTGTGTCCCCCAATGCAGCGATAGAAGGATTTGGGGTACTTACCATAAAATCTTTCCGGGAGCCTTCATTAGAGGACACAGCAACCCTCCCTTGTTTGTGCCTTTGTTGGTTCTGTTAATCGTTGTTTTTACTGCTGCTTCTCCTAACTGATGAGCTCTGTGGCAGTTGGTGGGTGTATCCTGCTTTGGAGGAGCTAACTTTTTTTGCCCGGGGCCAGCCTCCCAGTGACAGCAGCATATACCCATTGTTACCTGTGTACCTGTGTCTCCCAATGAAGAGAGATTTTACGGTATGTACCCAAAATCTTTTTTTTTTTTTTTTTTTAACACTGTGAATGACAATCTGAATGTGAATTGTCAATCTTGTTAGAACTCCTATAAAGTATATCATGGCAGACACAAATGACTCAAGTAGGCCCCCTCTTCTGTGGCGCAACCCTTTGGTACCCTGTAATAGTGTTGCCTCGGGGATCGGTGACTAACAGAAGTTATTGCATTTGTTTAAAACTATTGCAAACCAATCACAACGTAGATAACACAATTCATATTATATACATAAAAAAAATTATATACAAGTATATTCCATCAATTTTATATTATCAATACATATAAATTTTGTCATTACCAAAATTCAAGCCTTTGATGCAGGATGCAGAATTTTGACAATTTTAATATACTCCCTGCCAGTTTTCCAGGTATCACACTTGTCTGATGAGAAGCTCTCTCCTGATTCTGGCGGAGCTGCTCACTCATCTACTAGAGTTTTCCTGTCTAGCAGAGACTGGTCATAATCGCCCCCAGTTTCTGCCGGACCCTCCTGCTCCAGCATCCCCATGCAGCACACTGTGGAAGGTAGCAGGGAAATGACTCGGCTGATTGAACAAACCAGGAAGGAAAAGGCTTTTACATTGGTGAGTATAATGTGCTGTGTGCATCCATCCATCCATCCCTCATCCATTCACACATCACTATAGACTGAGGTTCTGCAACAGCTGAGTTGTATTATGTAGTTTATATGTAGATATACGCACACATCACTATAGACTCGCCTCACAGTACTCATGTCAAGGGAGATGTGGGGGACGTGAAGCTCTACCACCACTGTGGATGTTATGTGGGGGACATGTGAAGCTCTCACCAATGTAGATGTGATGTGGTGACATGACGCTCTATTACCACTGTGGATATGATGTGGAGACGTGACACTGTCACCACTGTTTTTGTGGTGTGTAGTGTCGTGATTGTGCTGCTGTCCACAGATGACACAGGACACTGCTCTGTTATTTCCAATACTGGAGTAATAACAGAGGTCTGCGCAGGGGCAGATACTGACAACCAATGAGTGTACAGAGGGCGGTGTGACACTAAGGTCTGACAGTGCCAGCTCTGGCCATGAGGCTAGATAATACAGTACAGGGAGCTGTCAGTTTGGTAGAGCCGCAGGTATCAATGTGGCTACAGGGAAAGAAGTGAAATTCAGGAGGAACGAAAGAGAAACAAACCAAAATTTAAAGGGGTGTTGTATATTACAATACAGCACAGATTCTCTATCCCAAAATCCATTTTTTTTAAGATAATCTCTTTACTTCTTTTTCTTTTTTACTAAAATTATTTAATTTGACCCCTTTTATCAAATTTAAGTTTGTTTTTTTTTAATTTGTTGGATTTACAATTAATTTTTCTATGTTCTATTATTGTCTATAATGTTAGATTCCTTCGTTACATACATGTCATTATGCATGTGTAATATGCAGGTGCTGAGATGCAGTAACACAAATGCTGCAGAGCAGGGGTTAACTATAGTCTTCCAAAGTGCGTAACATCTGGATTAATGTTTGAAGCGCTCACAGGCCCCATTCCCTTGAGGGTGATGGGGAGTAGTTCGGGACTTACCAATTTGGTACAAACGGTGTAGTTCTTCCATAACTCGCCCCTGGAAGCAAGCGCCTTGATCGGGGTGGATTCTTTTCGGGCAACCATAGACACGGATAAAATCTTGACAGCCTGTGAAGCTGATTTGGCGGTTTGATCTCTAGTTGGAGTTACCACAGCAAATTTGGTGAAGTGGTCGGTCATCACCAGACAATGTTAGTAGCCAAGGTGCGCTGGTCCTACAGTCAGGTAGTCAATCATTAAGACTTCCAAAGGGGCGGAGGTCACAATGGTCTGTGTTGGGGCCTGCTGTTCTGGGGGGTTAGCCAGCTCACAGCTTGTGCACTGTTGGCACACATCTTCCACCGCATTCCTCAGTCGTGGGAGATACACCAATCTCTGCAGCCACCGAAATGTTTTCTCTGCACCGAAGTGAGCCCCTCGCTCATGAGCCTCGGTGGCCACCATCTTGATCGACTTCTCCGGAAGCATTACTTGCCGAGTGACTCCCTCTTCTCGCAACAGCTGCATCTTCCGATATAACAATCCATCTCAAGCAGCGTTTTTCCCATTGTCCTAGACTCCGCAGGGTGCCTGAAGACAGCGCATTCCTCTCCCTCTAGTCAGAGGGAAGTTGCTTCAATGCCACCCACTGTCGCAGTTGAGAAGTCTCATTGTCCATCTGTTGGAGTTGGATCCAGTCATCTCGGCACCGCCCCAGAATCTGATCTTCAGACTCTTCCTTGCTCTGTCCCAGCGTTACCACCCATGAGGTAGACAGGTTTCGGAATCAAGGAATCTCCTCCGCCTCAAGCTTCTCATCTCAGTTACGGCTAGGACATTCGTGTGTCACCCAGGAGAGGGCGTCAGCAAGAGTATTCTTGGCCTTGGCCTAGACAATCTTGTACTGATACTTCACCATGCGGGCCACCCATCATTGCTCCAGGGCCCCTAGCTTGGCATTCTCGAGGTGGGCTAAAGAGTTGTCCGTTCTCACCAGAACCTTTAATCCGGATAAGTATTCCACGATCTTCAGTCATGGCCCATACCAGGGCGAGCAGCTCCAACTTGAAGGAGCTATAAAAGCATCAACAAAAGGAAAAGGAAGCTATATCTAAAATTATATAATACTTTATTGGAATCAAGTAAAAAATCCGATTTTTCAACAAGAAAAAATAGACCTAAAATAAGTGCGGACACTATGGGCAAATGAACAGCCTCACTGTGACTGTAAAGGGGGGAGAAGGTTACAAAAATGCGCCTATGTAATATAAAGTATACAAATGGATATCATATGAAGTATGCAAACAAGCAAATAAGTAGATGAATAAATAGGCCATAAAAATGTATTAGAGGTTAAAATAAAAACTCCCTATCAAATAAGAACAGCCAAAGTATTAAGAAATCCATAAACAAAAAGACATTGTCACGCTGCCTGTCACGCCGCACTCACCTGGGGGCGGGACCTCGGTCCCAACGTCACCTCTTCCGGAGCCGCGGCCGCTCCGGGGGTCCTGTCGGGTGCGCACGCGTACCTCTCGTGCTTGGGTTCTTGTGTGCACTATGTTCTGTGTGCGCACGCGCGCTCTTCTCAGCTCTGTCTCCATGCCTGTCCTCTCTATGTTATTGGAGGACTTGACCCGGAAGTCCTTGTGATCATGTGCTATATCAGGCTGCCTCTTCCTATAGGAGGTGCGTGATTATTGTTGTACTTCCTAGCTTGGTCTACCATGTCCCTGCCTGGCTGTGCGCTGTATTCGGGTCCTCTGCCTTGTACTCTATTGTGCCTCTTGGCACACGCTCTGAACCTGTACTCTGCCTTGCAGTCTATTGTGCCTCTTGGCACACGCTCTGAACCTGTACTCTGCCTTGCACTCTGCTGTGCCTCTTGGCACACGCTCTGAACCTGTACTCTGCCTTGCACTCTGCTGTGCCTCTTGTCACACGCTCTGAACCTGCACTCTGCCTTGTACTCTGCTGTGCCTCTTGGCACACACTCTGATCCTGTGCTCAGTCTTATGCTCTGTTGTGCCTCCTGGCACACGCTCGGATCCTGTACTCTGTCTTATGCTCAGTTGTGCCTCCTGGCACACACTCTGTTACACCTCCTGGCACATCTGCCTGCCTAACTCAGTACTCTGACGTGCTCCTTTGCGCGCATCCTGCTTTGCTCACACCCGGATGTACTAGTCGCTGCATGCCATACATGCTCTCGTGTACCCGTCTTGCACTATCCTGTAACTAGTGGACTCCTGTGTACACGCCTGGTGTTCCCGAGTACACCCTGTACCTTCCTGTACACCACGTGTCCCTGTGTCCACGCTTTACTCGTTCCTGCAGACACACTCATTCGTGTCTCCTGTGAGCCGGCCTCCTGGTGCCAGCAGTCATGGTACCTTACCCCCTTGGACTTGCCCCTGACACTCCCTGTATAGGGAGTGGTCCTCACTAGGTCAGCTCGCCCTGGGAGGGTTGGTGCCGTGAAAACCAGACTAGGATTGTCATTTCTTAAGTCCATGGAGTCCCGTTTATCTGCCTTACAGTCCTCTGACCCTGGGAATGCTTCCCAGTCTCCAGCAAGAACTCACGCAGCAACGAGACACCCAGGCCCATATCCTCAACTATATGACGTCGGTAGATAATCGGCTCCTTTCCATACAATCGGGTCCTGCCCAGTCCTCGGCCCCGCACCCGCTGCCGCGCTTATGCAAGCCACCCCGATATAGCGGTGACCCTAAGTTTTGTTGAGGATTTTTGAACCAATGCCGGTTACATTTTGAGCTTTTGCCGCAACACTATCCCACCGAGCGTGCCAAAATTGCCTTTATTGTTTCCCACATAGAGGGGGAGGCATTAGCATGGGTGAATCCCCTCTGGGAGCGCAATGATCCACTCATCTCTCAGCTTTCCACCTTTTTGGACACCTTCCGCAAGGTGTTCGACGGGCCCGGGTCGTCTGGCTTCTACCACCAAGTCCCTCTTTAACCTCCATCAGTGTACCCTATCGGTGGGACAGTATGCCATCCATTTTCGTACCTTGTCCTCCGAACTCGGTTGGAACAACGAGGCCCTCGTAGGGATCTTTTGGCGTGGTCTGTGCGTTCGGATCAAAGATGAACTGGCAGGTCGGGATACTCCCACCTATTTAGAGGATCTGATCTCTCTGGCGACACACATAGACCTGCGGTTCCAGGAGCGTGCTCGTGAATCAGCAAAAGAGAGAGAAGGCCTTCTCGTCTCCCGTCGACTACCTGCAGACCTCTCCACTCGCACCCCGTGCCTTCTGCGACCTCCGTCTCAGAGCCTATGGAGGTGGACCGTTGCAAGTCGGCCGAACAGCGTCGCGAAGAAAGGCTTACTCTTGGTCTCTGCCTTTACTGTGGGAGTTCCCCTCATCTCCTCTGTTCCCGTCCAAAGAAGCCGGGAAACTTCTCCGCCTAGGATTGTTAGGAGAGGCCTCCCTAGGTGTACGTGACTCCTCTCCCTCCCTGGTCGTGTCTGTGTTACTGAATCTTGGTGCCAAGCGTTATTCAGAGGAGGCTTTTCTAGATTCTGGTGCGGCTGGGAATTTTATCACACTTGAGGCGGTTAAAAAATACCGGATTCCTGTCAGATCCCTGGAGACTCCTCGGTCGATAGTTTCGGTCAATGGTACATCCTTGCAGGAGATCGTTACCCAGGCCAATAAAGAGATCGAGCTGCAGGTCGGAGCCCTGCACCGGGAGATCTCCTTCCACGTCATGTCTACCATGTCTCACGCTTCTTCTAGGTCTCCCTTGGCTACGGACTCATTTGCCAACCCTGGACTGGCGGTTGGGCGATATACTCCGCTGGGGACCGTTCTGTCAGGAGAAATGCCTGTTGCCCATCCATCCGATGAGATCTGCCTGTCCGTCCTCGGCACCTACAAGTCTGCCATCGGCTTACTGGTCCTTTGCAGATGACTTCGACAAGAAGGAGGCTGAGACTCTGCCCCTCCATCGGCCATACGACTGTCCGATTGACCTGGTTCTATGCCACCCAGGGTAGAATATATCCGCTATCCCCTGCTGAAACCCAAGCGATGTCTGAGTATATCCAGGAGAACCTTGCTAGAGGTTTTATTTGTAAGTCCTCACCCGCAGGAGCGGGATCTTTCTTTGTCAAAAAGGACGGCTCCCTCCGTCCCTGCATAGACTACCGAGGGCTGAACGATATCACAGTCAAGAACAAGTACCCATTGCCATTGATCCCGGAGCTCTTTGACCAGCTTAGAGGAGCTCGAATTTTCACCAAACTGGATCTTCGTGGGGCCTACAACTTGATCCGCATTCGTTCCGGCAATGAGTGGAAGACTGCCTTTAACACCCGAGACGGTCACTACGAGTACTTGGTTATGCCCTTCGGCCTCTGCAATGCCCCAGCGATGTTCCAGGAGTTCGTGAATGACGTCTTCCGGGATATGCTGTACTCCTACGTGGTAGTCTATTTGGATGACATCCTCATTTTTTCTCCAGACCTCTCTGCCCACAGAGAGAACGTGCGTCAAGTCCTCCAGCACCTGAGGGAGAACCGCCTTTATGCCAAGCTCGAGAACTGTGCCTTCGAGCAAACGTCCTTGCCATTCTTGGGGTACATTATCTCGGACTCTGGTCTTTGCATGGATCCGGAAAAGGTGTCCGCCGTTCTTGATTGGCCACGGCCCCATGGGGTGAAGGCAATCCAACGCTTCCTTGGTTTTGCGAACTACTACCGACAGTTCGGTCCCCATTTCTCCTCGTTGGTTCGCCCCATCTCGTCCCTTATCCGCATAGGAGCTAACCCAAAGGCTTGGCCTCCTGAGGCTGAAGATGCCTTCCAGTCGTTGAAACAAGCCTTCGCCTCTGCTCTGGCGCTTCATCGTCCTGAGGTTAGTAGACCTTTCACTCTCGAGGTGGACGCATCCTCTACCGGGACTGGCGCAGTCCTTCTGCAGAAATCTTCTTCTGGACGTTTTGTCACCTGTGGCTTCTTTTCTAAAGTATTTTCCTCCACTGAGCAGAACTACTCCATTGGCGACAAAGAGCTATTGGCCATTAAATTGGCCTTGGAGGAGTGGAGGTACTTACTGGAAGGTGCCATACATCCGTTCAAGATCTTCACGGACCATAAGAACCTGGCGTACATCCAGTCCGCACAGAGGCTCAACCCTCGACAAGCCAGGTGGTCCTTATTCTTCGCCCGCTTTGACTTTGAACTACATTTTCGGCCCGGCGATAAAAACGTTAGAGCGGATGCGTTGTCAAGATCATTCCTGTCATCTGATACAGAAGAGGAACCTTCTCATATCATTGACCCATCCAAAGTAATTACTGTGGCTCCTATCAAGTTAACCACGTTACCTCCGGGAAGAACCTTTGTGGCTGAGAATAACCGAAAACGAGTGTTAAACTGGGGACATTCATCCAAGATTGCCGGCCATGTTGGTGTCAAAAAGACTTTTTGCTTAATCTCTCGCTACTATTGGTGGCCTTCCCTTTCCCAGGACGTTAAAGACTTTGTGGCATCTTGCCCTTCCTGTGCCCAGAACAAGATACCCAGACAACCACCCTCCGGTCTTCTGCTCCCGCTTCCTGTACCGTCGGCTCCATGGCAGCACATAGCCATGGATTTCATTATGGATCTGCCTCGTTCTTCAGGTTGTACTGTGGTCCTAGTGGTTGTAGACCGATTCTCGAAGATGGACGACTTCATTCCTCTTCCTGGACTACCCTCTGCTCCTGACTTGGCAAAGATCTTCATTTCCCATATCTTCAGAATTCACGGCTTCCCTCTGCACATCGTGTCGGACAGAGGGGTCCAATTCACCTCCCGGTTCTGGAGAGCTCTTTGCGGACTCATGAAAGTGTCATTGGATTTCTCTTCCGCGTATCATCCCCCAAACCAATGGGCAGGTGGAATGTACCAACCGAATCCTTACATCCTATCTTCGGCACTTTTCAAATACTCATCAGAATGACTGGGTGAGCCTACTCCCTTGGGCTGAGTTCGCCTAGAATAACCACTCCAGTGAGTCGTCCTCCAAGTCTCCTTTCTTCATAGTCTTTGGACAACATCCCAGAGTGCCTCTACCAGTACTTCCTGTCTCGGGGGTACCTGCTGCCGATTCTCTGTCTGTGGAGTTCTCCAGGGTATGGCAGGAGACCAAAACCGCTCTTGAGAAAGCATGGGACAGAATGAAACTACACGCTGACAAGAGACGCCTGGATGTTCCTCCATATCTCCCTGGTGACAAGGTGTGACTTTCCTCCAAATATATCCGCCTTAAGGTACCATCTTACAAACTGGGTCCCCGTTACATTGGCCCTTTTGAGGTCCTCAGGTGTATTAATGATGATGCATACAAAACTGAAGTTACCTCCTTCGCTCCGTATTCCCAATTCCATCCATGTGTCACTCCTAAAACCTGTGGTACTTAACTGGTTTCATCCTTCTCCAAGCCATACACCCCAGCCTGTTGGCATGGGGGATGAGTTTGAGGTGAATGACATTTTGGCCATGAAGAAGGTAAGAGGGAGAACCATGTTCTTGATTGATTGGAAGGATTTTGGCCCTGAGGAAAGGTCATGGGAACCCAGGGAGAATATCCACGCACCCCAGATTTTGTCTAAGTTCCTCTCCAGCTTTAGAAAGAGGGGGCGTAAAGGGGGGGGGTACTGTCATGCCGCCTGTCACGCCGCGCTCAACTGGGGGCGGGACCTCGGTCCGGACGTCACCTCTTCCGGAGTCGCGGCCACTCCGGGGTCCTGTCGGATGCGCACGCGCACCTCTCGTGCTTAGGTTCTTGTGTGCACTATGCTCTGTGTGCGCACGCACGCTCTTCTCAGCTATGTCTCCAGGCCTGTCCTCTCTATGGTATTGGAGGACTTGACCCAGAAGTCCTAGTGATAATGTGCTATATCAGGCTGCCTCTTCCTATGGGAGGTGCCTGATTATTGTTGTACTTCCTGGCTTGGTCTGCCGTGTCCCTGCCTGGCTGTGCGCTGTATTCGGGTCCTCTGCCTTGTACTCTATTGTGCCTCTTGGCACACGCTCTGAACCTGTACTCTGCCTTGCACTCTGCTGTGCCTCTTGGCACATGCTCTGAACCTGTACTCTGCCTTGCACTCTGCTGTGCCTCTTGGCACACGCTCTGAACCTGTACTCTGCCTTGTACTCTGCTGTGCCTCTTGGCACACGCTCTGAACCTGCACTGTGCCTTGTACTCTGCTGTGCCTCTTGGCACACGCTCTGAACCTGCACTCTGCCTTATGCTCAGTTGTGCCTCCTGGCACACACTCTGATCCTGTGCATAGTCTTATGCTCAGTTGTGCCTCCTGGCACACGCTCGGATCCTGTGCGCAGTCTTATGCTCAGTTGTGCCTCCAGGCACACGCTCTGATCCTGTACTCTGTCTTATGCTCAGTTGTGCCTCCTGGCACACACTCTGATCCTGTGCTCAGGCTTTGCTCACACCCGGACGTACTAGTCGCTGCACGCCATACGTGCTCTCCTGTATCTAGCACACTCCCGTGTACATGCCTGGTGTTCCCGAGTACACCCTGTACCTTCCTGTACACCACGTGTCCCTGTGTCCACGCTTTACTCGTTCCTGCAGACACTCATTCGTGTATCCTGTGAGTCGGCCACCTGGTGCCAGCAGTCATGGTACCTTACCCTCTTGGGCTTGCCCCTGACACTCCCTGTATAGGGGGTGGTCCTCACTAGGTCAGCTCGTCCTGGGAGGGTTGGTGCCACGACCCAGAGGGTCCACTCCAGGAGTCGTCACAGACATCAATACAAAGTGCATATATATTAATCATTACATGTGCAAATTTGCTCAAAAGCAGTGCATATAAGATGCTGGTAATAGTGCAGAGGTAGAAATCCAAGATAGAAATAAGTAACCTGAAAGTGAATGCAAAGTAGCACAAGCACATTACCTCACAAGTGCAGGCTGAAGACCCTGAAGCGCATTTCGCATATGGCTTTCTCAAGGGGCGCGGGTTACTTATTTCTATCTTGGATTTCTACAATGTTCGTAGCCAAGATGCGCTCGTCCTACAGCCAGGTAGTCAATCATCAAGACTTCCGAAGGGGTGGAGGTCACAAGTTCTGGACCCAGCGCTTCAGCAGGTCTGGCAACCCGGTCTCCCCTTCTACACCTGGTCACCACACTTCCATATTTATCCGATTTCTTTATGATAAGATTGCCATTCTTTTTCAGGTATTTAATTGCTTCTTTTTGTTTTCTAGTTATGTTTCCCTTTCTATTTATTATTTGCTTTTTCAACTATTTCTTGAAAAGTGTCAATTGCATTAACCCTCGATGTTTTGGGGGTATTAATTAGGATTTTTAAATTAATGTTAACCAAATGCATTCTAATTTTAATTCCCTCTTCATTATTTTCCTCTTCCAGTTCCAATAAAACTATACAAGTTTTAGACATTGAATTGTCATGTAATGTGGATTTGGGAGTGGTTCACACAACTATGTTTAGAAAACCAGTCAGTGGCAATACTTTGTTGCGAGCAGATAGCTGCCACCCAGATCACACAATAAAGATAATCCTGCATGGTGAATTTTTGAGAACACCACAAATTTGTTCATGGAGAATACTTTTGAAAAAGAAAGTGTAATCATTTAAGGGGGTATCAGGGACTTTACCAAAAATGTACCTGTCACGATAATGTGAAATATAACCTATGATTTCCCTTGTTAACCCACTTTCTAGAACTTTCTGCCTCCTTCAGAGCTGCCAGCGACAAGCGACCCCCCCCTTCTAACCTCCAGCAACTTCAGCTTTGTGTTCTCCTAGCCTGCCAGCAGCTGCAAATTTCGCTTAGTCTGTAACATGAAACTACAGCTCACAGCTACAGCTCACTCACTCCTTCCTGTCACCCCCTCCCAAAGGAATGCCTCTGTCTATTCAAACATGTGCTAGCTTTGCCATAGTCTATAATTAGAATCTTATCATTTTGGTAATAACCCGATGAGAGTTTATGATAGAAATACGACGGATACAGATTTGGGACGTGCTTCAATAGAGCTTCGCTTCAGTGCCTTTTGCTAGATTCCAGCGCCAGCAGAACCCGAGAAATGGATTTCTCCTGAACAGGGTGGAATAGCTAGTCCGTGTCTGGAGTCCTTAGGAAGCTAATTTCAATATAAGATGAGTGATGTGTCTGCCGTTATTCTGCTAAGTTCTCAAGCCAAGTTATGATTATTATGTTTTCTTACCAAAATGTGCACCCTGGCATCTAGGGGAGGGTGCAGGTAAACCAGCCCCTTTAGTGATGTCATAAGCACAGAAGTATAAGTTACTGCAACCAAGCCCAGCCTATAGTTGCTGCCTGGACGCTGTTGCATCAAGATCCTCCATGCATTTTGATGTCGCCCCTCCCCCAGCCTAGTTAGCCTGGAATGATCTAAGCACATGTGAGTGGTTTTTTTCTTTAACCTGGTTTTATTTGTAATTGCTTTGTACATACTTTAAATCAGGGTTCCCCAACTCCAGTCCTCAAGGCCCACCAACAGATCATGTTTTCAGGATTTCCTTAGTATTGCTCAGGTGATAATTGCTTCACCTGTGCAATACAAAGGAAATCCTGAAAACATGATCTGTTGGTGGGTCTTGAGGTCTGGAGTTGGGGAACCCTGCTTTAAATTGTCTCATACTATAAAATCTATTACACCTTCTGTAAACACTGCCTACCTTTTTGGGAGTAAAATATAAAATTACTAGTTCGTCTCCATGTTCTATACCGAATCTTCACGTGCCTGAAGTTAGTTATGCTACTAATTTGGGTTGGCTTCGGACTCTCTTTATTAATTTAAATATTAATATAGAAATCGGAGCTGGTGGCAGAGAAGTGTGTTCTGGGCTAGGTGGGTAGCGCTGGCAGTGACAGAACGGGTTTTATAAGCTGATTGTGTGGCTGCGGTCAGAGCATTTATAATTTCCTCACTGCAGCGGGCCTTATAGTCAGTCCACAGTACGCAGCCCATCCGGTGACCAAATATTCTAGGTGCAGTTCCCTGACTGACCTGAGGGTAAAGGGGGCACCAGAAAGCTGCAAGTTCCAAAGCGGAACTAGAAAGTGGGATACATAAATCCCTGAAGTTTGTAATACATTGTTGGCAGTGGTGGGATAACTAAAATAAGCCCCCCTGCAGTAAATTGATAGGTCAAGACTAGCTTGCTGTTTTTCATCACATTGTGGCAGTGGTGGGATAACTAAGATAAGCCCCCTGCACATGTCATAGTCGTGTGTCGGCCAAAGGTCATCCCTTTTTGTGACAGTACCTAGGCACTAACAGGCAGGTAATTGCAACTTGCCTGCCTGTTGGACCCTGTGCCATTCTTCCCCCGGCACAGAGGGGTCACTGACCGCTCCTGCCAAGGATTCAGCTGTCTCTTCTGGCTTCATGTCTACCGAGTGGAGGCTTCCTTTCTGCTCCACTCTGTCAATGGGGTGGGACTTCCAGCATCATTCTGATTGAAATCCATATCCCTGCTGTATAGCTGGAGAAGCCAGCTGTCAATCAGAATGATGCCGGATGTCCTGCCCCATCACGTCAGCAGAGGCAGTTGAATTCCTGGCAGGAGCAGGAAGTGACTGCATTGTGCCTGGGGAGAAAGGCGCCATACACAACAGGCAGGTAAATTGCAATTACGTGTCAGAGCAGCGGGCAAAATGATGTTATTACAGCGCATAGGCTGTTTTGAGATGTGCGGCACTTTACACCAAACACTGAGGAGGCCAGAATATTGGGTAGAATGAGGAGTTGCTGAGTATTGTGTTGTTTTTTTGTTTTGTTTTTTTTTCAATTCAGTCAGTGACTGGTGGTCATAATAGAGTAAGGAGGACCATTGGGGGTGCATTATATTCTGTGGAGGACTATGGGAAGTGCATTGTACTATATGAAGGATTATGGGCAGCGCATTGTATTTTATGAAGGACAATATGGGGCCCATTATACTTTATGGAAGGCTATACATTATACTGTATGCCAGTAATTTTACAGTGTGAAGGGTTGTGTGGGGTCTATCATACTGTGTGGGGGCTATTATACTGTTTGTTGGGCTAGTGCAGGCCACTGTACAGTGTGGAGAGGTGTAGGGTCATTATACTGTATGAAGGCCCATTATACTGCATAGAGGGCTGTATGGTGGTCACAGTTTAGGGATCATACTGTGTTGGGATCGCTATAGTTTGCCTTAGGAGTTGAGGTGGGGTGCAGTAGGGTCATTATACTATGCATGTGGAGGCTACTTTGGAGGAATTCACCACAGGGGTATCATACTGTGTTTGGGAAGCACTTTTGTCGGCATCCTACTTTGAGGGGCATTGAAAGGGAATTCTAGGACTTCAGCAAGAGGAAAATTACTATGTAAAGGCTGGAAAGTTGTGAGATATGCTCTTCTATGACCCCAACAATTATTATTTTTTTTGGGAGTGGGCCCAATTACAACATCTGTTATGGAGCCCCATGATTTCTATGAACGCCCCTGGTAGTTGCTAAAAGAAGAAAATCACTGGGAAATATGCTTTCCCCTAGACGATACATAAAAAAAAACCCTACAAATAAAACTTGGATGACACAAAAAGGATTTTTTAAGTGTCATAAAAACTAGCATATATCCCTATGGTCAAAGATAAAAATCAGTAATACTATGGAGTTTATTAACCCCTTTACTCCCAAGGGTGGTTTGCATGTTAATGGCCGGGCCAATTTTTACAATTCTGACCACTGTCCCTTTATGAGGTAATAACTCTGGAACGCTTCCATGGATCCTGGTGATTCTGACATTTTCTCATGACATAATGTACTTCACGTTAGTGGTAAAATTTAATTCATATAACTTGCGTTTATTTGTGAGAAAAATTGAAATTTCGCGAAAATGTTGAAAATTTTGCAATTTTCTAACTTTGAATTTTTATGCCCTTAAATCACAGATATATGGCACACAAAAACTTACTACGTAACATTTCCCACATGTTTACATTACATCAGCATTTGGAACCAAAATTTTTTTTTTAAAGGGTTAAAAGTTGACCAGCTATTTATCATTTTTACACCATTTTATTTTTAGGGACCACATCACATTTGAAGTCACTTTGAGGGGTCTATATTTAGAAAATACCCAAAAGTGACACCATTCTAAAAACTGCACCCCTCAAGATGCTCAAAACCACATTCAAGAAGTTACGGGGGATGTTAGTCTTAGGTCATTTGTAGAATGGAGGGCACGTGTAGGGCGATAGACAGAGATGAGAGAGGAGATATAAGGCGGTGCAGAACAGTGGAGAGCTTTGTGGGTGAGAGAGATGAGTTTATACTGGACCCTGTAGCGAATAGGTAGCCAGTGTAATGACTGGCACAAGATGGAGGCATCGGTGAAGCAGCTGGACAGAAATATGACCCTGGCTGCCGCGTTCAAGATGGATTGGAGAGGAGAAAGTTTGGTAAGAGGGAGACCGATCAGAAGAGAGTTGCAGTAGTCCAGACGGGAATGAATAAGAGCGACAGTAAGAGTCTTAGCAGTTTCAAAGGTGAGAAAAGGTCGGATTCTGGAGATGTTTTTAAGATGCAGGTGACAAGAGCGACAGTGATCGGATGTAGGGAGTAAAGGAAAGTTCAGTGTCGAATATGTCCCCAAGACAGCGGGCATGCTGCTTGGGAGTTATGGTTGAACCCTCCAGGGTTATTTCGATGTTAGGTAGAGTGAGGTTAGTAGAGGGGAGAAACACAAGAAGTTCAGTTTTGGAGAGATTTAGTTTCAGATAGAGGGAGGACATGATGCTAGAGACCGCAGACAGACAATCCTTGGTATTTTGAATTAGGGTAGGGGTGATGTCAGGGGAAGAAGTGTATAATTGGGTGTCATCGGCATAGAGATGATACTGGAACCAAAATCTGCTGATTGTTTGTCCAATAGGGGCAGTGTATAAAGAGAAGAGGAGGGGGCCTAGGACTGAGCCCTGCGGGACCCCGATAGTAAGGGGACGAGGAGAGGAAGAGGAGCCGGAAAAAGATACAGTGAAGGAGCGGTCAGAGAGGTAGGAGGAGAACCAGGAGAGGGCTGTGTCCTTGAGGCCTATAGAGCGGAGCATCGTGAGGAGGAGCTGGTGATCCACAGTGTCAAATGCGGCAGAGAGATCCAGGAGAAAAAGCAGGGAGCAATGACCTTTCGATTTAGCTGTTATTAGATCATTAGAGACTTTAGTGAGGGCAGTTTCAGTAGAGTGTAAAGAGCGGAAACCAGATTGTAAAGGGTTGAGAAGAGAGTTATCCGAGAGATAGCGGATTAGATGGGAGTGGACCAAGTGTTCCAGGAGTTTAGAGATGAAGGAAAGGTTAGAGACAGGTCTGTAGTTAGCAGTGCAGTTCTGGTCCAGGGATGGCTTTTTAAGTAAAGGGGTTATGATGGCATGTTTAAATGAGAAGGGAAATATACCTGAAGAAAGAGAGAGGTTAAATATTTTAGTCAGGTGAGTGGTGACCACTGGTGAGAGAGACTGCAGGAGCTGTGAAGGAATGGGGTCAGTGTTGCAGGTTGTAGGCCGAGCAGAAGCGAGGAGCTTGGAAACTTCTTCTTCTGAAACAGGCTCAAAGATGTCTAGTGAGCTTGAGGTGCGGCAGGGAAGGGGATCCAGGCACTGAGGAGATTGGGCTGAGATATCCTGATGGATGTGGTTGATTTTTTTCTAGGAAATAAGTGGCCAGATCCTCACCGCTGAGGTTGGTGATGAGGGCCTGTACTTTAGGTTTCAGGAGGGAGTTTAAGGTTTCAAAAAGTCGTCTTGGGTTGTTGAATAGTGAGGTGATGAGGGTGGTGAAGTAGGATTGTTTGGCCAGATGAAGGGCAGAGTTATAGGTTTTGAGCATGAACTTATAGTGGGTGAAGTCTTCTGCTAAGAGAGATTTTCTCCACTGCCGCTCTGCACACCTTGAGCAGCGCTGAAGAAAGCGTGTTTGCGTTGTGTGCCAGGGATGCCGTTGTCTGTGTCGGGTCTTTCTGCGTATAGAAGGTGCTGCTTCATCTAGGGCATTCTTCAGTGTATTATTGAAGTGTGACAATGCTATGTCTGGACAGGAGAGGGTGGAGATGGGGGCTAAAGATGTGTGGAGATTGTCCATAAGCTGTTGGGTATTAATGGTACGTGTATTCCGATAAGTGTGGTAAGTGGGGGTGTCCCGGGTGAGGAGACAATTCTTGACTGAGAAGGAAAGAAGGTTGTGGTCCGAGAGCGGGAGAGGTGAGTTTGTAAAGTTGTGCAGTGAGCCGGGACGGGAGAAAACCAGGTCCAGAGTATTCCCGTCCTCATGTGTAGGAAAATTAGTAAACTGTGAGAGGCCGAATGAAGAAGTTAGAGAAAGAAGATGAGAGGCAGACTGGGAGAGCGGATCATTGATGGGGGATGTTAAAGTCTCCCATGATGAGGGTGGGGATGTCACAGGATAGAAAGTGAGTAAGCCAGGTGGCGAAGTGGTCTAGAAACTGGCGGGAGGAGCCTGGAGGGCGATAAACAACCGCCACTCGTAAGGAGAAGGGCTTAAAGAGTCTGACGGCATGGACTTCAAAGGAAGGAAATGTAAGTGAGGGAACCGGGGGGATGACCTGGAAAGCACATTGTGATGAAAGGAGCAAACCAACACCTCCACCCTGTCTGTTCCCAGGTCTGGTGGTATGTGAAAATTTCAGCCCACCAAACGAGAGAGCGGCAGCAGCGGTGGTGTCTGAATGCTGGATCCAGGTTTCTGTAATAGCCAGATGGTTAAGGGAATTAGAGAGAAAAAGATCGTGAATGTAAGTCAGTTTGTTACACACAGACCATGCATTCCAGAGAGCACATTGGAAAGTGATAGGAGAAGGCATGCACTGAATGTTAATAAGATTAGCAGGGTTTCTATATGCAGCTGGAGGAGAGTAACGTATGCTGGTGGAGGGAGGCCCAGGGTTGGGGGAGATGTCACCTGCAACTAGTAAAAGGAGAAAAAACAGAAAAAGCAGGTGGTGGGATGATTTGTATGAACGTTTTGAGTGCTGCATGGAGGTTTTGGATGGTTTGGTGTGGGTAAGAAATGTCAATAGAGCCTCAGAGTTATACATGGGAGAGGGGAAAAGGGAGGGGTGGATATGCAGAGAGTGCACAGAATGTGTAAAAGGGCAGGCGAGTTGTTAAAAAGCAGAAGTGAAGACAAATAAGCAGCAGGTTGATATGATCAATGCATATGTAGTACGACTGACCAAGAAGCATGCATGCATGAAAAACTTATGCACCTTACCTGTCTCCTGCCCAACTGCATTGTCTAACTGCAAAACACTTGATCCTGTTGCACTTAATATCTGTTGCACGCGTGAGCCCGCACGCGTGCTATCCCAGCCAGAGCTAAATATATATGAAATGAAATGTCTGCTAGCTTCAGCCACCAAAAGGCCACAATCAGTAATTAACCAATTAGCACAAGGCCAGAGCAGGCATTACTATGCAGGGTAAAGAACTAACGCTGGACAAGGCCATCAAACAGAGAAAGGGAAAAAAAAACCTTTCTACACTTCAAAGCAGAAACCAAAAAGAAAAAAAAAAAAAAAGACCCACCACAGGAGTGATGGAATTAAATACCATGAAAATATCTTTCAACATATGATGCAGTTCACACTTGTCAGACAGCACACATGGATGATGGAATTAAATACCATGAAAATATCTTGCAACATATGATGCAGTTCACACTTGTCAGACAGCACACATGGATGATGGAATTAAATACCTGTGTGAAGAAGAGAAGAGAGGAACATCAGCTTCAATGCATTGTCTAACTGCAAAACACTTGATCCTGTTGCACTTAATATCTGTTGCACGCGTGCTATCCCAGCCAGAGCTGCTTTGACCACGACAGATTTTAGTTGTATTTCAGAGTGGATGATGAGTTCAGGAGCCAAAGGAAGGAGACAAAATTGTTCATAAGTGGAGAAAGAAGATGTTTTCTGATGATATATATTTCTTGTTTGCTTGTACTATTGATTTATGCAAAGATTGTTGAAATTACCATGATCATTTAGGTGATTCCCAATACTTTTGTTCATGTGAACAGGAAAAAAAACAATAGTGCTGCAACACAGTCCGTATCTTGCGGGCGGCACCCCACACTGGAATAGCACAGGTTCAGTCTGTGCCCAATGAGCCACAAAGCCCCTGGAGACTCCTCTCTCCTGGCTAGCTAAAAACTGATTGCCCATAAAGCTCAGTTATTTAACCCTAAGCCTGATTCTCATCATGTGATTGATCACATGATCATGACCTCACGCAGGTCCTGGCAGGTGAGATAAAGTGGACCTCCTCACTCTGGCTCTGACTAACACACAGGAGGCCAAACACACAGGAGGCCTTCTTGGGTGTTCAGATACACTCCCTTGGATGGGGTATGTAGGTGAGTGGACCCACCCATCTCTCCAAGTCACCTGGAAAGCCTTCCCAATGTATAGCAAAACCCTCAGCAGTAAAACAAGCTCAGGCTTCCATCACAGTGCCATCCACCTCTGCGATACATACCGCCCATTAACCACATGACCAGTCGCCATAACACATATTCTCCCCTCTGCCTAAAGCCGCAGGGCATGGCACTTTCTATTATCCGACCAGAGATTCTTCTCGGTCACCTCTGAAAGTCAAACTGTCTGTCCAAATTGGGCCCTGTCACTGAACCATTTTGGAACCATCCGTCATCCTAGTCCGTCACGTCCTCTAATAGGTTTGCCCCTTTGCCGGTCGACCCCATCCCCGGGGGTCAGTACGGTGTTGCAATTCCCTGGCACCTATACCTTCTGTCTGGTCTGACTCTTTGTCACCATTTCCGCTACAGAGTCTCTCGCTTAGGCCACTCAGCACTGAGCTAACAGAACAGTCACTACTTCTAACTCTTCCTTCAGGCCACCTTCGGTTGTCTCTCCGTTAGCACTTTCTCCTATTGCCTTTATTACTCAGAGAGCAGTTATACCATTTATCTATAGGTTGAGCACTTCCACCCTTTAGAGAACCCCTTCGTCTCTCCATACCTTGTGTTGACATTTCCTTGTGTTCACATTTCCTGCAGCTGTTTATTAATTTGCAGTCTCTCAAGTCTTAGCTGCTCTACCTCTCTTAGGTATGCCATGCGATATTCCAGGAGTATTCGGATATTCTTAAGGCTCTCCATTGATCCAACAACAAAGAATGGGACTATCCCATCTTCACCAGCTACCTGAGCTTCGTCATCAGCCGGAATCCTCACTCTCGCCACACTGGCCTTATCTATAATTTCCTGCATGACTCTTCCAAGTTTCCCAATAACCTTTCTCACCAGATTTCTGGGCACTTGAACGACGTCCTCCACCAATTCCAACCGACTTTGAGCTTTCTTTGCACGCTTCAAACGTCGAGCGGCTTCCTCATTCCTCAACAGGATCATCCGTTTGGTGCGAAGACAGTGTAGGTACATGTCACTCAGGATAGCCACCCGCTTCACTGTGACTTCGCTAGTTGACAGTATAATCAACTGTTTAGTCTCTGGTGCTCACTTCACACAACACGCTTCCACCATCTTTCTAAAACCTTCATGCACCGGCTCATTGGCACAAGCTTCTTGCACGTCCTCGGGTACCTCGTCTATGCACTTGAAGAGCGAAGTCTCATTCTCTTCAACGACGGATGGCTCCTGCTTTGCCTTGGACATTTCTATCAAGTCATCTGCCACAACCGGGTGATTGTCTTGTTCAGCTCTTAGCGCAAACTCTCCCTGAGCTTTACTCTCTTCAAGACCCCTTGCCAAGATGGGCATTTGCAGCTCCGCCTCCTTACCACTCTGGCACGGCCGCTGTAAGTCTGCGACTACCATCTCCTTCTCTTGTAGAAGTCCTTCCAAAATGGCCTGGTTCACACGTCATCAGGTGACCTCTGAGCTCCAAGATTTCCTTTTCCATCTCATCCACTCGATGTTCAGCCGCTTGCTTCAGGACCTTTTCCGGCGCGACACGGTCTCTTACTGTCTCTTTAAACACCTCCATTTTGTTATCCTGTTCCCTTTTCGCTAACACATGTTGCACCATAAACTTCAATTTTATTTTCACATGGGGCAGCTTGTCCACCCACTCTCTGCCGCTTCAGAGTACTACCTGTTCCTTCATCAGCAGGTTTAGCTGTTTCTTGGGTCTTTCCTCCATTACCTTCAACTGCCTCTAGGGTCTCTTCTGAGCTCTCTGAAGAGTCACTGTTCTTGCTCCCAGAATCCATTACTCCAGCCTCGGGTTCTCTGGACTTCTCACCCCCTTCTAGAGTTTGGCGCAGTTGTCATTTTTCACCACCTCGGAGGCAAATGAACCACTCTCCATGAACCACTCTCCATGACCTTTGTGGGTTTTCACTCCACCTGCGGTCTCTGGGATTTTGCCTCCTACCGCAATCTTTGCTGATGGATCTCCACCATCAAAATGTGTCAGTTTTATTTTCAACACATCAGCGGCTACCTCTGTGCTGGTGTTTGTCAGTGGCAATGTGACCTCCTTATCTATGACATTATGTTTGTTTGCACCTGACCCCGTCTCTTCTTCAGAGGGTTCAGACTGGCCTGCCTTTCTGCTGCCGTTGTGTCCTCGGCGACAAGGGGAACCCTTGCCATTTTTACTCGGGTCCACCTTTCCACACTCTTTTCCTTGCGTTAGCTTCACAGTCCAAATTGGAGTCAAAACTACTCACCCTGTCATCCTGGAACAACAAGTCCCCACTTAAACAGGTGTCGGATCCCTTTCCTGGAGCTACCCCATTTTTAACAGTCACACTGTTGGTCACCTCGGCTAAGTCCCCGAGTTGGTCAGACCCACACTTTCTTCCGGTCACCCCTAACTCTGGGACTTCGACCTTAGGGGGTGCTACTTCCTACTCTTTATACATCACACCACCATGAACCCCTACAGCCGTCTGATGCGGTGGGGCTCCCTTAGGGTCATTCCAGCTACCCTCTGAGCAATCAGACACTTCCGTTTCCTCCCACAAGTCCCTAAACAATTTAAAGTTACTGGCCTGTTATAATCGGGTATGGCAAGCCTGGGACTACCGGGACGTCATGGCTTTTAATAACCTTGGGTGTCTCAATGATTACCCTGGACAATGGATAATCCCTAGCCACCCCATGGATGCAGATGACTTCCATCTTCCTTCCTGGAATCAGATAGGTGTGGAGTGTGGCGCTCACCATGGTCACCGAGCTCCCTGAGTCTAGAAGTCCAGTCACGCCTATCACTGGCTTCCACAGAACACCTCTGTGGCGTCTTATCAAATGTATAATCGGTACAGGTTGATCTTGGTAAAAGTCACTTAAGAACATCAATATATGATCATTGGAATTTGTAAAGAGAAAAGATTTTCAGGAAAAGAGGGCAATGTGCCCTTTAGGTTGGATGTAAAAGAATATATTCTATTTATGTAGAACAATCTCTTCATTACATGGCTGTCGACCACTACATTTGGCAAAATAGTGACAATAGGTGGGCTGCCATCTGTTATTGATATTCATGGGTATTAATAAAGTGTAAAGGGTGATCTATTTGGTGAGAAGAGTCAGTCATACCTGCTTATGAATTCCATACTTGCCAGTGTTATTAAATCATAAAATTTCTCCAGGATAAAATTTGACCATAAGTTTCTACTCTTTATTATACGATTCATCTCGATGTTGTCAGGACTCAGCTGTGGATTTACCTCAGATGTGGAACTTGATTAATAGCTTGCCGTTTGTCGAAGTACCACATAATCACTCTTCCCACAATGTGCCTTCCGGATGGATCACTGTAAGAGTGTTTGTGTCATCCACATTTGATGACTTCTACTCAGAGAGAGAGATGCTCACAAAGCAGGTAAGTAATACATTGTACAAGACCAGTATTGATCATGGAGTAGTAAGCACAATAATTTCATTCTTGGGTTTGTTCATGATATTATAGGTGTTCCCTGAACTCAGAGAGTGGTGTGAAGCTCGCAGTATGTGCTTGGTGGAGTGTGATTTAAGATGGGGAATCCCTAAGGACACCCCTTCAGGCAACATTTTTGCCACATGCCTTGGTGAACTAGATCGATGTCACCAGGACACCCGTGGAATGCCATTCATGGTGGTGCTTCTAGGTGAACGGTAAACACTTTTTCTGTTTCTATCTTATAAACTTTCTCCAAATCTATAAACATAAAAGCATAAAAATACAACTCCCTAATATGATAACAAGAAGTAACGGGACTGATAGAGAAGAATTTATCATGTAACCCATCTTATTGTACATAATAAAAGCAAAAACTAAAAAAGATTTTTTTCTTGAAGTGCCGGCTGGATACCCGATGCTACAGAGGTACCTGAAGAAATTGTTGATGTCTATCACTGGATCAATGGTTTGTCTGTCACAGGAACAGAAATTCTGCATGGTGCTTATAGAAACTACAATCCCAATGCAGCATTTTGCCTCCGGAATCCATCTTTTCTGTCCGAGTTGCCAGAGGAGGTTCTTCTAAGGTATCAAGACAAAGGTTATAAAGCTTTTTTTATGCAGTCTCTCAAGGAACAAATACATCACCGATTTCCAAAAGATCAAATTCTACACTATGACTGCCAGATACTTGCCCCTGACTCCACTGCTGAACCAGGGAAGGTAAAAATGAAACTTCTCATTCTTTCATTTAGCAATAGCATCTGCAATTGGGTTACTTGTTCACTAGGATTTACAATTGTGCAACATATAATATTTTATAATGCAAATTTACTAAACAGAGTATTGTTATATCTAAGTCCGAAACGGACAGATCTTTTATTTATTTTGAAAATTGATTTAGTAGCAAGTAAAATGATCAGTTGTAAATTGACTACTGCGCGCTTCTTTCTATTTTCTCACAAATTTAATAAATAATTAACAAGATACAGAATTTGACCATAGATTTTTAATTTTTGAGACAAGCCCAATAAACCTTGTAAATCATTAATTAGTACTTATGTTTCTAACATTTTGCTTTCTGGGGATAGTTTAAGTTCTTTCTTTTACTATTTTAGTTACTTTTATTTTATGGAGTGTTAGTGCTAAGGTTTGTGGATGCCAATGAGTTGTGGGACCATGTGTAAGGAACCACAAGGAGAAAGAGAAGGTTAAAGTTACAGCACCCATCAGTGCTACTTTATGTATTAAAGAAACACAAAACCTAGAAATAATGTTTGAAAAAAAAACTAAAACCCATAAATATTCTTGTCCTCATGATCTGTTAGTCTGTAGCTTTTTCTGTATGATCTTGAAAAAGTCTTGAAGAAATTCTTCAGAGAACATAGATGGATCTCCTGCTGATCAGTGGGTAGGCTTCTGCTGCAGTGAGTTGTCTTATAGCCACACACAGGACAGCATGGTGGAACTCCTGAGACACACAGAGAAAATTTCTTTATATATTTCATAGCTTTAATGGTAATATGAGACAAAATATGTTCAAATAAAATTAAATGAGGATTTCCTTGCAATTTTTTTGTGTATTTTTGTTTGCATCACAAAGGATCATGTTATTCTTTTGTGCGTGTGGTTTTTGTATTCATTTTTGCAGTATTTAGTTGAATGCACAGAGTATACTCCTCAAAGCCTATTGACTTGCACCTGGTTAAGATATTAAAAAGAGCTGTTACACACCCTCTTTTGCTCCTGCAATGCCTCTCTGCTCCCGCACTGGACCCTGTACATGTGGCAGCGGGTGACAGGTTATGTACACCCACTAGAGAGTTGTTCAGCTAGCTCTTATAAGTCATCAAGGGCCAGCCTCTAGTCTAAGATATAATAGGTAGGTATCACTAGAAAAGGGGAGCCATTTGTATATGAGGAGCAGCTGAGCCACTGAACACAGCCAGCAAACTTTTCAATATGTGCAAGCAGCAAGCACATTCCTACAGTGATGATATAATCTAAACTGCACATTACTAGCACCTGACAATTCAAATCAATGATAATCAGCAATGAGCAAGCGTGCAGGGAGTGTGCTGTTTGTCGAACAGCCGCCAGACATGCAGCTATGGCGGCTCGAACATAGTATTCGAGCTCGCTGAAGATACTCTGTTATCACACGAGCATGCGCTCTCATCACTAATAATAATGTATAGAATAAATATGTTGAAATTTTATATTTTTTTTTTAGTAAGAAGGTGCTCAACACTCCCAGAGTGATTGTAGATAAAAATGGTTTTATTATAAATACAATCCACAAAATTCACAAAATGACGTTTTGGTCTGTATGTTAGACTTTCCTCAGACAAACTACAAAGTTGTGCAGTAGAAGGAGGAAAGAACTATGATATATACAATTGTAAGAGAAGACGATGATACTCCTGAAAAACCCCTGCTTGATGTATGGGAAGACTGCTACTTACTGATTAGATGGGACCATATGGAACCAACCGGCACAGGAAGAGTTGCAGGGGGGAAGAATTTAGGTGCCTTTGATGATAGATTTCCTGGATATAAAGGTCCTGAATGCCAAACCGCAGGGTGATTTGGCACTAAGAGAGGGAGAGGTGTGGACGTGGACCTGGGATGATGCTGAAGCCTGAGTGACAGGCCTCAGTGGAAAGCGTGTGCCAGTAGCATGCTGGCCACTGTCAGACAGAGCCTGGACCTCGCCCAGTTACATCCAAATAACCAACTATGCTGTTCAATACCTGAAGACCAGATCTATGCTGATCAAGAGCCAGAGCTCAGAGTGTGCCGGTCAAGGTCTGAATCTCTGCCCTACGCCGATCAAGTAACAAAGTTCAGAAGCCACAAGCTGAGAGCTGGAGCCAGCCCTCTTTCCCCAGACCCAGGAGACACCCGCTGTCAGTCAAGCACCGAAGATCTAAGAGGAGACTTCGACCGGGGGAGGACACCTGCTGTGATAGGAGGAAGACATGAGGGAGCTGGGCCGTCACTTCTGACACCAACGTACAGTACAGGGGTCTGCCTTGGCTACGACATCAAGTGTGCTGTGGGTCGGCTGGAGCAAAGGAGGCTCAGCGTTCCTTGATAGATATCGTTAGGAGGCCTTGCAGCCTAGCGGGAAAAGTCAATGACCCCCTGGTAGGGTCATTAGGTCAAGAGGACCTAGTATAGCAGCTCTCCCAGAAATGGGTGTACCACCTCTGTCAGAGAGACGCCAGTATAAACATCTAAGGCCACGTTCACACATTCAGTATTTGACATCAGTATTTGTAAGCAAAAAAACAGGCGTGGGTGAAAAATGCAAAAATGGTGCATGTGTTTCTATTATACTTTTCCTCTGATTGTCCTACTCCTGATTATCGCATACAAATACTGATATCAAATATTGAACGTGGCATAAGAGACTTCGCTGGTTATTCAGCTTGAAATTATTGTATGTACTGCATTCTATAACCCACTTGTGTTTGTGCTGTTTTCTATTGTTAAACTGCTTCATAAGTTCCCACCATACTGGAAGCAATAAATAGTTTGTTGCCTGTTTCCGCCTCAGGCTCATCTGTGCGTTGCATCCAGTTACCTGCTTACACAAATGACACAGAAGCATGCTTCAGCCACAATATATTAATATATTATGTACATAAATCACACCGCCTTATGTGTGATGTACAAATGTGTCCTGCTTTATGCTCTAGGTAAACATAACACAGCCTGGGTTTTCTCTGATATAAGTGAGCTGAATATATTCTACTTGCCTGATGAAGAAAGAGTATGCTGTACCGAAAACATTGCTATTTACTCATGTACTTACTGCAGTGTTTTTTATGAACATAAAATATTTGATTAATATCTTGTATCCATAAACTCCAACTGCAGTAAGTACAGTGGTAAATCCTGTTTGAATCATTCTTCTATGCCATTTGGTGTGCAGTGTCTTCCTCCTTCTAGTGTATTCAGATGACAGCTTACACCTTGTTTCAAATTATTATGCAAATTGGATAAAGATGTATTTTTTTCTTCTTCATATAAACTTATGGATGGTATTGTGTTCCAGTGCTCTTTGGATCACTGAAAGCAATCTGAAACACTTGTGATAATTAATTTGCCAGGTGAGCCAAATTAAAAGAAAACTACTTAGGAAGGACATTCCGCATTACTAAGCAAGCAATGTGGGAAAGAAAAAGGGTCTCTTACTGACGAAAAGCGTTAGTGCAATGCTTTGGACAAGGTATGAAAACATTAGATATTTCACGAAAACTTAAGCATGATCATCGTACTGTGAACAGATTTGTGGCTGATACAGAGTACAGATGGTTTTGTACAGATAAAGGCATAATGAGGAAGGTTTCTGCAAGACAAATTCATCGGATTAAGAGAACAGCTGGTAAAATATCATTACAAAGCAGAAGAACAGTATTTGAAGCTGCTGTTACCTTTAGAGTCCTACGAATCTCAAGGTGTAGAATCTGCCAGAAGCTTGCAGTTGTCCATAAACCTACTATTTGGCCAGCAATAATCAGTGCTTACAAGCAGAAATGATTGAAGAGGGCCCAGACATATATGAAGGCTAATTTTAAAACAGTCTTGTTTAACACTGATTTCCATGCATCCCTGGATGGACCAGATAGATGGACTAGTGAATAGTTGGTGGATGGCTACCATGTCCCAACAAGGCTGCAGCGTCAGCAAGGGAAGTAGGGTGGAGAGCTGGTTGGCCACTTTAGAGTCCCTGAAGGTGTGAAAATGACGGTAAAGTATATGGTGTTTCTAATTGACCACTTTCTTCCATGGTACAAAAAGAAGGACCATGCCATCCGTAGTAAAATGATCTCATGCTGCAAATAATACCTCTTAGTCATTGACTATTATAGGCATAAAAGGAGAGAAACTCATGTTGTGGCCAAAATCCTCTCCTGACCTCAACCCTATTGAGAACCTTTGGAGTATCTTCAAGCAAAAGATCTATGAGGGTGGGAGGCAGTTCACATCAAAACAGCAGCTCCGTGAGGGTACTCTGACATCCTTCAAATAAATTAAAGCATAAACTATTCAAAATCTCAACTTCAATGGATATAAGAATTGTGAAGGTGATCTCAAATTAGTAGTCCAATGTGAACATGTAACTTGGCCTGTTAAGATGTTTTGATTGAAAAAGCTTTGGATTTCTGTAAATGTCACCGCTTAATGCTGCAAACTCAACTAATGACCATTTTCAGTTCTTTTTAACCTATAAATAAAATGTGATTTAATGATTTCATCACTATACTGAGTCATTTGTGTCAGCTATGTAGGAAAATCAGAGAAAAATAGCATTTGCATTATAATGTGTAGCAAGGTGTAGTGGTTGGCTTAATGGGAACTAGCACCTACCTACACAACAATTCATGGGAGCACTAACTATCCTGTTAATATTTTGACAATCCCCTAAGGCGGTCATGTAGTTTTTCATGGTTCTATTCCCTAGTTCATAGCAGATGAATTTTGTGGATTGTATTTGTAATACAACATATACATCTGACAAAAATGGGATTGTCAAGTACCTTCTTACTGTGTTCAGAAGATTGGAACCCTTCTTGTGCACCCATGTAGCGGGAGTGCAGTATATCTTCTATTCCGGGATAAATAATGGGCAGATGGCTACAAATTGAGCCAGCTAGTGGTTTCTATCTATCGAATTGAGAGCTCTATTCTCAGGCCTTCATTTTTACTTTGCTTTCTAGTGAAAGGAAAAGTAATAATTAATGAAGTCATTGAGCAATACTATGTAAGGAAGGAATAATGCCAGAGTATAGGAATGGAGCCATTTAGTAGCATCATCTGCTTCAGAGAGTTTTCAGTGTTGGTTATTATCAGCTTGTGCTGTTCTAAAAGTATCTAAATAAGGATTCCATTTTAATAATTTCTGTAACTCAATTGAATTGTACAAATGAATTGAAATAATAAAGATCTGTTATTCACCCTTCGCTGTTCCATTCTTAGTTGACCGCTTACATCAGTGACATGACAACCGCACTCCAATCACCGAGCTCAGCGGCTCATTGTGAGAGTAGATTTTGATATATGTATTTTTTGGTTTTAGGTGGAATTGAGTTTTTCCTCTGAATTCTCCTCGTGGATTTTAGAGTTTCTTAAAAAGAGAATTCTTCTTACGTTCCCAGAACATTCAGAACATACATCCCAGAAGGGACAGATTTCTTGGTAAGATGACTGAATATGCATATATAGATAGTTGTGGTAAGATCTCATTCTTAGTAGCCATTTACAGCTTGATGTTCCATCCTGCTTTTCTAATGAGAGAGGTTGTCATGAAGAAGAAAAACGCTAATAGTTGTCTGTATTTATTTGAAGGCAAGAGACAGAATTAGCTCCACATCAAATCTTTCTCCATCAAAAGGAGCAGTTATTTCTTGGTCGCGACCTTGAGGTAAAGAAGATCCTAGGGTTCTTACACACTGATCAAATTGATTCTGCCATACAGGAAAATAAAGTGTCAACTGAATGGAGGATCCCTGTGTACCAGATAGTTTCAGAACCTGGAAGAGGCAAGTCATCTTTAATGGCTGATTGTATATCTAGAGTGCAACAGGTGAGACTTTTCCATCCGTAGAGTTACAACCAGCTTTCCTGAAGCAATCATATTCAAGTATCTGCTCTTGGATGTTTATGCAGATTCCTGGCATCAGGGTGTTTTACCATTTTGTCAGCTGCTGTCCTTCATCTGTTCAACTTTCCAATATAGTGATGCGTCTTTGCTGCGACCTCATGCCAAGTGGACCAGGTACGTTTATAAATGATATTGTCAAAAATTAAGTTTGAAAATAAAAGCAGATTAAACATACTTCCTTATAGCAGCACTTCTGCATTTTTTCCTCTCTCCTGTAATCACGAATATATGTTCCTTGCCTGTAGTAAAATTCCAACCGCCGTCTTCTGCTATTCTTGGAGCTGCCTCAGTCATCTTCTGCTATACTCAGCGCCGATCAAGTAGAGATCTGTTATTTGTTTTCCAAAATTTTTATTAACATTTTGTATATTTTAACAGTCAACAAATTAATTTTATCAAAGCATATTGACATTTTCGCCTTATAGCTGTTCTCCTAGATGATTTGTGCAGAAGGGAAATGGGAAGGGTCTTTGGGAAAAGGGGTAATTGAAGAGTAAAAGGGACTGGGTTGAGGGTAGAGAACTCAGAATAAATAACTTTACATATTTTAGGCAACACATATTAAAAAAAGTGGAAAAAAAACAAACATTTTTTGAATAAAGTATCCTGAGGCACCTGAAGCCCGTAAAAGGACTATTTATGTTTAGGGTTTGGGAAATATTGAATTCCAGTGGCTCCATTTCTTCTCATATGTATTAATGCAGCCGTTGATCCTAGCGAATTTGAGGTCCAAAGAGTTATGGATGTGAAGTCTGTCGACAACGTCAGCAATTTGTGGGGTATCAGGTTGTTTCCAGTGGAAGGCTATCAGATTTTTGACTATTAGAAGGATATGTATCAAAACGTATCTCATGGAAGTATGAATGTTTTCTAGTCCCAAAGATAGCAAGGCTGTTTGTGGAGTGAGAGGGTAGTCTTTTTTAAGGAAATTATTGATATGTAGGGAAACCTGATTCCATAATAGTGCAATCTTTGGGCAGGTCCAGAAAATGTGGAGCTGGTCTCCTCTGGAACCACATCCCCTCCAACATAAGTGCGAGTGGTCGCTGTTGATGCGTGATAGTTTTACTGGGGTGAAGTACTATCTAGTTAACATCTTGTAAAAGGATTCATGAAGGGGTAAGGATATGTTAGAGGAGTATGTGTATTTTATAGCATCCTCCCACTGATCTGGACTTGCTGAGATCTGTAGATCTGTTTCCCATCTGGACATATAGATTTTTTTTGGAATTTATTGTCCTTATTGAAAAGGTTGTAGAATTATTTGGCGCTCACCCATGCCCTATATTACTGAGTAGTAAGTGTACAGCTTCTGCCTTTGTAGGCACTTTATGGATAAAGTTTTGAATGTGTTCTTACAGAATACAATAGTGCATAAAGTCCGATGTATGAATATTACATTTTAGTTTAATGTCGCTAAAACTAACAAAGTTGTTGTTGACATATCACCGATTTTTTTTATGCCTGTTTGGGTCCATCTCTCTGGGATTTGGAATTTATAAATGGTTGCAATGAGGGAGAGTGGGAAGTTATTTAAGCTAGCTAGTTTATTATGTTTCTTAGGTGGTCTAGCAGTTTTGTCCCATGCTTGGGTTGTGGCTAAGAAGATAGCATGAAGTAATTTATAACGATTTAGTTGGAAAATATGATTAAGTAAGCATTCTTTCAATGGGCGGTAATTGACATGAAACTTTTCTAGTTCAATCCAAGCTGGAAGCGTGTTCTCCCTTACCCAATATATGCTTTGATTCATTAGATTCGACCAAAAGTATGCCTGTATGTTTGGTAATCCAAGTCCCCCATTGGATTAGCTCTTAAAAAGAACATCCCTGGCCACCCTTGCCTTTTTCCCGTTCCAGACGAAAGAGAACACAGAGGATTGGAATTTGTTTAAATAAGAGGTCGGGAAGTTTAAAGGTAGTGCCCTAAAGACGTAAAGGATTTTAGGGAGTACAATTGATTTGACTGCTAGAATTTTTCCTGTCCATGTAAGGCCAGTTTTGCTCCAGGATTGGAAATCTTTTGAAATAGTATAGTAATTTTATAGTAGAGTGTGATTTTTAAGCGAAAAGAATTCCAAGGTAAGAAATCCTTTCTTCTTCCCAGGTGAAGTCTGTTAATCTTTTCAAAATTTTGTTAATATGGTCGCTTAAGTTGAGTTGTAGCAGTTTTGATTTCTTTCTGTTTATTTAAAAAAAAAAAAAATTGAAGAGAACAAATCTATTAATTTTAGAAGAGAAGCGGTGGAATTAATGTGGTCTGATAGGGTTAGTATCATATCATCAGCAAACAAGCTTATCTTGTACTGTATTGTGGGTGTATTGTTAGGTTCTTTAGAAGGACGTAGATCTGGGGATTTATTCTGACAGAATTTTATAGGCTGAACTGGATGGACTAATGTCTTTTTTCGGCCTTACTAACCATGTTACTATGTGTATCGATACCTGAGATTGATGTATCTTCTCGTTTCATTTCTGCCAGAGGCTCAATGGCGAAGGCAAAGAGAAGTGGTGATAAGGGGCATCCCTGTCTGGTTCCATTACTAATGGGGAAAGATTTAGAAAGATTATTATTGATGTAGATCCTAGCGCTAGGGGAGGAGTAAAGTGCAAACACCGAAGACAGCCAATCTTTGTTGAAGCCGAAATGGAATAAGACTGATTTAAGATATTCCCAGTTGATTCTGTCGAAAGCTTTTTCAGCGTCTAAAGATAAGATAATTGCTGGGCATTTGGTGATGTTAATCCTGTTAATAACATTTAGCAATCTCCTGGTGCCTGAATCCCAACTGATCATTATTTATCAGTTTAGGAAAGATTTTTTTCAGTCTGTTTGCTAGGATCTTGGAATAGATTTTTAGATCAGAATCAATAAGTGATATGGGCCTATAATTTTGAACTTCTTCGGGATCACTTTGGGGTTTGGGAATCATTATAATAATACCCTCCAACATTTCTTTGGGAAAGTGTCCGCTATGGGAAGCCTGATAGAGCAGATATTCAAAGTGTGGAGCTAAAATTTCTGCATGAGTTTTATAATACGCATTAGCAAATCAGTCTGAACCTGGAGATTTTTGTGTTTTAAGACTATGTATAGTTTCAGATATTTCAGACGTGGTAATGGATGATGTTAAAGAACTCAAATCTGATGGACTTATTTTTGGAAGTTGTAGGCCTTTTGAAAAAGTTTTGAATATTTTTGGTATCTGGTAGGGGAGACGATGAATCAAGATTGAGATTGTATAAGTTATAATAGTAGTCTGCAAACGTGTCCGCTATGTCTTTGGGATGTTGCTTGGTGATACCTAAGTTATTTTTAATTTTGCTGATGCCATTTTGAATCCTATCTCATTTTAGTTTTCGCAGCATGAATTTTGTGGGCTTGTTTAGTTCTGAGTAAATCTTTTTTTTTATGGTTGTGTCTGGAGAATATCTGTATCAGTTTACCTCTGATGACCGCTTTGTGCGTGCACCAAATGATAAAGGGGTCTATCTTATCTGATTTGTTCTCATAGAAATAAAGTTTTAGAGTTTCCTCAACCTCTTTTTTTATATTCAGGGAATTTTAATTGCATGGAGTTACACCTCCAGGGGAAGGTATTTTTGGAAAAAGTTCCTAGAGTTAATTCTGTCAGGACTGGAGAATGATCTGAAATTGATTTATTTAGGATAGATACTTTTCTAACCTTAGGGAGAGAAAAAATGTCTTAATAAAAGGTCAATTCTTGTTGATGTTTTATGAACATTGGAGTAATGAGAATACTCCCTTGAGGAAGAATTTGAACATCTAAATGTGTCATATAGTTCGTCATTAATAAGCCATTCATTGAGTGAGGGTGATAAATGACGTGTAGTTGAGGTTGAATAAATTTTCCCGTCGGGGACAATGTTGAAGTCTCCCAGTAGATACAGTTCTCCCTTTCTGTGAATCTGGATTTTTTTTTTATTCATTTGTTAAGAAAATTCAAGTGTTTTTTATTAGGGGCAAAGATGTTTACTATGGTACATGTTATAGAATTTAGTTGGCAAACCAAGATGTGAAATCTACCCTTAGGGTCATCAATCTCCTCAATCAACTGAAACGGGATTGTATTTTTAATTACAGTCAGAACACCGGCTTTCTTTTTTGGGCCAAGAGATGAAAAGATATGTGGGTAGTTTCTGTGAGTGAAAGTGGGATGTTTACCTTTGATGAATTTTGTTTCCTGCAGACAAGTGATATCTGCTTGGGAAAGTCTGATCTCCTTCCACAGGGCAAATCTCTTCCAGGGACTGTTGAGCCCTCTGACATTGTAGGACATTATTTTCATGTGCATAATGAGGATCAAAAGACTGCAAACACACTCAGGATAATGTTAATGAAACAGAGTTAAAAAAAAAAAAAAAAAAAAGTAAAAATTAATTAATTAATCCAATTAAGAATGCTTAACAGTAAAATACAATAATAGAACAATTGTAACAAAATCGAGTCCCAGTAGCGAGTTCTCTTAAAGGATACACACTCTTGATGGGATCTCTTTTGAAGTGGGGAACAGTTTGTGTGGTGATTGCTGACCAAGATTCCCCTAGTTGAAATGAGACATTATCAGAGTTAAGTGGCCTTTCAATTACTTGTTTCTATTGGAGTATAAATGAAGCCAATCAGTAAGTTAACTTGGAATATACCCACTATTCAAGAAGAGATGTTCAGGTGAGAGATTTGAAGAACTCCAGGCCTTCTGGAGAATTTATTACAACTGTCTTCCCCTTGTAGTGAAACAGCAGTTTGGTAGGGAAGCCCCATCTGTATTGTATATTTCTTTCTCTCAAAAGGTGATTTCTTTAAAGGACTTACCAGCGTCCAATGTATGTTTAGACAAATCTGTATAGATTTTTATTTGGTTATGTGGATCGGGAAGAGAACCATTATCTTTAATAAAATTTTGAATCTTCTCTTTTGTACCAAAAAATGCATTTGAAGGATTGTGTCTCTTGGCTTTTCGTTAGGTAAGTGGTTAGGTCATGGCATTCTATGTATTCTGTCAATGCATAGATCTAGATTTGTAAGAGACGGGATAGCTTTTTTGAATATCTTCTTTATGAAATGAGAGATCTTGTTGTTTAATTTCTTCAGGAATGCCGCAGAGTTTCAGGTTGTTCCTTCTGTTCCTGTCCTCCAAATCAGCCATTTTTGTTTTTAGATTGTTAATTTCTTTTTTTAGTTCAATATTTTGGTTTTTTAGAGTCTCCGTTTTAGTTTCCACTTCAATAATTTTTATCTAATTTTTGTCAAGCCTTTGAGTGATGCCTCGGCAGACACCGTCGAATGAGGTCTGGTATTTCTCAAAACCAAGTCTGAGTCTTTCATCTATAAGTTTTGTGATCTTTTGGAAAAACTCTTCTTCATGACTCAGTTTGGATGAGGGCGATCTTTCTTATTCCTGTGAAATACTGGTCCTTCATTTGGAAAGGTGTCCTCTGAGAATGAGTCCCAATCAGTGCCATCAAAGATGTCTGTTTTCTCAGGGGCTCTTCTCTTTGCAGAAACCGTAGTATTCATGTTGTCTGTAGAAGCGGAATTAAGGGATGTTGGAGGTGTTGGGTTCTTGTCTTTTGTGTCTGGTTGGGATAAATTTGATTTGTTTTTGGGCAGTTGTGGTAGCATGCTTCTTTGTGAATTCGGTTTAGTAAAGCTGCTATATTGATATACCGTTTTATTAGATATGAAGTCGTCCCCTTTTTGCGGAGATCTTGATTTTGTCGGGCTTAGTGGGTTTGGGGAGTCTTCAGGTGGTCTGTCAAAGGATCATGATGGGAGCTGTTTGTTTTTCAGATAAGATTTTTTAGAGTCGCTCCTTTGTTCCATTGTTTTGGCAAGATGTAAGGCTGGAGTCACACATAGCGACTCACCAGCGATCCTGACAACGATATCAATGTGTCAGGATCGCTGGTGAATCGCTATGTGATCGCTGGGGAGCTGTCAAACAGACAGCTTCACCAGCGATCAGCACAGCGACGCCCAGCACCTGGCGTCGCTGTGCACGTTAGTAACCAGCACGCTGAAGCAGGAAGCTGGTAACTAACGTACACATCGGGTATCCAAGGGACGTGTGTGGCGCCCCTGAGGCTCAGTCGCCACAGAGGTACTGCACCTTCTCCTAAGGTGTGGTACCCCACCATCCAGGTAAGTTGGGGGCTCCTGACCACGCTCCAACACTCGCACCCCACACAATAGAGTAGTTCAGCAAAACCACATTGCGGCTCCTTGCTTAAACCTTTGGTGGTTTCCTGCTTGGAACACTAAACGTGCTGGAAGGTGGGCGGAGTTTAGAACACATAAAAGAGCGGGATGGTTTAGGATTACAGGGCAGACGGTCAGTCAGTCGTGGAGAGAGTTGGAGAGAGGAAGCCACTCGGAGAGGAGTGGGGATCCCTGGAAGAGGGATTGAGGAAGGAGTGCTGCAGCTGCCTCAGTGAACTGAGCCAGCTGGCACGGGAAAGGAAAGAAGGATAAAGACATTGAACTGAATCCTGAGCTTCCATAGGAGAGAAAGACAAGTATGGAACGTAGGAGTAAAAGGGAACACAGAGGACGTGGGTTAGAGGAAGAACCCTGCCACAAGTTCTAAGCGCAAGGCCGGGGCCCGGTCCCCGAGGTTGTATGGACACTAATGGTTCTGCAGTGGACACCAGTGGAGTAGTAGGCTGTAAATGCACTACTCCCATCTAAGACTTGAGGGCACAACAGCAACACGGATAGAAAGCCGGGACTCAGGAGTAGAGTCCCCGAAGCAGGCTACAGCTGTCTGCCGTACAAGTAGAGTTCTTGGGAACATCTGTCAGGAGGAACTCCAGTGTAACTCAGTACTAGGAGATCTTCACATTTAAAGGCGCTATAGAG
Organism: Dendrobates tinctorius; assembly: GCF_039654945.1. Lineage (NCBI taxonomy): Eukaryota > Metazoa > Chordata > Amphibia > Anura > Dendrobatidae > Dendrobates > Dendrobates tinctorius. The sequence continues at coordinate 6,391,339 of NW_027361880.1, read as the reverse complement.
GAGAAGTTCAGAAAAGGCACATAAGTTGGCGGAGCGTGGAAGGGAGCATTCCATCTTGCCTGGAGGTTGACTGAGTCCCTGACCCAGAGGACACGGCACAGAAGTGGGCACTACAGACTGTGAGTAAAGCTTTGGAACTACATGCCCTGGTGTCCTCCATTCCTTCCTGCGTCTGTCCGCCTGGCACTGCTACATCCCCGGCACCGGACACTACACCATCTAAGTGTCTCCACATCTACACTGCTCTGGGACAACAGCCCTGCCTGTGGAGGGCTATACCATCCTTGCTGCACCACACCATCTGTCCCAGAGGATCTGTCTGCAGTGTCGGCTTAACACCTCCCTTGCCGAACACCACAGGTGGCGTCACAAACTATTCATCTAACTACATTCCACCATTCACAACTCTTCCCCTATTAATTGGGCGTCCAGGGCCACGGTCCGGGTCACCGCTGCTGTGACACGTCCCGCTGATACCGGCCCGGTACCGAGTACCCCACGGCCCTGGGAGGGCGACCCACGTGCGTCCCTAGATACCCGATGTATACGTTAGTTACCAGCTCACTGCATCAGCGCGCTGGTAACTAACGTACACATCGGGTATCTAAGGGACGCACGTCCCTTGGATACCCGATGTGTACATTAGTTACCAGCAGATCGCTGGTCTCCCGCCTGTCACACGCAGCGATGCATGGTGGCCAGCGGGAGACCAGCGCCCAAAAAAAAGTGCTGGCCTTTCCTGCAACGATCAGCAATACCGGCAGGGGGGCCGATCGCTGTCACACACAGCGATCTCGCTGGTGAGATCGCTGTTGTGTCACAAAAATTGTGACTCCGCAGCGATCTCGCTAGCGAGATCGCTATGTGTGACGGGGCCTTAAGTCTCTCTTTTGGGTTAATGCTATAAATTTAATTGTTTTTTTTTAATTATACCTCTGAATAGTCAGATAAAGGGACAATAATAGCAAGAGCAGTGAAATTTGGTTGGAAAGACTTATAGGACATTTTCTTGATATTTGTTGTGAGTTTGGTTATGTTAGCAACAACCCCTTCAAATTGTCAGTTAAAAAGGCAGTGTTTGTATATTTCAAAATGACGTCAAAATCCTCTATATGTTGGAAAATTACAAATTCAGTGAATTAACTTGAGGACAAGACTTGTAAGAATTTGTAGCCTCATATAATTAATGTTATATAGTTGTGTGAAACAAATTCTCCACCCCTTTAAATAAACTAGACTTCAATGTGAGTGAAAACGAGATTTCAACAAAATTATTATATCTAGATTTCAGCAAGAGGTGTGCAACTAGAAATCAACTAGAGTAATGCAACAGAAAATAGGTTTTGCTTAACAGCACAGCAGAATCCTTTAAATATCCAGATAGTCAGTAAGGATTATATAACAAGAGTTCAATGGAAATCGCACAACCAGAGTTTGGTAGGATTGTAAATTTAGAATATTGTAAATTAACCTCTTTAATTCTTAAAGGGAACAATAAATAAGTAATTTTAGCACTGGGAGAGAATAATCTGTTGTTTGGATTCTCTCTGATATCAGCTTTTATTACTCAGCTGATTTGCTGCAAGTACTATGTTTTATGCTTTTAGAGTTAAGACAAACTCATATAATGGCTCTATACCTTCAAGTTTGTATAAAAATAGCAGATGGTATGTAATTAATAAACTATTCCTGTGAGCTATTGCTCAGGCTGCGGCTGTTGTATGCTTGTATAATTGCCGGTATAAATAAAACAGGATAGGATAGAGTTAAATCGCCTTGATAATTGTCAGAGTTAACTTTAGATTATGGTATGAAGAATAGTAATTTTGAGCTCCTTTGGTGGTTTTTAAGTGGGTTTGACTGTTTTCCTGCCGCTCCAGAGCTCCTAGAACTCGGTATGTTTAATGGCCGGCTGCTTCTCCCCACACGCTCAGGTTTTCCCGACCAAAGTCAGTGAGCGGTGAAACCTTATATGGCACCACTTGTGAGTGACAGGGAGTTCCCGCTGACGTGATTTTTTAACTCACCGGTTTCCTGTGTAGAGACACCGGGACCAGCACAGAGGCAGCTGCGTGTAATTCTGTCTTTGTTCCCAGGAGGTACAGTTAATTTCTATCACTTGTGGTAGCAAGATGGCGGGTCCGGTGCTTAAGATAGGATCCTCAGATCTGCACTATGCCTTTAGTAGTACTTTGTGACTTCTTTGGTCCCACGTTCTTCTTGTAGAAATATTGCCGGCTCCTATGTGGTGTTGATTTTAGAGTCGTCTGTTAAGGAGTATGAGCTCTATATCTGGTACCTCAGCAACAAGATGGTGGATCCAATATGGTGACTAAAGACAGGCAAGGAAGACACCTTCTTTACAACTGGATATCTCCTGATTACTGTAAGCTAGGGACTCAATCCTGGTCTTGTTTTAAAGCTTATAAGCTAAGTCTGCAAACGGAGTCAATAAAAACTTGTTCTTATGCCTCAATTTAAGCTTTTTGTAGCTTTAATGGGGATCTTAGTCAGAGCTCCAAGCTCCTGCGACTTTGCATGCCCAGAGCTAGGCCATGCCCCCCCGAGAGCTGTTATCTGTGACCTGATGATTCACTCCAGTGTTTTCTGGGTGGACTGGAAGCTCCTACTCATGTAAATCTGAGAGCCAGAAAAAGGCCCTCATAGATATATATTGAAAGCTAGGGATCGATAGCTATGACTTCCTGTATGTCAGGATCTGCGGTCAGATGGCAGAGCAAGACCAGAGCAGCGCATGGTACAACAGAAGACAGCAGCTGATAATTTTTTTACTACAGGCAGTGATCAGGAATTAGTTATACCACTCCGGTGGTGAAATAAAAATAAAAACAACACTGTAGTGGTACTTTAACAGTGAATAGTGACACATGCACTCAAAATGTTATGCCCATAGTAACCAAACCTAGTTTTTCTTTCATATTTCCATTGCTATCCAATTTTCATTGCTACAGACCTATTTATGTATTTTTGTAGGTCTTTCATTAATGGGAATTTGTCACCAGGTACAGTCATGGCCAAAAGTATTGACACCCCTGCAATTCTGTCAGATAATATTCAGTTTCTTCCTGAAAATGATTGCAAACACAAATTCTTTGTTATTATTATCATCTTCATTTTATTTGTTTTAAATGAAAAAACACAAAAGAGAATGAAGCAAAAAGCAAAACATTGATCATTTCACACAAAACTCCAAAAATGGGCTGGACAAAAGTATTGGCACCCTCAGCCTAATACTTGATTGCACAACCTTTCGCCAAAATAACTGCGACCAACCGCTTCCGGTAACCATCAGTGAGTTTCTTACAATGCTCTGCTGGAATTTTTAGACCATTCTTCTTTGGCAAACTGCTCCAGGTCCCTGATATTTGAAGGGTGCCTTCTCCAAACTGCCATTTTTAGATCTCTCCACAGGTGTTCTATGGGATTCAGGTCTGGACTCATTGCTGGCCACCTTAGAAGTCTCCAGTGCTTTCTCTCAAACCATTTTCTAGTGCTTTTTGAAGTGTGTTTTGGGTTATTGTCCTGCTGGAAGACCCATGACCTCTGAGGTAGACCCAGCTTTCTCACACTGGGCTCTAAATTATGCTGCAAAATTTGTTGGTAGTCTTCTGACTTCATATGCCATGCACACGGTCACGCAGTCCAGTGCCAGAGGCAGCAAAGCAACCCCAAAACATCAGGGAACCTCCGCCATGTTTGACTGTAGGGACCGTGTACTTTTCTTTGAATGCCTCTTTTTTCTCCTGTAAACTCTATGTTGATGCTTTTGCCCTAAAAGTTCTACTTTTGTCTCATCTGACCAGAGAACATTCTTCCAAAATGTTTTAGGCTTTTTCAGGTAAGTTTTGGCAAACTCCAGCCTGGCTTTTTTATGTCTCGGGGTAAGAAGTGGAGTCTTCCTGGGTCTCCTACCATACAGTCCCTGTTCATTCAGATGCCGACGGATAGTACGGGTTGACACCGTTGTACCCTCGGACTGCAGGGCAGCTTGAACTTGTTTGGATGTTAGTGGAGGTTCTTTATCCAAAATCCGCACAATCTTGCGTTGAAATCTCTTGTCAATTTTTCTTTTCCGGCCACATCTAGGGAGGTTAGCCACAGTGCCATGGGCTTTAAACGTCTTGATGACACTGCGCACGGTAGACACAGGAACATTCAGGTCTTTGGAGATGGACTTGTAGCCTTGAGATTGCTCATGCTTCCTCACAATTTGGTTTCTCAAGTCCTCAGACAGTTCTTTGGTCTTCTTTCTTTTCTCCATGCTCAATGTGGTACACACAAGGACACAGGACAGAGGTTGAGTCAACTTTAATCCATGTTAACTGGCTGCAAGTGTGATTTAGTTATTGCCAACACCTGTTAGGTGCCACAGGTAAGTTATAGGTGCTGTTAATTACACAAATTAGAGAAGCATCACATGATTTCTCGAACAGTGCCAATACTTTTGTCCACCCTCTTTGTTATGTTTGGTGTGGAATTATATCCAATTTGGCTTTAGGACAATTCTTTTTGTGTTTTTTCATTTAAGACAAATTAAATGAAGATAATAATACCAAAGAATTTGTGTGTGCAATCATTTTCAGGAAGAAACTGAGTATTATCTGACAGAATTGCAGGGGTGTCAATACTTTTGGCCATGACTGTATATGCTACCCCATCTGAGAGCAGAAAGATGTATGGCCAGAGAACCGGATTTTAGTGATGTATCACTTACTTTGCTGCTTGCTGTAGTTTTGATAAAATCACAGTTTTCTGTGCTACAGATCTACAGTTACGTCCGTGACTTCAATGCACACCTATGGCCTTCATACACCTCCGTGCATATCCTGGGGAGACTACGCAGCGACCCCTACCTGTGACATCGGGCACTGCTTCCCCATTGCAATCCCAGCTACGCCTGTGACCGCAATGCATTTCCATAGCTTCAATACGCTGCCGATTTTCGGCTTTGCCCTTAGTTGGGCAAAGCATACTATGCACGCGCGAGGTCACAGTTCAATGCGCACTCGCAAAATCTGTGCACAATCTGCAATATTCACAGCGAAGAATGCGTACAGCAAGCCAAGGAGTGGTGGAGTGACAGTAAAGAGGCAACACCTATCGGACCGGACCGAACAGATTAACATACAGCGTGGGACAAATAAAAAAGGTTTTTATGGGTGATACATGGGGAGTCAGGGGGTTTCAGAACTAGATGTGGAACGCATAGCTGACACTCAATTAAATGATAGTTTTAGCTGGTAGGCCAAAAAAGAGGTGACAGATTCCCTTTAAATCCCATAGAGACATACTGGCCAAGTGGTATCACCCGCTAACAGTTGTACTACAATAAAACATTTCTTGTGCTCTCAGGAGCCTTTGTACTTTAAGATAGCATATACATTCATATGTGCATCCTGATCTACACTTTTAGGGCCCTTTTAAATATTAACCAAATGCATACTGATTATGGAAATTCTCGCTACAGAAAACTCAGTTTTGTTGTCATACAAAATGGTTTACACAATTTTAATATTTTTGTGACAGTAGCTGAACTGTTGATTTAGAATCATCCAGTAACTATAGGGGATAAAATAGTTATAGCAGACAGAGTGGTTAGCTCAACCCCAGGGGATATTGGGAAAGTTATTATTGTGTCCTAGACATCCAAGATTAAGATGTGTGCTAGAGAGTCTCCTGTCAGACTGAAATCAGACAAGCTGTATAGACCATTTCTTACTGGGAAGCGATTGCTGTAATCATAGAAGCATTCACGACAGCCAAGAGCATCTTTATTATCTCAAGATAGAAGTGAGAGAGCTACAGCACCGGACTCACCCCCCTCCCTCCACCTCATTGCATGAGCAAGGTACAGGTCGGTTTAGGTTAAAGGGGGTTTTACACATAGTGATATCGCTAGCAATATCGCTAAAACGTCACTGATTTTGTGACGTTATAGCGATATTGCTAGCGATATCGCTATGTGTGATACTTACCTCCGACCGCTCCCCCGCTGTCCATCGCTGATCGCGCGAGATCGGGCGGCTCCATTTCTCGTCGTCTGCTTCCTGCTGGGCTTCCTGATGTGTGAGACGAGCGACGCGTGGAGGCGGGCGGGAGGACGTCAGGATCGCTGTGTGTGAAAGGTGAGTATCGTGCGCTGCGTCGCTGCTGCATCGCTGTGAGATCTTCCTGTGTGGAAGCTCACTAGCGATCATTTAGCGATGCACCAGCGATCCTGACCGGGTCGGATCGCTGGTGCATCGCTAAATGTAAAAGGGCCTTAAGACACTTTGTGTGAAGAGACGTTAGCTGTAAAGAGACTTTCATATAGTTTGATTAAGCATTGCATGAAGAAAAGTTATTCTGTGTGATGCAAAGAAGCTTGAATAAAACCCCATGTGATCAACATCAGCTCAGAACTGTGTCATATCTGTGTGCCCGTAAACCGTTACCTCCCCTCTACTGTTAAAAATTATTGTTAATGGTCGCCCTTAGTAAGATTTCCCCAGGATATCAACAAGATCTCATGCTTCCTTTGTATCAAACTCATATCCTGAGGGGCGTGCATGCAGCATTTTATATATGTACATCTTACACAGAACTACAGGGCAGAAAGTTTACTAGTCCTCTACGGATAATAATCTCTTGATGATAAAGCAGTGATTTTCTCAAAACTACAGCATTAAATCCAGTAAGTGACACTTTCTGTCTCTATATTATGGTGCTCTCAGATAGGGCGGCAAGAATCTTTTAACAGATTCCCTTTAAAGCGTAACGTCAAACCAAATTGAAAGTTTAGTACATACTTTCTCTCATAAGCGCTTGGGGGACAAAGTGGATGTCTGACCACTACCTTCTGTCTACCTCCATATCAGCTGTCATGGGGTTACCTGTTCTAGTTTGAGGTTATAAAGTGCCTCTGACTTTATCCGCAGGTCTTTTTTGGGTCCTGTAGGCTTTTAATTAGAATATGCTGTTAATTAGAAGATGCCTGCTGGTTCTGCACATAACTTGTCCAGTGACCATCGATGCAATATCCGCAGTGCCTCTTACCTCCTCATGTAGTCGTCAGATGTGCCAAACAACTCCTTTAATCTGTAAAGTCTTCTTTAGTTCAATATGTTTACTTGAAGCTATGACCCCAAAGCCTAAGATGGCACTATGATCCCTTTGTGTAAGTTCCATAATACGTCAAAAATGACCTTCATACACCAATATTTATCTTTTTCAAATGCACCACACAATCAAACCAAGAAATGTCCTGAGACTCTCAGTAGTGCCGCCTCAGGCCGCGCTTGCCTTGTGTGATGGTTTTTATTACCTTGTGGTTTTCAGTGCGAGAGGATATTCTTATGAAGCTGCGAAACTGTTGGAGAAATGAAGAGATGAAAGACATACTGCAGCTTGTCCTGAACGCGTCTGCCAATCTCACTGACATTTCCACTTGCATATTTATTGATGCCATAAATCAGGTGAAATAAATGCGTTATTGGACCGACTGTTCCTATAATGTATACCTTCTCGCCATCATTTAGCTTGTATCTTCTTAGTATGTTTTTAGGCTGCCATATATGTTTGATGAAATTGTTCAATTTTTTTTCCCAAGTTTTTAATGAGATTTATGGCTACTCTTTTAGCCTCTTCACGACAAGGTGATTTTTTTTAACTGTTGCTCTTCCGTTTTCTCCTAACTTTTTTCCTAGAGCCATAGCTTTTTATCTTTTTGTCAGTATCGTCATGTGAGAGCTTGTTTTTTTTTTTGCTATTTTATTGCAGTACTAATTGTAGTTTTCAATGACACCACTCATTTTAACAAACTATGTAATGGAAAATGAGAAAAATTTCCAAGTGCAGTGAGACGTCGAAGAAAAATAGCCTTTATTTTTGGGGGTTTGTTTGGTAAAATGACCTGGCATTATGATTTCCCTTTACAAATAAAATGTAGTTTGTGTCGCAATTTTCTGAGACTTCTAATTTTTCATTTTTTTTTTTTTATCTATGGACCTGAGTGAGGGAAATTTTTTTTGCATGGCTTACTGCCATTGTTATTCATACTATTTTGGGATATATACAATTTTTTTTTTTTATTGCTTTTTATTGCATTTATTAAAGTGCGGTGACCAAAAATAACAGTCCATGAAATAGCTTTGGAGTCAATTGTCCAATTACTTTTGGTCCCTTTAAAAACAGGGTGGCACATGTTAAGGAGCTGAAACTCCTAAACCCTTCATCCAATATTAATGTGGATACCCTCAAATGAAAGCTGAAAGTCTGAACTTCAACTGCATCTGAATTGTTTTGTTTAAAATTCATTGTGGTAATGTCTAGAACCAAAATTAGAAAAATGTTGTCTCTGTCCAAATATAAATGGACCTAACTATATTAGAAATTTCTGCATGTTCACCTGTTCTATTGATTTATGCAAAGGTAGGTAACATGACAGTGACAAGTTAAAGATGCAGTAGTCTATACTAGTTAAAGAACACCGGAATTAACCATAGCTAGTCTCTGTCCAAATGAAGATAGACAGACATTACTTTCTGATGATGAACACAGAGTATGTATAAATGTCTACATTTTAACATTTCTTCTTTTAGCTTTCATTTCCATCTGATGTCAGTGATCTGTTCTCTTGGATGAGCACCCAAGGATTTCTTCCTCCTTCTTACAAGTGTGTTATCAGCTGTACCCCCACATCTGTTCTCCACAGTATGCCATCATCTAACTGTCTGGAACTGGATCTTCTGTCTCAGGAGGCAGCACGGAGCCTTGTGGTCTTATACCTATCTCGCTATAGTAAGGTGACAGCAGTGGTGTAATGTGTTGACAGTAAAGGGCCTGTCACACTAAGCGATATCGCTAGCAATGTCGCTATAACGTCACTGGTTTTTGTGACGTTATAGCGATATCGCTATGTCTGATACTTACCTCCGACCGGCTCCCCCGCTGGTTATCGCTGATCGTACCTTAAAAAAAAAAAAAAAAAACAAGGAAACCAGGTGGAAATCCTTTAGGTTATCCATTACATTGCTGATGGCAGATGTTGTTGCTCCCCTGTTTTACTGCAGATTGGTTATGGATATTTGTGTTTGCCTAATCTGCCTGACCCTTTTCCAAATCATACAGATATTAAGCACTGAGCAACTTCATGAACTTCTGCAAAAATCCTCTTCTACAAACCCTTTGTGGATATCGCTTGCCTGTGAGGAGCTCCGCGTGTATGGATTTTTTGAGCTGCTGACCAAAAAGATTATTGAATTACCTGACACACTGCAAGGTCTGCTGCAAAGTATCATTCAGAGACTGGTGCAGGAGGACCTCAGCAGTCGGGTGAAAAAGGTGAGAAGAATTAGTAGCAATAGTAATAAACCTTTAGTTTTGCATCTGCAATTAGAGATCTGAGGTCTGACAAACCCACACAAAGTTGAATGGTATGGTGTATGGTCTTTTTCTTTTTAGCTACTTTGTCTGCTGCATTGCTGTCAGGAGGGTGTAGCCGAGCAAGACTTGAAAGGAGCAATGTCTTCTCTAGAAGGTGTCTCAGAAATACCCACTATAGACTGGGCATCGCTTCGCAGGGTTTTGAGCTGTCTTCTACGAGTAGGCCGGGACCATAGAGGGAGAGACATGCTTCATTTCTCTCATGGCAATGTAGCAAAGGTAACGTTGGCTATCGATGATGCTTAATACCAGATATTTTTTAGTATGTTATCCAAAATTGCGTGCTCAATGTTCTATCCAACTAAATCCATCCTGTCCATTATCAAGATTTTGGTTATGAACAGATAATCAAAATCTTGGTATACAAATATTGATACAAATATCAAATGCAAATATAATACAAAATCTTGGTATACAAATATTGATACAAATATCAAGTGCAAATACAATAAAAAATCTTGACATACAATTAGATGTATGTCATGATTAGTTATGTGTAGTAGCATAAGTTTGCAGTGTTATCAACCTGTGCTGTCACTCAGGAGAATGGCCACCCAATAGGGTCATCTATCTTGGACAATTAAGCAGGACTAATTGCAAGTGCTTTAATTTAGATTTGTGTTGTCAATTTCTTTCAAGAAAAACCTGTATACATCTTATTGCCTGTCATGACAAATTTAGGTATGTTTAGAAATATTTCTCTATGGGTTAGGGCTAATTATGATTTGTCATAGTTTGTATCATAAGCCAACACTTAAAATTCTTAACGTTTACCCTAGACTATGAAAATGCATGATAGGGTAGTGCAAAACATTTATTTGGATACCTATTTCACCTCTATCTGGTGCCCAGTTTGCAGAGATTTGTATTTTATTCATATGAAAATTACAATGCGACCTTGTGCCAAACTCCCATACAGGCAGTATAATTACATCCAGAGGTTCCCACTTTGCCCTCATTTGGTATTCTCTTTTCAAGCATACCCTCCACACTATTGCATCTGTCTTCAAGCTCTCCTCTAACAGCATCTTCCTAGCTCCAGCTTACTATATTTACAGTTAGGTCCATATATATTTGGACAGAGACAACATTTTTCTAATTTTGGTTCTAGACATTACCACAATGGATTTTAAACAAAACAATTCAGATGCAGTTGAAGTTCAGACTTTCAGCTTTCATTTGAGGGTATCCACATTAAAATTGGATGAAGGGTTTAGGAGTTTCAGCTCCTTAACATGTGCCACCCTGTTTTTAAAAGGACCAAAAGTAATTGGACAGATTAAATAATTGTAAATAAAATGTTCATTTCTAGTACTTGGTTGAAAACCCTTTGTTGGCAATGACTGCCTGAAGTCTTGAGCTCATGGACATCACCAGATGCTGTGTTTCCTTCTTTTTGATGCTCTGCCAGGCCTTCACTGTGGTGGTTTTCAGTTGCTGTCTGTTTGTGGGCCTTTCTGTCTGAAGTTTAGTCTTTAACAAGTGAACTGCATGCTCAATTGGATTGAGATCAGGTGACAGACTTGGCCATTCAAGAATATTCCACTTCTTTGCTTTAATAAACTCCTGGGTTGCTTTGGCTTTATGTTTTATGTCATTGTCCATCTGTAGTATGAAACGACGACCAATCAGTTTGGCTGCATTTGGCTGGATCTGAGCACACAGTATGGCACTGAATACCTCAGAATTCATTCGGCTGCTTCTGTCCTGTGTCACATCATCAATAAACACTAGTGACCCAGTGCCAATGGCAGCCATGCATGCCCAAGCCATCACACTGCCTCCGCCGTGTTTTACAGATGATGTGGTATGCTTTGGATCATGAGCTGTACCACGCCTTCGCCATACTTTTCTCTTTCCATCATTATGGTAAGAGGTTGATCTTGGTTTCATCTGTCCAAAGAATGTTCTTCCAGAACTGTGCTGGCTTTTTTAGATGTTTTTTAGCAAAGTCCAGTCTAGCCTTTTGATTCTTGATGCTTTTGAGTGGCTTGCACCGTGCAGTGAACCCTCTGTATTTACTTTCTTGCAGTCTTCTCTTTATGGTAGATTTGGATATTGATACGCCTACCTCCTGGAGAGTGTTGTTCACTTGGTTGGCTGTTGTGAAGGGGTTTCTCTTCACCATGGAGATTATTCTGCGATCATCCACCACTGTTGTCTTCCGTGGGCGCCCAGGTCTTTTTGCATTGATGAGTTCACCAGTGCTTTCTTTCTTTATCAGGATGTACCAAACTGTAGATTTTGCCACTCCTAATGTTGTAGCAATTTCTCGGATTTTTTTTTTCTGTTTTGGCAGCTTAAGGATGGCTTGTTTCACCTGCATGGAGAGCTCCTTTGACTGCATGTTTCCTTCACAGCAAAACCTTCCAAATGCAAGCACCACACCTCAAAAAAGGCCTGGAGTTGATATCTGCTTAATTGAGAATGACATAATGAAGGGATTGCCAACACCTGTTCATGAAATAGCCTTGGAGTCAATTGTCCAATTACTTTTGGTCACTTTAAAAACAGGGTAGCACATGTTAAGGAGCTGAAACTCCTAAACCCTTCTTCCAATTTTAATGTTGATACCCTCAAATGAAAGCTGAAAGTCTGAACTTCAAATGCATCTGAATTGTTTTGTTTAACCACTCTCTGCCCTATGACGTACTATCCCGTCCATGTGCCCTGGGACTTAATTCCCAGGGACGGGATAGTACGTCATAGCGATCAGTGGCGCTCACGTGGTGAGCGCCGCTGATCGCGGCCAGGTGTCAGCTGATTATCACAGCTGACACCCGGCACTATGTGATTCAATATGGTGGCGAGGACCTTCGGGGGCCTGCAGGGAGCAGGCTTCCTCATGCCTGCAAAGCGCCGGCATGAGGAAGCCTCCAGCACTGCCTGTGACAGATCGCTGATCTGTCACAGTGATCTGTGATGTGACAGATTAGCGATCTGTCACTTGACAGTTATGTCCCCGCTGGGACAATGTAATAACGTTAAAAAAAAGTGTAAAAATAATTTATAAAAAATCGCTAAATAAATTAAAAAAAAAAAAATATTCCCTAATAAATTCATTTTTTGGAAATAAAAAATAACAAACAATAAAAGTACACATTTGGTATCACCGCGTCCATAACGACCCACCCTATAAAACTGTCCCATTGGTTAACCCCTTTAGTGAACCCCTTAAAAAATAAAAATGAAAAACAAAGCAAGAAATAATGCTTTATTATCATACCGCCGAACAAAAAGTGCAATAACGCGCGATCAAAAAGACGGATATAAATAACAATGGTACTGTCATCTTGTCCCGCAAAAACCAAGCCGCCACACAGCATCATCAGTAGTGTTGAGCATTCCGATACTGCAAATATCGGGTATCGGCCGATATTCGCTGAATTCCGATATTATGGGGACTTCCGATACCGAGTACCGATATTTTTTCAATATCGGATACCGGAATCGGAAGTCCCCATAATGCAATGAGCTACTGTTGTGGCTGTGATTGGCTGCTGAAATGATGTCTGTGCGCATCATGATGCGCGGTCTGTGCCGACTGCGGGGGTCTGTGCCGACTGTCGGTGGTCTGTACGATCCTCTCGGGGGCCTGTGCCGGCTGCCGGTGGTCTGTACGGGCCTATCGGGGGTCTGTACAGGCCTGTCGGGGGCCTGTGCCGGCTGCCGGTGGTCTGTACGGGCCTCTCGGGGGCCTGTGCCGGCTGCCGGTGGTCTGTACGGGCCTCTCGGGGGCCTGTGCCGGCTGCCGGTGGTCTGTGCGGGCCTGCCGGGGGTCTAGTGTGTGTGCAGGCATCGTCCGATGGGACTACAAGTCCCATCAGGCTATGCCTGCTACACTGACAGTGATTGACACATTTGCCAATGATGTGACAGTAGCAGTCCCATCATCCGGCTAATGTGTTGAATGTAAAAAAAAAAAAAAAAATACATTGCTGTGTGAGAAAGTTCCCACGCAGCTTTTGCCATAAACTGAGACCAGGGACTATTTTTTTTACAGTGGCGGAGGAATACAGTGCGGAAGGATACCTACCTCCCGTCACTGGATTTCTGCAGCCCCGTAGAGAGTGGTCGCATCAGCTGATGCTGCTGTTCTCCACGGGAGATCTGCATGGGACACGCGTGGATTTCTGCGGATCAGGGAGTATATTGTTTATTTTCATATTTTTCCACAGATGACACTGGCTTCGGGGATCAAAGTGACAAGTGATGGTGAGTATGTACTCTGTTATATGTACTGTATGTCTATGTATGTATTGTATGAATGTATGAATATAGAATGTATGTAGGATGTAGTATGTATGAATGTAGTATATATGTAGTATGTATGTATGTTGTATGAATGTAGTATATATGTAGTATGTATGTAGTATGTATGTTGTATGAATGTAGTATATATGTAGCATGAATGTAGTATGTATGTTGTGTGAATGTAGTATGAATGTAGTATATATGTAGCATGTATGTAGTATGTACTATGTATGTTGTATGAATGTAGTATACATGTAGTATGTATGTAGTATATATGTATGTTGTATGAATGTAGTATATATGTAGCATGTATGTAGTATGTATGTTTGAATGTAGTATATATGTAGCATGTATGTAGTATGTATGTTTGAATGTAGTATACATGTAGTATGTATGTAGTATATATGTATGTTGTATGAATGTAGTATATATGTAGCATGTATGTAGTATGTATGTTGAATGAATGTAGTATATATGTAGCATGTATGTAGTATGTATGTATGTTGTATGAATGTAGTATGTATGTATGTTGTATGAATGTAGTATATATGTAGCATGTATGTAGTATGTATGTATGTTGTATGAATGTAGTATGTATGTTGTATGAATGTAGTATATATGAAGCATGTATGTTGTATGAATGTAGTATATATGTAGCATGTATGTAGTATAGCATGAATGTAGTATGTATGTATGTTGTATGAATGTAGTATATAGGTAGCATGTATGTAGTATGTATGTTGTATGAATGTAGTATATATGAAGCATGTATGTTGTATGAATGTAGTATATATGTAGCATGTATGTAGTATAGCATGAATGTAGTATGTATGTATGTATGTATGTTGTATGAATGTAGTATATAGGTAGCATGTATGTAGTATGTATGTTGTATGAATGTAGTATATATGTATTATGTATGTAGTATGTAGTATGTATGTTGTATGAATGTAGTATATATGTAGTATGTTTTTTTTTGTTTTTTTTACATTCAACACATTAGCCGGATGATGGGACTACTACTGTCCCATCATTGACTAATGTGTCAATCACTGTCATTGTAGCAGGCATCGCCTGATGGGACTTGTAGTCCCATCGGACAATGCCTGCACACATACACAAGACCCCCGGCAGGCCCGCACAGACCACCGGCAGCCGGCACAGGCACGTACAGGCCCCCGGCAGCCGGCACAGACCACCGGCAGTCGGCACAGGCCCCTGAGAGGCCCGTACAGACCACCGGCAGCCGGCACAGGCCCCCGGCAGTCGGCACAGACCACCGACAGCCGGCACAGGCCCCCGAGAGGCCCGTACAGACCACCGGCAGCCGGCACAGGCCCCCGACAAGCCTGTACAGACCCCCGAGAGGCCCGCACAGACCCCGCCCGCACACACAGACACGCACAGTGTCCGCTCACACTCTTCCCCCCCTCCCAAACAGGATGTACAAGGAAAGAAAGGGGTTTTTTTTAATTCCGATATGTCTGTCCCATTGACTTGAATGGGACTTTCGGAATCGGCGATACCCGATACTTTTTTTTGTATCGGGCCGATCCAATCCGATCCGATATTTCTGGATATCAGATGGTATCGCTCAACACTAATCATCAGCGAAAAAATAAAAAAGTTATAGCTTGCAGAATAAAGCGATGCAAAAATAATTATTTTTTATATAAAACTGTTTTCATTGCATAAAAGCGCCAAAACATAAAAAACAACATAAATGAGGTATCGCTGTAACCGTACTAACCCGAAGAATAAAAACGCTTTATCAATTTTACCGCAAGCGGAATGGTGTAAACGCACCCCCCAAAAGAAATTCTTGAAATGCTGTTTTTTGTTCATTCTGCGTCCCAAAAATCGGAATAAAAAGTGATCAAAAAATGTCACGTGCCCGAAAATGGTACCAATAAAAACGTCAACTTGTCCCGCAAAAGATAAGAGCTCACATGACTCGGTGGGTCAAAATATGGAAAAAGTATAGCTCTCAAAATGTGGTGATGCATAAACTATTTTTACAATAAAAAGCGTATTTTAGCGTGCGACAGCTGCCAAACATAAAACCCTCCATAAATAGAAAATCAAACCCCCCTTTATCACCCCCTTAGGCTGGTTTCACATTTGCGTTTTTTTGCGCTGTAAAAAAACGCATACGTGCGCATGCGTTTTTTCCCCTATATTTAACATGGGTGCGCATACCTGCGCGCTGGCATGCGCATGTATGCGATTTTCATACGCTGCGGTTTTTTGGGGTGTGCGTTTGTATTTTCCAGACGCAGCATGTTGCATTTTTTGGCCCTGCAAAAAAGCGCATGCGCACGTATGCGCACGTTTTGCGCTAAAAATGGCCATTATAGCCTATGGATGCGCATACGTGTGCACTGGCATGCGCATGTAAGCGTTTTTTTAGCGCTGCGTTTTTTTGGTAGTGTCCACTTGTTGTACTAGTTATAATCTTCTAAAGTAAAAAAAAAAAAGTCTATATAAAGGAGGTGCCTGCCAAAACTCTGCCACTACTACACTGACAGATTGGAGAGCAGACAGTCAACAAGGAACCCATCTTATATCAGCGAAGAATGTGAGTATATTACATTATATGCCTGTCCTTTTAAATTATGTATGTACTAATGATTTTTATTATTTTTACATGCAGTATGTCTTCAGAATCCGAGTATTCCCCATCGCGGCAGGAATTGGCGCAAGCAGACCGTGAGGTGATTATTTTCGTGCATCTGGTAAGTATATCTGCTGCTTCTCCAAATCTCTTACGTTTTTTTCTACTTTTTTAAGACATCGTCATCATCATCTTCTGCGGACGGGACTAGTGAGGGCGAAGAGCAGGAGCAGCGAAGCCAAGTCCCGGTGGTGATACGGAATGTATGTATCAAATGATTTGTAATGTTCTTTATTTTTTATCTTCTATTTTTACTCTTTTTTATGTTTCTTTTTTTGTAACTTTTTATTCAATTTAAATTTGATTATTCTAATGAATGTGTTTTGTCTAGGTTCCACAACGGGATGAAGACGTCTACCTGGATAATGAGCAGCTCATCAGCCTGGTCCAGGAGCGTTCGCCGTTGTGGGACAGCCGTGACCGGCTGCACAAGGACATTGTGGTGACCCGGCGGCTATGGAATGAGGTGGCCGCAGCGTTGATGGATGGCTGGGACAGCGCCACAGCATCCTCCAAAAAGGCGTTTAGTGAGTATTTCCCTGCTCTGTATTGTGCCGCAGTGACTGTTGTCCTTGACGGCACTGTTGGGTTTCGTGCTAGGCATATTCTAGCAGGAAACCCAACAGTGTCATTGGGGTCTACAGTGACTGCTTTGAGTATTGTATTGCTACATTGTGCTGCAGTGACTGTTGTCCTTGACGGCACTGTTGGGTTCCGTGCTAGGTGTATTCTAGCAGGAAACCCAACAGTGTCATCGGGGTCTACAGTGACTGCTTTGAGTATTGTATTGCTACATTGTGCCGCAGTGACTGTTGTCCTTGACGGCACTGTTGGGTTTCGTGCTAGGTGTATTCTAGCAGGAAACCCAACAGTGTCATCGGGGTCTACAGTGACTGCTTTGAGTATTGTATTGCTACATTGTGCCGCAGTGACTGTTGTCCTTGACGGCACTGTTGGGTTTCGTGCTAGGTGTATTCTAGCAGGAAACCCAACAGTGTCATCGGGGTCTACAGTGACTGCTTTGAGTATTGTATTGCTACATTGTGCTGCAGTGACTGTTGTCCTTGACGGCACTGTTGGGTTTCGTGCTAGGTGTATTCTAGCAGGAAACCCAACAGTGTCATCGGGGTCTACAGTGACTGCTTTGAGTATTGTATTGCTACATTGTGCCGCAGTGACTGTTGTCCTTGACGGCACTGTTGGGTTTCGTGCTAGGTGTATTCTAGCAGGAAACCCAACAGTGTCATCGGGGTCTACAGTGACTGCTTTGAGTATTGTATTGCTATATTGTGCCGCAGTGACTGTTGTCCTTGACGGCACTGTTTTTTTTTTAACAACAGTGGACAAAGTCCGAACACGTTGGCGTTCGATCAAGGACCGCTTCAACAGTGATGTTCGTGCTGAGGGCCAGGTTCGCAGTGGATCTGCGTCAAGGACCAGAACTAGATACCGTCACTATCACGCGTTGCAGTTCCTAAGACCGGTCCTTGCCACGAGATCGTAAGTATTATAAATTTTGGGTTTTTATTTTTATTAATCTGTGTTTTTCTAATCCACAGCTGATGCTTCTTGTAAAGGCATGGTAGTAATGATTTTCCTTTATTCCACAGCACCTGGAGCAGCACCCTGCAACCTGGCCCTGGAGCGGTCCTTCCTCGGACGTCCTCTGACCCGTCCCAGCCATCCGACAGCCAGGAAGCACCTTGCAGGTCAGCCACACACACAGCTGGTGACCAGGAAGCTGGGCCATCAGGTGTTCCCCTGTCCCAGGTCTCTGCCACTGGTTATGCGGGCACTACCCGCCAGCGGCAGAGGGCCTTGGACAGGAATGTCTTGCCCGAGTTTATGCATTTGAGCGAGGCCTTTAATTCCAGCCTCAAGTCACTGTCCGACAGAGTTGAAAGCGGTTTTGCACTCATGGAACGTGGTTTTAACCACTTTGAACACCGCTTCAATTCTGTAGAACAGCGCCTTGACCGTCTGGAGGCCGACCTCAACAGACCAGCACACCATTTTTTTAGTAAGATTGAAAAGGGCATGGCGGAACACCTTAGTCCTGAGCAACAGCTGAATGTGCTGCAGGCCTGCAACAATGCTTTCTTGCAGGCTATGCAGCATAATCGGTACGGTCAGCAGTCAGTGGTGTCATTTCCACCTGTGCCACCATTGACTCGCTTCACCTCACTACCGACTTGTGCTGCATACCACTGCACGGACACCTCTATTCAAAGCCAGGACACCCACCGTTACACCACCACAAGTCTGAGTGCAGCTGGTCACTTCACCGACACCACCATGGCAAGCGCTGCTCCTGTCTGGAGCACCACCGCCACTCCCATGCATGCGTGGAGCTCAGCCACCACTAGGCAAACATGGAACAGCCCTGCCGCTACAACAACATGTAGTAGCCCTGCCACCACCACTCTGCAAACCTGGACCATCACTGCCGCCACCAGTCCTCCTGCAAGGACGAGCACTGCCAACGAAGAGCAGCAGCAGCAGCCACCTCAGCAGCAGCAGCCACCTCAGCAGCAGCAGCCACCTCAGCAGCAGCCACCTCAGCAGCAGCCACCTCAGCAGCAGCAGCCACCTCAGCAGCAGCAGCAGCCACCTCAGCAGCAGCAGCAGCCACCTCAGCAGCAGCAGCAGCAGCCACCTCAGCAGCAGCAGCAGCCACCTCAGCAGCAGCAGCAGCAGCCACACCAGCAGACGGGGGACCTACACTCAATATTTGCCCCTAGTTCAAGGCGAAATCTATCAAGGCGGGCATTGGGCCAAAGTCGGTCCAGGCACACAAGCCTACGGCGACATGCCATTACAACTAATGTACCTGAACAGATTTCCTCTCCTCCAAGTGTTCCTAGTTTAATTCCCTTAACTGGACTACCTTCCCCCACAAGTTTTGTTGCCCCTTCCCCTCAAACACCGTCTTCAACTGCAAGTGTTGCATATTCCCTGCACACCCCCAAATTGAAACCATCTGCCCCCAAACGCCGTAAAAAATACTTTTTTGGTTTTCTTTTTTTGATTAAAAATAAATTTACATTTGTGGTTCACCATTAAAAAGTTTCATTAATGTTGTTTGCGCCGCTCACACACACTGATGGGTAAATACATGTTAAAAACCAACCCAAGGCCTAGTATAGTCATATGTGAAATACCACGGCCTAGTATAGTCATACCAAGGCCTAGTGTAATAACTCTAGTTTTACCAACTTGGATCTGGTTTCATGAAAAACAAACTGTTGAAACTTGTCTAAAAAATAAGTTTCTTTCTAGTTTCACCAGTTTGTTTTTTGTGAAACAAGAAGCTAGTTGTTAAAAATCGAGTTATTACAGTAGGCCTTGGTATGACTATACTAGGCCGTGGTATTTCACATATTACTATACTACTAGCCCCAAGGCCTACTATACTCATATTTGAAATACCACGGCCTAGTGTAGTCATTCCAAGGCCTAGTGTAATAACTCTAGTTTTACCAACTAGAATCTGGTTTCATGAAAAACAAACTGTTGAAACTTGTCTAAAAAATAAGTTTCTTTCTAGTTTCACCAGTTTGTTTTTTGTGAAACAAGAAGCTAGTTGTTAAAAATCAAGTTATTACAGTAGGCCTTGGTATGACTATACTAGGCCGTGGTATTTCACATATTACTATACTACTAGCCCCAAGGCCTACTATACTCATATTTGAAATACCACGGCCTAGTGTAGTCATTCCAAGGCCTAGTGTAATAACTCTAGTTTTACCAACTAGAATCTGGTTTCATGAAAAGCAAACTGTTGAAACTTGTCTAAAAAATAAGTTTCTTTCTAGTTTCACCAGTTTGTTTTTTGTGAAACAAGAAGCTAGTTGTTAAAAATCGAGTTATTACAGTAGGCCTTGGTATGACTATACTAGGCCGTGGTATTTCACATATTACTATACTACTAGCCCCAAGGCCTACTATACTCATATTTGAAATACCACGGCCTAGTGTAGTCATTCCAAGGCCTAGTGTAATAACTCTAGTTTTACCAACTAGAATCTGGTTTCATGAAAAACAAACTGTTGAAACTTGTCTAAAAAATAAGTTTCTTTCTAGTTTCACCAGTTTGTTTTTTGTGAAACAAGATGCTAGTTGTTAAAAATCGAGTTATTACAGTAGGCCTTGGTATGACTATACTAGGCCGTGGTATTTCACATATTACTATACTACTAGCCCCAAGGCCTACTATACTCATATTTGAAATACCACGGCCTAGTGTAGTCATTCCAAGGCCTAGTGTAATAACTCTAGTTTTACCAACTAGAATCTGGTTTCATGAAAAACAAACTGTTGAAACTTGTCTAAAAAATAAGTTTCTTTCTAGTTTCACCAGTTTGTTTTTTGTGAAACAAGATGCTAGTTGTTAAAAATCGAGTTATTACAGTAGGCCTTGGTATGACTATACTAGGCCGTGGTATTTCACATATTACTATACTACTAGCCCCAAGGCCTACTATACTCATATTTGAAATACCACGGCCTAGTGTAGTCATTCCAAGGCCTAGTGTAATAACTCTAGTTTTACCAACTAGAATCTGGTTTCATGAAAAACAAACTGTTGAAACTTGTCAAGTTTCAACAGTTTGTTTTTCGTGAAACAAGATCCTAGTTGGTAAAAATCGAGTAGGCCTTGGTATGACTATACTAGGCTGTGGTATTTCACATATGACTATACTAGTAGGCCCAAGGCCTACTATACTCATATTTGAAATACCACGGCCTAGTATAGTTATTCCAAGGCCTAGTGTAATAACTTGTAAGTTGGAATGGAGCAGATTACATTCATCCACTCAATGCTGACTTGTATTCACCATTGACTTTCATTGGGGTTGGGTTTTGAGGGTTGTGTTTTGAGAAAATCACATACTTTTTTTTCAACTAGTTGCACAATTTTCTCTTGAAAAAATTTGGTTTCCTGATTCATGGCCTGCAGCTTTGCTCGTTCCAATATATTTCACGCAGACTAGCAATGCTGCATTTTAACTCGTATGTGTATTTACCTGCCCAGGTGTGTGAACATCAAAAAATTCAGTTATACATGGGAAGTTTTTTATTTAATTGAAGTTTAAAAAATATAGTGCACTCAGTAATGGTATCAAATAAGGTTTTTTATTACCATAAACAAACAAAAACATTACACCATTTCATCTTGCCAGTGCACCCGTCCTACATCAGAAATAAAGTAGGCCGCAAATTGGTCCCTCATTTGGCCAACTTCAACGGATGACCTGAGAGTGTGCTGAGTGAATTCAGGCAATGGGTTAGGAGCATCATCGTCCAGTTCAAAGGTCGGGTGCTCTTTAGCCATCACAAAGTTATGTAGAACCACACAGGC
Organism: Dendrobates tinctorius; assembly: GCF_039654945.1. Taxonomy (NCBI): domain Eukaryota; kingdom Metazoa; phylum Chordata; class Amphibia; order Anura; family Dendrobatidae; genus Dendrobates; species Dendrobates tinctorius. Next base: position 6,369,605 of record NW_027361880.1, on the reverse strand, counting down.
CTTCACCACCTCATCGACTGTTTCAAGTTTAAGATTAATGGCCGTGCCCAGAATTCGCCATCTGGAGACAAGAATCCCAAAAGCACACTCGACAGTTCTTCTGGCCCTGGTCAGCCTGTAATTAAATATTTTTTTGGTGTGGTCCAAGTCCCGGCTGGAGTAGGGTTTCAGTAAGTTTCCGCACATTTGAAAAGCCTCATCGCCAACCATTACAAAGGGCAGTGGCGGAGCTTCGGTGTGAGGAAGAGGCCGTGGCATAGGGAAATTAAATTGGTTGCCATACAACCTCCGGCCCATGTCTGAGTTTTTAAAAGCCTGTGAGTCATTACCACGGCCAAATGCTCCAATGTCCACTACTACAAACATACATCCGGCATCCGCAATCGCCATGAGTACTATTGAAAAGTACTTTTTGTAATTATAGTACTCAGATCCCGTTCTTTGGGGTTTGATGATCCGTATGTGTTTACCATCAACAGCTCCCAAACAGTTGGGAAAATTGCATACTGTCCAGAATTTGTCAGCAATTTCCATCCACTTTTCAGCGGTGGGCAGGGGCATAAATTCTGGACAAAGAACATTCCAGAGAGCCCGGCAGGTGTCAGCAACAATTCCAGACAAGGTAGAGATTCCAATACGGTACTGGAAGTGTAGTGAAGATAGGGTTTCTCCAGTCGCCAGGAATCTGTGAACAGACAAAGAAGTAAAATTAATATTTATGTATATTATTTTAAAAAACTATAAAATAAAATATTAGTACATTCACGAAAACTAATTACCCAAGGTTTTGAATACTAAATTTAAAAAAAAAACATCAGACCGCACCCCTTGGTTTTTAAAACATACCGTAATGTCACCAGTAGCCGTTCCTCAGGAGGAATCGCACGACGGAGCTGTGTGTCCTGTCTCCGGATGGATTGTTGGACACGAGCAAGCAAATCCATGAAACTTTCGTGGGACATCCGGATATAATCTGTAAATTTCTCCGGGTTTGACTGGAGCTCGCTGTAGAGGGTGTGGTATGCCCCACGGCTATCCCGGAGTTCAACAATCGGATGTATCCACATACGCCGCCGTCTTCGCTGCCTCTCTCTTCCTTTGTTCATGGCAAGCAACTGTATACGCCTGAGCCATCGCGATGTCCAAATCCAAGTTGAAGTGAAAACTCTTCCAGCGCAGATCCATGGTCACGAGAAGAATCAAGCAAATGTGAAGAATACTGTAGACAGGGTCTATATATTAACATACCACACCCACAATGCAGTCCCATTGGACTTGTGTGTTGTTGAATGGTTGTTTTTTCTTTTTTGTGGGGTTTTTCCAAAATCTGTAAAAAAAACGCAAACGCACAAAAAACGCATACAAACGCACAAAAACGCTGCGTTTTTTTCCTGCATGCGCATAAAAATGCTTGAAAAAAACGCAGCGTTTGTATGCATTTGTATGCGTTTTTTTAATGCGTTTTTTTGCGGGAAAAACGCGCTGCAAAAAGAAGCAAGTGTGAAACTAGCCTTAGTTATGGAAAAATAATAAAATTAAAAAAATGTATTTATTTCCATTTCCCTATTATGGTTAGGGTTAGGGCTAGGGTTAGGGGTGTGTTTTGGTTAGAGTTGGTGTAAGAATTGGGGGGTTTCCACTGTTTGGGCACATCAGGTGCTCTCCAAACGCAACATGGCGTCTGATCTCAATTCCAGCCAATTCTGCGTTGAAAAAGTCAAATGGTGCTCCTTCCCTTCCAAGCTCTGCCATGCGTCCAAACAGTGTTTTACCCCAACATATGGGGTATCAGCCTACTGATCAGCCCCGACGTGTGCCCATACAGTAGTTTTCTCCCACATATGGGGTATCTGCGTACTCAGGACACATTGGACAACAACTTTTGGGGTCCAATTTCTCCTGTTACCCTTAGGAAAATAAAAAAATTTGGGGCAAAAATATTATTTTTGTGGAAAAAAAATGTTTTTTTTATTTTCACGCCCAGGCGTTATAAACTTCTGTGAAGCACTTGGGGGTTCAAAGTGCTCACCACACATCTAGATAAGTTCCTTAGGGGGTCTAGTTTACAAAATGGGGTCACTTGTGGGGGGTTTCCACTGTTTAGGTACATCAGAGGCTCTCCAAAGGCAACATGACACCCGCAGACCATTCCATCAAAGTCTGCATTCCAAAACGTCACTTCTTCCCTTCCAAGCCCTGACGTGTGCCCATACAGTAGTTTTCTCCCACATATGGGGTATCAGCGTACTCAGGACAAATTGGACAACAACTTTTGGGGTTCAATTTCTCCTGTTACCCTTCGGAAAATAAAAAAATTGGGGACTAAAAGATCATGTTTGTGGAAAAAATATGATTTTTTTATTTTCACGCCCGGGCATTATAAACTTCTGTGAAGCCCTTGGGGGTTCAAAGTGCTCACCACACATCTAGATAAGTTCCTTGGGGGTCTAGTTTCCAAAATGGTGTCATTTGTGGGGGGTTTCCACTGTTTAGGCACATCAGGGGCTTTCCAAACGTGGCTTGGCATCCAATCCCAATTCCAGCCAAAAAAGTAAAATGGTGCTGCTTCCCTTCTGAGCTCTGCCATGCGCCCAAATAGTGGTTTACCCCCACATATGGGGTATCAGCGTACTCAGGATAAATTGCACAATAACTTTTGGGGTCCTGTTACCCTTGGAAAAATAAAAATTGAGGGTGAAAAGATCATTTTTGTGGAAAAAATATGATTTTTTTAATTGTACGGCTGTACGTTATAAACTTCTGTGAAGCCCTTGGGGGTTCAAAGTTCTCACCACACATCTAGATAAGTTCCTTGGGGGTCTAGTTTCCAAAATGGTTTCACTTGTCGGGGCTTTCCACTGTTTTGGTACATCAGGGGCTTTCCAAACGCGACATGGTGTCTGATCTCAATTCCAGCCAAAACAGGGATTTTTGTGATAAACTCACAGTTAAATCCTTTTCTCCGAGACGCTCATTGGGGGACACAGATACTGTGGGTGTATGCTTCTGCTGCTTGGAGGCTGACACTAAGTGAAAAAAGAGGTTAGCTCTTCCTCTGCCGTATACACCCTCGCCCCTATTGCGGGCGGAAATCAGTTTGGTGCCAAAGCATTAGGAGGACAACAAAATCAGCCTTAATACAAGTACAACATGTCCAGAAAAAAGCACCACCCTTATATCACATAAATAAATGCGTATAAATTAAACAAAATAGAAGCCAACTTGGCTAATAGGGTGGGTTCTGTGTCCCCCAATAAGCGTCTCGGAGAAAAGGATTTTACGGTGAGTTTATCACAAAAATCCCTATTTCTCCTTTGCCTTATTGGGGGACACAGATACTGTGGGATCGTCCTAAAGCAGTCCCTGGGTGTGAGATTGACTCACCGATCTAAGCTACATGCACCTCTTGTTTAAAGGTGTGCCACCGCTGCTTGGAGAATTCTTCTACCCAGACTCGCATCCGCCGAGGCCTGAGTATGGATATTATGATGTTTGGCAAATGTGTGCAGGCTAGACCAGGTTGCTGCCTTGCAAACCTGTTCCGTCGAAGCCTGGTGCCTAAGCGCCCAAGAGGTGCCCACTGCCCGAATAGAGTGCGCTCTGATCCCTGCTGGAATCGGCATGCCTTTAATGCGGTAGGACTCCTGAATAGTCAAACGAATCCATCTGGCTATGGTCAATTTCGAGGCAGCCCCTTCCTGCACCTTTCAGGGGAGCACGAACAGCGTGTCCGTCTGATGAAGGTGCCGTCCTCGACACGTACTTCCGGAGGGCTCTTACCAGATCTAACGTGTGAAGAGCCTTTTCCACACGGTGCACCGGTGCTGGACAAAATGAAGGCAAGACAACATCCTCATTAATGTGAAATGAGGACACGACTTTTGGCAGAAAAGGAGGGGCTGATCTGAGCACCACCTTATCCTTATGGAAAGTGAGGAACAGCGCTCGGCAGGATAGGGCCGCCAGCTCTGAAACCCGCCTGATAGAAGTGATGGCCACAAGGAACACCACTTTCCAGGAAAGGTACCTCAAAGAGACATCCTGAAGTGGTTCAAATGGAGCTTCCTGCAGAACACTTAGGACCAGGTTAAGGTCCCAGGCGTCCATAGGCGCCTTATAGGAAGGTACCAAGTGGGAGACTCCCTGGATGAAAGTCTTAACCTGCAAATTGTTAGCAATTCTGCGCTGGAACAGGACAGATAAGGCCGATATTTGTCTCCTGAGGGAACTTGGGGCCAAGCCCAAGTCTAGGCCCGACTGGAGAAAGGCCAAGATGTTGGGAATCGAGAATCTCACACCAAGCAAAGAACACCTTCCAGGTGTAGTGGTAAATTCGTGCTGAAGCAGGCTTCCGGGCGCTAACCATTGTAGCGACCACCTTACTCCCAAACCCTGCCTGGGTTAGAATCAAAGATTCAGTGGCCATGCCGTCAAACACAGGGCCCCTGAGTTCGGGTGGCAAATCGGCCCTTGAGAAAGTAGATCTGGGAGCTCTGGCAGTCGCCAAGGAACGTCGGCGAGAAGCTGCATTAGATCTGCGTACCACACTCGACGGGGCCAGTCCGGGGCCAGCAGAATCACCGGAACCCCTTCCGTCTTGATCTTTTTGATGACTCTCGGGAGTAGTGGCAGTGGGGGCAATAGATATGGGAGGCAGAACTGGTTCCATGGCAGAACCAGCGCATCCAGAGCGATTGCTTGCGGGTCCCTGGCCCGAGCGACATATGTGGGCACCTTGGTGTTCACTCTGGGCACCTTGGTGTTCACTCTGGACACCATCAGGTCCACATCCGGAGTTCCCCACCGTTGACAAAACTGCTGGAAGACCTCGGGATGTAGTGACCACTCTCCGGACACAAGACCCTGCCGGCTGAGAAAGTCTGCCGCCCAGTTTTCCACGCCCGGGATGTGGACTGCCGAAATCTCCGAGTGGTTTGCTTCGGCTCACTGAAGAACATGCCCCACCTCGCGCATGGTTGCTCTGCTGCGGGTGCCACCTTGGTGATTTATGTAAGCCACCGTAGTGGCGTTGTCCGATTGGATCCGGACGGGGCGGCCTGCTAAGAAGTGATGAAAACAAACCAGACAGGCCTAAATGCATCTGCACTAATACAAGATGCAGCGGACCCAAGTAAAATGGCAGCTGCACAGGTGCAGAAATACCAAATGAAACAGCCAGCCTACAATCAGGGATTGGCCGTGTGGTACACCAGTGCAGAGGAAATAATCCGCATGTGGCAGTGTTCACACAGGGAATGCAGGGCTTCTGGTTCACAACCTCTTAGTAACACCATATAGGGGGGCTGCCCAGTGCCAACTAGAATGCATCCCGTGTGAACAGAGGCCACAAGTTTCCAGAACCATTTGGGGCCAACTGCACCCCGAAAGAAATATAAAAAGTGCACAAAAAACATATCAATATATGTAAGGTATTGGTTGATATTAAGGCCTTAATACGGAAGCTGGCAAACTGCGTCAAAGTTCCTTACACTTGCCAGTCCTACTCTAACATGAAAACTTCAAAAAGAGGAAAAATCCTCTTTTTTCCTCTTTTTGAAGTTTTTAAGAAGTGATGAAACTGCTGCAGAGCCAGCCGAATTTCTCGTATCTCCAATAAGTTGATCGGGAGGCGTGCCTCCTATGGCGACTACCGTCCCTGGGTCGTGTGGTGGAGAAACACTGCTCCCCAGCCGAGGAGACTGGCGTCGGTTGTTATCACCAACCAATGGTCTGCAGGGAAAGGTTTCCCCTGGGTCAGAGAGGAGCTGGTTATCCACCATCCGATCAACTGCCTAACTTGAGAGGACAGTCGGCACCGCCGATCGAGCGTGAAAGGATTCTTGTCCCAGGCTGACAAGAGAGCGTGCTGCAGGGGACGAAAATGGAACTGGGCGAACGGTATTGGTTCCATTGCTGCCACCATTCTTCCTAGAATCCTTATCCCGAAACGAATGGTATGAGGGACTGGTTGGCGAAGAGTCCGAACTCCCTGCCAGAGAGCTAGGGCTTTTTCTTGAGGGACAATCACCAACCCTCGGCAAGTGTCTAAGACCATTCCTAAGAAGGAAATCCTCTGAGCTGGCACAAGGGATGACTTCTTCGCATTGACCAACCACCCTAAGCGGGCAAGAGTATCTAGCGTGATGTTGACATTTCCCTCGCATGCCCGTCTTGAAGGGCCCTTGACCAATAGGTCGTCCAAGTAAGGCAAGACGACTATGCCTCAAGAATGCAATATGGTCATGACAACTGCCATAACCTTTGTGAATACTCTGGCAGCCGTGGCTAACTTGAAAGGTAGCGCCACGAACTGAAAATGTCGACCGTTGATGGCGAAACGCAGGATCCTTTGATGTGGAGGAAAGATGGGAATATGCAGATATGCATCCTGGATGTCGACCGAGGCCAAGTATTCTCCCTGCTCCATGGCCGATATGACTGAACGGAGAGACTCCATCTGGAAATGTCTGACCCTGATGAATTTGTTCAGAAGTTTGAGGCCCAAAACAGGTCTGACAGACCCGTCCTTTTTGGGAACCGCTAACAGGTTGGAATAGAAGCCCTGAGCCCTTTCGTGCTCTGGCACGGGAACAATGATCCCGTTGCGCTGGAGTGATTCGATGGCTCCCAACAGAGCTCTTGCCTGGGTATCCACCCTGGGAAGACGAGAAAGAAAAAAACGTTTTGGAGAGATTCTGACAAACTATTTTGTAACCCGAGGCCACCAACTCCTTTACCCATGCGTCGTCTGCGACACTGAACCAGACGTGGCGAAACCAGAGTAGTCGGCCGTCCACCATGCTGGTGTCGTCTGGTAAACGCCACGAGTCATTAGGCTGACGATCTTTGGGATCTGGATCCCCTCGATCTTGGCTGTTCAGTACGCATTCTCCCCAATGGGTTGGTTCTATATAAGACCTGCCGCTCCCTATCCTGGTTGGGGCGGCCTGAAGCCGTGGAATTGGCCGCTGTGGTCCACCCGGGGTTGCGAAAGGCCCGAAAACGTGCCTGAAAAGGGTGGCGAAAAGGTGGTTTGACCTTTTGCTGAGGGAGAAAACCGCTCTTTCCTCCTGTGGAGTCGGAGATAAGTTGATCTAACTTCTCCCCAAATAGACGGCCGCATTGATAGGGCAGGGAAGTCAAGGACTTCTTGGAAGTAGAATCGGCCCGCCATGTCCTTAACCATAGAGCTCTTCTGATAGAAATTGCGTTACCGGCAGCAAGTGCCGAGCAATTGGCCGCATCCAAAGATGCATTGATTACGTAGTCTCCGGCCATCGTGATCTGACTCGCGATCTTCGATATCTCTGCAGGTAGCTTTTGCTCCTGCGCGACCTTGTTTAATGATTCTGACCATGAGATCATGGCCTTGGCTACCCAAGTTGCTGCAAACGAGGGAGAGAGCGCTGATGCTGACGCCTCATATACTGAGCGAGCTAAGCTCTCTATGAGGTGATCCGTGGGATCCTTAATAGAGGAACCACTAGGTACGGATAACAGAGTTTTAGTGGATAGGCGTGACACCGGTGGATCCACCATCGGAGATTCTGTCCATTTTTTACGGAGGTCCGGGGAAAATGGATACCTTGCTTCGAGTGCCTTTTGACCCGAGAAACGCCTGTCTGGTCGTTCCCTGTGTCGCTGCACTATGTCCTCAAACTCAGGGTGAGAGGAAAAAAGTCTGTGCGGCCGCTTCACTCGCTTAAACGCCACCTTAGGCCCTGTAGCCGCTGCGGGATCATCCTCAATCCCCAAGGTCTGATTGACGGCTTCTATGAGGTTGTTCACTGTCTCATGTGACCCTGGAGCATCCAGGTCAAGGGGCTCGTCTGAGTCGAAATCTGAGGTCTGCTCGCTATCAACCACTGGCAACGGGGAGCGAGAAGCAGAACTTATGGATGCCAAAGCACCAAATGGACTGGGCGACACCGCGTGGATTCTCTTCCCCTGGGTCTGCCTGGAATGAGAGCGGCCCCTGCAGGCCGAAGGCTCTAGTGAGGTGGAGGTTCCCTCTAAGGCCAGTGAGCCACTGTCCCTGCCCCTATCTGTGGCCTGAAGGGACTCGATTGCCCTCGTAAGCGACGCCATGGACTGTGACAGTGATAGGGCCCACTCCGGGGGGTTCGGGATCTCGGTCGCAGTTGCAGGGGAGGGCTCCTGGGCGCGTTCGGACTCGCAGACTTCGCATAATCGCTTGCTCTGTGCCCACAGAAACGCAGTCCGACAAGAGATGAATGCAGCGTAAAAAACTGTGCGTCTTTGCTTTATCGGGCATGCTGTATCTGTCCGCTGCTGGGGAAGGAGGGAAGAGGTAGCACCTCGTCGTCCCTGTAGCGTGGCCTCTCGGGCAGCACTTACCCAGTCCTGTGCCCCCACGTTCCTGGACACCTCCACACCAAAATCGCGCGCCACCAGCTGTGGGGCGGGCCGCCGGCATATAAACCTCTCCAGGGGCGGTACTTCCGGCTCTGCGGACTAGCCGTGCTCCGAAGCCAAGGACTAAATTTATCCGCCTGGGGGGCGGGCCGCCGGAAGTGACGCGCGGCCCGGAGGCGGAACTTCTAGTCGCGGCTTACCTCCGGGCCGCGGCCTTAATTTATTCCCTGCCCGCGACGGGGGGGGGGACAGGGGGGGCGCGGACCTTCCATGGCGCCGCAAAAACTGGCATTACTTACTGGCACGGGCTGCTCCGCACCACGCTCTCCATCTGCAGCCACGCTCAGCCAAGAATGGCTGGTGGCATCCGCCGGCTAAGGGCTCCAGCCCCGAGTCTTCGCCGCAGGAGCCCTCCCAGGCCCTCTCCTCACTGATGATCCTCTTCGGCTTCCCAGCTCGGGTATGTGAGGGGGCCCTGAAAAATAGGACGGTGCAGGCACCCTAGCTCCATCTAACCCCTTCAGGGGGTGAGGAGAGGGACCGTCCGTCGCCTTGCAGCACCGCAGTCTAAGCATTGGTGGAGCAGTGGGGGCCGCACAGACTAGTCTTGTGAATCTGTACAGTCCATGGTTTCAATACCTAGGGGTGGTCAGGGCTAAGTCCGGCATAGTGTCCCACGTTGCGGGAGAGGATATGTGGAGGAACACTCGCATGTGCTCGCCCGTTGTTGGTTTGGGGAAATCGGACCCTTTCAATAGGATCCGTTGCCCCTGTCTATTCTTCATGGAAAAAGTCTGGAGCAAAAAACCAGACGTGTGCCTCCATGGACACTAAGCAAAAAAACTGATTTCCGCCCGCAATAGGGGTGAGGGTGTATATGGCGGAGGAGGAGCTAACCTCTTTTTTTCACTTAGTGTCAGCCTCCAAGCGGCAGAAGCATACACCCACAGTATCTGTGTCCCCCAAAGAGGCGAAGGAGAAAAAGGCAAATGGCGCTGCTTCCCTTCCGAGCTCTGCCATGCGCTCAAATAGTCGTTTACACTCACATATGGTGTATCAGTGTACTCAGGATAAATTGGACAATAACTTTTAGTGTCCTGTTACCCTTGGGATAATTAAAAATTGGGGGTGAAAAGATCATTTTTGTGGAAAAAATATGATTTTTTAATTGTACGGCTGTACGTTATAAACTTCGGTGAAGCCCTTGTGGATTCAAAGTTCTCACCACATATCTAGATAAGTTCTTTGGGGGGGTCTAGTTTCCAAAATGGGGTCACTTGTGGGGGGTTTCCACTGTTTAGGTACATCAGGGGCTCTCCAAGCATGACTTGGCGTCCGATCTGAATTCCAGCCAATTTTGCATTGAAAAAAGTCAAACGGCGCTCCTTCCCTTCTGAGCTCTGTCATGCGCTGAAACAGTAGTTCCCCGCCACATATCAGGTATCAGCGTACTCAGAACAAATTGCACAATAACTTTTGCAGTCCAATTTCTCCTGTTACCCTTGGTAAAATAAAAAAATTTGAACCTGAAATAATTTTTTTTGTGAAAAAAAGATAAATGTTCATTTTTTTTTTTTTTTTTAAACATTAAAAAATTCCTGTGAAGCACCTGAAGGGTTAATAAACGTCTTGAATATGGTTTTGAGCACCTTGAGGGGTGCAGTTTTTAGAATGGTGTCACTTTTGGGTATTTTCTATCATATAGACTCCTCAAAGTGACTTCAAATGTGATGTGGTCTCTAAAAATAAAATGGTGTAAAAATGAGAAATCGCTGGTCAACTTTTAACCCTTATAACTTCCTAACAAAAAAAAAATCTGGGTTACAAAATTGTGCTGATGTAAAGTAAACATATGTGAAATGTTATTTACTTAAGTTTTTTGTGTGCCATATCTCTTTGATTTAAGGGCATAAAAATTCAAAGTTGAAAAACTGCGAAATTTTCAAAATTTTTGCCAAATTTCCATTTTTTTCACAAATAAACGCAAGTTATTTGAATTAAACTTTACCACTAACATGAAGTACAATATGTCACGAGAAAACAATGTCAGAATCACTGGGATCCATGGAAGCGTTTCAGAGTTATTACCTCATAAAGGGACAGTGGTCAGAATTGTAAAAATTGTCCCGGTCATGAACGTGCAAACCACCCTTGGGGGTTAAGGGGTTAAAATTCATTGTGGTAATGTCTAGAACCAAAATTATAAAAATGTTGTCTCTGTCCAAATATATATAGACCTAACTGCGTCTCTCTGATTTAAGGGCATAAAAATTCAAAGTATGAAAATTGCAAAATGTTCCAAATTTTCCCCAAATTTCCAGTTTTTTTTACAAATAAACACTATATAGAGGAAATTTTAGTACTATCATGAAGTACCATATGTCACAAAAAAAACAGTCTCAGAATCAGTGGGATCCGTTGAAGTGTTCCAGAGGTTTTACCTCATAAAGTGACACTGGTCAGAATTATAAAAATTGACCTGGTCATTAACGTGCAAACCACCTTGGGGGGGGGGGGGGTAAATGGGTTGGCACAAAAACTGATTAAACATTTTATGAAGATATCTAACGTTTAATATGAGGATAGTTTGTATATAGTGTGAAAAAATAGTGTGAAAAAAAAGTTGGAGCATGTGTGGAGACATAGGGGGGTCAGCGGGTACTCTAGTCCGCTGGCCTAAGACCGTATGGACTAGGGCTCATCCCACTTGTGTATTTGCTGGAACTGTTCTATATGTTGTTGTCTGTTTTATGGTTCAATAAAGTATTGCTTCACTGTTTTACCCTCACCCTGTGTTGTCTGAGTAGTATCATGCCCACAGTAAAAAGAGAGCAGGCGTTCAGTCGTATGAACGCTGGACCATGCAGTCTTTCTAAAGACAGTAGGGTCAGCGAACAAGAGCACCCACTGACCCTGTGTCTCTACAGTAATCAACATATTAGCAAACATCTATACTTCAATTACCCCATGTCTCTGTCCCTCAAAGATAGCAGACAATGAGCTTCAGCAAACAGCAACTACAGAGTCACATTCAGGCTAGTCCGAACAATAGTCTGTGTTTCTTGACCAACCAAAGAAAGACACATAAATTCAAAGTCAATATAAAGATAATAACGCACGTCTCCCGGCCTACTGAATTTATGTCTGGATGATAAAGTCTCACAGCATGTGTTAGGGTTTTTACCCAAATAGCACTTCTTACATGATTCTATCTTGCAATAACTGTCCTTTTTTTTCTTATTTTAGGCAGTGGATCAGTGTTTGCTAAGTCCTGACAACTCAAAATATATATATTTAGTAAGCCTAACTGATTACTATGAGTACAATTGCATCGATAATGCCACAGTGGTGTACCAGTTGCCACGACTCCTGCGGGAAGCCATGCTGAATAATCGCCTGGTCAATTTCCTGAGAAAGGATCCCCGTGCTCACTCCATTCAGGCTCACACCAGAGCACAGTACCTAAAGGTAAAAACCAGAGGGCATTGCCAATCTTGATCGCATAATATTAATAGTCAAATCTGCATGTTATAAAGTTGATGGTGTTGTTGGCTAGATGCTTACTATTCCATGTGTTTGCTTTGTAGGGTCTACGATGCACTCATATATGCAGGGATGGCTTTCTCAGGTCTCAAGCTATGATGTGTGGCATGTGTTCAATGAAAATTGGAGCATTCGGTCAGGTGACTACAATATATACTGTACACCTTCTTAATGTTGGTTGTCATTTTCCCCTTTTTTTTTTATAGTGTGGGTATATATATATATATATATATATATATATATATATATATATATATATATTCATCCAAAAGTAAAGAAAGGAGGTCGCACTCAACGAGCTGATGAAATGTGTGGCAGATTTATTGGCACATGAATAGCATGTCGGCCAAGCAATAGATGTTGTCGGCCAGGCAATAGATGTGAGGAGTGAAGAAACAGCTGACGACGGCCGTTTCGCGCTATCCAAGTGCTTCGACGCGTCATAGTGTGGAAGGAAGTGACGGGTTCTTAAATCACATCACCTGGTTCCTCCTCCTTCCACGTCTGTTGTTTAAAAGATGTGAATACATACACAATTAAAAACATACAATAATTGTTCACAATACATAAAAGCACAAACACAAAATATATCCAAATATATCAAAAGCATAGAATCTGGAGAAAGAGAAGAAAGAAAAAAATGATGAAAAAATGTTATCATTCCATAGCAATGATTACATGAATCTACAGTTGTGGCCAAAAGTATTGACACCCCTGCAATTCTGTCAGATAATACTCAGTTTCTTCCTGAAAATGATTGCAAACACAAATTCTTTGGTATTATTATCTTCCTTTTTATTTGTCTTAAATGAAAAAACACAAAAAGAATTGTCCTAAAGCCAAATTGGATATAATTCCACACCAAACATAAAAAAGAGGGTGGTCAAAAGTATTGGCACTGTTAGAAAAATCATGTGATGCTTCTCTAATTTGTGTAATTAACAGCACCTGTAACTTACCTGTGGCACCCAACAGGTGTTGGCAATAACTAAATCACACTTGCAGCCAGTTGACATGGATTAAAGTTGACTCAACCTCTGTCCTGTGTCCTTGTGTGTACCACATTGAGCATGGAGAAAAGAAAGAAGACTAAAGAACTGTTTGAGGACTTGAGAAACCAAATTGTGAGGAAGCATGAGCAATCTCAAGGCTACAAGTCCATCTCCAAAGACCTGAATGTTCCTGTGTCTACCGTGCACAGTGTCATCAAGAAGTTTAAAGCCCATGGCACTGTGGCTAACCTCCCTAGATGTGGACGGAAAAGAAAAATTGACAAGAGATTCCAACGCAAGATTGTGCGGATGTTGGATAAAGAACCTCGACTAACATCCAAATAAGTTCAAGCTGCCCTGCAGTCCGAGGGTACAACAGTGTTAACCCGTACTATCCGTCGGCGTCTGAATGAAAAGGGACTGTATGGTAGGAGACCCAGGAAGACCCCACTTCTTATCCCGAGACATAAAAAAGCCAGGCTGGAGTTTGCCAAAACTTACCTGAAAAAGCCTAAAACGTTTTGGAAGAATGTTCTCTGGTCAGATGAGACAAAAGTAGAGCTTTTTGGGCAAAGGCATCAACATAGAGTTTACAGGAGAAAAAAAGAGGCATTCAAAGAAAAGAACATGGTCCCTACAGTCAAACATGGCGGAGGTTCCCTGATTTTTTGGGGTTGCTTTGCTACCTCTGGCACTGGACTGCTTGACCGTGTGCATGGCTTTGTAAAGTCTGAAGACTACCAACAAATTTTGCAACATAATGTAGGGCCCAGTGTGAGAAAGCTGGGTCTCCCTCAGAGGTCATGGGTCTTCCAGCAGGACAATGACCCAAAACACACTTCAAAAAGCACTAGAAAATGGAGAAAGCACTGGAGACTTCTAAGGTGACCAGCAATGAGTCCAGACCTGAATCCCATAGAACACCTGTGGAGAGATCTAAAAATGGCAGTTTGGAGAAGGCACCCTTCAAATATCAGGGACCTGAAGCAGTTTGCCAAAGAAGAATGGTCTAAAATTCCAGCAGAGCATTGTAAGAAACTCATTGATGGTTACCGGAAGCGGTTGGTCGCAGTTATTTTGGCTAAAGGTTATGCAACCAAGTATTAGGCTGAGGGTGCCAATACTTTTGTCTGGCCCATTTTTGGAGTTTTGTGTGAAATGATCAATGTTTTGCTTTTTGCTTCATTCTCTTTTGTGTTTTTTTCATTTAAGACAAATTAAATGAAGATAATAATACCAAAGAATTTGTGATTGCAATCATTTTCAGGAAGAAACTGAGTATTATCTGACAGAATTGCAAGGGTGTCAATACTTTTTGCCACCACTGTAATTATCATTATTATCATAACTGGACTCCAAAAGCAAAATGGGAAAATACCAAGAATGAAATAAATATTTCACAACAATATTAAAAGTATTATATAAATACCAAACTTACGTGTATATCAGGATTTTTTTACATACAAAAAATGTATATATATATGTATGCACCACAATGCATCCTAAACAATGTCCCAGTGAAGAAAAAATATATATATATTCCCCTGGAAGGGAAGATAAAAACCGTCCGAGGAAACATTCCCATGAAAAACTCTATGAAGAATAATTTTTCTAAAAAAACCTCCTTGAGGGAAAAATCCCCAATACGTTGTATAATGGAGGAAAAAACCATTATCCTAAAGAAAACGCAATAATTAAGTGTGTGAATTGGGTGCTGTGGTGGAAATGCACTATGTGAAAAAAACATGTACGGTAGTTTTTATGATAAAACTGGAACTATTGAAGCTGAATATTAATAAGAGAGATTACCTAATATTGGACCAAACACACAAGTCTACTTTTATTCTCCTAAAAAGACAGCCATATCTATTTTATCATTGAATCCAGTAGGACCCATGGCACAGGTGTCCATGATCCACCTGGATTCCCGTCTCAATAAAATTTGGTGTAAATTTCCTCACTGTGTGGGCAAAGATACTTTTTCGATTCCAGCAAAGGAAATGACATTGGTGTCTCCTCTATGTACCTCCTGAACATGTTTAATAAGTCGCTGTACCCCTTTCCCAGTGATAATGGACCTGAAATGCTCCCTGAAGCGAATGTACAACGGGCGTATGGTTTTACCTATACAATAAAACCGACACCTACAGAAAATGACGTACACCACATAATCTGTTTTACATGTGATGAAATCCGTGACCACATGACTAATAGCCCCCATCTGTATGATACAATCAATACGATGAAAATTACAATAGGAGCAATGACCGCATGGACCAATAAATCTGCCACACATTTCATCAGCTCGTTGAGTGCGACCTCCTTTCTTTACTTTTGGATGAATACTACATTGTGGAATTCCAGGTCAGCACCCGAAGCTGCCAGATACTACGTATGCCGCACACCACCGGACAATTCACGGTAACAGCTGTGCCGTCCTTATTTCTGTTGTTTCTGTTGATGCATTTGACTGGACTATACGCAGGATTGTGCACCCTATATTCTTTTAACCGAGTGTGGTGGTTTTCTGATATTGCGGTTTTATAAGAATAGCCATGACAGTAAACATGGAATCGGAAGCACCGGTACTTGGAAAAAATTTGCATGCAGGCCGGGAAGATGTTGATAATTATTTTAAGGAGTGTGAAAATTGTGATGAAACAGACATTGAGCACAAAATCTTTAGAATTTAAGCTGATCAATCTGGCAGAAAGAGAGATTAGACTTATTTGTACGAATAACTCGCTGAAATCATATAGCGAATGTGGGAGAGTTCCACGTGGTTTGCGAGTATGGAAATACATTTCTAATTTTGGTGATAACTAGTGTTGAGCTTTCCGATACCGCAAGTATCGGGTATCGGCCGATATTTGCCGTATCGGAATTCCGATACCGAGTACCGATACTTTTTTCGTATCGGATACCGGAATCGGAAGTCCAAAATGCAATGAGCCACTTTTGTGGCTCTGATTGGCTGCCGAAATGACGTCATCATGATGCGCTGTCTGTGCCGGCCTGCCGGTGGTCTGTGCAGGCTCCGGGGGTCTGTGCCGGCCTGCCGGGGGGCTGTGCCGGCCTGCCGGTGGGCTGTGCAGGCTCCGGGGGTCTGTGCCGGCCTGCCGGGGGAGCTGTGCCGGCCTGCCGGTGGGCTGTGCAGGCTCCGGGGGTCTGTGCAGGCATCGTCCGATGGGACTACAAGTCCCATCGGGCGATGCCTGCTACCATGACAGTGATTGACACATTAGCCAATGATGGGACAGTAGTAGTCCCATCATCCGGCTAATGTGCTGAATGTAAAAAAAAAACAAAAAAAACCAAAACATTTACATGCTACATACATACTACATACATACTACATACATACTACATGCAACATGCATACTACATACATGCTACATACATACTACATATATACTACATGTAACATACATACTACATGCAACATGCATACTACATACATGCTACATACTACATACATGCTACATACATACTACATACATACTATATATACTACATGTAACATACATACTACATGCAACATGCATACTACATACATGCTACATACTACATGCATGCTACATACATGCTACATACTACATGCATGCTACATACATGCTACATACTACATGCATGCTACATACATGCTACATACATGCTACATACATGCTACATACATACTACATACATACTACATATATACTACATGTAACATACATACTACATGCAACATGCATACTACATACATGCTACATACTACATGCATGCTACATACATGCTACATACTACATACATGCTACATACATACATATATACTACATGCATGCAACATACATACAACGTATATACTACATGCAACATGCATACTACATATATACTATATGTACTACATGTAACACACATACTACATATATACTACATGTAACATGCATGCTACATGCTACATACATGCTACATACTACATACATAATACATATATACTACATGCATGCAACATACATACAACATATATACTACATGCATACAACATATATACTATATATACTACATGCATACTACATATATACTATATATACTACATGCATACTACATATATACTATATATACTACATGTAACAAACATACTACATATATACTACATGCTACATACATGCAACATACATACTACATACATGCTACATACATACTACATACATAATACATATATACTACATGCATGCAACATGCATACAACATATATACTACATGCATGCAACATGCATACTACATATATACTATATATACTACATGTAACATACATACTACATGCTACATACATGCTACATACATGCAACATACACACTACATACATGCTACATACATACACACTACATGCTACATACATGCTACATACTACATACATGCTACATACCACATGCATGCAACATGCATACTACATATATACTGCATATATACTACATGCATGCAACATACATATATACTACATACAATACATACATATAGACATACAGTACATATAACATAGAGTACATACTCACCGTCACTTGTCACTTTGATCCCCGAAGCCATTGTCCCCTTGAGGAATAAATATCAAAATAAAAAAACACCAATATACTTACCCCGATCCGCAGAAGTCCACGAGGGTCCCACGTCCATCTTGCGTGGAGAACAGCAGCATCAGCTGATGCTACCGTTCTCTACCAGCTCCAGGAATACAATGACGGAAGGTAGGTATCCTTCCGCACTGTATTCCTCCACCACTTTAAAAAAAAAAAAAAAGTCCCTAGTCTCACTTTATGCCATTGCTGCGTGGGAAATTCCCACGCAGCAATGGCATAAAGTGAGACTAGGGACTTTTTTTTTACAGTGGTGGAGGAATACAGTGCGGAAGGATACCTACCTTCCGTCATTGTATTCCTGGAGCTGGTAGAGAACGGTAGCATCAGCTGATGCTGCTGTTCTCCACGCAAGATGGACGTGGGACCCTCGTGGACTTCTGCGGATCGGGGTAAGTATATTGGTGTTTTTTTATTTTGATATTTATTCCTCAAGGGGACAATGGCTTCGGGTATCAAAGTGACAAGTGACGGTGAGTATGTACTCTGTTATATGTACTGTATGTCTATATGTATGTATTGTATGTAGTATATATGTATGTTGCATGCATGTAGTATATATGCAGTATATATGTAGTATGCATGTTGCATGCATGTGGTATGTAGCATGCATGTAGCATGTATGTATGTTGCATGTATGTAGCATGTAGTGTGTATGTATGTAGCATGTATGTAGTGTGTATGTATTATGTATGTAGTATGTAGCATGTATGTAGTATGTATGTTGCATGTATGTAGCATGTAGTATATATGTAGTATGTATGTTACATGTAGTATATATAGTATATATGTAGTATGCATGTTGCATGCATGTAGTATATATGTTGTATGTATGTTGCATGCATGTAGTATATATGTATTATGTATGTAGTATGCATGTAGTATGTAGCATGTATGTAGCATGCATGTTGCATGTAGTATGTATGTTACATGTATGTATATATGTAGTATGTATGTAGCATGTATGTAGCATGTAAATTTTTTTTTTTTTTATTTTTTTTTTTTTTTTTTTTACATTCAACACATTAGCCGGATGATGGGACTACTACTGTCCCATCATTGGCTAATGTGTCAATCACTGTCATGGTAGCAGGCATCGTCCGATGGGACTTGTAGTCTCATCGGACGATGCCTGCACAGACCCCCGGAGCCGGCACAGCCCACCGGCAGGCCGGCACAGCCCCCCGGCAGGCCGGCACAGCCCCCCGGAGCCTGCACAGACCACCGGCAGGCCGGCACAGCCCCCCTGGCAGGCCTGCACAGACCACCGGAGCCTGCACAGACCACCGGCAGGCCGGCACAGCCCCCCGGCAGGCCTGCACAGACCACCGGAGCCTGCACAGACCACTGGCAGGCCGGCACAGCCCCCCCGGCAGGCCTGCACAGACCACCGGAGCCTGCACAGACCCCCCGGCAGGCCGGCACAGCCCCCCGAAAGGCCGTACAGACCCCAGAGAGGCTGTACAAGGCAAAAATAGGGTTTTTCTTATTCCGATACCGGAAGTCCCATAGACTTGAATGGGACCTCCGGTATCGGAATCGGCGATACCCGATATTTTTTTTAGATCGGCCGATACCATCCGATACGATACTTTTAAGTATCGGACGGTATCGCTCAACACTAGTGATAACATATCATTCCGGGAAGAATGGGAAAAAAATCCTATTGAAATGTTCACAAGATTTATTACAGCTGGTTTTGAAAACTAATCAGCAAAACTATGATGCAGTGAAGACAGATTTAGTGAAATCACAAGAGGAATTGAAAACGAGACTAACGGAGAATCAGTGGACACAGTTCAATAAAAAGATGGACAGTAAACTCATACCAATACAAGCTGACATTAAGGCTATGTGCCCACGTAGCGTTTTAAAACGCTCACTAAAAACCGGACTCCTTCCCAGAAATCGCGCGGTTTTTTCCACGCGACTTCACCGCGATTTTACCACGATCATGATCGCGATTTTGCTGCGATTTTCGCATGCGATATTCAAGCACTTTCCAAGCGATTTGAAGCATCGCTTGGAAAGTGATTGACAGGTTGGTCACACTCGTCAAACATAGTGTTTGACAAGTGTGACCAGGTTTTTACTATTGAGGCCGCCTATGCGGCATCAATTGTAAAAGATAGAATGTTAAAATGCTACAAAAAATAAAAAAAATCGGAGTATATTTACCTTCCGGTGTCCCGCGCTGCCATCCCGGGCCTCAGCTTTCCCAGTAATGCCTTGCGAGACCTGTGATGACGTAGTCTCGCGTTGCTATAGCGATCTCGCGAGACCACGTCATTACAGGGCCTTGCCGCAAGGCATTACTGGGAACGCTTAGGCCGGGAATGCAGCGCGGGACGCCGGAAGGTAAATATACCCCGATTTTTTATTTTTTATTCTTTTTTTTACAGGGGTATGGTACCCAGGGCCTGGAGGACAGTCTCCTCTCCTCCACACCGTGGGTACCAACCGCACATGAGACGCTTAACTTCCCGCATGGTGGGCATAGCCACATGCGGGAAGTAAGCGATTTTCATGCATTCCTATGGGTGCGGAATCGCGGCAATTCTTTGCGATTCCGCACAAAAGAAGGAGCATGCTGCGATTTTTTCCGCGATGCGATTCCGCCGCGGAAAAAAGCGCAGCATTAGCACAGCATGTGCGGAACGCCATGGGAATGCATGGGGGGCGTTCTGTACACGATTTTTAAACGTTTTTGCGCCAAAAATCGCGGCAAAAATGCTTAAAAATCGCTACGTGGGCACACAGCCTAAAGCTAGAAAACGCGATAAATTTTTGCGTGATAAAAATGATTTGGCAAGTGGGCAGATTTTCAATTGGAACCAACAGCGATTGAATGGTAATAATTCTGGGCAATCTGGAAGAGGTAGATACAAACGCCCTTATTATAAGAACAAGCAGACCTCACAGAAAAGAGACTACCTAACAACAGACTCTGATTTCAGCTTAAGTGAGGGAGCAATGAGTATGGCTGTTTCACCTGTTTTACAACCTCAGCCTGATAACAGTGGAGCTGGACCGAATGTCCCTTTAGACGGAGAATCAGAAGAGGAAGGAGGAAGAAATACGGGCCGGCACCGCAAAAGAAAACAAGTCTCTTGGAGACAGAGACATTGATTAATTCTCATGAGTTTTCCATAATTAATTTGACAGACCATGCATTAAATGACTCGCATATAGCATTATTGTCAAAAGGTTTAAATTTTTGTATCCCACAGGCTTTTGACATGACCAATTTTAAAATTGGTCCACTTGTCCACGAGTCCATAATTAAGTAGACCTTCACAGTAAGGCTATGTGCACACGTCGCGTTTTTTTTTGCCTTTTCGCAGCGGTTTTAAACGCGCGATTTTGCCACAAAAACGAGAAAAATAAGCATCCCATGCAAACCTATGGGATTCCGCAATGCTGTGCTGATGCTGTGGTTTTTTCCGCGGCGGAATCGCTTCGCGGTAAAAAACGCAGCATGCTCATTAATTTAGCGGAATCGCGGCGATCCCGCACCCATAGGATTGCATTGTTCCGTTTACTTCCCGCATGTGGCTGTGCCCACCATGCGAAAAGTAAGCAAAACATTTGCGGATGGTACCCACGGTCCGGAGGAGAGGAGACTGTACTCCAGGCTTTGGGTACCATATCCCTGTAAAAAACAGAATTAAAATAAAAAAATATTGTTATTCTCACCTTCCGGCGTCCCGCGCAGCCTTCCCGCCTCTCTCCACGCTCCCGGTCCCAGTAATCCTTTGCGAGAATGACCGCGATGATGTTGAGATCTCGCGGAAGTGCGACGTCTCGCGGTCATTCACGATGACGGAGCAGGAGCGCGACATCTCACGGTCATTCGCGCAAAGGATTACTGGGACCGGGAGCGTGGAGAGAGGCGGGAAGGCTGCGCGGGACGCCGGAAGGTGAGAATAACAATATTTTTTATTTTTTTTATTATTTTGTTACATTTGATCTTTTACTACTGACGCTGCATAGGCAGCCTCATAGGCACTATGTTTGACGAGTGTGACCAACCTGTCAATCAGTTCTCCAAGCGATGCTCCAGATCGCTTGGAAAACGCTAGCATTTTGCAAGCTAATTACGCTTGCAAATCGCTAGTTTTTCCATGGGAAAATCGCGGAAATTTAAAATGCGATTTTCCCGCGGAATGGAATTCCGGAATTCTCGTGGTAACTTCCGCGAGAGTTCCGCTACATGTGCACATAGCCTAACATCTTTGATCAAGGCATGGCTGATGTTATGAGACAAGTGCTTGTGTAAGGCGGGAACAGCACACCTGGAAAAATAGTGGCGTCTGGGGACTGAGTACCGAGAGACGGGCACCACCATGAGGTTGCGAAAAGCTTCTGTCTTCACAAGCCTAAACAACAACATTTCCAGGACATGCAGTCGAGAAATGTAGCTGTTTAGTAATATGGCCTGTGGGTGGGTGCTGCATATTTACGCTTGTGTTCCAAGGACTGGGGTAGGGACAACTGAACGCTGCACTGGCACAAGGACTTGGTTGCGGACGGTGGTTGCAAGTGTACAACAACATGTGCAGGGTGGGAGGCATCTTCACCTGCGTCATGGACAGAGCATTGGCGTGCACGTAGAACAGTGGAAATGGCAGTGGTATCACCCGCAGATACTGTTTATCGACCCTGGCGTTAGGCTAGTTAGTCGGGTGCTTTGCTGTCATGTGCCTGAGCATGCTGGTGGTGGTCAGGCTGGCAGATGTTGCAAATAGCCTTTTTCGGGTTAACTGGACTGTCTTTAAAAAAGCGCTAGACTTGGGAACACCTAACCCTTGGCCTGGCAACTTCACCCATGTTGGTGCTCTGGGGAACTGTAGCCCACCTTGTGTCTCTGGCCACCTAACTGCCTCCTTCTGCCTGTCGTGGTGCAGTGGATCCCTCCCACTCTGCGCTGCTGTCCTCGCTCTGAATGTCAACTTCTCAGGTTGAGTCAGTGACTTCATTATCCACCACCTCATCTTCCACTTTCACACTCTCGTCCTCCTCTTGACTTGCTGACTTAACAACATCACTTGTTGGCAATTGTGTCTCATCATCATCCACCTCTTGCAACAGTAATTGCATTTTCTCACCAAATGGGCAGGGAGAGAGGCCAAAATCTATGAATGGAAATGTGAACAGCTCTTCGAAGTAACCAACTGTGGGATCACTTGTCTCTGGCAGTCAGCATGGTGGGAGAAAGGAGGATCACGGTGAGGATTATGTGGTCCAGAATAACGGAGACTGGACCGTGTGGAAGACAGGGTGGTGCTGGCTAAGTGACTGGAAGCATTATCTGCTATCCATCCAACAACCTTTTCCCACTGGTCTGGCTTCATGAGTGGTGTTCCGCTGCCTCCTACAAAGTAGCAACAGAAGCTAGGTCAACATGATGTATGTTTCACCTTGCCCACTGACTCGGCCACTGCGCTCACCATCAGCATCACATCCACTTCCCTGTCCCTTACCACATGCCTTGCCCATTTTAAATTATGATATATCCCTGTTTTAGAAAACTTTGCAGGATTAGTATCACATGAAATTTGCCTACCTCAGATGGACTAATTACAGTGCAGCAGCAATTTAGCGATGCTATTGCTAACCAACAAAGTCTGGCTGTATGCTTTTGACGGACAACTGGTGTAGCATAATATTTCCTTACTGAAAAAAATTAGCAGGATTAGTATCGCAGGAAAATTTGCCCATCTCAGATGGATTTGTTACAGTGCAGGAGCAATATAGCGATGCTATAGATAACCAACCAAGTCTGGCTGTATGCTTTTGCTGCACAACTGGCAGAGTATAAATGGCGTATAATATTTCCCTGCTCAGAACAATTTGCAGGATTAAGAGCAAAAAGAATGTTATTAGCCCAGAGAACTTGAAGGGCTTTAGGTATGAGTTTCAGCAGAAAGGACATGCAATTAACCCTATCCTGTCCTACACTATCCCTTCAGCACAATTTCTCTCTAAGTGCTGCTATCAGCAGTATGAATATTGATCATAATTAGCCCTAATAAGGGTTGTTGTTGCAGTTGAATGAAAGATTACATGTGTCTGATCCCTGCCTATACACAGCTACAACTCTGTCCCTAGCTCAACAGTGTAGCACCTCTCCCTGCTTGGCCTGTGTCTGATGGTATACTGTGCCGAGCATTGCGTCAGGGGTCTTATATAGCCCCGATAACTCTATGTGGCCAGTCAGTCACTGTAATGCCACAACCAAGATGGCTATGGCATTAGTGTGACTTGCAGGCATGTTTATTGGCTGTCTAAAAAGCGCCTAATATGTGGGGTGGGAACTCGAGCTTGCGCGCAAGCATTCAGAAATGCTCGCCGAGTAACGAGCATCTCAAGTACACTGATGCTTGAGCGAGTGACGAGCACTCTTGCTCATCACTAATTTTGAACAATTTTATGTATAATTGTTTTAACATTTAACATTATAAATAACTGTTAGATGAAAAGATGAAATTATGTGTATGGCGTAAATGGCCAATTTCAGATTACTGTCGGTGTTCTGTTATGTGAGTCTATATGTATAGCTAACTTACAGAGGACCCGTCACTGGGTCAGAAGTGTCCAGATTTTACTATTTTATTCTTGCTGCTCCCCTGGGAATTTTTTTTTTTTTTTGCCGACGGAGGTTAAGGAATGTGGGGTTGTTTTTCAACTGGTTCCAGGTATTTGAGCCTTTTAATTTAGTAGTAGTTTTTCTGGTCTTTACAAGGGGATGTAGCTCACACATTACTCTGAAAGCATGTATTTAGGCTGCTCAGCATTATTGCCATGTAAGCTATGCCCCCTCTTACGGGGCGGTATACTATATATTAATTATTGTCAGCTTGACTATCAATATTCAGCTAAAACCTCACTTGCTACACAATCTGACTCCTTTACTATACACTATACGAACGGCGACAGAACTGTGCTGCCAGAAGGGACACAGAGGACATGTGGGGCCAGTGTCAAACTGAAGAACATGGGGCCCACCAGAGGATTTGATCCTGAAGGCCCACCTTTCTCCCCCACTCAAGAGGCCAATAGCAGCTCAAGGTTTGCACTATGAACTCTCCTGAAGGAGAAGTCAGGGCCCACCGGAGGATTCTCTGGTGGGCCAGTCCAACCCTCTGTGGGGCTGTATGGCACACAGAGTGGAGAGGTATGGAGCAGGAACTGACAGGGAAATAAAGGGGCTGTGGGCAGAGGGGGGGCCTGCTATATGAAGTGGCGGTGGACGCTGGAGATGGAGGACATGTGGAGACAGGGCAGCAGGGCTGAAGAGCTGCGAAGGCAGAATGGGGCTGAAGGTAGTGAGAGAAGACGGGACCGTGGATGTTGTGGGGACACAGAGGACACGTGGGGCTGTAGAGGGAGGTAGATCAGGTGGTGGCAGGTAGGACAGAAGAGAAGATATCATGGGAGTGCTGCTGCCGGATATTTAAATCCGGCGGGGCCTGCTCCCATTTGGTTACGCCCCCGCCCACCTCCTGCATGTGTGCAGGCAGGGCGCAGGTGTTGTTGTGGTGCATAAAACGTCACCGCCCGGCCACGCATATCCCTGCTCGCACCCTGACAAGGAGGCAGAGCTCTTTGAAGTGCCAGGCGCCGGCACCAATATGATTATATCAGTACTCGCGTCTGGACCCCTGCAGGCAGCGGCTGCTGCCTGAACCAAGCATCTCTTTATTCCTTTTGTCCTGGCAGTGTGGCTATATCTTGACATGTAATTAACCATGTAAGCAAATAGTCACAGACAACAGATGGACATCTGTCCATCTTCTTTTGATCTACCCAGACATTTATTGTCCTGGGCATATCTAACAAAGGCATATGAGGGCATTATTATAAGGGGGACAATATTTAGAATATGGGAGAATATAGGGGACATTATATGGACATATGGATGAACATGGGGATATATACAGCTCTGGCAAAAATTAAGAGACCACTGCAAAATTTTCAGTTTGTCTTATTTTTCTCTTTATAGGTATATTTTTGAGTAAAATGTAAATTGCTCTTTTATTGTATAAACTGCTGACATGTCTTCGAATTTCCAAGCACTAAATTTTGCATTTATCTTCAGAAAATAAGAAATGGTCAAAATAGTAAAAAAAAAAAATGCAGTGCTTGCAGACCTCAAATAATGCAAAGAAAACAAGTTCATAATCATTTAGAAACAACAATACTAATGTTTTAACTCAGGAAGAGTTCAGAAATCAATATTTTTTTTTTAGAATAACCATGATTTTTAATCACAGCTTTCATGCATCTTGGCATGCTTTCCACCAGTCTTTCACACTGCTTTTGTGTGACCTTATGCCACTCCTGGAACGAAAATTTAAGCAGTTCTTTTTTGTTTGATGGCTTTTGACTATCCATCTTCCTCTTGATTACATTCTGGAGGTTTTCAATGGGGTTCAGGTCTGGAGATTGGGCTGGCCATGACAGAGATTTGAAGTGGTGGTCCTTCTGTGGCGCCCCTGAGGGTTCAGTCGCCACAGAGGTACTGCACCTCCTCCTGAGGTTTGGTACCCCACCATTCAGGTAAGGTGGAGACACCTGACCACACTCCAACACCTGCATCCCACACAACATAGTAGTGTAGCAAAGCACCTTTGGTGGCTCCCTGCTTTGAACACGAAGAGTGCTGGGAGGTGGGTGGAGCTTAGTCTGCACAAGAGAGCGGGAGCTCATTAGGACTGTGTCAGTCTGACTAGGTCAGTCAGTGACAGAAGATCCCCTGAGTGGGATTGATTGGAGGAAGTGCTGCACCAGACCTCAGTTACCTGGGTCTGCTGGCACAGGAAAGAGACATTCAGAAAGCCTAATTCTCCATAAGAAAGATAGTTTTGTACGGAACGTAAGGAGAAGAAGTGAACTAAGGATTAGGGTTAGAGCAGAGCCCTTTCTCAAGTTCTAAGTGCATGGCTGGGGTCCGGTCCCCGAGGTTGTATGGATGCTAATGGTCCTGCGACAGACACCGGAGGAATAGAAGTTGTCACCACTTTATTCCCACACAAGACTTGGGGGCACAACAGCAATGAGAGTGAGCCGGGACTTAGTAGCAAGGAGTCCCCGAAGCAGGCTACAGCTGTCTGCCGTACAAGTAGAGTTCTAAGAACATCTGAAAGGAGGAATTCCAGTGTAACTCAGTACTTCGCTAAGGAGGGAGACGTTCAGAAAAGGCACATATGTTGGCGGAGTGGTGGAACGGAGTACTTCATCTTGCCTGGAGGTTGGCTGAGCCCCAGACCTGGAGGACACAGCACCGAGGCGGGCACCTGTATGCACAACAGACTGTGAGTAAAGCTTTGGAACTACATGCCCTGGTGTCCTCCACTTATTTCTGCGCAAACACACTCAGCACCGCTACGTTGCTGAGCCTGACACCGCACCACCTACGTCTCCTCCCTATCTCTTCACCTACACTGCCCTGGGACTACTGCCCTACCTGTGGAGGGCCACAACATCATTGCTGCACCACACCATCTGTCCCAGAGGATCTGTCTGCAGCGTCGGCTTAACATCTTCATTGTCGAACACCACAGGTGGCGTCACGAATGATTCACTAATAAACTTTAATCATCATCCACACACTCAACATTCCCCTTTTACAATGGACGCCCAGGGCCACGGACTGGGTCACAGCTACCGTGACATCTCCCATTGAAACCAACGGGCCCAGTACCAAGTACCCCGCTGCCCTGGGTGCGAGGGCGATCCATTTTATCTACAGATTGATTGACTTAGCTGTGTGGCATGGCGCATTGTCCTGCTGGAAAAAACAGTCATCAGAGTTGGGGAACTTTGCATGAGCAGAAGGAATCAACTGTTTTTCAAGGATAACCTTGTATGCGGCTTGATTCATATGTCCTGCGCAAAGATTAACCTGCCCAATTCCAGCCTTGCTGAAGCATCCCCAGATCACCGATCCTCCACCAAATTTCACAGTGGGTGCAGACACTGTGGCTTGTACGCCTCTCCAGGTCTCTTGTCTAACTATTAGACGACCAGGTGTTGTGCAAAGCTGAAAATTAGACTCATCAGAGAAGATTACCTTACTACAGTCCTCTATGATACAATCCTTATGGTCTTTGTCAAACTTCAGCCTCGCTCTCCTTTGCTTCTCATTGATGAAAGGCTTTTATTCTAGCGTTACATGACTTGAGCCCTTCCTCTAGGAACATGTTACGAACTGTTCTTGCCATGCACTTTACCCCAGCTGCCATTTGCCATTCCTTTTGTAGGTCACTTGATGTCATCCTGAGGTTGCTGAGAGACATTCGAATAAGATCAGTGGAGTAGTAGTTTCCGCCCTCTTTTGGTCTGTAACTTTGTTGTCCCCAATGTCTGCTGCTTGACCTTTTTGTAATAGATTGCCATTTTAGAAATTTTAAGGATGAAGGCAACATGATGCTCACTGTATCTCTCTGCTAGTAAAGCCAGAATGGGGCCCTTGTTTTCTTCACTCAAGACTTTTCTTTTAAACTCCTTTGGCATGGTTAAAGGTTATTTTTTCATTCCTATTACTTTTCGGATATTACTAGCATTGTTTTGCCATCCAGCTTGTCCTATTGCATGAGGATTGTGAACACCACATCAGGGTTTTTTATACTTTCCTTCATTAAATAAGATTTGGTTCAGGTGATCACACAATCAGAAGCACATTAAGTAGAATGAGGTGTACTTTGGTTGGAATTCAACTGACACTGGAATGGAATGGCTGTCAGACATGTAGAGAAGCTGATTTTCATAAAACTATGCAGTGGTCTCTTAATTTTTGCCAGAGCTGTGTATATAGACCATAAAAAGAAGCGCTAAATAAAAAGGCCCATAAATCTGGAATCAAATTCCAGATTTCAAAATAAAAAATGCCAAAAAAAAACCCCAGCAACCCAAAAAAATGGAATATCCATGGGAGCAGCGAGAATAAAATAAGAGCAATTACTGACCATTTTAAGTTGGTGACGGGTCCCTTTTTAAGGTGTTTTGTGCTCTGTATACTGGCATATTACAAATATGTTTCTTCTTTACAAACAGCTGTTTGTGAATAAGCAGAGCTGCGTTCTGTGCGGAATGCATGTCACCATCATGGGGAGAGAAGCCTTCTTATGTCCTCAGCATTACAGGTAACTAATCAGGAGCTAGCATTAGCACTGTTAGCATTTATCTAAGAGCCTTACAAATCTTCTATTATTCCAGGGTTGGCATATCCCAATGTCTTATTTGCAAATTACCAATTCTGGGACATCCACCATCCTCTATTGCTCTTCTGTGCCAAATGTGTGGCTTCCAGGAAACATGTATTGCCTTAAAAATGTAATTTTTTTTTTACATTAATTATGTTAAACTTTTTAAATTGTTCTTGTTTGATTTGTTAAAAAAAAGTTTGTCAATGTTTCTAATAAACCTAATTTAGAATGTGGTTGAATGATTTGCTGTATGATTCAAAGTTGGAATCCCTGCACCTCTCCTGTAAACTCTCTGCTTCATGAGAGCAACTCTCCACCCAGTCGCTCAACTCAGGAATAGCGGACTTCCAAAGCATAAAATATTCCTAAATCTTCCATTATTTCCTAATTATTAAAAGCTTACAAATATGGCATGGTGACATTTCAACCAGAAATTGCCTTTATCAAGCCAAAATTATTGTCTTTTTATTTTAATTTTGAATTGAGAAGGGCTGTTTTTTGGCCAAAACGTTGACACACCATATGTTTAACTTTCAATGATAATACCTTAAAGGAAGATTTAGTAATATCCAGTGCCTTAAAAGTCCGTTATTACCCTAATTGGCTGTATGATTTCTATATCCTTCTTGTAGAATGCCAATATTTCTCAATAAAATCATGAACGTGCTGAAATATAGATTTGTGTTTTGCTTTTATTTATGTAGCATTTATGCTGGGTAGGTGTTCTGCAACTGCTCATTATTCCAAAGGCTTTTCAGTAAATAAATGCTGTCAGTCTGCACTAGAAATATATCAGTACACAGGCTCGGACTGGCCCATAGGAGAACAGGGGAATCCCCCGGTGGGCCCCTGTGCAAATCTGGGCCCCCAACCCCGCCGTATGGGCAGTACTTAGCATAATTCACTTGATTCTCTCTGTATAGAAAAAGCAGCATCTCATTCATCATTCATTAACCAAACTACCCAGTTTATTATTATTATTATTATTTAGAGATATAGGTAAATTTGTTAATGAGGGCAGTGTAATATTTGCATGCAGGTGGAAAGTGGGCCCCCCAAAGTCAATGTTACAGGTGGGCCCTTGGCAACCCAGTCCGACACTGTCAGTACATATGAAGTTATATCAATGATAACTAAATTATCTGATTCCTTGTACAGTATTTCCAGTATATTGCCACATCTGCTGGATTTCTTTTTACTTTTTCGAAGAATACGACATTATCATGCTATTAATAGTTCAAGGTGAGATAATACCACTTATCTAAATTTAAAGTGATCATGTGTCTATTTAGGGGATATGGTATTATTTTACATTTCAAATAATATTCTCCAAGGAGCTGAACCAGTCAATTACAGTTTTACTAAGTCAGTCAGTATGAATATATATTTATCTAATACAGTACATATACTCAGGAATGGGATAGAAAATAGTTAACCATTTAAAGGTCAGTTTCTGGAATTACTTTTTAACTAAATCACAATTTTTTGAAGATTTTGTGAACTGTAGGCCCTGTACTGCACTAGAAGGCAATGGACTGCAATGGATTGAAAATAAGGTTGCAGTTGAGACAGGAAAAGTGAGAGATGGTTTTTTGATAAGGAGTTTTTAAGGGGAAGAGGTGAGGTCAAGGGGTATGGTGCTATGGAACTGACCACTATAAAGCGGGCCAGAAAACAATTAGAATATCCAAATTTGTGCAAACATTAGGTGAAGAGGCAGCACAGCACACAATGCTAGGTGGGATAATAAGGATATTCTGTTGCAGAACGGTGTTCATTTGAATAAAATCAGGATTGAGATTTTAATTTCTGGGCTGCAGGATTTGATAGAAAAGGCTCTGGTGTTTTGTGAAGGTT
Organism: Dendrobates tinctorius; assembly: GCF_039654945.1. NCBI lineage: Eukaryota > Metazoa > Chordata > Amphibia > Anura > Dendrobatidae > Dendrobates > Dendrobates tinctorius. Next base: position 6,339,014 of record NW_027361880.1, on the reverse strand, counting down.
GACTATCCGGGTAGAAGGTGTCGGAGCCCTACAGTGGCTTATAGGAGGTTTTTATTTTTGTTTTTTTATAACCGGATCTTAACCCTCCGTCAGGCTCAATAGATCTGACAGGCACACAGTAATTAGTTTCACTTCTCTCTCCTTGCCCACTTATCAGAAAACCCCACCCCTCCTAGTTATCTCCTGACTCTACAGGCTCTGTGAAACCTGATATCACAGTGACTCAGCAGACCTTCTAGTGAGCAGATATCAACACTTTGGCTTCTCAGGCACATTGCGCCTGATTTCAACACAAATTGAAAGGTTAGTATTTTCTTTTTTTATTCATCACGATTGTGTATTTAGCTTGTTTTATGAAGGATTAATGCTAAGTTAGTGTACATAAGTACTGTTTTCTTAGACAAAAGGAGGGTGGCTTCTAAGGCACATTGCGCCCTAACACATACTCTTTCTCTCTTGCTTCAGATTTTCTGCTGCAATGGCCAGAAAACAGTATGATTCATCTAAACCCCTTCATTTAGAAGAAATGAAGATTTTTTTGTTAGAAGATGATGAGGAAGAACCAGCAGTAACTGAGGATTTAGAGGAATCTAGTGACATTTCATCTGAAGATGAGGTAGCAGAATGTAACACTGATTCTGGAACAGAGCAGGATGGTGATGACACTGATACAGAGGAAACAGACACAGATCTAGCTTATTATTTGGGCAAAGATAAAAATACAAAGGACGTCCCAAGGACGTTCCAGAACAAACACCGACTCTACCACCTTCTAAAAGACGCAGTTGTACTACCTGCTCATTTGTATCTGGTTTCAGAAGGCTTTCTAAATATGACTGCAAAATATGTAAAGAATCAATCTGCCTTTCCCATGCAACTTTCGTCTGCCAGCCTTGCTTTTCTAAGTGTACCTGTGCTGCTTCTGCTGCAATTGAAACCACTGAAGATGAGTAGAAAATAATTAAGTAACATCTAAGTGCAATATCCTTTAAGTTTTTTTCCATAATTTTATATTTAAGCAATAGTTAAGTAAAGATAACTGGAGCCTATTTGGCGGTACTACCGAAAAGTGGTACTTTTAGTTTTAATAAGTTTATGGTTAATAAATGTTTTTTTTTGCATCTGATTTGGTGTAATCTGTTTTAATACATTCCTATGAAGGTCACTGACTACTTCTATAGTCCTGAAATTGTAATATGTAGCTACTATAGGTGGTTTTCTGACCTGTGCTTGTCAGGCACATTGCGCATGAACTGAGGAGAATCTATATTGCGCCTGACGGAGGGTTAATTACTGAAAAGAGAAAATATATAACAATATTACAAGCCAGAACATTAACAATAAAATGTTTTTAAATTACATGATAGGCCATCACAGTATTGTTATCCATTAAATGTACAAGACTGTGATCAGACAAAGTGCCTGGGTGCACTACAATATATTCAAATATATGACGCAATAAAAATCAGGGTGCTACAGAATGCATGGAGGGCGGAATGTAATCAATTAAAGGGAAAGGAAAAAAGGCCATTGCATAAAGACTGTGCACACCTGTAGTAGAACATGTCAAAAATACTTTATTGTCACAACCAGAAATACAATTAAAAACACTTGAAGAACATGGAACAGGAATGATCCGCCAAAAACAGTGCTTGATTAACATACAATACACTTGACAGGAGTAAGTAACAGGTAAATGACAATATCAGTAATTAAACATGCAGAGCTATTAAGTAGCTGAAAAGACCCAGGGGCTGATCCTGTCTAGAGGCCAATACTAAAACTATTTAAAAAATAAATTTTTGGCACTCAACTTGAAATGATTGGTAGAATTTTATTCGCAGTCATAATAGACGTTTCGGTCAATTCATTCTGACCTTTCTCAATATACTGCAATGGTACAGAAGTTGAAAAGAATATATAATAACAATAAATCAAAACTATGAACAATAATGTATGATCATCACATCAAGAAATAAAGACATCAAAATCATGTGCATGAGTGGTGGGAAGACCTAGATATAAAATGTGAACAAGAGGTAAAAGTCACAGAAAACGAAAAAAAGGAGGGGGGGGAAATAAAGTATGAAACATACCCGACTGCTCTTGAGATGTAGAGAAAAATTGTGTGGCAGATATCTAGATTTAAACATATGTTCATGTCAGTCAAAACAAGAAACCGGGGTGAGGTAAATATGTTCAGTATATGGGATCACTTACATAAAGGTATAACAGGGAGCAAAAGGGTCCGTGAATCGATTGCCTACGGTCCGAATGAGGCCTAAGTCGATATGAAAAAATAAGCCTTATTATATGTTGACTATGGTAGGAGCATCGGTTTAAGTATATATAGCAATCTGTGTATGAGGAAAATAACCAACCTGTGGTATATCATACAAAATTTCGTATGTCCTGCGACATGGGTCACTGGTATAAATGTACCTAGGCAATAAATAAGGTGTGAATAGATCTCTCCAGATCATACATTGATTGTTGAAAAAAAAATATATATATACAGAGGATATATAGTGAAAACCGTACCATATATGTCTCTATATGCAGGGTGATGGGACCCGGACCATAAATACACTAGAGATAAGTCTGTATGTCCCTGATCATGATATCCTTGTAAGTACTTGTCAATTCAAATCTGTATTGCCCCGTAATTTCCTTTTTCTATCTGAAACCATGATCAAAAAATACGTCTTAGATGTCTGGCTTTCAGCCAGAATAAGTCATAAATATCTGACATTCAGCGTAAAAGAGCATGTCCCAAGAAAAATGTGTACCCACCATCAATGAAATTGGTAATGAGGCCCGGGTCCAGAACTCTGATTACCAATGCGGTCTATATAAGAGAATGTGGGTCAAAATGCGTCCCTACTGAAGGAATGACAATATATGAAAAGGTAAACTAGTGAGGTCCCTTACCAGTAGTAGATAGTAGTGTCTCCTGCCACAATGTAACTCGGCATCCACCGCTTGTTCATGGGCAAGGTGACAGTGAAAGGCGCTCATTTTTAAACATTAGGGGCGGGACTAACAATCCGGCCGTAAAACCGGAAGTACGTCACCGGAAGTGACGTCGCGCTATGTGATAGTGTCAAATGACACTCGAAAGGGAATGTAAACATGAGATCCCTCATGATAAGTAGTGTACATGGCACAATGGCACAAGCACAGACAAAGGAGTGTATGAGAAATGTTATTTATTGGGAAGAATACGATATTTAGAGCAAACTATAATGTATATATAAGGCAGCGGGTAAGGAGATAGGAGAAATAGAAAAACGAGATGAGGAGAGGTCAGGGATCCAGAAGGAAGGGTCGGGACGTGACAAATTGCATGTTGTCTATTCAATAGCGACGGCTCTGTAAAAGACAAAACTGTATGTCAATGAACATATATAAAAAAAGGGGATATGTATAAATGACTACATAGTAGTAGTATATCAGTGTTTCCAATGTATAATATATATGCTGCAGAATATACCTGGTAAAACACAAAACTATGCATTACCCATGAGTTAAGTATCTATAACGTCCTCACATCGGTGAAATAAGTCCGTTAGGGATTTGCAAATAATGAAGATACCCCATTGTTATAAGTTCAAATAAAGGACAAAAGATCGTATTCCCTATTGAGACCCCTTGGAGATAGGGTCTCCAGCTCGTGTATCCAGTAAGCCTCTCTCTTTTTTAGAGTCTGGATCCGGTTGCCCCCTCGTCTTGGCAATGGGATCTGTTCAATAACCTGGAATTTCAATTGGGGTATCGTATGTCCTGCACTAATGAAGTGATGGGGTAGGGGTAATAATGTGTTGCTGCATCTTATGGTGGACTTGTGTTTACTTATGCAGTCTTTTATGGATTGTGTGGTTTCACCAATATAAAGGAGGCCACATGGGCACTTGATCAAATATACCACGTACGACGTTTCGCAGGTGGAATAGTCCTTAATCTTATAGCGTTTACCTGAATGTGGATGATGGAAGTAATTCCCCTTGAGGACATTGCTGCATTGATTACAATGTAAACATGGGTAAGTACCTGTTCTTGGTTGTGATAAGAACCTCTGTGTGGAGGGGCGTGGTCCTGATCCTATATCAGCTTTGATCAGAGTGTCACGTATGTTACGAGGACGTTTGTAACACGGTAGGAAATCTTGTTGAAATTCTGGTATATCAGTATTTGTCACGTCCCGACCCTTCCTTCTGGATCCCTGACCTCTCCTCATCTCGTTTTTCTATTTCTCCTATCTCCTTACCCGCTGCCTTATATATACATTATAGTTTGCTCTAAATATCGTATTCTTCCCAATAAATAACATTTCTCATACACTCCTTTGTCTGTGTTTGTGCCATTGTGCCATGTACACTACTTATCATGAGGGATCTCATGTTTACATTCCCTTTCGAGTGTCATTTGACACTATCACATAGCGCGACGTCACTTCCGGTGACGTACTTCCGGTTTTACGGCCGGATTGTTAGTCCCGCCCCTAATGTTTAAAAATGAGCGCCTTTCACTGTCACCTTGCCCATGAACAAACGGTGGATGCCGAGTTACATTGTGGCAGGAGACACTACTATCTACTACTGGTAAGGGACCTCACTAGTTTACCTTTTCATATATTGTCATTCCTTCAGTAGGGTCGCATTTTGACCCACATTCTCTTATATAGACCGCATTGGTAATCAGAGTTCTGGACCCGGGCCTCATTACCAAGTTCATTGATGGTGGGTACACATTTTTCTTGGGACATGCTCTTTTACGCTGAATGTCAGATATTTATGACTTATTCTGGCTGAAAGCCAGACATCTAAGACGTAGAGGTTCTTATCACAACCAAGAACCGGTACTTACCCATGTTTACATTGTAATCAATGCAGCAATGTCCTCAAGGGGAATTACTTCCATCATCCACATTCAGGTAAACGCTATAAGATTAAGGACTATTCCACCTGCGAAACGTCGTACGTGGTATATTTGATCAAGTGCCCATGTGGCCTCCTTTATATTGGTGAAACCACACAATCCATAAAAGACCGCATAAGTAAACACAAGTCCACCATAAGATGCAGCAACACATTATTACCCCTACCCCATCACTTCATTAGTGCAGGACATACGATACCCCAATTGAAATTCCAGGTTATTGAACAGATCCCATTGCCAAGACGAGGGGGCAACCGGATCCAGACTCTAAAAAAGAGAGAGGCTTACTGGATACACGAGCTGGAGACCCTATCTCCAAGGGGTCTCAATAGGGAATACGATCTTTTGTCCTTTATTTGAACTTATAACAATGGGGTATCTTCATTATTTGCAAATCCCTAACGGACTTATTTCACCGATGTGAGGACGTTATAGATACTTAACTCATGGGTAATGCATAGTTTTGTGTTTTACCAGGTATATTCTGCAGCATATATATTATACATTGGAAACACTGATATACTACTACTATGTAGTCATTTATACATATCCCCTTTTTTTATATATGTTCATTGACATACAGTTTTGTCTTTTACAGAGCCGTCGCTATTGAATAGACAACATGCAATTTGTCACGTCCCGACCCTTCCTTCTGGATCCCTGACCTCTCCTCATCTCATTTTTCTATTTCTCCTATCTCCTTACCCGCTGCCTTATATATACATTATAGTTTGCTCTAAATATCGTATTCTTCCCAATAAATAACATTTCTCATACACTCCTTTGTCTGTGTTTGTGCCATTGTGCCATGTACACTACTTATCATGAGGGATCTCATGTTTACATTCCCTTTCGAGTGTCATTTGACACTATCACATAGCGCGACGTCACTTCCGGTGACGTACTTCCGGTTTTACGGCCGGATTGTTAGTCCCGCCCCTAATGTTTAAAAATGAGCGCCTTTCACTGTCACCTTGCCCATGAACAAGCGGTGGATGCCGAGTTACATTGTGGCAGGAGACACTACTATCTACTACTGGTAAGGGACCTCACTAGTTTACCTTTTCATATATTGTCATTCCTTCAGTAGGGACGCATTTTGACCCACATTCTCTTACATAGACCGCATTGGTAATCAGAGTTCTGGACCCGGGCCTCATTACCAATTTCATTGATGGTGGGTACACATTTTTCTTGGGACATGCTCTTTTACGCTGAATGTCAGATATTTATGACTTATTCTGGCTGAAAGCCAGACATCTAAGACGTATTTTTTGATCATGGTTTCAGATAGAAAAAGGAAATTACGGGGCAATACAGATTTGAATTGACAAGTACTTACAAGGATATCATGATCAGGGACATACAGACTTATCTCTAGTGTATTTATGGTCCGGGTCCCATCACCCTGCATATAGAGACATATATGGTACGGTTTTCACTATATATCCTCTGTATATATATATATTTTTTTCAACAATCAATGTATGATCTGGAGAGATCTATTCACACCTTATTTATTGCCTAGGTACATTTATACCAGTGACCCATGTCGCAGGACATACGAAATTTTGTATGATATACCACAGGTTGGTTATTTTCCTCATACACAGATTGCTATATATACTTAAACCGATGCTCCTACCATAGTCAACATATAATAAGGCTTATTTTTTCATATCGACTTAGGCCTCATTCGGACCGTAGGCAATCGATTCACGGACCCTTTTGCTCCCTGTTATACCTTTATGTAAGTGATCCCATATACTGAACATATTTACCTCACCCCGGTTTCTTGTTTTGACTGACATGAACATATGTTTAAATCTAGATATCTGCCACACAATTTTTCTCTACATCTCAAGAGCAGTCGGGTATGTTTCATACTTTATTTCCCCCCCCTCCTTTTTTTCGTTTTCTGTGACTTTTACCTCTTGTTCACATTTTATATCTAGGTCTTCCCACCACTCATGCACATGATTTTGATGTCTTTATTTCTTGATGTGATGATCATACATTATTGTTCATAGTTTTGATTTATTGTTATTATATATTCTTTTCAACTTCTGTACCGTTGCAGTATATTGAGAAAGGTCAGAATGAATTGACCGAAACGTCTATTATGACTGCGAATAAAATTCTACCAATCATTTCAAGTTGAGTGCCAAAAATTTATTTTTTATATATTCTCTGGTGTGGGAACCTTTTTTGTGCACCATTTCAGCTGTGCCACGGTATACATATCTATAATACTAAAACTATTGTCACATAACATATGGGGCTGATAAAATAAGGAGGAAAGACAGACAAATGGGCGTCCCCATTAATGCCTTATGGATGTCAAACCAAACAAAATATAAAACCCATAAGAGATTCAAGGTAGATCAGACCAGAAACCTCCCACAATCCATGCTATATATGCAGGTTCAATACAAAAATGTGGCACTGATAAGCAATATGATCATAATAGAGAAATATACAGTTAGGTCCATATATATTTGAACAGAGACAACATTTTTCTAATTTTGGTTCTAGACATTACCACAATGAATTTTAAACAAAACAATTCAGATGCAGTTGAAGTTCAGACTTTCAGCTTTCTTTTGAGGGTATCCACATTAAAATTGGATGAAGGGTTTAGGAGTTTCCGCTCCTTAACATGTGCCACCCTGTTTTTAAAGGGACCAAAAGTAATTGGACAGATTAAATAATTGTAAATAAAATGTTCATTTCTAGTACTTGGTTGAAAACCCTTTGTTGGCAATTACTGCCTGAAGTCTTGAACTCATGGACATCACCAGACGCTGTGTTTCCTCCTTTTTGATGCTCTGTCAGGCCTTCAACTGTATGGTTAGCAATATCTGCAATACCAGAAAAGATTCATTTGAAAGAATACAAACATGCCACATGACCTCAAAGTTGCTCAGAGGTTGCTGCCAAGTTTATTTCATGAGGCCTGGGAGATACATGAACTCCTGTGAAGGGGACCCATGGAAGGAGAAAAAGTAGGTGATGTAAATGGAAACACAATCCAGTTATATTACCATCTTTATCTCTTATTTATTAATCATTATAAAAATATAAGCCAATAACTCTCCCCCAACCTCCCCCCAGATAAAATACTAGCACAAACTACGTACATATTTCAATATACCACATGTATCCTGAATTGACTGACATTCAAGAGTCGGCCCTGAACTTTATGACCTGAAGCAACCCCTTTTACCATTATCAGGGAAATAGTAGGAGTCTTTTAATCAGTCACAGTTAAGGCCCCGTCTCACTAAGCGACTTACCAGCGATCCCGACACCGATATCAAGGTGTCAGGATCGCTAGTAAGTCGCTATGTGATCGCTGGTGAGCTGTCACACAGACAGCTTCACCAGCGATCAGCACAGCGATGCCGAGCGCCCGGCATCGCTGGCCATCGCTGTAAAAAATAGAATCAAAATAAAAAATATAGTTATTCTCACCTTCCGACATCGCGTTCAGTCATCCTGCCTCTCTCCACCCTCCGGTCCCAGTGATCCTTTGCACGAATGACCGTGAGATGTCACGGTCTCGCGGGATAACAAAGTCTCGCGGTCATTCGTGCAAAGGATCACTGGGACCGGAGCGTGGAGAGAGGCTGGATGGCTGAACGCGACGTCGGAAGGTGAGAATAACTATATTTTTTATTTTTTTTATTATTTTTTTACACCTGATCGCTGGTCTCCCGCTGTCACACACAGCGATGTGTGCTGGCCAGCGGGAGACCAGCGACCAAAGAAATGTCCAGAGATTTCTTGCAGCGATCAGCGATACCGGCAGGGGGGCCGCTCGCTGATCGCTGTCACACACAGCAATCTCGCTGGTGAGGTCGCTGTTACGTCACAAAAGTTGTGACTCAGCAGCGATCTCGCTACCGAGATTGCTTAGTGAGACGGGGCCTTTAATTGGCTAGGACTGACCCCTCAGATTCCTTTTGTCACTAATAGCCTTGTGGGGTTTAATTTTTGTTGTCTACTCTTTTTACCTATATTATACAGTATTTTGCAGATGGAATAGTATAGAATTAACACACTCCCATTTATCGTTCTTATCACTGTCTGACAATGACTGCTCCCAGTCAATGTTCTGAAGTGCAGCCTTCAACCTACAAAAATTGGCCTGTTTAAAATAAAGTTTTTGCCCCTCTGCCAGAGTATTTTAAAAAAAATTTTTTTAGTGTATACAAAATGAAATTATATCATTGTCACATTTCCACTAAACTCTGCGTGGTTAGAGCATATCCTCTTATCGGGTCTTCCACAAACTGTCCCAAAAAATTATCCTACTAAAAGCTAACTAGAATTTCTCCCCTTTGCAGCTAAGGTAGAATCATCACCTCTCAGTATCTAGGTAGTTAACATCTCCCATAATCACTACTGAAGCAGCCTGGGCAACCCATGCCAGCTGATTGCTTTCAGATCTTTCCAAACATGCTCCTCTTCCTTTTCTATTTGACCTTTCTTTACCAAAGAAACGAAATCCAAGAAGATTTAAACCCCAACAATTTGAAGAGTCTAACCAAGTCTGAGCAAAACCAATTACATCAATGTGCATCTCTCTCTTTCTCCATATTCATATCTACTAAACATAATCTGTTTTCCTTTATCTCATTCTCATTTGTCTGCCATCAGATGCATAACAATCACCGGTGCTCAGTAATTGGTCGTAATTTAGTATGTAACATCAAGTGTCTATGTAACAAGAGTATAATTAAATAAGAGAATTTATTGCTATCAGAAAGGATATGTGCAACACACCAGAAAAATATGGAAAATTACTAGATAAATTAAATTAGGAAGGAAAAGGAAACTTAGAATGAACAGTAAAAATAGTTTTATGACAATGATGGCTCGTTTGTATCAGATAGAGATAAGGTTTTATAATAGAAACAATCCCCACTTAACTCTGGCTCTCCCGAGGCAGATACGGTAGTAGAGAAACCCAGTACCAAAGAGCAGTAGCATAGCTACCAGGGACGGTGACCACAGGCCTACTTACACAATGGAACCCACCTGGATCGACCTCCACTCATAACTGTATTAGCTTGCATAGAACACTGATACAGTTAAGCCCTTCAGTAGAGTAGGGAGCCATGGGCTCAATATCCTGCCACTTTCCATTTTGTAGACTGCAGGTGGCATACAGAATCGCAGGGGTATGCACACAACATGTCCTGAAGCAAGTGGATAACATCACTGCATCACTTTGCCTCCATCAGGAATCTGACTGTGCTATTGGATGGTCAGGATCTGGCGTTAGTTGAATATATAAAAATAACATATTATGTTCTGGCCGGGCTTCAAGGCAGTTTTCAACTGTCCTGTTCCCACCTGAGGCGAATGGAGATGTGGTTGATAGGGGCTGAGAGAGTTCCTACCTCCTTTTCCTCAATGCAGAGCAGACAGGACCGATGCTGTTCAGCATCCGGAGAGATGATGCATACCAGGGAGTGTGCAGTCCAGACTTGTTTGTTTGGAAATCTAGACATACAGCGTATGATTGGTAATACAGTAACTTCTCCAGGAATGCAGGTGTGAGCAAAGTGGTACAGCAAAGTGTGACAGCAAGTGTGTGGTCGTAAACTGATGCCTTCCTCTACTCTGCTCAAGGGTGTCTCTTCCACAGATAATGAAACTAAAATGACATGGCTGCTAGGAGGAAAGGTGACTCTTGAACCGGAAGTGAAAATCACTCCCATAAGAATTAATAACAGACTGCTATGCAGGAAAAGATCAGTAGGTGGCAGTAGAGCAGCATGTAAGAACAAATACCATACACAGCACGAAAACAACACAATACATAAACCAGTCAAACAAAACAGCACAGCGCAGGAACTGGTGTAAGGAGCTAGGGCCCACAATTCTCGGCGGCGGTAGCACATGTGCCTTCCCAGGGTCCAAATCAGTCCCAGCATCCACAAGGTTTACCCTGTGTGCCATCATTGAAATGTAGCATCCCTGGCCACAAGCACTTGTCCACGTGTCTGTCATTAAGTGGACCTTCCCAGTAACTGCGTTGGTCAGGGACTGTTGATGTTATGGGACACGTACTGGTGTAAGGTGGGGACAAAAAAAACCCAGAATATTAGTGGCAGCTGAGGAATGAGCACTGAAGGACAGGCGCTGCTATGAGGTTGCTGCGGAAAGCCTCTGTGTCCACAAGCCTAAATGGCAACATTTCCAAGGCAAGCAGTCTGGAAATATACCTGATTAATGTTTGGGCATGTGAGTGGGTGGCTGGATATTTGCATTTGGGTTCCAAGGCTTGGTGTAGTAATAGCTGAATGCTGTGCTGAGACAAGGTATTGAACGTGGTTGCTGATGGTGGGCGTGTATGTGCAATGACAGGTACAGGGTGGGAGGTATCCACGCCTGCATCCTGGACAGGGGATTAGCAAGCATGTAGCACAGGGGAAGAGGCAGTGGTGTCTCCCACAGACACTGATTGTGGACTGAGGAATCCGGCTCACCTAGTCGAGTGCTTTGATGACATGTGCTTAAGCATGCTGGTGGTGATCAGGCTGTGAGTGGTCAGATCTCTGCTGATCTTGGTACGGCACAGGTTCAAATGACCGTTCTTATATCCTCCACAGTCTTTAAAAAAGCGCCAAATAGGGGAACACCTAACCCTTTGCCTGGAAATTTGCTATGTGAGAGTGCTCTGGGGAACAGTTGCCCGCCTTCTCCGTCTGGCAACCCCACTGCCTCTTCCTGCCTATTGCTGTGCTGCGGATCCCTCCCCCTCTGTGCTGCTGTTCTTGCTCTGCATGGCACCTTGCCAAGGTTGGGCCAGTGAAATCATTGTCCACCATCTCATCTTCCACTTCCGCACGCTAGTCCTTCTAACTCGTTGACTTAAAATCACTTGTTGGCAACTGTGTCTCATCATCATCTACCTATTGCGACACTAATGGCTGTTCCCCACCGTCATTTTCTTCTGAGTGTCGCTGCTGAAATATTTGGTCATCACTACACAAGATCTCTGCCTGTCCCTCGTAAAATGTGCAGGGTGAGAGGCCATAATCAATAAATGGAGATGTAAGGAGTTTCTTCGGAGTGTCATCCCGGAATGGAGTCACTTGTCTTCTGGGACTCGCCGTGCTGGGAGGAAGGAGGATCACAGTGATGATTTTGTGGTCCAGACTCTTGGTTAGTGAGACTGGACTGTTGTGATGCTGAGAAACAGACTGAAAGCATTATCTGCCACGTAACTGACCACCTGCTCGCACTGTTTTGGCTTAAAGAGTGATGTTCGGCCCCCCCTGCACAGTGAGACAGGAAGCTATGTCTGGTGGATGAACATGATTGTTGTGCTCCCGCAGCAGGCAGAGCTTCACCTGGCCCATATCATCGGCCTATGCATGTGTAACAAGGACGACCGGGGTGGTAGTCCTGACCAAGTTAACCCACAAAGCACAATCCACAAACATCCCGGCCCCTTGTACATGTGTAAGGGGGTGGGATATAATGTCTTTCATGCTTCCCTTCCCTCTGATTGTCTTCTGGCTCTTAATGTTTACAAATGTGTTTTATGATAATTGTCTGCAGTACTGCTACATGTATAACTATGTATTACCTACCGCTCATTGTTTATGATATTGCCACATGAATGTGTTACCATTTTATAGAAAACTGTAATATATTGCCTTGTATTTCTGTATTATAGTATTTCACATATTGTATGCCTTTTGTACATGTACAGTTAGGGAAAGTTAGTGCATCCTTACTTGGGACATTAGAGGAGGGCACTCTTAGTACATAGTTTCCCCATAGACCGGGTAGATGTAATTATGTTGTGGGCCACTAGATGGGGGTATACTAGTGGGGCCTGATAGGATGTTCAAAAAGGGTTAATTTTAGGAGGGGCTGCTGGGAGTGAAGGTTAGTGCTGAAGAGTAATTTAGTCAGACGGGGCCAGGGCGCCCAAGTGTCCATATGGGCTATAGGAGCGGACAACTTGGCAGCTACGTAACGTTAAGTCGTTATAGCCAACATTACCCACGGCCACTGCGGGTCTTGGCAGTGGGCCAGGACAGGAAAAGGAAGATGTGGTGTCTGATCACCTGGGGCAATGCTTTTAGGGCAGAAGATGGCTGGACTAAGGAGATGAAGGGAGTTGAAGCTTCAATGGGAACGGTACAGACGGGCTGGATGCTTCACCAGGGGCCACCAAATGTAGTGACTGATGAATTTGTGTCTGGAGTGAAACAGGCTGAAGGAAATGTCATTAGAGCGAGGTCAGGCCAGGAAGGAACTGGGAAGCAGTCTTGATGGTCCGGTCTGGGGTGTGTACTGCACAGAAGTGACAGCAAGCAAGGGAAAGATGAGGAAGCAAGCAAATGTTATAATGTACCAACTATGGATGTAACGTGCAAAATCCTAAGTACAGTGTTAAAATTGTCTCGGACTGTGCTTCCATTGATGGGGGTCACCTAGAAGAGGGACCTTTTATGGCCTGGGAAGTGCCCGGGTGAAGCTGAGTATGGAGAGGCAGGCATGCCGAGGAGAAGAGTGCTGTTTCATGTAGGGGAAGGACTGGACACAGCTGTTACAGTAAAACAGGTCACGACTACAGTCCTGGCCCTCCCTTACACATGGATGGACACAGCCTCCTCACAGGTTACCTCTTCTTCCCAGCTACTTCAGTACAGGCAATCACAGTCCAGGGTCACAGGAGTAATCCAACAGGGATAACTTTTATTATTCTTTGTAGGATAAACGAGGTAGAAAGAGGTAACTGAATAAAATACGATCTGCGGCCGTCTCTATATCAGCCACAATAGCAGCCACAGTCTACAATCAGAGGTAGTGACGACTCACTCACCGGAATTTGGATGCTTATAATCCTTTCGGCGGGGCACTCGCACAGTCCTGTGCCCACCTCCCTGTCCGTGGGTCTCGAGACAACAGAATTTGTCCCCTCCTGGGGCTCTGGCAATGTCCCGGTCGGGGTTGCATGCATCCTCTGGGCAGAGGTGCCTGAGGAACTGCTCCAGCAGCAACTTCCTGCTGCCTTTTCTGGCTGCTAGTCCAGCCCACATGTTAACCCTTCCTGTCCCTGCCGCTAACATGTACAGGGCAACACAATACAGTTCAACAGTGATATATTACAGACATCACACGTTGCATTAACACACGGGAAACATTGCAAACACAGCATATTACAATACAAGTACCCCACACGTGTACCGCATAAAGTGCTTGGGACCAGCACACGGGAGAGGGGAAGCAATGAGATTCTTCACCATCTCCTTACACCTACTTCCAGTCAGTTGCCTGGGCACGTTTGCCCTGTGCAGGTGCTCAGGACTGTGATGAGGAAAAGGCTCCCCTGGAAGGGAGAGAAGTGCTGGCCTAGACCCATGGCCAGTGAAGAGGGCAACAGGACTTTGTGAGAGCTCTGCCGAAGGGACTATAAGCATCCAGATACCGGCCACTGAAGAAACTCCACGTCTGCTGCTGCTGACACTGCAATGACTAGCAATAGGGACAAAGCAGGAACTTGTATTGGATTTATTGCAACTCCTTTTTTTACCCTTTTCTACATCGTTTGTTCACAAATAAATAATCTCCCTGTAGGGTCATAACTGTGCTTCTGGATCCTGAATGCCTGGGCTACAGTGAGCGAGCATAAGAGGTAAATTTCCTGGGGTTGTATCCGTCCTGTATATTCATGTGCAAGGGGCCGGGGTGTGGACTGATTGTGCCTTAGTGACCTCGCCTGCGACTACCACCCCATGCCACCTTGTTACACGTGCACCATTAGAATCTCCACTCCCCCATCCCTTACTTCATGCCTTGCACATTTTAAATTAGGTATATAATATATTCCTGCAAAAAAAGAATATATGTAGCCCTGAAAAGGAATTTTTAGGTTGCAGTAGCAGTATACCTACAGGATGACTGTAAGGCAATAAACCCTACATACTGTATTTTACTCTAATCCTAAACTATCCCTCCTCCACCAGCTATCCCTAAACTGAATGCAGTTAACAGTGAATTTACCAGAGAAAGAAAAAGAACAGTATGTAGCCCTCAAAAGGCTTTTGTTTTAATGGTGCAGCGGTATATAGTACAGCAGTAGTAATATTGAATATTGCCTATATGTCTGCTCTAAAATAAGCTCTCTCTCCTGTAACCACTCTCCGTCCTTGAACTTCTTCCAGAGGAGAATGTGCCGAGCATTACGTCACAGGGACTTTTATAAGACCCAATGCGGCCAGCAAAATCACAGCAACTAACATAGCTATGGCATTACTGTATATGGCAGGTAAATCCCGCATGTTTATTGGCTAACAGCTGCAAAATATGCAGGCGGGGACTTGAGCATGGCGCTCCAGCACCCGTGATACTCGATTGCGAAATGCGTGTACCCAAGCACCCCGATGCTTGATTGAGTATCGAGCAGTAGTGAGGACGCTTGCCCATCACTAATCAATGTATCATTTTATTCAGCTTCCTCTGACCTACATGCCCATATAGACTGCTTAGGAGTATCTATCCTACTGACAGATTCCTTTTAAAGGTGAACATATATAAGTGGTAAAAATTAAGATACTAACTCATAAATTACATATTCAATTTTGTTTGGTGTGCTTTCTGTAATCTAATAGGGCAAAGGGTAACATTGACAAGCATTGAACAGATATTTATGGATCAAACGTAAGAAGAGCACAACATAGAGTTAGGTAAGCATACTATACTATACAAGAACACAAGCAATAAGGAGAAAAGACACTGACATGGCTACAAAGTTATTGACTACAATACAGTGGGTAGGAAAAGTATTCAGAACCCTTTAATTTTTCTCTTTGTTTCATTGCAGCCATTTGGTAAATTCAAAAAAGTTCATTTTTTTCCTCATTAATGTACACTCTGCACCCATCTTGATGGAATAAAACAGAAATGTAGAAATTTTTGCTAATTTATTAAAAAAAGAAAAACTGAAATATCACATGGTCATAAGTATTCAGACCCTTTGCTCAGACACTTATATTTAAGTCACATGCTGTCCATTTCCTTGTGATCCTACTTGAGATGGTTCTACTCCTTCATTGGAGTCCAGCTGTGTTTAATTAAACTGATAGGATTTGATTTGTAAAGGCACACACCTGTCTATATA
The DNA here is from genome assembly GCF_039654945.1 of Dendrobates tinctorius. Lineage (NCBI taxonomy): Eukaryota > Metazoa > Chordata > Amphibia > Anura > Dendrobatidae > Dendrobates > Dendrobates tinctorius. The sequence continues at coordinate 6,322,924 of NW_027361880.1, read as the reverse complement.
AGACTCACAGCTCACAGTGCATTTCAGACCAAATGAAAATCATGAGATCAAAGGAACTAGCCAAGGAGCTGAGAGACAGAATTGTGGCAAGGCACAGATCTGGCTAAGGTTGCAAAAGAATTTCTGCAGTACTCGAGGTTCCTATGAGCACAGTGGCCTCCATAATCTTTAAATGGAAGAAGCTTGGGACCACCAGAAGTCTTCCTAGACCTGGCCATCCAGTCAAACTGAGCAATTGTGGGAGAAGAGCCTTGGCTGAGCTCCGCAAATGCAGTAGGGAGATGAGAAAGTTCCACAAAGTCAACTATCACTGCAGCCCTCCACCAGTCTGAACTTTATGGCAGAGTGGCCCAACGGAAGCTTCTCCTCAGTGCCAGACACTTGAAAGCCCGCATAGAGTTTGCGGAAAAAAACACATGAAGGACTCCCAGACTATGTGAAATAAAATTCTCTGGTCTGATGAGACAAAGATAGAACTTTTTGGTGATAATTCTAAGTGGTATGTGTGGAAAAAAACAGGCACTGCTCATCACCTGCCCAATACAATCCCGACAGTGAAACTTGGTGGTGGCAGCATCATGCTATGGAGGGGTCATTCAGCTGCAGGAACAGGACAACTGGTTGTAATTGAAGGAAACGTGAATGTGGCCAAGTACAGAGATCTCCTGGATGAAAACCTCTTCCAGAGTGCGCTGGACCTCAGACTTGGCCGAAGGTTCACCTTCCAACAAGACAATGACCATAAGCACACAGCTAAAATAGCAAAGGAGTGGCTTCAGAACAACTCTGTGACCATTCTTGACTGGCCCAGCCAGAGCCCTGACCTAAACCCAATTGAGCATCTCTGGAGAGACCTGAAAATGGCTGTCCACCAACGTTCACCATCCAATGTGACTAAACTGGAGAGGATCCCCAAATCCAGGTGTGAAAAACTTGTTGAATCATTCCCAAGAAGACACATGGGAATGATACTACTCAATATTGAGCAAAGGGTCTGAATACTTATGACCATGTGATTTCAGTTTTTCTTTTTAATATATTTGCAAAAAAATCTACATTTCTGTTTTTTTCAGTCAACATGGGGTACAGAGTGTACATAAAAAAAATGAACTTTTTTGAATTTACCAAATGGCTGCAATGAAACAGAGAAAAAATTTAAAGGGATCTGAAAAATTTCCTTACCCCACTGTATGTGGAAAGGATGTACAGAACTAATCTCCTGCATTCAAAATTAATTTTAGAAGTCAACCCTAAATCATTGTTCTCATGGTACAGTTTCAATGCTGTATAGTCCATTTCTTCTGTTTTGGATCCTCACTGGTATGAAATTAAATAAGTAAATAAAAAAATAATAAGGTGCAGTAAGGCTGTGTGCCCATGTTGCGTTTTTTAAGCATTTCCTCCGCGTTTTTGCTGCTGTGGAAACGCTTAAAAAACGCATCACATTATTTTCAATGCAATCCGCAATTGCTGTGCCCATGCTGCGGATTTTTGCGCTGCGGAATTGCATTGCGGAAAAATCTGCAGCATGTCCATTAATTTTGCGGAATCGCGGCGATTCCGCCCCCATAGAATTGCATTGAAACGCTCACTTTATGCATGTGACTCTCCTCCAGGCCCTGGGTACCATATTCCTTTAAAAAATAGAATTAAAATAAAAAATAGGGATATACTTACCCTCTCTCGGCCCCCGGAGTTGTCTCGGCCCTCAGTGGCGCTGCTGACAAGTTCCGCTCCTAGGGATGCATTGCGCGAATGACCTCTGATGACGTTGCGGTCACGCGACTTCATCAGAGGACATTCGTGCAGCGCATCCCTGGGAACCGAACTTGCTGGCAGCACCGCTGAGGGCTGGGAGGACTCCGGGAGCTGACAGAGGGTAAGTATATCCCTATTTTTTATTTTTTTTCCATTATTTTTAACATTCTATCTTTTACTATTGATGCTGCATAGGCAGCATCAATAGTAAAATGTTGGTCACACTTGTCAAGCACTATGCTTGACAAGTGTGACCAACCTGTCAATCACTTTTCCAAGTGATGCTTCAAATCGCTTGGAAAAGCGCTAGCATTCTTGCAAGCTAAAAACGCTTGCAAAACGCTTGTGTTTTGCAGGAAAATGCATGCGAATTCCGCATGCGTTTTACCCGCAGCGGGGAGTTGTGGAAATGCTGCGGACAATTCCCATTTCTACAACGTGGGCACATAACCTAAAAGTGCACTTTGTGAACTTGGACATACATGTAGGAAACAGCTGTGTATACTTCATCCATATGGCAACATAAACATATACTGTGTGCACAATTATTAGGCAAGTGAGTATTTTGATCACATAATTTTTATGCAGATTTTCCTACTCCAAGCTGTATAAACTTGAATGCTTATTGGATGAAGCAAATCAGGTGATTTGTATTTGTGTAATGAGGGAGTTTGTGGCCTAAGGATATCATACAGGTGCTTCTCACAAAATTAGAATATCATCAAAATGTTAATTTATTTCAGTTCTTCAATATAAAAAGTGAAACTCCTATAATATTGTATATAGAGTCATTACAAACAGTGATTTATTTCTAGTGTTTATTACTTTTAATGTTGATCATTGTGGCTTTCAGCCAATGAAAACCCAAAGGTCATTATCTCAGAAAATTAGAATACTTTATAACACGAGCTTGAAAAATGATTTTAAAATCCAAAAAGTTGGCCTACTGAAATGTATGTTTAGTAAATGCACTCAATACTTGGTCGGGGCTCCTTTTGCATCAATTACTGCATCAATGATGCGTGGCATGGAGGCGATCAGCCTGTGGCACTCCTGAGGTGTCATGGATGCCCAGGTTGCTTTGATAGCAGCCTTCAGCTCATCTGCAGTGTTGGGTCTGGTGTCTCTCATCTTCCTCTTGACAATAACCCATAGAATCTCTATAAGGTCAGGTGAGTTTGCTGGCCAATCAAGCACAGTGATACTGTTGTTTTTAACCCCTTACCTACAATTGACGTAATATTCCGTCCATGTGACCATGGACCTAATTACCATGGACGGAATATTACGTCACCATGATCAGCGGCGCCCACGTGGTGAGCGCCGCTGATCGCGGCCGGGTGTCAGCTAATTATCATAGCTGACACCCGGAACAATGTGTCAGGGGCGGTCACGGACCGCCCCCGACACGTTAACCCCTTGCACACCGCGATCAAACGCGATCGCGGTGTACCGGGGGTTAAAGGGAAGCATCGGCAGGGAGGGGGCTCCCTCCGTGCTTCCCTGAGCCCCCCACAGCAGCGCAATGTGCAGCGTTGCTGCGGGGGGCTCCTTTCCTCCAGGCCCCCGAATCCAAGATGGCGACGGGGGCCTTCGGGGGCCTGAGGAAGCTGGCTTCCTCAGTGCCTGCAAAGCGCAGGCATGAGGAAGTCTGCAGCAATGCCTGTGACAGATCGCTGATCTGTCACAGTGATCTGTGATGTGACAGATCAGCGATCTGTCACAGAACAGTGATGTCCCACCTGGGACAAGGTAATAAAGTAAAAAAAAAAAAAAAAAAAGTGTTAAAAATAATTTAAAAAAAATCGCTAAATAAATTAGTAAAAAAAAAAAAAAATATTCCCCAATAAATCCATTTTTTCAAAATAAAAAAACCCAAAAACAATAAAAGTACACATATTTGGTATCGCCGCGTCCGTAATGACCTGCCCTATAAAACTGTCCCATTAGTTAACCCCTTTAGCGAACCCCTTAAAAAATAAAAATAAAAAACGAAGCAAAAAATAATGATTTATTATCATACCAACGAACAAAAAGTGCAATAACGCGCGATCAAAAAGACACATATAAATATCCATGGTACCGCTGAAAACGTCATCTTGTCCCGCAAAAAACGAGCTGCCATACAGCGTCATCCGCAAAAAAATAAAAAAGTTATAGCTCGCAGAATAAAGCGATACAAAAATAATTATTTTTTATATAAAATTGTTTTCATTGCAAAAAACCGACAAAACATAAAAAACCGACCTAAATGAGGTATCGCTGTAAGCGTACTGACCCGAAGAATAAAACCGCTTTATCAATTTTACCGCACGCGGAACGGTGTAAACGCACCCCCCCAAAAGAAATTCATGAAATGCTGGTTTTTGTTCATTCTGCGTCCCAAAAATCGGAATAAAAAGCGATCAAAAAATGTCACGTGCCCGAAAATGGTACCAATAAAAACGTCAACTCGTCCCGCAAAAAATAAGACCTCACATGACTCGGTGGGTCAAAATACGGAAAAATTATAGCTCTCAATATGTGGTGATGCAAAAACTATTTTTACAATAAAAAGCGTCTTTTGTGTGCGACAGCCGCCAAACATAAAAACCGCCATAAATAGTAAATCAAACCCCCGTTATCACCCCCTTAGTTAGGGAAAAATAATAAAACTAAAAGAAAATGTATTTATTTCCATTTTCCCGCTAGGGTTAGGGTAGGGTTAGGGCTAGGGTTAGGGCTAGGGCTAGGGTTAGGGCTAGGGTTAGGGCTAGGGCTCAGATTAGGGTTAGGGGTGTGTTGAGGTTAGGGTTGGAGTTATAATTGGGGGGTTTCCACTGTTTGGGCACATCAGGTGCTCTCCAAAGGCAACATGGCGTCTGATCTCAATTCCAGCCAATTCTGCGTTGAAAAAGTCAAATGGTGCTCCTTCCCTTCCAAGCTCTGCCATGCGCCCAAACAGTGTTTTACCCCCACATGTAGGGTATCAGCCTACTCAGGACAAATTACAAAACAACTTTTGGAGTTCAATTTCTCCTGTTACCCTTAGGAAAATAAAAAATTGGGGGCAAAAATATAATTTTGCGGAAAAAAATGTTTTTTTTATTTTCACGCCCAGGCGTTATAAACTTCTGTGAAGCACTTGGGGGTTCAAAGTGCTCTCCACACATCTAGATAAGCTCCGTGGGGGGTCTAGTTTCCAAAATGGGGTCACTTGTGGGGAGTTTCAATAGTTTAGGTACATCAGGGACTCTCCAAACGCACATGACACCCGCAGACCAATCCATCAAAGTCTGCATTCCAAAACGTCACTACTTCCCTTCCGAGCCCCGACGTGTGCCCATACAGTAGTTTTCTCCCACATATGAGGTGTCAGCGTACTCAGGCCAAATTGGACAACAACTTTTGGGGTCCAATTTCTCCTGTTACCCTTGGGAAAATAAAAAAATTGGGGACTAATTGATCATGTTTGTGGAAAAAATACGATTTTTTTATTTTCATGCCTGGGCATTATAAACTTCTGTGAAGCCCTTGGGGGTTCAAAGTGCTCACCACACATCTAGATAAGTTCCTCAGGGGGTCTAGTTTCCAAAATGGGATCATTTGTGGGGGTTTTTTACTGTTTAGGTACATTAGGGGCTCTCCAAAGGCAACATGACACCCACAGACCATGCCATCAAAGTCTGCATTCCAAAACGTCACTACTTCCCTTCCGAGCCCTGACGTGTGTCCATACAGTAGTTTTCTCCCACATATGGGGTGTCAGCGTACTCAGGACAAATTGGACAACAACTTTTGGGGTCCAATTTTTCCTGTTACCCTTGGGAAAATAAAAAAATGAGGACTAAAAGATGATGTTTGTGGAAAAAATACGATTTTTTTATTTTCACGCCCGGACATTATAAACTTCAGTGAAGCACTGGGGGGTTCAAAGTGCTCACCACACATCTAGATAAGTTCCTTGGGGGGTCTAGTTTCCAAAATGGTGTCATTTGTGGGGGGTTTCTAGTGTTTTGGTACATCAGGGGTTTTCCAATCGCGACATGGTGTCCGATCTCAATTCTAGCCAAAAACGTCAAATGGCGCTGCTTCCCTTCCGAGCTCTGCTATGCGCCCAAATAGTCATTTACACCCACATATGGGGTATTAGTGTACTCAGGACAAATTGCACAATAACTTTTAGGGTCCTGTTACCCTTGGAAAAATAAAAATTGGGGGTGAAAAGATCATTTTTGTGGAAAAAATATGATTTTTTAATTTTACCGCTGTACGTTATAAACTTCTGTGAAGCCCTTGTGGGTTCAAAGTTCTCACCACATATCTAGATAAGTTCCTTGGGGGGTCTAGTTTCCAAAATGGGGTCACTTGGGGGGTTTCCACTGTTTAGGTACATCAGGGGCTCTCCAAACCCGGCATGGCGTCCGATCTGAATTCCAGCCAATTTTGCATTGAAAAAGTCAAACGGCGCTCCTTCCCTACTGAGGTCTGCCATGCGCCGAAACAGTGGTTCCCCCCCACATATCAGGTATCAGCGTACTCAGGACAAATTGCACAATAACTTTTGCAGTCCAATTTGTCCTGTTACCCTTGGTAAAATAAAGAAAATTGAACCTGAAGTATTTTTTTTGTGAAAAAAAGTTAAATGTTCATTTTTTTTTTAATATTCAAAAAATTCCTGTGATGCACCTAAAGGGTTAATAAACTTCTTGAATGTGGTTTTAAGCACCTTAAGGGGTGCATTTTTTAGAATGGTGTCACTTTTGGGTATTTTCTATCATATAGACCCCTCAAAGTGGCTTCAAATGTGAAGTGGTCCCTAAAAATAAAATGGTGTTGCAAAAATGAGAAATCACTGGTCAATTTTTAACCCTTATAACTTCCTAACAAAAAAAAATTTTGGTTCCAAAATTGTGCTCATGTAAAGTAAACATGTGGGAAATGTTATGTATTAAGTTTTTTGTGTGCCATATCGCTGTGATTTAAGGGCATAAAAATTCAAAGTTGGAAAATTGCGAAATTTTCAAAATTTTCGCCAAATTTCCGTTTTTTTCACAAATAAACGCAAGTTATTTGAATGCAATTTTACCACTAACATGAAGTACAATATGTCACGAGAAAACAATGTCAGAATCACCGGGATCCATGGAAGCGTTCCAGAGTTATGACCTCATAAAGGGACAGTGGTCAGAATTGTAAAAATTGGCCCGGTAGTTAACGTGCAAACCACCCTTGGTAGTGAAGGGGTTAAACCAGGTATGGGTACTTTTGGCAGTATGGACAGTTGCCAAGTCCTGCTGGGGAATAACATTTTCATATCCAAAAAGCTTGTCAGCAGAGGGAAGTATGAAGTGCTCTAAAATTTCCTGGTAGACGACGGCGCTGACTTTGGTCTTGATAAAACACAGTGGTTCTACATCAGCAGATGACATTGCTCCAACACCATCACTGATTGTGGAAACTTAACATTAGACCTCAAGCAGCTTGGATTGTGTGCCTCTCCACTCTTCCTCCAGACTCTGGGATCTTGATTTCCAAATGAAATGTCAAGTTTACTTTCATTTGAAAACAACACCTTGGACCACTGAGCAACAGTCCAGTTTTTTCATCCTTGGCCCAGGTAAGACGCTTCTGGCGTTGTCTATTGGTCATGAGTGGTTGACACAAGGAATGCAACACTTGCAGCCCATGTCATGGATACGTCTGTATCTTGAAGCAATGACTCCAGCAGCAGTGCTTGTGAATCTTTGCCAAATTTTTTGAATGGCCTTTTCTTAAAAATCCTTTCAAGGCTTCGGTTATCCCGGTTACTTGTGCACCTTTTTCTACCACTCTTTTTCCTTCCACTCAACTTTCCATTAATATGCTTCGATACAGCAGTCAGTGAACAGCCAGCTTCTTTAGCAATGACCTTTTGTGACTTATCCTCCTTGTGGAGTGTGTCAAGGACTACCTTCTGGACATATGTCACGTCAGAAGTCTTCCTCATGATTGTGGAGCATACTGAAACAGACCTTTTTAAATGCTTATGAAGCCTTTGCAGAAATTATTATAATTTGCTGAGATAATGACTTTTGGGTCTTCATTGGCTGTAAGCCATAATCATCAAAATAAACACTTGAAATAGGACACTTTGTTTGTAATGACTCTATAGGAGTTTCATTTTTGCATTGAAGAACTGAAATAAATTAACTTTTTGATGATATTCTAATTTTGTAAGAAGCACCTGTACCCTTGATCAAGGTGTGCATAATTATTAGTTAACTTGCTTTTTTTTCCCGGCAAAATGGGCCAAAAAGAAGATTTAACTGACTCTAAAAAACAAAAATAAAAAAATTGTTAAGTCTTACAAAGCATTTTTGAAATTGCTAAAATATTGGGGTGTTATCACAGAACCATCATAAGAATTTTTGCAAATAGTCAACAGGGTATGTGTTGGGGAAAAAAAGATGCACATTAGCTGCCAAAGATTTAAGAGGAATCAAACGTGAAGCGACCAGGAACCCATTATCCTCTACTGTTGTCATATTCCAGAACTGCAACCTCCCTGGAGAGCCCGGAAGTACAAGGGGTTCAGAGACAAGGCCAAGGTAAGAAAGGATGAAACCCGACCACCGCTTAACTAGACACATAAGCTGAAATGTCAAGACTGTGCCAAGAAATATCTGAAGACAGGTTTTTCAAAGGCTTTATGGATTGATGTGGTGAGATTGAGTCGAAGTGGAGGTCTCTACCCATAACTGATCCAACCACAGACAAATCCATCTGGTTTGTCAAGAATTAAACACCAGCAAGGTGGATGTGAGGTACTGCTATGGTCTGGTATTATTAAAGAGGAGCTAGTTGGACCTTTTTAGGTTAAAGATGGACTTAAAATCAACTCCCAAACCTACTACCAGATTTTAGAAGACACTTTATTCAAGCAGTGGTACTGGGAAAAGTCTACATCTTTCAAGAAAACCATGATTTCTATGCGTATCAAGGCTCCACTTCTTGGCTATCCAGTAAAGGCCCCTTCCTCACTTGACCTAAACCCTATTGAGAATTTGGGAGTCAAGATTTCTTAAATGGGAAACCAGTACACCTTTCTGAACAGAGTCTAGGTGGCTAGGGTTGGTGCTGCCTAAAAAGTCGATTGTAAACAGATTAAGAAACTGACAGACTACATGGATGGAAGGTTTATGACTGTTATTGAAAACAATGGTGGCTATATTGGTCACTGATATTTTTTATGAAATGTCAGAAATGTATGTTTGCACATTTTGAGTATGGTTATTATTCTCATATTAACAGATGAAAATACACAATTGAGATAGGGAAATTAAAATTTTTCATTTAGTTGCCTAATAATTCTGCACACTCATAATTGCCCAATAATTACGAACACACAGATATTCTAAGAAAGACAAAACCTCACGTTTACTTTCTTAAATATCAGGTTTCAGGTTTATTAACCTTTTAGATTGACCAACAGCATTGTAGTTGTTCAATAATAAAACGAGTTATCAAAAATACAAATTTCCTAATAATTGTGCACACGCTGTGTTCTTTCCTGTCCAGAATTTCTAATATTCACTACATCTGCACTAATAAGGTGAAGCAATATATGATAAAATATTTGTTTCAAAAGGAAGCTAAAATTAGGATTTTTAGGGCAATGTTCTTTTTCCAAATCACCATCTGTATTAAAAATAACAAATAGAAATCTTAGAATTTATTCGGACTCCCATGACAGCACCACGAGAGAGGGGATCCGCCCTATAGGAACAGGAAACCTACAGATACAAAAGGGCGGCATCTCTCCCACGCATCAGTTGGTTTCCTGTTCCTGAGGGGACGGGATCCTACAGAAGAATTGGATCCCAGGCGGGCCAGCCGACACAGGTAGCGAGGGGGTCTCCTACCTCGGCCTGGTTCGGATCTCCTGGAAGGCGCCACGGTGGCCCAGGATGGGTGTCACGGCGGTGGCATGGACAGCAGGGAGCAGCGTCCGGAGGATGTCCGTCTCCGGAATTAAGCCGCCGCCGGTAAGTATACCCCCCCGGGGATTCCCGGCTCCGGCGGCGCAGATATGTTGGCAGCGCTGTGCAGGGGGCTGCGACCGGGCGCTGCTCCGGAGCTCCCGGGCGTCCCGCGGGGCTTCCGGCGTTTCCGGGGTAGCGGTGACGTCAGGGGGCGGGCGGAGGAGGCGCTTCCGGGTCAGCGCGCCACTGCGCATGCGCGGCGATTCCAAGATGGCGGCGCCCATCGGAAACACCGATGGCGCGCGGTCGGGCGCCAGCTGGGGTAGGGAGCTCCGTTAAGGGGGGGGGCGCGGCATGGATACTGCTGACCGGAGGAGGGGTGTTTAGGCGGGACCCGGGCAGGGTACCTTGCCTTGGCCACATTACTACATGCAGCAGTGTGCAGCAGCAGCAGTGGTAATGGAAAGCGATCGAGAGCAGCAGCAGCAGCAGCGGCAGAAGCAAGGGCAGCAGCGGCAAACATCACTGCCGCCCCTGGATGACCTTCGGCAGGTCAAACAGAAAAAGAAAGGGTCCCGTGACAGTAATGCGGGACGAAGTGACCAGTCCACTCGTAAGAGCTCCTCCAGGCAGACAGGAGCATCGACCAAAAGAAATCCCCCTCGTTCTCCGGTACTTGATTGTGGCACTGATAAGTGATCTTCGTGAAAGTTCACTCAGTGACGGGACCCCCCTTCTGTGTTTTTCTTTTTCTAGGGAAAAAAAGCTACAAGTAAAAATAAGCATAAGGAATGCGCACTCTGTGCATGCCCATTACCGGACGCGTGCCTCAAAAGATTGTGCCCCCCCTGTATTCAGCAGACGGTGGCGGAAGAGTCGCCCGCAGTAGCGGCGAGTTTGAGAGACATTGTCAGGGTAGAAATGAGGGAAACCCTAAAGTCCTTGTCTCAGCCGCAAAGTCTAAGGGGCGAGGTCCCGGCGGAGTCTGATTCCTCGGTAGAGTGGAGAAAAAGCAGAGACTCCCAGGCTTCATCTCCCTCGTCCTCCTCAGGAGAAGAGGACTCGGGGCGATTTTGTCTGCCTCTTGACCGGGTAGACAAGCTGGTCAAAGCAGTCAGAGGGACAATGGAGGTAGAGGAGCCTAAGCCCCATTTATCCATGCAGGATGTCATGTTCTGTGGGCTGGAACAGAGGAAGCGGAGAGTCTTTCCGTTAAATCAAAAGATACAGGATCTGATCCACAGAGAGTGGAAAAAAACGGACAAAAGAGGGTCGCTACCACCAGCCCTCAAAAGGAGATACCCCTTCGACGATCCGGCAGTAAGTTCTTGGGACAGAGCCCCCAAATTAGACGCTGCCATTGCGAAGGCATCAAAAAAATCCTCGCTCCCCTTTGAGGACATGGGATCCCTTAAAGATCCCTTAGACAGGAAAGCTGATACTTTCCTGAAAAACACCTGGGAGATGGCGGCCGGGTCCTTAAGACCAGCAGTGGCTTCAACGTGCACGGCCAGGTCCATGATGGTCTGGTTGGACCAGTTGGAGTCACAACTAAAACAGGGTACATCAAGACAGACAATTCTTGGGGCCCTACCGACCATCCAAGAGGGAGCAGCCTTCCTGGCAGATGCCTCAGCGGATGCAGTGAGAATGGCCGCCAGAGCAGCAGGTCTCTCTAACGCAGCTCGCAGAGCCCTGTGGCAAAAGTGCTGGCAGGGAGACATCCAGTCCAGAGCAAAGCTCTGTGCGATTCCATGTGAGGGCGAATATTTGTTTGGAACTGTCCTAGACGAGCTGCTTGAAAAGGCGGGAAACACAAGAAAAGATTCCCAAACCTTTCATCAGCGTCCTACCGTCGCCCATTTGGTAGAAGGAGATTTGACCAGGGGAGAAGGCGCAACTCTTCGCCTGTTAGAGATCGACCCAGATGGGAAGACAGAAGGAGACGAGGTACGGGCTATATGTATACACGCTCGTCGAGAGATCAAAAGAAACCAAATCAATGACTAGCGGTTCCCGTGGGGGGTAGACTGTCATCCTTCTTCCCGGCATGGTCACAGATTACGAATAGTGACTGGGCGCGTAAGGTAATATCCACCGGGCTTAGGTTGGAATTTACCCGGATCCCGCGGGACACCTTTAAACTGACCCCCTTAAGATCTTCTCATCTCGAACAAGCGGCTTTAGAAGCGGAAGTCTTGAGCCTATGTCAGAAAAATGTCCTGGTAGAGGTTCCAGGGGCTGAAAGGGGAAGAGGGTTTTACTCTCCCCTGTTTCTAATTCAGAAACCTGATAACACATTCAGAACGATTATAAACCTTCGTTCCCTTAACGAGTTTTTGATTAATCATACATTCAAAATGGAGTCCATTAATACAAAAATAAAAATATTGTTTAAAGGTTGTTTTATGGCAGTCATAGATTTGAAAGACGCGTACTATCATGTACCTATCCATACAGACTTCCAGCAGTTCCTGAGGGTGGCAGTTTCAGTAGAGGGCACAGTACGTCATTTTCAGTATAGAGCCCTTCCCTTTGGTCTCTCAGCAGCACCCAGGGTTTTTACAACGTTAGTGGCCGAAGTTATGGCTCACTTACGAGAGGTTGACGTCTTAATCATTCCATATTTAGACGATTTCTTGATTGTAGGAAAATCGGTGGGTCATTGTAAATCCCAGATAGAAAAAGCTAGATCCAGGTTAGAAAACCTGGGATGGATTTTAAACTACGAGAAATCCCGACTCCAGCCCTTAAAAATACAGAAATTTTTAGGGTTGATACTAAATTCAGACACTCAGCGGTGCCTGCTACCACTAGATAAATTACAAAAGATACAGGAGCAGGTTCTTCGGGCAATGGATAATCCATCTATGACCCTCAGACAGGCCATGTCCCTGTTAGGTTCTCTAACTTCATGCATCCCAGCAGTAAGGTGGGCACAGTTCCATACCAGAACCCTTCAAAACGACGTCTTGATTAATAGCAGGGCCCTTGGAGGCTCCTTACAGGGTCGGATGTGTCTAAGCCCCTCAACAGTTACATCACTGAGATGGTGGCTTGAGAGCGAGAACCTAGCGTCAGGGGTGCCCTGGATAACACAGATAACCCGTATTATAACCACAGACGCAAGTTCCTTCGGTTGGGGAGCCCATATGGGGGACATAATGGTACAGGGCCAGTGGGATTCTAATTATGAAATCTCATCCAACCAGAGAGAACTATTGGCGATAGAGCGAGCAGTCAAGAAACTCATTATCTACCTGCAGGGCCATCATGTGAGGATACACTCGGACAACCAGGTAGCGGTAGCATATGTCAACCACCAAGGTGGAACCCGCTCCAGCGCTCTGATGCAGATAACAGAACGGCTCCTCCAGATAGCAGAGAGAAATTGTCTATCTTTGACCGCGCTCCACATCAGCGGAAAGGACAATGTAAGAGCAGACTTTTTAAGCCGCAAGGCTCTAAGACAAGGAGAATGGGCTTTGAACAAAGATATTTACCGCCAGATTGTCCGCAGATGGGGCCAGCCAGAGGTAGACCTCTTTGCCACCAGAAAAAACAGAAAAGAAAGATTGTTCTGCTCTCTGAACCCCAGGGAAAATCCCCTGGCGGTGGATGCCCTACTGATAAGATGGGACTTTTCTCTGGCATACGCCTTCCCACCATTGAATCTTCTTCCTCTGGTAGTCAGGAAGATCAGAGAGGATCAGGCAAGAGTCATACTGATTGCCCCCTTTTGGCCCAGGAGGACCTGGTTCGCGTGGTTGAGGACCATGTCGGTAGGCGATCCCTGGGTACTGCCGAACCTTCCGGATCTCCTCTACCAGGGGCCAGTCAGCCACCCACAAGTAGCGGGACTTCATTTGACGGCGTGGTATTTGAAAGGTCACTATTAAAAAATAGAGGGTTCTCCAAGAACTTAATTGACACCCTCCTAAGAAGCAGAAAATTAACCACCACTAATATCTATGCTAGGACCTGGAAACGCTTCCTGTCCACCTTTCACTTTGACATCAGAGATGGAATTCCCACGAAACATATTCTGGAATTTCTCCAGAAAGGTTTCGAATTGGGTCTCTCCACAAGTACGCTAAAAGTACAAGTTTCAGCCTTAGGGGCCCTGTTTGCAGCTGATATTGCAAAAGATTATTGGGTAGCAAGGTTCATCAGAGCAGCGGCCAGATCGAGACCTATACACAAAGACAGATGCGTACCGTGGGACTTAAACTTAGTCCTTACAGCCATGACAGAAAGTCCGTTTGAACCTTTAGATTCCGCCTCACTAAAGATTATATCTCTTAAGACAGCATTCCTGGTAGCAATAACATCCGCGCGTAGGGTGAGCGATATACAGGCACTTTCCAGATTGCCTCCTTACACAGAGTTCTTACAGGATAGAGTAATCCTAAGGCCAGATCCAGCATACCTTCCCAAGGTAGCAACACAATTCCACAGGACACAGGAGATAGTTCTGCCTTCCTTCCTCCCTAACCCAACCAACCCTAAAGAGCAGAAACTCCAGGCGTTAGATATTAGAAGATGCTTACTGACATATTTAGCAGCCACGGATCCTTGGAAGAAGGAGAACACATTATTCCTATCCTTCCAAGGTTCCAGGAAAGGATACAGAGTATCAAAACGCACATTAGCAAGGTGGATTAGGGAGGCTATCTCTCTTGCCTACACAGCAGGTGGCGGTCCGGCTCCACAGAACCTGAGGGCACATTCCACTCGGGCCATGGCATCATCCTGGGCGGAGAGATCTGGAGTATCAATTGATCAAATATGTAAGGCGGCCACCTGGTCATCTCCTTCCACCTTTTTTAACCACTATCGGTTAGACATGGGTGCCTCTTCAGACCTCACCTTCGGGCTAAGGGTGCTGCAGGCTGTAGTCCCTCCCTAAGTTAGTTTACATCTCTGTAATTCTCTCGTGGTGCTGTCATGGGAGTCCTAATAAAGTATTAAGTTACGTACCGGTAACGGTATTTTTCGGAGGCCCATGACAGCACCCTTAGTTCCCTCCCTTGTTCACATATAGGGGTGCACTCCTTAGAAGATTGTTCATAGAATCACCTTATGTGGGAGATGGTATGAAATAATTCTGTTAAATAGGGTAGATAGGTTGTATATATCATATGTTGTGTACTAACCATGGTAGCCTCTCAAGCTCTGTAATCCAACTGATGCGTGGGAGAGGTGCCGCCCTTTTGTATCTAGGTTTCCTGTTCCTATAGGGTGGATCCCCTCTCTCGTGGTGCTGTCATGGGCCTCCGAAAAATACCGTTACCGGTACGTAACTTAATACTTTTCACACATGGACCATGGAGCTTTTTAAGACTGAAACTTCCTGTTCTTTCAGGAAACCCGCATGTACATTCGCTACAATGAACAGACTCTGACCCCATCTTTTGTATTGAAGCATTTAGAAAGCATTGTGAAGGGAAAGGTAGGAGGGTCAAGTGTAAAACTATTGTGATTGATGGATCTTGTGTTATCAGCTGTGTATAGAGGTGTTACTTGTCATAATAATCTTGCCTGTGATGATATGAAACCTGCTGAAAACTCTTCCTGGAAGGACAGGAAGTATGTCTGCTATGAAAACTGCAAGGTTCCTAATTTTGTTTTTTTTTTTTTAATAAAAATTGAGATATAGAAAGAATGGCAAAAATTGAATAAAAATACATGTGCTACAAAAACATGATTAATACAATAGGTAATTTCCAGATGATAGCTTCCGTTTAAGCCCAAAAGTATGAAAGGGAGCTTTGCCAAAACATCAATAAAGTGTATATTGGTACTAATATGTTCAAGTAAGCAGAGTATCCCTAAATAAATATTAAGATATACCATATATACTCGTGTATAAGCCGAGATTTTCAGCCCATTTTTTGGGGCTGAAAGTCCCCTTCTCGGCTTATACACGAGTCATATACCTGGGGGTCAGCGGGGGAGGGGGTGGGGGTGTCACAGGTCATACTCACCCATCCTGGCACTCTCTGCAGCCCCCTCGCTTATCCACTGTCTCCCTTCCTGCCTTCAGCGGTCACGTGGTACCGCTCATTAAACTCATGAATATGCGCATATTCATGAGTGGTAATGAGCGGTATCACGTGACCGCTGAAGGCAGGAAGGGAGACAGTGGAGAAGCGAGGCTGCAGAGACGTTCCAGGACAGGTGAGTATAGCAATATTCACCTGTCCTCGTTCCCACGCTGCTCACCGCCGTCTGCTGCTTCCTGTGTCTGTGATGTTTAGCCAGCAGGGGGCGTGGTGACGTGGTTAGTGCGCGCCGTGCCCTCTGCTGGATGAACAGTCACTGACAGAGGACGCGCAGACAGTGGTGAGCAGCGATGGACCCCGGACAGGTGAATATCACAGGTGCCGGGTCCTGAGCAGGAGAGGTGAGTATGGCATTTTTTTTTTTTTGCAGCAGCAGCATATGGGGGCATAATATATGGAGCAGTATATGGGGGCATATTCCATGGGGCAGCGTATGGGGGCATAGTCTATGGAGCAGCGTATGGGGGCATAATCTTTGGAGCGTCTTATGGGGGCATAACCTTTATGGAGCATTATATGGGGCATATTATTCTATGGAGCATCTTATGGGGCCATTATTAACCTTTGTGCAGCATTAGGCCTGTTTCACACTTCCGTTTTTGTGTCCGCCAAACGGATCCGTTTCCGTTTTTTTTACGGTAACCGCTATGGGACAAAAACGGATCCTGCAAAAAAAATGGCGGATCCGTTTTTTTACGGAAACCAACGGATTTTGACGGATTTGAAAAAACGGAAGTGTGAAACAGGCCTTATATGGGGTATATTTTGTATGGAGCATTATATGGTGCTCCTGATTCAATATGGATATTCAAAAACATTTAACCTACTGATGTCTCAATTAATTTTACTTTTATTGGTATCTATTTTTATTTTTGAAATTTACCAGTAGCTGCTGCATTTTCCACCCTAGGCTTATACACGAGTCAATAAGTTTTCCCAGTTTTTTGTGGCAAAATTAAGGGGGTCGGCTTATACACGAGTATATACGGTAAGTCAACCCTTACTGATACACCGTACATAACACGACTTACACAATCCTGATTGTATGACGACTTTCAAAATTCAGTTGTCTCTGCTATAAACTACCACTTAAAGGAGTTGATCACTTTTGAAAAAATTTGATAAAAAGATATGGCATAGTTTCTCTCATTCCATACTGTAGATGCATTGTTGCCCATGGGTACATATGTAAATACTTGACATAGTGATTGCCAACTCCATATAGAGTAAGTCAGCATATTGGCAGCCATCAGATTTGCCCACATGATCCCCTTTTCTACTGCTTCCATTAGTGCACAGGCACTGAAACTATTCAAAGCATTCACAAATACAAGTGATTTTTCTGCCAGTATATGTGCATGTGTGGCATCCCACAAAGTGGCCATCTCCATAGGATACGGTAAGTATGCTGTGTTCCATGTAAATACTCAGATTTCAGTGTAAACTGTATGTTGTAACATCCTGTGAGACTTGTTGACAAGCAGCAATCAAATGGTTAATTTTACCTCTGATATCAAATAGATGAAGTGAGTTCATTGGCTGTGAACTCCAAGGACCTTTCTTACGGCATCGCGAGCATGAAAACTTTCTCGCGCTCGTGGTGCCATCAGACAGGTAATAGCAGTTCACTGGGAGACACTGAGCAAATGCTGCTCAGTGTCTCTTCTGGATGGCAGGCTGTATGGTTGCATCATGCAACCTGCCATCTAGATGAAGCAGAGCTGGACCCATCGTGGGACAAATGGATTATCATCTTCTCTACGGAAAGGTGAAGAATATTGTTGTTTGTTATTTTAACTCTTTTGAAGGAGACAATGGCATCTGTGGAATGGGTGATTTCATAAGTATGGTTTAAGATTTTTTAAAGGAGTCTGTGTCATTCTTTCAATTAAAGGACTTTTTTCTGGGTGTCTTTGTATTTATACAATATGACTATGGGGTTAGTAATGAGGGCATCTTATTGATGCCTCTCCATTACTAACCTCTGGGCTTGATGTCATCTGACAATACAAAGGTGACATCAACCACCCCAACTATCACCCCATTTGCTACTGCTACAGGTCAAGTGGGAAGAATGAGGCTAAGTGCCAGAATTGACACATCTTATAGACGCACCTTTTCTGGGGTGGCCGAGATCTGATGGTTTTTAGCCTGGAGGCAGTATACATGGCCCCTTCCTTGGATATTAATATCAGCCCACAGCTGTCTGCTAGCCTTTGCTGGTTATTAATTATAGGGGGACCCTATGTCATTTTTTGGGGCTCCCCATTTTAATAGCCAGTAAAGGATAATTATACAGTTGTGACCTGATATTAATAGCCTGGGAAGCTCCATGGGAATTACACCCTTCCCAGGCTATAAACATCTGCCCCCTGCCATCTGCTTTCCCTCTGCTAGTTAAGAAAATTACGCTGGAGCCCACGTCATTTTTTTCAGAACAATAATGTTTTAATAATTAAATGTACAGTAAGCTGCACACGCACTGTACTAATTGTATGTGTCACTGACATCTATATATTTCTATTCTATGAGTATATACTGTTTGTGATCCATCTATTCTATCGGCTCCTGCTGTGATTTTACTGTACACAGCAGATAGATATGAAAAGCAATTCATCTATCTATCTTTCTATACATCTATCTCTCTATACATCTATCTATATGTGTATTTTTAAGAATATTTCCTTTGAAATTGATGTGTAAATGACAGAGAATTGCTCCATGTAAAAGCTCATGTTAAAATCACATTGCAATCACATAGCAATTGCACTGCAGTTGGATGTAAATCGGATTCTAGGTGTGAGAAATCGGATTGTACTCGCATGAAAAACGCATGACACTTGCATGGCACCCGTCCAACTTTGCAGGAAAACATCAGACCAATTTTAAATTCGCTAGTGTGACGCCACCCTAACAAAAAGCTTGGCCACCGTGACGCAGTTTATAGAAAGCCAAGAACACAACCCCCACCTTATGCCATACACCACATGAGGTTACTGCACAAATACAGAAGAAGAAACAGCCAAAGAAGTGGTTGTGTGGGTAAATTATGTGACCATCATCATGGTAAGAGATAGGGTTGGCGTCAGGTTATGTCAAAGCTGATGCAGCTAAAATAAGTGATTTTTACTATGTCAGTACACATGATTTTATATAATTTCAGAAAATCCAGTGCATATGCCACAAGTACTTAACATAGGACTATGCATTCAAAGGGATTGTATGGTTTAGAAAAATAATTGTGAAATCCTAGTTTGGGATCCTAATCTATTACCCAGAGCAGATATAGAGTGTCTCCTACTCTGAAGGATCCGCATTCATTACAAGACCAGTACAGTGATCGGCAAACAATGTAATAATCATTTACAAAAGTGTAACATCATTAGTGGTAAACAATGTATAACCAGTGACGTACCCCCAATGGCGCAGACCATGTGGCTGCTATGGGGAACATGAACTGGGGGGGCACCGGCACCGCCCCCCTCATGCAACATGTTTTCAACTCTCGGCATCCTGGATGTCTATACAGTTGAAAACAATCATGAGAGAGCAATCAGCTGTTGCTTCCGCTTCCATAATTTCCCCTCTGAATCTGAACTCTGAGACATCTCAGCGCAGACGTCGCAAAGAAGTCACTACAGCGCTCCCTTCTGTACCGAGCAGTGCAGAGGATCAGAAGACGCTGAGAAGACCGCAGCAGCGGGGAACTGGGAGAAATGAGTATTTGTTTATTGTTTCTGCATGGAGCATTATATGGGGCCCATCATACTGTATGGGGCAATATATTGGGTATATAATACTGTATGGGGCAATATAGGGGACCCATAATACTATATGGGGCAATATAGGGGGCCCATCATACTGTATGGGACAATATATGCGGTCCACAATACTGTATGGGGCAATATAGAGGGCCCATCATACTGTATGGGGCAATATAGGGTACCCATTATACTGTATGCAGCAATATATAGGACCAATCGTACTGTATGGAGCAATATAGGGGGTCCATCATACTGTATGGGGCAATATATTGGGCTCATCATGCTGTATGGAGCATTAGGCGGTCCATTATACTGTATGGAGCACTACAGGGACCCATTATACTGTATGGAACACTATATGGGGCCCATTATACTGTAAGGAGCACTATATGGGGCCCATTATAATGTATGGAGCACGATGTGGCACCCATAATTCTATATGGATGACTATATGGTTACCATAATACTGTACGGAGGACTATGTGGTGCCCCTAATACTGTATGGAGGACTGTGTGTTCCCCATAATACTGTATGAAGCACTATGTGGTGCCCATAATACTGTACGAAGGACTATGTGGTGCCTATAATGCTGTTCAGAGGACTATATGGTGCCTATAATACTGTACAGAGTAATATGTGATGCCCATAATACTGCATGTAGGACTGTGTGGTGCCCATAATACTGTATGGAGGACTGTGTGGTGCCCATAATACTGCACTGAGGACTGTGTGGTCCCCATAATACTGTATGGAGGACTGTGTGGTGCCCATTATGCTGCATGGAGGACTGTGTGGTGCCCTTAATACTGTACGGAGGACTACATAGGAGAAAAATGACTTTGCAAGGGCTACAAAGTTGTGAGATATGCTCTTAGGTGACTCCGCCGAATATTACAGGTTATTTTTTGAAGAGGGGGGCAAATAGAACTTCCGCTATGGGGCTCCATGATGTCAATGTACGCCCCTATGTATAACCCAACTTAAATAATAAAATGGTATTCATATATTTTTAAATCTCAATTAGCATTGACATTCTATCAGTATTATATGTAGTGAGGGACATCATTGTAATATGCTATTTTTTCTAAATCTATGGCACACTTACATAAAACAGTGATTCAATACATCTATCCTATAAGTTACCACAGCGGAGATCTATGAATCGTTGAGGCAAGTTTGTACAATCTCTGTAATCATTTGGTGTCTTTAGTTAATACTTGTGCTTAGAAGTTCATTATGGGCACTCTAATACCACAAGCAACTGGATAATTGATTTATGGAAAGTTCTCGGCACTTACTACATCTCCTGATAATATCCCTCCGAGGCACCCTAATATACAAGGCTTTCACATCTCGTGTAAGATGAGATGGAAGGATGGGTTGAGCAGTAATTAGATTACAAAGTAATGGAGGTAAATCTGAGACCACAGGTCCCAATCTTTATAATTACAGTTAAATCTTGTTATCTACTGAGAAAAATCATTACTTATTACTTCCCTGCTCATGAATCCCCAGAGAATGGGAGTCCAGGACTCTCAAACCGAAAGAAAGTAAGAGAGGGAGGTCCAAAAGAAAGAAGATTGTAGAATGGATATGAAAAGATACATAGATGAGAAGACCTAAACCCAGAAGTAATAAAAAGTGATGAAAAGATGGATAGTAGGATCAAGGGTCACGTAAGAATGTTAATCGCGACCGGCACCCATATTAGTAGGGGGATGAAGGAGATGCTAAAACATATAAAAGTTGTAAGGATGAACAAATGGAAATACATTCTGTTTTACATGTATAAAAAATCATGAGGTGTTAAGGTGCAGTAAGTATGACTAAGGGTTAAGAACATAGGTTGATCATTGTCTAAAAGAGTGTGGCATTGGTTAGCGCTGGTGGTCCAAAGTTGAGTGTCTTTTCCTTGATTCCTTTGACTTCAGTCCAGTTTTTCTGAAGGCAAAACTCTGATAACGCTATCCAGCCCAAATGCTTATCCTATAGGTTCCCATAAAATGGACGGTGCCAGTGATTTTTTTTTGACTACTAGACCATTACAGACAGTTTGACACCTCTATGAAATGTCAGCTTCCTGGTGGGGGGCTTGTCCCATCACTCCATGATTGGTCTTGCTTCTCCTGTTGTGTGATGTCTTTAGATGACAGGCTACTGTCTTTGTATGGAGGATCATGATTGGTGCAGAGAGATTCAGAGATAGCGGGTGAGTCCTGGGGAGAGCTAAGTGTGGTCATTGTTGCAGTATTTGTCTCCTCCAATTTCCAAACCTTTAAAAAGTAAACCAAAGTTACTACTGTGAGAAAACAATGTTAAAGCAACAATATCCAGCAAAACCACAAAATTGTAGTCCAGTAATATACAGAGTAAGTGAAATACTGGAATACCAGACTTTTAGAGTTGGGAATAGTGGTATCTCAGACTTTTGTTCACATCTGCATTTATTGCAATAATTTGTCTGATAAAATGCTGGATACCATGGCACAGTCCACAAAACATAGAGTTCATGTGCTGCCATTGATGTCGGACATGAAAGGTGCCTGACATATCTGTTAATTTCATATTTCTGTCCCTATAATGGAATTGAAGCACTAAACTGAAGATCTTAAATGGTTGTCCCACAAACAAAGTAGATTTTAATCACTAGATCTTGGAATAAAAAGAAGCTCTAAAATTGGATGTGTTAAAAAAATGTTCCTGTGCTGAGATAATCTTATAAATCTGCCCCTATGTACTGTGTAATGGCTGTGTCTCACCATGCCATACATGGTCTGATCATGCCATATCTCCTTTTTTAAACACATCCAGTTGTTGTCCATCTTGAACTATCCTCCCACCTCTCTTCTTGCTCCCTCCTTGACCACTTGCAATCCGGCTTCCGGTCACACCACTCCACTGAAACTGCCCTAACTAAGGTCACCAATGACCTACTAACCGCCAAGGCCAAGCGACACTACTCTGTCCTCCTCCTCCTGGACCTGTCCTCTGCCTTTTGACACAGTGGACCATTCCCTATTACTACAGACCCTCTCATCTCTTGGTATCACAGACTTGGCCCTATCTTGGATTGCGTCATACCTAGCAGACCGGACATTCAGCATCTCCCTATCCGTCGGAGTCCCGCAAGGTTCAGTCCTAGGGCCCCTGCTCTTCTCCATTTACACCTTCGGCCTCGGACAGCTCATAGAATCTCATGGCTTTCAGTATCATCTCTATGCTGATGACACACAGATCTACATCTCTGGACCAAATATCACCTCCCTACTAAACAGAATCCCTCAATGTCTGTCTGCTATTTCATCCCTCTTCTCCGCTAGATTTCTAAAATTAAATATGGACAAAACAGAATTAATCATCTTTCGCCCATCTCACGTGACCCCACCCAACAGACCTATCAAATAAAGTAAACGGCTGCCCACTCTCTCCAGTCCCACAAGCTCGCTGCCTCGGGGTTATCCTTGACACTGATCTCTCCTTCAAACCACATATCCAAGCCCTTTCCGCTTCCTGCTGATTTCAACTCAAAAATATTTCATGGATCCGTATATTCCTCAACCAAGAATCTGCAAAAACCCTAGTCCATGCCCTCATCATCTCCCGCCTTGACTACTGCAACCTCCAGCTCTGTGGCCTCCCCTCTAACACTCTCGCACCCCTCCAATCTATTCTTAACTCTGCTGCCCAACTAATCCACCTGTCCCCCCGCTATTCCCCGGCCTCTCCCCTCTGTCAATCCCTGCACTGGCTCCCCATTACCCAAAGACTGCAGTTCAAAACCCTAACCATGACATACAAAGCCATCCACAACCTGAGTCCTCCGTACAACTGTGACCTAGTCTCCCGATACTTACCTGCACGAAACCTCCGATCCTCACAAGATCTCCTTCTGTACTCCCCTCTTATCTCCTCTTCCCACAATCGCATACAAGATTTCTCCCGCGCATCACCCCTACTCTGGAACTCTCTACCACAACATATCAGACTCTCACCTACCATCAAAACCTTCAAAAAGAACTTGAAGACCTACCTCTTCCGACAAGCCTACAACTTGCAGTAACCACCGATCCACCAAAGCGCTGCACGACCAGCTCTACCCTCGCCTACTGTATCCTCACCCATCCCATTGTAGATTGTGAGCCCTCGCGGGCAGGGTCCTCTCTCATCCTGTACCAGTCGTGACTTGTATTGTTTAAGATTACTGTACTTGTATGTATTATGTATACCCCTCCTCACATGTAAAGCGCCATGGAATAAATGGCGCAATAATAATAACTTATTTTTATTCCAAGATCTATTTATTAATATGTAATTTGTTTGTGGGAAGACCCCTTTAATAGCTGACTAATCTGACTATCAAAAAGAATACTGAACTTCATCTAACTTATTGGCCTCAAATTGACTAAATGGTCACAAAATTGGAAATGTCCTTCTGACATGTCTCTACACTTCCTAGGACATGTCAGAAAATTGGAAATGTCCTTCTGACATGTCTCTACACTTCCTAGGACATGTCAGATTTTATAAAGCTGGAAGCTTTGATAAATTATATATTTACCTTATCGTATTTCCTGATACTGTACATGTGATCTTTGTTCATGAAGGTCAGCAGTATCCAGTCACAGAAGACAGAACCCTAAAGAGACAACACAAAAAACACACACACAAGGCCTTAAGATGGATTTATGGGATGTGGGGTGTATGAAGGGATCAATCCCTAGATGGAATACTTGATTTTTGAATCGAAAATCTGAATAGAATATAATAGCAAACAGCTAAAAAAAAAAAGTCCCCTCCCTAAGTGCTTCTAGACCCATTGTTATATTTATCCATTTATGATTTATAAACCATTTGGGTTTATCCCAAAACAGTAAGTTAACTCCTAGATGGGGAATAACTGACTGATCGCTGCAGATCCAACCACCAGATCCCCCAGCGATCCTGAGAATAAGGGTCTGGAACCCAGAAACCAGGTTCTGCAGAGCGCTGTCTTTAATGGTGAAGAGGAGTATGCTCAGTCCCTCCATTATTATTCTCTGACATTGCTGGAAATAGCCAAGAGTTGTTATTTATTATTATTTATATTGCGCCATCATATTCTACAGCACTTTACATGCATTATCACTGGCCCTACAATCCAAATACCCTATTTGTATGTTCTTGGAATAAGTGGAAACTTGATTACCCAAAGGAAGCCCACGCAAACATAGGGAGAACATTCAAACTCCTTGCAGATGTTGTTCTTGGTGCGATTTGGTCCAAGGACCCCAGCACTGCATGGATACAGTGTTAACCACTGAGCCAAAATGCCTGGTCTGTCTGCCAGCATCCTAACGAAAAATAGCACTGTCAACTGGACAACCAACTGAACCCCCCAGAACAGCTGTGGTCGCATCAAACTATCAATCATTACGGTGTATATACTAATTTATATGTGTGGAATATACTGAAATCACGAATTACTAAGTATAAAAATAGAAACATTAGTGAATGTATAAACTGTAACAGATGAAACATAACATAGCAAATACAAGTTATAATGAAAAAAAAAATACACAGAAGGCCAAGGTTCAACAGCATTACCACTTTAGGAAAATTAATTGCGTCCATACATATGGTGTTTTAGTGGTATGTATCTGTGAGCTGCCAGGAGGGGTGCAAGTATTGAAAAGTAGCATATACTGCTAAACTAGCCGATCACAAGAAATTACAATGGCAAACATGACCATTACAGACAGAAATGTTTCTAACATTTTCTTGGTGGTAAATGACCCACTGAAATGGTCACATTGCATGGTATCATCCAGTCATCAAGGAAAACCAAGCAATTTATAGATATGACCAGGCATACACCGACCACTGCACCATTTTCTTGAAGACCTGTTGTTTTATCAGAGAGCATAAAAATGAGAGATTTCAAAAAGCAGGCAGATCACTGATGTATCAATGCCCTGTCATTAGTGATGAGCGAGTATACTCATTGCTCGGGTGACCTCCGAGTATTTGGATGTGCTTGGAGATTTAGTTTTCATTGTCTTATATTCATGATTTGCGACTGCTAGACAGCTTGAACACATGTGTGGAATGCCTGTTTGTTAGGGAACTCCCACATGTATTCAGCCGGTCTACAAGTCGCAAATCATGCAGCTGAGACTACGAAAACTAAATCTCCGAGCACATCCAAATACTCGGTCACCCGAGCATGCTTGGGGAGATCCGAGCAATGATGCTACTTGCCCATCACTACGCTGTCATTCAAACACAGGAGGCAGATGGAGGAGCAGGAAAAGGAAGAAAAGACCCTACCCTCAGTCCCTCCCTGATGCATGAAAATATCATTACAAGAAAACTTCAAACACAGATTGAACAAGAACCACAAAACAGATTTCTTTACTACAAGTATGATTTAATCAGTATCAGTGTTAGCATGGCCATGTCTTTTAATTACTTAGTAAAGTCCTGCTGACAGGTTCACTTAACCATTAAAGGGAATCTGTCACCCTTTTTAGCCCCTATTAGCTGCCGGCATAGACATCGGGGGCTTATCTACAGCATTCTGTAATGCTGTAGATAAGCCCCCGATGTAACCTGAAAGAGAAGAAAAACACGTTATATTATACTCACCGGGGTGGGCGGTCCGGTCCGATGGGTGTCGCCGTCCCTTCCGGCGCCTCCCTTCTTCATGCGATGAAGTCCTCTTCTCCCGTCCTGTAATGGCTCTGGCGCAGGCGCACTGCTCTGCTCTGTTGAGGGCAGAGCAAGGTCCTGCAGTGCGCAGGTATCGGGAGAGGTCTGGCGCCTGCGCACTGCAGAATTCTGCTCTGCCCTCAACAGGGCAGAGCAATGCGCCGGAGCCGGAGCCATTACAGGACGGGAGAAGAGGACGTCATCGTATGAAGAAGGGAGGCGCCAGACTGGACGGCGACACCCATCGGACTGGACCGCCCACCCCGGTGAGTATAATATAACGTGCTTTTCTTCTCTTTCAGATTACATCGGGGGCTTATCTACAGCATTACAGAATGCTGTAGATAAGCCCCTGATGGCTGAGGCCGCATCTTATAGGCCAAAACCGGGTGACAGATTCCCTTTAAAGGGACTCTGTCAGCACAGAATGACTGTTCAATCCAAGTACAGGTGCTCAGTGCTTCATGGCAGGGCCAATCACCTTCCCGCCTGCTTCGTTTCTATCTATCGCTACCCTTCTCTGGCCCTATGAAACCAGAGCTGTCAATCAAATAACATGAGGAGTAGAGATTGAGGGAAAACAAGCAAGTGGGAAGGTGGATTTAAATGACTGGCTCTGCCATGAAGCACCGATCAGCGGGACTTAGTTTGAAAAGTCATCCTGTGCTGACTGAGACCCTTTATTGGCAGTTGTTTCTATTGGGATCTGATAGAGACAAAGGCCTTCATGTACATCGGAGACCTAGCTACACAGATACTATGTTTTTGTACTCGAGGTCCAAACATTTAGTTCATGCATATCTCTGAAAAAAAATGTTTACTTACTACACCAATTGATGTCAAGGCTGTGGCCAAGTTAATGATGGTCGGGATAAGGCTAAACTTTCCAGCCTGGGTAAAGAGAAACAATTATTCTCCTTAAGTTTTCATTAAAAAAAGGAAAAGTCTAAAAGCATTAAAAGGGTGTCACACATCAGCTGCTTGCATGGCATGAAAATCGATTAACTTCTAATTTTGTGGATACATTTTGGAACTTGTTTGTTCATATATGTTGTGCTTTACAGATTGTTAACCCCTTGGTGACCGAGCCAATTTTTACCTTAATGACCAGGCCAAATTTTTTAAGTGGCGCTTTAGATGTATGTTCCCTGCCCCCAGTCATATACTCACCCTCCAGCGTCTTCACCAATGTTAGGTGCCGCTCCTTTCCCGCTGCGCCATCTTGTGACAGTAGCGTCTGACTGGCCAGAAGTCAGAAGCTACGTCACAAGCTCTCAATACAAGTCTATGAAAGCCATAACCTTGTATTGAAAGTGATCTCCGCCACGCTCCATGAAACACTGGAGCTGTAAGCAGGTCACTTTTCACCGGAAACCGGCAGGAGAGGTGGCAGCGAAAACAGATGAAAATGCTGAAAGTTGAGTATCGTGCAGGGAGCAGGTCACTTACATTTAAAGCAATAAGAAAAACGCTGGAGTAGTGCTTTAAGTAAGAAAAACAAATGTCTACACAGTTGGACATCCTCTTTAAGGCTGTTTTCACAAAAAGTGTATCACACCATTTAGAGAGAGATTGTATGCCTACCTTTAAATACAGTAGATATTAAAGGGGTTGTCCTGTGAAAACAAGTTATCACTTATCCACAGAACAGGCGATTGCTTGCTGCTACCCCCACTAATCAGCAGAATGAGCAACTTTTATCCCCGTTAGGCTAGTTTCATACTAGCGCTACCGGGCGCAGCGCACGGCTACCGCTAAGCTCCGCCCCCAGCTGCGCCCCCTCCGGGCATGCTCCTCCTGTCTTGTATTTTTGTGCGCTAGGCGCAGCGCCAAAAGGGTGGATGCGTCGGCAAAAGTGTGCCAGCGCATGACCAGCGTACCCAACGCTAAATATAGGGTACGCTGATCGCATGCAGCGTCATGCGATCAGAGGAGGAGCTGACCGGAGGGGGTGCGGCCGGGGGCAGAGCTTAGCGGTGGCCGTGCGCTGCGCCCGGTAACGCTAGTGTGAAACTAGCCTTACAATAGAATGGCAGTGTGCATGCTCGACTGCTGCTACAATCATTCCCTATGGTGTTGCCAAGCGCTGTGCAGCCCCATTGAGAATGTATGGAGTGGCAGTAGGGAATCCGACCTGGTGCGCAATTTTGTAACAGGGATAGCCTATCCCAGTGACCACCCACCAATGATCTAGAGATAAGGGATAAATTGTTTTAAATGTAAAACCCCTTTAAGGAATGACAAATCTATATGCTGTAAAATGTAGTACCGTAAGTTGCATCATAAACATCAGTGCTGATATCCTTAGTGTAAGTAAAATTACCTGCCCATGCACAATCACATCAATGCGGATCCCATAGACCTTTATTAGAGTGCGGGCCTCTGTACCATTTATATTGTAATATTTGGCAAACCTGAGGGTGATAACATACCAGAGCAGTCATAATGGAATAAAAAGAAAACAGTTATTAATAACATCTGTTATTTACTATAATTATATTTATTATAAAACAACATACAAAAACATTGAATCCAATAGTATATGATTCATTTTTACATAACACTGAACAAGCTTTAGTGGTAACATGGGTAACATTTGGGAGTTATTAATGCCGCGTTCCTACTCTCTTCTTGCCCCATAGCACCCTATGGTCTGCATTACTAATATGTTTGACCTAATACTAGAGATGCCAGGAGTGATGAGGTACGTAGAGGCTGCTCACACTGCAGTCCACCCTGTCCATCTAATCTAATACTGGAGATATAGGGATGATGAGGTAATAAAGGGTTGCTCACCCTGCCTTTCTGATCTATTATTAGAGGCCCCAGGAGTGCTGAGGTAAGAATAATATGCTCACAATACTGTCCATCCTGTCTTTCTGATATAATATTGGAGACACCATAGGTGCTGAAGTAAGAAGAGGCTGCTCACACTGCTGTTCACCCATTGATTCTAATCTAATACTGGAAATACCAGGGGTGCTGAGATAAGAAGCTGATCACACTGCTATACACTCTGTCTCTCTGCTCTAACATTAGAGACAACATGTGTTCTGAGGTAAGGTTAGGCTGCTCACACTGCTGTCTACCTGTTGGTTCTAATATAATACTGGAAATACCAGGGGTGCTGAGATAAGTAGAAACAGCTCATACTGCTGTCCTCCATCTGTTTCTGATATAATACTGGAGATACTATGGGTGCTGAGGTAAGAAACGGCTGCTCACATTGCTGTCCGTAATATCTTTTTGATCTAATATTGGAGGCACCAGGTGTGCTGGGGTAAGAAAAGGTTGCTTATACTACTGCTACCCTGTCTTGTGTAATACTGTAGATACCATAGGTGCTGAGATAAGAAGCAGCTGCTCACACTGCTGTCCACCCTATCTTTTTGATCTAATACTGCCATGGGTGCTGAAAATTAGAGGACAAACACTAGTGTCCCCCCCCCTTGAGCATGGTGCTTTGTGGTTGGCTTCTCTATCTGCTGAGCCACATAAATTACCGTATTTTTCGGACTATAAGACGCACCTCAAATTCTCAGAAGAAAAATAGCGAAAAAAATTAATGCGACAAATGAGGGTCCGTCTTACAGTCCGAATTATTCAGATTACCTGGGTGGTAGAGTGTGATATGGAGCGCTGGTGGAGTGGGGTCACAGGAGGTGGTCAGGATCATCCCTGGCTGGTGCAGCTGTTTCGGTGGTGTGGGGGCTCTGCCATTTTGTGAAAGCCCCCACGCATCTATCCTAGGCTGATGGGCGGTGATTTGGCAGATGATCGGTGATGCGGGGGCTCCGCCGGCATTGGTGGAAATCCCGGAGCCCCCGCACATCCATCCCGGGCTGGTGCGGCACTTTTGCAGGTGATCGGTGGTGCGGGGGCTCCGCTGGCTTTTTGGAAAGGCCGGAGCCCCCGCACTTCCATTGTTGTAATGCTGAATTGAGCTTCATGAAAATGGCCTCGCATAGTGAGATCTTGGGAGACGAGATCTCGTCTCCTGAGATCTCACTCTGCGCATGCGCCACCTCCGGCGTCCATTTTCCTGAAGCTCAACTCAGCATTACAACAATGGAAGTGCGGGGCTCCGGCCTTTCACAAAATGCAGGTGGAGCCCCCACACCGCAGATCACCTGCAAAGGTGCCGCACCAGCCCAGGATGGATGTGCGGGGGCTCCGGGATTTCCACCAATGCCGGCGGAGCCCCCGCAGCACCGATCATCTGCCAAACCGCCGCCCATCAGCCTCAGATGTGTCTCCTGGTAAGTGCATCCGGACCATAAGACGCACACCCATTTTCCCCCAAAATTTTGGGGGAAAAAAGTGCGTCTTATGGTCCGAAAAATACTATTTTCTTCTGGTGTTTATTATCTGGTTTACTTGCTTTAGTCTCTTTAGGTTGAAAGGTGTGCGTCTATATGTACTTTCACCCTGTTTGTATTTCCTGATACTGCTGTTATTTATGTCAGTCAGTGAAAGCCCAGCTAGGGTTTATGTCTCTGGTGATTATACTTTTCATCATGCACCTATCTTCTGTTTCTTGTTTAGGAAGTAGGCAGCATGTACTTTATCTTTTCATTTTGTATTTAGTAGTTTGTTGTAGCTCACTCTGGCGTCTCTTTCTATCTTGGCATGCCTTCCCTTCTGTTGGTAATTTGCACTCTGCTTTGCCCAGAAGTTCCTTAGGTGGAACGTGAAGCACTCTATGGTCTTTCAGGCAACATAGGTCCAACCTGCCGTCGCTTACGTTGTTGTTAGGGCTATTCCAGCCCACGTAAGAACCGCTAGGGACTATTGGGTTAGAATCTCTAGTCTGTATAGGAACTGGCTGGGTCAGTTGCAATTATTTAGTGTTTTAGCTATTTTCCTGTGTAAGTTGTTACACAATCATTACAATATGGTATAGATTATCTCCAGATCACTGCAGTGAAGTTTGCTACGGCACATGCTCACAGACACGGGTCCTAACATTCTAGGTCAAAGAGAAAAAGGGGATTCCAGCATCCACTTAATGTTGAGATCAAAACATAACTTTTAATGATAACATTTAAAATGAAAAAAATCATAATGATATTTTTGTTTATTCCTGGAAAATCCCTTTAACAATTTACCAACATCTGTTCTATAGAAAGGGCTCAAGGGGTGAGCCTGCCCCATATCCAGCAGATATGTGACACACAGCCAGAATCTGCCTCTAACAGCCACAAGTGGAGCAGAGTTCTGCCTGCAACAGTCAAACTGTTATAGATTGGATGCAGCATTAACAGCACACTGGTATCGAGGTACGTCATTCTACGTGATCATCTGCTGCCCCATGACATGATTATGGGGCGCCGATGGTTTGGTATGACACTTGAAGGTCCATTGGAGCCTGGAGACCTTTGTGCCTGTGGGTCGCCCTCCCAGGGCCGTGGGGTAGTCGGTACCGGGCCGGTGTCGGCGGGATGTGTCACAGTAGTGGTGACCCGGTCCATGGCCCTGGGCGCCCAATCAATGGCGGGAAACGGAAATGGTGTAATGTAGTTAATGGAATAGTTTGTGACGCCACCTGTGATGTTCTAGAAGGGAGGTGTTAAACCGACGCTGCAGACAGATCCTCCGGGACAGATGGTGTGGTGCAGCAATGATGTTATAGCCCTC
This sequence comes from Dendrobates tinctorius, assembly GCF_039654945.1. NCBI lineage: Eukaryota > Metazoa > Chordata > Amphibia > Anura > Dendrobatidae > Dendrobates > Dendrobates tinctorius. The sequence goes on along the minus strand of NW_027361880.1, from coordinate 6,291,069 downwards.
CACAGGCAGGGCTGTTGTCCCAGGGCAGGATAGGTGAAGAGACACTTAGATGGTGTAGTGCTTGGCGCAGGGGATGTAGCAGTGCCAGGCAGACGGACGCAGGAAGGAATGGAGGACACCAGGGCATATAGTTCCAAAGCTTTATTCACAGTCTGTAGTGCCCGCTTCTGTGCCGTGTCCTCCGGGTCAGGGACTCAGTCAACCTCCAGGCAAGATGGAATGCTCCCTTCCACACTCCACCAACTTATGTGCCTTTTCTGAACGTCTCCTCTATAGCGCCTTTAAGTGTGAAGATCTCCTAGTACTGAGTTACACTGGAGTTCCTCCTGACAGATGTTCCCAAGAACTCTACTTGTACGGCAGACAGCTGTAGCCTGCTTCGGGGACTCTCTACTCCTGAGTCCCGGCTCTCTATCCGTGTTGCTGTTGTGCCCCCAAGTCTCAGATGGGAGTAGTGCATTTACAGCCCACTACTCCATTGGTGTCTGCTGCAGAACCATTAGTGTCCATACAACCTCGGGGACCGGGCCCCGGCCTTGCACTTGGAACTTCTAGGCAAGGTTCTTCCTCTAACCCACGTCCTCTGTGTTCTCTTTCACTCCTACGTTCAGTACTTGTCTTTCCCTCCTATGGAAGCTCAGGCTTCGGTTCAATGTCTTTCTTCTTCTTTCCTTTCCCGTGCCAGCTGGCTCAGATCACTGAGGCAGCTGCAGCACTCCTTCCTCCATCCCTCTTCCAGGGATCTCCTTTCCTCACCCCTCTCTGAGTGACTTCCTCCCTCAGACTGGCCTGTAATCCTAAACCATCCCACTCTTTTATGTATTCTAAACTCCACCCACCTCCCAGCACGTTTAGTGTTCCAAGCAGGGAACCACCAAAGGTGCTCTGCTACTCACAAAGCAAGGAACCGCAATGTGGCTTTGCTGAACTACTCTATTGTGTGGGGTGCGAGTGTTGGAGCGTGGTCAGGAGCCTCCAACTTACCTGGATGGTGGGGCACCACACCTTAGGAGAAGGTGCAGTACCTCTGTGGCGACTGAGCCTCAGGGGCGCCACGCCTGTAATTACACAGTTCCACTGAAACCGAGCCTCTGCCCGGGCTTCAAAGGAGACGGTGATTTTCGCTGTATCCTGTTCAGCAATACTATATTACACAAGAGATCAGACAATTGCAAGTTCAAGTCCCCTAAGTGGACTAATAAATACAGCAAAAAGTTAAAAAATAAATTAATTAAAAAAAATAGAAAAACTCCATAAAAGTATGAATTAGACCCCATTTTCCCTATTAAAAATAAAGATATTAAAAAATAGTAAAAATATATATATATGTGGTATCGCGAGTCAATAAAAGTCTGATCTATCAAAAGTTAAAATTAATTAACCTCATGGGTAAAAACCATAAACAGAAAAAAATTCAAAACACTTAAAATTGCATTTGGTTTCTGCACTACCGCAAAATATCATATCTATCCCAAAATGGTATCCAGAAAATGGTGACACAGCCAAGACACGTATGCCATAATTGTACTGATGAGAAGAAGCAAATTGCCATACCTCCCAACTTTTGACGAACAGAAACAAGGACAAATCATGTGGTGCACTGCCGGGTCAAAGTTTGGCCAGCCACTGGTCACACCCCAATCTATGCCCATTTACCATTTCTTTCATCCAATACAATGTTAATCACAGACAACACAGGTAATGCATACTGATGTCATCCAAATACTGTCAGTGATTTTCACAGACCCATAGACTTGTATGGGTAATCTTGATACCTAGCTCAGATGCCATGGCCCACAAAAACACATTGATGTGTGTATATATCTATAGACTACAGTATAATGGGTCCAACATGTTCTATATGTGAGAATCTTGGATAGAACAAGTACACGATACACATTGTCCTTTGATTTCCAACACTACACATAGTTGTTACGGATGCATAGGTAAATATAAACCACTATTCACGTCAATACTTGCCTCCAAGGAAGACAAATGGATTTAATGAGATATGTTTGAACATGGATGTATTTTCTGGTATATAATTTAGACTAGGCCTCTTGGATCCACTCACCTGGTTCAGTTGTGTGGAACACAACAACCATAAGCACAAATGGGTAGGATCCGATGAACTGCAGCAATCAGCCGGTCACTAGAATTGCATACATAGGAAGGAGAGAAGTCCGGCTTTTTTTGTGATTTTACATTATGTTGATAGTTATGTGTGAATTTTTTTAAGTGCAATGAGCACCTACCTCACTTCCTGGGGGAGTTAGTATATAAGGAGAATGGAATGTGATGCCAGTGTAACTTTGCTCCTGAGGAAGTGTACAGTGTGTACACGAAACGCGTAGAGTTTATGGAATAAAAAGAAAGTTATAATCACAGCTTGGTCCTTGGATTAACTCCTTGTGAACTTTGGACTGGAACAGCGCGATCCTGAAAGCCGGACTACTCTCCTTCCTATGTATGCAGTTCTAGTGACCGGCTGATTGCTGCAGTTCATCGGATCCTACCCATTTGTGCTTATGGTTGTTGTGTTCCACACAACTGAACCAGGTGAGTGGATCCATATCTGTGAAACGTTTATATCATTGGATAAGACCCTATTGTGCGCTTCTGTCTCCCCCTTTTTTATAGTTCACATTGGAAATTGAGTTTCCTCTTTGGATAGCTGCACTAGGGCAGAAATATGGAATATTTTCCTCATCGCCTTTCTTCCCGGGAACGACTTATTGTACAGACTATTGGGACTGGAGCAAATAAGACTATTAATGTGGATGATACGACACCCTTTACAGGGGAAGACACGGCTAAAATGAAAAAACTGTTTAATCAGTTAGAAGATTTTCTGAAGGATGAATTGCATTTTTACACTGATGCTAGGTTTCTCTCTATAGATTTAGATGAGAATTTATGCCCAAGGGGATTGAGGGTTAATCATTCGTCCCCTTTTCCACATGATTTAAGTTTTTGTTCTGAATGGAATGAGGTTTTATTTAAATGCATGCAGGGTTTACTGCAACTACTTTTTAAAAAAAGAACGTCTTTGGCAGAGACATTAGTAGAAAGGATTTCTAATTTATCATTAGAACTCCTTCATTTTGGGACACACCCGGAATATAATAGGATTAACACAGCTATTACATCTAGGCTCTTACAAGCTGAACAAGAAATAATTAAGAGAAAGGCACGCAAACTATATAGAGATAGAGATGATTATAAGAAAGCGAATAGTGTTGATAAAACACACTAGATAGTGGGAACAACAATATAATGAATGTGAATAAGGGAGATGGGAGTGTACAGAAAAACACCCCACAAATTCCTATGGTGCCTACACGTACACCCAGAAATGGAAATAAAAAATTTTTTTATAGTGAAAATACTCCAAATTTTACAAAGACTAATTTGAAGATTAGACGGGTTTATGTGCAACAGTGATTACTGAAAATTACACTAATAAGAATAAAAATGAAAATAAAAATGGAAATGAAAATATTAATGATATGACAGCTGAAATAAGCGAACCGCGTATCAATAGTGACAATGACAAAATGGATGTGACGGATAATTCAAGAAATAATGATTTGGGTGCACTAGTAAAAATAGTTGATATAAATACCACCAATAATACTAATGTTACTGGGGAAGTTATAGACTCACAGATGCAGATTAAGAAAATAATAGAACAATTAGATGCAATAAAGAGAAGTGGGAAAAATCAGGATAAAAAACATGTGAATAGGAAAGATGGAAATAAAAGCTTGCCACCTCCTATGACTCCTATGAGGATTGAACTCCCGGATATGATTAATTTTTCAGATGATAACATGAAGAGCAATCTCCTGGATAAAATTGATGATCATAGACAAAATATTTATATTCTCCCCCAAGTGGGGTTGGATGATAATTTAATTGTGGGAGCGACAGATATTGCAGTTGCAGAGAAGGAGTCCATTGTATGTGACAACTCACAAGAGTTGAACAAAATGTGTATTATTGATAACTCTAAAAATCAGAGCAGTTTGGTCCCTTTTCTTCCAAAATTTAACAGTAGTGAACAAAAGAACAAACAATCCTTTCAAGATGATATACCGTCTTTTTTAGTGAAAGGAAAAAACCAGCAGAATGTAATAACGCATTTTTTTTCAAACCAGCCAAGAAAAAGAAAAAGTGTTACAGAGGCTGTAGAGGGGGGCAAACGCAACAAAACAGAATAAAGATACCGACACCAGAAAATAAAATAACAAATAATATTTTTAATTTATCATCTATCATATTAAATACAGCAGAAATTTCTGTGTTGCAAAAAGGATTATCCTTTTGTCCTGTCACGAATTCACAGGAACTGGATCTTTTTATTGATTTGCAAACTTTTATCAGAAAATTAACGGTAAAAAGACACTTCCTGATACAGGATAGCAAAAAAGTGACTTCAGATGAGGAAGTTTCATTACAGCAGACTGAAAATGGAATATTACACACTACATTGAGGAATAAATCTAATTTTTACCCGATACAGAACCAGGGACACCATTTAAAAACATTTTCTGATTTAGTACTGAAGGATTTTGAGAATATAAATCCTGCAGATTATAAAAATGAAAGAAATATGACTAAAGCAGAAAGGGAGACTGTTAAAAGTCTGAAAGAGAACACAGAGGTGGTTATTAGACCAGCTGATAAGGGTGGGGGAGTTGTAATCCAAGACAGGAAGGAATATTTGAAAGAGACATATAGAATATTAAATGATGAGAATACATATAAAGTGGTCACAATGGATATTTATAAGAGTGCGGTAACTGAATATAATAAATTAATTGCAACTGGAAAAAAGGAGGGGATTTTAAATAAAAATGAATATAATTTTCTGACTATGAAAAATCCCCCTAGGGCTTTTTTCTATCATCTTCCTAAGATTCATAAGGATCAAAACAACCCCCCAGGGAGGCCCATCATTTCTGGCATAGGTTCTCTCACGTCAGGATTGGCAGCGTATGTAGATAATATAATGTATTTCCATGTGATGTCTGTGAAAAGTTTTCTTAGGGATTCTGCCCAGCTGATTCATTTGATGAAGGATATAGTGTGGAAAGATTCATACATGTTTCTGACTATAGATGTTGCATCCCTCTATTCAAATATTAGACATGATCTAGGATTGTATTGTTTTGGGAGATATGTGAAAGAAGATGCCCGTTTACCATTGAATCAGAAAGCCTTTTTAATGGATAGCATGAAGTTTATACTGCACAATAATTTTTTTGACTTTCAGGGAAAACTATATCACCAACAAGTCGGAACCGCAATGGGTTCGAAAGTAGCGCCAACTTTCGCTAACCTATTTATGGCCATTTTTTAATTCATTTATATAGAAAATTCCATTTTTTCAGAGCATATTATATTTTTTAAACGGTACATAGATGACCTAATGATAGTCTTTGATAATAAATGTAATAACATAGAACAATTTCTGGAGAGCATTCAGAGGAATGATTCGGGTCTCACCTTTTCATAGGTATATGATATGGAGAGTATAGATTATTTGGATCTGACCATTTTCCATTCAGAAGGGAAGATTTTTACTAAAACTTTTTTTAAGAAGTGTGATGCAAATAGTTTGTTAGATTTTAATAGTGGCCATTATTATAAATGGTTAATCAATGTCCCGAAGAACCAGTATAAAAGGATTAAGAAAAATTGTAGCAGATTTTGTATCACAAGCCAAGGAATTGAAAAATAGGTTTATTGAGAAAAACTACCCAAAAAAACTGCTAGAAAAAGCATATAATGAGTGCGCAGGTTTGGAACAGATGGACCTAGTAAATCCTAAGAAAAAAGAAAAAGAGAATGATAGTTTCTCCTTAAACTTTTTAACTAATTTTACTAAACAAAATAAAAAAATTAGGAATATTTTACAGGATCATTGGTCTGTTCTTCTTAATGATCCAGTGTTGGGGAGTATGCTACCAAATAAACCAGGACTAACCTTTAAAAGATCCTCTACTCTTAGAAATATACTGGCCCCCAGTCGCCTGAAAAAAGGAAAAATTAGGGATGAACAATGCAAAAAACCAGGAGTTTTTAAATGTAATACCGCTCGGTGTCTGTGTTGTGGCATGATTAAGCATAATATGACCACATTCAGATCAATTCAGAATAATAAGGTGTTTGATATAAAGTTTTCCCTGAATTGTAAAAGTAGTTTTGTGATATATCTGATAGAATGTGAATGTGGTTTACAGTATGTGGGTAAAACCACACAAGAACTGCATAACCGCATGAATTCGCACAGACACAATATAATTGAAGGTTTTATGTTCCATGGAGTATCAAAACATTGCACTATAAAACATGGGAAGAAACCATGTATTAAAGTGGCCCCAATTGATTATGTTTCAGAAGACACTGTGAACAGGAGTGTCATTCTGATGAGAAAGGAAATTTACTGGATTCACAGGTTGCAGACTCTGCAACCATACGGTTTAAATGAAATATCTGACATCTTTAAATAATTTTGGGTGCTCTGCATATTTGTCTGCTAAGGATTAGAGTAGTATTGGCATCTGATAACTGTGTGATGTCCATGCTATAACATTACAGCAAGGGAATGATCATATCGCTAACATATAAAGAGATATAATCGGCGGTATTTTCTTATGATTGGAATAGTTGGCTGGTGCCTTGAAAAGGAACTGACAGGTCTGGAGATGTGGAGCCTTTGGCTGAGAGAACAGAAACGTTTCTTGAGTGCAGAGCATGGGTCTGCTGTGCAGGATCGAATCCGCATAGGAGAACATACATTAATTAGTATATGATCATCTGCCTGAAATATAAGGAAAGTAAAAGTATAATATGTTGAATGAAGGGTTAATACTGAAAGGAAAATATAAGTGCGGTTATATAAGAGATTTGTGTATGTTGTTCTGCTAATTGATATGATGTACCAAGAATTTTAGATTTTTATTGAGTATAATCATAATTTTATTATAATGTTTTACATTTTTTCTAGTGTGAAGTTTTACATATGTGTGTTTTTATAGAAGTGTGTTTTATAGATTAATTTTAGTGATTTTTGTGATTTTACATTATGTTGATAGTTATGTGTGAATTTTTTTAAGTGCAATGAGCACCTACCTCACTTCCTGGGGGAGATAGTATATAAGGAGAATGGAATGTGATGCCAGTGTAACTTTGCTCCTGAGGAAGTGTACAGTGTGTACACGAAACGCGTAGAGTTTATGGAATAAAAAGAAAGTTATAATCACTGCTTGGTCCTTGGATTAACTCCTTGTGAACTTTGGACTGGAACAGCGCGATCCTGAAAGCCGGACTTCTCTCCTTCCTATGTATGTGATCCATGTGACAGACAAACCCCAGTTTAAAATGGATTTTTAACGCTGTAATATGGAAAGGATCTGGCTGTATTCTGCAGTGACAACAAGCAAATGGAGCAGAGAAACGGTGTTCTCTGGATTGATTTCAAAGCAAATGCTCAGGATTAAAATTAAAAAAAAAAAATATCCCTAGCCCCTGATACCTGGGGCTATGTCTAAAAATATCTGTAATAGGCAGCAACAGACAGAACTGGAATGGACTCTCTTGCTATATGCACTGAATTTTGCCACATACACTGCCTGCCTGCCTAGCACTGATATCTATGCATCTTTATTAGTCCTCAGAAGAACTGTTAGTTGAGATGGATATGTGTATTATTTATGGTATTCCCACACTAAGTACAACGCAAACAAATCTCTCCCTAGCTCAGCAGCAACTCTCCTTGTGTGGCCAGCCAATCACTGTAATGCTACAACCAACATGGCTGCAGCATTACAGTGTGTGGCAGACAATTCCTGCATGGTTTTTGGCTCTCTAAAGAGAACCAAACATGCAGGGCTTTGACCCGACCTCCCGCCGAGCAAACATGGAAATACTGGGCAAGCTCCAAGCTTCACAAGCACTGCGATGCTTGGGCGAGTACCGAGTAGTGGCGAGTATGCTCGCTCATCACTAGTTAATATGATAGCGTTCACAATGGAAGAAGAACACTAACCTGTAGTTATAGCCGGTGGATATATTATTCTGCAGGTCAAGGCGTCGGAATGAATACTGAGGGCGACACTTTGAGGGATGTAAGTCCAAATTGCAGTTCCAGTTAATGATCACACCAATGATTCCTCCCTTTAAAAATAAAAGAAAGCTGCTGAGCACCAGTTAAAAAATAAAAACCAAAGGCACAATGCTTTTTTGAGAAATGTTAAAATAGCAAATTTGTAATATAATAAATTTAAAACAGCACAAGGGTTTTAAAAACATGGAAAACATTTTTTACGGGGAGGGACAAGTATAGGAAAAGGAGTGGGTATGGCTAAAAGTAAAAGGCATATAATAAACATAGAGGAATGTACAGTATAATTACATAAGATACAAGTGCAGATGGTAATATAGGAATAACATGGAAAGCATAAGTGCACATAAATGCATAATAAAAGACCATCAGAGTGTAATACAGATGCTCATTCTATAGAGAGAACCTATGCACCATAAAAGTAATGTAGTATTAATAATAATAGAGTGAGAGATATATACTAAATAAATGGGGATAGTGCATGACTCACACTAAGAACAGAGCAGATATAAAATAAGCACACAGTGCATATGAACTTATTATCAAAACCACATTGTATTCCTTGAAAGCCAGGGACCCACCACACCTGACGCGTGTTTTGCTGTGGAAAGCTTTGTCCAGGGGCAAGCGTTGTGCCTTTGGTGTTTCTTATATATATTTTTTTTTTTCCATTTTGCTGTGATGCATAAGACTGAGGTCTTTTTGGTGTTTGAGCACCAGCTAAAACATCAATCTTGTCAGCCAGTAATGTCTCTCCTTTTAAATTTTATAACTCACAATATCTGCTTTTCTATAGGATCCTGCGTTTGCCTAATGAAATTGATTGACGTATCAGTGCATATGTCGGTATTATTTTCCAAAGTATATTGTTAGCACAGAGTCCAATCAGAGCATGAACGTTTCTAATTTATCAAGCACACTGTTTGCCCCTTTGTTTTTAGGTAATAGTTTGCACATCATATAATGACATAATGAGCATTTCCAGGTCAATGACCTTCATCAGGAAATTCTTTTCCACTATTCACATTTATCACCCACCTAAAGAATTAGTGATAAGTGTTAGATCCAACTATTTGCCCCCCCCATCACCTATTTGTCTGTGCACAGCCATAGAGGTGAAGAGTTGGGTGGAATAGAGGATGATTATGAGTTTAAACACTTCTCTATGCATACTTACCAACTCTCTGAGAAGAGGGTTGCATTGACAATCCAACACAATGGGCAGCACTTTGTACACATTTTATAAGTGGTCATAAACTTGCAAATATCTCATGAAATAATAAAGTTACATTAAAACCAAGCACACCATTGTTTTTCTTGTGAAATTCTCAATAAGTTTGATGTTGACACATGACCTTCTTCCTAATGGAAAAAATAAAGTTGGATCCAAAATGGCCGACTTCAAAATGGCCACCATGGTCACCACCCATCTTGAAAAGATTCCCTCCTCCCATATACTAATGTGCCACAAACAGGAAGATGATATCACCAACCATTCCCATTTTATTTAGGTGTATCCATATAAATGGCCTACCCTGTACTATGATTAAGGGAGTCCTGGAAATGCTTCAGTTTTTTAACCCTGTTTGTCTTTTTTTATGGCTTGCTAAATAAAATCCTTCTTTTATTGAACCGCTGGAAGTGCCGCTTTCCCTCTTTTTTCCTTCTATTATTGTGGTGCTGCACCAGCTGGGGACAAGCCATCAGGTCTACAAAGGAGGCTAACAAATACTGTGAAAGTAAAAGAAAAAAAAAAAAGATTTTTTAAAAAAAATAAAAAAGCATAAAAGTTCAAATCACCTCGTTTCCCTCCATTAAAAATAATGATATTTTAAAAACTATAAAAATACACATATGCGGTATATGCACGTTCATAAATGTCTGATCTATCAAAATATATAAATAATTAACCTAATCGATAAACACTGGAAGCAAAAAAAAAATCAAGAACGCCAAAATTACAGGTTTTTTTGGCAATTCCACAAAAAAAATGCTGTAACAAGTGATCAAAATGTTACAACTATCCCAAAACGGTGTAAATAAGATAACGCCTTGCCTCGCAAAATATAAGCCATCACACAGCTCCATCTCCAAAAATAAAAACGTTACGGGTCTCAAAAAATGTCAACACAACCCACAAAAATTTTGTAGGGCTAACTTCTGATTTTTTTTACACCACTAAAATAATTTAAAAAAAAACTGGACATGTTTGCTATTGCTATAATTGTACTGATGAGTAGAATCACTCTGCAAGGTATTTTTTTTACCACAAAATGTACACAGTAAAAACAATTCCCAAAAAATCAATGTCAGAATTTATTGTTTTTCATAATTTCTTCCCGTTTTGAATTTTTTAAAAATATTTTCCAGTACCCTATGTGATAAAATAAACGGTGTCATTCAAAAGTACAACTCGTCCTGCAAAAAACAAGCCTTCATATGTCTATGTGGACAGAAAAATAAAAATGTTGTAGCTCTAGGAAGAAAGGGGGGGGGAACGCAAAAATGGAAATTGGCCACATCATGAAGGGGTTAATAAAATGCTTTACTCAAGAATTGTCAATTCAGATGCAAATTCCATCATTTAGAATCTGCAGTTCATCCTTCTAGACTAGGAGAACTTTGCTCTTCTTAAAGCACAATTCTATCTCCAAATCAAAGGAGATGTCGAGCCTTAGGCCGGGATCACACACAGCGAGATACGGCCGAGTCTCGCAGGTTAAAAACAAGCTCTGGCGCCGGCACTCCGGAGCGGAGCGTGCAGCCGTACAGGAATACATGGAGCTGCACGCTCCGTTCCGGAGTGCCGATGCCAGAGCTTGGTTTTAACCTGCGAGTCTCGGTCGTATCTCACTGTAGTGTGACTCCGGCCTTTGGCTACAAGTCTGCATTGACTCTATATGACCGCAGACTTGTGAATCCTCACTTTGAGTGCACTGTGAGGATTCTCCGGTGGTCATGTGACCGCTAGTGTGCCATTTCCTACTTTCCAAATAGATGTGTCCGGCCTCACTCAATACTACATTTACATTGAATGAATGCACATAAAGTTGGCATGCAAATCATATCCTTGTGGTCATGCGCCCCCTGCTCTCTGCGCCGGCATCGGAGAATCCCCAAAGTGCGTAGTGAGTTTGAGAAATCTCTGTAAACATGCTTTAAAGGGGTATTCCCATCTCAAAGATCCTATCCCAATATGCAGTAGTGTAGTAATAATAATAATATTAGCAAATACCTCCAATTAGAAATGTAGTATAGTTTTTCTGACTCGCTATATCTCTTTCCTCATCTGCAGCCATTGCAGGATCTTAGGTATCCATGGTTACGACCACTAGCTACTAGCTGTCACTATATCACTGGTCGTAACGATGGATACCTAAGGTCCTAGTCTCCCCTCCTTATAGTATCTTCCCATAAGTCTAAATGTATTCATGGGTTCAATATCCCTATCAGTCCTCTCTATTATCTTGGGCTTAAGTGAAAACTCATTCTCAATCAGCCCCTGCATTAATAGTACTATCTAACAATCCTTCTGTACAGTCTATATGAATCACTGACTGAGATTACCCAAGATACCATTCTGTAATTAGAAAAGGGATTTAGACTTTTTCAATAAAAGGAGTAAAAGAAATAGATTCATTAAGACCTAAAGTGGCTATTGTTTCTAAGCAGAATATCCATTATGCTTCTTTATATATAATTCTGTTATTATGATTCCCACCCCTTGGGAATGCTCAAATTTTTTTAATTTCCTTGAAATTTTATCATTCGAGCATCTCCTCTGTGAGCCAACCGCATATGTCTCAATGAGGGTACCCTCCTTCCTCCGATTGTCCCCAATGTATTTGAGTGGAACTCCAACCTATTGCCCACTGTGACTCATAAACTGTGACCAGCTGAATTTCCTGAAAGACCACTGTATTCTGTCCTTTTTATTTTTTTTACTTCTTTGCCACTCGTTCTCTTGCTGAAATATAAGCTTACCTTATATGCAATTTCAGTAAAGTTAATACCAGCCTCTTTTACCATAAAATCTATGGTGAAAATTGGGCAAGATGGTGAGCGGATGGGGTGATAATTACAGTTCTTCAAGGCATTTTCCCCTTCAATGTTACCCCTAGGAGACACAAAATAAAATCAGAAGATGAGTTTCTATATTCACGGCACAGGTAAAGCATATTTTGCTGCAAACTCCAAACAAAATCAATATAGTTAACATATATTCTTTTTTATTCTTCATAGATATGTTAAGTGTATTATTTATTATTACTACACATAACTACCCCTATATAAACCAGTTAACAGTGATGTAACTTTAAGCTTGTGGGTCCCCATGCAAAATCTCTTACAGGGCCCCAAATGATCAAAGGTCTATGATTGTAATGGTCTTCTCATATCGGCCAAAAGGACCTTTTGCGCACCTAAGCTCCAGGGACCAAGTTAGACTGAAACCCCTGTACTCATTGTCTTTATGCCATTACCAGTTAAAGGGAATCTGTCACCTATTCTTTTGCCCTATGAGATGCGTCTACCACCATTAGGGGCTTATCTACAGCATTCTGTAATGCTGTAGATAAGCTGATGTAACCTGAAAGATAAGAAAAACGAGTGTCATTATACTCACCTGGGGGGGGGTTCGGTGCGGTCCGGGTCCGATGGGTGTCGCGGGTCTGATGCCTCCTATCTTCTAGCAATGACGTCCTCCTCCTTACTTCATGCTGTGCTCCAGCCGCAGGCGTACTGATATGCCCTGTTGAGGGCAGACCAGAGTACTGCAGTGTGCAGGTGCCAGGAAAGGTCAGAGAAGTCCGGCACCTGGGCACTGCAGTACATACTGTCAGAGAACCCCTGTAAGTACATTCTTGTGTTTATCTGGTCACTGATGGTCTGAGCTATCCTAGACACACTAGAAATATCCGGAAAGGCCAATCACTGACTGTGGATAATTTCTGTTCTCTGAAACACCCTTTAACGGCCAATTGGTATTATTCATTACAGAGACCTTTAGACTTCCTAATAAACAATTATCTGAACAACTAAAGAGTAACAGATTGCGTCTCATGACACCAATTTCATGGTCCTGGTCAGTATTCTCTGGCTGTGAACAGGAACTGTTCGCAGGTGACATCTCGCCAGCAGCTAATCATAAGCCAATCCTGGAATCCAGGAAGGTAAGGAAATTTAGGCACCTCCTTTCCATGGCCAGAGACTACTGACCTGAACTATGGACCTGATTCATAAGAAGCAATGTGCTTATCTCTACAAACAGTATGTAGTCTTCTAGAAGTCATGGAATCTCTACAATTTAATCATTGATTAAAGAGGACCTTTTTCTTTATTTTATTTTTTTAATTAATAACTTCTAGACTAGTTTTTTTTTCTGTACCCCCTCCGTTTCAAAGTTATACCCCATGGTAATAATAGTGCGAGATTTTGCTTCAATTCACTGGGTGTATACCACAGAACTTTTCTGTAGGCATGGTCATGTTTTGATTGGCCACCATCATGGTACAAAAAGCAAATGCTAACGGAGAAGTGCTATGGTATGCGCCCAGTTGGTTGAAGGGAAAATTTGCTCCATTATTTCCGGGGTCATAACTTTGGAACGGAAGGGGCACAGAGCAAAAATAAGTAGTGTTCCAGAATCAGTGGAAACTCCCCAAGTTGAGGAGTGTTGTGAGTTCATTTTCCCCTTCGTCACTGAGGTCTGGTGAACTCCCTATTCTGGTAAAGGAAGGTAATGAGCCTGATTATCAGGCACCTGAGCCTAATGAGGATGACTGGCTGAGTGGAGTCACGGACTGGATATAAGGCTGCCGACGCCCTTCTGCCCTGCGGGTGATTTCTCTGTGGACTTCTAGGACACCAGTCTGAATCCTAAAGCTAAGTTTTCTGCTTTGCCTGTTAGCATTTGTTTTTTGTTTTTGTTTTCCTTGCTTTTCTGGATTCTGCCATTCCCTGCTGGGGTGAGCTGAATCTCCTTTTGCCGGTTGCTCTGTCTTCAGAATATTCCTGAGTACTGACATAGCTTTTTTGAAGCCTAGCGTCTTCAGGGCCTTTTTCACTGTCAGTCTGTTGGCTCTTATTTTCATAGGGTTTTTCACGGATTGCAGACAGCAGCCTTCCTGTCCTTTCCTATCTAGCTAGCTTGAACCCCGTTTTTGCTCAGTCTATCTTTCTGTCTGTGTTAGTGTTTTCATCTTGCTTCACCGTCATTATATGTTGGGGGCTGCCTATTGCTTTGGGGTCTGCTCTGGGGCAGTTTAGATTTCCCCTTTCGTTCTTTAGGCCTATTTAATTCTCCGGCTGTGATCGAGGGGTCTAGGGCATCGTAGGAACCCCCCACGGCTACTGTTAGTTGTTGTGGATAGGATCAGGGGTCTGCAATCCGATAGCTGCCAACCTCTCTGGTTTTCTGGACTTAGCTAGCATTTCTGTTTTTGCCTCCTACGGTGACTCAATCATAACAGAATCACCCGCCATACCGCAGATCCTAGGGTACTCAATAGCAGGAAAGAATTGTGTTTAAAAAAAAAAAAAGTGTGTGTATATTCTTTCCTCTATATCTCTGAGGCCGTAGGGGGATTTTTTTTCTCTCAATGGAGATAAAGTAATTGTCTGATCGTGTGGAGCAGCTCACTGCGGAAGTGCGGGGAATTTCCGCCTACCTTGCTCGTTCGCATGCTGTTGAACCAAAGATCCCTAAACCTGATGTATTTTTTGGGGATCGATCTAAATTTTTGAGTTTCAAAAATAATTGTAAATTATTTTTTGCCTTGAAGCCTAACTCGTCAGGGAGCTCCGCACAGCAGGTTAAAATTGTCATCTCTTTGCTGCGTGGCGATCCCTAGGATTGGGCGTTTTCTTTGAAACCAGATGATCCTATTCTGACTAATGTGAACGCATTCTTTCAAGCTTTGGGGTTGTTGTATGACGAACCTAATGCTATTGATCAGGCTGAAAAGACCCTGTTGGCATTGAACCAGGGTCGAGATTCTGCAGAGTTGTACTGTCAAAAGTTCCGAAAGTGGGCGGTCCTTACTACCTGGAATGATAATGCCTTGGCTGCTCTCTTTCGGAAGGGTTTGTCAGAAGCCGTAAAAGATACTATGGTGGGATTTCCTGTTCCCTCTCGTCTGGACGATTCTATGTCATTAGCCATTCAGGTTGATCGGCATTTACGTGAATGCAGGATTGCACGAGAGGTGTTGCCACCGGTTGAACAGACGTCTGAACCTATGCAATGTGATAGAGTTTTGTCTAAGGCGCAACGTCAGAAGTTCAGAAGGCGTAATAAGCTGTGTTTTTTCTGTGGAGATGCCTCGCATAATATTTCTGTTTGTCCTAAACGAGAGAAACGCTGTGCACACACATTTTCTGTTGGTGGTGTTCAACCTAAGTTTCTTCTGGCAATTACTCTGATCTGCTCCCTGTCCACATTTTCCGCCAAGGCTTTTGTGGATTCGGGAGCAGCGCTAAACCTAATGGACTTGGATTTTGCTAAGCGTTGTGGATTTCCGATTACACCTCTGCAGACGCCTATCCCTTTGAGGGGGATTGATGCTACTCCTTTGGCTAAAAATAAACCTCAGTTTTAGACCCAGGTGGTCATGCGGGTCACCCCAGACCATCAAGAAAATTGCAGATTTTTGGTGTTGCATGGTCTGCATGATGCCGTTGTTCTGGGGTTTCCTTGGTTGCAAATTCATAATCCAGTTTTGGATTGGAAATCTGTGTCTGTGGTGAGTTGGGTTTGTCGGTGTGCCTTTAGTGAGGCTCCAGTTTTTTCCACCTCTCCTCAGTCGCATGATGTTCCTGACTATTTGGCCGACTTTTATGATGTATTTAGTGAGAATGAGTCTGCGTCCTTGCCTCCTCATAGGAGTTATGACTGTGCAATTGAACTAAGCCCAGGGTGTAAATTTCCCAAGGGTCGGCTCTTCAATTTATCTGTACCCGAGCACGAGGCTATGCGGTGGCGTTGGAGAAGGGTCACATTAGACCATCCTCTTCACCCTTAGGTGCCGGTTTTTTTTTTGTGGCCAAAAAGGATGGTTCTTTAAGGCCTTGTATTGATTATCGTGCCCTCAATAAAATTACTATTAAATATCAGTATCCGTTACCCCTGATTTCGGATCTATTCTCTAGAGTTAGAGGTGCTTGCTGGTTTACCAAGCTTGACCTCAGGGGGCGTATAATCTTATCCGCATTAAGCAGGGGGATGAATGGAAGACGGTGTTTAATACTCCAGAGGGACATTTTGAGTACCTGGTGATGCCTTTTGGGCTCACTAATGCCCCTTCTGTCTTCCAGTGCTTCATGAACGATATTTTCCGAGACTTTGTCGATAAATTTTTGATTATCTATCTGGATGATATTTTGATCTTCTCCAAGGATTGGGATTCTCATGTGGAACATATTCGGACTGTGCTCCGGATCTTGAGGGAGAATTCCCTGTTTGTCAAAGGATCGAAATGCCTCTTTGGAGTACAGAGGATTTCATTTTTGGGATTTATTTTGTCTCCGTCAACTATTGAAATGGACCCGGCCAAGGTACAGGCCATTTATGATTGGGTTCAGCCCACTTCTTTGAAGGCCCTCCAGAAGTTTTTGGGTTTTGCTAATTTTTATCGGAAATTTATAGCAAAATTTTCTAGTATTGCCAAGCCATTGACTGATCTGACTAAGAAGGGTGCTGATGTGTTGAATTGGTCTCCAGAGGCTGTTGCTTCCTTTCAGGAGCTGAAGCGAAGATTTACCTCTGCCCCGGTTTTGCGGCAACCTGATGTCTCACTCCCGTTCCAGGTAGAGGTGGATGCTTCTGAGATTGGTGCAGGAGCTGTTTTGTCCCAAAAGGATCCTGTAACATCTAAAATGAATCCCTGTGCTTTCTTTTCCCGAAAGTTCTCTCCATCTGAACGTAACTATGATGTGGGGAATCGGGAACTGTTGGCCATGAAATGGGCATTTGAGGAGTGGAGACATTGGTTGGAGGGAGCTAAACATCAAGTTGTGGTCCTCACTGACCACAAGAATTTGATTTACCTAGAGTCGGCTAAACGCTTGAACCCTAGACAGGCTAGGTGGGCCTTGTTTTTTACACGTTTTGATTTTGTGGTCTCTTTTCTTCCTGGAACTAAGAATGTCAAGGCAGACGCCCTCTCTAGGAGTTTCTTTGCTGATTCTCCTGTGGTGACCAAGCCTGCTACCATCTTAGGCGAAGGGGTAGTTCTTTCTGCCATCTCGCCCGATTTGAGACTTGCTCTGCAAGAGTTCCAGGAGGACAAACCTGAGCGTTGTCCCAGTGGAAAGTTGTATGTTCCTGACCAGTGGAAGAAGAGAGTGATGTCTGAAGTTCATTGCTCTGCATTGGCTGGTCATCCAGGTATTTTTGGTACTAGAGATCTGGTGAGTCGCTCTTTTTGGTGGCCCACCTTGTCTCATGATGTCAGGAATTTTGTGCAGTCCTGTGGGACTTGCTCCCGGTCTAAATCTTGTTCTCGCTCTAGTGGGTTGTTGATGCCTTTGCCGGTCCCCAGGAGGCCATGGACCCATATTTCAATGGATTTCATCTCTGATATGCCGGTCTCTCAAAGAATAACTGTTATTTGGGTGATTTCTGATAGGTTCTCTAAGATGGTTCATCTTGTACCACTCCCTAAGTTGCCATCTTCCTCTGAGTTGGTGCCCCTGTTTTTGCAACAGGTGGTTCGCTTACACGGGATTCCTGAGAACATTGTATCTGACAGAGGAGTTCAGTTTGTGTCTAGATTTTGGAAGACCTTCTGTTCCAAGCTTGGAATTCAGTTGTCCTTCTCCTCTGCTTTTCACCCTCAGACCAATGGGCAGACAGAGAGAACAAACCAGACCTTGGAGTCGTATTTGAGATGTTTTATTTCCGCTGATCAGGATGATTGGGTTTCATTTTTGCCCTTGGCCGAATTTGCTTTAAATAATAGAGCTAGTTCTGCCACTTTGATGTCACCTTTTTTTTGTAACTTTGGGTTTCATCCTCGATTTTCTTCAGGGCAGGTGGAGCCTTCTGCCTGCCCAGGTGTTGACACTGTGGTGGAGAGAATGCACCAGATCTGGGACCAAGTGGTGGATAAGTTATCTCTCTCCCAGGAAAAGGCCCAGCGGTTTTCCAACCGACATAGGACCATTGGTCCCCAGTTTAAGATTGGTGATATGGTGTGGTTATCATCAAAAAATATTGCTATGAAGGTGGCTTCTCCTAAGTTTAAGCCTAGATTTATTGGACCTTACAAGATTTTGGAGATTATTAATCCGGTCTCTTTTCGTTTGGCTCTTCCTGTCACATTTAAAATCCATAATGTGTTCCATAAGTCCTTGTTGAAGAGGTTTGTTGAACCAGTTGTTCCTGGGGTGGCACCTCCAGACCCTGTATTGGTTGAAGGTAACATGGAATATGAGGTAGAGAAAATACTGGATTCCCGTCTGGCTAGACGGAGACTCCAGTATTTGGTTAAGTGGAAGGGTTATGGTCAGGAGGATAATTCCTGGGTCTCTGCCTCTGATATTCATGCCAAAAGATTGGTTCGTGCCTTTCATCGGGCTCACCCTGATCGCCCTGGTGGCGTGGTTGAGGGTTCGGTGACCCCTCCTCAAGGGGGAGGTACTGTTGTGAGTTCATTTTCCCCTTCGTCACTGAGGTCTGGTGAACTCCCTATTCTGGTAAAGGAAGGTAATGAGCCTGATTATCAGGCACCTGAGCCTAATGAGGATGACTGGCTGAGTGGAGTCACGGACTGGATATAAGGCTGTCGACGCCCTTCTGCCCTGCGGGTGATTTCTCTGTGAACTTCTAGGACACCAGTCTGATTCCTGCTCCTCTAAAGCTAAGTTTTCTGCTTTGCCTGTTAGCATTTGTGTTTTGTTTTTGTTTTCCTTGCTTTTCTGGATTCTGCCATTCCCTGCTGGGGTGAGCTGAATCTCCTTTTGCCGGTTGCTCTGTCTTCAGAATATTCCTGAGTACTGACATAGCTTTTTTGAAGCCTAGCGTCTTCAGGGCCTTTTTCACTGTCAGTCTGTTGGCTCTTATTTTCATAGGGTTTTTCACGGATTGCAGACAGCAGCCTTCCTGTCCTTTCCTATCTAGCTAGCTTGGGCCCCATCTTTGCTCAGTCTATCTTTCTGTCTGTGTTAGTGTTTTCATCTTGCTTCACTGTCATTATATGTTGGGGGCTGCCTATTGCTTTGGGGTCTGCTCTGGGGCAGTTTAGATTTCCCCTTTCGTTCTTTAGGCCTATTTAATTCTCCGGCTGTGATCGAGGGGTCTAGGGCATCGTAGGAACCCCCCACGGCTACTGTTAGTTGTTGTGGAGAGGATCAGGGGTCTGCAATCCGATAGCTGCCAACCTCTCTGGTTTTCTGGACTTAGCTAGCATTTCTGTTTTTGCCTCCTACGGTGACTCAATCATAACAGAGGAGATACTCAGTTCAAATAAAAAAAATCCAGTGAAAAGTCCCTCAAACAGCATTTTTGTCTAAGCATTCTGGCAAATACACAAAAGTATCTTTATCAATACCACCTCCTTTTTTAATATATCAGCTTTCTTTTGTGGTAATATGTTATAGTAAGAAGTTATTTGTTTATGTTCTGCTGATTATCTTGGGTGATTTAACACTAAGAGCACTTACTCTACGGTCTGAGGCTTAGCAACAAATTGTTTTAAGCATACATTAAGAGCAGTGGAATCACCCCACTGAGCAATCGAAGTCTCTGAACTTCATTTATACATGCATTTTGGACAAGGTTTTTGTACAGCAGGAGGTGAGCTAGACAACTATCGATTAAAGAAATCTTACTTGGAGAATCCAAACTGAGGAAAATGGATGTTGTTCTTGATGAGGATGGTGAAGCTTGGGATAAAGTCATGCAATGACTCACTAGAAACAAAGAGACAATAGAAAGAAATGAACAGAAAGACAGAGTAGATTATATTATGGTGGTGGGTAGAGGAGATAAAAGCCAGCTGAGAAATGACTAGTAAAGACCCTCTGAGAATATTGCATGCTTCCAGGATATTAGTAATATTTCTGAGCTCTCCTCAGGGAAATTAAGTATAGGATTTCCTGGCACCGAACAATTTATCTCAAGACTCGTCCTCTGAATTACAATGGGGGAGATATATAAGATATAGAGCAAAGATTAAGAAAAATGGTAGGTTTTCCGTATCAAGCAAGGAAACCTATGTAGATTGTGGTTCTAATAAAAACTTTATAATCTACTGTTCAACACTTGAGACATACAGACAAGAAGCCCTCAAAACCCTTTAGTAGCTGCCATCTAAAGCTGAAGTCTGAATGGGCAATACAACATAACTGGGCAATGCTGCCATGACACCCTTAGATGCTGGCATAGGAAAATAAGCTGCTGCAACTGGTGACCAAAAATGTTTGTAGTCGTGGATGTAACAGGGCTTGAACAGTTGAATCCATGTTGTCAGTTTGGTGGAATTCCGGACAAATTAGGCTGCTCCTTTTGCATGTTGGGTTGATTTAGTGTCCTTAGGAATGTTGGTTGCACTGTACTTGATATTTAGTAGACATATAGCAATCAACCTGTGGCCAATCTCTGCTCAGCTAATAATGCATCCTCCCGCTCCTGCTAAAGAACAACAGTGGAGTGCAGGAGGTTTGTTATACGGGAGGAATACAGTGCCCTGCGAAAGTATTCGGCCTCCTGGAACTTTTCAACCTTTTCCCACATATCATGCTTCAAACATAAAGATACCAAATGTAAATTTTTGGTGAAGCATCAACAACAAGTGGAACACAATTGTGAAGTTGAATGAAATTTATAGGTTATTTTAAATTTTTGTGAAAATTCAAAAACTGAATAGTGGGGCGTGCAATATTATTCGGCCCCTTTAACTTAATACTTTGTTGCGGCAACTTTTGCTGCGATTACAGCTGCAAGTCGCTTGGGGTATGTCTCTATCAGTTTTGTACATCGACAGACTAAAATTCTTGCCCATTCTTCCTTAGCAAATAGCTCGAGCTCAGTGAGGTTGGATGGAGATCGTTTGTGAACAGCAGTTTTCAGATCTTTCCACAGATTCTCGGTTGGATTCAGGTCTGGACTTTGACTTGGCCATTCTAACACCTGGATACGTTTATTTGTGAACCATTCCATTGTAGATTTTGCTTTATGTTTGGGATCATTGTCTTGTTGGAAGACAAATCTCCATCCCAGTCTCAGGTCTTTTGCAGATGTCAACAGGTTTTCTTCAAGAATGGTCCTGTATTTGGCTCCATCCATCTTCCCATCAATTTTAACCATCTTCCCTGTCCCTGCTGAAGAAAAGCAGGCCCACACCAAGATGCTGCCACCACCATGTTTGACAGTGGGGATGGTGTGTTGCCTTTGCGCCAAACATATTGTTTGGCATTGGTGCCAAAGTTCGATTTTGGTTTCATCTGACCAGAGCACCTTCTTCCACATGTTTGGTGTGTCTCCCAGGTGGCTTGTTGCAAACTTTAAACGACACTTTTTATGGATATCTTTGAGAAAAGGCGTTCTTCTTGCCACTCTTCCATAAAGGCCAGATTTGTGCAGTGTATGACTGATTGTTGTCCTATGGACAGACTGTCCCACCTCAGCTGTAGATCTCTGCAGTTTATCCAAAGTGATCATGGGCCTCTTGGCTGCATCTCTGATCAGTCTTCTCCTTGTTTCAGATGAAACTTTAGAGGGACGGCCGGGTGTTGGTAGATTTGCAGTGGTATGATACTCCTTCCATTTCAATATGATCGCTTGCACAGTGCTCCTTGGGATGTTTATAGTTTTGGAAAATATTTTGTATCCAAATCCGGCTTTAAATTATATTTATCATCATTAGTCATTAAGGACAACATTGGATCATTCAGAGATCCACAATGAACTTCTGGAGTGAGTTTGAGGCACTGAAAGTAAAGGGGCCGAATAATATTGCAATCCCCACTTTTCAGTTTTTGAATTTCCACAAAAATTTAAAATAACCAATAAATTTTGTTCAACTTCACAATTGTGTCCCACTTGTTGTTGATTCTTCACCAAAAATTTGCATTTGGTATCTTTATGTTTGAAGCATGATATGTGGGAAAAGGTTGAAAAGTTCCAGGGGGCTGAATACTTTTGCAAGGCACTGTAGCTTGTACACTTCAGTTGTATTTGAGGTCTCCTGTAGCTGGCATTTTTCTTGGGGCAAAGTGACTGAAAGACAATTTTTTTCTGCTTTTTTTCACTTTTTATTTAAAGTTGCAGTAAACTTTTTCTCAAGCCTAGGACACTTGAACCTGTGATTCCAGCCTCCCAACAATTGCAGGGGGCTTACAGCTCTATAACACAGCTGGCACCCACCATGCTCCATTTGACTTTTATCACGTATGTATGGTGGATATCAGGAACAGTTAAAAAATTGTTACAAAATTCATATAATTTAATGAATGTTACCAACCTAGTCACAGTTTCATCTTCTAAAGGACACCATGCAAAGACCTCACAAGTTTTAAGAGATCCACGAGTAGCATTGACACATCGCCCAGTCTGCAATCCTAAGAAAGAAGAGAAAGTGTTGTTATTAATTCAATTTAAGCAGTGCTGACAGATTCTTTAGCTTTTTGAAATTAGAGAAATGACATTAAACCCTTAATGACCAGGCCAAATTTTACAATTCTGACTACTTTCACTTTATGAGGTTATAATATGATAGTGGTAACATTTCTTCAATATGACTTGTGTTTATTTGTGAAAAAAATGAAAATTTGGCAAAAACTTAGAAATATTTATAATTTTCAAACTTTTAATTTTTATGCCCTTAAATTGGAGAGTTATGAACACAAAATCGTTAATAAAAAACATTTCCCATATGTCTACTTTACATCAACTTTTTTTTTATTTGTTAGGAAGTAAGAAGGGTTAAAAGTTGACCTGGAATTTCTAATTTTTCCAACAAAATTTACAAACCATTTTTTTTTAGAGACCACTTTAGGGATCTCATTTGAAGTGATTTTGAGGGGCCCATATGACAGAAAAGAACCTAGAAGTGACACCATTCTAAAAACTGCACCACTCAAGGTGCTTAAAACCACATTCAAGAAGTTTATTAACCCTTCAGGAGCTTCACATGAAATGAAGCCATGCGGAAGGAAAAAATGAACATTTCATTTTTTTCACAAAAAATTTACTTTAGACTCAAGCTTTTTTTTTATTTTCACAAGGGTGGTAGGAGAAAATGGCTCCCCAAATTTGTGTGCAATTTCTACGGAGTATGCCGAAAACTTATTTGTGGGGGAGATCTAATGTTTGGGTCACACGGCAGAGCTTGGAAGGGAAGGAGCGCCATTTGACTTTTTGAATGCAAAATTTCCTGGAATGTTTAGCGGACGCCATGTTGCACTTGGAGAGCCTCTGATGTGCCTAAACAGTGTAAAAACCCCACAAGTGACCCCATTTCGGAAACCACACCACTGAAGGATAGTGAGCATTTGGGCCCCACAGGTACGACACAGAATCTGATAACAATAGGTTGTCATATTGAATATGTTGTCATTAGGGTTCAGCGCAAGTGTTTGGTACTCCAGTTTCGGATATGCACCAAGTCCTTGCCCCACATATTTTGCGCTTTTAAACACACACAAAAAGTGTGGGGAGCCACAATACTTCGTGCATATGTGGCGTCCCTGAGGGTCCAGTCGCCACAGAGTTACTGCACCTCATCCAGAGGTGTGGTATCACACTCTCAGGTAAGGAGGGAGCACTACCCAGGATTCTAACTCTCTCAACCAACGCACACCAGTTCAGTCAGGGCATCTGGGTGTACCCTGCGGGAGGTTGGCCTCCTCCCAGGCTGGCTAGGGAAGGGTGTTTGGGGAGTGAGTGGGGAAGGTAGGAAAAAGGAGAGGAGCTTAGAAGGTGAGAGTGAGTGAGCAGTGACAATTAATGGCAGGAGTTAGGGCTGATGTAAGAAGATTGTTCTGGAAAGGACTGCAGACTTCAGTAGTATGAGTTTGAGAGAGAGTTGTGAGGGGAGCCTGAAGGAAGCTCCTGGGAGGACAAAAGGGGTCCTTGGGGCACAGGAAGTGGGGGTGCCGGCCCCTAAGACTAGTGGAGGACTACAAGACAGCTAGCAAGCTGGAGGCTGAGTGACCCTGGATACACCGCCTCCAGTTGGGCGAATTTAAGTAATAACACATGCAGCTGGATACGCCGCCTCCAACAGGCGAATTTAGGTAATACACGTAACACGTAAATCTGGAAACCCCGCCTCCAGTAAGGCGAATTTAAACAATAAGGGAAAACCTGGGTAACAATAACAATGGTGGCCCTACGATAGGGAAACGGGGAAGTGGAGACCTCCTGCACTCCCCTGAGTCAGTGTCTCAACACTCCTAGCGTTCCCTAGGCCGGTTCCGCACCGGGCGCCACTCAGGATAACTTTAAACCCTAGCTTGCCCTGCACCTAAACCCTCACTAGGGAAATGGTTGGTGCGGAAACTAATCCCACCACTGCACTAAACACATAAGGAAAAGTGACAAAACAGGGGAACACCACTTAGCTTTGCTCTGTTGCTTACGTTCCCAGCAACAGAGCCCACCACCTGCGTGCATCTTTTCCTCCGACCGGATCCAACACCATAGAGCAGCCTTGGCGCAAACAGAGTCCACCACCTATGTGCAGCTGTCCAGAAAACAGAGTCCAGCATATGAGTCCAGCTTTCCGCAAAAGAGTCCAGCATGTTGAGTCCAGCTTTTCAGCAACCGAATCCAGCATCATGAGTGCAGCTCTACACCATAGTTGCCACTCCCCCAAGCCATGCGAGAACTCCTTGCTGACACCATAGCTGCAACTCCACCAAGCCATGCCAGCCCTCCTCGCAGACACCATAGCTGACACTTCAGGACTCCCACTGAGCTGCCCGGGACTCTCTTTCAGCTCCATCCTTCACCCAGGCTTGCTTGTAACTGAGGACTAATCACCAACACTGATTGACACACCTGACACTCTCTTATAGAGCAATCACACCTGTTACATAATTGCGTGCACAAACTAGAGTAACCAAGTGCAATGACGCTCACCACCACCGGGGGGCAAATTTAGAACAAAAGACACCACCGTGCAATAATCCTAATGACCACCGGGGGCAAAAACCAAACCTTGGCACACAGCCACAGGAAAAAAAGGTTACTTTGTGCATTTAATCTGTCAGATCCAACCTGGATCATGACACTGAGGTAACTGTATGTACCTCAGCCTTAACCACATCCATTCACCAAAAAGGCAGCTATATAGGATCCCGGGGCCGTACCAACGTCGCCCGACAAGGTCCGTGGCTGCTGGCTTGGGGACACTGTTTGTGAAGGTGCTGAGCAGAAGAAGTGGAAACCAGTACAGTGAGATGGCCAGGAGAGACATACATAGAAGGAGTCCTGGAAAGGTGTATCCCAATCTACCTGGGAGTTTGCTGGACCCCTCACCTGGAGGATATGGCACCAAGCGGGCACCTGTGTACACAAGAACTGTGAATAAATCTCTGGAAACTACCCCCAGCTGTGTCCTCTGTGTCAGTCGCGTCTCACCTACCCTGCACTGCACTCACCACCACGGTCACCATCTTTATTTATATAATCTTAACTGCCCTGGAACACAGCTCTGCCTATGGAGAGCTTAACCATCTTTGCTGCCATAATACCATCCCAGAGGATCTGCATTACAGCGTCGCCTACCTTTGCTGAATACCACTGGTGGCGTCACGACTACATCCCCGACAAACTACCCCATCATCTTCATCTTTTATTAATTTTACTGGATGCCCAGGACCACGGACCGGGTCACTGCTGCCGTGACATCCCCTTTAAAAACTGACCGGCCCAGTACCGAGTAACCTAAGGCCCTGTGGGGCGCTCCAACTGGCGTCACGAACAGGATCCCCTACAAACTACCCCATCATCATCATCTTTTATTAATTTTACTGGATGCCCAGGGCCACGGACCGGGTCACTGCTGCCGTGACATTCCCCTTTAAGAACTGACCAGCCCAGTACCAAGTAACCTAAGGCCCTGTGGAGCGCTCCACATACTCGAATAGTGAGCACTTGCGCTCAACACTAGCCATCATATCATAATTTTTTTGTAACTTTAAAAAAAAAAAAAAAAAAAAAAGCAGAACTCCAACCCTAACAATAACCCAACCCATACACCAACCCTAACCCCAATCTCAACTCTAACCCCCAACCCCAACCGAGAAGAATGGAAAAAAATATTTTATAATTTTTGTCTAACTAAGGGGATGACAAAGGGGAATGACGCCGGCTGGGAGAATGATCAGGAGGGTTTGGGGATGGAGGAGGTACTGGGGGGTCTCACGGGTCATCATTCTCTCTGCTCTGACATGTATATCACGTCAGAAGAGAGAGAAATCATTGTACCTGCGGTACACCTTTTTTTTTTTTCTTTTTTTTTTGTTGTGATCGTGGACTGGAAAATCTGGCTCTGATCATGTTCTCCGGTATCTTAGCTACCCCCCCGGTAGATTTTCCAACTGTAGGGGGCGCTACAGTTTTTTTCCCCGATCGCCGTTTTAAAATAGCGATGAGTAAATAAGTACCCTTAGCGGCTGCCATTTTAATGCATATTGGCGGTCGTTAAGGGGCTAAACTGACAAGAAATCAAAACAAATCAATAAACAATAAGACAAAAAGAGAGGCTTCCTTGCCCTTAAGAACTTGCACTACAAATGGAAAGAGTTCCGGGAGATCATCCCTCTGTGTGATGGCATGAGAAAACAATTAAAGCTGCATGAACCCATTTCCCAGCCAGTATTTGGGGAATCAGAGATATAAAATGCAGAGATGGGGCAAAGGTATCTAGCTGAAGACAGCATGAAGAGAAAATATTTCTGCTCATGTTAGGTTACGTAATTGCTATAGATCATCATAAGGGCGTTTACGTCCTTGGAAGCTACAAAAGCATTTGACAACGTAGAATGGAGTTACCTGTGGGCTATTTTGAAAAACATGGTCTTTGGTCCTTACCACATTGCTATTACCCAGCTGTTATACCACTCCCCAGTTGTTAAAATGCGAGTGAATGGCCAACTCTCTGAAACTTTTAAATTACAGATGGGCACTGGAAAGGGATGTCCATTGTCGCCCTTTCTCTTTGCCCTGGCCATTGAACCCTTGATGTGTTACCTAAGAGAGTTAAGAGATTTTACAGTGTTTAAATGTGGAGAAATAGAGGAGCGAGTGAGTCTCTATGCAAATGATATGCTGCTTTTTATAGATAATGTAACATTCTCAATCAATAATGTCAATCATAACAGACTTTGGAAGCTTGTCAGGTTTATCAATTAATTAGAATAAATCTGGCCTGATGCCAGTAGATCCTCTTCCCCATGGTCCAATAGTGGAACCATCTCAGTTACAAAGTGTAGACAAGTTTAAATACTTGGGAATAACTGTCAGTACCAAGCCTAAAGAATATGGACATTAAAAGTAGACTTTTTGCTAGATAAATTTAGAACTAAGGTGAATGCATGGTCCAAACTCACGGTATCATTCATAGGTAGAGGAAATCTTATCAAGATGATCCTTATGCCACAATTGTTATATGAACTACATAACGCTCCTTGTTGGCTTCCTCCCCCATATTTCGAAAAGTACAAACCATGTTTAGGGAATTAATATGGCATAAACAGCATGCTCAAATAAAACTACAAACTCTCCAACGTAATGAGGAGAAGGGTGGACTGACTATTCCAGATCCGTGGCTGTATTTTATTGCATCCCAATTACAACATCTCCATGGATGGTGATGTAGAGTTGAAATGGGAAAGTCGGGTGCTCTTCTTTTACAGAATATGAAATGGGCCTCCACTCTATTTTCTGGAGTGTGGGATTTCTCCCGGAGGTAATCCTTTTACTCTCGCATTGGCACTAGTGTATAAAGTGTGGGACAGAGGAAAGAAACTTACAGGTATTAAGGGATTCATCAAATACACACCTGATTAGGAGCAAAAATTGATCTGGTCGATAGAACAATTATTTACAAATTCTGTCCTTAAATGTTTTCAACAGCTCCAAGAGGAATTCAATACATTTTGTACAAATCCAACATACTCTTTCAGCTCAATCAGGTCTGATGGGTCTTAGCATACAACATCATCCCCTAATAGATATTATTGCTTCTTCAGGTCATACAAAGGGTCTAATTTCTATCATATATAAGTGCCTAATGTCATTCCAACTGGATAATCATCCTCTGACAGTTAAAGCTAAATGTGGGGCGGATGTAGGCCCTATATTGATGGAGCAATAGCGAGAGATTCTGGAGCTGTTTTCAGACTATCTCCCTGTGAGGCCTGATGACTCTCTCAACTGTTTAATTCATAGAGTATACAAAACTCCAAGCTTTTTACATAAAATAGGGTATCACCATGATGCAAAATGCCCTAGATGTGGGATTGATACATTCCAAGCAAAGGATGTGGGAAAGTAGACAGATTGAGTGAAATTGTTAACAGATCCTCGTATATGTACAGGGCCGCCAACAGGGCATTACTGCCCTGACTGGCGTATGCGGCCCGATGAGCAGAGGGGGCCTGCATCGGGCCCCGTCTCTTCTGCTTTTCAGGCCCCAGCGGCAGGATTCTGCCGGTGTAGAAACTGAACCTGTGTCTGAGACGCAGGTTCAGTTAAACTCTATTGCCATGCGGGCCCGCACGGCAATAGTTACAAACTGCCAGCCAATCAGAGGATGGCAGCTGATGTTAGGGTGCATGCCGCTGGCATATGACATTATTGTCATTCGCTAGCGAGTCCGCACTTCAAAAGGGTTTTTTATTTTCATTGAAAAGCCGCAATATGTTTAACAGCAAGATGGAGACACATGGACCATGTGTCTCCATCCTTCTTGGGACATAATGGTGACATGGGGCAGGATGGCGACACAGGGCAGGATGGACATACTGGGGCAGAATGGAGACAAGGGGCACAATGGGAGACACAGGGGCAGGAAGGGAGACACGGGGGCAGGATGTAAACACATGTGGCAGAATGGAGACATGGGGCAGAACGGAGACACGGGAAAAATGGAGACACGGGGCAGAATGGAGACCCAGGGGGCAGGATGTAAACACACAGGGCAGGATGTAAACACGGGGAGCAGGATGGGGACATGGTGCAGGATGGAGACAGATGGGGCAGGAAAATGGGACAGGATGGAGACAGATGGTGCAGGATCATTGGGCAGGATGAAGACATATAGGGCAGGATGAAATCAGATGGGGCTGGATCATTTATTTTATTTATTTTACTCATTTATATAGTGCCATTAATTCCACAGCACTACAGACATTATTTGGGCATTATTGGGGCATCAGAGGCAGGATGGAAAAACATTGTGTAGGATCATGGGCAGATAGGGAAGGATCATGGGGCAGGATGGGGAGATCATATGGGGCAGGATGGGAGAACATATGGCTACAGCCAGGAATGAGACACACGGGGGCCCAGGATGGGGAATATTATTACCATAGGGGCTAATTAAGGGATATTATTACTGCAGTGATGTATTTATTTTATTTTTTGACAATACTGTTTTAAATGGGGGGGAGGTGGTCCTGTTACTGTGCAGAGTGACACTATGTCACTTTTTTTCTTCATCTGGTGTAGTTTAGAAGTTGGGAAAAAATGAAGTAATGTGTTCTGCAAGCGATGCTCTAGATAAATGTGTTATTTCCTTCAGAGCCGAGCCCTGGCTGGAAGAAGTGATGGCGGTCTTTGCTGAATGAAAGATGTAAAGCGGAGATGAAAAACTTCACCTAGAGACGTCACTGGTGAGTCAGTGTGTTGCCTGTACACTGACACTATACCCTGTATACTATATACAGCGGTCCTGTGCACAATGTCACAAGTGATCACTGTATTACCTGTACATTGATACTGTATAAAGAGCTCCTGTGTATAATGGCATTTATGGTGATATTAGTATTGTGGGTTTTTTTTATTAATGATCAGTATTGTAGTATTCAGTCACTATGTGGTGGTAATATGTTGTCCGAACATGGTGTGGCAGTATTTGTTCCTTGTATGTGCTATTATTTGGTCACTATGTGGAGGTAATATATAGTGTGGTCATGCTGTGGTGGTATTTGTTCCTTGTATATGGTATTATTTGGTCTTAGTGGTGGTAATATGTGGTCTGGACATGGTGTGGTGGTATTTGTTCCTTGTATGTGGTATTATAGGTCACTATGTGGTGGTAATATGGTGTCTCGTCATGGTGCGGTGGTATTTGTCTCTTGTATGTGATATTATTGGTCATTTTAAAAATTGAAAAATAAATAAAAAATATACCTAAATTGTATTGGATTGTTTAACAAATGTTTAACAGGTTAGAGTAGAGTAGGGCCCGACCAAAAGAGTCTACCTTGTCGTGTTGGCTGCTTAAAAAAATCTTTTGGCCAAAACAAAAGCTGCTGGCTATATGTGTGATGTGATGATGGGAACTGTTAATGTGTGATTGGTGATAAGTGGAGTTTTTCCAACAGAGAGAGGTGGGACTGTGGACAGTTCGAGGGGTAGAGGCGGGGCTGGGGTGGAGCCTGGGCAAAGTCTCAAGGGGGCTCAAAAAATTTTGCCAGTACGGGGCCCCGAAATTCCTAGTGGCAGCCCTGTATATTGGGTTTATTTGAAGATGGAGTGGTTGCTGACTTGCCCTTATTTATAGGTATCTCTCAAATCTTATTTCAAGCATGTAACCTTCTTGCATTTCATTGGTTAGACACAGAACATCTATTTATGGGAGAACTGCAAAAAAAGATAAATAATATAATCTAGTTGGAAAGAGGAGTCTATCAAAAACGTAACTCGATTTGCAAATTTGAAAAGATATGGAGTCCTTGGTTGGATATTCCAGGGCTACCTGCAAATCTTCTAATTACAGATAGAATATTTATGATGCTGTCCCTTAATAGTTAGTCTTTTTATACTCAGTTATTCTAGAACTGCTCTGAAAATGAAAATGGTCTTCTCTGGAATGTTCGGATTTGGGTTTAGGGTGGGTTAAGGAATTGAAGTTAAAATACTTTGCTTGTCTTTTATACTATGGAATTATTATGTTATTTATGTTATTTGAAATATGGAAAATTTGTATTTGGAGTTTTTCCATAAAAATTATTTGATTTTAAAAAATTGCTATAGATTCTGGGTATACCACATATGGCTCCTTAAAGTGAGTTTATAAAGAATGCTGAAAACTGGGAATATTAGGAATAGGTCCAATGGACCATGGCAGTGAGTACCGCAGAAAACTGCATGTGCAGACAAGTAGGATGATGTAATGGTGAATGGAGATGTATGATGGTGCAGCAACGTGGAGATTTGAAGATTAGTAGCATTTATCTCTGCAATAAAAAAGTAAGCATAATGTTGGAATATGTTTGGTGTAACAACTCCATTCCTGTCTGAGTGTTCAGTTACTAGATTTATTAGATTTATATGCTGTTCATAAAGTTAGAACAAAAAGAACTCACAGAGGCTCACACGGGAAGAGCATGTGACTGTTTTTCCTGTGTCTGTATATGTGAGAAGCAGCCTGCTGCAGATGATGCACAGCTAGAGACACACAAATGATTTATTCCTGATCTAATAAGCTTATCATATATTATTCCTGATTGTTCCTGAATAAAGAAAGCTCTGTTGTCACACGCTTGGAGAGTATCCTGAATAATACGCTGCCAACAGGTTGTGGGCCCAGAGTGACACAGAACCCCAGAGTAACACAGCAGCAGAAGCCCAGAGCAAAAGCAGCACAGAGCAACAGAGAAGATGTCCACTAGCGGCAATCCTGTCAAGTTCTCAGTGCCAAGCCTCACTAACCAGAACTACCAGTCCTGGAAATTCAAGGTGAAGATGCTTCTCATAAGAGAAGGTACGTGGAAATATACTCAGGAAAGAGTGCCTCATCCATTACCAGATGATTGGCCAGAGAAGGATCAGAAAGCACAAAGCACGATCTCCCTCATTGTAGATGATGATCATATATGCAAGTGTGCAACTGCAAAGGAGATGTGGGATGAGTTACAGAAAGTGCATAGAATCATAGAATCGTAGAGTTGGAAGGGACCTCCTGGGCCATCTGGTCCAACCCCCTGCTCAAAGCAGGATTCGCTAAATCATCCCAGTCAGATGTCTGTCCAGCCTCTGTTTGAAGACTTCCATTGAAGGAGAACTCACCACTTCTCGTGGCAGCCTGTTCCACTCATTGATCACTCTAACTGTCAAAAAGTTTTTTCTAATATCTAATCTGTGTCTCCTCCCATTCAGTTTCATCCCATTGCTTCTAGTCTTTCCTTGTGCAAATGAGAATAAAGTTGATCCTTCTACAATGTGACA
Organism: Dendrobates tinctorius; assembly: GCF_039654945.1. Classification (NCBI taxonomy): domain Eukaryota; kingdom Metazoa; phylum Chordata; class Amphibia; order Anura; family Dendrobatidae; genus Dendrobates; species Dendrobates tinctorius. Next base: position 6,258,535 of record NW_027361880.1, on the reverse strand, counting down.
GACCTTTAGATATTTGTAGACAGTTATTAAGTCTCCTCTCAGTCTTCTCTTTTGCAAACTAAACATTCCCAAATCCTGCAACCTTTCCTCATAAGACAGGGTTTGCAGACCGGTCACCATTCTGGTCGCTCTTTTCTGAACTTGCTCCAGTTTGTTGATGTCTTTTTTAAAATGTGGTGCCCAAAACTGGACACAATATTCCAGATGAGGTCTGACCAAAGAGGAGTAGAGGGAAATAATGACTTCACGTGATCTAGACCGTATGCTTCTGTTAATACATCCTAGAATTGCATTTGCCTTTTTTGCTGCTGCATCACACTGTTGACTCATATTCAGTCTGTGATCTATTAGTATACCCAAGTCTTTTTCACAAGTGCTGTCACTTAGCCCTATTCCTCCCATTCTATATATGCTTTTTTCATTTTTATTGCCCAGATGTAGTACTTTGCATTTCTCCCTGTTAAAAACCATTCTGTTAGTTGCTACCCACTTCTCCAGTTTATTTAAATCTTCTTGAATCCTCTCTCTCTCTTCTTTAGTATTAGCTATCCCTCCTAGCTTTGTGTCATCAGCAAATTTAATCAGTTTACCCTCAATTCCTTCATCTAAATCGTTGATAAAGATGTTGAACAATACAGGGCCCAGGACAGAGCCCTGTGGTACCCCACTTGAGACATTCTTCCAACTGGATGTGCAGCCATTTACGACCACTCTTTGGGTCCGATCACTAAGCCAGTTATGAATCCACCTAACAGTTGCCATGTCCATTCCATACTTAGTCATTTTTTCAATAAGGATTGTATGAGAGACTTTGTCAAATGCTTTGCTGAAGTCAAGATATACTATATCTACAGCATTTCCTTGATCCACCCAATCAGTGATACCGTCATAGAAGGAAATTAAGTTAGTCTGACATGACTTATTAGTTACAAACCCATGCTGACTCTGTTTGATCACTTCATTCTTATCCAGGTATTGACATACATGTTGTTTAATAATTTGTTCAAAGATCTTTCCTGGTATAGAAGTCAGACTCACCGGCCTATAGTTGCCTGGGTCCACCTTCTTCCCATTTTTGAAGATAGGAACAACATTTGCTCTTCTCCAGTCTTCTGGCACTTCTCCTGTTCTCCAAGAATTTTCAAAGATTATGGAGAGGGGTTCAAAAATTTCTTCTGCTATCTCCTTCAGTACTCTGGGGTGTAATTCATCTGGACCTGGAGACTTGAATTCATTTAGGTTAGCTAAGTGTATCCTCACTATCTTTCTGTTTATAGATATCCTGGATTCTTCTATTCCCTTAATAGGACAGTGAATAACAGTTGGTGTTACATTTCCTTTCTGAGAGAAAACAGATGCAAAATAGGAATTTAAAAGTTCAGCCTTCTCAACATCCTGTCTTACCATTTCATCATTTTCATCCTGTAAAAATCCTATAGCATCTTTGACTTTTCTTTTACTTTTGACATATCCCCAAAATCCTTTATTATTGCTTTTGACATCTCTTGCAAGCCTCAATTCATTTTCAGCTTTTGCTAATCTGATTTGTGCCCTGCAGGTTCTGCAGACAGCATTATATTCTTCTTTAGATATGCCTCCCTCTTTCCATTTTATAAACATTTTTTTCTTCCTTTTTAGCATGTGCTTAAGTTCTGTGTTCACCCATCCTGGTTTCCTTAAATGCTTCCTATTCTTCCCTCTTTTCGGAATTGTTAACAACTGTGCTTTGAGAATTTCATTTTTCAAGATTTCCCATCCTTCCTGGACATTTTTGTCTTTAAGGATATCCAGCCATTGGATCCCTCCAATTATCTTTCTGAATCCCTTAAAATCTGCCTTTCTGAAATCTAACCTTGACGTCTGAGTCTTCACAGGTCTTCCGCCTCTAGTTATCCAAAATTCTAAAATAGCATGGTCGCTACCTCCTAGGGTTCCAGCCACTTTTACCTCCTCAACCATTTCCTCCCTGTTTATAAGGATTAGATCCAAGGTAGCAGTTCCCCTTGTTTTCTCCCCTACCTTTTGGAAGATAAAGTTGTCAGCAAGAGAGGATAAGAATTTCCTTGACCTGTTAGTTTTGCCTGAGAGAGATTCCCAACAAATGTCTGGACAGTTGAAATCTCCCATGACAACTATGTCATATTTTTTGGAGAACTTGGCCATTTGATGCATAAAGAGTTCATCCATATCTTCAGCTTGCACAGGCGGCCTGTAGTAAATGCCTACAATGGTGTCCTTTCCATTGTTCTGTCCTTGTATTCTTACCCAAACAGTTTCCACAGAACTCCCAGTCTCTGAGGCTTCAATCTCTGTGCAGATATACGCGTTTCTAACATACAATGCAACACCCCCTCCTCGTTTATCAAGTCTGTTTCTTGCAAATAAGTTGTATCCTTCTAGTCTTGTATTCCAATCATGTGTATTGTCCCACCAAGTTTCAGTGATTCCAATGACATCATATTTCTTTTCCTGTGTTAGTAGTTCCAATTCTCCTTGTTTGTTGCCCATGCTTTGTGCATTAGTAAAGAAACATTTTAGTTTGTGATTGGTTTCTCTTTCTCCAATATTTTTATTAATTAGATTCTTTCGTCTTTGTTCTTCCTTTCCACTTCTAATAGCAGAGTTCTCAATAGCATTTGTCAGGTGTATGGCTTTTTCTGGTCTTTTGCTTCCCTTCCCATGTTGTTCTAGTTTAAAGCTCTCCTTACAAGTGTAGCAAGGCGAATTCCAAATACATGCTTTCCAGTCTTCGTAAGATGCACCCCATCTCTAGCAAGTAGTCCATCGTATAAGTAGTTCACTCCGTGATCCAGAAATCCAAATCGTTGCTGACGGCACCATCGACGTAGCCAGTTGTTCACCTGCAGAATCTTATTCCACCTCCTTGTTCCATGGCCATCCACTGGGAGGATGGAAGAGAAGACCACCTGCGCTCCCAGTTCTTTCACTTTCTTGCCTAAGTCTTCAAAGTCTCTGCAGATGGTTTCCAGGTCGTTTCTTGCGGTGTCATTTGTCCCCACATGTAGTAGCAGGAATGGGTAGTCATCTGTAGGTCTGAAGAGTCCTGATATCCTGTCAGACACATCTTTAATTTTTGCACCTGGAAGACAGCACATTTCTCTTGAAGTTATATCCGGTCTGCAGATAGCGGCCTCTGTTCCTCTCAACAGGGAATCCCCCATGACCACCACTCTCCGTTTCTTCTTCACAACATTTTTCTTTCTCCATCCAGGAGGACTCTGAAGGCGTACAAGGTTGCTGTTTGTTGGCAAAGTCTTATCCTGATGTATTTCTTCATCGTTTTCCTGCGTGAGAGCCTGGTACTGGTTTCTGAGCAGTATGGGTGCTGACTGCCTCCTGATCCTCCTGCTTCTCTGGGTCACATGTCTCCATTCCTCTGTTTCTTCAGGTGCACTTCGAATTTCTTCTCTTTCTGTAACATGAAGAGATAATTCTGCTCTGTCCAAGAACTCTTCACCTTCCTTAATGATCTTCAACGTAGCTAACCTCTCTTCGAGATTTTGCAACTTTTCCTCCAACAGGAACACAAGCTTGCATTTGTGGCATGTGAAGTTTGGCTTTTCCACTGGTAAATCTGTGAACATGTAGCAAGAAATACAGCTCACCAAATGGCTCCTGGCCTCTTCCATCTTGAGATTTCTTAAAAACGATGAAAGATGAGCCAAAATTCGCGAGCCGATTTCCTCTTTTCAGCTGCAACGGCCAAAACCCAGTGATCGTTGAGCTCGCGGAGACTCTTCACTTATCCCAGAAGGCACTGGGAATATGCAAATGATCTCCTCAAGACTCTTCCCCTGGTTTTGAAAGAAAGATCAAATCTCAGCAATAAGCTTTATCACATGAGAAAGCTGTATCAGTCTAAGCTAAGTGATGGACAGAATATGCAGGACTATATAAGAAACACCCTAGAGATTGTGGAATGTCTCAGGGGTATTGGAGAAGAAATTAAAGATTTTCATGTTGCTGCACTTCTATTAAGTGGTCTTCCAGAAAGTTATGACACACTCATGACTGCACTAGATGCACGGCCAGATGATGAGCTGACACTAGAGTATGTTAAAGGCAAACTTGTGGATAAATTCAAGAGAAAAATGCAGCATGTAAGGAGTAGTTATGAATCTAGAGCAGAAACAGCATTAAAGATGCAAGATTTCCCTAAATATAAGAGCAATCTAGAGAAACTCGTGAATGTTTTGTCTGTAAAAGCCTTAAAGCAGACTGCAGAATTTTGAAAGCAAGAATGAGTCAGCTTAAAAAGCAGAACAGTCATAGATTCTGCATGTGTTGAAGCTGCATTTAATGCCAGTACTGGCCCAGCCTATATGGTGTATAGATTCTGGTGAAAGCAGCCATATGACAAATAACAAGGATTTCTTCACTGACCTTAATGAAAGCAAGTCAGAAACGGACATCTTAGCTATTGGTCACTATATGACTTCAGAAGGAGTATCAGACTGCTACCTCCACTGTCCAGTTTCCTCAGCACAAAGCAGAAAGATCCCAATAAAGGATGTTCTTTATGTTCCCAGCTTTGAAAGCAGTCTTCTGTCGTAAGGAAGCTCACACAAAAGGGGAATGTAGCTTCTTTTAAAGATAACAGCTGCATCATCTCAAAGAAGGGTCACACTCTTGCAGAAGGAAAAATCCAAGATGAATTTTATCAGCTAAAATGCAAAGAAAGAGTGTACAGTGCTAGACAAGAACTACATATGAAATGTATCCATGTTTGGCACAGACGTCTTGGGCACAGAGACCCAGAAGCAGTAAGTAAGCTAGCTCAACTTGCATATGATATTGAAATCAACCAGTGTAATCAAATGATGAAGTGCACTAGCTGTCTTAAAAGGAAAATGTCCAGAAAATCCTTTCCTAAAATAAGCACCACTAGACCTGCGCAGCCTCTGGATCTGATACATACAGATGTATGTGGTCCAATGAGTGTTCAAACGCCTAGCAAGAAGAGATATTATCTCACATTTATTGATGACCACTCCAGATATCCAGTCGCCTACCTGCTTCACAGTAAGGATAAAGTTCTACAGAAGCTTGAAGAATATCTTGCTGTAGTGTTTAACAAATTTGGAAGAATGCCAAAAGCCCTGCGTGCAGATAATAGAACCGAATATACAAGCAGTAAGGTGCAAACCATTTTGAAAAAGGATGGAATCGTGTTCCAGACTACCATTCCATACAACCCAGAACAAAATGGCATTACAGAGAGAAAGAACGGTACTCTCTGTGAAAGTGGAAGAAATATGTTGCTTGATGTGAATCTACCTACATTGGGGAGAAGCCATCATGACAGCTTGCTATCTTCAAAACAGAGTGACAGGTAAGCCATAAATAAAACTCCATAGCTATGGAACTGTGAGAAGCCTAACCTGAAGCACCTCAGGATATTTGGAAGCAAAACGTTTATGTATATTCCCAAGAAAAACGTTCCAAGTGGGAATCACGTGCAAAGCAAGGAGTCCTGGTGGGCTATAGTGAAACTCAAAAGGGATACAAAATCCTGCACCCAGCGACCAACCCAGTAACAATCAGCAGAGATGTAGTGATTGATGAAAACTCTGCAACACTCAAATTCCATGAAGTTACACCTGTTATTCTACCTAAAAAGCAAGAACAAGAATCTGAATCACCAAACCCAGATGCCGAAAAAGAAAACACTGAAGTGTGGATAAGCTCTGAAGCCACCAAGGAAGACACAGAAGAACCAAGTCAACCTCCAGTCAGGAGATCAGAAAGACCAAACAAAGGTATCTCAGCTAGACACCTTTCTTATATGTGCATGGCCCATGTGTTTGTTTTCAATTGGTTTCTTGTTTTTGCAAGATTAGGGAGATTTCCACCCCTCCCTTGTGGGCCATGCACATAAAAGCTGTCTTCTACAGTGTGTCCACATCAGACGTCACCTGTCTGAATCCTGCTCATATAGGTACTATACACATAATCAGGTTTTTAAATACATCAGTTAGGGACTGCTCTGATGGGGTTACCTTGACATTTGGTAGAGAGGCTTAGTATACATTTTTTTCAAAAAACATATCAACCAAATACCCTGTTTTGTTATCTTTTTACTAGCACTTGCTGTTTACTGTTACTTTTTTACAGCAGAGTATTTTTATACATTTGTTTTACTGTGTTTTTCTGGGTTTAAGTCTTCTGGTGGTGTGAACACTGTCTTACAGACTTGTTCACTGTGTCCATTTGTTTGTATTCAATTGGTTTCTTGTTTTTGCAAGACTAGGGAGGTTTCCACCCCTCCCTTGTGGGCCATGCACATAAAAGCCGTCTTCTACAGCATGTCCACATCGGACATTACCTGTCTGAATCCTGCTCATATAGGTACTATACACATGGTCAGGTTTTTAAATACATCAGTTAGGGACTGCTCTGATGATGTTACCTTGACGTTTGGTAGAGCAGCTGTAAGGCAGCGCTCACTGAGTGCATTGGGGAATGCCCGCTTGGCAGCGCTATAACATACAGGAAGACTCAATTTCCTTAAAAGTTCTCCTGGGTTTATTGCTCCATATCCCCAGCAGCACAAATACAGAGTAGTCAGCCTTTAGGTCCGGCAACATAAAATAATAATGTTCATAAACAGGGCTTTGCTCCCTCAGACACTGTTCACACACAGGCCAGGGCAATGTCCGTTAAACACTCAGTTCCATAGGACAGTACAGTCTCTTTCTGACCGAGGTCAGTGCCACTCACGGTTGTCCAACCGTCCACTCTGGAGGTATCTCACAGACCTCGTTCCTCTGGTTCAGGAAAGCCAGCACTGCTTCCCCAGGCTGTACGATATCCAGCACTGCATTACAGGCTTAGTATACACTTTTTACAAAAAACGTATTAACCAAATACCCTGTTTTGTTATCTTTTTACTAGCACTTGCTGTTTACTGTTACTTTTTTACAGCAGAGTATTTTTATACGTGTGTTTTTTTGTGTTTCACCTTTCTTATATGGTCAGAACACTTCCTGAACCAGAGCCACAGTCATGGCAAGAGATGCAAAAACTGCCTGTTCACAAGAAGCAGAAGAGGATAAAGGCTGCTAATGAAGAGATGAAATCCCTTTGCAACAGCCCTGATATGGGGCTATTACGTTCACTGTCATCCACCCCCACACAGTGTCCACAGCCGATTCAATAACCACAGACAACACGTCTTGGGGATAACAGCTGCTTTACTTCAGCAGAACGGGGAGATATAACATGGAGTAATGGTTTACAGTTCACATGGGGAATCCATGGCCAATACAGTTCAGGATTGGATTCTGACACAGAATTGAGGTTCCGGAGCTTTAAGAACCTGTATTAGTTAGGAGCAGTACTTGCAGGTAATTTTAAGAGAGTTCAAAATCTCTTGGTAGCATAAAGGCAGAAGAGGAAATATATGGCAATATGTACAGACCTGAAATCCCGTATTCATTTCCTCAGCTGGTCACGGTACATGCAGAAATATACTTGAAGTAAATAACGGATAATTTGCGGTGAGGTGGGGGCCCTCGATTTCCTCAACACACAGAGCAATAGGTTCTTCTGTACACATTTAGTGTGACCTAATGCTGGAGAAGCACGCCTTAAACCGGACAGCAGGGATCCAGGGTTAAAAAAAGGTTAAAAGTCTTCAGCCATCTGGGCTGTAGAAGTCAGGGGAAGATCCAAGGCATTAGGCCTGGCTGTAAGATGTGATGAAGAGAAGGATAAATCTCCAGGCTTAGAGCCTGGAGGGGATCGGAAGACCCCTCACATGAGGTCTGCTCTTGGTCACATCTTGAACCAGACTCCTCAGGGAATCTTCCAGAACCCTGTCTTGTCTCCACAGAGACTGGAGGTAGCTCCTCCCATTGAACTTTGGTGACAGGGTCACTGACCAACAGGATAACTCTCAATTCTTGTGTCAGACTTCACATTTTGAGAATAATATAAATCATGAATATATGAGATTAGTGAGTAATGGATTCATTTAAACCATATAACAGTAAAAGGATAACTTAGGGGTGAGTTGATGTGTACAAAAGCTACTCACGGTCCAGAGTTACTTAAAGGGACATACCCAGTCTGGACCTGGTCACTACACCTTCACTAACTCCAGACATGGGAGCTTACTGAGCTGGCACAAGGAAAAAGATCTATCGGATGTAAGTGGGTCTTCAAAAACAAATATGACTCAGAAGGTAAAGTTCACCGGTTTAAGGCAAGATTGGTTGCAAAATATAATTAGCGCCTTGATTTCTGTTTATGCACTGTCTGTGGTGAGTCTGGAGTTCCAATACTTTGATGTTGTATGATCACAGATGACAACGAAAATATGTCTATATTGTCCTTGAGTGACAGTAAAGATGTAGTGAAGACTAGTAGTATCAGGAGACTTACCATGACCAAGCACATGCATCTGTCCATATTTACAGTCTTCAGCTGAGACGCAGCGAGCATCAATTACACTCTTACTCTGGAAAAAAGATAAATATATTAGATATATTCGATATTGTGCAAACGTTTTCAGCAAGTGTGGCAAAAATGCTGCAGAGAAAGAATGCTATCAAATATAGAAGTGTGAATAGTTAATTTTTATTGAATAACAAAATGCAAAGTAAATGAACAAAGGAGAATCCAACATATATATTAAATCAATATTTGGTGTGACCATCATTTGTCTTCAAAACAGTATTAATTATTCTAGGAACACTTGGCTTGCACAGAGTTTTTGAAGGAACTAACTACAGATCTTCTGAGGATGTATGCTTGTGCAAAGCCTTCATTCTTTTCCAGTAATCCCACACAAACTTGAGGACATTCAGAAATTAGTGGAATCCAGCACTTTAAATGATGAATTTTTATTGAAATCAAGTAATAGTGTATAAACATTTTGACTTTTTGATCTAATCGACCTTCCAAAGATATACAATAGAGACATATGACTTCACAAATGCATAGAAATTAAACTCCGGCTGTATAAATTTCAAATGCCTGGTGCAGTGGCGCAATGACGACATTCGTCGCAGTGGTTGCTGGATCATGTAGTGTCAACATTAGGTTCATTAGCACGGGGGCTGCTATTTGAAATGTATACACTATTTCATTATTTCAATAAAAATTAATCTTTAGAGTGCCAGATTCCACTAATTTTGTGTTTGATAAGCGTTAGGACCCTATCATTGCACCTATTTATCAAGGGAGTGCCATTCTTCTCTTCAAATTTGATGATGTTCAGATTAGGGCTCCGGATGATAGGGGCTTTTTATTACTTGCAGAACTCCTTGTTCTTCTTTATACTGTAAATAGTTCTTAATGACATTGACTGTATATTTAGAGTTGTTTTCCTGCTGAAAAATACATTTGGATCAGAAGAATCCCTGATGATATTGCATGATGGACAAGTATCTGGTTGTATTTCTCAGCAATGAGGGCACCATAAGATAGTGAACACTGAGGATTGCAGATGCAGGGGTCAGCCAAGGAAATTTATTAACGTACATGAAAGACACATCATGCTTACTTTCCTTTGGAATCAGATGTCCAGCAGGGTCATCAGCTCAGAGCTGGTAGCAACCATTGGGACTCAGCTACACTCATCTAGTGTTCACAGATGCCTGGCCAGAAGTGGTCTTTATCGAAGAACTGTAGTCAAAAACCATACCATCAAAATGGAAAAGTACAAGTGACTCAACTATGCACAAAAACTAAAGTGGTATAATAATGAGGGTCTGCAGAAAACCATGAAACATGGTGGAGGTTCCTTGTAGGTTTGGGGATCCATTTCAGCAATGGATTTGATGATTTAGTCAGAACTATGGGTGTCCTCAATGTTGAGAAATATTAGCAGTTACTTAATGCATTATTGAATAGCATAAGAAAGGCGTCTGATTGGCTCCATATTTATTCTGCAGCAAGACAACGACCCTAAACATACAATGTCATTAAGAACTATATTTAGTGTTAATAAAAAAGGAATTCTAAAAGTGATGACATGGTCATCACAGAGCTCTGACCTCAACATCATTGAGTCTGCCTGGGATTACATGAAGAGATAGAATGATTCGCACAAGCCTACATCCACATAGGATTTGTGGTTAGTTCTCCTAGATGTTTGGAACAGCCTCCCTTAGCAAATTTGTTAAAAAAAAAATGTGTGCAGGCGTGCATAGAAGAATTTAAGATTTGATGCCATTTTGAAGGCAAAGGGTGGTCACAACAAATAATGATTTGATCTAGATTTTTCTTTTCTTCATTCACTTTGCATTTTGTTAATTGATAAATAAACTTTTAACACTTCAATTTTTAAAAGCATTCTTACTTTGCAGCATTTTTTCCACACCTGTCTAAAACTTTTGCACAGTACTGCATAAAAATCATATCATCCGTTATATACAATTTGACTTTTACCAGTTAATAAATTGTTGCACTATTAACTATTAAGGAATTAACTTTTTCTGACTTTTAAGAAATTATCTGCAAATCTGCCCATGGTGTTCTACATATTGCCAAATGTTTGAATTGGGTAATCTTGCAAAATGACTCTATTTGCATAGTCATATTTGAAAGCTTGAAAACTGTACAGATTTAACAGACCGTGAAGTTGTCACAGTTTCAGGAAGGCCTCGTTGATACTTATATGTACTATTTTAAATTATTGGAATGGCATAACAAATGAATTTATGCTTCAGAAATAAATTTTATTCTGTTCTGTAATGTGAAAAATATAAAAAAAATACTCTTTATTCTTAAAGGAACAAAATAATAATTGCTAGAGTTGTGACGCTGTGTATAAATGTAGACAAAACAAAATGCAATGATTTGGAAATGTCTTATAGCCTTATTTTTTCACAACAGAACAGAACACAGATCAGAAGGTGAAAGTTAAACGTTTTCCCATTTCTTTGGAAAATTTGCCTCATTTAGATTGTTATGGCATCAACACATCTTCAAAAACTTGAAAAGTTGAAAAACTAAGTGGTGCTAAAGAGGGTCAATTTTCAACTGCCATATTTTTTGGACTATAAGACTCACTTTTTTCCTCCATAAATTTTGAGGAAAATGGGTGGTGCATCTTATAGTCTGGATGTAGCTGCTGTGTCTGTGGATGGTTGGGTGGGGGAACGGCAGCAGCGGATGACCAGGTCACAGGAGGCAGGAGCCGGCTGCTACAACTGACCACTGCTTCCAACGCCGATAATCTCTCCCACCTCTATGCACTGAAGCTGGGAGGGACTATGGTCGTGGACAGCAGTGAATATTCATTCTTTTTAATAGTGGGCACACGTGATCATCCAGCCACTGCAGGAATTTTTAAGCTGGTGATATATATTGGCCCTCAATTTGCACTGTATTAAAAACAGGCATTATTCGGTCATGCAAATCACTGCATGGTCTCAGAAATACCTACAGAAATCATTCTGTGGATACAGTTTTCTGTGCAATCCAGAAATGCAACTTAAAGCTCTATCTTGCAAAAAAAGCCAAATATCAATGCAATCCAGAAATGCCGACGTCTTCTCTTGGCAAATGCTCATCTAAAATGGTCTGAGGTAAAATTGAAAACTTCTCTGTGGTTGAATTAATAAAAATTGTAAATTCTTTATGGAAGCCACAGACACCGTATCCTGTGAACTCAAGAGGAGAGGGACCATCCAGCTTGTTATCAGCAGACAGTTCAAAAGACTCCATCCCTCATGGTATGGAGGTGAATTAGTACCTATGGCATGAGCAGCTTAGACATCTGGAAAGGCACTATAAATGCTGATCCCCTAAACAAACCAAAAAAAAGCTTCCCTATCCACCCCCCCATCACGCTTCCAAAATCTTTGTCTATGTATTACATATTGTACACATTCTTACAACCCTAGTATCCTAGCTCTGACAAAATCTACAGAGGCCAGCCCAGGAAAATCTATCCAGCCCCCCCAGATGTCACACTGCACCCCATCTTGATTGAAAAAAAAGAAAAGTAGAAATTTTTGAAAATTTATTAAATAAGAAAAACTGAAATATCACATGGTCATAAGTATTCAGACCCTTTGTTCAGACACTTATATTTAAGTCACATGCTGTCCATTTCCTTGCGATCCTCCTTGAGATGGTTCTACTCCTTCATTGGAGTCCAGCAGTGTTTAATTAAACAGATAGGACTTGATTTGTAAAGGCACACACCTGTCTATATAAGACTTCAAAGCTGACAGTGCATGTCAGACCAAATGAGAATCATGAGGTCAAAGGAACTGGCCAATGATCTCAGAGACAGAATTGTGGCAAGGCACACATCTGGCAAGGTTACAGAAGAATTTCTGCAGTACTCGAGGTTCCTAAGAGCACAATGGCCTCCATAATCCTTAAATAGAAGAAGTTTGGGATCACCAGAATGTCTTCCTAGACCTGGCCGTCCATCCAAACTGAGCAATCATGGGAGAAGAGTCTTGGTGAGAGAGGTAAAGAAGACAGTGGCTGAGCTACACAGATGCAGTAGGGAGATGGGAGAAAGTTCCACAAAGTCAACTATCACTGCAGCCCTCCACCAGTCGGACCTTTATGGCAAAGTGGCCCAATGGAAGCCTATCCTCAGTGCAAGACATATGAAAGCCAGCATAGAGTTTGCTAAAAAAAAACACATGATGGACTCCCATACTATGAGAAATAAGATTCTCTGGTCTGATGAGACAAAGATAGAACTTTTTGGTGATAATTATAAGCGGTATGTGTGGAGAAAACCAGGCACTGCTCATCACCTGCTGAATACAATCCCAACAGTGAAATATGGTGGTGGCAGTATCATGCTATAGGGGTGTTTTTCAGCTGCAGGGACAGGATAACTGGTTGCAATTGAAGGAAACATGAATGTGGCCAAGTACAGAGATATCCTGGATGAAAACCTCTTCCAAAGTTCTCTGGACCTCAGACTTGGCCAAAGGTTCACCTTCCAATGAGACAATGACCCTAAGCACACAGCTAAAATAACAAAGGAGTGGCTTCAGAACAACTCTGCAACCAATTTTGACTGGCCCAGCCAGAGCCTTGACCTAAACCCAATTGAGCATCTCTGGAAAGACCTGAAAATGGCTGTCCATCAACGTTCACCATCCAATGTGACAGAACTGGAGAGGATCTGCAAGGAAGAATGGCAAAGGATCCCCAAATCCAGGTGTGAATTGCATCATTCCCAAGAATACTCATGGCTGTACTAGCTTAAAAGGTGCTTCTACTCAATACTGAGCAAAGGGTTTGAATACATATGACCATGTGATATTTCAGTTTTTCTTTTTTTAATAAATTTGGGAAAATTTCTACATTTTTTTTTCAGTCAAGATGGGGTGCAGAGTGTACATTAATGAGAAAAAAATGAACTTTTTTGAATTTACCAAATGGCTGAAATGAAACAAAGAGTGCAAAATTTAAAGAGGTCTGAATACTTTCCTTACCCACTGTATAAATACACTGCTCAAAAAAATAAAGGGAACACTTAAACAACAGAATATAACTCCAAGTAAATCAAACTTCTGTGAAATCAAACTGTCTACTTACGAAGCAACATTGATTGACAATCAGTTTCCCATGCTGTTGTGCAAAAGGAATAGACAACAGATGGAAATTATTGGCAATTATCAAGACACACTCAATAAAGGAGTGGTTCCCCACGACCACAGGCCACATCTCAGTACCAATGCTTTCTGGCTGATGTTTTGGTCACTTTTGAATGTTGGTTGTGCTTTCACACTCGTGGTAGCATGAGATGGACTCTACAACCCACACAAGTGGCTCAGGTAATGCAGCTCATCCAGGATGGAACATCAATGCGAGCTGTGGCAAGAAGGTTTGCTGTGTCTATCAGTGTATTGTCCAGAGGCTGGAGGCGCTACCAGGAGACAGGCCAGTACACCAGGAGATGTGGAGGGGGCCATAGGAGGGCAACAACCCAGCAGCAGGACCGCTACCTCCACCTTTGTGCAATGAGGAACAGGAGGAGCACTGCCAGAGCCCTGCAAAATGATCTCCAGCAGGCCACAAATGTGCATATGTCTGCACAAACGGTTAGAAACTGACTCCATGAGGATGGTCTGAGGGCCCGATGTCCACAGATGGGGGTTGTGCTCACAGCCCAACACCTTGCAGGACGCTTGGCATTTGCCACAGATGAACAGGATTGGCAAATTCGCCACTAGTGCCCTGTGCTCTTCACAGATGAAAGCAGGTTCACACTGAGCACATGTGACAGACGTGACAGAGTCTGGAGATGCCATGGAGAGCGATCTGCTGCCTGCAACATTCTTCAGCATGACCGGTTTGGTAGTGGGTCAGTAATGGTGTGGGTTGGCATTTCTTTGGAGGGCGGCACAGCCCTCCATATGCTCGCCAGAGGTAGCCTGACTGCCATTAGTTAACGAGATGAGATCCTCAGACCCCTTGTGAGACCATATGCTGCTGCGGTTGGCCCTGGGTTCCTCCTAATGCAGGACAATGACAGACCTCATGTGGCTGGAGTGTGTCAGCAGTTCCTGCAAGATGAAGGCATTGAAGCTATGGACTGGCCCACCTGTTCTCCAGACCTGAATCCGATTGAGCGCATCTGGGACATCATGTCTCACTCCATCCACCAACGTCACATTGTACCACAGACTGTCCAGGAGTTGGCGAATGCTTTAGTCCAAGTCTGGGAGGAGATCCCTCAGGAGACCATCCGCTGCCTCATACAGGCCATGGAGGCCACACACAATACTGAGCCTCATTTTGACTTGTTTTAAGGACATTACATTCCACTTTAATTTTGTGTTTGACTCCAAATCCAGGCCTACATTGGTTAATAAATTTGATTTCCATTGATGATTTTTGTGTGATTTTGTTGTCAGCACATTCAACTTTGTACAGAACAAAGTAATCAATGACAATATTTCAATCATTCAGACCTAGGATACCTAGGATGTGCTGTTATTTGAGTGTTCCCCTTATTTTTTGAGCAGTGTATAATTATATATATATATATATATATATATAATAACTTATCCATACACACACTTTCACTGCGGTCAACAAAGCACTCACCTCAGGGCATGTTCCCAGAGTCTGGAGTTTGGTACTTTCAGTTCGGGTTATGATAGTGAAAATGCTTCCACCCTAAAACAGAAGGTAGTGATTAACCCCTTAGTGATGGAGCTAATTTTGACTAATGACCAAGTTTTTTTTAAATCTGACCACTGTCACTTTATGTGGTAATAACTCTGTAATGCTTCAAGGGATTCCAGTGATTCTAAGACTGTTTTTTCATGACATATTGTACTCCATAGTAGTGGTAAATTGTGGTCGTTTTAATTTGTTTATATTGAAATTTGACAAAAAATTTAAATGTTGCGATTTTCAAACTATAAATTTGTATGCCCTTAAATCAGATACTAAGTTATACCACACAAAATTAGTAATAAATAACATTTCCCACGTGTCTACTTTACTTCAGCACAATTTTTGAAACAATTATTTTTTGGTAGGAAGTTAGAAGGGTTCAAAGTTGATCAGCAATTTGTACATTTTCCAATAAAATTTATAAAACCATATTTTTAGGGAGCACATCACAATTGAAGTGACTTTGAGGGGCCTATATGACAGAAAATACCCAAAAGTGACACCATTCTAAAAACTGCACCCCCTCAAAGTCTTCAAAACCACATTTAAGACATTTATTAACCCTTCTGGTGCTTCACTGGAATTAATGGGATGTTGAAGAAAAAATGAGTATTTTCCTTTTTTTTTTTCTGCAAATTTTGCTTTAGCCCACAAGGATAACAGCAGAAAATGGAACCCCAAATTTTTTATGCAATTTCTCCAGAGTATGCCGATACCTTATATGTAGGGGAAAGCTACTGTTTGGGCACAAGGCAAGGCTCGGAAGGGAAGCAGCACCGTTTGACTTTTTGAAAGCAAAAATGGCTGGTATCGATAGAAGACGCCATGTCTCATTTGGAGAGCCCCTGATGTGCCTAAACAAAGGAAACCCCTCACAAGTGACACCATTTTGGAAACTATACAACTCAAGGATTTTATCCAAGGGTATAGTGAGGATTTTTAACATAATGTTACTACATAGAATTTGATAACATTAGGCTGTCATATTGAATATGTCGTCAAAAGTGTTGAGTGCAAGTGCTCGCTACTCGATTTTGCTTCAGGGTGCTCTGATATGCACCAAGTATTGCAGTTGCTCGGTGATGCAAACTCGAGTAACGTTTTATAGACGCCTCTCCATTACTAATCCATGTGCTTGATGTCACTAGGCAATACAAAAGTGACATCAACCCCACAAATATGAACCTGACTTGCCACCGTTACAGGGCAAATGCCAGGCAAGGTGCCAGAATTGACACATCTAATAGTTGTACCTTTTCTGGATGGCTGTGGGCCCCCAACTCTTTGCTTTAGCAAGGCTGGTTGTCAAAAATGGGGGGGACCCCATGCCGTTTTTTTAAATTATTCATTTAAATAATTAAAAGAACAATGTGGGGACCCCTCTATTCTTGATAACAAGCCTTGTTAACGTTGACAGCTGAGGGTTGCAGCAGTTTTGCCTGGCTGGTTATCAAAAATGCGGGGGGAGCCCATGCCTTTTCTGGATGGCTGTGGGCCCCCAACTCTTTGCTTTAGCAAGGCTGGTTGTCAAAAATGGGGGGGACCCCATGCCATTTTTTTAAATTATTCATTTAAATAATTAAAAGCACAGTGTGGGGACCCCTCTCTTCTTGATAACAAGCCTTGTTAACGTTGACAGCTGAGGGTTGCAGCAGTTTTGCCTGGCTGGTTATCAAAAATGCGGGGGGAGCCCATGCCTTTTCTGAATGGCTGTGGGCCCCCAACTCTTTGCTTTAGCAAGGCTGGTTGTCAAAAATGGGGGGGACCCCATGCCGTTTTTTTAAATTATTCATTTAAATAATTAAAAGAACAGTGTGGGGACCCCTCTATTCTTGATAACAAGCCTTATTAACGTTCACAGCTGAGGGTTGCAGCAGTTTTGCCTGGCTGGTTATCAAAAATGCGGGGGGAGCCCATGCAAGTTTTATTTTTAATTCTTTATTTACTGCGCAGGAGCGGCTGATGAATACTCCCATCAGCCGCTCCTGCTCTCAGTTATTGGAGGCAGCAGGTATCAGATGATGGGAGCAGTAGTCCCATCAGCTGACACCAGTAAACTGTATGCCTCCAATTACAGCTGCTGGCACACACTATGTTTTGACAGCTTGGGAACCGCGGCTGTCTGACCGGCGAGATGATTTAAAGCCGATCAGAAGCAGTGTTTGCCGTGCTGTCATGCATATGGCAGTGTGTCAAACACTGTATTGTCGGCCCCCCCATTCAAGTGATTGGTGTTTGGGTCCACTCTGCTGGATGAGAGGCTACATTGACGCATCATGCAACCATGCAGCCTACCATCTAGATGTAGCGTAGCTGACTGTGAGGTCACATCCTGCTGTCCTTGACGTTTCTGCAGCAAATACACTGCAAAAAAATTCAACCTGCGTATTTGCAGCTTTTTTTTCACCATCCAATCAAGACAATGGGTGAAAAACACTGCAAACATGCTAAAAAATAAAAAAAAAAAGCACTGAAAGAAGTGACATAGCTCTATGTAAAAAAAAAAACGCTGCAAAGCACAAAATCCTAATGACAAAAAAATCAATTTGTGTGCATGAGATTTCTGAAATCTCATTGGCTTTGCTGGTACTATGAAAAGCAGCTGAAAATTAGCATAAAAAATGCAGCAAAAATGCCCAGTGTGAACATACCCTAACTGTAGCGCTCTGCTTCTCTCTATGATGTTAAAGCGACATTATTGGAGTGCACTGTTTCTCTCTATTATGTTACAATGACATGACTGCAGTCCACTATTTCTCTCCATCATATTACGGTGACATGACTGGAGTGCACAGGTTCCTTCCGACATGTTACGGTGACATAACTGGAGTGCACTGCTTTTCTCAAACAAGTTAACTGTAGTTATATCACTGTTATTTGATGGAGGGAAGTAGAGAACTTCAGTTTTTGTCACTGTAACATGACGGAGAGAAGCAGTACACTCCAGTTATGTCACCGTAACATGACGAATAGAAATGGTGCACTCCAGTTATGTCACCATAATATGATGGAGAGAAACAGTGCACTTTGTTATGTCACCTTAACATGATGGAGAAAATCTTTGCACTCCAGTCATGTCACTGTGCCATGATAGAGAGAAGCAGTGCACTCCGGTTATATCACTGTAACATAATGGAGAGAAGCAGTGCACTCTAGTAATGTCACCTAAACAAGATGGAGAGAAGCAGAGCACTTCAGCTATGTCAGTTTAACACGAAGAAGAGAAGTAGTGCACTCTAGTAATGTCACTCTAATACGATCGAGAGAAGTAGTGAACTCTAGTAATGCCACTCTAACACGATGGAGAGAAGCAGAATGCTACAGCTATGTCACTCTATCATGATGGAGAGAAGCAGAGCGCTACAGCTATGTCACTCTAACACGATGGAGAGAAGCCGAGTGCTACAGCTATGTCACTCTAACACGATGGAGAGAAGCAGAGCGCTACAGCTATGTCACTATAACACGATGGAGAGAAGTAGTAGTGCACTCTAGTAATGCCACCATAACATGGAGAGAAGTAGTGCACTACAGCTATGTCACTCTAGCACGATGTTGAGAAGCAGAGGGCTACAGCTATGTCACTCTATCATGATGGAGAGAAGCAGAGTGCTACAACTATGTCACTCTAACACGATGGGGAGAAGCCGAGTGCTACAGCTATGTCACTCTAACATGATGGAGAGAAGCAGAGCGCTACAGCTATGTCACTATAACACGATGGAGAGAAGTAGTGCACTCTAGTAATGCCACCATAACATGGAGCGAAGTAGTGCACTACAGCTATGTCACTCTAGCACGATGTTGAGAAGCAGAGGGCTACAGCTATGTCACTCTATCATGATGGAGAGAAGCAGAGTGCTACAACTATGTCACTCTAACACGATGGGGAGAAGCCGAGTGCTACAGCTATGTCACTCTAACATGATGGAGAGAAGCAGAGCGCTACAGCTATGTCACTATAACATGATGGAGAGAAGTAGTGCACTCTAGTAATGCCACCATAACATGGAGAGAAGCAGAGCACTACAGCTATGTCACTCTAGCACGATGTTGAGAAGCAGAGGGCTACAGCTATGTCACTCTATCATGATGGAGAGAAGCAGAGTGCTACAACTATGTCACTCTAACACTCTAACACGATGGGGAGAAGCCGAGTGCTACAGCTATGTCACTCTAACATGATGGAGAGAAGCAGAGCGCTACAGCTATGTCACTATAACACGATGGAGGGAAGTAGTGCACTCTAGTAATGTCACCATAACATGGAGAGAAGCAGGGCACTACAGCTATGTCACTCTAGCACGATGTTGAGAAGCAGAGGGCTACAGCTATGTCACTATAACACGATGGAGAGAAGTAGTGCAATCTAGTAATGTCACCATAACATGATGGAGAGAAGCAGGGCGCTCTTGTTAATTAAATTTCTCATTGTAAGACATTGTATGTTTAATTGAATTAGCAAGGAAGGAGTTATGAAGGTGAAACACTTTGCTATGTTCTGGAGAATTAATGCACGATGATTGACAACTGAGTTGGGAAGTGAGTAAACAGAGAGAAAACTATGAATGTGGACAGAACAAGGAAATTGGGAATGTCAATAAAGATTAACAGATGTTTAATTTTCATTAAAATAAATAAATAGTACACATGAAAATAAGCAACTTTGTAATATATCTTATCAGAGAAATCTGCTTCTTTCTCTGCCGGAATTGATTAGTCATTATCAAATTTCTCAATTCCCTGGTAAAATCTGTATTCAGTGAAGCATGATGAAAACAAGTCAAGACAAGTACGGATGGACATACACTAGACCTGCTCTTCACCTGCCTCTGCTCTCTATCTAACTTCACCACCTCCCCTCTCCCTCTATTCGACCACCGTCTACTCACTTTCTCATCCCTGTCCTCCTCTCCTCTCACCCATGTCCAGCAACTTGCACACACCCGCAGCAATCTCGCATAACTAGACACCCACACGCTCTCTGATTCTATTCTACCACTGGCATCCATATCCTCACTCCACAACACAGACAGTGCCACTGCTTTCTACAATGCCACTCTAGCACCAGTTCTTGATGCGGTTGCCCCTGTCGTTCATGGCAGAGTGCAACGTATCAACAGACAACCCTGGCACAATAACACCACTAAAAAGCTCTGGCAAGTGTCCAGAATTGTAGAGCGGGGTTGGAAGAAAGCAAATTAGCGAGACGACTTCACTGAATTCAAACAGGCAACATTTGCTTTCAAATCTGCCCTCACCACTGATAAACAGGCCTACTTCACAACCCTCATAAGTTATACCACACAAAATTAGTAATAAATAACATTTCCCACGTGTCTACTTTACTTCAGCACAATTTTTGAAACAATTATTTTTTGGTAGGAAGTTAGAAGGGTTCAAAGTTGATCAGCAATTTGTACATTTTCCAATAAAATTTATAAAACCATATTTTTAGGGAGCACATCACAATTGAAGTGACTTTGAGGGGCCTATATGACAGAAAATACCCAAAAGTGACACCATTCTAAAAACTGCACCCCCTCAAAGTCTTCAAAACCACATTTAAGACATTTATTAACCCTTCTGGTGCTTCACTGGAATTAATGGGATGTCGAAGAAAAAATGAGTATTTTCCTTTTTTTTTTTTCTGCAAATTTTGCTTCAGCCCACTAGGATAACAGCAGAAAATGGAACCCCAAATTTTTTATGCAATTTCTCCAGAGTATGCCGATACCTTATATGTAGGGGAAAGCTACTGTTTGGGCACAAGGCAAGGCTCGGAAGGGAAGCAGCACCGTTTGACTTTTTGAAAGCAAAAATGGCTGGTATCGATAGAAGACGCCATGTCTCATTTGGAGAGCCCCTGATGTGCCTAAACAAAGGAAACCCCTCACAAGTGACACCATTTTGGAAACTATACAACTCAAGGATTTTATCCAAGGGTATAGTGAGGATTTTTAACATAATGTTACTACATAGAATTTGATAACATTAGGCTGTCATATTGAATATGTCGTCAAAAGTGTTGAGTGCAAGTGCTCGCTACTCGATTTTGCTTCAGGGTGCTCTGATATGCACCAAGTATTGCAGTTGCTCGGTGATGCAAACTCGAGTAACGTTTTATAGACGCCTCTCCATTACCAATCCATGTGCTTGATGTCACTAGGCAATACAAAGGTGACATCAACCCCACAAATATGAACCTGACTTGCCACCGTTACAGGGCAAATGCCAGGCAAGGTGCCAGAATTGACACATCTAATAGTTGTACCTTTTCTGGATGGCTGTGGGCCCTCAACTCTTTGCTTTAGCAAGGCTGGTTGTCAAAAATGGGGGGGGACCCCATGCTGTTTTTTTAAATTATTCATTTAAATAATTAAAAGAACAGTGTGGGGACCCCTCTATTCTTGATAACAAGCCTTGTTAACGTTGACAGCTGAGGGTTGCAGCAGTTTTGCCTGGCTGGTTATCAAAAATGCGGGGGGAGCCCATGCCTTTTCTGGATGGCTGTGGGCCCCCAACTCTTTGCTTTAGCAAGGCTGGTTGTCAAAAATGGGGGGACCCCATGCCGTTTTTTTAAATTATTCATTTAAATAATTAAAAGAACAGTGTGGGGACCCCTCTATTCTTGATAACAAGCCTTATTAACGTTCACAGCTGAGGGTTGCAGCAGTTTTGCCTGGCTGGTTATCAAAAATGCGGGGGGAGCCCATGCAAGTTTTATTTTTAATTCTTTATTTACTGCGCAGGAGCGGCTGATGAATACTCCCATCAGCTGCTTCTGCTCTCAGTTATTGGAGGCAGCAGGTGTCAGATGATGGGAGCAGTAGTCCCATCAGCTGACACCAGTAAACTGTATACCTCCAATTACAGCTGCTGGCACACACTATGTTTTGACAGCTTGGGAACCGCGGCTGTCTGACCGGCGAGATGATTTAAAGCCGATCAGAAGCAGTGTTTGCCGTGCTGTCATGCATATGGCAGTGTCAAACACTGTATTGTCGGCCCCCCCATTCAAGTGATTGGTGTTTGGGTCCACTCTGCTGGATGAGAGGCTACATTGACGCATCATGCAACCATGCAGCCTACCATCTAGATGTAGCGTAGCTGACTGTGAGGTCACATCCTGCTGTCCTTGACGTTTCTGCAGCAAATACACTGCAAAAAAATTCAACCTGCGTATTTGCAGCTTTTTTTTCACCATCCATTCAAGACAATGGGTGAAAAACACTGCAAACATGCTAAAAAAACAAAAAAAAAGCACTGAAAGAAGTGACATAGCTCTATGTAAAAAAAAAAACGCTGCAAAGCACAAAATCCTAATGACAAAAAAAACAATTTGTGTGCATGAGATTTCTGAAATCTCATTGGCTTTGCTGGTACTATGAAAAGCAGCTGAAAATTAGCATAAAAAATGCAGCAAAAATGCCCAGTGTGAACATACCCTAACTGTAGCGCTCTGCTTCTCTCTATGATGTTAAAGCGACATTATTGGAGTGCACTGTTTCTCTCTATTATGTTACAATGACATGACTGCAGTCCACTATTTCTCTCCATCATATTACGGTGACATGACTGGAGTGCACAGGTTCCTTCCGACATGTTACGGTGACATAACTGGAGTGCACTGCTTTTCTCAAACAAGTTAACTGTAGTTATATCACTGTTATTTGATGGAGGGAAGTAGAGAACTTCAGTTTTTGTCACTGTAACATGACGGAGAGAAGCAGTACACTCCAGTTATGTCACCGTAACATGACGAATAGAAATGGTGCACTCCAGTTATGTCACCATAATATGATGGAGAGAAACAGTGCACTTTGTAATGTCACCTTAACATGATGGAGAAAAGCTTTGCACTCCAGTCATGTCACTGTGCCATGATAGAGAGAAGCAGTGCACTCCGGTTATATCACTGTAACTTAATGGAGAGAAGCAGTGCACTCTAGTAATGTCACCTAAACAAGATGGAGAGAAGCAGAGCACTTCAGCTATGTCAGTTTAACACGAAGAAGAGAAGTAGTGCACTCTAGTAATGTCACTCTAATACGATCGAGAGAAGTAGTGAACTCTAGTAATGCCACTCTAACACGATGGAGAGAAGCAGAATGCTACAGCTATGTCACTCTATCATGATGGAGAGAAGCAGAGCGCTACAGCTATGTCACTCTAACACTCTAACACGATGGGGAGAAGCCGAGTGCTACAGCTATGTCACTCTAACATGATGGAGAGAGGCAGAGCGCTACAGCTATGTCACTATAACACGATGGAGAGAAGTAGTGCACTCTAGTAATGCCACCATAACATGGAGAGAAGCAGAGCACTACAGCTATGTCACTCTAACACGATGGGGAGAAGCCGAGTGCTACAGCTATGTCACTCTAACACGATGGAGAGAAGCAGAGCGCTACAGCTATGTCACTATAACACGATGGAGAGAAGTAGTGCACTCTAGTAATGCCACCATAACATGGAGAGAAGCAGAGCACTACAGCTATGTCACTCTAGCACGATGTTGAGAAGCAGAGGGCTACAGCTATGTCACTCTATCATGATGGAGAGAAGCAGAGTGCTACAACTATGTCACTCTAACACTCTAACACGATGGGGAGAAGCCGAGTGCTACAGCTATGTCACTCTAACATGATGGAGAGAAGCAGAGCGCTACAGCTATGTCACTATAACACGATGGAGAGAAGTAGTGCACTCTAGTAATGTCACCATAACATGGAGAGAAGCAGGGCACTACAGCTATGTAACTCTAGCACGATGTTGAGAAGCAGAGGGCTACAGCTATGTCACTATAACACGATGGAGAGAAGTAGTGCAATCTAGTAATGTCACCATAACATGATGGAGAGAAGCAGGGCGCTCTTGTTAATTAAATTTCTCATTGTAAGACATTGTATGTTTAATTGAATTAGCAAGGAAGGAGTTATGAAGGTGAAACACTTTGCTATGTTCTGGAGAATTAATGCACGATGATTGACAACTGAGTTGGGAAGTGAGTAAACAGAGAGAAAACTATGAATGTGGACAGAACAAGGAAATTGGGAATGTCAATAAAGATTAACAGATGTTTAATTTTCATTAAAATAAATAAATAGTACACATGAAAATAAGCAACTTTGTAATATATCTTATCAGAGAAATCTGCTTCTTTCTCTGCCGGAATTGATTAGTCATTATCAAATTTCTCAATTCCCTGGTAAAATCTGTATTCAGTGAAGCATGATGAAAACAAGTCAAGACAAGTACGGATGGACATACACTAGACCTGCTCTTCACCTGCCTCTGCTCTCTATCTAACTTCACCACCTCCCCTCTCCCTCTATTCGACCACCGTCTACTCACTTTCTCATCCCTGTCCTCCTCTCCTCTCACCCATGTCCTGCAACTTGCACACACCCGCAGCAATCTCGCATAACTAGACACCCACACGCTCTCTGATTCTATTCTACCACTGGCATCCATATCCTCACTCCACAACACAGACAGTGCCACTGCTTTCTACAATGCCACTCTAGCACCAGTTCTTGATGCGGTTGCCCCTGTCGTTCATGGCAGAGTGCAACGTATCAACAGACAACCCTGGCACAATAACACCACTAAAAAGCTCTGGCAAGTGTCCAGAATTGTAGAGCGGGGTTGGAAGAAAGCAAATTAGCGAGACGACTTCACTGAATTCAAACAGGCAACATTTGCTTTCAAATCTGCCCTCACCACTGATAAACAGGCCTACTTCACAACCCTCGTATCTTCCCTATCCTACAACCCCAAACAGTTATTCAAAACTTTTATCTCCCTCCTCCGCCCACCACTGCCCCCTCCAACCTTCCTCATCTCTGATGAGGACTTCAAAAATAAGATCGACCAAACAAGGCAAGTCTTCATTGTACAACCACTACAACCCCTTTGTATACCAGACCAATGCCCAAACCCCATAACCTCCCTCTCCAACATTACTGAAGGGGAGCTTAATTGTCTCCTCTCCAAATCGCACCTCACAACCTGTGCACTCGACCCCATCCCATCCCACCTCCTCTCCAACCTCACCACCACACTTATCCCATCCCTAACCCACCTCTTCAACCTATCACTAACATCCAGTACCTTCCCGTCTGCTTTCAAACATGCCACAATCACGTCTATCCTTAAAAAGCCAACCCTCGACCCAACCGCTATGTCCAGCTATCGCCCAATATCGTTGCTTCCATTCGCTTCCAAACTCCTGGAACAGCACGTCCACGCTGAACTTTCCTCCCACTTCTCATCTAACTTGCTCTTTGACAATCTACAATCTGGTTTCCGCCCCCATCACTCCACTGGGACAGTGTAAGAGGGTGACATAGGATTACCGCCTTGCTCTGCTCCCCTAATGGTCCTTAATGTGTAACTGTGTACATATGTTAGTTACTGTAATGTTGTAGTTAATATTTGGTGGTACTGCTACATGTAAAATATATGTTACCCCGCATAATCAAAGGTACTGCCACACTCTTTTTCAGTGTTATTTTATGTACAATATTATATATGCGTTATGTTTCTGCAGTATAATATTGTGTAAGATATGGAAAGTAAAGTACACCCTTCGGACATTAAAAGGTTGCACCTTAGTATTATAGTTCTCATGGCTAAGGGTAAGTGTAGTTTCCTTGCAGGCCACTAGATGAGGGCATACTAGTGTGCACGGTTAGAATAGGTCATAGCTAGTTTGCAGGGGGTTAAAATAGGAGGGGCTGCCGGGTGGTAAGACAGGAGTTTTAGGAAATTAAGTTAGACGGGGCCAGGGTGCCCGAAGTGTCCACATGGGCTATAGGCCCCTGTCGGCTCAGCAGCCACGCAACGTTAGGTAGCTTCAGCCCATGTTATCCATGGCCACTGGGCATCATCGCAGTGGGCCAGTACAGGAGAAGGAAGATGTCGCGACTCATAGCCTGGGCAGATGCCTTTAGGGCGGGAGTCGGTTGGAGTGAGGAACTGAAGGAAGTTGGAGCTTCGAAGGGAACGGTACAGACGGGCCG
This sequence comes from Dendrobates tinctorius, assembly GCF_039654945.1. Taxonomy (NCBI): domain Eukaryota; kingdom Metazoa; phylum Chordata; class Amphibia; order Anura; family Dendrobatidae; genus Dendrobates; species Dendrobates tinctorius. The sequence continues at coordinate 6,232,370 of NW_027361880.1, read as the reverse complement.
GATGCTTTTTCAGAGGCATCCAAACCGGGTGGCTATTTATCACAGTTAACGACATCACACTTACCCCCGTACCAGAAATCCGCTGCCTTGAAGTAACCCTTGACTCTGCCCTGTCCTTCAAACCACACATCCAAGCTCTTTCTACCTCCTGTTGCCTCCAGCTTAAAAATATTTCCAGAATCCATCCTTTCCTCAACCCTCCATCTACTAATATGCTTGTGCATGCCCTCATCATCTCCCGCCTCGACTACTACAACATCCTTTTCTGTGGCCTCCCTGCTAACACCCTCGCAAGTGTCCAGTCCATTCTTAACTCTGCTGCCCGACTAATTCATCTCTCTCCTCGCTACTCCTCCGCTTCTCCCCTCTGCAAATCTCTTCACTGGCTCCCATTCCCTCAGCGTATCCAGTTCAAATGACTAATACTGACCTACAAGGCCATCTATATCTTTTCTCCTCCATATGTCTCTGAACTAATCTCCTGATACTTTCCCTCACGTAATCTCCGGTCCTCCCAAGACCTCCTTCTCTCCTCCACACTTATTCGCTCCTCACCCAACTGCCTCCAAGACTTCTCCCGAATATCCCCCATCCTCTGGAATTCTTTGCCCCAACACGTCCAACAATCAACCACATTCTGATCCTTCAGACGGAACCTGAAAACCCACCTCTTCAGGAAAGCTTACAGCCTGCAATGACCCCGCTACCTCGTCACCACTACCGGAGCTACCCCTTCAACCAACACTGGAACTGCTGCAACCCTCCAACCTTCTGTCTACTTCCCCGCCATCTTGTAGAATGTAAGCCCGAAAGGGCAGGGTCCTCTCTCCCCTCTGTATCAGTCTGTCATTGTTAGTTTGCTTATTGTAAGTGATATCTGTAATTTGTATGTAACCCCTTCTCATGTACAGCACCATGAAATCAATGGTACTATATAAATAAATAATAATAATAATAATAATGTAAGCTGCTAAAGTTTTGAAATGTTAAGGTCAATTGCCATGTGTCGATAATAAGCTAGTGAATAAGAACAATCATTCCCCATTATAATTCTTATAATATTGTTACAATATTATTATAATAATTGCATAATAATTATCATCTGGTGTAAACATGCTATTGTTTATTCTAGCATGAAAATCATCCTTGTTAGCAGTATATCTCCTTACGTACACAAAAGATGTGTTGCTGATAACATAAATGTTGATAGGGACAAAACAACTGTATTTATGATCATTCTGTGCTCATACAGTTTTTGTGGGACCATGTGAACTGTGAATAGTCTATATGCATTCATTTACAGGCATAAATATGAATATTAAAAATGGACCTTTGATTCAGGGACATTTCCAGCTAAGGAAAAAAAGGATATACATGATATAAGGAGTTTCTACAAGTCAGAAATGAAATCAATAAAATAATCACTGAAATAATGAAATCAATGAAATAATCATTGCTTTATTGCTATGATAAAGGAGGATAAAAATACTATAGCAATTGAAGCTTAGGGTTATATTGATGGCGTTATGACTAGAGTTGAGTGACTTTGGTCAGATCGGGTTTCGTGAAACCCGAATGAAACAAAATTTGAGTGGGATGAAACTGGCCCGACTAGGGCAAAAAATGTCGGAGTTTCGTCCGAAACCCGACCCCAATGCAAGTCAACGGGAAATAAAAGTCGGCATTGAGCGGATGACATTCATCCACTCAATGCCGACTTTTATTCCCTATTGACTTGCATTGGGGTTGAGTTTCGGACGAAACTCCGACCTTTTTTTGCCCTAGTCGGACCAGTTTCATCCGACTCAAATTTTGTTTCATTCGGGTTTCACGAAACCCGGTCCGACCAAAGTCGCTCAACTCTACTTATATGATATCATTTTTATCCTTTTATTTCCTTAGATAGAAATGTCCCTATGTCTATTTAAATATTCAAGTTCCTGCTCGCAAATGAGTGCCGACTGACTATTCACAGCTAAATTAGTGCTTCTTTAATGGACAGTTCACATGGTCCCACAAAAACTGTATGAGCACAGAACGATCATTAATACAATTATTTTATACCGTCATCATATATGCTGTCGGCAATACATCCTCTGTGTACATTGGGAAATGTGCTGCCAACAAAGATGATTTTTATGCTGGAATAAACAATGGCACGTTTACACCAGCTGATAATTATAATATAATTATCATGATAATATTTTAATATTCTTAGTATTATAATGGAGAATGATGGTTCTTCAACACTTGTTCATTGATTACCGACTCATGGAAATTGACCTTAACATTTCAAAACTTTAGCAGCTTACATTCATGATCTCTTTGCATCATGCTTTGTCTACAGCAACTTTCTGTTCATGGATAATTACATGTATCATAATCATATCATTCATATCATAACGTCGTGTCATATAATCATCGCATTATTCATCTGTTCCTAGTACAATCTTTCCTCACTGACATCTCTTAAATGGATAACAAGATGTATTTATCGTCATTTCACTGCTCATGCTATATAGAATTATAGAATCTCATTGCTCACGCTAAACGCCTTTGTCTGTATCTGCATTAATTATAGTATTCGGTTGAATTCACACACAGGTGATATGCTAAAGAAATTTCTGTAAGGGTAAATCAATAATCTGAATGGAATTATGATGGCTTCAAGCACATTCATTTCTGAAAGCCCTTTTCCAAGAAAGGTGATAGAAGCAAAAATGTGTGCAGTAGATCTGCTACCTGTGAATTTACCCCATACCATAGTGGGTCTCTCCATGATGAAACATTCTTGACTTAATCATAATACAAGTAATATCTTTATATTGGTTCTCATTAAATCCCAACCACAGCTCACCTCTGGTGGCTTCACATACTCAGCAACATCCCAGATCCTCTTAGTTCCTCTGGAAACTTTAGACATAGAGACTCCTTTGACTTTAGTGATGACTGCGCTCTCTGGACCAGTCTCCCGAGCCTGGTATCCCTTCTGTATCCCAAACACATACCTGTCAACGAAGAAGAAGTCATCAGACACCTTAGAATGAGGAAATTCTAACAATACTGAAATGTTGCAATATATATAGACACTAAAAATCTATTGGTAACACCAACTAACGTATGTCACTTTCATGAAAGTCTGCTCTTTGTGTCCTCTCTTGGATGACCACTCACCAACCAAAGTACACAACGATCAAAAGCTGCAGTAGTCTGTAGATGGTTCCTAGATGACGATTCTTGACCACAATCACTTTGGGGGTCTCGTACTCCCACAGTTGCCCGATCCATGATAGGAAGAAGTTTCGACTGCCAGTCATCGGCCAACGTCCTGTCCACGGGCACAAGCTGGCACGTGGTCCCAATACTCCTATATTTTGGCTTCAATAGCAATATCCTTAAAATATAGGTGGTAAAAAGAATATACAGCACATAGGTCTACAAGACTGAGGTTTATGCATTGTCTTCTTGCTTCTTAGAATGTAAAGTAATTAGTGGTGATCTAGTGAGGGGAGGGTAAAGTCACAGCACAGGGGGCACAAGAAGCCATTGGATTAGTAAATTTTATGTATTGGTTCCCTCTAGTGGTACATGTAGAGAATACATTCGCTTTCTGGTCTGCGTATTTCATGACTTAAGTCAATGGGACTTAAATGACCTTTCTGGACCCTTGAATATTTTTACCAAAAGTTTAGAGTTGTGTAAAATAATTACCTGAGCAATAATAACTGTATTGATTTTCAACCACTTTTACTTCCAGAGTCCTCTGCCAGTCATCAACATATATTTCTTAGCTTTGAAAGAAGAAGGTTCTCTTCTGGTTATTCGTTTTCTTCCATACTCCAAACACAACAGATTAATTAGTGTTTAATGACATTGAACCCAGTGTGTGCATCTGAGATAGGGAATTAAGATTGTGAACCCCATTAGGAATAGGACTAATGCATTTAGTTCTGCCTTCGTTTTGCCGTACACTAAACATCACAACTCATCATAGTTAGGGGATGAGGGGAGTTTTGATATATATTTTTTGTAATGGATGAAAAGCATTGAAAGAGGAGGGGATGGGTTTCATTTTCATTGTTTAGGCATACCATGGGAGCATTTTTATTATGTAGAGATGTAGAGGCACTATTACTATATGGAGGCTCAAAGGGTGCACCAATATTGTGTGAAAGCACAAATGGGACGCTTTTAAAATATGGAGACACAATAGGGGCACTATTACTATGTGACAGTATGTAGGGGGCACTATTGTTTTGTAGAGACACAGAGGTGGCACTATTACTATGTGAATGCATAGAGGGGAAACAATCTACTATAACATTGCCAATTGGCTCTGTCACAGCTTCCGGCGATTGTGTCTCTATCCCACAATCCACCATGGCCAGAAGCGGTGACAGAGCCGACCGCCATATTGGAACACCCAAGCAGGGGCGTATCTGCAGCGGACGCAGCTGCGACGGGGCCCGGAGTGCTTAGGGGCCCGATCGCGGAGCTGCAGCCGCTCATTGGCTGTGCAGCTCCGTGGCTGCCAGGCTGCAATTGGCCTGATGCGATGGCTGCTCTGTGTGCACAGGACCTGTGATGAGGTCACATGAGGGGGAGTCAGGGGTCACATGATCAGGGGCCTCGGTGTGTGCAGGCCTCTGCTGTGCTGGTTGTTATGGTGCTGGATGAGGGTAAGTTTATGTGTGGGGTCAGGAGGGGATAACAGGGTGGTTGTAGCAGAGCCGTGTGTGTACAAGGTGTACGGTATGGAGCGGAGCCGTGTTTGTACGAAGTGTATGGAGCGCAGCCACGTGTGTATGGAGCGGAGCCGTGTGTGAACGAGGTGTACAGAGCAGAGCCATGTGTGTACGAGGTGTATGGAGCGGAGCCGTGTGTGTATGAGGTGTACAAAGCGGAGCCGTGTGTATACGAGGTGTACGGAGTGGAGCCATGTCTGTACAAAGTCTATGGAGCACAGCCGTTTGTGTACGAAGCGGAGCCACGTGTGTACGAAGTGTACAGAGAGAAGCCGCGTGTGTACAAAGTGTACGGAGAGAAGCCGCGTGTGTACGGAGAGAAGCCGCGTGTGTACGGAGCAAATCTGCGTGTGTACGAGGTGGACAGAGTGGAGCCACGTGTGTACGAGGTGAGCGAAGCCGCGTGTGTACGAGGTGGACAGAGCGGAGCCACGTGTGTGCGAGGTGAGCGGAGCCGCGCGTGTATGAGGTGAATGGAGCGGAGCCGTGTGTGTACAGAGCGGAACCGCACGTGTACGAGGTGTACGGAACGGAGCCACATATGTGCGAGGTGTACGGAGCAGAGATGTGCGTGTATTTTGGCATGGGGGGCCCTATTTGAAAGTTTGCACCGGGGCCCATAACTTTGTAGTTAACATCACGCACCCAAGTTATGGGTATTCCGATATGGCGGCCAGGATTCATATCCACCGCCTCGCCGGCTGAGCCAATGAGCGTTGCCGTACGGGATTTGAATCCCCCGCCAAGCTGCACCCCTGGCCTCAGCCAATGAGTGGCGTGAGATTCAAATCCCCCGCCAAAGCCGCGTGGCACCGCTCATTGGCTCAACCGGCTGGGCAGGGATTACTTACTTACATACTTACCTGACCGGGAGAGCATTGCCGCGGCGCTTCTCTTCTCACCCCAGACCGGTGCAGGAGTGAGTTGTCGGAATCGTACAGCCGCATAGCGCTATCGGGCGCCATTTTACTGAAGAAACATTTGCAGTGTGTCTTCAGCATTATGGCACCAGACAGCGCGGTATGGGCATGCGCGTACTCCTGCGCTCCTCCCCCGGCCTCCGGCAGAACGGGACAGCGCTGGAGCACAGGGAAGAAAGGTGAGTATAAATGTTTTTGTTTTTTTATGTGTGCAGTTTAATAGGGGTGAGAGGAACCTACATATCAGGATAGGGGGGTGAGAGGTAGCATGCATACTAGGATGGGGGGTAAGAGGACCATGCATATCAGGATTGGGGGTAAGAGGACCATGCATATCAGGATTGGGGGTGAGAGGACCATGCATACCAGGATTGGGGGTGAGGGGGACCATGCATGTCAGGATTGGGGGGTGAGAGGACCATGCATACCAGGATAGGGGGGTTCGGGGACCATGCATATCAGGATAGGGGGGTGAGAGGACCATGCATACCAGGATTGGGGGTGATAGGACCATGCATACCAAGATAGGGGGGTGAGAGGACCATGCATACCAGGATAGGGGGTGAGAGGACCATGCATACCAGGATAGGGGGGTGAGAGGACCATGCATGCCAGGATAGGGGGGTGAGAGGACCATGCATACCAGGAAAGGGGAGGTGAGGAGACCATGAATACCTGGATGGGGGGTGAGAGGACCATGCATACCAGGATAGGGGGGTGAGAGGACCATGCATACCAGGATAGGGGGGTGAGAGGACCATGCATACCAGGATAGGGGGGTGAGAGGGCCATGCATACCAGGAAAGGGGGGGTGAGGGGACCATGCATACCAAGATAGAGGGGTGAGAGGACCATGCATACCAGGATAGGGGGGTGAGACGTCCATGCATACCATGATAGGGGGGGGTGAGAGGACCATGCATACCAAGATAGGGGGGTGAGAGGACCATGCATACCAGGATAGGGGGGTGAGAAGACCTTGCATGCCAGGATAGGGGGGTGAGAGGACCATGCATACCAGGATAGGGGGTGAGAGGGCCATGCATACCAGGAAAGGGGGGTGAGGGGACCATGCATATCAGGATAGGGGGGTGAGAGGGCCATGCATACCAGGATAGGGGGTGAGAGGACCATGCATACCAGGATAGGGGGATGAGAGGACCATGCATACCAGGATAGGGGGGTGAGAGGGCCATGCATACCAGGAAAGAGGGGGTGAGGGGACCATGCATAACAGGATAGGGGGGTGAGAGGACCATGCATACCAGGATAGGGGGGTGAGAAGGCCATGCATGCATTCAAATCCCACGTGGCAACTGCTCATTGGCTCAGCCGGCGGGGCAGGGGATTTGAATCCCGCGCCACTCATTGGCTGAGCGCCAGGGGTGCTCAGCCAATGAGCAGTGCCGCACGGCTTTGGCGGGGGATTCAAATCCCACGCAGCACCACTCATTGGCTCAGTCGGCAGGGCGGGGGATTCAAATCCCCCGCAAAAGCTGCGCAGCACCGCTCATTGGCTTAGCCACCCGCTGGCGGATGTTCATTTCACCGCACTCCCGATGCAATAGCATCGGGCCTATTTCTAGTTAATATATGAAAGAATATAGGGAGACTCTTACAATATGGAGTCACAGATGTGGGTACTATTTGGAAACCATGTGGAAGCACGAAGGGACACTATTACTATATGGAGGCATGAAAGCAGCACTACTAGTATGTAGGAGTATGAATCATAGTATGCAGGAGTATGGATCAGTCTTACTATGTAAATACTATGTGGATGCACAGAAAGAGCAGTATTACTAACTGGAGGCACAATAAGAACAGTAATACTACGTGGAGGCTCAAACAAGGGCACTATTACAATGTGCGGGCAAAATTGAAGCTATTACTATGTTTAGGCTCAATTGGGGCAGTATTACAATGTGGACTAGCAAAGTGTTTAGGTTCAAAGGGGGCAATATTACTATGTGAACGTAGTAAAGGGGCACTGTTTCTAGGTGCAGGCACAGTAGGTGCACTGTAACTATATCAAGGCACAAATAGGACTAATAGTATGTGAAGGCTCAGAGGGGTCACTATTACTATGTGTTGGCACAATAAATATTTTGTTTTGCAGTAATAGCTTGGGAGCACTCAATGAGAATGGCTGGCTGAATTTTAATTTTATGGGGCTATAATGGGAGCCTTATTACCATGTAAAGGCACAATGAGAGCACAAAAGGGACACTATTAAAGTGTGGAGGCAAAATAGGGACAATATCACTGTGTGTCAGCATGGAGGGGGCACTATCACTATGTAGAGGTACAGAGAAGACTATTACTATGTGAAAGAAGAGAGTTAGCACTATAGAGGCACAGAGAGAGACAATTACATATAGAGGCACTGATGGGGTTACTATTGTTATGTAGTGACACAGAGGGGGCATTATTACTATGTGGAGGCGCAGAAGAGTCTCTATTACTATGTGGTGGTACAATAAGGGTATGTGCATACGTTGCGGATTTGCCTGTGGAATTTTCTTTGCAGATTCTTCCTCTCTTGGCAGAAAATGCAGGTAAAAATCCACATGGATTTGATGCGTTTTTTATGCGTATTTGATGCAGAATTGATGTTGATTTTCATGTGTTTTTTAATGTGGATTTGTATGCGTTTTTGTCAGCTAAAAAAATTTAAAAAAAAGAATTGTGATGTCATTTCATTGTCCAACCTCTTCTTTTACATACTCCATTGAAGAATAATGTTTACACACAGATAGATCTATAGAGCAAGAAATGTGCCAAATACCTTAGTGGGAAAAACTGGCAGACTTATATATAGATATACCGCCATATTAATAAATATTCCACTCCTTAGACATAATATCAAATTGGAGAACAAAACGGAGTTTCAGATTCAAAAAATAGTAAAAAAATCATCAGTTTATTGGATAACACTCATATAAATAGAGTACAAATATAGCATTATAGCAAAAGACACACAGGACATGGAAGTAGATGGGGATCAATAACCCATGCACAGAGCGCTCATGCTCATAAGTTAGGTGAAAAAATACAAGCAACACAAGGTGGCCATCTCTTCAGAGATAATACAATACATCAGGCACGCAACCGTCATACAAGTGTACCCTTAATAGGGAATGTTGCGCAGCCAGCATGAAGCACTTACCAATGGTTAATGAACGGGCACCCACAAGAAAAATAAGGGTCCCTGACGCGCGTTTCGCATAGGACCTTTTGTAACGCTGTTAACAGATCACATGGTAGGTCACATGTTAGCGACCGACCAATCCGAATGGCATAAGCGGCGCATGCGCCGTGTTTACCCCAAGGTCCTTCATGAGTCTCGGCGTTCATCTTCCAGATGGACGCACAATGAAGTGCACACGCGTGGAGGCAGCAAAAACGCCAAGGCCCAGTGAGAGACACGAGAGGACAGCGTGCAAGCGCTCTGCCGAGGATATAAAATATACCTCAATAAATAAATAGCATATACAAAAATATATCGGCATAATATACAAATGTAAAATGGTTGAGTAACACACGTACAACATCAAGTCCCATACACATATAATAAGTAAGTTACAAAAAAAGTACATAAATCTGATAACAAGTAGTCAGTAATGATAAATCAGATGACATACAGACAGCGCACATAACTGAGGTATAATAGGGTGCCATATGGATGATAACTATTGAATATTCCTTCACAAGGCAGTTACAGATGACAAAACGGATTAGCCCATCCGACTATGGGCACATAGCTGGATGGGCTAATAAACATCAAATTGAATCCGCCAAAGGCGTGCTGCTTTCATTTCTGATGGATATATCTATAGATAGATATATAATACCAAGGCCAATGTTTAGTAATGAACAATATGTTTAATTTAAAAAAAGGGAAAAAAATGGCATGGGCTCCCACACAATTTTCTGCACCAGACAGGGAAAGCCAGCAACTGGGGGCCGATGTTTATAGCTTGGGAAGCGGGTAATATCCATGGATCTTCCCAGGCTATGAATATCAGCCCGCAGCTGTATATTTAGCCTTCCCTGGATATTAAAATAGGGGGACCCAAAAAAAAATGATTTTGGGTCCCCCTATAATTAATAGCCAGAAAGGCTATGCAGACAGCTGCGGGCTGATAATCATAGCCTAGGAAGGGGCCATGGATATTGCCCCCTCAGCTACAAAACACCAGCTCACAGCAGCCCCAGAAAGGGCACATCTCTAAGATGCACCAATTCCACCACTTAGCCTCTCTCTTCCCACTGCCATGTAGCGGTGGCATATGGGGTAATAGGGGGTTGATGTCACCTTTGTATTGTAAGGTCACATCAAGCCCGGTTAGTAATGAAGAGCCGTCAATAAGACGCCTATCCATTACTAATCCTATAGTTGGTAATGGGTTAAAAAAGACACAGCCAGAAAAAAGTATTTGAATGAAATAAAACACCACACACAGTTTGCCATCTTTATTATACGCCTAATCCATGCAACGCCATCGATGTCCTGCAAAAAAAGAAAAAATAAACAAACACAAATACTCCCTGTCCGACGTAATCCTATTAATAACGAGTGTCCCACGATGATTTCCCCTGTAGAAAAGTGACATCGGGTGATGTCACTGCTCTACAGGGCCTCCCACGATGCACTGACAGGGGATAATGGCTCCTGCAGTGCATCACTGAAGAGGTTACCTGAGTTCAGGCTCTCACTTCACGGCCATGCTGCTTGAGAATTTTCTCACAGTGTTGCCGGTGAGAGAATGAACTCAGATGACCTCTCTCCCAGCGGCCGGAGGGATACAACGCGGAGGATTACCTCCGCCTGTCAGTGCATCACGGGAGGCCCTGTAGAACACTGACATCACCCAATGTCACTGTTCTACACTGGAGATCGTCGTGGGACATTCGTTATTAACTGGATTACGGCGGAAAGGTAAATATAGGTTGGTTTATTATTTTATTTTTATTAGAGGAGATTGGGGGCGTCAGGGACTAGGTGATTGGTGAGTATGTACTGTATGTTATATGTTGTGTGTACTGTATTTTTTTTTGCTTACAATTGAACACATGCATCATGTGATGGGACTACTGTCCCATCATTGGCTACTTCTGTCACTGTCATATATGACAGCATTCATAGCTGGATGGGAGCAGTAGTCCCATCAGACAACAGTTGCCTACACAGACATGTACACACCAGTACACGCACAGGGACACACGCACCCACATATACAGAGACACACGCAGACCCCCACACACAGTCTTCACCCACACTCCACCCACACACTCTTCCTTCTCCCGATTTGCAGCGTTTCTCGCACCCACATCTGCAACAAATCCGCAAATCTTTTTACATCTGTGGTTTTGCTGCGGATGTGCCTGACTCAATGGAAGTCATTGGGTGCAGAACCGCTGCAGATCCACAAAAAGAATTGACATGCTGCGGAAAATAAAACGCTGCAAATCTGCGCAGATTTTTATGCAGCATGTGCACACCAATTCTTAATTTCACATAGATTAACATTGGCTGTGCACTACACTGCGGATTTGATGCAATTCCGCACGTCCAAAAACGCTGCGGAAATGCATCAAAATCCGCAACATGTGCACATAGCCTAAGGGCACTATGACTATGTAAATACTGTATGGAAGCACAGAATGAGCACTTCTGCTATGTGTAGGCATAGTGGATGTACTATTACTATGTGTAGGTAAAATACACACGTGGTCAAAATTGTTGGTACTCCTCGTGTAATGACAGAAAAACCCACAATGGTGACAGATATAACTTGAATCTGACAAAAGTAATAATAAATCAAAAATCTATGAAAATGAACATATGAAAATCAGACATGATGTCACTTGAGGTAACTGAAGCGGGAGACAGGTTTAAGAAAGGGAGGGTGTTGAGGAGAGTGAGCGAGCCCGGAGACCTAGGTAAACAGTAAAAGCAAACTTTTACTTGTTTCACAGCCCAGAGGTGGTACAGTCAAAACAAGCATGTGCTGTTGACAAAAGTTCAATTTCACAGACAGCATTTGGAGGCAGGGAGATGGGTACAGATGAGGAGCAATACCAGTAGGTCTCGCCAGTGTCGAGGCTCTACTGCATCAATGTGGTGTGACAATATCCCATAGATTTTCTATGGGGTTAAGGTCAGGCGAGTTTGTGAGTCCCAAGGGAGACAGAGATGAAGATGTCTGTAAAGCGCTGTGGAATATGATGGTGCTATATTAGCTAAGCATAAAAATAACTTTAAAAAAATGGTGCGAGAATGAAGACTAATCCATCCTAACTACGGTATATTGGAACTTTTTTATTTTCTCATTTTCAATCTGTTCTTCAATTATATGAGGCTTTATTTTTACCTTTTTCATAATTTTGTAGCTTTTTAAAAGAATCTTGTAATATTATAAGTTGTTTTATTGAAAATGTTGACGAGGAAATGGTTATATTTTCCAGATATTTTATGGAGATGCTTGGAAATTTAACCAGTTGAATCATGCTGTGAATACATACAGTATACACTCTGAGTTAATGTCGTTGTAATGTGATTGCATTCTGTCATTTTTTAAGTCCTAGCAATGTAATACTGATCCATACAAATCTGATTTCACATGTGCGCCTATACAGTAAAGATGAGATAATTCTTCTGCATAATCTTCTATAATTGTATTTCTATTTTCCAGTTACTGTCACATAATAACTAATTGGACATCATATACAATTGTATCATCCAAAGATTAATAATGGAAACTTTACTCTATGCATGGCTAGCTTGTATTCCACATCACGGGGAGTTATTGTGAATATCCTGTTAAATAATTATCAATAAAGACCAATTGTGTGTATTACACCATCAATTAAATATTTGCATAAAAATCTGAAAATTAAATGATCTAGTTCTCAGAGATAGAGTAAATTAAGGTACCATAAAAACTGCATAAGTTCAAGGGTCCAGTGCAAGGTGTAGTAGATACACATCGACCCCCTTCCTGGAAATGTCATCACCTTTGGCATTTTATGTTGAAGAGGATTGTCCACGTATGGAAACTTGGTACTCCACCAGTAATCGTCCAAATACAGTATACTCCAAAAGCATATTTTTTGACATCTAAAATTACAATAACATTTGTTGTATTGTGTTTTGGGGGAAAGAATCTCTCCGACACCAAACACCAATCTTGCTTAAAGGGATGAATCAGATTGTTTATACATGCCTGCTAGTTGGTACTTCCAAAAACAATACAGAAATCCAAGAAAAACAGGGAAGTTTTTGACAAAAATATTCAAATATTTTATTTCAATTAATAAAAGCCGCAAAAAAAAGTCATGATATAGTGTAAACATAATATATATCTATTGCACAAAAGTAGGATTTACAAATGGGCATAAAAGCAATGTTCCAAATACTATAAAAGCCAAATGCCAATCAATGATGTAAGGAGCAAAAAATGCTTCCCAGCATAAAAGGTATCACTTGTATAAGGTGCATGTGCAAAAAAGTGACTGATGCAAAAAGGCAAATGCATAAAGTGCTGAAGAGATACAATAGTTGCCCAATTATAAAAGTCCATACATGTGCTAATGAAGGGTTAAATAACTATACCTGAGAGCGGCAGGCACCCCGACGCGCGTTTTGCACTGAGCTTTATCCAGGGGATGTGTGATACCTTTTAGGGAAGCATTTTTTGCTCCTTACATTGTTGATTGGCATTTGGCTTTTATAGTATTTGGAACATTCTTTTTATGCCCATTTGTAAATCCTCCTTTTGTGCAATAGATATATATTATGTTTACACTATATCATGACATTTTTTTGCGGCTTTTACTTGTATTGTTGTCCCTGTGTATACTCTTGTTGCACTATTGCCTTATATTAATTGAAATAAAATATTTGCATATTATTGGTAAAAACTTCCCTGTTTTTCTCTGATTTCTGTCTTGCTGAAAGAGAACCTGTCAGCAGGATTGTGCACAGTAACCTACAGACACTGTCAGGTCAGCGCCATTATATTGATTAAATTATACCTTGGTTGATGAAATCTGTCTTGTGGTTGTTGTTTAATCTTTATTTTTAGTTTTGAGTTGATGAGTTAATGATATGCTCGAGCTCCGGGGTGGCCTGTGGGAGTGGGGGGTCTTTATCTTTATGTAGTGCTCTGCTTAGGTATTTATAATGCAGACTGCTGACAGGTCAATGATCCCTCAGTCAAACAAATAAAGCAGCACTCTGTAGCGCTATAGCATGCAAACATGAAATATGAAAATTGAATTGTATTACTGCACTAGAAATATGAAAAATTGAGAATGCTTAGCGCTTAAATTGGCCAATTTGTGTGTACCTGGCAGCCACGATAAGGCAATTCTTGTTGCCAGGACCTAATGCCAATCCTCTCTTACACTGAAGTCTACATCTCTATGGGAACCTAATGTGAATCCTCTCTTAGACTGAAGTCTATATCTTTGTGGAGGGGTAAGATCCTGCCATAATTAAAAATGCCTCAGTCAGAAGGCTAATGCACACAAATATCAAAAGACTGACCATCACATCCAAACATAAATTAGGTCTGAAAAGTTTATTACTAAGAGCAGCCAACTCATATATAATCAAACAAATAAAGCAGCACTCTTTAGCGCTATAGCATGTAAACAAGAAATATGTGCAGTAGCATCTATGTCTTAGCAACAGATGCTACTACGAAAGCGCTGCCATCGGTGCCATTTTGCTGCAGCCAAATTTTTTTCCTAGAGAAAAACAGCGCTGATGGTGATGCATGTGCAATAACATCTATCGATTGTCAACAGATGCTACTGCGCATGCGCCAAATTTCTTTTTCCTTCAAAACAAAGGCGCCGCTGCAGCCGGTGCTATTTTTCTGGATATAAATTTTTTTTACTAAGCCTCACAATAGCAAAAAATGTTATATGCATTGTCAACAATATCAACAATATTATGTACATTATGTAAAATCGGAGGCAGCCCATTCAGTCATAAGCCCATACAGATGAATATATAAGCAGAGCACCACATAAAGCCCCTCCACAAGCCGCCCCGGAGCACGATAATCTCATTAACTGAAAACTACAAATAAAATTAAACATCAACCAAGGGATCATTTTAAACAGTATAACAGTACCAACCTGACAGTGTCTGTAGTTTTCTGAGCACAATCCTGCTGACAGATTCACTTTAAATAGATGGCGCCAAATTCAAAAAGAGGCATACTTTGGTGCCTCTTCTAAGTGGTATAGGCGTCTTTGTGCTACACCAGAATTCTGGTGTACAAACCACCATCATTTCCAATGTATTAGAGGGGAGGACATGGCCACGTCCAGTCCCACCGCAGCTCTGCCAAAATTAGTGGAGTAGAGTCAAACTGGGGTAAAAATACCAAAAGATGCAAAATGTTTTGTGACTTTTCAAAGCTATTATGCCAGTTTTCTGACATACACACGTGGTCAAAATTGTTGGTACCCCTCATTTAATGACGGAAAAACCCACAATGGTCACAGAAATAATTTGAATCTGACAAAAGTAATAATAAATCAAAAATCTATGAAAATTAACAAATGAAAGTCAGACATTGCTTTTCAAACATGCTTCCACAGAATTAAAAAAAAATAAATAAAACTCATTAAATAGGCCTGGACAGAAATGATGATACCCTTAACTAAATATTTTGTTGCACAACCTTTTGAGGCAATCATTGCAATCGATCCCTGTAATTGTCATTGAGACTTCTGCACCTCTCAACAGTTATTTTGGCCCACTCTTCAAGAGTAAACTGCTTCAGTTGTCTCGTGGTTGAAGGTTGCCTTTTCCAGATGGCATGTTTCAGCTCTTTCCAAGGATGCTCGATAGGATTTAGGTCAGGAGTCATAGAAGGCCACTTCAGAATAGTCCAATGTTTTCCTCTTAGCCATTCTTGGGTGCTTTTAGTTGTGTGTTTTGGGTTTTTATCCTGTTGCAAAACCCATGACCTGCGACTGAGACCAAGCTTTCTGACACTGTGCAGCATATTTCTCTCTAGAATCCCTTGATAGTCTTGAGATTTGATTGTACCCTGCACAGATTCTAGACAACCTGTGCCAGATGAAGCAAAGCAGCCCCGGAACATAACAGAGCCTCCTCCATGTTTCACAGTAGCGACAGTGTTCTTTTCTTGATATGCTTCATTTTTCCATCTGTGAACAAAGAGCTGATTTGCCATGCCAAAAAGTTCAATTTTTGTCTCGTCTGTCCATAGGACATTCTCCCAGAAGCTTTGTGGCTTGTCAACATGTATTTTGGCAAATTCCAGTTAGGCTTTTTTATTTTTTTTTAACAATGTTGTCCTCCTTGGTCTTCTCCCATGAAGTCCACTTTGGCTCATACAATGACGGATGATGCGATCTGACACTGCTATTCCTTGAGCTTGAAGTTCACCTTTAATCTGTTTAGAAGTTTTTTTGGGCTCTTTTGTTACCATTCATATTATCCGTCTCTTTGATTTGTCATCAATTTTCCTCCTGCGGCCACGTCCAGGGAGGTTGGCTACAGTCCCATGGAGATTAAATTTATGAATAATATGAGCAACTGTATTCACAGGAACATCAAGCTGCATGGAGATAGCCTTATCACTTTTACCTTTAACATATTTGTCTATACTTTTCTTTCTAATCTCCTGAGACAACTCTTTCCTTCGCTTCCTCTGGTCCATGTTGAGTATGATACACACCATGTCACCAAACAGCACAGTGAGTATCTGTAGCCCTCTATACAGGCCCACTCACTGATTCCAAGATTGTAGACACCTGTGATGCTAATTACACTTCAAGCAAAAACAGAGGCAGTATATGCCACAATTTTATAACAGACTTTCAAATTTGGTTAAAACCAACATTTATTTGGTCACATATAAAATAAATACTCATTGTATAAGTCACACAAAATATAGAGATAGACGGTGCACAATATAACCACCAACAAGAGGTATCACAATAGACAATTCAGGGAAAAATAACACTAGTATTGTGCACAGGATATATGTCTGCAAAAAATACACACTGATAATGACATCATGCGGCTTATTTTTGACACCTATGCACCACTCACAAATGTAAGGTTTAATAAAATTATTCCCAAATCTTGTAGAACAATGTATAAAAAAAATTTTTATTGCCAAAAAAAAGGCTAATTAAAGAAAAACTGTCAGAAATGTATATCTTGTGTGAATTTCATGCTGAATGTTCTCTAAACTGCTGCATAAGGGCAAAAATTAACAGGCTGAGAATTGGCTATCAGAAATATAAATCTTAAAGTGCTATGTGCAAAGTGCCAAAATATATATAAATATATCTCTTGTGGCCAAAGAGGCAGATAAGTGCCGACAAGGTTATGTATAAGTTACCTAGGAGTAAAATAGTATCCTTAATTAAATTAAACTCAGTCATATCCAGCCATGGTAAGCGTGTTTTCATGTGGAAAAAGCCCAACCAATAATGCAGTGAGAGACCAATATATTAAATAGGCATGGCAGCTAAAAAAAGATACCTGACCTGTTAGTGGCAGAGGTTCCCCGACGCGCGTTTTGCGTAAGCTTCTTCAATTGGGGGGTGAGTAGATGCTAATTAGTAGACACACCTTGATTTAACATGTCCCTCTTATCACATTATTTTCAGGGGTACCATCATTTCTGTCCAGGCTTATTTCATGAGTTTTATTTTATTTTAAATTCTGTGGAAGCATGGTTGAAAAGCAATGCCTGACTTTCATTTGTTCATTTTCATATATTTTTGATTTATTACTACTTTTGTCAGATTCAAGCTATTTCTGTGACCATTGTGGGTTCTCTGTTATTATAGAGGGGTACCAACAAATTTGAACACGTGTGTAGAAGCTTTGTTGAATCAGCCACATAGTATTTGGAGGATTACTGCTGGTGCACCAAGGATCCATACGTGGACAAACATATTAAAAAAATATTGGGTGATTGGCAGCCTGTTTACACTGCTAGATTATCATATAATGAGTATTTACGATTACATTTCAGTGTGAATGCAGTTTTACTTGCAGAGAGATGATGGAAGTATACTGTATTCATTTGTTATATATAGTGTGGTCCCTTTTTACAGTGTCCTCTATTGTCATGTATAGCGATGTTCCTTATTACGTAGTGTCCTGTCTTGGTGTGCATAGCACTGCTCCTTATTACATAGTGTCCTCTCTTATTATATTAGACGCGCCGCATGTTTGTATCCACGGTTGAGCCGCGGACACCTCTGGACACATAGTGACCATGGTATCCACTATGCTGTAACAGCTGGATGCTGCGAGTTGGATGCTGCTCAAGTACGCAGCGCTCAACTCGCAGCGTTTACTGATCGTGGGCACATACTCTTAGAGGTATTAAATTTTGTCTAGCTTCTTATACTCCAGTTTTCACCCTATAAATTGAATGAGTCGTTGCAAAGAGTATGGGGTAGTATGACACAAATAAGTGGTTAGGGAAACGGAAATTTCATCTCCTAGAATCTGTAGATAGCACTATTTTCCCACTCAATCAAAATAATTATTTGCTGCAAACACATGCTCCTAATTCCTGTTGTTCAGGGTGTTTATGGTCATGTTAATTGGATTATTTAATGTAACATGTGCATTGCTGATTATTGTGTCTCTGGTTTCCGGTGGTTAAACACAGAGGTTAATGTCCATTATGTGCTGTCTATGGACTCCTGGAAATGGAAATTACATGAAACGAATTTTCACATCTTGGGATTTCTATTTCTTCTTCTCCTTTACAATATTGGAAATTAAATCTTGATCCTATGGTGCACAAAATAAACAAAAAATGAATGTTTTGAAGCGATTGCCTCTTCCTTTTTCTTTAAGAGCGGTTCAAGTTAAAATGATTTTTCTGCCCCATTTACTCTATATTCTTGATAATGCTTCATATTGGGTTGTGAATAAATACTTTAAATTGATCCTAGGTACAATAAATGATTTAATCTCAAAGGGAAAGGTTACAGTATTAAACTAAAACTTATTTGTTATCTAGTAGCGTAACTAGAGTCCGATGGGCCCTGATGCAAAATGTGGACCTGGATCCTCCCCTGCAATTACTATGTAGTCATGTCTCCCATCCTGTACTAATGTCCCCGATCCTAGGCCCCTCCAGGTATATACGTCCTTGTATACTGTACATGTCCCTCATCCTAGGCCCCTTAATGGTAAAATGTCACCCATCCTAGTATATACACACGTGGTCAAAATTGTGGGTACCCCTCGTTTAAAGACAGAAAAACCCACAATGGTCACAGAAATAATTTGAATCTGACAAAAGTAATAATAAATCAAAAATCTATGAAAATTAACAAATGAAAGTCAGACATTGCTTTTCAACCATGCTTCCACAGAATATTTTAAATAAAGCTCATGAAATAGGCCTGTCAGAAATGATGGTACCCTTAACTAAATCTTTTGTTGCACAATCTTTTGAGGCAATCACTGCAATCAAACGATTCCTGTAACTGTCAATGAGACTTCTGCACCTCTCGACAGGTATTTTGGCCCACGCCGCAATAGCAAACTGCTCCAGTTGTCTCGTGGTTGATGGTTGCCTTTTCCAGACAGCATGTTTCAGCTTTTTTTTTATGATAATGGCACCCCGGCTTGATGGCTGCTCTCCCTTACTCACTTGGCATTAGCCTAAAGCCCCCGTCACACACAGCGATCTCGCTAGCGAGATCGCTGCTGAGTCACAAGTTTTGTGACATCTATCAGCGAGCGGCCCCCCTGCCGGGTATCGCTGATCTCTGTTGAAACGTCTGGACATTTTTGGGGTCGCTGGTCTCCCGCTGGCCAGCACGCATCGCTGCGTGTGAGAGGCGGGAGACCAGCGACCAGCGAGCAGGAGCTGGTAACCAAGGTGCACATCGGGTTTCTAAGGGGCGCGCAGGGGAGTTTTTAGGGGAGTCACAATACACCCCTAAAAACACTTCACCTATTAATCCTGAACAGCCACTAGACTCTTTATAGGCTAAACTCAGATTCGGAAAATCCCATTAACTCAGGAATAGCTCCCCTATTGGTTAATCATTAAAGTATAATAATATATAATAATATGGACGGTATCAGATGACGCACAGGTGTGTGTGGTGCAGCGCGCACGGCTGTGCCTGGAGGAGCGATGACATTGGATTGTTTAATAATATAGTTACTGTTGCAGAGAGAATGCACCTGGATTCATCGGTTGGAGTCCATGGCGCCAAATGGCCTGAATGAGAGCTTATCCTATGCTTGTTTTTTATAGGTGTCAGTGTGTCTTTGGGCTACGTCATGTTAGACCAGATATTTCCCACTGTGGTGGGATGTACAAATTATTCTGCGATATCTATATTTAAATAGTCTTTTGGGTACCAATTTATACCTTTAATGATATTAATGTTTAAATCACCCCCTTCCCTTTACCCACCTTCCTTCACTAGTTTATAAACATAAAATATGAAGTTTGATGGGGCATATACTGATATCTTAAGGATAATGTTATACTTGATAGCGGCGATTTGTTTATCTATAGTGTATATATATATATTTATATCATCATCTTCATTTATGATTGACATAGGTCTACTTAATATTTAATATCGCTTGCTTACTGGATGTGGTTTTATTGGGGCTTGAACATGCAGGCAGTGAGATATGCTTGCTGTTCTGCGCTATATTGTGTAGCACGGTTCACCTTGTTGTCCCCTACATGTAGCCTCCTAGCTGGGAGAAGGAATCTGTTCATCAAGGGAAATTAACATGACGCCCATTGTGTGATGTCACTGCACAGTCCGGGGCATGCGCAATATGACAGTTGCAGGAAGCTCAGGCGCTGCCTTGCGTTGTCCCCTCCTCCACACTGCACATGCGCCACTTACAGCAGGAAGTATCGGTAAGCCCTGTGGAACGCACGCCCACCTATTACATCGCTGCTTATGGAACGCACGCCGGCCCATTGTGGTGGTGGTGAACGGTATCAGATGACGCACAGGTGTGTGTGGTGCGGCGCGCACGGCTGTGCCTGGAGGAGCGATGACATTGGATTGTTTAATGTGAGACTCGGTCTGCCATGAATGATGTCATCTGATGTGCAGGTGTGTGTGAGGTTGAACGCACGCCTGATACTAAGGGAGTGGCGGCGTTATCACATTGGTTATCTCAGAATGAGATTGAATGACAAATGAAGTGGCCAACCACGAGGGGTTCATTGTGGTTGACAGAGCACAAGCCGGTGTATATCCTGAAGTATGAGGTTTGTCCTGATTATATTGCTTTGAATCCATTGTGACACTCAGTATCTGGGACCTCTATGGTATACAGGAAGTGGGCGTCGTTTATTGGCTGTCATGGCTATATATATGGGGGGAGTTTGGTCATTCTTCCACATAGCATCTATCAATCTATCTACCTCCTGATGATCCTGTTGGGAGAAACGCATTGAGGTTTTGCCTATCCTGCATCAAAATCTGATTATCCCTCTATTTGTTATCAACAATGTTTTTTATATTGATGTAATAGGGATCACTTGTCCTTCTGTATGTATGGTTTTTCTACCCGGTGTTGTATCTAAGGTTATATCAGGGTATTCCCAGGGTAAGCCGTCGTGGAGCGGGGGCGCCATTCCGCTGACCAGTAGGGTGCCAACCTCCACTGATAGGAAGGTATTCAGATACAGGGGACAAATAGTGAGATACTCTAAATGCACTTGTCACTTTTTGTCTTGTCTTCTTTGCACTATTTTTGCACTTTTTCTATTGTTGCTGACTCAGCTACCTACTTGGCAACCCCTGTACACTCCTTTTCTGAATAATTGATTGACTATTTGTGGCACATATTCAGGGCCATTTAGGAGTTTTAGGGTACAGCCGCCGTGGAACGTGGGCGCCAATCTCTTGTTAGGCAGCTTTAATATCAGGACCCCATAGTAGGGCAGAATTGGTGACACGGTTGTTTGTTTATTTGTGTGGTTGTATGGTCTACTATTTAGGCTTCATTAAAGGTTTAGTTTTTATGCATATCTATATCTATAAATTGTTGTAAGGGTCCCTGGTTAATACAAGTGAAGTTGTTTGACCTTACTGAGGTTAATTTGCTTTGAAAATTTAATCATTAAAGTATAATAAACGAAGATACACTATGTTCGTTTTTATAAAAGACTAGTCCACTAACTGTGTATAGGAGCTGTGAGTCAGAAGTGCCTACCGCGTGTCCTTTACTACACTCCCTCTCAAAATAGCCCACTACATAGCATTCAATGTTCATAGTGCTTATACGGATCACCCAGACAGCATGATTACACACATCCCCAGTCTCCATCATGATATTGCACTTGTTCCCTAACAAATCATAGCAAAGCTCATTATTAGACGCTACTGATGGTACATACAGATCCTGCCATAGCACATAACAATCACACTGTCAGCGTGTTAGCAAGCTAACCTCCTCTCCGGAGAAACCGGAATTCTAATAGTTTAACGCCATCCCTAAACTCATGCTGGCATTGTTCGCTGACATCCCTAGAGTGGCTTGTTCGGTGTATAACTTCACTAAAAGGAGCATGTACCACGTGTATCCCAATCAAAAGTTATAGTCAGTGGCGCCGACCGGACGACGGACATTTAAAACCATAACCACACCCCCTCAGCGACGTCACACCCAGAGTCGGATGCGATTGGATCCACCTGGACCAATCACATCCTAGAATGGGGTCCATACCTCCATGACATCACGAAGGAGTTGGCTGTATTCACTTGTACTGTGTGTAATACAAATGCATCTGTGGAAAACATAGTAGGTCCTGAATCCAGAAAAGTTTACCATGAAAAATTTACTCTTCAAAGCAGGCAACCACGCCTGTATCACATAAGATTATTACAAAATTCAGCCACAGATCATGGTGCACAATACCCCCACAGAAGAAGTTTAAAAATTTCAGCCTCAAAGCATGGGTGAACAATACCACCACATAAGATTTAAGTAAATTTCACCAACAAAAGATCTTTTCACATTTCCCTAAGAAAGCTGATCACAAGTTTCACACCCATACAATGGGTACAGCACCCCCACAGCTCAAAATGTCTGCTCCAGTAGCATATGTTACAAATGCTGCCAATAAAAAGCTGGTAGTATGATCTTGGATCGAGCTAGCGGTCATCAGCAGGGCTTGCTATCGGCAGTACAGTTAAAAATTTCACCCACATAGCATGTTTACATATTTCCCCACAAAAGCTGATAATAAATTTGACCCACAGAGCATGTTTATACATTTAAGACACAGAAGCTAATAACAAATTTCACCCACAGAGCATGAGTCCGAGTACCCCCAAAGAATCTGTTTTTTCACGTTTCCCCCTCAGCTCAAAAATTTCACCTCCAGTAGCATACAAGCAGCCACAGATAAAAAGCATGTAGTTTAATTCTGGATACAGCTGGCGATCCACAGCGAGTCTTGCTACTGCCAGTCCCAACCCCTTTGCCTTGGGACACCTCCCCAATGCTCTTGCCTAAGGGGCCCGAAATGTTTCCCTTTAGAAAATTAATGTTCAAAGCAGGCAACTACTCTTGAATATTTTAGGAATTGTACTCTTTTTATTTTCTTGTTTGTTTGATGAAGAGGGAAACCAGTGGAAGACAAAGTGAAGGAACTGGAGGCACTCTCAGCCATCCATTCTCAAACTGCCCACAGGCAGGGTTGCAGAGAGCACATGGGTAATGGAGTATCAGGGCTCTATTTCGAAGAGGTTCCACAAAGTGGGGTGAAAGAAATTTATATGGGAGTTCCTAAAGAACGATAGAAAACCAACACTAATTGAACTACCCAGATACAAAAGTATAAATATTAAAATGATTCAATCTTTATTATACAAATTATTAAAACATAAATAGCAAAAGGGAAAAACCCAGCAAAGACAAAAAGCGGTTAACAATCGATTTACAAATAAATAGATGAATGGATATACATAGCTTTGACAATATTTGTATAAAACATTACATCAACATTCTGTGTGTAAACATGATTAAGTTTAATACAGGTATTTTGATTCCATCTACTAGTAGAGGGTTTGCCCTTATTCTTTATGGATTCAACAGGCGTTCTTCAAAAAATAGATAACATAAATATGGAGGAAGATATGGGGTTGGTATGCTTAGATGTCGAAGCCGTATATATATATGCATCAAACATGAAGATGGCTTACAAGGGGTAAGATATTTTCTTTCTGTGAGCACACATGATAGAGAATTAATTTGCTTTCTTATGGATTCATTGGAATATGTTTTAACACTCAATTTCTTTACTTTTAAGGTGTCCTTCTTCCTGCAGCTACAGGGTACAGCCATGGGGTGGCGCCCTCCTATGCAAACCTGTTCCTGGGGCGATGGGACATCTTTCTTTTCAATCCCAAAAAGATTATTGATAAAGTTCACCTTTGGTTGCGCTTTTTTGACAATGTATTTTTCATCTGGCAGAGATCACAGGCGGAACTCCTGACATTTATACAGGATCTAAATGAAAATAGCCTGAATATTAAGCTGACCAGTAGCTATAGTCAATCCAGAATGGACTTCCTAGATCTGTCCATCTACAAAAATGTGAAGAACACCCTACAAACTAAGGTATTCAGAAAGGAGACTACATTCGATTTTCTTCTGTGTGCAAAATCATCACATCCCCAACCTCTAATCAATAATATCCATATAGGCAAATTTCTTAGACTTCGAAGGAATTGTTCAGACAAAAAGACTTTCATGGAACAATCCAGAGAATTATTCAATAGATTCAGGGAGAGGGGATACAGCAGAAGGACTATTTGTAAAGCCTTTAATAGGGCAAGAGATACACCCAGATTAGACCTTCTGAAATCCAAAACTAGAAGACAATCAACAGGTTCATTTCATTTCACATGGCAACACAAAACCCATTCATGCAAAGAAAAACACAACACAATCCTTGGAAGAAATGGCTGTGATATTTATTTAGGGTTACTTAAATTAAATAATATAATACTTAAATAAATTAGCTCACAAAATAGACCAGAATTCAACCACCAAGAACCAATCTGCCCATAGCCTGGGCAATTTTCACACAAATAAACATCACGACAGAACATAGAAAATAAAATAGGGAGGGAGGGTGGGATCTTCTTTTCTTCATCCAAAACGGAATAAGGAAAAACCAGCTAGAACAGGGCTTTATATATCTTAAAACATCCTGCCAATTCACAAATTAGCCAATAGGCAGCCTTCAAAAAGGGCACCAGAAAAATGGTCAAAACTAGTTTGAACTGCTTGTGGATAACCCCAGTTAACATAATGACCTCAGACTGACCTCGACCCGACAGACCGTATAATACAAGTAGTATAGATAAAAATTGGATTTATTCAGGGTCTCTGTTGCCATGAGACCCCCCCCTTTATTATTTTATTATGTACAGGGGAGGGCTGCCAATATAACGTCAACTGGGAAATGATGAGCGATGCACTGGACAAGTACTGGTCTTTACTTTCCTCAGACCCCGCACTCAAAGGATATGTCACATAGACGTTTTCAATCACCTATAGAAGATCAAAAAATCTCAAGGATAGGGGGGCGTGGCCTAGGCACGACTGGGAGAAGACATATGGTGGCTGAGCTCCCGGACCTCAGTCACAAAAAACAACTAAATCAGCCGTATATAAACCCTACAAGCACCTCAATTGCATCTGGAGGAACTCTAAGAGACACTTACATTGAAATGGGGCCCGGAGAGGCCCGTTTGCCTGATACCTAGACGGCTGCAGAGAGTGAGGCCTAGGGCGGGAGGAGAAGCAGTGCAGGCCGCAGAGCAGACGCGCTTGCTGAAGCCTGTCAGGAAGAGAGGCAGCGAGCAGGAAAGACCTCCCCCTCCGGTACGAAGATATAGAGAGGTGGTAGAACCGGCAGAGCCTGCAGCCGGCGGGAACCCCCGGGAAGCAGAGGTAAAGGAGACCGCCGCGACGAGATCCACCTGACAGTTGGAGGGCCTGGTGCATCCGGACGTCCTTGGGAGCCCCCGCGCTGAGCAAGGCGGCGACTCGTAGAGACTGGTGGGCGGCCGTCTGGAGCCCCGCGCGAAGGGTAGGAAATGGCCCGGCACCAAAGCGGTCTGTGACAGGAGAGGCAGAGCTGACAGGGCGGCTGGAGCAGACGCTAAGGACCTGGAAGTCCGACGAGACATAACCTCTCCCCCTCTGGCGTGATGAGTCCTCTGCTCTTATCTGGGGTGACGGCCGCCGTTCCCCCCCTCTCCCTACTGTGAATAGGAAACCAGGAGCGCCAGACCTTAGCAGGGGGAACAAGGGGAGAGAGTCTAGAGACCCCTCACACAGGTAACCCTTGAGGCAACTCTCATTACTATACAGGAGACTGGCCTCCAGCACTGGGACCCATCTTAGACTCCCATAAATATCTTTATTTAGCCGCTATCCCCACAATTGGCACCAAGGTGAGGGTAACAGTTTCTTCCGGCTATTAAAATTGTGCAAGCACCGAAATCTCTCACTGTTTTAAACAGACTAGATGCCATTTTTTTTTGCCACGTGCATTTTAAGGCTGATATACAGGGAAACTGCCCCATCTAGTGGCGAATCAACGCAACTGCGTTTTACCTTCCTATTTTTCCCTTCTACCCGTTCCCATTTATTTTTTTTTGGCTGTTTCTCCATCGCCATTAACCTCTCCCTTGCCAACACTTTTTATTAATAAGGGATGAATTAACTGCCTCCTCAACAAAAATTACCATACCAAAACCGAAAATGCTTCAGTAAACTTTTCTCATGTTCCAGTGGTGATTTTACGTAATTCACGCTCATAATCCGCCAAGGTCAAAACAAATAAGGAGTGTGTTAAAGCACTCCCTGATAGTGGCAAAGCCAATGCACAAGGAGAACTTGATAAATACCTAAAGAAAAAATCTTCTATCCCACAACCAGCACTGAAAAAAACTTTAAACCAGGAGATGGAACAACCGCGCTCCGAGTCTTCAGACTCAGATGAAGATAGCTCTGACTGCGAATCTCGACCTTCAGACAGCGCCCCCATCTCCAGGTCCTTCTTAAAGAAATTACTGGCCCAAGCTATGAAGCCTCTGCTGCAGGAGATATCTGGAATCAGATCTGACCTAAAACACATAGGAGGAAGAGTGGAGATGCTTGAATCCGCCCAAACTGACCTGACAGAGTTCTCAGAAACGCTGCGTGAGCAAGTCTCCCACCACCAAAAGCAACTAAACACTACCCGTCTGGCAATTGAAGACAAGGAAAACAGAATCAGAAGGAAGAATTTAAGAATAAAAGAAATCTCTGAGAGTTTTGCCAGTGAAGCTCTTGAAAAAGTTACAAAGGAAATCTTTTCGTCTCTGGTAGGCCAGGACAGGGCAGACAAAATAGTCATAGAGAGAGTACACAGAGCATTAAAAAACCAAAGCCAAAACCACAAGACCCACCAAGGGACATTATCTGTGGGCTTCTCAGCTTTGTAGACACAAATGCTATACTGGCTAAGGCTAGAGAAATGGCCCCTCTAATGTACGACAACGCCCCTTTCCAGATATTTCAAGATATATCCCCCTCGACGCTGGCCAAGAGAAGGCTGATGAAATCTCTGCTGGACACTTTGAGATCGCACAAGCTCCCCTACAGATGGCTGTTCCCTTTTGAAATTGCAATTATAAAAGATGGGAGACAGATAGCTATCCGCTCACCTGAAAATCTCCATAAGGCCTAGGACCTGCTACAGATCCCTCCAGTGGAGGTCCCCTCCTGGATGCCGCTGGAGGCGAATTTTACTTTCCCACAGCTACAGAAAGCAGGGACGTGGTCCACGCAGAAGAAGCTGGGCTCTCCCAGAACCAAGAAACAGGGACAAAGATGTTCTGCTGATTGATGTTTTATTTTCTGCGGTGCCCGTGGAGCCCTCAGCACCAACGCCTGGAGGGGATCGACGAGCTTATCCCACCTTGCTCAGGCTTTGAGTAGCATTGCTACTCCCTCTTGGCCAAGCGGGCCCTCTCCTTCTATTAACCTTTTTCTCCCTTAGGTCAACTGCGTTTCTCGCACCGTTACGTAGTCTTTGCCCCTGACTCTCCTGTTATTTAAGGAATCACCACTGGACGCTATTGCTATTTCCTTATGGACTGTCTTGTCTGCATTCAACTCGACGTTGGGTCCCCCCCCTGCTGCAGACAAGATCTATTATGTTGATAACAGTTGACATGTTGTTCATTTGTTGTTCGTACTGTTTTTTGATGTTTCTGCATTGGTACAATCTAGGCCTACTACCCCCATTTTCACGCTTACGCTCACCCTATGGCTAACCACTATGCTTCAGGTGGACTGACAATAGCCTCTTTCAATGTGAAGGGCATAAATGCCCCATCCAAGAGAAGCCAAATCATTTCGTTACTCAAGAAAAATAACACAAAAATTGCCTTCCTCCAGGAGACCACTTTAAAATAGGTCGTTCCCCAGACACTTCTCGTTCACCTTTCCCGACATGGTTTAATAACAATAGTTCCTCTGCTTCTAAAGGGGCCAGCATAGCCTTATCCAAGAACCTTCCTTTCCAATGGAAGGACTCGCTCTCGGATCCAGAAGGCAGATACATAATGGTAAAAGGCTTATTGGCCAACACAATGGTGACCCTTTACACCCTTTATGCCTCCAACAAACATCAGGACCTCTGGCTGGCTAAAAACCTGGACATGTTGGCATTATTTAAAGAAGGAATCCTTGTGGTGGGGGGGATCTGAACATCGCCTTAAATCCCTTTCTAGACTCGTCATCGAGCTCTAAAAACGTTTCTCAAAGAGCGATCAGGAAGATAATTACCTCTTTAAACTCCCTAAACCTCATAGAACCCTGGAGAACCAATAACCCAGAGACAAAAGATTACACCTTTTTCTCCCCTCCTCACAACTCATACCAAAGACTAGACTACCTGTTCGTCCAACATCACACTCTCCCCTTGGTAAATAAAACTCACATAGGACCCATTACAATCTCCGACCACGCACCAATATATTTAGACATTACCATCACCTCGCTTTCCAAAGCCATGGGGGCGTGGAGGCTGAATGAGACCCTTCTCGATAATGATAAAAACCTTGAAAGAATAAAAAAAGCCCTGGAATTATTTTTTAAAGAAAATATTCACCCAGATACACCGCAGCCCATGTTATGGGAAGCTCATAAGGCGGTGATTAGAGGAGAGTTCATTGCTCTTAGCTCTTACACAAAAAAAAATAGAGACAAAGAAATATTATCCTTGATCCATCAAATTAACACTCTTGAAACTATTCATAAAAAATCCCTCGCGGCCCAGGTCCAAGATTCTTTTGAAAGACTTAAGGAACAAACTAAAGGACATGCTAAACATCCGCACTGCCAACACCTACTTGAGGTGCAAGCAGAAATTTTATATCCATGGCAACAAAGGTAGCAAGCTTACTTCCTCGCTTTTAAAAAAACATATAGATCAAACATTCATACGGAAAATCAAAACTGGTAACTCTCAAACAGTCTCTAATACTACAGACATAGCACAAGCTTTCCAACGGTTTTATGAAAACCTCTACAATCTAACAAGACCTCCCTCAATGCTCGACCCTTTAGTGGCTGAAAACAAAATCTTAACTTTCCTTTCCTCACTTAATCTACCAAAACTTAAACCTACGGACAAGGAAACGCTACTAGCCCCAATCACGTCACAAGAGATCCTTGACACCCTTAGATCGATCCCTAACGGCAAATCTCCAGGGCCTGACGGACTTCCGATTATATATTACAAAAAGTTCTCAGAAATTTTATCCCCACACTTATCTAATTTGTTTAATGAGCTACTAAAAGGTACTCCACTACCCAAACAAACGCAGGAAGCTTTCATTACCATCATACCACAGGAGGGTAAAGTCCCTCAGCTCTGTGGTAGTTACCGCCCCATATCCCTGTTAAACACGGATGTTAAGCTTTGGGCAAAAATTCCTAGCTGCTAGAATGAGTCGCCTTCTGCCTGTCCTAATTCACCCCGACCAGGCGGGATTTGTTAAAGGGAGGGAGGAAAAAGATAACACAGCTAGGGTTCTTCATTCTATTAACTACGCCCTAAAAACCAAAACTCCATTGGCCCTCCTTTCAACTGACGCCGAAAAAGCATTCGACCACGTTAACTGGCACTACATGGAAAAGACTCTTGAAAAATTTGAGTTCCCCAACAACTTCGTTAGAGCAATATTCTCTTTATACTCAGCCCCCTCGGCAAAGATAAAACTCAACGGAATTTATTCTCAATCTTTTAACATACGAAACGGCACGCGGCAAGGCTGCCCCCTCTCACCCACCCTTTTCATATTAGTAATAGAAACACTAATCCAGGCTATCCGGCAAAACCCAGATATCAAGGGATTAAACATCAAGCATTCCGAGCAAAAATGCGCTGCATTTGCAGACGATTTACTGATCCTCCTTTTACTGAACCCAAGGCAGCAACACATAATCTAATTGCATTGTTAAGGTACTGTCACACTCAGCGATGCACCAGCGATCCCGACCAGCGATATGACGTGGTCAGGATCGCTGGTACATCGCTAAGTGGTCACTAGTGAGCTGCCACACAGGCAGATCTCACCAGCGACATTGCAGGGGTTGGGGGTCGCTACTTACCTGTCAGACGAGGCGATCCTGACATCCTCCCGCCCGCGTTCACGCGTCGCTCGTCGTCACAGCAGGAAGCCCAGCAGGAAGCTGACGACGAGAAACGGTCCAGGACTTTCTCGCGCGATCAGCGATAACCAGCGGGGGAGCGGTCGGAGGTAAGTATCAGACATAGCAATATCGCTATAACGTCACAAAAACCAGTGATGTTATAGCGATATTGCTAGCGATATCGCTTAGTGTGACAGGCCCTTTAAACAGATTTAGTGAGTTATCAGACTTTAAAATCAATTGGGACAAATCAGAATCTCTGAACATATCAGCCCCAGCTGAAGAAATAGCCTTCTTAAAGGAGACCACCCCTTTCAAATGGCCCATAAGTTATATAAAATATTTGGGGATCCTCCTTACCAAAAACCCTTCAGATCTTTATAGGGAAACCTTTGTCATTCTAACTAAAATAATTGAGAGGCAGTTAAAGTCCTATGATCACCCCTATCTCTCCTGGATGGGAAGAGTAAATGTCGTCAAAACTTATATTTCCCCTAAAATATTGTATGCCATGACCATGGTGCCTATTGCGCTTCCCAAGGTATTCTTCATAACTATCAAGAGACTCATCTCACAGTATGTTTGGAGATTCAAAAAACCTAGACTATCTCATAGGCTATTATCTCTACCGAAACTCTCAGGGGGCTTAAACTTCCCGGATTTTGAGGCCTACCATAAAGCCATCCACATTGCTAGATAGCTAAAGCTTGCATTAATCTACAATCCCCTTCTCACACCAATTTGGAACTTCTACTCCTGGAGAGAAATACGCTCCAATACATCTGGAATGACTTAGCACCCCCCCCGCACACCTGAATCTTGACCCAATTCCGCTAACTACTCTAAACATTAAAGAAGAGAGTAGCAAAAACCTCTCTACTACAGATAAACCTTCTACGATAATGCCTACCACTATCATCCCCTATCTCCTTAATCCTAATTACACTGACGTTTTTAATATATGGCACCAATTGCCATACCAAGCAATTTCCCAATTAAACTTAGGCAACATCTCTATGTCAGAAATCTGGCCTACAGAATCCCTCACTCACCCAGAAAACTTTTTACAAAAAGCACATATTATTGAAACCTTGAAATAATTCAATATTAAGTACACAGGGACAAGAAAATGGTCGTGGATCGAACTTTTGACTAAGCTCCCCACGCCTACTCCTAAACTACTTTCCAGAATCTACAAAAACATAATTTCCCCCTCCAGCACGGTGAAACCGGTTTTCTTGCTCTCGTGGGAAAAAGAACTAGGTATATCACTAAACGACTTAGATACTCATAAAACTGTAGCAAACTCGAAGGGCTTTTCTAAATGCACCTTATTACAAGAAAATGCATATAAAATTCTTACGAGATGGTACAGAACACCGGAGTTCCTTCACCACCTTGGATTAGTAGAGTCAAAATTGTGTTGGAGATGCAATTCGGGAGTGGGGAATATGTCACATATTTTCTGGAACTGCCCTCTTCTGAAAGACTTTTGGGCAGAGGTTAATAAAACTTTAATAGATTTGAAGCTGACAACTAGGAGTCTGACCCCCAAAGTTGTATTACTCTCCTGCCCTGTATTGATTACTTTGTTTATTCTTCAATAAAGAAATATATTACAAACAAAATCTCAAGACTCATCTGGTAAAAAGCCATTATGAAGGTGATAAGACTTTTTTGGTACAAAAGTCTCTAAATGGGGTTTCTTTCCATGCCACAAATGCATTGCTTGTCCCAACATGGAGAGGAGAATGGAATTTAGTTCAAGTGATGGAAAGAAAAACTATGATATCATCCATCATATAACATGTGAAATAGAAATTGTCATTTACCTGGCCTTGTGTCCTTGCAGGTTGATGTACATAGTCCTTACTTCAAGAAAACTCAAAGTCAGAATAAGGGAACATGATGTTATCTGGTGGAAATTGCTATAGTGTATAGATGTAGCCAAGCCCAATGTCTTTGATCATCTAACCTGCCAAATTATCCCAAACCAGCTCCCACAATACATCGCTGCTGACCCTGTAGTGTGGGCTATATATTTAGAAACATTCTAAAGGGAGCACGCATGTGTGGGGTTGCACGCATCCCATAAACAAAGCATCACAGAAGCTAAGCATCAAGAAAAAGCAGTTACTCCATTGCATTTAGTCACGGCAGGAGTCAGGTATCCCACACTTTGCACTCCCTTTTATCCATGTGCTTTATTTATATCCTCCTGTGTACCCTTGCCATCCACATTCACCGTCCCATCCCCCCTCCATCACGACTCATACACATCCACCTCTCTATACTTCCCTCTCCCATGTACAGCTCCCATGCACTTCTCACCTTCCTGAAAAACCTCAGCCCATCTTGCCCTACCACATTGCACAAAAAAACTTCTTACAATTCCAATAAAATCTCTCTCTTTATCTTCCTACTCCTACTGATTTCAGGTGACATTTCACTACCCCACCTCACATCGAAACCTTACAATCCTTATTAATATTAGTTGCACTCCTTCATCTCCTTCTTTTAATTGTGCCCTCTGGAATCCACGGTCTGTATGTAACAAACAATTACTTACTGAACAACTCTCTTAATGTGTTGGCCCTCACTGAAACCTGGATTCAGGATTCTGACACTGTCTCCCCTGCTGCCATTTCCCATGGTCGCTTACAATTCTCCCAATTCCCCGTGACCCACAAACAGACCTGGTGGTGGAGTTGGCATACGCCTAACCCCATAATTCACCTTCCAGGTCATCCGCCCAGTTCCATCACTCTCATTCCCTTCTTTTGAGGTCCACACCATCAGGCTTTTCCATCCCCTCTCCCTCAGAGTAGCGGTCATATACCGGAACCCCAGACTCACCCACCCACTTCCTTGACCATTTCTCTACCTGGCTGCCACACTTCATGTCCCAGTGCTCCCAACCCTTATCCTGGGAGACTTCAACATCCCCATTAACAGCCCCACTTCCACATCTGCATCCCAGATTCTATCACTAACCACTTCTCTCGGCCTCTCACAACTCTCAACCTCTGAAACACACAAAGACAGTAACAATCTTGACCTGGTCTTTGTCCGGCTCTGTTCAATCTCCTACCCAGATAACTCACCGCTTCCCCTCTCTGACCACAACATTCTCTCCTTCATGCTCATAAATCCTCTCCCACCCCAGCACACTCCTACCTACCACGCATTCAGAAATCTACAAGCCATTAACCCTCATACACTTGCAGACTCCCTACACTCATCATTGTCCCCAATCTTCTCTTTTTCCTGTCCTAATCTGACTGTACATCACTACAACAGCACTCTTAGAAACACCCTTGACCAAGTAGCTCCCCCACCCTCAGAACCACCAAGCACAGAGTAAAACAGCCCTGGCTCACATTGCAAACCCGATTTCTCCAGCGATGCTCTAGGTGTGCTGAACGCTTATGGAGGAAAACTTGCACCATAAGACTTCATCCACTTCAAATTTATGTTAAGAACCTATAATTCTGCCCTTCACCTTGCCAAACAGACCTACTTCACCACCCTAATCTCCTCACTATCCAACAACCCCAAGAAACTTTTTGACACCTTTCACTCCCTCCTCAGGCCGAAAGCACAAGCCCCTATCACAGATATTTGTGTTGATGACCTGGCCTCCCACTTCATAGAGAAAATAGATAATATCCGTCAGGAAATACGCTCCCAGACCCAGGGGCAGTGACTCCCATCCCTCCCTGCATTTCAACTGGCTCACTCTCCACATAAGATCCCATCACAGAAGAAGAAGTCTCCAGGCTCCTCTCTTCTTCTCGCCTGACTACATGTACTTCTGACCCCATTCCCTCATATCTCCTCCAGTCTCTCTCTCCAGTCGTCACAACTCACCTAACTACAATCTTTAATCTCTCCCTCGCCTTGGGCATTTTCCCCTCCTCCTTCAAACACTCTATCATTACTCCATTATTAAAGAAACCCACTCTCAACCCTTCCTTCACAAACAACTACAGACCAGTCTCCAATCTCCCCTTCATCTCTAAACTCTTGGAGCGCTTGGTCTACTCCTGCCTTACCCTTTACCTCTCCATTCCCTCCTTCCTAGACCCTTTACAGTCCGGCTTCCGCCCCCTGCAGTCGACAGAAACTGCACTCATTAAAGTGACCAATTACCTTCTGACAGCAAAACGTAACGGTGACCACTCTCTTCTCATTCTTCTCGAACTTTCTGCAGCTTTCCACACTGTTGACCACCACCTCCTACTCTCTAGGCTCCAAGAACACTGCTCTCTCCTGGTTCTCTTCCTATCTTTCGGACCGCTCCTTCAGTGTTCTGTTCGCTGGCTCCACTTCATCTCCTCTTCCTCTCACTGTTGGGGTACCTCAGTGCTCAGTCCTTGGTCCCTTTCTCTTCTCTCTACACGGCCCCAACAGACTATCAGCAGATTTGGCTTTCAGTACCATCTTTATGCTGATGACACACAACTAAACACAACTATACATGTCTTCTCCTGACCTTACGCTGTACTACAGAACACCAGTGACTGTCTGTCCACAGTCTCCAACATCATGTTCGCTCTCTATCTGAAACTCAGCCTTTCCAAAACTGAACTTTTTCTGCTCCCGCCGTCTACTAACCTCTCTAAATCTGACATTTCCCTCTCCGTGGATGGCACCATAATAACACCCTGGCAGCAGGCGCGCTGTCTGGGAGTTATGTTTGACACCAATCCCTCCTTCACCTCCCATATACAATCTCTTGCCCGCTCTTGCCGCTTACACCTAAAGAACATCTCTAGAATCCACCCTTTTCTCAACATGGAAACAACAAAAACCCTCACTGTCACCCTGATCCACTCCTGCCTGGACTATTGTAATGGTCTATTAATTGGCCTCCCCCTCACTCAACTTTCCCCCCTTCACTCCATCTTTAATCCATCTGGCCTATCGGTACTCGGACGCATCCACTCTTTGCCAGTCGTTACACTGGCTGCCCATTCACTACAGGATTCAATTCAAAGTACTTGTTCTCACCCACAAAACTCTCTACAGTGCGGCACCCCCTTACATATTCTCCCTCATTTCTCTCTATCGGCCTAACCGATTGCTGCGCTCTGCAAACGACTTTCGACTAACTTCTGCACGAATCCGTACCGCCCACTCCCGACTCCAAGACTTCTTCTGCGTTGCGCCATCCTCTGGAATGCTTTACCCCAAGACATTAGGACCAGCCACAACTTGCACAGTTTTAGGCGCTCCCTCAAAACACATTTGCTCAGAGCAGCCTATCACATTCCCTATTCAAAGTAATTTTATGTCAAAGTGTGCGTGTGTAGCCCATTCACTATCTCTATCTATCCCTCACCCCCTCAAGATGGCTGGTCCTTCATTGTAAATACATCACTGTAAATACACACCTGTACTTTGTATCTCCCCCACCTCATTGTAGATTGTAAGCTCTCATGAGCAGGGTTGTTTTATTTTGCTTTAATCATCATATTATTGTTAGCGTTGTTACTTATGACTGTTGTGTTTGAAACTGTTTAAGGCTAGGTTCACATTTGCATTTGGGTCTGCAGCATATCATCCGCATTGCCAAATGCATGCAAAAACGCATGCAAACGCATGTTTAAGCAGCATTTTTAATGGGACGGTTTAACTCCAAGAACTCATGTGATGCCCCTACCTATTTCTACACATTACCTACTTTTGCCTTTGCTCATAAGGACCACGATCTGCAGGAGGAAAGCTTCCGGCTTGGCCAAGAAACTTTAGATAAAGTGAATGAACTGCTTGCGCTCTACAAAGGGACACACAATTTCCATTATTTCACATCACAGACAGGACCTTGGGACCCCAGTGGTAAACGTTATATCATGGAGATGAATTGTGAGCCTCCTTTCCTGCAGGGCGGCCTGGAGCTGGCC
This sequence comes from Dendrobates tinctorius, assembly GCF_039654945.1. NCBI lineage: Eukaryota > Metazoa > Chordata > Amphibia > Anura > Dendrobatidae > Dendrobates > Dendrobates tinctorius. The sequence goes on along the minus strand of NW_027361880.1, from coordinate 6,196,045 downwards.
GTGCTTAAGATGAAAGGACAGAGCTTCATGATGCATCAGATACGCAAGATGATTGGACTTGTTATTGTGGTGAAAGGATATGCTCCATCAGAGAGGAAAAAGTTGACATACCCAAAGCTCCAGGCCTGGGGCTGGTACTAGAGAGGGTCCACTTTGAGAAGTATAATCAGCGTTTTGGGAATGACGGCCTTCATGAGTCATTGGGCTGGGCAGATGAGGAGGAAAAAATTGAGGCATTTAAGTAAGCACATATCTATCCCACAATTATTCAGACTGAAATTGAAGAAAAGTCCATGACAAGCTGGCTAGCCACTTTACCCATTCATGACTACGATGCAACGTCTCAGGGGCAGAATATGGTCAACCATAAGGTAAATCATTTTTATAAATATATTAATAAGGGTGAAAGCGCGTGCAGAAATGGCTGTCAAATTAGGACCCCTAGTCCAGTCAAAATACGGTTTGACCCGGAACAAATTCCAAGAAAGCGTTTTATGATTTTTTTTATTACTATTATATGTGGGGAACAACATATTAAAAGTTTTCCAAAAATTGATCACCACAAAGGTCCTAACTATGACGTCATAAGACGATGACAGCCATCGCACTAAAAATAACGAATATTTCCCTATTTCAAAGCTGTAGCTTTAGGTTACAGAAGAGTTTGCATTTTGTATACCATATATTTTCATATAACAATTTTTATACAAAGTTTTATACTAACTACATGGACAGGCGAGGTCATGAGTCATGGCGTCATCAATGACATCTACATTTCTAGAAATTATAGAATTAATACACAGTGCATTTTAAGACCTACTTCATCACTGAATAAGCGTGTCAGGTCAATAGTCACTATTTTCATCATCAGACACTGCTTCCTCACTCATATTGTCACAATGCCCTTCTTGACATGGTCCGCATACCCGTGAACAGGTAAGTCCGTGTCTTTATGGCTTAGATCGTCTCATCTAATGGGGGCATAAGTCCTGAATGAGTAGAGATTTCAAAGAATAAATTGCAAGTTCTACTGGATTCTCCATAGACGCCCGTATATCAGTCTGCTTTGCTCTATAACAGATGTATGGCAAATCAGACGGCATCTTCAGTATGAGAGGTTTCCTACAAGATGTTGGTTCTGCTGCTGTTTTGAGAATCTTGTACAGCTGCAAATGTAATAATTATTTCTACTACCCTCCGCCTTTTCTGCTACCCTCCGCCTTTTCTACTACCCTCCGCCTTTTCTACTACTCTCCGCCTTTTCTACTACCCTCCGTCTTTTCTACAACCCTCTGCCTTTTCTTCTACCCTCTGCCTTTTCTTCTACCCTCCGCCTTTTCTACTACCCTCCGCCTTTTCTACTACCCCTCTAGTTCATCTGCATACATTCAGATACCTTATTCCGCATGTTTTGCACTTCTGATATGATGTTTTAGATATACAATTTGACAGTCAGTCTTGCATTGAAATATTTTAGTTAGAAAACGGTATATAATGGTATTCTCCCATTGTCTTTTAGGTGCTCTCATTACACAATCTGACACTGTCCATCCTTTATTGTTAGGCCATGTTCACAAGATCGTATTTTCAGTTCAAATTTTGTCCGTGAAAATAAAGACAGCACTCGGACCAATGTTATTCGATAGGGCTGTTCAGATGTGCCAGGTTTTTTTTACAGAACTGATCTGTGAACAGGAAGAAAATCGCTGCATGCAATAGTTTTTCTCTTATGACGGGATGAGACGTGTCTATTCAAGTCTATGCTTGTGCAAACAAATCGGATCCCACACGGATCCACCAGATAGCGTCCAATTTTTACAGATATATTGTAATTGTTTAACATATGAAACTGTATTTGGGTTAATATCTGCTGTTGTATAAAGATGGCTGCCATATGGAAGGCAAAGGATGAGAATAGAGATGACTCTCAGATGATTTCTTTTTATCTGCTCATGCCCACTTTGCCTTGGTGTCAGACTGCCCATTAGACACATCCTAATGGCAAAGGGAATTGCAATACCTAGTGGTCACTTCATTCATATATTTCCAGGATGAATGACGCACTGCATGTATTTACACATTAGATTTAATCTTTCCGTTGTTTAGGCTTTTTTTTGCTAATTCTGTAACATTTTACTTTAGGTGGAAGCAGCGGTGCACAGTGATGACAATGGAGGCTCTGACTGATGGTTCGTCATATCTAACGCTACATCATTCCACAAGTTGGAGACGTCTTACAGGAGGCACTTTGTGTAATACTGGGCACAGTAATGACTAGCAATTTAATTGGGGCCCGAGGTGTATAAACCGTGATCCTCTTTCAGGATATTGCTCGGTTTTATTTTGTTTTGTTTTTTTTTCCTTTCATGAAAGGTTTATACCTGTGGATAATCAGAAGGAATGTCTGATAACACATTCCATATCGATCTGGTAAGTTAGGTGAGAGTTGGCATAACAGAAGCGTAAATGCCAGTAAGGACTGAGCAGGGCATGATGGGTTCATAGCCTCAGCCAAGTAATGGCCTTCCAGAGGTCAGAGGATTTCTCTGTGCCGTGCCTTGGGCATAAGTGGTCTCATACAAAATGGGGTACATTTTGATTTATGACTTACAGGGGTTGTCCTCTAGCTGGACAACCCCTATTTAAATTAAGTAGTACTGCGGATTGACAGCAGGGCTCAAAAGACTGGCAGACCCAGTGTTGCTATAACTGGAATGGCGCTGGTCTGGGAGATGGGTATATGTTGTTTTTATTTAATGAAGGGGACTACTTCACTTAAAAAGAGGTGATCCAGGTACTGGATTTATCATTTAGAGAGCTGTTTGTAATCTCTAGGCTGGAGAAATCAACCATTAATGTAAGCTCTCCTACCATCTGATTGTAAATCCATGTGCCTAGTTCATCTGCAATTTGTAACTTGCATCCTACAGGACAACCTTGCTGTACCCTTACACAGGACTGCCCACTCGTATCACAATAGGAGCTGTATCGGATGAAATATCTTTTTATGCTTTCCTTTTTAATAAATGAATTATTTTACCATTTCGGCTTTGTGTTTTATTCACTGTTCTGCACTTTCTTGGCTAAGAAGCTTGAATAAACCTTGTTCCCAGACCCCCCTTCTTTGGGAAAATTGAACATTTTGTCATAGGACTTGAAAATGTGTCACTGACTCTCAGTTTGACTACATGACTTTCCCTTAGTGATTAAAGTTGTCGGGGTCACTTGCTTAGTACTAGAGCTCATGTTAGGGCAAGTTAAGATAGGACATGGGTTGAACTAGATGAATTTAAAGTCTTCCGTTAACCTTAATAACTATGTTACTATGTCATGTTGTAAAAGATGGGGAAAAAAAGTATCACGTACTGATTGATTAGGCACGCTAATTTGCCATCTCAAAAAAGTTCACACATTATTATTACACGTGTGAGAAATCAGTCATAAGACTCATTTAAAGTTCAATATTTTTGGCACAACATACAAGCCCTAAAATCTACAATATGATCTACAATATGTATCCGTGTCAATGACCTGTTATTCAAAATGCCATAACTTAAAATGCCATTTTTTTTCATTAAAAATGGTGATGTAATCATGTACAAAAAGCACTTTTTATTTAGTTGGAGTGTAGCTGCTCATTTATTCATAGGGGGGTGCCTCATTTCGTTCAGTCACGATTGTCGCCGGTCCAGGAAAGATGTTCTTGGGGTTGCGCCAACGTCACTCGAATTCGCTTTGATATCCAGCGCTTGCGCAGTGTGTATTGGGGAGCCGCACTTGCGCACTGTCGATTGGGGAGCTGAGCAGGCTCTTTGACTATTGGCTCCCAACGCGTGCACACTGAAGCTGCGTGTAGTACCCAGCTTTATTGACTGTTGGTGTGTGAGTACACAGTCAGTGAAGCTGAGTACTACACACAGCTTCAGTACGCTCACGTGGGGAGCCGATTGTAATGGAGCATCTGCAGCTCCACAATGCATAAGCGCGGGATTTCAAAGTGGATTTGAGTGACGTTGGCGCCACCCCGATAACGTCATTCAAATTGCGTGGGCAGTGACAAATGTGACTGAACGACATGAAGGACACCCTTATGACTAAATGAACAGATACGATATAATTTTGTAAAGTGCTTTTTGCACGTTTTTTTTTCCTTTTTTACTAAATTTGGATTTTTATTTTTTACCACTTAGATAAAAAAAAGAACCTAGACATAATCGATGCAAAAGGAGCCCCGACCAAGTTTTGAGTGCATTTACTGAACATACATTTCAGTAGGTCAACATTTCGGATTTTAAAATCATTTTTCAAGCTGGTGTTATAAAGTATTCTAATTTACTGAGATAATTACTTTTGGGTTTTCATCGGCTGTAAGCCATAACCATCAACATAACCATCAACATTAACATTAACATTTTTGTATTGAAGAACTACAATAAATTAACTTTTTTATTATATTCTAATTTTGTGAGAAGCACCTGTAAAATCAGGTGTTGGCATGGTATGTAGTTTTAAATGTTTTTTTAAATGTTCGTCCATTTTTCCCTAATAAAATTAATTTGCTTTTTTAAGATTCTTTAGGTGTGCTCATTGTTATGTGGCTCTTTTTTCTCCTCCATACTGCAATTTTGGTTAACTACAGTATGTAGCACCCGTACTGTATCTATATAGTTTAAGTATTTGTACTGCGCTCTCCTCTTATATCTGTTCAATTGTTGTTAACAGTCATCATCAGATTGCAGACCTTACAGGAACCACAGCACTGATGAGACTCAGTATCACAAATCAACATTCTCATCCAGGTACCTTATGGGTGACAGTTTCTCTGATTAGAGTAATTCCCATCCCTTTTGTCTCCATGAAGTACAGATGCCATGATGAGATTTCATGCCCAGAGCTTCTCTATCCAGACTTCTATCCAGACTTCCCTCTATTCTGTGTCTTCTGCAGCACATCCCGACACGGTGCCTTTAAAAATAAAAGTATCATTAAACTGCCCCATAAGTATAAATATCTCCCATGCTGCGCCCCTGAATAAATAATTGCTGTGCTTTTTTCCAAAATATCACCACACACAAAATATACTCCCCATACTGCCCCTCAGCAAAATATCCCCCACTCACTGCCCCTCTGCAAAATATCCCACACACACTGCCCCTCTCTGTAATATTTCCCTTATACTGCCTCTCCATAATGTACCCCACGCTGCCCTTCTGCAAAATATCACCCCTTACACACACTGAATTAGGCATCCCCACACTGCCTCGCGTAAAACTGTGCCCTCTTTCTGAGTTGTTCCTCTATTATTTGCCATAACCCCCACCACTAATCCACACTGATAAAACATTTAATCTCCGGGTACTTGATGGAGAGCTTACCAGTGCTCAACTTGTATCTGTGGCGCCAGCAGTAGTGTTATGACCTCAGCAGCTTGCTGACCTCATCACGCTGCTGTACGTCGGGGCCAGAGCTGACAAGCGTTCCTCTGCCTCAGGATCACAATGTTCAAATGTAGTCATGTCTGAAAGACGCGAATACATTTGATTATAGGAAGGAGGGAGCAGGTCTGATACAGAGGCATGACCTATCTTCTCCTCCACTCTCTTCTGTAACAGGTACGACAAGTAGCGTTAGCGTTGCCTTGCACAAATGATCGCACTGTACACCTGAAATTAGCAGTGATTCGCCAATGCCTGTGTCAAAGCAGGATGAAGACACTGTCCAGAGAAGGACGGATAAGGCACAATAACCGTGAGAGTGCATGGCGGCTGCGCGAGATAATGGCACCACAACTGCAAGTCACAGATCAGTGTGACACATACTTCGGAGTGGGTGCTATTGTAATGGAGAGGAGGCAGAGATTTCTTCCAGGCACCGCAAGCCATGAAGACTAGAAGAAATCATTTACATAAAAGATTAAGGCCGCTTTCACACTTCAGGCTTTCGGTATCCGGCATGGGGCGGCAAAAAACCGGACTACCGGATCTGGCCGCATACGCAGACACCGGATCCTTCTTTCTGACAGATATATTCCTGGCAGAGAAGGTTTCCAGGCACGCGCAGTGCGAAAAACCGGTCCGGCGTTGGGAAAAAACGTTGCATGCAACGTTTTTTCCAGACGCCGGACCGGCTATTTTCTCCGGATCCGGAAAAAAACAGACGTGCCGCATTGCCATCTGGCGCAATGCAGCAGCAATGAAACAGCACAGGGAAAAAGACGGATCTGGTCGTAACAGGCGCCGGATCCGGCAGTCCGGTTTTTCGCCGCACCATGCCGGATACCGAAAGCCTGAAGTGTGAAAGCGGCCTAAGAGTGCATTTCTCAACATCTACACCACAGCTATGAGGCATACAGGCAAGACTGGTTTAACCATTCTATTACCTGTATGCCCAGAGGAATAGATCAAAAATCACCCAGGGGGTGACAGATTCCCTTTTAAGTGGTTGTCTGGCGTTGGGGTACAGGCCTGCTGTCACTCTATGCAACTACAAATTTGTAAATTCTTACATTGCGTGTGCGGTAGGGACCGGGATTGGGGGGTGCTTACCCTGTTCAGATGCCGCAGACACCAGGCGACTTAAAGGATGAGGCGAAGACAGATTTCACGTGTAACAGTTCCGGATTTATTCGTCGTCCTCCTGACGACCACCAAACACGCACCGCAGCTTTTTCACACTGCCTCTAGGCCCGGGTACCGGCACCTTCGTTCCAGTCACAGTAACACACCTCGTGGATCTTTCACTGGGGGCTGTCCTAGACCAATCTACCCCCAGCGCTTCACCTGTCCGAGGTCGTCGTCCAGTCGGTACCCCCCGGGGCCTCACTTGTCCTGCAGTACGTCACCTCGCCTGTCCTGCGGTCCATCGGGTCAGGGCCACCCCCCTGACTGTCTCTGCTCTGTCTGTCCCCTGGCCAAGCTCTTCTCTATTCCCTGTCTTCTTCTGAGCTCCTCCCGGGACTAGACTCCTCCCGAGCCCCGCCTTCTTCTATTTATCCCCTCTCTCACAGGGGAATTTCCCACCCGAGCTCCTATCTCCCCGCCCCCCAAGACTAAGCGTATCTGAGCCATAAGCTGTTGTTCAGTCCTACACTACTCTCCCCTGCCATCTTGTGGTCACTTTCCAATACTACACCCTTCTATCCTGCCTTTCCTAGCTGTCGCCCTTCTATCCTGTCAATCTCTGTCTCTGGTGTACAACTCGTCCCCTCCTACTGCCAGTCACGACTGTCCGTCAAGTCACCTTCCCCACACGTGCACTGCGAGGATTCTCAGATGCCAGGAGAGGGCGGTCATGTGACAGCAAATATGCGCTATTCATACTCCCAGCCACACTCCGACTAGACATGTCCGACCTTGCTCTATACATTTGCACTAAGCAAGGCTGCAGCCATCTAGTCGGCACGGCATGTATGCAAATAACATACTTGTGGTCATGTGCCTGCCGGTGGCGCCAGAGCATCCTCACAGTGCCCATAATGTAACAAGTCTGCAGTGGTATGGAGTGACTGCAGACTTGTAGGCTAAGGCCACACAACCATCCTGAGGGTGGAATTAATCCTCACTCTAGTTTTGTGGTGTCTAAAACTTGTAAACTTTAGTTGCCACTTTTAACACCTTTCCGACATCGGGCTTAAATGTACTTTGATGTCGGACTCCCTCCCTTTGATGTGGTCTCCGGCGCTGAGCCCACATCTTTCCCGGCACGTTTTGAATAGCTCACATGTGCCTCTAACAGCCGCAGGTGGAATCGCGATCCTCCCATGGCTGTTAACCCGTTAAATGCCGCTGTCAAACTCTGACAGCGGCATTTAACTTGCACTTCGGGCAAATGTGCCTGAAACCTCACCCATTGGTGACCCTGTCATGTGATCACGGGTCACTGATGGGTTGGTATGACAACCAGAGGTCTCCTATAGTGGTCACTTCCAGATTGCTATGAGCGCCGCCCGGTGGTCGGCGCTCATAACAAGTGGGCAATTCTGCTACATACAGGCGATCTGATCATCACTTGCGTGTAGCAGAGGTGATCGGGTGATGGCATCTTCGAGTCTCCTATGGAGACTAGTGAAGCATGCCAAAAATAAAATAAAAAAAGTTTTTGAAAATATTAAATTAATATGAAAACTCAAATCCTTTCGCCCCATTCAAAATAAAACAATAATAAAAAAAATCAAACATTCACATATTTGGTATCACTGCATTCAGAATCGCCTGATCTATCAATATAGAAAAAGGATTAACCTGATGGCTAAACGGCATAGTGGGAAAAAGAGTCAAAACGCCAGAATTACGTTTTTTTTGGTTGCTGTGACATTGTGTTAAAATGCAATAACAGGTGATCAAAAGATTATATCTGCTCCAAAATGGTATCAATAAAAATGTCAGCTCGGCACACAAAAAGTAAGCCCTCACCCGACCCGAGATCACGAAAAATGGAGACGCTGCGGGTATCGGAAAAAGGTGCAATATTTTTTTTTTAACAAACTTAAAAAAAAAAAATTTTCACCACTTAAAAGAGAACCCTAGAAATGTTTGGTGTCTATGAACTTGTAATGACCTGGAGAATCATAATGGCAGGGCAGTTTTAGCATTTAGTGACCATGGTAAAAAAAAAAACTGTGGGATTGCACTTTTTTTTGCAATTTCACCGCACTTAGATTTTTTTTCCCGTTTTCGAGTACACGATATGGTAAAACCAATGGTGTCATTCAAGAGCACCACAAAAAACAAGCCCTCACATGGCCATATTGACTGAAAAATAGAAAGGGTATGGCTCTGGGAAGAAGGAGGGCGAAAAATAGAAGCGCAAACCCGAAAATAGGTCTGGTTATTAAGGAGTTAAGAAGTGTGTGCAGTCTGGGCCTGGGTAGGGAGGTATTGGCAGTCAGGAGTCCTAAACTCTGCCTGTGCTGGGGAAATGTCAATGGGGGACACCGCTGTGGTAACACGTGCAAATAGAAGTATTGCCAGTCAATAGGGGGCGCTCTGCTTTACATCTACTGTCCTTTCAAGGCTGAAAGCTCCCCCGCACGTGACTCAGAAATGTCCCTGTGCTCTTTATTCACAGCTGGCTGCGAGTATTTGTTTCGCAGTTTAGTTTTGTATTGGGCGTGTCAGGGGGGGTGGCAGTGTTTGTGAGCTGCAGTGCTGATTGGTTTGAGTGAGGGCGGTGCATTTATGAGCGCGCTCACATCCAGTTCCTGGGGCAGGCTGGGAAAGTCGCACATTCAAGAGCGCAGATTCGCAGAAGGTAGAAGGCGGCGGCGCGCATTTATGAGCACGCATTTTTACCGGACACAGCGCATTTCACAGGTGCAGCGTCTGCGCATTTCACAGGTGCAGCGTCTGCGCTTTTCACAGGTGCAGCGTCTGCGCATTTCACAGGTGCTGGGCTCGCTTTTTACAGGTGCAGCATCTGCGCATTTCACAGGTGCTGGGCACGCTTTTCACCGGTGCAGCGTCTGCGCACTTCACAGGTGCTGGGCTCGCTTTTCACAGGTTCAGCGCCTGCGCATTTCACAGGTGCTGGGCGCGCTTTTCACAGGAGCAGCGTCTGCGTATTTCACAGGTGCTGGGCGCGCTTTTCACAGGAGCAGCGTCTGCGCATTTCACAGGTGTTGGGCGCGCTTTTCACAGGTGCAGCATCTGCGCATTTCACAGGTGCTGGGCTCGCTTTTCACAGGTTCAGCGCCTGCGCATTTCACAGGTGCTGGGCGCGCTTTTCACAGGTGCAGCGTCTGCGTATTTCACAGGTGCTGGGCGCGCTTTTCACAGGTGCAGCGTCTGCGTATTTCACAGGTGCTGGGCTCGCTTTTCACAGATGCTGCATCTGCTTATTTCACAAGTGCTGGGCTCGCTTTTCACAGGTGCTGCGTCTGCGCTTTTCACAGGTGCAGCGTCTGCGTATTTCACAAGTGCTGGGCTCGCTTTTCACAGATGCTGCGTCTGCTTATTTCACAAGTGCTGGGCTCGCTTTTCACAGGTGCAGCGTCTGCGCTTTTCACAGGTGCAGCGTCTGCATATTTCACAGGTGCTGGGCGCGCTTTTCACAGGTGCAGCGTCTGCGCATTTCACAGGTGCTGGGCGCGCTTTTCACAGGTGCAGCGTCTGCGTATTTCACAGGTGCTGGGCGCGCTTTTCACAGGTTCAGCGCCTGCGCATTTCACAGGTGCTGGGCGCGCTTTTCACAGGTGCAGCGTCTGCATATTTCACAGGTGCTGGGCTCACTTTTCACAGATGCTGCGTCTGCGCATTTTACAAGTGCTGGGCTCGCTTTTCACAGGTGCTGCGTCTGCTTATTTCACAAGTGCTGGGCTCGCTTTTCACAGGTGCTGCGTCTGCGCATTTCACAAGTGCTGGGCTCGCTTTTCACAGGTGCTGCGTCTGCGCATTTCACAAGTGCTGGGCTCGCTTTTCACAGGTGCAGCGTCTGCGCATTTCACAAGTGCTGGGCTCGCTTTTCACAGGTGCAGCGTCTGCGCATTTCACAGTTGCTGGGCGCATATTTCACAGGTGCTGGGTGCATATTTCACATGTGCTGGGCGCGTTTGACAGGTGCTGGGCGCGCATTTCACAGCTGCAGCGTCTCCGCACATTTCTGCCTCTCCACCGTTTGCCACTCTGCCATATGATCCATATTCTACCTATAGTAAGCTGTTGCCATTATTCCCAGGTGATGCGTGTCCACGCATTCCGGAGCACGCATTTCTGCCTCTCGGTGCACATTTAGGGTGTGTGCACACGTTGCGGATTCTGCTGCGGACTTGGCCCTGCAACAGTACCATTTAAGTCTTTGCATACGTTACGTATTTTTCCGCGTCGATTTGCTGTGGTTTAAAATTTGCAGCATGTCACTTCTTTGTGCGGAATCCACAGCGGTTTCACACCTGCTCCATTACATGTGTCAAACCGCAGGCTAATCCGCAGGTAAAACGCAGGTCATTTGAAAATCTGCACCACAATCTGCAACGTGAACCCTAAGGAGCAGAAGGCGCACATTCATGAGCGCGCATTTCTGTGTCTCCACCATTTGCCACTCTGCCGTATGATCCGTATTCTGCCTCTAGCAAGCTGTTGCCTTTATTCCCAGGTGCTGCGTCTCCTGGAAGTTGTGGGTTGGAAAGAGCTGCTGATTCAATTAGCCACATTGCCTATTTTGGAGACTGCGGACGACCTGAAAAGTCAGGTAATGCCTTGTACAAGCTCTCTGTGTATCTATGATATTTTTTGGTGAATGACCAGATGTCTCCTGATTGTAGGCGACTTTGAGGACTCGTACCTTCAATTATCACCTGGATTTGGGACAGAACAGCCAGTCGTATGACGCTCTCGCACATATTCCCGAACATAGCAGGTGAGTCTGAGGTCCGCTGGCTCGTGGTGTGGGGCGCAGGTCTGATGGCTCATGGTGTGGGGTGCAGGACTGAGCGTAGTGTGGGGTGCAGGGCTGATAGCTCGTGGTGTGGGGCGGAGATGAGAACGTTGTGCCTGAGCTTTAGACCCCAGCGTATGCTCCATACATGGCCAGATGGAGGATGGAAGCATCTCTTTCGTGTCTGTCTCTGATCTTGAGCCACTCCGTACACACGCTCATCCTCGCCTGTAACGTACATGCACCTCAGTGGTTGAGAATGTATTAAAGGCACCGCAGGAAATGGCAATGGGCAGAAACATCACTGATCCAACTTATTAAAGGGAACCTGTCAGGTCGTTTTGGCTCTGTAAGCTGTGGCCACTGCCTTTCAGGGCTTATCTACAGCATTCTATAAGCCTGTAGATAAGCCCACCCTCTAACCTGAAACAGAAGAAAAGCAAGTTTTATTATACTCCCCGGGGGGGGGGGGGCAGGGTTGTGCGCGGTGGGTGTCGTGATCCGGTGCCTCCCAACATCATGCGATGACGTCCTCCTCCTTACTTCTACCTCGGCATAGGAGCACTGCTCTGCCCTGTTGAGGGCAGAGTAAAGTACTGCAGTGCGCAGGAACGGGACATCTCTGACATTTCCTGGCGCCTGCACAATGCAGTACTTTGCTGTGCCCTCAACAGGGCAAAGAAGTACGCTTGCGCAGGAGCTTCGACACGAAGCAAGGAAGAGGACGTTATCGCATGGAGATGGGAGGCGGTGGACCTGGACCTGCGACGGCCATCGGACCGAACCGCACCCGGGTGAGTATAGTAAAACTTGTTTGTCTTCTCCTTCAGGTTTGATCTGGGGCTTATCTACAGCATCATAGAATACTGTAGATAAGCCCTGATAGCCATAGGCTACAGCTTACAGGGCCAAAACCATGTGACAGGTTCCCTTTAAACCTCACTTAGCCAGAGTAGGTCCCAGTTACATGCTGCGGTCAGGAGGGCAGGAATATTAGGGTCTGGTTGGCTCCTCAAACCCCCCCCCCCCCCCCATGTAGCACCATTAATTCCCCAGCTTTACTGATGTCATTGCTGATCCTATCCGGGCACACTATCTACATTCCCTATCGGGATGTCTGTGGAGTGTGAGAGAAAACAGAGAACATACAAACTGCTTGCAGGTGTTGTCCTTGTTGCGATTTGAATCCAGGACCTCAGTTCTGCAATGGTAACCTCTGAGCCACTGCATGCTAGCCACTGAGCCACTTTGCTGCCCCAAAATCCACTTGTATACAAACTGAACAGTCTCATCTAATACTGTACATATGAGGCTAGCGTATTTGGATCAGGAGACCCCTAGCTGATAAGGACCACGTGGGCTATAGGATGAAGGTCAGCGGTCTGGAATCTGGCATCAGATGGAGTTTGGAGACTCCAGATTGTTGACTTGTATCACACAGCAGAAAAAAGCTTGTTTTACATTGTCCGTTATAACACATACATACATACATACATTATCTACATGAGGCACAATTGTAAAAGGGGTCGTACAGAATTTGGAAAACATTCTCTTTGGAGCTCATCTGTAATATCTGACACAACCTGTAGACTAAGGAGGCACTGTTTTTAAAGGCAAGCTACCATGATTTTTAATCTTTTCCATCCTGTATACTTCTCACAGTGGCCTCTGTCCGCCTTGTCTCCTTTGGTTTGGATGCCGTATTCCTCCATCGATCACCGTCTGCAAGCGCTGGAAGAGAATAAAAGTCGGCTACACCAAGAGCCGCAGTCACCGTCACACATGCGTGTGGTATTCGGGGGGCTTGGTATATGCTCCAATTATAGGACTTGTCCCCCATTAGTCACTGCACATTCTGCCGCCACTTACCGGATGCCACGATAGGCCCCATTCTAAGTCTGTGCTGCCTGGTGCTACTGGGATGATTGACATGTAAGGACGAGAACCGGAAAAGCCAAAGCTTGTCCTCCGCATGCGCCTGGACTCCCTGACCGTTAATAGCGCGCTTTCACATCACATGACCGTGGTGACTAATGGTGATGTCATGTATGGTGACATAATGCCACACTCATAAACTGTGATGTATTAGAGCCATGGCAGCCGGGCTCGGACCATGTGTGCACCATTAATGTCTTCCTCCATTTCCTTTACAGCTGCGGGAGAAGCTCAATGGCAAACTCAACTACTACTTTCAGAACTTGGGAGACTCCACGTCGCATCTGCTCATGCGCCGGAGAAGCTAGCGCCGCTCTGTGCTTCATGGTTTTCCCTTTTATACCTGTGTGTAGTCATTTTTTGTATAATAAAATTTAATATTTTCTATGTTTTTGCAATCCGGAGTCACTGGTTTCTTGGTAATGGGCCGTGTCCTCAGCATTAGATACCATATATACTCGTGTATAAGCCGAGATTTTCAGCCCATTTTTTTGTGCTGAAAACACCCCCCCCCCCCCCCTCCTCGGCTTATACATGAGTCATATACCTGGGGTTCGGCGGGGGAGTGGGGGTGTCACAGATCATACTCACCCCTCGTGGCACTCTCTGCAGCCCCCTCGCTTTTCCACTGTCTGCCTTCAGCGGTCATGCGGTACCGCTCATTAATCTCATGAATATGCGCATATTCATGAGTGATAATGAGTGTAATCACGTGACCGCTGAAGGCAGGAAGGGAGACAGTGGAGAAGCGAGGCTGCAGAGACGTTCCAGGACGTCTGCTGCTTCCTGTGTCAGTGACGTTTAGGCTGCAGGGGGCGTGGTGACGTTCTTAGTGCGCGCCGCACCCTCTGCTGGCTGAACAGTCACAGTGACAGAGGACGCGCAGACGGTGGTGAGCAGCAATGGACCGGGGGACAGGTGAATATCTCATGTGCTGGGTCCTGAGCAGGAGAGGTGAGTATGGCATTTTTTTTTTTTTTTTGGCAGCAGCAGCATATCCTCCATAATATATGGGGCAGCATATGGGGGCATATTCTATGGGGCAGCATATGCGGGCATAATATATGGGGGCAGAATCTATGGAGCATCTTATGGGGCCATAACCTTTATGGGGCCATAACCTTTATGGAGCATTATATGGGGCATATTATTCTATAGAGCATCTTATGGGCCCATTAACCTTTGTGCAGCATTATATGGGGTGTATTTTGTATGGAGCATTATATGGGGCTCCTGATTCAATATGGATATTCAAAAACATTGAACCTAATGATGATGTATCAATTAATTTTTCTTTTATTGGTATCTATGTTTATTTTTGTAATTTACCAGTAGCTGCTGCATTTTCCACCCTAGGCTTATACACGAGACAATAAGTTTTCCCAGTTTTTTTGTGGCAAAATTAGGGTGGTCAGCTTATACAGGAGTATATACGGTAAGTTACATCAAGTTTATGGGTTATAGTAATTAAAACGCTAGCAGACTCTGCCCTTCCCACTAAGCCCTGCCCACTTTTTAGAACTGTGTGATAACGGTAGGTCCAGCTGGCGTAAAGTAATGTATTCTTGTAGCTGTTTGCAAGCAGTAAATCTAAACATATCATTCTTGCATGAACACAACTGCCACGATATAAACACGAGAGGCTCGTGGTCCTCGTCCTCAAGCATCTCGTGTCCAGATGTCATTGGTACGGTCCACGATGAGCTGAGCTGTTGCTGCAGCAGCGTTGGAGGGGCTGCCATGGTGGGCATGAGCTTTCATCCCTTGAGCTGTTCTCTTTTTAAAGGGGTTGTCCAGGACTGTGATATTGACAGTCTCTCCTTAGAATAGGTCATCCGTGTGTGTGATCAATGGGGGGTGCGACACCGGCACCTGCGGCTATTAGGTGTTGGCTGGAACTTGTCAGTCCCTGAGCTGCACAGCTCCGCCGACAGACGTGCAGTACCCGACCGTGGACACAGCTCCAGTGGTGCCGCTGTGCTGTGGGTGTCGGTGACTGAGCAGCTCCAGCCGACACCAGGGAAGACCTAACAGCCAAGATGGCGGGTGTAACCAGTGCTAAACATGGGTTATTAATGTTAACCCCTTATTGACCACGCCAATTTTGAGCTTAATGACCAAGCCAATTTTTACATTTCTTACCACTGTCCCTTTTGAGGAGCTCTGGAGCTTCAATGGATCCCGCTGATTCTGAGATTGTTTTTGTGTGACATATTGTACTTAATGATAGTGTTAAATTTTGGTTGATATGCCTTGCGGTTATTTCTGAGACAAACCAGTAATTTGCCAATACATTTAGAAATTTTGCAATTATCCAAATTTTTTGTGCCCATACATCTGTAAAAAATGACCAGAATCATGTTCCCTGGATAGTTTCTAACGCTGGGGGCGCTACCCACTTATTTGTTAGGGCCTTTAAAGTCATGGACAAACGCTTTAACGGGAAAGTGAGGAGTCGGAGTATTAGTGCCACCCCCACACCGCCCACTGCTGTAACCTTTCTAACAAGCGTTTCCAAGGTGTGTGGAGGCTGCGGCAGTCATCTGCCCCCTAATTACTTGTGGAAGCTCCCGGTGACGCTGCTGACTGATGTGTCACACATGAAACAGTGACCTGGCGACATGGATGTTGGCCAAGATGTCTACACATCTGTGGAGCCGCCATTCTGTAGAGCCCTCCCGCCCGTGTGGTGCTGCGCATGTCAACTTCCGCATTGATTTTGTAGGAAAAATGATCGCAGCATGGGGACGAGATTTCCTGCAATCACATTCATTTTGCTGGCTACTGAATTTTCCATCGCATTTCCATGCTGACAGGCCACACAGAAATCACTTTTCCTGTCCCTCAGCCAACACCACACCTATTTTCCCAAAGTGACTTTAATAAAAAATGTATTTTAACTTTTATTGTTAAATTTGTAAACATTTTCATATTACATGTGCCAACCGTGACATGCTTTACATACATGAGGCAACAAGCACCCATCAGAAAGATCCTGTGCCTGTGTGAACAATAAGCAATAATGGTGGAATTTTAAAGAGTAAGGCTAGCTTCAGACTAGCGTTTCCGGGCGCAGCGCAGGGCCTCCGTGCAGCTCCGCCCCCGGCCGCGCCCCCTCTGGTCAGCTCCTCCTCGGTTCGCACATCGCTGCATGTGATCTGCACACCCTATCTTTAGCATAGGGTGCGCAGACCATGCGCTAGGATGATTGTGAGTGCGCTGCTCCCTTTTGACGGTGCGCTGAGCGTGCCAAAATGCAACATGTTGCATTTTGGCTCGCTCTGTGCAACGTCAAAAGGGCGCAGCACACTCCAAATCATCCTAGCGCATGGTCTGCGCACCCTATGCTACAGATAGGGTGTGCAGATCGCATGCAGCGATGTGCAACCCTAGAAGAATTGACCGGAGGGGGCGCGGCCGGGGGCGGAGCTGCACAGAGGCCCTGTGCTGCGACCGGAAACACTAGTCTGAAGCTAGCCTAAAACATTTTTCCTTCACATTTAGCAAGCTTCGACGTAATGCTCCTGAACACTGGCTAGGACACTGTTAAATCCCTTCTCTGGCTTCCTCAATCAGCAGTAGGGCTCCTCTCAGACTGCAAATGATGAGCTCTCCTAGTTTTGCTAAGTTCTGTGTCTCTGAGTGGAGACTCTGAGTGGTAACATGGCAGAATCCGCAACGTGTGCACACCCCCTAAATGTGCAGCGAGAGGCAGAAATGCGTGCTCCGGAATGCGTGGACGCGCAGCACCTGGGAATAATGGCAACAGCTTACTATAGGTAGATTATGGATCATATGGCAGAGTGGCAAACGGTGGAGAGGCAGAAACGTGCGGAGACGCTGCACCTGTGAAAAGCGCACCCAGCACCTGTGAAATGCGCAGACGCTGAACCTGTGAAAAGCGCGCCCAGCACCTGTGAAATGCGCAGACGCTGCACCGGTGAAAAGCGCGCCCAGCACCTGCAAAATGCGCAGACGCTGCACCTGTGAAAAGCGCGCCCAGCACATGTGAAATGCAGACGCTGCACCTGTGAAAAGCGCGCCCAGCACCTGTGAAATGCGCAGACGCTGCACCTGTGAAAAGCGTGCCCAGCACCTGTGAAATGGGCAGACGCTGCACCTGTGAAAAGCACGCCCAGCACCTGTGAAATGCGCAGACGCTGCACCGGTGAAAAGCGCGCCCAGCACCTGCAAAATGCGCAGACGCACCTGTGAAAAGCGCGCCCAGCACCTGTGAAATGCAGATGCTGCACCTGTGAAAAGCGCGCCCAGCACCTGTGAGATGCGCAGACGCTGCACCTGTGAAAAGCGCGCCCAGCACCAGTGAAATGCGCAGACGCTGCACCTGTGAAAAGCGCGCCCAGCACCTGTGAAATGCGCAGACGCTGCACCTGTGAAAAGCGCGCCCAGCACCTGTGAAATGCGCAGACGCTGCACCTGTGAAAAGCACGCCCAGCACCTGCAAAATGCGCAGACGCTGCACCTGTGAAAAGCGCGCCCAGCAACTGTGAAATGCGCAGACGCTGCACCGGTGAAAAGCACGCCCAGCACCTGTGAAATGCAGACGCTGCACCTGTGAAAAGCACGACCAGCACCTGTGAAATGCGCTCCCAGCACCTGTGAAATACGCAGACGCTGCACCCGTGAAAAGCGCAGACGCTGCACCTGTGAAAAGCGAGCCCAGCACCTGTGAAATGTGCAGACGCTGCACCTGTCAAACGCGCCCAGCACCTGTGAAATGCGCAGACGCTGCACCGCTGAAAAGCGCGCCCAGCACCTGTGAAATGCGCAGACGCTGCACCTGTGAAAGGCGCAGACTCTGCACCGCTGAAAAACGCGCCCAGCACCTGTGAAAAGCGAGCCCAGCACCTGTGAAATGCGCAGACGCTGCACCGCTGAAAAGCGAGCCCAGCACCTGTGAAATGCGCAGACGCTGCACCTGTGAAAAGCGCTCCCATCACCTGTGAAATACGCAGTCGCTGCACCGGTGAAAAGCGCTCCCAGCACCTGTAAAATGTGCAGACGCTGCACCTGTCAAACGCGCCCAGAACCTGTGAAATGCGCAGATGCACCGGTGAAAAGCACGCCCAGCACCTGTGAAATGCAGACGCTGCACCGGTGAAAAGCGCACCCAGCACCTGTGAAATGCGCAGAAGCTGCACCGGTGAAAAGCGAGCCCAGCACCTGTGAAATGCAGATGCTGCACCGGTGAAAAGCGCGCCCAGCACCTGTGAAATGCGCAGATGCTGCACCCGTGAAAGGCGAGTCCAGCACTTGTGAAATGCGCAGATGCTGCACCCGTGAAAAGCGCGCCCAGCACCTGTGAAAAGAGCAGACGCTGCACCTGTGAAATGCGCCGCGTCCAGTAAAAATGCGCGCTCATGAATGCGCGCTGCCGCCTTCTACCTTCTGCGCGCTCTTGAATATGCAACTTTCCCAGCCTGCCCCAGGATCTGGATGTGAGCGCGCTCATAAATGCACCGCCCTCACTGCCGTGGTAAACCAATCAGCACTGCAGCTCACAAACACTGCCACCCCCCCTGATACGCCCACTACAGAACTAAACTGCGAAACAAATACTCGCCTCCGGGCTGCCGCACGCTGCACCTGCTCCCTCACTGTGGTGAGCGCTCTCCCGATCTGTGCCATGCCTGCCCTCCACATACCACGCACCGGGATGGCTACAGGACCTGTGATGACGTCATCACCACGGGAGCAGTGACAGTGGGCGGGGCCAGGCTGTGGGTCACGTGTGAGCTGTCACCGCATGTGCTGGTGTGTGCGCAGGGTAGCGACTAGAACGGAGTTGACTTTTAGAGGGAACTAGCTGAAGAGCCCGGCGCTGCCCGGGCATAGTAACTAACTGTGGTTAGTTGTAGCAAATTATAATTATCCTCCATCCCATAGTCCCGTGCCCATATACCCATCACACATCCTCCATCCCATAGTCGAGTGCCCATATAACCATCACACATCCTCCATCCCATAGGCCCGTGCCCATATACCCATCACACATCCTCCATCCCATAGTCCCATGCCCATATACCCATCACACATCCTCCATCCCATAGTCCCATGCCCATACACCCATCATACATATTCGCCATCCCATAGTCAAGTGCCCATATACCCATCATACATATACTCCATCCCATAGTCCAGTGCCCATATACCCATCACACATCCTCCATCCAATAGTCCCATGCCCATATACCCATCATACATATTCTCCATCCCATAGTCCCATGCCCATATACCCATCATACATATTCTCCATCCCATAGTCCCATGCCCATATACCCATCATACATATTCGCCATCCCATAGTCGAGTGCCCATATACCCATCACACATCCTTCATCTCATAGTCCCATGCCCATATACCCATCATACATATCCTCCATCTCATAGTCCCGTGCTCATATACCCATCATACATATCCGCCATCCCATAGTCCAATGCCCATATACCCATCACACATCCTCCATCCCATAGTCCCGTGCCCATATACATATCCGCCATCCCGTAGTCCTGTGCCCATATACCAGTCATACATATCCTCCATCCCATAGTCCCGTGCCCATATACCCGTCATACATATCCTCCATCCCATAGTACAGTGCCCATATACCCATCATACATATTCGCCATCCCATAGTCCCGTGCCCATATACCCATCATACATATCCGCCATCCCATAGTCCCGTGCCCATATACCCATCACACATCCTTCATCTCATAGTCCCATGCCCATATACCCATCATACATATCCTCCATCCCATAGTCCCGTGCCCATATACCCATCATACATATCCGCCATCCCATAGTCCAATGCCCAAATACCCATCACACATCCTCCATCCCATAGTCCCGTGCCCATATACATATCCCCCATCCCATAGTCCCGTGCCCATATACCCAAACATATCCTCCATCCCATAGTCAAGTGCCCATATACCCATCACACATCCTCCATCCCATAGACCCGTGCCCATATACATATCCGCCATCCCATAGTCCCGTGCCCATATACCCATCACACATCCTCCATCCCATAGTCAACCATTATGACATCATAATGAGCGGCGGGGGGCTTGCGACCTGTGATGACATCAGCGTCGCCATGGCAACCGTTGTGACATCATAATGAGGGGCGAGGCTTGATACGCACACACTGCTTCCCCAGTATGCAAATAGAGGCATTATGACATGACAATGAGGGGCGGGGCGGCGTGGGGCTTGCGACCTGTGATGACATCAGCGTCGCCATGACAACCGTTGTGACATCATAATGAGGGGCGAGGCTTTATATGCACACACTGCTTCCCCAGTATGCAAATAGGGGCATTATGACATCACAATGAGGGGCGGGGCTTGATACACACACATTTTTTCCCCCAGTATGTAGATAGGGGCAAAATTGTTTGGTGAATTGGAATGCGCGGGGTTAAAATTTCGCCTCACAACATAGCTTAGGACGCTCTCGGGGTCCAGACGTGTGACTGTGCCAAATTTTGTGGCTGTAGCTGCGACGGTGCGGATGCCTATCCCCAGGGGTGGATTAAGGGTAGCCAGGGCCCGGGGCAGTTCAGACTCTGTGGGCCCCCCTCGTCACGTGACGGGGGTCACGAATCGTAGAGCCACACTCTACATAGAGAATAATGGGGCCTCCAGCACCGACCTCCACCCGCAGAGCCGCACTCTACATAGAGAATAATGGGGACTCCAGCACCGACCTCCACCCGCAGAGCCGCACTACACATAGAGGATAATGGGGCCTCCAGCACCTACCTCCACCCGCAGAGCCGCACTCCACATAGAGGATAATGGGGCCTCCAACACCGACCTCCACCCGCAGAGCTGCACTCCACATAGAGAATAATGGAGCCTCCAGCACCGACCTCCACCCGCAGAGGCGCACTCCACATAGAGGATAATGGGGCCTCCAGCACCGACCTCCACCCGCAGAGCCGCACTCCACATAGAGGATAATGGGGCCTCCAGCACCGACCTCCACCCGCAGAGCCGCACTCCACATAGAGGATAATGGTGCCTCCAGCACCGACCTCCACCCGCAGAGCCACACTCCACATAGAGAATAATGGAGCCTCCAGCACCGACCTCCACCCGCAGAGCTGCACTCCACATAGAGAATAATGGAGGCTCCAGCACCGACCTCCACCCGCAGAGCCGCATTCCACATAGAGAATAATGGAGCCTCCAGCACCGACCTCCACCCGCAGAGCCACACTCTACATAGAGAATAATGGGGCCTCCAGCACCGACCTCCACCCGCAGAGCCACACTCCACATAGAGAATAATGGAGCCTCCAGCACCGACCTCCACCCGCAGAGCCGCACTCCACAAAGAGAATAATGGAGCCTCCAGCACCGACCTCCACCCGCAGAGCCGCACTCCACATAGAGAATGGAGCCTCCAGCACCGACCTCCACCCGCAGAGCCGCACTCCACATAGAGAATAATGGAGCCTCCAGCACCGACCTCCACCCGCAGAGCCGCACTCCACATAGAGGATAATGGGGCCTCCAGCACCGACCTCCACCCGCAGAGCCGCACTCCACATAGAGAATAATGGAGCCTCCGGCACCGACCTCCACCCGCAGAGCCGCACTCCACATAGAGAATAATGGAGCCTCCAGCACCGACCTCCACCCGCAGAGCCGCACTCCACATAGAGAATAATGGGGCCTCCAGCACCGACCTCCACCCGCAGAGCCGCACTCCACATAGAGAATAATGGAGCCTCCAGCACCGACCTCCACCCGCAGAGCCGCACTCCACATAGAGAATAATGGAGCCTCCAGCACCGACCTCCACCCGCAGAGCCGCACTCCACATAGAGAATAATGGAGCCTCCAGCACCGACCTCCACCCGCAGAGCTGCACTCCACATACATGGCTGCTCTCAGTGCTCTGTGCTGTGCGCACAGGACCTGTGATGAGGTCACAGGAGGGGAGGAGACAGGGGTCACATGATCGGGGGCCCTGACACCTTACCTCCTGTGATCTCATCACAAGCCTTTGCACGCTACCAGCAGCATCAGCGTTCACGCTACTTGTAGATGCTGCTGGTAGCAGAGCACATAATGCCGCCCCCACGGTCACTCACTTTTAGGTGGGGAGAAGATGGAGTGCCATTGCAGCAGCCAGCAGGAATGTGGTGGGGGCCCCCTTAGAAGCTCTTGTGGTGGGGGCCCCGGGCCTGAAGCCCCGCCTGCCCTGCCTATAATCCGGCCCTGCGCGGTGGCGGATTATAATGGGGCAATTTACTGGCCTGGGCTGTGGGCCCCTTAACCCCACTGGGCCCGGGGCAACTGCCCAAATTGACCTCATTATAATCCGCCACTGCCTATCCCGGACATACACACACACATACACACACACACACATACAGTTGTGGCCAAAAGTATTGACACCCCTGCAATTCTGTCAGATAATACTCAGTTTCTTCCTGAAAATGATTGCAAACACAAATTCTTTGGTATTATTATCTTCATTTAATTTGTCTTAAATGAAAAAACACAAAAGAGAATGAAGCAAAAAGCAAAACATTGATCATTTCACACAAAACTCCAAAAATGGGCCAGACTAAAGTATTGGCACCCTCAGCCTAATACTTGGTTGCACAACCTTTAGCCAAAATAACTGCGACCAACCGCTTCCGGTAACCATCAATGAGTTTCTTACAATGCTCTCCTGGAATTTTAGACCATTCTTCTTTGGCAAACTGCTCCAGGTCCCTGATATTTGAAGGGTGCCTTCTCCAAACTGCCATTTTTAGATCTCTCCACAGGTGTTCTATGAGATTCAGGTCTGGACTCATTGCTGGCCACCTTAGAAGTCTCCAGTGCTTTCTCTCAAACCATTTTATAGTGCTTTTTGAAGTGTGTTTTGGGTCATTGTCCTGCTGTAAGACCCATGACCTCTGAGGGAGACCCATCTTTCTCACACTGGGCCCTGCATTATGCTGCAAAATTTGTTGGTAGTCTTCTGACTTCATAATGCCATGCACACGGTCAAGCAGTCCAGTGCCAGTGGCAGCAAAGCAACCCCAAAACATCAGGGAACCTCCGCCATGTTTGACTGTAGGGACCGTGTTCTTTTCTTTGAATGCCTCTTTTTTTCTCCTGTAAACTCTATGTTGATGCCTTTGCCCAAAAAGCTCTACTTTTGTCTCATCTGACCAGAGAACATTCTTCCAAAACGTTTTAGGCTTTTTCAGGTGAGTTTTGGAAAACTCCAGCCTGGCTTTTTTATGTCTCGGGGTAAGAAGTGGGGTCTTCCTGGGTCTCCTACCATACAGTCCCTTTTCATTCAGACACCGACGGATAGTACGGGTTGACACTGTTGTACCCTCGGACTGCAGGGCAGCTTGAACTTGTTTGGATGTTAGTCGAGGTTCTTTATCCAACATCCGCACAATCTTGCGTTGAAATCTCTTGTCAATTTTTCTTTTCCGTCCACATCTAGGGAGATTAGCCACAGTGCCATGGGCTTTTAACTTCTTGATGACACTGCGCACGGTAGACACAGGAACATTCAGGTCTTTGGAGATGGACTTGTAGCCTTGAGATTGCTCATGCTTCCTCACAATTTGGTTTCTCAAGTCCTCAGACAGTTCTTTGGTCTTCTTTCTTTTCTCCATGCTCAATGTGGTACACACAAGGACACAGGACAGAGGTTGAGTCAACTTTAATGCATGTCAACTGGCTGCAAGTGTGATTTAGTTATTGCCAACACCTGTTAGGTGCCACAGGTAAGTTACAGGTGCTGTTAATTACAAAAATTAGAGAAGCATCGCATGATTTTTCGAACAGTGCCAATACTTTTGTCCACCCTCTTTTTTATGTTTGGTGTGGAATTATAACCAATTTGGCTTTAGGACAATTCTTTTTGTGTTTTTTCATTTAAGACAAATTAAATGAAGATAATAATACCAAAGAATTTTTGTTTGCAATCATTTTCAGGAAGAAACTGAGTATTATCAGACAGAATTGCAGGGGTGTCAATACTTTTGGCCACAACTGTACATACACACATACATACACACTTTGAGCTTTATATATTAGATGATGTCACCGGAAAAGGCGGAGCGTCATTCAGTCCAGTGAAGACTCGAGAGCAGGGAGCCGGCGTTGTACTGACTACTGAGGCTCTGGAAGGTGTGAGTTGCACATGTGAGCGAGGGTTTGGCAGTCTCGCGGTGTGCTCAGGCTTCCATGTGTCTCGGTGGGACACTACAGAGGGGTCTTTGTGTAGAGAAGGACAAGCCCTCCTGTGTGTATGGCCCAAGACGGAGCCTCCGGGCTGGACCTTGCCCTGGCCTCTGTGCCCGGGGCCTGAGGGAAAGAAGTCCAGCTAAGGACTGTTTGGTGTTGTTTAACCCCTTTACCCCCAAGGGTGGTTTGCACGTTCATGAGCAGGCCAGTTTTTATAATTCTGACCACTGTCCCTTTATGAGGTAATAACTCTGGAACACTTCCATGGATCCCGGTGATTCTGACATTGTTTTCTCCTGACATATTGTACTTCATGATAGTGGTAAAATCTCATTTATATAACTTGTTAAAAAAATGGAAATTTGGTGAAAATTTTGCGATTTTTCCAACTTTGAATTTTTATGCCCTTAAATCACAGAGATACAGCACACAAAAACTTAATAAGTAACATTTCCCACATGTTTACTTTACATCAGCACAATTTTGGAACCAAAATTTTTTTTTGTTAGGAAGTTGTAAGGGTTAAAAGCTGACCAGCCATTTCTCATTATTACAGCACAGGGGTTGTCCACTACTTTATAGTAACCCCCCATTGTATCCCCCCCGGTGCCCCTAATGATTTTTGTCATTACCTTGCGCTGCCAATTCTGCCTCTGAATGGCGCTATGCCGGCGGCTGAGTCCGGATCACGTGACCCCCAGGCTGCAGCTGCCGCTAACATCCGCTGATGTTACGTCAATTTCCTGACTCTGGAAATTGACGTGACGTCAGCAGGCGTGACCCAGCCTCTGCACACTGCTGTCACTCATCAAGAGTGCGGGGGGGGCGGCGGCGATGTGTGAGGGGTGGGCGGGCCATGCGGGGGTCTGTATGCAGGTATCGTCCGATGAGACTACAAGTCCCATCGGGCTATGCCTGCTTCACCGTCAGTGACTGACACTTTAGCCAATGATGGGACAGTTGTAGTCCCATCATCCGGCTAATGTGTTGAATGTAAAAAAACAAACACATACAGTTCATACAACACATAACATAGAGTACATACTCACCAATCACCTAATTCCCTGAAGCTATCGATCACCTGTAATAAACATAAAATAATAAACCAACCTATAATCACTGTTACAGAACCACTCAGCACCCAGAATATGTTGTGCAGTTATATGTATATATAATAGGTTCCATGTGAGATGCATGTCCCTAATGTATCAGCAGTGTCCGCCCTCCCCCCAGCTTTGTAATTCCCACATTAAACATCGGCAGGCTCTGGCCACCTGCGGCTTTTGCAATGCATGTCTGGCCTGACGCCTGTCTATTGGCCGGCCCTCTGTATCTGTGTGATATATTCTGTGTCCTGTGAGTAAAGTGTTGTCAGACTGGAAATACATGGAGAAGCAGTGATCTTTTATATGCGCCCATGCACTCAGAGGAATTCCAGCCAGCATCCTTCATTCAGACTCCAGCCAACGCAGAGCGGATCTCCGAAAACACGGGGTGGTACTGAAAGAGGTACCACAGCTTGGAAGACCCCATTACACTGGTGGCAGCCAGCGGGATTTGATACCCCTTCTACAGGAGGAAAGTAATGAATGGAAAATAGCTACCAGAAGTTAAAGAGGACTACATTAAAAGATCTGGTGGAAGCCCGAGGGTTGATCGCCAGCAACAAAACAAAAGCGGATTTGATAGCAGCCATCATGGAACACGACAGTGCAGCGCCCCCCAATTTGAATGTGGAGGAGACCGAATTCCAGAGGGAGATAAAAATGCAGACTGGCGTTCTATGGCCTAAACCCTGCAGTAGAGATCATACGAGAGGTGATGGCGGATGTGCGTACTGATCTGAAGGAAAAGATGGCCGAGCGGACCAGGATAGAGCTAGCCAAGATGGAGATGGCAGAGCGGACCAAAGTGGAGCTGGCCATGATGGAGATGGCAGAGCTGAGAGAGGAGAGCCAGTGAGCAGAGGGAGCTCTGGCCTTCGACCAGGTACCTTCAACAGTAAGCCACGAAAAGATCCAGTACAATGCCTTCCGACAGTTGGGGGAGGCAGAGGAAAACATTGATGGCTTTCTGCAGGACTTTGAGCGGCAGTGTGCCCTTCATCAAGTAAAGCCGGAGGAACGGGTTCAGATTCTGGCCAGCAAGCTGACAGGCCGGCCAGCGGATGCCTATCGCACGGTACCTGATGAGGACTGTATGGACTATGAGCAGATCAAAGAAGTGATCTTGGCCCGGCATGCGTTGACACCAGAGGCCTACCGCCAAAAGTTCCGCGGACTTATAAAACGCGTAACCGATACCCACGCTGAATGGGCCTGTAAATTACGGCAGTCACTGCTACAGTGGGTACAAGGAAGCCAAGCAACCACTAAGGAGGACGTCCACCAGCTCTTCCTGTTAGATCGATTCTTTAATGGACTAAACCCCGAGACACAGGAATGGCTTCGGGACAGGCGGCCAACGACTCTTGAGGAAGCCGCTCGTCTGGCCGATGAACATCATGATGCCAGGAGGCCGCAGTTGTCCGGATCAAAGGTGGTCACTAGGGGCCCGCCCATGGACCTGGAGGGCCCTAAACCACCGAAGATTGTAGGGGGACCAGCTAGAAACCCGGCCTACCACAGTCCACCTGCCGTCAGCTGGGCCACCTGCAAAGACAATGTCCCAACCGGACTCAGCATACTCAGTGGCCAAAGGCAGGAACAGCTACCTTCAGCCGGGCTGCTGTACACTGCTACCAAGGTGAAGCTGACCCGGCATTGGGGGCTACGATTAACCAAGGGATGGAAGAGATGGAGGAAGTGCTGCATGAAGTAGACCCCGTGCAGGCAGCCCGAGCAGATAATCGACAACAGCATCGACAGGTCGTGTGGGTTAATGGGAAACGTATGCAGGGACTAAGAGATTCCGGGGCAACTTTGACCCTTGAGAAGCCTCATCTCGTCCGGGACCAAGAGAAGACGGACCAGACAGTGGCCGTCCGTGTAGCAGGGGGAGCCATACATCGACTGCCCACTGCGAGGATTCACCTGAACTGGGGAGTCGGGGATGGCCTTGTTGAGGTCAGCTTGATGGAGGATTTGCCTGCAGACGTCTTGCTGGGAAATGACTTGGGGCCCATGTTGTCTGCATTCTCGGTGGCCCCTCTGGCTGAGACATATCCTGTGACCACCCAGAGACAAGCTCGAGCTGCGGAGGTGGAATCACACTCAGAGGAGGCCCAGGTAAGACATCCCAGCCCTGCACATATTCCCATAGCCAGACACATTTCTTGGGCCACCCCAGATGAATTTAAAAGGGAGTTACTTGAGGATCCTTCATTAGAGGGATATCGTGCGAAGGCACAGGAGGGGAGAGGGGTGCTGGAAGGGGAACAGTTTGTATGGAAGCAGGGACTCCTCTACCGGATCACAGAGCAGCACCACACAGGGACGAGCCCCACTATAAAACGACAGCTGGTAGTTCCCAAGAAGTATAGGCAGGAGCTACTGCGAATCTCATGACATACCCTTAGCTGGGCACTTCGGCGTCAGTCGCACCAGGCATCGTCTGACACAAAACTTCTTTTGGCCGGGGGTAACCTGTGATGTTCGTCAGTACTGCCAGACCTGTGACAGTTGCCAGCACATTGGCAAGAGGGGGGATCGATGCAAGGCCAAATTACGCCCCCTCCCCATTGTGGAAGAACCATTTAGCCGAGTAGCGGTCGATCTGATAGGACCGTTAGCCAAACCCAGTCCGTCAGGGAAAAAGTATATATTGACAGTGGTAGATTATGCCACACGGTATCCAGAGGCGGTTGCGTTACCTAACATACTGGCAGAGACGGTGGTGGCCACCCTGCTCCAGGTGTTCTCACGGCTTGGATTTCCCTGGGAGATTATCTCGGACCAGGGTACCCAGTTTACAGCAGAGGTGACCAACCAACTGTGGAAGCTGTGCAGCGTAAAGTCCATTAGAAGCGCCCCGTACCACCCGCAAACCAATGGGTTGTGTGAACGCTTTAACAGGACATTAAAACAGCTCATTGGGACTTTTACCAGGACATACAGGGACTGGGAGAAATTCTTGCCACACCTCCTGTTTGCCTATCGGGAGGTGCCCCAAGAATCCACGGGGTTCTCCCCGTTCGAGCTGGTATACGGGAGATGGGTAAGGGGACCCCTAGACTTAGTGCTGGAACACTGGGAAGGGGAGGGCCTCATAGAAGGTGTACCTATTGTACCCTATGTGCTGGAATTCCGGGACCGCCTACAGGAGCTGACTCAGGCTGTACGTGAGAACATGCAGGCAACCCAGCGGCGCCAGCGCATATGGTATGATCGGAGGGCCAGAGAGCGCACTTTGGAAATAGGACAGAAGGTCCTGGTGTTAGAGCCCACCAAGCAGAATAAGTTTCAAGCTGCATGGTACCAGGTAGTAGGGAAAATAGCCGACACAACCTATAATGTCGCCGATTGTGACGACCCCAGGGTTATCCGCAGGTTCCACGTGAATATGCTGAAGCCCTACTGGGAGCACCCTGAAGAGGTAGTGGCCATCTGTGCACCTGAAGCAGAGGATTTAGCCGGACTTCCCTTGCCGAATGTCTTAGAGGAAAGGACTCAGTCTAAAACATGGGACCAGGTACACTTGGGTGAAAACCTAGGCCCCCGGGAGAGACAGCAGGCGGAGGAGTTGTTGAGGCAGCAACAGATGATGTTTTCGGGGAGACCAGGGTACACTCGCCTGGCACAACACAAGGTTGAGACCCAGGATCAGACTCCCCTGCGACAAAACCCCTTCCGCGTCCCTGAGTCTGTACGAGAGGGGATGCGACAAGAGATACAAGAGATGCTGCGTTTAGGGGTCATTGAAGAGTCAGTCCCTGGGCATCCCCCGTAGTGTTAGTGCCCAAGAAGGATGGGACTACACGGTTTTGTGTAGACTATCGTAGGCTCAATGAGAAAACAGTGACGGCTGCATACCCCATGCCGCGTGTGGATGAGTTGTTAGACCGGCTGGCGGGGGCAAAGTATTTGACCACCATCGATCTATGCAAAGGCTACTGGCAGATTCCCCTTAGTCCTGACGCTATTCCCAAGTCGGCATTTGTCACCCCGTTCGGCTTATTCCAGTTTCGAGTTATGCCATTCGGGATGAAGAATGCCCTGGCGACCTTCCAAAGGCTGGCTGACCGGCTTCTGGATGGTCTCCAGGACTATGCTTGTGCCTACCTGGAATACATCGCCATCTACAGTGCATCATGGGAAGGCCATCTACAGTGCGACATGGGAAGAGCATCTAAATCTCCTACAGACAGTATTGGACAGGATCCACCAGGCCGGAATCACCCTGAACCCAAACAATTGTCACGTGGGCAAAGCAGAGGTTCAGTATTTAGGGCATTGGGTGGGAAGTGGGAAACAGCGACCAGAACCAGCCAAGATTGAGGCCATAGCCAAGTGGCCCATCCAACGCACTAAAACCCAGGTCATGGCATTTCTAGGGACAGCGGGGTATTACAGGAAATTTGTTCCCAATTACAGCAGCGTAGCCAAGCCCCTCACTGATCTGACCCATAAGAACCAACCCAGCCAGGTAACCTGGACCTCAGAGTGTGAGGAAGCCTTCCGCCAACTAAAGGACGCCCTCACCAATACCCCTGTATTGGCTGCACCCGATCCAACTAAACGTTTCCTTGTTCACACAGACGTTTCTATGTTTGGATTGGGGGCAGTACTGAGCCAAGTTGGGCCGGACGGCCAAGAACACCCGGTAGCTTACCTGAGTCGGAAACTACTGCCCCGTGAAGTAAGCTATGCGGCCATCGAGAAGGAGTGCCTGGCGGTAATATGGGCACTCAAGAAGTTGCAACCATATTTGTATGGATGACAGTTTTCCCTCATAACGGACCATAATCCCCTAGTCTGGCTTAATCGGGTCTCCGGAGACAACGCCAGATTGCTGCGGTGGAGTTTAGCCCTACAACCTCTGGACTTCACCATCCACCACAGACCCGGCAAACAAAACAGTAACGCCAATGGACTAAGTCGACAAACGGAACTTGTACCAACCCCATAAACTTCGGTCATCCCCAAACCGATCTGTTGAGGATCAGACTGTGTATGCCGATCGCGTCGCTAAAAAGGGGAGCCGTGTTACAGAACCACTCAGCACCCAGAATATGTTGTGCAGTTATATGTATGTATAATAGGAAAACCGAAAGAACAATGGAAGCTCAAATACCATAAAAAATGGATTTTTATTTAGTATATGCAACAATGCAAATTTTACATATTTTCATAATAAAAGACACATTTTATTTAATAAATGCAACAATGCCGATTAAAAGCGGGTAACACCAATACAACAAAATTGCTGCACAAATATCCTATGGTATAGATGGATGACGCATTCCCTGCATATATGTATTCCCAGAAAAAGTTGTGCTTAATAAAGAGTACAAAAAAGGTTATCTTACCAAAAACTGTCCAAAAGACTAGCCTACATGACCAAATCCTTATAAAATATGTATGTATATA
Organism: Dendrobates tinctorius; assembly: GCF_039654945.1. Lineage (NCBI taxonomy): Eukaryota > Metazoa > Chordata > Amphibia > Anura > Dendrobatidae > Dendrobates > Dendrobates tinctorius. The sequence continues at coordinate 6,164,971 of NW_027361880.1, read as the reverse complement.
CAAAGGCTAGTACCAAGTATTAGAGAGAAGCCTCTTTTGATAGAGCAATGCAAGCATAACAATAATAAAGTGAATAAAGTGACTGTGCAAACAGAAGAACCAATTCCAGATAAACAAATCTACAAAAGGGACAAGTCCATGGTCCTTAAAGTATATAATTAAATTGCTATACTAGCATTGCCCAAGATGGAACAAATAACCGAGACAAACAAGTCTCATTACCATAAGAAAGTATATAAGGAATCTGTATCTATACCTGTTAGCAGCAATGACCCCAACGCGCGTTTCGCACTTGGCTTTGTCCAGGGGAGATGTACAAAGACAAAGCCAAGTGCGAAACGCGCGTTGGGGTCACTGCTGCTAACAGGTATAGATACAGATTCCTTATATGGGCACCTTTTGCATAACCAGTGTTTTTTTGTAGCACTTTCTTATGGTAATGAGACTTGTTTGTCTCGGTTATTTGTTGCATCTTGGGCAATGCTAGTATAGCAATTTAATTATATACTTTAGGGACCATGGACTTGTCCCTCTTGTAGATTTGTTTATCTGGAATTGTTTTTTCTGTTTGCACAGTCACTTTATTCACTTTATTATTGTTATGCTTGCATTGCTCTATCAAAAGAGACTTCTCTCTAATACTTGGTACTAGCCTTTGTATATACATACATATTTTATAAGGACTTGGTCATGTAGGCTAGTCTTTTGGACAGTTTTTGGTAAGATAACCTTTTTTGTACTCTTTATTAAGCACAACTTTTTCTGGGCATACATTTATGCAGGGAATGCATCATCCATCTATACCATAGGATATTTGTGCAGCAATTTTGTTGTATTGGTGTTACCCGCTTTTAATCGGCATTGTTGCATTTATTAAATAAAATTTGTCTTTTATTATGAAAATATGTAAAATTTGCATTGTTGCATATACTAAATAAAAATCCATTTTTTATGGTATTTGAGCTTCCATTGTTCTTTCGGTTTTTCTATTATTGGAAGCACCAAGTAAATTTCAATATTATATCTGTTTGGTATGTATAATAGGTTCTATGTGAGATGCATGTCCCTAATGCATCAGCCCACAGGCTGCACCCCTGGGTAGAGGGGACACAATGTTCTCCTTTTGTCCGCCCTCCCCCCACCTTTGTAATTCCCACAGTAAACATCGGCAGACTCCGGCCACCTGCGGCTTTTGTAATGCATGTCTGGCCTGCCACTTTTCTATTGGCCTGCCCTCTGTATCTGTGTGATATATTCTGTGTCCTGTGAGTAAAGTGTTGTCAGAATGGAAATACGTGGAGAAGCAGTGATCTTTTATATGCGCCCATGTAACCAAGGAATTCCAGCCAGCATCATTCATTCAGACTCCAGCCAACGCAGAGCGGACCTCTGAAAAAACGGGGTGGTACTGAAAGAGGTACCCCAGCTTGGGTAGACCCCGTTACAGCACCATTTGACTTTTTCAACGCAGAATTGTCTGGAATTGAGATCAGACGCCATGAGATGTGCCTAAACAGTGGAAACCCCCCAATTCTAACTCCAACCCTAACCCCAACACACCCCTAACCCTAATCTCAGCCCTAACCCTAGCCCTAACCTTAATGGGAAAATGGAAATAAATGCTTTTTTTAATTTTATTATTTTTCCCTAACTAAGGGGGTGATAACGGGGGGGGTTTGATTTACTATTTATGGCGGGTTTTATGTTCGGCAGCTGTCAAGTGCTAAAATGCACTTTTTATTGTAAAAATAGTTTTTGCATCACCACATATTGAGAGCTATAATTTTTCCATATTTTGATCCACTGAGTCATGTGAGGTCTTATTTTTTGCGGGACGAGTTGACGTTTTTATTGGTACCATTTTCAAGCATGTGAATTTTTTGATCGTTTTTTATTCCGATTTTTGGGATGCAGAATGAACAAAAACCAGCATGTCATGAATTTCTTTTGGGGGGTGCGTTTACAGGGTTCCATGTGTGGTAAAATTGATAAGGCGGTTTTATTCTTCGGGTCAGTACTATTACAGAGATACTTCATTTATGTCTTTCTTTATGTTTTGGCGCTTTTATGCAATGAAAGCAATTATATATAAAAAATAATTATTTTCGCATTGCTTTATTCTGAAAGCTATAACTTATTTTTTCGCTGATGATGCTGTATGGCGGCTCATTTTTTGCGGGAAAAGATGACGTTTTCAGCGATACCATGGTTATTTATATCCGTCTTTTTGATTGCATGTTATTGCACTTTATGTTCAGCGGTATGATGATAAAGCATTGTTTATTGCTTTGTTTTTTATTTTTGAAGGGGTTCTCTAAAAGGGTTAACTAGTGGGACAGTTTTTTCGGGCGGGTCATTACGGACGCGGCGATACTAAATATGTGTACTTTAATTGTTTGTTTTTTTTATTTCCAAAAATTGAATTTATTAGGGAATATATATATATATTTTTTTAATTTATTTAGTGATTTTTTATAAATTATTTTGTCCCGGGGGGGGGACATTACTGTAATGTGTCAGATCGCTGATCTGACAGTTTGGACAGCACTCAATCAGATCAGCGATCTGACAGGCGCTGCACAGGCTTGCTCAATGCCTGCTGAGACGCCTACCTGCAGGCCCCCGAAGGCTCCCTCAGCCATATTGGATCCGAGGGCCTGCAGGGAGGAAGGCCCTCGGAACAGCGCGATCACATCACGCTGTTTCGAGGGTCCAGGGAAGCACGCAGGGAGCCCCCTCCCTGCCGATGCTTCCCTAATCCCCTGGTACACTGCGATCATGTTTGATCGCAGTGTGCCAGGGGTTAACGTGTCGGGGGCGGTCCGTGACAGCCCCTGACACATAGTGCCGGGTGTCAGCTGTGATAATCAGCTGACACCCCGCCAGCGATTAGCGGCGTCCCCCCTCGGGAGGGCCGCTGATCGCTTAGACGTACTATCCCGTCCCCGGTCATACGGGCCCGGGTACCGTGGACGGAAGAGTACGTCTGATGTCAGAAAGGGGTTTAGGACTGTTTAGCTTTCTGTTGTGGGTTTCATGGTTTATGAAGCAAATAAACCCACATGAACGTTGAAGAGAATGTGCCTCCTGTATCCTCCTACGCAGCTGAGTGCAACCTTACAACCCCCTATAATGTATATATGTTACCCAGGTATATAGCGAGGTGTACAGTACACTGTGTTCCAAATTATTGTGCAAAAAGAGTTTAGGAGTGATAAGGTTAGAATTTTTTTGTTTGTCATTTAAACTCATTGATGGTGATGTGTGTCAGGGCTCTTTATATCACTGGAAGCAATTGCAGATACCTGTGCAAGTTAGTTTGTCAGGTGTGTCCAAATAAAGGCAAGACTACTTAAGAAGGCTGTTCCACATTATTAAGCAGCCTACATTTTTTGCCAAAATGGGAAAGAAAAAGGATGTGTCGGCTGCTGAGAAGCAACAAATTGTGGAGTATTTAGATCAAGGCATGACTACAATCAACATTGCCAAGACACTTCATCGTGATCATCGCACAATCAAGAAGTATGTAGCCGATTCCCAGCACACACGTGTGCGTGCTGATAAGGAAAAATTGACGACTCTTTCCAACAGGCAATTGCGTCAGGTTAAAAGAGCAGCTGCAAAAATGCCTTGTCATAGCAGCAGACAAGTTTTTGAAGCTGCTGGTGCCTCCAACGTCCCCCGAACAACAAGATGCAGGGTCCTTCAGAGGTTTGCAGCTGTGCGTAAGCCATCCTGTCGACCACTTCTATCCACTGCACACAAGCAGAAACGGCTCCAGTGGGCCAAACGATACATGAAGACTGACTTCCAAAATGTTTTGTTCACTGATGAGTGCCATGCGACGCTCGGTCCAGATGGATGGAGTGGAGGATAGCTGGTTGATGGACACCCCATGAAAACACGGCTAAGGCGCCAACAAGGAGGAGGTGGAGTTATGTTTTGGGCTGGAATCATGGGGAGAGAGATTGTCGGCCCCTTTAGGATCCCTGAAGGGGTAAAGATGAACTCCATAATCTATGTGGAGTTTCTAAAACAGCACTTCCTGCCATGGTTCAAGAGGAAGAACCGTGCTTTCCGCAGCAAGATCATTTTCATGCATGATAATGCACCGTTTCATGCTGCAAATAACACATCTGCATCTCTGGCTGCTATGGGCATAAAAGAGGACAAACTTATGGTGTGGCCACCATCTTCCCCTGACCTCAACCCCATTGAGAACCTCTGGAGCATCATCAAAAGGAGTGTCTATGATGGCGGGAGGCAGTTCACATCTAAGCAACAGCTCTGGGAGGGTATTCTGCCCGCATGCAAAACAATTGAAGTACAAACCATCCAAAAACTGACAAATTCAATGGACGAGAGAGTTCAGAAGCTTCTTTCCAACAAGGGGTCCTATGTGCCAATGTAACATCACCTAGAATAAAGTTTTTACTTGAAAACTGTTTGATTTCATTTTGTAATAAGCTGATAATGCTTATAATTTCACAATTGACCATTTTTTTGTTCAAAATAAAAATAAAAAGGTTGAAAACTCTGCTGTGCATAATAATTTGGAACATGCATTTTGAGCATTTCTTATTTTTCAAAATATACTGTTTTCATAGGCAGTTTGTTCAAAAACATTGCAATTATACTAGAATATTAGATGACTGGAAAATAACAATGACTGCAATTCATATAGGTAATTTAGAGAAAATATGAGGAAATATTTTTTGCATAATAATTTGGAACACAGTGTATATATACATTATAGGGGTACACAGCAGGGTGTGTATATATTACTCAGGTATAGAGCAGGGTTGTACATAAATATTACACAGGTATAGAGCAGGGGGTGTACATACTGCACATCAGCTGTTGGATGAGGCCCCACACACCACACGGTATGATGTCACGTGATTGTGATGTCACGTGATTGTGATGTCACAATAGACTCCAGAGACCGGAACTCAGAGATAAGGTGACGTGACATCACAGGCAGTCAGAACACCGAGATCAAGTGACCAGGACAGCAGCTAAGGTAACAGAGGGAAGAGAGAAAGCAAGGTAAGTCCTCAAGAGCTTCTCTGGGGCAGATGGTTTTCATGACAGGGACTTGTGAATTATAGGACAACTAGTGATGGGCAGTGTGGATTTCTGGCGCTCGTTTTCATCAGCCGCCGACAACTGCCATTTTAGTCCCCATGAGACTGCAAACGGCTCTTACTGGGTCGCTGACACCCATCGTTCACTGAAGGGAGCAGGGGTGCACATATATGCACATATTATAGGGTTATACTGCAGGATGTATATAGTTCACACAGAGTATACAGCAGGGGTGAATATACAGTATATATATATACACATTATAGGAGTATTACACAGGGTATAGGGTAGGTGATATCTAATATATAAAGCTCAAGTGTGTATGTATGTATGTGTATGTGTGTGTGTGTGTGTGTGTGTGTGTGTGTGTGTGTGTGTGTGTGTGTGTGTGTGTGTGTGTGTGTGTGTGTGTATGTCCGGGATTGGCATCCGAACCTTTGCAGCTACAGCCACAAAATTTGGCACAGTCACACGTCTGGACCCCGAGAGTGTCCTAAGCTATGTTGTGAGGTGAAATTTTAACCCCGCGCATTCTAATTCACCAAACAATTTAGCCCCTATCTACATAATGGGGAAAAAGTGTGTGTATCAAGCCCCGCCCCTCATTATGATGTCATAATGGTTGCCATGGTGACGCTGATGTCATCATAGGTTGCAAGCCCCGCCGCTCATTATGATGTCATAATGGTTGACTATGGGATGGAGGATGTGTGATGAGTATATGGGCACTGGACTATGGGATGGAGGATATGTATGACGGGTATATGGGCACGAGACTATGGGATGGCGGATATGTATGATGGGTATATGGGCACGGGACTATGGGATGGAGGATGTGTGATGGGTATATGGGCACGGGACTATGGGATGGAAGATATATATGATGGGTATATGGGCACGGGACTATGGGATGGAGGATATGTATGATGGGTATATGGTGTTACAGAACCACTCAGCACCCAGAATATGTTGTGCAGTTATATGTATATATAATAGGTTCCCTACATGTATCAGCAGTGTCCGACCCTCCCCACCCCACCTTTCTAATTCCCACAGTAAACATCCGCAGGCTCTGGCCACCTGCGGCTTTTGTAATGCATGTCTGGCCTGACGCCTGTCTATTGGCCGGCCCTCTGTATCTGTGTGATATATTCTGTGTCCTGTGAGTAAAGTGTTGTCAGACTGGAAATACATGGAGAAGCAGTGATCTTTTATATGCGCCCATGCACTCAGAGGAATTCCAGCCAGCATCCTTCATTCAGACTCCAGCCAACGCAGAGCGGACTTCCGAAAACACGGGGTGGTACTGAAAGAGGTACCCCAGCTTGGAAGACCCCGTTACGCTGGTGGCGGCCAGCGGGATTTGATACCCCTTCTACAGGAGGAAAGGAATGAATGGAAAATAACTACCAGAAGTTAAAGAGGACTACATTAAAAGATCTGGTGGAAGCCCGAGGGTTGATCGCCAGCAACAAAACAAAAGTGGATTTGATAGCAGCTATCATGGAACACGACAGTGCAGCGCCCCCCAATGTGAATGTGGAGGAGACCGAATTCCAGAGGGAGATAAAGAGCAGACTGGTGTTCTATGGCCTAAACCCTGCAGTAGAGATCATACGAGAAGTGATGGCGGATGTGCGTACTGATCTGAAGGAAAAGATGGCCGAGCGGACCAGAATAGAGCTAGCCAAGATGGAGATGGCAGAGCGGACCAAAGTGGAGCTGGCCAAGATGGAGATGGCAGAGCAGAGAGAGGAGAGCCAGCGAGCAGAGGGAGCTCTGGCCTTTGACCAGGTACCTTCAACAGTAAGCCACAAAAAGATCCAGTACAATGCCTTCCGACAGTTGGGGGAGGCAGAGGAAGACATTGATGGCTTTCTGCAGGACTTTGAGCGGCAGTGTGCCCTTCATCAAGTAAAGCCGGAGGAAAGGGTTCAGATTCTGGCCACCAAGCTGACAGGCCGGTCAGCGGATGCCTATCGCACTGTACTTGATGAGGACTGTATGGACTATGAGTGGATCAAAGAAGTGATCTTGGCCCGGTATGCGTTGACACCAGAGGCCTACCGCCAAAAGTTCCACAGACTTATAAAACGCGTAACCGATACCCACGCTGAATGGGCCTGTAAATTACGGCGATCACTGCTACAGTGGGTACAAGGGAGTCAAGCAATCACTAAGGAGGACGTACTCCAGCTCTTACTGTTAGAACGATTCTTTAATGGACTAAACCCTGAGACACAGGAATGGCTTCGGGACAGGCAGCCAACGACTCTTGAGGAAGACGCTCGTCTGGCCGATTAACATTATGATGCCAGGAGGCCGCAGTTGTCCGGATCAAAGGTGGTCACTAGGGGCCCGTCCATGGACCAGGAGGGCCCCAAACCACCGAAGATTGTAGGGGGATCCGCTAGAAACCCGGCCTACCACAGTCCACCTGGGGCGCGATGCCACACCTACCGTCAGCTGGGGCACCTGCAAAGACAATGCCTCAACCGGACTCAGCATACCCAGTGGTCAAAAGCAGGAACAGCTACCTTCAGTCGGGCTGCTGTACACTGCTACCAAGGCAAAGCTGACCCGGCATTGGGGGCTATGATTTACGCAGACGGAGTGTGGGCCCCCTAGCTAGGCGACACTCGGATGGAGTGTGGGCTCCCTAGCTAGGCGACACTCGGAAGGAGTGTGGGCCCCCTAGCTAGGCGACACTCGGACGGAGTGTGGGCCCCCTAGCTAGGCGACACTCAGACAGAGTGTGGGACCCCTAGCTAGGCGACACTCGGGCGGAGTGTGGGCCCCCAAGCTAGGCGACACTCGGACGGAGTGTGGGCCTCCTAGCTAGGCGACACTGGACGGAGTGTGGGCCCCCTAGCTAGGCAACACTCGGACGTAGTGTGGGCCCCCTAGGTAGGCGACACTTGGACTGAGTGTGGGCCCCCTAGCTAGGCGACACTCTGATGGAGTGTGGTCCCCCTTGCTAGGTGACACTAAGACGGATTGTGTGCCCCCTAGCTAGTCGACACTCGGACGGAGTGTGGTCCCCTTAGCTAGGCGACACTCGGAAGGAGTGTGGGCCCACTAGCTAGGCGACACTCCGACGGAGTGTGGGCCCCCTAGCTAGGCGATACTCGGACGGAGTGTGGTCCCCCTAGCTAGGCGACACTCGGCGGAGTGTGGGCCCCCTAGCTCGGTGACACTCAGACGGAGTGTGGGCCCCCTAGCTAGGCGACACTCGGAGGGAGTGTGGGCCCCCTAGCTAGGCGACACTCGGAAGGAGTGTGGGCCCCCTAGCTAGGCATCACACGGACGGAGTGTGGGCCACCTAGCTAGGCGACACTTGGACGGAGTGTGGGCCCCCTAGCTAGGCGACACTCGGACGGAGTGTGGGCCGCCTAGCTAAGCGACACTCGGACAGAGTGTGGGCTCCCTAGCTAGGTGACATTCGGACGGAGTGTGGGCCCCCTAGCTAGGCGACACTCGGATGGAGTGTGGGCCCCCTATCTAGGCGACACTCTGACTGAGTGTGGGCCCCCTAGCTAGGCAACACTCTGACCGAGTGTGGGCCCCCTTGCTAGGCGACACTCGGACGGAGTGTGGGCCCACAAGCTAGGAGACACTCGGAGTGTGGCCCCCTAGCTAGGCGACACTCGGAAGGAGTGTGGGCCCCCTAGCTAGGCGACACTCGGACGGAGTGTGGGACCCCTAGCTAGGCGACAGTCGGAAGGAGTGTGGGCCCCCAAGCTAGGCGACACTCGGATGGAGTGTGGGCCCCCTATCTAGGCGACACTCTGACTGAGTGTGGGCACCCTAGCTAGGCAACACTCTGACCGAGTGTGGGCCCCCTTGCTAGGCGACACTCGGAGTGTGGGCCCCCAAGCTAGGCGACACTCAGACGGAGTGTGGGCCCCCTAGCTAGGCAACACTCGGAAGGAGTGTGGGCCCCCTAGCTAGGCGACACTCGGACGGAGTGTGGGCCCCCTAGCTAGGAGACACTCGGAAGGAGTGTGGGCCCCCTAGCTAGGCGACACTCGGACGGAGTGTGGGCCCCCTAGCTAGGCGACACTCGGACGGAGTGTGGGCCCCCTAGCTAGGCGACACTCGGACGGAGTGTGGGCCCCCTAGCTAGGCGACACTCGGACGCAGTGTGGGCCCCCTAGCTAGGAGACACTCGGACGGAGTGTGGGCCCCCTAGCTAGGCGACACTCGGACGGAGTGTGGGCCCCCTAGCTAGGCGACACTCGGACGCAGTGTGGGCCCCCTTGCTAGGCAACACTCGGACGGAGTGTGGGCCCTCTAGCTAGGCGACACTCGGACGGAGTGTGGGCCCCCTAGCTAGGCGACCATCGGACGGAGTGTGGGCCCCGTAGCTAGGCGACACTCGGACGGAGTGTGGGCCCCCTAGCTAGGCGACACTCGGACGGAGTGTGGGCCCCCTAGCTAGGCGACACTCGGACGGAGTGTGGGCCCCCTAGCTAGGCGACACTCGGACGGAGTGTGGGCCCCCTAGCTAGGCGACACTCGGACGCAGTGTGGGCCCCCTAGCTAGGAGACACTCGGACGGAGTGTGGGCCCCCTAGCTAGGCGACACTCGGACGGAGTGTGGGCCCCCTAGCTAGGCGACACTCGGACGCAGTGTGGGCCCCCTTGCTAGGCAACACTCGGACGGAGTGTGGGCCCTCTAGCTAGGCGACACTCGGACGGAGTGTGGGCCCCCTAGCTAGGCGACACTCGGACGGAGTGTGGGCCCCGTAGCTAGGCGACACTCGGACGGAGTGTGGGCCCCCTAGCTAGGCGACACTCGGACGGAGTGTGGGCCCCCTAGCTAGGCGACACTCGGACGGAGTGTGGGCCCCCTAGCTAGGCGTCTCTCGGACGGAGTGTGGGCCCCCTAGCTAGGCGACATTCTGAAGGAGTGTGGGCCCCCTAGCTAGGCGACACTCGGATGGAGTGTGGGCCCACTAGCTAGGCAACACTCTGGCGGAGTGTGGGCCCCCTAGCTAGGCGACACTCGGATGGAGTGTGGGCCCCCAAGCTAGGCGACACTCAGAAGGAGTGTTGGCCCCCTAGCTAGGCGTCTCTCGGACGGAGTGTGGGCCCCCTAGCTAGGCGACATTCTGATGGAGTGTGGGCCCCCTAGCTAGGCGACACTCGGATGGAGTGTGGGCCCACTAGCTAGGCAACACTCTGGCGGAGTGTGGGCCCCCTTGCTAAGCGACACTCGGATGGAGTGTGGGCCCCCTAGCTAGGCGACACTCGGACGGAGTGTGGGCCCCGTAGCTAGGCGACACTCGGACGGAGTGTGGGCCCCCTAGCTAGGCGACACTCGGACGGAGTGTGGGCCCCCTAGCTAGGCGACACTCGGACGGAGTGTGGGCCCCCTAGCTAGGCGTCTCTCGGACGGAGTGTGGGCCCCCTAGCTAGGCGACATTCTGATGGAGTGTGGGCCCCCTAGCTAGGGGACACTCGGATGGAGTGTGGGCCCACTAGCTAGGCAACACTCTGGCGGAGTGTGGGCCCCCTTGCTAGGCGACACTCGGATGGAGTGTGGGCCCCTAGCTAGGCGACACTCAGAAGGAGTGTTGGCCACCTAGCTAGGCGACACTCGGACGGAGTGTGGGCCCCCAGCTAGGCGACACTTGGACGGAGTGTGGGCCCACTAGCTAGGCGACACTCGGACAGAGTGTGGGCCCCCTAGCTAGGCGACACTCTGACTGAGTGTGGGCCCCCTAGCTAGGCGACACTCTGACGGAGTGTGGGCCCCCTAGCTAGGCAACACTCAGACGGAGTGTGGGCCCCCTAGCTAGGCGACACTCGGAAGGAGTGTGGACCCCCTAGCTAGGCGACACTCGGACGGAGTGTGGTCTCCCTATCTAGGCGACACTCGGACGGAATGTGGACCCCCTAGCTAGGCGACACTCGGACGGAGTGTGGGCCGCCTAGCTAGGCGACACTCGGACGGAGTGTGGGCCCTTTAGCTTGGCGACACTCTGACTGAGTGTGGGCCCCCTTGCTAGGCGACACTCGGACGTTGTGTGGGCCCCCTAGCTAGGCGACGCTCGGACGGAGTGTGGGCCCCCTAGCTAGGCGACACTCGGACAGAGTGAGGGCCCCCTAGCTGGGCGACACTTAGACGGAGTGTGGTCCCCCTAGCTAGGCGACACGTGTACGGAGTGTGGGCCCCCTAGTTAGACGACACTCGGACGGATTGTGGGCCCCCTAGCTAGGCGACATTAGGACGGAGTGTGGGCACCCTAGCTAGGCGAAACTCGGATGGAGTGTGGGCCCCCTAGCTAGACGACACTCGGACGGAGTGTGGGCCCCCTTGCTAGGCGACACTCTGACTGAGTGTGGGCCCCCTAGCAAGGCGACACTCGAACGGAGTGTGGGCCCCCAAGCTAGGCGACAGTCGGACGGAGTGTGGGCCCCCTAGATAGGCGACACTCGGAAGGAGTGTGTGCCCCCTAGCTAGTTGACACTCGGACGGAGTGTGGGCCCCGTAGCTAGGCCACACTTGGACGGAGTGTGGGCCCCCTAGCTAGGCGACACTCGGACGGAGTGTGGTCCCACTAGCTAGGTGACCCTCGGACCGAGTGTGGGCCCCCTAGCTACGCAACATTCGGACAGAGTGTGGGCCCCCTAGCTATGCGACACTCGGAAGGAGTGTGGACCCCCTAGCTAGGCGACACTCGGACGGAGTGTGGTCTCCCTATCTAGGCGACACTCGGACGGAATGTGGACCCCCTAGCTAGGCGACACTCGGACGGAGTGTGGGCCGCCTAGCTAGGCGACACTCGGACGGAGTGTGGGCCCTTTAGCTTGGCGACACTCTGACTGAGTGTGGGCCCCCTTGCTAGGCGACACTCGGACGTTGTGTGGGCCCCCTAGCTAGGCGACGCTCGGACGGAGTGTGGGCCCCCTAGCTAGGCGACACTCGGACAGAGTGAGGGCCCCCTAGCTGGGCGACACTCAGACGGAGTGTGGTCCCCCTAGCTAGGCGACACGTGTACGGAGTGTGGGCCCCCTAGCTAGACGACAATCGGACGGAGTGTGGGCACCCTAGCTAGGCGAAACTCGGATGGAGTGTGGGCCCCCTAGCTAGACGAAACTCGGACGGAGTGTGGGCCCCCTTGCTAGGCGACACTCTGACTGAGTGTGGGCCCCCTAGCAAGGCGACACTCGAACGGAGTGTGGGCCCCCAAGCTAGGCGACAGTCGGACGGAGTGTGGGCCCCCTAGCTAGGCGACACTCGGAAGGAGTGTGTGCCCCCTAGCTAGTTGACACTCGGACGGAGTGTGGGCCCCGTAGCTAGGCCACACTTGGACGGAGTGTGGGCCCCCTAGCTAGGCGACACTCGGACGGAGTGTGGTCCCACTAGCTAGGCGACCCTCGGACCGAGTGTGGGCCCCCTAGCTACGCGACATTCGGACAGAGTGTGGGCCCCCTAGCTATGCGACACTCGGAAGGAGTGTTGGCCCCCTAGCTAGACGACACTCGGACGGAGTGTGGGCCCCCTAGCTAGTCGACAATCTGACAGAATGTGGGCCCCCTAGCTAGGCAACACTCTGACAGAATGTGGGCCCCCTAGCCAGGCGACACTCGGACGGAGTGTGGGCCCCCTAGCTAGGCGACACTCTGACGGAGTGTGGGCCCCCTTGCTAGGCGACACTCGGACGGAGTGTGGGCCCCCTAGCTAGGCGCCACTCAGACGGAGTGTGGGCCCCCTAGCTAGACAACACTCGGACGGAGTGTGGGCCCCCTAGCTAGGCGACACTCGGACGGAGTGTGGGCCCCCTAGCCAGGCGACACTCGGAGTGTGGGCCCCCTAGCTCGGCGACATTCGGACGGAGTGTGGGGCCCCTAGCTAGGCGACACTCGGACGGAGTGTGGGCCCCCTAGCTAGGCGACACTCGGACGGAGTGTGGGCCCCCTAGCTAGGCGACACTCGAACGGAGTGTGGGCCCCCTAGCTAGGCGACACTCGGACGGAGTGTGCGCCCCCTGGCTAGGCGAAATTCGGACGGAGTGTGGGGAACACTCGGACGGAGTGTGGGCCCCCTAGCTAGGCGACACTTGGACGGAGTGTGGTACCCCTATCTAGGCGACACTCTGATGGAGTGTGGGGCCCCTTGCTAGGCGACACTCGGACAGAGTGTGGGCCCCCTAGCTAGGCGACACTCGGACGGAGTGTGGGCCCCCTAGCTAGGCAATACTCGGACGGAGTGTGGGCCCTCTAGCTAGGCGACACTCTGATAGAGTGTGGGCCCCCTTGCTAGGCGACACTCAGAAGGAGTGTGGGCCCCCTAGCTAGGCGACACTCGGACGGAGTGTGGGCCCCCTTGCTAGGCGACACTCGGACGGAGTGTGGGCCCCCTAGCTAGGCGACATTCGGACGGAGTGTGGGCCCCCTAGCTAGGTGACACTCTGACGGAGTGTGGGCCCCCTAGCTAGGCGACACTTGGACAGAGTGTGGGCCTTCTAGCTAGGCGACACTCGGAGTGTGGGCCTCCTAGCTAGGCGACTCTCGGACGGAGTGTGAGCCCCCTAGCTAGGCGACACTCGGACGGAGTTTGTGCCCTCTAGCTAGGCGACACTCGGACGGAGTGTGGGCCCCCTAGCTAGGCGACACTCGGACGGAGTGTGGGCCATCTAGCTAGGCGACACTCGGACGGAGTGTGGGCCCCCTAGCTAGGCGACACTCGGACGGAGTGTAGGCCCCCTAGCTAGGCGACACTCGGAGTGTAGGCCCCCTAGCTAGGCGACACTCGGACGGAGTGTGAGCCCCCTAGCTAGGCGACACTCGGACGAAGTGTGGGCCCTCTAGCTAGGCGACACTCTGACAGAGTGTGGGCCCCCTTGCTAGGCGACACTCAGAAGGAGTGTGGGCCCCCTAGCTAGGCGACACTCGGACGGAGTGTGGGCCCCCTAGCTAGGCGACATTCGGACGGAGTGTGGGCCCTCTAGTTAGTCGACACTCTGACGGAGTGTGGGCCCCCTTGCTAGGCGACACTCAGGAGTGTGGGCCCCCTAGCTAGGCGACACTCGGACAGAGTGTGGGCCCCCTAGCTAGGCGACACTCGGACGGAGTGTGGGCCCCTAGGTAGACGACACTCGGACGGAGTGTTGGCCCCCTAGCTAGGCGACACTCGGACGGAGTGTGGGCCCCCTAGCTAGTCGACACTCGGACGGAGTGTGGGCCCCCTAGCTAGGCGACACTCGGACGGAGTGTGGGCCCCCTAGCTAGGAGACACTCGGACGGAGTGTGGGCCCCCTAGCTAGGCGACACTCAGACGGAGTGTGGGCCCCCAAGCTAGGCGACACTTGGACGGAGTGTGGGCCCCCTAGCTAGGCGACAATCGGACGGAGTGTGGGCCCCCTAGCTAGGCGACACTCAGACGGAGTGTGGGCCTCCTAGCTAGGCGACACTCGGAGTGTGGGCCCCCTAGCTAGGCGACACTCGGACGGAGTGTGGGCCCCCTAGCTAGGCGACACTCGGACGGAGTGTGGGCCCCCTAGCTAGACGACACTCGGACGGAGTGTGGGCCCCCTAGCTAGGCGACACTCAGACGGAGTGTGGGCCCCCTAGCTAGGCGACACTCGGACAGAGTGTGAGCCCCCTAGCTAGGCGACACTCGGACGGAGTGTGGGCCCTCTAGCTAGGCGACACTCTGACGGAGTGTGGGCCCCCTTGCTAGGCGACACTCAGAAGGAGTGTGGGCCCCCTAGCTAGGCGACACTCGGACGGAGTGTGGGCCCCCTAGCTAGGCGACACTCGGACGGAGTGTGGGCCCTCTAGTTAGTCGACACTCTGACGGAGTGTGGGCCCCCTTGCTAGGCGACACTCAGGAGTGTGGGCCCCCTAGCTAGGCGACACTCGGACAGAGTGTGGGCCCCCTAGCTAGGCGACACTCGGACGGAGTGTGGGCCCCTAGGTAGACGACACTCGGACGGAGTGTTGGCCCCCTAGCTAGGCGACACTCGGACGGAGTGTGGGCCCCCTAGCTAGTCGACACTCTGACGGAGTGTGGGCCCCCTAGCTAGGCGACGGAGTGTGGGCCCCCTAGCTAGGCGACACTCGGACGGAGTGTGGGCCCCCTAGCTAGGCGACACTCGGACGGAGTGTGGGCCCCCTAGCTAGGAGACACTCGGACGGAGTGTGGGCCCCCTAGCTAGGCGACACTCGGACGGAGTGTGGGCCCTCTAGCTAGGCAACACTCGGACGGAGTGTGGGCCCCCTAGCTAGACGACACTCGGACGGAGTGTGCGCCCCCTTGCTAGGCGACACTTGGACTGAGTGTGGGACCCCTAGCTAGGCGACACTCAGATGGAGTGTGGGCCCCCTAGCTAGGCGACACTCGGACGGAGTGTGGGCCCCCTAGCTAGGCGACACTCGGACGGAGTGTGGGCCCCGTAGCTAGGCCACACTTGGACGGAGTGTGGGCCCCCTAGCTAGGCGACACTCGGACGGAGTGTGGTCCCACTAGCTAGGCGACCCTCGGACCGAGTGTGGGCCCCCTAGCTACGCGACATTCGGACAGAGTGTGGGCCCCCTAGCTATGCGACACTCGGAAGGAGTGTTGGCCCCCTAGCTAGACGACACTCGGACGGAGTGTGGGCCCCCTAGCTAGTCGACAATCTGACAGAATGTGGGCCCCCTAGCTAGGCAACACTCTGACAGAATGTGGGCCCCCTAGCCAGGCGACACTCGGACGGAGTGTGGGCCCCCTAGCTAGGCGACACTCTGACGGAGTGTGGGCCCCCTTGCTAGGCGACACTCGGACGGAGTGTGGGCCCCCTAGCTAGGCGCCACTCAGACGGAGTGTGGGCCCCCTAGCTAGACAACACTCGGACGGAGTGTGGGCCCCCTAGCTAGGCGACACTCGGACGGAGTGTGGGCCCCCTAGCCAGGCGACACTCGGAGTGTGGGCCCCCTAGCTCGGCGACATTCGGACGGAGTGTGGGGCCCCTAGCTAGGCGACACTCGGACGGAGTGTGGGCCCCCTAGCTAGGCGACACTCGGACGGAGTGTGGGCCCCCTAGCTAGGCGACACTCGAACGGAGTGTGGGCCCCCTAGCTAGGCGACACTCGGACGGAGTGTGCGCCCCCTGGCTAGGCGAAATTCGGACGGAGTGTGGGGAACACTCGGACGGAGTGTGGGCCCCCTAGCTAGGCGACACTTGGACGGAGTGTGGTACCCCTATCTAGACGACACTCTGATGGAGTGTGGGGCACCTTGCTAGGCGACACTCGGACGGAGTGTGGGCCCCCTAGCTAGGCGACACTCGGACGGAGTGTGGGCCCCCTAGCTAGGCAATACTCGGACGGAGTGTGGGCCCTCTAGCTAGGCGACACTCTGATAGAGTGTGGGCCCCCTTGCTAGGCGACACTCAGAAGGAGTGTGGGCCCCCTAGCTAGGCGACACTCGGACGGAGTGTGGGCCCCCTTGCTAGGCGACACTCGGACGGAGTGTGGGCCCCCTAGCTAGGCGACATTCGGACGGAGTGTGGGCCCCCTAGCTAGGTGACACTCTGACGGAGTGTGGGCCCCCTAGCTAGGCGACACTTGGACAGAGTGTGGGCCTTCTAGCTAGGCGACACTCGGAGTGTGGGCCTCCTAGCTAGGCGACTCTCGGACGGAGTGTGAGCCCCCTAGCTAGGCGACACTCGGACGGAGTGTGGGCCCTCTAGGTAGGCAACACTCTGACGGAGTGTGGGCCCCCTTGCTAGGCGACACTCGGACGGAGTGTGGGCCTCCTAGCTAGGCGACACTCGGACGAAGTGTGGGCCCCCTAGCTAGGCGACACTCGGACGGAGTGTGGGCCCCCTAGCTAGGCGACACTCGGACGGAGTGTGGGCCTCCTAGCTAGGCGACACTCGGACGGAGTGTGGGCCCCCTAGCTAGGCGACACTCGGACGGAGTGTGAGCCCCCTAGCTAGGCGACACTCGGACGGAGTGTGGGCCCCCTAGCTTAGCGACACTCGGACGGAGTTTGTGCCCTCTAGCTAGGCGACACTCGGACGGAGTGTGGGCCCCCTAGCTAGGCGACACTCGGACGGAGTGTGGGCCATCTAGCTAGGCGACACTCGGACGGAGTGTGGGCCCCCTAGCTAGGCGACACTCGGACGGAGTGTAGGCCCCCTAGCTAGGCGACACTCGGAGTGTAGGCCCCCTAGCTAGGCGACAATCGGACGGAGTGTGAGCCCCCTAGCTAGGCGACACTCGGACGAAGTGTGGGCCCTCTAGCTAGGCGACACTCTGACAGAGTGTGGGCCCCCTTGCTAGGCGACACTCAGAAGGAGTGTGGGCCCCCTAGCTAGGCGACACTCGGACGGAGTGTGGGCCCCCTAGCTAGGCGACACTCGGACGGAGTGTGGGCCCCCTAGCCAGGCGACACTCGGAGTGTGGGCCCCCTAGCTCGGCGACATTCGGACGGAGTGTGGGGCCCCTAGCTAGGCGACACTCGGACGGAGTGTGGGCCCCCTAGCTAGGCGACACTCGGACGGAGTGTGGGCCCCCTAGCTAGGCGACACTCGAACGGAGTGTGGGCCCCCTAGCTAGGCGACACTCGGACGGAGTGTGCGCCCCCTGGCTAGGCGAAATTCGGACGGAGTGTGGGGAACACTCGGACGGAGTGTGGGCCCCCTAGCTAGGCGACACTTGGACGGAGTGTGGTACCCCTATCTAGACGACACTCTGATGGAGTGTGGGGCACCTTGCTAGGCGACACTCGGACGGAGTGTGGGCCCCCTAGCTAGGCGACACTCGGACGGAGTGTGGGCCCCCTAGCTAGGCAATACTCGGACGGAGTGTGGGCCCTCTAGCTAGGCGACACTCTGATAGAGTGTGGGCCCCCTTGCTAGGCGACACTCAGAAGGAGTGTGGGCCCCCTAGCTAGGCGACACTCGGACGGAGTGTGGGCCCCCTTGCTAGGCGACACTCGGACGGAGTGTGGGCCCCCTAGCTAGGCGACATTCGGACGGAGTGTGGGCCCCCTAGCTAGGTGACACTCTGACGGAGTGTGGGCCCCCTAGCTAGGCGACACTTGGACAGAGTGTGGGCCTTCTAGCTAGGCGACACTCGGAGTGTGGGCCTCCTAGCTAGGCGACTCTCGGACGGAGTGTGAGCCCCCTAGCTAGGCGACACTCGGACGGAGTGTGGGCCCTCTAGGTAGGCAACACTCTGACGGAGTGTGGGCCCCCTTGCTAGGCGACACTCGGACGGAGTGTGGGCCTCCTAGCTAGGCGACACTCGGACGAAGTGTGGGCCCCCTAGCTAGGCGACACTCGGACGGAGTGTGGGCCCCCTAGCTAGGCGACACTCGGACGGAGTGTGGGCCTCCTAGCTAGGCGACACTCGGACGGAGTGTGGGCCCCCTAGCTAGGCGACACTCGGACGGAGTGTGAGCCCCCTAGCTAGGCGACACTCGGACGGAGTGTGGGCCCCCTAGCTTAGCGACACTCGGACGGAGTTTGTGCCCTCTAGCTAGGCGACACTCGGACGGAGTGTGGGCCCCCTAGCTAGGCGACACTCGGACGGAGTGTGGGCCATCTAGCTAGGCGACACTCGGACGGAGTGTGGGCCCCCTAGCTAGGCGACACTCGGACGGAGTGTAGGCCCCCTAGCTAGGCGACACTCGGAGTGTAGGCCCCCTAGCTAGGCGACAATCGGACGGAGTGTGAGCCCCCTAGCTAGGCGACACTCGGACGAAGTGTGGGCCCTCTAGCTAGGCGACACTCTGACAGAGTGTGGGCCCCCTTGCTAGGCGACACTCAGAAGGAGTGTGGGCCCCCTAGCTAGGCGACACTCGGACGGAGTGTGGGCCCCCTAGCTAGGCGACATTCGGACGGAGTGTGGGCCCTCTAGTTAGTCGACACTCTGACGGAGTGTGGGCCCCCTTGCTAGGCGACACTCAGGAGTGTGGGCCCCCTAGCTAGGCGACACTCGGACAGAGTGTGGGCCCCCTAGCTAGGCGACACTCGGACGGAGTGTGGGCCCCTAGGTAGACGACACTCGGACGGAGTGTTGGCCCCCTAGCTAGGCGACACTCGGACGGAGTGTGGGCCCCCTAGCTAGTCGACACTCGGACGGAGTGTGGGCCCCCTAGCTAGGCGACACTCGGACGGAGTGTGGGCCCCCTAGCTAGGAGACACTCGGACGGAGTGTGGGCCCCCTAGCTAGGCGACACTCAGACGGAGTGTGGGCCCCCTAGCTAGGCGACACTTGGACGGAGTGTGGGCCCCCTAGCTAGGCGACAATCGGACGGAGTGTGGGCCCCCTAGCTAGGCGACACTCAGACGGAGTGTGGGCCTCCTAGCTAGGCGACACTCGGAGTGTGGGCCCCCTAGCTAGGCGACACTCGGACGGAGTGTGGGCCCCCTAGCTAGGCGACACTCGGACGGAGTGTGGGCCCCCTAGCTAGACGACACTCGGACGGAGTGTGGGCCCCCTAGCTAGGCGACAATCGGACGGAGTGTGGGCCCCCTAGCTAGGCGACACTCAGACGGAGTGTGGGCCTCCTAGATAGGCGACACTCGGAGTGTGGGCCCTCTAGCTAGGCGAAATTCGGACGGAGTGTGGGCCCCATAGCTAGGCAACACTCAGACGGAGTGTGGGCCCCCTAGCTAGGTGACACTCAGACGGAGTGTGGGCCCCGTAGCTAGGCGACACTCGAACGGAGTGTGGGCCCCCTAGCTAGGCGACACTCGGACGGAGTTTGCGCCCCCTGGCTAGGCGAAATTCGGACGGAGTGTGGGCCCCCTAGCTAGGCGACACTCGGACAGAGTGTGAGCCCCCTAGCTAGGCGACACTCGGACGGAGTGTGGGCCCTCTAGCTAGGCGACACTCTGACGGAGTGTGGGCCCCCTTGCTAGGCGACACTCAGAAGGAGTGTGGGCCCCCTAGCTAGGCGACTCTCGGACGGAGTGTGGGCCCCCTAGCTAGGCGACACTCGGACGGAGTGTGGGCCCTCTAGTTAGTCGACACTCTGACGGAGTGTGGGCCCCCTTGCTAGGCGACACTCAGGAGTGTGGGCCCCCTAGCTAGGCGACACTCGGACAGAGTGTGGGCCCCCTAGCTAGGCGACACTCGGACGGAGTGTGGGCCCCTAGGTAGACGACACTCGGACGGAGTGTTGGCCCCCTAGCTAGGCGACACTCGGACGGAGTGTGGGCCCCCTAGCTAGTCGACACTCGGACGGAGTGTGGGCCCCCTAGCTAGGCGACGGAGTGTGGGCCCCCTAGCTAGGCGACACTCGGACGGAGTGTGGGCCCCCTAGCTAGGCGACACTCGGACGGAGTGTGGGCCCCCTAGCTAGGAGACACTCGGACGGAGTGTGGGCCCCCTAGCTAGGCGACACTCGGACGGAGTGTGGGCCTCCTAGCTAGGCAACACTCGGACGGAGTGTGGGCCCCCTACCAAGGCGACACTGGGACGGAGTGTGGGCCCCCTAGCTAGGCGACACTGGTACGGAGAGTGGGCCCCCTAGCTAGGCGACATTCGGACGGAGTGTGGGCACCCTAGCTAGGCGAAACTCGGATGGAGTGTGGGCCCCCTAGCTAGACGACACTCGGACGGAGTGTGGGTCCCCAAGCTAGGCGACAGTCGGACGGAGTGTGGGCCCCCTAGCTAGGCGACACTCGGAAGGATTGTGTGCCCCCTAGCTAGTTGACACTCGGACGGAGTGTGGGCCCCGTAGCTAGGCAACACTTGGACGGAGTGTGGGCCCCCTAGCTAGGCGACACTCGGACGGAGTGTGGACCCCTAAATAGGCGACACTCGGACCGAGTGTGGGCCCCCTAGCTAGGCGACATTCGGACAGAGTGTGGGCCCCATAGCTAGGCGACACTCGGAAGGAGTGTTGGCCCCCTAGCTAGGCGACACTCTGACGGAGTGTGGGCCCCCTTGCTAGGCGACACTCGGACGGAGTGTGGGCCCCCTAGCTAGGCGACACTCGGACGGAGTGTGGGCCCCCTAGCTAGGCGACACTCGGACGGAGTGTGGGCCCCCTAGCTAGGCGACACTCGGACGGAGTGTGGGCCTCCTAGCTAGGCGACACTCGGACGGAGTGTGGGCCCCCTAGCTAGGCGACACTCGGACGGAGTGTGAGCCCCCTAGCTAGGCGACACTCGGACGGAGTGTGGGCCCCCTAGCTTAGCGACACTCGGACGGAGTTTGTGCCCTCTAGCTAGGCGACACTCGGACGGAGTGTGGGCCCCCTAGCTAGGCGACACTCGGACGGAGTGTGGGCCCTCTAGCTAGGCGACACTCGGACGGAGTGTGGGCCCCCTAGCTAGGCGACACTCGGCTCGGACGGAGTGTAGGCCCCCTAGCTAGGCGACACTCGGAGTGTAGGCCCCCTAGCTAGGCGACACTCGGATGGAGTGTGAGCCCCCTAGCTAGGCGACACTCGGACGAAGTGTGGGCCCTCTAGCTAGGCGACACTCTGACAGAGTGTGGGCCCCCTTGCTAGGCGACACTCGGACGGAGTGTGGGCCCCCTAGCTAGGCGACACTCAGACGGAGTGTGGGCCCCCTAGCTAGGCGACACTTGGACGGAGTGTGGGCCCCCTAGCTAGGCGACAATCGGACGGAGTGTGGGCCCCCTAGCTAGGCGACACTCAGACGGAGTGTGGGCCTCCTAGATAGGCGACACTCGGAGTGTGGGCCCTCTAGCTAGGCGAAATTCGGACGGAGTGTGGGCCCCATAGCTAGGCAACACTCAGACGGAGTGTGGGCCCCCTAGCTAGGTGACACTCAGACGGAGTGTGGGCCCCCTAGCTAGGCGACACTCGAACGGAGTGTGGGCCCCCTAGCTAGGCGACACTCGGACGGAGTTTGCGCCCCCTGGCTAGGCGAAATTCGGACGGAGTGTGGGCCCCATAGCTAGGCAACACTCGGACGGAGTGTGGGGCCCCTAGCTAGGCGACACTTGGACGGAGTGTGGTACCCCTATCTAGGCGACACTCTGATGGAGTGTGGGCCCCCTTGCTAGGCGACACTCGGACGGAGTGTGGGCCCCCTAGCTAGGCGACACTCGGACGGAGTGTGGGCCCCCTAGCTAGGCAACACTCGGACGGAGTGTGGGCCCTCTAGCTAGGCGACACTCTGATAGAGTGTGGGCCCCCTAGCTAGGCGACACTCGGAGTGTGGGCCCCCTAGCTAGGCGACTCTCGGACGGAGTGTGAGCCCCCTAGCTAGGCGACACTCGGACGGAGTGTGGGCCCTCTAGGTAGGCGACATTCGGACGGAGTGTGGGCCCCCTTGCTAGGCGACACTCTGACGGAGTGTGGGCCCCCTAGCTAGGCGACACTTGGACAGAGTGTGGGCCCCCTAGCTAGGCGACACTCGGACGGAGTGTGGGCCCCCTAGCTAGGCGACACTCGGACGGAGTGTGAGCCCCCTAGCTAGGCGACACTCGGACGGAGTGTGGGCCCTCTAGGTAGGCAACACTCTGACGGAGTGTGGGCCCCCTTGCTAGGCGACACTCGGACGGAGTGTGGGCCTCCTAGCTAGGCGACACTCGGACGAAGTGTGGGCCCCCTAGCTAGGCGACACTCGGACGGAGTGTGGGCCCCCTAGCTAGGCGACACTCGGACGGAGTGTGGGCCTCCTAGCTAGGCGACACTCGGACGGAGTGTGGGCCCCCTAGCTAGGCAACACTCGGCTCGGACGGAGTGTAGGCCCCCTAGCTAGGCGACACTCGGAGTGTAGGCCCCCTAGCTAGGCGACACTCGGATGGAGTGTGAGCCCCCTAGCTAGGCGACACTCGGACGAAGTGTGGGCCCTCTAGCTAGGCGACACTCTGACAGAGTGTGGGCCCCCTTGCTAGGCGACACTCGGACGGAGTGTGGGCCCCCTAGCTAGGCGACACTCAGACGGAGTGTGGGCCCCCTAGCTAGGCGACACTTGGACGGAGTGTGGGCCCCCTAGCTAGGCGACAATCGGACGGAGTGTGGGCCCCCTAGCTAGGCGACACTCAGACGGAGTGTGGGCCTCCTAGATAGGCGACACTCGGAGTGTGGGCCCTCTAGCTAGGCGAAATTCGGACGGAGTGTGGGCCCCATAGCTAGGCAACACTCAGACGGAGTGTGGGCCCCCTAGCTAGGTGACACTCAGACGGAGTGTGGGCCCCCTAGCTAGGCGACACTCGAACGGAGTGTGGGCCCCCTAGCTAGGCGACACTCGGACGGAGTTTGCGCCCCCTGGCTAGGCGAAATTCGGACGGAGTGTGGGCCCCATAGCTAGGCAACACTCGGACGGAGTGTGGGGCCCCTAGCTAGGCGACACTTGGACGGAGTGTGGTACCCCTATCTAGGCGACACTCTGATGGAGTGTGGGCCCCCTTGCTAGGCGACACTCGGACGGAGTGTGGGCCCCCTAGCTAGGCGACACTCGGACGGAGTGTGGGCCCCCTAGCTAGGCAACACTCGGACGGAGTGTGGGCCCTCTAGCTAGGCGACACTCTGATAGAGTGTGGGCCCCCTTGCTAGGCGACACTCAGAAGGAGTGTGGGCCCCCTAGCTAGGCGACACTCGGACGGAGTGTGGGCCCCCTTGCTAGGCGACACTCGGACGGAGTGTGGGCCCCCTAGCTAGGCGACATTCGGACGGAGTGTGGGCCCCCTAGCTAGGTGACACTCTGATGGAGTGTGGGCCCCCTAGCTAGGCGACACTTGGACAGAGTGTGGGCCTCCTAGCTAGGCGACACTCGGAGTGTGGGCCTTTTAGCTAGGCGACTCTCGGACGGAGTGTGAGCCCCCTAGCTAGGCGACACTCGGAGTGTGGGCCCTCTAGGTAGGCGACACTCTGACGGAGTGTGGGCCCCCTTGCTAGGCGACACTCGGACGGAGTGTGGGCCCCCTAGCTAGGCGACACTCGGACGGAGTGTGGGCCCCCTAGCTAGGCGACACTCGGACGGAGTGTGGGCCCCCTAGCTAGGCGACACTCGGACGGAGTGTGGGCCTCCTAGCTAGGCGACACTCGGACGGAGTGTGGGCCCCCTAGCTAGGCGACACTCGGACGGAGTGTGAGCCCCCTAGCTAGGCGACACTCGGACGGAGTGTGGGCCCCCTAGCTTAGCGACACTCGGACGGAGTTTGTGCCCTCTAGCTAGGCGACACTCGGACGGAGTGTGGGCCCCCTAGCTAGGCGACACTCGGACGGAGTGTGGGCCCTCTAGCTAGGCGACACTCGGACGGAGTGTGGGCCCCCTAGCTAGGCGACACTCGGCTCGGACGGAGTGTAGGCCCCCTAGCTAGGCGACACTCGGAGTGTAGGCCCCCTAGCTAGGCGACACTCGGACGGAGTGAGAGCCCCCTAGCTAGGCGACACTCGGACGAAGTGTGGGCCCTCTAGCTAGGCGACACTCTGACAGAGTGTGGGCCCCCTTGCTAGGCGACACTCGGACGGAGTGTGGGCCCCCTAGCTAGGCGACACTCAGACGGAGTTTGTGCCCTCTAGCTAGGCGACACTCGGACGGAGTGTGGGCCCCCTAGCTAGGCGACACTCGGACGGAGTGTGGGCCCTCTAGCTAGGCGACACTCGGATGGAGTGTGGGCCCCCTAGCTAGGCGACACTCGGCTCGGACGGAGTGTGGGCCCCCTAGCTAGACGACACTCGGACGGAGTGTGGGCCCCCTAGCTAGGCGACACTCGGACGGAGTGTGGGCCCCCTAGCTAGGCGACACTCGGACAGAGTGTGAGCCCCCTAGCTAGGCGACACTCGGACGGAGTGTGGGCCCTCTAGCTAGGCGACACTCTGACGGAGTGTGGGCCCCCTTGCTAGGCGACACTCAGAAGGAGTGTGGGCCCCCTAGCTAGGCGACACTCGGACGGAGTGTGGGCCCCCTAGCTAGGCGACACTCGGACGGAGTGTGGGCCCTCTAGTTAGTCGACACTCTGACGGAGTGTGGGCCCCCTTGCTAGGCGACACTCAGGAGTGTGGGACCCCTAGCTAGGCGACACTCGGACAGAGTGTGGGCCCCCTAGCTAGGCGACACTCGGACGGAGTGTGGGCCCCTAGGTAGACGACACTCGGACGGAGTGTTGGCCCCCTAGCTAGGCGACACTCGGACGGAGTGTGGGCCCCCTAGCTAGTCGACACTCGGACGGAGTGTGGGCCCCCTAGCTAGTCGACACTCGGACGGAGTGTGGGCCCCCTAGCTAGGCGACACTCGGACGGAGTGTGGGCCCCCTAGCTAGGAGACACTCGGACGGAGTGTGGGCCCCCTAGCTAGGCGACACTCAGACGGAGTGTGGGCCCCCTAGCTAGGCGACACTTGGACGGAGTGTGGGCCCCCTAGCTAGGCGACAATCGGACGGAGTGTGGGCCCCCTAGCTAGGCGACACTCGGAGTGTGGGCCCCCTAGCTAGGCGACACTCGGACGGAGTGTGGGCCCCCTAGCTAGGCGACACTCGGACGGAGTGTGGGCCCCCTAGCTAGACGACACTCGGACGGAGTGTGGGCCCCCTAGCTAGGCGACACTCGGACGGAGTGTGGGCCCCCTAGCTAGGCGACACTCGGACAGAGTGTGAGACCCCTAGCTAGGCGACACTCGGACGGAGTGTGGGCCCTCTAGCTAGGCGTCACTCTGACGGAGTGTGGGCCCCCTTGCTAGGCGACACTCAGAAGGAGTGTGGGCCCCCTAGCTAGGCGACACTCGGACGGAGTGTGGGCCCCCTAGCTAGGCGACACTCGGACGGAGTGTGGGCCCTCTAGTTAGTCGACACTCTGACGGAGTGTGGGCCCCCTTGCTAGGCGACACTCAGGAGTGTGGGCCCCCTAGCTAGGCGACACTCGGACAGAGTGTGGGCCCCCTAGCTAGGCGACACTCGGACGGAGTGTGGGCCCCTAGGTAGACGACACTCGGACGGAGTGTTGGCCCCCTAGCTAGGCGACACTCGGACGGAGTGTGGGCCCCCTAGCTAGTCGACACTCGGACGGAGTGTGGGCCCCCTAGCTAGGCGACGGAGTGTGGGCCCCCTAGCTAGGCGACACTCGGACGGAGTGTGGGCCCCCTAGCTAGGCGACACTCGGACGGAGTGTGGGCCCCCTAGCTAGGAGACACTCGGACGGAGTGTGGGCCCCCTAGCTAGGCGACACTCGGACGGAGTGTGGGCCTCCTAGCTAGGCAACACTCGGACGGAGTGTGGGCCCCCTACCTAGGCGACACTGGGACGGAGTGTGGGCCCCCTAGCTAGGCGACACTGGTACGGAGAGTGGGCCCCCTAGCTAGGCGACATTCGGACGGAGTGTGGGCACCCTAGCTAGGCGAAACTCGGATGGAGTGTGGGCCCCCTAGCTAGACGACACTCGGACGGAGTGTGGGTCCCCAAGCTAGGCGACAGTCGGACGGAGTGTGGGCCCCCTAGCTAGGCGACACTCGGAAGGATTGTGTGCCCCCTAGCTAGTTGACACTCGGACGGAGTGTGGGCCCCGTAGCTAGGCAACACTTGGACGGAGTGTGGGCCCCCTAGCTAGGCGACACTCGGACGGAGTGTGGACCCCTAAATAGGCGACACTAGGACCGAGTGTGGGCCCCCTAGCTAGGCGACATTCGGACAGAGTGTGGGCCCCATAGCTAGGCGACACTCGGAAGGAGTGTTGGCCCCCTAGCTAGGCGACACTCTGACGGAGTGTGGGCCCCCTTGCTAGGCGACACTCGGACGGAGTGTGGGCCCCCTAGCTAGGCGACACTCGGAGTGTGGGCCTTTTAGCTAGGCGACTCTCGGACGGAGTGTGAGCCCCCTAGCTAGGCGACACTCGGACGGAGTGTGGGCCCTCTAGGTAGGCGACACTCTGACGGAGTGTGGGCCCCCTTGCTAGGCGACACTCGGACGGAGTGTGGGCCCCCTAGCTAGGCGACACTCGGACGGAGTGTGGGCCCCCTAGCTAGGCGACACTCGGACGGAGTGTGGGCCCCCTAGCTAGGCGACACTCGGACGGAGTGTGGGCCTCCTAGCTAGGCGACACTCGGACGGAGTGTGGGCCCCCTAGCTAGGCGACACTCGGACGGAGTGTGAGCCCCCTAGCTAGGCGACACTCGGACGGAGTGTGGGCCCCCTAGCTTAGCGACACTCGGACGGAGTTTGTGCCCTCTAGCTAGGCGACACTCGGACGGAGTGTGGGCCCCCTAGCTAGGCGACACTCGGACGGAGTGTGGGCCCTCTAGCTAGGCGACACTCGGACGGAGTGTGGGCCCCCTAGCTAGGCGACACTCGGCTCGGACGGAGTGTAGGCCCCCTAGCTAGGCGACACTCGGAGTGTAGGCCCCCTAGCTAGGCGACACTCGGACGGAGTGTGAGCCCCCTAGCTAGGCGACACTCGGACGAAGTGTGGGCCCTCTAGCTAGGCGACACTCTGACAGAGTGTGGGCCCCCTTGCTAGGCGACACTCGGACGGAGTGTGGGCCCCCTAGCTAGGCGACACTCAGACGGAGTGTGGGCCCCCTAGCTAGGCGACACTTGGACGGAGTGTGGGCCCCCTAGCTAGGCGACAATCGGACGGAGTGTGGGCCCCCTAGCTAGGCGACACTCAGACGGAGTGTGGGCCTCCTAGATAGGCGACACTCGGAGTGTGGGCCCTCTAGCTAGGCGAAATTCGGACGGAGTGTGGGCCCCATAGCTAGGCAACACTCAGACGGAGTGTGGGCCCCCTAGCTAGGCGACACTCAGACGGAGTGTGGGCCCCCTAGCTAGGCGACACTCGAACGGAGTGTGGGCCCCCTAGCTAGGCGACACTCGGACGGAGTTTGCGCCCCCTGGCTAGGCGAAATTCGGACGGAGTGTGGGCGCCCTTGCTAGGCGACACTCGGACGGAGTGTGGGCCCCCTAGCTAGGCGACACTCGGACGGAGTGTGGGCCCCCTAGCTAAGCAACACTCGGACGGAGTGTGGGCCCTCTAGCTAGGCGACACTCTGATAGAGTGTGGGCCCCCTTGCTAGGCGACACTCAGAAGGAGTGTGGGCCCCCTAGCTAGGCGACACTCGGACGGAGTGTGGGCCCCCTTGCTAGGTGACACTCGGACGGAGTGTGGGCCCCCTAGCTAGGCGACATTCGGATGGAGTGTGGGCCCCCTAGCTAGGTGACACTCTGACGGAGTGTGGGCCCCCTAGCTAGGCGACACTTGGACAGAGTGTGGGCCTCCTAGCTAGGCGACACTCAGAGTGTGGGCCTTTTAGCTAGGCGACTCTCGGACGGAGTGTGAGCCCCCTAGCTAGGCGACACTCGGACGGAGTGTGGGCCCTCTAGGTAGGCGACACTCTGACGGAGTGTGGGCCCCCTTGCTAGGCGACACTCGGACGGAGTGTGGGCCCCCTAGCTAGGCGACACTCGGACGGAGTGTGGGCCCCCTAGCTAGGCGACACTCGGACGGAGTGTGGGCCCCCTAGCTAGGCGACACTCGGACGGAGTGTGGGCCTCCTAGCTAGGCGACACTCGGACGGAGTGTGGGCCCCCTAGCTAGGCGACACTCGGACGGAGTGTGAGCCCCCTAGCTAGGCGACACTCGGACGGAGTGTGGACCCCCTAGCTTAGCGACACTCGGACGGAGTTTGTGCCCTCTAGCTAGGCGACACTCGGACGGAGTGTGGGCCCCCTAGCTAGGCGACACTCGGACGGAGTGTGGGCCCTCTAGCTAGGCGACACTCGGACGGAGTGTGGGCCCCCTAGCTAGGCGACACTCGGCTCGGACGGAGTGTAGGCCCCCTAGCTAGGCGACACTCGGAGTGTAGGCCCCCTAGCTAGGCGACACTCGGACGGAGTGTGAGCCCCCTAGCTAGGCGACACTCGGACGAAGTGTGGGCCCTCTAGCTAGGCGACACTCTGACAGAGTGTGGGCCCCCTTGCTAGGCGACACTCGGACGGAGTGTGGGCCCCCTAGCTAGGCGACACTCAGACGGAGTTTGTGCCCTCTAGCTAGGCGACACTCGGACGGAGTGTGGGCCCCCTAGCTAGGCGACACTCGGACGGAGTGTGGGCCCTCTAGCTAGGCGACACTCGGATGGAGTGTGGGCCCCCTAGCTAGGCGACACTCGGCTCGGACGGAGTGTAGGCCCCCTAGCTAGGCGACACTCGGAGTGTAGGCCCCCTAGCTAGGCAACACTCGGACGGAGTGTGGGCCCCCTAGCTAGGCGACAATCGGACGGAGTGTGGGCCCCCTAGCTAGGCGACACTCAGACGGAGTGTGGGCCTCCTAGATAGGCGACACTCGGAGTGTGGGCCCTCTAGCTAGGTGAAATTCGGACGGAGTGTGGGCCCCATAGCTAGGCAACACTCAGACGGAGTGTGGGCCCCCTAGCTAGGCGACACTCAGACGGAGTGTGGGCCCCCTAGCTAGGCGACACTCGAACGGAGTGTGGGCCCCCTAGCTAGGCGACACTCGGACGGAGTGTGCGCCCCCTGGCTAGGCGAAATTCGGACGGAGTGTGGGCCCCATAGCTAGGCAACACTCGGACGGAGTGTGGGCCCCCTAGCTAGGCGACACTTGGACGGAGTGTGGTACCCCTATCTAGGCGACACTCTGATGGAGTGTGGGCCCCCTTGCTAGGCGACACTCGGACGGAGTGTGGGCCCCCTAGCTAGGCGACACTCGGACGGAGTGTGGGCCCTCTAGCTAGGCGACACTCTGATAGAGTGTGGGCCCCCTTGCTAGGCGACACTCAGAAGGAGTGTGGGCCCCCTAGCTAGGCGACACTCGGACGGAGTGTGGGCCCCCTTGCTAGGCGACACTCGGACGGAGTGTGGGCTCCCTAGCTAGGCGACATTCGGACGGAGTGTGGGCCCCCTAGCTAGGTGACACTCTGACGGAGTGTGGGCCCCCTAGCTAGGCGACACTTGGACAGAGTGTGGGCCTCCTAGCTAGGCGACACTCGGAGTGTGGGCCTTTTAGCTAGGCGACTCTCGGACGGAGTGTGAGCCCCCTAGCTAGGCGACACTCGGACGGAGTGTGGGCCCCCTTGCTAGGCGACACTCGGACGGAGTGTGGGCCCCCTAGCTAGGCGACACTCGGACGGAGTGTGGGCCCCCTAGCTAGGCGACACTCGGACGGAGTGTGGGCCCCCTAGCTAGGCGACACTCGGACGGAGTGTGGGCCCCCTAGCTAGGCGACACTCGGACGGAGTGTGGGCCTCCTAGCTAGGCGACACTCGGACGGAGTGTGGGCCCCCTAGCTAGGCGACACTCGGACGGAGTGTGAGCCCCCTAGCTAGGCGACACTCGGACGGAGTGTGGGCCCCCTAGCTTAGCGACACTCGGACGGAGTTTGTACCCTCTAGCTAGGCGACACTCGGACGGAGTGTGGGCCCCCTAGCTAGGCGACACTCGGACGGAGTGTGGGCCCTCTAGCTAGGCGACACTCGGACGGAGTGTGGGCCCCCTAGCTAGGCGACACTCGGCTCGGACGGAGTATAGGCCCCCTAGCTAGGCGACACTCGGAGTGTAGGCCCCCTAGCTAGGCGACACTCGGACGGAGTGTGAGCCCCCTAGCTAGGCGACACTCGGACGAAGTGTGGGCCCTCTAGCTAGGCGACACTCTGACAGAGTGTGGGCCCCCTTGCTAGGCGACACTCGGACGGAGTGTGGGCCCTCTAGCTAGGCGACACTCTGATAGAGTGTGGGCCCCCTTGCTAGGCGACACTCAGAAGGAGTGTGGGCCCCCTAGCTAGGCGACACTCGGACGGAGTGTGGGCCCCCTTGCTAGGCGACACTCGGACGGAGTGTGGGCCCCCTAGCTAGGCGACATTCGGACGGAGTGTGGGCCCCCTAGCTAGGTGACACTCGGACGGAGTGTGGGCCCTCTAGCTAGGCGACACTCTGATAGAGTGTGGGCCCCCTTGCTAGGCGACACTCAGAAGGAGTGTGGGCCCCCTAGCTAGGCGACACTCGGACGGAGTGTGGGCCCCCTAGCTAGACAACACTCGGAGTGTGGGCCCCCTAGCTAGGCGACACTCGGACGGAGTGTGGGCCCCCTAGCTAGGCGACACTCGGACAGAGTGTGAGCCCCCTAGCTAGGCGACACTCGGACGGAGTGTGGGCCCTCTAGCTAGGCGACACTCTGACGGAGTGTGGGCCCCCTTGCTAGGCGACACTCAGAAGGAGTGTGGGCCCCCTAGCTAGGCGACACTCGGACGGTGTGTGGGCCCCCTAGCTAGGCGACACTCGGACGGAGTGTGGGCCCTCTAGCTAGTCGACACTCGGACGGAGTGTGGGCCCCCTTGCTAGGCGACACTCAGGAGTGTGGGCCCCCTAGCTAGGCGACACTCGGACGGAGTGTGGGCCCCCTAGCTAGGCGACACTCGGACGGAGTGAAGGCCCCTAGGTAGACGACACTCGGACGGAGTGTTGGCCCCCTAGCTAGGCGACACTCGGACGGAGTGTGGGCCCCCTAGTCGACACTCGGACGGAGTGTGGACCCCCTAGCTAGGCGACGGAGTGTGGGCCCCCTTGCTAGGCGACACTCAGGAGTGTGGGCCCCCTAGCTAGGCGACACTCGGACGGAGTGTGGGCCCCCTAGCTAGGCGACACTCGGACGGAGTGAAGGCCCCTAGGTAGACGACACTCGGACGGAGTGTTGGCCCCCTAGCTAGGCGACACTCGGAAGGAGTGTTGGCCCCCTAGCTAGACGACACTCGGACGGAGTGTGGGCCCCCTAGCTAGTCGACAATCTGACAGAATGTGGGCCCCCTAGCTAGACAACACTCTGACAGAATGTGGGCCCCCTAGCCAGGCGACACTCGGACGGAGTGTGGGCCCCCTAGCTAGGCGACACTCTGACGGAGTGTGGGCCCACTTGCTAGGCGACACTCTGACGGAGTGTGGGCCCCCTAGCTAGGCGCCACTTGGACGGAGTGTGGGCCCCCTAGCTAGGCGACACTCGGACGGAGTGTGGGCCCCCTAGCTAGGCGACACTCGGACGGAGTGTGGGCCCCCTAGCCAGGCGACACTCGGAGTGTGGGCCCCCTAGCTCGGCGACATTCGGACGGAGTGTGGGGCCCCTAGCTAGGCGACACTCGGACGGAGTGTGGGCCCCCTAGCTAGGCGACACTCGGACGGAGTGTGGGCCCCCTAGCTAGGCGACACTCGAACGAAGTGTGGGCCCCCTAGCTAGGCGACACTCGGACGGAGTGTGCGCCCGCTGGCTAGGCGAAATTCGGACGGAGTGTGGGCCCCCTAGCTAGGCAACACTCGGAGTGTGGGCCCGCTAGCTAGGCGACACTTGGACGGAGTGTGGTACCCCTATCTAGTCGACACTCTGATGGAGTGTGGGCCCCCTTGCTAGGCGACACTCGGACGGAGTGTGGGCCCCCTAGCTAGGCGACACTCGGACGGAGTGTGGGCCCCCTAGCTAGGCGACACTCGGACGGAGTGTGGGCCCTCTAGCTAGGCGACACTCTGATAGAGTGTGGGCCCCCTAGCTAGGCGACACTCGGACGGAGTGTGGGCCCCCTTGCTAGGCGACACTCGGACGGAGTGTGAGCCCCCTAGCTAGGCGACATTCGGATGGAGTGTGGGCCCCCTAGCTAGGTGACACTCTGACGGAGTGTGGGCCCCCTAGCTAGGCGACACTTGGACGGAGTGTGGGCCTCCTAGCTAGGCGACACTCGGACGGAGTGTGGGCCTCCTAGCTAGGCGACTCTCGGACGGAGTGTGAGCCCCCTAGCTAGGCGACACTCGGACGGAGTGTGGGCCCTCTAGCTAGGCGACACTCTGACGGAGTGTGGGCCCCCTTGCTAGGCGACACTCGGACGGAGTGTGGGCCCCCTAGCTAGGCGACACTCGGACGGAGTGTGGGCCCCCTAGCTAGGCGACACTCGGACGGAGTGTGGGCCCCCTAGCTAGGCGACACTCGGACGGAGTGTGGGCCTCCTAGCTAGGTGACACTCGGACGGAGTGTGGGCCCCCTAGCTAGGCGACACTCGGACGGAGTGTGAGCCCCCTAGCTAGGCGACACTCGGACGGAGTGTGGGCCCCCTAGCTTAGCGACACTCGGACGGAGTTTGTGCCCTCTAGCTAGGCGACACTCGGACGGAGTGTGGGCCCCCTAGCTAGGCGACACTCGGACGGAGTGTGGGCTCTCTAGCTAGGCGACACTCGGACGGAGTGTGGGCCCCCTAGCTAGACGACACTCGGACGGAGTGTGCGCCCCCTTGCTAGGCGACACTTGGACTGAGTGTGGGACCGCTAGCTAGGCGACACTCAGATGGAGTGTGGGTCCCCTAGCTAGGCGACACTCGGATGGAGTGTGGGCCCCCTAGCTAGGCGACACTCGGACGGAGTGTGGGCCCCCTAGCTAGGCGACACTCGGACGGAGTGTAAGCCCCCTAGCTAGGCGACACTCGGACGGATTGTGGGCCCCCTAGCTAGTCGACACTCGGAGTGTGGGCCCCCTAGCTAGGCGACGGAGTGTGGGCCCCCTAGCTAGGCGACACTCGGACGGAGTGTGGGCCCCCTAGCTAGGCGACACTCGGACGGAGTGTGGGCCCCCTAGCTAGGCGACACTCGGACGGAGTGTGGGCCCCCTAGCTAGGCGACACTCGGACGGAGTGTGGGCCCCCTAGCTAGGCGACACTCGGACGGAGTGTGGGCCCCCTAGCTAGGCGACACTCGGACGGAGTGTGGGCCCCCTACCTAGGCGACACTGGGACGGAGTGTGGGCCCCCTAGCTAGGCGACACTGGGACGGAGTGTGGGCCCCCTAGCTAGGCGACATTCGGACGGAGTATGGGCACCCTAGCTAGGCGAAACTCGGATGGAGTGTGGGCCCCCTAGCTAGACGACACTCGGACGGAGTGTGGGTCCCCAAGCTAGGCGACAGTCGGACGGAGTGTGGGCCCCCTAGCTAGGCGACACTCGGAAGGATTGTGTGCCCCCTAGCTAGTTGACACTCGGACGGAGTGTGGGCCCCGTAGCTAGGCAACACTTGGATGGAGTGTGGGCCCCCTAGCTAGGCGACACTCGGACGGAGTGTGGGCCCCCTTGCTAGGCGACACTCGGACGGAGTGTGGGCTCCCTAGCTAGGCGACATTCGGACGGAGTGTGGGCCCCCTAGCTAGGTGACACTCTGACGGAGTGTGGGCCCCCTAGCTAGGCGACACTTGGACAGAGTGTGGGCCTCCTAGCTAGGCGACACTCGGAGTGTGGGCCTTTTAGCTAGGCGACTCTCGGACGGAGTGTGAGCCCCCTAGCTAGGCGACACTCGGACGGAGTGTGGGCCCTCTAGGTAGGCGACACTCTGACGGAGTGTGGGCCCCCTTGCTAGGCGACACTCGGACGGAGTGTGGGCCCCCTAGCTAGGCGACACTCGGACGGAGTGTGGGCCCCCTAGCTAGGCGACACTCGGACGGAGTGTGGGCCCCCTAGCTAGGCGACACTCGGACGGAGTGTGGGCCCCCTAGCTAGGCGACACTCGGACGGAGTGTGGGCCTCCTAGCTAGGCGACACTCGGACGGAGTGTGGGCCCCCTAGCTAGGCGACACTCGGACGGAGTGTGAGCCCCCTAGCTAGGCGACACTCGGACGGAGTGTGGGCCCCCTAGCTTAGCGACACTCGGACGGAGTTTGTACCCTCTAGCTAGGCGACACTCGGACGGAGTGTGGGCCCCCTAGCTAGGCGACACTCGGACGGAGTGTGGGCCCTCTAGCTAGGCGACACTCGGACGGAGTGTGGGCCCCCTAGCTAGGCGACACTCGGCTCGGACGGAGTGTAGGCCCCCTAGCTAGGCGACACTCGGAGTGTAGGCCCCCTAGCTAGGCGACACTCGGACGGAGTGTGAGCCCCCTAGCTAGGCGACACTCGGACGAAGTGTGGGCCCTCTAGCTAGGCGACACTCTGACAGAGTGTGGGCCCCCTTGCTAGGCGACACTCGGACGGAGTGTGGGCCCTCTAGCTAGGCGACACTCTGATAGAGTGTGGGCCCCCTTGCTAGGCGACACTCAGGAGTGTGGGCCCCCTAGCTAGGCGACACTCGGACGGAGTGTGGGCCCCCTTGCTAGGCGACACTCGGACGGAGTGTGGGCCCCCTAGCTAGGCGACATTCGGACGGAGTGTGGGCCCCCTAGCTAGGTGACACTCGGACGGAGTGTGGGCCCTCTAGCTAGGCGACACTCTGATAGAGTGTGGGCCCCCTTGCTAGGCGACACTCAGAAGGAGTGTGGGCCCCCTAGCTAGGCGACACTCGGACGGAGTGTGGGCCCCCTAGCTAGACAACACTCGG
The DNA here is from genome assembly GCF_039654945.1 of Dendrobates tinctorius. Classification (NCBI taxonomy): domain Eukaryota; kingdom Metazoa; phylum Chordata; class Amphibia; order Anura; family Dendrobatidae; genus Dendrobates; species Dendrobates tinctorius. The sequence goes on along the minus strand of NW_027361880.1, from coordinate 6,129,682 downwards.
ACGGAGTGTGGGCCCCCTAGCTATGCGACACTCGGACGGAGTGTGGGCCCCCTAGCTAGGCGACACTCGGACAGAGTGTGAGCCCCCTAGCTAGGCGACACTCGGACGGAGTGTGGGCCCTCTAGCTAGGCGACACTCTGACGGAGTGTGGGCCCCCTTGCTAGGCGACACTCAGAAGGAGTGTGGGCCCCCTAGCTAGGCGACACTCGGACGGTGTGTGGGCCCCCTAGCTAGGCGACACTCGGACGGAGTGTGGGCCCTCTAGCTAGTCGACACTCGGACGGAGTGTGGGCCCCCTTGCTAGGCGACACTCAGGAGTGTGGGCCCCCTAGCTAGGCGACACTCGGACGGAGTGTGGGCCCCCTAGCTAGGCGACACTCGGGCGGAGTGAAGGCCCCTAGGTAGATGACACTCGGACGGAGTGTTGGCCCCCTAGCTAGGCGACACTCGGACGGAGTGTGGGCCCCCTAGCTAGTCGACACTCGGACGGAGTGTGGACCCCCTAGCTAGGCGACGGAGTGTGGGCCCCCTAGCTAGGCGACACTCGGACGGAGTGTGGGCCCCCTAGCTAGGCGACACTCGGACGGAGTGTGGGCCCCCTAGCTAGGAGACACTCGGACGGAGTGTGGGCCCCCTAGCTAGGCGACACTCGGACGGAGTGTGGGCCTCCTAGCTAGGCGACACTCGGACGGAGTGTGGGCCCCCTGGCTAGGCGACACTCGGACGGAGTGTGGGCCCCCTACCTAGGTGACACTGGGACGGAGTGTGGGCCCCCTAGCTAGGCGACACGGGTACGGAGTGTGGGCCCCCTAGCTAGGCGACATTCGGACGGAGTGTGGGCACCCTAGCTAGGCGAAACTCGGATGGAGTGTGGGCCCCCTAGCTAGACGACACTCGGACGGAGTGTGGGTCCCCAAGCTAGGCGACAGTCGGACGGAGTGTGGGCCCCCTAGCTATGCGACACTCGGAAGGATTGTGTGCCCCCTAGCTAGTTGACACTCGGACGGAGTGTGGGCCCCGTAGCTAGGCAACACTTGGACGGAGTGTGGGCCCCCTAGCTAGGCGACACTCGGACGGAGTGTGGACCCCTAAATAGGCGACACTCGGACCGAGTGTGGGCCCCCTAGCTAGGCGACATTCGGACAGAGTGTGGGCCCCATAGCTAGGCGACACTCGGAAGGAGTGTTGGCCCCCTAGCTAGACTACACTCGGACGGAGTGTGGGCCCCCTAGCTAGTCGACACTCTGACTGAATGTGGGCCCCCTAGCTAGGCAACACTCTGACGGAGTGTGGGCCCCCTTGCTAGCCGACACTCGGACGGAGTGTGGTCCCCCAAGCTAGGCGACACTCGGACGGAGTGTGGGCCCCCTAGCTTGGCGACACTTGGAGGGAGTGTGGGCCCCCTAGCTAGGCGACACTCGGAGTGTGGGCCTCCTAGCTAGGCGACACTTGGACGGAGTGTGGGCCCCCTAGCTCGGCGACATTCGGACGGAGTGTGGGCCCCCTAGCTAGGCGACACTCGGAAGGAGTGTGGACCCCCTAGCTAGGCGACACTCGGACGGAGTCTGGTCTCCCTAGCTAGGCGACACTCTGACGGAATGTGGACCCCCTAGCTAGGCGACACTCGGACGGAGTGTGGGCCGCCTAGCTAGGCGACACTCGGACGGAGTGTGGGCCCTTTAGCTTGGCGACACTCTGACGGAGTGTGGGCCCCCTTGCTAGGCGACACTCGGACATTGTTTGGGCCCCCTAGCTAGGCGACGCTCGGACGGAGTGTGGGCCCCCTAGCTAGGCGACACTCGGACGGAGTGAGGGCCCCCTAGCTGGGCGACACTCAGACGGAGTGTGGTCCCCCTAGCTAGGCGACACTCGGACGGAGTGTGGGCCCCCTAGCTAGACGACACTCAGACGGATTGTGGGCCCCCTAGCTAGGCGACATTCGGACGGAGTGTGGGCACCCTAGCTAGGCGAAACTCGGATGGAGTGTGGGCCCCCTAGCTAGACGACACTCGGACGGAGTGTGGGCCCCCTTGCTAGGCGACACTCTGACTGAGTGTGGGCCCCCTAGCAAGGCGACACTCGAACGGAGTGTGGGCCCCCAAGCTAGGCGACAGTCGGACGGAGTGTGGGCCCCCTAGCTAGGCGACACTCGGAAGGAGTGTGTGCCCCCTAGCTAGTTGACACTCGGACGGAGTGTGGGCCCCGTAGCTAGGCCACACTTGGACGGAGTGTGGGCCCCCTAGCTAGGCGACACTCGGTGTGTGGTCCCCCTAGCTAGGCGACCCTCGGACCGAGTGTGGGCCCCCTAGCTAGGCGACATTCGGACAGAGTGTTCGCCCCCTAGCTAGGCGACACTCGGAAGGAGTGTTGGCCCCCTAGCTAGACGACACTCGTACGGAGTGTGGGCCCCCTAGCTAGTCGACAATCTGACAGAATGTGGGCCCCCTAGCTAGGCAACACTCTGACAGAATGTGGGCCCCCTAGCCAGGCGACACTTGGACGGAGTGTGGGCCCCCTAGCTAGGCGACACTCGGACGGAGTGTGGGCCCCCTAGCTAGGCGCCACTTGGACGGAGTGTGGGCCCCCTAGCTAGGCGACACTCGGACGGAGTGTGGGCCCCCTAGCTAGGCGCCACTCGGACGGAGTGTGGGCCCCCTAGCTACGCGACACTCGGACGGAGTGTGGGCCCCCTAGCTAGGCGACACTCGGACGGAGTGTGGGCCCCCTAGCTAGGCGACACTCGGACGGAGTGTGGGCCCCCTAGCCAGGCGACACTCGGACGGAGTGTGGGCCCCCTAGCTCGGCGACATTCGGAAGGAGTGTGGGCCCCCTAGCTAGGCGACACTCAGACAGAGTGTGGGCCCCCTAGCTAGGCGACACTTGGACGGAGTGTGGGCCCCCTTGCTAGGCGACAATCGGACGGAGAGTGGGCCCCCTAGCTAGGCGCCACTCGGACGGAGTGTGGGCCCCCTAGCTAGGCGACACTCGGACGGAGTGTGGGCCCCCTAGCTAGGCGCCACTCGGACGGAGTGTGGGCCCCCTAGCTAGGCGACACTCGGACGGAGTGTGGGCCCCCTAGCTAGACGACACTCGGACGGAGTGTGGGCCCCCTAGCTTGGCGACACTCGGACGGAGTGTGGGCCCCCTAGCCAGGCGACACTCGGACGGAGTGTGGGCCCCCTAGCTCGGCGACATTTGGACGGAGTGTGGGCCCCCTAGCTAGGCGACACTCAGAGTGTGGGCCCCCTAGCTAGGCGACACTCGGACGGAGTGTGGGCCCCCTAGCTAGGCGACACTCGGACGGAGTGTGGGGCCCCTAGCTAGGCGACACTCGGACAGAGTGTGAGCCCCCTAGCTAGGCGACACTCGGACGGAGTGTGGGCCCTCTAGCTAGGCTACACTCTGACGGAGTGTGGACCCCCTTGCTAGGCGACACTCAGGAGTGTGGTCCCCCTAGCTAGGCGACACTCGGACGGAGTGTGGGCCCCCTAGCTAGGCGACACTCGGACGGAGTGTGGGCCCTCTAGCTAGTTGACAATCTGACGGAGTGTGGGCCCCCTTGCTAGGCGACACTCAGAAGGAGTGTGGGCCCCCTAGCTAGGCGACACTCGGACGGAGTGTGGGCCCCCTAGCTAGGCGACACTCGGACGGAGTGTGGGCCCCTAGGTAGACGACACTCGGACGGAGTGTTGGCCCCCTAGCTAGGCGACACTCGGACGGAGTGTGGGCCCCCTAGCTAGTCGACACTCGGACGGAGTGTGGGCCCCCTAGCTAGGCGAAGGAGTGTGGGCCCCCTAGCTAGGCGACACTCGGACGGAGTGTGGGCCCCCTAGCTAGGCGACACTCGGACGGAGTGTGGGCCCCCTAGCTAGGCGACACTCGGACGGAGTGTGGGCCCCCTAGCTTGGCGACACTCGGACGGAGTGTGGGCCCCCTAGCTAGGCGACACTCGGACGGAGTGTGGGCCCCCAAGCTAGGCGACACTCGGACGGAGTGTGGGCCCCCTACCTAGGCGACACTGGGACGGAGTGTGGGCCCCCTAGCTAGGCGACACTGGGACGGAGTGTGGGCCCCCTAGCTAGGCGAAACTCGGATGGAGTGTGGGCCCCCTAGCTAGACGACACTCGGACGGAGTGTGGGCCCCCTAGCTAGTCGACACTCGGACGGAGTGTGGGCCCCCTAGCTAGGCGAAGGAGTGTGGGCCCCCTAGCTAGGCGACACTCGGACGGAGTGTGGGCCCCCTAGCTAGGCGACACTCGGACGGAGTGTGGGCCCCCTAGCTAGGCGACACTCGGACGTTGTGTGGGCCCCCTAGCTAGGCGACGCTCGGACGGAGTGTGGGCCACCTAGCTAGGCGACACTCGGACGGAGTGTGGGCCCCCTAGACGACACTCGGACGGATTGTGGGCCCCCTAGCTAGGCGACATTCGGACGGAGTGTGGGCACCCTAGCTAGGCGAAACTCGGATGGAGTGTGGGCCCCCTAGCTAGACGACACTCGGACGGAGTGTGGGCCCCCTTGCTAGGCGACACTCTGACTGAGTGTGGGCCCCCTAGCAAGGCGACACTCGAACGGAGTGTGGGCCCCCAAGCTAGGCGACAGTCGGACGGAGTGTGGGCCCCCTAGCTAGGCGACACTCGGAAGGAGTGTGTGCCCCCTAGCTAGTTGACACTCAGACGGAGTGTGGGCCCCATAGCTAGGCCACACTTGGACGGAGTGTGGGCCCCCTAGCTAGGCGACACTCGGACGGAGTGTGGTCCCCCTAGCTAGGCGACCCTCAGACCGAGTGTGGGCCCCCTAGCTAGGTGACATTCGGACAGAGTGTGGGCCCCCTAGCTAGGCGACACTCGGAAGGAGTGTTGGCCCCCTAGCTAGACGACACTCGGACGGAGTGTGGGCCCCCTAGCTAGTCGACAATCTGACAGAATGTGGGCCCCCTAGCTAGACAACACTCTGACAGAATGTGGGCCCCCTAGCCAGGCGACACTCGGACGGAGTGTGGGCCCCCTAGCTAGGCGACACTCTGACGGAGTGTGGGCCCCCTTGCTAGGCGACACTCTGACGGAGTGTGGGCCCCCTAGCTAGGCGCCACTTGGACGGAGTGTGGGCCCCCTAGCTAGGCGACACTCGGACGGAGTGTGGGCCCCCTAGCTAGGCGACACTCGGACGGAGTGTGGGCCCCCTAGCCAGGCGACACTCGGAGTGTGGGCCCCCTAGCTCGGCGACATTCGGACGGAGTGTGGGGCCCCTAGCTAGGCGACACTCGGACGGAGTGTGGGCCCCCTAGCTAGGCGACACTCGGACGGAGTGTGGGCCCCCTAGCTAGGCGACACTCGAACGAAGTGTGGGCCCCCTAGCTAGGCGACACTCGGACGGAGTGTGCGCCCGCTGGCTAGGCGAAATTCGGACGGAGTGTGGGCCCCCTAGCTAGGCAACACTCGGAGTGTGGGCCCGCTAGCTAGGCGACACTTGGACGGAGTGTGGTACCCCTATCTAGTCGACACTCTGATGGAGTGTGGGCCCCCTTGCTAGGCGACACTCGGACGGAGTGTGGGCCCCCTAGCTAGGCGACACTCGGACGGAGTGTGGGCCCCCTAGCTAGGCGACACTCGGACGGAGTGTGGGCCCTCTAGCTAGGCGACACTCTGATAGAGTGTGGGCCCCCTTGCTAGGCGACACTCAGAAGGAGTGTGGGCCCCCTAGCTAGGCGACACTCGGACGGAGTGTGGGCCCCCTTGCTAGGCGACACTCGGACGGAGTGTGAGCCCCCTAGCTAGGCGACATTCGGATGGAGTGTGGGCCCCCTAGCTAGGTGACACTCTGACGGAGTGTGGGCCCCCTAGCTAGGCGACACTTGGACGGAGTGTGGGCCTCCTAGCTAGGCGACACTCGGACGGAGTGTGGGCCTCCTAGCTAGGCGACTCTCGGACGGAGTGTGAGCCCCCTAGCTAGGCGACACTCGGACGGAGTGTGGGCCCTCTAGCTAGGCGACACTCTGACGGAGTGTGGGCCCCCTTGCTAGGCGACACTCGGACGGAGTGTGGGCCCCCTAGCTAGGCGACACTCGGACGGAGTGTGGGCCCCCTAGCTAGGCGACACTCGGACGGAGTGTGGGCCCCCTAGCTAGGCGACACTCGGACGGAGTGTGGGCCCCCTAGCTAGGCGACACTCGGACGGAGTGTGGGCCTCCTAGCTAGGTGACACTCGGACGGAGTGTGGGCCCCCTAGCTAGGCGACACTCGGACGGAGTGTGAGCCCCCTAGCTAGGCGACACTCGGACGGAGTGTGGGCCCCCTAGCTTAGCGACACTCGGACGGAGTTTGTGCCCTCTAGCTAGGCGACACTCGGACGGAGTGTGGGCCCCCTAGCTAGGCGACACTCGGACGGAGTGTGGGCTCTCTAGCTAGGCGACACTCGGACGGAGTGTGGGCCCCCTAGCTAGACGACACTCGGACGGAGTGTGCGCCCCCTTGCTAGGCGACACTTGGACTGAGTGTGGGACCGCTAGCTAGGCGACACTCAGATGGAGTGTGGGTCCCCTAGCTAGGCGACACTCGGACGGAGTGTGGGCCCCCTAGCTAGGCGACACTCGGACGGAGTGTGGGCCCCCTAGCTAGGCGACACTCGGACGGAGTGTAAGCCCCCTAGCTAGGCGACACTCGGACGGATTGTGGGCCCCCTAGCTAGGCGACACTCGGACGGAGTGTAGGCCCCCTAGCTAGGCGACACTCGGACGGAGTGTGAGCCCCCTAGCTAGGCGACACTCGGACGGAGTGTGGGCCCTCTAGCTAGGCGACACTCTGACGGAGTGTGGGCCCCCTTGCTAGGCGACACTAGGACGGAATGTGGGCCCCCTAGCTAGGCGACACTCAGACGGAGTGTGGGCCCCCTAGCTAGGTGACACTTGGACGGAGTGTGGGCCCCCTAGCTAGGCGAAAATCGGACGGAGTGTGGGCACCCTAGCTAGGCGACACTCAGACAGAGTGTGGGCCTCCTAGCTAGGCGAAACTCTGACGGAGTGTGGGCCCCCTAGCTAGGCGACACTCGGATGGAGTGTGGGCCCCCTAGCTAGGCGACACTCGGACGGAGTGTGGGCCCCCTAGCTAGACGACACTCGGACGGAGTGTGGGCCCCCTAGCTAGGCGACACTCGGACGAAGTGTGGGCCCCCTAGCTAGGCGACACTCGGACAGAGTGTGAGCCCCCTAGCTAGGCGACAATCGGACGGAGTGTGGGCCCCCTAGCTAGGCGACACTCAGACGGAGTGTGGGCCCCTAGGTAGACGACACTCGGACGGAGTGTTGGCCCCCTAGCTAGGCGACACTCGGACGGAGTGTGGGCCCCCTAGCTAGTCGACACTCAGAGTGTGGGCCCCCTAGCTAGGCGACGGAGTGTGGGCCCCCTAGCTAGGCGACACTCGGACGGAGTGTGGGCCCCCTAGCTAGGCGACACTCGGACGGAGTGTGGGCCCCCTAGCTAGGCGACACTCGGACGGAGTGTGGGCCCCCTAGCTAGGCGACACTCGGACGGAGTGTGGACCCCCTAGCTAGGCGACACTCGGACGGAGTATGGGCCCCCTAGCTAGGCGACACTCGGACGGAGTGTGGGCCCCCTACCTAGGCGACACTGGGACGGAGTGTGGGCCCCCTAGCTAGGCGACACTGGGACGGAGTGTGGGCCCCCTAGCTAGGCGACATTCGGACGGAGTATGGGCACCCTAGCTAGGCGAAACTCGGATGGAGTGTGGGCCCCCTAGCTAGACGACACTCGGACGGAGTGTGGGTCCCCAAGCTAGGCGACAGTCGGACGGAGTGTGGGCCCCCTAGCTAGGCGACACTCGGAAGGATTGTGTGCCCCCTAGCTAGTTGACACTCGGACGGAGTGTGGGCCCTGTAGCTAGGCAACACTTGGATGGAGTGTGGGCCCCCTAGCTATTCGACACTCGGACGGAGTGTGGACCCCTAAATAGGCGACACTCGGACCGAGTGTGGGCCCCCTTGCTAGGCGACATTCGGACAGACTGTGGGCCCCATAGCTAGGCGACACTCGGAAGGAGTGTTGGCCCCCTAGCTAGACTACACTCGGACGGAGTGTGGGCCCCCTAGCTAGTCGACACTCTGACTGAATGTGGGCCCCCTAGCTAGGCAACACTCTGACGGAGTGTGGGCCCCCTTGCTAGGCGACACTCGGACGGAGTGTGGGCCCTCTAGCTAGGCGACACTCTGACAGAGTGTGGGCCCCCTTGCTAGGCGACACTCGGACGGAGTGTGGGCCCCCTAGCTAGGCGACACTCGGAGTGTGGGCCCCCTAGCTAGGCGACACTCGGATGGAGTGTGGGCCTCCTAGCTAGGCGACACTCGGAGTGTGGGCCCCCTAGCTAGGCGACACTCGGATGGAGTGTGGGCCCCCTAGCTAGGCGACACTCGGACGGAGTGTGGGCCCCCTAGCTAGACGACACTCGGACGGAGTGTGGGCCCCCTAGCTAGGCGACACTCGGACGGAGTGTGGGCCCCCTAGCTAGGCGACACTTGGACAGAGTGTGAGCCCCCTAGCTAGGCGACACTCGGACGGAGTGTGGGCCCTCTAGCTAGGCGACACTCTGACGGAGTGTGGGCCCCCTTGCTAGGCGACACTCAGAAGGAGTGTGGGCCCCCTAGCTAGGCGACACTCGGACGGAGTGTGGGCCCCCTAGCTAGGCGACACTCGGACGGAGTGTGGGCCCTCTAGCTAGTCGACACTCTGACGGAGTGTGGGCCCCCTTGCTAGGCGACACTCAGGAGTGTGGGCCCCCTAGCTAGGCGACACTCGGACGGAGTGTGGGCCCCCTAGCTAGGCGACACTCGGACGGAGTGTGGGCCCCAAGGTAGACGACACTCGGACGGAGTGTTGGCCCCCTAGCTAGGCGACACTCGGACGGAGTGTGGGCCCCCTAGCTAGTCGACACTCGGAGTGTGGGCCCCCTAGCTAGGCGACGGAGTGTGGGCCCCCTAGCTAGGCGACACTCGGACGGAGTGTGGGCCCCCTAGCTAGGCGACACTCGGACGGAATGTGGGCCCCCTAGCTAGGAGACACTCGGACGGAGTGTGGGCCCCCTAGCTAGGCGACACTCGGACGGAGTGTGGGCCCCCTAGCTAGGCGACACTCGGACGGAGTGTGAGCCCCCTAGCTAGGCGACACTCGGACGGAGTGTGGGCCCCCTACCTAGGCGACACTGGGACGGAGTGTGGGCCCCCTAGCTAGGCGACACTGGTACGGAGTGTGGGCCCCCTAGCTAGGCGACATTCGGACGGAGTGTGGGCACCCTAGCTAGGCGAAACTCGGATGGAGTGTGGGCCCCCTAGCTAGACGACACTCGGACGGAGTGTGGGTCCCCGAGCTAGGCGACAGTCGGACGGAGTGTGGGCCCCCTAGCTAGGCGACACTCGGAAGGATTGTGTGCCCCCTAGCTAGTTGACACTCGGACGGAGTGTGGGCCCCGTAGCTAGGCAACACTTGGACGGAGTGTGGGCCCCCTAGCTAGGCGACACTCGGACGGAGTGTGGGCCCCATAGCTAGGCGACACTCGGAAGGAGTGTTGGCCCCCTAGCTAGACTACACTCGGACGGAGTGTGGGCCCCCTAGCTAGTCGACACTCTGACTGAATGTGGGCCCCCTAGCTAGGCAACATTCTGACGGAGTGTGGTCCCCCTTGCTAGGCGACACTCGGACGGAGTGTGGTCCCCCAAGCTAGGCGACACTCGGACGGAGTGTGGGCCCCCTAGCTTGGCGACACTTGGAGGGAGTATAGGCCCCCTAGCTAGGCGACACTCGGACGGAGTGTGGGCCTTCTAGCTAGGCGACACTTGGACGGAGTGTGGGCCCCCTAGCTCGGCGACATTCGGACGGAGTGTGGGCCCCCTAGCTAGGCGACACTCGGAAGGAGTGTGGACCCCCTAGCTAGGCGACACTCGGACGGAGTGTGGTCTCCCTAGCTAGGCGACACTCGGACGGAATGTGGACCCCCTAGCTAGGCGACACTCGGACGGAGTGTGGGCCGTCTAGCTAGGCGACACTCGGACGGAATGTGGACCCCCTAGCTAGGCGACACTCGGACGGAGTGTGGGCCCTTTAGCTTGGCGACACTCTGACGGAGTGTGGGCCCCCTTGCTAGGCGACACTCGGACGTTGTGTGGGCCCCCTAGCTAGTCGACGCTCGGACGGAGTGTGGGCCCCCTAGCTAGGCGACACTCGGACGGAGTGAGGGCCCCCTAGCTGGGCGACACTCAGACGGAGTGTGGTCCCCCTAGCTAGGCGACACTCGGACGGAGTGTGGGCCCCCTAGCTAGACGACACTCGGACGGATTGTGGGCCCCCTAGCTAGGCGACATTCGGACGGAGTGTGGGCACCCTTGCTAGGCGAAACTCGAATGGAGTGTGGGCCCCCTAGCTAGACGACACTCGGACGGAGTGTGGGCCCCCTTGCTAGGCGACACTCTGACTGAGAGTGGGCCCCCTAGCAAGGCGACACTCGAACGGAGTGTGGGCCCCCAAGATAGGCGACAGTCGGACGGAGTGTGGGCCCCCTAGCTAGGCGACACTCGGAAGGAGTGTGTGCCCCCTAGCTAGTTTACACTCGGACGGAGTGTGGGCCCCGTAGCTAGGCCACACTTGGACGGAGTGTGGGCCCCCTAGCTAGGCGACACTCGGACGGAGTGTGGTCCCCCTAGCTAGGCGACCCTCGGACCGAGTGTGGGCCCCCTAGCTAGGCGACATTCGGACAGAGTGTGGGCCCCCTAGCTAGGCGACACTCGGAAGGAGTGTTGGCCCCCTAGCTAGACGACACTCGTACGGAGTGTGGGCCCCCTAGCTAGTCGACAATCTGACAGAATGTGGGCCCCCTAGCTAGGCAACACTCTGACAGAATGTGGGCCCCCTAGCCAGGCGACACTCGGACGGAGTGTGGGCCCCCTAGCTAGGCGACACTCTGACGGAGTGTGGGCCCCCTTGCTAGGCGACACTCGGACGGAGTGTGGGCCCCCTAGCTAGGCGCCACTCGGACGGAGTGTGGGCCCCCTAGCTAGGCGACACTCGGACGGAGTGTGGGCCCCCTAGCTAGGCGACACTCGGACGGAGTGTGGTCCCCCTAGCTAGGCGACACTCGGACGGAGTGTGGGCCCCCTAGCTAGGCGACACTCGGACGGAGTGTGGGCCCCCTAGCCAGGCGACACTCGGACGGAGTGTGGGCCCCCTAGCTCGGCGACATTCGGACGGAGTGTGGGCCCCCTAGCTCGGCGACACTCGGACGGAGTGTGGGCCCCCTAGCTAGGCGACACTTGGACGGAGTGTGGGCCCCCTTGCTAGGCGACAATCGGACGGAGTGTGGGCCCCCTAGCTAGGCGACACTCGGACGGAGTGTGGGCCTCCTAGCTAGGCGACACTCGGACGGAGTGTGGGCCTCCTAGCTAGGCGACACTCGGACGGAGTGAGGGCCCCCTAGCTAGACGACACTCGGACGGAGTGTGGGCCCCCTAGCTAGGCGACTTTCGGACGGAGTGTGGGCCCCCTAGCTAGGCGACACTCGGACAGAGTGTGAGCCCCCTAGCTAGGCGACACTCGGACGGAGTGTGGGCCCTCTAGCTAGGCGACACTCTGACGGAGTGTGGGCCCCCTTGCTAGGCGACACTCAGAAGGAGTGTGGTCCCCCTAGCTAGGAGACACTCGGACGGAATGTGGGCCCCCTAGCTAGGAGACACTCGGAGTGTGGGCCCCCTAGCTAGGCGACACTCGGACGGAGTGTGGGCCCCCTAGCTAGGCGACACTCGGACGGAGTGTGGGCCCCCTAGCTAGGCGACACTCGGACGGAGTGTGGGCCCCCTACCTAGGCGACACTGGGACGGAGTGTGGGCCCCCTAGCTAGGCGACACTGGTACGGAGTGTGGGCCCCCTAGCTAGGCGACATTCGGAGTGTGGGCACCCTAGCTAGGCGAAACTCGGATGGAGTGTGGGCCCCCTAGCTAGACGACACTCGGACGGAGTGTGGGTCCCCAAGCTAGGCGACAGTCGGACGGAGTGTGGGCCCCCTAGCTAGGCGACACTCGGAAGGATTGTGTGCCCCCTAGCTAGTTGACACTCGGACGGAGTGTGGGCCCCGTAGCTAGGCAACACTTGGACGGAGTGTGGGCCCCCTAGCTAGGCGACACTCGGACGGAGTGTGGGCCCCATAGCTAGGCGACACTCGGAAGGAGTGTTGGCCCCCTAGCTAGACTACACTCGGACGGAGTGTGGCCCCCCTAGCTAGTCGACACTCTGACTGAATGTGGGCCCCCTAGCTAGGCAACACTCTGATGGAGTGTGGGCCCCCTTGCTAGGCGACACTCGGACGGAGTGTGGTCCCCCAAGCTAGGCGACACTCGGACGGAGTGTGGGCCCCCTAGCTTGGCGACACTTGGAGGGAGTATGGGCCCCCTAGCTAGGTGACACTCAGACGGAGTGTGGGCCTCCTAGCTAGGCGACACTTGGACGGAGTGTGGGCCCCCTAGCTCGGCGACATTCGGACGGAGTGTGGGCCCCCTAGCTAGGCGACACTCGGAAGGAGTGTGGACCCCCTAGCTAGGCGACACTCGGACGGAGTGTGGTCTCCCTAGCTAGGCGACACTCGGACGGAATGTAGACCCCCTAGCTAGGCGACACTCGGACGGAGTGTGGGCCGCCTAGCTAGGCGACACTCGGACGGAGTGTGGGCCCTTTAGCTTGGCGACACTCTGACGGAGTGTGGGCCCCCTTGCTAGGCGACACTCGGACGTTGTGTGGGCCCCCTAGCTAGGCGACGCTCGGACGGAGTGTGGGCCCCCTAGCTAGGCGACACTCGGACGGAGTGAGGGCCCCCTAGCTGGGCGACACTCAGACGGAGTGTGGTCCCCCTAGCTAGGCGACACTCGGACGGAGTGTGGGCCCCCTAGCTAGACGACACTCGGACGGATTGTGGGCCCCCTAGCTAGGCGACATTCGGACGGAGTGTGGGCACCCTAGCTAGGCGAAACTCGGATGGAGTGTGGGCCCCCTAGCTAGACGACACTCGGACGGAGTGTGGGCCCCCTTGCTAGGCGACACTCTGACTGAGAGTGGGCCCCCTAGCAAGGCGACAGTCGAACGGAGTGTGGGCCCCCAAGATAGGCGACAGTCGGACGGAGTGTGGGCCCCCTAGCTAGGCGACACTCGAAAGGAGTGTGTGCCCCCTAGGTAGTTGACACTCAGACGGAGTGTGGGCCCCGTAGCTAGGCCACACTTAGACGGAGTGTCGGCCCCCTAGCTAGGCGACACTCGGACGGAGTGTGGTCCCCCAAGCTAGGCGACCCTCGGACCGAGTGTGTGCCCCCTAGCTAGGCGACATTCGGACAGAGTGTGGGCCCCCTAGCTAGGCGACACTCGGAAGGAGTGTTGGCCCCCTAGCTAGACGACACTCGTACGGAGTGTGGGCCCCCTAGCTAGTCGACAATCTGACAGAATGTGGGCCCCCTAGCTAGGCAACACTCTGACAGAATGTGGGCCCCCTAGCCAGGCGACACTCGGACGGAGTGTGGGCCCCCTAGCTAGGCGACACTCTGACGGAGTGTGGGCCCCCTTGCTAGGCGACACTCGGACGGAGTGTGGGCCCCCTAGCTAGGCGCCACTCGGACGGAGTGTGGGCCCCCTAGCTAGGCGACACTCGGACGGAGTGTGGGCCACCTAGCTAGGCGACACTCGGACGGAGTGTGGGCCCCCTAGCTAGGCGACACTCGGACGGAGTGTGGGCCCCCTAGCCAGGCGACACTCGGACGGAGTGTGGGCCCCCTAGCTCGGCGACATTCGGACGGAGTGTGGGCCCCCTAGCTCGGCGACACTCGGAGTGTGGGCCCCCTAGCTAGGCGACACTTGGACGGAGTGTGGGCCCCCTTGCTAGGCGACAATCGGACGGAGTGTGGGCCCCCTAGCTAGGCGACACTCGGACGGAGTGTGGGACTCCTAGCTAGGCGACACTCGGACGGAGTGTGGGCCCCCTAGCTAGGCGACACTCGGATGGAGTGTGGGCCCCCTAGCTAGGCGACACTCGGACGGAGTGTGGGCCCCCTAGCTAGACGACACTCGGACGGAGTGTGGGCCCCCTAGCTAGGCGACACTCGGAGTGTGGGCCCCCTAGCTAGGCGACACTCGGACAGAGTGTGAGCCCCCTAGCTAGGCGACACTCGGACAGAGTGTGAGCCCCCTAGCTAGGCGACACTCGGACGGAGTGTGGGCCCTCTAGCTAGGCGACACTCTGACGGAGTGTGGGCCCCCTACCTAGGCGACACTGGGACGGAGTGTGGGCCCCCTAGCTAGGCGACACTGGGACGGAGTGTGGGCCCCCTAGCTAGGCGACATTCGGACGGAGTGTGGGCACCCTAGCTAGGCGAAACTCGGAAGGAGTGTGGGCCCCCTAGCTAGACGACACTCGGACGGAGTGTGGGTCCCCAAGCTAGGCGACAGTCGGACGGAGTGTGGGCCCCCTAGCTAGGCGACACTCGGAAGGATTGTGTGCCCCCTAGCTAGTTGACACTCGGACGGAGTGTGCGCCCCGTAGCTAGGCAACACTTGGACGGAGTGTGGGCCCCCTAGCTAGGCGACACTCGGACGGAGTGTGGACCCCTAAATAGGCGACACTCGGACCGAGTGTGGGCCCCCTAGCTAGGCGACATTCGGACAGACTGTGGGCCCCATAGCTAGGCGACACTCGGAAGGAGTGTTGGCCCCCTAGCTAGACTACACTCGGACGGAGTGTGGGCCCCCTAGCTAGTCGACACTCGGACTGAATGTGGGCCCCCTAGCTAGGCAACACTCTGACGGAGTGTAGGCCCCCTTGCTAGGCGACACTCGGACGGAGTGTGGTCCCCCAAGCTAGGCGACACTCGGACGGAGTGTGGGCCCCCTAGGTTGGCGACACTTGGAGGGAGTGTGGGCCCCCTAGCTAGGCGACACTCGGACGGAGTGTGGGCCTCCTAGCTAGGCGACACTTGGACGGAGTGTGGGCCCCCTAGCTCGGCGACATTCGGACGGAGTGTGGGCCCCCTAGCTAGGCGACACTCGGATGGAGTGTGGACCCCTAGCTAGACGACACTCGGACGGAGTGTGGGCCCCCTAGCTAAGCGACACTCTGACTGAGTGTGGGCCCCCTAGCTTGGCGACACTCGGACGGAGTGTGGGCCCCCTAGCTAGGCGACACTCGGAAGGAGTGTGGACCCCCTAGCTAGGCGACACTCGGACGGAGTGTGGTCTCCCTTGCTAGGCGACACTCGGACGGAATGTGGACCCCCTAGCTAGGCGACACTCGGACGGAGTGTGGGTCGCCTAGCTAGGCGACACTCGGACGGAGTGTGGGCCCTTTAGCTTGGCGACACTCTGACGGAGTGTGGGCCCCCTTGCTAGGCGACACTCGGACGTTGTGTGGGCCCCCTAGCTAGGCGACGCTCGGACGGGGTGTGGGCCCCCTAGCTAGGCGACACTCGGACGGAGTGAGGGCCCCCTAGCTGGGCGACACTCAGACGGAGTGTGGTCCCCCTAGCTAGGCGACACTCGGACGGAGTTTTGGCCCCCTAGCTAGACGACACTCGGACGGATTGTGGGCCCCCTAGCTAGGCGACATTCGGACGGAGTGTGGGCACCCTAGCTAGGCGAAACTCGGATGGAGTGTGGGCCCCCTAGCAAGGCGACACTCGAACGGAGTGTGGGCCCCCAAGCTAGGCGACAGTCGGACGGAGTGTGGGCCCCCTATCTAGGCGACACTCTGAAGGAGTGTGTGCCCCCTAGCTAGTTGACACTCAGACGGAGTGTGGGCCCCGTAGCTAGGCCACACTTGGACGGAGTGTGGGCCCCCTAGCTAGGCGACACTCGGACGGAGTGTGGTCCCCCCAGCTAGGCGACCCTCAGACCGAGTGTGGGCCCCCTAGCTAGGCGACATTCGGACAGAGTGTGGGCCCCCTTGCTAGGCGACACTCGGAAGGAGTGTTGGCCCCCTAGCTAGACGACACTCGGACGGAGTGTGGGCCCCCTAGCTAGTCGACAATCTGACAGAATGTGGGCCCCCTAGCTAGATAACACTCTGACAGAATGTGGGCCCCCTAGCCAGGCGACACTCGGACGGAGTGTGGGCCCCCTAGCTAGGCGACACTCTGACGGAGTGTGGGCCCCCTTGCTAGGCGACACTCGGACGGAGTGTGGGCCCCCTAGCTAGGCGCCACTCGGACAGAGTGTGGGCCCCCTAGCTAGGCGCCACTCGGACAGAGTGTGGGCCCCCTTGCTAGGCGACACTCGGACGGAGTGTGGGCCCCCTAGCTAGGCGACACTCGGACGGAGTGTGGGCCCCCTAGCCAGGCGACACTCGGAGGGAGTGTGGGCCCCCTAGCTCGGCGACATTCGGAGTGTGGGGCCCCTAGCTAGGCGACACTCGGACGGAGTGTGGGCCCCCTAGCTAGGCGACACTCGGACGGAGTGTGGCCCCCCTAGCTAGGCGACACTCGAACAAAGTGTGGGCCCCCTAGCTAGGCGACACTCGGACGGAGTGTGCGCCCCCTGGCTAGGCGAAATTCGGACGGAGTGTGGGCCACCTAGCTAGGCAACACTCGGACGGAGTGTGGGCCCCCTAGCTAGGCGACACTTGGACGGAGTGTGGTACCCCTATCTAGTCGACACTCTGATGGAGTGTGGGCCCCCTTGCTAGGCGACACTCGGACGGAGTGTGGGCCCCCTAGCTAGGCGACACTCGGACGGAGTGTGGGCCCCCTAGCTAGGCGACACTCGGACGGAGTGTGGGCCCTCTAGCTACGCGACACTCTGATAGAGTGTGGGCCCCCTTGCTAGGCGACACTCAGGAGTGTGGGCCCCCTAGCTAGGCGACACTCGGACGGAGTGTGGGCCCCCTTGCTAGGCGACACTCGGACGGAGTGTGGGCCCCCTAGCTAGGCGACATTCGGACGGAGTGTGGGCCCCCTAGCTAGGTGACACTCTGACGGAGTGTGGGCCCCCTAGCTAGGCGACACTTGGACGGAGTGTGGGCCTCCTAGCTAGGCGACACACGGACGGAGTGTGGGCCTCCTAGCTAGGCGACTCTCAGACGGAGTGTGAGCCCCCTAGCTAGGCGACACTCGGACGGAGTGTGGGCCCTCTAGCTAGGCGACACTCTGACGGAGTGTGGGCCCCCTTGCTAGGCGACACTCGGACGGAGTGTGGGCCCCCTAGCTAGGCGACACTCGGACGGAGTGTGGGCCCCCTAGCTAGGCGACACTCGGACGGAGTGTGGGCCCCCTAGCTAGGCGACACTCGGACGGAGTGTGGGCCCCCTAGCTAGGCGACACTCGGACGGAGTGTGAGCCCCCTAGCTAGGCGACACTCGGACGGAGTGTGGGCCCCCTAGCTAGGCGACACTCGGACGGAGTGTGCGCCCCCTTGCTAGGCGACATTTGGACTGAGTGTGGGACCCCTAGCTAGGCGACACTCAGATGGAGTGTGGGCCCCCTAGCTAGGCGACACTCGGACGGAGTGTGGGCCCCCTAACTAGGCGAAAATCGGACGGAGTGTGGGCCCCCTAGCTAGGCGACACTCAGACGGAGTGTGGGCCTCCTAGCTAGGCGACACTCAGACGGAGTGTGGGCCCCCTAGCTAGGCGACATTCGGATGGAGTGTGGGCCCTCTAGCTAGGCGACACTCGGACGGAGTGTGGGCCCCCTAGCTAGACGACACTCGGACGGAGTGTGGGCCCCCTAGCTAGGCGACACTCGGACGGAGTGTGGGCCCCCTAGCTAGGCGACACTCGGACAGAGTGTGAGCCCCCTAGCTAGGCGACACTCGGACGGAGTGTGGGCCCCCTAGCTAGGCGACACTCGGACGGAGTGTGGGCCCCTAGGTAGACGACACTCGGACAGAGTGTTGGCCCCCTAGCTAGGCGACACTCGGACGGAGTGTGGGCCCCCTAGCTAGTCGACACTCGGACGGAGTGTGGGCCCCCTAGCTAGGCGACGGAGTGTGGGCCCCCTAGCTAGGCGACACTCGGACGGAGTGTGGGCCCCCTAGCTAGGCGACACTCGGACGGAGTGTGGGCCCCCTAGCTAGGCGACACTCGGACGGAGTGTGGGCCCCCTAGCTAGGCGACACTCGGACGGAGTGTGGGCCCCCTAGCTAGGCGACACTCGGACGGAGTGTGGGCCCCCTAGCTAGGCGACACTCGGACGGAGTGTGGGCCCCCTACCTAGGCGACACTGGGACGGAGTGTGGGCCCCCTAGCTAGGCGACACTGGGACGGAGTGTGGGCCCCCTAGCTAGGCGACATTCGGATGGAGTATGGGCACCCTAGCTAGGCGAAACTCGGATGGAGTGTGGGCCCCCTAGCTAGACGACACTCGGACGGAGTGTGGGTCCCCAAGCTAGGCGACAGTCGGACGGAGTGTGGGCCCCCTAGCTAGGCGACACTCGGAAGGATTGTGTGCCCCCTAGCTAGTTGACACTCGGACGGAGTGTGGGCCCCGTAGCTAGGCAACACTTGGACGGAGTGTGGGCCCCCTAGCTAGGCGACACTCGGACGGAGTGAAGGCCCCTAGGTAGACGACACTCGGACGGAGTGTTGGCCCCCTAGCTAGGCGACACTCGGACGGAGTGTGGGCCCCCTAGCTAGTCGACACTCGGACGGAGTGTGGACCCCCTAGCTAGGCGACGGAGTGTGGGCCCCCTAGCTAGGCGACACTCGGACGGAGTGTGGGCCCCCTAGCTAGGCGACACTCGGACGGAGTGTGGGCCCCCTAGCTAGGAGACACTCGGACGGAGTGTGGGCCCCCTAGCTAGGCGACACTCGGACGGAGTGTGGGCCTCCTAGCTAGGCGACACTCGGACGGAGTGTGGGCCCCCTGGCTAGGCGACACTCGGACGGAGTGTGGGGCCCCTACCTAGGTGACACTGGGACGGAGTGTGGGCCCCCTAGCTAGGCGACACGGGTACGGAGTGTGGGCCCCCTAGCTAGGCGACATTCGGACGGAGTGTGGGCACCCTAGCTAGGCGAAACTCGGATGGAGTGTGGGCCCCCTAGCTAGACGACACTCGGACGGAGTGTGGGTCCCCAAGCTAGGCGACAGTCGGACGGAGTGTGGGCCCCCTAGCTATGCGACACTCGGAAGGATTGTGTGCCCCCTAGCTAGTTGACACTCGGACGGAGTGTGGGCCCCGTAGCTAGGCAACACTTGGACGGAGTGTGGGCCCCCTAGCTAGGCGACACTCGGACGGAGTGTGGACCCCTAAATAGGCGACACTCGGACCGAGTGTGGGCCCCCTAGCTAGGCGACATTCGGACAGAGTGTGGGCCCCATAGCTAGGCGACACTCGGAAGGAGTGTTGGCCCCCTAGCTAGACTACACTCGGACGGAGTGTGGGCCCCCTAGCTAGTCGACACTCTGACTGAATGTGGGCCCCCTAGCTAGGCAACACTCTGACGGAGTGTGGGCCCCCTTGCTAGCCGACACTCGGACGGAGTGTGGTCCCCCAAGCTAGGCGACACTCGGACGGAGTGTGGGCCCCCTAGCTTGGCGACACTTGGAGGGAGTGTGGGCCCCCTAGCTAGGCGACACTCGGAGTGTGGGCCTCCTAGCTAGGCGACACTTGGACGGAGTGTGGGCCCCCTAGCTCGGCGACATTCGGACGGAGTGTGGGCCCCCTAGCTAGGCGACACTCGGAAGGAGTGTGGACCCCCTAGCTAGGCGACACTCGGACGGAGTCTGGTCTCCCTAGCTAGGCGACACTCTGACGGAATGTGGACCCCCTAGCTAGGCGACACTCGGACGGAGTGTGGGCCGCCTAGCTAGGCGACACTCGGACGGAGTGTGGGCCCTTTAGCTTGGCGACACTCTGACGGAGTGTGGGCCCCCTTGCTAGGCGACACTCGGACATTGTTTGGGCCCCCTAGCTAGGCGACGCTCGGACGGAGTGTGGGCCCCCTAGCTAGGCGACACTCGGACGGAGTGAGGGCCCCCTAGCTGGGCGACACTCAGACGGAGTGTGGTCCCCCTAGCTAGGCGACACTCGGACGGAGTGTGGGCCCCCTAGCTAGACGACACTCAGACGGATTGTGGGCCCCCTAGCTAGGCGACATTCGGACGGAGTGTGGGCACCCTAGCTAGGCGAAACTCGGATGGAGTGTGGGCCCCCTAGCTAGACGACACTCGGACGGAGTGTGGGCCCCCTTGCTAGGCGACACTCTGACTGAGTGTGGGCCCCCTAGCAAGGCGACACTCGAACGGAGTGTGGGCCCCCAAGCTAGGCGACAGTCGGACGGAGTGTGGGCCCCCTAGCTAGGCGACACTCGGAAGGAGTGTGTGCCCCCTAGCTAGTTGACACTCGGACGGAGTGTGGGCCCCGTAGCTAGGCCACACTTGGACGGAGTGTGGGCCCCCTAGCTAGGCGACACTCGGAGTGTGGTCCCCCTAGCTAGGCGACCCTCGGACCGAGTGTGGGCCCCCTAGCTAGGCGACATTCGGACAGAGTGTTCGCCCCCTAGCTAGGCGACACTCGGAAGGAGTGTTGGCCCCCTAGCTAGACGACACTCGTACGGAGTGTGGGCCCCCTAGCTAGTCGACAATCTGACAGAATGTGGGCCCCCTAGCTAGGCAACACTCTGACAGAATGTGGGCCCCCTAGCCAGGCGACACTTGGACGGAGTTTGCCCCCCTAGCTAGGCGACACTCGGACGGAGTGTGGGCCCCCTAGCTAGGCGCCACTTGGAAGGAGTGTGGGCCCCCTAGCTAGGCGACACTCGGACGGAGTGTGGGCCCCCTAGCTAGGCGCCACTCGGACGGAGTGTGGGCCCCCTAGCTACGCGACACTCGGACGGAGTGTGGGCCCCCTAGCTAGGCGACACTCGGACGGAGTGTGGGCCCCCTAGCTAGGCGACACTCGGACGGAGTGTGGGCCCCCTAGCCAGGCGACACTCGGACGGAGTGTGGGCCCCCTAGCTCGGCGACATTCGGAAGGAGTGTGGCCCCCTAGCTAGGCGACACTCAGACAGAGTGTGGGCCCCCTAGCTAGGCGACACTTGGACGGAGTGTGGGCCCCCTTGCTAGGCGACAATCGGACGGAGAGTGGGCCCCCTAGCTAGGCGCCACTCGGACGGAGTGTGGGCCCCCTAGCTAGGCGACACTCGGACGGAGTGTGGGCCCCCTAGCTAGGCGCCACTCGGACGGAGTGTGGGCCCCCTAGCTAGGCGACACTCGGAGTGTGGGCCCCCTAGCTAGACGACACTCGGACGGAGTGTGGGCCCCCTAGCTTGGCGACACTCGGACGGAGTGTGGGCCCCCTAGCCAGGCGACACTCGGACGGAGTGTGGGCCCCCTAGCTCGGCGACATTTGGACGGAGTGTGGGCCCCCTAGCTAGGCGACACTCAGAGTGTGGGCCCCCTAGCTAGGCGACACTCGGACGGAGTGTGGGCCCCCTAGCTAGGCGACACTCGGACGGAGTGTGGGGCCCCTAGCTAGGCGACACTCGGACAGAGTGTGAGCCCCCTAGCTAGGCGACACTCGGACGGAGTGTGGGCCCTCTAGCTAGGCTACACTCTGACGGAGTGTGGACCCCCTTGCTAGGCGACACTCAGGAGTGTGGTCCCCCTAGCTAGGCGACACTCGGACGGAGTGTGGGCCCCCTAGCTAGGCGACACTCGGACGGAGTGTGGGCCCTCTAGCTAGTTGACAATCTGACGGAGTGTGGGCCCCCTTGCTAGGCGACACTCAGAAGGAGTGTGGGCCCCCTAGCTAGGCGACACTCGGACGGAGTGTGGGCCCCCTAGCTAGGCGACACTCGGACGGAGTGTGGGCCCCTAGGTAGACGACACTCGGACGGAGTGTTGGCCCCCTAGCTAGGCGACACTCGGACGGAGTGTGGGCCCCCTAGCTAGTCGACACTCGGACGGAGTGTGGGCCCCCTAGCTAGGCGAAGGAGTGTGGGCCCCCTAGCTAGGTGACACTCGGACGGAGTGTGGGCCCCCTAGCTAGGCGACACTCGGACGGAGTGTGGGCCCCCTAGCTAGGCGACACTCGGACGGAGTGTGGGCCCCCTAGCTTGGCGACACTCGGACGGAGTGTGGGCCCCCTAGCTAGGCGACACTCGGACGGAGTGTGGGCCCCCAAGCTAGGCGACACTCGGACGGAGTGTGGGCCCCCTACCTAGGCGACACTGGGACGGAGTGTGGGCCCCCTAGCTAGGCGACACTGGGACGGAGTGTGGGCCCCCTAGCTAGGCGAAACTCGGATGGAGTGTGGGCCCCCTAGCTAGACGACACTCGGACGGAGTGTGGGCCCCCTAGCTAGTCGACACTCGGACGGAGTGTGGGCCCCCTAGCTAGGCGAAGGAGTGTGGGCCCCCTAGCTAGGCGACACTCGGACGGAGTGTGGGCCCCCTAGCTAGGCGACACTCGGACGGAGTGTGGGCCCCCTAGCTAGGCGACACTCGGACGTTGTGTGGGCCCCCTAGCTAGGCGACGCTCGGACGGAGTGTGGGCCCCCTAGCTAGGCGACACTCGGACGGAGTGTGGGCCCCCTAGACGACACTCGGACGGATTGTGGGCCCCCTAGCTAGGCGACATTCGGACGGAGTGTGGGCACCCTAGCTAGGCGAAACTCGGATGGAGTGTGGGCCCCCTAGCTAGACGACACTCGGACGGAGTGTGGGCCCCCTTGCTAGGCGACACTCTGACTGAGTGTGGGCCCCCTAGCAAGGCGACACTCGAACGGAGTGTGGGCCCCCAAGCTAGGCGACAGTCGGACGGAGTGTGGGCCCCCTAGCTAGGCGACACTCGGAAGGAGTGTGTGCCCCCTAGCTAGTTGACACTCAGACGGAGTGTGGGCCCCATAGCTAGGCCACACTTGGACGGAGTGTGGGCCCCCTAGCTAGGCGACACTCGGACGGAGTGTGGTCCCCCTAGCTAGGCGACCCTCAGACCGAGTGTGGGCCCCCTAGCTAGGCGACATTCGGACAGAGTGTGGGCCCCCTAGCTAGGCGACACTCGGAAGGAGTGTTGGCCCCCTAGCTAGACGACACTCGGACGGAGTGTGGGCCCCCTAGCTAGTCGACAATCTGACAGAATGTGGGCCCCCTAGCTAGACAACACTCTGACAGAATGTGGGCCCCCTAGCCAGGCGACACTCGGACGGAGTGTGGGCCCCCTAGCTAGGCGACACTCTGACGGAGTGTGGGCCCCCTTGCTAGGCGACACTCTGACGGAGTGTGGGCCCCCTAGCTAGGCGCCACTTGGACGGAGTGTGGGCCCCCTAGCTAGGCGACACTCGGACGGAGTGTGGGCCCCCTAGCTAGGCGACACTCGGACGGAGTGTGGGCCCCCTAGCCAGGCGACACTCGGAGTGTGGGCCCCCTAGCTCGGCGACATTCGGACGGAGTGTGGGGCCCCTAGCTAGGCGACACTCGGACGGAGTGTGGGCCCCCTAGCTAGGCGACACTCGGACGGAGTGTGGGCCCCCTAGCTAGGCGACACTCGAACGAAGTGTGGGCCCCCTAGCTAGGCGACACTCGGACGGAGTGTGCGCCCGCTGGCTAGGCGAAATTCGGACGGAGTGTGGGCCCCCTAGCTAGGCAACACTCGGAGTGTGGGCCCGCTAGCTAGGCGACACTTGGACGGAGTGTGGTACCCCTATCTAGTCGACACTCTGATGGAGTGTGGGCCCCCTTGCTAGGCGACACTCGGACGGAGTGTGGGCCCCCTAGCTAGGCGACACTCGGACGGAGTGTGGGCCCCCTAGCTAGGCGACACTCGGACGGAGTGTGGGCCCTCTAGCTAGGCGACACTCTGATAGAGTGTGGGCCCCCTTGCTAGGCGACACTCAGAAGGAGTGTGGGCCCCCTAGCTAGGCGACACTCGGACGGAGTGTGGGCCCCCTTGCTAGGCGACACTCGGACGGAGTGTGAGCCCCCTAGCTAGGCGACATTCAGATGGAGTGTGGGCCCCCTAGCTAGGTGACACTCTGACGGAGTGTGGGCCCCCTAGCTAGGCGACACTTGGACGGAGTGTGGGCCTCCTAGCTAGGCGACACTCGGACGGAGTGTGGGCCTCCTAGCTAGGCGACTCTCGGACGGAGTGTGAGCCCCCTAGCTAGGCGACACTCGGACGGAGTGTGGGCCCTCTAGCTAGGCGACACTCTGACGGAGTGTGGGCCCCCTTGCTAGGCGACACTCGGACGGAGTGTGGGCCCCCTAGCTAGGCGACACTCGGACGGAGTGTGGGCCCCCTAGCTAGGCGACACTCGGACGGAGTGTGGGCCCCCTAGCTAGGCGACACTCGGACGGAGTGTGGGCCTCCTAGCTAGGTGACACTCGGACGGAGTGTGGGCCCCCTAGCTAGGCGACACTCGGACAGAGTGTGATCCCCCTAGCTAGGCGACACTCGGACGGAGTAAGGGCCCCCTAGCTTAGCGACACTCGGACGGAGTTTGTGCCCTCTAGCTAGGCGACACTCGGACGGAGTGTGGGCCCCCTAGCTAGGCGACACTCGGACGGAGTGTGGGCTCTCTAGCTAGGCGACACTCGGACGGAGTGTGGGCCCCCTAGCTAGACGACACTCGGACGGAGTGTGCGCCCCCTTGCTAGGCGACACTTGGACTGAGTGTGGGACCGCTAGCTAGGCGACACTCAGATGGAGTGTGGGTCCCCTAGCTAGGCGACACTCGGACGGAGTGTGGGCCCCCTAGCTAGGCGACACTCGGACGGAGTGTGGGCCCCCTAGCTAGGCGACACTCGGACGGAGTGTAAGCCCCCTAGCTAGGCGACACTCGGACGGATTGTGGGCCCCCTAGCTAGGCGACACTCGGACGGAGTGTAGGCCCCCTAGCTAGGCGACACTCGGACGGAGTGTGAGCCCCCTAGCTAGGCGACACTCGGACGGAGTGTGGGCCCTCTAGCTAGGCGACACTCTGACGGAGTGTGGGCCCCCTTGCTAGGCGACACTAGGACGGAATGTGGGCCCCCTAGCTAGGCGACACTCGGACGGAGTGTGGGCCCCCTAGCTAGGCGACACTCGGACGGAGTGTGGGCCCCCTAGCTAGGCGACACTCGGACGGAGTGTGGGCCCCCTAGCTAGGCGACACTCGGAGTGTGGGCCCCCTACCTAGGCGACACTGGGACGGAGTGTGGGCCCCCTAGCTAGGCGACACTGGGACGGAGTGTGGGCCCCCTAGCTAGGCGACATTCGGATGGAGTATGGGCACCCTAGCTAGGCGAAACTCGGATGGAGTGTGGGCCCCCTAGCTAGACGACACTCGGACGGAGTGTGGGTCCCCAAGCTAGGCGACAGTCGGACGGAGTGTGGGCCCCCTAGCTAGGCGACACTAGGAAGGATTGTGTGCCCCCTAGCTAGTTGACACTCGGACGGAGTGTGGGCCCCGTAGCTAGGCGACACTCGGACGGAGTGTGGACCCCTAAATAGGCGACACTCGGACCGAGTGTGGGCCCCCTAGCTAGGCGACATTCGGACGGACTGTGGGCCCCATAGCTAGGCGACACTCGGAAGGAGTGTGGGCCCCCTAGCTAGTCGACACTCTGACTGAATGTGGGCCCCCTAGCTAGGCAACACTCTGACGGAGTGTGGGCCCCCTTGTAGGCGACACTCGGACGGAGTGTGGTCCCCCAAGCTAGGCGACACTCGGACGGAGTGTGGGCCCCCTAGCTTGGCGACACTCGGACGGAGTGTGGGCCCCCTAGCTTGGCGACACTTGGAGGGAGTGTGGGCCCCCTAGCTAGGCGACACTCGGACGGAGTGTGGGCCTCCTAGCTAGGCGACACTTGGACGGAGTGTGGGCCCCCTAGCTCGGCGACATTCGGACGGAGTGTGGGCCCCCTAGCTAGGCGACACTCGGATGGAGTGTGGACCCCTAGCTAGACGACACTCGGACGGAGTGTGGGCCCCCTAGCTAGGCCACACTCTGACTGAGTGTGGGCCCCCTAGCTAGGCGACACTCGGACGGAGTGTGGGCCCCCTAGCTAGGCGACACTCAGAAGGAGTGTGGACCCCCTAGCTAGGCGACACTCGGACGGAGTGTGGTCTCCCTAGCTAGGCGACACTCGGACGGAATGTGGACCCCCTAGCTAGGCGACACTCGGACGGAGTGTGGGCCGCCTAGCTAGGCGACACTCGGACGGAGTGTGGGCCCTTTAGCTTGGCGACACTCTGACGGAGTGTGGGCCCCCTTGCTAGGCGACACTCGGACGTTGTGTGGGCCCCCTAGCTAGGCGACGCTCGGAGTGTGGGCCCCCTAGCTAGGCGACACTCGGACGGAGTGAGGGCCCCCTAGCTGGGCGACACTCAGACGGAGTGTGGTCCCCCTAGCTAGGCGACACTCGGACGGAGTGTGGGCCCCCTAGCTAGACGACACTCGGACGGATTGTGGGCCCCCTAGCTAGGCGACATTCGGACGGAGTGTGAGCACCCTAGCTAGGCGAAACTCGGATGGAGTGTGGGCCCCCTAGCTAGACGACACTCGGACGGAGTGTGGGCCCCCTTGCTAGGCGACACTCTGACTGAGTGTGGGCCCCCTAGCAAGGCGACACTCGAACGGAGTGTGGGCCCCCAAGCTAGGCGACAGTCGGACGGAGTGTGGGCCCCCTAGCTAGGCGACACTCCGAAGGAGTGTGTGCCCCCTAGCTAGTTGACACTCAGACGGAGTGTGGGCCCCGTAGCTAGGCCACACTTGGACGGAGTGTGGGCCCCCTAGCTAGGCGACACTCGGACGGAGTGTGGTCCCCCTAGCTAGGCGACCCTCAGACCGAGTGTGGGCCCCCTAGCTAGGCGACATTCGGACAGAGTGTGGTCCCCCTAGCTAGGCGACACTCGGAAGGAGTGTTGGCCCCCTAGCTAGACGACACTCGGACGGAGTGTGGGCCCCCTAGCTAGTCGACAATCTGACAGAATGTGGGCTCCCTAGCTAGGCAACACTCTGACAGAATGTGGGCCCCCTAGCCAGGCGACACTCGGATGGAGTGTGGGCCCCCTAGCTAGGCGACACTCTGACGGAGTGTGGGCCCCCTTGCTAGGCGACACTCGGACGGAGTGTGGGCCCCCTAGCTAGGCGCCACTCGGACGGAGTGTGGGCCCCCTAGCTAGGCGACACTCGGACGGAGTGTGGGCCCCCTAGCTAGGCGACACTCGGACGGAGTGTGGGCCCCCTAGCCAGGCGACACTCGGACGGAGTGTGGGCCCCCTAGCTAGGCGACACTCGGACGGAGTGTGGGCCGCCTAGCTAGGCGACACTCGGACGGAGTGTGGGCCCTTTAGCTTGGCGACACTCTGACGGAGTGTGGGCCCCCTTGCTAGGCGACACTCGGACGTTGTGTGGGCCCCCTAGCTAGGCGACGCTCGGAGTGTGGGCCCCCTAGCTAGGCGACACTCGGACGGAGTGAGGGCCCCCTAGCTGGGCGACACTCAGACGGAGTGTGGTCCCCCTAGCTAGGCGACACTCGGACGGAGTGTGGGCCCCCTAGCTAGACGACACTCGGACGGATTGTGGGCCCCCTAGCTAGGCGACATTCGGACGGAGTGTGAGCACCCTAGCTAGGCGAAACTCGGATGGAGTGTGGGCCCCCTAGCTAGACGACACTCGGACGGAGTGTGGGCCCCCTTGCTAGGCGACACTCTGACTGAGTGTGGGCCCCCTAGCAAGGCGACACTCGAACGGAGTGTGGGCCCCCAAGCTAGGCGACAGTCGGACGGAGTGTGGGCCCCCTAGCTAGGCGACACTCCGAAGGAGTGTGTGCCCCCTAGCTAGTTGACACTCAGACGGAGTGTGGGCCCCGTAGCTAGGCCACACTTGGACGGAGTGTGGGCCCCCTAGCTAGGCGACACTCGGACGGAGTGTGGTCCCCCTAGCTAGGCGACCCTCAGACCGAGTGTGGGCCCCCTAGCTAGGCGACATTCGGACAGAGTGTGGTCCCCCTAGCTAGGCGACACTCGGAAGGAGTGTTGGCCCCCTAGCTAGACGACACTCGGACGGAGTGTGGGCCCCCTAGCTAGTCGACAATCTGACAGAATGTGGGCTCCCTAGCTAGGCAACACTCTGACAGAATGTGGGCCCCCTAGCCAGGCGACACTCGGATGGAGTGTGGGCCCCCTAGCTAGGCGACACTCTGACGGAGTGTGGGCCCCCTTGCTAGGCGACACTCGGACGGAGTGTGGGCCCCCTAGCTAGGCGCCACTCGGACGGAGTGTGGGCCCCCTAGCTAGGCGACACTCGGACGGAGTGTGGGCCCCCTAGCTAGGCGACACTCGGACGGAGTGTGGGCCCCCTAGCCAGGCGACACTCGGACGGAGTGTGGGCCCCCTAGCTCGGCGACATTCGGACGGAGTGTGGGGCCCCTAGCTAGGCGACACTCGGACGGAGTGTGGGCCCCCTAGCTAGGCGACACTCGGACGGAGTGTGGGCCCCCTAGCTAGGCGACACTCGAACGGAGTGTGGGCCCCCTAGCTAGGCGACACTCGGACGGAGTGTGCGCCCCCTGGCTAGGCGAAATTTGGACGGAGTGTGGGCCCCCTAGCTAGGCAACACTCGGACGGAGTGTGGGCCCCCTAGCTAGGCGACACTTGGACGGAGTGTGGTACCCCTATCTAGTCGACACTCTGATGGAGTGTGGGCCCCCTTGCTTGGCGACACTCGGACGGAGTGTGGACCCCCTAGCTAGGCGACACTCGGACGGAGTGTGGGCCCCCTAGCTAGGCGACACTCGGACGGAGTGTGGGCCCTCTAGCTAGGCGACACTCTGATAGAGTGTGGGCCCCCTTGCTAGGCGACACTCAGAAGGAGTGTGGGCCCCCTAGCTAGGCGACACTCGGACGGAGTGTGGGCCCCCTTGCTAGGCGACACTCGGACGGAGTGTGGGCCCCCTAGCTAGGCGACATTCGGACGGAGTGTGGGCCCCCTGGCTAGGTGACACTCTGACGGAGTGTGGGCCCCCTAGCTAGGCGACACTTGGACGGAGTGTGGGCCTCCTAGCTAGGCGACACTCGGACGGAGTGTGGGCCTCCTAGCTAGGCGACTCTCGGACGGAGTGTGAGCCCCCTAGCTAGGCGACACTCGGACGGAGTGTGGGCCCCCTAGCTAGGCGACACTCGGACGGAGTGTGGGCCCCCTAGCTAGGCGACACTCGGACGGAGTGTGGGCCCCCTAGCTAGGCGACACTCGGACGGAGTGTGGGCCCCCTAGCTAGGCGACACTCGGACGGAGTGTGAGCCCCCTAGCTAGGCGACACTCCGACGGAGTGTGGGCCCCCTAGCTTAGCGACACTCGGACGGAGTTTGTGCCCTCTAGCTAGGCGACACTCGGACGGAGTGTGGGCCCCCTAGCTAGGCGACACTCGGACGGAGTGTGGGCCCTCTAGCTAGGCAACACTCGGACGGAGTGTGGGCCCCCTAGCTAGGCGACACTCGGACGGAGTGTGCGCCCCCTTGCTAGGCGACACTTGGACTGAGTGTGGGACCCCTAGCTAGGCGACACTCAGATGGAGTGTGGGCCCCCTAGCTAGGCGACACTCGGACGGAGTGTGGGCCCCCTAGCTAGGCGACACTCGGACGGAGTGTGGGCCCCCTAGCTAGGCGACACTCGGACGGAGTGTAAGCCCCCTAGCTAGGCGACACTCGGACGGAGTGTGGGCCCCCTAGCTAGGCGACATTCGGACGGAGTGTAGGCCCCCTAGCTAGGCGACACTCGGACGGAGTGTGAGCCCCCTAGCTAGGCGACACTCGGACGGAGTGTGGGCCCTCTAGCTAGGCGACACTCTGACGGAGTGTGGGCCCCCTTGCTAGGCGACACTCGGATGGAATGTGGGCCCCCTAGCTAGGCGACACTCAGACGGAGTGTGGGCCCCCTAGCTAGGCGACACTTGGACGGAGTGTGGGCCCCCTAGCTAGGCGAAAATCGGACGGAGTGTGGGCCCCCTAGCTAGGCGACACTCAGACGGAGTGTGGGCCTCCTAGCTAGGCGACACTCGGACGGAGTGTGGGCCCCCTAGCTAGGCGACACTCGGATGGAGTGTGGGCCCCCTAGCTAGGCGACACTCGGACGGAGTGTGGGCCCCCTAGCTAGACGACACTCGGAGTGTGGGCCCCCTAGCTAGACGACACTCGGACGGAGTGTGGGCCCCCTAGCTAGGCGACACTCGGACGGAGTGTGAGCCCCCTAGCTAGGCGACACTCGGACGGAGTGTGGGCCCTCTAGCTAGGCGACACTCTGACGGAGTGTGAGTCCCCTAGCTAGGCGACACTCGGACAGAGTGTGAGCCCCCTAGCTAGGCGACACTCGGACGGAGTGTGGGCCCCTAGGTAGACGACACTCGGACGGAGTGTTGGCCCCCTAGCTAGGCGACACTCGGACGGAGTGTGGGCCCCCTAGCTAGTCGACACTCGGACGGAGTGTGGGCCCCCTAGCTAGGCGACGGAGTGTGGGCCCCCTAGCTAGGCGACACTCGGACGGAGTGTGGGCCCCCTAGCTAGGCGACACTCGGACGGAGTGTGGGCCCCCTACCTAGGCGACACTGGGACGGAGTGTGGGCCCCCTACCTAGGCGACACTCGGACGGAGTGTGGGCCCCCTAGCTAGGCGACACTCGGACGGAGCGTAGGCCCTCTAGCTAGGCGCTACCACTTTCTGAACAAATGTCTGAACCTATGCAATGTGATGGGGTGTTGTCTAGGGCGCAACGTCAGGAGTTTAGAAGGCTTAATAAGCTGTGTTTTTTCTGTGGAGACGCCTCTCATACTATTTCTGTCTGCCCTAAATGAGAGAAACATTTTGCACACACATTTGCTGTGGGCAGTGTGCAACCTAAGTTTCTTTTGGCAATTACTTTGATCTGCTCCTTGTCCACATTTTCCACAAAGGCTTTTGTGGATTCAGGAGCAGCTCTGAATCTGATGGATTTGGACTTTGCTAAATGTTGTGGCTTGCCCATGACGCCTCTGTAGACGCCTATTCCTTTGAGGGGTATTGATGCCACTCCTTTAGCAGAGAATAAACCTCAGTTTTGGACCCAGGTGATAATGTGAGTTTCCCCAGACCACCAAGAAAATTGTCAATTTTTGGTTCTGCATAATTTACATGATACTATTGTACTGGGTTTCCCCTGGTTGCAAACTCATAACCCAGTTTTGGATTGGAAATCTGTGTCGGTGGTGAGTTGGGGTTGTCAGTGTGTTCTTAGGGACGCTCCTGTTTTCTGCACCTCTCCTCAGTCTCATGATATTCCTGATTATCTAGCTGATTTCTCTGATGTATTTAGTGAGAGTAAGTTTGCGTCTTTGCCTCCTCAAGTTATGACTGTGCAATTGAGTTGATGCCTGGGTGTAAATTTCCCAAGGGTCGGCTTTTCAACTTATCTGTACCCGAACATGATGCTATGCGATCCTATATTAAGTAGTCGTTGGAGAAGGGTCATATTAGACCATCCTCGTCACCTTTAGGCGCTGGGGTTTTTTTTGTGGCCAAGAAATATGGTTCATTAAGACCGTGTATTGATTATCGTTCCATTAACAAGATGACGGTTAAATATCAGTACCCGTTACCTCTGATGTCTGATTTATTCTCCAGAGTTAAGAGTGCCTGCTGGTTTACTAAGCTTGACCTCAGGGGGGCGTATAATCTTATTCGCATCAAGCATGAGGATGAATGGAAGACGGCGTTTAATACTCCGGAGGGACATTTTGAGTACCTGGTGATGCCTTTTGGGCTCTCCAATGCCCCTTCTGTCTTCCAGTCCTTTATGAATATTTTTCGAGACTTTGTAGATAAGTTTTTGATCATCTATCTGGATGATATTTTGATCTTTTCTAGTGATTAGGATTCCCATGTGGAACATGTCCGGACTGTGTTCCGGATTTTGAGGGAGAATTCCCTGTTTGTTAAGGGATCAAAATGCCTCTTTGGTGTACAGAGGATTTCATTTTTGTGATTTATTTTGTCTCCATCGACTATTGAAATGGACCCGGCCAAGGTACAGGCCATTTATGATTGGGTTCAGCCTATTTCTTTGAAGGCTCTCCAGAAGTTTTTGGGTTTTGATAATTTCTATCGTAAATTTATAGGTAATTTTTCTAGTATTGTCAAACCACTGACTGATCTGACCAAGAAGGGCGCTGATGTGCTGAACTGGTCTCCTGAGGCTGTCTCAGCATTTCAGGAGCTCAAGCGGAGATTTACTTCAGCTCCAGTTCTACGGCAACCTGATGTCTCACTTCCATTTCAAGTGGAGGTAGACGCTTCTGAGATTGGTGCAGGAGCTGTTTTGTCCCAAAAAGATCCTGTGACTTCTAAGATGAATCCCTGTGCCTTCTTTTCTCGAAAGTTCTCCCCATCTGAACGCAACTATGATGTGGGGAATCGGGAATTGTTGGCCATGAAATGGGCATTTGAGGAGTGGAGACATTGGTTGGAGGGAGCTAGACATCAATTTGTGGTCCTCACCGATCACAAGAATCTGATTTATTTGTAGTTGGCTAAACGCTTGAATCCTAGACAGGCTAGATGGGTCTTGTTTTTCACGCGTTTTAATTTTGTGGTCTCTTTTCTTCCGGGCACTAAGAATATTAAGGCAGACCCCCTTTCTAGGAGTTTCTTTGCTGATTCTCTTAATGTGACTGAGCCTACTACTATCCTAGGTGAGGGGGTAATTCTTTCTGCCATTTCGCCCGATTTGAGACGCGCCCTGGAGGAATTTCAGGAGGATAAACCTGATCGTTGCCCTATGGGAAGATTGTATGTTCCTGACCAGTGGAGAAAGAGAGTGATGTCTGAAGTCCATTGCTCCGCATTGGCTGGTCATCCAGGTATTTTTGGTACCAGAGATTTGGTGAGTCAGTCGTTTTGGTGGCCTGCCTTGTCTCGTGATGTCAGGAATTTTGTACAGTCCTGTGGGACTTGTTCTCGGTCTAAACCCTGTTCTCGTTCTAGTGGGTTGCTGATGCCCCTCCCGGTGCCCAGGAGGCCATGGACCCATATCTCAATGGATTTTATTTCTGATCTTCCTGTCTCTCAGAGAATGACTGTTATCTGGGTGATTTGTGATAGATTTTCGAAGATGGTCCATCTTGTACCACTACCAAAGTTGCCATCTTCCGCTGAGTTGGTACCCTTGTTTTTACAACAGGTGGTTCGGTTGCATGGGATTCCTGAGAACATTGTGTCCGATAGAGGGGTCCAGTTTGTTTCCAGATTTTGGAAAGCCTTTTGTTCCAATCTGGGAATTCAGTTATCCTTCTCTTCCGCGTTTCATCCCCAGACCAATGGGCAGACTGAGAGAACAAACCAGACCTTGGAGTCTTATTTAAGATGTTTTATATCTGCTGATCAAGATGATTGGGTCTCATTTTTGCCCTTGGCCGAATTTGCGCTGAACAATAGATCTAGTTCTGCCACTTTGATGTCACCCTATTTCTGTAATTTTGGGTTTCATCCTCGATTCTCTTCAGGACAAGTGGAATCTTCGTCCTGCCCAGGTGTGAACACTGTGGTTGTGAGAATGCAGCAGATATGGGACCAAGTGGTGGATAAGTTGTCAATCTCTCAGGAAAAGGCCCAGCGTTTTTCCAACCGGCATAGGACCATTGGTCCCCGGTTTAAAGTGGGTGATATGGTTTGGTTGTCGTCTAAGAATATTCCTATGAAAGTTGCATCTCCAAAATTTAAGCCAAGATTTATTGGACCTTATAAGATTTTGGAGATTCTTAATCCTGTTTCTTTTCGGTTGGCTCTTCCAGTTACATTCAAAATCCATAACGTATTTCACAAATCACTGTTGAAGAGGTTTGTTGAGCCAGTAGTTCCTGTGGCGGCTCCTCCTGACCCTGTTTTGGTTAAAGGCAATATGGAATATGAGGTAGA
Organism: Dendrobates tinctorius; assembly: GCF_039654945.1. Lineage (NCBI taxonomy): Eukaryota > Metazoa > Chordata > Amphibia > Anura > Dendrobatidae > Dendrobates > Dendrobates tinctorius. The sequence goes on along the minus strand of NW_027361880.1, from coordinate 6,095,799 downwards.
GAAAATATTGGATTCTCGCTTGGTCAGACGGGGACTCCAGTATTTGGTCAAATGGAAGGGTTTGGCCAGGAGGATAATTCTTGGGTCTCTGCCTCGGATATTCATGCCGATAGATTGGTTCGTGCTTTTCACCGGGCCCATCCTGATCGGCCTGGTGGCGTGGATGAGGGTTCGGTGACCCCTCCTCAAGCGGGGGGGTACTGTTATGAGCTCATTTTCTGCTCCACCAGCTGGGAGTTCTCCTTCCGTTCTCCCTCTGGTAGTGACAGGAGGTAGTGAGGTTAGTTTAATTGGTAATGGTCTGCCACCTGACGAGGAGGATAGTGAATGGATCTCTGGAGTATCAGACTGGATATCAGACAGCCAACGCCCTATCCTGTTGCTGGTGATTCAGTCTGTTTCTCAGGTCTTGGACTTCAGCTCTGCTCCAGTCATCTCAAGTTAAGTTTGTTTTTTGCTAATGTTCACACTTGCTCTTGTTGGTCAACTCAGTTTTTGTGTGGTCAGCCAGCCCGGCTGGGCTGTGCTGAATTTCCACTCTTATTTATCTGTATTTGCCAATTTGCCTTTTTGTCCTTTATTAGATTGGCCTCTTTTTGCTCTGTCTTAGAATATTCCAGAGTGCTGATATAGTGGGAGAAGTCTAGTGACTTCAGGGTTAGTTTTGTTATCAGAAGCGTTGGACATTATTTTTGATAGGGTTTTTTGGCAGATTGCAGACAGTATCTTTCCTTTCCTGTCCTTTCAAGTTAGTTTGGCCCCATCGTTTGCTCAGCCTATTTTTCTGCCTTTGTTTGTGTTTTCATCTTGCTTCACCGTCAATACATGTGGGGGGCTGTCTTTCCTTTGGGGTCTGCTCTGGGGAATTAGTTTTCCTCTTTTCTTACTTTAGGCTTATTTAGCTCTCCGGTTGTGATGAGGCGTCCAGGACCACAGTAGGCACGTGCCACGACTGCTTCTAGTTGTGTGTTAAGATCAGGGCTCTGCAGTCTGCATAGTTACCAACCTCTCTGGTTTTCTGAGACTTAGCGTGTGTTTCTTTTTTCCTCCTCGGGGACCCATTCATAACAGGCTCCGTTCCGTACACTTCGTACAAACACGGCTCCGCTCCATAAACCTCCTACACACGCGGCTCCCCTCCGTACACCTCGAATACATGCGGCTCCACTCCTGGCACATATGGCTCCACTCCGCACACCTCGTACACGTGCGGCTCTGCCCTGTACACCTCGTACACACATGGCTCCGCTCCGTACACCTCATACATATGCGACTCTGCTCCGTACACTTCGTACACATGTGGCTCTGCTCCGTACACCTTGTACTCGTGGACTCTGCTCCGTACACCCCGTACACATGCGACTCTGCTCCGCACACCCCGTACACATGCGACTCTGCTCCGTACACCCCGTACACATGCGGCTCTGCTCCGTACACCTCGTACAGGTACGGCTCTGCTCCGCACACCTCGTACACAAGCGGCTCTGCTCCGCACACCTCGTACATGTGCAAACCGTCTTTATCATACACGTGCGGCTCCGCTCCGTACACCTTGTACACATGTGGCTCTGCTCCGTCCACCTCGTACACACGGCTTCGCTCTGTACACCTCGTACACGTGCAACTCTGCTCCATACACCTCGTACATGTGCGACTCTGCTCCGTACACATCGTACACGTGCGACTATGCTCCATACACGTCGTACACGTGCGACTCTGCTTCGTACACCTCGTACACGTGCGGCTCTGCTCCGTACACCTTGTACACGTGCGAAACTGCTCTGTACACCTCGTACACGTGCGACTCTGCTCCGTACACCTCGTACATGCGCAACTCTGCTACATCCACACTGAAAACCCCTCCTGACCCCACACATAAACTTCATCTCATCCAGCACCATGACAACCAGCACAACAGAGTCCTGCAGGCACTCAGGGGTCAGGGCTGTGCGCACAGGACCTGTGATGAGGTCACAGGAGGGGAGGACTCAGGGGTCATATGATCAGGAGCATCGGACGCCCCTGATCATGTGACCCCTGACTCCTCCCCTCCTGTGACCTCATCACAGATCCTGTGTGCACTGAAGAATCCAGCGATCGGAGATGGGATTTATCACTGTGGGGCTGCGGTGGCCGGTGGGTCTGTCTGGGGGGGCGTGGCGGCTCAGTGAAATGCGGGAAAAATAAGCTACCACCCGGGACAGTGGGACATGCATTCATAAACGGGACTGTCCCGCCAAATCCGAGATACTTGGGAGCTATGCCTGAGCAGAGGTCGGCCGAACGGCATTTGGGGAACTGCGTCATCACTGCACTGTGAGACGAGAGCCGGTAAAAGACGTCCTGAAAGCCCCACCAGCACAGAGTCTTCAGGGCCTGTTGTGCCCCACCAGCACAGATTCTTCAGGGCCTGTTGTGCCCTACCAGCACAGAGTCTTCAGGGCCTGTTGTGCCCCACCAGCACAGATTCTTCAGGGCCTGTTGTGCCCCACCAGCACAGATCCTTCAGGGCCTGTTTGCCCCACCAGCACAGAGTCTTCATGGCCTGTTGTGCACCACCAGCACAGTTCCTTCAGGGCCTGCTGTGCCCCAGCAGCACAGTTTCTTCAGGGTCTGTCAAGCTCAAATCATCCCAGGACAACGAGGCGTCAAGGCAGCCGCATTCAGCGACCTCTAAGCGGCCGCGCCTGTGAACCCAAGCGACGTCTGGAAGGATAAGTGAACTATAGGAAATAAGGACCCGTAGTTTGGCCATACGTGGCCTTTGACGCACAGACTAGCCGGGTTAGTCACATTGAATATAAGAAAAGTATTGTTTATTTTGTTGAGTCACTGCGAGGACAGATTGTTGTTACCCCTGTTACTTGTTCAGCATAGCCCCAGCGGCTCTAAGTTATAAATTTTGCACAGTCACACGTCTGGACCCCGAGAGCGTCATAGGCTATGTGGTGAGGCGAAATTTTAACCCCGCGCGTCCCAATTCACCAAACAATTTTGCCCCTATCTACATATTGGGGAAAAAGTGAAAGGAAAAGTGTTGGAGGCAAATTGACAGCTGCCAGATGTGAACAAGGGGGACTTAAAGAATGAGAGTGATGGCGCCAAAGAGTGTATACCGTACAGTTACTAAGGTGGGGCCCTGACATGGGATACTCACCACACACGGGGATATGAACACACACACAGAATGCGCCACACACTACCACGTGCTTCAACACATATACCACCCTCAGCACACATTTCACCACACATACACCAACCTCGCCACATAAAAGTCGAAACACAAAAGTCGCCACTCAAAACTCGCCACGCTGTCCCAGAGCTGTTTAAAAGATGAAAAATGAGCTGTGATTGGTTGCTATCAGCAATAGTTTTCTTTGTAGACAGTTGTGTTAACTGAGGCCTATTCTTATCATTTCTATTGTGTTATCGTCCTTCTGTAAAGCTGGAAATAACACCATTTATTACTGTGCCAACACAGACTGCAGGGGGAGCCCAGTATCATACAGGATAGGATTAGATACATGGCTCAGCAGCAGCGTCGGACTGGAACACCTTGGGCCCACCAGAGAAAATCATTCTTGGGGCCCACTATGTAGCTGCATAGAGTTAAATACCAGACCACCAATTATGCGGTAAAACACGCTAATATCCGGGTATAATATAAGGTTGTACATGTCTTAATTATGTAGCAGGAGTTGGGGTAGCCCCTCATAGAATATAAAGCAGCCCCCTCACATAGTATAATGCAGCCATCTCATAGAATATAATGCAGCCATCTCATAGAATATAATATTGCCCCCCTCATAGGGTATAATGCTGCCCCCCCTCATAGGGTATAATGCTGCCCCCTCATAGGGTATAATACTGCCCCCCTCATAGGGTATAATACTGCCCCCCTCATAGGGAATAATGCACCCCCTCATAGGGTATAATGCACCCCCTCATAGGGTATAATACTGCCCCCCTCATAGGGTATAATACTGCCCCCCTCATAGGGTATAATACTGCCCCCCTCATAGGGTATAATGCACCCCCTCATAGGGTATAATACTGCCCCCCTCATAGGGTATAATACTGCCCCCCTCATAGGGTATAATACTGCCCCCCTCATAGGGAATAATGCTGCCCCCTCATAGGGAATAATGCTGCCCCCCTCATAGGGAATAATGCTGCCCTCCTCATAGGGTATAATGCTGCCTCCTCAAAGGGTATAATGCTGCCTCCTCATAGGGTATAATGCTGCCTCCTCATAGGGTATAATGCACCCCCTCATAGGGTATAATGCTGCCTCCTCAAAGGGTATAATGCTGCCTCCTCAAAGGGTATAATGCTGCCTCCTCATAGGGAATAATGCTGCCCCCCTCATAGGGAATAATGCTGCCCCCCTCATAGGGAATAATGCACCCCCTCATAGGGTATAATGCTATATAGATATATAGATATAGAGTTAGATAGATATAGATAGAAAGATAGATGTAGAAATAGATAGATATAGAGATAGATAGTAGATAATGGATAGAAAGTAGATAATGGATAGATATAGATAGAAAGATTCATAGAGATAGATAGAAATAGATAGAGATAGATATAAAGATAGATATAGAAAGAAATATAGATAGATAGATCGATAGGTAGATAGATATAGAGATAGATAGAAAATAGATAATGGATAGATATAGAGATAGATAGCTATAGATAGAAAGATATAGAGATAGATATATATATAGATAGAGATAGATAATAGATAGAGATAGATAATAGATAGAGATATACAGATATAATAATAACAATAATAATAATATAGACATATATAGATAGATATAGAGATAAATATATATAGATAGATGGCTATAAATAAAAATAGACATAGAGATATATATAGAGATAGATAGATATAGAGATAATAGATATAGGGATAATAGATATAGAGATAGATAGATATAGAAAGATAGATATAGAGATAGATATAGAGATAATAGCTAGATATAGAGATATGTATAGAGATAGATATAGAGTTAGAAAGATAGATAGATATAGAGAGAGATATAGAGATAGATAGAGATAGCTAGATAGATAGATGGATAGATAGATATAGATAATAGAGATAATAGATAGATATAATAGATAGATATAGAGATAGATATAGAGATAGATGGATAGATCAATAGATAGATAAAGAGAGAGATAGAGATATAGAGATAGATAGATAATGAGATATAGAGATAGATATAGAGATATAGTGTTAGATAGAAAGATAGATATAGAGATAGATAGATATAGAGATAGATATGGATATAGAGATAGATAGATAGATAGATAGAGATAGATAGATATAGAGATAATAGATAGATAGATAGATAGATATAGAGATAATATATAGATAGCTATAGAGAGAGAGATATAGAGATAGATATAGAGAGAAACAGATATAGATATAGAGATAGATAGGTAGATAGATATAGAGATAATAGATAGATATAGAGATAGATAGATATAGATATAAAGATAGATAGAGATAGAGAGAGCGGTAGATAGAGAGATAGATATAGAGAGAGATAGATACAGAGATCGATAAATAGATAGAGAGATAGATATAGATATAGATAATAGATAGAGATAGATAGATAAAGATAGATAATAAACATAGAGATAACAGATAGATATAGAGATAGAGTAAGATAGAAAGATATAGAGATAGGTAGATATAGATAATAGAGATAGCTAGATAGATAGACATAATAGATAGATATAGATATAGATAGAAAGATAGATGTAGAGATAGAAAGATAGATATAGAGATAGAGCGATAGATACTGTAGATAGAGATAGATATAGATAATAGATAGAGATAAATAGATAGATAGAGAAAGATAGATAGATATAGAGATAGATATAGAGATAGATATAGAGATAGATATAGAGATAGAAAGATAGATAGATATACAGAGAGATAGAGAGAAATAGATATAGATATAGAGATAATAGATATATATAGAGATAGATAGATATAGATATAGAGAGAGATAGATACAGAGAAAAGATATAGAGATAAATAGATAGAGAAAGATAGATAGATATATAGAGATAGAAAGATAGATATAGAGCGATAGATAGATATACAGAGAGATAGATATAGAGATAGATAGAGATAGATAGATAGCTATAGAGAGAGATATAGAGATAGATATAGAGAGAAATAGATATAGATATAGAGATAGATATATAGATATAAAGATAGATATAGAGATAGAGATAGAGCGATAGATAGCGAGAGAGATAGATATAGAGATAGATAGATACAGAGAAAAGATATAGAGATAGATAACGGATAGATAAATAGATAGGTATAGAGATAGATAGATATAGATATTAGATAGAGATATATAGATAAAGATAGATAGATATAGATGGTAGCTAGATAGATAATAAATATAGAGATAATAGATATAGAGATAGATATAGATAGATATAGAGATAGATAGATAGATAGACATAATAGATAGATATAGAGATAGATAGATAGATAGATATAGAGATAGATGTAGAGATAGAAAGATAGATATAAAGATAGAGCGATAGATAGAGATAGATATAGAAATAGACAGATATAGATGATAGAGATGGATATAGAGATAGATATAGATAATAGATAGAGATAGAAAGATAGATAGATATAAGAGAGATAGAGAGAGAGATATATAGAGATATAGAGATAGATAGATAGATAGAGAGACAGATTGAGAGAGCGAGAGAGATATAAAAAAAACAAAAACAAACCACAATACTCACCTCTCCTCCTCGCTCCCACGCTGATCCCGGCTTCAGTGTCAGGAGCTGCCCCCTCTGCCAGACACACAGCGGGTGCGCGATGTAGTGACGTCATCGCGCACTGGCTGTGAGCCCGGAGCAGAGAGGACTGAGGGCGGCGCCGGCCCTGATTTACAGCTGTAGTCTGCAGAGCGGCTTACTGGGCTGGGGGCGGGGCCTCTGGGGGTGTGGAGACCTGAAATGATATTCACTGCTTCGCAGTGAATATTCATTTCTCTTTAGCAGCGGGGACAGGGGCTCCTGCCTCCTGACACCCGCTGCTGCTCCGCTGGCAGGGGCCCCCATAGCAGCTGCATGGTGTGCGACACACCACTGGCTGGGGGCCCCTGGAGCAGCGGGGGCCCTAGGCAACTGCTGGCCCTGTATGCCAGCAGGTGCCAGGGCCCACCAGATGCCAGGGCCCACCGGAGAATCCTCCGGTTCTCCGGTGGGCCAGTCCAACGCTGCTCAGCAGTCAGTATCACACAGGACAGGATTAGATACACAGCTCAGCAGTCAGTATCACACAGGATAGGATTAGGTACACGGCTCAGCAGTCAATATCACACAGGATAGGATAGATACACAGCTCTGCAGTCAGTATCACACAGGAGAGGATTAGACACATGGCTCAGCAGGCAGTATCACACAGGATAGGATTAGATACACGGCTCAGCAGTCAGTATCACACAGGATAGGATTAGATACACGGCTCAGCAGTCAGTATCACACAGGATAGGATTAGGTACACGGCTCAGCAGTCAGTATCACACAGGATAGGATTAGATACACAGATCAGCAGACAGTATCACACAGAATAGGATTAGATACACGGCTCAGCAGTCAGTATCACACAGGATAGGATTAGATACACGGCTCAGTAGTCAGTATCACACAGGATAAGATTAGATACACGACTGAGCAGTCAATAATACAGATGATAGGATTAGGTACACGTCTCAGCAGTCAGTATCACACAGGATAGGGTTAGATACACGGCTCAGCAGACGGTACCACACAGGATAGGATTAGATACACAGATCAGCAGTCAGTATCACACAGGAGAGGATTAGACACATGGCTCAGCAGGCAGTATCACACAGGATAGGATTAGATACACAGCTCAGCAGTTAGTATCACACAGGATAGGATTAGATACACAGCTCAGCAGTCAGCATCACACAGTATATGAATAGATACACGGCTCAGCAGACAGTATCACACAGGATGGGATTAGATACACAGCTCAGCACACAGTATCACACAGAATAGTATTAGATACACGGCTCAGCAGACAGTATCACACAGAATAGTATTAGATACACGGCTCAGCAGACAGTATCACACAGAATAGGATTAGATACATGGCTCAGCAGTCAGTATCACACAGGATAGGATTAGATACACGGCTCAGTAGTCAGTATCACACAGGATTAGATACACGACTGAGCAGTCAATAACACACATGATAGGATTAGGTACACGGCTCAGCAGTCTGTATCACACAGGATAGGGTTAGATACACGGCTCAGCAGACGGTACCACACAGGATAGTATTAAATACACTGCTTAGCAGTCAGTATCATACAGGATAGGAATAGATACACAGCTCAGCAGTCAGTATCACACAGGATAGGATTAGATACACGGCTGAGCAGTCAGTAACACATGATAGGATTAGATACACAGCTCAGCAGAAAGTATCACACAGGAGAGGATTAGGTACACAGCTCAGCAGACATTATCACACAGGATAGGGTTAGATACACAGCTCAGAAACAGGATATGCCAAAGGAGAGGACATTTTCATTCCAAGAATTCCACTCATACCATCTGATTTGCTTTTTGATTTTAAACGCCTCCAGTTTCCAGTTCAACTGCTATTTGCAATGTCCATTAACAATGCTCAGGGACAGTCCTTGAAAGTAGTAGGGATCGATTTGCAATCTCCATGCTTTTCTCATGGTCAACTTTACGTGATCTGTTCAAGAGTTGGAACTGCCAAAAATCTGTTCTTTGCACCGAAAGGAAAAACCAAAAATGTTGTTTATCAAAAGGCTCTTGAATGAGTTTAAAATAAAATACTATCAATACTTGGGTAATCGCTTAGTTATTTTGTGTTGCAAATCTGTAGTGTTGAATATATGATGTGAAATGTTTTTATGTGCAATATAATCATTATAATTTGTTATAACTAACCCCAGTTGGTTACTAGGCCCAGGCAACGCCGGGCTCTTCAGCTAGTATATATATATATATACACACACATGTCAATGAGACACATATATATATTTACATTTCTTAGAGTTCTACATAGCAGAATAGCCGCTAATACAATTGTCTGCTTCTGTAAAATCATTCCCAAACCTGACATGAAATGACACATGGTTTATAAACAGTAAACCATTTCCTTTCATATATTTTTTTATATGTCCCTGACTAATAATTAGATTAGGGTTTGTGCGTAAAGTTTGGGACGTCTTGGTGTTAAATTAAGGGGTTAATTCGTCGGAAACAAATGCGTGGGCTCCTGTGGCAAAATCGCAACCAGAGAGGTAAAGCAGGTGTGTGAGGGCAGATTTTAATAGCCTTGAGAGAGACCATTGTTTTTGCCCCCCCCCCCCCCCGGCTACATGTGTCATTTCATGTCGGGTTGGAGAATGATTTTACAGAAGCCGGCAATTGATTTAGCGGCTGTTCTGCTATGTAGAACTCCATGTAATACAAATATGTGTCTCAATGACATGTATATATATATGTATTATATGTGTGTATATCTATTCTTTTGTTTCTTTATTAAACATGTCAATGTGATTTTACTGTATAGCGCACTGAATTGCAGGCTTTTGTTAAAGGACACCGGTGCGTATTTCTCGCAAGTCACACATCTGGTCCGTGTGCAATGCGTGGTTTTTACGCCTCTCACTCGTCCGTATTTCTCTCTAGTGTGACCCCGGCCTCAGATCCTGTCTCACACAGTTGAAGTGTACCTACGATAAAAAGTGCAGCAGCATTATTTAAGAAAAATGGGTGTTGATCCAGCTTCTTCTTCTAAAAATCAATTTTATTTAATAAAAACTAAAAGAATGATGACAGACATGATGCAAACGTCCTAGATAGCTACGCATTTCGAACACGAAGTGTCCTTTCTCAAGCTACACTTAATGAAACCTCCATGGTTTTTATACTGATATTAACCAATTGGAAAGTATTCTCTCGTCACATGATGTCAAACATGGTTAATTAAAATCATATGAATAGTTAAAAAGAGGAGAAACCAAAAAATCCAACAATAGTATAACCAAATCTAAAAAAAAAAAACATAATTAGTATGATGATGAAAAACAGCAATCCATAGTTTTTTGAAAATAATAAAAACACAGACGTAACCGATTCAATCTCAATAATGGAACATGAGTTCCTTGCGGGCATTTAATCCTGTGGGATGGCATGATCCTAAGCGAAAGATCCAGTAGACTTCCCTGGTCATAAGCATTCGTTTGATGTCCCCTCCTCTTGGTGGTTTCAACAATCGCTCAATGCCGATAACTTTCATTTTATCAATACTTCTGTGATGATGATTAATGAAATGTCTGGAAGCCGTGCGATTCAGACTAGAGAGAGAGATGACATCGGTTATGTGTTCTGATATTCTTATCTTTAGATGACGTGTAGTGCATCCAACATGATCCAAGTTACACTCCGCGCAAGCAATCAGATACGCACCATACTTGGAATCACAATTATTGTAATGTTGCATTTTGAATTGCTTCTGATTTTGATGATCCCAAAACACGTCGGTAACTACCACATGTGAACACGTCCTACATATGGTACTATCACATTTAAAAATAACCTGGACAATTTAACCATATAATAGGATGTTTTTTCGTGGGGTTAAAAAAACTTGGAGAAACAGTATTACCCACCGTAGCAGCCCTCTTGGCAACAAAGTGACACCCAGGGGCTAAAATAGAAGACGAGGTGGGATCCTCAAATAAAATTGGAATGTTTTTGACAATTGATTTGATCTGTTTTGTTTTTTTATATGTAGCTTGAGAAAGGACACGTCGAAACGCGTAGCTATCTAGGACGTTTGCATTATCAACGGAAACCTTCTAGAAGAACCTGAAGACCCACCTGTTCCGACAAGCCTACAGCCTGCAATGATCCTCGGTCTACTGAACCACCGCATGACCTGCTCTACCCTCTCCTACTGTATCCTCACCCATCCCTGTAGACTGTGAGCCCTCGCGGGCAGGGTCCCCTCTCCTTATGTACTTGTGTGTCCCTTGTCTTACACATGTTTACTATACTTGTCTATATTATTTCCCCTTTTCACATGTAAAGCGCCATGGAATAAATGGCGCTATATAAATGCATAATAATAATAAATAATAATAATTATGCTTGTCATTACTCTTTTAATTTTTGTTAAATGAAATTGATTTTTTATAAGAAGCTGGAACAACGCCCATTTTTCTTGATTATCGCATGTGAGGCTACACGGGCTCCGTGCTTCTACATGCCTTATGCTGCTGCAGGTGAGCTGGTTATGTGCTTCTCCTTTTTGCCTCTCCATTCTTTGTAGGTGGGAAAACTTGTAAAATTGCCAGTGTATCAAATTCATATTTTCACCACTGTATGTCCATCTCCTTATATGCCCTGCGAGGATTCTCCAGTGCCAGGAACAGCAGTCAAGTGACCGCAAGTATGCAATATGCCGGTTACACTCCGACTAGACTTGCATGGAGTGGGGCTGCAGCCATCTAGACCGATGGTGTCCAGGAGTATGCATATCAAAAACTTGCAGTCCCATCACAGGGGCACAGTACGTGCGATGTGAGGGTTCACAAGTCTGCAGTCACATAGAATAACTGAAGACTTGCAGCATTTATCCATTTGCAGTTTCCTGTTACAGAATTGCAATGGATCCATAAAATTGGATGCTATAATGTGGCTCCATAAGGCATCCGATTTTTTTTATGTGCACCCATAGACTTGAATGGTCGATTGTCATGGGACACACAAAAGAAACTAGTGCATGCTGCGAATGTATTTCACACACAGATTTGCTCACTGAAGAAAATTGCTCGTCTGCGCAGCCTCATTGAAGAACATTGGTCTGAGTGTTGTCTGTGTGAATGAGCCCCTAAAGTAAGACTTGTCCACGACAGAATATGTCACGGCGATGTCTACTCATTGATCTAACCTTCATAAGAAACTATAGGGAAGGAGGCACAGAGCTGCTGGAGCTAGTTCACAACACCATATTTTCGATCCTAGTGCTATGGGTGAAAAAACCCACCGCACATAGGCAGCACTCGGGCAGCACTCGGGCCAATGTTATTCAATGGGACAGTGCAGATGAGCGATTTTTTTTTCACAGATCAAATCTGCATGTGAAAAAAATTGCAGCATGCACAAGTTTCTTTCATGATTCGCATGCGATTTGCCCATTCATGTCTATGGGTGCACAAAAAAATCAGAGCCACAGTATAGCATCATTTTTATATGGATACATTGCAATTCTGCAACATAGGAAACTATAAAGGGTCTTGCAAATGATTAACAGCTGGTGTAAAAAAATAGATTGCAACACGGATGACAAGTGAGAAAAAAATTGTCCAAGTTTTCTAGATGGAATTGATAATTTTTTATACGCTCATGTGAACCTGGTCTAAGGAGGTTCTATTATAGGGAGATTATTTAGTGGCTAGAAAACTCCATTCTGGGTCTACATTGTGATAAATCACCTGCAATCCTACAGAAAACTGCCGAGGAAACACGATATGGTTATTGTGTTGAGCCAATTCACCTCTGCTACATCACTATACATTACACTCTTGGTATATGTGTGGCGCCCCTGAGGCTCGGTCACCACAGAGGTACTGCACCTTCTCCTAAGGTGTGGTGCCCCACCGTCCAGGTAAGGTGGGAACTCATTTCCACACTCCAACACTCGCACCCCACATTACAGGTGTTGTGAGTTCATTTTCCCCTTCACCGTTGATGTCTGATGAACTCCCTCTGCTGGTGAAGAGAGCTAGTGAAATTGATTGGGTTGAAAAGAACCTGTCATCTGAACAGGTGGAGCCTGATTGGACACCCGGAATCACTGAGTGGATATAAGGCAGCCGACGTCCTACAGGGGTGCTGGTGATCCTTTCTGCTCTGAGCTCTTGCAACCAGTTAGTCATGTCTACTGAAAGCTAAGTTTTTGCGCTCTTATTTTTCCATGAGATTTTGTCTGTTTGCTTCGTGTTTTGTGTTCAGCCTGCCCTTGTTGAGGACGGGCTGAGCGCCATTTTTGTCTCTGATCAGTTTATCTCTTTGCTCTGTTTTCAGAATATACCTGAGTGCTGATATAGTGATTCTGAAGTCTAGCGACTTCAGGGCCTTTTTCCCTATCAGACGGTTGGGACATTTTTGGTAGGGTTTTTTGCGGATTGCAGCCAGCATCTTTTCTGTCCTTTCCTATTTAGATAGTTGGGCCCCATCGTTTGCTCAACCTGTCTTTCTGTCTGTGTTTGTGTTTTCATCTGCTTTTCACCGACAATACATGTTGGGGGCTGTCTATTGCTTTGGGGTCTGCTCTGGGGCAGTTTAGATTTCCCCTTTCTTTCTTTAGGCTTATTTAGTTCTCCAGCTGTGAACAAGGGGTCTAGGGCACTGTAGGAACCCCCCACGGCTACTGTTAGTTGTGGTGAATAGGATCAGAGGTCTGCAATCCGATAGCTACCAACCTCTCCGGTTTTCTGGACTTAGCTTGTATTTTTGTTTTTTCCTCCTTCGGTGACTCATTCATAACAGAATCACCAGCCAAACCGCAGATTCTAGGGTACTCAATAGCAGGAAAGAATTGTGTAAAAAAAAAAAAAAAAGTCACACAATTTTTTTTTTCTTTTTTTTGTGTGTATATTTTTTCCACTATGTCTTTGTGGCGGTAGGGGAAATTTTTTCTTCTCAATGGAGATGAAGCATTTGTCTGATCGTGTGGAGCAGCTCGCTGCTGAAGTGCGGGGAATTTCCGCCTATCTTGCTCATTCACATGTTGCTGAGCCAAAGATCCCTACTCCTGATGTGTTTTTTGGGGATCGGTCTAAATTTTTGAACTTTAAGAATAATTGTAAATTATTTTTTGCCTTGAAGCCTAACTCATCAGGGAGCTCCACACAGCAGGTTAAAATTGTCATCTCCTTGCTGTGCGGCGATCCTCAGGATTGGGCGTTTTCCTTGAAACCTGATGATCCTATTCTAACTAATGTGAACGCATTTTTTCAAGCCTTGGGGCTGTTGTACGATGAACCTAATGCTATTGATCAGGCTGAAAAGGCCCTGTTGACATTGAGCCAGGGTCAGGATTCTGCAGAGTTGTACTGTCAAAAATTCCGAAAGTGGGCGGTCCTTACTCCCTGGAATGATGGTGCCTTGGCAGCTCTCTTTCGGAAGGGCTTGTCAGAAACCGTAAAAGATACTATGGTGGGATTTCCTGTTCCCTCTGGTCTTGATGATTCTATGTCATTAGCCATTCAGGTTGATCGGCGTTTGCGTGAATACAAAACTGCACGAGAGGTGTTGCCACCTGTTGAACAAATGTCTGAACCTATGCAATGTGATAGAGTTTTGTCTAGGGTGCAACGTCAGGAGTTCAGAAGGCGTAATAAGCTGTGTTTTTTCTGTGGAGATGCCTCGCATATTATTTCTGTCTGCCCTAAACGAGAGAAACGTTTTGCACACACATTTGCTGTGGGTGGTGTTCAACCTAAGTTTCTTCTGGCAATTACTCTGATCTGCTCCCTGCCCACATTTTCCGCTAAGGCTTTTGTGGATTCGGGAGCAGCTCTGAACCTGATGGACTTGGATTTTGCTAAACGTTGTGGATTTCCTATGACACCTCTGCGGACGCCGATCCCTTTTGAGGGGTATTGATGCTACTCCTTTGGCAAAGAATAAACCTCAGTTTTGGACCCAGGTGGTATTGCGGGTCGCCCCAGACCATCAAGAAAATTGCAGATTTTTGGTGTTGCATAATCTGCATGATACCATTGTTCTGGGGTTTCCCTGGTTGCAAATTCATAATCCAGCTTTGGATTGGAAATCTGTGTCTGTGGTGAGTTGGGGTTGTCGGTGTGCCCTTAGTGACGCTCCTGTTTTCTCCACCTCTCCCCAGTCGCATGATGTTCCTGACTATTTGGCTGATTTTTATGATGTATTTAGTGAGAATGAGTCTGCGTCTTTGCCTCCTCATAGGAGTTATGACTGTGCAATTGAGCTGAGCCCTGGGTGTAAATTTCCCAAGGGTCGACTCTTCAATTTATCTGTACCCGAGCACGAGGCTATGCGATCCTACATTAAGGAGTCGTTGGAGAAGGGTCATATTAGACCATCCTCTTCAATCTTAGGTGCTGGGTTTTTTTTCGTGGCCAAGAAGGATGGTTCATTAAGGCCTTGTATTGACTATTGTTCCCTCAACAAAATTACTGTTAAATATCAGTATCCGTTACCCCTGATTTCTGATCTATTCTCTAGAGTTAAAGGTGCTTGCTGGTTTACCAAG
The DNA here is from genome assembly GCF_039654945.1 of Dendrobates tinctorius. Classification (NCBI taxonomy): domain Eukaryota; kingdom Metazoa; phylum Chordata; class Amphibia; order Anura; family Dendrobatidae; genus Dendrobates; species Dendrobates tinctorius. The sequence continues at coordinate 6,080,429 of NW_027361880.1, read as the reverse complement.
CTTGACCTCAGGGGGGCGTATAGTCTTATTCGCATTAAGCATGGGGATGAATGGAAGACGGCGTTTAATACTCCAGAGGGACATTTTGAGTACCTGGTGATGCCTTTTGGGCTCACTAATGCCCCTTCTGTCTTCCAGTGCTTCATGAATGATATTTTCCGAGACTTTGTGGATAAATTTTTGATCATCTATCTGGATGATATTTTGATCTTTTCCAAGGATTGGGACTCTCATGTGGAACATGTTCGGACTGTGTTCCGGATTTTGAGGGAGAATTCCCTGTATGTCAAAGGATCGAAATGCCTTTTTGGGGTACAGAGGATTTCATTTTTGGGATTTATTTTGTCTCCGTCAACTATTGAAATGGACCCGGCCAAGGTACAGGCCATTTATGATTGGGTTCAGCCCACTTCTTTGAAGGCCCTCCAGAAGTTTTTGGATTTTGCTAATTTTTATCGTAAATTTATAGCTAATTTTTCTGGTATTGCCAAACCATTGACTGATTTGACTAAGAAAGGTGCTGATGTGCTGAATTGGTCTCCGGAGGCTGTTTCTCCCTTTCAGGAGCTGAAGCGAAGGTTCACTTCTGCTCCGGTTTTGCGGCAACCTGATGTCTCACTCCCGTTTCAGGTAGAGGTGGACGCTTCTGAGATTGGTGCAGGAGCTGTTTTGTCCCAAAAAGATCCGGTAACATCTAAAATGAATCCCTGTGCTTTCTTTTCCCGAAAGTTCTCCCCATCTGAACGTAACTATGATGTTGGGAATCGGGAACTGTTAGCCATGAAATGGGCATTTGAGGAGTGGAGACATTGGTTGGAGGGAGCTAGACATCAAGTCGTGGTCCTTACTGATCACAAGAATTTGATTTACCTGGAGTCGGCCAAACGCTTGAATCCTAGACAGGCTAGGTGGGCCTTGTTTTTCACACGTTTTGATTTTGTGGTCTCTTTTCTTCCAGGCACTAAGAATGTCAAGGCAGACGCCCTCTCTAGGAGTTTCTTTGCTGATTCTCCTGTTGTGACCAAGCCTGCTACCATCTTAGGTGAGGGGGTAGTTCTTTCTGCCATCTCGCCCAATTTGAGACGTGCTCTGGAGGAGTTTCAGGAGGACAAACCTGAGCGTTGTCCCATTGGAAAATTGTATGTTCCTGACCAGTGGAGGAAGAGAGTGATGTCTGAAGTTCATTGCTCTGCATTGGCTGGTCATCCAGGTATTTTTGGTACTAGAGATTTGGTGAATCGGTCTTTTTGGTGGCCCGCCTTGTCTCGTGATGTCAGGAGTTTTGTGCAGTCCTGTGGGACTTGCTCCCGGTCTAAACCTTGTTCTCGCTCTAGTGGGCTGCTGATGCCTTTGCCGGTGCCCAGGAGGCCATGGACCCATATTTCAATGGATTTTATCTCTGATATGCCTGTCTCTCAGAGAATGACTGTTATTTGGGTGATTTGTGATAGATTCTCTAAGATGGTCCATCTTGTACCACTCCCTAAGTTGCCATCTTTCTCAGAGTTGGTGCCCTTGTTTTTGCAACAGGTGGTTCGCTTGCACGGGATTCCTGAGAACATTGTATCTGACAGAGGAGTTCAGTTTATTTCTAGATTTTGGAGGACTTTCTGTTCCAAGCTGGGAATTCAGTTGTCCTTCTCCTCTGCGTTTCACCCTCAGACCAATGGGCAGACGGAGAGAACAAACCAGACTTTGGAGTCGTATTTGAGATGTTTTATTTCTGCTGATCAGGATGATTGGGTTTCATTTTTGCCCTTGGCCGAATTTCCTTTAAATAATAGAGCTAGTTCTGCCACTTTGATGTCACCTTTTTTTGTAACTTTGGGTTTCATCCTCGATTCTCTTCAGGGCAGGTGGAGTCTTCTGCCTGCCCAGGTGTTGACACTGTGGTGAAGAGAATGCACCAGATCTGGGACCAAGTGGTGGATAGGTTGTCTCTCTCCCAGGAAAAGGCCCAGCGGTTTTCCAACCATCATAGGACCATTGGTCCCCAGTTTAAGGTGGGTGATATGGTTTGGTTGTCATCAAAGAATATCTCTATGAAGGTGGCTTCTCCAAAGTTTAAACCTAGATTTATTGGACCTTACAAGATTTAGGAGATTCTTAATCCTGTCTCTTTTCGATTGGCTCTTCCTGTTACATTTAAGATCCATAACGTGTTTCATAAGTCTCTGTTAAAGAGGTTTGTTGAGCCAGTAGTTCCTGTGGTGGCACCTCCTGACCCTGTATTGGTGGAAGGTAATGTGGAATATGAGGTTGAGAAGATACTGGATTCTCGCCTGGCTAGACGGAGACTCCAGTATTTGGTTAAATGGAAGGGTTATGGCCAGGAGGATAATTCTTGGGTCCCTGCATCCGATATTCATGCCGAAAGATTGGTTCGTGCTTTTCATCGGGCCCATCCTGATCGTCCTGGTGGCGTGGATGAGGGTTCGGTGACCCCTCCTTAAGGGGGAGGTACTGTTGTGAGTTCATTTTCCCCTTCACCGTTGATGCCTGATGAACTCCCTCTGCTGGTGAAGAGAGCTAGTGAAATTGATTGGGTTGAAAAGAACATGTCATCTGAACAGGTGGAGCCTGATTGGACACCCGGAATCGCTGAGTGGATATAAGGCAGCCGACGCCCTACAGGGGTGCTGGTGATCCTTTCTGCTCTGAGCTCTTGCAACCAGTTAGTCATGTCTACTGAAAGCTAAGTTTTTGCTTTCTTATTTTTCCATGAGATTTTGTCTGTTTGCTTCGTGTTTTGTGTTCAGCCTGCCCTTGTTGAGGACGGGCTGAGCTCCATTTTTGTCTCTGATCAGTTTATCTCTTTGCTCTGTTTTCAGAATATACCTGAGTGCTGATATAGTGATTGGCCTTTTTCCCTATCAGACGGTTGGGACATTTTTGGTAGGGTTTTTTGCGGATTGCAGCCAGCATCTTTTCTGTCCTTTCCTATTTAGTTAGTTGGGCCCCATCGTTTGCTCAACCTGTCTTTCTGTCTGTGTTTGTGTTTTCATCTGCTTTTCACCGACAATACATGTTGGGGGCTGTCTATTGCTTTGGGGTCTGCTCTGGGGCAGTTTAGATTTCCCCTTTCTTTCTTTAGGCTTATTTAGTTCTCCGGCTGTGAATGAGGGGTCTAGGGCACTGTAGGAACCCCCCACGGCTACTGTTAGTTGTGGTGAATAGGATCAGGGGTCTGCAATCCGATAGCTACCAACCTCTCCGGTTTTCTGGACTTAGCTTGTATTTTTGTTTTTTCCTCCTTCAGTGACTCATTCATAACATACAGGGTAGTTCTGCACAACCACATTGCGGCTCAGTGCTTAGAGGGTAGCAGAGCACCTTTGGTGGTTCCCTGCTTGGAACACTGGATGTGCTGGGAGGTGGGTGGAGTTTAGATACATAAAAGAGTGGGAAAGTGTAGGATGACAGGTCAGTCTGACAGAAGGTCAGTCGGGTAGGAAGCCACTCAGACAGGAGTGAGGATCCCTGGAAGAAGGGATGGAGGAAGGAGTGCTGCAGCTGCCTCAGTGATCTGAGCCAGCTGGCACGGGAAAGGAAAAGAAGGAGAAAGACGTAGAGCTGAAACCTAAGCTTCCATAAGAAAGAGAGACAAGTACGGAATGAAGGAGTAGAGAGAACAGAGAGGACGTGGGTTAGAAGAGGAACCCTGCCTATAGGTTTTCAGCGCAAGGCCGGGGCCCGGTCCCCGAGGTTGTATGGACACTTATGGTTCTGCAGCAGACACCGGTGGAGTAGTTGGCTGTAAATGCACTACTCCCATCTAAGACTTGGGGCACAACAGCAATCGGATAGAGAGCCGGGACTCAGGAGAAGGGAGTCCCCGAAGCAGGCTCCAGCTGTCTGCCGTGCAAGTGAGGTTTTTGGGAACATCTGTCAGGAGGAGCTCCAGTGTACCACGGTACTGGAGATCTTCATACTTTAAGGCGCTATAGAGGAGTCGTTCAGGAAAGGCACATAAGTTGGCGGAGTGTGGAGGGGAGCTTTCCATCTTGCCTGGAGGTTGGCTGAGTCTCTGACCCAGAGGACACGGCCCCGAGGCAGGCACCCTTGTGTACCGCAGACTGTGAGTAAAGCTTTGGAACTACAAGCCCCGGTGTCCTCCATTCATTCTTGCGCCAACCCGCTCAGCACCGCTACATCTGGGTACCATCATTTACACCGCCTGCGCCTCTCCTCAACCATTGCAACTACATGGCCCTGGGGCTACAGCTTCACCTGTGGGGAGCTACACCATCTATGCTGCAACACACCACCAGCCCCAGAGTATCCGCATGCAGCGTCGGCTTAACACCTCCCTTGCCGAACACCACAGGTGGCGTCACAAACTATTCTATTCCACTTAAACTACATTCCAAACTCCCATTGATTTTTGGGCGCCCAGGGCCACGGACCGGGTCACCACTGCTGTGACACGTCCCGCTGACACCAGCCCGGTACCGAGTACCCCACTGCCCTAGGAGGGTGACCCATATGCAGCTTTAAATAAGACTGCGGAAGATCCCCACTACCTTATCATATAGTAAGCAGTTCTCAACCTCGGCCCTACTACATCTGTGCAGCACACTATTCCTCTATGTGTGGTTTCAGCTAGGACTGCAGCGCAATCTTGACTCTGCTTCAACTGAGCAGTCTATGATTTTACAATGTTATCTGTTATATGTTGAGTTGATTTTGTGATTCTCATATCGGTAGGGAATTTAGATAGTGAGCCCCAATGGGGACAGTGATGATCGCATCTCTAAAGTGCTGCGGGCTATGATGAACGTGTACAAGTAAAATAAATAAAAAAGAAATATTGTAAAATCTTGTCTGCCCAGATGTAGCTCGAGTAAAGCATCCACTCAGCTCTGCTACATCTATACACACTATAGCCCCGATTCATCATTGCCTTTGGGCTATTTTTTGTGTTTGCATCTTTCTTTTTTGTACCAATTTCTTTATTCTGTTTGCACCTTTTTTAAGTTTATTTTTTATGTGCTCGCTTGTTTTTTTTTTGTTTTCTGCTCTACTGATTCCAGATATTTTAGTCTGATTCTTCAGTTGTGGCATTTTAAAAAGTCTCAAAATTTGGAGCAATTTCACTCCAGTCCCCTCCATGGTGTATTTTTAGTATGCCCAAAATTTGGCACAATTTTTCTATTTTTGCCAACTGTTCAAGACAGAAGAAAGCTCATTTTTACTTTCCATTAAATTAATGAATTGTGTGCGCCATTTTGATAAATTTGCTGACAAAAAAGCAAAGGGACTTATACCCCCCTTCCCCCGCAAATGATGAATCGAAGCCTACAACATTTGTGGTTCCACATGACTATGATATGCTGATATACCAGTGTAGCAGAGCTCAGATTGTCAGCCGGTTACCTATAGTCCTCTGTAAAGACGTACATGATGTACTGTGGTGTCTTCAGCCTTGTGGATTTGCATAGGACTGGAGGAAAATCTATCTTCCAATGCACAGAACAAACAGATGACTCTTGGCTGTCCCACCTGCACTCTTGTGTTTCTTTTTAGCTTATGTCATTTATATACTTTTATCCCTAAAGACAAAAGGTAATCCAAGAGCGATACTGTTAGGCTGCGTTCACACGTTGCGTTTTTTTCGCATTTTCGTGGCGATTTTCCTCTGCAAAAACACTAAGAAAACGCATCCCATACAATCCTATGGGATTCCGCATTGCTGTGCTAATGCTGCGGATTTTACCGCTGTGGAACCGCATCGCGGTAAAATCCGCAGCATGCTCATTCTTTTTGCGGAATCGCGGCGATTCCACACCCATAGGAATGCACTGATCCGCTTACATTCCGCATGTGGCTATGACCAGCATGCACAAAGTAAGCGGATCGTGTGCGGATGGTACCCAGGGCCTGGAGGAGAGGAGACTCTCCTCCAGGCCCTGGGTACCATAATCCTGTAAAAAATAGAATTAAAATAAAAAATAGTGATATGCTCACCCTCCGGCGGCCCCCGAAAACCTTCCCGCCTCTCACCACGCTCCCGGCATCTTCCGGTCACAGTAATGCTTTGCGCGAATGACTGCGATGATGTCGCGCTCTAGCGAGCGTGACGTCTTCTCCGGTCCTTCGCACAAAGCAGTACTGGGACCGGAAGATGCTGGGAGCGCTGCAGAGCAGTTCGGGGGCTGTTGGAAGGTGAGAATAACAATATTTTTTTTTTTTAATTATTTTAACATCTTACCTATCACATTCCAAGCAATGCTAATCGCTTGGAATGCATAAGCATTCTGCAAGCGAAAAACGCTTGCAAAACGCTTGTTTTCCATGGGAAAACGCATGCGAATTCGCATGCGGTTTACCAGCGGCGGGAGCGCCAAAATGTTGCGGAAATTTCCGCAGCATTTCTGCAACGTGGGTACATAGCCTAATTGTTATGCTTTCGGAGCACAGAGGCCCCTTCGTCAAGAAAGTTTACAAAAAAAGCTTGCAACCATAATTTTTCTGGTTAGCAAGTAAATATATCACTCTTATAATATTTTTGTCTTTTTGGGCATAAAAGTATTTCTATAGATTTTTATTGGCTAACGCTACAATATAATCATTTTTGATTGGACATCATATCACATGACGGAGAGCGGGACATCGGAGGAGGGGACAGGGTTAATGAAGAGTTGAGTCAGGCAGCAGAAGGAAGGCTTTCCTCTTGCGGATGAGTTTTTACAAAGCATTTAAACACCATCCTGCCTGACTGCAGAAGTCCCATGAGTAGTTATAGGCCTCAGACTTATTTTACGCAGCTATGATGAATGTAAAGGCATTAAAGGGAACAAATCAGCTGATTCATGCTGCCCAAACACCATGAATCACAGCTTGCATGCATGATTGCAGCCAGGTATATTTTTCCGTGAAATGCGACATATACAAGTAGTTGGAAGATCCACCCGGGGACTATACGGGAGATCTGTCAATCACCTGGAATGGCACTGCTGAAGCCGACCAAGTGTGGCACTGGAATAGTCTTGTCTCTCATCCCCTCCTTATAGCCACTCCATATGATTGACAGGTCTCTGTTTCTGGTCCCTGGCTGGATCTTCAAACCACAGATTCTCTGAAATGTCTGAGAGTTTCAGAAATTACATATCTGGATGCAATCGGGCAGCCTTTCTCTGGTTTATGCCGCCAAGGGGTTAGGTTACATTTAACAGGTCCTTATCTGCTTCTTGAATCCTGCAGCGAATTCCTCTGTATCTGTGCGTCCAGATCTGCTTATAAAATGGTGCCTATGGTGACGGAATGCCCGCACTTGTCCTGCCACTCCGGGCAATTCTGACAGTTTGTGGTGTGCTCGCTAAACGGATTCAGAAGTCTACAGTCATATAGAGTAACTGCAGACTTTTATCAAGAGACCGGACAACCCTTTTAAATAAATAAATGTCGCATGTGACTGACTTGTCTATGATTTGGGGCAATCATTTTTAGGGAAGTTGCAAATGAATGTATGAAAAATCTTCTGATTTGCATCAGTCTGTGTGACTTTTGTGTACGATTTGTTATGATACAATTACATTAAAACATGTGGATAATCACATACAGTTTTGTAGGTTTATAAAAGAAACCTATTGGTAACAATTGGATGCTGCTCTGATGGTCCGTGTGGGTCCGATTTTTATCATGCACCCATAGACTTGAATGTGTGAATCTCATCCAAGAAAGCAGTCAGACCTGGAATAAAAATGGTTCATCTGGACAGCCCTATTAAGTAACATGGGTCCATGTGTGGGGCGATTACCAATTACTAGAGCTTGTTCTGATCTGTCAGCTCAGTCCTAGTCCGAGGTTAGATGAGCGGATGAAACATTTTCATTCAGAAAACTTGAACTATCTTCGATATATGGAAGACAATATTACATGCTGTGATGGACACTGTGTGAAAAAACTGTAATCTGTTCAGCCCCATTGGATAACATTCATCTGTGTGTTGTCCAATTTTTACCTGGACTGCACACGTCTGCAATATAAGCTCACCGGAATGAGCCCTTAGGCACAACTTAGAAGTGAAATAAATTAACTTTTTGATTATATTCTAATTTTCTGAGAAGCACCTGTAGTAGCTCAATGTATCCACTGCCTATTTTGTGGCTAGACACACTTTCTCCACAATGGCGTAATTTTTCTCGAATGACGAATCCGGCATGTGTTCAACCTCTATCATTCATTTTGCAGCATATATAATGGTATATAGTTATTTCAACTTACCCTGCTTGTCCCCTTATGCTATTGAGGTCAAGTAACTTTTCAAAGTGGTTTATGATCCATGTAGGCCTGGACACTTGTTTATCTGCTAAATACATTTATTGTGTCCTGCTGTCCTAACTTAGTTTGATTGATTGCTAACGAGTAAGGAGAGAAAAAAAAAAAAGGAAGATCTTAGAAGTGGCCTTCTATAAATTCAGAGCTAGGCTGGGGAAAGCATTTATGCAGGGGTGGCATTTATGTACATGTAATCAAAGTACATGTATCTAAGTACGCTGGCAGTTATAACATGGCAGTTGGGCAGGAGACAGGTAAGACAAATAAATATATCTCTTCCCTGTACATTTGGGCAACCCCAAATATTTACCATATGCATTTGTATAATTTATATCCTGGCCGCTGCATTTATACACATTCACTGCCCTGGTATTAACTCTCTTACACTCCGTCCATATTGGCCCCTCACTCCTTTCCTCTCCTATGTATAGCACTCACGCTCTTTTAACTTTGCTAAATCGCACAGATCCATTCAGTCCCACCATTCAATATCAGAGACGCTCTCACAAATCACTTAACCATCTGCTCACTCTTTCTATCCTCCTTCTCCTAGTCGCAGGAGACATTGCTCCCAACCCTGGTCCCTCATGTTATAGAAAGTCAAACCCCCCAACTGCTACACTCAGAAATCCCTCTAATCGTATTAATATTCCCTGCATGCCATCTGTCTCTCTTAATTGTGCACTTTGGAATTCTCACTCAGTGTGTAACAAACTCTCCTTCATTCATGACTTTTTCCTTTCTAATTCTCTTAACCTCCTGGCTCTTACGGAAACCTGGATTCAGCAGTCAGACACTACCGATGCTGCTGCTCTTTCATATGGGTGACTACACTTCTCTCATACCCCAAGATCAGACAATAGAGCAGGTGGAGGCGTTGGTCTGCTCCTATCATCAAAATGTACCTTTCAGGTTATCCCTCAAGTACCCTCACTTGTCTTTCCTTCTTTTGAGGTCCATGCCGTCAGACTCTACACCCCCTTCTCCATGCGAGTGGCGGTGGTATATCGTCCTCCCGGCCCCTCCCATCAGTTCCTGGATCATTTTGCCACTTGGCTTCCACATTTTCTCTCCTGTGACATCCCTACCCTCATCATGGGCGATTTCAACATCCCCATTGCTCTTGCACTCTCCCCATCTGTTACTCACCTTTTATCTCTAACCTCCTCGTTTGGCCTTTTGCAGCTTACTAATTCTCCAACGCATGAAGACGGGAACTCCCTCGACTTGGTCTTCTCTCGGCTTTGTGCAGTGGATGATTTTGCAAACTCCTCTCTCCCGCTCTCTGACCACAACCTTCTTTCATTATCTATCAAGAACTGCCAGGCTGCTCAGGTCACCCCCACTGCCCATATTTATAGAAACATACAGGCCATTAACACCCAGAAACTTATGAAGAACTTGCACACTTCATTGGCCCCTATCTCCTCCCTTTCATGTCCTGATTCTGCACTGAAGCATTAGGCCGGGGTCACACTAACCTGCGCAAAATACGGTCCATAGATTACAGGCGTAATACGGATGAATCACCCCTAAATAGTGCTCCGTAGGTCATCCGTAAGCAAGGTGCAGTCGCGTATTTTGCGCATGTCTGCATCCGTATATAATCCGTATGGCATCCGTATGCAATCCGTATGGCGAGATTTTCTCCCAGCCTTGCAAAATGGACATTTAACGGTTTTTAGGCCTGCTAACAATTTAAATCATTAGCCTGCACCCTATTTATACACTCAGAAACAGGTGGCTGCCTCCATTTCTGTCCATTTGTGACCTTGCTTTCACGAGGTGTGTTGGTGTTCTTTGTGCAACATGGCAGAGGGTCTGACATTCAATACAACTGACCAGGTTCTCTTCAACTGCCTTTTGTCATGGCGCTTTGGGCAACCATACCCAGAGATAGTGGATCCGCGGAGGAGGAGATGCATGTGGGTCCATCCACTTTTGAGGCAACGACTCACAAGAGGTCATTTTCACCGCCTCTATTCTTCTCTGCGGGAGCATCCAGTGAAATTTTACCAATACTGTCGCATGAGCATTTCCACATTTGATCGACTCTTGGAGACAGTGCGCCCTGGGATAACCTTTCAAGACACAAGGATGCGCAAAGCTATATCTACAGAGGAGCGACCTCTACTCACAATACGGTATGTACTACACAACCACATTCTCTATGTTCATAATGTGTGGGCTAAAGTATGTTTTTTTGCCTTCTTGGACTAAGTTTAATGCCCTCATCTTAATCCAAATATGGTTCAATTTACACAACAGAATGTTATATCTAATATGTACTGCATATCACTTAGTCATTGTGCAACCAAATATGTGTGTGTTATTCTATCTCAATTCCTACCAAGTTTGGTCGGCATGTAACTGATGTTTTTGGACTTTATGCATTCTAAAATTATCAATTTCTGTTGTTCTACAGCTTCCTGTCCACTGGCCTGTCTTATGCCGCCCTCCACCATGAGTTTCTCATTGGAAGATCAATCATTTCAGGCATAGTGAGGTCTACATGTACAGAAATCTGGACAAGATTCCATCAAGTGGTCATGCCCGAGCCCAGGATGGAAGACTGGTTGAGGATATCAAGGGACTTTGAGGAGGACTGCCAGTTTCCAAATTGTGTTGGGGCCCTGGATGGCAAACATATCCGGGTGCGTAAGCCGGCGAACTCTGGCTCCCAATTCTTCAATTATAAACAATACTTTTCTGTTGTATTGTTGGCTCTGGTAGACCCTCAATACAAGTTTATAATTGTTGACATTGGGGCCTATGGAAGAACGGGAGACTGTAGAGTCTTCAATACTTCCATAATGGCTCGGCGGCTACACACCAACCAGTTGGATCTACCACCACCACGCCAGCTACCAGGCTCCCCTGAAGAATCAGTCCCTTATGTCCTTGTGGCAGATGAGGCCTTTCAGTTATCGCGCAATGTCATGAGGCCATATCCCCGGCGCAACCTTGACCACAGGCGCAGAATTTTTAACTGGCGCCTATCACGTGCTAGGCGACTGGTGGAGTGTTCCTTTGGGATTCTTTGTGCCAAATGGCGGGTACTCCAGTCTGCCATTCAGTTGAGTGAACAAAATGTGAATGAAGTTGTGAAAGCCTGTGTGGTTCTGCATAACGTCACCAGGATACATGATTGTTCCTCCTCTGCTGGTGTTGTGCGTAGGCCGGACAATGTGCGCAGGGTGAGACCACCTATGAACCCTCAACATAGACCGCTCTCTGGCCTAAAAGTGCGTGATATTTTCACTAATTACTTTATCTCACCTGAGGGGGCAACTTCTTGGCAAGAGCATGTGGTGTCTATGTTATAATTTGTTTCTTTAAGTGTGTCTAAATATATATTACTCAACCCCTTATGATTCTATGACTGTTTCATTGCATTGGTTAGTGTATGTTAGTATGTTGACAGGGTTTTTGAGAAATCACACAGAGACGTTAACTATAGTAGACAAATTTTTAGTTTTGCCTTTTTTTTTGTTTCTTAAAAGCAAACATAATATTGCCATATGAACATTTTGGCAATGGGCAAAATTGCCCTTATATAACATAACCCAAAAAAACATTAGGCAATAACAACATTGCTGCATGAGAATATTTAAATACAAAGGAAAAAATAGGTGAGCTCCATCAACAAAATTAATGCTAAAAGATAACACTCACATTTCTTCAGAATGTTTTCCAATCATAGAAATATTCCACCATGACATGCAAGGCTACCTCACGGCTTTCAGACAGATATTACCTGTCTGTAGAACACAGAATATTTAATCATGCTATACTGGAAAGGATGAAAAAACAAAACTCACTTGTTAAGACATAGAGAGAGCATGATATTCTGAAGGCTGGTCGACTTGATTTGTTACTATAGATTGCTAGCAAAAAAGGTGACTACTTCACTAAGGCCAGCACGCCTTTCCTAGGCATTAGCAAGTGAGTAGTGTATTTTCATCCTTTGACTTTACAGTATAGCGCGTTTAAATATTCTCTTTTGTACACACATGTAATATCTGTCTGAAAGGCGTGAGGTAGCCTTGCCTGTCATGATGGATTCTTAATATGATTGGAAAACATTGTTAAAAAATTAGAATGTTACATTTTGTAACAAAGTTTGGTGATGGAGAACACCTGTTTTTTCCTTTGTATTTGGAGCACCAGTGAAACCGCACTGGACATCTACGGCCATCAGACTTATAAATCCTCATAGGTTGGGGAAGGGGAACGTGGAAGAGCAGCCTGTGGGTGCTGCTGGACACTGTGGCCAACATCGCCCTGTGTGGGGCCATACTGTTGCCCATGATGCTGGAATTGTCCTGCCTCCTGGGACTGTTGGGGATACTGGCCAGAGTAATGATGGGGAGGGGCATCTTGTTGGCTGTGGTAGGCACGTGGCTCATACCCACCAAGATAGCCATATCGTCCCCAACCAGGTTGGGAGCAGCCTCCAACACTGGGTGGGTACAAGTGGCCATATTGGTGGGGTTGGCTAGAGGCTGACCTTTGTGGCTGCTGAATAGAAGGTTGGGTAGTGGGAGGAAGGGGGTGAGGTGTAGGCCCACGTATTAGAGGATGTTCGGACCCTGCTTGAGCAAGCATCTGTGTGGATGGTCTCATGCGCATTAGATTTCTGGGGGAAAGCTACCACCTCTCCAGATATTCGAAAAGCTCATATGGGGTATTGGGGGGGGTGCTTGCATCAAGCAGGATCTGAAAACATCCCCTAATACGGAGCCTGACCTCACGGGTAAGGGCACGGAGATAAAGGGTGAGGCTACGTGAGTAGGCCTCCTCCCCATCATCTGTAGTTACTCTTGATAAATAATTTAGCACTCCTGTGTCCACATTGGTCCTGCTCTCTTGAACAGTGAGCTGGCGCCTTCTTCGTGTTCGCCGGGATGTAACAGCAGCCTGTGGGGATCCCCTGATATGGCCAGTTGGGCTGCTGCTCAAGTTTCCCGGCTCTTCCAGGATGGGTGATGGGGCAGCAGCAGATCGTCCTGGTGGTGTTGTGTTGGGCAGCCAATGGGTTCTCCTGTGATGCCTCATCTTCTGCCATCCTTCTTGTAGGGGGAGAAGATGGGCCAGCCACCTCATCCCCTACAGGATCAATTATGGGCTCTGTCTCTGAGGCCGTTCCTCGATCCGTAAGGTTGGATTGAGTTCTGTTATGAAATAGAACAGAGGCAAAAATGCATCAATATTTTTGGCCCTGTAAAGTATTTGTGTAATGTGGTGTGAGGTATCTACTTACGGTCTCAGATCCAGAATTGGGGCGAGGAAGGAGAGCCAGTCGTAATAAATATATTTCCTTTTGACGTATCCCGCATCCCCACTCCTGGACCGCTGCTGGCGTTCCCGGCGGTATTGGTCCCGGATGCTTCGCCAGCGTTTCATCACATCTTCCACTGCAATGTGACAGGAAATATTGTCAAATTCACATATTTGATAGGTCACATTTGCTACCAGTAGTCTAGGCATGGGGCCTTCTGGGGTGTGCTTTCTACCCATGGTGGCATATCTAATTGGGCAGATACACAGGGTCTCTTTAGCTACACTTAATAATTGGTTTGTCTAGGAGGTTGAGGAGCTTGTGGCCTAACCCCAATTTATGGCTGTGTGAATCCACGTGTCACATCCAAATCTAACGGCCTCATGAGGCAAAAAAGTACATGCACAGGAAGGGGGGGTGCTGATTCTATATTCCTTTTTTGTTGTGCACTAAGGTTACTCATGTTTTGCCTTGTACTTACGAATTTTATGCTGCTCCTCACGTGGTCGGTCACCAAAGTCATGGTACATCTGGTGACAGATGCGCCTCCATGACGCCTCCTTTCTTGTCCGGTTTGCATAATTGGCATCGCGTTGGTCCCAGATTTCGGGACGCTCCTGCACCAGGACAACGAGCATCTCCACATTTATGTAAGTGGATGCCATGCTGCTGCTGTACTCCGTGGAGGCGTACTTCCGGGATGTCTGGAGCACTTTTTGAGGTCATTTGCATGTCTAGGCTTCCTGATGATGGATTGGCCCATTTCCTGTCACCAGCCAAAAGACCTGCGTATTGCTCGCAGGTCACACGTCTGGTCCGTGTGTAATCCGTATTTTTTGCGCACCCATAGACTTGCATTGGCGTACTACGGCCGTAGTACGCTGACAATCACAGCATGCTGTGATTGGCACGGAGCGTAGAATATGGATGAGAAATATACGCCTGGTGCGAGTGACCCCATAGAGAATCATTTGTCCGTGTCTAATGCGTGCTTTTAGCGCCGCTCACTCGGCCGTATTCCTCGCCAGTGTGACCCCGGCCTTACAATGAAACACTTCAAAGTGCCCTGGATGAATTTGCTCCTCCTATACATAGAACACCACAACACAGACGGCGACAACCCTGGCACACCCTGCAAACACGTTTCCTGCAGCGGTGCTCCAGGTGCGCCGAACGTTTGTGGAGAAAATCCAACCTACCCGAAGATTTCATCCATTATAAGTTTATGCTTCGAACATACAACACTGCCCTTCACCTCTCAAAACAAAAATATTTCAACACCCTCATCACCTCACTGTCCAATAACCCTAAACGTCTCTTTGACACTTTTCATTCTCTACTCAACCCAAGAGTGCAGGCCCCTACCACGGAGCTTCGAGCTGACGATCTGGCCAATTACTTCAAAGAAAAAATTGACCATATCCAACAGGAAATTATCTCCCAATCACCTCATACCATGCACTGTCCTCCCTCCCCTACTGCATATAGCTCACTCTCTGACTTTGAACCAGTCACAGAAGAGGAAGTAAGCAGGCTCCTTGCATCTTCTCGCCCAACCACTTGCACCAGTGACCCATTTCCGTCACATCTACTCCAGACCCTTTCCCCTGCTGTCACCCCTCACCTAACTAAAATATTTAACCTCTCTCTCTCTTCTGGTATCTTTCCCTCCTCATTTAAGCATGCCAACATACATCCACTACTTAAAAAACCATCCCTCGACCAAAACTTTGCCGCTAACTATAGACCTGTTTCTAATCTTCCCTTCATCTCTAAACTCCTGGAACGCCTGGTCCACTCCCGTCTTATCCGCTATCTCTCAGAAAACTCTCTTCTCGACCCTCTCCAATCCGGTTTGCGCTCTTTACATTCTACTGAAACTGCCCTCACTAAAGTCTCTAATGATCTACTAACAGCTAAATCAAATGGTCATTACTTCATGCTAATTCTCTTGGATGTCTCTGCAGCATTCGACACTGTGGATCATCAGCTCCTCCTCACTATGTTCCGTTCCATTGGCCTCAAGGACACCGTTCTCTCCTGGTTCTCCTCCTATCTCTCTGACCGCTCCTTTACTGTATCTTTTGCTGGCTCCTCCTCCTCTCATCTTCCCCTTACTGTTGGGGTTCCTCAAGGATCAGTCCTAGGCCCCCTCCTCTTCTCTTTGTATACTGCCCCTATTGGTCAAACAATCAGTAGATTTGGTTTCCAGTACCATCTCTATGCTGACGACACCCAATTATACGCTTCTTCTCCTGACATCACGCCAGCCTTTCTAGAAAACACCGGCAATTGTCTCAACGCTGTGTCTAACATCATGTCCTCACTATATCTGAAACTGAACCTGTCAAAGACTGAACTCCTTGTGTTTCCTCCCGCTACTAATGTACCTATACCCGACATTGCCATTTCCGTGTGTGGTTCTACTATTACTCCCCAGTAACATGCCCGCTGTCTTGGGGTCATACTTGACTCTGAGCTTTCCTTTGTCCCCCACATCTGATCACTGGCTCGCTCTTGTTATCTGCACCTCAAAAACATTTCTAGAATTCGACCTTTTCTTACTTTTGACTCTGCAAAAACTCTTACTGTTTCTCTTATTCATTCTCGTCTCGACTATTGTAACTCCCTTCTAATCGGTCTCCCTCTTACCAAACCCTCCCCCCTCCAATCTGTCTTGAATGCAGCTGCCAGGATCATATTCCTCGCCAATCGTTACACCGATGCCACTATCTTGTGCCAGTCATTACACTGGCTACCCATCCACTCCAGAATCCAGTACAAACTTATTACCCTCACCCATAAAGTCCTCCATGGCTCAGCACCACCCTACATCTCCTCCCTTGTTTCAGTATACCACCCTACCCGCGCCCTCCGTTCTGCTGATGACCTGAGGTTAGCATCCTCAATAATCAGAACCTCCCACTCCCGTCTTCAAGACTATACACGTGCTGCGCCAATTCTTTGGAATGCACTTCCCAGGTCAATACGACTAGTCCCCAATCCCCACAATTTTAAGCGTGCCCTGAAAACGCATTTATTCAGGCTGGCCTATCGCCTCAACATATTAACCTAATCTATCCCTGTGTGGCACAGCCAAAAGTTTTTTACCATAACCAGGTTCCCCGCATCATGTTCCCACATGCTTTATGCATCCATTAGCCCTCTGCATCCGTACTGTTACACACTTAACATTATGGCTGGTCCATACAATCAGGGCAACTGTTACCACCCACCTTTCGTGTCTCCCCTTTTTTCCTCATAGATTGTAAGCTTGCGAGCAGGGCCCTCATTCCTCTTGGTATCTGTTATGATCTATGTGATTATTGTTATGCTGTAATGTATATTGTCTGTACAAGTCCCCTCTGAAATGTAAAGTGCTGCGGAATATGTCAGCGCTATAGAAATAAAATGTTTTATTATTATGACGAGAGATTCCGGCTCAGATACAGATTGGGATTCTCTTCCCCATTTATTTCCTGAGACAGCACGGCTCCCAACCCGACTTCTGAGGCATTTGTCTGGACCACAAACTCCTTGCTGTAGTCTGGTGCGACCAGAACCGGATATTTACACAGAGCCTGCTTTAGCTGCTGGAATGCCATCTCTGTGTCAGCAGTCAATTTAACTATGGTCGACTTGGTGCCTTTAAGAAGATCCGTCAATGGTGTGGCGATTATAGCAAAACTTGGAATGAACTGCCGGTAATATCCCACAATTCCAAGAAATGCCTTCACTTGCTTCTTGAAAAGCGATTGCAGCCACTTCTGATTTGCCTCGATCTTTATCTGTGGTTTAATTTGGCCCCTTCCGACGACATAGACTAGGTACTTGGCCTTTTCCTTCCCTATGGCACACTTTTTTGGATTTATGGTGAACCTCTCATTTCTTAAAGCATCTAGAACCAACTGTACCTTTGATAGATGAATAACCCAGTCAGGGATAAAGACGACAATGTCATCGAGGTACGCTGAAGAATAATTCTTATGTGGAGCCAGGATCCAATCCATCGCCCTCTGGGGGGCCCCCTGCAGACGGATGGGATCTTGGTGTATTGAAAACACCCATCAGGCGTCAAGAAGGCCGTTTTCTCCTTGGCACTCTGGGACATGGGGATCTTCCAATAGCCCTTTGTCAGGTCCAGGGTTGTAATGTACCTCGCCGGTCCATGTCTCAGTGAGTTCGTCCACACAAGTCATCAGTTAATCATCAAAACTTGACACTTCATTCAACCTGCGGTAGTTGTTATAAAACTGACACTCACTGTCAGGCTTCAGTTCGAGGACAATGGTACTTGACCATTCACTTTTCGACTCATCTATCACCCTGAGGTCTAGCAACCTCGTCATCTCATTTGATGTCACCACTCTCCTTGCTTCTGGAATTCTATAGGGCTTGAGGTTCAACCTTACATGCGGTTCTGTCAACATGTCATACTCCACCACCTGCGTATGCCACGGGAACTCTGAGAACAGGTCACGGTTCTGCTGCAACAGCTCCCGACACTGTGGCCTCTGAACTGGCGTAAGAGTCTCTGCAATGGTGACATCATCCACTGTGACTTTGGGACTGGCCCCCAGGCAAGGGGTGTCAAGCGATTCTCGGTCCCGCCAGGGTTTGAGCAAGCTCACGATAGACTTGGTGCGGCTTCCTTTGACCCGGCTTGTGTAACTTGTAAATAACTTTGCCTGCATTCTCCACCAATTGTGGAAGGTCGGTTCACTTAGCTGCTCCTCGAGGTAGCCACAGGCACACATGTGGTTAAAGTTTCTCGGTGGTTTATTGCATTATAAACCTAAAACCCAAACTGGTAACAGAAAAACAGCCTTTCTGGCTCAAATTAAAACTAAAAGTTGGTATACAGTCCTGCCCAGAACCTCTGGGACAACATATATGGCAGCTGTCATGGGAGCTTCAGTCAGGAGGCTTCCTCTCCTCCACATGTAAGGGGGTGAAGAGGAAGGAGAGCCCAAAGGAGGCTACCTTCCCTGCTCCGTATCTGGAACCACCTAGCCAGGCAGCAGGGTTGTCGGGGGAAGACTTTCTGCCCTGCACCGACTGGACCATGTGACTGCAAGGGGCAGTGAGGCAAAGGAAGGGGCAGTGGACCGGAAGCTGTGCAGGCAGAGGGCGTGAAAGAAAAGCACGCCAGGCACAGAGCAGAGCGCATCAGAGCAGTGGCGTAGCAACTGTTTGTGGCGCCCGGGGCGGTCGAAAAATTTGCCGCCCCTTTGGTCGTTGATAATTCGGAAGCATCCGAAGAGCCCACACTACACTCAAAGATCTAATTTTTAGTCTGCTACTAACTCTGCTATTATTTCTAAATTTCTAGACTTTCAACTTCTTGCAGTTCTCTATATATATGTATGTATTAGCTTGATGATGCTGGATGAAGACCTAATGGCTTTTTTTAATAATAATTTTTAATAATGTGACAGAAAAAAAACCAGAAAGTACAAATTATTTTGGCGGACAGGGGGCGGACACTGACAGCTTGGGGTCCCTGTGCAAGAAATGTGTCCGGGCCCCCCTCCTTTTATGGCGTCAAAGCTACGTGTGTGTGTGTATATATATATATAGATAGATAGATTATTGATATTATATAGCCACACACACACATACAGGTATATATTACATAGTCTCCTTTATTATGTATATTGCTGTCCCATACACAGTGCCTTCTCTTGTTATGTACAGTTCTGTCCCTTACATATTGGATTATATAGAGCCCTGTTTTTTATTACATACCGTCCTGTCTTGTTAGCTGTATAATGCAATGATGGCTGATGGAGCATGGGAAAGCTTCCTTTCTAATGGAGGAGCTGATGGACTGGTCGTCTGGTCACCGGCTCCTCGATCAGCAGTCATTTTATATCTAACAAGAGAGGGGACCATGTAATAAAAGAGGGCACTGTGAATAACAAAAATAACAAAAATACACTATGTAAGAGACAGCACTATACATAACAGCAGAGGAAGCTATATAATAAGGGACGGCACCATATATAACTAGAGAGGATGGTAGGTAATAAGGGGCGGTGTTATACATAATAAAAGAGGAAACTATGTAACTAAGGATGGTGTTATACAGAATTAGTGAGTACACTATATACTAAGGGACTGTGTTAGACATAATAAACGATAATGTCTTCCTCCACCTCCCCCTGTTCCTAAGGCCATTATAAGTCCCCCTTCCTCCCATCCCAATCCCCCTCACCCCTCATTGTCCTCCTCCCCTCGCATCCCATTATTGTCCTCTCCCCCACCTCCATCATTTTCTTCTCCACCACTATCTTTGCTTTCTCCCCCACCACTCCCATCATTGCCCATTCCACCACCTCCATCATTTCCTCCTCCTCCACCACCCCCATTTATTGCCCTTTCCACCACCACCATCATTGCATTCTCACCCACCACCCCATCATTGCCCTCTCGACCATCACCCCATCATTGTCTTCTCCCCATCACTGCCTTCTCCATCACCCCATCACTGTGCCTTCTCCCCATCACTCCCATCATTGCCTGCTCCATCACCCCATCACTCCCATCATTGTCTGCTCCATCACCCCATCATTGCCTGCTCCATCACCCCCATCATTGCCTGCTCCATCACCCTATCACTGCCTTCTCCATCACCCCATCACTGCCTGCTCCATCACCCCCATCACTCCCCTCATTGCCTGCTCCATCACCCCATCATTGCCTGCTCCATCACCCCCATCAT
Source organism: Dendrobates tinctorius (assembly GCF_039654945.1). Lineage (NCBI taxonomy): Eukaryota > Metazoa > Chordata > Amphibia > Anura > Dendrobatidae > Dendrobates > Dendrobates tinctorius. The sequence goes on along the minus strand of NW_027361880.1, from coordinate 6,060,144 downwards.
TGCCTGCTCCATCACCCCCATCACTCCCCTCATTGCCTGCTTCATCACCCCATCATTGCCTGCTCCATCACCCCATCACTGCCTGCTCCATCACCCCCATCACTCCCCTCATTGCCTGCTCCATCACCCCATCACTGCCTGCTCCATCACCCCCATCATTGTCTGCTCCATCACCCCATAATTGCCTGCTCCATCACCCCATCATTGTCTGCTCCATCACTCCCCTCATTGCCTGCTCCATCACCCCCATCATTGTCTGCTCCATCACCCCATAATTGCCTGCTCCATCACCCCATCATTGTCTGCTCCATCACTCCCCTCATTGCCTGCTCCATCACCCCATCATTGCCTGCTCCATCACCCCATCATTGCCTGCTCCATCACCCCATCATTGCCTGCTCCATCACCCCCATCATTGCCTGCTCCATCACTGCCTGCTCCATCACCCCATCATTGCCTGCTCCATCACCCCATCATTGCCTGCTCCATCACCCCATCATTGTCTGCTCCATCACCCCATCATTGCCTGCTCCATCACCCCATCATTGCCTGCTCCATCACCCCATCATTGTCTGCTCCATCACCCCATCATTGTCTTCTAGACCATCACTCCCATCATTGCCTGCTCCATCATACACACAGACACACACACACACACAGACATACATACATACATACACACAAGACACCACCTCTCTCCTCTCACCTGTCCGCAGCATCGCCCGCGCTTCCTCCCTCACACAGCAGCGGCCGCTGAATGATGACGTCACTCAGCGGCGCTCCTCTGTGTGAAACAGGAAGCGCGGCCTCCGGGCAGGAAGCAGGACGGACCATTGCCGCTCCGCTCCTGCTATTCACTCTTGCAGGCAGCGGAGCTGCCGTGATCGCATCGCTCCCTGCCCGCCGCTGCACTGCACTGCAGGGTGGAATTGCTGCTGCCGCGCCGCCCCCACACACATGCCGCCTGGGGCGGACCGCCCCCCCCGCCCCCCCCACGCTACGCCAGTGCATCAGAGACAGGGGAGAGCGCACCAGAGAGAAAGCAGGCTGCAGCACCGCGCTCCTAGAGAGACAGAACTCCCCGTCAGAGTTCTGGGACTGAAGTATGAGACATAGTGCACGCTGTATGTGAGTATGTGGACTCGGTAGCCTCCGTGACCAGAGGAGACCTTCCCCCTGATAGTGCAGAGACAGTGACCAGAGCACACAGTTCTGGGGACCGCAGTGACAAGCTGGGACCCGAATGTGGCCAAGAGACTTCCCAGTGTGCACAGCATTGTTACTGCAGAGAGACTGTCAGTGTACCTTACAGAGACTTAGAGCAAGGGAGACTCAGGTTTGCAGTATCTTCCTGCTTTAACCCCTGAGTTCCTATCTTCATCCGGAGGAGAGACTACAGAGTCTTCAAGCGCTGTTGTTGTCGGTGCCAACGTGGGAGAATGAGACCCTGCAGTCAAGCCTTCCCCCAGACTGATAAGGCCTCTTTCACACATCAATTTTTTAGAATCAGTCACAATCCGTCAAAGTGTTGAAAAAACGGATCCTGTGCAGATTGTAAGAAACTGATCCGTTTTCTTGGCGGATCCGTTGAAGCAGCAGCTCTAGGAATTTTAAAGGAACAGATTCTGGGGAGAGATAGAGTGAGAGAGAGAGTCCTTTGATATTTATATACAGATAATGAAAAATATATATATATATTTTTTCATATAGACGAGAGCATGAGTGACAAATCTCAATTATATAAGGGAATAAAATTATGATAAATTAATCTCCATAGTGTCGACTGATAGTCTGATATATCCATGGAGATGATCAGTTAGGTCACTAATAATTCAAAAACAAAGAATAATGGGAAAATACCCAGAGATGTCAGTAAGAAGATCAAGGACATAGACAAAAAAAATGTAATGATCTAGGCAGCCAAGAAGATGGATACTTGTATAAAGATAGACATTTATTGATTTGTTACTATAAAGCATATAAGAAAAACCTATAGGCGCCAGCAGATGAGACAGAAAAAATGGCCAGGTAACGATGGAATAAAGCGTTCCCACAGGCATAATGGTATTCATCAGAACCAAAGAAGGCCCCAAGGCTGAACGTCAATGCAAAAAATAGACAAAGACCAATTTTTGGAAGCAATGACTGCATTTGTCTGCGGGGTCTCTCTTCCTGCTAATAGTTAGCTGCTGAGCTCGATTAGTTGCAGTACTGCCATTGTGATGTGACATCAGTGCTTCAGACTTTAGCAGACCTGGGAAGAGTGACTAAAGCACAGTATGTTTTTTTTCACACAATCTAGCGAATAGATTTTCAAAACCGGAAAGCCACTTTAAGGGCATGTGCACACAAGTTATTTTAAGCTCAAACAAAACCACAAAGTTTTTGAAGCAGAGGATGCTGAAAACGATGGCATTTTATTCCTGAACCATTTTCTGTGTAGTTTTACAGTCATTTCCTGGGCTTTTTTCTTATGGTTTTGGCCACCTTTGTTTGTTTTTTTTAGTATTTTCCCGTTGTTTTTGTCACATCATTTTTCTTGCAATTTTAAACAGGTTGTCCACTACTTTTTAATTGATGACCTATCCTTTGTATAGGTCATCAAGGCCTGATCGGCCAGGGTCCGACACCCGGCACCCCTGCCAATGAGCTTTTATCGGTGTCGGAACCAACCAGAAGTATTTACTTGAGGAGCTGCTCCATCTTCTGGTAGTGGGCGAGGCTGGGTACTGCACATCCGTCTCCTATTCAAATCAATAGGATCCTAAGGATAGGTCATCAATGAAATAGTAGGGGCCAACCTCTTTTAGCAAAAGCGATGGTAAAACATTACAATTGAAATCTGGGCGTCGTCTGAGCCTTCCCATTGACTTGCATTGTAAAGTACTGAGCGTCCTACGAGTGGAAAACACAAGAATAATGGAGCGATCACTTCATTTAACCACTTTGTGTTTTTAGAAACCTGAAGTGGTTAAAAGATGCTGAAAAGTCTTAACATGTCCACAGCAAGTCATTTTTATATATACTGTATATTGTAGGGATTGTACTCTCTCAGGTGCAACGGGTGGCAATCAGGAGGCACGTTCCTTTTAAAGTTCATGGGGATTATTTCATCACAAACCCACAAAACTAAAGAGAACAAAAGAAATAGCCTTTAGCGCAGACAAAACACAGAACAAATGTCCAGTCCTTTAGGCTCAGTCCTGGAGACAGAACACACACAGGAGGCTTCCCCCTCCCCACGGCAAATTTTAAGCCACACCCATTTTACAACTAGTCACACCCATGTCCACACCCAACTGCACCCATTTAGCACTGCTGATCACACTGACTGGTACTGAGGGCACAGTGGCTGGCATTATGGGCACAGTGGCTGGTAATGTGGGCACACTGACAGGTACTGAGGAAAAGAAAGAAAGAAACCAGAGAGAGAGAGAAAAAGAAAACAGAGAGAGAAAGAAAGGAGAGCGAGAGAGAAAGAAAGGAGAGCGAGAGGAAGAACTGAGAGAGAAGGACAGAGAGAGAAAGAAAGAGGGGAAAGAAAGAAAGAAAGAACAGAGAGCGAAAGAAAGAACAGAGAGAGAAAGAAAGAGGGGAAGAAAGAAAGAACAGAGAGTAAAAGAAAAAACAGAGAGAGAAAGAAAGAGGGGAAAGAAAGAAAGAACAGAGAGAAAGAAAGAGGGGAAAGAAAGAACAGAGAAAAAGAAAGAAAAAGAAAGAAAGAACACAGAGATTGAAAGAGGGGGCAGAAAAAAAAAGAACAGAGAGAGAGAAAGAAAGAAAGAGGGGAAAGAAAGAAAGAAATAAAGGAAAGAACAAAAAGAACAGAGAGAGAAAGAAAGAACAGAGAGAGAAAGAAAAGAGAGAGAGAAAGAAAGAGGGGAAAGACAGAACAGAGAGAAAGAAAGAAAAAAAGAACAGAGAGAAAAAGAAAGAACAGAGAGAGAAAGAAATAGGGGACAGAAAAAAGAACAGAGGGAGAGCGAAAGAAAGAAAGGGGAAAGAAAGAAAGAAAGATGAGAGAGAGAGAAAGAAAGAAGTAAATAAAGAAAGAGAAAGAACAGAGAGAAAGAAAGAAAGAAAGAAAGAAAGAGGGGAAAGAAAAAGAAAGAAAGAGGGGAAAGAAAGATGGGAAAGAAAGAACAGAGAAAGAAAGAACAGAGAGAGAGAATGAAAAAAAGAAAGATTAGAGAGAGAAAGAACAGAGAGAAAGAAAGAACAGAGAGAAAGAAAGAGAGAAATAAACAACAGAAAGAGAAAGAAAGAGGGGACATAAAAAAAAGAACAGAGAGAGAAAGAAAGAAAGAGGGGAAAGTAAGAAAGAGGGGAACGAAAGAAAGAGGGGAAAGAAAAATCAGAGAGAGAGAACAGATAGAAAGACAGAACAGAGAGAGAGAGAAAGAAAGAGGGGAAAGTAAAAAAGAGGGGAACGAATGAAAGAGGGGAAAGAAAGATCAGAGAGAGAGAACAGATAGAAAGACAGAACAGAGAGAGAGAGAAAGAAAGAGGGGAAAGAAAGAACAGAGAGACAAAGAAAGGGGAAAGAAAGAAAGAATAGAGAGAGAGAAAAAGAAAGAAAGAAAGAAAGAAAGAACAGAGCGATAGAGAGAAAGAAAGAGAAAAAAAGAAAGAAAGAACAGAGAGAGAAAGAAAGAGGGGAAAGAAAGAACAGAGACAGAGAAAGAACAGAGAGAAAGAAATAAAGAGGGGAAAGAAAAAGAAAGAAAAAAGAAAGATTAGAGAGAGAAAGAACATAGAGAAAGAAAAAGAGAGGTAAAGAAAGAACAGAGAGAGAGAAGAAAAGAAGCAGAGAGAGACAGAACAGAGAAAGAAAGAAGCAGAGAGAGAGAAGGAAAGAACAGAGAAAGAAACAGAGAGAGAAAAAATAAATATTCTATAAAGATACCATAGCAGCCCGGCACCCATTGTAGTGCCCACCTGAGCCTCCCGGTGCAGAACATATCATGATCCGCTCAAATGGCCGGCATCCCCCATTTCAAGGCAATCCCGCTGTCCACGCTGTCAAAGGAGGACACGGTGATGGATCTGAAGCATTCCCTGAAGTGCCTACATGGTTCCGTCACAATCTCCTCATGAAATTACCTAATTTCCGGTCAGCTTCCAGCACATCACTTCTGGTGGAACGTCATGTGCAAGTTTTAAAGTGCTCCTCAGAGCTCCGCCGTGTACTCCTGTGTCCGTGGGAAAAGCCCGCTTTGTATGCCTCGAACACACTTGGCTCCGCTCCGTACATCCCGTACACACATGGCTCCACTCCGTACACACAAGGCTCCGCTCCACACACCCCATATACACGCGGCTCTGCTCTGCATACACCAAACACACGCAGCTCCGCTCCGTACACCAAGTACACACGCGGCTCCGCTCCGTACACCAAGTACACACGCGGCTCCGCTCCGTACACCAAGTACACACACGACTCCGCTCTATACACCTCATACACACGTGGCTCTGCTCTGTACACCTCATACACACATGGCTCCACTCAGTACACCTCGTACACACGGCTTCGCTCCGTACACCTCATACACACGTGGCTCCGTACACCTCGTACACATGCGGCTCCGCTGCGTACACATTGTACATGCGCAGCTCCGCTCTGTATACCTCGTACACGCGCGGCTCCACTCCGTACACCTCATACACATGTGGCTTTGTACACCTCGTACACGCGCGGCTCCACTCCGTACACCTCGTACACATGTGGCTTTGTACACCTCGTACACGCGTGGCTCCGCTCCATACACCTTGTACACATGTGGCTCTGCTCCGTACACCTTATACACACACGGCTCCTCTCCGTACACCTCGTACACACGGCTCCGCTCCGTACACCTCTCACACGCGGCTCCACTCCGTACACCTCGTACACACATGGCTTCGCTCCATACACCTCATACACACACACGGCTCTGCTCCGTACAACTCGAACATACACAGCTCTGCTACATCCACACTGTAAACAGCTCCTGACTTCACACAGAAACTTTACCTTATCCAGCACCATGACAACCAGCACAGCAGAGACCTGCAGACAGGAGGCCCCCTGATCATGTGACCCCTGACTCCTCCCTTCCTGTGACGTCATCACAGGTCCTGTGTGCGCAGCCACAGAACAGTTGAGCCACATCATTGCAGGCTGCGGTGGGTCTCTGGGAGGGCGAGGATGGGGTCGGTGCATGGGGGGCGTGGCGGCTCAGTGCAATGCGGGAAAAATAGCATCCCGGGCGGGACGCGGGTGGGGGGGTGTCAAAAACGGGACTGTCGCGTGAGAATCGGGACAGTTGGGAGCTATGTATATTTATATAATATATAAATATTCATTCATCTTAGTTTTTTTTTATAGCAGTTTCCATAGCAGGATCTGCCGTCAAAAATATTATTTGCACATTCCCTAAGTGGTATATACCCAAAATTTGCACCAGTGAAAACTACAGCTTCCCGATTCCCCTCTTTAAAAAAAAAATAATAATAATAAAAAAATAAATAAAACAAAGTTATGGGTCTCAGAAATCAGTGAGAAAAATATATATAATAAAAAATTGTACATAATAAGCATAGTTGCTATATACTCATATATACTGCACACAGATACATATTCACAGTTTGAACCTTGTAACTAATTGGTGGAAATGACCTACTGTCCCCCCATGAGAGAGTCTGGGGAGCAGATGGTATCTTATGATAGCATTGTCTTGTGATATTTGTCCCAGACATAGAAAGAGGATGTTTAGGCCAGATGTACCAGACGATATCAGAACATTGCTGACATTGTAAGACAAAGAGCAGTATATCATCTGATGCTTAAGTCACCTTAGGTCGACGCCCATATATGTTTATGCATTAAAACTGATAAATTAGCTAAGAAGTAAAGCCTTTATGTTAATGAGTAACCACTCCTTTCTGTACAACTGATAAAACCAAGTATATTCAATAAACTTCCAGAGTTTTGCTGAGAGGTATTGCTGCCAACCAAGTCTGGCGTCTTTCCTTCCTTGAGCGCTCAATAAGACTCTGTCTAATTCGGACAGGCCACAGTATGCACAGGGGTAAATCTACCCAAATCAAAAGTAAATCCATCCACATCAAGTGGCGCCCAGCGAGGCCGTGGATGAAAACGCCCGGGGATCCTGCTGACCGGAGAGGACAGAGGTGCCGGCCAAGGTCTTGGCTCATGGGAACGGAGATTTGCGCAACTCCATAAGTAAGGTAAGAAAATCTAGTTATCTTACCTGAATGTTCCCTGTGCCCAGTCTGGGTCAGCAACTCTAGCCGGTCAGTGTGGTCACCAAACCCAGGTAGTGTTGAAAAGTCCACAAGGAAATCCAAACCCTGGGATAAGCTAAGTGTCTACTGTGGTCCTGAGTGTCTAAGATCCGGGTGGGAGAGTTGGTGGGAAATTGTGACAGATTTGTGTTTATGGTTGATGGTAGACTGATAACGGGGGAGTTTGACCCACTCAGATAGGTCCTCACAAATACACCTGGACACAGGGGGAGGACAGGTGAAGCCTTGCCCAGGGACAGGTGGTGGGGGCCTTACAGAGATATCATGAGGCAAATCTCACATCAAGCTATCATAACAAACACCCGTGCACAGGAAGGGACAACAGCGCCCACTGTTATGAATGAGTCACCGTAGGAGGCAAAAACAGAAATGCTAGCTAAGTCCAGAAAACCAGAGAAGTTGGCAGCTATCGGATTGCAGACCCCTGAACCTATCAACACAACTAGCAGTAGCCGTGGGGGGTTCCTACAATGCCCTAGACCACTCGATCACAGCCAGAGAATTAAATAGGCCTAAAGAAAGAAAGGGGAAATCTAAACTGCCCCAGAGCAGACCCCAAAGCAATAGGCAGCCCCCAACATATAATGACGGTGAAGCAAGATGAAAACACTAACACAGACAGAAAGATAGACTGAGCAACGACGGGGCCCCAGCTAACTAGATAGAAAAGGACAGGAAGGTTGCTGTCTGCAATCCGTGAAAAACCCTATAAAAATAAGAGCCAACAGACTGACAGTGAAAAAGGCCCTGAAGACACTAGGCTTCAAAAAGCTATGTCAGTACTCAGGAATATTCTGAAGACAGAGCAACAGGCAAAAGGAGATTCAGCTCACCCCAGCAGGGAATGGCAGAATCCAGAAAAGCAAGGAAAACAAAAACAAAACACAAATGCAAAAATCTTAGCTTTAGAGGAGCAGGAATCAGACTGGTGTCCTAGAAGTCCACAGAGAAATCACCCGCAGGGCAGAGGGGCGTCGGCAGCCTTATATCCAGTCCGTGACTCCACTCAGCCAGTCATCCTCATTAGACTCAGGTGCCTGATAATCAGGCTCATTACCTTCCTTTACCAGAATAGGGAGTTCACCAGACCTCAGTGACGAAGGGGAAAATGAACTCACAACAGCCCACGCCAGGCCACGCGGTGGTGTTAGCTTAGGGGAGATATTGCGAGTCAAACCACTTGACAGGTTGCCACCAACACACCTGGTCACAGGGAAGGACAGGAGAAGCCGGCCCAGGCATCAGGTGGTGGCAACATAGTGGGAGTTATCACATTACTGATACTGATGAGCCAGTCAGGACGTCCGGTACAGTTATTAACAGTGTTAACATTCCGGTACAGTGTTAACATTCCCGGGTCACCAGCGCAGTGCACCCAGTGTGGTTGGCAGTTATCGGTTACCAGTAGCTGTTTCACATACGAGTCACAAGACAAGGGCTTTCGATCTCTCTCCCTGGACGTCTATATGTGAGTTCATTGCAGGTTTCCGCAAAGATCTGAAGCAGAAAGAGTTTTGCCTTTTTTATTATAAACTTCCTCTTTTGCCTGCAGGGTGTGCTCCTGATATATACATATTTTCATATTGTTACATTTTTGTTTTAAACTCTGCTGTTTGCATAATTTTATCTTGCATTTTTTGGTAGTGGTCTTTGCCTGCAGGGTTAGAAGTTTTGGGAAAGCTGAGTGTGTATAGCTCTGAGTCTGTGAGCACTTCACCCCTCCCTCCCATTACATTGTTCTCAGATTTTGCAGAGACGCAGGCATAAAAAGAGGAAGTTGAGTGCCTGCATTCTGAATTAACACTTTTTTTATTGTTGGAGGCTGTATTAATTTTTAGATTTTTATTTTTATTTTTGCAGCGTTTTACCAAGGTTTAACAACTTTTGTGTTTTTTTCTTTCTTTTTTTCCCTCCATTTTTCCATATATTTGGTCTTTTTGGTTTTTCTGAGTGGATTCTTTTTTTCAAAGTTTATATACGTTTTGATCTTATCAACTTTTTGGTTTATTATCCTTTTAAAATCTTTTAAAAAATTTTCCTTTTTTCCTTTTTTATCTCTTAATTTTTCTTCTGAGTTTTTCTTCCACATTTTTTGTGACATTTTTATCAGTTTTTAGGTTTAGTTTTCACTTCTTTCTTTCAGTTTTGTTATAAAGAGAATTTTTACCTGCGTTGGGTTATTCACTAAATATTCTTGTTTTCTTTTTCTTTCCCTTTTAAGCAGGTTAAAAGGGGTTGCAAGGTGTTTAAAGGTTTAATCACTCACTTTTTTGAAGTTTTTGGAACAGACACAGTAGGTGTTATTCAGAAAGTTAAGCATGTCATTTTCTACGGGCAGCTCCGTATGCTGTAGCATGGTATGATGTACTGAAAGGAAAAAGGGAAGTAGCTAGTAATTGCCGTCTGCATTTCATAAAGTGACAGAGGATTTTAACAGCGCAGAAGGTGATAGCAGATAGTGTGAACAAGACAGGATTGTTTTTTTGTTTTACGTGTAGGAAAAAGTGTTTTCATAGTAATCTGTGCCGTCTGAGAAGGACCATAGGTCTAAGAATGCCTTCCGTGATGGCAGGGGGGGAAGCAGTCCGCCCCCCATCTCCTCTCTCCTCACTCTTCCCTCCTCCCATCTCCCTCCTCCCTCTATCTCTGCTATTCTCACAATGCAAAATCTCCTCCCCTCTTTCATCTGTCTCTCCTCCTATCCCTCCTCCTCCTCCCCCTCCTTTTCTCTCTCCTATCTCTCCTCCCTTTCCATCTTCATCACCAACGTCCACCTCTCGTCCCTCTCATCCACCGCACCCGTCTCCTCTTCTCTCCTCCTTGTCTTCACCATCTCCTCCACCCTTCCTTCTTCTTCTTCTTTTTTCTCACCCACCTCTCAGTTCATCGTCACCTGCTGGCCTAGTGCCAGATCCAGACAATGAAGTGTCCCTAGTTCCACAGGGGACTCTCTCTAAAGAGACAGTTATGACATCGGGAGAAGAAAGTGAATCACTCTCCACACATGACAACACAGGTGCCCTCCCGATACAACAGATAGCAGAAGGGAGGTGTGGGCCATCAGACACTGCACTTGCTGAGAATGGAGATCCTATGTGCCAAACGGAGCTGCAGTCTCAGAAGGGGCGAGTGCTATACACACACAGAAAGACAATCGCACAATGGCACAGTTCCTCCTCTGATGAAAATGAAGGAGGGACAGACATGCTACCTAGCACAAGGTGAAACTCACAGACATCAAGTAGCCAGGGGCAGATAGAGCCAGAACTCTTACACTATGTGCCCTTCACCCCTAGTCAGGTGTTCAGTATTCTAAAAAACCTGCCAGACCCAGATATGGACCCCATGCCATTTTACCGAAAAATGCAGCAGAGCCAGCAGACATATGCTGCAACCTGGAGTGATCTCTGGTCCATAATGGAGATTAAAGCAGGTGAAACATTCTGGCCAATCATGAAGGAACACTTCAAGCTTCCATCAGAATTAGATGTGCATTCCTGGGAATCAGGATAAAAGCTAATTGAACAACTTAGAGAGTGGGCCAACGCCAGACAAGCACTCAGCCTGAATAACATGAGACAAGCCGAGACAGAGTCTCTAGACAGGTTTCATGGCAGAGAGAGGCAAGTATTCCAAATGTTAGGCTTCACTATTCATGATCAGATACACGGACAGATGTTGGCACAGGCCTTTGTGCATGGACTAAGAGAACCAATCAAGAAACTACTGATAGTGGCCAGGCCTGAGTACAGGACAATAGCAGTAGATGTCCTGCTTACAGTAGCCAGAAGAATTGAGTCCCTCCCAGGAGTATGGAGGACAGGCCCTCCCATGATGGCTGCTGACGTGGAGGAGCAACCACCCTGCAGAGACAGAAGACCTGTCAGGTGTTTCAACTGTGGCAACCTTGGCCATTTCCGGAACCAGTGAGCAGCACCCCGGCAACCCAGGTCATCACGCAGAGGAATAGGCCAAGAAAGAAACACAGAAGACAATGAAGAACCCTGTCCATAAGACTGAGGCAAACCTGGTCCGCCAGACGTCACGCCCCTGACATGTGAACCCCATCAGTGGACCTAAAACCTCAAATCATGCGGGGCTGTCATATCTTTGCTTGTGGACATTGGTGCAGTCTGAAGTGAAAATCCCCGACCCCACCAGTCTATCAGAGCACTCTGTGTCTTGTATGGGGCCTGAATGTCAAGACAGACGTTCCCCAGCTTGCAAGCCCCTGAGCATGTGGACACAGCCAGGACGCTCTATCCTGTTCCAGTTTATGGTGGAGACCTGCCCACCCCACCTGATGAGCGCAGACCTACTGCAGGAACTGAAGGTGACCAAAGTGTCCCATGAAGATGTGACCTTGACCTCTTCTCCACCTCAGACCCAAGAAGAATCAATCATGCTGGTGGCCCTACAAGAGCCTCGCTCGAACAACCGGTGCAAGCCTACCCAAGGAGGTGCTGGACATAGCACCCAGAAGCCTATGGCCCAAGGGAGACTTCAAGTTGCGCCAGTGCGGGTGTCACTCAAGTCTACAACCCCGGACGCTCCAAAGGCCCAGCATCCGCAGCTCATCACCCAGAGCTAAACTGCCTCTAACCAACTGGAGGTCTAAGTGGAACTGCTGTTCAAGGAACGGCCTAAGAACTTTGGCATGGGCCAGGAAAACTCTCATCCCAGAGGGACCACACCCGCTTCGTGAAATGGCTGCACCGCTTCCGGCTCCAGCGCCAGAGGATCATCTTGGACAAGATTCTGAAGGTGCTCCCCGAAGTTAATCCAGGCCCTGGACCAGAAGACAGTCACTCAGCTCCTCAAATTGGTTAACAAGACGCTGACCTGGAATCAAGCTGGGTGAAAGGAACTGCTGCTGGCTGGTAAAGAAGATGCCCCAGCAAAAAGACCCCCTGTGAGAGCAAGAAAGCTCAGCTGAACGTCACCTCTGATGAAAAATAAGGTCCCCAGCAAACGGTTTGGTTTCCTGCCAGCCCTGTGCCAGAAGATGGGAGTCACTCACGGCACTGTGAAGAGCCAGGCCAGATTGAGCCGCCTCACCCACGGGAATCATCATGCTGTCCCAGCTTCTCTCGATCAAGAGGAAGACTGTGAAAGGAGAACCAGATCAGATTGAATGGTGCATAACCTGAGGACTGTGAGCGAAGCAACCGTGTTTGAAACCCCAGTTGTGCCAGATCTGCACACTCTGCTGACAAACGTGCCAGCCACAGCAACGGTGCTCACGGCAATGGATCTGCCCCAAGCTTCCCTCACCTGGATGACCAGTTCCTGAAAACGCACAAGGGGGGTGTGGAACAAATGGACAGTGAGGCCCAAGAGGGCCCGGAACAGCCTTTCACAGCTCGCCAGAGCATTGCCCTCCGTCCCCATCAACTGGATTGCGGAGCATGCAGAAGTCATCGACACCGCTACCCGCACAGCGTTTTCCATGCCTCCTCTACACTGCCTGACGGAGCAGCAACGTAAGTTCTGCAAAAACAGAGTCCAGTGGTGTCAAAAGCAAGTTCCTGAAGACACCGTATCGCCCAAACAGAAGTCAATGGGAAAACCGTTGAAGATGCCATCTCTGAATTGGACAGAAGTGCTGCCTCCTCCTCCACCAGCCAACAAGCTGAATCACTTCCAGGACGAAGACTCTGACGTGGATATGAATTCTGAGGCAGAAGAATGGTGCCTACCTTTCCAGAAAGGACGTATTTGATGGAGAACATTCCAGAAGATTGTCCTTCACCACCCTCTCGTGGGGAAGCTTCTTCTCCAGCACAGTCCTACGGTCAACAGTCCATGGCAACACTTACCCCGTCCCCCCAAGACGAACTGCATGAGTCCGAAGGCATCCCAAGGCTACTACAGTTTGACCTTCCCCCTCATCTCCGAAGAATACCGGCTGGACCTGTACCAATGCAAAGAGTCCCAAGTCCTCCTCTGACACAGTCTAACCCGAGTCTTCATACAGAGGGAGGCGCGGACAGAGATGAAAACTCAGCTAAAATCCCACCATCAGCTCAGAGAATGTCAATTACCACAACCCAGTCACTAAACCTGACAAAATGACTTCCTGAAACCTGTACAAGAAGTAACAGGATCAGACTCGGAAGGAGGAGAAGGAAAGCTGGATGCTGAAGGCCAAAAGCACTGGGCTCCAAGAAACCGTCTACATCAAAACGTATACCTCAAGACAGGCCTAGTCTACCTCAAACCATCTACATCAAACCGTCTACCTCAAAACGTCTACCTCAAGACAGACCCAGTCTATCTCAAAGTGTGTACCCTATGGTGGTTCAATGGGCACATGGCCCCCACACAGAATTGAAGACACAGATGAATGACCTGATTGGACTCAACTCACACCTCAACAGCGAAGATTCCCAGCAGCTGTTTGGCCACCGACAAATTTAACATCGGACAAGCGGGAAAAGTTCCCCCACATCATCTGGCCTGAAGACTTCCCAGTAAGGAACCAGTTGGCGAAGACTACTGCAAAGAAGCTACTCTCAAAAATAGTGTGCAGATATGGGGTTTCCAGAAGCAATAGCAAGTGATCAGGGACCCGCATACACAGCAAACCTTACACAAGGGATCTGATCAGTAGTAGGGTCAGACGTAGGCCTACACACTTCTCACCATCCCACACCATAGACTAGGTGGGACACTTAAGAGCAGCATGCTAAAAAATTTGCCCAAGAGACAGACAAACCCTGGCATTAGACACTCCCGTAGGCTCAGAGAAAGCTGTCACCAATATGAAACTTTATTTGGGTAAAAAAACCCGTTTAGGGGTATTCTTTACTTAGCAGTTGACTGTGCAATATGATATTTTGTCTGCATGTGTAACTGAATTTACCAAGATTCTTGCTAATGTCCATTCTCGAGTTTTCTCCTTCATTGCCAGGTCTAGATTCGGTGCCTGGTATGCACGCCCTGAAGTCAGGAGACTGCTGAGTGTGGGTAAAAAAGGTCCGTAAAGAGAAGCACTCGATCCCAGATCCGATGGCCCTTCTCCAAGTGCTGACACCACTGACCTGGAAGGAAAACCCCGCCTGGATCCACGCATCGCATTGCAGGAAAAGGCCTTCATACCAGAAGATACACCTGAGCTGGAATGATGCTGTGGATGACCTCCCTGACTGAATAAATTACCTACCTGAAAGAGAATACACATGCACTGATTGCATAGACTGCTAACTAAGAGACTTTGATTACATTGCACCACACCCCCTTTAGGGACAGATCTCCTGACCGCCCATTTGCGAAAGTCTGTACAGAGGAGGATGTATGCACTAGGCATATGTCAGTCCACTGGCAGCATAAAAGAGTTGCAGCGCTTTGGGCCAGGAGCAGGGTTTTAGGGCAAGTGATATCTAAGGGGGGATTGTTATGGAAATATATATGTATTTCATATAGATCTCACTTGCCTGCTATAGGCTATATACTCATGTACTCTTATATAGGCTATATACTGCTATATACTCATATATACTGCACACAGATACATATTCACAGTTTGAACCTTGTAACTAGTTGGTGGAAATTACCTACTGCCCCCCATGAGAGAGTCTGGGGAGCAGATGGTATCTTATGATAGCATTGTCTTGTAATATTTGTCCCAGACATAGAAAGAGGAAGTTTAGGCCAGATGTGCCAGCCGATATCAGAACATTGATGACATTGTAAGACAAAGAGCAGTATATCATCTGATGCTTAAGTCACCTTAGGTCGACGCCCATATATGTTTATGCATTAAAACTGACCAATTTGCTAAGAATTTATAATAGCAACGGTACAGAGCCGCATCCTAAATATATTATATATCACTCCTTATAGGTGTCACTCTGTTTGGACAAACTAGAATCAATCGCTGATATGTACACCAAAAATTGTGGAAACCACAGTAGAAAAATGCGACCATAGATCCATAGTAATAAAATTTCATCTCTTTATTAAATTATGAACAAGACATGACAAAAAATGGGGAACTGTGCAAAGGACAATCAAAAAAGTGCAATAGTATAAATGCTCATACAAGCAGGACCTACCCCAGTCAGCCTGAACCATCATATACCGAGATAAATGCATATATTTCCTGTATTAAAACTCCATATAAGGAGCATTATATATCTTACATAAAGAGGGACAATGCCCATAATCTATCATACAGGATAAATCTATACATTATCCCCAAAGGAGGTAACTAAAGGGGTTAACAAGATAAATAATGCTACCCTCGGGCCATATAAAACACATCTTACATATATAGAAAGACGGAAGATGGTGCAGCAAACAATACCAGTGCTGCACCGGCAGGTAAATCACCCGCCCTAAAAAGTAAAGACCCAAAACTGTTACCTTAATGAGGCTCCAGGATGACCGGGAGGACCGCTCGTTTCCCCGACGCGCGTTTCGGAGCAATAAGCTCCTTCCTCAGGGGGCATAAATATCGGCCCCAAATGCATCTTATTTAAATGCGCCTGCCGGAAATGCCGCAGCACGCGCCGTCCATCCCTCCCCCCTGAGGACACACCCCCCACCGGTGACGAGGCCGGAAACACGTGGGCCCACGTGATCCGGCACCCGACGTCGGCAGGATACGTCACACAAGGGGAGGAGAGTGCGCGCATGCGCAGTATAATTGAGGCTCCGGCGGCCATATTGCAAAAGGGCCGATAGATGGATTTAAACCACAACAATACTTCAATGCAAAACCATATGAACAAAGAAAAAACGAACAAAGAAAAACAATATAACGTTATAAAATTATTATATATAAGGTCATACAACATACTGAGATCCAATCCTCGGTTATTTTTGGCAACCATTAATATGAACCATGAATATTAGAGAAAGAGGAGGACGGAAGGGGGAAGGAAGAAAAAGGAGAAAGGAGGGAGGAGGGGAGAAGGGGGGAATGGGACAAGGGAAAAAGGGGAAGAAAAAGGAGGGGCATGAGACAGTATACCAAACTATAAAAATGTTATACCTGTCTAAATATTCCTTATTATTAAATATACTGTTACATCCAAAACAGGATTATCTATATTGTATAGTATATCCCATATAACCCCACAAATACTTGAGAAACACAGTATTAAAGCCATATGATCTCATATATATAATAATCATATTCCCAGATTCAATACCCAGACAAAAAAGCCCAACACTAACCCCCAATTGGCACAAAATGTCCCATATAGATGTATTACACTGCAAAATATCAAAATATAATATCTGCATACAAGTATGGGTAAAGGGGAACAGCAAAAGGCCATATAAAAAGTCCATTTCAATAGTTCCCAATCAAATGTCTCAATAGATGTGCCAAAATTCACATCACTACGATCATGAAAAAAGCTGTATACCACGACGTCCATGGTAAAGAAATCTGGATCTTCTCTATATGGTTCCATCAAAATTACCGGGCAGCCAAAATTCTGTTCTTCTTCACCGAGAAAAATATTTAGAGATATCCCCAGACCATCACCTTCAAACGACCCTAATAATAAATCAATAAAAACTGATGTTAAAACCAAATAAAATAAAAACAACAACTACTGCACCATTGTATGACCCCTCCCAGTCCCAAAACGAAGAACTGTCATCACAGGAAAGGGGCATAGGATAAACTTTCATTTAATCCCCTAGGATGCACCGTATTAAGCGTCCAGATCCAACGCGATTCTTTTTGAGCTAGTCGTTGGGAAATATTCCCCCCTCGAATACCCATATCCACTATATCTATGCCCTTAAATTTGAGGCCACTACTATCACAATTATGATACAGTTTAAAATGTTTTGGTAACGTTTTTAGTAGTTGCACCTCTTCCTCATTAGCTGCGGCCTGTATGCCCAGCACATGCTCCCTAACCCTAACTTTCAGTTGCCTAGTGGTAAGCCCTATATAGATCAGGGAGCATGGGCATGTGGCATAATAAACGACATTCCGGGACAAACAATTGATTTTTTTCTTAATTTTAAATTGTTTCTGTCCTGAGGAATCCGTAAATGTATCATCTGTAGTCATGTTGACACATGCCACACAATGTCCACACGCCGCACTACCGCCTTTCTTATCACGAGTAAAATTGTCCAGAAAAGTTCTGGGAGGGTCTCCGACATAGTGGCTACGTACAAGATGATCACGTAGGTTCCTTGCTCTCCTAAAAGTGATTTGTGGTTTCTCCGGAATAATCTTACCCAAAATGGGATCAGTTTGCAGGATATTCCAAAATTTGTTTAAAATACCCCGCACCTGACCAGACCGGGCATTAAAATTCGTGATAAACCTAACTGTATCAGGTTTCATAGACTCATCCTTCTTTTTGTACAAGAGGGCATCCCTATTGTTATGTTTGGCTCGTATGTAGGCCCTTTTTATTGACCGATTGCTATATCCCCTTTCTGCAAAACGGCCCCTCATGTCCTTAGCCTGAATTTCAAATTCTTCCTCTGTAGAACATAAACGTCTAAGACGCAAGAATTGACCTATCGGTACAGCGCGTACCATGTGTCTCGGATGTGAGGAGGATGCGTGTAGGAGCATATTTGTGGCCGTAGGTTTCCTGAAGATCGTAGTTTTTATAATTCCTTCCTGACCCTTACTAATTTGGACATCCAAAAATTCAATCCTTTCCCTGTCATAATTGGCAGTAAGATGGACATTCAGACAATTGTCATTTAGTTCCAAAATGAATCCATCCAATTGATTCATATCCCCCTGCCAGAACAATAAAATGTCGTCTATGTAGCGCGTCCAAAAGGGGACGCGCTCCATAGACGACAGTTGATCTGACATCAGGAGGTCTCTCTCCCACAGCCCCAGGAACAGGTTGGCATAGGAGGGCGCGAAAGCTGCCCCCATCGCTGTCCCCTGGAGCTGTAGGAAGAAAGACCCCCTGAACGTGAAAAAATTATGCGTGAGGGCAAATTCCAAAACTTCCAAAACCAAAGTCCTCAAACTCGGGGAAAGACTGGATGTCGATAGAAAGAACTTAACTGCTCGTAATCCATCGTCGTGCCGAATATTCGTATATAACGATTTGACATCCATAGTGACGAGGATAGTATCAGCATCCAACGTCAAACCATCCATTTTACACAGCAATTGATTGGTATCCTTAAGATAAGATGGTAGATCTTCCACCAGTGGCTGAAGGAGAGAATCCAGCCACCTATTGATACGCTCCAAATAGCCACCACTCCCCGAGACTATAGGCCTACCTGGAGGGCATTGAATATTCTTATGAGTCTTGGGGAGGAGATAAAACGTTGGCACCATAGGTTCCGCTACTATTAACGCCTTAAATAATTCTCCAGAAATAATATCAGCGTCCCTAGCTTTTATAAGGATCTTTTTCAACTGTGTACAAAAGGCGGACAAGGGGTTGAAAGTCAGTCTCTTATAACACGTTGTATTCAAGAGCTGACGCATGGCTTCCTTTTCATACATATGTTTAGGCCATAAGACAACAATCCCCCCCTTGTCCGCCGGCTTGATCACAATATCAGGGAGGCTTTTCAGGTGTCCCAAACGCTTCCTCTCCTCCCCTGTCAAATTGTCCCCTCGTATATGTTGTGGTATCTTAGCAAACTCATTACCAACAACTTTCACAAAGAGATCAATGGCACTACAGTTCGAGAAAGGGGGAAACTTCCTGGAGCGTACCCTTAAGGCCGGAGGAATCTTACCTCCCTCGGTGACTGAATGCTCCTCCGCCAATTCCTCAAGGATCATCAAGGCTGATTGTTCTTCCTCTGTAGGGAACAATTTACTCTTATTATCATCATAAAAGAAACGTTTAAATAATAGTGACCTCGCAAAGATATGTAGGTCTTTAATAGCCGTGAATCTGTCAAAGCCCGCCATTGGTGAGAATGACAGGCCTTTGTACAGTAAATCACAGTCAACTCTAGTGAGCAAATGATCACTGAGATTAATTACCTTATTTTCTCTACTTTGATTTTCCGGTGTTCGATTTTTCCTCCTCTTTTGTGTATGAAAGTTGGAATTCCTCATACGTCCATAATTAACTCGAGAACGAGTAATCATGGAAGCAGTAGAGGTCTCAGACGAGGCACTAAGTGATGATATAGAAGTATTGGAAACACTGCGATGTCCCACTGATAATTTATCAGTATATTTTTTCCATTGATAGACTGTTTTATCTTGATAGTCTTTACTATCCCTATTAAATTTTGAGACCTGCGTCTCATTGATTTTTTTCACCACGGTGTCTACCATTTTTTCCAAATTATCCTCATATACTTTCAATTGTTCCACCGAACAGCCAGCCTGAAGATCTAATAAAATCTGATCAATGTCTTTATCCAAAACACTGAGGGATTTTGTATTATAGTCAATCAATAGTTTCATTAATGCCGCTGAACATGCCCCACACGCATCCTCCCAACTAGATATAAACTCAGCATCTTCCATGGGGAAATTCGGTAAGACCCGGACCCGTAGGCCTCTAGGTATCAGATCCTTGACAATGTATTTTTCCAGAAATATCCTACTCCACCAAATCTTTGTACGTTTAATGAGCAATTTTTTGAGAGACTCAAACAGCCCATCATTCCTGTGACCAATAGACAGCGTTCCACCTGTCCCATCCCGTCCAAAAACTTTGTCAGCTTGTCCCAGCCAGGATTTTTCCCTGGCCTTATAGTCCATTATACCAGTGCAAAAACCTGTGCAAAACACAGAAATTAATAGACAATTTATAATAGCAACGGTACAGAGCCGCATCCTAAATATATTATATATCACTCCTTATAGGTGTCACTCTGTTTGGACAAACTAGAATCAATCGCTGATATGTACACCAAAAATTGTGGAAACCACAGTAGAAAAATGCGACCATAGATCCATAGTAATAAAATTTCATCTCTTTATTAAATTATGAACAAGACAGGACAAAAAATGGGGAACTGTACAAAGGACAATCAAAAAAGTGCAATAGTATAAATGCTCATACAAGCAGGACCTACCCCAGTCAGCCTGAACCATCATATACCGAGATAAATGCATATATTTCCTGTATTAAAACTCCATATAAGGAGCATTATATATCTTACATAAAGAGGGACAATGCCCATAATCTATCATACAGGATAAATCTATACATTATCCCCAAAGGAGGTAACTAAAGGGGTTAACAAGATAAATAATGCTACCCTCGGGCCATATAAAACACATCTTACATATATAGAAAGACGGAAGATGGTGCAGCAAACAATACCAGTGCTGCACCGGCAGGCAAATCACCCGCCCTAAAAAGTAAAGACCCAAAACTGTTACCTTAATGAGGCTCCAGGATGACCGGGAGGACCGCTCGTTTCCCCGACGCGCGTTTCGGAGCAATAAGCTCCTTCCTCAGGGGGCATAAATATCGGCCCCAAATGCATCTTATTTAAATGCGCCTGCCGGAAATGCCGCAGCACGCGCCGTCCATCCCTCCCCCCTGCGGACACACCCCCCACCGGTGATGAGGCCGGAAACACGTGGGCCCACGTGATCCGGCACCCGACGTCGGCAGGATACGTCACACAAGGGGAGGAGAGTGCGCGCATGCGCAGTATAATTGAGGCTCCGGCGGCCATATTGCAAAAGGGCCGATAGATGGATTTAAACCACAACAATACTTCAATGCAAAACCATATGAACAAAGAAAAAACGAACAAAGAAAAACAATATAACGTTATAAAATTATTATATATAAGGTCATACAACATACTGAGATCCAATCCTCGGTTATTTTTGGCAACCATTAATATGAACCATGAATATTAGAGAAAGAGTTTTTTCTTTGTTCATATGGTTTTGCATTGAAGTATTGTTGTGGTTTAAATCCATCTATCGGCCCTTTTGCAATATGGCCGCCGGAGCCTCAATTATACTGCGCATGCGCGCACTCTCCTCCCCTTGTGTGACGTATCCTGCCGACGTCGGGTGCCGGATCACGTGTGCCCACGTGTTTCCGGCCTCGTCACCGGTGGGGGGTGTATCCGCAGGGGGGAGGGATGGACGGCGCGTGCTGCGGCATTTCCGGCAGGCGCATTTAAATAAGATGCATTTTGGGCCGATATTTATGCTCCCTGAGGAAGGAGCTTATTGCTCCGAAACGCGCGTCGGGGAAACGAGCGGTCCTCCCGGTCATCCTGGAGCCTCATTAAGGTAACAGTTTTGGGTCTTTACTTTTTAGGGCGGGTGATTTGCCTGCCGGTGCAGCACTGGTATTGTTTGCTGCACCATCTTCCGTCTTTCTATATATGTAAGATGTGTTTTATATGGCCCGAGGGTAGCATTATTTATCTTGTTAACCCCTTTAATTACCTCCTTTGGGGATAATGTATAGATTTATCCTGTATGATAGATTATGGGCCTTGTCCCTCTTTATGTAAGATATATAATGCTCCTTATATGGAGTTTTAATACAGGAAATATATGCATTTATCTCGGTATATGATGGTTCAGGCTGACTGGGGTAGGTCCTGCTTGTATGAGCATTTATACTATTGCACTTTTTTGATTGTCCTTTGCACAGTTCCCCATTTTTTGTCCTGTCTTGTTCATAATTTAATAAAGAGATGAAATTTTATTACTATGGATCTATGGTCGCATTTTTCTACTGTGGTTTCCACAATTTTTGGTGCCAATTTGCTAAGAAGTAAAGCCTTTATGTTAATGAGTAGCCACTCCTTTCTGTACAACTGATAAAACCAAGTATATTCAATAAGCTTCCAGAGTTTTGCTGAGAGGTATTGCTGCCAATCAAGTCTGGCGTCTTTCCTTCCTTGAGCGCTCAATAAGACTCTGTCTAATTCGGACAGGCCACAGTATGCACAGGGGTAAATCTACCCAAATCAAAAGTAAATCCATCCACATCACTACATGTACTGCACCGAACCTTTACTACATCTAACTGCACGGCTATCCACCTCTACTACATGAACTACACTAAACCTTTACTACATGTACTGCATGGCTACCCACCTGTACTACATGAACTGCACTGAACCTTTACTACTAGAGATGAGCGACTTTGCCTTTTTTAGGGTCGAGTCGGGTTTCATGAAACCCGACTTTCTCAAAAGTCGAGTCGAACGAAATCGGCTGACTATGGGGAAAAGGCGGGGTCCGACTGAAACATGAAACCCAATGCAAGTCAATGGGGAAGCAAAGTCATCTGGAAGTGGAGGACAGTAAACACACCTACAGTGCCCATTTCAATGCCAACAACATCAATTCTTATTACTTAAGCTTGGCAACCTTAATTTACTTTATAATAATAGTTACGCATTGAAAACTAGGGGTTATTTTGCTAAAGTTGTGGGGGGGGTAGGGCTGGCTCCAGGTTTTCGTGTGCCCCAGGCCAAAGAGTGTCAGTGGGCCCCATAACACAATTCATGATGCTCCGATATGGCAGAGAATAGTGGTATAGTACAATGAAAAATACTTCACTTACATGACATGACTGATATCTATTTTAAATTCAACAATAGCTAAAAAAATGTACAGTATATTACTCCATACAGTATTATGGCCACCACATAGTGCGCCAAACAGAATAATGAGCCCCATATATTTCTCCATACAGAATAATTGGTCCCATATTATGTTCCATACAGTATTTGATGAGCTCCACATAATGCTACAGTATATGTTGGTCCCCATGGATGATGCTCCACTGTCTTATGGGCCCAAATAATGCTCCATATATAATGGGCCCCATTTGTAATGCTACAGTGTATAATGGGCCCCATAGATGCTGCTCCAGTGTCTGATCTGCCCCATTTAGAATTTTCCAGTATATGATGGGCCCCATGGATGATGCTCCAGTGTCTTATGGGCCCAAATAATGCTCCATATATAATGGGCCCCATTTATAATGCTTCAGTGTATAATGGGCCCGGTAAATGCTGCTGCATTGTCTGTTGTCCCCCATTTGGAATGCTCAAATATATGATGGGCCTCATGGATGATGCTCCAGTGTATGATGGGCCCAAATAAGCCTCCATTTATAATCTGCCCCATTTAGAATACCCCAGTATATCATGGGCCCCATGGATGATGCTCCAGTGTATGATGGGCCCCATGTCTCATTCTCCAGTGTATAGTGCTCCCCAAAAATTGATCCTAACCTTTAAAAAAATTAAATACCTCTCCTTGCTTGGCACTGCTCTACTCTGGACTCCTCAGCGTCAACATCTTGCAGCTCTCTGTACTTGGACTGTTTAAGCAGAGGGCATACAGACGTGATGTCATCGCGCTCTCTGACCTGAATGTCACTGTCAGGAAATGCGGAAGAAGTCACAGCGGTGGAGCAGGGAGAGGTAAGTAATGCAAGTGCTGTGGCCCTGAGCAAGCAGGGGGGGCCCACTCGTGGGCGACGTCACTGGCACAGGGTCCCTCATAGTACACCGGTGTGTCTGACGGTGAGTGGGCCCTCCCACCGGCAGAGACACTTTTGCGTACTATGAGGGGCCCTCTGACAGTGCCGTCGTCCACGAGTATGCCCCCCCCACCTGCTCAGGGAACCGGCACTTTCATCAGCACCTTCCTCTGTGTCACTGTGTAAGGTGCTATAGTATGCGGGAAGGGCACCTGAGTTTCATCAGAGTCAGATTCTAGCTCTGTAGAGTGCGAGGGGAATGTAGTGCTGTTGGTGAATGTACCAGCAGAATCATCTAGCAGTGGCTATGCATCAGTGCACTCCATCTCTGATTCATGTTGGACTGGGGAATTCAGGCTTTCACTTGACAACCCAGGCATGGTATGTGAAAACAGCTCCATGGAGTAATCTGAAGTATGGCCTGCCGCATCCTCAACTTTTGATGGGGGTGAAGGACACAAGTAAAGGGGTTGTTCCTGACCAGAAGCCTGCACTGACGACTCAGTGCTTGCATTTTTTGCAACTTCAGAAGAGGAGGTGATAGAGCTGGAAGCTGTTTCGGCAATGTAAGCCAAAACCAGTTCCTGATGCTCCGGCTTTAAAAGCATTTTACCTACTCCGAGAAAAGGGAGCCTTCTAGGCCTTCAGGAGCAAGACCATGCCGCAGTCTCAACCCCTCCTGCCTTACCTGGTATTGTACTTTTGGCACTACCAGTAGATGCACCACCACCATCAGTCCAAGCTAGCCACCCACGCCCACGTCCGCAGCCTCTTACACCATGCTTCCTAATTTTTGTGAAAATGGACCCAAAATACCAGCAGATATATGGTACTGTATCAGAAGCGTACAGCTTTATACAGTGTAGGGGTCATTGTAAATCTCCGTGTATATTTCCGTAGTCCCCCTCAGACAGTCACCCAGTAAGGATTTGACCGTAAGACAACATGTCTAACAAAGGTACTGTATCACAAGATAGGAGGTGTATAGAGTATAGGGTAAAATGCTTTTCTCCATATATATTGAATGAGTAAAGCACACACGCTCACTGAGTATGGATTATACCGTAAGAAAAAATTTAGAACTAAGGTACTGTTTCATCAAATACCAGGTGTATATAGTGTAATCGAAAATGTTAATCTCCCTATATATTTCCGTAGTCTCATGCAGATAGTCAGCATGTGTTTCTCCTTGATACCATCAGGTACACGGTAGTGTGTGAGGAGCGTACAGCTCTATATGGTGTGTGAAATAACGAACGTTCGTTCACTGCAGGAAAACAGAATAAAAGTAGGAGTGCTGTGTAAAAGCAGTCTGCACAGCTGTGTCCACACAGCAATATTGCTATAAGGCAGGCTAATAATCAGCGCTGCTGCACACAAGAAAATTGTCCCTGTCACTGGCAGGCAGCCTAATAACTAGCGCTGCTGCACACAAGAAAATCATCCCCTGTCACTGCACACTAACAGAACACAACAATTGCGTTCAGTGCAAGCACATAGCAACTTCTGTTTACAGGCCTAAGTGTCTCCCAAATCATAAACAGCATCAGCAACCTCTCCCAACTGTAAAGATGGGCAGAAGAAAAATGTCGGTCAGCGGGGAGGGCTTTTATACACACTCCGTATATACAGGTGTTGGACAAAATAGTACAAGCAAACACCTAATGTGTTGTCATCATTATCTTCAAACATGTTCTAAAAAGCAAACCGTGACATATGTTAATGTTTTGGAGTTGATTATTTGTGTCATGTGATATGCGTATGTAAATTAACTGTTTGTTTTGCATAATTCTCAGAACATTGAGGAAAACCTGCTACCAATGGCAGACCTCTCTGATTTTCAAAGAGCCCAAACTGTTGATGCTGGTATGGCAGGCGCTAGTGTAACAGAAAGTGCCCGAATGCTTGGCGTGTCAAGAGGTATTGTCTCCAAAGTAATGACTGCGTTTGAAAGAGAAGGAAAAACGTCCGCAGCAAAGCACAGGTCCGGCCGAAAGTCGAAGTTGACTAAGAGAGTTACTGTCGGACTGTAAAGCAAATTTGGAAAGAGGATTGCAAGACCACTGCTCGGAAAATCAATGCAGAGCTCAATGAACACCTACAGAACACAGTTTCCACGAAAAAAGTTTGTCGCGAGCTGCACAAATATGGATTCCACGGAAGAGCTGGAATTGTAAAAATGCTTCTCTCAATGACAAATGTTTCCATGTGTTTAGAGTGGTGTAGAAACCTCCAGCATAGGTCTGTCGAGCTGTGAAAACATTTTTTATGCTCAGACGAATCATCGTTTACCCTATTTCCGACCTCCGGCCGAGTTTACGTTTGGAGACAGCCTAAAGAAGCATTCCATCCAGACTGCCTTTTCCCAACTGTAAAACATGACGGATGTTCTGTGATGATCTGGGGTGCTATTTCGTTGAGATACGCCGGGCCAATGATATCCCTTCATTGAAGAAGTAACAGCCGCGATTATTTAGGCATTTTGGGCAACCAAGTGCATCCTATGGATCAAGCACTGTTCCCGGAGGGGAACACCATCTTTCAGGATGATAATGCACCAATTCATACAGCCCGAGTCGTTAAAGCATGGCACGAGTAACACTGTAATGAATTTGAGCATCTCATCTGTCCCCCACAATCCCCAGACCTCCACATTATTCATGATTTATGGCAGATTTTATCGATTCAAGTTAGACGTTGATTTCCGCCACCATTGTCGCTCAAAGAACTGGAGGGTGTTTTAACTGAAGAATGGGCTACAATTCCTTTGGAAAAAATTCACACCTTGTATTAATCCATACCTCGGATAATCGAGGCTGTAATCGCCGCAAACGGTGGACCTACTCCATACTAACCTAAGTTTTTTTGATGTTTCCATGTCTTTCCATTATTTTTTCCAACCACCAGTCAACCACATCCGCTCACTCTGTCAGTATGGATTTAACCATACTCAAACATGTTGAAAAAAGGTACTGTATCAGCAGATACAAGATGTATCCAGTCCAGGGGTAATTGGAAATATCCGTCTATATATCATGAGTCAGAAAAATAAAAAATACACTCACAGGCTCAGTAGGGATTAGACAAGACTATAAAAAGTTGAAAAAGGGTAATATATTACAAGCGTACAGCTGCATACAGTGTTGGTGTCATTTTAAATCTCCCAGTCCCTATAGTTTGAAAGAGTCAGACACAAACTCTCACAGGCTCAGTACGGATTACACCAGAATATAAAAATTAGAAAAAGGGAAATGGATTTGAAGCATACAACAGTGTACAGTGTTGGGGTTCTTTTAAATATTCGTAGGGGCGTGGCCTGGTCATGGAGCAGGGCAGACACACGTAGAGAGAGCTCTTCCTTCCCAGAGCCCTTACAGTAAAGATTTAGCAAGCACAGGCAGTCCCCCGGCCTCTACATGAGAGATAAAGTCGGTCTTGCTCTCAGGCACCATGGGAGCCTTCTTCCAGACCTGCTGACCCTGGAATTACTCGGTATCTAACAGCCCCAAGCAGCGTGGGAAAACAGACCACACGTGCAGCTATGGCAGCCGCTGAAGAGAGATCTGATGTGCGAGGCCCAAAGGGTGCACGCTTGTCTGCTGCTGCTGCTGCAGCCGGATCATCACATGGAGGACGCACACAGGGAAAACAAACACACAGAAAGTTTGAAGCTGGACAGAACAAAACTGGAGATAAGGTCGGTAGCATTACAAGCATCCAGAGAGTGGAAATCTCCCTGTCCCTCCCCTCCCCCTCCAGGCCAGCTCCTGCTGCTAAACAATTAACTCATTCCTCTGCTCCAGACGAATCTCTGAGGAGAGCAGGGACTGCAGACAGCACACTTAATGGATCCTTTACATTTGACACTGGCATAGTGGGGATCAGCGGTGAGGCTACCCAGGACGGTCCTAAGACCCTTAGGCTAAGTGCACACATACCGGAACTCTCGCGGAAATTATCACGAGAATTCCGGAATTCCAGTCCGCGGGAAAATCGCATTTTAAATTCCCGCGATTTTCCCGTGGAAAAACTAGCATTTTACAAGCGTAATTAGCTTGCAAAATGCTAGCGTTTTCCAAGCGACCTGGAGCATCGCTTGGAGAACTGATTGACAGGTTGGTCACACTCTTCAAACACAGTGTTTGACAAGTGTGACCAACTTTTTAGTACTGAGGCTGCCTATGCAGCATCAGTAGTAAAAGATAGAATGTAAAAATAAAAAATAAAAAATGGTGTTATTCTTACCCTACGACGTCCCGCGCAGCCGTTCCCAGTAATCCTGTGCGAAAATGCCCGCGATGACGTCCGTTCTCGCGGGATCGCGATGTCATCGCGGGCATTTTCGCAAAGGACTACTGGGAACGAGAGCATGAAGAGAAGCGGGAAGACTGCGCGGGACGTCGGAGGGTGAGAATAACAATATTTTTTATTTTTAAATTCTATTTTTTACAGGGATATGGTACCCAAAGCCCGGAGGACAGTCTCCTCACCTCCGGACCGTGGGTACCATCCGCAATTGTTCTGCTTACATTCCGCATGGTGTGCACAGCCACATGCGGGAAGTAAGCGTAACAATGCATTCCTATGGGTGCGGGATCGCCACGATTCCGCAAATTAATGAGCATGCTGCGGTTTTTACCACAAAGCGATTCCGCCATGGTAAAAACCCCAGCATTAGCACAGCATTGCGGAATCCCATAGGAATGCATGGGATGCTTATTTTTCGCGTT
The DNA here is from genome assembly GCF_039654945.1 of Dendrobates tinctorius. Lineage (NCBI taxonomy): Eukaryota > Metazoa > Chordata > Amphibia > Anura > Dendrobatidae > Dendrobates > Dendrobates tinctorius. The sequence goes on along the minus strand of NW_027361880.1, from coordinate 6,031,697 downwards.
TTCGCGGCAAAATCGCGCGGTTAAAACCGCCGCGGAAACGCGAAAAAAAGTCACGTGTGAACTCAGCCTTACAGGTTCTGGGGATTCCTCGTCCCTGACTATGAATGTAGGGGAACTACGTGCCCATTTAAGTGCCATTCCCACCAAGACTGACATGGAAGGCTACATCCAGCGTTTGGAGGCAGTCTGCAAGGGGGAAATTGGCTCCCTCAAAGAGGACGTTTCCAACATAAATTCTGCCATCACTGTGTTAGAGGCCAAAGTAGATGAGCTATCTTCCCAGCTTCATACTCAGCAGCAACTCTTAGATCAGCATTCACAGAATTTTGATCTAGTTATGGACATGCTAGAAGACTCTGAAAACAGAAATATGAGAAACAACATTAGACTGTGTGGTCTCCCAGAGTTGGTGGCCCCACGGGACCTGAATTCAGCCCTACAGCATGTTTTTAATTCATTGCTGAGTAGATCCACGGATGAACCTATTGAATTGGACAGAGCTCATCGATCCCTAGGCCCAAGGCACCCTGACCCATCTAGATCGAGAGATGTAATTTGCAGGATCCATTTTTTCCAAATTAAGGAGGATATTATGCGTAAAGCTAGGGAGAAAGACGCTATAGACTTTCATGGCATAAATATTCAACTTCTAGCGGACCTCTCCCCTATAACTCTGGCTAAGAGAAGGGCCCTGCGACCTCTCCTGGAGGCTCTGCGCGCGAAAAACATTGCCTATACGTGGGGATACCCTTTTCAGCTACAAGCTCGGGGGGACAGTGGCACGGTGATCCTGAGATCCTTGTTGGATCTCCTGGATTTCTCATCGGCTCTGGGGTTGCCACCGGTCACCCTGGGGGAGTGGCCCCGTTTTTTCTCTTTTGGGTTCAGGGGCGTTCGAGGAGGTGGGAGAGTACCATCGGAACGTGGGAAGAAGAGGAGAAGAAATCTACGCCGTGATTCCGGTGGTCCCTCGGGTGACGCCTGAGCACTGAGGAGTTTGTCCTATATTAATCACTTGCTCTCTCCACTGTCCTTTTCCTTGGGTCGGGGAATATTGGTGGTTTTCTAACGGGGGGGCCTTGTGTCCCCGGGGTGGAGCCTTATTATGCATTATAGTGGTTTACTATAACTATAAAAATAGTCTGCAGGGATCCTCATCACCTCCGAGTTGCCTCTGGTATTATGTTGTGTTTGCGGGGTATTTGTTTGGATCCAATACATAGTCAGTATAGCCTTGAGGCCTGGGGCACTGAATCTGTTTGGTTGTTTAACATGTATAATTACTGTAACTTGCTGTGGGGGCCTGGCGGTTCGCTCTGTTTTAGAGTCCAGTCACCTCCCAAGTTAGGGTGTGTCTTTGACACTTTCTTCAAAGAATTTCTCTGCTTAATTCTTAGCCCATAGGAGTAGCTACCTGTGGTCTAATAAGACGGAATATTCTGCTCCGTCTGAAATTTTTGTTTATATTTCTTCATACATTATATTCTGCTCTCTTCTATTCTTCCCTCAGAACTTCCTTCTATATCCTTTTTCTTAAGTGCTTTCTCTTCTTTACCCAACACCTCTTCCCTCCTACCACCACCTAGTCCCACTACTGATACTTGTACTAGTTTACGATGGCCACCTTGAACCTTTGTTCCTTGAACATCAGAGGGTTTAATACTCCTGAAAAACGCTCACAGGTTCTTTATCACATGCACAAGAAACGGGTTCATGTGCTGCTTCTGCAGGAGACCAACTTTAGATCAGATCGGATACCTTCACTTAACCATAAATTTTACTCACACTGGTACCATAGCGGCAACCCAGACTCAAAATCCAAAGGAGTTAGTATTGCCTTACACAAGTCGCTACAGGCTCAAGTAATTGCCTATAAATCTGATACGCAAGGAAGATATATGTTTTTAAAGATTAAAATGATCAGAGATGTATTTACCATTGCTAATTTTTATCTCCCTAACCAGGATCAGATCAGAACTTGTAAAGCTTACCTACGAGACCTCTCGGCATTCGCAGAGGGTGCGGTAATTGTCGGAGGAGACTTCAATTTTACATTGGATCGAGTCCTGGACTCATCTTTGGGTAGGTCGTCCGTCTCCCCCTCCCAGTTGGAGAGTCTGAAATCTAAGCTAACGGAATATAGGCTGGTTGACGTTTGGAGACTGATCCACCCAACTACACGTGACTATACTTTCTATTCTGCGGTACATGATTCGTATAGTAGGATAGATTATTTTTTAATTAGTCACGGGCTGCTCTCGTTTCACCCGATGACACAAATTGACACGATGATTTGGTCGGACCATGCCCCAGTCTTACTATCCTTGACGGTTCCAGAACTCACATCGAACGAATGGACTTGGTCCTTACACCAGGGGCTTCTCAAAAATCCCTCTTGTCAGGAGGCAATCAGGATGGCAATCACAGATTTTTTCAATATTCACAAAGATGACCCCACAGCTTTGTCATATCAGTGGGAGGCCTTAAAAGGAGTTATAAGGGGAGTATTCATCCAACAGGGGGCACGATTAAAGAGAGAAAGGGCTTCTGCCATTCCTAATTTGTTGACGCACATCCTAGCTTTAGAGTTGGAACACAAAAGGTCACAAAATCCACAAGTCATGACTGACCTGTTGAAAGCTAGAACCGACTTAATCTTATTGCTAGATACACTAACAGCAAGACAGAGAGATCGCTTCCGCAGATACCTATACGAATACTCTGACAAGCCTGGTAGGGCCTTAGCACGATTTTTACACCCACAAATTCCTACTACCTATATACCTACCATTAAGTCTGGGTCAGGTAAATCCCTCCACTCCCCCTTGGAGATTGCAGACTCATTTAGGGGTTATTACAACTCCCTTTACAACCTTAGAGGACCTTTGGCAGACATGGCTGTGTCCGACTTCCAGGAAAGAGTGGATAACTATGTAAATAGCACTCCGATTCCTCCTCTTCCATCTGAGGACGTAATGGCCCTTGAGACCCCGTTCTCGGAACAGGAGATACTGGATACAGTCAGGTCTCTGGCAAATGGCAAAAGCCCCGGTCCGGATGGATTCCCGGCTAACTTTTATAATATATTTGCATCAAATTTAATTCCATTTATGACGAAACTCTTCAACTCTATCTCTGAGAATTGCCCTTTTGCCCCCCAAACTTTAGCTGCTACGATTGTCGTTATTCCCAAGCCAGGAAAGGACCCCTTATTATGCGCTAATTATCGGCCTATCTCCCTAATTAATGTTGATGTAAAAGTATTCGCCAAAGTAATTGCAAAAAGACTAAGCCCCCTACTCCCTGGCTCCATTCACACGGATCAGGCTGGTTTTGTACAACGCAGGGATGCTAGAGATAATACTGTGAAAACATTGCTCCTTGCTTCTCATATGCGTAAACATAAAATTCCAGCATGTCTATTGTCCATTGATGCGGAAAAGGCGTTTGATCGTCTAGGATGGACCTTTATGAGATCTGCCTTGACACAGCTTGGTTTGGGACCTGACATGCAGGGTAGGATTTTGGCACTATATCAAGGCCCCACAGCCCGACTTAGAGTTAATGGTACTTTGTCATCCCCCTTACAAATAGCTAATGGCACACGTCAGGGGTGCCCTCTTTCGCTCTTACTTTATATTATTGCAATGGAGCATCTTGCAATCGCACTGAGGAATGCTCCTGATATCAAGGGCCTTCAGGTTGGTCGGAATCATGTTAAATTGTCTATCTATGCAGATGACCTATTGATCTATATCACTAACCCACCATTGCCTTCCCAGTGCTGATGAGAGAGTTCCAACGGTTTGGAGAAGTATCTAACTTTAAAGTTAATTATTCAAAGACAGAGGCCCTTAATATATCGCTCCCTGATGACCTGGTCCAGAGACTCCGGGCTTCATTCCGTTTTAAATGGAAAGATAAAGCTATAAAATACTTGGGAGTTTGGATCCCCAGAAACAAAGTGGATCTTTTTTCCCTAAACTATGTCCCACTTTTACACAAAACTCTATTGGATCTTAAAAAATACAATATATCTCAGTTCTCATGGTTTGGTCGTATAAACGTCATCAAAATGGACATTCTCCCCCGCTTTCTTTATCTTTTTCAAACAGTCCCAATAGCAATTCCTGACTATTTCTTTAATCGGTTACAATCTGCTATTAATAGTTTTGTCTGGGGAGCTCGTAGACCCCGAATTAGGCTCTCGGTTTTGACCAGACCCAAGACACAGGGGGGCACAGGTCTTCCTAGCTTCAAAAGATATTATCATGCCATTCTCCTGACTAGAATAGTTGACTGGAGATACAGTGACTTACATAAACAGTGGGTGATTTTAGAGAAACTCCTCTCTCCTTGCTCTCTATACTGGATACCATGGTGTGGCGCCAATTTTAGGCCCCCGATCTCGGACTTTCCACCTCTTACGCAGAGAGTGTTGAGATTTTGGGATAGAAATCGGGGGAGACTGAGACTTTGTAACATTCCGAGTAGACTGGGCCCCCTCTTTGACAACATTGCTTTCCCTCCAGCAGTGGACAGGACTGTGTTTCTATGCTGGAGATCTGTCGATCGGGTGAGACTGGGGCAGGTGTCGGACAGACTCTCTGGGCTCTCCACTGTGGGGGGGTTGCGGGACACCTGCCATAGCAAATCGCTATCTTGGCTTGAATTCGCTCAGTTGAAGGACTTCCTTTCGGGTATTTCCTTTAACACTTCGATCCGATTTGAGTCCTTGATGCTGGCCGCGGAGGGTCCTATCCACACAGTCTCCTTGCTTTACAGTTTGATCCTGGAAATGTTATCTATTGTCACCCCCAGCTTTATTACAGCTTGGGAGAGAGATCTGCGGATCACCCTCTCTGAGGCAAACCGTCTGAAGATCTTTACCCTTACCCACAAGACCTCTATATCTTGCAGATCACAAGAGAAAAATTATAAAATATTAACCCGTTGGTATAGGTGTCCTGTGCTCCTCCATAAAATAAATCCTGCAATTTCAAACTTATGCTGGAGATGTGACAATGAGGAGGGGTCTATGCTTCATATATGGTGGTCTTGCAGTCTTCTACGTCCATTTTGGGAAGCTGTTTTTGGAGCCTTTCACTTGATGACGGGCGTTCGCTGTGAGCCATCCCCTCAAATAGCTCTCCTTTTATTGATTCCTGGGTCTATAACAACCATAAAGAAAGGAATTATGAGGTTCTGCTTAATAGCGGCCAGAACAATTATTCCCCGGTACTGGAGAGCGACAAGGGTTCCGTCTGCGGTGGAGTGGGTGTCCGAGATGGATAGAGTGAACCGAATGGAGTCGCTGATGGCTCAAGATGATGAATCTGTGACAGAGCGGGGACAAATGTGGTTCCTCTGGGAGAAATTCAAGGAGAGTTCGGAGTTTCCGGGCTGGTTAACTGAGTTTCCATAGTTTTCGTAGGGTAGCTGGGACCGAGGTTGGTTTATTTCCCCCTCCCCTTCCCCTATTTCTTACCCACTCTCTCTATTCTCTTTCCCTCTTCTTGACTTTATTTCTCTATATCTGCCTTTTTCCTACACAATCTCAGAATGATTAGTCCAAAGGTTACTAAAATGTGAATGGACATGACGTGTCTGATTTGAGATATCTAGGATTACAAGCTTGTTTTGTCCCTCACAATGTTGTATCTTACCTGTCTGCATATTCTGCTGTATTCATATGTATATCATCTTTCTGGATTGTTGTACCTTATTTTGAAAAGTTTAATGAACACATTTATGGGAAAAAAAAAAAAAATACTCGTATATATTTCAGTGTCAGTAAGCCAGTCCAGACTGTCCACTACAGGAAACGAGATGGATACAACTCCAGACAGAAAGTGTAGTGATTGCAGAAATTTTATAAATTAATAATCACGGGAAAACCTCCCGAGAGGATTCACAGAGGCGATGCTGACCCTCAATTAATTTGTCTGTGGAGACTGCAAAACCGGTTGTTTGTGAATAAAGGGTTGCTGTCTAGCAGTAGCGTGGATCCCATCACTGTTACTCGTATCCATCAAATTTTGATCACAGGGAGAGATGTACACATGGTCCTCACTGCCTATCATGATCTGTCTGTTCACTTTGGAGTGCAAAAGACAGAAGCAACAGGCTGCAGGCGATTCTATTGGATTGCCATGAGAGGAGACATTGCAAAATGGTGGCAGGAATGTCACACATCTGTGACTAGGCAGAGCACTAATATGCACAGGGTTCTAACTCACCCAGATGCAATAAGGCAAGCCCTGTTAAAGCACACATAGCTGCAGGGAAAAATAACACAAAATAGTGTCGCTGAGCCTGTTAACAGCACAGGATCTCAGCGGCACACGTGCGGTAGCCGGAAACCGGAGTAGTTAAGGATAGTCACTACAACCGAGCGGACTTACCGTGTACACGTGTGCTCGGCGTCGCAACTGTGCACGCCTGGAAAGGCTGCAACCGCAAGTATCGCAAGCGCGATGCAGGAGGCTAAGCTGCTGGAAGATGGAGCTTGAGCGCGTTGGCGTTAGCGCAGGTGCTGACAGAATACCACTCACTCACACAGACGTAATAACCGAGGGAAGGGGTTTCATAATGAGTCAGTCACCAGTCCAAGCATCCGTCACCATTCACACAGCCTCTGCAGACAAATGTGAGAACCTGGATTCCCGCATAGGCAGCATAGAACCCAGATTCCTAACATTACCCCCCTCCTAGGGCCCCCTCCTCCCTGAACCTTCCGATCAGGGGAGACGAGATCGAAAGGTCTCAGGAGGGACACCCGGGAGACAATAGGAGTGGGAGTTTTAGGAGGCCGCCGTGTAACGGCGGGCATAGCCACACTCCGTTCGGGAAGGCTATCCCGAGCACACAGGGTGCAGCATGCCCGAATAAACTTTTTTACGTCCCGAGCCCTGTGCGGCCACCAATACGAACCGGCCAGAGACTTCGTGGTCTGCATATAGCCACGATGGCCGTCCGCATTGGGCGCATGTGCCCACGCGAGGACTTTAGACCGCTGGCAAGGAGGGACAAAAACCTCGCCCGACTCATCGTCAGAACACTGCGGGGCGCTGTCTTCCAGAGAAGCAGCGGGTGGATGAAAACAACCGCATATGGACTCATGAGCCGGATATGTCTCAAAAATGGCGCGAGACACTTCCATGGGCTCGGGTGGCGGAACCTCTGGCTCGGGCGGATCCAGAGATTCAAAAAATTTGGGAGCCGGGGTACCTCTCCGTTTGGAGTGAACTCGCTCCAAACCACGCTCCAAAAATCGGAGGTCAATCCGCGAGGAGATTGATATTAACTCCTCGAGACTGGTAGGAATTTCTCTCGTGGAGAGAGCATCCTTTACATGCTCCGCTAATCCCTTCCAGAAGACAGGAATTAGAGCCTTGTCGGACCACTCCAACTCAGACGCCAGTGTCCGAAAACGGACGGCGTATTGACTGACCGAGAGTGATCCTTGAGACAAGGAGAGCAGTTGGAGAGAGGTATCGTGTGTAACCCGCGGACCAAGAAACACCTGCTTGATAGCAGTTAGCAGATTAGCTGCGGTCCGGATATCCGGGTCACCACGCTCCCATAGTGGCGTAGCCCATTCCAGCGCCTTACCCGACAGTAGGGATATAATAAAGGCCACCTTGGCTCGCTCTGTAGGGAACTGCGCAGCCAGCAGCTCCAGGTGGATCGAGCACTGGCTGATAAAACCTCTACAGGAGGCGCCATCCCCAGAAAATTTTTCGGGTAACGGGAGGCGGGTAACTGGTGGCGTAAAGGCGGACATGGACATACGCCCTCCCGCGTCCGTGAGTGCTTGGACAGCAGCCTCTGTGGCCTGCGAAGCTGCGAGAGCTCACTCAAGGGTAGCCAAGCGAGTCTCGAGCTTTCGCACGCACTGCAACATTTGCTGCTGATCTGCCATCTCCAGCCAGACCCTGGCGCTAGTATTATGTTAGGAGTGGCGGAAGGCACTAAAAAAAATAAATAATTAAAGTGCCTTCGCCACTCGGGGTCCACCGTGCGGTGGATGACAAAACCGCTGCTGGGAGAGGCAGAGCACTAATATGCACAGGGTTCTAACTCACCCAGATGCAATAAGGCAAGCCCTGTTAAAGCACACAGAGCTGCAGGGAAAAATAACACAAAATAGTGTCGCTGAGCCTGTTAACAGCACAGGATCTCAGCGGCACACGTGCGGTAGCCGGAAACTGGAGTAGTTAAGGATAGTCACTACAACCGAGCGGACTTACCGTGTACACGTGTGCTCGGCGTCGCAACTGCGCACGCCTGGAAAGGCTGCAACCGCAAGTATCGCAAGTGTGATGCAGTACGCTAAGCTGCTGGAAGATGGAGCTTGTGCGCGTTGGCGTTAGCGCAGGTGCTGACAGAATACCACTCACTCACACAGACGTAATAACCGAGGAAAGGGGTTTCATAATGAGTCAGTCACCAGTCCAAGCATCCGTCACCATTCACACAGCAGCAGTATAAAAATACTAGCGCATGGCATAGCGGCCATGCGCACTTTTTATAGCGTACGGGACCTGCCAGAAATCTCCAGAGCCCTGAGCTAAGCCAATGGAATCAGGAGCAGGACTTGAGCACCTGACTCCTGAACTCCAATGGGAGCTCGTCTCGTGGGCATGCTCAGAAGTTGGAAAAAAGGACTTAGCCTCTGGAGACAAATGTGAGAACCTGGATTCCCGCATAGGCAGCATAGAACCCAGATTCCTAACACCTTGTGCCTGATATCTTGCTTGCTTGCTTGGTTTTGATCCGGTTCTGTCCCTGTTACGAGTTCTGCCTGTCCCTCTTGTACTGCGCTACCTCTCTGTGTATGACCCTCTGCCTGTGACTTGACTATTCTCTGCTCGTCCCTCTGGTACCGCATAGCCCTCTCCGTCTACGAACCCTCGCTTGTCTGACCTGCGCTTTTCTCTACTACAGTTTCCTTGCAGTAGGTACATTATATCATCTGCAGCAGTAGGGCGCTAAGCCCCACCCCCTGCAATCACATGATCTAGGTCCTGGGACTCCTTACTATTTTCAGTGCCGCATGTCCTGTCTGCTTGAACCGTCACTACTGTATTGGACCCCGCGCTCTCCCATAGTGGGGGTAAGTCAACCTGCTCAGTGTGGCAGTTTGCCGATGCTGACAGGGTCCTGACATTTGAGTCCTGACACTCTGGCTGCTTCCCTTCTGTCATTATAAACATCCATCTACAGTGCACAAACCGTCCCTTCTCCCTACAGACAAGTCCGTCTGTCAGGTCACCTTCCCTACAGGGGAACTAGTGGTGGACATTAAGGACTGAAAGGGGGTTGGTGATGGAGGTGGTGGTGTTGGTGATGGCCTTGATTCAGTTTTTTTTTCCAAAAACATTGTGATTCCCTGACTGCTTTGGCCTTGCGATGACACCTCAACATTTCTTGCTGGTGGTGTGCTTATCGGTGGCCTTTCAGTGGGGGAAGCAATGTAGTGTTGCTGGCTACCTTCAGTCGGAGCAGTTGCACATGTGCTACCTGAGGTTTTGTAGTCCGTCCACGCTTGCAAGTGCATGGTGGTTAAATGTCTAAGCATGCAACTGGTGTTTAAATTTTGGAGATTTTTACCTCGGCTAAAGGTCCTTCCGCACTTCTTACAGATAACCTTTGCCTCATCAATAGGATTTTGGTCAAAAAAGTGCCACACTGCACTCTTCCTACTATGGTATAAATTTTCAGGGCTTGCACGGTGTGCAAATTTGACCGTCTGGCCAAGCTGTCCTGCAACTTTTTGATTTTTTAACAAGTTTTGGTACAGCTACTGGCCTGCCAGAAAACTGCTGCTGCAATGTCGATGCCTGCTGCAGATCCTTCTCCTCTTCTGAGCTATTGCCAGCGGCACCCTCTTCCCCCAATGGATGCCAATCTGGGTCAACAACTGGGTCATCCATCACCTCCTCTTCAATGTCATCTACACCTTCCTCTGTGTCACCGTGTAAGGTGGTATAGTATGTGGGAAGGGGCACCTGAGTTTCATCAGGGTCTGATTCTGGCTCACTATAATGCAAGGCAAATGTATTGCTCTGGGTCAATGTACCAGCAGAATCATCTAGCAGTGGCTGTGCATCAGTGCACTCCATGTCAGATTCATCTTGGACTGGGGAATTCAGGATTTCACTTGATAACCCAGGCATGGTATGTGAAAAGAGCTTCATGGAGTAATCTGAAGTGTGGCCTGCCGCATCCTTCACTTTTGGTGTGGGTGAAAGACTCAAGGAAAGGTGTTGTTCCTGACCAGAAACCTGCACTGACGACTCAGTGCTTGCAGTTTTTGAAACTTCAGAAGAGGAGTCAATAGAGCTGGAGGCTGTTTCGGCAATGTAAGCCAAAACCTGTTCCTGATGCTCCGCCTTTAAAAGCGGTTTACCTACTCCCAGAAAAGGGAACCTTAAAGGGAATCTGTCGGCAAAGCCGAAAAGCCGGACTGCGCATGCGCCGGTTAGCTAAGCCCGGGAACACAGCAAAATACTTCCGGGGCTTAGTTAACCGGCGCATGCGCAGTCCGGCTTTTCGGCTTTGCCCACAGTTGGGCAAAGCATACCGCGTGTGCGCTAGCTATGAATGCTTAGCGCATGCGCAAAAAATGGCGTACACCTACTCCAATTCAGCAATAACCTGTGGACGATGGGCAAGGATGGGGAGGCGGCACACATCGGGAACACCACCCATCGGACCGGACCGACCTCGTTTTCATCGCCCGCCAAAGGGTAGGTGACAGATTCCCTTTAAAGGCCTACTTGTGCCAGACGATGATGCAGGCTCAACACCTCCTGCCTTAGCTGCTATTGTGCTTTTGACATAACCAGCAGATGCCCCACCACCACCATCAGTACCAGCTGTGCCCCCCCCGCCCACGTACGTGGCCTCTTCCACCAGACTTCCTCATGTTTGGGAAAATGTACCAAAAATACCAGCAGAGATATGGTACTGTATGAGAAGCGAACAGCTCTATATGGTGTATGGATGGAAAATTTGAATTATCCGGCTAATTTTTAACGGAGTCACAGACAGACGCTGTCTCTGTATCGATTTGACCGTAATCAAACAGCAGATATGGGATACTGAAAGCGGACAGCTCTATACGGTGTATGGATGGAAAATTTTAATTATCTGTCTATTTTTTAACGGAGTCACACACAGACGCTGTCTCTGTATCGATTTGACCGTAATCAAACAGCAAATATGGGATACTGTTTGACAAACGGACAGCTCTATATGGTGTATGGATGGAAAATTTGAATTATCCATCTATTTTTTAACGGAGTCACACACAGACGCTGTCTCTGTTTCGATTTGACCATAATCAAACAGCATTTATGGGATACTGTTTGACAAGCGGACAGCTCTATACGGTGTATGGATGGAAAATTTTAATTATCCGTCTATTTTTTAATGGAGTGACACACAGACGCTGTCTCTGTATCGATTTGACCATAATCAAACAGCAGATATGGGATACTGTTTGACAAGCGGACAGCTCAATACGGTGTATGGAAAAATTGAAATTTCCGTATATGTATTTACGGAGTCTCACACACACACACTGTCTCTGTATAAATTTGACCGCTATACAAACAGCAGATCTCCAATACTGTTTGATAAGCGGACAGCTCTATACGGTGTATGTATGGAAAAATGAAAATCTCCATCTATCTTTGTACGGAGTCACACACAGCATGTATTTGTCCGTGATACCAGCCGGTACACGGTAGTGTGTGAGGAGCGTACACCTCTATACGGTGTGTGAAAAAATGATCGCTCGCTAACTGTGCAGAAAATAGGAATACAAGTATTTTTGCTTTGAAAAAAGCAGTCTGCACAGCAGTGTGCACAAAGCAATGCAGCTATCAGGTAGCCTTATAAGGCAGCCTAATAACCACCAGCGCTGCTGCACACAAAAGTGTGAAAAAATGAACGCTGTTTAACTGTGCAGGCAAAAGGAATAAAAGTATTTTTGCTTTGAAAAAAGCAGTCTGCACAGCAGTGTGCAAACAACAATGCAGCTATCAGGTAGCCTTATAAGGCAGCCTAATAACCACCAGAGCTGCTGCACACAAAAATATCCTCCCGTCAATGCACACTAAAGGGCATGTCACACTAAGAGATATCGCTAGCAATATCGCTATAACTTGTGATGTTATAGCGATATTGCTAGCGATATCGCTATGTGTGATACTTACCTACAACCCGCTCCCCCGCTGTTTATCGCTGATCGCGCGAGAACAGGCTGGACTGTTTCTCGTCGTCAGCTTCCTGCGGCGCTTCCTGCTGTGATGACGAGCGACGCGTGGAGCCGGGTGGGAGGACGCAGGATCGCCTGGTGTGACAGGTAAGTAGCGACCCCCGTCCCCAGTGATGTCGCTGGTGAGATCTGCCTGTGTGGCAGCTCACTAGCGACCACCTAGCGATGTACCAGCGATCCTGACCGCGTCATATCGCTGGTCGGGATCGCTGGTACATCGCTAAGTGTGACAGTACCTTAACTGTTGTGTTGTACAGTGAAAATCGCTATCAGCAGAAGCAGATTTTTTTTTGTTTCCTGCCTAAATACTCTCCCTATTGAGAACGAGCAGCAGCAACCTCTCCCTATGCTAAGATCGGCAGAAGTAAGATAGCGGTCGGTGTTCATGGCTTTTATAGCCACTGTGAAGCCACACAAAGCCAGCCAAATACTGCAATGCCCATATATAAGATTGTGGTGGCCGCTGCCTATGTCATCGCGTTGCCCACAGTGTGCGTCATTGATCATTGGCTGAGAAAAGGCGCTGGAAGCATGATGGGAAACGCGACTTTGGCGCATGGGTCGGCGACCTCATGGCCGACCTCACGCTATGGTCGGGTTTCGATCGGCGAAACCCGACTTCACCAAAAGTTGGCGACTTTTGAATTTGACCGACCCGTTTCGCTCAACTCTAGAGCAGAAGCTGGCCAGATCTGGCGCCCAGATCCCCGCAGGATAGCGCCGTGTCAGGGGCTGCAGGCACCGCTGGATGAGGACGGTGCTGTATGGTGTGTGTAGAGCCCGGACACGTGTCCCCTGTGTGTGTGCTGGGCTGGGGCACAGGTGGACACAAGTGATGGCAGAGAGGGCAGGGTCCTTGCATTCACCATTGGGAATAATAGTGGTGACCTCCCCAGCTCTGTGTCCCGCTGACCAGTCCCCTCAGACAGCTCTGCGTCCCGCTGACCAGTCCCATCAGACACCTCCGTGTCCCGCTGACCAGTCCCGTCAGACACCTCTGCTTCCCACTGGCCAGTCCCATCAGACACCTCCGCGTCCCACTGACCAGTACCGTCAGACACCTCCGCGTCCTGCTGACCAGTCCCGTCAGACACCTCCATGTCCCACTGACCAGTCCCATCAGACACCTCCGCGTCCCGCTGACCAGTCCCATCAGACACCTCCACGTCCCGTTGACCAGTCCCATCAGACACCTCCGCGTCCCGCTGACCAGTCCAGTCAGACACCTCCGTGTCCCACTGACCAGTCCCATCAGACACCTCCGCGTCCCGCTGGCCAGTCCCGTCAGACACCTCCGTTTCCCGCTGACCAGTCCCGTCAGACACCTCCGCGTCCCGCTGACCAGTCCCATCAGACACCTCCGCATCCCGCTGACCAGTCCCGTCAGACACCTCCTCATCACGCTGACCAGTCCGTCAGACACCTCCACGTCCCACTGGCCAGTCCCGTCAGACACCTCCGTGTCCCGCTGACCAGTCCCGTCAGACACCTCCGCGTCTCTCTGGCCAGTCCCATCAGACACCTCTACATCCCGCTGACCAGTCCCATCAGACACCTCCGCGTCCCGCTGACCAGTCCCGTCAGACATCTCTGCGTCCTGCTGACCAGTCCCGTCAGACACCTCCGCGTCTCGCTGGCCAGTCCCAACAGACACCTCTGCGTTCCGCTGGCCAGTCCCATCAGACACCTCCGCGTCTCGCTGGCCAGTCCCGTCCTACACCTCTGCGTCTCGCTGGCCAGTCACGTCAAACTCCTCTGCGTCCCACTGACCAGTCCCGTCAGACTCCTCTGCGTCCCGCTGACCAGTCCCGTCCGACACCTCTGTTTCTCGCTGACCAGTCCCGTCAGACACCTCTGCGTCTCGCTGACCAGTCCCGTCAGACACCTCTGCATCCCGCTGGCCAGTCCCGTCAGACATCTCCGCTTCCCGCTGACCAGTCCCGTCGGACTCCTCTGCGTCCCGCTGGCCAGTCCCGTCAGACTCCTCTGCGTCCCGCTGGCCAGTCCCGTCAGACTCCTCTGCATCCCGCTGGCCAGTCCTGTCGGTCAGACTCCTCTCTGGTTCTGTGTCCCGCTGACCAGTCCCGTCGGTCAGACTCCTCTCTAGTTCTGTGTCCCGCTGACCAGTCCCGTCACTTTTCTCCCCCACATCTCCCCAAACGGGAGCAGCGGGATAAACAGCTGTCAGTCTCCCCTACAGCTGCTGATCTCTTTGGTGCACAGCAGTCATCATGGCCAGATTCCCGTATGGCGCAGCCATATGTTGTGGTTTTCCTCATAGTAAAACATGTCAGAATGGATCCCACACCGGTGCTCCCAGTCACTAACTGTTCAGCGATCACGTGCCATCCACACATGTGATGGCTGCAGCCAATCGCTTTTCATCCACCATGATGCCACTGCAAGGCTGTGTTCACATGTAGTGTAAATGCAGCTTTATATCCACATTTCCTGCAGTAAAATACACAATAGCAAACTGCTCTGTTTATTGCGTTTTTTTTTTCTTCTCACCACTGGATTAGTGCCACTCCAGTGGTGAGAAAAGATGTAAATCCCCAGCCCCTGGTCATATACTCACCCTCCGGTGTCTTCACCATTTTTCGGGGTCACTCTGGTTTCACGTCGCCATCTTGTGAGTGATTTTGAAGTCTGCAACATGTTAGTTCCTCTTGCATTTTATTTGTGGATTTTCCGCAAAGACTTTGAGATGAAGAAAATGTATCTGCGCAAGTTTATCACAGTTGAGTAACTGGACGTTTCCATAACAAAGCAACTGTAATTAAAACATGACATAGCAAAAAGAGACAAAAACCGCAGCTAAAAAAATGCAACATCAAAAATGTACCAAATACCCATAATGCAACGCTAGCCTTGTGATACATGCACACATTGGGGATTTGATGCAGATGCTCCATAACAAAATCCAAATGTGTTACATGCAGATTTTGTTGGAAATTCACATGCTGCAGATTTAAAATCTGCGCTGCGGTCAGCTTATGTGGTGACTATTTCCACCACGTGTGGATAACATTATTAGGATCCCATTAATTTAGGAGGTGCTGCATGCTTTACACACAGAAGATATCGTACATAACACAGACGTGTGTCTCCGCCTCAAGGTGGCTCCAGGAAGCATGTTCTCTGGCTGTTATAACCGTACATACTGCTTGTGTATACGTCTAGCCATACTTCTACCTCTGTAACAGCTGTAAGTATAAGGCTAAGTGCAAACGCTGCAGAAAATTTCTGCTCAAAAACCTGAATCCCTTTCCAGAAACCGCACCTATTTTTCCGCGGCGGTTTTGATGCGTTTTTGATGCGTTTTTTTCCGCAGCAGTTTCAAACCGCATGGAAGAAGCTAAAACCACGGAAAAATCCGCAAAATTAATGAGCATGCTGCTTTTTTTTACCGCGATGCGGTTTTTTCGCGGTAACAAAACGCATCAATGTGCACAAAAAGTGCAAAATGCATAGAGATGACTGGGAAGCTTATTTTTAGCGGTTTTATAGCGTTTTATAGTGAAAACCGCGGTAAAAACCGCTAAAAAAACGCTGTGTGTGAACACAGCCTAAGGCACAAATGTAGCATGCCTAGTTAAAGGCAGGGCTGTGGAGTCAGTAAGTCAAACTCCCAACTCCTCAATTTCCCTGACTCCCGACCCCACAGCCCTGCCTCACTACTGAGCATAAAGTATACATAGAGGACAACACAGATTAAACTCCGCTAAAAGCCGAGATCCTTAGATCAGAAACAGAACAGACATTTAAGGGACATTTCAGAACTTTTTCCAAAATCTTATAAAAGAATTTACATCATATCCTGCATTGAACTACTGTACCCAAGTTATTATATATTGAGTCATTTTATACTGATTCCACCAAAATGGCCTCCAACTCCACTGCAATGGTTATAATGGTGAATGTCTTCCAGGAAGGGTTCCTGACAGCTCTTGTACATTTTGCCTGTTACTGGAGTCATTCTGACTTCTCCTCATGGCTGACCTGCTGTCCGAGGAGCCAAAACAACAAGCAAGCGGTGGAGGAGAAACCAGAAAATCCTCCTGTCTCCAAGAGGAATTGGAGACTCTGGAAGAAAATGAACATGATGCGAAAAGATTCAAAGTGGATCATGACGATCAGAATAAGAAGCATCCAAAGAGGGAAGTGGTGCTGCTGATGGCGTATTCTGGGAAAGGCAACCATGGGATGCAGGTGAATATTACATATTGATGGAGGTAAAAATGAAAAAAGTTGTAACCGGTTATTCCGATTTTAGGCTTAGTGGGGCCGGTGATAATTGAGAGCATGGCCTAGTCTCTCCTCCTAAGCTGGCAAACTCAGGACCTGATATGTCAGACTCAAGGGCCGGAGCGAATTCACTACCCCGATACACTGAGCCGCTGATATATTTACATAAGGGTATGTGCACACGATCAGGGATACGCTGCGTCCAAAGCGCTGCCGGCTATTGAACGCAGGTGATTCGGCATGTGTTCACTGAACCGTGTGGCGTCACCGCCTCCTATACATTGTACGGGTGATATTTATCTTGTGGAGGCCCGCGTCTCCACGAGAAATAGACATGCTGCAGTCAGGAGAGACGCGCTGCATGTCCATCTCTGCAGGTGAGCCGCGGGCGTCTCTGGGCACATACTGACACATACATTCTTGAAATCCCATCCACTGTGCTGTAACATTTGGATGCTGCACACGTACGCAGCATCCAACCCGCAGCGTTTACTGCTCGTGTGCACATACCCTAAGAGTGTTGCTCTGACTGGGTACAATTGGCAAATGTCCAACTGGGAGAGAAGAGGTATTTGGTCTATAAGGGTAGGTGCACAAGATCAGTAAACGCTGCGGATCGGACGCAACGTCCAACCTGCAGCGTCCATCCCTGATCTGCCCACTTTGTCGGAGCTGGCAAAAATAAGAATGCCAAAAGTAGCATAATTTTAGCGCAGCCGCCACTTTTTCCAAAATGATGCAACTTTTCAAAGTTTTTTAGGAAAGACTACTGGCATAAAAGCTTTGATATATTGGCCCCATGGCCTGTGCCACTCTCTAGAGGTCTAAGGTATGTTTACTTTGAAATACTATTGCGTCTCAGAATAAAACATATCAGGCTGCAGATGTGCAGCAGTGTCCAATTCCTGTTGCCGGAGTATAGGGCAGCATGAATCTGATAGCCTTTAAGAAGATGAGACAGTCCCTTTAAAGATTACTGTTGGCGATCTTCTGTTAATGATTCCTAGTCTATCATCTGATTCAGATGAAAGGGAAACTGGGTTTGTGAATGCTTTATTTTGGTTCAAATGGGTTGTCCACCACTTTATTTTATCTTAATAATGGGCTTGTAGTTGGCCTAAAATAAAGCCACTATACTTGCCTACTGGACCACTGCCGATGCACAATACAGCAGGCCAAGTTGTCCTCCTTTTGGCGGTGGATGCTAATCTACTTTCTTTCTCTTCTGGTCCAGGCTCCATACCGGCTGCTTCCGCTGCTGTAGCCATTGTAAAATAAAAGCAGAGTGGTGGACAACCCGTTTAAGGCACCCTACGGTTCTACATCTGGTTGGGTAATTTTGCCGTCCCTTGTTGACATTTGGCTGCCTTGTTCTGCAGAGAAATGTGGGATCGTCAAGTATAAAACAATTGAAGATGTACTTGTGCGGGCACTTGACCTGTCAGGCTGTATTCCTGAGAATCATGCCGATGACATGAAAAAGATGTCCTTTTAGCGATGTGCGTGCACCGATAAGGTAGGTGTTATGCCGGTAAGCTTATGTCTTTGGTTATTTTTTAACACTATAATCTGCGGCATGAAAAACAATAAAAAGCACAATGGCTGTCACATCCAGGATGCTCACAGGTTATTATGGAAACATCACTTTCTAAGAGGTATATGAATAATTTAGAGATTATTGCTTTTGTGTCTTTTTTCTGAGTAAAAATTGTACTAAGAGTGGCTTTTTGTTATTTGCACCTCTTATGTTAAAGAGGTTGTCTAAATTTGAGAAAAAGACTAATGAAAGATTTGCAAAGTCTCCCTTAAAGGGGTATTCATATGATATGAACTTGGTACAGTTAGACACCATGAAAATAAGCAAGTTTGCAATTGATTTGCTTTTTCGATCTACTATGAGAGTTTTTATCTTATGTAGTGTACAGCTTGTTGCTAAGGAGACCGACCACAAGAGCATTTCTCTCTTCTGTTGAGATATTGGCTTGTAAAGTTTAGGTTATAATTTAAGTGCAAGGAGGCATTACCAGATATTTTTCACTGGGGACATGGACTTCTTCTCCTGTATGATGCTGACCAGTCATAGACAGGCAGCAACATATTGAGTTAAAAAAAAGTACATTTAGTATAATTATTATACATTTTTATAGCGCCATTTATTCCATGGCGCTTTAAAATGTACATCTACACAAAATGAGCTTGGAACAGGTTTTTCAGTGTGAAACATGCAATGACAGTCTGCTAACACTGGTCTCTGTTATGAGCTCATTTTCTCCTTCACCTTTGATGTCCGATGAACTCTCTCTGCTGGTGAAAGGAGGTAGTGAAATTGATTTGGATGGGAAAAACCTGTCACCTGAAAAGGTGGAGTGTGATTGGACATCCGGAATCTCTGAGTGGATATAAGGCCGCTGACGCCCTGCTGGGTTGCTGGTGATCCACTCTACTCTGAGCTCTGGCCTCCAGTTTAGTCCTGTCTACTAAAGCTAAGTGTTTGCTCTGCTATTGTTCCATGAGATTTTGGCTGGTTTACTTAGTGTTTGTGTTCAGCCAGCCCTGGTTGGGACTGGCTGAACTCCATTTTTGTCTCTGATCAGTTGATCTCTTTGCTCTGTTTTCAGAATATACCTGAGTGCTGATATAATGATTTTGAAGTCTAGTGACTTCAGGGCCTTTTCTATCAGACGTGTTGGACATTATTTTTGGCAGGGTTTTTGCATGATTGCAGACAGTTGCTTTTCTTTCCTGTCCTTTCTAGTTAGTGAGGGCCCCATCATTTGCTCAGCCTGTCTTTCTGTCTGTGTTTGTGTTTTCATCTGTTTTCATCGTCAATACATGTTGGGGGCTGTCTATTGCTTTGGGGTCTGCTCTGGGGCAGTTTAGATTTCCCCTTTCTTTCTTTAGGTTTATTTAGTTCTCTGGCTGTGAGCGAGGTGTCTAGGACCACCATAAGAACACCCCACGGCTACTGTTAGTTGTTGTGAATAGGATTAGGGGTCTGCAATCCGCTAGTTACCAACCTCTCGGGTTTTCTGGACTTAGCTTGTATTTTTGTTTTTTCCTCCTCCGGTGACTCATTCATAACAGAATCACCAGCCATACCACAGATTCTAAGGTACTCAATAGCAGGAAAGAATTGTAAAAAAAAAAAAAAGTGTCAGATTTTTTTTTTTTATGTATATTTTTTCCTCTTTTTCTCTGGGGCCGTAGGAGGAATTTTCTTAATGGAGATTAAGCAATTGTCTGATCGTGTGGAGCAACTGGCTGCTGAAGTGCGGGGAATTTCCACCTATCTTGCTCATTCACATGCTGCTCAACCAAAGATTCCTACTCCTGATGTGTTTTTTGGGGATCGGTCTAAATTTTTGAATTTTAAGAATAATTGTAAATTATTTATTGCCTTGAAGCCTAACTCATCGGGGAGCTCTGCGCAGCAGGTTAAAATTGTCATCTCTTTGCTGCGCGGTGATCCCCAGGATTGGGCATTTTCTTTGACACCTGATGATCCTATTCTAACTAATGTGGACGCATTTTTTCAAGCCTTGGGGTTGTTGTATGATGAACCTAATGCTATTGATCAAGCTGAGAAAGCCCTGTTGGCATTGAGCCAGGGTCAGGATTCTGCAGAGTTATACTGTCAAAAATTCCGAAAGTGGGCGGTCCTTACTACCTGGATGGTGGTGCCTTGGCAGCTCTCTTTCGGAAGGGTTTGTCAGAAACCGTAAAAGATACTATGGTGGGATTTCCTGTTCCCTCTGGTCTTGACGATTCTATGTCATTAGCCATTCAGGTTGATTGGCGTTTACGTGAACGTAAAAGTACACGAGAAATATTGCCACCTGTTGAACAAATGTCTGAACCTATGCACTGTGATAGGCTGGAGTCACACTAACCTGCGCAAAATACGGTCCGTAGTTTACTAGCGTAATACGGATGAATGACCACTAAATAGTGCTCCGTAGGTCATCCGTAATCAAGGTGAGGTTGCGTATTTTGCGCATGTCAGCATCCGTATGTAATCTGTATGGCATCCGTATGCAATCCGTATGGCGAGATTTTCTCGCAGCCTTGCAAAATGGATATTTAACGGTTTTGAGGCCTGCAAACAATTTAAATCATTAGCCTGCACCCTATTTAGACACTCAGAAACAGGTGGATGCCTACATTCTGTAAATTTGTCACCTTGCTTTCACGAGGTGTGTTGGTGTTCTTTGTGCAGCATGGCAGAGGGTCTGCGATTCAATACAACTGAGCAGGTTCTGTATACCTGACTTTTGTCACGGCGCTTTGGGCAACCATATCCTGTGATAGTGGATCCGCGGAGCTGCAGGAGCATCCGGATAAATTTTACCAGTACTGTCGCATGAGCATTTCCACATTTGATCGACTCTTGGAGACAGTGCGCCCTGGGATAACCTTTCAGGACACAAGGATGCGCAAAGCCATATCTGCAGAGGAGCGACTTCTACTCACAATACGGTATGTACTACACAACCACATTCTCTATGTTCCTAATGTGTGTGCTAAATTATGTTTTTTGGCCTTCTTGGACAAAGTTTAAAAAGTTTAATGCCCTCATCTTACTCCAAATATGTTTCACCTGACACAGCAGAATGTTACATCTAATATGTCCTGCATATCACTTAGTCATTGTGCCACCAAGTATGTGTGTGTTTTTCTCTCTCATTTCCTACCAAGTTTGGTCGGCATGTAACTGATTTTTTTTTACTTTAGCCATTCTAAACTGTACTATTTCTGTTGTTCTACAGCTTCCTGTCCACTGGCCTGTCTTATGCCGCCCTCCACCATGAGTTTCTCATTGGAAAATCAACCATTTCAGGCATAGTGAGGTCTACATGTGCAGAAATCTGGACAAGACTCCATCAAGTGGTCATGCCCGAGCCCAGGATGGAAGACTGGTTAAGGATATCAAGGGAGATTGAGGAGGACTGCCAGTTTCCAAATTGTATTGGGGCCCTGGATGGCAAACATATCAGGGTGCGTAAGCCGCCGAACTCAGGCTCCCAATTCTTCAATTATAAACAATACTTTTCTGTTGTATTGTTGGCTCTGGTAGACCCTCAATACAAGTTTATAATTGTTGACATTGGGGCCTATGGAAGGACGGGAGACTCTAGAGTGTTCAATACTTCCATAATGGCTCGGCGGCTACGCACCAACCAGTTGGATCTACCACCACCACGCCAGCTACCAGGCTCCCCCGAACAATCAGTCCCTTATGTCCTTGTGGCAGATGAGGCCTTTCAGTTATCGCGCAATGTCATGAGGCCATATCGCCGGCGCAACCTTGACCACTGGCGCAGAATTTTTAACTTGCGCCTATCACGTGCTCGGCGACTGGTGGAGTGTTCCTTTGGGATTCTTTGTGCCAAATGGCGGGTACTCCAGTCTGCCATTCAGTTGAGTGAGCAAAATGTGAATGAAGTTGTGAAAGCTTGTGTTGTTCTGCATAACTTCACCAGGATACATGATTGTTCCTCCTCTGATGGTGTTGTGCGTAGGCCGGACAATGTTCGCAGGGTGAGACCACCTATGAACCCTCAACGTATACCGCTCTCTGGCCTAAAAGTGCGTGATATTTTCACTAATTACTTTATCTCACCTGAGGGGGCAACTTCTTGGCAAGAGCATGCTGTGTCTATGTTATAATTTGTTTCTTTAAGTGTGTCTAAATATATATTACTCAACCCCTTATGATTCTATGAGTGTTTCATTGCATTGGTTAGTGTATGTTAGTATGTTGTGAGGGATTGTGAAAAATCACAGAGACGTTAACTAGAGTAGACAAATTTTTAGTCTTGCCTTTTTTTTTTTTGTTTTGCTTAAAGGCAAACATAAGATTGCCATAACACAAATTTGGCAATGGCCAAAATGACCCTTTGTGCCTTCTTTAACTTGTTGTAAAATGAACATTACATAACAAAACAGCACCAAAGATTAGGCACTAACAACATTGCTGCATGACTAGATTAAACTACTTTTGCCAACAAAAGGTGAGCTCCATCACCAAAAAAAAGGCGACAAGATAATACTCACATTTCATCATAATGTTATCCAATCATAGAAAGATTCCACCATGACAGGCAAGGCTACCTCACAGCTTTCACACAGATATTACCTGTCTGTAGAACAGACAATATTTAAGCATGCTATACTGGAAAGGATGAAAATACAAAACTCACTTGATAAGACATAGAGAGAGCGTGATATTCTGAATGCCGGTCGCCTTGAATTTTTTTACTAGAGATTGCTAACAAAAAAGGTGACTACTTAACTAGGGCGAGCACGCCTTTTCTAGGCGTTAGCAAGTGAGTAGTGTATTTTCATCCTTTCATTTTACAGTATAGCGCATTTAAATATTCTCTTTTGTACACACATGTAATATCTGTCTGAAAGGCGTGAGGTAGCGTTGCCTGTCATGATGGATTGTTTCATATGTTTGGAAAACATTGTTTAAAAATGTGAATGTTAAATTATGTTCTAAATGTTGGTGATGGAGAACACCTGTTTTTTCATTTCTATTAGGAGCACCAGTTAAAACTCACTGGACATCTCCACCCATAAGAATCATAACTCCTCATAGGTTGGGGAAGGGGAACGTGGAAGAACAGCCTGTGGGTGCTGCTGGACATAGTGGCCAACATCGCCCTGTGTGGGGCCATACTGTTGCCCATGATGCTGGAATTGTCCTGCCTCCTGGGACTGTTGGGGATACTGGCCAGAGTAATGATGATGGTGAGGTGCTTCTTGTTGGCTCTGGTAGGCATGTGGCTCATACCCACCAAGATAGCCAGATCGTCCCCAACCAGGTTGGGGCCAGCCTCGAACACTGGGTGGGTACAAGTGGCCAGTGACCTGGCGCCTTCTTCTTGTTCGCCGTGATGTTAGAGCAGCCTGTGGGGAGGACCTGATCTGGGCAGTTGGGCTGCTGCTCAAGTTGCCCGGCTCTTCCAGGATGGGTGAGGTGGCAGCAGCAGACCGTCCTGGTGGTGTTGCGTGTAGGCCAGCCATTGTGTGGTCTTGTGATGCCTCATCTTCAGCCATCCTTCTTGTAGGGGGAGAAGATGGGCCAGCCACCTCATCCCCTACAGGATCTATAATGGGCTCTGCCTCTGAGGCCATTCCTCGATCCGTAAGGTTGGATTGAGTTCTGTTATGAAATAGAACAGAGGCAAAAATACATCAATATTTTTGTCCCTGTAAAGTATTTGTGTAATGTATTTGTGTAATGTGGTGTGAGGTATGTACTTACGGTCTCAGATCCATAATTGGGGCGAGGAAGTTCAGCCGGTCATAATAGATGTATTTTCTTTTTACATGTCCAGCATCCCCACTCCTGGACCGCTGCTGGCGTTCCCGGCGGAACTGGTCCCGGATGCTTCGCCAGCGTTTCATCACATCTTCCACTTCAATGTGACAGGAAATATTGTCAAAATCACATATTTGAGAGGTCACATTTTCTAACAGTAGTCTAGGCATGGGGCGTTCTGGGGTGTGCGTTATACCCACGTTGGCATATGTAATTGGGCCGATACACAGGGTCTCATTAGCTACACTTACACTAATTTTATTGGCTAGGAGGATGAGGAGCTTGTGGCCTAACCCCAAATTATGGCTGTGTGAAGCCACGTGTCACATTCAAATGTAACGGCCTCATGAGGCTAATAAAAGTACATGCACAGGAAGGGGGGTGCTGATTCTATAATCATTTTTTGGTGCGCGCTAAGGTTAATGATGTTTTTATGGTTTCACTTACGAATTTTATGCTGCTCATCACGTGGTCTGTCACCAAAGTCATGGTACATCTGGTGACAGATGCGCCTCCATGATGCCTCCTTTCTTCTACGGTTAGCATAATTTGCATCGCGTGGGTCCCATATTTCGGGCCGCTCCTGCACCAGCACAATTAGCATCTCAACATTAATGTATGTGGACGCCATGCTGCTGCTGTACTCCGTGGAGGCGTACTTCCTGGATGTCTGGAGCGCTTTTTGAGCTCATTTGCATGTCTAGGCTTCCTGATGATGGATTGGCCCATTTCCTGTCACCAGCCAAAAGACCTGCGTATTGCTCGCAGGTCACATGTGTGTTCCGTGTGTAATCCGTATTTTTTGCGCACCCATAGACTTGCATTGGCATACTACGGCCGTAGTACGCTGACAGTCACAGCATGCTGCGATTGGCACGGAGCGTAGGATACGGAGGAGAAATATACGCCTGGTGCGAGTGACCCCATAGAGAATCATTTGTCCGTGTCTAATGCGTGCTTTTAGGTAATACAGATGGTTAGCACTCGGCCAGAGGGTTCGAGTTCGCGGTGCCAGTGAGAAGGAACGGATAGTCCCAGAATCGCATAAACAATGTATAGTCACTGCACACGCTGATTGTACTTAATGTGAAGTAAATTTATTGCTTGACAGTGAGGAAGCGACATCAAACGACGTTTCGGCCACATCGGCCTCTATCACAAAGTCGCTGTAATAAAATACATACATAAAAATATCAAAAAATTGTAAACTTTATACAAAATATATACACATAGTAACCAGAGAGCATGGAATATAAGCACTAGAATTATTTAGAAAGATGTGGAGACATCAAACACGTGAAACTGAGAGATAACGCGGTAGATAAGAAACATGAAGGAGCGTGGTCATACCCTTTTCGATTGAATGTAGGGTCTGTTTTCACCAAATCGATAGTGTCACTGCTAGGCATAAATGAGTTGATAGCATATTCTGTAAGTAGGGATAGATGAACATATCGTTAGGGTGACAAAGAAAAAAAAAAAAAAAAAAAAAAAAAAAATAAAGAGTAAAAAATAAAGAGTAAAAAATCAAGTACTGAACTGGGTGTCTGGAGGACAGATGGATAAAACAGATTAACCAGCATAAGTGGCGTAGCTACTTGTATGCAAAAAAGACAGTGAGGGACTGTAAAAATATGCCCAGGTATCTAGCTGTCCAGACAAAAGCTGTATTCTATTTAGGGAAAAAGAAATATACCAAAGTTGCCGCTAAATCCTGTTCCTTGAAGAGGTGGTGGACTGGTAAATATGCCACTGCTAAACAAAGAAAATGGGGGTACATTAGAGATGTGGCAGGATTGGTGGTCCTGGATTGGGACCATACAAAAGTTGGTGATGCAGCGGTGGTCCTGGGTAGGGACCATGGTAAGGTTTGTGGTACAGCAGTGGTCCCAATGGGACAGTACTTACTATTATTGGTGGCTCAGTTGAGTGTGAAGTCTGCACAATGGTGCCAGAGCAGTGAGTGAGCGCTGGATCACAGGCTGTGCTTTTTATCCTGTCTGGTCCGGTCATGTGACCGGAAGTGACATCAGACGCCGGGGGGTGTGCATTGGAGCACGGCCGTAGTGTCTCACAGTGATCCCCACCAAAAAGATGGCGCTGGCTGTTCACACATGCGCAGTAGAGCGCAATCAAAGAAAACCTAATGAGGCCATGCAGAGACTGCTGTAGCTCTGAGTGGGACACACGCATCAGGGGGGGAGGTGCAGTGTGCTATATATAAAGAGACTGGGCAATTAACATATGGAAACAAATATAAACGAACAGTATTATTGCAAATCATACATGTAAATATACAGCATTTGAATTGCGTAGGAGTCCAAAGTTAAACAAACATAAAAAATAAAAGAAATGAAAAGAGTGATGTCAGACCTAGGGGAGAGAATGGAGAAGGTTATGAACTCAAATCAAATGAATTATGAAGATTAGAAAAAAGGAAAAATAAAGAAGGAAAAATAATAAAGGGAAAAATAAAGATATAAAATGAGAATAGTAGAAAATAAAAAATAAAAATAAAAATAAACAAAAAATAAAAAATAAAAAGTAAAAAATAAAAAATACAAAGTAAAAAATAAAAAATAAAAAGTAAAAAATAAAAACTAAAGAGAAAAAGGAACAAGGGGGGACAAAAAAGAAAAAAAGAAAAGAAGAAAAAAAGGAAAAAAAAGGGGGGGAAAAAAAAGCCTGCAAGGAACAAAATATAAGGGGGAAAAATTTTTTTTTGAAAAGTAAATAAAAAGACCAAATTTGTAAAGAAAAGGTGAAAATAAATTGTACGGCAAAATGCCTTCAAACAGAGGAAGGGAAAAAAAAGGGGGGAGGGGGGGGTTGTGGAAAACTTTTTTGCAAACTTGAAAAAGAAAAAGAAAAAACAAACAAAAACAAAAAAGAAAAAGAAAAAACAAAAAACAAAAAACAAAAACACATTATGTTTCATTATCTTACCGCTTGGGTTAGATGTAAAAAGGGGAGACTCAAGAAGGCAACCAATCAATGGGTCTAAGGAAAGAGGAACAGAAAAAAAGGAATTTTTATAAAAATTATTAGATTAGCCAATCGATTTCTCGATTGAGACCCCTCGGATGTAAGGTGTCTAGTGTGTAGATCCAGAATGTCTCCCGTTGCTTTAAAAGGCGAACATGGTTCCCACCTCTTTTGGGTCTAGGGACTTTTTCAATAATTTGGAACCGTAGTTGTGATACGTTGTGTCGGGCTTCCTTGAAATGGGCAGGAAGTGAGAGCCATGTTTTCCCGCATCTAATCGTAGACTTGTGACTGGATATTCTGTCCCTGATTGCCTGGGTGGTTTCACCCACGTACAATAAACCACATGGACATTTGATGATGTAAACGACGAAGTTAGTTTCACAAGTGAAGTAATCCCTAATTGGATAGGATTTGCCAGAACGTGGGTGGACTATCTCACTGCCTTTGATGATATTGGAACAGCTCATGCAGTTTAGGCAAGGGAATGTACCAGTTCTCTTTTGTCCTGTTAGAGTATGTGTATTGATGTGACTGGAGGTACCCAGGTCAGCCCGGACAAGCTTGTCCTTAAGATTTTGAGGTCTCCTCAGGCACATCAATGGTGGGGATTTAAAGAGGTTAATCCTAGGATAGGATCTGGTCAATAGAGGCCAATGTTTGTGGATGAGATTATGTATTCTTTGCATGGACGGGTGGTGACCATGGACGAATGGGAGTCTGGGTGGTTTGATTGTTGTGGTTCTGGTGGTGTCGGGGTCAATCCGTGCTTTAGTCATCTCAGAAGCCAGAAGTGTAGATGGATAATGCCTAGATTCAAATCTATCAGACATTTCTTGTAATCTGAGGTCTCTAGTCGAAGGATCTGATACAATCCTGGTAATCCTTTTAAACTGTGATCGTGGGAGACTATTACGGGTGGACCTTGGATGACAACTGTCATACAGAAGGAGATTATTGCAATCGGTGGGTTTAGTGTAAAGATCGGATGACAGTGTTCCTTGTGCATCTTTTTTGACCCTAGTATCCAAAAAACTGATTGATTCCAGGTTGTGGGACATTGTAAATTTCAGCTCATGCCTGGCATTTTGATGGTATCATAAAATTTAGAAAGGCTAGTTGAGTCCCCACCCCATATGCAAAAAATATCATCAATGTAGCGAAGCCACACTGTGGCAAATTCCTGGAAAAGTGGATTGGCGTAAATGTAGTCTCGTTCAAACTTATCCATGTAAAGATTTGCGTACGCGGGGGCTACATTAGAGCCCATCGCGGTGCCGCATGTCTGGATGAAAAAATCATCCTGGAATCGGAAGAAGTTTTCCCGTAAGACTATATTTAGAAGGTCCAAACACAAAGCCTGTGTGTCCGGTGCAGTATTATCTTCCATGAGAGTTAGTCTGACTGCCTCTATACCTTTATCATGTAGCTTCCACGGACTCCATCCTCAATCCTGTATCCATTTTTTTATGAGAAAATATTAACTCCATTTACTCACACCACTAAATCTTTTATTTTAGACACAGGCGATTTCCTGAATAAGATTCGTTCCATTAATTCCGTTTCACCCAGCAGCATTCTCTGCACCTTTGATGTCAACAGTCTATACACATCAATAACACATGATAAAGGTATAGAGGCAGTCAGACTAACTCTCATGGAAGCTAATACTGCACCGGACACACAGGCTTTGTGTTTGGACCTTCTAAATATAGTCTTACGGGAAAACTTCTTCCGATTCCAGGATGATTTTTTCATCCAGACATGCGGCACCGCGATGGGCTCTAATGTAGCCCCCGCGTACGCAAATCTTTACATGGATAAGTTTGAACGAGACTACATTTACGCCAATCCACTTTTCCAGGAATTTGCCACAGTGTGGCTTCGCTACATTGATGATATTTTTTGCATATGGGGTGGGGACTCAACTAGCCTTTCTAAATTCTATGATACCATCAAAATGCCAGGCATGAGCTGAAATTTACAATGTCCCACAACCTGGAATCAATCAGTTTTTTGGATACTAGGGTCAAAAAAGATGCACAAGGAACACTGTCATCCGATCTTTACACTAAACCCACCGATTGCAATAATCTCCTTCTGTATGACAGTTGTCATCCAAGGTCCACCCGTAATAGTCTCCCACGATCACAGTTTAAAAGGATTACCAGGATTGTATCAGATCCTTCGACTAGAGACCTCAGATTACAAGAAATGTCTGATAGATTTGAATCTAGGCATTATCCATCTACACTTCTGGCTTCTGAGATGACTAAAGCACGGATTGACCCCGACACCACCAGAACCACAACAATCAAACCACCCAGACTCCCATTCGTCCATGGTCACCACCCGTCCATGCAAAGAATTCATAATCTCATCCACAAACATTGGCCTCTATTGACCAGATCCTATCCTAGGATTAACCTCTTTAAATCCCCACCATTGATGTGCCTGAGGAGACCTCAAAATCTTAAGGACAAGCTTGTCCAGGCTGACCTGGGTACCTCCAGTCACATCAATACACATACTCTAACAGGACAAAAGAGAACTGGTACATTCCCTTGCCTAAACTGCATGAGCTGTTCCAATATCATCAAAGGCAGTGAGATAGTCCACCCACGTTCTGGCAAATCCTATCCAATTAGGGATTACTTCACTTGTGAAACTAACTTCGTCGTTTACATCATCAAATGTCCATGTGGTTTATTGTACGTGGGTGAAACCACCCAGGCAATCAGGGACAGAATATCCAGTCACAAGTCTACGATTAGATGCGGGAAAACATGGCTCCCACTTCCTGCCCATTTCAAGGAAGCCCGACACAACGTATCACAACTACGGTTCCAAATTATTGAAAAAGTCCCTAGACCCAAAAGAGGTGGGAACCATGTTCGCCTTTTAAAGCAACGGGAGACATTCTGGATCTACACACTAGACACCTTACATCCGAGGGGTCTCAATCGAGAAATCGATTGGCTAATCTAATAATTTTTATAAAAATTCCTTTTTTTCTCTTCCTCTTTCCCTAGACCCATTGATTGGTTGCCTTCTTGAGTCTCCCCTTTTTACATCTAACCCAAGCGGTAAGATAATGAAACATAATGTGTTTTCGTTTTTTGTTTTTGTTTTTTGTTTTTGTTTTTTGTTTTTGTTTGTTTTTTCTTTTTCTTTTTCAAGTTTGCAAAAAAGTTTTCCACAACCCCCCCTCCCCCCTTTTTTTTCCCTTCCTCTGTTTGAAGGCATTTTGCCATACAATTTATTTTCACCTTTTCTTTACAAATTTGGTCTTTTTATTTAATTTTCAAAAAAAATTTTTTTCCCCTTATATTTTGTTCCTTGCAGGCTTTTTTTTCCCCCCCTTTTTTTTCCTTTTTTTCTTCTTTTCTTTTTTCTTTTTTTCCCCCCTTGTTCCTTTTTCTCTTTATTTTTTCTTTTTTTTTTTTTTCTTTATGTCACCCTAACGATATGTTCATCTATCCCTACTTACAGAATATGCTATCAACTCATTTATGCCTAGCAGTGACACTATCGATTTGGTGAAAACAGACCCTACATTCAATTGAAAAGGGTATGACCACGCTCCTTCATGTTTCTTATCTACCGCGATATCTCTCAGATTCACGTGTTTGATGTCTCCACATCTTTCTAAATAATTCTAGTGCTTATATTCCATGCTCTCTGGATACTATGTGTATATATTTTGTATAAAGTTTACAATTTTTTGATATTTTTATGTATGTATTTTATTACAGCGACTTTGTGATAAAGGCCGATGTGGCCGAAACGTCGTTTGATGTCGCTTCCTCACTGTCAAGCAATAAATTTACTTCACATTAAGTACAATCAGCGTGTGCAGTGACTATACATTGTTAATGCGTGCTTTTAGCGCCTCTCACTCGCCCGTATTCCTCGCCAGTGTGACTCCGGCCATAGAGTTTTGTCTAGGGCGCAACACCAGGAGTTCAGAAGGCGTAATCAGCTGTGTTTTTTCTGTGGAGATGCCTCTCATATGATTTCTATCTGCCCTAAACGAGAGAAACGTTTTGCACACACATTTGCAACTTTTCAAAGTTTTTTAGGACAGACTACTGGCATAAAAGCTTTGATATATTGGCCCCATGGCCTGTGCCACTCTCTAGAGGTCTAAGGTATGTTTACTTTGAAATACTATTGCGTCTCAGAATAAAACATATCAGGCTGCAGATGTGCAGCAGTGTCCAATTCCTGTTGCCGGAGTATAGGGCAGCATGAATCTGATAGCCTTTAAGAAGATGAGACAGTACCTTTAAAGATTACTGTTTGCGATCTTCTGCTAATGATTCCTAGTCTATCATCTGATTCAGATGAAAGGGAAACTGGGTTTGTGAATGCTTTATTTTGGTTCAAATGGGTTGTCCACCACTTTATTTTATTTTAATAATGGGCTTGTAGTTGGCCTAAAATAAAGCCACTATACTTGCCTACTGGACCCCTGCCGATGCACAATACAGCAGGCCATGTTGTCCTCCTTTTGGCGGTGGATGCTAATCTACTTTCTTTCTCTTCTGGTCCAGGCTCCATACCGGCTGCTTCCGCTGCTGTAGCCATTGTAAAATAAAAGCAAAGTGGTGGACAACCCGTTTAAGGCACCCTACGGTTCTACATCTGGTTGGGTAATTTTGCCGTCCCTTGTTGACATTTGGCTGCCTTGTTCTGCAGAGAAATGTGGGATCGTCAAGTATAAAACAATTGAAGATGTACTTGTGCGGGCACTTGACCTGTCAGGCTGTATTCCTGAGAATCATGCCGATGACATGAAAAAGATGTCCTTTTAGCGATGTGCGTGCACCGATAAGGTAGGTGTTATGCCGGTAAGCTTATGTCTTTGGTTATTTTTTAACACTATAATCTGCTGCATGAAAAACAATAAAAAGCACAATGGCTGTCACATCCAGGATGCTCACAGGTTATTATGGAAACATCACTTTCTAAGAGGTATATGAATAATTTAGAGATTATTGCTTTTGTGCCTTTTTTCTGAGTAAAAATTGTACTAAGAGTGGCTTTTTGTTATTTGCACCTCTTATGTTAAAGAGGTTGTCTAAATTTGAGAAAAAGACTAATGAAAGATTTGCAAAGTCTCCCTTAAAGGGGTATTCATATGATATGAACTTGGTACAGTTAGACACCATGAAAATAAGCAAGTTTGCAATTGATTTGCTTTTTCGATCTACTATGAGAGTTTTTATCTTATGTAGTGTACAGCTTGTTGCTAAGGAGACCGACCACAAGAGCATTTCTCTCTTCTGTTGAGATATTGGCTTGTAAAGTTTAGGTTATAATTTAAGTGCAAGGAGGCATTACCAGATATTTTTCCCTGGGGGCGTGGACTTCTTCTCCTGTATGATGCTGACCAGTCATAGACAGGCAGCAACATATTGAGTTAAAAAAAAGTACATTTAGTATAATTATTATACATTTTTATAGCGCCATTTATTCCATGGCGCTTTAAAATGTACATCTACACAAAATGAGCTTGGAACAGGTTTTTCAGTGTGAAACATGCAATGACAGTCTGCTAACACTGGTCTCTGTTATGAGCTCATTTTCTCCTTCCACCTTTGATGTCCGATGAACTCTCTCTGCTGGTGAAAGGAGGTAGTGAAATTGATTTGGATGGGAAAAACCTGTCACCTGAAAAGGTGGAGTGTGATTGGACATCCGGAATCTCTGAGTGGATATAAGGCCGCCGACGCCCTGCTGGTTGCTGGTGATCCACTCTGCTCTGAGCTCTGGCCTCCAGTTTAGTCCTGTCTACTAAAGCTAAGTTTTTGCTCTGCTATTGTTCCATGAGATTTTGTCTGGTTTATTTAGTGTTTGTGTTCAGCCAGCCCTGGTTGGGACTGGCTGAACTCCATTTTTGTCTCTGATCAGTTGATCTCTTTGCTCTGTTTTCAGAATATACCTGAGTGCTGATATAGTGATTTTGAAGTTTAGTGACTTCAGGGCCTTTTCTATCAGACGTGTTGGACATTATTTTTGGCAGGGTTTTTGCGTGATTGCAGACAGTTGCTTTTCTTTCCTGTCCTTCCTAGTTAGTGAGGGCCCCATCATTTGCTCAGCCTGTCTTTCTGTCTGTGTTTGTGTTTTCATCTGTTTTCATCGTCAATACATGTTGGGGGCTGTCTATTGCTTTGGGGTCTGCTCTGGGGCAGTTTAGATTTCCCCTTTCCTTCTTTAGGTTTATTTAGTTCTCCGGCTGTGAGCGAGGTGTCTAGGACCACCATAAGAACACCCCACGGCTACTGTTAGTTGTTGTGAATAGGATTAGGGGTCTGCAATCCGCTAGTTACCAACCTCTCCGGTTTTCTGGACTTAGCTTGTATTTTTGTTTTTTCCTCCTCCGGTGACTCATTCATAACAGAATCACCAGCCATACCGCAGATTCTAAGGTACTCAATAGCAGGAAAGAATTGTAAAAAAAAAAAAAAGTGTCAGATTTTTTTTTTTATGTATATTGTTTCCTCTTTTTCTCTGGGGCCGTAGGAGGAATTTTCTTAATGGAGATTAAGCAATTGTCTGATCGTGTGGAGCAACTGGCTGCTGAAGTGCGGGGAATTTCTGCCTATCTTGCTCATTCACATGCTGCTGAACCAAAGATTCCTACTCCTGATGTGTTTTTTGGGGATCGGTCTAAATTTTTGAATTTTAAGAATAATTGTAAATTATTTATTGCCTTGAAGCCTAACTCTTCGGGGAGCTCTGCGCAGCAGGTTAAAATTGACATCTCTTTGCTGCGCGGCGATCCCCAGGATTGGGCATTTTCTTTGACACTTGATGATCCTATTCTAACTAATGTGGACGCATTTTTTCAAGCCTTGGGGTTGTTGTATGATGAACCCAATGCTATTGATCAAGCTGAGAAAGCCCTGTTGGCATTGAGCCAGGGTCAGGATTCTGCAGCGTTATACTGTCAAAAATTCCGAAAGTGGGCGGTCCTTACTACCTGGATGATGGTGCCTTGGCAGCTCTCTTTCGGAAGGGTTTGTCAGAAACCATAAAAGATAGTAAGGTGGGATTTCCTGTTCCCTCTGGTCTTGACGATTCTATGTCATTAGCCATTCAGGTTGATTGGCGTTTACGTGAACGTAAAAGTACACGAGAAATATTGCCACCTGTTGAACAAATGTCTGAACCTATGCAATGTGATAGGCCGGAGTCACAGTAACCTGCGCAAAATACGGTCCGTAGTTTACTAGCGTAATACGGATGAATGACTACTAAATAGTGCTCCGTAGGTCATCCGTAAGCAAGGTGAGGTCGCGTATTTTGCTTATGTCAGCATCCGTATGTAATCTGTATGGCATCCGTATGCAATCCGTATGGCGAGATTTTCTCGCAGCCTTGCAAAATGGACATTTAACGGTTTTGAGGCCTGCAAACAATTTAAATCATTAGCCTGCACCCTATTTAGACACTCAGAAACAGGTGGATGCCTACATTCTGTAAATTTGTCACCTTGCTTTCACGAGGTGTGTTGGTGTTCTTTGTGCAGCATGGCAGAGGGTCTGCGATTCAATACAACTGAGCAGGTTCTCTTTACCTGGCTTTTGTCACGGCGCTTTGGGCAACCATATCCTGTGATAGTGGATCCATCCACTTTTGAGGCAACGACTCACAAGAGGTCATTTTCACCAACTCTATTCTTCTCTGCGGGAGCATCCGGATAAATTTTACAAGTACTGTCGCATGAGCATGTCCACATTTGATCGACTCTTGGAGACAGTGCGCCCTGGGATAACCTTTCAGGACACAAGGATGCGCAAAGCCATATCTGCAGAGGAGCGACTTCTACTCACAATACGGTATGTACTACACAACCACATTCTCTATGTTCCTAATGTGTGTGCTAAATTATGTTTTTTGGCCTTCTTGGACAAAGTTTAAAAAGTTTAATGCCCTCATCTTACTCCAAATATGTTTCACCTGACACAGCAGAATGTTACATCTAATATGTCCTGCATATCACTTAGTCATTGTGCCACCAAATATGTGTGTGTTCTTCTCTCTCATTTCCTACCAAGTTTGGTCGGCATGTAACTGATTTTTTTTTAACTTTAGCCATTCTAAACTTTACTATTTCTGTTGTTCTACAGCTTCCTGCCCACTGGCCTGTCTTATGCCGCCCTCCACCATGAGTTTCTCATTGGAAAATCAACCATTTCAGGCATAGTGAGGTCTACATGTGCAGAAATCTGGACAAGACTCCATCAAGTGGTCATGCCCTGCCCAGGATGGAAGACTGGTTAAGGATATCAAGGGAGTTTGAGGAGGACTGCCAGTTTCCAAATTGTATTGGGGCCCTGGATGGCAAACATATCAGGGTGCGTAAGCCGCCGAACTCAGGCTCCCAATTCTTCAATTATAAACAATACTTTTCTGTTGTATTGTTGGCTCTGGTAGACCCTCAATACAAGTTTATAATTGTTGACATTGGGGCCTATGGAAGGACGGGAGACTATAGAGTCTTCAATACTTCCATAATGGCTCGGCGGCTACGCACCAACCAGTTGGATCTACCACCACCACGCCAGCTACCAGGCTCCCCCGAACAATCAGTCCCTTATGTCCTTGTGGCAGATGAGGCCTTTCAGTTATCGCGCAATGTCATGAGGCCATATCCCCGGCGCAACCTTGACCACTGGCGCAGAATTTTTAACTTGCGCCTATCACGTGCTTGGCGACTGGTGGGGTGTTCCTTTGGGATTCTTTGTGCCAAATGGCGGGTTCTCCAGTCTGCCATTCAGTTGAGTGAGCAAAATGTGAATGAAGTTGTGAAAGCTTGTGTTGTTCTGCATAACTTCACCAGGATACACGATTGTTCCTCCTCTGATGGTGTTGTGCGTAGGCCGGACAATGTGCGCAGGGTGAGACCACCTATGAACCCTCAACGTAGACCGCTCTCTGGCCTAAAAGTGCGTGATATTTTCACTAATTACTTTATCTCACCTGAGGGGGCAACTTCTTGGCAAGAGCATGCTGTGTCTATGTTATAATTTGTTTCTTTAAGTGTGTCTAAATATATATTACTCAACCCCTTATGATTCTATGAGTGTTTCATTGCATTGGTTGGTGTCTGTTAGTATGTTGTGAGGGATTGTGAAAAATCACACAGAGACTAGAGTTGAGCGAAACGGGTCGAAAAATTTCAAAAGTCGCCGACTTATGGCAAAGTCGGGTTTCATGAAACGAAACCCGACCCTAGGATGAGGTCGGCCACGAGGTCGACGACTTACGTGCCAAAGTCGCGTTTCAAAAGTTTGTTTTGCGCTCTTTTTCAGCCAATCAGGATCCACGGACACTGTGGGCAACGTGATGACATAGACAGGGGTCACCACCATCTTTCAGAAGGGCATGCAAGTGATTGGCTTGCTTTGGTGGGCGTCACAGGGGTTATAAAATGGCGTGCATGCCGACCGCCATCTTACTTCTGCTGATCTTAGCATAGGGAGAGGTTGCTGATTCTGTAGGGAGAGCGTTAGGCAGGGAAGAAGAAAAAAAAACTGCTTCTGCTGCTAGCGATTTTGCCTGTACAACACACCAGTCAATGTGTGTGCAGTGCAAGGGGAGGCTATATTGTGGTGGATCAGCGGTGTTGGTTGTTAGGCTGCCTTCTAAGGCTTCCTGACAGCTGCATTGCTGTTTACCCACTGCTCTGCAAACTGCTTTTTTAAAAGCAATCCCAATTTTATTTTTTGTCCTGCTGAGGTACTGAGCGTGCATTTTTTCACACCATACAGCGTCAGTGGGCCTCACACAATCCAAAAGTGTCCAGTGTCCACTAGTGTCTGCAGAAATTCAAAATCTCCCTTATCCTGTAGTCCCTTTTTTCACACCTGTGCCATCGAGCCTGTGACATAGGGCTCTGATATTCAGTGGGCCTCACACAATCCAAAAGTGTCCAGTGTCTGCAGAAATTCAAAATCTCCCTTATCCTGTAGTCCCTTTTTTCACACCTGTGATATCGAGCCTGTGACATAGCGCTCTGATATTCAGTGTGCCTCACACAATCCAAAAGTGTCCAGTCTCCACTAGTGTCTGCAGAAATTCAAAATCTCCCTTATCCTGTAGTCCCTTTTTTCACACCTGTGCCATCGAGCCTGTGACATAGCGCTCTGATATTCAGTGGGCCTCACACAATCCAAAAGTGTCCAGTGTCCACTAGTGTCTGCAGAAATTCAAAATCTCCCTTATCCTGTAGTCCCTTTTTTCACACCTGTGCCATCGAGCCTGTGACATAGCGCTCTGATATTCAGTGGGCCTCACACAATCCAAAAGTGTCCAGTGTCCACTAGTGTCTGCAGAAATTCAAAATCTCCCTTATCCTGTAGTCCCTTTTTTCACACCTGTGCCATCGAGCCTGTGACATAGCGCTCTGATATTCAGTGGGCCTCACACAATCCAAAAGTGTCCACTAGTGTCTGCAGAAATTCAAAATCTCCCTTATCCTGTAGTCCCTTTTTTCACACCTGTGCCATCGAGCCTGTGACATAGCGCTCTGATATTCAGTGGGCCTCACACAATCCAAAAGTGTCCAGTGTCCACTAGTGTCTGCAGAAATTCAAAATCTCCCTTATCCTGTAGTCCCTTTTTTCACACCTGTGCCATCGAGCCTGTGACATAGCGCTCTGATATTCAGTGGGCCTCACACAATCCAAAAGTGTCCTGTGTCCACTAGTGTCTGCAGAAATTCAAAATCTCCCTTATCCTGTAGTCCCTTTTTTCACACCTGTGCCATCGAGCCTGTGACATAGCGCTCTGATATTCAGTGGGCCTCACACAATCCAAAAGTGTCCAGTTTCCACTAGTGTCTGCAGAAATTCAAAATCTCCCTTATCCTGTAGTCCCTTTTTTCACACCTATGCCATCGAGCCTGTGACATAGCGCTCTGATATTCAGTGGGCCTCACACAATCCAAAAGTGTCCAGTGTCCACTAGTGTCTGCAGAAATTCAAAACCTCCCTTATCCTGTAGTCCCTTTTTTCACACCTGTGCCATCGAGCCTGTGACATAGCGCTCTGATATTCAGTGTGCCTCACACAATCCAAAAGTGTCCAGTGTCCACTAGTGTCTGCAGAAATTCAAAATCTCCCTTATCCTGTAGTCCCTTTTTTCACACCTGTGCCATCGAGCCTGTGACATAGCGCTCTGATATTCAGTAGGCCTCACACAATCCAAAAGTGTCCAGTGTCCACTAGTGTCTGCAGAAATTCAAAATCTCCCCTGTCCTATAGACACCTTGTACCTTGTTTTACATTACTATATAGTTTGTTGGATTTTGTCTACATCTCTACCAAAAATGAGGAAGGCTGGTAGAAGAGGCCGTGGAATTGGGCGGGGGTTGGCAGCTGGTAATGATGGTGTTGGTGGTGGATCTGATGGTAGTGGCAAAAGCAAAATAGGACCGAATGCAGGAGGTGTTGAGCCTGCGTCATCGTCTGGCTCCACAAGGCCTCGAAGGCTTAGTTTTCCAGGAGTTGGCAAACCGCTTTTAAAGCCAGAGCTTCAGGAAAAAGTTTTGTCTTACATTGCTGACTCAGCCTCCAGCTCTATCGCCTCCTCTTCTGAAGTTGTAAAAAATAAAAGCACTGAGTCGTCATTGGAGGCTCATGTTCATGAACCACACTTTTCCTTGTGTCCTTCACCCCAACCAAGACTGAAGGATGACGCAGGCCATACTACTGATTACTCCATGGAGCTGTTTTCACATACCATGACTGGATTATCAAGTGAAATGGTGAATTACTCAGGCCAAGATGAATCTGACATGGAGTGCACTGATGCACAGCCGCTGATGGATGATTCTGCTGGTACATTCACTCAGAGCACTACATTGTCCTCGCAGTGTACAGAGCCAGATTCTGACCCTGATGAGACTCAGGTGCCCCTTCCCGCACACTATACCACCATACACGGTGACACAGAGGAAGGTGCACATGACATTGAAGAGGAGGTGATGGATGACCCAGTTGTTGACCCAGATTGGCATCCATTGGGGGAAGAAGGTGCTGCTTCCAATAGCTCAGATGAGGAGGACCATCCACAGCAGACATCTACATCGCAACAGCTGTTATCTGGCAGGCCCGGAGCACTCCAAAGACAGGTTCCAAAAATCAAAAGAGTTGCTGGACAGCTTGTCCAGACGGTCAAAAGATCACAGCGTGCTAGGTCGCAAAATGTCTGCCAAAGTAGGAAGAGTGCAGTGTGGCACTTTTTTGAACCAAATCCTCATGATCAGGCCAAGGTTATCTGTAAGAAGTGCGCAAAGACCTTTAGCCGAGGGAAAATCTGAAAAATTTGAATACCAGTTGCATGCTTAGACATTTAACCAGCATGCACTTGCAAGCGTGGACACAACACCAAACCTCAAGTGCCACATGTGCAACTGATCACAAAGAAGGTAGTCAACAAAGCTACATTGTTTCCCCCACTGTAAACCCACCGGTTAGCACAGCAGCAAATGTTGAGGTGTCGTTGCAAGGCCACAGCAGTCAGGGAATCCCACTGTTATATCAACGAAATACTGAATCTAGGCCATCAGAAAGAACACCAACTCCATCACCATCATCAACCCTCTCTCAGTCCGCCCTGTCCACCGCTACTTCCACCATATGCAGCTCACAAGTCCAGCTCACCCTCCCAGACACTATGAGTAGGTCAAGAAAGTACTCAGTCTCTCATCCGCGTACACTGGGTTTGAACGCCCACATTGCCAAACTAATCTCGTTTGAGATGATGCCCTATCGGTTGGTGGAAAGCGCAGCTTTCCGCGAACTCATGGCCTAGGCAGTACCACGCTATGACCTACCCAGTCACCACTTCTTCTCTCTCAAAGCCATCCCAGCCCTCCACCATCATGTAAAAGACCGCATTGTCCATGCACTCAAGCAGTCAGTGAGTGGAAAGGTGCACCTCACAACTGATGCATGGTCCAGTCGGCATGGCCAGGGCCGTTACGTGTCCATCACTGCGCACTGGGTTAATGTGGTGGATGCAGGGTCCACAGGGGACAGCGGTGGTGGGACAGTGCTGCCTAGCCCACGGTATAGGAAACAGTTGGCTGTAGGCGTTCGACCCTCCTCCTCCTCCTCCAGAAGCGAAAGCTCGTCCACAGAGCGCAGTCGTACGAGCACTCCATCTGCAGCTGCCACTGTTGCACACGAGGTGTACCCCTATCGAGCAGCTAGTGGAAAGCGTCAGCAGGCTGTGTTGCAGATGATGTGTTTGGGCGACAGACACACCGCCGAGGTGCTGGCCGAGTACTTGAAGCGACAAACTGAGTCATGGCTGGGCAGTGTACATCTTGAGGCAGGCAAGGTAGTTAGTGATAACGGCCGTAATTTTGTGGCAGCCATAGCCCTTTCAAAACTCAGCCACATACCTTGCTTGGCTCACACCTTGAACCTGGTGGTGCAGTGCTTCCTCAAAAATTATCCGGAGTTAACAGCCCTGCTCCAGAAGGTGCGAAGACTGTGCGCGCACATCCGCCGGTCGCCTGTACACTCCGTTCGTATGCAGAAGCTGCAGCGATTGCTCCACCTTCCCAACCACCGCCTCATTATCGACATTGCAACAAGGTGGAACTCCACCCTGCACATGGTGGAGCGGCTGTGCGAGCAGAGGCAGGCCATAATGCATTTGTGGGAGGATACACGGCCAGGCACTTTGAGAGCAGACACGGAGTTGACAGGTGTGCAGTGGTCGAAGCTGAAAGACCTCTGTAAAGTCCTTCAGTGTTTTGAGGAATGCACACGGCTGGTAAGCGCAGACGACGCCATCCTAAGCATGAGCATCCCACTTATGCGTCTGCTCATGCAAACTTTGACGCACCTTAAGGAGCAGGCGTCTGCAGCCAATGTTGATGAGGAGGAAGAGGAGGAGGGAATCCTTGACGACATTCAGCCATTGTCTGCTCAGGGACCTCTCCTGGACGAGGTGGAGGAAGAAGAGGAGGAGGAGGATGATGATGGGGATGATTACTTAGGGGAGGAGGATGCATCTCGTGGGGCAAGTGAAAATGTTGGCGTGGCAAGGTCTGGTACAGGGTTTGTGCGTGACTGGAGGGATGTGGATTTGCCAGAAAGTGCTCCTCCACCCAGCACTCGCAGTGCATCATTGACACCGGGAACATTGGCCCACATGTCAGATTATGCCTTGCAGATCCTAAAAAGGGACCCCCGCATTGCCAAAATGATGAACGATGACGACTACTGGTTGGCCAGCATCCTGGATCCACGCTATAAAGGCAAATTACAAAACATCATGCCACAGGAGAACCTTGACCTAATATTGGCTAATAAACAAGCAACTCTGGTAAATCGGTTGCTTGAGACATTCCCAGCACACAGCAGCGGTGATGGTTCTCACACGAGCCGTACGGGCCAGGGGCAGCTTGGCAGAGGTGTAAATGGTGCACACAGCAGAAGTGGCGTTGGAGACAGGGGTTTCATGACAATGTTGTGGACTGATTTTTCAAGTACCGCTCACACAACTGGTAATACTGCATCGATGGAAAGTGACAGGAGACAGCAGTTGTCAACTATGGTTACAAACTACTTTTCCTCCCATATCGATGTTCTCCCACACAGGTCATTCCCCTTTGACTATTGGGCCGCTAAACTGGACACCTGGCCTTAATTGGCACAATATGCCTTACAGGATCTCGCTTGCCCAGCTGCAAGTGTGCTATCGGAAAGAGTCTTCAGTGCAGCTGGATCAATCCTGACAGAAAAAAGGACCCGTCTGTCAACCCAAAATGTGGATGATCTAACCTTCATTAAAATGAACCATGCATGGGTTTCCAAGGATTTTGTCCCCACCTTCCCCTGATGACACATAGGGTGACAGAAAAATGGCTTGCTTTGGTCCACCTCTTCCTGGGACTTGACCTATTTCGCCTTTTGCATCAGCTGAATGTCCAACATCCAACATATGCCACTTTCTAAAACTCCCTAACTGTGCTGCCTCCCCCCCCCATGGCCGGGGTCACCACCTAGCGCACGACACCATGCGAGTGCCGTTGCCCTGGACAGGTGGGTAGGCCGACTCTTGGGCGCGGGCACTGGCACAGGGTCCCTCATAGTGCAATCAAGTGTCTCTGACGGTGGTGGTGCACACCCGCCGTCAGACACACCGCCGTACTATGAGGGGCCCAGTGCCAGTACCGACGCCCACGAGTGGGCCCCCCTTGCTTGGGCAGGGCCCCAGCATATGCAATCTTTACCTCTCCCTGCTCCTCCGCTGTGTAGTCTGGGCCGTCAAATCCATACTGTGCCTGACACCATCTGAGCCTGCCTCCTGATGTATAGACATATATTTTGAATGTGTACGCTATCCATACATGTTATCCGGGGATACGGTACCCTTTCTCACCTTTGTGCAATCATGTGCAAGCCATACTGGGCCTAACACCGTCTGAGCCTGCCTCCTGATGTATAGACATATATTTTGAATGTGTACGCTATCCATACATGTTATCCTGGGATACGGTACCCTTTCTCACCTTTGTGCAATCACGTGTAATCCATACTGGGCGTGAGAACGGCTGGCGAGCTGTTATGCAAGCTACAGCACCTGTGGTTTGCACACATAAGTTTTTCATTTTTTCAGGAATGACGGTAAGGCCTAATTCCGGAACTGCGGTTGACCTGCACTTACTGGGAAATCATCGTTCGCGGGTAATAATTGTAATCAGTGATCCCCATCACTAACGTTGTTCAGCGGGTTATCTTCACCTGTAAGCGACAAACGCTGGCCTTTTCAGTGTAGCGCACATGCAGCCACGGACATGTAAGGGCATGACACACCAGTTATTGGCCAATCTCATGTGCCAGAGCCTCACGTGTCCCTCTAGTAAGCCGGACTCGGACCGCGGGGCATGACGGAGTCTCGTTCGTTAACGGAATTAAGCTTGCAATGTGTGCATCTGTTCTGTAGCTGGCATGGTTGAGGTTTCCCAGGTGGAGTCGAATTTAACCGTAGGCTCCACTCCTGGTGGTGCCCTTCTGGACATTCCTTTAAGGTTCAGCTTTGCAACCATACTGCCCACGTAAAACAAATACTTTGCCTTCATGAACGCTGTTTGGAGGGTCATGACTCGTGGGAATATCGCCGCCCAATCAGTTAACCTGCTAGAGAGATCCTTCGTTGCTCCCAAGCATGACATCACACTCCCTAGGAGGAAGGTAATGCTACTGTGGCGACCGTACTCCTGGGGGCGACACAAGTGCACTGATGCCCAGCCACTGCTCGATGAATCTGCTGGTACATTGACCCAGACCACTACATTCCCCTCGCACGCTACACGGCCTGAATCTGAGCCTGATGAAACTCAGGTTACCCTTCCCATATACAGTTCCATCTTACACGGTGACAAAGAGGAAGCTGCAGATGAAAGTGCAGGTTCGGCCCACCCGCCATCAGACACACCACCGTACTATCAGGGGCCCTGTGCCAGTGCCGTTGCCAACGAGTGGGCCCCCCTGCTTGCTCAGAATGACAGCACTTGCAAGGTTGAAATACTGTGCAGTGAGATGGAAGATGGGGACGACGAGGAGTCCAGACTAGTACAGGGATTCCCTAGCGAGGA
Organism: Dendrobates tinctorius; assembly: GCF_039654945.1. Taxonomy (NCBI): domain Eukaryota; kingdom Metazoa; phylum Chordata; class Amphibia; order Anura; family Dendrobatidae; genus Dendrobates; species Dendrobates tinctorius. The sequence continues at coordinate 5,988,218 of NW_027361880.1, read as the reverse complement.
GACTTATTTGATTGTTTTCAATGTTGGGACAGCAATTTTTGGGGAGCACTATACTCTGGAGAATGATAGATGGGGCCCACCATACACTGGAACATACCAAAGATGGACATCAGACACTGGAGCAGCATTTACAGGGCCCATTATACACTAGAGCATTAGAAATGGGGCCCATTATGTTTGGAGCATTATTTGGGCCCATATGACAGTGGAGCTTCATCCATGGGGACCAACATATACTGTAGCATTATGTGGAGCTCATCATATACTGTTTCAAACATTATATGGGACCAATGATTCTGTATGGAAAAATAGATGGGCCTCGTCATGAGATGTAAAAAGTGAAGTATTTTTCATTGTACTATACCGCTATTTCTCTGCCATATCGGAGCATGATGAGTTGTGGTATGTGTTAAAGGGGCGCTCTTTCGCCCAGGGCACATGAAAACCTGGAGCCAGCCCTACCCCCCCACAACTTTAGCCAAATAACCCCCATTTTTCAGTGCGTAACTTGTATTATGAAGTTAATTAAGGTTGACAAGCTTAAGTAAAGGTGCTGTCACACTTAGCGATGTACCAGCGATCCCGACCAGCGATATGACGCGGTCAGGATCGCTGGTACATCGCTAAGTGGTCACTAGTGAGCTGCCACACAGGCAGATCTCACTAGCGACATCGCTGGGGACGGGGATCGCTACTTACCTGTCACACCAGGCGATCCTGCGTCCTCCCGCCCGGTTCCACTCGTCGCTCGTCGTCACAGCAGGAAGCGCCACAGGAAGCTGACGACGAGAAACAGTCCAGGACGTTCTCGCGCGATCAGCGATAACCAGCGGGGGAGCCGGTCGTAGGTAAGTATCAGACACAGCGATATCGCTAGCAATATCGCTATAACGTCACAAGTTATAGCGATATTGCTAGCGATATCTCTTAGTGTGACATGCCCTTAAGAAGAATTGATGCTTTTGGCATTCAAATGGGCACTGTAGGTGTGTTTCCTGTCCTCCTCTCACTGCCGACTTTTATTCCCCATTGACTTACATTGGGTTTCGCGTTTAGGGACGACCCCGACTTTTCCCTATAATCGGCCGATCTTGCTCGACCCGACTTTTGGAAAAGTCGGGTTTCACGAAACGAAACTCGACCCTAAAAAAACAAAAGTCGCTCAACTCTAACAGAGACGTTAACTAGAGTAGACAAATTTTTAGTTTTCCCTTTTTTTTTTTTTTTTTGCTTAAAGGCAAACATAAGATTGCCATAACACAAATTTGGCAATGGCTAAAATGACCCTTTGTGCCTTCTTTAACTTGTTGTAAAATGAACATTACATAACAAAACAGCACCAAAGATTAGGCACTAACAACATTGCTGCATGACTAGATTAAACTACTTTTGCCAACAAAAGGTGAGCTCCATCACCAAAAAAAAGGCGACAAGTTAACACTCACATTTCATCATAATGTTATCCAATCATAGAAAGATTCCACCATGACAGGCAAGGCTACCTCACAGCTTTCACACAGATATTACCTGTCTGTAGAACAGACAATATTTAAGCATGCTATACTGGAAAGGATGAAAATACAAAACTCACTTGATAAGACATAGAGAGAGCGTGATATTCTGAATGCCGGTCGCCTTGAATTTTTTTACTAGAGATTGCTAACAAAAAAGGTGACTACTTAACTAGGGCGAGCACGCCTTTTCTAGGCGTTAGCAAGTGAGTAGTGTATTTTCATCCTTTCACTTTACAGTATAGCGCATTTAAATATTCTCTTTTGTACACACATGTAATATCTGTCTGAAAGTCGTGAGGTAGCGTTGCCTGTCATGATGGATTGTTTCATATGTTTGGAAAACATTGTTTAAAAATGTGAATGTTAAATTATGTTCTAAAGGTTGGTGATGGAGAACACCTGTTTTTTCATTTCTATTAGGAGCACCAGTTAAAACTCACTGGACATCTCCACCCATCAGAATCATAACCCCTCATAGGTTGGGGAAGGGGAACGTGGAAGAACAGCCTGTGGGTGCTGCTGGACATTGTGGCCAACATCGCCCTGTGTGGGGCCATACTGTTGCCCATGATGCTGGAATTGTCCTGCCTCCTGGGACTGTTGGGGGATACTGGCCAGAGTAATGATGATGGTGAGGGGCTTCTTGTTGGCTCTGGTAGGCAAGTGGCTCATACCCACCAAGATAGCCAGATCGTCCCCAACCAGGTTGGGACCAGCCTCCAACACTGGGTGGGTACAAGTGGCCATATTGGTGGGGTTGGCTTGAGGAAGACATTTGGGGCTGCGGAATAGAAGGTTGGGTAGGGGGAGGAAGGGGTTGAGGTGTTGGCCCACGTATTAGGGGCTGTTCAGACCCTGCTTGAGCAAGCATCTGTGTGGATGGTCTCATGCGCATTAAATTTCGTGGTGAGAGCTGCCACCTCTCCAGAAATTCAAATACCTCATATGGGGTATTGGGGGGGGTGCTTTCATCAAGCAGGATCTGAATACATCCCCTAATATGGAGCCGGACCTCACGGGTAAGGGCACGGAGATAAAGGGTGAGGCTACGTGCATAGGCCTCCCCCCCATCATCTGTAGTTACTCTCGACAAATAATTGAGCACCCCTGTGTCCACATTGGTCCTGCTCTCTTGAATAGTGACCTGGCGCCTTCTTCTTGTTCGCCGTGATGTTAGAGCAGCCTGTGGGGAGGACCTGATCTGGGCAGTTGGGCTGCTGCTCAAGTTGCCCGGCTCTTCCAGGATGGGTGAGGTGGCAGCAGCAGACCGTCCTGGTGGTGTTGTGTGTAGGCCAGCCATTGTGTGGTCTTGTGATGCCTCATCTTCAGCCATCCTTCTTGTAGGGGGAGAAGATGGGCCAGCCACCTCATCCCCTACAGGATCTATAATGGGCTCTGCCTCTGAGGCCATTCCTCGATCCGTAAGGTTGGATTGAGTTCTGTTATGAAATAGAACAGAGGCAAAAATACATCAATATTTTTGTCCCTGTAAAGTATTTGTGTAATGTATTTGTGTAATGTGGTGTGAGGTATGTACTTACGGTCTCAGATCCAGAATTGGGGCGAGGAAGTTCAGCCGGTCATAATAGATGTATTTTCTTTTTACATATCCAAGGTTATTTTCACTAGAAGGTTGAAACAAAAGCGCAATAGGGTCTTATCCGGGTAGAATGTTCAATTACTGAATGTGTTAAACTCACCTTCTCAAAGATAAAATAAAGCCTGTATAGTAGGTCAGCCTGCTGCACGTCCAACGGTCCACATCGGAACCGTACCACAATTCAATAAGGAATAAATTCTTGGACTTTGAGTGCGCTGCCAGACGAATTCAATAACCACACAAGGTTAAAAAAGTTTAACCCTTTAATCCCTACGCGTTTCGAAGCATAGCGCTTCTTCTTCAGGGGTAGATACATGTATCTACCCCTGAAGAAGAAGCGCTATGCTTCGAAACGCGTAGGGATTAAAGGGTTAAACTTTTTTAACCTTGTGTGGTTATTGAATTCGTCTGGCAGCGCACTCAAAGTCCAAGAATTTATTCCTTATTAACTTTTTACATATCCAGCATCCCCAGTGGCGGATTATAATGAGGTCAATTTGGGCAGTTGCCCCGGGCCCAGTGGGGTTAAGGGGCCCACAGCCCAGGCCAGTAAATTGCCCCATTATAATCCGCCACCGCGCAGGGCCGGATTATAGGCAGGGCAGGCGGGGCTTCAGCCCCGGGGCCCCCACCACAAGAGCTTCTAAGGGGGCCCCCACCACATTCCTGCTGGCTGCTGCAATGGCACTCCATCTTCTCCCCACCTAAAAGTGAGTGACCGTGGGGGAGGCATTATGTGCTCTGCTACCAGCAGCATCTACAAGTAGCGTGAACGCTGATGCTGCTGGTAGCGTGCAAAGGCTTGTGATGAGATCACAGGAGGTAAGGTGTCAGGGCCCCCGATCATGTGACCCCTGTCTCCTCCCCTCCTGTGACCTCATCACAGGTCCTGTGCGCACAGCACAGAGCACTGCGAGCAGCCATGTATGTGGAGTGCGGCTCTGCGGGTGGAGGTCGGTGCCGGAGGCTCCATTATTCTCTATGTGGAGTGAGGCTCTGCGGGTGGAGGTCGGTGCTGGAGGCTCCATTATTCTCTATGTGGAGTGCGGCTCTGCGGGTGGAGGTCGGTGCCGGAGGCCCCATTATTCTCTATGTGGAGTGTGGCTCTGCGGGTGGAGGTAGGTGCTGGAGGCCCCATTATTCTCTATGTGGAGTGTGGCTCTGCGGGTGGAGGTCGGTGCTGGAGGCTCCATTATTCTCTATGTGGAGTGCGGCTCTGCGGGTGGAGGTCGGTGCTGGAGGCTCCATTATTCTCTATGTGGAGTGCGGCTCTGCGGATGGAGGTCGGTGCCGGAGGCCCCATTATTCTCTATGTGGAGTGTGGCTCTGCGGGTGGAGGTAGGTGCTGGAGGCCCCATTATTCTCTATGTGGAGTGTGGCTCTGCGGGTGGAGGTCGGTGCTGGAGGCTCCATTATTCTCTATGTGGAGTGCGGCTCTGCGGGTGGAGGTCGGTGCCGGAGGCCCCATTATTCTCTATGTGGAGTGTGGCTCTGCGGGTGGAGGTAGGTGCTGGAGGCCCCATTATTCTCTATGTGGAGTGTGGCTCTGCGGGTGGAGGTCGGTGCTGGAGGCTCCATTATTCTCTATGTGGAGTGCGGCTCTGCGGGTGGAGGTCGGTGCTGGAGGCTCCATTATTCTCTATGTGGAGTGCGGCTCTGCGGGTGGAGGTAGGTGCTGGAGGCTCCATTATTCTCTATGTGGAGTGCGGCTCTGCGGGTGGAGGTAGGTGCTGGAGGCCCCATTATTCTCTATGTGGAGTGCGGCTCTGCGGGTGGAGGTCGGTGCTGGAGGCTCCATTATTCTCTATGTGGAGTGCGGCTCTGCGGGTGGAGGTCGGTGCTGGAGGCTCCATTATTCTCTATGTGGAGTGTTGCTCTGCGGGTGGAGGTCGGGGCTGGAGGCTCCATTATTCTCTATGTGGAGTGCGGCTCTGCGGGTGGAGGTCGGTGCCGGAGGCTCCATTATTCTCTATGTGGAGTGCGGCTCTGCGGGTGGAGGTCAGTGCTGGAGGCTCCATTATTCTCTATGTGGAGTGTGGCTCTGCGGGTGGAGGTCAGTGCTGGAGGCTCCATTATTCTCTATGTGGAGTGCGGCTCTGCGGGTGGAGGTCGGTGCTGTAGGCTCCATTATTCTCTATGTGGAGTGCGGCTCTGCGGGTGGAGGTAGGTGCTGGAGGCCCCATTATTCTGTATGTGGAGTGTGGCTCTGCGGGTGGAGGTCAGTGCTGGAGGCTCCATTATTCTCTATGTGGAGTGCGGCTCTGCGGGTGGAGGTCGGTGCTGGAGGCTCCATTATCCTCTATGTGGAGTGCGGCTCTGCGGGTGGAGGTAGGTGCTGGAGGCCCCATTATTCTCTATGTGGAGTGCGGCTCTGTGGGTGGAGGTCGGTGCTGGAGGCTCCATTATCCTCTATGTGGAGTGCGGCTCTGCGGGTGGAGGTTGGTGCTGGAGGCCCCATTATTCTCTATGTGGAGTGCGGCTCTGCGGGTGGAGGTCGGTGCTGGAGGCTCCATTATTCTCTATGTGGAGTGCGGCTCTGCGGGTGGAGGTCGGTGCTGGAGGCTCCATTATCCTCTATGTGGAGTGCGGCTCTGCGGGTGGAGGTCGGTGCTGGAGGCCCCATTATTCTCTATGTGGAGTGCGGCTCTGCGGGTGGAGGTCGGTGCTGGAGGCTCCATTATTCTCTATGTGGAGTGCGGCTCTGCGGGTGGAGGTCGGTTCTGGAGGTTCCATTATTCTCTATGTGGAGTGCGGCTCTGCGGGTGGAGGTAGGTGCTGGAGGCTCCATTATTCTCTATGTGGAGTGTGGCTCTGCGGGTGGAGGTAGGTGCTGGAGGCTCCATTATTCTCTATGTGGAGTGTGGCTCTGCGGGTGGAGGTCGGTGCTGGAGGCCCCATTATTCTCTATGTGGAGTGCGGGTGGAGGTCGGTGCTGGAGGCTCCATTATTCTCTATGTGGAGTGTGGGTGGAGGTCGGTGCTGGAGGCCCCATTATTCTCTATGTGGAGTGTGGCTCTGCGGGTGGAGGTCGGTGCTGGAGGCTCCATTATTCTCTATGTGGAGTGCGGCTCTGCGGGTGGAGGTCGGTGCTGGAGGCTCCATTATTCTCTATGTGGAGTGCGGCTCTGCGAGTGGAGGTTGGTGCTGGAGGCTCCATTATGCTCTATGTGGAGTGCGGCTCTGCGGGTGGAGGTCGGTGCTGGAGGCTCCATTATTCTCTATGTGGAGTGCGGCTCTGCGGGTGGAGGTCGGTGCTGGAGGCTCCATTATTCTCTATGTGGAGTGCGGCTGTGCGGGTGGAGGTCGGTGCTGGAGGCTCCATTATTCTCTATGTGGAGTGCGGCTCTGTGGGTGGAGGTCGGTGCTGGAGGCTCCATTATTCTCTATGTGGAGTGCGGCTCTGCGGGTGGAGGTCGGTGCTGGAGGCTCCATTATTCTCTATGTGGAGTGTGGCTCTGCGGGTGGAGGTCGGTGCTGGAGGCTCCATTATTCTCTATGTGGAGTGCGGCTCTGCGGGTGGAGGTCGGTGCTGGAGGCTCCATTATTCTCTATGTGGAGTGCGGCTCTGCGGGTGGAGGTCGGTGCTGGAGGCCCCATTATTCTCTATGTAGAGTGCGGCTCTGCGGGTGGAGGTCGGTGCTGGAGGCTCCATTATTCTCTATGTGGAGTGCGGCTCTGCGGGTGGAGGTTGGTGCTGGAGGCTCCATTATTCTCTATGTGGAGTGCGGCTCTGCGGGTGGAGGTCGGTGCTGGAGGCTCCATTATTCTCTATGTGGAGTGCGGCTCTGTGGGTGGAGGTCGGTGCTGGAGGCTCCATTATTCTCTATGTGGAGTGCGGCTCTGCGGGTGGAGGTCGGTGCTGGAGGCTCCATTATTCTCTATGTGGAGTGCGGCTCTGCGGGTGAAGGTCGGTGCTGGAGGCCCCATTATTCTCTATGTAGAGTGTGGCTCTACGATTCGTGACCCCCGTCACGTGACGAGGGGGGCCCACAGAGTCTGAACTGCCCCGGGCCCTGGCTACCCTTAATCCACCCCTGAGCATCCCCACTCCTGGACCGCTGCTGGCGTTCCCGGCGGAACTGGTCCCGGATGCTTCGCCAGCGTTTCATCACATCTTCCACTGCAATGTGACAGGAAATATTGTCAAAATCACATATTTGAGAGGTCACATTTTCTAACAGTAGTCTAGGCATGGGGCGTTCTGGGGTGTGCGTTATACCCACGTTGGCATATGTAATTGGGCCGATACACAGGGTCTCATTAGCTACACTTACACTAATTTTATTGGCTAGGAGGATGAGGAGCTTGTGGCCTAACCCCAAATTATGGCTGTGTGAAGCCACGTGTCACATTCAAATGTAACGGCCTCATGAGGCTAATAAAAGTACATGCACAGGAAGGGGGGTGCTAATTCTATAATCATTTTTTGGCGCGCGCTAAGGTTAATGATGTTTTTATGGTTTCACTTACGAATTTTATGCTGCTCATCACGTGGTCTGTCACCAAAGTCATGGTACATCTGGCGACAGATGCGCCTCCATGACGCCTCCTTTCTTCTACGGTTAGCATAATTTGCATCGCGTAGGTCCCATATTTCGGGCCGCTCCTGCACCAGCACAATTAGCATCTCAACATTAATGTATGTGGACGCCATGCTGCTGCTGTACTCCGTGGAGGCGTACTTCCTGGATGTCTGGAGCGCTTTTTGAGCTCATTTGCATGTCTAGGCTTCCTGATGATGGATTGGCCCATTTCCTGTCACCAGCCAAAAGACCTGCGTATTGCTCGTAGGTCACACGTGTGTTCCGTGTGTAATCCGTATTTTTTGCGCACCCATAGACTTGCATTGGCGTACTACGGGCGTAGTACGCTGACAATCGCAGCATGCTGCAATTGGCACGGAGCGTAGGATACGGAGGAGAAATATACGCCTGGTGCGAGTGACCCCATAGAGAATCATTTGTCCGTGTCTAATGCGTGCTTTTAGCGCCTCTCACTCGCCCGTATTCCTCGCCAGTGTGACCCCGGCCATAGAGTTTTGTCTAGGGCGCAACGTCAGGAGTTCAGAAGGCGTAATCAGCTGTGTTTTTTCTGTGGAGATGCCTCTCATATGATTTCTATCTGCCCTAAACGAGAGAAACGTTTTGCACACACATTTGCAACTTTTCAAAGTTTTTTAGGACAGACTACTGGCATAAAAGCTTTGATATATTGGCCCCATGGCCTGTGCCACTCTCTAGAGGTCTAAGGTATGTTTACTTTGAAATACTATTGCGTCTCAGAATAAAACATATCAGGCTGCAGATGTGCAGCAGTGTCCAATTCCTGTTGCCGGAGTATAGGGCAGCATGAATCTGATAGCCTTTAAGAAGATGAGACAGTACCTTTAAAGATTACTGTTTGCGATCATCTGCTAATGATTCCTAGTCTATCATCTGATTCAGATGAAAGGGAAACTGGGTTTGTGAATGCTTTATTTTGGTTCAAATGGGTTGTCCACCACTTTATTTTATCTTAATAATGGGCTTGTAGTTTGCCTAAAATAAAGCCACTATACTTGCCTACTGGACCACTGCCGATGCACGATACAGCAGGCCATGTTGTCCTCCTTTTGGCGGTGGATGCTAATCTACTTTCTTTCTCTTCTGGTCCAGGCTCCATAACGGCTGCTTCCGCTGCTGTAGCCATTGTAAAATAAAAGCAGAGTGGTGGACAACCCGTTTAAGGCACCCTACGGTTCTACATCTGGTTGGGTAATTTTGCCGTCCCTTGTTGACATTTGGCTGCCTTGTTCTGCAGAGAAATGTGGGATCGTCAAGTATAAAACAATTGAAGATGTACTTGTGCGGGCACTTGACCTGTCAGGCTGTATTCCTGAGAATCATGCCGATGACATGAAAAAGATGTCCTTTTAGCGATGTGCGTGCACCGATAAGGTAGGTGTTATGCCGGTAAGCTTATGTCTTTGGTTATTTTTTAACACTATAATCTGTGGCATGAAAAACAATAAAAAGCACAATGGCTGTCACATCCAGGATGCTCACAGGTTATTATGGAAACATCACTTTCTAAGAGGTATATGAATAATTTAGAGATTATTGCTTTTGTGCCTTTTTTCTGAGTAAAAATTGTACTAAGAGTGGCTTTTTGTTATTTGCACCTCTTATGTTAAAGAGGTTGTCTAAATTTGAGAAAAAGACTAATGAAAGATTTGCAAAGTCTCCCTTAAAGGGGTATTCATATGATGTGAACTTGGTACAGTTAGACACCATGAAAATAAGCAAGTTTGCAATTGATTTGCTTTTTCGATTTACTATGAGAGTTTTTATCTTATGTAGTGTACAGCTTGTTGCTAAGGAGACCGACCACAAGAGCAATTCTCTCTTCTGTTGAGATATTGGCTTGTAAAGTTTAGGTTATAATTTAAGTGCAAGGAGGCATTACCAGATATTTTTCACTGGGGGCGTGGACTTCTTCTCCTGTATGATGCTGACCAGTCATAGACAGGCAGCAACATATTGAGTTAAAAAAAGTACATTTAGTATAATTATTATACATTTTTATAGCGACATTTATTCCATGGCGCTTTAAAATGTACATCTACACAAAATGAGCTTGGAACAGGTTTTTCAGTGTGAAACATGCAATGACAGTCTGCTAACACTGGTCTCTGTTATGAGCTCATTTTCTCCTTCATCTTTGATGTCCGATGAACTCTCTCTGCTGGTGAAAGGAGGTAGTGAAATTGATTTGGATGGGAAAAACCTGTCACCTGAAAAGGTGGAGTGTGATTGGACATCCGTAATCTCTGAGTGGATATAAGGCCGCCGACGCCCTGCTGGGTTGCTGGTGATCCACTCTACTCTGAGCTCTGGCCTCCAGTTTAGTCCTGTCTACTAAAGCTAAGTTTTTGCTCTTCTATTGTTCCATGAGATTTTGTCTGGTTTACTTAGTGTTTGTGTTCAGCCAGCCCTGGTTGGGACTGACTGAACTCCATTTTTGTCTCTGATCAGTTGATCTCTTTGCTCTGTTTTCAGAATATACCTGAGTGCTGATATAGTGATTTTGAAGTCTAGTGACTTCAGGGCCTTTTCTATCAGACGTGTTGGACATTATTTTTGGCAGGGTTTTTGCGTGATTGCAGACAGTTGCTTTTATTTCCTGTCCTTTCTAGTTAGTGAGGGCCCCATCGTTTGCTCACCCTTTCTGTCTGTGTTTGTGTTTTCATCTGTTTTCATTGTCAATACATGTTGGGGGCTGTCTATTGCTTTGGGGACTGCTGTGGGGCAGTTTAGATTTCCCCTTTCTTTCTTTAGGTTTATTTAGTTCTCCGGCTGTGAACGAGGTGTCTAGGACCACCGTAGGAACACCCCACAGCTACTGTTAGTTGTTGTGAATAGGATCAGGGGTCTGCAATCCGCTAGCTACCAACCTCTCCGGATTTCTGGACTCAGCTTGTATTTTTGTTTTTTTCCTCCTCCGGTGACTCATTCATAACAGGTCTCACTGCAGATTGATTACAATTGTCGGGAGTAGAGCGGAGACTAAGAGCATATTTCAGCTTTCATCTCACTGTAGCCAATATGGGGGAGGGGTAGTACAGCAGATCTGAGCTTTGTTTTATTGCAAATGCCTCTCCAGCTCTCCACACTGCACTGTCAGTTCAGCAGAACTCGAATACACCTACACTGACTGGCATGAGATGAAAGGTCTTGATGATCTGTGGTTTACCCCCGGCACTTTGTAATCACACACAGCTCTGCATTGAGATCAGACCATCTGTCACTACATGTCTCACACAGGAGAAAGCCTGTTCTAAACTATTGTGGGGGCATTTTCTTTTTTCCCTTGTGTGTTGCTGACTATTTGATGGCTCAACATCACATGGGGAAGAAGTACATGCCCCCAGTAGCAAATCTTTGGTATTGCCCCCATATTCTTAACAAACTATAGGTTACCATACGTTGTCTAGGTGTCACATTTCACAGGATGAAAATCCTTGCAAAATTCTTGCAACAGACTCCACCAATGGGACATAAGTGGGCGTGTCATGGGAATTCTTTATATATACCATGTTTACAGCTCAATTCATAAGATTTGCTTGCTATTTCCTTTGTCAACATGGATCTGCGCTGGAAGAGTTTTCACTTCAACTTGGATCTGGACAGCGCGCTGGCTCAGGCTTTTGCATTTGCTTGCCAGCAACAAAGGCAGAGAGAGACACAGCGAAGACGGCAGCGTGGGCGTTTGTGGATACATCCGTTTATTGAACTCCGGGAGAGCCGTGGAGCGTACCACACCCTATACAGCGAGTTCCAGGCAAACCCGGAGAAATTTAGTGACTATACCCATCCGGAGACTAGACACACAGCTCCGTTGTGCGATTCCTCCTGAGGAACGGCTCCTGATCACATTATGGTACGTAATATTTACAAACCAATGCCTGCATAATTTTCTTTGTTCTGCCATGTACTATTCCAAAGCCTGCAGAATTATTGTTCTGCCGTGTAGTAAACAAAAGCCTGCATAATTATTGCTATGCCATGTACTAATTTTTTTTTATTTTATTGTTTTAAAAAAACATATACATATATATTAATTCTTGTTATTTCTCGTTTTCACAGATTCCTGGTCACTGGAGAGACCCTCTCTTCACTCCACTTCCAGTACCGGATTGGAATCTCCACCTTGTCAGGAATAGTTGCGGACACCTGCAGGGCTTTGTGGGACATTCTCTGTCCAGAATTTATGCCCCTGCCCACTGTGGAAAAGTGGATTGAAATAGCTGAAAAATTCTGGACAGTCTGCAATTTCCCCAACTGTTTGGGAGCGGTGGATGGGAAACACATCAGGATAATCAAACCCAAAAGAAGTGGATCAGAGTACTACAATTACAAAAAGTACTTTTCTACAGTACTCATGGCCATTGCAGATGCAGACTGTATGTTTGTTGCAGTGGACATTGGGGCATTTGGCCGTGGGAATGACTCACAGGCTTTTAAGAACTCTGACATGGGCCAGAGGTTGTATGGCAACCATTTCAATTTCCCCATGCCACGGCCTCTTCCCCACGCCGAAGGTCCGCCACTGCCATTTGTAATGGTTGGGGATGAGGCATTTCAAATGTGCCAAAACCTGATGAAACCATACTCCAGCCGGGACTTGGACCACGCCAAAAAAAATCTTTAATTACAGACTGACCAGGGCCCAAAGAACTGTAGAGTGTGCCTTTGGTATTCTTGTTTCCAGATGGTGCATTCTCGCCACAGCTATTAATCTGAAACTGGAAACAGTGGATGAGGTGGTGAAGGCCTGTGTGGTCCTTCATAATTTTGTGATGGCTAAAGAGCACCCTAACTTTGAACTAGATGATGCATCTCCAAACCCACTGCCTGTATTCACTCAGCACCCTCAGGTCATCCATTGAAGTTGGCCAAATGAGGGACCAATTTGTGGCCTACTTTATGTCAGATGTTGGACCGGTGGAATGGCAAGATCAAATGGTGTAAAAATGTTTTCTTGTATGTTAATAAAAAACCTGTTTTGATACCTATACCGAGTGCACTGTTTTTTTACACTCCAATACAATAGTCATCTGCCCAGGTGTACCAGTGAATTCGTGATGCTGTGTTTTGTGCATCATGAATTTACTAGCACTCCTGACCAGGTGACTATACATACACACAAGTTGTATGACCTTTATCATCTCTCCAGTTTGTGTTCAATTTACAGCGACGGTGGAGATAATACAACTAATATTTGTGTCACCTGGCCTGATGTTAAAAATAGTGATTTGGGGATGCACTAGCACCCGTCACTCTTTATGACACCTGACCATGTGACTATAAATATTATTTGTAGGATCACCACTGTGGCTTGAGTATAAACGCAGACTGGAGAGATAAAGTTTATTCAGCTTCTACAATCCCCAGGCCTGGTGTCATGCTGAAGTGAGGATGCCCAAAATAACGTATCCTGACTTCAGAATGTTATCACACCTTGGCAGGTAAATACACATATGAGTTAAGCTGCAGCATTGCTCCAGTCAGCGTGAAATAGATAATGCAGATTGAAGCGACGCTGCAGGTTAACTCATATGTGTATTCACCTGCCCAGGTGTGATAAATAGTTATGATACAAGGCCAGGGTATTGTACATATGACGTGTATTTCCCCCTTCATCTCCTCAGTTTATACACCGCATACTGAATAGAGGATGTGGTTAATTACAAGGTATATCTAGATTCCCCTGGCCTTGTGTCACAAATAGTTAAATGATGATGGTAAAAACACACCATCCTCAATTAACTTTTTATGATATCTGGCAAGGTAACAATAGATATGCCTTGCAATCAACACCACCCTCTATTCAGTCTGTGCAATATTAGCAGACTGAAGACACTAATGGTGGTGGAAAATACATGTCATATATATGTGTTTTTGACTACACATATATCCAGGAATGACACAAGAAACGTGTCAGTAATGGAGCTATGTGGTGGCAAAAATGCAAAGTTTACGGCGCAGTGTGTGTACGGCACAGTGTGTGTAGGCGGCGAAAGACACAATAACCAAACAGTATTATGGGAAACCAGAATTTTACATTTATTGTAAAATTAAAAAAAAAAAAAAAGGTTATTGGGATCGACGTTTGGGGGAGGATGGTGGCACTTTGGGGGTGTGGAGACGAGGAACGGCTAGAAGGCGAGGAAGGGGTTCTAGGGGAAGGGGCAACGAAAGTAGTGGGGGAAGGGAGCTCAGGGATGGTACTGGAGGCTGGTTCAGACACAGTAGGAGGAGAGGGGAGGGACAAAGTTTTTTGTTTTTTTTTCTGTGTCCTGGAGTCTCCTGCGTAGACCTTTTGGCACTGTGTGACCGCTTTGCCCTTGGTGACCGGCTGTACCTGGTTGACCTTGAGTGGCTTTGCACAAAAAGGGAATGGGGAGCATCCCTCTGCTGATCATGTTCGGTGGTGGCGGCGCTGGTGGTGCTCCTAGAAGGAGAAGTGGTGGCGGTGCTCCTAGGAGGAGGAGCGCTGGTGGTGCTCCTAGCAGGAGGAGTGTTGTCGGTGGTCCAAGCAGGTGGAGCGGTGGCGGTGCTCCTAGGAGGAGTGGTGGCGGTGCTCCTAGCAGGAGGTTTGTTGTCGGTGCTCCAAGCAGGTGGAGCGGTTGCAGTGGTGGTGCTCCTAGGAGGAGTGGTGGCGGTGCTCATAGCAGGAAGATTGTTGGCGGTGGTCCAAGCAGGTGGAGCGGTGGTGGTGTTGGTGCTCCTAGGAGGAGTGGTGGCGGTGCTCCCAGCAGGATTGTTGGCAGTGGTCCAAACAGGTGGCGAAGTGGTGGTGGCAGTGCTCCAAGCAGATGGAGCGGTGGCAGTGCTCCAAGCAGGTGGAGCGGTGGCGGTGCTGGAGCAGTGGTGGTGGTGGTGCTCCAGGCAGGTGGAGCGGTGGCGGTGCTGGTGCTCCAGACAGGAGCAGTGCTTACCATGGTGGTTGCGGGGGAGTGTCCAGCAGCACTCGGACTTGGGGTGGTGTAGTGGTGTCCAGCTTGGCTTGGAATGCAGGTGGCCGTGCAGTGGTATGCAGCAGAAGTCGGTAGTGTGGTGAAGCGAGTCAATGGTGGCGCAGTTGGAAATGACACCACTGACTGCTGCATGTACTGACTCTGCTGCATAGCCTGCAAGTAAGCAGTGTTGCAGGCCTGCATCACATTCAGCTGTTCATCAGGACTAAGGTGTTCCACCATGGCCCGTTCAATTTTGCTGAAAAAATGGTGCGCTGGTCTGTTGAGGTCGGCCTCCAGACGGTCAAGGCGCCTGTCGACAGAGTGGAAGCGGTGGTCCATGTGGTTAAAACCGCGTTCCATGAGGGCAAAACCGCATTCCACTCTGTCGGACAGCGCCTTGAGGCTGTTCTGAAAGGCCGTGCTCAAGTGCATGAACTTGGGCTTGACATTCCTGTCCAAGGCCCTCTGCCGCTGGCGGGAAGTGCCCGCAAAACTAGTGGCAGAGACCTGGGACATGGGAAGACCTGACATACCAGCTTCCTGGTCTCCAGTTGTCTGTGTTGCCGACCTGCAAGCTGCTTCCTGGCTGTTGGATGGCTGGGACGGGTCTGAGGTCGTTCGATGAAGGACCGCTCCAGGGACAGGTTACAGGGTGCTGCTCCAGGTGCTGTGAAAAGAAAAGAAAAACATTAGTATCATGCATTTACAAGCGCCAACTGCTGTGGAATAGAAAAGCACAGAGTAAAAAACAATACAATACATCAAAATACTTACGCTCTGATGGCAAGGACCGGTCTTAGGAACGCCAACTCCTGGTAATAGCGGTATTTTCTTCTGGTCCTTGCCGCTGAATCACTGCGAACCTGGCCCTCATCACGAACATCACTGTTGAACCGGTCCTTCATCGAGCACCAACGGGTTCTGACTTTGTTCACTGTGGGAAAAACAAAGAAAAAAAAATTATACAATGCACTGATGGCAAAATTTCTATCATCACACACACCTGTGTGAACATGGCCAACAGTCAATGTGGCATCACACAGCAATACAATAGTCAATGCACTCACTGTTGGCCATGATAACACAAGTGTGTATCATGCTAGAATATATCTAGCATGACACACACCTGTGTCATCACGCCCAAGAGTCAATGCGGCATCACACAGCAATACAATATACAATGCACTCACTGTTAGCCATGATAACACAAGTGTGTACCATGATAGAATATATCTAGCATGACACACACCTGTGTCATCACACCCAAGAGTCAATGCGGCACCACAGAGCAATACAATATACAATGCACTCACTGTTGGCCATGATAACACAAGTGTGTATCATGCTAGAATATATCTAGCATGACACACACCTGTGTCATCACGCCCAAGAGTCAATGCGGCATCACACAGCAATACAATATACAATGCACTCACTGTTGGCCATGATAACACAAGTGTGTACCATGCTAGAATATATCTAGCATGACACACAACTGTGTGATCACGGCCAAGGTGACTGCGGCATCACAGAACAATACAATACACAATGCACTCATTGTTGACCATTATAACACAAATGTGTATCATGCTAGAATATATCTAGCATCACACACGCCTGTGTCATCACGCCCAAGAGTCAATGCGGCATCACAGAGCATTGAAATACTTACAAAAATCCTTGCGGACCCTGGCACAGGCGTAGTCCCAGCCATCCATCAGCGCTGCGGTCACCTCATTCCAGAGCTGCAGAGTCACCGTGGTGTTCTCATGCTGTTGGTCACGGCTGTCCCACAACGGGACACGATCCTGGACCAGGT
This sequence comes from Dendrobates tinctorius, assembly GCF_039654945.1. Lineage (NCBI taxonomy): Eukaryota > Metazoa > Chordata > Amphibia > Anura > Dendrobatidae > Dendrobates > Dendrobates tinctorius. The sequence continues at coordinate 5,971,785 of NW_027361880.1, read as the reverse complement.
TGATCAGGGCCTTGTTTTCCAGAACGATTTCTTCATCCCGTTGTGAAACCTAGAAAAAAAAATACATTATAATCTTGGAAATATTTGTAAATGAAAAAGATAGAAAAAGATATAGAAAAGAAGAAAGATTGAAGATGAAAAACAGGACAGAAAAAAGGCAGGGGAAAAAAAAAATAAAAAAAAGACATTCAAAGTCAGTCTATACTTACATGCCGTCTCCTCGCCGGTACTTGGCTAGGCTGCTCCTGCAATTCGGCCTCTGAAACCGTGTCCGATGATGTCTGAAAAAAAAACAAAAGTTAATTTGCCACATGTGTAGATACAGCAGCCAATACTTACCCAAAATGTAGGGCAGGAAGATACTCACATCGCACTCTGCTTGGGCTAGTTCACCCCGGGACGGTGTGTACTCTGATCCAGAAGACATGCTACAATAAAAGAATAAATACATTAGTACATAAAATAAATTTTAAAAAGGACAGGCAGACATTTGGTTAGAATACTCACATTTTTGAAGTTGCTGCTTCTCTCAGAAATTATGGCTGCTGTTCTCTCCTCCAGGCTTTCTGTAGATAGTGGTCTGCCAATGCAAAGACCTTCTTTTATTTCAACAACTCCCAAACAATGTTGCTTTGTGTAGGAAGTGGTTTAAACCAGTGTCTAGACATTGTTTACTCAAAACTCGCATGCGCTCAAAACCGCTGGAGTGCACATGACCAAGCGCACGCCAGCGACCCCATAGACTGCAATGTGATTTTCTGGCGCATTCCATGCGCATGCGCTTTTTTGATGAGGTTGGGCGGGACAAAAAATGCAACATGTAGCGTCTAGCGTGTCTGGGCGCACACCTGGAAAAAGTGCTGTGCACGAAAACGCTGATGAACGCGTGCAAGCGCTAGACTATGCGCCCGCAATGTTAAACATAGGGGAGCATGGCGCATGCGCCCAATAGCACACGATGCGTTGCACACAAAAACGCTAATGTGAAACCAGCCTAAGACTGTCAAAACAAGGTTGCTTATGGATTCTCCGTTGGATGGAGCCTTTCACAGCCAGGCTTCAGGTTGGCAGACAAATATGTCTTTAACATAGTTCAAAAAACTCCATCCGGGGACCATAGTGAAAGACGTGACTAGTCAGCCATAGCCTCACCCAGGTTCTCTCCACCCCACTCCAGATGATTGACAAGCCTCCCTGTAATCCCCAGCCAGCTTTTGCAAACTATGTTTTCTGTGAAATGCCGCAGTGATTCTGAGAAAGCCCTATTTAGCTGCAGTCACGCAGCCAGACTGTCATCGATGTTGCCTGCAGTTCAGGCAGCAAGAATCCAGTTATAGGTTCCCAATAACTCATTCTTCAGCTATCAACAGAAAGGCGATAGAAAATGGTGCAACATTTTTAATTGTAAAAAAAATAATTTTTAGCACCAAATATTTGAATTTCAGTTTAAAAAAAGAAAAAAAAATGTCCCCAATGGTGGACAATCCCTTCGACTGCACTTGGCTTCATCTGTTTTTGCATTGTGGGCCTGGTTTTCTTTCCCAGATATTTTAGCCTAATTCATCATTTGCGACTCTACAAAATATCGTACCCTTTTTGCACAACTATACTCCAGCATCATTCTGGAGTACGTAATCACGTCTAATTTTAATTTTGTGCAGCTGAAGTTTTTTCAAATCAGACAAAATCCGCCAAAAAGTGAAAATGGCGGATCCGCTTTTCTTGTGGCGGATACGCTGTTTTTTTCCATTTAGATACATTAGTGGTCGTCCGTTACGTCCGCTATTCGGCAGATCCTCCAGATATTTGGCGGATTCTGTCTGAGGTGAACGGACTTTGCAACGTTTTTTGGTGCCATCAAAATGGCAGGAGACAGCGGATCCGCCGTCGTCCGCCATTTGATAGAATGGCCGCCTATGGGCGGCGGGTCCGCCGTGATCCGCTATTTAGCGGAATCCGCCGGCGGAACCCGCTTTTTCGCACTGAGCATGCTCAGAAAAAAGATACTTTTACAGACAGTCCAAAAACTATATAAGGTGTGCTAATTGGGCCCAGACATGCAGTACCAGCACCAAGACAGAAGAGAACATACCAGACCAGACACAGCCTGCCAGCATCTGCCAGCATCAAGAGGCCTGCCACCAGAAACCAGCACCTGCCAACAGAAAGGACCAAGAGGCCTGCCACCACCGAGAGGCCTGCCAGTGCCAGCACCAGCACCAACAGCCTGCCAGCAAAGACGCCTGCAAGTGTGAGTATAACCTATTTGTGTGTGACATTTCTGTGTGTGTACTACGTGTGTGTGTGTGTGTGTGTGTGTGTGTGTGTGTGTGTATGGCCTGCCTGTGTGTAGCCTGCCTGTGTGTGTCTGGTCTCCCAGTGTTGCATGTCTGTGTGTGTGTGTGTGTGTGTGTGTGTGTGTGTATTATGGTTTTTTTTCATACTTTAATTTTTTTTCTGTTGCATGTGTACTGCATTTTATTTTCATACTACTGTAATTTTATTTTAATATTTGCAAGTATGCTGTGATTGTGTTCTGCGTGTATTGTGTGTGGTGTTACTGTGGTATTGTATGTGGTGTAACTTTATTATGTGTTCAGAATTTTTTTTTATTTTTCATGTACTGTGGTATTTAAAATAAAGAGCAGAGTAGCTCCTACGTCAGGGGTCCCCAACCGCCGGTCCGCGGCCCAGCACCGGGCCGTTGCAGTGCCCTTGCCGGTCCGCGGACACAAGGGGAGCCGGGGGGCGGTGCAGCAGCTGATACTCACCCTGCATCCCGCGGCGGCTTCATCCAGCGGCGGCTTCATCCAGCGCTGAGCGGTCACGTGCTACCGCTCATTTAAGGTCATGAATATGGACGCCACTCATCTCCCATAGGCGTGGCGTCCATATTCATGGACCTTAATGAGCGGTATCACGTGACCGCTCCGCACAGGAAGAAGCTGAAGCGCCACGAGATGCAGGGATGTGCAGCGACGGGAAGGAAGCTCAGCGACGTGAGGGTAAGTATGATGGGGAGGATGGGGGAGCCGAGCGGAGCCATAAGGGAGGGAGAATGGGAGCGGAGCCATATACACAGGGGAGGGAGAATGGGAGCGGAGCCATATATACAGGGGAGGGAGAGTGGGAGCGGAGCCATATATACAAGGGAGGGAGAGTGGAAGCAGAACCATATATACAAGGGAGGGAGAGTGGGAGCGGAGCCATATATACAGGGGAGGGAGAGTGGGAGCGGAGCCGTATATACAAGGGAGGGAGAGTGGAAGCAGAACCATATATACAAGGGAGGGAGAGTGGGAGTGGAGCCATATATACAAGGGAGGGAGAGTGGGAGCGGAGCCATATACACAGGGGAGGGAGAGTGGGAGCGGAGCCATATATACAAGGGAGGGAGAGTGGGAGCGGAGCCATATACACAGGGGAGGGAGAGTGGGAGCGGAGCCATATATACAGGGGAGGGAGAGTGGGAGCGGAGCCATATATACAGGGGAGGGAGAGTGGGAGCAGAGCCATATATACAAGGGAGGGAGAGTGGGAGCGGAGCCATATACACAGGGGAGGGAGAATGGGAGCGGAGCCATATATACAGGGGAGGGAGAGTGGGAGCGGAGCCATATATACAAGGGAGGGAGAATGGGAGCGGAGCCATATATACAGGGGAGGGAGAGTGGGAGCGGAGCCATATATACAGGGGAGGGAGAATGGGAGCGGAGCCATATATACAGGGGAGGGAGAGTGGGAGCGGAGCCATATACACAGGGGAGGGAGAGTGGGAGCGGAGCCATATACACAGGGGAGGGAGAATGGGAGCGGAGCCATATATACAGGGGAGGGAGAGTGGGAGCGGAGCCATATATACAAGGGAGGGAGAATGGGAGCGGAGCCATATATACAGGGGAGGGAGAGTGGGAGTGGAGCCATATATACAGGGGAGGGAGAGTGGGAGCGGAGCCGTATATACAGGGGAGGGAGAGTGGGAGCGGAGCCATATACACAGGGGAGGGAGAGTGGGAGCGGAGCCATATATACAAGGGAGGGAGAGTGGGAGCGGAGCCATATACACAGGGGAGGGAGAGTGGGAGCGGAGCCATATATACAGGGGAGGGAGAGTGGGAGCGGAGCCATATATACAAGGGAGGGAGAGTGGGAGCGGAGCCATATATACAAGGGAGGGAGAGTGGGAGCAGAGCCATATATACAAGGGAGGGAGAGTGGGAGCGGAGCCATATATACAGGGGAGGGAGAGTGGGAACGGAGCCATATATACAAGGGAGGGAGAGTGGGAGCAGAGCCATGTATACAGGATGGGACAGGGGAGCCATGCATACAACAGGGGGAGCCACACAGAGCTGGATGGGGGGGACCACACATACATTTTCTGATGATTAGAAAATAATCAGCATGTACAGTACTCCAGTACAATTGTTCTTAAGTGCTCAATGCTCCATTTCCTTGTAGGTTCCAATCATGATTAGCAGTGACGGTCATCAGTAGAAGTAGCCCAGTGCTCCCACTGAAACAGAGAAACAAGCCAGGTGCTCCCACTCATTCAAAACCTATGGTGAGTTGAGTCACATTAAAAATGTTATAATTAAATGATAAATATGCACTGCTAAACTACAACCGCGTCCATAGCCCCGCCCCCTTATGACCAAAGCCCCGCCCCTGTCACACCTCCATCCCCGCCCTGCCGGGCCATGGAAGAATGGTCTTGGTTCAAGCCGGTCCCTGGTGCAAAAAAGGTTGGGGACCACTGTCCTACGTGTTAAAAAAAAAAAAATAAAAAAAAAATTATAAATAAACTGTTTTCCAAAAACTGTTCGTATTATCATTTTAAAAATAAGTGTGGGTATATGTGTAAAAATCTCACATTAAGTGTTGGTATTGGGTATCACTGAGAGATTCTCAGTTAACTCTGCTTCAGGAAATTCCACATGCAATACACCAAAGCAAGTTCACTTTAAAGTGTGGGTATACTCTCAATGAGAGATTATCAGTTAACTCTGTAAGGGCAGTTTCACATGTCCAGATAATTCAGGAAGGCCGGGGTCACACTAACCGACGCAAAATACGGTCCGTAGTTTACAGGCGTAATACGGATGAATGACCCCTAAACAGTGCTCCGTATGTCATCCGTAAGCAAGGTGCTGTCGCGTATTTTGCGCATGTCAGCATCCGTATGTAATCCGTATGGCGAGATTTTCTCGCAGCCTTGCAAAATGGACATTTAACGGTTTTGAGGCCTGCTAACTATTTAAATCATTAGCCTGCACCCTATTTATTGGCTCAGGAACAGGTGGCTGCCTCCATTCTGTCCATTTGTCACCTTGCCTTCACTAGGTGTGTTGGTGTTGTATGTGCAACATGGCAAACAGTCTGACTTTCAACATAACTGAGCAGGTTCTCCTCAACTGGCTTTTGTCACGCCGCTTTGGTCAACCATACCCAGTGATAGTGGATCCGCGGAGGAGGAGACGCATGTGGGTCCATCCACTTTTGAGGCAACGACTCACAAGAGGTCATTTTCACCGCCTCTATACTTCTCCGCGGGAGCATCCTGTCAAATTCTACCAATACTGTCGCATGAGCCTTGCAACATTTGATAGACTCTTGGAGACAGTGCGCCCTGGGATAACCTTTCAGGATACAAGGATGCGCAAAGCTATATCTGCAGAGGAGCAACTTCTACTCACAATACGGTATGTACTACACAACCATATTCTCTGTTCATAATGTGTTGGTCAAAGTTTGAATTTTTCCCTTCTTGTAGTAAGTTTTAGGCCCTCATCTTAGTCCACATATGTTTCAACTTACAGACCAGAATGTTATGTGGAATATGTACTGAATAACACTTACTCATTATGCAAAGCAAGATGTGTGTGTTATTTGCACGGAAATCTTACCAAGTTTGGTATGTAGGACCTGTTTGTTTTGTAAATGTGTGCATTCGACAATCTTCCTTTTCTGTTGTTCTTCAGCTTCCTGTCCACTGGCCTATCTTATGCTGCCCTCCACCATGAGTTTCTGATTGGAAGATCAACCATATCTGGCATAGTCAGGTCAACATGTAGTGAAATATGGACAAGACTATATCAAGTCGTCATGCCCGAGGCCAGGATGGAAGACTGGTTGAGGATATCAAGGGACTTTGAGGAAGAATGCCAGTTTCCAAATTGTATTGGGGCCCTTGATGGCAAACATATCCGGGTGCGTAAGCCGCTGAACTCTGGCTCTCAATTCTTCAATTATAAACAATACTTTTCTGTTGTATTGTTGGCTGTGGCCGACCATCAATACAAGTTTATAATTGTTGACATTCGGGCCTATGGAAGGACGGGAGACTCTAGAGTCTTCAATACTTCCATTATGGCTCGGCGGCTACGCACCAACCAGTTGGATCTACCACCACGCCAGCTACCAGGCTCCACTCAAGAATCAGTCCTTTATGTCCTTGTGGCAGATGAGGCTTTTCAGTTAACACGCAATGTCATGAGGCCATATCCCCGGCGCAACCTTCAACACAGGCGCAGGATATTTAACTTGCGCCTATCACGTGCTCGGCGACTGGTGGAGTGTTCCTTTGGCATTCTTTGTGCCAAATGGCGGGTACTTCAGTCTGCCATTCAGCTGAGTGAACAAAATGTTAATGAAATAGTGAAAGCCTGTGTGGTTCTTCATAACTTCACCAGGATACATGATTGTTCCTCCTCTGCTGGTGTTGTGCGTAGGCCGGACAATGTGCATAGGGTGAGACCACCTATCAACCATCAACATAGACCGATCTCTGGCCTCAAAGTGCGTGATATTTTCACTAATTACTTTATGGCACCTCAGGGGGAACCTTCTTGGCAAGAGCATGCTGTATCTATGTTGGCAATGTTGGTTTAATGTGTGTCAAAATATATATATTTGTACCCCTTCCGAATCTATGACTGTTGAATTGATTTGGTAAGCGTATTTTGATAGGGGTTTGGACAATTAAGACAGAGACGTAAAGTGTAGTTGCCAAATTTTTACTGTTGCCTTTTTTTGGTGTTTTTTTTAGTTTGTAAGGCAAACATATTCTTGCCCTATGAAAAACTTGGGCAATGGCCCAAATTGGCCTTTTGGCAAATTTCAACATTGTTGTTAAAACAAAATTACAAACATATCCAACAACATACATAGTGCAATAAGAGAGACTAGCAGTGCAATAATAACAACATTGCAACTTTACACATTTGTAATCCAAAGTAAAAAAGAGGAGTTATCCATCATCAAAATGAGCTATAAAAGATAATACTAACATTTATTCTGAAGGTTTTCAAATCATATTAATAAGCCACCATGACAGGCAAGGCTACCTTACGCGTTTCTGACACATATTACATGTCTGTAATAAACACAATATTTCACCGCACTATACTGGGAAAGTCAAAGGATCAAATTAGAAGACTGACTTGATAATACATAGAGAGAGCGTGATGGTCTTGAGGCTGTTTGCCTTGCTTTTGGAATATAGTTAGCTGGCCTAAATTTTACTAAGTGAATATGGACAGCACGCCTTTTCTATGCATTATCAAGTGAGTAGTCTATTTTGATCATTTGACTTGGCCAGTATAGCGCCGTGAAATATTGTCTTTTTTACAGACATGTAATATGTCTCAGAAACGCATAAGGTAGCCTTGCCTGTCATGGTGTCTTAATCATATGATTTGAAAACCATCATAAGAAATGTTAGTATTATCTGTTTTAGCTCATTTTGATGATGGAGAAAACCTCTTTTTTTACTTTGGATTGGGATTTTCAGCACCAGTTCAAACACACTGGACATCTCCTCCCATCAGACCGCTTAAGAACACTCATGTACAGTATGGGTTTACAATTTCCATGTTTTTAGCCACTTATAAATTGTGGAATATTGGGGAAGGAGAAGGCGGAGGAGCAGCCTGTGGTTGCTGCTGACTACTTTGAGCAACATCGCCCTGTGTGGGTGCATACTGTTGCCCATGCTGTTGGTACTGACCTTCCTCCTGTGCTTGTTGGGGGTAGTGGCCATAGTAATACTGCTGAGGGGCATCTTGTTGGGACGGGTAGGCCCATGTCTCATACCCACCAATATAGCCATGTTGTCCCCAACCAGGTTGGGACCAGCCTCCAACACTGAGTGGGAATAAGTGGCCATATTGGTGGGGTTGGCTAGAGCCAGAAATCTGTTGCTGCTGTTGGGAAGGTTGGGTAGGGGGAGGAAGGGGGTGAGGTGTAGGCCCACGCATTTGAGGATGTTCAGACCCTACTTGAGCAACCATCTGTGTGGGTGGTCTCATGCGCATTAGATTTCTGGGGGAAAGCTGCCACCTCTCCAGATGAAAACATCCCCGAATACGGAGCCTGACCTCACGGGAAAGGGCACCGAGATAAAGGGCCAGGCTACATGAGTAGGCCTCCTCCCCATCATCTGTAGTGACTCGATATAAATAATTTAGGACCCCTGTGTCCACATTGGTCCTGCTCTCTTGAACAGCGACCTGGCGCCTTCTTCGGCCTCGCCGGGATGTAACAGCAGCCTGTGGGGAGCCCCGGATCTGGGCTGCTGCTCAAGTTGCCCTGCTCCTCCAGGATGGGTGATGAGGCAGCAGCAGACGGTCCTGGTGGTGTGGTTTGTTGGGCAGCCAATGGGTTCTCCTGTGATGACTCATCTTCACCCATGCTTCTTGTAGGGGGAGAAGATGGGCCAGCCACCTCATCCCATACAGGATCAATTATGGGCTCTGTCTCTGAGCCCGTTCCTCGATCCGTAAGGTTGGATTAAGTTCTGTTATGAAATAGAACAGAGGCAAAAATACAGCAATATTTTTGGCCCCGTAAAGTATCGGTGTAATGTGGTGTGAGGTATGTACTTATGGTCTCAGATCCAGAATTGGGGCGAGGAAGGAGAGGCGGTCATAATACACATATTTGCATTTCACGTAGCCCGCATCCCCACTCCTGGACCGCTCGCTGCTGACGTTCCCGGCGGTATTGGTCCCGGATGCTTCGTCAGCGTTTCATCACATCTTCCACTGCAATGTGACAGGAAATATTATCAATTTCACATATTTGATTGGTCACATTTGCTACCAGTAGTCTAGGCATGTGGCCTTCTGGGGTGTGCTTTCTAGCCAGGCTGGCATATCTAATTGGCCCATCCAGGCTAGATACACAGGATTTCATATTGGAACAGCGGCCATATGATGCGGGATGATCTGGGACTCTTCCATTTTTTGCTCCCTTTTTGGTGAGATGTCACCGCCATGGTTTTTTGTTATTTTATTGCCAGATATGGTCTCCTATATAGAAACAGCGGTTATAATGAGGCAAGATTTAGACCGGTAATGACCAGACTCAACAGTGTAACCATTTTGGTGGTGCATGGTGACGGTGACACCCTCTGTCTATCATTAGAATTGTCTTTTGATGGTAATTACTAGATATATACTATAAGGCCGTACAATGCTCTTATACAGTGCCCTATGTGTATATATTCATTCACAAATATCTATTGGTTATGCACATTTGTGTAATATACCATCAGGGTTGGTTTATTAAAAGAGTGATATATAAGATTCGTCATATAAGAAATGATATGGTGATAATACCATGTATTTACTAATTTGAGGAGACAATGGTGTCTATTTGGACCATATCATTTGAGTTCTTCAGGGAAGTCTGTTATGTTTCCCATGTTGCGTGGGTTGTTCTAATGTACTACTGAGCACTGTTTTTGTCTAGTTCTGTATACTTGTCTTAATAAAGATATATATTTTTTACATCGGATCTGTAGTCGCACATCAGTGTTTTTTCCACCCCCCCTTTTTCATATTTGTCCCTAGCGACTGATCTATATTTAGGTCTTACACAACAGAGGAGACATCTAGGTGTAATTCATTATGCCAGGAATATGTCCTCCTAGTCTGATTGTGTTTATGAGTATCTCTTTTCAAGTATCCGAATCCTCCCAATCTACCCATGCACCTATTCCATCACCTCATTCCACCGCCCATCCTCCCTCTGTCCATGCTTCCCCTGTCCATCCTTCCACCATCCATCCTCCTACCACCATCCATCCTCCCACCACTCCTTCTCCTTTCTCTAGTTCCCCATTCCATTCTTCCAAGTACCTTCCTTCCCCATTGCATTATACCCCAATGCCCTCACCATACCCACCCCCACACACACCTTCAATGTTCCCACAAACATCCTCTGTTCAACTCGCGTCCCAACCTCATGTTTTCAATCCCCCTTCCACTTCTGATCCTCACCAACTCCGTTCCCAGTCCTCCACCCCCCCTCGATGTGGTCAACCCTGTTAACCCCTCCGATGATATCTCCACCCAACAATACCGGCATATGTAATTTTCTTAACTATTTAAAATACCGGTATATAATTTTGTAAAAAATTGTTAAAATAAATATGTTTTTGTTTCAAAAGAATTTTATTGTGTCGTTTAATTTTTTTCTTTAGTGTAAACACTTCTTGGTAAAGGTTGAAAGTACACCAGTGGTGTACAGGTAAAAAAAAACACAACACTTGGTAAAGGTTCAAAGTACAAATACACAACACTTGGTAAAGGTTGAAAGAACACCGGTGGTGTACAGGTAAAAAAAACCACTTGGTAAAGGTTCAAAGTACACCGGTGGTGTACAGGTACAAATACACCACACTTTTATTACCCACAATTGGTGTAAAGGTATCAAAACTATGAAAGAAAAAAGGAAAAATTACTAAAGTTTTTCTTATCCAAAAAAGGAACCTTGGTATAAAAAAAAAAAAAATTATACCTTGTCATCTTGCCAGACAACTCTTCCTTCTGGTGACAGAAAACAATCAGCAAATGTGTCCCTCATTCTTGACACTGACACAGTACTCCGAACACTTGTCTGTTGATAATCCCATAAGGTGGTTTCACAAACATTTTCTTCCATGGAAACAGGTTACTTTGAAATGACAAAATTGTGCAGGATCAATTCTTATGGAAATAATTTATGGACTTCCCCTGAGGAAGAAGTAGTTCTTACTTCGAAACGCGTTGGGAATAAATGGTTAATCTTTCACCATAATTGGAATCCTGTATTTTGTCAAGCAGCGCATGGAAGTCCATAAATTATTTCCATAAGAATTGATATATCAGCGGTCACTTGTTTGACCTTTGGACGTGCAGCAGCTGACTACTAATCATATATGCCTGATCTCTCCTACAATAGATGAGTGGATTTCTTATATATTTTATTATTAACCCAGATAAGACCCTATTTGCGCTTTTTTGTTCCTATAGCTTATTGTATTAAAATTGTGCAGGATGACACACGCCTTCACCACCTCATTCACAGTCTCAGTTTTCATTTTTATGGCAGTTAACAGCACTCTCCATTTTGCAGTTAAAATCCCAAAAGCGCACTCCACCACTCTTCGCGCTCTTGTCAATCGATAGTTAACCCCTTAACGACCAGGGGTATTTTTGGTTTTACATTTTCATTTTTCCCTCCCCTTCTTTCCAGAGCCATAACTTTTTTATTTTTCCGTTTATATGGCCATGTGAGGGCTTATTTTTTGCGGGACGAGTTGTACTTTTAAATGACATCATTGGTTTTACCATATCGTGTACTCGAAAACGGGAAAAAAATTCCAAGTGCGGTGAAATTGCAAAAAAGTGCAATCCCACACTTGTTTTTTGCTTGGCTTTTTTGTTAGGTTCACTAGATGCTAAATCTGACCTGCCATTATGATTCTCCAGGTCATTACGAGTTCATAGACACCAAACATGTCTATGTCCTCTTTTATCTAAGTGGTGAAAAAAAATTCCAAAATTTGCTAAAAAAAAAAAAAAAAAATTTGCGCAATTTTCCGAGACCCGTAGCGTCTCCATTTTTCATGATCTGGGGTCGGGTGAGGGCTTATTTTTTCTGTGCCGGACTGATGGTTTTAATGATACCACGATTGTGCAGATACGTTCTTTTGATCGCCCGTTATTGCATTTTAATGCAATGTCTTGGTGACCAAAAAAACGTAATTCTGGCGTTTTAAATTTTTTTTCTCGCAACGCCGTTTAGCGATCGGGTTAATGCTTTTTTTTATTGATGGATCGGGCGATTCTGAACGCGGCGATACCTAATATGTGTATGTGGGATTTTTTTTTTACTGTTTTATTTTGATTGGGGCGAAACAGGGGTGATTTGAACTTTTAGGTTTTTTTAATTTTTTTTTATTTTTAAACATTTTTTTTTTTTTTACTTTTGGCATGCTTCAATAGCCTCCATAGGAGGCTAGAAGCTTGCGCAACCCGATCGGCTCTGCTACATATGGGCGATGAGCAGATCGCCCATATGTAGCAGATTTACTGCTGTGCTTTCAGCGCCGACCACCGGGTGGCGCTGAAAGCCATATGCCTGGAACAACCATAGAGGTCTCATAGAGACCTCTGGTTGTCCAGGCAACATGACGCCGACCCCCGATCACGTGACGGGGGTTGGCGATGACGTCATTTCCGGACCGGCGGCCGGAAATGCTATTTAAATGCCCGCTGTCAGCTTTGACAGCGGGCATTTAACTAGTTAATAGGCGCGGGCGGACGGCGATTCCGCTCGCGCCTATTGCGGGCACATGTCAGCTGTTCATAACAGCTGACATGTCCCGGCTTTGATGCGGGCTCAGCGCCGGAGCCCTCATCAAAGCAGGGGAAATGTCTGATGACGGACTGTGTCCGTCATTAGACATTAAGGGGTTAAAGATTTTTTTGGTGTGTGTCAATCCATGACTTCCATATGGCTTGAGAAGATGTTTAGAGAGTTGAAATGCATCGTCTCCAACACATACAAATGGCATTGGTGGACCTGTTGTTCTAGGGAGTGGTCTTGGAGGTGGGAATTCAAAATTGTCTCCATACAAACGACGGCCCATTGCGGACATCTTGAATACCTGAGAATCATTTGATCGACCATACGCACCAATGTCGACCGCAATAAATTTGCATTTTGAGTCTGCAATGGCCATCAATACAATGGAGAAGAATTTCTTGTAGTTGAAAAATTCAGATCCAGATCCAATGGGCTTCACAATCCTTATATGCTTCCCATCAACTGCACCAACACAATTCGGAAACTGGCAGATTTCTTGAAAGTTGTCCGCAATCTCCAGCCACCTTTCCTGTGTTGGCTGTGGGATGTACTTCTCGTGTAGACATTCCCACAATGCCCGGCAGGTCTGTTGGACTATTCCAGAGATTGTCGATATCCCAAGCCAGAACTGGTAATGGAGGGAGGTGAAGGATTCTCCAGTTGCCAGGAATCTGTGAAAAAAAGGGTAAAAAGTAAAATTAATACAAACTACAAGCCATAACATGACAATAAAAGTCTGCAGAATCTGAAAACTTTTAAAAAAATAGATAACTTACCGAAGGGTCACCATCAAACGCTCCGCCGGTGATATAGAAAAGCGCATGAAGGTGTCCCTTCTCTGGATTTGCGCTCCAACACGCTCCACCAAAATCTCAAACAGGTCCTGACTCATGCGCACATAATTAAAGAACTTGTCCGGGTTATCCCTCAATTCCAGATAAAGTGTTGAAAACACGCCGAGGGTAAACCTCTGTGCATTTATCGGATGAATCCACTGCCGTCTCTTCATCCGACGCAGGATTCGCAGTCTTCTTTTCTCCCTCTGCAGAGCAATAATTGCCAAACGATTGCATTGAAAATCAAATTTCACACAAAGGGTGTTAATATTCGCTATTACTCCTTTCATCTCTGCAACTACCTCTACAACCTTTCAAAGATATTGTTTTACAACACCATAGATATAGTTTTCCCTAGTTCCTAGGATCCAATCACATTTGGGAGCATTTTCCAAGAGCCAATCATATTTGGGAGCATCCCATTTGGAAGGTGTGTAAAAACAGATCTGTCAGAAAACGGACCCAACGGATGGCAAAAACGGATGCCAGCGGATGGTACGGATCCGGTTTTTGACGGATCCGTCGAAAAACGGATCCGTGCCATCCACTTGCATCTGTTTTTACACATTTTTAGCGGATCCGCCATTTTCACTTTTTGGCGGATTTTGACTGATCTGGAAAAACTGATGTGTGAAACAGTCCTAAGATGTGACATTTTAATGGAATGTGACTTTTTGTTCTAAAAAGAGAGGACAAATAAAACATCATTATATTTTTGATTTTGCACAACGTCAATTTGGCTGTTTAGTTGTTGCCTAATAGATGCCAGTCCCAGACCTGCACCATTGTGACTAGATACTCACCATTTGGCCGGGGTCACACTTGTGAGAAACTCGGACAAATTTCGCACATAAATACCTGACACTGCTATCGGCACTCGGATGGGAGCGGAGCGTTCAGCTGCATAAAAATACATGCAGCTGAACACTCCAATCCGAGTGTCGGCGGCAGTGCCGGATATTAAGATGTGAGACTCGTCCGAGTTTCTCACAAGTCTGACCCCGGCCTTTCCCTGAAAGTGGTTTATGTTCCAGCTGATCAGTAGCTTTCTCAGAACAAATGACACAAAATGTCTGCAGCGTAAGGCCATGTTCACATCACGCTTTAGACTGCTTTCACATATCAGTTTTTTAGCGTCAGTCACAATCCGTCGGATCGACGGATCCATCGCAGATTGTGAAAAACTGATGCAACAGATCCGTTTTTTCACTGGACCCACTAGTCGCATCCGTAAAAAAAACGGAACCGTCGCATCCGTTTTTTATCCGTTTCTTCCGTTTTTTGACGGATCCGTTTTTAAAAATGCCCACAGACAGATCTATAGATAGATAGATATGGGATAGATAAAATAAGTAGATCTATCTATAGCTGTATCCATAGATATATATATAAAATATTTTTCATTAATAAACATCGTCCTTGCTATTTATCTATCTATATCTATCCTTAGAGATATCAAAAGATAGATATATCTATGGATATATCTATGGATATACAGTGCCTGGCGAAAGTATTCGGCCCCCTGGAACTTTTCAACCTTTTCCCACATATCATGCTTCAAACATAAAGATACCAAATGTTAATTTTTGGTGAAGAATCAACAAGTGGGACACAATTGTGAAGTTGAACAAAATTTATTGGTTATTTAAAATTTTCGTGGAAAGTCAAAAACTGAAAAGTGGGGCGTGCAATATTATTCGGCCCCTTTACTTTCAGTTCAGCAAACTCACTCCAGAAGTTCATTGTGGATCTCTGAATGATCCAATGTTGTCCTAAATGACTAATGATGATAAATATAATCCACCTGTGTGTAATCAAGTCTCCGTATAAATGCACCTTCTCTGTGATAGTCTCAGGTGTTATGAATGGATCACCGAGGAGGAAAAAACCAAAAACAAGCTAAGCCCCAGAAAAACCAGAGAGGTTGGTAACTATGCAGATTGCAGATCCCTGATCCTAACCACACAACTAGCAGTAGCCGTGGAGCGTACCTACGATGAACCTAGATGCCTCGACACAGCCGGAGGACTAAATAAGCCTAAAGCAAGAAAAGGGGAAAACTAACTGCCCCAGAGCAGACCCCAAAGGAATAGACAGCCCCCACACATGTACTGACGGTGAAACAAGATGAAAACACAAACACAGGCAGGAAAATAGGCTGAGCAAACGATGGGGCCCAAACTAACTAGAAAGGAGAGGAAAGGAAATACACTGTCTGCAATCTGCCCCAAACCCTACAAAATAATGTCCAACACTTCTGATAACAAAATTAACCCTGAAGTCATTAGATTTCTCCCACTATATCAGCACTCTGAAATATTCTGAGACAGAGCAAAAAGAGGCCAATCTAATAAGGGGCAAAAAAGCAAATTGGCAAATACAGATAAATAAGAGTGGAAATTCAGCACAGCCCCAGCCGCGGCTGGCTGACCACACAAAAAACTGAATAGAACAACAAAATCAAGTGTGAACATTAGCGGAAAAACTTACCTTGAGCTGACTGGAACAGAGCTGAGAACCAAGACCTGACAAGCAGAAGGAATCACCAGCACCAGAGTAGGGCGTCAGCTGTCTTAAATCCAATCTGAGATTCCTGAGGTCCAATCGTCATCCTCATTATCAGGTGGCAGATCTCTACTGATTAAATCAGCCTCACTACCTCCTGTTACCACCAGAGGGAGCCTGGAAGGAGAACTCACAACTGGTAGACTAGAAAATGAACTCACAACACTCAGGGTTCTGTTTGATGCACAGAGAACATCATGAAGACCAAGGAACACAACAGGCAGGTCCGTGATACTGTTGTGGAGAATGTTATGATTGAGTCACCGAGGAGGAAAAAACAAAACACAAGCTCAGCCCAGAAAATCAGAGAGGCTGGAAACTAGTGGATTGCAGACCCCTAATCCTATCACACAACTAGCAGTAGCCGTGGAGTGTTCCTACGGTGATCCTAGACACCTCGTCACAGCCGGAGATCTTAATAAGCCTAAAGAGAGAAAAGAGAAAAACTGACTGCCCCAGAGCAGACCCCAAAGCAATAGGCAGCCCCCAACATATAATGATGGTGAAACAAGATGAAAATACTAACACAGATAGAAAGATAGGTTG
Organism: Dendrobates tinctorius; assembly: GCF_039654945.1. NCBI lineage: Eukaryota > Metazoa > Chordata > Amphibia > Anura > Dendrobatidae > Dendrobates > Dendrobates tinctorius. Next base: position 5,955,202 of record NW_027361880.1, on the reverse strand, counting down.
AGCAAACGATGGGGCCCAAGCTAACTAAAAAGGACAGGACAGAAAAGCTACTGTCTGCAATCTGAGAAAACCCTGCTAAAATTATTACCAACACAACTGATAAGCAAAAAGGACCCTGAAGTCACTAGACTTCAAACCCTATATCAGCACTCAGAATATTCTGAAAGCAGAGCAAAAGAGAACACTGATCAAGGAATAAGAATCCAGCACACCCCCGGCCGGCGATGGCTGAACCCAAAAAAACAAGGCAAACAAAACCAAAACTAATAAGTTCAATAGCAGAGCAAAAACTTATCTTTGGGAAGCAGGAATCAGACTGGTCTCCAAGAATCCAGCAGAGAAATCACCAGCAACTCAGAAGGGCGTCGGCTGCCCTATATCCAGTCTGAAGCTCCTGTTACCCAGTCACAAACCACCTGATCAGGTGTTTGGTTTCTTTCATCCAAATCAGCCTCACTACCTTCCTTCACCAGAAGAGGGAGATCCTCGGACACAAAAGGTGAATGAACAGATGAGCTCACAACAGTACCTCCCCCTTGAGGAGGGGTCACCGAACCCTCATCCAAGCCACCAGGCCGATCAGGATGAGCCCGATGAAAAGCACGCACCAATCTTTCGGCATGAATATCAGAGGCATAGACCCAGGAATTATCCTCCTGACCATAACCCTTCCACTTAACCAAATACTGGAGTCTCCGTCTAGCCAGAGGTGCCGCCATAGGAACCACTGGTTCAACAAACCTCTTCAACAAGGACTTATGAAACACATTATGAATCTTAAATGTGACAGGAAGAGCCAACTGAAAAGAGACCGGATTAATAATCTCCAAAATCTTGTAAGGTCCAATAAATCTAGGTTTAAACTTTGGAGAAGCCACTTTCATAGAGATATTCTTTGATGACAACCAGACCATATCACCCACCTTAAACCGGGGACCAATGGTCCTATGCCGGTTAGAAAACCGCTGGGCCTTTTCCTGGGAAAGAGACAACTTATCCACCACTTGGTCCCAAATCTGCTGCATTCTTTCCACCACAGTGTCAACCCCTGGACAGGCAGAAGACCCCACCTGCCCTGAAGAAAATCGAGGATGAAACCCAAAGTTACAGAAAAAGGGTGACATCAAAGTGGCAGAACTAGCTCTATTATTTAAAGCAAATTCGGCCAAGGGTAAAAATGAGACCCAGTCATCCTGATCAGCAGATATAAAACATCTCAAATAAGCCTCCAAAGTCTGGTTTGTTCTCTCCGTCTGCCCATTGGTCTGAGGGTGAAATGCAGAGGAGAAGGACAACTGAATTCCCAACTTGGAACAAAAGGTCCTCCAGAATCTAGAGACAAACTGAACTCCTCTGTCCGATGCAATGTTCTCAGGAATCCCATGCAAGCGAACCACCTGTTGCAAAAACAAGGGCACCAACTCTGAGGAAGATGGCAACTTAGGGAGTGGTACAAGATGGACCATCTTAGAGAATCTATCACAAATCACCCAGATAGCAGTCATCCTCTGAGAGACAGGCAGATCAGAAATAAAATCCATTGAAATATGGGTCCATGGCCTCCTGGGCACCGGCAAAGGCATCAACAACCCACTAGAACGAGAACAAGGCTTAGATCGGGAGCAAGTCCCACAGGACTGCACAAAATTTCTGACATCACGAGACAAGGCAGGCCACCAAAAAGACCGACTCACCAAATCTCTAGTACCAAAAATACCTGGATGACCAGCCAACACGGAGCAATGAACCTCAGACATCACTTTCCTCCTCCACTGGTCAGGAACATACAACCTACCACTGGGACAACGCTCAGGCTTATCCTCCTGAAACTTCTCCAGAACACGTCTCAAATCAGGCGAGATGGCAGAAAGAACCACCCCCTCACCTAAGATGGTAGCAGGCTTGGTCACAATTGGAGAATCAGCCAAAAAACTCCTAGAGAGGGCATCAGTCTTAACGTTCTTAGTGCCCGGAAGAAAGGAGACCACAAAATCAATACGTGTGAAAAACAAGGCCCACCTGGCCTGTCTCGGATTCAAGCGTTTAGCCGACTCAAGGTAGATCAAATTCTTGTGGTCAGTGAGGACCACAACTTGATGTCTAGCTCCCTCCAACCAATGTCTCCACTCCTCAAATGCCCACTTCATGGCCAACAGTTCTCGATTCCCCACATCATAGTTGCGCTCCGAAGGAGAGAACTTTCGGGAAAAGAAGGCACAGGGGTTCATTTTAGATGTTACAGGATCTTTTTGGGACAAAACAGCTCCTGCACCAGTCTCTGAAGCATCCACCTCCACCTGAAATGGAAGTGAGACATCGGGTTGTCGCAAAACCGGAGAAGTGAACCTCCGCTTCAGCTCCTGAAAAGAAGAAACAGCCTCTGGAGACCAATTCAGCAAATCAGCGCCCTTCTTAGTCAAATCAGTCAATGGTTTGGCAATAACAGAAAAATTGGCTATAAACTTCCGATAAAAATTAGCAAAACCCAAAACCTTCTGGAGAGCCATCAAAGAAGTGGGCTGCACCCAATCATAAATGGCCTGTACCTTGGCCGGGTCCATTTCAATAGTTGACGGAGACAAAATAAATCCCAAAAATGAAATCCTCTGTACACCAAAAAGACATTTCGATCCCTTAACATACAGGGAGTTTTCCCTCAAAATCCGGAACACAGTCCGAACATGTTCCACATGAGAGTCCCAATCCCTGGAAAAGATCAAAATATCATCCAAATAGATGATCAGAAACTTATCCACAAAGTCCCAGAAAATATCATTCATGAAGCACTGGAAGACAGAAGGGGCGTTAGTGAGCCCAAAAGGCATCACCAGGTACTCAAAATGTCCCTCCGGAGTATTAAACGCTGTCTTCCATTCATCCCCATGCTTAATGCGAATAAGATTATACGCCCCCCTGAGGTCAAGCTTGGTAAACCAGCAAGCACCCTCAACTCTAGAAAATAGGTCAGAAATCAGGGGTAACGGATACTGATATTTAACAGTAATTTTGTCAAGGGAGCGATAGTCAATACAGGGCCTTAATGAACCATCCTTCTTGGCCACAAAAAAAACAGCATCCAAGGGTGAAGAGGATGGTATAATATGACCCTTCTCCAACGACTCCTTAATATAAGAACGCATAGCCTCATGTTCGGGTACAGATAAATTAAAAAGTAGACCCTTAGGAAATTTACACCCCGGACTCAGCTCAATTGCACAGTCATAACTCCTATGAGGAGGCAAAGACACAGACTTACTCTCACTAAACACATCATAAAAATCAGCCAAATAGTCAGGAACCTCATGTGACTGGGGAGAGGTGGAGAAAACAGGAGTGTCACTAAGAGCACACCGACAACCCCAACTCAACACAGACACAGATTTCCAATCCAAAACTGGATTATGGATTTGCAACCAGGGGAAACCCAGCACGATGGTATCATGCAAATTATGCAACACCAAAAATCTGCAATTTTCTTGATGGTCTGGGGCGACCCGCATTACCACCTGGGTCCAAAACTGAAGTTTATTCTTCGCCAAAGGAGTAGCATCAATACCCCTCAAAGGAATAGGCGTCCGCAGGGGTGTCATAGGGAAACCACAACGTTTAGCAAAATCCAAATCCATTAGGTTCAAGGCCGCTCCTGAATCCACAAAGGCTTTAGCAGAAAATGTGGACAGGGAGCAGATCAGAGTAATTGCCAGAAGAAACTTAGGTTGTACACCACCTACAGCAAATGTGTGTGCAAAACGTTTCTCTCGTTTAGGGCAGACAGAAATAATGTGAGAGGCATCTCCACAGAAAAAACACAGCTTATTACGCCTTCTGAACTCCTGACGTTGCGCCCTAGACAAAACTCTATCACATTGCATAGGTTCAGACATTTGTTCAACAGGTGGCAGCATTTCCCGTGTAATTTTACGTTCACGTAAACGCCAATCAACCTGAATGGCTAATGACATAGAATCGTCAAGACCAGAGGGAACAGGAAATCCCACCATAGTATCTTATACGGTTTCTGACAAACCCTTCCGAAAGAGAGCTGCCCAGGCACCATCATTCCAAGAGGTGAGGACCGCCCACTTTCGGAATTTTTGACAGTACAGTTCTGCAGAATCTTTACCCTGGCTCAATGCCAACAGGGTCTTTTCAGCTTGATCAATCACATTAGGTTCATCATACAACAACCCCAAGGCCTGAAAAAATGCGTCCACATTAGTTAGAATAGGATCATCTGGTACTAAAGAAAACGCCCAATCCTGGGGATCGCCGTGCAGCAAGGAGATGACAATTTTAACCTGCTGCGCAGAGCTCCCCGATGAGTTAGGCTTCAAGGCAAGAAATAATTTACAATTATTCTTAAAATTCAAAAACTTAGATCGATCCCCAAAAAACACATCAGGAGTGGGGATTTTTGGTTCAGCAGCGTGTGAATGAGCAAGATAGGCAGAAATTCCTCGCACTTCAGCAGCAAGCTGCTCCACACGATCAGACAATTGCTTAAACTCCATCAGAAAAAAAAAATATTCCTCCTACGGCCTCAAAGAAAAAGAGGAAAAAATATACACAAAAAATTTTGACCTTTTTTTTTTTTTTTTTTTTAACAATTCTTTCCTGCTTTTGAGTACCCTAGAATCTGCATTTTGGCTGGTGATTCTGTTATAATTGAGTCACCGAGGAGGATAAAACAAAACACAAGCTCAGCCCAGAAAATCAGAGCGGTTGGAAACTAGCGGATTGCAGACCCCTAATCCTATCACACAACTAGCAGTAGCCGTGGAGTGTTCCTACGGTGATCCTAGACACCTCGTCACAGCCGGAGATCTTAATAAGCCTAAAGAGAGAAAAGAGAAAAACTGACTGCCCCAGAGCAGACCCCAAAGCAATAGGCAGCCCCCAACATATAATGACAGTGAAACAAGATGAAAACACTAACACAGATAGAAAGATAGGTTGAGCAAACGATGGGGCCCAAGCTAACTAAAAAGGACAGGACAGAAAAGCTACTGTCTGCAATCCGAGAAAACCCTGCTAAAAATATTACCAACACAACTGATAAGCAAAAAGGACCCTGAAGTCACTAGACTTCAAACCCTATATCAGCACTCAGAATATTCTGAAAGCAGAGCAAAAGAGAACACTGATCAAGGAATAAGAATCCAGCACACCCCCGGCCGGGGATGGCTGAACCCAAAAAAACAAGGCAAACAAAACCAAAACTAATAAGTTCAATAGCAGAGCAAAAACTTATCTTTGGGAAGCAGGAATCAGACTGGTCTCCAAGAATCCAGCAGAGAAATCACCAGCAACTCAGAAGGGCGTCGGCTGCCCTATATCCAGCCTGAAGTTCCTGTTACCCAGTCACAATCCACCTGATCAGGTGTTTGGTTTCTTTCATCCAAATCAGCCTCACTACCTTCCTTCACCAGAAGAGGGAGATCCTCGGACACAAAAGGTGAATGAACAGATGAACTCACAACAGGAGAAGTTTAAAGCCGGATTTGGATACAAAATGATTTCCAAAACTTTAAACATCCCAAGGGGCACTGTGCAAGCGATCATATTGAAATGGAAAGAGTATCATACCACTGCAAATCTACCAAGACCCTGCCGTCCCTCTAAACTTTCATCTCAAACAAGGAGAAGACTGATCAGAGATGCAGCCAAGAGGCCCATGATCACTCTCGATGAACTTCAGAGATCTACAGCTGAGGTGGGACAGTCTGTCCATAGGATAACAATCAGTCGTACTTTGCACAAATCTGGCCTTTATGGAAGAGTGGCAAGAAGAAAGCTATTTCTCAAAGATATCCATAAAAAGTGTCGTTTAAAGTTTGCAACAAGCCACCTGGGAGACACACCAGACATGTGGAAGAAGGTGCTCTGGTCAGATGAAACCAAAATCAAACGATATGTTTGGCATTGATATAGAAGAGTTAATGGTTTGCTTTTATATCCCTCTAATTCCTTTAAGACTTCAATTGCCTTTTGCCTAATATTGCTATGTATTATTCTAATGTAGACTACTAGTCTCTGTCTTCAAGGAAACTATACTTGTTATCATATTTATTCTCAACAACATGTTCTGGGTACATTGTAAACAAGGTACGACCCTGAGGTGATGGTGGGGGCCAAAAGAGCTCCATAGACTCACATATTGTTGTTAATGGTATAAAAATATTGCGTTTTGCTGCATTACGGCAGATAAAGTGATTTGACCAGGGCTGGTGTGTTGAAGTCTCTTTGTCTCCAAGCGCTTGCAACAGAAAGGGCGAAAAACCTCACAATTCGGACTCACTGGTGATCTGGCAGAACTGACTTTGGTCAGAACGCAAATCAGCTACGACATTTTTTGACGCCCAACGGTGACCGTGGAAACCAGACTATTCGGAATCTGTATGTGGGAGCTTCCTGGGAGGTTGAATATGCAGAATCCAGGCTGCAGCAGGTGAGAACATTTATTCTTACATTGATTCTGCATCTGCAACCTTTCTAAGGATGTCCACATATCTCTGGGTAAGACTGTACAAACACGGTTCAAAAGAACCCACATCACCAGTGAGCGGTGAGTATGTCTGTATGAGAGTTGAATAATAGAGTAATAAGATAATTGTCATCTGTATTATCTGTTAATCTGTTCTGGTAATATACTAATATACTAACTGGTTGTGTACTGGTGTACTGTGTAGCACAAAGCCTGGGATAGACTCTGTGCAGCGGTTATTTTGGATTGGCAGTAAATCATTTGAGGCTGTATTTTGTATAGGGCTGTGGGTTTTGGTTGGTTTGGTTTTCATTGATTCTGGTTGTTTAAGAAGTTGGCTTTGGTGCTCTTGGAGTGTCAGTGGACACTGCTGTAGGTTAAAGTGTCAATCAAATCCAAAGTGCAAGATAGGCAGGCTGTGTGAATCCTTGTATGTATGTCTATGAGAACCTCTGAATGAGATGAGAGAGGAGTGATTGAGATAAGGGATTTTTGTTATCTTCTCTGTAAAATCAAATGACCGCTGAAAAGTGAAAGAAAAAATCCCTGAATGAGCACGTATGAATGAATTATCACACATCATTTTGTGTCAAGAGATTGTTACCTTTCTAGTTGTGGGGGAATCCCGGACAGATGCGTTATAGATATTTCAAATCTACATCTGAGACTGAATTAATTGAGTAATGATATAGCTCGTGTTATATGTGGCATTACATTGTAAAGTTTCCTGAATGCATTTGGCCAGAAAAAGGGCAAGACTCAGTTAATCTCATTATACAGTTATCTGCTCTTACAGTGAAATACCGTGATTTTGAGTTTTCTTTATAGAAATTGATTTTGATAAGTCTAAAGAGCTACGGCATTCTGGTAGTTGAAGGACACTACATTCTGATGGGAGGGGGAAGGATGGCGCTGCGCACTTTCTCTTCTCCCCTTATTTCTGCTGAGTGTCTAATAAGAGGATTCACAGAGCTGTGCTCAGATTCTCTGTGGTTTTGAAATGCTCGCTATAAGATTTGTGCATTTTAAAGCAACAGTACTTAATTGAAGTGGAATGAAATTTTGTAAGTTGAAGTTGAAGTTGAAAGTAAAATATGGTGCCTAATTTAGAAGGAAATTGTAAGTGATTGTTTGGTCATTGTAAGTGATTGTTTGGTCATTAATGTGTTTTGAACCTGCTTCTACAGTAGTTGAGTGATTGATTTGTATAGCAAATTGTGGATCAACAAAGGAGGTAGCCGACTGTATGGCTGATAAAGTAGGTCAGAGGCCTATCACACCTGGGCCTTCTTACTTTAGTCAGCGGGTTTTTTTTGTTGTGGGTGAGAGGTGAGGGCAAGGAGCCCTCTGGATATACCTTGGCAGGCTCACTCTGACTTGCTATGTGTGGGCTGTAAGACAGAGGTCCAGACACACAGAAGGGCATTTCAGAAGAGAGATGAGCTGTCTAAGTTGAAGTAACCTTCCCACAATCCATGGAGCTGGGCTGGAAGGAAAAAAGCCTATTCCATTTCTAGCCAGCTGATCTAACGGGTGAGAGGCAGAAAGCCTTTTCATTACATCCTGTAGGTCTACCGGGTGAGAGGCAAGGAGCCTTCCCGCTACACCTTGGCAGGCTCTCTCTGACTTGCTAAGTGTGGCCTGTAAGTCAGAGGTCCCAGGCACACTGGGAGGGCATTTCAGATGAAAGGTGAGCTGTCAGCAGAAAAAGGTTGAAGCCATGGCAACTTTTTCTGTGTAGTCGGTGCCCCCAATGGGATCCAAGACGGCTAAGCAAATTGTAAAAGACAGAGAAGAAAGGAAGCAGTGAAAACAAGTGGGACCAATATTGAAAAAGGCAAAAATACCAGAGTGTGAATGTTTGGATGTACAAAAAGGCACAGACAAGGGAAGAAAATAGCAAGTGAATGATGTTTGAGAATGTGCAGCAGTATGGAGGGTGTATTATGAATGTTTTGATTGACAAAGTGTAACCAGAGACCCAGACAAAACAGATGGACTTGTAAACACTGTGATCAGACTCAGACAAACCTGAATAGCTACTTGTGTGACCTGTGCTACTGACCTAAGCGAGTTGCACTAAATCCTGTCCAGACAAGATCATATGTAGTGACATAAGAAGCTGACATAATAGTGTGGTTAGTGGGTAGTGGGGACATTGACCTTTGAGGAGTAAAGGTACTGTCACACTTAGCGATGTACCAGCGATCCCGACCAGTGATATGACGCGGTCAGGATCGCTGGTACATCGCTAAGTGATCGCTAGTGAGCTGCCACACAGGCAGATCTCACCAGTGACATCGCTGGGGACGGGGGTCGCTACTTACCTGTCTCACCAGGCGATCCTGCGTCCTCCCGCCCGGCTCCACGCGTCGCTCGTCGTCACAGCAGGAAGCGCCGCAGGAAGCTGACGACGAGAAACGGTCCTGAACGTTCTCGCGCGATCAGCGATAACCAGCGGGGGAGCGGGTTGTAGGTAAGTATCACACACAGCGATATCGCTAGCAATATCGCTATAACGTCACAAGTTATAGCGATATTGCTAGCGATATCGCTTAGTGTGACAGTACCTTAAGCTGACAGTAGACATCAGACGACCAACCACATCAGGACCTAGAAGGGCGACTAGAATAAGAAAGATGCAGGTGTATTATCCCTGGAGCCCCTCTCACCAGCTAGCTTTGTTGAAGCAGTTGCCTGATCCTGAAGACCAACCATTCCCGTTTTACAGACACATAAAGGAAATACAGCAGACATATAAGTGTACCTGGGCAGACCTAGAGAGGTTGGTGAGTTTAAAGGCAGGTGATGCACTAGGAAATATAATTAAGACACACACAGATGTGACAAAGGATCAAGCTCTGGGCATGGATAATAAATCTGCACGGTCTGGGGAGACATACTGTGAATCACTAAAACAATGGGCTGTAGTGAAACAATCAGAGCAGTCTGTACTCCTGACTAACGTGACACAGCAAAGAGGAGAGAGTGTAGAGATGTACTTTGGACGGTTACAGCTGAAATGTGCAGACATGGGGTACATTTGCATAAACCCACTTGATGTTAGAATACTGGTGAATGCATTCATTGACAGTATGAACAAAGACTTACGAGACGCAGTACAGACAGCCAGACCTGAATGGAGATATGTAGATCCGAAAGACCTCCTTAAGGTAGCTAAAAAAGTTGAGCAAACAAGGACGGTAAGACGACCTGTCATGTATGCTGGAGCACAAGGAAAACAGTGGAGACGTAGTAAGGTACCAAGGGACCTAGAAACAGTGAGGTGCTGGAATTGTGGTACTTACAAAACTTATTGTTAGTGACAATACCGCTATGAGTTTACAGTCATGATTAAATTGAAAAAAGGAAACACTCCTTGTTTTAAGCAATACCCCTTGAGCCTAGCAAAATCAATGGCCCCAGCAGAGATATTAGAGAGTATGTAAAGGCAGGGGTTCTGGTGCAAAGATCTTCCCCCTGCAACACCCCTGTGTATCCCATTAGGAAAAAAGGATTCAAGGGTTTGCTGACACTTACAGAAAGGTTCATGACTTAAGGGCTGTTAATGATGATACAGCGAGTGTGACCTCAATTGTCCCTAACCCACACACAATACTGTCACAGATCCCAGCAACGTCAACATGTTTCATGGTCATTGATTTAGCAGGTGCATTTTTCTCTGTACCCCTGCACCCTGACTGTCAGTATCTTTTTTCCTTTACACATAAAGGTGAACAATATTGTTGGACAGTCCTCCCACAAAGGAGGAAAGAAATCCCCTGCCATCTTTTCAGCAGTGATGGCAGGGATCCTTGAGTAGTGGCAATCACTTCATCCGCTGATTGTACTATTACAGTACGTGGATGACCTTTTGCAGTTCTGCCTGGACCAGAGGTCCTGCAGGGAAGCTACAGTTTCCTTGCTATGTTTTTTTTTATCAGGAAAGGGTTGCAAGGTCTCACATGACAAATTACATTATTACAAACAAAAGGTGACATTTTTGGGACATTGCATTGCCGAAGGTACCAGACACCTGACAGGAAACAGGCAGTTCAAAATTTTCCCTCTACCCAGGTCACATCAGCATCTATGCACCTTTCCTAGGCTTAGTAACCTACAGTAGGCCTTGGATAAGGTCTGCTTCACAAATGTTGCAACCACTTTATGACTGCTTGTTATCAGACCCGTATGACCTCACACAAAATGCAATTGATTCCTTCCATTCTCTCAAATTGCTCATTGTGTCTGCCCCGGCCTTAGGCATTCCAAATTATGACCAGCCATTTTTCGTGTTTTGCACAATGCAGGGAGGACATGCTGCTGCAGTACTGACACAACAACATGGAGGGAAACTGAGACCAATAGCTTACTACTCAGCACAATTAGACCCAGTGATCAGAGGGTCACCTACAATTAATGGAGGCATTGATGTTACCAGTCCAGGTTGGCATTGTCAAGGTAAAAGCACACACAAAGGTGACTCTGTGGAGGTAGAGGGCAACAGAAGGGCGAACGATGCTGCTAAAGTAGCACAAGGCGGCCTAGAGAGAGCAGTGGATGGTGGCAGGGAGTCAGCGTATTCCAGCCACATTCGGTCTAGATGTCCTGAAATCCCTCTGGAAAAAGGCTGCCCAAACAGAGAAGGTACACTGGGGGAGAATGGGAGCTGAGCTGAACTCAAATGGAGTATGGGAGAATAAGGATAAATTGTGCCCACCAAAGTCCCTGTTCCCAATCATGGCGCAAGCAGCACATGGCCCCACTCACACCTCAAAAAGTCACATGTGTGCCATGGTGGATGCCTTCTGGATCGCTCCTGGTTTAAGTTACGCAGCCGCGAAACTTGTACAATCATGCCTCATCTGTGCACAGCACAACCCAGGTAAAACAGTAAAAGTCCCTAAGAAAGCGACACCTAGGCCTCTCTACCCATTTCAGAGACTGCAGATTGACGACATACAGCTACCAAGGTAGGAGTGTATGCAAATATCCTAGTAAGTGTAGATCTCTTCTCTGGTTGGCCGGAAGCCTATCCGGTAAAATGTGCAAATAATAAAACGACTGCAGACAAACTGATGAAAGAACTGATCTGCAGGTATGGTGTCCCAGAAACCACAGAAACAGATAGGGGTACACACTTCACGGGAGAAATAATGAGGGAAGTCATGCAGGCCCCGGGTGTACAGCAAGCATTTCATACACCTTACTTCATACAAGGTAGTGGGAAAGTGGACAGACTAAATGGGACACTTAGGCTAAGTGCACACGTACCAGAATTCCATTCCGTGGGAAAATCGCATTTTAAATTCCCGCAATTTTCCCGTGGAAAAACTAGCATTTTGCAAGCGTATTTAGCTTGCAAAATGCTAGCGTTTTCCAAGCGATCTGTAGCATCGCTTGGAGAACTGATTGACAGGTTGGTCACACTCGTCAAAAATAGTGTTTGACGAGTGTGACCAACTTTTTACTACTGAGGCCGCCTATGCGGCATCAGTAGTAAAAGATAGAATGTAAAAAAAAATAAAAAATGGTGTTATTCTTACCTTCTGACGTCCCGCGCAGGCGTTCCCAGTAATCCTTTGCGAAAATGCCCGCGATGACGTCCGTTCTCGTGGGATCGCGATGTCTCACGGTCATTCGCGATGACGTCGCGGGAATGACCGCGAGACTTCGCGATCCCGCTGGAACGGACGCCATCGCGGGCATTTTCGCAAAGGATTACTGGGAACGGGAGCGTGGAGAGAGGCGGGAATGCTGCGCGGGACGCCGGAAGGTGAGAATAACAATATTTTTTATTTTAAAATTCTATTTTGTACAGGGATATGGTACCCAAAGCCCGGAGGACAGTCTCCTCTCCTCCGGACCGTGGGTACCATCCGCCATTGTTCTGCTTACTTTCCGCATGTTGTGCACAGCCACATGCGGAAAGTAAGCGGAACAATGCATTCCTATGGGTGCGGGATCGCTGCGATTCCGCAAATTAATGAGCATGCTGCGTTTTTTACCGCGAAGCGATTCCGCCGCGGTAAAAACCGCAGCATTAGCACAGCATTGCGGAATCCCACAGGAATGCATGGGATGCTTATTTTTCGCGTTTTCGCTGCAAAATCGCGCGGTTAAAACCGCCGCGGAAATGCAAAAAAAACGCCACGTGTGAACTCAGCCTTAAACTGAAAATTCAAAAGGCCATGGCAGACACAGGAAAGAGCTGGGTAGAGTGCTTGCCTCTTGCACTCTTTCCAGACACACTCCAAATAGAAAGACAGGCTTGTCTCCCTTTGAAGTCCTGTTTGGTAGTGCACCAAAGACTGGTCTGTACTTCCCACAGGTGCTACAAATGCAACACGGTTCTATGACAGCCTATGTCCAGGCCTTGCAGGAAAGACAATGTGGTGCGTAAACATGTGTTCTCATACATTCCAGATCCTAATGCCAGTGCAGATGTGTATCAGCTGAATCCAGGTGATTGGGTGGTTATACGTAGACACGTGAGAAGGAGCCTGGACCCACGATTTGACAGCCCCTTCCAAGTCCAGCTGACCACATCCACCTCAGTAAAACTTGAGGGAAAACCCACCTGTATCCACGCCAGTCTCTGCAAGAAGGTCCTTTCAACAGCAGAATGACTGTTCTCCTCATCACCTTGCTGGCAGTGACAGGATTATTGCACTCTACAGAGACACAGGACACACTCTTAAATGCTGACTGGGACAACAAACTTATTCGGCATCATGCTCTTCTTATAAAGGACATGGAAGGACAGAAACCGAAGGACTGTTGGATCTGTACACACAGCCCAGTATCTGCGGGGACCATGCCGTACTTAGCCTTACCTCTGGAGCCATGGGAGGTATTACCCCACACTGCATACACAATGAGACTTGGACTCAATCTAGGTTTTGGGGAAAAGATGTGCCCCGTGATATATTTGCCTCATTGGCTATAATCGGATGGGCCGCTAATCCCTGGTTTCAGTTTAATGTAACGCGGCCTAAAGGTGCAAATGTGGTGGCGGGAATATGACTCAGATGTCGGAAATATGGTCGCCAGGAGGAGGACTGAAATCCCTCACTCAGACCCCATTCCCAATGATGGACTGTGGTTCAGTCTTCAACACACTGGAGCAAACACCTGTGGTGAGGACAATAATTGCTTCCACATATACACTCGCGATCAAACACAGGTTAATGATACGGTGTACCAGGATGGTGTTGAAGGCTGTAAATCATCTACGGGTAAAATAATAAGGAAAGATAGGGGTAAATGTACATCTGGTATAAGGGGAAAATGAATGAATAATACTTGGTGTGCCCATAAGCCTATGTCAGGACTTTTGAGTTTATACCAATGTATACAGACCCTTGGTCACGTTTGTGTTCTCCCAGTAGGAGTATTCTTGGTTTATGGACATATTGCCTACAGGTGGGTGAGCCCAGACATAAGAGGAGTTTGCAATCTTGCCAAACTAACACCAGCCACTTTCATAGTTCCTCATAGTAAAATAGACACAGCAGCAGTCCCAATTCATACTATGTATAGAAGGGCTGCAGACAATAAGCCAAATGGTAGGCCGCATCTAGTAGAAATGGGGATAACAAATAAAATATTCAGTAGTATGCTAATATACCCCTTCATAACACAAATGTGGGATAAATTAGTGGAAGCTACCGACTGCTTGGACGATCAGATTTTCCAGATTCTTGAAGTTCTTAATGAAACTAATACAATACAGAGACAATTAATCGTAGTTACTAAGCAACATACTATAGTACTAGATTACCTAGGAGGAATGTGTCAGATAATTGGTCCCACCTGTTGTAATTATATCGACCCTGCTGGCAATCTCCAGATCAGGGCCGGTATAGACAAATGGTTAAAGCAACACAGTGCAAACAGAGACTCCTGGTGAGGTAACACATTCTCTTTCCTAAATCCAGCAAATTGGTTTAATGGCCTTGCAGGATGGATTTTTGTCATTGTACAGGCTTGTATGCAAATTTTATTGTTTTGCTTATTGCTTTATGTAGCAGTAAAGCGCTAATATATGTATTACTTAAGCTACTGAAGAATGTATGCATAAAAAAGAATCTAAGGCTGAACCTTCTGCAGTGTATCATAGACCCCAGGTAGCCATTGCTGATGGGGAAATTGAGTGTCCACACTGAGGGTGGATGGGCGAAGCAGGTAGGAAGCCCCCTTATGGGTACTAGACCCATGAGACAGTAGCTCCTTTGTGGACATCAGCTGACCCTGTGGCAAAGGTTATACCATTTACAAAAGGGGAAATTGATAAGAAGAGTTAATGGTTTGCTTTTATATCCCTTTAAATGCCTTTAAGACTTCAATTGCCTTTTGCCTAGTATTGCTATGTATTATTCTAATGTAGACTCCTAGTCTCTGTCTTCAAGGAAACTATACTTGTTATCATATTTGTTCTCAACAACATGTTCTGGGTACATTGTAAACAAGGTATGACCCTGAGGTGATGGTGGGGGCCAAATGAGCTCCATAGACTCACATATTGTTGTAGTAAATGGTATAAAAATATTGCCTTTTGCTGCATTACGGCAGATAAAGTGATTTGACCACGGCTTGTGTGTTGAAGTCTCTTTGTCTCCAAGCGCTTGCAACAGAAAGGGCGAAAAACCTCTCAATTCGGACTCACTGGTGATCTGGCAGAACTGACTTTGGTCAGAACGAAAACAGCTACGACAGCATAAAGGCAACACAGCTCATCACCCTGAACACACCATCCCCACTGTCAAACATGGTGGTGGCAGCATCATGGTTTGGGCCTGCTTTTCTTCAGCAGGGACAGGGAAGATGGTTAAAATTGATGGGAAGATGGATGGAGCCAAATACAGGGCCATTCTTGAAGAAAACCTGTTGGAGTCTGCAAAAGACCTGAGACTGGGACAGAGATTTGTCTTCCAACAAGACAATGATCCCAGACATAAAGCCAAATCTACAATGGACTGGTTCACAAATAAACATATCCAGGTGTTAGAATGGCCAAGTCAAAGTCCAGACCTGAATCCAGTCGAGAATCTGTGGAAAGAGCTGAAAACTGCTGTTCACAAACGATCTCCATCAAAACTCACTGAGCTCGAGCTCTTTGCCAAGGAAGAATGGGCAAGAATTTCAGTCTCTTGATGTACAAAACTGATAGAGACATACCCCAAGAGACTTGCAGCTGTAATCGCAGCAAAAGGTGGCGCAACAAAGTATTAAGTTAAAGGGGCCGAATAATATTGAACACCCCACTTTTCAGTTTTTTACTTTCCACAAAAATTTAAAATAACCAATACATTTCGTTCAACTTCACAATTGTGTTCCACCTGTTGTTGATTCTTCGCCAAAAATTTACATTTGATATCTTTATGTTTGAAGCATATGTGGGAAAAGGTTGAAAAGTTCCAGGGGGCCGAATACTTTCGCAAGGCACTGTATCTATGGATATATCTATGGATAGATAATAGCAAGGCCGATATTTATTAATGAACAATATTTTTTATTTAAAAAAAAAAAAAACACGGAAAAAAATGATGTGGGCTCCCACGCAATTTTCTGCGTCAGAGGGGAAAAGCTGATGGCTGGGGGCCAATATTTGTAGCCTGAGAAGAGGGTAATACCCATGGCCCCTTCCCAGGCTATGAATATCAGCCCGCAGCTATCTGCATAGCCTTTACTGGCTATTAAAATAGGACTGTGCTCTGGAAGTGGTGCTCTACAGGCCAGCACAGTCCCGCACAGCCCAGCACAATCTTCGTAGAGGCTAGCACAGTCCCGCACAGCCCGGCACAGTTTTCGCACAGTCCCAGCCCAACCCAGCACACACAGCCCATTAATCGCATTTCCCATAGACTTACATTGGACTCGCTACTCGTTATGAGTACCCGAGTATTAGGAGGTACTCGTAATGAGTACAGCGAGTCCGAATACTTCACTACTCGCTCATCCCTAGTGATCACTGTATTACCTGTACACTTACACTTTATACAGAGCTCTTGTGTAAATTATCATCAGTGATCACTGTATTACCTGTACACTGACACTTTATACAGAGCTCATGTATAATGTCACTGGTGATCACTGTATTACCTGTACACTGACACTATATACAGAGCTTCTGTGTATAATGTCACTGGTAATCCCTGTATTACCTGTACACTGACGCTATATACGGAACTCTTGCGTATAATGTCACCAGTGATCACTGGCAGTAAACACAGAGTTCCTGTATACAATGGCACTTAGTATTGTGTTTTGTATATTTTACTAATGATCAGTATTGTAGTATTCAGTCACTATGTGGTGGTAATATGTGGTCTGGCCATAGTGCGGCAGTATTTGTTCCTTGTATGTGGTATTATTCGGTCACTATATGGTGTTAATATGTGGTTTAGTCATGGTGTAACGATATTTGTCCTTGTATGTGGTATTAAAATGTAAATGTATATGACTCATTCCCTTAAAGAAAAATACATAAATATATATTTATTTTTAATTGTTTTAAGTAGAATAGGGCCCCACCAAAAGAGTCTACCATGCCGTGGTATCAGCTTAAAAATTATTTTGGCCAGAACAAAAGCTGTTGGTTTTGAATGTGATCTGGTGCTTGATGGGAACTATTAATAGCTCATCGGTGAGGATGTGGTGGTGAAGTTGAGTTTTTCCAAGAGTGGGACGGTGGAGGCGGAGCTGATGTGGAACCTGGGCAAAGTCTCAAGGGAACCCGAAAATTTTGCCAGTATGGGGCCCGAAATTCCCAGTGAAAGCCCAGGTCTGTCTCATAAGCTGCAGATTACAGCTTCCTGACACTTCAGTGTGGTCACGCAGGCGGTGTGATGGCATTATTGTCTCATGCCGCTCTGCGGACCGGAAGAGAAAATGGCTGCAGTGCTGGGAATCAGGATGAGGCGAGTATAAACTTCATTATTTTTAATATGGAGAACTGGCTCCATCCTACTATATATATGGGGATAACTGGTACCGTCATACTATATATATATATGGGGATAACTGGGGCTCTCATACTATATATATGGGGATAACTGGGGCCATCATAATAGATATGTGGTGAGAACTGGGGCCATCATACTATATACAGGGCCGGTGTTGGCGGCAGGCAGACCAGGCAGCTGGCTAGGGCCCCCTATCCCCCCAGCTATCGGCACATCAGGCAGCCGCTATGGGACCCCTGTGAGGCAGGGAGGCTCGCCTGCCACCAGTGCCAACTCCACCTGCCGCCGCATTGAACTATACCTGCGACATAGACGTCGGTACAGTTCAAAGCAATGATGGAGGAGAGAGTGTCAGCTGACGCTCCCTCACCCATCATTCCCCGCTCTGCATGAGACTGTGGGAGCAGAGCGGGCACGAAGAGAGGTGAGGAGTGTTTTTTTTAAAAATGTAACAGTACTTAACTGTGGGGCTATTCTCGGGGGGGTGATATATGCTATGTGGTGCTGTGCTATATACCATGTGGGGCTGTGCTGTATACCATGATGCTGTGCTATATACCATGTGGTGCTGTGCTATATACTATGTGGTGCTGTGCTATATACCATGGGGTGCTGTGCTATATACCATGTGAGGCTGTGCTGTATACTATGTGGGGCTGTGCTATATACCATGTAGGGCTGTGCTGTATACCATGTAGTGTTGTACTATATACCATGGTTCTGTGCTATATACCATGTGGTGCTGTGCTATATACCATGTGGGGCTGTGCTGTATACCATGTGGTGCTATGCTATATACCATGGTGCTGTGCTATATACCATGTGTTGCTGTGCTATATACCATGTGGGGCTGTGCTGTATACCATGTGGGGCTGTGCTGTATACCATGTGATGCTGTTATATACCATGTGGGTCTGTGCTATATACCATGTGGTGCTGTGCTATATACCATGTGGGGCTGTGCTGTATACCATGTGGGGCTGTGCTGTATACCATGTAGTGTTGTGCTATATACCATGGTTCTGTGCTATATACCTTGTGGTGCTGTGCTATATACCATGTGGGGCTGTGCTGTATACCATGTGGTGCTGTGTTATATACTATGCGGCTGTGCTATATACTATGTGGCTGTGTTATATACCATGGGGGTACATTATTCATTATATTCTATGGGGGATGCTGTGTTATATAATATGGGGGGCTACATTATATTCTATGGGGGTGCTGTATTATATTTATTATATTCTATGGGGGTGATTGCATCACACTCTATGATGGTGCTACATTATACTATATGAGGTTACATTGTATTCTATGAGGGGGCTGCATTATAATCTATTGGGCCTGCAGTATACTATATGAGGAGGGCTACATTGTATTCTATGAAGGGGCTGCATTATATTCTATGGGGGGCTGCATTATACTCTATGAGGGGGCTGCCATATATTCTATGGAGGGGCTGCATTAGACTATGAGGGGGGCTGCATTATATTCTATGGGGGGTTTCATTATATTCTGTGGGGTGGCTGGATTATAGTATAAGAGGGGGCTGCATTATATTCTATGGGGGGTTACATTATATTGTATGGTGGGGCTGCATTATACTGTGGGGTGGCTGCATTATGCTCTATTGGGTGGCTGCATTATACTGTATCGAGGACTATGGGAAATACATTATACTATATGAAGAAATATGGGGTACATTATACTATGGAAAGTGAATTGTACTACATGGATGACTGGCGGTGTATTATACTATATGGAGAACTATGAGGAGTGTATTATAACATATGGAGGACTGAATGTATTTTAATATATGGAGGGCTATGAGGAGTGTATTATACTATATGGAAGACTATGAGGAGTATATTATACTGTATGGAGGACTATGGGGAGTGTATTGTACTATGTGGAGGACTGAGGAGTGTATTATACTATATGGAGGACTATGGGGCACATTATATTATATGGAGGACTATGGGGTGTAAACTGTAGATGTGCTGCTGATAATATGATACTGTATGGTGATCTGTTAGTGATCCATTAGTGATTGTTCTGTCCCCATCATTCTTTCTCAAATGATGGAAAGAGGCCGGGAAACAAGTGTTGAACGACTTCAATATTGTTGATCACACTCATTTAGTGGCCTGAACTCAGCGCATGTAAATACAATCAAAATGCTTCTGTGTGATGTGCAATATGTTAGCATTTGGGGCCCCATTTTAAACTTTGCCTAGGGCCCCACGTTGCCTAAAACCGGCCCTGACTATATATATGTGAGTTGAACTGGGGCCATCATACTATAAACACTGCTCAAAAAAATAACGGGTACACTAGACACTCTTACTGAGCAGACACATGGATGTTAGTGACCTTCCTATCATTTGTACCTGTTGTTTATTCCATTGGCACAACAGCAGGAGAAATTGAATCACAATCAATGTTGATTTCATAGAAGTATGACTGACTTGGAGTTACATTTTGTTGTTTAAGTGTTCCCTTTATTTTTTTGAGCAGTATATATCGGCAGCTGGGGCCATCGCACTATATTTATGGTGGGAACTGGGGCCGTCGCACTATATATACTGTATATATACCCCATATATCTATAGTAAGCTCGAATCTGCTCCCATATCTCTGTGGTAAGCTCTGTTCTGCTCCCATAGTTCTGGTGTAAGCTCAGTTCTGCTTCAAATCTCTGTAGCAAGCTCGGTTCTGCTCCCTTTTCTCTGTAGTAAGCTCAGTTCTGCTCCCTTATCTTTGTACTAATCTGGTTCTGCGCCCATATCTCCGTTGTAAGCTCCAATCTGCTTCCATATCTCTGGAGTATTCTCCGTTCTGATCCATATCTCTGTAGTAAGCTCGGTTCTGCTAACATATCTTTGAAGTAAGGTTGGTTCTGCTCCCATATCTCAGTAGTAAGCTCGATTCTGCTCCCTTATCTCTGTAGTAATCTCGGTCCTGCTCCCTTTTCTCTGTAGTAAGCTCAGTTCTGCTGCCATATCTCTGGAGTAAGCTCCGTTCTGCTCCCAAATCTTTGGAGTAAGCTCCATTCTGCTCCCATATCTCTGGAGTAAGCTCCATTCTGCTCCCATATCTCTGGGGTAAGCTCTGTTCTGCTCCCATATCTCTGGAGTAAGCTCGGTTCTGCTCCCATATCTCTGGAGGAAACTCGGTTCTGCTCCCATATCTCTGGAGGAAGCTTGGTTCTGCTCCCATATCTCTGGAGTAAGCTCAATTCTGCTCCCATATCTCTGGAGTAAGCTTGATTCTGCTCCCATATCTATGCAGCAAGCTCCTTACTGTTCCCATATCTACGTAACAGCCTGCTTTTAAAGCCTGTTATCTCTGCTGCTTTAATGCAATGGCCATAGATAAGCAGGGAAAAGGAGGGCCACCACAACTCGAGGGCCACTGCATTGTGATTGCCCCCCAGGCTGAAAAGTGCCAGCCAGCCAGCCCCTGCCAGACGCCATGATGAGTTTTCTCATCCACAGTCCGTCTCTGCAGACTTCCATCGTCTCCGGTCTTGTGCAGCACATCCCTGCATGACGCCCTTAACCCCTTTACCCATGAAGGTGGTTTTCACGTTAATAACCAGGCCAATTTTTACAATTCTGGCCACTGTCATTTTATGAGGTTATAACTCTGGAACGCTTCAACGGATCCAGGTGATTCTGAGATTATTTTTTTTGCGACATATTGTACTTAATGTTGGTGGTAAAATTTCTTCAATATAACTTATGTTTACATATGAAAAAAAAGGAAATTTGGCCAAAAAAATAAATTTTTTTGCAATTTTCAAACTTTTAATTTTTGTACACTTAAATTAGTCATATTGCACAAAATTAATAAATAACATTTTCCACATGGCTACTTTACATCAGCACAATTTTAGAAACCTATTTTTTGTCAATAAAAAATCACATTTCCCCCACAAATATGTTTTAACCCCAAATGTTGCATTTTCATAAGGGTAACAGGAGAAATTGCACAATACAATTTGTTCTGCAATTTCTCCTGAGTACGCCAATGCCCCATATGTGGGGAAATACTACTTTCGATGCACAGTACAAAGCTCAGAAGGGAAGAGGTACCATATTGGAGTTCAGATTTGCTGGAATGGTTTGAGGGTGCCATGTCACATTGGCAGGGCCCCTGAGGTGCCAGAACAGAAACCACCTATATGTGAACTCATTTTAGACTCCCCAATGAATTCACTTAGGGGTGCAGTGGTCATACTGACAACACATGTGCCTCACAGAATTTTATACCATTGAGCGGTGAAGAAAGAATAAATTACCTTTTTACCACTATAATGTTTCAACCCCAAGTTTTTAATTTTTCTAAGGGCTACTAGAAAAAATTTGTTTACAACAAACAGATCCATTTTTTCTTGAGTGCGCTAATACCCTACATGTAAGGGTATGTGCACACGCTGCGGTTTTGGCCCTGCAGAACTGCAGCAGTTCCGCAGACATGGTACTTTACCATGTTAGCCTATGGGTTTTCAAAACCGCAGTGCTCACGCTGCGGTTTTTTACCTGCGGAAAAGCTGCGGTTTTTTTTCCGCAGCATGTCAATTGTTTCTGCGGATTCTGCTGCGGTTTCACACCTTTAACATAGTAGAGGTGTGAAACCGCAGGGCAAAACCGCAGGCCAAACCGCAGCAAAACCGCAGGTCACTTTACCTGCGGTTTTACCTGCGTTTCCGCGGGAAAAAACACGCAGCAGAATCCGCAGCGTGTGCACTCACCCTAATCGGGAAATATTTTTCAGGCACAGTGCAAAGCTCAGAAGGCAAGGAGCGTCAGATTTTACTGTTATGGTTTGCAGATGCCATGACCCACTGGGAAAGCCCATGAGGTGCCAGAACAGCAGAATACCCCATAAGTGACCAGTTTTACAAACTACACCTCTCAACAAATTCATCTAGGGGGTACAGAGATCATATTGACATCACGAGTGTGTCGAAGTAAAGAGAAAATATCGAAATCTTTTACCAAAATTTTGTTTTAGTTCCAGATTTTACATTTTCACTCAAGAAGTGGGTAAAAATGACACCTTAGTTTGTCTCACAATTTCTACTGAATGTGGCAATTCCCCATATGTGGCTGTACAGTACTACTTAGCCATATGGAGAGACTCGGTAGGAACGTAGCGTTATTTGCCTCCTAGAGCGCAGATTTTCCTAGAACATTTTGCGGACTCCATATACAGAGCCCCTAATTGCTAGAAGAGCAGAATTCCCCCTCAAATGACTCCATTTTGGAAATTAGAGAATTTATCTACAGGTGTAGTGACGATTTTGACTTCATGGGTATTTTCCAGAAACAAGTAGCAATGAATGTTGCAGTGTGAAAATTGCAAAATGCCGTTGTAGTGACCATTATGCTGTAGTGACCAGTACGTTTCAGTCACCAGTATGTTATGCCCAGCCTATGCTTCTTTAGACATGCACCCATAAATTAGGTGGGCTCTCATCGCTTCAGAAATGCCAAGCATGTGAACGATATATGTGATTTAGGTACACTGTGGGGCTCAGAAAGGAGTGGGGAATTTGGATTTGGGAGCACAGAATTTGCTGAATTTCTTTTGGCAGGTGAGGAGCCATTTCACTTTTCCAGAGCCTTTGTACTATCAGTAATGTAAAAGCCCCCTAAATTTCCATTAACAGATGATAGACCTAAGTGGGGATTTGCTTTTTTTATGGAGTTGAAGCTTTTATTGGGAACATTTTATGTAACGTTTGGGATGACATTTATCCGGCGCTCTTTACTGATCACTTACTTTGGGGTTTCCATCTAAATAATTCAGATGAAACCCCCAAGGGATCCATTCACTATAATAAGGCAGCAGTTACTCTGAACTCCGTCTGGCCTCTGTACAGCGGTGTCCTTCTATTCTGAAGTGCACAAAACTGTGGCCGATGGCACTTTTATGCTATCCTAAAAAGATGGACTCTGCCGGATCACATGTCAGACGGCATCCATGGTGCTTCCATCTGCCTCATTATAGGTTCATCCGCCAGAGATTCCTAATGAATCACGTATTTCAGAGATGTACACGGAAACGCTGATGCAAGGGCTCAGCGCAGAGCGCAGGATAAATGTGCGCCGAGCCTTACTGCGATCTCTGGGAGGCAGAATGAAAAAATCAACATCAGGTGAAGAATTGGTTTTATTTTTTCCTCCGTTCCTCGTGCGACATAAGGTGACATTATTCTTTGGGTCAGTGCAATTTCAGTGATACCAGATTTATATCTGGTTTTTATGTTTGGCTGCTGTCACACACTACAAAAAATGCTTTTTAATGCAAAAAATAGCTTTTGCATCATAATATTTTGAGAGATACAATTTTTAAGACACATGACATTTTTTGATTGCTTTCTATTCTGATTGTTGGGAGGCAGAATGAACAATAACAACCCTTTTTTTGGAGTGGGGTTACAGTTGTGCTCAAAAGTTTACATACACTGGCCGAATTTTTGCTTTATTGGCCTTTTTTCCGAGAATATGAATGATAACACCAAAACTTTTTCTCCACTCATGGTTAGTGGTTGGGTGAAGCCAATTATTGTCAAACTACTGTGTTTTCTCTTTTTAACTCATAATGACAGCCCAAAACATCCAAATGGCCCTGATCAAAAGTTCACATACCCTGGTGATTTTGGCCTGATAACATGCACAGAAGTTGACACAAATGGGTTTGAATGGCTAATAAGGGTATGTGCACACGTTGCGGATTCGTCTGCGGATTTTTCCTTGCGGAATCTGCAGGTCAAAATGCCTGCGTTTTACCTGCGGATTTACTGCAGATTTCGTGTGGATTTGGCCTGCATTTTTACACCTGTGGATTCCTAGAATGGAATGGGTGTTAAAACGCTGCGGAATCTGCACAAAGAATTGACGTGCTGTGGAAAAAAAACCTCTCCATTTCCGTGTGGATTTTTCCGCAGCATGTGCACAACGGTTTGTTTTCCATAGGATAACATGGTACCGTACATCCCTTGGAAAACTGCTGCGGATCCACAGGGCCAAATCCGCTGTGGATCCGCAGACGAATCCGCAACGTGTGCACATACCCTAAAGGTAACATCCTCACCTGTGACCTGTGACAAATGCCAGGAAAATTGTTTGGGATCCAAAGAAAAACCCACAAATAACATCAGCTGAAATACTGGACTCTGAAAACTAGCGGTGCGGCTGTTTCAAGATGCACAATAAGGTGTCACTTGAAGAAAAATGGGCTGCAATCCAAACCCAAACCGAGCCAAACCCGAACAGGAAACTGGACATATAGTAAAAAGTCCGTGTTCAGGCTTCGGTAACGGACCCGGTACGGACAAAGAACTTTCCAGTTCGGATTCGCTCATCCCTAATAGTGACTGACAATCTGGGGTGGGATTGACCATCGCTGCATGAGCCATGTTTTTTCTATACAACGTATTTATGTACTCCTTGTACTATATAAGCCTAATACTACATGTTATGTAATCTTGTCTGCCTGAGCGCTCCTGCACCCTGAGCTCTCATGTTTTGATTCCACTTTCTGTTTTAACCAATCTATAGCAAAAATTTGTACTTTGACCTTTGTATACTTCCCGTCTTATTGTCACTGTCACTATGGACCATGGACTTCCAGAGAATATGCCTGAGTGTCAAATGGGCAGAGGTCAAGTTGCCTGCCCTTTCCACAGGCATGACATAATGTGTGTAAATAGTAACTGACCCCACTCCAGACACATCATGAAAGCAAGAAACTTTTTTTTAACTATGTGATGATCAGAACATTTTTCCCATGCTGAAAATGTTAGATAACTTAAATCTTGTGTTAGTTTTGTGGATTTTTTTATTTACTCTATATGCAAATTTGGAGAGGGAGCAAACAACAGAAAGTGGGGATATGGCCACCTCTTCTTTTCCATCAGCACAATGAAGGGCCCTCATACTCAAGATACAGTAGGTGCCGGTCGCGGAGGGGGAACACACATCTATTAGATATTACAGGTAAATCATGTGGATATGGCATAACTGTCCATGATGGGACTACCCTTTTTAACTAGTATTTCATTTATTCCTACTAAATGACACCCAAAGTGATGATTTGGAGCCTGCTTCTTACAATTACTTCCGTAGCGACATGTTTGCTATAAGCACCAGGTATAATACTCCTTATCAGTGCAAATGTTGAAATCTGTCAATATTTCGCAAAAATCCAAATATAGCACATTCACTGTGCCTTTTCTCTCCCAAATGCACAATGTATTAGGTTGTATATAAAGCGAGGGAGTGATGTAGCAGTGCTATGGAATAATGGAGCAGAGCTGTAGTAGTGGTAGGGAACAAAGTAGTAGAGGTGTGCCACTAAGTAGTGCCAGGACCCCAAATACTCATGTGGAATCCTACCACCTGAGCCCATTTAAAAAACACCCCTTTTGATGACAATATCGATGTGTTGTGATGCCTTGGAAACGCAATGTGCAGGACAGGAGACAGGACTGGTCAGTGAGAAGTACTGCAGCACTAGTATAGGTGAGTGATGATACTAATTGTCTCAGCTCCGCCTGCTCTATACCATGCTGCCTACACATACGACTGGGTCCCAGGTTCAAATCCCACCAAGGACAAAATCCGCAGGTGTTTGTATGTTCTCATGTTTGCGGGGGTTTCCTACCACTCTCCAAAGATATACTGATAGAGAATTTGGATTGTGAGCCCCAATGGGGACAGAGATGATAATGTCTGTAAAGTGCTGTTGAATTGAAGGTTCAATAAAAGCAACGCATAAATAAAAGATATCGAAAGTTAGTTTTTATCTTGGAGGTGATCTTTCGAAATATTTCTTGGGGAGAGAATTCTATTTTTGCTTTTGTTTGCTTCCATCATGACACTGTTGATTCGATAATGACTCCTAACGGTATAATGGTGTGTGACGATCCCACCTCACTGTTCCTCCATGACCACAGTGTGAATCCAGTTTACCTGCGGTCACATTGTTTGTTTCGATTTTAGTCCAGATTCCTATTTATTTTTATAGCAAACAGGCAGAGATAATGTCAGATCACACCACCACTACACATCTACTACGTCTGAGGGTGAGTTTCCACGGGCCGCATTACATCCGGATTTGCTGCAGATTGAACGGTGCGTACAGCCGCAGCGTCCAGATGTTACAGCATAGTGGAGGGGATTTTATGAAATCCCGTCTCCTCTATGCGTCCTAATACGTGGGTGACCCACCCGCGAAACCGGACATGCGGCGCGTCTTTATAGACCGCAGCATGTCTGTTTACCTTGTGGAGACGCCCAGTCTCCGCAAGGTAAATAACCCGGTCTATGTATGCGATGCGGTGATGCCGCATGTGTTCAATGAACACATCCGGAATCACCACGCATACAGAAGGGGGCGGAGCTTTGGGCGGAGCGGGGTTTCCGCTCCGTCCAAAGCGCAAGCAATGCGCTTAGTGGAAACATACCCTTACTCTCTCCCAAATTAGATTGTACTTGTAGAGAAAAATATTCCTCCACACAACAGAGAAATACATTGGCGTGTCTCTTTAAAGCCTGGAGATAAAGCTTGATAACAGCTGCTGCCTGTGGATGCCGAGCTTGAATGAGACATTGGTAGGTGTGACCCTGAGATCAGGAGAGAAGTCTCACACATCACCTCATCACAACCACCATAAAAGTGCTAGTCACCTGCAGCCGGCTTCATTCATACTTCGGCATCATTGATCTACAGCTAGGCTAGGAACCCTCATTGCGGTGGTCTTGAGAAGTGGCAGGTCCACATTTTTTTTGTAGCATTCTTCACTTTGTGCAGTTTTAGCCTTGGATCTATAACTCTGCAGCACATATGTGTTACGGACAGCCGCAACATACAGCACATAGGTTGTTCTGTCACTATGTTTTGGAGAATTTTTTTAGCCATAGAAGTGATCTATCTCATTGCTTTATTCACCGTAAATGGGGACATGCCGAAATCCAGGACTAGACGGAGCTGGATAATGCCTGGTACAGAGTGGTGTGGTGTTGGAAGCACTGCAGAAAACTTTACCAGCTTAGGTAAGATGAATGCACCAAAACCACGTACACTAGACTTCCCGTGTCAAGGTGAGGGTCCAAAATCCTCAGATTATTTACAATATGCAACCTGAAAATGATGGCCGTTATCTTCTATGTAGTGTACAGCTGAGCGGTTTTTAACCATATAAGTGCGCTTTTTCCAAACAACAAATTGTATATAAACGCTAAACCACTTTCATTTTCTTTTGTATTATTTTAAGGTTTATTTCAAGGCGTGGACCATTGTTGCAGGGAACATGACCACTGCTTTCCACAAATTCAGGCATTTGAATTTCAGTATGGTATACGAAACTGCAGACTTTACACCGTCTCTCACTGCGACTGTGACCAGAGGTGAGGATCGTGCTCAATGGACACTTGCTTGGAAATTGAAATTTGATTCTGAATCGCAGACTTATAGGGAAATGTAGCTTTGTGCAGGAAAGATGTGGTCATCGAGCACAAGAGAAATGTGTGATATCAATTTCCTGTGATTTCCTGCAGTCTGGCTTCCATGGAGACACCACTGCACTACTGGGAATAATGCAAACCTTTATAGCATGTATCTCCATTTCATGTTTTAAAATCAATCTGTCAGTAGGTTTTTGTTGTGTAATCTGAGGTAGAGGCTGATTTTGGCATTGTGTTACTTACTAGACTGTGTGCTGTTGTTTCATTACAATCAGTATTTTATCACCAGGAGATTATCACTACCGAACTAGCAACCCATGTGCCTCCTGGCCTAACCCTGCCCCCAGCACTGATTAGCAGCTTACGGTCAATACACAATGTATATAGTAAGCTGGTAATCAGTGGTGTGGGCAGTGGGAGCTTTCTGAGCTCTGCTATATCTACAGCAGACAAAACTCTGATTGCATCACAACTGCTGCACCCAATAAATTCAGTGATACATCACTGGAATCAGAGTCTCTTTCCCTACATTATACTGCTCTCTCAGATGAAGTAGCAAAAGCCTGCTGACAGATACCCTTAAGGGTATGTTTCCATGGTCAGTAAACACATTCTACCCGCAGCGGCCAGACGTTATAGCATAGTGGATGGGATTTCATGAAATCCCATCTCGACTATACGCAGGAAAGCCGGTGGCGTCCCTGCACGCTACCGGACATGCGGCATGTCTTTACAGACCACAGCATGTCTATTTATCTTGCAGAGCCGCGCAGTCTCCACAAGATAAAGTCACCCATACAATGTATTGGATGCAGTGATTCCGCACGGTTCAATGAACACATGCGGAATCACTGGCGTTCAAAAGCCGGCAACGCTTTGGACGAAGCGGGCATGTGCTGCGTCCAAATTGCTGCCGGATATTGACGGTGGAAACGTACCCTTAAGGTTTTAAAATGGCAGTGTAAATTAGTCAGTAATAAACCAGTGTTTCCACCTAAGGATAAGTTCCCCCAATGAGTTTTTGACACCACATATCTTCATTGTGCCAAAAACACAGCGTCTTATAGTTCTAGACAAGTGGATGGAATTTATAGAAATGTCTTGTCCACTGTGTGTTTTCTTCTTACGTTGTATAAATTGACCTGCGGAGCGTGTTTCAAATCCACAACATGTCAATTTCTCTTGCGGGTACGCTGAGGATTACGTGCGGATTTCCAACACAGATTTGCATTTTTACCGCA
Source organism: Dendrobates tinctorius (assembly GCF_039654945.1). NCBI lineage: Eukaryota > Metazoa > Chordata > Amphibia > Anura > Dendrobatidae > Dendrobates > Dendrobates tinctorius. Next base: position 5,926,032 of record NW_027361880.1, on the reverse strand, counting down.
TTTTACGCTGCGGAAGAGCACTAAAAACACACGTAAGCTAAGCAAAACACCAGCTTTATTTAAAACATAACACACCAAAAATAGACAAGTGTCACACATGCAATCAAAACCCATGTAAAAGAAACACACTAAAAAGAGCAATGAAAAAAAAATGAAAGAAACACAATTTATCTAACAGGTGCAGAAAACCTGCAGCATCAGAAACTCGCCAAATACTCACTGTGGGAACATGGACTGCAATGTGTGTGGTAAAAAAAAAAAAAATCGTAAAAACAAGATGTAAAACATCCAAGGCAAATCTGCACCAACATTTTCAATAAATTTGTGTGGATTTGACTGTGAATTTCACTCTTTGTTTTGCTCTTGTGTTTGTAAAGAAATAATTTATTTTTTTCTGTTTTCACCATAAACAAAGCAAACAACTTCCAAGTAAAGTGACTGCCAATAGCCCTACGCAATGACTCCATCTACGGAAAAAAGGTCCTGTGGCAGGAAATATTGCTGATTTATCTCCTGGGCATTCTTGTATAGGAAAACATAGTAAGGTTGACATTGTTTCCTATTCCAACCATCCCTTTCATTTCTTCTTTTCCCCTTTAGGTTTAGGCGATGTCTTCATAATCTTAATGATACAGTTTCTACATTTGTTGGCATCATGTTCTTCAACATCTTGGAAATGCCCTGTTTCAGCCTGGGAGAGGAAGAACAGTGTGTGGAGTGGCACTGGTGGCGAGGGTGAGTGCGTTTCCCCACTTCTGGCTTGTCCAGCACTTGTAAGCGCTCAATCTTATCCGTCACAACAATACATTGCTCCGACATTGAACAAGCTTGAGGAATATTCAGTATGAAGTTGTAAGGTATTTTCCTTCCATCTGTTTTTCAGTTGTAAAACCAAGGGCATGGTCCCGAAAGCCGAGCTTCGCAAACCAGAGAGCTTCAACTACAGCAATCCAGAAGACAGTCACACACCTGCCCCTAAACTGCACAGAGCTGGACAAAGAGCAGACCTCAGCTCACATACCCACAATCATACAACTCTCTTCCCGTCATTGGCAAACAATGCTAAGCCAAGGAGAAGGAGGCTCAACAAACTGCAGAGAGCAAAAGCTAAAAGGGGCAGTAAAAATATCATAAAAGACTACACAGCAGAAGAAAAATCTAAAAAACAGAAAGTAAAATCCAAACGGTTCTTGGTAGACTGAGAAAAGAAACATTTATTAAAAGAAAATAAAGCGCCTGACATAAGGATCTGGAATGTCACTGGAAAGAAGGCGTACACATATATGGAAAATGAAAGAAAAGACACTGTGACATTTATTCTAGAACAGAGCTCACGAACTTCATGTGTGGAACAGTGCGGCGCCGGATCTATCGTATGGCATCGCAGAAGATGTAACCCAAATGTAGACTGCTGTATACAATACTGGGGCAGCTCTGGTTTATGACATACATAGGAGAACGATGATGTGGAGAAGCTGAATTCCTGCCACTATCACATAATTACATTTTAGATTGCAATTTTCACTGACCATATTGTATTTTATTATGCTAGCTATGCAAAAAAACACAATTACAGTTTGTAACTACTGTGCTATATAAATATTTTTGGAACCAACCGTTTTTGTGCTGTAGTCCATACTATGGGTAACTAATCATTAAGTGTCTTCATATTTCTGAGATCATGTAGAAATAATTTTGTCCTAGTATTGAATCTGTTCCAGTATTCTACATTTTGTATATAGAACCTTTCGTTGTAATAGTATAGTTTAACTAGAATCTGTCATCAGGTTTTTGCTATACCATTTGAAAGAAGTATAATATAGGGGCAGAGACCCTGATTCCAGTGATGTGTAATTTACTGAGAGTTTCTTGCTGTAGTTTTGATAAAATAACTGTTTTATCTGCTGCAGATCTAGCAGTTCTCTGAATGTTGAGCTCTTTATTACCTCGCCCACACCACTGATTGGCAGCTTTCTGTCCATGTACAGTGTACACACACAGCTGCTAATCAGTGCTGGGGGCAGGGTTATACAGGGCTCATGAATATGGAGGACTATATGGCAGCAGGTTTACTAGTCCTCTAATGGTGATAAAACAGGGATCTTATTAAAAAGCCAGAAACACTTGTATTTGCCAATTAATCTAGAGTATGTCAATAGGCATTGGTATCCTTTCTCACATAAAATCAAACTGGATGCAGTTTTGATAAAGATTCTCTGTTAAAAAGAATGAAGCTTGGAATTTCATTTAATGGAACATATCACAGGCAACAAAACATAGGAGATGAGTATTATGTCTCTCCATCTAGTGCGATTGTATCAGCCACATAATCCCCTAATAGAAACAGAGCAGTGCTGAGAACCGCTCACATTGTGGCTAAACATGATTAAAGGGAATCTGTCACCAGATTTCTGCTACCCTTCTGAGAGACGCATGATGTAGGGACAGAGACCATTATTCCAGCAACGTGTCACTTACTGGGCTGCTTGCAGCAATTTAGATAAAATCACTGTTCAATCTGCTGCAGATCTAGCAGTTCTTTAAATGTGGAGCTCTGTATAGCCTCGCCCACAGCACTGATCGGCAGTGGTAATGAATATGGAGGACTACATAGCAGCAGGATAACTAGTGCTCTAGTGATAATCTACTCCTGTTAAAACAAATTGTATCAAAACTACAAAAAGTAGTGTAATGACATCACTGGAATCAGAGTCACCGTCTGGACCTTATCCTACTTTCAGATTGGGAAGCAAAGACTTGGTGACGGATTCCCTTTAAGCTAAAAAAAAAAGTATATTACAAAGTACGATCGTGGAGCAACATGCCTTAAAGGGAACCTGTCAGATCAGTAAGGCGCCAGAAACCCCCAAATGCCGCCCTGGGCATATGCAAATGTGTCTGACTAGTTTCAGGGGGCTCCTCTTGAGTTGAAGCAATTTTACTTTGCGTGCTGTAATCACACATCCCATGGCACAACTGACATCCTCCTGACTCTCTGTCTACTTTCCTGTGCCTAAAGTCTCACACATGTACATGATGTCTTTGTCTCCTGGGCATAGGAAGGTGTGGTGAGAGAGGAGGATGTCGGCGTGGTTACAGCATGTAAAGTCAGTGCTCTTAGTGAAGAATCGCTCACCTCTATATCTAATCAGGTACATTGCAATACGCCTGAAGTTTTCAATAAAAAAGGTTATCCATTGTTAAAAAAAAAAGGTTAGTTTGTTATTGAAAATATTCCAGACTCCCGATCAAAGCCACTCCAATTCTGGCTTCATTTCACTACAGCAGAGGTATTCCTCCCATACTTGGTTGGTAATATGTACACTGCTCAAAAAAATAAAGGGAACACTTAAACAACACAATGTAACTCCAAGTTAATCACACTTCTGTGAAATCAACCTGTCCAGTTATGAAGTAACACTGATTGTGAATGAATTTCTCCTGCTGTTCTGAAAATGGAACAGACAACAGGTACAAATGATAGCCAATTAGCAAGACAGCCCCTATAAAGGAGTGGCTCTGCAGGGGTTGACCACGGACCTTTTCTCTGTTCTCATCCTTTTTGTCTGTTGTTTCAGTCTCTCTTGCATTTTGACATTGTTCTCACCCCTAGAGGTACAGTAGCATGAGGTGGTGTCTACAACCGACAGAAGTTGCTCTGGAAGTGCAGATGATCCAGTATGTCACATAAATGCGAGCTGCGGCAAGAAGGGGAGTTGTTTCTGTCAGCACAGTGTCCAGAGCATGGAGCAGATATCAGGAGACAGGCCAGTATACCAGGAGATGTGAAGGGGGCCACAGGAAGGCAACAACCTAGCAGCAGGTCTACTACCTCCTCCTTGAGGAAGAGCAGTGCCAGAGCCCTACAAAATGACCTCCAGCAGGCTACTAACATTCATGTGTCTGCTCAAACTGTCAGAAACAGACTCCATGAGGATGGTATAAGGGCCTGACATCCACAAGTGGGTGTTGGGCTTACAGCTCAACACCGTGCACGGTGACTTACATTTGCCAGAGAACACCAAGATTGGCAGATTTGACTTTGGCACACTGTGCTCTTCACGGAGAGCAGGTTAACACTGAGCACGTTACATACGTGACAGAGTCTGGAGACGCCGTGGAGAGCATTCTGCCGTCACCAACTTCCTCCATTATGACCGGATTGGCAGTGGGTCAGTAATGGTGTGGAGAGGTATTTCCTTGGAGGGCCGCACAGCTCTCCATGTGCTAGCCAGAGGTACCCGGACTGCCATTAGGTACCGGGATGAGATCCTCAGACCAACTGTGAGACCATATGCAGATGCAGTGGGCCCTGGGTTCCATCTGATGCATGACAATGTTACGCCTCATGTGGCTGAAGTGTGTCAGCAGTTCTTGCATGATGAAGGCATTAAAGCTATGGACTGGAGTGCCTGTTCCCCAGACCTGCATCCAATTGAACACAGCTGAGACACTATGTCTTGTTCCATCCACCAACGCCACATTCCACCACAGGAGCTAACTGATGCTTTAATCAGGTCCAGGAGGCGATCCCTCAGGAGAACATCAGCCGCCTCATCAACAGCATGCCCAGGCATTGTAGGGAGGTCATACAGGCACGTGGAGGCCACACACACTACGGAGAATCGTTTCCTTGTCTTGAGGAATTTCCACTGAAGTTGGATCTGCCTGTAATTTGATTTTCCACTTTGATTTTGAGTATCATTCCAAATCCAGACCTCCATGGGATATTAATTTTGATTTACATTGATAATTTTTATGTTTTCTTGTTCTCAACACATTCCACTATGTAATGAATAAAGATTTGCAACTGGAATATGTAATTCAGTGATATCTAGGATGTGGCATTTTAGTGTTCTCTTAATTTTTTGAGCAGTTTATAATGGGGGCTGCATGACTGGAGTATGTCAATATCTAAGCCAGGCTATTCTCCATAACAGCGACCTTAATTCATGAACGCTGAATGGAGGTGGTATTGAAATGAGCTAGGTCCCTTCATACACAATACTGACACGCCAACACTTAGGAGGAGCGAGCCCTCTGTGTCTCGAGTCTGAACTTTGTGACAGTATTCAGAATGGACATAGATTAAAAAGTTTTCCAAATTTTTAATTGTGCGACAACCAAACAATTTTTTTTTTCTGGAAAACCTCTTTAAAAGTAAAATAATTAAAAATTGAAATTTGATTTTCCTTTGAAACAATCAAACCACTGATGGCAAATTCAGTGACTTAGGATTGGGCATTCATGTCACTGTTTAGGGACCAAGAAGTTTGTCAGAGGGACTGAGGAGGAACTGTTAATTAAAGACATATGCTGAGTAGAAAAACAAACCTTTATGTATATCATAACCAGCAAATCGCGATGCAAATGGTGTATGCATTATATTTATGATTAATACAAAATATTGTTATCAATTCTGCTAAAAACAAAAAAGAAACCCTTCTATGTCAAAATATAAGTTACTATGTGAAATTGTCATCTGACTGTGAAGATCTCACAATCCTCAGTGCAAACATGCAGAAAGAGTCCCGGGGGGGCGTGGCTATGTAGCGGCGGCGGATAGACGCGTTGAGAGGGAGCTCTGGAATCCTGACATTATCCGGTCAGTGGACCCTCACCACTGCGCTTTACCTGCCTCTCTCTGGACGGCCATGGATTCCGGGCACTCCTGGACCCCCGTGGGAGAGCGCTGCTGGGCTCCTGTGTGCTTGTGGCAGTTGAAAGCTGGGGCGGCCGGCGGTGCCTGCAGAGGCGGCGGCCATCTTTGAAGCACACGCGTCGCATGTGAGACGCGGTGCTGGTCCCCATTGCTGCAGCGCTGACGGACGGGTGAGCACATATCCTTCAAGGACTGTGGAGGACAAGCGGTGAGTGCCCTGAGAGATTGGGCCCCGCGTTCCTCCTCTTTGCTACGTCACCTAGCCTGCTGGTGCTATTACTAAGGGCCTGGGTCCCTTCCTGGCTGCTGTGGTCTCCCCCCCCCCCCGGGTTATAAGGGCCCTTGTTTGCTGCTTGGAGCCGGACATTGTTTCCCTGCGTGGCCTTACAGATCTGTGGCACCTTTGGGGCTCTGCTGCCACTGTATGATAGCCCTGCTGCACCTATAATAGAGGTCTCCAGTGTACTGTTCTTAATAACCAGCTGTGCCATATTGCTGTTAAAATGAGCCGCTCTAAGGGGTCAGGAGTAGCTGAAAGACTGAAAGAATATGCTAGAATAGATCATTCTGACGTCTCAAGACCCCTTAAAAATAACCCCTCACAGGCTCAGCGTAAAAGCCGCTCTTTTGTAGGCGAGTGAGCAAGAGGAGTTGACCCTTAAACAGGCGTCTGAACAACTGATGCAGGCCATCTCCTTAACCAGGACATCTCTGACTGGGAAGATTGAGGACGTGCACACTGAGGTGGGACGCCTCCGACAAGATATGCAAGCTATGAGGGGCCGCATTATGGAGGTGGAGACACGGGTGTCCCAGGTAGAGGATACCGTCACACCTATGGAAGCCAAGTTAACAAAAGTGGCAGGCTCTATGAATGCATGGAGGCAAAAAGCGGACGACCTGGAGAACAGAATGCGTCGGAATAATATCCGAATTATTGGGCTCCCGCAACGTTCGGAGGGTCAACACCCGGAGCAATTTCTGGAAGATTGTCTCAAAACTACTTTGAGAGATGAATTCTCTCCATCATTTGCGGTGGAGCGGGCCCACAGAGTCCCCACTAGGCCTCTTCCTCCTGGAGCCCCACCTAGACCTTTTCTGGCACGTCTCCTTAACTGCAGGGATAGGGATGTGGCTCTGCGTTTGGCACGACAGAAAAGCCCCACCAAGTTCAACAATGCCACGATCTCGATTTTCCCAGACTTCTCCATGAAACTTCAGAAACAACGGGCACGGTTCATGGAGGTCAAAAAGAGCCTCCGGGCGAGGAATGTTATGTACTCAATGATTTATCCGGCCCGGCTTCGAGTGGTTCATGAGGGTTCCACCCTGTTTTTCACGGATCCGGTGGAGGCGATTGAGTGGCTACGGTCCCACAAAGGGTCTGCTGCAAAGGAATCCTAGTGAATATATCGCTAGTCAATACCTTTGCATCAATGGTCTGATTGGAGCTCTATCCGCATGCGTCCAATTACTAACAATACCGGACACTGTGCTCAGTGATGGTATCCCCTTGTTTGCTTCATGACGGGAGTACAGGACTCCGCTCCAATACTGTTTGTTATTTACTTTGTTTTTTCTTTGTTGTGGTTTTATATGTTTTTTAGGTAAGATTCGCAGCCAACAACAATTTTCATCGTTAGGTGATGTCTCTAAATTCTACCTGGGTAATGATGTGCCCCATATTCAGCAGAGTAAAACATGGGGTCTGAGTTGATATGTATGACATGGAATGTGAGGGGTATAAAAACTCCCCAGAAAAAAAAAAAAAGGTTTTCTCGCAGGTCAGACATTATCACCCTCACATTGTGGCCTTGGTGGAGACGCACCTGACCAGGGATACAGTTCGGTGTGTGCAGAACCCTTGGGTACAATGGTCTGTTCACGCATTCCATACCAGCTACTCGAGAGGGGTTTCATTGTTGGTACAGAGAGACGCTAGATGGGAAGCCAGGGAGACTCGGAGGGATCCTGAAGTTCGCTTTGTTTTTGTGCATGCACTGATAAATGCCAGGGAATATGTAATCCTATGTGTCTATAACCCCCCTCCAGCTAGTATGTCCCTTCTTCAGAGGGCAATGAGTTTTGCCCTGAATTATCCAGATGCGGATGTTATTTGTATGGGAGATTTCAATATGGTTATGAACAACTGCCTTGATAAATTATTATTATAGCGCCATTTATTCCATGGCGCTTTACATGTGAGGAGGGGTATATATAATACATACAAGTACAGTAATCTTAAACAATACAAGTCACAACTGGTACAGGATGAGAGAGGACCCTGCCCGTGAGGGCTCACAATCTACAACGGGATGGGTGAGGAGGGTAGAGCGGGTCGTGCAGCGGTTTGGTGGATCGGTGGTTACTGCAAGTTGTAGGCTTGTCGGAAGAGGTAGGTCTTCAAGTTCTTTTTGAAGGTTTCCATGGTAGACGAGAGTCTGATATGTTGTGGTAGAGAGTTCCAGAGTAGAGGGGATGCGCGGGAGAAATCTTGTATGCGATAGAGGGAAGAGGAGATAAGAGGGGAGTACAGAAGGAGATCTTGTGAGGATCGGAGGTTTCGTGCAGGTAAGTACTGGGAGACTAGGTCACAGATGTACGGAGGACTCAGGTTGTGGATGGCTTTGTATGTCATGGTTAGGGTTTTGAACTGGAGTATTTGGGTAATGGGGAGCCAGTGCAGGGACTGGAAGGAAGCGGAAAGGGCTTGGATATGTGGTTTGAAAGAGATCAGTGTCAAGGATAACCTCGAGGCAGCGAGCTTGTGGGACTGTAGAGAGTGGGCAGCCGTTTACTTTAATGGATAGGTCCATTGGGGTCACGTGAGATGGGCGAAAGACGATTAATTCTGTTTTGTCCATATTAAGTTTTAGAAATCTAGCGGAGAAGAAGGATGAAATAGCAGACAGACATTGAGGGATTCTGTTTAGTAGGGAGGTGATATCTGGTCCAGAGATCTAGATCTGTGTGTCATCAGCATAGAGATGATACTGAAAGCCATGAGATTCTATTCTATGAGCTGTCCGAGGCCAAAGGTGTAAATGGAGAAGAGCAGGGGCCCTAGGACTGAACCTTGCGGGACTCCGACGGATAGGGGGTGCTGTGAGGAGGTGGTGTGCGAATGGGAGACGCTGAATGTCCGGTCTGGGCAAGAAAGATACTTGCATATCATTGGTTGGATCCTATGCCACCAACATTGTCAGAGCTTAAAAATAAACTAAATAATGTCATCAGATTGGAAAGGGGGGCTTATTTAAAAAGAAATGCATTAAGAAAGTTTTACAAAATTTGGCAGCCATGGATGGAGTCACCGGGTCTCCCCTCGGGCGCACTGGTACGGGATGCGATGTTGGACCAGTTGCTGTTGTGCTTGCGATGAGGGGATGCTTGGGGGGTGAAAATAAAGTCTAGTGCCCTTTGTGGCGAAGTAGATTTTGAGTGGCGCGGTGGGAGGGAGCTGGGGTGGATTGGACCTGATATCCGTGGGGGGCGGGGGGGGGCGAAATATGATGCGGAGTGGCGCGGCTGGCGGGGATGGTTTTCCCGCTGAAATGAGGCACTGATGTATAATTTTGATTTTTGTTTATTTGTGGAGCCATGTTGTTTATAGGCTCAATTTTATGCAAATATCTGTGTTTTGAGATTTCTTCTTTTTATTTATTCTTACACAGGAAGAGTTTTACCCTTTAAATAATATTTGCTCTCAATGTAAATTTTACTAGCTATATAAGATGTCATATTCTTTCTGTATTGATTCCTGAATGTTTAATAAAAAAGATCTGATTCAAAAAAGAATGTCCGGTCTGCTAGGTATGACGCAATCCAAGATAGGGCCAAGTCTGTGATACCAAGAGATGAGAGGGTCTGTGGTAATAGGAAATGGTCCACTGTGTCAAAGGCAGAGGACAGGTCCAGGAGGAGGAGGACAGAGTAGTGTCGCTTGGCCTTGGCGGCTAGTAGGTCATTGGTGACCTTAGGGCAGTTTCAGTGGAGTGGTGTGGTTGGAAGCCGGATTGCAAGTGGTCAGGGAGGGAGCAAGAAGAGAGGTGGGAGGATAGTTCAAGATGGACGTGTTGTTCCAGTAGTTTTGAGGCATAGGAGAGAAGTGATATAGGGCGATAGCTAGATACAGAGGATGGGTCAAGAGAGGGTTTTTTGAGGATAGGTGTGATTGAGGCATGTTTAAAGCTTGAGGGGAAAACACCAGTTCTTAGTGATAGGTTGAAGAGATGGGTTAGGGTTGGGATGAAGACTGCGGTGAGGTTTGGGATGAAGTGGGATGGGATCGGGTCAAGTGCACAGGTAGTGAGATGTGATCTTGAGAGTAGAGTGGAGAGTCGATCTTCTGTAATAGTGGAGAAGTTGGTTTTGGGGGAGGAGGAAGGGCACTGGGGGTTGTTGACCAAAACTGTCTCTGATGTTATCAATCTTCTCCTTGAAAAATTAGGCAAAGTCTTAAGCTGAGATGAGTGGAGAGGGAGGAGGTGCTGGGGGGAGGAGGAGAGAATTGAAGGTGTTGAATAACTGTTTAGGGTTGTGAGACAGGGAGGATATGAGAGATGAGAAGTAGGTTTGTTTTGCTGCAGCGAGTGTGGCCTTGAAAGTAGTGAGGGACTGTTTGAATGTGATGAAGCCCTCATTGGAGTGGGATTTTTTCCATCTCCGCTCAGCAGCCCTGGAAGCCCGCCTCAGTTCTTTGGTCAGACTGGTGTCTGTTGATTTTGCGAGCTTTGATATGTTTGAGAGGGGCAACTGATTCCTAAGCTACAGCTATTGTGGTGTTATATAGAGTGGCAGCGGCATCCGCATTGTGTAGGGAACTTATGTCTGTAAGAGGGAGGAGGGATTTAGACAGTGAGTGTAGATCGAGGTGTTGAAGATCTCTGCGAGGGTGTGTGAGTTTTTGTGGTGGGGATTGTGGACCTGAGGAGGAGAGGGAAGAGAATGTAAGTAGGTTGTGGTCAGAGAGAGGAAGAGGTGAGTTAGAGAGGCTAGATAGGGAGCAGAGGCGGGTGAAGATGAGGTCTAGGGTGTGGCCATCTTTGTGAGTGGCTGCAGAAGACCATTGAGTGAGGCCGAAGGAGGAAGTGAGAAATAGAAGTTTAGTGGCAGCTGAGAGGGAAGTGTCAATGGGGATGTTGAAGTCGCCCAAGATGATATTGGGGATATGAAGTAGGAAATGAAGTAGCCAGGTGTTGAAGTGGTCGAAGAAGGTGGTGGCTGACCCTGGAGTGCGGTATATGACAGCTAGTTGGAGGGGGAGTAGATGCGCACAGAGTGCACCTCGAAGGAAGGGAGGGTAACAGAGGGCGGCAGTGAGATTGGGGTGAAGGAGCAGTTATCTGACAGGAGAAAACCAACTCCTCCACCATGCTTGCAGCTGGGGCGGGGGGTGTGGGAAAGGTGGAATCCACCATATGAGAGTGCAGCAGGAGATGCTGTGTCAGAGGAGTTGAGCCAGGTTTCGGTGATGGCGTATATATATATGCCCCCTATTGAGGAAGCCAGTACGGCGAAACGGCGCTGTAAGGGGTAGCCGGGTACACGAGTGAAAGGGCCACGAAAGCTGCATTCATGTAAGTCGCATTCAATCTTGAGCGCTGTGCATTATACACTGCTCCATCTAGCAACAGTTCTCCCTGCTCCTAGCCATTATGGCAGGCATTTTATGCAGGGAACAAAGCGAAGTTGTAATCAATCTCTAGCACTATGTTCTTTATGCTGTTTAATTGAGGAGTGTTCCTAGCCATTACAGCAGGCATATCATGCAGGGAATATAGCAAAGCAATTAACCTTTAGCACTATGCACTTTATGATGTTTATTTAAAGGCTAGTTCCCTTTGCTACTAAATTTATTTAGGACACTGATGGTATATACAGCTAAGCGAGTTTATGTGTGAGGAGCTCACTTTTGTTATAACAGTTTTGGAAGCGCTGATTTTTCGATCATGTAGCATGGTACACTGGTATAAGTATGGTTAAAATTTGATATAACTCATGATCATATGACATTATATTTATTTCTGTGTGCACCTTAACTATGTTCATACCTGTTTTTTTTTTTTTTTTTGAGAAATGTCCTTGTTACTATTTTATGAAATTATATGAATAAATAATTGATTTTATTGATTCATCTATTTGCCTATTGCCTTTTTGTCTGCACAGATTGGTGGCAGAAGTTGTAATATATATATTAAGGGAATTGATGTAGCGGGTCGGGTGGACATTATAGGTCTATATGCTGATGATATGGTGGTATTCATGGATGAAGCGGAAGAAACTTTGCCGCAAGTGATAGCCCTTATAGATTGATTCAGCAAATATTCAGGCTTATATATAAATTGGGAGAAGTCTGCTCTGTTACCCCTTTCTCATGCCCCGATGCCGCAGCTAGAGGCTCTCTCCTCACTGACTATTGTATCTAATTTTAAATATCTGGGTGTCTACATATCCCGTGACAGTGTGTTTGATTCACAACTTAATATCCACCCACTGCTGGAACTAGTTAAAGTTAAATTTGCATCCTGGAGCAAACCTCCGTTGTCTGTAGCCGGACGCATTAACTTGATTCAAATGATATTACTTCCCAAGTTAGCTACTCCCTTCAGCACAGTGCTGTGATGGTGCCCAAATATTTCTTTGTGAATCTCAACTCCCAGATCACGTCTTTTATATGGGGGAAGACTAGGCCCAAACTTAAATTGGCCACCTTACAAAGACCTAAAAAGGGAGGTGGAGTGGCGCTACCAGATTTTTTCCTATATTATTTGGCTGGGCAAGCTAAAGCTTTAAGTAACTGGATGCCGGGTAGCTACATTCCCAACTCTGAAAGTCACCTGCTTCATGCTGCACAGACTGATTGCCCACTGGGTTTCCTTGAGTTAGAAAGAACTAGTGCCCCTCGTCTGCTGCCCTTGCTCCGACTGGCACGATTAACATGGAGGCAAATCAAGAAAGTGTCTGGGTTTGGAGATTTTATGGCTGAAATGCCCCTGTGGAATAATGATTATTTTCCAGAATTGCTAAACCACCCGTTCAATGAATTTTGGATTCAGCATGACGTTTCTTCGATGGGAGACTTATATGATCAGGGGACATTGAAGTCTTTTGAGCAATTACAGGTCACGCATGATATCACAAGATCCCAATTTTTCCGCTATTTACAACTGACATCAGCTCTTCAATCGCATATGAGATGTAAGGGTGTAGGCCGTACTATTTCATCTCTACCTCTGATAGGAATCCTTAAATTGCAGGGCCCTCAGGGTCTCATCTCCTCTTTATATACATATATGCTGTCAGCGGGAGCAGAATCTGCCATAAGTTCTATCAAGAGAAAGTGGGAACGACTCACCCCTAATACGCAGGACGAGGAGTGGGAGGAGATTTTGGAATCTCCGATTGGAGTATCACCATCTATTAACAACAGAATGATACAATTATATATAATCAGTCGTACTTGACTCCGACACGACTTTTTAGGATGGGTCGATTCCAATCATCAGAATGTTTACGGTGCCACTCTCCAGACGCAGATTTTATTCATATGGTATGGCAGTGTCCCACTGTCCTGCATTACTGGAGAGAGGTGACATCATTACTGTCATCCCTAGGACAAGCCCCGGTCCCTCTAGAGCCACTGGTCTGCTTGTTTGGGGTATGGGATCAGGAGATCTGGGATCGATATAATGGGGTCTTCCTGCGTGAGACGTTATTTATGGCACGGAAGGTACTGGCATAACGGAGGATGGGAACTTTGTCCCCCTCCCTTAGAATTTGGATTGACTTGGTAAATTCGATCGTTCCATACGAGCGCACGTTATACCAAAATAGGGGATTCCCGGGTAAATTTGAAAAGATTTGGGGGAGGTGGAACTCCTCTCATCTTACCCTGCAAGGTTGAGACATCACATATGAGATAGTATGCTGTAGGATACTAGGCTGTGAAATAGTAGCTATAGGTTGATGTAGTGATAGTCGTAGTTTAGTTTAGGAATTTCTGATTAGATTTCCTTATCCGAATAATATGTTAAAGGCTTATGAGATTTGTTCGATATACATGTTTTATGATATATAGCCAACTGTCCTTTGCGCATACTGGGAAGGTTATGTACAATGCTACCTTGTTTTTTAAAAAATAGTGTGCAATTTCTTGGCTCTATACTTTATAATGGACGGAAACATGTATGCTCTGTGGAAAATGTTTATTACCATAGGCCAATTGTATGTTGTGCATTTTTTATGTCCTGAAGTTCAATAATCGAATTAAATAAAAAAAGAAAGAGTCCCGGAGAACGTATCAGTAAGATGTGCACTATGTGAGGCGTGCTACATACAGTACAGAAAGGTACTTTATGCATTCGGACATTCAGTGCTGAAACAACCCCCTTATCTACTCCCCAAAAAACAAAATCAGGCCTGCCTACACAGGAAGATGGTACCTAAACACTACCAGCCTGCTTCCCCTCATTGAAGGGAAGGTGTCACATGTTTTTCCATTAATGAAATGTATTTAAAATTAAATGATTTTGTTTGGGTTTTTTTTGGGGGGGAGGGGGAGAGTGAGGATTAAATCATTAAAAAAATATAACAGCAGTTTATTCAACTAACTTTTTTCCACTGCGGGATGCCATATGTATTTGCTTCTGTGCAACGTGTCAATGCACAACTTACAGGACGCAAATATGGCATACAATGGGGAGTGTGGACGGTCTCCAATCCCACCTCTTATTCTGTGGCCTTATTAGTTGTGCCCTGGGCACGCTGCCTGGCACTATGCTATGGAAGCCCTACATGATTCACTGACCTCCACTAAACTGAATTTTGACAGCCTCTGGTAATCCAGGTCTTGACCAGCAGGAATGTGTTTGTAGAAGAAGGGCCAGTGTACAGCAGCACTGCTCAGCCTAACGTTATGAGCAGCCAGGCACAAAGAGGCTGAGAGGGACTATGGTGATGTATAAATCAAGGTGGCACTTTTCTGAAGTTATTGAAGTGGTCAGGGCAGCTTGACATTATCATCCCCTCGCCTTCAGCACACAACCAGAAGTGGAAGGGAGGTGTGACGTCACACTACTCAGAGCAGTTCTTTCCCACCTGTGCAGCAATCGTAATGCTAGTTTTCAATACTATTGCTTATGTAGGTGAATGAGAGTGGCGCCCTCTAGTGTATATCAGTGGGAAATATGAAAAATTATAAAGCTTTGCAGCGCTGGGGTCCAGGGTTCAAATCCCACCAAGGACAACATCTGCAAAGGAGTTTGTATGTTCTCCCCGTGTTTGCGTGGGTTTCCTCTGGGTACACCAGTATCCTTCCACATTTCAAACACATACTGATAGGGAGTTTAGATTGTGAGCGCCAATAGGGACAATGATGATAATGTGTGTAAAGCGCTGTGGAACATGATGGCGATATACAAGCAAAGCATAATAAATAATAATAAATATAAAGTGGGCTTCTACGATCATAAAACCCGTTTGCTGGCTTTACTTTGTTTAAAAAAAAAAACAAACACTCACCCTCCCCTGATGCTCCCAATGTCTGCAGCACTGAGGTCACCTTGATAGCGAAACTGCCAACTAACAAGCTCACTGATTGCCTGCAGTGCTGTCGGCATGACATCAGCACGGCAGACAATAGCAAACACTGGGGGGAGAGGTACAGACTCGGCTCTGGACCCTTAAGTAAAACGCAGTATGCTTGTTTTTTTTTATAACAAACTGCACTTGAAGGAAAAGGTTTTCTGAAAACAGTAAACCCCTTTCATGTTTTAAATTTTCTACAAATAAAAAGAAAATATAAAAATGAAAAAAAATAGTTTCAAATGTCATTAACATTATATATATCCTCCATACAAAAGTGTGTGCGCATGGTACATACAAAAACATATATAGTCATGGCCGAATGTGTTGGCACCTTTGAAATTGTAGTATGCAGAAGTATGTCTCCCAGAAACTTATTGCAATTACACATGTTTTCTTATACATGTTTATTTCCTATGCATTGGAGTAACAAAAAAGAGGAAAAAAAGCAAATTGGGAATAAATTCACACAAAGCCCCAAAAATGGGCTGGACAAAATTGAAGACACCTTTTCAAAAATTTTGGATAAACAACTTTGTTTCAAGCTCACCTGTGGTAACAGGTTTGGGCAATATGAAAATCACACCTGAGACCAAATAAAAAGGGGAGAAGTTGACTCAATCTTTGCATAATGTGTCTTTATGTGCAACACTAAGCATGGAGAACAGATAAAGGAGAAGAGAACTATCTGAGGACTTGAGAACTAAAATTATTGAACAATATCAACAATCTCAAGGTTACAAGTCCATATCCAGAGACCTTGATGTTCCTTTGTCCACGATTCACAACATAATCTAGAAGTTTACAACCCATAGCACTGTAGCTAATCTCCCTGGACGTGGATGGCAGAGAAAAACTAATGAACGGTTGAAACGCAGGATAGTGCAGATGATGAATAAGCAGCCCCAATCAAATTTCAAAGAATTTCAAGCTGTCCTGCAGGCTCAGGGTGCATCACTCTCAGTCTGAACTTTCCGTTGACAATTGAATGAAAGAGACATAAAAAATCTAGACTGTAGTTTGCCAAAATGTATGTGAGTTGAGTAAGCCAAAATCCTTCTGGGTAAGCGTCTTGTGGACAGATGAGACCAGGGTAGAGCTTTTTGGTAAAACACTTCACTCTACTTTTTACCAAAAATGGAATAATGCCTACAAAGAAAAGAACACAGCACCTACAGTCAAATATGGTGGAGGTTCAAAGATGTTTTCAGGTGGTTTTTCTGCCTCTGGCACTGAGTGGCTTGTCTGTGTGCAAGGAATCATGAAATCTGAAGATTACGACACAAAATCCCTTTTGTAATGTAGTGCCCAGTGTTTGAAAAATGGTTTTGTGTCCTAGGTTATGACAATAACCCTAAACATAATTTAGGAAGCACCAAAAAATGGATGGAAACAAAGAACTGGGGATTTCTGAAATGGCTAGAAGTGAGTCTGGATCTAAATCCTATTGAACACCCGTGGAGAGATTTTAAAATTGCTGTTGGGAGAAGGCACCTTCAAATATGAGAGAAATGGATCAGTTTGCAAAAGAAGAGTGGCCCATAATTCCATTTGAGAGATGTAAGAAGCTTTTTAATGGTTATATGAAAACATTAATTGCAGTTATTTATTTCAAAGGGTGTGCAACCAAATGTTAAAGTCGAGGGTGCCAACAATTCTGTCTGGATCATTTTGGGGTTTTTATGTGAAATTATGTCCAATTTGCCTTTCTTTCTCTCTTTTTTGTGTTGTTCAAATAGACAAAAAAGGAAATGAACATGTGTATAACAAAACATGTGCAATTGCAATAATTTTCTGAGAGAAAAACATCATTTTCAGGAACAATTGCAAGGGTGCCAACCCTTCAGCCATGACTGTATGTACATACAGTTGTGCAAAAGTGTATGCCCCTTCCTGACCTCCTATTCTTTTGCATCTTTGTCACACTTAAATGTTTCAGATCACCAAACAAATTTAAATATTAGACAAAGATAACACAAGTAACCACAAAATGCAGTTTTTAAATGAAGGTCTTAATTAATAAGGGAAAAAGAAATCCAAACATACAGTGCCCTGTGTGAAAAAGTGTTTGCCCCCTAAGCCTAATAACTAGTTGGGCCAATAACTGTAATCAATTGTTTGCGATAACTGGCAATGATTCTTTTACTAGCTCTGGAGGAATTTTGTCCCATTCATCTTTGAAGAATTGTTGTAATTCAGTCATATTGGAGGGTTTCCAAGCATGAACTAACTTTTTAAGGTCATGCCACAGCACCTCAATTGGATTAAGTTCAGGACTTTGACTAGGCCATTCCAAAGTCTTAATTTTGTTTTTTTTTAAGCCAATCAGAGGTGGACTTGATGGTGTGTTTTGGATCATTGTCCTGCTGCATAACCCAAGTGTGCTTCAGCTTGAGGTCACGAACAGATGGCTGGAAATTGTCCTTCAGGATTCATTGATTGACTGCAGAATTCATGGTTCCATTTACAACAGCAAGTAAGCTGGGTGCTGAAGCAACAAAACAGCCCAGACCATCACACTACCACCATCATATTGTACAGTTGGTATGTTGTTCCTTTTCTGAAATGCTGTGTTACTTCTACGCCAGATATAAGGGACATACACCTTCAAAAAAGTTCAACTTTTGTCTCGTCAATCCACAGAGCATTCTCCCAAAAGTCTTGGGGATTATCACGATGTCTTCTGGCGAAACGGAGACAAGCTTTTATGTTCTTATTGCTCAGCAATGGTTTTCGTCTTGAAACTCTGCCATGCAGGCCATTTTTGCCCAGTCTCTTTATAATGTTGGAGTCATGAACACTGACCTTAACTGAGGTAAGGGATTTCTGCAGTTCTTTGGATGTTGTGGGGTATTTTGTGACCTCTTGGATGAGTCGTCGCTGCGCTCTTGGGGTAATTTTGGTCAGCCGGACAATCCTGGGAAGGATCAACACTGTTCCATGTTTTCACCATTTGTGGATAATTGTGGTTCGCTGGAGTCCGAAAGCTTGAGAAATGGCTTCATAACCTTTCCCAGACTGATAGATCTCAATTACTTTGTTTCTCATTTGTTCCAGAATTTCTTTTGATCACAGCATAATGACTAGCTTTTGAGGCTCGTTTAGTCTACTTCACTTTGTCAGGCAGGTCCTAGTTAAGTGATTTCTTGATTGAGAACAAGTGTGGCAGTAAACAGGCCTGCGTGTGGCTAGTAAATTTGAACTCCGCTTCCCAAAGATGTGATAAACCACTGTTAACGTATGGTTTAAAGTGGGGGATCACTTTCTCACAAAGGGCACTGTACGTTTGGATCTCTTTTTCCCTTTATAGTAAAGAACTTAATTTCAAAACTGCATTTTGTGTTTACTCGTGATATCTTTGCCTAATATTTAAATTTGTTTGGTGACCTGAAACATTTAAGTGTGACAAACATGCTAAGGAATATGAAATCAGGAAGGTGGCAAACACTTCACACAACTGAATATGCATACACACACACACATACATTCTTTATCAGCACATTCTCTATAATAACGAAACACCAGGACACTTGCAGAACTTCTTATAATAGTACAACAGTGCAAGAAAAGGGCAGCTGAGTGGGTATGGCACATCTGGCAAGAGTGTGAAGGTGCAAAGGGTAAGAACAATTTGGGATCCCACTCAAACTGAGATGGCAAGTCTCATAATAAATACTGAAGATAAAATATATAGTATATCAACTGTATATGTGTTATTTTCATTTCTGCGTTAACACATCATAGAACCTTTGTATGAAGTAATCTGATAATATTTGTACATCCATTTATATAATGGTTCTCGGGACAACAACAGCTAAACTCCTTTCCACATTCTTTTTTTTAATTGGAAAGACTTGGTCTCATTTTAATCAGATTTCTTGTTTTTTTTTCCCCATGGACCTGTAAGTCAGCCAATACGTCAGACTAGTCAAAGTCATATTCTATTCACATGAGCAGTTGACTGCTGTATATAAAAATGACTCGGTTTTTCATACGCCTAAATGATTGTAATGTGCCTACAGTGGTTATCTTTGAGAACTGCACTTAACACAATTTCAAATTTGACATACATCATAGTCACAACCTACAAGTTGTAATGGTTCATAAAATACCTCTGATTTACAATCTAATGAGCAGAAAAACGTTCAGCCATGCTGAAAGGATAACACAACATCTTCTCTAATTCGCTTTCTCTAAACTCTGAATTTGATTTTTGGAGTCTGTATTTTGTATAGGAGCCGTAACTGTCAGGCTGGTGTCTCTACCGGATGACTTGGGTGAGACAGGGGTTATTCCTTTTGGACTAAAACCTTGGCCCACTGCAGCTGGTCTCACATACGGTACAACAATGCACTGGGAGACTTGAGAATGGTGGACTTTTTTACCTTTGGGTTCACGAGTAGTATCTCTAGATCGTGGCCTTTGAGGCCTCTCTTGTCTGGGGCTTTTAGCCCCACATGGGGAAGGGCTTCGACTCTTCTGTCGAGAAGAACTGGGAAGAATAAGGTCGTGCAATCGTGCAAGTGCTGGACTTCTGCTTCGTGGGGAACGAGCACTTCCTGGGCTGGGACTGCGGGATCGGGATTTTGGCCGGAGGAGGACTTGAGTGCTGTTATCATCCTCTGAACTGGAGTCTGAGCTGTCAGTAGTTGAGCTCGGTTCTGAACCTGGCAGAGAGATCTGGGGCAAAGAGGGAAGGTAAAACAAAAATACTGATATAGAAAAGAACATGTTGACAGTTTCTTACAGAACAGGAATAAATTAATGTAAATGGGAACTGGGACTTCACTCACCTGAAAGGGCTCTGTAACCCCAATTAGGGTGTTCATGTTGTTGCTGTAGTAGCCAAGAAGATATTCACCTGTGCCTCTGGGAAGTGATTCTTCACTGAACATTACCTGTGAAAGGGATATATTGATTTAAAGATAACCATGGCAAATAATATTGTATGATCCCATTGTTTTGCTGCACCGCACTACTGCTAAAGCTGTGAGCTAACAACCTGGTGCTGGTATCTTCCTCCATCTGCTTCATCCTCTGTTTTTACCCACACATAGGACACATAATCTTTATGATGTCGAAACCCAACCTGAAAATAAAGCAGGACAAGATGTAAAACAATTGGAATTCATAAGATAAATTATTACACCTATTTAATGCTTCTCACCTTATAAAGTCCAATCCAGTCCCAAGAACTCTTCATGTAAATGGGAGACCACAGGTAGGTGACACGTGCATCTGCAGGAAGTATCCACTCATCACGTACCGAAATGTGTACAAGTGGGGCAACAAGACAGGTGGAAAA
Source organism: Dendrobates tinctorius (assembly GCF_039654945.1). NCBI lineage: Eukaryota > Metazoa > Chordata > Amphibia > Anura > Dendrobatidae > Dendrobates > Dendrobates tinctorius. The sequence goes on along the minus strand of NW_027361880.1, from coordinate 5,905,480 downwards.
CTGAAACAAAACAAACAACTGTAAAGGTGTGTTCACATGGAGTTTTATTTGCTGAGTTTTTGGAGCAGAAACTTTCCAAAAACTTGATGGTTTAATTTAGAATCATTAAAGGAGTCTGTGCCATTCTTTCAATTAAAAGACTTTATTCTGGGTGTGTGCTTAATTACAATATAACTAAAGAATTAGTAATGGATAGGTGTCTTATAGATGTCCATCCATTACTAACCCTTGGTATTGATGTCACCAGACAATATAAAGGTGAAATCAACCCCACAAATATAAACCACATTTGCTACCGCCACAAGGCAATTGGGAAGAGATGGGCAAAGCACCAAAATCGGCGCATCTAATAGATGCGCCTTTTCTGGGCGGTTGCGGACTGCTATTTTTAGACTGGGTGGGGGCAGCAATATCCTTGGCCCCTTACCAGCCTAAGAATACCAGCCCTCAGCTGCCTGATTGAGCTTGGCTGGTTGTCAAAAGTGGGGGGACTCCACGCCACTGTTTAAAATAGTTTATATAAATAACTAAAAAAACAGCATGGGGGCCACTCTATTCATCATAACCAGCCTTGCTAACACTGACAGCTGAGGGTTGCAGCCCGCAGCCGTGAGTTTTACCTGGCTGGTTATCAAAAATATAGGGGAACCCACGTCATTTTTTAAATTATTTATTTATGGATTTAAAGTCTCACTGTGCTAGCAGGGAACTCACCGACGTCACTGCAGTTCAGGGAACCGGCTGGAAACACAGCCTCAGTGACCGGTGGTAACTTCGATGACGTCACCGCTAGTCACTGAGGCTGAGCTCGCAGCAGCGCATTCATCAGTGGTTCTCAGCCTGGACAGTCGAATTTTGGCACCGCCAAGTTAAAAACTATTTATCCCCAGATATATTTATTGTGACGTGGGACAGAAGGACGGACAGGTGAGGGATATTGTTGTTTTTTATTTTTGTTTTATTACAAGTGAAGAGGGCGTCAATGGAATGGGCGTTAAGTGAGTATAACTGTGTTTGTTATTTTTAAATAAAGCAAAAGTGTGTTTTGTTTTATTTTAAATAAAAGACTTTATACTTGCTGTGTGTCTTATACACGCCTCTCCATTACTAAGCCATGGGCGTGATGTCACTGGACAATACAAAGATGACATCAAGCCCACAAATATTACACCACAGGGTAAGTGGAAAGAGCTGGCCAAAGCACCAGAATTGGCGTATCTAATAGATGAACCTTTTCTGTGAGGCTGCAGGCTATTATTTTTAGGCTGGAGGGAGGCAATGTCCATGGCACCTTACCAGCCTGAGAATACCAGCCCCCAGCTGTCTGCTTTAGCTTATTTGGTTGCCAAAAATGGGGGGGAACCCACTCCATTTTTTTAAGTTATTTATTTAAATAATTAAACAAATCGGAGTGAGGACAACTCTAGTCTTGATAACTATATAGCGGGGGTATCTCAAACCAATATCAGATCAATAGAAGTAGCAAATTGGTATAATATTTATAATATAAAATATAACCTTTATTGATTCCTTTAAAAACCATATAATCAAAACGAAAAAAACATGTGCCAAAGTGCAATTGTGCAGTGCTCTATTAAAAACAAACCGTGTTGTACTTTCCAGGTATCATATGGCCCAGGACAATGCCGTATTTTTATATGTCCAGGTGTCTCCTCACACCTAGAATCTAAGACCATATGACCCTTAAATAATTGTAATTATGTAAAAAACAGATGATCGGGTAGGGTCCGTTTTTTACAGAAGCGTTAAAGATAAGTACAGCGGTCTCAGTATCTATAGTGGTATTATAAATGGTTACACTATGCTTATATGAGATGATATATATCCTGATGCATTTAACCGACGCTGTATATATGTTGTGTTAATGTATATGGGCCGGATGTATATGTCTAAAAAAAGTAACAATATTATTGATGACATAAAGGCCTGGTCTATACATAATTACAATTATTTAAGGGTCATATGGTCTTAGATTCTAGGTGTGAGGAGACACCTGGACATATAACAATACGGCATTTTCCTGGGCCATATGATACCTGGAAAGTACAACACGGTTTGTTTTTAATAGAGCACTGCACAATTGCACTTTGGCACATGTTTTTTTCGTTTTGATTATATGGTTTTTAAAGGAATCAATAAAGGTTATATTTCCTCTATTCTTGATAACCAGCCTTGCTAAAGCTGACAGGTGAGGGTTGTAGCCCCCAACTGTGAGTTTTGCCTGGCTGGTTATCAAAAAAACAGGAGAACCCACACCATCAATTTTTTTAAATTATTTATTTAGAGTACAGGCAGCGGCTGATGAATACTCCCATCAGCCACCACCTGCTCTCGCTGTTATTAGCAGCAGCAGGCATAGGCTAATGGGGTGCAGTAATCCCATCATCTGACGCCAGTGACCAGAGGCAAACTTTTTACCTCTGATCATAGCTACGGGCTCACGCTATCATTTGACAGCGTAGGAACAGTTGCTCTTTGACCGGCGGTTATGTTTTCACCGCTGATCAGAAGCAGTGTTTACAGCGCTGTCATGCACATGACAGCGTCACAAACACCGGATGTTCAGGCCCCCCTTTCAGGAATTCGCCCATCTCTACTCATTAGAGAAAAGTTCATTTTGGAAATCCACTAACTTTATGTAAATTCTGTCTTGCTGTTTTTCTGTTATTTTTTATGGTCTCACTTTTTTTAAAAGAATATTAGTATGTAGACTGTCATTAAGGATGATGGGAAAAAAAAGTGGGAGACTTTTGATTGGCCTGTAGCAAATCTCAGTAAAGCTGCATTTACACTGAGTGATAGCCATAAATGAGTGTTCTTATAAACGCTTTTGTGAGTATTATCTTGTCGTCTAAACAGGCTGCCAATCACCCAATGAATGAGCAAAACGCATTTGCGCAGCGCAAAAAATATCGTTCTCAGTGATGCATCATCCTGTCTAAAGAGGACTCACAGTGCCAAGAACAATGGCAGCCTATGTATTTTTCGGACTATAAGACATCCGGTTCTTTCCTCCCCCCGAAGAAGCAACCGTGAAACGAGCGAAGGGGCGCGTACTTGTTCATGGACCCCAGCATGGGTAATTGATCTTTCCTATCCTCTTTATGTCCTTTACTTTGTGGGCAGATTTTGTAGTGGATACACTTTACGGGCAGTGACACTTTGTCATGAGATATAGGATGGAATTATTTTGGTGGGGATAAAAGTATGGTATGGTCCCTTTTTCCCCCTCACCCGCCTTTCCTCCCCCTTATTGTAGTTACGTCTGAGACGGCACTGGCATTTTATATGACGACCCAGTCTAATTCAGATGCGAACCTATCATGATATATATGTACATTGGGGTGGTGAGCCCATTTTTCTGGACTTTGTAACAGTACGCTTTTCTCTTAGCCGATGCACCTTGATTTGTACCATCTGATCTCTGTTTTGGTTATTACATGTACTAAATAACTATAGTCTGCCTTTTTGTATGCAAATTAATTAAAAATATTTTTATATTTAATGAAACTATGCAGACTCTTTGTTATGGGTTATAGGCTCCATTGTTTTTTCGTGTGTTTCTCAGTTAGAAGGAGCTCCATAGGGTATTTTCCCAAACCTAGGTATTGAAGACTAGGAATGTGCCATATATCATGTTTTCTGTGCTCGAGATTTTGTTTCTCGGACCACAAGACACACCTAGGTTTTACAGGAGGAAATTAGGAAAAAAAAACTGAAACAAAAAATATGGTAAATTCTGTACTTAATATCCCCTATCCTAGTAAATATGGTCCCCTCATCCCCATCCTGATACACATGCCCCCTCATCCCTATCCTGGTATGCCTGGGACCCCTTATCCCCATCCTGGTATGCATGCCTCCTCGACCTTATCTTGACAGGAATGATTGCCCCCAACCCTATACTGGTATGCAGGGTCCCCATCTCGTCCAAGTATGCATGGCCCCATCCTTATACTGGTATGCAGGGCCCCAACCTTAACCTGGTATGATTGACCCCATTCTGGTCCTTGTATGCCTCCTCCCATCCTTATTCTGGTATGAATGTCCCCATTCCCAGTCCTGGTATGCATGACCCTATACTTATACTGGTATGACTGGCCCCATCGTGGTCCTGGTATGCCTTGTCCCATCCTTATCCTGGTATGATTGTCCCCATCCAGGTCCTGGTATGCATGGCCCCATCCTTATCCTGTATGATTAGCCCCATCCCGGTCCTGGTTGCATGGTCCCATCCTTATCCTGTATGATTGGCCCCATCCTTATCCTATATGATTGGCCCCATCCCGGTCCTGGTTGCATGGCTCCATCAGAAAAGTTTAAAAAAAAACCAAACCATTAAACTTACCTTTCGCCACTCCCTTGCAGCATCCTGCTCCGTTGCCAGCAGCTGCTTAATGCTTGTAAGCAGTGCATGGCAGGGACGTCATGTGCTGCTCACAAGCAGAGCACAGTTCCAGGAAAACTCACCGGGACTGTTAATCGCAGAGTGCAGTGAGTATTCATTGCTCTTCAGTTGGGCACAGTGTCAGCCACCGGCTTCCTGCTGCTGCCGGCGGTCACGTGTGCCAATACTTGAGAAATTAATATTCAGAATATTCATTTCTCTTAAGTATCGGCACACGTGACCGCCGGCAGCAGTAGGAAGGCTACGGCTCACACTGCGCGCTACTGAAGAGCAATGAATACTCACTGCTCTCTGTGATGAACAGTCCTGGTGCGTATTCCGGCAGCTGTGATCTGCTTGTGAGCAGCACATGACGTCCCTGCCATGTGTTGCTTACAAGCATTAAGCAGCTGCTGGCAACAGAACAGGACACTGCGAGGGAGCGGAGGAAGGTAAGTGTAATGGTTTGGTGTTTTAATCTTTTCTGATGGGGCCATGCATACCAGGACCGGGATGGGGCCAATCATTAGAATAAGGATGGGACCAATCATACCAGGAATGGGATGGGGCCAATCATACCAGGATGCCTAAAAGAAATGAATATTCACTGCCCTCCTCGCCTATGGGTGTGGAATGCAGTGAATATTCTTTTCTCTTTAACAGCGGGCAGAGGAGTTAGCCGCAGCCGCCGGCTCCTGCCTCTGTGACCCGCTGCTCTGCCGAAACGGCTCCCCCACCTCCCCACCACAGCCAGAGCTGATGCATCTGGACTATAAGATGCACCCCCCAATTTCCTCCACATTTTGGGAGGAAAAAAGTGCATCTTATAATCCGAAAAATACTGTATTTAAATGTCCGCCGATTGTTAAAGATATACTGATTGGAGGTCATATTGTTCTGCAAGTCAGTCCGTGTAAACAGAACATAACATCTTAATGCAAAGTGCATTGTGGGAGTAGGCTATAACTATCAGATTATTTCCTTGGTAGAGTTGTAAGTATTTATTACAACTTGCAACAGCAGATATAGCAACATCTGTCACTGATTCCCACAATAAAAAAGGATTGATTTTCATCAGTGAATGATCAGTTTTCACCATTAGTGTTTTTCCATTTTTTTCGTATGCAAAACGGTTTCTCAAGTTTCTTGACTCAGTCAGTGAAAAGCGGACAGCAGATGGATGCAACTAGGATGTCATCAGTGAGCTGCCGAGTTTTTCATGGGCCCACAGGCTTGTAATGGCAAGTTTGATCCATGATTCAGACATCTCCAAACAGACGTCTGAATGAGGCCTGATTATGATAGAAGCTTTTTGCTGCTACTAAGATTTAGCAAAGTAATGAACTATAAGCACCAAGTACAACTATTCAACTGTAGACATTCATGGACAGTGATGCAGCTTGATGGTCGCTGTATGCTCATTTTCACTAAATTGCTTCTGTTTCGAGTGAAAATGTGGACAGCTTCTTAATAAAAGCTTCTCTGGCATTCTTACTTCAGAAAGAGTCAAAATCCAGAATAGTGCCCATAGTTCAACGAGAGCCGATGAATGTGATATACGAGTGCCCGCATTGTTTTGTTTGTATATTGTACCTGTATTATATCTAGTATTGCTCACCCTAATACCTGGTTTGGACAGACATATCGTACCTATGTTTGAATAACTATGTGTACTGTAAATCATGGTACAGTCTGCCTTTTCTCTCTCCTCAGACAGTTCTGCTGAATTGCACTTACAGCACTATATGGACCCATCATGCCGTAAGTAAAACCACAGGGTCAAGGTGTTACATCCAGAATGAGGATAGTAACATAAAGTTAGAATACACCAGTATGACTGAGGACTGTCTAACCTTTCTTTTTGTCATACGCACAATATCATTATGCCAATACAACCCTAGGCAAAACCCCACAATGGTATAAAATAATATCCTGCATTCTAGGCTCTACAAGCACACCTCATAATGGTGGCGATGACACCATAACTCTGTATTAATGATGACTGGTGTGCACCACAAGTCAACAATGACATCGATTGATTTCTGTCGTATGATATTGATTGCAATCTTACCTTTACTGAGAAGATAGCAGACACAGGTTTGTGGTCACTCTCGGTGTATTGCATATGGGACCCATAGCTGAGCAGTGTTGCTGACAGGCCCGCAGACACACTGCTGCTCGTGTCACCCTGTGAAATTGGATTTTTCATTTTCCATAGAATTCGGTCAGTCCATGCAGGCTTCCTCTTTTTAGAACTGAATATTGCATAAATACAGAAAAAGATAAGGTAAGGTACAAGGTAAGATTGAAGAGAGTGTTCGGTCTTGGTTCATAAATATTGCATCAATAGGGGTCCAACACCTTGCACAGTCTCCAATCTGGTGCCATTTACCCAGTGACAGTCAGAAAACTGAAACACAGCTGCACAGCAAACTTTCATTCGATGTGTAGCAGGTGCTGTTGAGTAATGCAGTACACCTCCTACTGAGAGAATTGGTGCTGTTCTGCTCCGCAGCGGCTGCTACACATTGAATAGAAGTTTGCTGCATAGCTGTATTTAATGCTTAGTTCTGACAGTAGCCTGAGCTTATAACAAGGGATAAATGAGGATGCCTGGTGTTGGACCCCACTGACCCGATGCTGATGACCTATTACATGGATAGGCTATCAATATCATGTGACCGGACAACCCTTTTAGTGCACGTAATTCCAGAAAATACCCCAAAATGTGACAACTTTCACAAGTCTGCTAACGCATTGTACTCCTTTACATAAAAACTTACCTAGTGTCATAGATGTTGGTCCCAACATCATACTTATATGTGGGAGGGAAGGTCAGGGGCCCTTCCATAAAGCCAGACAGCACAGGTTCACAGCATTTTGCCATGTTTAGCTGTAAGAAGAGATTATGACTGGATTTAGGTAGTTTTACAGGTGTCTTTGTTTGCCACAAGTTATGGGTCTCCTTTTCACAGAGTATACATAAATAAGTAGTGCAATAAAAATAGACTTTGCAGCATAATTTGCTTTATCATCAATTGGTGATACCACAGGCAATTTATCTGTCTTTATCTGTGTAAATGGATCTTTCCATAGAATCCCAAGACTTTAGGCCACCATATATTTTAGACTAGATCTGGCAAAAGTGTCCAATATCACTGGGCTCCAATGACAGTTTAATGTGCATCAGGGCCTACCGATTGTCCCTCGTACATGTCTGATTTTACAATGAATTATCCTCTTGTTCTCCCTGAGAAAAGCCACCACCTGAGATGCCTGGAAACAGCGCTCTCATAGAAAACACAGGACCACTCGACCGAGCAAGCGCTCTTCTGTATGGCCGAATGATTGTTTCTGCAACAGCTAACAAAATCATATGAGAGGCTTTAAAAGTTAATATCCATTTTTGTTAAAAAAAAACTGTTTATTTGCTTTTTGTGGTCTAAGTACAGCAAAAAACATGGATTTTTGTGATAAACTCACCGTAAAATCCTTTTCTCCGAGACGCTCATTGGGGGACTCAGGTACTGTGGGTGTATGCTACTACTGCCTGGAGGTTGACACTAAGTGAAAAAAAGAGGTTAGCTCCTCCTCCACCGTATACACCCTCGCCCCGATTGCGGGCGGAAATCAGTTTACTGCAAAAGCAGTAGGAGAACAACAAAATCAGCCTTAATGCAGGTAACAACATGTCCAGAAAAAAACCACCCTAATATCAAAAAGAAAATGCATATTAATTAACCAAACAAGAGCCAATTGGCTACCAGGGTGGGTGCTGTGTCCCCCAATGAGCGTCTGAGAAAAGGATTTTACGGTGAGTATCACAAAAATCTATGTTTCTCCTTCGCCTTATTGGGGGACACAGGTACTGTGGGACATCCTAAAGCAGTCCCTGGGAGGGAAGTTGACTCACAGACCCAAGCTACATGAACCTCCTGTCTAAAGGTGCGCCACTGCAGCTTGGAGAATCCTTCTACCCAGGCTCCCATCCGCTGAAGCCTGAGTATGGATATTGTAATGTTTGGCAAATGTGTGCAGGCTGGACCAGGTTGCTGCCTTGCAAACCTGTTCTGCCGATGCCTGGTGCCGAAGAGCCCAAGAGGCGCCCACCGCCCAAGTAAAGTGTGCTCTGATCCTTGCTGGAATTGGTACGCCTCTGATGGGGTAAGACTCTTGAATAGTTAACCGAATCCACCTGGCTATCGTCAATTTTGAGGCAGCGAGTCCCTTCCTGTGACCTTCAGGGAGCACGAACAGCACCTCTGACTGACGAAAAGGTGCCGTCCGTGACACGTACCTCCTGAGTGCTCTCACCAGATCCAACGTATGAAGGGCCTTTTCCACATGGTGTACCGCTGCTGGACAAAAAGAGGGCAAGACAATATCCTCATTAATGGGAAACGAGGAAATGACCTTTGGCAGAAGAGGAGAAGCTGGTCTGAGCACCACCTTAGCCTTGTGGAAAGTGAGAAACGGGGCTCGACAAGATAGGGCTGCCAGCTCCGAGACCCGCCTGATAGAAGTTATAGTTACGAGGAATGCCACCTTCCAGGAAAGGTACGACAAAGACATCCTGTAGCAGTTCAAATGGAGCTTCCTGCAGAACGCCTAAGACCAGGTTAAAGTTCCAGGCGTCCACAGTCGCCCTATAGGGAGGTACCAAGTGGGATACTCCCTGGATGAAAGTCTTTACCTGAAAATTGGTAGCAATCCTGCGCTGGAAAAGGACGGATAAGGCCAATATCTGTCTCCTGAGGGAACTTGGGGCTAAGCCTGAGTCTAAGCCAGACTGGAGAAAAGCCAAGATATTAGGGATAGAGAATCTCAGTGGAGAACAACCACGGCCTCGACACCATGAGAAGAAAACCTTCCAGGTGTGATGGTATATTCGTGCCGAGGTAGGCTTCCGGGCGCTGATCATTGTAGCAACCACTTCGCGCCCAAACCCCGCCTGGGTCAGAATCCAAGATTCAATGGCCAAGCCGTCAAACGCAGGGCCCCCGAGTTCGGGTAGCAGATCGGGCCCTGGGAAAGTAGATCTGGGCGCTCTGGCACTCGCCAGGGAACGTCGGCGAGCAGCTGCACTAGCTCCGCGTACCATGCCCGACGGGGCCAGTCTGGGGCCAGCAGAACCGCTGGAACCTCTTCTGCCTTGATCTTCTTGATGACTCCCGGAAGCAGTGGCAGCGGGGGAAATAGGTATGGGAGGCGAAACTGGTTCCATGGCAGAACCAACGCATCCACGGCGATGTGGGTCCCGGTACCGAGCGACAAATGTGGGCACCTTGGCGTTCACCCTGGAGGCCATGAGGTCCACATCCGGTGTTCCCCACCGTTTGCAAATCTGCTGGAAGACCTCGGGGTGTAATGACCATTCCTCAGATGCAAGATCCTGCCGGCTGAGGAAGTCTGCTGCCCAGTTCTCTACGCCCGGGATGTGGACCACCGATATCACCGAGTGATTACTCTCGGCCCAGTGAAGAACGTGCCCTACCTCGCGCATGGTTGCTCTGCTCCGGGTGCCCCCTTGATGATTTATGTAAGCCACCGCCGTGGCGTTGTCCGATTGAATCTGGACGGGGCGGCCTGCTAGAAGGTGATGAAAATGTTGCACAGGGAGCCGGATCGCTCATATCTCCAACAAGTTGATGGGGAGACGTGCCTCCTGCAGCGACCACAGTCCCTGGGTCGTGTGGTGTCGACAAACAGCTCCCCAGCCGAGGAGGCTGGCGTCGGTTGTGACCACCAACCAATAGTCTGGGGAAAGGGTTTCCCCTGGAGAAGGGAGGACCTGATTGTCCACCACTTGAGTGACTGTCTGACCTGCGAGCACAACCGGCACTGGTGATCGAGCGTGAAAGGGTTCTTGTCCCAGAATGACAAGAGAGCGTGTTGCAGGGGGCGAAGATGGAACTGGGCAAACGGGATTGCTTCCATTACAGCCACCATCTTCCCTAGAATCCTTATCCCGAACCGGTTGGTATGAGGGACTGGTTGGCAAAGTGTCTGGACTCCCTGCCGGAGCGCTAGTGCCTTGTCTCGAGGGAGAATTATTAACCCTTGTAAGGTGTCGAAGATCATCCCTAAAAAGGAAATCCTCTGAACTGGCACAAGGGATGATTTTTTTCACGTTGACCAACCATCCTAAGCGGGAAAGAGTATCTAGCGTGATGCTGACATTTTCCTCGCATGCCCGAATTGAAGGGCCCTTGACCAAGAGGTCGTCTAAGTAAGGCAAGACGACTATGCCCAGGGAGTGCAGGATGGCCATGACAACTGCCATGACCTTTGTGAACACTCTGGGGGCGGTGGCTAGCCCGAAGGGCAGCGCTGCAAACTGGAAATGTAGACCGTTGATGGCGAAGCGTAGAAATCTTTGATGCGGAGGGAAAATGGGGATATGTAGGTAGGCGTCCTGGATATCGATAGAGGCCAAATATTCTCCCTGCCCCTTGGCCGATATGACTGAACGGAGAGACTCCATCCGGAAATGTGTGATCCTGATAAATTTGTTCAGGAACTTTAGGTCCAAAACGGGCCTGACAGTCCCATCCTTTTTGGGGACTGCAAACAGGTTGGAATAGAAACCTTGAGCCTTCTCGTTTTCCGGTACAGGAATAATGACTCTCTTGAGATGAAGCAATTTGTTGGCCCCTAGTAAAGCTTTTGCCCGAGCATCCACCCTGGGAAGACGGAAAAGAAAAAACCGCCTTGGGGGTTACCTGACAAATTCTATCTTGTACCCTGAGGACACCAGCTCTCTTACCCATGTGTCGTGTGTGATGGTGAGCCAGATGTGGCAAAACCAGAGTAGGCGGCCTCCTACCTTGCTGGTGTCGCCTGGAAAATGCCTCGAGTCATTTGGCTGAAGATCTTTGGGACCTGGGTCTCCTTGACCTGGGCTGGTGAGTACGCATCCTCCCCAAAGGGTTGGCTCTATGTGAGACCTGTCGATCCCTATCCTAGTTGGGGCGACCTGAAGCGGCGGAATTGGCTGCCGTAGTCCACCCAGGGTTGTGAAAGGCCCAAAACCGTGCCTGAAACAGGTGACGAAACGGCGGTTTGACCCTTTGTTGAGGGAGAAAACCGCTTTTCCCTCCTGTGGAGTCAGAGATGAGCTTATCTAACATCTCTCCGAATAGGCAGCCGCACTGATATGGTAGGGAAGTCAAGGAATTCTTCGACGCTGAATCGGCCCGCCATGTCCTTAACCACAGATCTATCCTAATGGAAATTGCATTTGCGGCAGTGAGTGCCGCGCAGTTGGCCGCATCTAAATCTGATTTGCGATCGCTGACACTTCTGCTGGTAGGTCCATATCTTGCAAGGCTCTGTTCAATGATTCTGACCAAGAAACCTTGGCCTTGGCTACCCATGTTGCCGCAAACGAGGGAGAGAGTGCTGATCCTGATGCCTCAAACACTGAGCGAGCCAAGCTCTCTATGAGACGATCAGTGGGATCCTTAATAGAAGACCCACTAGGTACGGATAGCAGGGTTTTAGAAGCCAAGCGTGACACAGGTGGATCCACCATTGGGGATTCCATCCATTATTTACGGAGATCCGAGGCAAACGAATATCTCGCCTCGAGTGCTTTCTGGCCCGAGAAGCACCTGTCCGGCCGTTCCCTGTGTGGTTGCACTATGTCCTCAAAGTCTGGGAGAGTGCAAAATACTCTATTGGGGCGCTTGACTCGCTTAAATGTCACCTTATGACCTGAGGCCAAGGTGGAATCATCCTCGATCCCCAGAGTCTGGTTGACGGCTTCAATGAGGCTGTCAACTGTTTCCCGACTCCCCGGCGTATCTAGGTCAAGGGGTGCGTCCGAGTCGTAGTCTGAGCCTTGCTTGCTATCGACTGCTGGTGAAGGAGAGCGAGAAGCAGAACTCATGGATGCCGAGGCACCGGATAGACCGGGAGACGGCGTGTGGGCTCGTTTCCCCCGCGTCTGCCTGGAGTGAGAACGGCCCCTGCAGGCCGGAGGCTCCTGTGAGGTAGAGGACCCCTCTAAGACAGGTGAGTCACTATCCCTGCCCCTATCTGGAGCACGAAGGGACTCGATTGCTCTAGTAAGTGAGGCCATAGATTGCGACAGTGATAGTGCCCATTTCGAGGGACTTGGTACACGGGGCTCGGTAACAGGAGAGGGCTCCTGGGTGCGTTTGGACTCGCAGGCTTCACAAATAGCTTGGTCTGCGCCTGCGGAAAGGCAGACCGACAGGAGATGCATGCAGCGTATAGAAACGTGTGCGTCTTAGCTTTTCCGGACATGCTGTATCTGCCAGGCATCAGCGCTGCAGACCGCTGGGGGAGAGCACTCTTCGTATTCACCTAGCGTGGCCTCTCGGGGGGTTGGGGGGGGGGTAGCACTTACCACAGTCCTGTGTCCCCTGCGTTCTGGAAGTGCAGAGCGTTGCTCCGGTTTAAACAGGTGCGCGCCACAACTACGGGCAGGCCGCCGGCAGAAAAAAGGAGTCTTGGGGGCGGTACTTCCACCTGCGGCCTAGTGTCGGCCTGAAGCCGGGGGCTAAATTTCTTCGGCGCCCGCCCAGGCAACGGGGGGCGGGCCCGCCGGGCGTGACGCGATGAAGGAGGGCGGGACTTCTGCCCGCGGTCTAGCGACGGCAAAGTTGCGGGCTGGATTTTCAGCGTCCTCCCGCGGGGGGGAGGGGGCGGACCCGCCGGACCATGGAGGCCAAGGCCGGGAAAAAGGTGACCGTTGCCACCAGACGGCAGGAAGCGCTTATTCTGTAGCGGACGCTGCCGCTCTGACCCCCAAAAATGAGGCTAAGGGCTCCAGCCCTGTGGAACGCCGCTGCAGGAGCCCTCCCAGGCCACCCTCATCTGTGACACTTCAGTTCCAGCTCAGGTAGAGGGGGGCCACATAAAGGACGGTGCAGGCACCCTAGCTCCGTCTTACCATTCAAGGGGTGAGGAGAGGGACCGTCCGCCGCCTTGCAGCACCGCAGTCTAGCATTGGTGGAGCAGTTGGGGGCCGCACGGACTACACTTGTGCCTCTGTACAGCCTAGGGTTTCAATACCTTAGGGTGGTCAGGGCCAATTCCGGCATCATGTCCCACGTCGCGGGAGAGGATACGTGATGTCTATGACAAGAATTAAATATTTAGGATCCTAAACTCTCCTGTTCTACGGATAAATAAAACATTCAGAAGAAACGAGAGACCAGAAGCAGCCCTCACTTTCTCCGGAAGTCTATTACGTCCATAGGAGAGGAGCGTGAAGTCAGCACTGATGGGCCTCTGTAGAGGACAACCTGTTTAAGTGTGACTGCACGCTGCAAGATTCATGGCATGTAACTATATGTCTAGTCAGAAGATTAGGAGTTCTATATCGGAAAAGTAGATCCTTGGCCCCTATAAAGATATATTGTAAGTGTAGACTAAAGGAGCTAGAAAATGTCATAATGAGAAAAGACAAACATGTACTTTAAGACAGATTGCATAAGGCCCATGTTCCTAGACCATGCTCTGATCGAAATACTCAGTCTGATCTGAACTCACCACATCATTATTTTATATATTTCAAAATCTGCAGTGTATCACATACTTGTTTTCCCCACTGTGTGTTTGTGTGAGTATATATTATATATACTGTATATAACTGGCAAATTCAGAGCACTGCACCGTTTTATAAAAATCAGCTTCTCTACAAGTCTGACTTCCATTCCAGTCAGTTTGATTCCAACCAGAGTACACCTCGTTCTACTTAATGTGCTTTTGATTAGGTGATCACCTGAACCAAATCTTATTTAAAGAAGGAAAAGTATAAAAAACCCTGCTGTGATGTTCACAATCCTCTTGCAATAGTACAATCTGGATGGCAAAAAAAGTGCTAGTAATATTACAAAAGTAATAGGAATGAAAAAATAACTTTTAACCATGCCAAACGAGTTGAAAAGAAAAGAAAAGTCTTGAGTGAGGAAAAGAAGGGCTCAATTCTGGCTTTACTAGCAGAGGGATACAGTGAGCATCATGTTGCCTCCATCCTTAAAATTTCTAAGACGGCAGTCAAGCAAGGTCAAGCAGCAGACATTGGGGACAACAAAGCTACAGACTGGCAGAAGGCGAAAACGACTCTCCACTGACCAGGATGACTGTCATCTTATTCGAATGTCACTCAGCAACTGCAGGATGACATCAAGTGACCTACAAAAGGAATGGAAAATGGCAGCTGGGGTGAAGTGCACGGAAAGAACAGTTCGTAACAGGCTCCCAGAGGCAGGGCTCAAATCATGTAAAGCTAGAAAGAAACCTTTCAACAATGAGAAGCAAAGGAGAGCCAGGCTGAAGTTTGCCATAGAGGACTGGAGTTAGGTAATCTTCCCTGATGAGTCTAATTTTCAGCTTTGAACAACACCTGGTCATCTAATGGTTAGTTGGAGACCTGGAGAGATGTACAAGCCACAGTGTCTTGCACCCACTGTGACATTTGGTGGAGGATCGGTGATGATCTGGGGATGCTTCAGCAAGGCTGGAATTGGGTAGGATAGTCTTTGAAAAAAAAACTCAAGCGAGAATATTCAGGGTTCAAGAATCAAATATCAAGACCAGAAAGCACCAAAAACAAAAACCCCTTAAAATTTAGCTTTTAATAGAATCATTAAAACAACCCATGAAATTGGACATAACTATATACCAGGGGGTCAAAAGGTCAGTCACTTATATAGACAATGTTAAAAATAAATGTATAAAGGGGCAAAAAACTATAATGCCCTAATGGGCCCTAAAATGACCCTTCCTGACAGCGGAGGTTGGCACCCTAGTTGTAGACGATATGGCGCCCCCGCTCAATGTCGGCGTCCCTAGTTACGCCCTAGACCCCCCTACGTATACAAAAAGGGACACAAAAAGAAAACACACACTCACACCTATGGTACCGAAAAACAAAAGTGAGGAGACAATAGGTCTCATATAAAAGTGCTATAGTGCTGTAAACCTTATCTCGTAGTAAAAATAAAGTCTTATCTCGGAGTTTGAGCAAAAAGTATGAAAAATGCAGCTTCAATAAAACGTATCTTGCTGTCAAAAAGACAGCAGGCTGCAGTAGACAAAAACCTGGGCTTAATACCCTGTTCAAACATTTTTGAAAAAAACATCTACATAGGGGTTAAACTGAAATACTGAAAGATGCAGCTACAATAGGACTTATCTCGTAGTAAAAGAAATAGCAGGCTGCAGTAGACAAACACCTGGGTTTAATCCCCCATTCTATGATCTAAAAATAGCTTAGTTACTCACCGATAACGTTGTTTCTCGGAACCCATGACAGCACCACGTAGAGAGGGGGTCCGGCCATCAAGGGCAGGAACCTACAGATAAAAAGGCGGCACCTCTCCTCCGCCCCCAGTTGGTTACAGAGCATCAGAGGGTCTCCTGGTTAGTTAACAACAAAAGTATATACATAACATTATAATATTGCATATTATGGAGAAGCACTGTCTAACAAAAACACTTTACACACATTAACTTGTGCTCACCGCACACGTGAAAAGGGGGGGAATAAGCGGGTACTGTCATGGGTTCCGAGAAACACCGTTATCGGTGAGTAACTAAGCTATTCTCTCTCACCCATGACAGCACCACGGAGAGAATTTCAGAGATTGGTAGCTTAGGGAGGGACCACCGCCTGAAGGACCCTTCTCTCAAAGGTCAGGTCAGACATAGAGGCTAGATCTAAGCGATAGTGCCTAAAAAAAAGGTAGAAGGTGTTGACCAGGTGGCCGCCTTACAGACCTGCTCTATTGATACCTCTGATCTTTCTGCCCATGAGGTCGCCATTGCCCTTGTAGAGTGAGCTTTTAAACCATCCGGGATGGTATTCCCACTGGATGAATACGCCAGGGCAATCGCATCCCGAATCCACCTTGCTAGGGTACTCTTGGATGCCTTGAGTCCCTTCCGAGGTCCCTGGAAACACACAAAGAGAGACCCTTCCTTCCTACATCCCTTGGTGGCCTCTAAGTACTGAACTAGGCACCTCTTCACATCCAGGGTGTGAAATTTCTCCTCTCCCCTATTCCTAGGGTTTGGGCAGAAGGAAGGAAGGACCACTTCTTGGGACCTATGGAAGTGTGTCGACACCTTAGGTAGATATGCTGGGTCAGGTATTAATATGACCATCGTCTAGGATTTTAGTGAAAGGGGGTATTGCTGACAAAGCTTGAATATCGCTCACTCTGCGAGAGGATGTTAGGGCCACTAAAAGTATAGTTTTTAATGATAGGGTTTTTAGGGGTGCTGACTGGATGGGCTCGAATGGGGGCCCTGTTAGTGTAGAGAACACTAGGTTTAGATCCCATGATGGTATTTTCTGGGTGCTTATTGGTCTAGACCTGGCTGCAGCCCTCATAAACCGTGCCACCCAAGCGTTGCCTGCCACATCCTGGTTATAAAGGGCACCTAGAGCCGCTATCTGTACCTTCAATGTATTAGTTGCCAGCCCCTGCTCTAAACCTCTTTGCAGGAATTTGAGAATTTTGTCAATTTGTACTCCATCCTGAACCCTTACCCCGGGAGCTGTATAGAAATTTCCTCCAAGTTCTACCATAGGCCCTGGTTGTGATCGGTTTCCTACTCTTTTGTAGCATGGAAACCAGGTTTTCTGAGAACCCCCTCCCCCTCAGCAGTGCCCTTTCAAATTCCATGCTGTTAAATGAAGGTTCACTGCTGAGGGTGTAACACGGGACCTTGGGACAGAAGGTCGGGGAGATATGGTAGAACCCAGGGGTCGGTTATTGACATTCTCAGCCAGGAAAACCAAGTTCTTTTTGGCCAAAACGGGGCTATTAGTATCATTTGTGCCCTGTCTTCTCTGACTTTCCTTATGACTGACGGAATGAGAATGGGCGGCGGAAAGGCATACATTAGGCCCTGCTTCCATGGAAGCATAAACGCATCCAGGGTCCGGGAATTCCCCCTGGGGTCTAGGGAACAAAATGCTTCCACTTTTTTGTTTTTGTGGTCGGCAAAACAGATCCATGTCCGGGGTTCCCCACATTTTCATAATCTTCCAAAAAATGGACTGTTTTAGAACCCACTCCCCTTGATGTAGCTGGGGGCGACTTAGAAAGTCTGCTGTCTGGTTTTCTGCTCCCCGTATGTGTAGTGCAGATAGGGATAGTAGGTTATTCTCGGCTAGCGTGAATATTTCGTAGGATGTGTTCATTAGTGTTCGGGACCTGGTTCCCCCCTGATGATTTAAGTCGGCCACCTTCACTCGATTGTCCGAAAATATTCGGACATGATGTCCCTTTAATACCAGTAGAAAGTGTGTTAGGGCGTAGCCTACTGCCAGCAGTTCCTTTTGGTTCGAGGCTTCTAGTTCCTGACCTCCCCATTCCCCCTGAGCCACCCTGTTGTTCATATGTGCTCCCCATCCCTTGGGACTGGCATCCGTGGTGATTATGTGTGTGACTTTTATCACCCAGGGAATCTCTTTGGATAGGTTGTCTCTGTTTCCCCACCAAGCTAGGGAATGAATAGTTTTGGAGTCTAGTGTAACATTCCAAGTGACTTCAATGTTGACTGGTTGGCTAAAACATCCCATTGGAGATCTCTCGTATGTAGCTGCGCCCACTGGACCGCCGGCAGGCAGGCGGAGAGGGACCCTAATAGTGACATTGCTTTTCGTAGCGTCATGGAAGGTGTTATGAATGGGTCACCGAGGAGAAAAAAAACAAAACAAGCTAAGCCACAGAAAACCAGAGAAGTTGGTAACTATGCAGATTGCAGATCCCTGATCTTACCACACAACTAGCAGTAGCCGTGGAGCGTGCCTACGATGTTCCTAGACGCCTCGTCACGGCCGGAGGACTACATAAGCCTAAAGCAAGAAAAGGGAAAACTAACTGCCCCAGAGCAGACCCCAAAGGAATAGATAGCCCCCACACATGTATTGACGGTGAAACAAGAGGAAGGCACAAACACAGGCAGGAAAATAGGCTGAGCAAATGATGGGGCCCAAACTAGACAGGAAAGGAAAGGCAAGTCACTGTCTGCAACCTGCAAAAAACCCTACAAAAATAATGTCCAACACTTCTGATAGCAAAATTAACCCTGAAGTCACTAGACTTCTCCCGCTATATCAGCACTCTGGAATATTCTGAGACAGAGCAAAAAGAGACCGAACTAGTAAGGGACAAAAAGCCAATTGGCAAAATACTGATAAATAAGAGTGGAAATTCAGCTCAGCCCCCAGCCGGGGCTGGCAGACCACAGAAAAAACTGAATAGACCAACAAAATCAAGTGTGAACATTAGCAGAAAAACTTAGCTTTAGATGACTGGAACAGAGCTGAAAACCAAGAGCGGACAAGTCAGAAGGAATCACCAGCAACTGAATAGGGCGTCGGCTGTCTTAAATCCAATCTGAGAATCCTGAGATCCAATCGTCATCCTCATTCTCAGGTGGCAGATCTCCACCGATCAAACCAGCCACACCACCTCCCGTCACCACCAGAGGGAGTCCAGAAGGGGAACTCACAACTGGTGAACCAGAGAATGAACTCACAACAGGAAGGGTTCTGCGTTGCTCTTGCTACCATCTGAGCGATCCTCTCCTTTTTGTGGTCTGGTAGGTAACACTCCTGGGTGTTTGAGTCCAGTGTCAGGCCTAGGAACTCCTGGACTTTTCTGGGCTCCAGTCTTGATTTTTTTAGGTTTAGGAGCCATCCGAGGTTTTTTTTTTTTTTTTTTTTTTAGAGTGCCCATCACTCTGTCCCTCTGTTCTCTGCATCTTTGGGCCGAGTTGCTCGCTATTAAAAAGTCGTCCAGATATGGGACTATTAGAACATCTTGTTCTCTTAGGTGAGCCATCATCTCTGCCACTAGTTTCATGAAGATTTGCGGGGCTACCGAGATCCCAAATGGCAGGGCCCTGTACTGAAATTCCCTTATTTCGCCTCCTATGGAGACCGCAAGTCTGAGGTATTCTCGGGAGTCTTTGTGGATGGGGACGTGATAGTAGGCATCGCTGAGGTTTAATACTACCATGAAGCAATGTGGAAAGAGAATTTTGACGGTCGACTTCATCGACTCCATTTTGAATTTCTCGTTTTTGACGTAATCGTTCAGTCTCTTTAGATTTATAATTGTCCGGAAGGTACCATCCGGTTTGGTTATTAGGAAGAGAGGCGAGTAGAATCCGCTGCCTTTCTCCCCCGGGGGAACCTCCTGGAGGACTCTTTTGTTCAACAGGCTTAGGACCTCTTTTTCAAGGGCTTCTTGTTCTTTTACTGAGGATCTTAGTGGGGTCACTATATATTTTTGAGGTGGGAGAGAGAGGAAGTCTATCCTTATCTGATCCTATCAGATTTAATAACGAAGGGTTGTTCGATATTTTCCTCCAGGCTGGGAGAAAAAAGCTTAGCCTCCCTCCCACCCTGGGCAAACAGTCACTTGTAGGGCTTTTTGTCTCGGGACGAATTACCAAAGAAGAACCCCCTGTCTCTCCTTCTGCTGTCCCATTTCTGTTCTCTCAGGGGTCTCCTCTGAAAAAATTTTTTGTTTCGAAAGGATCTTTTAAAGCCTGTGGGGCCTAAATTTGGGAATCCCTTCTTTTTGTCCCCCGCCTTTTGGAGGATGTCATCCAATGTCTCTCCAAATAAGAATTTTCCTTCACAAGGGATGGCACATAGTTTCATCTTGGCCTGTAAGTCCCCCAGGCAAACATTTAAGCCACAGCGTTCTTCCGGCTGCGTTTGACAGGGCTGCCGTTTTGGATGACAACCTTACCGAATCAGCCGAAAAGTCGGCTAAGAAGGCCGCCGCCCCCCTTATCATGGAAATGGATTCCAGGATCTTCTCCCTGGGTGTACCTTCCCTTAGCTGCTTCTCTAGCCGGTCCACCCACACCATGAGGGCTCTGGAGGTACAAGATGCCGCTATCGCTGGCCTAAGATTTCCTCCTGCTGATTCCCAGGTGCCCTTGAGGAAGGTATCAGCTTTTTTGTCTAATGGGTCCTTTAGAGTACCCATATCCTCAAAGGGGAGTGCAAATTTTTTCGAGGCTTTGGAGACCGCCACATCTAACTTCGGGGCTCTGTCCCAGGACGTGGACGCTTCCTCGTCAAATGGGTATTTTCTTTTAAGGGAGGGAACCGTGGAGTTCTTCCTATCTGGTCTCTCCCATTCTTTTTTTTTATCAGGCCCTGTACATTCTCGTTTAGTGGGAATACTCTGCGTCTCTTTTGGCCTAGTCCCCCAAACTTTATGTCCTGGACTGATCTATCTGGCCGAGGTCATGCTACCCCCCATGGTAGACCTTACTGCTTTTACTAACATGTCTACCTCATCCAGGGGAAAGCAATGACAACCCTCTGTTTCCTCATCTGAGGATGACGAGTCGGTGTCTGAAGTATGTGATGTAACTTCCCCCGACGTCGAGGCCTCTGACTGGGAGACTGCTACTGTGTCCCTTTTCTTTCCCCTCTCTTTGTGTTTTAGGGATGAAAGGGCACTTTGAAACTCCAATCGGATTACCGCTCTTAGATCCGAGGCGTAATCCGGAGTTTCCTCACAAAGAACTTCCTGTATGCAGGAGTCGCAGAGTTTTTTATCCCAAGCTGCTGGAACTGGCCTGCTACAGGTGGGGCATTCCCTGTTCTTTGTCTTTTCTTTCTTCTTTCCCAAATAGGGGAAATAAGTCAATTATAATGGGGGACATTCACATAGATCACTTACCCCATTATGCAAGGTTGCAGGTACCGGTTCAGGAGGTGGATTCGGATCCCTCACGGGCTGATCCATAGGAGGTGTCTTGCTCCTCGCAGTCGACTTGCTCTGCTGCGTGGAGTGGCTACTGGACCGGCCCTCTCGCCTGTCCTTTTCTTTCTGCCGGCGATGGTGCCTGTGCTGCTGCTCCTTGGTGCCTGTGCTGCTCCAATGCTGCATCATTGGCTGCTCCTCGTGCTGGTCGCTGTCCTCCATGTCTATAGGACGCCTCCAGGAAGGAGCAGCTCCCACGTTCTTCTTTTGAATCTCCCGGGCTCTGACGTCACCTCCTCCTCCCAGCCTGCCAGCTGTGCCCCGGGGAGCACTCAATGCGCATGCGCCGACCCGGAAGTCGTCATTCCATCTCCGGCGCAGCGCCATATTGGTACATCTCTGTACCGCACGCTGCCCCCGCGTGTACCGACATCCCCCCAGCCCCATTCTCCTTTCTGGAGCGGCGGCTCGGTCCTCTCCCGCCCGCTCACCCTGTACAGCCCCTCGGTTACAGCGGTGGCGGCTTCAGGCACCGATCCCGCCGCGGCAGGGGCCTCCCCGCTGTCATTGGACTACGAACGGGACGGCCCTGGCTCCTCTTCACAGGTAACCCTGCTGCAGGATCCACGGGTCACCCGTCAAGGACAGGAACCCAACTGGGGGCGGAGGAGAGGTGCTGCCTTTTTATCTGTAGGTTCCTGTCCTTGATGGGCAGACCCCCTCTCTACGTGGTGCTGTCATGGGTGAGAGAGAAAAGACTGAAATACTCAGCGGCACATATAACACAAGCGTACCAAAGTCAGGGCGCACGTTTGGACTAGAGTACACTGCACACATTAAATGACAAAATAGGTGAGGGTTCATCAGGGGGTCAGAAAAAGGGGGTCTCATCACCCCTGGCCGTCCGGTCAGTGCAGCGTGCACTGCCAGTTAGTGCCTAGGCTGATCGTGCAGGTAGGAGGTAGAGTCAGGGCCTAGCTTCAGCGCCAAGTAGTGGCTTGCCTGTACGCCACTGTGCACTTGGTCTGCACTCCACAGTAGCCAGCGTCTATTAGTGGCGTTCGCAGGTGCGACGCCGTGCACGTAGTGGGTCTAGAGCCGCACGCTGCACTGAACGGATGGCCAGGGGTGATGAGACCCCCTTTTTCTGACCCCTGATGAACCCTCACCTATTTTGAGGGGGAAACGCGTCGGGTCCCGTTTCCATCAATGGCTGATAAGTATCTTTACTGCACATTGTATTCGGCAGACTGTCCATTAATGGACGCTGAGGTGAAATTGTGTACCTCATGATAAACAGATGTATTGATAAACCTGTTTTTGCTGCAAGAAATACTGAACAGTCTTTGCATAATATTATGTTTGTCTCTGCTTCTGGTATTTTTTGGCGGAGATAGCATTTTGATACTGTATATGGGGCTATTATTTATTGTTACCCTTTCTGTTGCATAGAATACTGGGCGATTGCATACCTCAGCTTTTTTTCAATTGATATTGCGCAGAGAGCATATTTGCTTTGATATCCAAGCAGTTATGTCTATCATTTAAGGTGTGCAGGGTACTCTAGTCCAAACGTGCGTCCTGACTTTGGTACGCTTGTGTTATATGTGCCACTGAGTATTTCAGTCTTATTTCAGATCATAGAATGGGGGATTAAACCCAGGTGTTTGTCTACTGCAACCTGCTATTTCTTTTACTATGAGATAAGTCCTATTGTAGCTGCATCTTTCAGTATTTCAGTTTAACCCCTATGTAGATGCTTTTTCAAAATTTTTTGAACAGGGTATTAAGCCCAGGTTTTTGTCTACTGCAGCGTGCTGTCTTTTTGACTACAAGATAAGTTTTATTGAAGCTGCATTTTTCATACTTTTTGCTCAAACTCCGAGATAAGACTGCATTTTTACTACGAAATAAGGTTTACAGCACTATAGCACTTTTATATGAGACCTATTGTCTCCTCACTTTTGTTTTTCGGTACCATAGGTGTGTGTGCGTGTTTTCTTTTTGTGTCCCTTTTTGCATACGTAGGGTGGTCTAGGGCGTAACTAGGGACGCCGACGTTGAGCGGGGGCACCATATCGTCTACAACTAGGGTGCCAACCTACACAGTCAGAAAAGGTCATTTTAGGGCCCACTAGGGCATTATAGTTTTTTGCCCCTTTATACATTTATTTCTAACATTGTCTATATAATTGACTGACTTTTTGACCCCCTGGTATATAGTTATGTCCAATTTCATGGGTTGTTTTAATGATTCTATTAAAAGCTAAATTTTACGGGGTTTTTGTTTTTGGTGCTTTCTGGTCTTGATAGGTTAATCTTTGAGAAGGACATATGAATCAAGCCACATTTAAGGTTATCCTGTAAAAACAGTTGCTTCCTTCTGCTCAGGCAATGTTCCCCAACTCTGAGGACTGGTTTTTCCAGCAGGACAATGCACCATGACACACAGCTAGATCAATCAATGTGTGGATGAAGGACCACCACATCAAATCCCTGTCATGGCCAGCCCAATCCCCACACCTAAACCCCATTGAAAACCTCTGGAATGAAATCAAGAGGAAGATGGATAGTCACAAGCCATCAAACAAAGAAGAACGCCTTACATTTTTGTACTAGGAGTGGCATAAGGTCACCCAAAAGCAGTGTGAAAGACTGGTGGAAAGCATGCCAAGACGCATGAAACCTGTGATTAAAAAATCATGGTTATTCCACAAAATATTGATTTCTGAACTCTTCCTGAGTTAAAACATTAGTATTGTTGTTTCTAAATGATTCTGAACTTGTTTTCTTAGCATTATTTGAGGTCTGCAAGCACTGCATTTTTTGTTATAGTGACCATTTCTCATTTTCTGAAAATAAATACAAAATTCAGTGCTTGGAAATTCGAAGATATGTCGTCAGTAGTTTATAGAATAAAAGAGCAATGACATGTCATCAGTAGTTTATAGAATAAAAGAGCAATTTACATTTTACTCAAAAATATACCTAGAAAGAGAAAAATCAGACAAAATGAAAAATTTGCAGTGGTCTCTTAGTTTTTGTCAGAGCTGTATATGCTATTTAAATTGATATGTCACCCGATTTCGCAATACAAACTATATACACCGTTAAAAAATGTATTAGACCAAACAAGGCTGGTGTAATTACTTTGAAAATTCAATCTGAAAGTTTAAGCTTGGCTTCCCGGTTAAATATGATTCCTACTGACATTGAGGAATGTATGCGTTTCCGCTGTTTGCCTATTTACCCCCATTCTACCCTCGTCCTCACCTGATCTTTCTCCCAAAGCAGAGACAGTTTGTTGCCTTGGATAGCATTCTTCACAAAATACAGGTCTAGGTCATCTATTCGGAAATTTAAGTCTCCAAACCAGAACACCAGGCTGAAATGTTATACAGAAAGAAATTAATTGTACCTAAAACAAATATATCTTGGAAGAAGAATAAGTATTGCAAACGGAACGACCAACAGAAAACCATAGTGCTCAAGGTAGTTAGCGGACTGCAATCCTCCAATATGGATGCTTTAGATGTGCGGTGACACCATGAATAGCCTATCAAATTTTTAGATTTCGTCCCTTTTTTCTATTAAGCACAATAAAATTAAAATAGCACGGCAGCTTATGACTTTCATAAAAGTACACCTTTCCACAACCTGTAACATGTTATGAACGGAATTTTCACTATAGATTTTAATATTTCTATTCAATCAGGGATCAATTCTGGTGTCGGACAATTCCTATAGTTTTTTTTTTTTGTTTTTACTATGGCTGAACTAAGAAAAAAAAAACTGGAAAACTGCTTCTATAAATTGAGAATACAGAACCATCAATATTCTGAGCTTTCCTACAAGATGTTGTAAAACTCGCTCCTAAAATTGGAATCCATCAATGTTATAATCCGACCTGCACAACCTGGCAGTCGTTATTAATATATGTTATTGCGAGAGTGTCCATGTGTTTGCATACATTTGTATAACCATAAAAACCTGTTCTGAGACCTCTTATTGTGCCCACATAAACTCATTTTCATATGGCTGCTCCCAGTCCTCCTGACTTTCACTAAAGCAACATGTAAACTATGACATTTCCCTGCAGTAAACCAGTGGGACATCAAGTCCATGATTTAACTCTTTCTATTCATAAAAGTTCTGCCTAATTCCTGAGCCTTAAACCTGATTTTAGTGGAAGTATTTTAAAGAAATTAAAAGGGGAGATGGGGCAAGGAGAAGGAAAAAGCATTTTTTAACGTAGTATTACTCCTGTTATTACTTCCCATACATGACTGGGGAGTGTTTTTTTCTGAAGTGAGTGGGGAATTGTTATCACATTTGTGTTTTGTACCATATCTTTTGTACACATTATGAAAAATCATAAAATCTTTATAATAATAAAAATATATAAGGTACAGCATGTTAAATGTGTTTTCTGAAAGCAGAAAGCGACTGCGAACAGAAGTTATCTTTACAGCTGAGGCATGCAGGAATCCATTGACCTCAGCATAACTGACTGCTCAGTCATTCGTATCCACGACAGGTTGCTAAATGGAAAAGTGTTTGATTGACAGGTGTCACGATACGTAAAGCAACCCAACGAGGGGGTGGGGTCGGTCGGCGGATGGCACAACACACAACAGGATGGTAAAGGGGTGAGGAAGGTCCTACCAACAGGGAAATGAGGAATAGTTACCTCCTGCTCAAACCTGAGCCTGACCTTACATTCTCCTAATGCCCTAAGTGGGTCCTTCCCCCCACCGCCGTCAGGAACCTCATCCATCGCTGTCACTTCACACTGCCCTGGCTAGTGCACTGTCTGGCATGGGCGCTAGTCTCACCACTGCAGAAAGTACAACACAGAGGACAGTGACAAACACGAGACTGACAGGGCAGTAACACAACTTAACTTCTTCTGCTGCAAAGCACCGCACAGCAGAATTAAGGCACCAGGATCACAAAATCATCTGATACTCCATGCTTGGTCACTGTAGATTGCTCCATTACTGACAGTCAGCTGATGCATCAGGTGGCCATTTAAAGGATGGTGGGAGTGGTCACTACCCACATCAGCTGACTCAACTACTCTGCCGTTACAACAGATTGCCAGTGAGAGGAACTGATATTAACCCCCACTGGTCTTGAAAGGAAAAGAGGGATTTTTGGGTTCTTACCGTAAAATCTCTTTCTTGGAGCCTTCAGTGGGGGACACAGATTACCATGGGTGTATGCTGCTGCTGCTAGGGGGCTGACACTATGCAAAACAAGAAAATTAGCTCCTCCCCGGCAGTATACACCCACCGTCAGGCACCAAGTACCTCAGTTGGTGAGAAAGCAGTAGGAGAAGCAACAAAAACTCTCAAAATACGTACCAACCCAACAAAGGGCTCGAAGACCCAACACGGTACAACTTAAACAGGGAGGGTGCTGTGTCCCCCAATGAAGGCTCCAAGAAAGGGATTTTACGGTAAGAACCCAAAAATCCCTCTTTCTTTATCGCTTCATTGGGGGACACAGATTACCATGGGACGTTCCAAAGCAGTCCCGAGGGTGGGAACAGCAATAAAGGAATGAGAAGGAAAGGCTTAGGTCGGCCGGTATGCTACCGCCGCATGCAGAACCTTCCTACCAAAAGCTGCATCAGACGAGGCCTGGGTATGAACCTTGTAGAACCTAGCAAACGTGTGCAAAGACTACCAGGTCGCGGCCCTGCAAAGTTGTAAAGCCGAAGCCTGGTGTCGAACAGCCCAAGAAGCTCCTACAGCCCGGGTGGAGTGGGCTCTCACTCCCGGAGGGGGCCGTTTCTCCTGAAGGCGGTAAACTTCCAGAATGGTAGAATTAATCCAGCGAGCGATTGTGGATTTGGATGCTGGAAGTCCTTTCCGGCGACCTTCAGAGACGACAAGCAGGGAATCGGACTGACGAAGAGAAGCGGTCCTGGCCAGATAGACATGCAAGGCTCTCACTACATCCAGTTTGTGGAGTGACTTTTCCAGAGGGTGAGCAGGCGCAGGGCAAAATGAGGGAAGGACGATCTCCTCATCAATGTGGAAAGAGGATACCACTTTGGGAAGGAAGGAGGGAACGGGCCTGAGAACGACCTTATCCTGATGGAGGATTAGGTAAGGGAAACGACAGGATAAAGCCGCCAGCTCAGAAACTCTCCTAATGGATGTAATGGCGATCAGGAAAGTTACCTTCCATGAGATAAGGGAAAGAGGAATGTCCTGGATAGGCTCGAACGGCGCCTTTTGGAGAGCGCCAAGAAAGAGATTGAGGTCCCACGGATCTATCGGAGAATGATGAGGAGGAGCCACATGGGCGACTCCCTGGAGAAAGGTCTTAACTTGCGTTAAGGAGGCCAGATCCCTCTGGAAAAGAATCGACAGAGCCTAGACCTGGCCTTTGAGGGTACTGAGAGACAGGCCCGCATCTAGGCCGGACTGGAGAAAGCCAAGTATGGATGGAATGGAGAACGACAATGGAAAAACATTGATATTGTCGCACCAACGGAAAAAAGCCTTCCAGTACCTATGGTAAATGCGGGAGGAGGCTGGTTTTCTAGCTCTGATCATGGTCTGAATGACCTGGTTGGAAAAACCTGATTCTCTCAGAATCGCGGCCTCAACGGCCACGCCGTTAAACTTAGATACTGAGAATTATGGTGGTAAAGGGGGCCTTGTGAGAGAAGATCTGGACGGTCTGGAAGCCTCCAGGGGACGTCCGCAAGCATGTTCACCAGCTCCGCATACCAAGGTCGTCTTGGCCAGTCTGGAGCCACCAGAATTACTGGGATGCCTTCTGATTTTATTTTCTTGACCACCCTTGGGATCAAGGCAAGGGGAGGAAACAGGTAAGGAAGTTGGAACTGGGACCATGGAATTGCCAGGGCGTCGCAACCGACGGCTAGAGGGTCCCTGGACCTGGCTACGAAGCGAGGAACTTTGTGGTTCATCCGAGATGCCATGAGATCGACATCCGGGGAGCCCCAACGCTGGCATATCTGACTGAAGACTGTGGGGTGAAGGGACCATTCACCTGACGCTAGGCCCTGGCGATTTAGGAAGTCGGCTGCTCAATTTTCCACCCCTGGAATGTGAACGGCGGAGATCGCCAGAATGTAACGCTCTGCCCAACACAGTATCTTTGCCACTTCTGCCATTACTTGCCTGCTGTGAGTACCGCCCTGGTGGTTTATGTACGCCACGGCCGTGGCGTTGTCTGATTGAATGCGGACTGGTTTGCCAACGAGGAGAGGTTGCCAGCTGAGGAGGGCAAGGAAGATCGCTCTGATTTCTAGAAGGTTGATGGGGAGGAGAGACTTCTGGGCGCTCCAGCGCCCTTGGGCCGTTTTCCGATGGAAAACCGCCCCCCATCCTAGAAGACTGGCTTCAGTGGTGATGACTTGCCACTGAAGCGGGAGAAAGGACCTCCCCTGCAGAACTGAGTAGCGGTGGGTCTACAATAGAGAGCCCTTGCAGGGTTGGGCATATGTGTAGTCTGCGGTAGTATGGCCGCACGCATCTGTGAGGGAACTGCCGAGGGAAGCTAATTGTAGCCTCAGGACAATAGCAGAGCAGAGCCTACCGAGATTCAGAGGCGCAGCAGGCCGCTAAGCAGTGGGCGGAGCTTAGCGGCCAAGCCGCGGGATTGAATGAAGACTGCGGGGGGCGCAGTTAAGGGGGGGACTGACGGCGCCAAAGCGAAAGTATCCCTGTGATGGGCTAAGAAAGGAGCGAAAAGAGCGTGCGCAGAGCGGGGATGGAGAAAGCGTCCAAAGTGAAAGTAAGAATCGTAGTTTCCACACCTGAGACTCTCTGTCCGATGACGCACCCGATGCCCGTGACACCGCAGGGATAAGGAAGGTACAGGGTAATTCGCTGCCTGCGGACTCCACTGCCGAACCCCCCGGCTGTTGTGCGGTGGGAAGAGAGGCGCGGGCCTGTAAAAAAGGGTGGGAATTTCAAACAGGGGGCGATGTAGTGGCTACCATAGGCGCCGACCGCGATAACTTCCATGTGGGATGAATGCGGGGCTAGAGGGGTCATTGAGACCGCTTACCTGACGTCCCTGAAGAGGATGACCACAGGGGCCCACGAATAGAGAGAAGGCCGCTGGGAGAGAAGATCCTCTGTACCTGCACCATGTCCGAATAGTGCAGAAGACGGCGCCAACCCCTTGCTAGAAGGGGGAAAGTCACCGCTGGTGACCACCGTCTTCCTCTCAGCCCTGTCCCGGGAGAGGGGTGCGGAGGGGAATCGGCTAGGACCGGCCACCTGTCATCAGCCCATAGCACCCGAAGGTGATAGGGAAAAAGTCCTGCCTGCGGTTCTGAGAGTTGCGATGTGGGCAACACCACATTGCTCGCTCAGCCGCCTGATATGGGAAAGCAGGGTGAGAACTTACACCCCGTTTCCAGACGCTGGATCTGAAAAATAAATGGGAAAAAGTTAATACACACAACTAAAACCTAAAAAGGAAAAAAGGAATCGTTAACTGCGGATCTGGGGAGATCCCGGTCCGCCTCCTACAGACACTAAGCACAAACTGAGGTACTTGGTGCCTGTCGGTGGGTGTATACTGCCGGGGAGGAGCTAATTTTCTTGTTTTGCCTAGTGTCAGCCTCCAAGCAGCAGCAGCATACACCCATGGTAATCTGTGTCCCCCAATGAAGCGATAAAGAAAAAGTTTAATTTAAATCATAGTGGAACCAGAATCCAAAAGTGGATCGTGACAACAGGTCTTTTACCATACATAAATAGGGAAAGACTTATTAAGGGTATGTTCCCACAGCATGCTTAAAGTTGCCAGTGTAATCACATCCTTTTCCATGGCGAAAAGACTTCAGAAAAACATAGTAACATAGTTATTAAGGTTGAAGGAAGACTTTAAGTCCACCTAGTTCAACCCATATCCTATACTAACTTGCCCTAACATGTTGATCCAGAGGAAGGCAAAAAAAAACCCCATGTGGCAAACAGTAAGCTTCACATTGGGGAAAAAAATTTCTTCCCGACTCCACATACGGCAATCAGACTAGCTCCCTGGATCAACGCAATATTAAGGAAACTAGTGTATATACCCTGTAATTTTATACTTTTCAAGAAAGGCATCCAGTCCCCTCTTAAATTTTAGTAGGGAATCACTCATTACAACATCATATGGCAGAGAGTTCCATAGTCTCACTGCTCTTACAGTAAAGAATCCACATCTGTGAGTATGCTTAAACCTTCTTTCCTCCAGACGTAGAGGATGCCCCCTTGTCCCCGTCACAGGTCTAAGAGTAAAAAGATCATTAGAAAGGTCTTTGTATTGTCCCCGCATATATTTATACATTGTAATAAGATTACCCCTAAGCCTTCGATTTTCCAAGCTAAATAACCTCAAGTGTAATAATCTGTCTTGGTATTGCAGACCCCCCAGTTCCCTAAATAAACTTGGTCGCTCTTCTCTGCACCCGCTCCAGTTCAGCTATGTCTTTCTTATACACCGGAGACCAGAACTGTACACAGTATTCTAAGTGTGGTCGCACTAGTGACTTATATAGAGGTAAAATTATGTTCTCCTCATGAGTATCTATGCCTCTTTTAATGCATCCCATTATTTTATTTGCCTTTGCAGCAGCTGCCTGACACTGGCCACTAAATGTGAGTTTGTCATCCACCCATACACCCAGGTCTTTTTCAGTGACAGTTTTGCCCAGTGTTTTACGATTAAGCACATAATTATACATCTTGTTCGTTCTACCCAAGTGCATGACCTTACATTTATCCCTATTATAGCTCATTTGCCATTTATAAGCCCAACCTTCTAGTTTACGTAAATCCTCTGTATTGATTACCCTGCAGAGTTTCGTGTCATCTGCAAATATTGAAATTCTACTCTCTATGCCCCCTACAAGGTCATTAAAGTTAAAAAGAAGCGGGCCCAAAACTGACCCCTGTGGTACCCCACTGCTAACTGTGACCCAGTCCGAGTGTGCTCCATTAATAACCACCCTTTGTTTCCTATCCCTGAGCCAGCTCTTAACCCACTTACACATTTTCCCCTATCCCCATTGTTCTCATTTTATTTATCAACCTTTTGTGTGGCACCTTATCAAAAGTACATGTACACCACGTCCACTGCATTCCCTTAGTCCAGTCCGGAACTTACTTCTTCATTGAAACTCATCAGATTAGTCTGACAGGAACGGTTCCTTGTAAACCCATGTTGATATTGGATCATGATGGTATTCTTCTCCAGATACTCCAGTATAGTAGCTCTTAGAAAATCCTCCAGGATTTTACCCACAGTTGAGGTTAAACTTACTGGCCTATAATTTCCAAGTTCAGTTTTTGTCCCCTTTTTGAATATTGGCACCACATTTGCTATACGCCAGTCCTGTGGTACAGACCCTGTTATTAGGGAATCTTTAAAGATTAAAAATAATGGTCTATCTATGACTGTGCTTAATTCCTGCAGTACTCGGGGGTGTATCCCATCCGGGCCCGGGGATTTGTCAATTTTAGTGGTGATTTTTAGACGCTGCCGTACTTCCTGCTGGGTTAAGCAGGTGACGTTTAATGGAGAATTTTTATCCCTGAACATGTTATCTGTCATGGGATTTTCTTGTGTAAATACTGTTGAAAAAAAGTCATTTAGCACTTCATTTTCCCCAAGTGTCTTTACAATAATGTTTCCGCCAGCGTCTTTGCTTTATATTTTAAAGTGTGGCTTCCAAACAAAGCAGTCTGAAGAATGTACACATTACCTCTTTTAAATGCTTTAAGGTTTCAGAAGTCCTAAGTAACAAACTGAACATGTGCATCATTTTGACAAGTTACACTCATTTTTTTGCGGTGGGTTAACAGTGAATTATAAGGCGGTGTTCAGGCACAAACTGCCTGAAAAAGGCGTCGTGGGCGCATTCCCTAATCGAGAGGAGGAGCAGAATGGAATGCTTTTGCTTAGGGCTGGAATTCTTAAAAACCTATGAGGAGAATTTATTATGATTGACATTTCACAGGCCAAGTTAAGTAATGTAACATGCTTCCATTTTATAAGTAGATAGAACTTACTCGTGATATTATATAAAGTGCAAATGCATATGAATCAGTGCAGTGACCCCCTGACGAAGGTACGCTGAAACGCGCGTCGGGACTGGCACAGCCTGGGGACTCCAGCAGCATAACAGGTATAGCACTGTGCTTGCACATTTAACACTTTTGTTTTGCCTCTAGAGTTCTTTTTGAACATTTAGTATGATGGATTAGATTCACTCCACTATTCCTTAGCACTGCACTTTATTTACTTGTGGTTATTTTATATATGTTCATTGCTTGCTGCACTGATTCATAAGCATTTGCACTTTATATAATATCACGAATAAGTTCTATTTGGTTGTTTGCACATTATTGCTATATTAGCACTAGCACTTTACTCATTGTGTTTTACCTTGTACTGTGTGATATTATTTTGACATACAGCATAGTACTTACTATTGTCCCCGGTTGTGCCTTATCCATGGCATTTTTCTTTTATATTATTCTATATTAATTAAATAAACTTTAATCATTGGACATTTCTTCGGTTTCTTTCGTTGTTTGATTTTATTATCCGATTTGTCCTCTTATTTTTCCATGTGTGCGATATTTTTATTGTTATAAGGTGATCTTGTACTGCACTGTTCCGTGAGTTATTTTATTTAATTTTATAAGTGGGCACACTACTCTCTATAAATCCAGTGCATCTATCCCCTTGTCAGACAGAAAAAGGAGTTTTCTCACAAATAAAGTTCATTTTAAGTAATAAATCTTGGAGTAATAATAATTTCCACAATTGGATGTCTAAAACAAAAAATGTTCCTGTGCTGAGATAATCTTACAAATGTGCCCCTGCTGTGTACTGTGTAATGGCTGTGTCTGACCGTACAGGACATGGTGTGATTGTTCTTGTTCAAACAAGGAAGATCAATCCCATCCTTTCCTTTCAGATGGTGCACATCTTATATAAAATATTTAGGAATCCATCTTCTGGCTGATTTAGCTGACTTATACCAAATAAATATAAAACCACTGATTGCCTCTATACTTGGTCTTTTAACCTCCTGGAAACATTACACCCTGTCCTTCTCCGGACGATGCCATCTGATCAAAATGGTTATATTTCCAAAACTCATGTACTTATTTCAGACCTTGCCCTTATTATTATCTAACGCGGACGTGCATCTGCTGAATAAAGCATTCCGTTCATTCATCTGGGGAGCGGGGAAGAGGGCTAGAATTGGTCTGCCAAAATTACAAGCCCCCAAAGAAGGAGGTATTAACTTCCCAGATAATCTGGCTGCAAATTTACAATATGCTATTGATTGGTTGCGGGGAACTTCTCACTTTGCTAATGTGGATATGGACCAGCAGTTCTACCCACACATTGCACTCTCTGCCTTGTTACGACAGCCTTCCTACCGACGTGGATCAACACCCAACCATATGGCAGACCATACGGGTATGGCGAAAATGTAGGAAAATATGCCATATGCACACTGATTCTTCACCTTTCATGCCATTTTTAGGCAACCCCAGATTTCTGCACGGTAAACCGCCCTTACTTTATGCAGTTCTGGCCAGACAGGGGTGTGCGATGGCACTGGACTTGCTGGACGATGGGTTTTCCTTACTTACATTCAGCAACGCGGTACATCGATTCCCTATATTTGCTAATAGGCCCTTCCTCTTCCTTCAGGCACGAAGTTTAGCCCAAAAGAGCTTGGGGGATGGTCAGCAGGGAAAGAGGACCAACAAAATGAACAACTTTCTAAGGAACACTAAGACACAAATCGCGTCAACTAGCAGCATTTACTCTTTGATACATAACAGATGGTCATAGGAGAGTAGAACCACAGGTCCGGCGAGATGGGCGGGGGACATACATGATATAACGGTTGGCGATATTTTGGAAGCCACCAACATACAGAGACAGGTTGTTTCATCTAGCAGTTATACAGACATGGCGCATTTGCTCCTTCATAGAGCCTATGTCACCCCATATACTAAATCCAAAATGTCGCCCCAGGGCACGTTCGCTTGTACCAAGTGTGGCATGGAAAACACGGACATCCTGCACCATATGTGGGGATGCACAAAATCCATAAACTATGGGAGCGCATTCATGCAGAAGTTCAGCAGATGTGCGGAATAACGTTCAAACTCACTCCTCAATGGGCGCTCTTTAACATACTCGGTCAGAGGTCAGACAAGCTCCCCAAACATATAAAAGCCACACTGATACTATGGGCCTCCGCAGCTAGAAAGAGCATTCTACAGCACTGGTTGAACCCAATGCTGCCACCTAAGACACTCATACAATCTAAGATAATGTTTCCTTTTCGCATGGCTTGGTTGGACGCCTTGACCTGTAAGGAGAGAATGGTGGGGAGGTTTTTGACCACATGGTTGTTATTTGTCCTGACACTACCTCAGGACACCAAGGACCAGCTCAGATCCCAAATTGAAAACACTCAATGGTACCTTTTAAAAAGAATTGGTGGTCATACACCAATACCATAAACATCTTCTAACCAATTAGAGTGGAGAGGACTATGATGGGGTTGGGGAGGGAGGGCAGAGGGAAGAAGTAGGGTATTTGGGGAATTTATAAGATACTAATGTCTTGCATGACCAAACGAATTGTATACCTTGAACTTGTATACCTTGAACTTGTTTTGAAATGCCGCTTCTTTTCAATTCTGTATGTTATTGAAACCAATAAAAATATATTTAGAAAAAAAAAAAAAATGCAAAATTTACTTTCATCTGAAAACAACACCTTGGACCACTGAGCAACAGTCCAGTTCTTTTTCTCCTTGGCCCAGGTATGATGCTTCTGGTGTTGTCTATTGGTCATGAGTGGCTTGACACAAGCAATGCGACACTTGTAACCCATGTCCTGGATACGTCCGTGTGTGGTGGCTCTTGAAGCAATGACTCCAGCAACAGTCCACTCCTAGTGAATCTCCTCCAAATTTTTGAATTGCCTTTTCTTAATTCTTTCAAGGCTGCGGTTATCCCAGTTGCTTGTGCACCTTTTTCTACCACACTTTTTCTTTCCACTCAACTTTCCATTAGTATGCTTGGATACAGTTGTGAACAGCCAGCTTCTTTAGCAATGACCTTTTGTAGATTATCCTCCTTGTGAAGTGTGTCAATGACTGCCTTCTGGACATCTGTCAAGTTAGAAGTCTACCCCATGAAAACAGACTAAGGGACCTTTTTAAATGCTTAGGAAGCCTTTGCATGTGTATTTTGTTACCGTATTTTTCCGACCATAAGACGCACTTTTTTCCCAAAAAATTTTGGGGGAAAGTGGGGGGTGCGTCTTATGGTCGCAATATACTAACCTGCGGTGCGGTGGTGGCAGTGGGCGGGGCTCTGCGGTGCGGTGGTGGCGGAGGGCGGGGCTCCGATGCAGGGGCGGCGGCTCCGCCGGCATTTCCTCGCAGCCCGGAGGCCCCGCACATCCCTCGGGACGAGATCTGAACCCGCGCATGCGCCGTCCCCGGACCGGCGGCCATCTTTCCGGCGTCCATGTTCCCGGAGGCCACCGCAACATGGCGGCGGCCGGCAAGGGATGTGCGGGGGCCTCCGGGCTGCAAGGAAATGCCGGCGGAGCCGCCGCCCCTGCACCGGAGCACAGCCCGCCGCCACCCTCACCCCGCAGAGCCCACCTGCCCCAGCTCAGCACAGGCCACCAGCCCCAGCACAGCTGCCCCTGCCCCAGCACAGCTGCCCCTGCCCCAGCCCACCTGCCCCAGCCCCAGCGCAGCTGCCCCAGCACAACCAACCTGCCCCAGCACAGAGCCGCCACCGCACGAGCCTGGACCACTGAATGACCCCTGTGACCACTCCTCCACTTGTGCCGGATCCCTTCCCAGGTATGCTGAATTCGGATTGTAAGACGGACCCCCATTTGACACATTATTATTTTTTTCCCTATTTTCCTTCTGAAAATTGGGGTGCGTCTTATGGTCCGGTGCGTCTTATAGTCCAAAAAATACGGTAATTAGTCTAATTTACTGAGATAATGACTTTTGGGTTTTCATTGGCTGTAAGCCATAATCATCAACATTAATATAAATAAATACTTGAAATAAATCACTCTGTTTGTAATGACTCTATATATGGTAATATATGAGTTTCACTTTTTGTATTGAAGAACTGAAATAAATTAACTTTTTGATGATATTTTAATTTTGTGAGAAGCACCTGTATATCCGTTACTCACAAGCAGTAAGCATTTACTTTATCTAGCTAATCATTAACATACACCATCAATATTATGGCTTCTTGGAATCTCCATTTACACTTGTTAGAACTGAGCCCTAAGTGAAAGTTTCACATGATTACCCATTATAGTGGCAGAATTTTGTTTTAGGAGTAAAAATATACCACGAAGATAGATAGTACAATCTACATGCCAAATCATTCAACTTTTAATATTCACATTGAGACCAGGAACTTACTCATGATCTAGGACACCATTCGCCAGGGGACCCTGAAATTGCTGAAGATGCAGAATACTCTCAAAATTGTCCACACGCTGGTCAGAATTTTCCATGTGAGCTGGCAAATGACAGTTCAGAAAGCACACCAAATGTCCAAAGAGGGACAGCCGAATGCTGACGCCACCTTTGTTACCCTAAAAATGGAAGCAAAAATGAGGCAATTAAAATTCCACAAACATACCTACAAACAATAAAAGCATGCTGAACACTAAAAGAGTGAGGCGATGCTAGAAGAGAGCATTATGGGAACAAGTCCTAATGAAGAGGACCGACTTCAGTCATAAGGCCACATACACACTACCGTATTTGAGATCCGAGTTATTAAAAACCACAATAAAGTGATAATGGAAGACAAGTACATTATCGTTTTCTTACACAGTGATATATGGGATTTATGTTCCTTGAGTGTGCGAGCACACACCACACATGTAAGAAGTTGCTAAATCATATACAGAGCATGAAATAAGTATTGAACACATCACCAATTTTATAAGTAAAAATATATTTCTAAATGTGCTGCTGACATGAAATTCTTCCCAGATGTCGGTAACAACCCATCGAATCCACACAGGCAAAGGAATCAACCCATAGATATCCATAAATTGTTACGTGTAATAATGAGAAATATAACAGGGAAAAAGAATTAAACACATGAAGAAAGAGGTGCAAAAAGCCATGGAAAGTCATGACCCAAACTAAAATCTATCAGTAATTACAAAGCAATACTGACAATAATATCAGCTGGTTTAACTGATGGCCTATAAAATGGTGCCTCATTACCAAGGTGCCACAAAAGAAACATCTTATGATGGGTAAAACCAGTGAGCTGTCTCAAGACCTTAACAACCTTATTATTGCAAAATCTACTGATCACATTGCTTAGAGAAGAATTTCTAAACTACTGAATGTTTCAGTATGCACTGTTGGGACAATAATCCGGAAGTGGAAAGAACATAATTTCAACATAAACCAGCTACAACCAGGTGATCCCTGTAAGATTTCAGACAGAGGAGTGAAAAGAATTATTAGAAGAGTTGTCCAAGAGACAAGGACCACCTGTGGAGAGGTACAGAATGACCTGGAATTAGCAGCTACAATTGTTTCAACAAAAGTAAGCAATACACTCAACCTCCATTTTCTGTATGCACGCTCACAAGAATTCATTGCGGAAAAAAAACATGCACGTTTAAAGTTTGCTCAACAAAATTTAGACAAGCCTTCTGATATACTGGGAGAACATAATCTGGTCAGATGAGACCAAAATTAAACTCTTTGGATGCCATAATACACACCATGTTTTGAGGCCAAAAGGCACTGCATATCACGCCAAAAGCACCATACTAACAATGAAGTTTCGAGATGGGAACATCATGGAATGGGGCTGTTTTTCAGCATATGGCACTGGCAAACTTAACGTACGGAGACATTCTTGATAAAAAACTGCTGCCATTTACCAGGATGATGAAGATGAAACGAGAGCGTCCATTTCAGCAAGACAATGAACCCAAATACACAGCCAAGGAAACTCTCAATTGATAAAAGCAAATGAAATACACCGGCGCTCCTACTAGTGCAAACTGAAGCTGCAGGTGCTTGGGCAGCCTCTGTGCTAATGGCTGGCAGTGATATAAAAAGAAAAAAAAGAGGGCACCGCGTTAAGTTGCTGCTGGATGGGCTGGAAATGCCTGGTCACAATAAACGGTCAAAGAAACAATGGCTGAAAAGGTAGACAGTATAGCATATAGATAAAAAGATGCCTGCCTACCTTGGGGTGAATTGGTGCTCGGCAGAGAAATGAGAATGAAGTGGAATGGAGGGTTGTGAAGGGTAAACTACTAGGCTGCTGACAGACGGGTTAATCCACGAGAATGACTACAGCAGGAGGATCCTGAGCGCTGTAGCAGGGGGAGGTGAGCTCAGTAATTCACTAATACTCGCGCAGGACCACACCAGCAGGTGAAGGGTGTTAGGTGCAGCGAGTAGAGGGAGGCTGGGGACCGGGGAGCGTCCTCCCCTGGATGGAACCCACCTTACCCTCGCCAGAGACTGGGTGCACACGGAGTGCGCCGGCCGGCAGACGTCGCTGTCAGTGCCGGAGTGTGGGGGGGCGTGGTCTGGGTGACATCATCTAGAGCAGAGAGCTGAGAGACGGAGGCTGAGAAGGGCCAATCGCGATTGGTGTGGTCCTGCGTGAGTATTAGTGAATTACTGAGCTCACCTCCCCCTGCTACAGCGCTCAGGATCCTCCTGCTGTAGTCATTCTCGTGGATTAACCCGTGGGTCAGCAGCCTAGTAGTTTACCCTGCACGACCCTCCATTCCACTTCATTCTCATTTCTCTGCCAGAGCACCAACTCACCCAAAGGTAGGCAGGCATCTTATTATCTATATGCTATACTGTCTACCTTTTCAGCCATTGTTTCTTTGACCGTTTATTGTGACCAGGCATTTCCAGCCCATCCAGCAGCAACTTTAGCGCGGTGCCCTCTTTTTTCCTTTTTTTTTTTAAATTCTCAATTGGTTGCAGAGAAAGAAAATAAAGCTGCTAGAATGACCCTGGCAATTACCTGACCTGAATTAGATAGAAAATTTATGAAAGGAACAAAAGCTTAGAGTTCATAGAGGGAGCCCACGGAACCTTCAGGATTTGAAGATTGTTTGTGTGGAAGAATGGGCCAAAAAAAAAAAAAAAATCACACCTGAGCAATGCATGCGACTAGTTTTTCCATACAGATGGCACCTTGAAGTGGTCAAGACCAACAAAGGCTTTTTCACAAAGTATTAATTGAATTTCTGTAAGAGAGTGATCAACACTTTTTCTCTGTATCATTTCTCATTATTACACATAATTTCTACACATCTATGGTTTGATTTCTTTGCCTGTGTGGATTGGATGGGTTGATACCAACATCTGGTGAGAATTTCATGTCAACAACACCTTTAGAAATATATTTACTTAGAAAATTGGTGACATGTTTAATACCATACTTATTTCGCCTGCTTTATCTTATTGGACAACATTGGCTCTTTTCATTTCTAGAACCAGTGATTCTAGAGGGGAATACAATGCAATATTTGGTACAGTCTCTTCACACTATATTTGTGGCATAAAGGAGGACTAATTGTCTACTGCAGTATACTAACCCAGTAACCCCCTAAGCCAGTTCTTGTGCAGTCCGTCTGTACATCGCGCAGATATGGAAGGTGGAAATACTTTGAAAACACCAACAGAAGACAACCTTGCATCCGCACAGAGCTGACCTATGACAATAAATCAGAGAGCAACTGAAACCATTGTGTAAAAAAAAAGCACGTTATTAAATATGAGGAGCAATAAATGAAGCCTTGCCGTGCCTTGATATGTAACAGATAACACTGGGCCCAATTCCTCATTGTTTCCACCAATGTAGTTGTCGTGAATACCTCTCACTCAGTGACTTTTTGATTCATGACAAATGTATCAAATGATTTAGTCTAATCCATCGAATTCATCTTTTTTTAGATTTGGCACAACTATACTTCAGTCCATTCCTGGAATAATTTTATGTACGGCATGATGAATTGAGGCTCTTATGCCTGTTGTGAAAACCCTGATCTAAGACCCCAATTTCTCATTTGCGGTTTTCATGAAGGCTTTTTTTTTTATCTTGTGGTATTCATTGAAGTTAATTCTTCAAATATCTGCACATGTCACATGAGTCTTGTGCAAATTCAAAATTGCTCTTTTTCCATGTCTTTGACTTGTTTTATGACTTCTTACCGCAAAAAGTTGCTCTTTTCACGAAATGGGGGAAAAATTGCGCCAAAATATCAGACGCGCATTAAATCATTGCAGGGGTGGACTAGAGTACAATTGTGCCAAGATTTGTAACTTTTGAAAAAGTCTTAGTTGATGAAACAGACAAAAACATCTGGAAAACCCATATCGACATAAAAATCAGAAAGCAAACTAAACCACAAAAAATAACTAACATTATTTGAGAGGTATTCACGTCAATACACTAGAAAAAAGGCTATTATGGTTCAGTCCCAAAGACTTGCTGTATGGCTTTGCTATCACCAGACATCTTCTCTACTCTCCGCACACATTTACGATAATCGGACAAGTAAATCAATATAAATCCAGTTACATCATTCAATTGTGTCACCACATATAAAGGATAAGTGCTACTCAAAGATTTCACTCAACAGAACACCAAGGAACTGTAAGAAACCGAATATAAAGAGCTCTAATATAGCATATAGGGGCCTCTCCTTTTATTTGGTGCATATAAATACATTTTAACTGGCTGCATTATGTCTAGGGCCACGTGCACACATTGTGTATTTGGTGAGTTTTTTACCTCACTACATGCAAGCCAAAACCAGGAGTGGGCGATAACTACAGAAGTGGTGATGTGTTTCTATTATAGTCTTCCTCTGATTGTTCCTCTCCTGGTTTTTGCTTACAAATACTGAGGTAAAAAACTCGCCAAATACTGAACATGTGCACGTGACCTAAGATAAGTCAACTGTCATCAAGAATCACTGTGAGAGTTGCTCTTGCTCTTACACATGTAGACGCTTCCTAAAAAAGAACGTGACCGTGCCTTGTAAATAACGGTCACATTAACTAATTTGCATGACAGTGTATGGTCCAAATCGTTCCGTTGAAACAATCCCTTCAATAATTTTTCCCTCAGCCCCCACACCTCTTAACGTTAAATAATAATACTACATAGGATACATTCTTTCTGGATATAAATGGCCACAGAGGCCATTTATTCACAAACAAAAATTCGACAAACAAATTTAAATTTTCCAAAAATATTATTTTAGCCTCAGCCGTAACCCCCAGCGCGAGGGCACCACACCACCATCAGTGGTAAAAAAAAAACAAAAAAAAAAAACACAAACACCACCACTGGATCCCAGCGTACACCCCTGTCCAGAGCCACACAAAGTGCCAGATCATCCTATCATAATTCCATCCTGAAGGGAATCATCCATATAAATTCCCCTCTATAACAAATTCCACCAACCCCAAAGACCCCGCCCACCGCAAATGGCCTATGAAACCTCATGTGTGTGCGCCCCCAACCAATTCCAGAGCACATTCCTTCCCTTTCTAAATGGAACGTACCCACAAGTCAAATCAAATCGCATTCAGATGTACCCCATCGCTTCTCCAAAAATTCCCATCGCCCCTTTTTAAAGTCATGATGCCGTGCACTAACTCCCCCATTACGTGCTACAAAACCTAAAATAACTTTATTCAGTTTCACCCTTCACTTATTAATACCTTTTGGGGATCTTTCTCCCTGCCAAGTTCATCTAGACACTATATCAGACCATACTACATACTGTTTTTGGAGACACCAGCCAGAACTTCAGGAGATGAAAATGAATGTCCTTAATCAATTTCTCTAACCGCTCTTACACTTATTGCCTCCAAAGTGCAGACCTAGAATGTTGGGCATACTATCTAAACGCATAAAACCCTGCACCACACCATACCTCTAAATCCAAGCCATCTAACAATCAGGGTTTCTCTATGAAAACCTAGCTGCCTTCCCTCGGGTCTGATATCCACATGGCGGGCCCCCAATGCACACAAGAATGTCCAAATAGCCAGGATAAAC
Organism: Dendrobates tinctorius; assembly: GCF_039654945.1. Lineage (NCBI taxonomy): Eukaryota > Metazoa > Chordata > Amphibia > Anura > Dendrobatidae > Dendrobates > Dendrobates tinctorius. The sequence goes on along the minus strand of NW_027361880.1, from coordinate 5,863,193 downwards.
ATGGTCTCCATCTGCAACAGACAATACCACACCTAATTATCAACAAAATCAGTTATGTCTACCTTACAACTATAGCCACTACATTTTAACAAAGAACATAAGTCTTATAATGAATAGAGCTCCACCTCCCTATCCGTTATATTTCTTCCGGTCTAAGGTCTCTGTCTGGAACCTCAGTAGCCGCACCTATTCAAAAAGGATGAGAAGCAAAACAGGAAGAATGCAAGCCCAACTTGCCCAAGCACTTTCACTTAACAGCCATAAATTAGTATAGTGAAAAAACCCATTCTCATGGCGCAGCAAGGGTCCCTTCTCATCTATCACTAGTATTCCTGAAATCAGCATAAAGGGCACATCACTGAACCAACTACTGGCCCCAACAAAACCATTCTGCTCCTACCAGCCTGATCAGTTTTTAACCTTCTATTCCAAAACTCCATTACTCTATCCGAACGACAAATATCTTCCCATAACAAACTTCCTCCTTTAATTTTGGTTGGTAACACTAATTTCCCCACTCTCAGCTCCCCGAAAAAGTCCAATGAGAATGCTAACCTAAATAAAACCGTCTCAAAACCTAAAATACAAACCAAACCCAACTGCCCTCCAAGTCTTTCCAAAGCGTCAAATTAAACTGAACGTCGATTATACTTTAATCCCTGACCCTTTTTAGAACCCTTTAGAGCCTGACTAACCATGAATTCATCAGTCACATGCTTTTATCCCCGAAGATTAAAACCAAACACCAGTGCCGCTACAAAACTATTAATTTTTGCTACCGACCAATGCAATTCCGCCACTTGTCCAATAAAAAAACAAAACTGCAAACATTCTATGCCTATGCAGATTGACCTCCCCCCCCCCAATACATTATACAACTTATCCATACTCGCCAAGTCACTTCATAAGCCCTTCCACGTACAGTCATCAACCGAACAATGAATCAGCCGTCTCGCTCCTCGATAACCAGCCTTCACAGGTGCACCGGGCACTCCAATCCCGAATCCTGAGACTCTGAGGCCAATTTGCAAAAGCAATCCCACTGAAATTAAGATAAAGAATCTGCAATGGAATTCTCAACTCCTGGAACATGGACCGCTACAATATAAGCATTCAGTTTAAAGCAACGCAAGACTAATTCCCTAAGTAATTTTATCACTGGTGGGGATGAAGTCGTTAGATTATTAATAATAACTACCACCCCCATGTTATCACAATGAAACCTAATCTTGCGGTTCTTAAATTATTTTCCCCAAATGGACACAGCTACCACAATTGGAAATAGCTCCAATAATATCAAATTATTCATGAAACCTTGATCTTTCCATTCATTGGGCCATTTGCTTGCAAATCACTGCCCCTTTCAATAGGCTTCAAAATCTGCACCACCCGCAGCATCCGTATTAAAGTCAACATTATCCTGAACCTCGTTCTGAACTATGGACCACCTGTTATAATTTTTCAAAAACATACCCCAAACCACTAAGTCATACCTGTGCTCCTTTTTGAAGCGCACATAATGGTGAAGAGCTCGCACCCCCACCATTACTGCCACTAATCTCCTGCAAAACAATTGGGTCATGGGCATAATTCTACAGGCAAAATTCAATTTTTCCAACAATGACTGCAACTGTTTCAATGTCAACATTGCGCCCTGTCCACTTCATGCTTTAATGACACCAGCTTGTCTTCAGGTAACCGACACTCCATAGCCACTGAATCTATCAAAAAAGCCCCAAAAAATAAACTGTGTGATAGATCCCTCCATTTTTTCAGCAGCTAAAGGCATTCCAAAACATGGTTCCTAATAAATTCTCACAAAGTACTGACTCAGGTGGACCTATAAACAAAAAGTCTTCCAAATAATGAATGACGGACAATGTTAGAAACATCCCTCACCACCCATTCGAGAAAGGAACTAAACATTTCAAAAAGTGAACAAGTGGACTCTACCTGCCCTCCCGTCCCCAAATCTGACAATCTAACATTCTGCAACGGACAAAACAGAGCCATACTCAACAGGCTGAGAAGGTGCTGTAATCCTGCCAGTCGCAGAACCCGAATCTAGTCAGTCATTCTCCAATAGACACTCTTGGTCCTGATGATTCTCTGTCAATCCTGTCTTCCATTTGACCCTAACCTCTCACTTCTGTGGAGGCTGGGGGTATTTGCGATCCAATTGCCTTCTTGTTATCCAGGCCAGCATACTGCTGCCCATTCATGCACCTTCTGCCTGCTTGACGACTTCTCACTGTAGCCCATCTTTTATTTTCTTGTACCCAATCTCTTCACCTCTGTCCCTGGTCTATGATGTCACAGTAGGCTCTGCACCAGGAACCACAGCACCAGGACCCGTCGCCTGCCCTCGTTCCTCTTGTCTGGATTCAGCACCAGCTGTCCTTCCACCTGCCCTGCGACAGGAACATCGCCGGTAGTGCCCAACGTTGCAGAACTGAATTCTGAACTCCCAGGAGAAGCAGGACATGCGGCCTGCTAGCACCATGGCCTGCCTCCTCCTGCAGCCCAGGATGGCTGCCATGATTCCTCCCAGGCCACCTGAACACTGCATCAAGACGGCACCAGCTGATCGGAGGGGCTCCTGAGCCGACGCCTGGAGTCACATCGGGGCTCAACCTTTTCGGCGGCCTTGTTCTCCTAGGTCATCGATTGTACCCTTCAGGAACAGGCTGTGGCTCCGCTCCTTTCAGCAGCCCGGACAACTGCTCCTCCAGCCAGGCTTCACCTCTCGCACCTGCCGCAGCTCTCAGGTGGCCCAGGAGAGCATTCAGTTTAGACATCACGATCAGGTAAGCAGGTGAGGGAGAGAGTGGGGATGGATTCTTCTCTCTAGCATCCCCCCCAAATATGGCCTCCTTTCCCGCACTTTTCCTTTTATATTCCCCTTTACTGTCCCCTCCCCTTAGTGATCCAATCCCATAGCCCCAATTCAAACTTCCTTTTCTCTCCTGGCCCAATCACTGTAATGTGGTCCTCTGCCTAAAGGTAGTAATCAGCACTCCTGACTAATGATAATGCAGAAAATAGCCCAGTGCCAACAGTAATCCATTACAAGCATTACATTTCTGGCATTACCAAGCTGCAACACAGCAAAATATATCCCAAAGATACTTTACTCCGGAAAACATTCAAGCTTTTCATTACTGGTAATTATGCTGTCAAGAAGACAAGTGAGGCAGCAATTCCTACATAATCTAGTTATATGGACAAAAAGAATTTTAACGCCTCTATATCATTGCATTTAGGTTTTTTATTCAGTCCCATTGCCGCAGGTGTATAAAATGCAGCCCCCAGTCACGCAATCATCCTTTATTAGCATTTGTGATAGAATTGGTTGTTCTAAAGAGCTCACTGATACCAGTGTGGTACAGTAATAGGGTCTTACTATTGTAAGAAGTCAGCTCATGACATTTCTAAAAAGTGTAACCATTTAAGAACCACAGCAACTCAGCCATGAAGTTGCAAAACACTATGGAAATCCTGAAAACAAGACCTGTTGGGTATGCAAGGACTGGAGTTTGGGAACCACTGTGTTAAACAAAGAAACCTGGCTCAATCATAGTCGGACTAACCCTTCTTAGCACATAGCATGCTGGAGCAAACTTACAGGATCACATCACTAAAACAAAGATAGATAGATAGATAGATAGAAATACATGTATATATTATGTATATACATATCCATACACATACACTTGCACATAGGTATCTCCATTACGGGCATATACCGAGCACAAGCACAACAATAAACAGACAGAAATCGACATATTAGATAATACAGGCAGTGGTCTACATGCTTTCCACCTATATATCTCACCAGCACATAGCTGAAGGGGCTCAGGACATCCATGAACACTTCACTCCACTGATCTGAGAACAGAGCATCCTTCAGACGCTTGTTGATCATGGAATTGACCTCCTGTAATCTGCAGAAATATAGTATATGAGCAGGCTGATAAATGACAGCAAAAAAGGCCCCCACATATTAGATGATTTCTGGCCGTACCCGCCATTATTGACGGATTCGGCTAATATGTATAGGGGCCCCCGACAGATGATTGTCAGGGAAGATAAGGATCTGTCATGTCAGATTTCTGACTGCCGATCCTTTTGTTCCCTACAAGAGAAACTGCTGCCAGAGATGTCTGGCATTGGCCTTCATAAAGAAAACAGAAGCACTTTTTGTAAGAGAGATTCAGGTGAGAGAGCTGACAGCCGAACGATCGACCAAACCATCAGCCGACAGCTATCTAAAGTATACGGGAACTTAAAAGTGGCCACGGATATTATTTATTATTGTAACATTTAAGGGATAGGATGTAAAGGATATATCTTACCCAATAACAAACATATCGGTCTTGCCATCTCCAGCATTTAGGCACAGAAGACCCGTGAGGTCTGACGGTGGCACAGAACAGCCCACATTCCACGTGAGGATATATACCCTGCACAGGGACATAGTATACAACAATAGTGGGAAAACATGAACACAATATATAGTCAAGCAATTATAGCATCAGCACAGGAAAACACACAATTAAAAATGAATGTAGTTTGGGGATAGTATCATACAGTATTTGCGTTACATGCAAGAACGCAATGAATCAAATCCCCAAACTAGAAGTCACATTTCTGGATATAAACTCATGCTCAGAGTTAGAGTTGGAGTCATTTATCTGAGTGAAATTAAATTCTATGCGCATTTTACAAAAATCCATATTCTCCAGAAAACACTTTTTTGTAATTCCCCCTGCGCAAATTCAGCAAAACTGCTAAATTGTATAGGACCAGCAAATAGTTACAAAAAAAAAAAAAAAAGAATAATCACCTCATCTCTGCTGTTCATTTTCCCCTACATGGTCCTTGGAGCCATTTACCGCCATGGCACACTGAAACACTAGGCATCTAGATGCCAGGCCGAGACTGCACGCGCAGGGATGTGAGTGAGCGTTGTAACGTTGCTGCACACATCGTGACATTATGACCTGCGTCCCGACCTTACGAAGCTCTATCTAGGCTGGGACTTCAAGCCGCGACTAGGCCTGGAACGTCTCTGCAAATGCAGTGTGAAGATGCCAAAGGTTTAAACGCGTAGGAGTAATAAGGGGCACCAAGAACGGTAAGTGGGTCAGTAAGGCAAGTATCGGCTTTTTTTTTCTCTACATCCTAAGTTTTGTTATCTCTCCAGATGATGATAAGGGACATTCAATTCACAGAGAATAAACTCAAAGCACATCGAATTTCTAGGTCAAAGCCACATGGTTTGGCGAATTCTAATCTGGCCAGATCCATTCATCTCTACTCAGAACATATGCTGAAAAGAGTGCTGGTCCCATCATCTGTTTTCTCGAGAGATAAGCAGCACCAGAAGTAAGAAGCCCCACATCGCTACTCCCTCTATACAAATAGCATATTTCATAGCAAAACTCTTACTTAAATTTAGAAAGCGGCTAATCTACACATAGGTAAGTACACCACTAGGCACTCACTCTTGATATTTAGGTAAGCAGACTCAAGACCACAAAAATATATTTCTGGTGTCAGACTAATGGACATTACATGTATTCATCGTCAGAGCCTATTGTTCATTCCTTCCTCCTGAGGATCCACAGAGTTGGTTTATGACTGTTCTACAGGAAGACTGCAGTTTGGCAATCATTTTAAGACTGATGAATGTATTCTGTGTGGCTTGGATTCAGATGTTGCTCTGTGGTTACAATCTACAATCAAACCCTCTGTGTGCAGTCTTGTTTTACTGCATTCATTCTGTATGTAAAGGTAACAATAGGAGGAGGAAGAAGGAGTGAAGAAAAGATCAGTGAACAATGGTCTATATTTCTTAGACACCAAACATATCTATACGGCTTCCTTCAAACAAAGGGAGACCAGATCCAATGGTATAGAAAAGCAAGGCACACTGCACTTTACAATTTAGACTCTGCAACATAAGAACTTTTTCTTCCTTTACAACCTATGGGCAAAGAATCCCACTGTATGTATGCCTATATAGTACTACAAGAGGTAAGAGCCTTCCATTGGAGATATCCTGCTGAAGAAAAGTCTCAAACACAATGCACATACAGCCTAACTCAAGACAGAAGAATGAAATTACACACAAGGTTTGTCACAACAGGTCCGATATAATCAGGTTTCAGCTATTAAAATGCAATTAGACCAAATGAGTGCATTTCATTTGTAACATGCTATAGCTAAGCATTTTGGTTTATGTTTATACATTTACCTAAAATCCTCTCCTGCTTTGTTTAATTCAGCACCATTAAAAAGTGATTTGTCTGCTTCAACTTGAGATGATGGATTGGAATGAGATCTCAAACAAGAATCCTGAGATCTAACAGGACGTGGAGAAGCTTGGGATCTGCTAGGCTGTGGTGATCCTCTTGGGCTAGGGACTGGCGATCGATGAGGGGAGGATGGAGCAGGAGGAAGTGGCCTATATTGATGAGTTGGAGATAGAAGACCTGGACAAGATCCTTCAGGTTGCGATCTACCAAATTCATTTTTTGGACTGAACTGGGAACCCACAGGATGAAGTCTCAAGGATCCTTCTGGTTGTGACCGGTCAGGAGCAGAAGATCCCACAGGTGCAACAGGACGAATAGACAGTTGTCCTACCGGAAGTGAAGTTTGTGAACAGCTAGAACCTTCAGGTTGAGATCTACCAGATCCTGCAGGACTAAGTCGAGGAGAAGTCGAAGAGACATGCCTTGTGGACAACTCTGGAGATGGTGGAGCAACAAACACAAGTTGGGCATCCATCTTTAGGAAGCAAGCACAAAGCATACAGTGTCAACATGATCAAAATAAGTCAAAAAGCACATCTGGCAAATATCACAACTTTACATTAAGTACAGTGCTGCTCATCGTTATTGGCACTCATGAAGTTTAAGTACATAATGTGGAATATCTCCTGAAAAAAATGAATCAAGTGAAACAGGTTTTTTTTTAATAGTGCACTCGTGTTAAATACAAAAGAGCAAATTATAAACAACAATTTAAAACAAAAAAACAATGGGAGGGAAAAATAAAAAATAAAAAAATAATTTTCGCTGTGACACTGATATTGGCAACCTTTACATTAAATTAGTATGGAAACACATTTTGAGTCGCCTGGTAAATCATAAATGAGAATCACCTGTGATTAATTATCGGTGTCCATGTGACATGAATTAGCCAATGAATTAGTCACAGTGTTTTAAAAAGCCACATGGTAGGCCATGTTCCTTTGTAACAATGGTGAAGACAAAGGAGCTGTCTGAGGACATCAGAACTACTATTACTAGCAAACACAAGACTTCCAAAGGGTGTAATCCCATCTTTAAAGACATTGGTATCCCAGTTTCAACAGTGCGCAATGTTATTAAGAAGTTTGCCAAGCATGGAACCATCAAGAACATCCCTAGACGTGAGAGAAAGATGAAAATTGACAAGAGAGGTCTTCGATGGTTGGTGCAAATTGTGGAAAAACACACCACGGCAAACATCCAAAGACCTGAAGGCCAACCTGGAATAGTCATGGGGGTCATGGGTTCAACAAGTACCATACGCCGCACACTAAAACCAAGCAGAGTTCTATGGGCGAAGGCCAAGGAAGAAACCATTGCTGAACAAAAGACATAAAAAGGAACAACTGATCTATTCAAAAGAGTACCTTGACAAATCACAATTCTTCTGCGAAAATGTTCTGTGGGCAGATGAAACAAAAATAGAGCTTTTTGGCAATGCAAAGCCACAATTTATTTACAGACGGTACAATGAAGCTTATAAGGAAAACTTGGAAAAGAACACCCTACCAACAGTTAAGCATGGTGAAGGATCCACAAAGCTGTGGGGTTGCTTTGCTGTGTCTGTTGCTGGAGGCCTTGACCGTATCACAGGAATCATGAAATCAGAGAATTATCAATAGATTTTAGAGCAAAATGTTCTACCCAGTGTAAGAAAACTTGGTTTGAGTCGAAGATCATGTTTTCTCCAGCAAGACAATGACCCAAAGCACACATCCAAAAGTACACAGATATGGTTGAAAAAACATGAACTGTTTTAAAATGGCTAGCAATGAGTCCTCACCAATGTCTGTATGGGCCTCTGAAGTCATCTGACCCCGAAAAATTTAGTTGGATGGTCAAATTTGCATAGGCCTTCCAACCTTTACCTGACAGATGTCAGGGTAGAGAGGACTCAGCCTTTAAAGAAATCTGTCTCTCTGTTACAGGATTAGTCAGCTGAGCCTTACTGAGTGTGAGACAACTGGGAATTATTCAGCCGACAGCTATCTAGTGGGTACGGGGCCCTATAGACAGAAGATACAGAATATGGCCCCAATTCAACAAGACTGGCGTTGATCATTCCAGTCTTCATGAGGGGGCGTGTTAAAGTCTTATTGAATTAGACGCGTATTAAAAAGTTGCATGCACCTCACCCAAATCTTACTCCATTCAAAGACTGGAGTAAGAGTGGTGACATAAGGAACTCCACAGCTCATAATGAACTAGATGAACGGGAGTCACCATGCCCCCGTCCCACACCAGCTCTGCACATTTTGGAAGAGCATGCCAAAAAACTCTAAAAGCTACAAAGTTTGTGCAAAAATGTTGTGACTTACATCAAATTTCTGGTGTAAACAAACAATTTGATGGATCAAGGTCTATATGGTGTTATGTTTGCATCAATAATTTGTTGAATACATTCTTGCCTATACATGTGAAATGTTCCCCGTGCCATTGGCTGCAGAACAACCCAAAAGCATAATTGATCCACCCCCAAACGTAATGTTTGGCAAGATGTTTTTTTTCCTGAAATTCTGTGCCCCTTTTTCTCCACATATACCTTTGATCATTGTTGCCAAAGAGGTATATTTTAACCTCATCGGTCCACAGGATTTGTTTCCAAAATGCATCATGCTTGTTTAGATATTCTTTTGCATACGTCTGACACTGAATTTTATGGTGAGGATGCAGGAGAGGTTTTCTTCTGATGACTCTTCCATGAAGACCATATTTGTGCAGGTGTCTCTAAATAGTAGATCAATTCACACCACAACTTCAGAGTCTGCTAAATCTTTCTGAAGGTCTTCTGCTGTCAAACACGGGTTCTGATTTGACTCTCTAGCAATCCAATGAGCAGCGCTCACTGAAGTTTTGCTTGGACTCCCAAACCTCATCTTGACTTCCACTGTTCCTGCTAACTGCCATTTCTTAATTACATTTTATACTGAGATAAGGGCAACTTGAAAACGCTTTGCTATCTTCTTATAGCCGTCTCCTGCTTTGTGAGCCTCCACTATTTTCAGAGTACTAGGAAGCTGCTTAGAAGTACTCAAGGCTGCTGTTTTTAGGAACAAGGTTAGAGGTGGCTGGGTTTTTATAAAACTGGGAAATTTGCATCACCTGGCCTTTCATAATGATGATAGTGAACAAGCTATAACCCTAACAGGCTAATTAAGGTCTGAAACCTTGGTCAAAGTTATCTGACCACACAAATCTCCAAGGGTGCCCAAAATTGTGCATCAGCCCATTTTCATTTTTGTAATTTTTAAAATGTAAAAGATGAAATATTTTTTCCGCATAAAATACAAAGGAAATGTGTCAACTTTAACTTTAGGCTTTTTAGAGATCATATCATCTTCAATCTGCTTATCTGTTCACAATAACAGTTAAAGGGAACCTGTCACGCCCCCCCCCCCAAGGCGTTTTTAAGTAAAAGAGCCACCTTGTGCAGCACTAATGCTGTATTCTGTCATGGTGGCTCTTTTATTTAGCGTCCCTTCCACTTCAGAAATAATCGTTTTTAAAATTGGTCAGACATACCTGATATTTATAATAATAATAATCAAAAAAAATTTTGGCACTCAACTCGTTGCAAAGATGAAGAATTTTTATTTGCAGTCACAAATATAGATGTTTCGGCTGTATCAACTAGCCTTTATCAGTGGTAAACAAGACTGCTCCTATCTCTATAATTTTCTGGACATTATATTGTATGACCAATAGTAAATTAGGTGCTATTGGAGGTGATACCATCCACCATGTAAGAACTGGTATATAAACCTGTAGATTTCAAAGAGAAGGGGTAGTAGAGAAATATTCCAATCGAGATCATATACAGGATTATTAGATCTGTGACTTTGAAAAGCTCCAAAGGTTGCACCAACCAGAAGTTGGCATAAACATCCTATGGCTATGCCTGAAGGGAATTGTCCCAAAGGGGATTACTTGTGGGATTGTTAAATCCTGTGACTCATAGAAAACCCCAATATTGCGCTGTAAGAACAGCAGCTGGCTGTAGTTTCAAATGTCTGTCATTGGTGGGTGGCAGCAGGACCTGTGTAAACGCAGCATCCACCGCATATCTACCTGATATTTGACAGGGGGGCAGGTCTTTCCCCCCTGGATACAGACGCCTCACATATGTCCGTCATGTCCTGCTTTTGAATTTGGTGCCGCCTCCTCAGCGTTCATTTCTTTTTCTCTCGGCTGCACTGTAATATTCTGATGTCAACACAGGTCTTGCTGCACCGCTGCCCTGCTAAGCTCCGCCACTATGGGTCACATGGTGCTGACATCATCACAGGTCCTGCTGCACCACTGCTCTGCTAAGCTCCGCCCCTACTGGTCACATGGTGCTGACATCATCACAGGTCCTGCTGCACCACTGCTCTCCTAAGCTCTGCCCCTACTGGTCACATGGTGCTGACATCATCACAGATCCTGCTGCACCACTGGCACCAGAAAAAGAAATGAATGCTGAGGAGGCGACGCCAAATTCAAAAGCTGGACATGACAGGTTCCCTTTAAGCCCCCGTCTCACATAGCGAGATCGCTAGCGAGATTGCTGAAATGTCACCGATTTTGTGACGCAACAGCGACCTCGCCAATGATCTCACTACATGTGACACATAGCGGTGACCGGCCCCCCCGCTGAATATTGCTGATCGTGCTCGAATGTCCTGGGCCATTTTTTCATCGTCGGTGTCCCGCTGGCCAGCGCGCATCACTGTGTTTGACCCGACGAGCGACCTCGTTGGCGACGCAGAACTCAGGGACGCAGGTTGGAATCGTTCAGAAAAGCTGCTGTGTGACAAGGTGCCAACGACCGCCGAGGATCGCTGGATGGTTGCTGCGTCACTGAAGAGATCTGCCTGTTTGGCAGCTTACTAGCGAACATTTAGCGACACACCAGCGATCCTTACCAGGTCATATCGTTGTCGGGATCACTGGTGCGTCGCTAAGTGAAATGGGACCCTAAGTTTGACCAGGGGTGCCCAGACTTTCGCCACTTTATACACACACAACTGTGTAAATTCCCTACGCCATCTTTCAGAACAGCAGAATGCACATATAATCCCAAGGAAAGGCAAGAATTGACTAGCTGCCAACATTGCTCATCTCAAGGGAAACCACGAGTCAGCAAGTACTATCAATCTGTGTTCCCCAAAGAGATGATGCCAAGAGTGTGGCGGCCAAGCGTATCAAGTATATTATATATTTGGTTAAATTTGGCGAAGACAGCAGGATACAGATTAATGCCCAGGCTGGACCTTCTCCTGAATCTTTACTACTTCAATGACAGCATTTATAATCATTAAAATTAGTCAGTATAATATTCTAAAGCGTGTATATACAGTACACGCCTCAACATTGAAATTGCTACACCAATAAGGAAAAGCTGTGGAATTGTGGAAATCATAGGATCGTTAACACTGAAATGATATGCAGACGACTTTCAAAACATCTCGATTTATTCAGTAATGAAAATGAGAGCCATGTGCAGAAACACATGCACTTACATGCCTAGGTATGCCATCAGTGAGGTTGTTAAAGGGAACCTGACAGCAGGATTGTGCACAGTAACCTACAGACACTGTCAGGATGGTGCCATTATACTGATTACAATGATACCTGGGTTGATGAAATCCGTCTTGTGGTTATTTAATCTTTATTTTTAGTTTTCAATTAATGAGATTCTCGTGCTCTGGGTCGGCGTGTGGGGTCATCTGATAGATGCTACTGTGCAGGAGCCACCAGCGCCATCTTAGTGGAGACAATTTTTTTTTTTACTCTGGCAAAATGGCGCCGCCGATGCCTGCACAGTAGCATCTATCGGCAATCGCCGATAGCTGCTACTGCACAGGCACCACCGGTGCCATTTTGGAGGCCTTTTTTTTAAATGAATTTACTTATATCAAATAAATCAATTTAATACACATTACACATGCAATCATGTGCAGTGCCAATGCCTGCCTGCTGCAGGTGTTTTTTTTTTTTATTACAATATATAGAATATTATGTAAAATAAGGGGCAGGTCACTGAGGGATCGGTGATCTGTCAGAAGACATACTGATGAATATCTAAACAGTTCATTAACTTAAAACTGAAAATAAATATTAAACAACAACCAAGGGATTATTTTCATCAGCGTAACAGCGCCAAACTGACACTGTAGGCTACTCCGCACAATCCTGCTGACAGGTTCCCTCTAATACTGTAGTTATCTGAGGAATATTCTGCCATGCTGAATGCAATTGTGCATGCAAACCATCAAGAGCGGCTGCTGGCAGCTCCATTTGTGAACCAATGATGTCCCTAATATGCATGATGTAAGACCAGTCTGGAGACGCAGGCCATGGAAAAAAGTTTAGGCCACGCAGTCTGCTCACAGTAGCACAAAGAACATGCAGCCTCTGATGTGTTGAAAAACAGTTCATGGGACACCACAGAGAAATGGCCGTACCACTGGTTCCACAATCTAATCCATGCCACGACGAGCTGTTAGTGTACACAGAATGAAGATTCGAGGGGTCCAGCTATTGTACATTATTGAACCCTACACCATAATCCTGGGATTAAGACTGATATAACGTTCAATTGCGAAGGTCTCTTCATGGCGTTGCCAACGAGGTGTACATACCAATCTCCAGCTCTCACTGCATCCACTTTCCAGCCTTCATTGCAGTCTTAACCATAATAGCCTTTGAGAGTGATGGCTTGAGGTCAAAGGAACACATGTAACAGGCCTTCTGGCTCATAGCCCAATGTTGTGGAAACACTTTCTGATGGTTTGTGTAGTAGACACTGTTTGATGCCTTAGGCTTGGTGACATCCAATTCCTCTTGAAGTACAGAATGATGCAATAGTGGAACCAGTGGAAAGGCTATGTCTTAAAAATGTCCCAGGATCTGTTTTTCAATATGACAAAACCAGGCCTCATGCTGCTTGTGCTACTGTGAGCACCCTCTGAGGTCTAAACGTGATAGGTTATGTCTCCACACTGTGTACTGGCAGTGCTTTGGACGCAGCAAAAACCCCGCTCCGCCCAAAGCGCCGCCCCCTTCGTGTACACACGGTGATCCCAGAAGTGTTCATTGAACACATGCGGAATCACCGCATCACATCCATAGACTGGGTTATTTATCTTGGTAAGACGGAGCGTCTCCGCAAGATAGACATGCTGCTGTCTATAAAGATGCGCCGCATGTCTGGTTACGCAGGGCCTCCGGATGCGGCCCTGCACGCATAGTGGAGACGGGATTTCATAAAATCCCCTCCACTATGCTGTAACATCTGGACTCTGCGGATTGGACGCTGCAGCTGTACGCAGCGTCAAATCCGCAGCAAATACTGAAGTATAACGCCACATGGAAACATACCCTTAGCCTGTGGAGTCGGCAAGCCAAACCTCCAACTCCTTAATTTCCCTGACTCCCGACTCCCAATAACTGGTCATTACTGAGCATGTACATAAAGTGCAGCACAGATTCATCTCACCTAAACCTCCGACTCCACAGCACTGGTCACTACTGAGCATGTACATAAAGTGCAGCACAGATTCATCTCACCTAAACCTCCGACCCCACAGCACTGGACACTACTGAGCATGTACGTAAAGTGCAGCACAGATTCATCTCACCTAAACCTCTGACCCCACAGCACTGCCTCACTACTGAGCATGTACATAAAGTGCCGCACAGATTCATCTCACCTAAACCTCCGACTCCACAGCACTGGTCACTACTGAGCATGTACATAAAGTGCAGCACAGATTCATCTCATCTAAACCTCCGACTCCACAGCACTGGTCACTACTGAGCATGTACATAAAGTGCAGCACAGATTCATCTCACCTAAACCTCCAACACCACAGCACTGGTCACTACTGAGCATGTACATAAAGTGCAGCACAGATTCATCTCATCTAAACCTCCGACCCCACAGCACTGGTCACTACTGAGCATGTACATAAATTGCAGCACAGATTCATCTCAACTAAACCTCCAACCCCACAGCACTGCCTTACTACTGAGCATGTACATAAAGTGCAGCACAGATTCATCTCACCTAAACCTCCGATCCCACAGCACTGGTCACTACTGAGCATGTACATAAAGTGCAGCACAGATTCATCTCACCTAAACCTCTGACCCCACAGCACTGGTCACTACTGAGCATGTACATAAAGTGCAGCACAGATTCATCTCACCTAAACCTCCAACCCCACAGCACTGGTCACTACTGAGCATGTACATAAAGTGCAGCACAGATTCATCTCATCTAAACCTCCGACCCCACAGCACTGGTCACTACTGAGCATGTACATAAATTGCAGCACAGATTCATCTCAACTAAACCTCCAACCCCACAGCACTGCCTTACTACTGAGCATGTACATAAAGTGCAGCACAGATTCATCTCACCTAAACCTCCGATCCCACAGCACTGGTCACTACTGAGCATGTACATAAAGTGCAGCACAGATTCATCTCACCTAAACCTCTGACCCCACAGCACTGGTCACTACTGAGCATGTACATAAAGTGCAGCACAGATTCATCTCACCTAAACCTCCAACCCCACAGCACTGGTCACTACTGAGCATGTACATAAAGTGCAGCACAGATTCATCTCATCTAAACCCCCGACCCCACAGCACTGGTCACTACTGAGCATGTACATAAATTGCAGCACAGATTCATCTCAACTAAACCTCCAACCCCACAGCACTGCCTTACTACTGAGCATGTACATAAAGTGCAGCACAGATTCATCTCACCTAAACCTCCGATCCCACAGCACTGGTCACTACTGAGCATGTACATAAAGTGCAGCACAGATTCATCTCAACTAAACCTCCAACCCCACAGCACTGCCTTACTACTGAGCATGTACATAAAGTGCAGCACAGATTCATCTCACCTAAACCTCCGATCCCACAGCACTGGTCACTACTGAGCATGTACATAAAGTGCAGCACAGATTCATCTCACCTAAACCTCTGACCCCACAGCATTGGTCACTACTGAGCATGTACATAAAGTGCAGCACAGATTCATCACACCTAAACTTCTGACCCCACAGCACTGGTCACTACTGCGCATGTACATAAAATGCAGCACAGATTCATCTCACCTAAACCTCCGACTCCCCAGCACTGGTCATTACTGAGCATGTACATAAAATGCAGCACAGATTCATCTCATCTAAACCTCTGACCCCACAGCACTGCCTCACTACTGAGCATGTACATAAAGTGCAGCACAGATTCATCTCACCTAAACCTCCAACCCCACAGCACTGCCTCACTACTGAGCATGTACATAAAGTGCAGCACAGATTCATCTCACCTAAACCTCCGACCCCACAGCACTGCCTCACTACTGAGCATGTACATAAAGTGCAACATAGATTCATCTCACCTAAACCTCCGACCCCACACCACTGGTCACTACTGAGCATGTACATAAAGTGCAGCACAGATTCATCTCACCTAAACCTCCGACCCCACAGCACTGCCTCACTACTGAGCATGTACATAAAGTGCAGCACAGACTCATCTCACCTAAACCTCCGACCCCACAGCACTGGTCACTACTGAGCATGTACATAAAGTGCAGCGCAGATTCATCTCACCTAAACCTCCGACTCCACAGCACTGTTCACTACTGAGCATATACATAAAGTGCAGCACAGATTCATCTCACCTAAACCTCCGACCCCACAGCACTGGACACTACTGAGCATGTACATAAAGTGCAGCACAGACTCATCCCACCTAAACCTCCGACCCCACAGCACTGCCTCACTACTGAGCATGTACATAAAGTGCAGCACAGATTCATCTCACCTAAAAGCAGAGATCTTTAGATCAGGAACAGAACAGACACTTTCATAACTTTCCCAAATTCTTATGAAAACATTAATAGCATATCCTGCATTGAACTACTGTACCCTATTTACTAAACATTTTAGTAGTCGGAGTAAGTCCATTTCATACCGACTCCACGACTGACTACACAGCCCTGCGTGTTACCTTGGCCTGCAGCATCATCAGCATTGTCTCCTATCGAGCACATCTGGGATGTAATTGGTTGGCAACTGCAAAGCGAGCTGCCAGCAGCGGATCTTGATGACTTGCATGCCCAAGTTCATTCAGTATGGTAGAAAATGCATCAGACAACCATTAATACCTTCACTGAGAGCACGCAAGTTGTGTAAGTACATGTATTTCTACCCTTGAAGCTCATACTGGATACTGAATATACATAAAAAGCAGTACACATAAAAGCAGTGTACTACTACTCCCCCTATCAGAGGGCATATACATAAGAGCAGTGTACTACTCCCCCTATCAGGGCATATACATAAGAGCAGTGTACTACTCCCCCTATCAGAGGGCATATACATAAGAGCAGTGTACTACTCCCCCTATCAGAGGGCATATACATAAGAGCAGTGTACTACTCCCCCTATCAGAGGGCATATACATAAGAGCAGTGTACTACTCCCCCTATCAGGGCATATACATAAGAGCAGTGTACTACTCCCCCTATCAGAGGGCATATACATAAGAGCAGTGTACTACTCCCCCTATCAGAGGGCATATACATAAGAGCAGTGTACTACTCCCCCTATCAGAGGGCATATACATAAGAGCAGTGTACTACTCCCCCTATCAGAGGGCATATACATAAGAGCAGTGTACTACTCCCCCTATCAGAGGGCATATACATAAGAGCAGTGTACTACTCCCCCTATCAGAGGGCATATACATAAGAGCAGTGTACTACTCCCCCTATCAGAGGGCATATACATAAGAGCAGTGTACTACTCCCCCTATCAGAGGGCATATACATAAGAGCAGTGTACTACTCCCCCTATCAGAGGGCATATACATAAGAGCAGTGTACTACTCCCCCTATCAGAGGGCATATACATAAGAGCAGTGTACTACTCCCCTTATCAGAGGGCATATACATAAGAGCAGTGTACTACTCCCCCTATCAGAGGGCATATACATAAGAGCAGTGTACTACTCCCCCTATCAGAGGGCATATACATAAGAGCAGTGTACTACTCCCCCTATCAGAGGGCATATACATAAGAGCAGTGTACTACTCCCCCTATCAGAGGGCGTATACATAAGAGCAGTGTACTACTCCCCCTATCAGAGGGCATATACATAAGAGCAGTGTACTACTCCCCCTATCAGAGGGCATATACATAAGAGCAGTGTACTACTCCCCCTATCAGGGCATATACATAAGAGCAGTGTACTACTCCCCCCTATCAGAGGGCATATACATAAGAGCAGTGTACTACTCCCCCCTATCAGGGCATATACATAAGAGCAGTGTACTACTCCCCCTATCAGAGGGCATATACATAAGAGCAGTGTACTACTCCCCCTATCAGGGCATATACATAAGAGCAGTGTACTACTCCCCCCTATCAGAGGGCATATACATAAGAGCAGTGTACTACTCCCCCCTATCAGAGGGCATATACATAAGAGCAGTGTACTACTCCCCCTATCAGGGCATATACATAAGAGCAGTGTACTACTCCCCCTATCAGGGCATATACATAAGAGCAGTGTACTACTCCCCCTATCAGAGGGCATATACATAAGAGCAGTGTACTACTCCCCCTATCAGGGCGTATACATAAGAGCAGTGTACTACTCCCCCTATCAGGGCATATACATAAGAGCAGTGTACTACTCCCCTTATCAGAGGGCATATACATAAGAGCAGTGTACTACTCCCCCTATCAGAGGGCATATACATAAGAGCAGCGCACTACTCCCCCTATCAGGGCATATACATAAGAGCAGTGTAAAACTCCCCCTACCAGGGCATATACATAAGAGCAGTGTACTACTCCCCCTATCAGAGGGCATATACATAAGAGCAGCGCACTACTCCCCCTATCAGGGCATATACATAAGAGCAGTGTACTACTCCCCCTATCAGAGGGCATATACATAAGAGCAGTGTACTACTCCCCTTATCAGAGGGCATATACATAAGAGCAGTGTACTACTCCCCTTATCAGAGGGCATATACATAAGAGCAGCGCACTACTCCCCCTATCAGGGCATATACATAAGAGCAGTGTACTACTCCCCTTATCAGAGGGCATATACATAAGAGCAGTGTACTACTCCCCCTATCAGGGCATATACATAAGAGCAGTGTACTACTCCCCCTATCAGAGGGCATATACATAAGAGCAGCGCACTACACCCCCTATCAGGGCATATACATAAGAGCAGTGTACTACTCCCCCTATCAGGGCATATACATAAGAGCAGTGTACTACTCCCCCTACCAGAGGGCATATACATAAGAGCAGTGTACTACTCCCCCTATCAGAGGGCATATACATAAGAGCAGTGTACTACTCCCCCTATCAGAGGGCATATACATAAGAGCAGTGTACTACTCCCCCTATCAGAGGGCATATACATAAGAGCAGCGTACTACTCCCCCTATCAGAGGGCATATACATAAGAGCAGCGTACTACTCCCCCTATCAGAGGGCGTATACATAAGAGCAGTGTACTACTCCCCCTATCAGAGGGCACATACATAAGAGCAGTGTACTACTCCCCCTATCAGGGCATATACATAAGAGCAGTGTACTACTCCCCCTATCAGAGGGCATATACATAAGAGCAGTGTACTACTCCCCCTATCAGAGGGCATATACATAAGAGCAGTGTACTACTCCCCCTATCAGGGCATATACATAAGAGCAGTGTACTACTCCCCCTATCAGAGGGCATATACATAAGAGCAGTGTACTACTCCCCCTATCAGGGCATATACATAAGAGCAGCGCACTACACCCCCTATCAGGGCATATACATAAGAGCAGTGTACTACTCCCCCTATCAGGGCATATACATAAGAGCAGTGTACTACTCCCCCTATCAGGGCATATACATAAGAGCAGTGTACTACTCCCCCTACCAGAGGGCATATACATAAGAGCAGTGTACTACTCCCCCTATCAGGGCATATACATAAGAGCAGTGTACTACTCCCCCTATCAGGGCATATACATAAGAGCAGTGTACTACTCCCCCTATCAGGGCATATACATAAGAGCAGTGTACTACTCCCCCTATCAGAGGGCATATACATAAGAGCAGTGTACTACTCCCCCTACCAGAGGGCATATACATAAGAGCAGTGTACTACTCCCCCTACCAGAGGGCATATACATAAGAGCAGTGTACTACTCCCCCTATCAGAGGGCATATACATAAGAGCAGTGTACTACTCCCCCTATCAGGGCATATACATAAGAGCAGTGTACTACTCCCCCTATCAGAGGGCATATACATAAGAGCAGTGTACTACTCCCCCTATCAGGGCATATACATAAGAGCAGCGCACTACACCCCCTATCAGGGCATATACATAAGAGCAGTGTACTACTCCCCCTATCAGGGCATATACATAAGAGCAGTGTACTACTCCCCCTATCAGGGCATATACATAAGAGCAGTGTACTACTCCCCCTACCAGAGGGCATATACATAAGAGCAGTGTACTACTCCCCCTATCAGAGGGCATATACATAAGAGCAGTGTACTACTCCCCCTATCAGGGCATATACATAAGAGCAGTGTACTACTCCCCCTATCAGGGCATATACATAAGAGCAGTGTACTACTCCCCCTATCAGGGCATATACATAAGAGCAGTGTACTACTCCCCCTATCAGAGGGCATATACATAAGAGCAGCGCACTACTCCCCCTATCAGGGCATATACATAAGAGCAGTGTACTACTCCCCCTACCAGAGGGCATATACATAAGAGCAGTGTACTACTCCCCCTATCAGAGGGCATATACATAAGAGCAGTGTACTACTCCCCCTATCAGAGGGCATATACATAAGAGCAGTGTACTACTCCCCCCTATCAGGGCATATACATAAGAGCAGTGTACTACTCCCCCTATCAGAGGGCATATACATAAGAGCAGTGTACTACTCCCCCTATCAGGGCATATACATAAGAGCAGTGTACTACTCCCCCCTATCAGAGGGCATATACATAAGAGCAGTGTACTACTCCCCCTATCAGGGCATATACATAAGAGCAGTGTACTACTCCCCCTATCAGGGCATATACATAAGAGCAGTGTACTACTCCCCCTATCAGAGGGCATATACAAAAGAGCAGTGTACTACTCCCCCTATCAGGGCATATACATAAGAGCAGTGTACTACTCCCCCCTATCAGGGCATATACATAAGAGCAGTGTACTACTCCCCCCTATCAGAGGGCATATACATAAGAGCAGTGTACTACTCCCCCTATCAGAGGGCATATACATAAGAGCAGTGTACTACTCCCCCTATCAGGGCATATACATAAGAGCAGTGTACTACTCCCCCTATCAGGGCATATACATAAGAGCAGTGTACTACTCCCCCTATCAGAGGGCATATACATAAGAGCAGTGTACTACTCCCCCTATCAGGGCATATACATAAGAGCAGTGTACTACTCCCCCTATCAGGGCATATACATAAGAGCAGTGTACTACTCCCCCTATCAGGGCATATACATAAGAGCAGTGTACTACTCCCCCTATCAGGGCATATACATAAGAGCAGTGTACTACTCCCCCTATCAGAGGGCATATACATAAGAGCAGTGTACTACTCCCCCTATCAGGGCATATACATAAGAGCAGTGTACTACTCCCCTTATCAGAGGGCATATACATAAGAGCAGTGTACTACTCCCCCTATCAGGGCATATACATAAGAGCAGTGTACTACTCCCCCCATCAGAGGGCATATACATAAGAGCAGTGTACTACTCCCCCCTATCAGGGCATATACATAAGAGCAGTGTACTACTCCCCCTATCAGAGGGCATATACATAAGAGCAGTGTACTACTCCCCCTATCAGGGCATATACATAAGAGCAGTGTACTACTCCCCCTATCAGAGGGCATATACATAAGAGCAGTGTACTACTCCCCCTATCAGGGCATATACATAAGAGCAGTGTACTACTCCCCCTATCAGAGGGCATATACATAAGAGCAGTGTACTACTCCCCCTATCAGGGCATATACATAAGAGCAGTGTACTACTCCCCCTATCAGGGCACATACATAAGAGCAGTGTACTACTCCCCCTATCAGAGGGCATATACATAAGAGCAGTGTACTACTCCCCCTATCAGAGGGCATATACATAAGAGCAGTGTACTACTCCCCCTATCAGGGCATATACATAAGAGCAGCGTACTACTCCCCCTATCAGAGGGCATATACATAAGAGCGGCGTACTACTCCCCCTATCAGAGGGCATATACATAAGAGCAGTGTACTACTCCCCCTATCAGAGGGCATATACATAAGAGCAGTGTACTACTCCCCCTATCAGGGCATATACATAAGAGCAGTGTACTACTCCCCCTATCAGAGGGCATATACATAAGAGCAGTGTACTACTCCCCCTATCAGGGCATATACATAAGAGCAGTGTACTACTCCCCCTATCAGGGCACATACATAAGAGCAGTGTACTACTCCCCCTATCAGAGGGCATATACATAAGAGCAGTGTACTACTCCCCCTATCAGAGGGCATATACATAAGAGCAGTGTACTACTCCCCCTATCAGGGCATATACATAAGAGCAGTGTACTACTCCCCCTATCAGAGGGCATATACATAAGAGCGGCGTACTACTCCCCCTATCAGAGGGCATATACATAAGAGCAGTGTACTACTCCCCCTATCAGGGCATATACATAAGAGCAGTGTACTACTCCCCCTATCAGGGCATATACATAAGAGCAGTGTACTACTCCCCCTATCAGGGCATATACATAAGAGCGGCGTACTACTCCCCCTATCAGAGGGCATATACATAAGAGCAGTGTACTACTCCCCCTATCAGGGCATATACATAAGAGCAGTGTACTACTCCCCCTATCAGAGGGCACATACATAAGAGCAGTGTACTACTCCCCCTATCAGGGCATATACATAAGAGCAGTGTACTACTCCCCCTATCAGGGCATATACATAAGAGCAGTGTACTACTCCCCCTATCAGGGCATATACATAAGAGCAGTGTACTACTCCCCCTATCAGGGCATATACATAAGAGCAGTGTACTACTCCCCCTATCAGAGGGCATATACATAAGAGCAGTGTACTACTCCCCCTATCAGGGCATATACATAAGAGCAGTGTACTACTCCCCCTATCAGAGGGCATATACATAAGAGCAGTGTACTACTCCCCCTATCAGAGGGCATATACATAAGAGCAGTGTACTACTCCCCCTATCAGGGCATATACATAAGAGCAGTGTACTACTCCCCCTATCAGAGGGCATATACATAAGAGCAGTGTACTACTCCCCCTACCAGGGCATATACATAAGAGCAGTGTACTACTCCCCCTATCAGGGCATATACATAAGAGCAGTGTACTACTCCCCCTATCAGGGCATATACATAAGAGCAGTGTACTACTCCCCCTATCAGGGCATATACATAAGAGCAGTGTACTACTCCCCCCCTATCAGAGGGCATATACATAAGAGCAGTGTACTACTCCCCCTATCAGAGGGCATATACATAAGAGCAGTGTACTACTCCCCCTATCAGGGCATATACATAAGAGCAGTGTACTACTCCCCCTATCAGAGGGCATATACATAAGAGCAGTGTACTACTCCCCCTATCAGGGCATATACATAAGAGCAGTGTACTACTCCCCCTATCAGAGGGCATATACATAAGAGCAGCGTACTACTCCCCCTATCAGGGCATATACATAAGAGCAGTGTACTACTCCCCCCTATCAGAGGGCATATACATAAGAGCAGTGTACTACTCCCCCTATCAGGGCATATACATAAGAGCAGTGTACTACTCCCCCTATCAGGGCATATACATAAGAGCAGTGTACTACTCCCCCTATCAGAGGGCATATACATAAGAGCAGCGTACTACTCCCCCTATCAGGGCATATACATAAGAGCAGTGTACTACTCCCCCTATCAGGGCATATACATAAGAGCAGTGTACTACTCCCCCTATCAGGGCATATACATAAGAGCAGTGTACTACTCCCCCTATCAGAGGGCATATACATAAGAGCAGCGTACTACTCCCCCTATCAGGGCATATACATAAGAGCAGTGTACTACTCCCCCCATCAGAGGGCATATACATAAGAGCAGTGTACTACTCCCCCCTATCAGGGCATATACATAAGAGCAGTGTACTACTCCCCCTATCAGAGGGCATATACATAAGAGCAGTGTACTACTCCCCCTATCAGGGCATATACATAAGAGCAGTGTACTACTCCCCCTATCAGAGGGCATATACATAAGAGCAGTGTACTACTCCCCCTATCAGGGCATATACATAAGAGCAGTGTACTACTCCCCTTATCAGAGGGCATATACATAAGAGCAGTGTACTACTCCCCCTATCAGGGCATATACATAAGAGCAGTGTACTACTCCCCCTATCAGGGCATATACATAAGAGCAGTGTACTACTCCCCCCATCAGAGGGCATATACATAAGAGCAGTGTACTACTCCCCCCTATCAGGGCATATACATAAGAGCAGTGTACTACTCCCCCTATCAGAGGGCATATACATAAGAGCAGTGTACTACTCCCCCTATCAGGGCATATACATAAGAGCAGTGTACTACTCCCCCTATCAGGGCATATACATAAGAGCAGTGTACTACTCCCCCTATCAGGGCATATACATAAGAGCAGTGTACTACTCCCCCTATCAGAGGGCATATACATAAGAGCAGCGTACTACTCCCCCTATCAGGGCATATACATAAGAGCAGTGTACTACTCCCCCCATCAGAGGGCATATACATAAGAGCAGTGTACTACTCCCCCCTATCAGGGCATATACATAAGAGCAGTGTACTACTCCCCCTATCAGAGGGCATATACATAAGAGCAGTGTACTACTCCCCCTATCAGGGCATATACATAAGAGCAGTGTACTACTCCCCCTATCAGAGGGCATATACATAAGAGCAGTGTACTACTCCCCCTATCAGGGCATATACATAAGAGCAGTGTACTACTCCCCTTATCAGAGGGCATATACATAAGAGCAGTGTACTACTCCCCCTATCAGGGCATATACATAAGAGCAGTGTACTACTCCCCCCATCAGAGGGCATATACATAAGAGCAGTGTACTACTCCCCCCTATCAGGGCATATACATAAGAGCAGTGTACTACTCCCCCTATCAGAGGGCATATACATAAGAGCAGTGTACTACTCCCCCTATCAGGGCATATACATAAGAGCAGTGTACTACTCCCCCTATCAGAGGGCATATACATAAGAGCAGTGTACTACTCCCCCTATCAGGGCATATACATAAGAGCAGTGTACTACTCCCCCTATCAGAGGGCATATACATAAGAGCAGTGTACTACTCCCCCTATCAGGGCATATACATAAGAGCAGTGTACTACTCCCCCTATCAGGGCACATACATAAGAGCAGTGTACTACTCCCCCTATCAGAGGGCATATACATAAGAGCAGTGTACTACTCCCCCTATCAGAGGGCATATACATAAGAGCAGTGTACTACTCCCCCTATCAGGGCATATACATAAGAGCAGCGTACTACTCCCCCTATCAGAGGGCATATACATAAGAGCGGCGTACTACTCCCCCTATCAGAGGGCATATACATAAGAGCAGTGTACTACTCCCCCTATCAGAGGGCATATACATAAGAGCAGTGTACTACTCCCCCTATCAGGGCATATACATAAGAGCAGTGTACTACTCCCCCTATCAGAGGGCATATACATAAGAGCAGTGTACTACTCCCCCTATCAGGGCATATACATAAGAGCAGTGTACTACTCCCCCTATCAGGGCACATACATAAGAGCAGTGTACTACTCCCCCTATCAGAGGGCATATACATAAGAGCAGTGTACTACTCCCCCTATCAGAGGGCATATACATAAGAGCAGTGTACTACTCCCCCTATCAGGGCATATACATAAGAGCAGTGTACTACTCCCCCTATCAGAGGGCATATACATAAGAGCGGCGTACTACTCCCCCTATCAGAGGGCATATACATAAGAGCAGTGTACTACTCCCCCTATCAGGGCATATACATAAGAGCAGTGTACTACTCCCCCTATCAGGGCATATACATAAGAGCAGTGTACTACTCCCCCTATCAGGGCATATACATAAGAGCAGTGTACTACTCCCCCTATCAGAGGGCATATACATAAGAGCAGTGTACTACTCCCCCTATCAGGGCATATACATAAGAGCAGTGTACTACTCCCCCTATCAGGGCATATACATAAGAGCAGTGTACTACTCCCCCTATCAGGGCACATACATAAGAGCAGTGTACTACTCCCCCTATCAGAGGGCATATACATAAGAGCAGTGTACTACTCCCCCTATCAGAGGGCACATACATAAGAGCAGTGTACTACTCCCCCTATCAGGGCATATACATAAGAGCAGTGTACTACTCCCCCCTATCAGAGGGCATATACATAAGAGCAGTGTACTACTCCCCCCTATCAGAGGGCACATACATAAGAGCAGTGTACTACTCCCCCTATCAGGGCATATACATAAGAGCAGTGTACTACTCCCCCTATCAGAGGGCATATACATAAGAGCAGTGTACTACTCCCCCTATCAGGGCACATACATAAGAGCAGCGTACTACTCCCCCTATCAGGGCATATACATAAGAGCAGTGTACTACTCCCCCTATCAGGGCATATACATAAGAGCAGTGTACTACTCCCCCTATCAGGGCATATACATAAGAGCAGTGTACTACTCCCCTTATCGGAGTCACATTGTCCTCTACAGATAGTAATGGGCTATAAATACACTACCAGCTTTTCGTGCATTTATCTGGCACACAAGGGAGGGGTGACATTGTGCTTCTAGAGAACAGAGGGGTCACATTGCACTGGGGTCCCCGAGCCGGCACAAGGTCAGTGCATGAGGCAGCTCCGGATACCGGGGAGCCCGCCATCTCCGTCTGCCCGCCCCCGCTCGCTGACATTCCGGTGCCGGCACGTTACCTGTGAGCCCGCATCCCGCGCCCGGCGCGTCCTCCCGCGGTCCCCGTGCTCTGCCATAGCTGCTCAGCAGATGCCCTCCTCCTCCTCCTCCTCCTCCTCAGCTGCAGGTGACGTCAGGACACCAACCTGCAGGAGCACGTTAAAGGGACAGGCGGGTGATTGTGATGGCGGAGGCGCCACCCGGTGCAATAATGTGTCCCCGGTAACAATGTCTTCTCTAGTAACCCATGCTATAGGTATGGTGGTCCCTCGGGAGCGGCTGGAGTTACTTTGCCCAGTAAATGCCCACCAGCAGGGGTGGGGCCTGGCTGGCACTACAGGAAGAGAACCAGCAGTTGCTGCATTCACTGCAGTGCATTGGCTTACCCAGCACCCCTATACTGTCCTTGGGCGGCCAGGCAGGTGTGGGGGCCACAGCTGGCACTTTCACTAGTCACATGACCCATTGCACTGTGGGTGGGCTGTCAGGGGCAGGTATCTGGTGCCCCTTATCCTGTGACCTATTAGCGCACCAGAGTCTTCCCCACCGGTTACACTAATGACACTCTGATCAGCGTATGAGCCGAGGGTCATCTTAGTGTGATCCGATTCTCTCCCATGTAAGAATCAGAGCTCAAGTGGGGAGACGATGGAGAACTTCATTCCTCCATCTTCTCCATTGTCTCTGGCCGCGGATGTCAGACTGCACTCTGATGATATCCGAGTGCAGTCCAATAATTCACACACGCCCATCTATTTTATTATTTCTAAACACTGTTTTTCAGTGATTCCTTTGTATCCCCGTTCATACTGCACCCACACACACAAATGATAGACCATTTGAAAGGTAAACTTGCCCCCTTCAGCAAAAAAATAGCCAAACAAACCACACATCCACGATTTGATCACAAAATACAGTTTAAATGTTAATTTTCATAAACCTGCAGTAAGGAAATATGACCTGCAGGTGGCACCACAGTACCCCAAAGCACACTACCAACACATTTGTAAACCTGCACTGCTTTTTCGCTGATCACTTCGCCCCACACACACATGATACACCATTTGAAAGGTAAACTTGCTCCCTTCAGCAAGAAAACAGCCAAACAAACCACACATCCACAATTTTATCACTAAATACAGTTTATAAATTCATTTTCATAAACCTGCAGAAAGACACAATGACCTGCAGGTGGCACCTTAACCGGAAGACATTTTTTGGCCTCTACTTATCAAAACAATTTATTGTATTACCAATCTACATATATAAATACCTGTCTGTGTTCATCAGCTCATGAAATACATTTACATTTGACCAGCTTGCTTTTGCTGAAATTGCCTGCGCCCCCGACGACCAATGTGCGAAAATTTCGCACGGGCAAAGCTAGTAGATCTGAATTCCGGAGCCACAGATCTGCCTTGCCGCATAGTACAACATTGGTCCGAGTGCTGTCCAATAAAACATCAGCGAGCACTCGGCAGCGGTCATGAGAGCCCATCCTTACACTAATAGTAGTTGTAAGCCTAACCCTAAACTAATCCCCATCCCAAAGGGTTAGACGGAGTGTAAACTTATAAAGACAGCTCTTAGTATTGGACGAAGACATTACTGTGTACTACATATTCAATGCTGCCTTCATTCATTAGCTGCTAAGCATCTGTCATCCCGATCCCTGCATGTGCAGCGCCCAGCAGCGGAGATGGGTTTGTCATTGGCTGCTGCGCTCTTCTTACACAGCGACCGAGATGACAAAGATCATTTAATTGTGCTGATCTTTGTCCTTTTGGTCTCTCTACCTCTGCATTCTGTGTAAGCAGATTTGTGAATCACCCACTGCGCCACTCCAAGAAGAAGTGGTATCAATCCAGTGAGATGCGGGCAATGGGGTGAAAGTTTGGGCCCTTATAGCCTTTGGCACCCAGGGCAACTCCACTGGTGGCATACAAATATGAAATAATGCACAGGTGGCAGTTTATGGGTAGGCTGTATATTCACTGTGCTGGCACAGGCTGTTATTCTCTACATACCTTCCGGGAAAATCGGGCACATTGTGTGAAAGCCCACTTTTTCATTTATATATTTATGGTTTCAATTAAACACAATGACAAAATGGTCTGAATTAGAAATATTTAATTTTAAATTAAAACCTGCTTGGGGTGTAATGTGCAGAAAGGCAGGGTCAGCGTTGGCGGCAGGCAGACCAGGCAGCTGCCTAGGGCCCCCGCTCCCCCAGGGGCCCCCAGCTACCGGCAGGTTACACAGCCGTTATGGGGCCCGTGAGGTAGGGGGGCCCACCTGCCGCCAGCGCTGACTCCCCCCCCGCCACATTGACCTATACCAGCGTCATAGACGCCGGTA
Organism: Dendrobates tinctorius; assembly: GCF_039654945.1. Taxonomy (NCBI): domain Eukaryota; kingdom Metazoa; phylum Chordata; class Amphibia; order Anura; family Dendrobatidae; genus Dendrobates; species Dendrobates tinctorius. The sequence continues at coordinate 5,834,414 of NW_027361880.1, read as the reverse complement.
CAGTTCAAAGTAATGATAAAGGAGAGAGTGTCAGTTGACGCTCCCTCTCCTATCATTCCCCGCTCTGCCTCTGGCATGGCGGGTGCACGATGACGTCATCACGCAGTCACTGTGTCCAGGCAGTGCAGCTGCTGAGGCAGGAGCACGAGGAGAGGCGAGGATTGTATTTTTTTTCTTTTTTTAATGTAACAGTGAGTACTGGACTATGGGGCCATTCTCGGGGGGGGGGGGTTATATGCTATTTGGTGCAATGCTATATACCATGTGGGGCTGTGCTATATACCATGTGGGGTACATTATACATTATATTCTATGTGGGGCTACATTATATTCTATGGGGAGGTGGGCTGTATTCTATTCTATTCGGGGCTACATTGTATTCTATGGGGGAGCTGCATTATATTCTATGGGGGCTTCATTATACTTTATGAGGGGGCTACATTATATTCTATTGGGGCTGCATTATACTATATGAGAAGGGCTACATTGTATTCTATGGAGGTGCAACATTATACTATATGAGGGCTACATTGTATTCTATGGAGGTGCAACATTATACTATATAAGGGGCTGTATTATATTCTATGGGGGGCTGCATTATACTCTATGAGGGGGCTGCCATATATTCTATGGAAGAGCTGCATTATAGCATACGAGGGGGGCTGCATTATATTCTATGGGGGGTTACATTATATTCTGTGGGGTGGCTGCATTATACTATAAGAGGGGGGATGTATTATATTCTATGGGGGGTTACATTATATTTTATGGTGGGGCTGCATTATACTCTGTGGGGTGGCTACATTATACTGTATTGAGGACTATGGGGAATACATTATACTATATGAAGAACTATGGGGTCCATTATACTATGGGACGTGAATTGTACTACATGGATGACTGGCGGTGTATTATACTATATGGAGCACTATGAGGAGTGTATTATTCTATATGGAGGACTGAGCAGTGTATTTTAATATTTGGAGGACTATGAGGAGTGTATTACATTATATGGAGGACTGTTATTAACTCATTTTCTGGTCTGCCTCTGGTTTCTGGTGAGGGAGCTGGTTCTGCTGACAGAGGAGTTGTGAGTTCTCTTTCCGGGCTCCCTCTGGTGGTGGCAGGAGGTAGTGAAGCTGATCTAATTAACAGAGACCTGCCACCTGATAATGAGGAAGAGGATTGGACATATGGAGTCTCAGACTAGATTTAAGACAGCCGACTCCCAATTCCCATGCTGGTGATTTTTTCCTGCCTCCTGAGGTCTTAGTTTCCAGCTCAGTTCCTGCCTTCTCAAGCTAAGTTATCTTTGCTATTGTTCACATTTGATTTGGTTTTGTCTATTCAGTTTTGTGTGGTCAGCCAGCCCCTGCTGGGGCTGTGCTGAATTTCCATCCTTATGTTACTGTTTGTGTCAGTTTGCTTTTTGTCCCTTATTAGATTGGCCTCTTTTTGCTCTGTTCTCAGAATATGCCAGAGTGCTGATTTAGTGGGAGAAGTCTAGTGACTTCAGGGTATTTTTTGCAGGGTTTTTTTGGCATGATTGCAGACAGTATCTTTCCTTTCCTGTCCTTTCTAGTTAGTATGGGCCCCATCGTTTGCTCAGCCTATTTTCCTACCTGTGTTCATGTTTTCATCTTGTCTCACCATCAATACATGTGTGGGGGCTGTCTATTCCTTTGGGGTCTGCTCTGGGGCAGTTTTAGATTTCCCCTTTTTTTGCTTTAGGCTGTGTTCACACACAGCATTTTTTTAGCGGTTTTTACCGCGGTTTTCACTATACAACCGCTATAAAACCGCTAAAAATAAGCTGCACAGTCTTTTCTATGCATTTTTCACTTTTTGTGCACATTGATGCGTTTTTTACCGCGAAGAAAACGCATCGCGGTAAAAAACGCAGCATGCACATTAATTTTGTGGATTTTTCCGCGGTTTTGGCTTCTTCCATGCGTTTAGAAACCGCTGCGGTAAAAAACGCATCAAAAGCGCATCAAAACCGCGCAAAAAACGCGCCAAAAACGCCGCAGGAAAAATAGGTGCGGTTTCTGGGAAGGGATTCAGGTTTTTGTGCAGAAATTTTCTGCAACGTGTGCACTTAGCCTTAGGCTTATTTAGTCCTCCGGCTGTGACGAGGCATCTAGAATGATCGTAGGTACGCTCCACGACTGCTGTTAGTTGTGTGGTTGGGATCAGGGGTCTGCAATCCGTGTAGTTACCAACCTCTCTGGTTTTCTGTGACGTGGCTTGGTCTTGTTTTCCTCCTCGGTGACCCATTCATAACAGAGGACTATGGGGCGTGTATTATACTATATGGAGGACTGAGTGTATTTTAATATATGGAGGGCTATGAGGAGTGTATTATACTATATGGCGGACGATGAGGCGTGTATTATACTGTATGGAGGACTATGGGGCACATTATATTATATGGAGGACTATGGGGTGTAAACTGTAGATGTGCTGCTGATAACATGATACTGTATGGTGATCTGTTAGTGATCCATTAGTGATCGTTCTGTCCCCATCATTCTTTCTCAGACGGTGGAAAGAGGCCGGGAAACACGTGTTGAATGACTTCAATATTGTCGATCACCCTCAGCGCATGTAAATACAATCAAAATGCTTCTGTGTGATGTGCAATATGTTAGCATTTGGGGGGCCATTTTAAACTTTGCCTAGGGCCCCACTTTGCCTAAATCCGGCCCTGCAGATAGGAGGCAATAGACTAGAGTAATATAAGATATTAAATAATAGAAGATAAATAATAGGATCAGAGTAATTTGGGTCAAAAGTATTGAGTTCCTCAACAAAAAAAATAGACTTTTAGTGGGTTTCTACAGGACCTAAACATTAATGAGGTAGTCTCAATTTTCTCAAGGGACAGGCGATACCTTTCCAATCGCTGGTGGTCTGACCGCCATGGCCCCCAGCAATCCTGAGAACTTGGGAGCCCCGGCTGAAGTGAGTTGTGGTTGATCATGTGCACTATCGTTCCATACACGTTTACTGGGAGCAGCACTTAGCTGGTTTTCGGTCGACGTGGGCGAACCTGAACAGAAAAGTTTGGCGTTTGTAACAGACAGTGACTGATTGGGCCTGAACGCCGAACACGGATTTTCTGCTGAAGTCTGATGCAGTGTTTGGGTAAGTCCGTGGTGGCTCAGGAGGAAAGAGATTTTTTTCGGGTTCTGGTGAAAATTCGGGTACTGTTCTGGTACCAGAACCTGAACTTTCACCGGTCCACCCATCTCTAGTCTTTGGTTATCCTGGTGCTTACAAGCTGTTGCCTATAGAGCTTGTAAGCAGGCCCGGATTGGTAATATGCCCAAATGAGCATTTTCCCGCTGGGCCGCTGTCATGTGGGCCGCGGGCGGCAGCGACCGCTCATCTGGCCGCTTGCCAGCTGATGCGGCCACTGGTCTGGCTGTTGTTCCTTCCGCCGGCCCTCTGCGCGCACTGCAGTGAGATAAGCCGCCACGCACCCCATCCTCGCCCTAGCTTGAGACCCCCCCGCAGCCACTCACAGCATCGCTTGCCTGCTCTCTTCTCTGTACACAGGACCTGTGATGAGGTCACAGGAGGGGAGGAGTCAGGGGTCACATGATCAGGAGCATTTGTCCAGACCCCTGATCATGTGACCCCCTGACTCCGCCCCTCCTGTGACCTCATCACAGGTCCTGTGCGCACAGCCCTGCCTCTTGGTGTCTGCCGGACTCTGCTGTGCTGGTTGTCATGGTGCTGGATGAGGTAAGTATGTGTGGGGTCAGGAGGGGTTTACAGGGTAGATGTAGCAGAGCTGTGTGTTTATGAGGTGTACGGAGCGGAGCCGTGTGTGTACGAGGTTTACGGAGCGGAGCCGTGTGTGTACGAGGTGTACGGAGCGGAGCCGCGTGTGTACGAGGTGTACGAAGCGGAGCTGGATGTGTACAAGATGTACGGAGAGGAGCCGTGTGTGTATGAGGTGTACAGAATGGAGCCGCGTGTACAAGGTGTACGGAGAGGAGCCGCGTGTGTACGAGGTGTACGGAGAGGAGCCGCACGTGTATGAGGTGTACGGACCGGAGCCGTGTGTGTATGGGGTATACGGAGTGGAGCCATATGTGTACGGGATGTACGGAGCGGAGCCAAAAGTGTGTACGAAGCATACAAAGCAGGCTTTTCCCACGGACACAGGAGTACACGGCGGAGCCCCGAGGAGCATTTTAAAACTCACACATGACGTTCTACCGGAAGTGATATGCTGGAAGCTGACCGGAAATGAGATCATTTCATGAGGAGATTGTGACGGAACTAGGAATGCTTCAGTTCCATCACCATGTCCTCCTCCGACAACGCAGACAGCAGGATCGCCTTGGAATCGGGGATGCCGGCCATGTGAGCGGATCATGATATGTCCTGCATCGGGAGGCTCAGGTGGGCACTACAATGGGAGCTGGGCTGCTATAGTATCTTTATAGAATCTCTCTTTATTTCTCTCTTTTTCTTTCTTTCTCATTCTCTGTTCTGTCTTTTCCTCATTTTCTCTCTCTCTGTTCTTTCTTTCTCTCTCTAATCTTTCTTTTTTCTTTCTCTCTCTCTCTCTGTTCTTTCTTTCCCCTCTTTCTTTCTTTTTCTTTCCTCTCTTTCTCTCTGTTCTTTCTTTCTTTCCCCCTCTTTCATTCTCTGTTCTTTCTCTCTCGCTCTCCTTTCTCTCTCTGTTTTCTTTTTTCTCTCTGTTTTCTCTTCCTTAGTGCAAGTCAGAGTGCCCATAATGCCAGCCACTGTGCCCTCAGTACCAGTCAGTGTGATCAGCAGTGCTAAATGGGTGCGGTGGGGCGTGGACATGGGTGTGACTAGTTGTGAAATGGATGTGGCCGGGGCGTGGCCTAAAATTTGCAGCTCCCTCTCTCCCTTCTTCAAAAGTTGGGGGGTATGATAGGGGCGGCTGTGACCAGGGGGTCTGGTTGCCCAATGGATAGCAGTTCTGCCAGGAATTCTGTCACCGTGTGTACAAAAGGGGACAGAGCTTTGGGAGGAGTACTGTACCTAAAAGCAATAAATAGGACTGAGCTGAAATACTGGGCACAGCTCTGACTACATGTTATATAGTCGTGTTAATCTCCTCTCACTTCTTGTAACCTACAAGTGTACAAAGATATTATATAGTCACCATGTGACTAGTGGCCCTGTGTAACTTCAAATGCCAGGGCTGAATTTTAGTCCCAGTCCGGCCCTGCTTGCAAGCATTGCTCAGACTGGAAGGAGTGGACTGTAATCTCCTGATTCAGGCAGCTTCAGTGTCCCCTGTGCTGCTTGTCTGCTGCAGAGGCAAAGCGACCTCTGTTTGCAGTTTTGGAGAGGGCACAGTTCAGGTTGTGCATCCGAATTGTCAATCAAGCAGGAAACAGAGGCTGAGGACCGATGCGCTCCTGAACAAGAGGATGAGATGTTTAAAAGGGTTGTCTGATCTTTGTTTGTTCTCATCCATTGTATAGACAAAAATTTGCTGATTGCTGTTGGTCTGACCAATAAGAACCTCATGGCCCCAGCATCGTGGTTCTTGAATGCTCTGTTAGAATCGAATGACTTTGGAATTTGACTATAGCTTGGAGAGATGCCCAAAAAAGATAAAACATAACTTTTAATAATCAATTAAAAAGGACAAACCACACAAAAACACACACATAATAAAGTGCTCGTGCAAACCAGTGCTCAGTTAAAAAATGGTTTGATCTCACCATTAAGGACGAACATTCAGACCCAGCAGTGATTCCAATGTAGTATATGCCAGGAATAGGGTCCAATCAATGGAGCAATGGGGGTAGGGATATGGGTTGGTTCCCTAAGGCTCCCTGCCGTGCCCCTGTAAGACTCCTGTCCTAACAAGGACAGGCCCCAAGTGGACCCTAATAAGGACACCGCCAATGATATATAGTTAATATCTACCAATGATGTACAGTTAGTATCTCCCTATGCATTTCTTTCCCAATAATGGGGACTTTGGAATTTGTCAATATCTCAAGAGCAAAGGCTCCGTCCCCAACCCTATCCGGCCAAACTAATGTTTGTGCTGTTCACCTATGGGGTGATCACGCTCAGTTATTAAGGCGTTTAATCATTTCAATGGATGTAAATTACTTAGAGTTTTCTGTTCACATTGTTCTAGTTACATATTGTGTTATTATGTTTCCTTGGAAATATAACTGCTTTCAGATCCTACAAAAAAAAATGTTACCTTTGATCATTATCAAAAAACCTAATAAAGCCACCATAATGCAATGCTGGCAAACAATAAAACCTGACAGTACAGGGGTGAATCATTTGTAGAAGCCCTGTGAGTATGATATTGTGGGCAGATGCATTTCTCTAGCACTGGCAGAATGACATCTTTGTTTTTCAGGAGCAAATGGCAAAAAATCACCTTGTTTTTAGAAACTGCGGAAAACAATGACAACAAGATAAACTCAGATTGGGGTTGAGAAAAACATCAAAACCTTTACCATTTTATGTATGAGACATCTGTTGCTTTTAAGGCATATTGTCTGCGAAAATCGGAGAACTCACCAGTGAGCTTTGTATCCCACAAAGACCCCAGGTCCCATCTATTACACTGGTCAACAGCATTTTTGGTGCCAAAGATATTTCATCGAATTTAGGGTATTTTTGGGGTGCTGATTCTGAATATGTCATCAGTTTTGCCAGATTGGCTCAAGTTTTTGAGATTTTTGGTATCTTATTTATAGCACTTGTTGGTAAATGCGACGCATCATCTCATTAATTTCTTTGGATTAGTACTTGAACTGAGCAGTTCTCAATATAGTTTTGTGTTAATTAGTGTTCTAAAAGTTTGTTCATAGCTTGATTTTTGCACTAACTTTATGTTGTTGTCTGTTTTCCAGTGAAAAGCATGAACTCATCATGAAGAAGTTGTCTTAACGATCCAGACTCATTCTGTTACATTTGTGGTGAATACACACTGCCAAAACATAGAAGAAACATAACAGACTTCGTAAAAAAAGTGTATTTTGCCTATTTTGGGGTTATGCTTGGGGACCAAGACAAGTTTTGGGCACCACACATAGTGTGCAAAGCATGTATCGAATTATTACGAAAATGGAGCAAAGGACAAAGAAAAAGCTTCAAATTTGGTGTTCCAATGGTGTGGAGAGAGCCAAAAAATCATCATGATGACTGTTATTTATGGTAAACACAGGTACAGGCACATCTTCACAATGAGGGACAGGCCTTCTTGCAGATTCCATGTTACTCCCATTTTCGTTTCTTATGCTTATTGAATCCTTGCACTTGCACTGCACAGAAATAACAGTCATCATGATGATTTTTTGGCTCTCTCCACACCATTGGAACACCAAATTTGAAGCTTTTTCTTTGTCCTTTGCTCCATTTTCGTAATAATTCGATACATGCTTTGCACACTATGTGTGGTGCCCAAAACTTGTCTTGGTCCCCAAGCATAACCCCAAAATAGGCAAAATACACTTTTTTTACGAAGTGTGTTATGTTTCTTCTATGTTTTGGCAGTGTATATTCACCACAAATGTAACAGAATGAGTCTGGATCGTTAAGACAACTTCTTCATGATGAGTTCATGCTTTTCACTGGAAAACAGACAACAACATAAAGTTAGTGCAAAAATCAAGCTATGAACAAACTTTTAGAACACTAATTAACACAAAACTATATTGAGAACTGCTCAGTTCAAGTACTAATCCAAAGAAATTAATGAGATGATGCGTCGCATTTACCAACAAGTGCTATAAATAAGATACCAAAAATCTCAAAAACTTGAGCCAATCTGGCAAAACTGATGACATATTCAGAATCAGCACCCCAAAAATACCCCAAATTCATTAAAATATTTTGGACACCAGAAAAAAATTTTTTTTTCGTTGACCTGTGTTATTAATGTATGTAGAGCGCACAAGAAATGGTTAATGAGAATATTCACCAAGCGCCAAATGGCAACAGTTTGTTTTTCAATATATTGTGTTTTTTATTGCATAGATAAATATCCCACTAATCTCCACACAAATGTATAAAAGCCTATAGTCAGGAAAGAAACATCAGACTCCTTTGGTTACCCCAATCTTCCTTTCACAAAGCTGTACTCGGATCTATGGACACAATTTCACGTCACATTTTTGGAGCATCGTTTCCTCTAACTCCGCATTGCATTATTCCTCCTGTAAATCAATGTATTAATAGATAGACGGTGTTACTACTGCCCTTGTCATAGGGTATGTGACTGCGCTCTCATCACGGATTGGACAGCAGGCTTGGCTTGGCCCACAGGAGAACAGGAGAATCCTCCGGTGGGCCCCTGTGCAGGAACGAGCCACCTCCCTCTTATATGAGCAGCACTTGTCACAATATGCTTGAATCACTATGTACAGACAAAGGCGAAATCTAATTCATTTATCAATCTATCTAGATCATTGTTATATACATTTGTGGAGCCCCAGTCCGACACGGTCGCACAATATCAGTCAATGTTGCCGGTAGCACCTAATTGTCAATTTATTCATAAATTTCTAGCAGGACTAACAGAGGAACAGCACAATACAGAAGTAGATGAAATTGCACCAGACACAGATGGAGAGGTAACAGTATCTTTCAAATGGTCATCTGGTCTTGTGATGACGGCAGACTTCTGAATCCTTATAGAGCGCGCACTGCTCTCAGGATTCTCCGATGTGAACAAGAGCGGGCACACATGTGACCACAAATATGCGATTTCCAAACACATTCCGACTAGACATGATCGGCCTCACTCAATTCACATGCATTGAACGAGGCTAAGCACATCTAGGCATCACGTTGCTGCGTGGATGCAAATCACATAGTTGTGGTCAGATGACCGCCTGTTTCACCAGCCACACTGGAGAATCCTGACAGCGTGCAGTGTGCACATTCTATGCATGGTGAAGTCTGCTGTCTTTCATCAGAACGGACAACCCCTTTAGGCTATGTGCACACGTTGCGGTTTTTTAGCGTTTTTGCTGCGAAAACGCTTGCACAACGCAACCCATTGTATTCAGTGGCATTCCGCACATGCTGTGCTAATGCTGCGTATTTCTCCGCAGGGGAATCGCATCGCGGAAAAATACGCAGCATTCTCATTCTTTTTGCGGAATCGCGGGGATTCCACACACATAGGAATGCATTGTTCTGCTTACTTTACACATGTGGCTATATGCCCACCATGCACAAAGTAAGTGGAAAATGTGCGGATGGTACCCACGGTCTGGAGGAGAGGAGATTCTCCTCCAGGCCCTGAGTACCATATCCCTGTTAAAAAAAAAATTAAAATAAAAAATCGTGATATTCTCACCTTCCGGCATCCCCCCCGCAGTGTTCCCAGGCCTCAGTGATACTCCCAGCAACACCGTTCCCAGTGATGCCTTGCGACAATGACCTGTGATGACGTAGCGGTATCGCGTGATGCTATGTCATCTGGGGTCATTGTCGCAAGGCATCTCTGGGAACTGGACTTGCTAGGAGCATCGCGAGGCTCGGGAACGCTGCGGGCAGGTGAGAATATCACGATTTTTTTATTATTATTTTTAACATTATATCTTTTTACTACTGAGGCTGCATAGGCAGCCTCAATAGTAAAAAGTTGTCAGTTTTCCAAGTGTTGCTACAGATCGCTTGGAAACCACTAGCATTCTACAAGCTAATTACGCTTGCAAAACACTAGTTTTTCGCGGGAATTCCGCATGCGGATTTCCCGCGGCAGGGAGTTGTGGAATTGCTGCGGCAATTCTGCACGTATGCACATAGCCTTAAACATACATTTCTGGCTGCCTATAGGTGACTTGCTACATAAGCAGTTAATGATGGTAAACTCTCCTTAGTTTTGGGTACTTGCTAAAGAACATGTGCTACTTCCTTGTTCTGAATATGTGTAAGGGACGGATGGTAAAGGGGAAGCAGCAACTGACAACAGAAAGAAAGTTCACATGTCTTTGCTGGTGCACCCTCCAGAGACCTGAGCAGAAAACAGGAACTTCTCTATTAACCTCTTAAGTACCGAGCCACTTTTTAGATTAATGACCGGGCCTCATTTTTTAAATCTGACCAGTGTAACTTTGAGGTTATAACTTTGGAACGTGTCGATGGATCCCACTAATTCTGAGATTATTTTTTCGTGACATATTGTACTACTTGATAACGGTAAAATTATTCGATATGATTTGCGTTTGTGAAAAAAAAAAAAAAAAGAAATTTGACAAAAATTTATAAGATTTCACACATTTCAAACTTTTAATTTTTATGCCTTTAATTCAGAGATATGTCACACAAAATAGTTAATAAATAATATTTCCCACATGTCTGCCTTACATCAGCACAATTTTGGAACCCAGATTTTTACCCAAAAAGTTACAAGGGTTCAAAGTTGACCAGCAATTTCACATTTGTCCAACAATTTACAAAACCATTTTTTAGGGACTACCTCACATTTGAAGTCACTTTGATGGGCCTATATAATAGAAAATACCAAAAGTGACACCATTGTCAAAACTGCACCCCTCAAGGTGTTCAAAACCACATTCAAGAAGTTTATTAACCCTTCAGGTGCTTCACAGGAACTGCAGTAATGTGTAAAGATAAACGTTTAACTGTTTTTCACAACAATTTTACTTAAGATCCAATTTTTTTTTTTTATATTCACAAGGGTAGCAGGAGAAAATAAATCCCAAAAATTGTTGTGCAATTTCTCCTCAGTACGCAGATGCTGCATGTGTAGAGGAAAACCACTGCTTGTGGCACACGGCAGGGCTCTGAAGGGAAGGAGCAAGGTTTGACTTTTTGAGCACAAAATTGGCTGGAATCGAGAGCAGGCGCCATGTCACGTTTGGATAGCCTCTGATATGCTTAAACACACCCACAAGAGGCACCATTTTGGAAACTATAACCATCAAGGAACTTATCTAGATGTGTGGTGAGCATCATGAATCCCCAGATGCTTCACAGAAGTTTATAACAGAGCCGTCAAAATAAAAAAAAAAATTCTAAAAAAATGATCTTTTAGTTCTAAATTTTTTTATTTTCACAAATTTTGGAAAAACAGGAGAAAATAGACCCAAAGATTGTTGTGAAATTTCTCCTGAGAACAGCAATATCCCATACGTTGGGGAAAACCACTGTTTGAGGGCATGACAGAGCTCAGAAGGGAAGGAGCACCGTAAAATTGGATGGAATCGAGTGCAGGCGTCATGTCACGTTTGGAGTGCCTCTGATGTGCCTAAACGTGGAAACACACTCACAAGTGACTCCATTTTGGAAACTATACCCACTCAAGGAACTTATCTAGATCTATGGTGAGCACCTTGAACCCCCAGGAGCTTCACAGAAGTTTATAACAGAGCTAAGAAAATTAAAAAATAAAATATTTTCCCGCAAAAAAAATTATTTTAGCCCCAATTTTTTTTTATTTTCACAAGGGAAACAGGAGACACTTAAACCCAAAATTTGTTGTGCAATTTCTCCTGAGTGTGGCATTACCCCATGTGTGGGGGAAAAAAAACTACTTTTGAGGCACAGTGCAAAGCTCAGAAGGGAAAAAGCCTCATATTGAAGTTCAGATTTTGCTGGAATAGTTTGAGGGTGCCATGTCAAATTGGCAAAACCCCTGAGGTGCCAAAACAACAGAAACCCCCTATAAGTGATGTCATTTTACAAACTACACCTCTCAATGAATTCATCTAGGAGTGCAGTGATCATATTGACACCATATGTGCCTCATAGAAATTTATATCATTGGGTGGTGAAGAAATAATAATTAAATTTATTCCACTAAAATGTTGTTTTAGCACCAAATTTTTAATTTCTATAAGGGCTAATAGGAAAAAAGGACATCTCAATTTGTTGTGCAATTTCTCGTGTGTGCGCCAATATTCTACATGTAATCGGGAACCACTTTTGAGGCACAGTGCAAAGCTCAAAAGAGAAGGAGCGCCATATTATAGTGCAGATTTTACTGTTATGGTTTGAGTGTGCCATGACCCACTGCGAGAGCCCCTGAGGTGCAAGAACAGCAGAATCCCCCATAAGTGACCCCATTTTACAAACTAAACCTCTCAATGAATTCATCTAGGGATGTAGTGATCATATTGATACCACAGGTGTGTCACAGAATTTTATGCCCTTGGGCAGTGAAGAAAAAATAATTACATTTTTACCACCAAAATTTTGTTTTAGCCCCAAATTTTACATTTTCACAGGAAAATGGGTAAAAATTACACCAAAATGTGTCTCACAATTTCTGATGAATATAGAAATACCTTATATGTGACTGTACAGTACTGCTTAACCATACAGCGAGACTCTGGAGGGATGAAGACCTATTTACCTCCTTCAGTGCAAATTTTCCTAGAATAGTTTGTGCTAAAAGAGTAGAATCCGTCCTTAAGTGACCCCATTTTGGAAATTATACCCCTGCCAAACATGTGGACACTAATGGTGGTTTTTGCACACTGGGGCTCAGAAGGGAGGGGGGCATTTGGATTTGGGAGCTCAGAATTGTCTGAATCACTTTTGCCGGTGAGAAGCCATTTCGATTTTCCAGAGCTTTTGTACTGCCAGTAATATTGAAGCCCCCTATATTTCCTTCAACAGATGACAGACCTGGGTGGGGACTTGCTTTTTTGTGGATTAGTTGAAGCTTTTATAGGGAACATTTTACATAATATTTGGGATCACTTTTATCCAGCACTCTACACTAAGCACTTACATCGAAGTTTCCATCTAAATCTCTTGAGTGACGTAATTCAGATCAGGGGCAGACATACTGCATGTGCAGCCAGTGCGGCTACACCGGGGCCTGAAGGTGGAGGGGGCCCCTGCAGGACAGCTAATAATGAGGGCAATCTGGGGGGGACCCTGGCCAGATTGCCCTCATGCCTGCAAGAGAAAATGGCAGCGGAGCTGCAGCGATCTGTCCTGCTTCTTGTCCGCGCTTCCTGTCACAGTCAGCAGCATAACTGGATGACATCATCATTCAGCGCTGCGGCTGTGCCAGAGAGAGGAAGCTACCGGAGACGGGGATGCTACGGGAGAGCGTGCGGAGCGGTGAGAGGTGTGTGTTTTGCTGCGGGGGAATGTGCAGAGAGGTGAATGGTGCTGTGTGTGTAGGTGGAAGAGAGGGCAGTGATGGGGGAGAAGGGAATGATGGAGAGAGCAATGATGGGGTGGTGAAGGAGAAAGCAATGATGGTGGCAGTTGAAAGGACAATGATGGGGGTGGTGGGAGAGGAGGAAATGATGGAAGTGGTGGAATGGGCAATGATTGGGGTGGTGGGGAGAAGACAATGATGGGGGTGATGGAGAGGGCAATGATGAGGGTGGTGGTGAGAAAGCAATGAAGGAGGTGGTGGAAAGGGATGGGGTGGTGGGGGAGAAGGAAACAATGGAGGTGATGGAATAGGCAATGATGGGGGTTGGTGGTGGAGAAAGCAATGACGGAGGTGGTGAAGAGGACAATAATGGGATGCGGGGGAGGAGTACAATGAGAGTTGTGGGGCATTGGGATGGGAGGAAGGGGGATTTATAATGGATTTAGGAACAGGGGGAGGAAGACGTTATCGCTTACTATGTCTAACACAGTCCCTTAGTATATACAGTGCTGTGCAAATTAATTGGGACAAAGCATTTTTTTTTTTTTTTAAGTAAAATCGTAAGTTGGTTACCAGTCAGTGATTCAAACCAGTTTTAACTGCTTTGAACAGGCACTCACACCTGTTCAAAGCAGGTAAAACTGGTTTGAATCACTGACTGGTAACCAACTTACGATTTTATTTAAAAAAATGTTTTGTCCCAATTAATTTGCACAGCACTGTAGTGTACTCGCTTATTATGTATAGCGCCATCCCTCAGTATATGGTGTAGTCACTTTTTATGATGCCATCCCTTATTATATAAGTTTCTCTGCTGTTATGTACAGTGCTGTCTCTTACCGTGTATTCTTGTTATTTTTGTTATTCACAGTGCCCTCTTATTACATAGTCCCCTCTCTTTTAGATATAAAATGACTGCTGATGGAGGAGCTGGTGACCAGACTACCAGTCCATCAGCTCCTCCATTAGAAAAGAAGCTTTTCCATGCTCCATAATCCATCATTGCATTATACAGCTAACAAGACAGGACGGTATGTAATAAAAAACAAGGCTCTAGATAATCCAATATGTAAGGGATGGTGCTGTACATAACAAGAGAAGGCACTGTATAATAAGGGATGGCAATATACATAATAAAGGAGACTGTGTAATATATATACATGTATGTGTTTGTGGATATATCTTTGCCGCCATAGAAGGAGACGGGCCCACACACATTTCTTGCACAGGGACCCCCCCGATTCAGATGAAATCCCCGAGGGATCCATTCACTAGAATGAGGCAGCAAGGTTATTCTGGACTCTGTCTCGCCTCTGTTCAGCAGAGTACTTCTTTTCAAAAGTGCACAAAACTGTGGACCACGATTTTATGCACACCTAAAAAGACTGACACTGCCGGATCACAGATCAGACGGCATCCACAGTGCCCTAGTCTGCCTCATTATAGGGAATCTTCCGCCGGGGTTTCCATCTGAATCATGTATTTCAGAGATTTACACTGAAACCCCTGTGTAAGCGCAGAGCGCAAGACACAGTGAATATGAAAAGTATTCAGACCCCTTTAAATTTTTCACTCTGTTTCATTGCAGCCATTTGGTAAATTCAAAAAGTTCATTTTTTTTCTCATTAATGTACACTCTGCACCCCATCTTGACTGAAAAAAAAAAACAGAAATGTACAAATTTTTGCAAATTTTTTAAAAAGAAAAAAACTGAAATATCACATGGTCATAAGTATTCAGACCCTTTGCTCAGTATTGAGTAGAAGCACCCTTTTGAGCTAGTACAGCCATTAGTGTTCCTGGGAATGATGCAACAAGTTTTTGACACCTCGATTTGGGGATCCTCTGACATTTTTCCTTGCAGATCCTCTCCAGTTCCGTCAGGTTGAATGGTGATCGTTGGTGTACAGCCATTTTCAGATCTCTCCAGAGATGCTCAATTGGGTTTAGGTCAGGGCTCTAGCTGGGCCAGTCAAAAATGGTCGGAGTTCTTCTGAAGCCACTCCTCTGTTATTTTAGCTGTGTGCTTAAGGTCACTTTCTTGTTGGAAGGTTAACCTTCGGCCAAGTCTGAGGTCCAGAGCACTCTGGAAGAAGTTTTCATCCTAGATATCTCTGTACTTGGCCGCATTCATGTTTCCTTCAATTGCAACCAGTCATCCTGTCCCTGCAGTTGAAAAACACCCCCATAGCATGATGATGCCACCACCATGTTTCACTGTTGGGATTGTATTGGGCAGGTGATGAGCAGTGCCTGGTTTTCTCCACGCATACCGCTTAGAATTTTTTGGTGATAATTCTATCTTCATCTCTTCAGACCAGAGAATCTTATTTCTCATACTCTGAGAGTCCTTCATGTGTTTTTAGGAAACTCTATGCGGGCCTTCATATGTTTGGCATTGAAGAGAGGCTTTCATTGGGCCACTCTGCCATAAAGGCCAGACTGGTGGAGGGCTGCAGTGATAGTTGACTTTGTGGAACTTTCTCCCATCTCCCTACTGCATCTGTGAAGCTCAGCCACAGTGATCTTGTGGTTCTTCTTTACCTCTCTCACCAAGGCTCTTCTCCGATGATTGCTCAGTTTGGCTGGACTGCCAGGTCTAGGAAGACTTCTGGTGGTCTCAAACTTCTTCCATTTAAGGATTATGGAGGCCACTGTGCTCTTAGGAACCTTGAGTACAGCAGAAATTCTTTTGTAACCTTGGCCAGATCTGTGCCTTGCCACAATTCTGTCTCTGAGTTCCTTGGCCAGTTCCTTTGACCTCAGGATTGTCATTTGGTCTGACATGCACTGTGAGGTCTTATATAGACAGGTGTGTGCCTTTACAAGTCAAGTCCTATCAGTTTAATTAAACGCAGCTGGACTCAAATGAAGGAGTAAAGCCCCTTCACACATAGCGAGATCGCTAGTGATATCGCTAAAGCATCACCCCGCTGGCTATCACTGATCGCGCGAGAACGGGATGGTCCATTTCTCGTCATCGGCTTCCTGTTGGCGTCGACGAGCGACTCCATGGACGCGGGCAGAAGACGTCACCCTCGCTGCGTGCGACAGGTAAGTGACGACCGCCGACTGCTGCTGCATCGCTGGTGAGATCTGCCTGTTTGGCAGCTCACTAGCGACCATTTAGCGATGCACCAGCGATTCTGAACGGGTCGTATCATTGTCGGGATCGCTGGTGCATCGCTAAATGTAACGGAACCTAAAACCACCTCAGGGAGGATCACAAGGAAATGGACAGCATGTAATTTAAATTTGAGTGTCTGAGCAAAGGTTCTGAAGACTTATAAACATGTGATATGTTTTGTTTTTTGTTTTTTGTTTTTTTTAATAAATTTGCAAAAATTTCTACATTTCTGGGTCTCTTTTCAGTCAAGATGGGGTGCAGAGTGTACATTAATGAGGAAAAAAATGAACTTTTTTGAATTTACCAAATGGCTGCAATATAACAGAGTGAAAAATGTAAAGGGGTCTGAATACTTTCTGTGCCCACTGTAAATGTGAGTCGGGCCGTACTGCAATCTTTGGGAGGCAGAATGATCAAATCAACAGCAGGTGAATAATTGGTTTAATTTATTTTTTACGCCATTCCTTGTGCGGTATAAGAAATTAGGCAACTTTATTCTGCATGTTGGTGCGATTATAGCGATACCAGATTTATATTGGTTGTATAGTTAACGGGTTTTTTTGTCCTATTTTCGGTCACATGACTTTTTTAATCGCTTTCTATTCCAATTTTTGTGGAGGCAGAATAAAGAAAAAAACAGCAATTCAGGAATAGTTTTTTTGAGGGTTTTTTTTCCAGTTGTGTGTGGTATAATTGGTAAGGCAGCGTTATTCCTCAGGTCATTACGATTACAGCGATACCACATTTATATAAATTTTTTTATATTTTGGTGCGTTTACACAAAAACTTTTGTAGAAAAAAAAAATTGCATTACTTTATTCTGAGAGCTATAACTTCTTTATTTTTCCGCCAATGGCTTGTTTTTTCCAGAACAAGCTGTCGTTTTTAGCGGTACAATTTTTATTTACCGTACATTCTTTTTTATCAGGTTTTATTCCACTTTTTTTACAGCAGCATGATGCTTAGGGCTCATTCTCGTGCGGGTCTCTCGCATGAAATCCCGGCACTGTCACCGAAGCGTGCGGCTACATGTATTTCTATGCATCCGCACGCTCCGGTCCCAGTGCCGGGTTTCATGTGATTCTCGCAAGTGAGTATGAGCCCTTAAGCATAGTTTGCTACTTTTTGCGTTTTTTTACGGCGTTCACTGTCGCATTGAAGGGGTTAATTAGTGTGACCCTTTTATAGATTGGGTTGATCTGGACCTGGCAATACTAAACGTGTACTTTTTCTATTTTATTTTATTTTTTTTTTACATAAAAAATGTGTATTTATTAGCGTAATTTTGTATTGTTTTGTTGTTTTTTTTACATTTTTGTTTTAGTTTTATACTTAGTCCCTTTATGGGAATTTTTTTTTTTTTTTTTACTTTTAATGCAGGTATAATGCATTGTTAATACACCAGGCACAGGGAAGGAGGAGGGAGCACTCGAGGAAGCTTTTGCAGTCGTGGTGAATAAGGCTGTGTGCACACGATGCGGATATCCAGCGGATCCACAGTGGATTTTACCGCACAGAAACGTTGCATATCCGCATTGTGATGTACAGTAGCATTTAAAGCAATGAAAAAAAATAGCTTAGTTACTCACCGATAACGGTGTTTCTCGGAACCCATGACAGCACCACGGAGAGAGGGGGTCCGCCCATCAAGGACAGGAACCTACAGACAAAAGAGCGGCACCTTTCCTCCGCCCCCAGTTGGTTACGGAGCATCAGAGGGTCTCCCGGTTAGTTAACAACAAAAGTATATACATAACATTATAATTTGTATACTTATAGAGAAGCCTCGTGTCTAAGAACACACTCTACACACATTAAATCGTGCTCACCGCACGTGAAAAAAGGGGGGGAATTAAGCGGGTGCTGTCATGGGTTCCGAGAAACACCGTTATCGGTGAGTAACTAAGCTATTCTCCCTCACCCATGACAGCACCACGGAGAGAATTTCAGAGATTGGTAGCTTAGGGAGGGACCACCGCCTGAAGGACCCTTCTCCCGAAGGTCAGGTCAGACGCAGAGGCTAGATCTAGGCGATAGTGTTTGAAAAAGGTAGAAGGTGTTGACCAGGTGGCCGCCTTACAGATCTGTTCTATTGATACCTCTGATCTTTCTGCCCATGAGGTCGCCATTGCTCTCGTAGAGTGGGCTTTTAGACCCTCCGGGATGGTATTCCCGCTGCATGAGTATGCCAGGGCAATCGCATCCCTTATCCATCTTGCCAGGGTACTTTTGGACGCCCCGAGCCCCTTACGAGGTCCCTGGAAACACACAAAGAGATCCTTCCTTCCTACATCCCTTGGTGGCCTCTAGGTAGTGCACTAAGCACCTCTTCACATCTAATGTGTGAAATTTCTCCTCTCCTCTATTCGTAGGGTTTGGGCAGAAGGAAGGAAGGACTACCTCCTGTGATCTATGAAAGTGTGTTGCTACCTTGGGCAAATATGCAGGGTCAGGTTTCAATATAATTCTATCCTCCATAATTTTAATGAATGGGGGTAATGCCGATAAGGCTTGAATGTCACTCACTCTGCGAGCCGATGTTAGGGCCACTAGCAGTATCGTTTTTAATGATAGGGTCTTTAGTGGAGCTGACTGGATAGGCTCGAATGGGGGTCCTGTTAGGGCTGACAACACTAAGTTCAGATCCCATGATGGTACTTTCTGGGTAGCTATTGGTCTAGACCTGGCTGCGGCCCTCATAAACCGTGATTCCCAAGGGTCGCTCGCCACCTCCTGATTATAGAGGGCGCCTAGGGCCGCTACCTGTACCCTCAGTGTGTTAGTCGCTAGTCCCTCTTCTAACCCCCTTTGGAGGAATTCCAGGATTTTATCCATTTGTATTCCATCCTGAACCTTTGCCCCCCGAACTGGATAGGAATTTCCTCCAGGTTCTACCATAGGCTTTGATTGTAATTGGTTTTCTACTTTTTTGTAACGTGGAAATTAGATTTTCTGAAAATCCTTTCCCCCTCAGCAGTGACCTTTCAAATTCCATGCTGTTAAATGGAGGTTCACTGCTTGGGGGTGTAGCACAGGACCCTGCGATAGAAGGTCGGGGAGATCTGGTAGAACCCAGGGGTCGGTTACTGACATTATTCTGAGCCATGAAAACCATGTTCTTTTTGGCCAGAAAGGGGCTATAAGTATTACCCGAGCCCCCTCTTCCCTGACTTTCCTTATCACCGCCGGGAGGAGAATGGTCGGTGGGAAGGCATACAGTAGTCCCCGTGTCCATGGGAGCATAAATGCGTCCAGGGTCTGAGGATTCCCCTTGGGATTTAGAGAACAGAATGCTTCCACTTTTTTGTTTTTGTGGTCTGCAAATAAGTCTATGTCTGGGGTTCCCCACATTTCCACAATCTTCTGAAAAACGGACTGATTTAGAGCCCACTCCCCTTGATGTAGTTGGGTACGGCTCAGAAAGTCTGCTGTCTGGTTCTCTACTCCCCGTATGTGTAGCGCCGATAGGGACAGTAAGTTTTCCTCGGCTAACCTGAATATCTCGGAGGATGCCTCCATTAGCGTTCTGGACCTGGTTCCCCCCTGGTGGTTTATATAGGCCACTGTTACTCGGTTGTCCGAGAATATCCGGACATGATGGCCCTTTAATGCTGGCAAAAAGTGACTCAAGGCATAATTTACTGCTAGCAGTTCTTTTTGATTCGAGGAGGCTTTTAGTTCTTGACTTCTCCATCCCCCTTGAGCCACACTGATGCCCATGTGTGCTCCCCATCCCACAGGACTGGCGTCGGTGGTAATTACATGTGTGATCTTGGCCTCCCAGGGGATCCCTTTGGACAAGTTGTTTTTGTCCTCCCACCATGCTAGGGAATGAATAGTTTTTGAAACTAGCGTAATATGATGTTCCAAGTGGTCTCCTAAGGCCCGCTGGTTGGTCAGGATATCCCACTGCAGATCCCTCATGTGTATTTGTGCCCACTGGACCGCCGGCAAGCATGCAGAGAGGGACCCTAACAGGGACATTGCTCGTCTTAGTGTCATAGAAGGGTTTTGCCTCGCTTTTTGTACCATATGAATAATTCTGTCGCTTTTGTGATCTGGCAAGTAACACACTTGGATGTTTGAATCCAGTGTCAGGCCTAGGAACTCCTGGACTCTCCTTGGTTCCAGCCTTGACTTTTTCAGGTTCAAAAGCCACCCGAGGTTTTTTAGAGTGCTCATCACTCTGTCCCTCTGTTCTGTGCATTTCTGGCCTGAGTTGCTCGCTATTAAAAAGTCGTCCAAATAAGGCACTATCAGAACATCCTGTTCTCTTATGTGAGCCATCATCTCTGCCACCAATTTCGTAAAGACCCGTGGAGCCACTGAGATCCCAAATGGCAGGGCCTTGTATTGGAATTCTCTTATTTCTCCTGCTATCGAGACTGCTAGCCTGAGGTATTGCCTGGATTCTTTGTGAATGGGGACATGGTAGTAGGCATCGCTGAGGTCTAAGACCACCATAAAGCATTGCGGAAAGAGAATTTTGATGATCGATTCCATCTTGAATTTTTCGTTCTTGATATAGCAATTCAGTCTTTTTAAATTTATGATGGTGCGGAAGGTGCCGTCTGGTTTGGTTACTAGGAAGAGAGGCGAGTAGAACCCCCTGCCTCTCTCCTGTGGGGGAACCTCCTGTAGGACTTTTTTGTCCAACATACTCAGGACCTCCTTTTCGAGGGTGTCCTGTTCGTTTTTTGACGACCTTATCGGGGTAATTATATATTTTTGCGGCGGGAGAGAATAAAAGTTTATCCTTAATCCTGATCTTACAAGATTTATCAGCCAGGGATTGTTGGATATTTTCTCCCAGGCTGGGAGGAAAAAACTTAGTCTCCCTCCCACCCTGGGCCCACAGTCACTTGGCGGGTTTTTTATCCCGGGACGAGTTACCGAAGATGAACCCCCTGTCCCTTCTTCTGTCTTCCCATTTTTGGTCTCTCGGGGGTCTCCTCTGAAAGAACTTTTTGTTCCGAAAGGACCGTTTAAAGCCTGTGGCGCTCACTGGTCCTAGGTTTGGGAAGCCTTTCTTTTTGTCGCCTGCCTTTTCGAGGATGTCATCCAAGGTTTCCCCGAAGAGGAATTTTCCTTCACAGGGAATGGCGCATAACTCCATTTTTGTCTGGAGATCCCCAGGCCAACATTTTAACCATAAAGCTCTTCTAGCTGCATTCGACAAGGCTGCCGTTTTAGATGACAATCTTATCGAATCAGCCGAAGAGTCGGCCAGGAAGGCTGCCGCCCCTCTTGTCATTGGCATGGATTCCAGGATTTTATCTCTGGGAACCCCTTCCCTTATCTGTCTCTCCAATTGGTCTATCCATACCATAAGAGCTCTGGAGGTACAGGTTGCCGCTACCGCCGGCCTGATGTTTCCCCCTGCTGATTCCCAGGTGCCCTTAAGTAGGGTATCCGCTTTTTTATCTAACGGGTCTTTCAGGGTACCCATATCTTCAAAGGGGAGTGCAAACCTTCTTGAAGCTTTGGCTACCGCCACGTCTAGTTTGGGGGCCTTATCCCACGATGTGGATGCCTCCTCATCAAATGGGTACTTTCTTTTGATGGAAGGAACCGTAGAGTTTTTCCCATTCTTTATCTATGAGGCCTTGGACGTTCTTATTTAACGGAAATACCCTCCGTTTCTTTTGACCCAGTCCTCCGAACATAATGTCCTGGACTGATCTATCAGTCCGGGGGTCTTCCACCCCCATAGTGGATCTTACCGCCTTTACTAAGGCATCCACTTCGTCCAGGGGGAAACAATGACGACCTTCCGTCCCCTCTTCGGAGGATGACGAGTTGGTATTTACAGTATGGGAGGTGACTTCCCCTGACGATAAGCTCTCTGATTGGGACTCTATTACCACGTCCCCCTTCCTTCCTTTCCTTTCCCGTTTTTTGGATGAAAGGGCACTCTGAATTTCTGCACGGATTACCGCCCTTAGGTCTGCGGCATGATCCGGGGTTTCATCGCCGAGGACCTCCTGAATATAGGAGTCACACAATTTTTTTCTCCCAGGGCGTTGGTAATGGTTTCCTACAGGTGGGGCATTCCCTGTTCTTGGTTTTTTCTTTCTTCTTTCCCTGATAAGGGAAAGAAGTCTATTACAATGGGGAACATTCACGAAGATCCACTTACCCCCCATGCGCGGTTGCAGGTACCGGTTCTGGAAGTGGATCCAAATCCCTCACTGGGCGATCCACGGCAGGTGACTTGCTCCTTGCAGTTGAATGCTGCATGGAGTGGCTACTGGACCGGCTCCCCCGTCCGTCTTTATCCTTTTGGCGGTGCTGGTGATGCTGCCTATGTTGCTGCTGCTGCTGCTTAGGCTGCTGTAGCTCCTCATGCTGGTCGCTATCCATCGTGCCTGAACGCTTCCAGCCCTGAGGCTGCTTCAGCGTTCCAAATTTGAATAAGCCGCCCTGGCGTCACCTGTCTTCCCGGCCTGCACCGCTGCCTCCCCTGGGGAGTGCGCACTGCGCATGTGCCGACCGCGGGGACCCGGAAGTTCCTCCTTCTACTTCCGGGGCAGCGTCATCTTGGTACACCTCTGTACCCGGCGCTGCCCCTATACCGGCGTCCCCCGGCCCCTACTCCTCCCGGAGCGGCGGCCTGGTCCTCCCCGCCCGCTCACCCTGGACAGCCCCTCAGCTGCAGCGGTGGCGGCTTCGGCAACCGACCCCGCCGCGACAGGGGCCTCCCCACTGTCTGACCGCGGACGGGACGGTCCCGGATCTTCACCTTCCGGTAAGCGCTGCGCTCCTGCTGCCGTGGTTCACCCGTCAAGGACAGGAACCCAACTGGGGGGCGGAGGAGAGGTGCCGCTCTTTTGTCTGTAGGTTCCTGTCCTTGATGGGCGGACCCCCTCTCTCCGTGGTGCTGTCATGGGTGAGGGAGAAAAAAACGCTGTGCAGACGCTGCGGATTTTTCCGCACGGTTTTCCTGCGGTACAAAATCCGCAGCATGTTACTTCTTTTGTGCGGTTTTCCATCTCCCGTCTCCAAATCCACAGGGGGAAAACCGCAATGGAAAACCGCACAAAAACCGCAAGAAAACCGCATTAAAAATGGAAGAAATCCACAGGAAAAATGCAGGTCATTTGACCTGCGGATTTCTTCAATTCTGCGCTGAAAAATCCGCAGGGCCAAAAAGCACATCTGCACTCAGCCTAAGCCGGCGTCCCCACATGGTGGGAGGAGGGAACCTTGCATAGGTGCAGGCAGACAGCAGATGTAACACTCGGGAGATGATGATGTTGATCCACACGACTGAACATGCAAAACTTGATGTGGAGTACAACAGAGTACAGCAGAACCAGGGGACGGAAGCAGAACTGTAGTAATGTAACAGTGTGTAACATCCAGGTTTTGGTTGGGTTGGACATAGGGAGTTTTTTGCCTTTTTATTTTTAATCTTTACCATCTGATGCCAAGGCATTAATGGGTGTGTAGTGCTGCATGGGATTTTCCACAATGTGCCAGGTGTCTACAATATAAAAATTGGAGTACAAGGATATAAAATATACATCAATTTTATATTATGAGTTAAATTTTGTATATATCAAATGTGTGAAAATTGTCCTCACAGTGACAGTGTTATAGGGGTTTACACAATATAAAAAAAGTAAAGAAAATTAAAATTTAGTTACTTATTAATTCTGTTCTGAACTCTGTATGCCCCCCAATCCCAAGTCTACACAGCTGGGCATGCAGTTCTTTGAAATGTAAATCCATCGACACTTTACATATTCTCTGCTGCTGCATTCCTGAAAAGTTAGCATTTTCATTAATATGCAAATGAAGTATTAAGTGCTCTGGGTGTGACAGGGCACTTAGAGAGACCTTGCCTCTCCAGGTTGTTTCCCCATCCAGCACTTGCCTTGGATCACTGCCTATGTGACATCAGGTGCCATCAAGGAGCTATCAAGCAAGCTAAATAGGTTGGTGCTGGGTGGGGAAACAACATGTGTAGGCAGTGAATCCTTAAGTGCTTTGTCAAGCCCAGAACACCTTATTTGTATATGAATTAAAATGCTAATCTGTATTTACCTAGTATAAAAAACTATTATTGGCAGATGCTTTGTGTAGTGTTACATATGAAAGATGAAATTTCTCTCTGGTCATTTGTCATAGAAATTATGCCCAAATCTAACATTTTGGATGTTCATCATTATAAGGATGTGTTACTAGCACATTTACTAAGAATTATACATACTGTGATAACTAAGCCTTAGAGAGGTATGCTAAGGGACAGGCTGGTTACACAGAGGAGTGGTACAGGGCAGCTCCTGGAGTAAGTGTAGTATTTATTCTATTTTCAATTACTCCAGGGTAATATGCAGTAATATATCGCAATCTGCTAATGCAATAATTACCTATTCTCAAGGGAGGATGAGAAAGAAGGAGAAGATTGCCACTAGGGCTCAAATATACAGTATATACAGGATAGGAGCCAGAGCTGTGACACAAAGGCTCTGTTTTGCGTGGACAGTCATGTACAGGGTTGTTTGCCTGGCTACACAAAAATGATTTTGTAAAATTATTACTTTTTATATTATGGAGGTATATTCTATCGATAATTATATAGTGCATTCTATCCTGGTTGTTATTCCCAGAGTTTTATCAATAGGCTGAAATTAGTTATTGCTATTTTGCCTTTTCTAGCCTTCAAGGGCCTTATTAGGGAATGATGGGGCTGAGCGGGGGTACGAATTATGCAAATTTAGGGTCCCAACCTCCAGTAGGGGCACCTAATATTAGGGTCTTACAGGGATATGGTAGGTGCCCATTCCCCTTCCTACCCTATTATTTTCTTGAAGGAATGTTCTTGTGCCCCTTCTTTATATGTATAGTTTTCTGTTGTTTGAGTGGTTTTCATGAGTATAGCTAATAAAGATTTACTAATTTTTAATGGGGTATTTTTTCTGTTGCTATCTATACAGAATAGGAACCAGAGTTGTGACAATAAACTTCTGTTTTGCACAAACAGACACATATGCTTGCCTGGCTACACAGAATAATAATAATAATAATAATACATTTTATTTCTATAGCACCGACATATTCCGCAGCACTTTACATTTCAGAGGGGACTTGTACAGACGATAGACATTACAGCATAACAATAATCACATAGATTATAACAAATACCAAGAGGAATGAGGGCCCTGCTCGCAAGCTTACAATCTATGAGGAAAAAAAGTAGACACGAAAGGTGGGTGGTAACAATTGCTCTGATTGTTTGGACCAGCCATAATGTTAAGTGTGTAACAGTACAGACACAGAGGGCTAATGGATGCATAAAGCATGTGGGAACATGATGCGGGGAACCTGGTTATGGTAAAACTTTTGACTGTGCCACACAGGGATAGTTAGGTTAATGTGTTGGGGCGGTAGGCCAGTCTGAATAAATGTGTTTTAGGGCACGCTTAAAATTGTGGGGATTGGGGACTAATCGTTTTGACCTGGGAAGTGCATTCCAAAGAATTGGCGCAGCACGTGAAAAGTCTTGGAGACGGGAGTGGGAGGTTCTGATTATTGAGGATGCTATCCTCAGGTCTTCAGCAGAATGGAGGGCGCGGGTAGGTTGGGAGACTGAAACGAGGGAGGAGATGTAGGGTGGTGCTGAGCCATGGAGAGCTTTGTGGGTGAGGGTAATAAGTTTGTACTGGATTCTGGAACAGATTCTGGAATCCTAAACAGAAACATTATGGTTTACATTTATCAAAGACTTTCAGCATAGAAAAATTGCAGATTATTTAAAATGCCATCCTTGGGTTATAACTTGTGAACTTTCACACCTCTTTACACTTTCCAAAAGGGCAAGATTTATTGGGACGTCAGGGTTACCAGCAGACAAATGTAGTATGTGATTACTTGCCTGTTTAGGGGGGTCAAAAGTCTGGAACGAGTTTTTGTATGGACACTAGTGGTGAGCGAGCGTGCTCAGATAAGGCGCTATCAGAACATGCTCGTATGCTAACCGAGTGTCTTCAGTGTGCTCGAAAAATATGTTTGCGTCCTCAAGGCTGCATGTCTCGCGGCGGTTAGACAGCCACAACACATGCAGGGATTTCCTGTTTGTTAGGGAATCCATGCATATTTTAGACCTATAAGAGACTGGGAGTCAAAAAAAATCCAGAGAACATTCATGTAAAAAATTATATCAGAGTTTATTTCACAAAAACATAATAATACAAGTATAAAGAATGAAAGTAAAACAGCAGAAGGTGATGGCACAGGATGTCACAAAAATGCAATCTCACACAAAACAGTAGCGGGTACAGGTAAGTCAGAAGACCTATATCCACAGACTGAGTATGCCAGGAACCCAGTGTCCACAGTATAAGCATATCTCCCTAAGAATCGCAGATAACGTCATGCAATAGTGGCCTGTTTAGATGTCTCATTGCTGTATTCAGTACACTACACATACATCAAGTAGTCACCACATTTAACCCCTTCATGACCCAGCCTATTTTGACCTTAATGACCTGGCCATTTTTGGCAATATTGACCAGTGTCCCTTTATGAGGTAATAACTCAGGAATGCTTCAACGGATCCTAGCGATTCTGAGATTCTTTTTTCGTGACATATTGGGCTTCATGTTAATGTTAACTTAGGTCGATAATGTTTGCATTTATTTGTGAAAAAAACGGAAATTTGGCGAAAATTTCGCAATTTTCACATTTTGAATTTTTATTCCGTTAAACCAGAGAGTTATGTGACACAAAATAGTTAATAAATAACATTTCCCACATGTCTACTTTACATCAGCACAATTTTGGAAACAAATTTTTTTTTTGTTGGGAAGTTATAAAGGTTAAAAGTTGACCAGCGATTTCTCATTTTTACAACAAAATTTACAAAACCATTTTTTTTAGGGACCACCTCACATTTGAAGTCACTTTGAGGGGTCTATATGGCAGAAAATACCCAAAAGTGACACCATTCTAAAAACTGCACCCCTCAAGCTACTCAAAACTACATTCAAGAAGATTATTAACCCTTCAGGTGCTTCACACAACTAAAGCAATATGGAAGGAAAAAATGAACATTTTAATTTTTCCAACAAAAATTTTCTTTTAGCATCAATTTTTTCATTTTCACATGGGAAACAGGATAAAATGGATCCTAAAATTTGTTGGGCAATTTCTCCTGAGTGCACCGATACATCATATGTGGTCATAAACCACTGTTTGGGTGCACGGCAGGGCTCAGAAGGGAAGGAGCACCATTTGACTTTTTGAATGGAAAATATGCTGGAATATTTAGCGCTTGCCATGTCGCGTTTGGAGAGCCCCTGTGTGCCTAAACATTGGAGCTCCCCTACAAGTGACCCCATTTTGGAAACTAGATCCTCCAAGGAACTTATCTAGATGCATAGTGAGCACTTTGAACCGCCAGGTGCTTCACAAATTGATCAGTAAAAAAAAAGGACTTTTTTTTCCCACAAAAAAATTCTTTTTGCCTCAGTTTTTTTCATTTTCACATGGGCAGTGGGATAAAATTGATCCTAAAATTTGTTGGCCAATTTCTCCTGAGTGCACCGATACCTCATATGTGGTCATAAACCACTGTTTAGGCACACGGCAGGGTCCCGAAGGGAAGGAGCACCATTTGACTTTTTGAATGGAAAATTAGCTCCAATCGTTAGTGGACACCTTGTCGTGTTTGGAGAGCCCCTGTGTACCTAAACATTGGAGCTCCCCAACAAGTGACCCCATTTTGGAAACTAGACCACCCAAGGAACTTATCTAGATGTGTGGTGAGCACACTGAACCCCCAAGTGCTTCACAGAAGTTTATGACGCAGAGCAGTGAAAATAAAAAAATATTTTTTTTCCTCAAAAATGATTTTTTAGCCCGCTGTATTTTATTTTCACAAAGCTAGCAGGAGAAATTGGACCACAAAAGTTGTTGTGCAATTTGTCCTGAGTACACCGATACCCCATATGTCAGGGGAAACCACTGTTTGGGTGCATGGGAGAGCTCAGAAGGGAAGGAGCGCGATTTTGGAATGCAGACTGATGGGATGTTCTGCGGGCATCATGTTGCGTTTGCAGAGCCCCTAATGTGCCTAAACAGTAGAAACCCCCCACAAATGACCCCATTTTGGAAACTAGACCCCCCAAGGAGCTTATCTAGATGTGTAGTGAGCACTTTGAACCCACAAGTGCTTCACAGAAGTTTATAAACGCAGAGCCATAAAAATAAAAAATCATTTTTTTCCTCAAAAATGATTTTTTTTAGCCCGCTATTTTTTATTTTCACAAGGGTAACAGGATAAATTGTACCCCTAAAGTTGCTGTTCAGTTTGTCCTGGGTACGCTGGCACCCCATATGTGGTGGGGAACCATTGTTTGGGCGCACGGCAGGGCTCAGAAGGGAAGGAGCGCCATTTGACTTTTTGAATGGAAAATTAGCTCCAATCGTTAGCGGACACCATGTTGTGTTTGGAGAGTCCCTGTCTGCCTACACTTTGGAGCTCCCCCACAAATCACCCCATTTTGGAAACTAGACCCCCTAAGGAAGTTATCTAGATGCATAGTGAGCACTTTGAACCCCCAGGTGCTTTACAGAAGTGTATAATGCAGAGCTGTGAAAATAAAAATATTTTTTTTCCTAAAAAAATAATTTTTTAGCCCGCTATTTTTGATTTTCACAATAGTAACAGGAGAAATTGGACACCAAAAGTTGTTATCCAGTTTGTCCTGAGTACGCTGGTACCCAATATGTGGGGAGGGACCACTGTTTGCGCACACGTCGGGGCTTGGAAGGGAAGTAGTGACGTTTTGAAATACCGACTTGATGGAATGGTCTGCGGGCATCATGTTACGTTTGCAGAGCCTCTGATGTGCCTAAACAGTGGAAACCCCCCATAAGTGACCCCATTTTGGAAACTAGACCCCCCAAGGAACTTATCTAGATGTGTGATGAGCACTTTGAACCCCCAAATGCTTCACCGAAGTTTATAACTCAGAGCCGTGAAAATAAAAAAAATCATTTTTTTTCACAAAAATCTTTTTTTAGCCCCCAATTTTTTATTTTTCCAAGGGTAACAGGAGAAATTAGACCCCCAAAGTTGTTGTGCAATTTTTCCTGAGTACACTGATACTCCATATGTGGGGGTAAACCACTGTTTGGGCACACGTCGGGGCTCGGAATGGAGGGAGTGCGGTTTGACATTTTGAACGCAAAATTGGCTGGAATAAATCGTGGTGCCATGTCGCATTCGGAGACCCCGTGATGTGCCTAAACAGTGGAAACCCCTCAATTCTAACTCCAACTCTAACCCCAACACACCCCTAACCCTAACCCAACCCTAATAATAACCCTAACCACAACCCTAACGCCAACACACCCCTAACCCTAATCCCAACTCCAACCCTAACTACAAGCCTAACCCTAACCCTAATTCCAGCCCTAACCCTAATTCCAACCCTAACCCTATCTATAACCCCAATTCCAACACTAACCCTAGTTCGAACCCTAAATGGAAAAAAAAATATTTTTTTTATTTTATTATTTGAGCCTGGCTATGGGGATGAGAAAAGGGGAGTGTATTTACTTTTTTTTTCATTTTGATCACTGTGAGAGTGTATCACAGTGATCAAAATGAAAAATGAATGGGCAGCCGGCAAATTCATGGGCGCCGCCATGTTGGACAATGATAACTCAAATTAACCTGATTTTAAGGCAATACCACAAAAAACACGTGAAAAAAAAAAAAAAAATAATATATTTTTTATATATATAACAATAATAATGAAATGGTTATAATTCTATTAGTATACCTTTTTCAACGTGTATAAGTGTGTGCCACTGGAAGAATGGTAGACCATTCGAGAAAAGATTTGTAAACCGAATCAAAGAAAAACCCAAATTTTGGTCAAAAAATGTATATAAAAATTAAATAAGATATATGAATAATAAAAAAGTCATAAAACAGATATACGATTAAAATACCTTTATTAAGTAATAGTAATACAAATACATATAAAAAAGATGTGTGCTCAAAAGAATTTTATATATACACCTATATAGGTTAATAAAGCACGGCGTTCCCCATTAATAAATAACTATATTTTATCCCTCTATACATTGGCTCCTTAAAAAAGTGACATAAAATATATGGAGACCATATAGGCTCAAACAAGTGTCTGTGCATAGAACCATGTGGTGATGCAAAACAATCAACAAGGAGAGAAACCAATGTGATGGTATAAAGTGCAAAAAATGCAAATTCCAAAAATAAATAAAAGAGTGAGTGTAGGAGAAAGGAGGGAAGAATAGAGGGTATATACCTTGGAGGAGCGCTGCTGGATGAGCTACACACGCCCGACGTACGTTTCGGAATGAATCCTTCGTCAGGGGGTGGAGTGTGTAATCACAGATCTCCCTAAATACTCCTGTGCAAATAACATGTGGGAGGATTAAACCTATCACGGCGCGCGCGCCGCCATGTTGGCCGGAAATGGATCCGCCCTCCCGTCACATGACCGGTAACCTAGTAACAGGATGCCAGACACTGACGTAGGAATAGGGAAGCCGGAACTCAGGCTGCGCGTGCGCACAGGCCATCCACTCACATGGTATAAGCACACCTCCAAATGTGGAAGGGTGACTGGATTAAGCGGCGCATGCGTAGCCAGTAAAACAAGAGGTACCCGACCATGTCCGAGAAGCCCAAAAGGGGAATCCGATGCATGTGTCGAGAAACACCGAGTCCCTGGCCACGCACGCGCACATCCAGTTCCCAAACACATAAGCTAAAAAATATATATGAAAACAAAATAGAAAAAATAAACATAGACTCCGGAAAAGAAATTTCTTTACAAAAGAGTATATATATATGTGTACTTTCAAAAACGCATAGCAATCAATATATAAAAACCACATAATAGAAATATATCCATATTCAATCGAAGAATACCATATAGAAATCCATATACAAATAATAATAGAATGAGAGCATGTATAAAAATAATGTTATCACATATTATATAACGATGTATAGTACATACATTAAAGGTGTCAAGAATGGATTACCATATAAGAGTACAAAAACAAGGAAAAGGAAGAAGGAAAAAAAAAAAAAAAATTAAAAATTTAAAAAAAAAATAAAAATATTTTTTTAAAAATAAAAATAATATATTGAATACATAATGAATAATTAATTGAATAAATAAATAAATCTTCTTCCATGGATTTGTACTAAACACGATGGACAGTCACAGGTATGTATTTCTTCATGCATCAAATAATTCCGGATCGTCTTTCATCACTCAAACCATAAGAAGGGAAGAAACATAGTTCCTTAACAAAAGAAATATAAAATATTAATAAGACATAAAAGAAAGGAGGGATAAAAAGGGGGGGAGAAGGGTGAGACAAGGGGGTCCGCAATATTAAAAAATAACAAAAATAAAAAATAAAAATATATAAATATATAATAAGAATAATAATATATTACAGTTTACAGAAAAGGTGCAAAGCTAAGATTTTCGTTAAGACCTAAAGGTGAGACTGTTTTGAGGCTCCAAATCCACTTAGCTTCCAACCGTGCTAAAGGGGCACTTATTCTACCACCTCTAATGTTTGGTTTTACCATATCAATGCCAATTATCCTCAATTCGTTGGCGTTGCAGTTGTGGAAAAGTTTAAAATGTTTCGGTATAGTTTTCAATATATTTATATCCTCAATTTCCTTTGCCGCTAAAATTCCCAAAACATGTTCCCGAACCCTTACCTTTAGTTGACGGGTTGTTAATCCAACATAGATTAGGGAACAGGGGCAGGTGGCATAGTAGACAACTGTTTTGGTTGTACAAGTTATTGTATGAGTGATTTTATACATACTTAAGCCATCCGAACTAGAAAATGTCTGGGCTTGATCAATATTTGAACAAGCCACACATTTACCACAAGGTTTACAACCCCACGCTGGTTTGGAATCCAAAAAGGACATTGACTGGATGGGTTCTGGAACATAGTGGCTTTTAACTAATTTATCCCCCAAATTTACTGGTCTCCTATAGGTTATGCTTGGTTTAGATCCAATATAGTGAGATAAAATTGGATCAGTATGTAATATGGGCCAAGCTTTTTCCAACATTTTTATCATCATATTCGTCTGACTGTGATATTGGGTAATATATCTTATTTTCCTATCAGATGTTGATGGTCTCGAAGAGTATAGAGCCTGATGTCTTGATACATTTTTTGCTCTATTGAATGCCCTTTTCACAGATCTGTGGCTATAGCCACGATCAAAAAATCTAAGTTTAAGCTCATCCGCTTGTTTTAAAAAGTCTTCCTCATTTGAGCAGATCCTACGTAATCGCAGGAACTGTCCAATGGGAATAGATTTCACCAAAGCTGGGGGATGCGCTGAAGTAGCATGAAGGAAAGAATTTACTGAGGTACTTTTCCGAAATAAGTCAGTCTGTATGCAATTCTCCATATCTCTTTTTACTTTTACATCCAGAAAGTCAATCACATCTTTATCAGATTGATAAGTGAGATGTATGTTCATAGTATTATCATTTAAATTTAAAATAAACTCTTTGAGTGCTTCAACGGATCCCTGCCAGATCAAAAATATGTCATCAATGTACCGCGTCCAAAAGAGAACGCGGTGCATTGATGACAAACGATCCGATCGTTTGTCATCAATGCACCGCGTTCTCTTTTGGACGCGGTACATTGATGACATATTTTTGATCTGGCAGGGATCCGTTGAAGCACTCAAAGAGTTTATTTTAAATTTAAATGATAATACTATGAACATACATCTCACTTATCAATCTGATAAAGATGTGATTGACTTTCTGGATGTAAAAGTAAAAAGAGATATGGAGAATTGCATACAGACTGACTTATTTCGGAAAAGTACCTCAGTAAATTCTTTCCTTCATGCTACTTCAGCGCATCCCCCAGCTTTGGTGAAATCTATTCCCATTGGACAGTTCCTGCGATTACGTAGGATCTGCTCAAATGAGGAAGACTTTTTAAAACAAGCGGATGAGCTTAAACTTAGATTTTTTGATCGTGGCTATAGCCACAGATCTGTGAAAAGGGCATTCAATAGAGCAAAAAATGTATCAAGACATCAGGCTCTATACTCTTCGAGACCATCAACATCTGATAGGAAAATAAGATATATTACCCAATATCACGGTCAGACGAATATGATGATAAAAATGTTGGAAAAAGCTTGGCCCATATTACATACTGATCCAATTTTATCTCACTATATTGGATCTAAACCAAGCATAACCTATAGGAGACCAGTAAATTTGGGGGATAAATTAGTTAAAAGCCACTATGTTCCAGAACCCATCCAGTCAATGTCCTTTTTGGATTCCAAACCAGCGTGGGGTTGTAAACCTTGTGGTAAATGTGTGGCTTGTTCAAATATTGATCAAGCCCAGACATTTTCTAGTTCGGATGGCTTAAGTATGTATAAAATCACTCATACAATAACTTGTACAACCAAAGCAGTTGTCTACTATGCCACCTGCCCCTGTTCCCTAATCTATGTTGGATTAACAACCCGTCAACTAAAGGTAAGGGTTCGGGAACATGTTTTGGGAATTTTAGCGGCAAAGGAAATTGAGGATATAAATATATTGAAAACTATACCGAAACATTTTAAACTTTTCCACAACTGCAACGCCAATGAATTGAGGATAATTGGCATTGATATGGTAAAACCAAACATTAGAGGTGGTAGAATAAGTGCCCCTTTAGCACGGTTGGAAGCTAAGTGGATTTGGAGCCTCAAAACAGTCTCACCTTTAGGTCTTAACGAAAATCTTAGCTTTGCACCTTTTCTGTAAACTGTAATATATTATTATTCTTATTATATATTTATATATTTTTATTTTTTATTTTTGTTATTTTTTAATATTGCGGACCCCCTTGTCTCACCCTTCTCCCCCCCTTTTTATCCCTCCTTTCTTTTATGTCTTATTAATATTTTATATTTCTTTTGTTAAGGAACTATGTTTCTTCCCTTCTTATGGTTTGAGTGATGAAAGACGATCCGGAATTATTTGATGCATGAAGAAATACATACCTGTGACTGTCCATCGTGTTTAGTACAAATCCATGGAAGAAGATTTATTTATTTATTCAATTAATTATTCATTATGTATTCAATATATTATTTTTATTTTTAAAAAAATATTTTTATTTTTTTTTTAAATTTTTAATTTTTTTTTTTTTTTTCCTTCTTCCTTTTCCTTGTTTTTGTACTCTTATATGGTAATCCATTCTTGACACCTTTAATGTATGTACTATACATCGTTATATAATATGTGATAACATTATTTTTATACATGCTCTCATTCTATTATTATTTGTATATGGATTTCTATATGGTATTCTTCGATTGAAGTAGTCCAGATGCATATGGATATATTTCTATTATGTGGTTTTTATATATTGATTGCTATGCGTTTTTGAAAGTACACATATATATATATACTCTTTTGTAAAGAAATTTCTTTTCCGGAGTCTATGTTTATTTTTTCTATTTTGTTTTCATATATATTTTTTAGCTTATGTGTTTGGGAACTGGATGTGTGCGTGCGTGGCCAGGGACTCGGTGTTTCTCGACACATGCATCGGATTCCCCTTTTGGGCTTCTCGGACATGGTCGGGTACCTCTTGTTTTACTGGCTACGCATGCGCCGCTTAATCCAGTCACCCTTCCACATTTGGAGGTGTGCTTATACCATGTGAGTGGATGGCCTGTGCGCACGCGCAGCCTGAGTTCCGGCTTCCCTATTCCTACGTCAGTGTCTGGCATCCTGTTACTAGGTTACCGGTCATGTGACGGGAGGGCGGATCCATTTCCGGCCAACATGGCGGCGCGCGCGCCGTGATAGGTTTAATCCTCCCACATGTTATTTGCACAGGAGTATTTAGGGAGATCTGTGATTACACACTCCACCCCCTGACGAAGGATTCATTCCGAAACGTACGTCGGGCGTGTGTAGCTCATCCAGCAGCGTTCCTCCAAGGTATATACCCTCTATTCTTCCCTCCTTTCCCCTACACTCACTCTTTTATTTATTTTTGGAATTTGCATTTTTTGCACTTTATACCATCACATTGGTTTCTCTCCTTGTTGATTGTTTTGCATCACCACATGGTTCTATGCACAGACACTTGTTTGAGCCTATATGGTCTCCATATATTTTATGTCACTTTTTTAAGGAGCCAATGTATAGAGGGATAAAATATAGTTATTTATTAATGGGGAACGCCGTGCTTTATTAACCTATATAGGTGTATATATAAAATTCTTTTGAGCACACATCTTTTTTATATGTATTTGTATTACTATTACTTAATAAAGGTATTTTAATCGTATATCTGTTTTATGACTTTTTTATTATTCATATATCTTATTTAATTTTTATATACATTTTTTGACCAAAATTTGGGTTTTTCTTTGATTCGGTTTACATACATGTTGGACAATGGCAGGCGCACTGCGCCCGCCATTTTCCAAGATGGCTGCGCCCATGATCCGGACGGCAGGACGCCGAGAGCCGTGGCGAGACACCGGGAACACCATCGGAGGTCCCAGGGGGGATCGGAAGGTGGGAGGGAGTAATAGGAAGGGGAGGGGGAGCAGATGATGATGGCGGCGACCGATCGCCGCCGTCCATCGGTGGCAGGGGCCGATCGGCCCCGCCAGTCGGTGTGGGGGAGTCGGTGTCCAGCCATGTCCGATGCTATTGCAGCATCGGCCATGGCTGGATTGTAATATTTCACCAAATTTCATTGGTGAAATATTACAAATCGCTCTGATTGGCTGTTTCACTTTTAACAGCCAATCAGAGCGATCGTAGGCACGTGGGATTAACCGGAGAGTGTCCTCTGTGTGCGGGTCGGGTGACCTTTCAGTGACCCCGGTCACCCGACCAGCAGGGGGGCTATTTATAGCATGACGCCTACGTAGGCGTCATAGGTCATTTGGGCACGACTTTTCATGACACCTACGTAGGCGTCATGGGTCGTGAAGGGGTTAAAGCAATTCCAAAGGTATGTACGTGGCATGATGTATATTGGTCCAATACCAAGATATGCAAAAAAAAAAAAAAGAGACACATATAGTGAGAAAAAGATTAGGTCATGATGTGGTCATCTTACCCATAATTACCCCTGTGAGAATGCACAGCA
Organism: Dendrobates tinctorius; assembly: GCF_039654945.1. Taxonomy (NCBI): domain Eukaryota; kingdom Metazoa; phylum Chordata; class Amphibia; order Anura; family Dendrobatidae; genus Dendrobates; species Dendrobates tinctorius. The sequence goes on along the minus strand of NW_027361880.1, from coordinate 5,797,968 downwards.
AGATAGCAGCCCACCTCGCATTTTGAGTGGGCTTCCTTGGTGGACTGTACCAAGTATTGGTACTTTTGGCAGTGTGGATACATGCCAAGTCCTGCTGGAGAATGACATTTCCATCTCCAAAAAGCTTGTCGGCAGAGGGAAGCATGAAGTGCTCTAAAGTTTCCTGGTAGACGGCTGCGCTGACTTTGGTCTTGATAAAACACAGTGAATCTACACCAGCAGACGACATAGCTCCCAAAACCATCACTGATTGTGGAAACTTTACACTAGACCTCAAGCAGCTTGGATTGTGGCCTCTCCACTCTTCCTCCAGAATATAGGACCTTGATTTCCAAATGAAATGCAAAATTTACTTTCATCTGAAAGCAACACCTTGGACCACTGAGCAGCAGTCCAGTTCTTTTTCTCCTTTGCCCAGGTAAGACGCTTCTGGCATGGTCTATTGGTCATGAGTGACTTGACACAGTGATTGAGATGGAAATTTCATTCTCCAGCAGGACTTGGCACCTGTCCACACTGCCAAAAGTACTAATACCTGGTTTAAAAACAACAGTATCACTGTGCTTGATTGGCCAGCAAACTCACCTGACCTTAACCACATAGAGAATCTATGGGGTATTGTCAAGAGGAAGACGAGAGACACCAGACCCAGCAATGCAGACGAGCTGAAGGCTGCTATCAAAGCAACCTGGGCTTCCATAACACCTCAGCAGTGCCACAGACTGATCACCTCCATGCCACATTGATGCAGTGATTGATGCAAAAGGAGCCCCGACCAAGTATTGAGTGCATTAACTGAACATACATTTCAGTAGGCCAACATTGCCGATTTTAAAATCATTTTTCAAGCTCGTGTTATAAAGTATTCTAATTTACGGAGATAATGACTTTTGGGTTTTCATTGGCTGTAAGCAATAATAATCAACATTAAAAGAAATAAACACTTGAAATAGATCACTCTGTCTGTAATGACTAATATACAGTGGGGCAAAAAAGTATTTAGTCAGTCAGCAATAGTGCAAGTTCCACCACTTAAAAAGATGAGAGGCGTCTGTAATTTACATCATAGGTAGACCTCAACTATGGGAGACAAACTGAGAAAAAAAAAATCCAGAAAATCACATTGTCTGTTTTTTTTTCATTTTATTTGCATATTATGGTGGAAAATAAGTATTTGGTCAGAAACAAAATTTCATCGCAATACTTTGTGATATATCCTTTGTTGGCAATGACAGAGGTCAAACGTTTTCTGTAAGTCTTCACAAGGTTGCCACATACTGTTGTTGGTATGTTGGCCCATTCCTCCATGCAGATCTCCTCTAGAGCAGTGATGTTTTTGGCTTTTCGCTTGGCAACACGGACTTTCAACTCCCTCCAAAGGTTTTCTATAGCGTTGAGATCTGGAGACTGGCTAGGCCACTCCAGGACCTTGAAATGCTTCTTACGAAGCCACTCCTTCGTTGCCCTGGCGGTGTGCTTTGGATCATTGTCATGTTGAAAGACCCAGCCACGTTTCATCTTCAATGCCCTTGCTGATGGAAGGAGGTTTGCACTCAAAATCTCACGATACATGGCCCCATTCATTCTTTCATGTACCTGGATCCCCGGATCAGTCGTCCTGGCCCCTTTGCAGAGAAACAGCCCCAAAGCATGATGTTTCCACCACCATGCTTTACAGTAGGTATGGTGTTTGATGGATGCAACTCAGTATTCTTTTTCCTCCAAACACGACAAGTTGTGTTTCTACCAAACAGTTCCAGTTTGGTTTCATCAGACCATAGGACATTCTCCCAAAACTCCTCTGGATCATCCAAATGCTCTCTAGCAAACTTCAGCCGGGCCCGGACATGTACAGGCTTAAGCAGTGGGACACGTCTGGCACTGCAGGATCTGAGTCCATGGTGGCGTAGTGTGTTACTTATGGTAGGCCTTGTTACATTGGTCCCAGCTCTCTGCAGTTCATTCACTAGGTCCCCCCGCGTGGTTCTGGGATTTTTGCTCACCGTTCTTGTGATCATTCTGACCCCACGGGGTGGGATTTTGCGTGGAGCACCAGATCGAGGGAGATTATCAGTGGTCTTGTATGTCTTCCATTTTCTAATTATTGCTCCTACATTTGATTTCTTCACTCCAAGCTGGTTGGCTATTGCAGATTCAGTCTTCCCAGCCTGGTGCAGGGCTACAATTTTGTTTCTGGTGTCCTTTGACAGCTCTTTGGTCTTCACCATAGTGGAGTTTGGAGTCAGACTGTTTGAGGGTGTGCACAGGTGTCTTTTTATACTGATAACAAGTTTAAACAGGTGCCATTACTACAGGTAATGAGTGGAGGAAAGAGGAGACTCTTAAAGAAGAAGTTACAGGTCTGTGAGAGCCAGAAATCTTGTTTACTTGTTTCTGACCAAATACTTATTTTCCACCATAATATGCAAATAAAATGAAAAAAAACCAGACAATGTGATTTTCTGGATTTTTTTTTCTCAGTTTGTCTCCCATAGTTGAGGTCTACCTATGATGTAAATTACAGACGCCTCTCATCTTTTTAAGTGGTGGAACTTGCACTATTGCTGACTGACTAAATACTTTTTTGCCCCACTGTATGAGTTTCACTTTTTGCATTGAAGAACTGAAATAAATTAACTTTTTGATGATATTCTAATTTTGTGTAAAGCACCTGTACATGCAGATAGAAGGATTTTCAGAAGCCTACATCAATAGAAGATCTGTGGTTAGTTCTCCAAGATGTTTGGAACAACATGCCTGTCGAGCGCCTTCAAAACCTGTGTGCAAATGTGTCCAGAATAATTGATGCTGTGTAAAAAAAAACAAAAGAGCGGTTTAACCAAATATTTTAAACCCCTTCCCGACATGTAGGAGGTGCATTCCCGCAAACAGCAGTAATAGTACGGCGCACCGATCGGGTGGAATCACGATGAGTGCTGCGGAAATTGGGTGCGGGTGTTAGCTGTATGTGACAGATGACACCCCACAGTAATGGCCACGTTGAGTGCTAGCACCGATCGTGGGCATTTACCCCCTCTGATGCAGCTGTAGTGACAGCGGCATAGAGAAGCTTTGTGCAGGGAGGGGGCTTCCTTCACGCTCCCACCAGAACAATGCTTTCAGGTTGTTCTGGTGGTCTCCATGGAACCCCCCTGCACCAAGATGGCTACGGGGTCCTTCCGGGTCCTGCAGGGAGGTGGCTTGTGAGCGCCTGCTGTGAGCAGACGCCGGCATGCCTTCTTCCCTGCCTGTCAGATCGCTGATCTGATACTAAGCAGTGCAAAGTATCAAATCAGCAATCTGACATATAGTGATGTTCCATCCTGGGACAATGTAAAAAAGTTAAAAAAAAAAAAAAAAAATTATATACACACACATTACCGTTCAAAAGTTTAGGGTCACTTCGAAATTTCCTTATTTTTTAAAGAAAAGCAGTTTTTTCCAATGAAGCTAACATTAAATGATTCAGAAATACACTCAATACATTGTTAATGTGGTAAATTTCTATTCTAGCTGCAAACGTCTGGTTTGTAATGCAATATCTTCATAGGTGTATAGAGGCCCATTTCCAACAACCACCACTCCAGTGTTCTTATGGTACTTTGTGTTTGCTAACTGTGTAAGAAGGCTATTGGATGGTTAGAATACCCTTGAAAACCCTTTTGCAAGTATGTTAGCACAGCTGAAAACAGTTTGGCTGATTAGAGAAGCAATAAACCTGACCTTCCTTTGAGCTAATTGAGAATCCGGAGCATTACATTTGCTGGTTCCATTAAACCCTTAAAATGGCCAGAAAAAAAGAACTTTCATGTGAAACTCGACAGTCTAGTCTTGTTCTTAGAAATGAAGGCTATTCCATGTGAGATATTGCCAAGAAACTGAAGATTTCCTACAACGGTGTGTACTACTCCCTTCAGAGGAGAGCACAAACAGGCACTAACCAGAGTAGAAAGAGATGTGGGAGGCCCCGCTGCACAATTAAGCAACAAGACAAGTACATTAGAGTCTGTAGTTTGAGAAATTGACGCCTCACAGGTCCTCAACTGGCAGCTTCATTAAATATTACACGCAAAACGCCAGTGTCAATGTCTACAGTGAAGAGGCGACTCCAAGATGCTGGCCTTCAGGGCATAGTGGCATAGAAAAAGCCATATCTGAGACTGGCTAATAAAAGGAAAAGATTAATGTGGGCACAAAAACACAGACATTGGACAGAGGAAAATTGAAAAAAGTGTTATGGACAGACAAATACAAGTTTGAGGTGTTTGGATCACAGAGAAGAACATTTGTGAGATGCAGAACAACTGAAAAGATGCTGGAAGAGTGCCTGATGCCATCTGTCAAGCATGGTGGAGGTAATGTGATGGTCTGGGGTTGCTTTGGTGCTGGTAAAATGGGAGATTTGTACAAGGTAAAAGGGATTTTGAATAAGGAAGGCCATCACCATTTTGCAAAGCCATGACATACCCTGTGGACAGCGCTTGATTGGAGACAATTTCATCCTACAACAGGACAATGACACAAAGCACACCTCCAAATTATGCAAGAACTATTTAGGGAAGAAGCAGGCAGCTGGTATTCTATCTGTAATGGAGTGGCCAGCGCAGTCACCAGATCTGAACCCCATTGAGCTGTTGTGGGAGCAGCTTGACCGTATGGTACGCAAAAAGTGCCCATCAAGCCAAACCAACTTGTAGGAGGGGCTTCTGGAAGCATGGGGTGAAATTTCTCCAGATTACCTCAGCAAGTTAACTGCTAGAATGCCAAAGGTCTGCAATGCTGTAATTGCTGCAAAGGGAGCATTCTTTGACGAAAGCAAAGTTTGAAGGAGAAAATTATTATTTCAAATAAAAATCTTTTTTTCAAACCTTGTCAATGTCTGGTCTAGATTTTAAATTCATTTGGCAACTCATTTGATTAATAAAAGTATGAGTTCTCATGGGAAACACAAAATTGTCTGGGTGACCCCAAAATTTTGAATGGCAGTGTGTGTGTGTGTATATATACAGTATATATATATATATATATATATATATATATATATATATATATATATTAGGGTTCCAAGGAAATGCATGGTCTCAAAATTAGGTAAAAAGTTTTTGAAGGTCTTACCTCCTAATTTTGTTCCTTTTTGTTCATAGATATTTTATAATTTTCTTTTTTTAAGATTAGTTATCATTTACCGGTTTCTCAATGGCGCACCATATTGAAGTTTTAAATGTTTGTTTAGTATTTATCGTCATGCATATCCCACGTTATGTATGGTATGTTATGCCGTTTACCGATCACATTGATTTTATATTTTGATAGCTCGAGCAAGTGGTATATCTAAATTTAATGTCAACATATTTTACATGGTGAATCCTTATGCCAAAAGGAGCAAATTTGAGGGGTAAGACTTACCAATTTGCAAAGTTAATTTTTCCTTGGTACCCTAATATATACACACACATATATATATATATATATATATATATACACACACACGTATAATATATACACAGTATAAACAAAATAAATATTTTTCCAATAAATACATTTATGTAAATTAAAAAAAACAACAAAAGTACACATTTGGTATTGCCCCGTCCGTAACGGCCCGCTCTATAAAATTCTCACTAGTTAACCCCTTCAGTGAACACCGTAAAAAAATAAAAAACAAGGCAAAAAACAATGCTTTATGATCATACCGCTGAACTAAAAGTGAAATAAAACACGATCAAATAGACAGATGTAAATTGAAATGGTACCGCTGAAAACGTCATCTTGTCCCACAAAAAACAAAGTGTCATACAGCTCCATCAGCAGAAAAATAAAAAAGTTATAGCTCTCAGAATAAAGTGATGCAAAAATAAGTATTTTTTCTATAAAATAGTTTTTATTGTGTAAAAGTGCCAAAACACAAAAAAAAGTAAGAATAAAGTGGTTTTATCAATTTTACCACATGAAGAAAGGTATTAAAAGAAAAAAAAAATATCCTGAATTGCTAGTTTTTTTTCATTCTGTCCCCCGAAAATCGGAATAGAAAGTGATAAAAAGTGTCATGTGCCCGAAAATGGTATCAATAAAAACATTAGCTTGTCCCGCAAAAAACAAGCCCTCACATGACTGTGGGCCAAAATATGAAAAAATTATAGCTCTCAAAATATGATGATGATGCAAAAACTAGTTTTTGCAGTAAAAAGCATCTTTTAGTGTGTGACAGAAGCCAAACATAAAAACCCGATATAAATCCGGTATCGCTGTAATCATACTGACCCGAAGAATAAAGTCACCTAATCACTTATACCGTACAAGGAGCGGCGTAAAAAAATAAATAAAACCAATTCTTCAAATGCTGTTGATTTTTTCATTCTGCCTCCCAAAGATCGCAGTAAGGCTCAGCACACATTTATCCTGCTGTCTGCACTGAGCGCTTAAAATGGGGTTTCCGTGTAAGTCTCTGAAATATGCGATTCAGACAGAACCTCCGGTGGAAGATTCCCTATAATGAAGCAGATGGAGGCACTGTGGGCGCCATAGGACCTGTGATCCGGCGGTGTCCGTCGTCTTAAGATTGCATAAAAGTGCTGTCGGCCACAGTTTTGTGCAATTCTGAAAATGATATCGCTGAACAGAGGCCAGACGGAGTCCAGAGTAAATCTGCTGCCTCATTATAGTGAATAGATCCCTCAGGGGTTTCATCTGTCACGTCACTCAGAGATTTAGATGGAAACCCCAAAGTGTTCATCGTCGAGCGATGGATAAATGTGATCCTTGACGTTATGTAAAGCGTTCCCAATAAAAGCTTCAACTCAATCCACAAAAAAAGCAATTCCCCACTCAGGTCCGTCATCTGTTAACGGAAATATAGGGAGCTTCCACCTCACTGGTAGCACAAAGGTTCTGGAAAAGCTAAATGGCTTCACACTCCCCAAAGAAAATTCAGCAAATTCTGCGCTCCCAAATCCAAATGCCCCACTCCCTTCTGAGCCCCAGTGTGCCTAAACATTTAGCGCCCACGTTTGGCATTTCTGCAGTGATCAGAGCTCACCTAATTTACAGTTGCGTGTCTGCAGGAGCAAAAGCTGGGCATAATGTACTGGTCACTACAACGGCAGTTGCAATTTTTGCTCAGCAACATCCACTGCTGCCTGTTTCTGGAAATCACCCAAAATGTGGTCACTTGTGGGGGTTTCCACTGTTTAGACAGATCAGGGCCTCTCCAAACGCTACATGGCATCCGCTAATTATTCCAGTAAATTTTACATTCAAAAAGTCAAATGGCGCTCCTTCCCTTCCGAGCCCTGCCTTACACCCAAACAGTAGTATTCCCCCACATATGGGGTATCTGTGTACTCAGGAGAAATTGCACAACAAACTTTATGGAGCAATTTCTCTTATTACCCTTATGAAAATGCAAAATTTGGAGCTAGAAAAGATTTATCTGGGAAAAATGTGCATTTTTTTAATGACGGCTTAATGTTATAAACTTCTGTGAAGCACCTGTGGGTTTAAGGTGCTCAATACACATCTAGATAAGTGCCCTAAGGGATCTAGTTTCCAAAATGATGTCACTTGTGGGGGGTTTACACTTTTTAGGCACATCAGGGGCTCTCCAAATGCGACTGCTATATATTCAACCAAATTTTACATTCAAAAAGTGAAATGGCGCTCCTTCCCTTCCGAGCCCTGCCATGTGCCCAAACAGTAGACTACCCCCACATATGGGGCATTGGCATGCTCAGGAGAAATTGCACAACGTATGGTCCATTTTCTCCTGTTACCCTTGCAAAAGTAAAAAAAAAAAAAAAAAAGGTCTAAAGGAAAATTTTTGTAAAAGGAAGGTAAATGTTTATTTTTTTCTTCCACGTTCCAAAAATTCCTGTGAAGCACCTGAAGGGTTAATAAACTTCTTGAATGTGGTTTTGAGTACTTTGAGGAGTGCAGTTTTTAGAATGGTGTCATTTTTGGGTATTTTCTGTGCCCCTCAAAGTCACTTCAAATGTGAGGTGGTCCCTAAAAAAAAAAGAAAAAAAAATGGTTTTGCAAATTTTGTTGTAAATATGAGAAATCGCTGGTCAACTTTTAACCCTTATAACTTCCTAACAAAAAAAATGATGTTTCCAAAATTGTGCTGCGGTAAAGTAGACGTGGGAAATGCTATTTATTAACTATTTTTTGCAATATGACTCTCTGATTTAAAGGCACAAAAATTAAAAGTTTGAAAATTGAGAAATTTTCAAAATTTTTGCCAAATTTCCTTTTTTTTTAACAAAATAAACGCAAGTCATATGAAATAAATGTTGCCACTATCATAAAGTACAATATGTCACAAGAAAACATTCTCAGAGTCAGTGAGATCTGTTGAAGTGTGCTAGAATTATGACCTCATAAAGTGTCAGTGGTCAGAATTGTAAAAATTGGCCTTGGCAGGAAGGTGAAATCAGGCTTCAGGGTGAAGGGGTTAAAGAATTCTTACCCTGCAGAATTTGTTCCACACCAGCCTAAAGATTTTGCACAGTGATTATTTATATATATATATATATATATATATATATATATATATATATATATATATGTATGTGGGGTTTTTTTCCTCTAGTCTATGCCCTTTGTTTCTTCTTGCCATACTATTTGCAGTTCCGGCATGCACCCATCACATTAGCAAATCATCGATATTCATTTTCGAACAATGGTTATCACCCATCATGTACACTCGCCCAGTATTGCTGCTAAGCAACCAGTGACTTGTTTGTCATCTTTTTTTTCCACTAGAATTAATACCATAACAAACTGGACGAGGCCTGACCTATTTTCCCCAGTTTTCTTCGATCACATGGCTTGTTTGTACCATAAGCTGAGACTTCAGGCTTGAAATAAATCCTCTCTGGTGATCTGATCACAGCTGGTTGGAAAGCTCTGGACGTCTAAAAACAACGGCCAGTCTGATTAACCGTTTAGTCAATGGTGATGCGTGAGCTTTAATTTGCTCAGTTGCGTGCTTGTTTTCTGCGAGTAGAGGCAACGTTAAGAAATTCCATATTTCCTAACACTGGCATCTGCAAAAAGTGCAATCCTGCTTGAAATTTCTATGCATGTGCATGAAAAGGTTTCTACAGTATCTTAACATGGTCTGATCCCCCGGTCTCTTCCATAGTGTATTCTTGTTATTTTTGTTATTCACAGCGCCCTCTTTTATTACATAGTCCTCCCTTGTTGGAATATAAAAAGATTGCTAATGGGGCAGTCGGTGACCAGACGACCAGTCCATCAGCTCCTCCATTAGAAAAGAAGCTTTCTCATGCTCCATCAGCCATCATTGCATTATATATCTAACAAGACAGGACGGTATGTAATAAAGACAGGGCTCTATATAATGCAATATGTAAGGTACAGAGCTATACATAAGAGAGGGCACTGAGTAATAAGGGATGGCAATCAAAGGCGTAGCTAGTGGTTCAGCTCAGGGGGTGGCGAAACATCTGAGTGGGCCCCTAACAGGAGGACATATCTTTGGTGCAACTTGCGTGTCCACAAGAGGTAAGGGGACCCATTTCTACCTCCAAAAAAGGTGCAATTTTGCATTTTAGGAGCTCTTGGGCTGCAAAGGGATCATATATTTTTCTTGAACAGGGGCCCTTTCTGTCTGTGTCCGCCTGTGGCCCCTAGCCAGATAATCATGATTATAACTATGGTGGTATAGGGGAACCTCAGGAGATGACCTCACTGTTACTGAAAATAAAAGTCTATGCAAAGACCAGCACTGATATTACCGCCTTATGGTGACATATAGTGGTAGATACGGGTCCTGCAGGACATATAGAGATTACTGCACAGTTATAGATGGTAACTTACAGATGATGTTCTTTCTGGTGGAGTCATTCACTTTTCCCGTCTTTTCCATCTGGCCCAGTCCGAAATGTTGACTTCTCCAGCCAGGACCCATCTGCAGAGATTACAACAAAGACACATCTGACTTCTCACATTTCCAGCACCATTCACATGTAGAATCATGAAATCCTAGACTGTGAGTTGGAAGGGACCTTTAGGGTCATCGTGTCCAACTCCCTGCACAATGCAGGATTCACTAAACCATCTTAGATGTCTGTCCAGCCTCAATTGTGAACAATTCCATTGAAGGAGAACTCACCATCTCTCGTGGCAGCCTGTTCCACTCATTGCTCACCATGTCAAAAAGGTTTTTCTAATATCTAATGTGTATATTCTCCCTTTCAGTTTCATCCCATTGCTTCTCGTGTTTCCATGAGCAAATGTATTCCCAACCTGCACAAACTCCTCTTCCTGCCAATACCCCAATATTGAACCGCTGCTGCCATATGTGTCCCTATTATTGCACCTGCTGTGTGGTACAAAAACAGAGCTCCTCTTACTGCCCCACATAGTAATGCCACCACTGTGCCCCTTACATCGTAATAATGCCTCTTTGTGCTCTCTAGATGATAAAATTGCCTCCTAGAAAATTTTAATTTCCTGTGCATGTGCCCTCCAAATTTTGTCCCTAGAAAGTAATAATACTCCAAGTGCAACTTTGATGGTCACAGTACTGGGAGCCCCTATAACAATAATGTTTAAATGCCCACTTAACATTTAATAATGTCCCTTGAGTTCCCCATGTAGAACTCCTCTATATACAGTATGCTGAGCTCACAGTTCCCCTATACACTGTATGATGATCCCACAGCTCCCGTACACACACTATGATGTCCCCTAGCGTCCCCTATACATATAATGATGTCCCCACTGCGCCTCCAATACACAGTATAATAGTTAATAGCGTTCTGACACCGTGCGGCGCTTGCACTGAGAGCCCCTTTACCAGGAGGAAATTAACTTTATTCCTCCTGGCAGTCTTGCTCTTCCAGTCATAAGGGTTGCGCAGACACGGTTTCAGTCACCACTCTATGTATAGAGAGTGGCGGCTTGTAATCTCACCCCGGCACTGACTGAAAGGCGCCGTCTGCCACTCGATCATTACCCTACTGGTGCCCCTATAAGTAATAATGCCTTTTAAGTGCCCACTTAATATTTAACTGAGTCCCCCTATGTACTGTAGTAATGGCCCCAGCATCGCTGATGTGAGCAGGGGGTCGTTTGACGGCTCTTTCAGCTTCTCCCAATTATCTTCTATTGAGTCAAACTTATCTAGTCGAAACGTGCAAATAGCAAACGTGGTCGCATGACCTCCTGATCGCCCCAGTTGTCTTAGGGTCTCATAACGGCATGGCAGGCGCACCTCATGATTTTGCATTCTGTAGTCTCAGAGTGACTGCAGACAGTTATCCCAAGCCTTTAATAACTTTATAATATTTATTAATTGCTTAATAAATTATTAAATAGAATGCAGCTCGTGGTTACTGTATGGTTATTCTTGTTAAGGGGCAGACAGACAGACAGACGTATTTCTTGCGCGAAGATCGCATCGCAATCCTTGGACTGACCGTCAGCTCTCCACATCTGAGTGTGACAGCTGCATAGTAATACATCACACTGTCATGCTCATGTCAGGAGCGGTACTGGACAGTCCAAGGACTGCGCTGTGATCCTCGCATGAGTTATACGGCCGTCTGTCTGTGGCCTTATACTAATACTTATCCTTGTTATACTAATACTGAAATATTAATCTATTATTAAAGTATTAACGAGCTTACAAGTAAAAAAAAAAAAAAGCCCCCTACCTCACCCCTGTCCCCCTCCCACACCCCATCCTCTCACATTCACCCCTCAGTGCTCTGTTTCCCTTACCCCACAATACCCCATCCTCTCACATTCACCCCAAGTTCTCTGTCCTCTATCCCCCACAATGCCTCATCCTCTCACATTCACCCCCAGTTCTCTGTCCCCCCTCCCCAGGAAGTGTCCAGTTTATGCACACAGAGGGCACTAGGACCCAGTGTGGCTGAGATAATCAGAGCCTGCGCGGCAGAATCTGCAGCTGCTGTCAGCCAGGAAGCAGCTCCTCCGATGAGACAGCAGCACCGTACACTGCACAGATAGGCTCTGCAACCTGCCACTGTGCAGTCTGAGACAGGGAAGCTGACATTGTGCTGCTCTCTCCCCGACACCCCTGATACGGACATAAGACTAAAGTGGCCATGTTCCCAGTGGGCCCCTGCATGTGACTGGGCGCAGAGCAACGGCCCGCTCTGCCCCCCCAGTAGCTACGCTACTGACGGCAATATATATAATAAAGGAGACAATGTAAGATACATATATACACATGTGTGTGGCATATATATTTATTTTATTTGACTAATTTATACAGTTGTGGCCAAAAGTATTGACACCCCTGCAATTGTCAGATAATACTCAGTTTCTTCCTGAAAATGATTGCAAACGCAAATTCTTTGGTTTTATCTTCATTTAATTTGTCTTAAACGAAAAAACACAAAAGAGAATTAAGCAAAAAGCAAAACATTGATCATTTCACACAAAACTCCAAAAATGGGCCAGACAAAAGTATTGGCACCCTCAGCCTAATACTTGGTTGCACAACCTTTAGCCAAAATAACTGCGACCAACCGCTTCCGGTAGCCATCAATGAGTTTCTTACAATGCTCTGCTGGAATTTTAGACCATTCTTCTTTGGCAAACTGCTCCAGGTCCCTTATATTTGAAGGTTGCCTTCTCCAAACTGCCATTTTTAGATCTCTCCACAGGTGTTCTATGGGATTCAGGTCTGGACTCATTGCTGGCCACCTTAGAAGTCGCCAGTGCTTTCTCTCAAACCATTCATTTAAGACAAATTAAATGAAGATAATAATACCAAAGAATTTGTGTTTGCAGTCATTTTCAGGAAGAAACTGAGTATTATCTGACAGAATTGCAGGGGTGTCAATACTTTTGGCCACAACTGTATAGCGCCATTAATTCCACACCGCTTTACAGACATTATTGGCACTGTCCCCAATGGGGCTCACAATCTAAATTCCCTATCAGTATATCTTTGGAATGTGGGAGGAAACACATTTCATGCAAAGAAGCCCCAAACTGTCAATGTTCGCCCCTGAATTGGAGAATGAGGGATTGTTTCTTGTTTTTATTTCTTGAAGTCTCTCTTTTTATGCCTTTTAGGTTCCCAATTTTGGACTACGTCAGATTTGGTAGACTACGTCGGAGTCCCTGGACTGGATGGCTTTTTAAAAAAAATTGGTTAAACCGGGCCACAGGTGAAACCCTTTAGTACCACGTGAAAGACACTGAAGGGTGCTAGTTTATTATATGTAGTCACAAAACTCAAGATAAAAAGCGGACGGCACCGCTGTTACCGTGTGACTTCAAATGATGTGCGGCATACAGAAGCCCAGCAGCTGGGAATCTCGGGTGCCAGACCTGGAAACAGTCAATCCTGGGAATCCATGCAAAGAGAAAAGGTCGCACTCATCGAGATCGAAGTTTCACTGATTTATTGACATATCATGAACATGTCAAGTCGGGGGAGTGACATAAGGAGTGCAAGAAAGGCTGACAACTGCCGTTTCGCGCTGCTCGAGCGCTTTAACGGGTCAAGAGCAGCGCGAAACGGCCGTTGTCAGCCTTTCTTGCACTCCTTATGTCACTCCCCCGACTTGACATGTTCATGATATGTCAATAAATCAGTGAAACTTCGATCTCGATGAGTGCGACCTTTTCTCTTTGCATGGATTTATTATATGTAGGACATCTTTCTATCTAGGCTATTCTACCTATTCTATTCTGACGGTTCTGGATCTGAATTTACTGTACTTGGCTGGTGAAATGTTGGGTTTCCTTTGAGATGTGTACGTAAAAATCGGACGGCAAAGAATGATCTGTGCGCCATCCGATTTTGTTCTTGCACACATTAACTTGCATTGGCGAGTTCGATCAAAGTTCCGCAGACAATCGAAGCATGCTGCGATTTTTTCGTCAGTCTGATTAGGCTAAGGAAAAACTCGCAGATGAGCACTGACTCATTGAATAACATTGGTCAGAGTGCAATGCGATGTTTTCTTGTAATACACTCGTCTGATTTATACACTCGTGTGAGCGAGCCCTATCTGACACATCTGCTCCCATCTCACAGACAGACATCGTTGCAATATTTCTGCAATACAGCAGAGCTCAAGAGCTGCAAAAATGTGTTTGCAAGAAGACAAATTAAGGCTATGCACCCACGTTGCAGAGATGCTGCGGAAATTTCCACGGCGGGAAAAATGCATGGCATTCGCATGCGTTTTTCCCGCGAAAACAAGCGTTTTTCACGTGATTTTCGCGTGCGGAATTCGAGCGCATTCCAAGCAATTTGAAGCATCGCTTGGAATGTGATTGACAGGTTGGTCACAGGTTGGCCTGGGGACACTGCGCGTGATGCCGGAAGGTGAGTATAACTTGATTTTTTATTCTTTTTTTTTTACAGGGATATGGTACCCAGGGCCTGGAGGACAGTCTCCTCTCCTCCAGACCATGGGTACCATCCGCACATGAGCCGCTCAATTTGCACATGGAATAAAGTTTATGTCCGGAGCTACTGTCAAGTGTAAACCTACCAATCATATACACTCAGTAATAGCCATAATACAGTTCATCCCTAGCATTAATATAAATGGAGTTATTTTTGCAGCAAGCGCAAAGATTTTTGCAAGCCCTATTTCGAGGAGACAGCAAAAAATATCTGTACCTTTTTATGCCCTTATGCTCTTCTCTTCTGTCAAGTTGTTAATGTAATACGTTTATTAATGTGGAAACATATACTTTCCAGAATTTTAATGGTGTTTTTTTATTTTCTGACATTTTCTACTGCCACGTTTTATAAAGAAGGTGAGTGGGGGAAAAAAGCTAGACTAAAACTCTATGTAGCGCAAGCTGCTTTTTAATTAAAATGCCACTGCTCCGAAAAACGCAGAAACCAAGACACCAGTCATTCCTCCATATTACTGCTACCGGGGTCAAGTCATAGTGGCTTGATGCCCTCATTTTCCTTAATACTGGACAGAACATGGATTGAACACTGATGCCATGGGTGTGTGGTCTGTGATCTTTATAGACCCATAGACTTGTACCGGCAATTTGATCTCTGGCGCCGATTAAAATCGGACGTGCGCCATGATTATCTTTTAAGGGGGACAAACACCACAAAAAAAAGAAAACAAAAACTTGGAAGTGTGAGCAGCTCCATGGAGTATAACAGGTACGTATGGTATCCATGAGAACAGAACACATACATGAAACATGGCATTTGTTTCATGTACTTATATATTATCTGTATTTTGCATGTACAGATCGCTGGAATTAATGGCGCTTTAAAAAATTTTTTTCAAAATAAATATTGCTTTTTTTTATTTTCAAAGCTGCTTGTGTCCATTTTCAGACTTGGACACTTACGGATTACAGAGCAGCAGGTGTCGTGTAGGTATAGTATGGTAACATGTGTAATGTGTGCTGCACAGATGGGCACAGGATGATGTAAGGGAGGCCTGGACCATGGAGAGTGCTCATTATCTGCTGCACTCTCCTGGGGGCAGAGGAGGCGAGGTGGGGGATATCAGCCCTCCTCTCCCCTTCGTGTTCCCTCCTCATTCGCATTCTCACTGACGTGGCACACAAATATACACATTCTCCCTCTACTTCCTTGTGTGACTGCTTTCTTTCCTCTCTCAGGCTCACAGCTGATTCCTAACATGTGGCTGCCATTGCTGCTGCTCGGCCTTGTCCAGCCATTGCTGGGCTACCAGATTGATTGGGGCAAGTTAGAGAATATGGAAAGAGCAAAAGTAGAGGTGGGTAACGTCCGAGTTGATGGGCTGCAGACATGGCAGAACATGTGCTAAATGCTTGTATCCGCTTTAAAACTCAGTCTAAAATCAATGGGATTAGCAGGAATTAATGGCGGAACGGATGCCCCTCTTTAACCCTTCTACTACTAAAGAAGTCTTTAACGTAACATCTGGCAGGGTCCACAAAGCGCTCATCTCTAACATTTCTTTCTTCGCAGTCATGTGGTGGATGACAGCTGAACAGACTTAAAGAGGTAAGAGAACCCGTCATCACTTTGTTACTACTTGTGACACTATGTAGCTTTAATATTAATCTGACTGGCGACCGGAGGGTATTTGATGTGGCATAAAGGCAAAACACGATCCCTCCTGTTACATATGGCGACTGCCATGATGGTTTTCAATCATCTCAATCACTTTACTCACAATAGATGAAAAAAATTTTTCAGGGGAGAGGTAGGGCTATGTGCACATATTGAGTATTTGCAGCAGATTTTTCAAAAACAAAGTATTGGAAGGAAAAACGCTGCGTACAATACTCACGTTTTTGATGCGATCTTCTCCCATTCATTTCCATGGCTGACAAGCACTGAAAGAATGGACATGCTGTAGATTTGAAAAAAAAAACAAAAAAAAACCTGATGGTTTAATTCTGCTGGGGAAAAAATATTCAGCGTGTGCCTGAGATTTCAGAAGGATCATTCACTTCATTGGTTCTGTAAAATGCTGCATTTTTTTCCCCACAGCAAAAATGTAGCATGTGAGCAAGCCCTTAGGAACTTATGTATTCCTGAAACATAGACATGTCCTTTTTTCCCCCCCTGTACATGAGAAATAAAGATGATGTGTGTCTTTACCACCTGTGTTTTTCTCAAATGCAAAAAAAACAAAAACAAAATCCTCTACCTTTTCCTACCAAGCGGACAGGGAAAAATGGGCAGCACTAGTACGCAACAGGTGGCGGTGTGCTGTCCGAGTTCTCCATGGACCCATAACATAGCATGTGCGATTTTGATCTGTAATTGATGAAAAAAAATTGGAAATGTCTCTGCTTTAATTTTGTGGACACTCGGTTCTCCAGAAAAAAAGATAAATTTACATTTTAACAGCCACATAGACTATAATGGTTACATGGTCTCCTCACAAAAATACAGACATTACACATGTCTGAGATGTGACATCTGAATGAAATATCATTACCCACAGGAATATTCCTGTCTGTTGTGGACCAATATGGTAAATGAATGGTTAAGTCTGGGGTTCTTATAACTGAGCAAATAAGAACAATTTATCAGTTAGGAGAAATCCCGTACTTCAGATCATATAGATTTATGCTGAACAGTTGTGTTAAGCAAATAATTTGTACATCTGACTGATATTCTAATAGTATATGGCTTTATACCATTACCAGGGTCTAGGTATATGGTGATACGCCAGTGCCAGGGACTAGGTGTATGGTGATTTGCCAGTACCAGGGTCTAGGTATATGGCTTTATGCCTATACCAGAGACTAGGTATATGGTGATTTGCCAGTACCAGGGTCTAGGTATATGGCTTTATGCCTATACCAGAGACTAGGTATATGGTGATTTGCCAGTACCAGGGTCTAGGTATATTGTTTTATGCCACTACTAGGGTGACGGGTTATGGTGATATGCTTGTACCAAGGTCTAGGTATATGGTTATATTCCACTACCAGAGTCTAGGTATATGGTTATATGCCACTACCAGGGTCTAGGCATATGGTGATATGCCACTACCAGGGTCTAGGTCAGGTAAGGACTGGAGCGGAGATTCAGCCCTGCCATTTGAAATCACTCAGGCCCATGCTGTCCCCATCCCCAAGCACCAGATGGGGATATATTACTAATATTACCCTGTATGGTGGAAAGCAAGATTTACTACAAGACCAATATTTCTAATGATTCTCATGGTCTGCTGGAGTAAGTGACTGAGTCAGCCACTTTGCGCTCCATCACAACTGTTAACAGCATGGGTGTCTTGAGAACACAGATTCTGTTAACAATGTAGCAGACAAGGTGGTCCACAACCAGATAGGCCCTTCTGGCATTTGCCAGATGGCCAGTCCGGCCCTGGTCTAGGTATATGGCATTATGCCACTACCAGGGTCTAGGTATATGGCTTTATGCCTGTACCAGAGTGTAGAGATATGGTTATATGCCAGTACCATGGTCTACTTATATAGCTTTATGTCAGTACCAGGGTCTAGGTATATGGCTTTATGCCTGTACCAGAGTCTAGAGATATGGTTATATGCCAGTACCATGGTCTACTTATATAGCTTTATGTCAGTACCAGGGTCTAGGTATATGGCTTTATGCCTATATCAGAGACTAGGCTTAGGGTTATATGCCAGTACTAGGGTCGAGTTGTATGACGTTATGCCAGTACCAGGGCCTCCGTATAGGGTTATATGTCAGTACCAGAATAGTGGTGACAACTGATATAGGTGTAATAAGCCAGGCAGTATCAAGAACATGATATGAAAACAAACAAAAGCCAGCTCACCAAGTGTTCACCGCAGACCTCGGAGCTCCGTCTGGACTGACGTGTAATCAATAGGAAAAAGCAATTAGTTCCAGCTGCGTGTAAAAAATTTCTTCTTTATTTCAACATTAAAATTATGTCATCTTCATAGTAAATGCCATACACACTGACACGGCAACGCGTTTCGATCTGTAAGATCTTTGTCAGAGCCATAGAGATACACTGATCTCAGCTGCATATATACTACATTTGATCCAATGACATGCACAAATACAATCACATGACAATTAACTCATTAAAATTACATAGCAATGTACAAAATAAATTAAAACACATGTTGCAAAAGAGAAATATTTATCTTTTCAACAATAATGAAGCATTAGGTCATTTCGTTTATTTAAACCATTCGGGGATCGGACATCTAGGTGATAAATCCAAAAAGCCTCTCTTGATAACAGGCGTCGCTTTGAATCTCCGCCGCGGAAAGGAATTTTAACCTGTTCTATTCCTTGCACTTTAAAACTCGAGGTATTTCTAGCATGGTGCCTAATGAAATGCTGCGACACAGCTGATATATTACGATTCATGTTATTCGTATTCTCAATATCATGTAGATGTTCCCTAATGCGCATCTTCATTTTTCTAGATGTGCACCCTATATATGATAATTTGCAAATAGTGCAATCTATCTTGTATATTACATTAGTTGAATTACAATTGATATATTGTTTTATGGTATATTGCACTTTATTTGCCGCATCAGAAAATTTTTTTGTGACATTTGCATATCTACATGTTTTGCATTTTGTAGCTCCACATCTGAAAAAACCATTGCAGGTTAACCAGGTTTTATTAGTTTTATTATTGAGAGAAAATAAATTAGGTGATAATTTGTCTCCCAATGTAGGAGCTCTTCTCGATACTATATTAATACCTGGCTTTAATATATCTGCCAATTTACTATCTTCATATAAAATGGGCAAATATCTATTAATGATTCCCTTGATTTGTGGAAATTGGCGACTAAACTGAAAACAAATATACGTTTTTTTTCCAATAACTGTCTCATTTGCATTGCCACCAGAAAAAATCATTTTATTACGTTTTTTATTTTTTTACTATTTGTTGTGCTCAATTTAAAGACCAATCCGGATACATGCGATTTTTTAATTTTTTCTTTACATGTTCCAGTTCACTATCTAGATTACTCTCTTCACTACAATTACGTTTAACCCTTGGGAGTTCTCCTACTGGTATTGCTTTGAGGGTATGTTTATTGTGACTGCTAGTCGCATGTAAGATGGTATTCCCACTATAGGGTTTATGATGTGTTTTCGTAGAGATTATTTCCCCCTCAACACCAAATAAATCCAAATCCAAAAAAGATATATGTTCCATATTATGTTCATGCGTAAATTTAATATTGTATTGGTTAGAGTTTAGATATAGCATAAAGGCAGGTATGGCAGATACATCTCCATCCCAAATTAATAGGGTATCATCGATATATCTGCCATACCATGCCACCTGTCCATAAAAAGGATTGGAATCTGAGAAAATAAATTCATATTCCCAATACGACATAACCAGATTTGCAAGGGACGGTGAAAATTTGGCTCCCATGGCTACTCCCTTCAACTGTAAATAATAACACTGGTTGAAGGAGAAAAAATTATGTGACATCAAAAATATTACTACTTGCAAAATATAATTAATTAGATCCATAGAGTAGTTACTAAACCTTTTTAAATGAAATTGCAAAGCTCTTATTGCTAAATCATGAGGGATACATGTATATAATGATACTACATCACAACTAAGCCATGAATATGATGACAACCACATCTTGTTAGAAAACATTTGTAACACCTGTTTGGAATCTCTAATATAGCCAGGCATCCTCTGTACAAGGGGTTGCAACAATGTGTCAACCCATTGTGACAAATGCTCATGTGCTGAACCGATGCCCGAGACAATCGGTCGCATAGGAGGAATGCCACAGCCTTTGTGTATTTTGGGTACTCCATATATAATTGGAAGCACCGTTTTTTTCACTTGCAGATATTCTGCCTGTTTTTTAGTAATGACTCCTAACTCCAAACCTTCCATGATAATTTGATTAGTTTTATCCCTTCTTTCCAGCCTTTTTACTTGACATTGAATAGTTTTCATAGGTTTCATTTGGTATCCACTGCAGAGAAGTGAGATGCACTTTTTTCTTTTTTCGCCAAGCATTTATGAAACCCTCTTCCGCCGAATTTTTTAAGTAGAAGATGCTTCTTTTACGTAAGAGTCTTTGGTGCCTTTTTTTCCGGTTGTTTCCTTGCTGTTTTTCCAACTGTAGTTCCCACGACTGTTTTCTTGGAGGATTTTCATGACATGATTTTACTGTAATTTTGCAGTCTTTTTCCCCCACTTCATTTAAGAATAAAGAAACCGCTAGCTAAAACGATGGAAAAATGCTCCAAACAGCTTCCATTTGTCTTCAGAGCTTTGTCATGGACTGGTAAATTAAAGATCATATTCCCAGGAGAAACCACCAGAAGAATGGACATGTAATTCACTGCTTGGCATTGTCAGAAAATATTAAGTGGATAAAGACTTTCATAAGCCTGCACATACACACAGCAAGTTGTTCTTAATAGAATTACTTGCATTCATACTTTTGATCGATTTCTGAAAAAACGTGTGCACACATACCCAAGGACTCGTCCTGAGCAGCACAGTGGATTTCCTATTGAAATTAATAGAGTTTTCAAGAAGGTTTTCGTGAACATATGTGTGAACATAACCTTAAGGGCCATTTAGACAAACCGATTGGCTGCCCTAAATGGCCACTGATCGGCGGTTATTTAATAGTCTGGTTACACAGGCAGACCGCACTTGACATTGTGTAATAGATAATTCAAATGCACGTAGACGGCTGATGTTCTCAGCAGCGCCAATCCGGATTACACAGGACGACAGGCTGCAGAGAATGACGATTTTTTGTGAAAACTAATTGGCAATTTGCCATTCATCAGGGGAGGCAACCTGTTTAAACTGCAAGATCTTCAGGAAACGAGCTTTCCTATGAACGCTCGTGCCCAATAACCTTGCAGTGTAAAAGCACCTTTAAAGTCCATTTTCCCCCATAAATCAGCTATCAGGCATTCCTCTTTTGTCAATTCTAAGTACCTGAATCGTTATTCTCCATATTTCTGGAATGTTGGATGACAAACCGCATGTCTGCATTCACAATCTTCCCTGGAGAGCAGGCAGCGTTCACACACTGCGGAATCTACCATATTATTAGCTGCATAACTAGGGAGATATGCTGGCCAGGAATCTAGAAATGTGTCAAAACCCCTGAGAAAATTTGATGATGGCCACCCACCTTTCCTAGAAAGAGATAGAACCAAGAAGATGATTTTCACCGACATGCAGCTGTTAGCAAACGTCATTCAGTATATCTAGGTTGAAGAAGATTTGTATTAATTAGTAAATGTGTATATACAGTATGCATGTACCGTAGAATGTAAGTCCGCAAGGACTGGGTCCTCTCCCCTCTGTACCTGTCTGTCATCGTAAATTTGTTTACTGTTAACGATATCTATAACTTTGTATGTAACCCCCCTTCTCATGTACAGCACCATGGAATTAATGGCGCTATAAAAATAATAATACTGTAGTGTCAGTATATTAATATACTCCCCTACCACTGGCTCTGTCTGGTGACCTGCACCGTTCTTGTTCTCTTCTCCATGACGTCACCACTTTGCAAACACTCTGGGTCACACTGAGCTCTGTGTGATCCAAAAGTGGCTTTTACAGTGTAATCCTATGGAGCTGCAGAATTAGGCTACATAGACTTACATTATAAGAGACATCAGGGTCATGCATAGAGTGTAGAGGGGCCGACCGATAACACTTGGGGTGACGTCACTCACACAGAACGGTTTTAAACACTGGGGAGAGCAGTGGTAGTCGAGTATATTAATACACTCAGAGGTGTATCTAGGCTTTCTGGCACCCGGGGCAAGAATTTGGTTCGGCGCCCCCCCAAGTACATATGCGACTTGCAAGTACCCACAAGCTGCTCTCCCTAATGCTCTCAATGTTCAGTAAAAAACTGAAAGCAGGATGAGAGGCTTGTTGTCACAAGACCATAACTATGAAAATCACATATGAGTGAAGTGTCCATGTGATGACTGAATTCTCACAACTAATGCACTGCACACTTTTAGGATTCTCCCTTGCCGATGTACAGTCAGCACAGCACAGCGATGTGATTTATATACTTCTGGCCACATTCCGACTAGACGTGCCCGGCCTCGCTCAGTTCATTTTCATTGAGCGAGGCCACACGTGTCTAGTCAGCATGTGTCCGCATGTATGTAAATTACCGGCATGAGAGAATCCTAACAGCGTTCAGTGAGCACTGTGAGAATTCAGAAGTCTGCAGTCACATAGAATGTCTGCAGACTCATCACTGACCTGGACAAGCCCTTTAATGTTCCTAACAAATAAAAACATGAGAATAAGTCAGTATCACAAATAACATTTACATCCAGGTACCTTAGAGATGATGTCGTCTCTAGAGTCGTTCTCCTTCTTTTCTTCTTCTTGTCCAGACCCCATGATGAGTTTTCTCATCCACATCTCGTCTCTGTAGACCTCCATCTTCTCCGGTCTTCTGCACCAATTCTCCACACGATGCCTTAAAGACAGAAGTGTCATTATAATGCTCCTAAATAAAAATATATGCAATATACTGTCGCCTCACACTATTCCCCTCCTCCTCATACTGTCTCCTCTAACATCCCACTTGTTCACCATACTGTCTCCTCATATATTTACCCCCTCACTCTCTATACTGTCTGCTCACACATTCCCCTGACTCCCCCTACTGTGTCTGCACACATCCCATCACCCTCTCTCCCCATACTGTGTCCACATACATTTTTCCCATCGCTACTCATACTGTGTCCACATACATTTACCCGTTCGCACCCCTTACTGTCTGCACCCATCCCGCAAACTATTTCCTCATACATGCCTCGGCATACAAAATTTATGAAATATAATGCTCAACTTTATAAGACTAAAGCAACAATACTGTTTATCTCTGTGGTGGTAATCTGAGGTACTTTCTTTGTATCAGCATATATGTATTGAAATAACTTTATCAGAATTGCTTTAGTCTTATAAAGTTGAGCATTATATTTAATAAATTGTGTGTGTCGAGGTTTTTCTACTGTACAATATATGTCTTTTAACTCTGAGCACCTAAATTGACAGTGAGCACCCAGTTCTCTACAGTATTCCTCATACATGCCCTCATACATACTCTTCATTTTGTGTCCTCAAATCTCCCCACACACACTAAATCCCATCCCCACTCCAAATCCCACCATCCCCAATCCCCCACACACATTAAGTACCCCCATCCCCACTCCAAATCCCCCCCACACATTAAATCCCCATCCCCACTCCAAATCCCCCCACATTAAGTATCCCCCATCCCCACTCAATAACCCCAGTCCCTACACCCAAATCCCCCCACACATTATGTAGCCCCCACTCATTAACTCCCCACACATTAACCCCCATCTCCAATCTTCGGTGGTTCTTCAGCTCCACAGTGGAGCACACTTACCACCTCCACCAGCGTTTGCTCTGGGCGCCAGGGAGTGACGTCAGCAGCGTGATCACATGACCTGATCACGCTGCTCACGTCGCTCTGACCCGGCGGTCAGAGCTTCAATTGTACTGGCGTCTGTGTAGACGCCAGTACAATTGCTGCCTGGGAGCCGGCGCGGCCTCCTTCTCTGCCGTCAGAGAGAACAGCCGACTCAAAGGACGGGGAGCGGCAGAACGCAGCCGCCGGGGGGGAGACACTGCGGACCGCTGCATTAGGCGGCCCGACTGCGCCCCCTTGCTGGCTGCCCCCCCCGGATACGCCTCTGAATACACTCACATGTACGCACTTAATGAATATAAAACGTAATAAGAATACTTTAAAATAATGTCTATTTTTGGCAGGAAAGTTAGTTCTACAAAGCTCAGCTAAATCGTGACTTGCGAGTGTGATGCGAAAACGCACATCAATACCCGGCACTACCGCCGGCATTCAGACCGGAGTGTGCAGCTGCACACTCCGGTCCAAGTGCCGGTATTGCTTCGAGAGACTCCCGTGAATTTTAGCATCACACTAGCAAGTGTTACCCTGGCCTTACATAGAAGATATTATCATATGGGAGTTGTTGGGACATTCCTGATAAGGACTACCTGTGACAAGGAGGAAACTCTGCGGCCACCCATGGCTAATAAAAACTACAGTAATCTCTATGGGATAACATTAGATTGCTTGCTTTTTTTTTTACTCTGATGAGCTACTAATCGGTCTATAAAAAAAAAAATTACTCTAGGCACATAAACCATGAACAGAGGTAGCGTCATCTATTTTATTTTTGGCTGGGATTGTTGGGTCTAGGGTACTGCTTCTGTTGGTGAGCATGTAAAATGTGTATGAATGTTAAAAAAAAAAGAATAAAAATCAAATTGATACTTAGCCTAAAAGAATTGCATTTCCCCAGGATGAAATTGGGGTTTTATGGAGCATTAGGTTGTAATAAAGCATTGCCAATAAAAGGGAATGTAGGCGAGCCTTGTCCAGGTCTCATGTGAACACAATGTATGCACCCAGCTTGGCTTGGCCCACAGGAGAACAGTAGAATCCTCTGGTGGGCCCGTGTATGAATGGGCCACCACCCTCTTATATGAGTAGTATTTGTCACTATATACTTGAATCACTATGTACAGACAAAGGCGACATCTTATTCATTTATCAATTTATCCAGATCATTGTTATATACATTTGTGATTGATGATAATGTCACATTTGCATGTAGCAGAAAAGTGAGGTCCTGGAGTTGGTTACTGGTGGGACCCTGTTAATGCAGCTAGAAAGTGATTGACGCACACACTCAGTATAGGCTTACATTTATCCTTCACAGGCCAAACGGGAGTTGTCTTGAGCGAGATGGGAACACAGCTTTCGATTTTACATTTACTGGGCTTATGTAAAGCATAGGTGTTGGTTTTAGGTAATAATTTGCAAACAATGGTGTGCGCATAAACAGATGCAAAGTAACATAATATCTGTAGGATAGAATCTCCTGACTCCATCTTTGCTGCTAAATATATTGTAGATTTATGATGAAGAACACGGAACCAGCCATCACAGATTCTAAACTAATCGATTAAAGATATAAAAGGCCATTTATCAAGCTACATTCTCCGAGAACAAATTCTGCTCTGATTCAGCTACAGTAATGTTCCATTAAATGGACATTCGCAAATGCCAAACGCTATAAAATATTCAGGATTTCCTTTACTTCACGAAAGAGCAACAGAAGATAGAAACTATAAGATACAGGATATCAAATTAAATTATATATTGCATAATAAAAAATAAAGACATGTAAAGCAAAATGTAATATACGTGCATGGTCAAATGCATCTTATCAAGCATTAATCCAGGTATGATCAGGGCAAGTCCTAAAGGGAATCTGTCACCAGGTTTCTGCTACCTGAGAGCAGCAGCATGATGTCGAGAGAGAGACCCCAAGTCCAGTGCCACTTTCTGGGCTCCTTGCTGTAATTTTTATAAAAGCACCGTTTCATCAGCAAGAGATTATCACTAGATGACTAGTAAACCTGCCGCCAGTTAGTCCAACCTCATGACCAACACTGCGGAGTTATACAGAGCTCAGCATTCAGAGAATGGCTATGTCTGCCGCAGATAAATCAGTGATTTCACCAAGACTGCAGCAAGCAGCCCAGTAAGTGACACATCGCTGGAATCATGGTTTCTGACATGTTATTATGCTGCTCTCAGATAGGTTAGCGAAAAACTGGCAATAGATTTCCTTTAAGTACCGTACTCCAGTTTGTTAGAAATCAGTTTTCAAACAGAGTTTTTCCTGTTTTGTTACATTTACAGAAAAACACAAACCTTTTTGATAACCTCCTCATTTGTAATTTTTGGGCCTTCAGTTTGCTTTTGGCAAGTTCCTTCTCGGTTTTCTGCTTTTGTTGCTATTAATACCTAGTAAAATGCCGAACAGCAATTAATCTATTGTCGCGCTGTGTTAGTCAAGCTTGAAGAAGCCCAGAAACTATTGTGAATGGAGATTTGGCTTTTCTTGGGTCCTGAATATTACTAACTAGGAGGAGATGGGAAACCTGCCTCACCACTTGGATCTATGAAGAGGACTTTTCGCCACAATTTACATGTTTCGACTGGACACAATGTAATTTTGGGTGCAGGATGGAAAAAAAAAGCCATTTTAGTCTGCCATGTGTCAAGTTGAACATGAACAATTTCGTGAAAGGTGTTATGAGGAGTTATGATGGATTCAGGTAATTACTAGTTAGCAATTTCCTGCCTGTAAGTTTTTGGCACGTAAGAGATTAAAAAGAAAGAAAGTCCCAGATAACTCCTTTAATGGTCTGCTACTTTTTTTTTGTTCAAATGGTCTAAAAGTAAGCCAAGAGGGTGGTTTAGAGTTAGAAAAAAAAAGGTCTAAAAAAAACACACCAGCTCTATGATCCCCCGCATGGGCCACGATACATTTGGTGCATTTTAAGACTGAGTCTGGAGTAGATCATTCAGTGCGCGCAGGCTGCCATTGTTATTGGCTAAGCTAAAAGTCATCTGAATTTAGAATGGAAAGGTTTTTCTTCATGTATTCATATTTGCCATTTGTATTATAAGCCTATGAAAGAGTGATAACTGATCCTAGTAATAAAAATTACTTTTTGTTACAGGTGAAGGCCTTCGTCACAGAGGACATCCCTCTTTAGTATCCTTTGTAACATCTGGTAGACATGACATTAGTAAGCTTGATTCTTCTATGTGTTTTCTTGTATGTACAGTGGGTTGGGGCTGCAGTCCCTGGGGTCCTAATAACTTACCTTGCAGTTAGGTATGATTCTCTTAGCCTCTAGAACACAATATGCTCATTTGTGTGCCATCAGTCTTGGGGCCCAGTGCTTAGGTATTCATGGTCGTGACCATTGGCAACTAGCTGTCACTATATCAGTGGTCATAACCATGGATACTTATGGTCCTGCAATGCCTGCACATTAGGAAAGAGACTGATGATCAGAAAAACTATACTACATTTCTAATTGGAGGTATTTGCCATTATTACAGCTATTACTACTACACTTACTATATATTGGCATAGGATCTTGGAGATGGGAATACACCCTTTAAATTATACTTACTAGGTTTGAGGATCATAGTGACAGTTAGCTGTTAGTGGTCGCAACCATAGATATCTAAGCTACTGCAATACACTGCACATGGGGTAAGCAACAGTTAATCAGAAGAAGTAAACTATATTTCTAATTGGAGGTATTTGCTAAATTATTACACCTACTATATGTTGGGATAGGATCTTGGAGATGGTAATACCCCTTCAATCAGTACATTCAACACAATATATAAGCAGACAACTAAAGCCAACATTTATAAGCTTCCACTTAGGACCTTGACATCTCTTGCTCAGCCACAACCTTGAGATGAAGCATATACCTGGTGCAGATCCAGAACTAGTTCTACTTTCCAACAAATATGAAGAAATAGATGTAAGTGACATGTGCTAGAAATGTATGCACATAACAGTCATTAATTTTTATCGAAAGCTGTTTTGGTTATTCTGACTACTTTCAAATGGACCTAATAGGGGGGCTTTTTTGAATCCCGAAAATGGGCAGAATATCCTTGTCGGGGTCGTAAACGACAATGAATCCTCATTCACCAGTCATTCCAAATCATTGTGCGAGCGCAAAACATCTGGTACCGATTAAGAATGACTCAGACACGCAGCTGATTCAGTCTTAGCTAATGTCCTGCATCCACACCTGTCAGGAGCAGTACAACAACTGGCTTTTATTTACAAATACACAATACTATATTGAGTGTTAGGGGAAGGCGTGCATTAGGCGGGGTTTATGCAGTATACATCTAGTGTCCAGTCTCTCTCTGATTCGTCAAAACGTCTCCCAATGGTTACTTCTTCTTCACATTCCTGAGTTATCTTTTTTAGGAGAAATGAAACTTAACTTAACTCTTTAGACACTGAATTTAAGTGAAAGTGAACACTGGCAGCCATCTTTAATACAGTTACATTTGCATTAGCAAGCAATTAGGAAAAACTTATTGTTTCACAGTATAAAAATATAAAAGTTATATAAGAAAATATATTTTCACCTTGACAATCCCCCCTAAACACTAAGTTTTTCCCTTAATGAAAGATCCTTCGAGACTGTCCATGTGATGGGAAAAGGGGAGGTGGATTTCTTCATCCAGACACCTCAGAAGCTCTCCCCTAGCGAGAGGCCTCCAGGCAGCTGAACCCTTCACTAACCTCATATGGAGTTCTCCCGCTGTCCCTAAACTAAGTCTCTTAACATCATCTGAGAATGGGGGGTTTGTCTACTCTCTTGAGGGGAATATACTTAGGGATCTTCCCTAGATCAGTACCATCGTACTCTGGTGGGTCTACTTCTTGATTGAGGAAGGTGCCAGTCGGAGTTGCTTTGGCAATAACCTTTTTATACAAGGGAATAACACAACAAAGAGTTATTGATCCAATTACAAGGAGGGCAATCAGTACTATACAAGCTTGTTGAAGGAATCCCTTGAGTCCACCCAACCAGCCGGAAAAGAAAGATGTGTCTACTCCAGCATTAGTTTTCAATTCTGCTGCTAACCCAGTTATCTTTTTAAGGGCTATCATGGTTTTTCCATTCACTCCAGAGTTCTGAGGGATATAGGTACAACACTCCTCTCCCACCATCCCACAAACTCCTCCTTTCTCAGCTAATATCATATCAAGGGCTAGTCGATTTTGGAGTGTCATTCTAGTGTTAGGGCCCAATTCTTCAACTATACCTTGGAAGGCATCTTGGCTGAAATTGACAAACCTTTGTTCACTGTAATATATGTAATTGATCCATTCAACATTTTTATTAATCTGCACCTGTGGGATTATAGAAGCAAAGCCAGCATAGATCTGGTTCTGGGCTTTAAATTGGTCAGGCACCCCCCTTGGCACTCCAATAGCATCAATATATACTAGTGGATCTTCTTCATAACTCATATGGAGCTGATCGAGGCTTCTCCTTTTCCTGGTAGGTTCATCAGGTATCTTTGGATCCCAGGGTAGAATCTTGAACTGCATAGCTAGTTTAACAAGGGTGCATTGGCCTGTCCAGGCATTTGGCAACCTAGGACGGAGCTTACCATCTCCACATAACCAATAAATGTCATACATATATTGTGTATGTTTGATTAACAAGTCAGTATCTAGAGAACTATTCTCTTTGCAGAAACCTGTCTCGAAGATCCCTACTGGTGTACCTGTGGTGTCGTGGGAATTATAGCAGGTGTAATTGTCAGCTAATACAGTTACTTCTCCTGGGACCTTTAGTTTGGGTTCCTTATGAATTAGTGGGACGTAATCTGGGCAATCAGTGGGCTTCAAACCTTTCAACAAATTCATGACACAGGCAGTGGTGTTTAGGTATGCTCTGAGTATTCAACTGGTCATTCGGAATAACAAAGGTAGCTGGAGTCAAACGACCCAGAGTACAAGCACCTTTTACCCCTACTGGCAACCATTTATATGCATTGTCTCCACATACCCAGAACATGTCACTAGGTAGGTCCCATAGGGCTGAATGTTGTAATACCAGTCTATGAACTAAATCTATGAACGCAGATACATTCTGAAGCATACACCAATTTGGAAGTTGTCCTAAAGGGCTACAATACCCTACATCGGGATTTCTACAGGTGGGAGTTCCTTTCTCATATCCAGATGACTCGTTGCAAGGTATATTACCTGAAATATTAAAACAAGTTTCATTATTGCCCTGGGGAAATAAATTGGAATACTCCCAGGACGTGTTATGCAACCTTCTTTCTAGCAGTATTGGTTTGAAGGCATCAGTAGAGTGGGAAGTTACATTAAAACTAACTTGTAGGCCATACATTGGAATTTGCCCCAGGTAGGTTAACCGAGTTCTATTCCTGGGTACCCAAGCCCCCCCTTTATATGCCAGATATTGAAGGTATGTGTTACTTCCTGAAAGATTACCCTGCCACCAAGGGTATCCTACCCATCCCACAATAGGTATTCCAACAGTTGTGTTCCATAACTTCACATTATTTGTGGCATTATTAGCGAGTGTATCAGAACAACTGGTCCAGGCAAATAATTCCTCGGGTGGCACAGGAATAACAAGGAACGGAATACTAGTGGCCGATATTGGTGAATGTGTGCAGATCCAGCAATCTGCTGGAGACTGAGTGTCTTTTGACCAATCATTTAGTATTTTTTCATGATGTTGTATAAACTTATTATTCAAGGACATTGGAGAATTTAGATTGTCCCACGCAGCTACCATTATTACAGATAATGCAACAAAACCAAACCAAAACATTATGCACTCTTATGCTTTGTTAATTCCTGTGGCTAGTTTGCAATGCGATGCGTGGATCCAGGTTGGTCTTCCTTCCAACTTAACAGAAGTAGGCGTTGTTAGGAGTACTTGGTAAGGTCCTTGATATCGGGGTTCAAGGGTCTTTCTGGAGTGTTTCTTGACATATACGTAATCACCAGGTTGTAGACAGTGAGTTCCTTCCACACTATCTGGATCTGGAATGGAAGAGAAAACTAGAGAATGCATTTGAGTTAAATGCTTTTGCAACTGGATTACATAACTTGTCAAATTATCCACATTGAGTGTTAAGACCTGTGGGTAGTACAACCCTGTGTTCGGTGGTCTTCCAAACAGTATCTCGAAGGGTGACAGTTTAGTTTTCCCCGTGGGTGTGTACCTTACTGAGAATAATGCTAATGGGAGACACTCTGGCCATGGTTTATGGGTTTGTTCCATGGTTTTCTGTATTTTCAATTTTAGTGTCCCGTTCATTCTCTCTACCTTCCCTGAACTCTGTGGGTGGTAGGGTGTATGAAATGCTTGTTCTACACCTATCATTTGCATTACATTTTGCATTACCTCAGCAGTAAAGTGTGTACCTCTGTCTGATTCAATTGTTTCAGGGACACCGAATCGTGGTACTAGTTCCATCACCAGTTTCTTTGCAGTAGCTCGAGCTGTAGCCGTTTTCACCGGGTAGGCCTCTGGCCATCCAGAGAAGAGATCTACACATACTAGGATATTTGCATACACTCCTACCTTGGTAGCTGTATGTCGTCAATCTGCCGTCTCTGAAACGGGTAGAGAGGCCTAGGTGTCGCTTTCTTAGGGACTTTTACTGTTTTACCTGGGTTGTGCTGTGCACAGATGAGGCATGATTGTACAAGTTTCGCGGCTGCGCAACTGAAGCCAGGAGCGATCCAGAAGGCATCTACCATGGCACACATGTGACTTTTTGAGGTGTGATTGGGGCCATGTGCTGCTTGCGCCATGATTGGGAACAGGGACTTTGGTGGGCACATTTTATCCTTATTCTCCCATACTCCATTTGAGTTCAGCTCAGCTCCCAGTCTCCCTCGGTGTACCTTCTCTGTTTGGGCAGCCTTTTGCTGGAGGGATTTCAGGACATCTAGACCCAATGTGGCTGGAATACGCTGACTCCCCGCCACCGTCCACTGCTCTCTCTAGGCCGCCTTGTGCTATTTTAGCAGCCTCGTTCGCCCTTCTATTGCCCTCTACCTCCACGGAGTCACCTTTGTGTGTGCTTTTACCTTGACAATGCCAACCTGGACTGGTAACATCAATGCCTCCATCAATTGTTTCACCAGCTCTGCATTTTTAATGGGCTTCGAATCTGTGAAAATATTAGCGACTTTACCTGCAGCGGCTTTACACGCCTCAGTGAGTGCCTTCAACTCTGCCTCCTGCGCCGACATGTGAGGAGAGAGTGGTTCCGCTCGGATTACCTCATGTGAGGATACTACTGCATATCCAGTGTAGAATCGTCCATCCTGGTGGTATCTGGGGCCATCTACAAAAAAGAAACTCAAAGTCTGCATTAGGAACAGGTTTTTCATGAATGTGTGCAAACCCAACTGTCTCCTGACTCATCAGTTCTATGCAGACATGTTCATGCGTCATGTCAAAGTATCTTTCCTCACGCGCTAATATGGTCACCAATTCCCCCTTTTCTGAATCCACAGGCAGGAGGGTGGCTGGATTCAGAACGTTACATCTTTTGAGGAGTGACATACTCAGGAATTAGTAGAGCACACTCAAGTCGGAGCTGTCTGGCCATAGACAGATGTTTTGGTTGAACTTGTAGGAGTATGGCATGGATGTCATGTGGGGAATAGATTGTCAAAAGAAACGTCAGTGTCATCTCACATGCCTTTCCTATTACGTCTCCACTTTTTTCCTTGTGCTCCAGCATACATGACAGGTCGTTTTATTGTCCTTGTTTGCTCAATTTCTTTAGCTACCTTAAGGAGGTCTTTCGGATCTACATGTCTCCATTCAGGTCTGGCTGTCTGTACTGCGTCTCGTAAGTCTTTGTTCATACCGTCAATGAATGCATCCACCAGTATTCTAACATCAAGTGGGTTTATGCAAATGTACCCCATGTCTGCCCATTTCAGCTGTAACCGTCCAAGGTATATCTCTACTCTCTCTCCTCTTTGCTGTGTCACATTAGTCAGGAGTACAGACTGCTCTGATTGTTCCACTGCAGCCCATTGTCTTAGTGACTCACAGTACGTCTCCCCAGATCGTGCAGATTTATCATCCATGCCCCAAGCCTGATTCTTTGTCACATCTGTGTGTCTTAATTATATGATCTAGTGCTTCACCTGCCTTTAAACTCACCAACCTCTCTAAGTCTGCCCAGGTACACTTATATGTTTGCTGTACTTCCTTTATGTGTCTGTAAAACGGGAATGGTTGGTCTTCAGGGGCAGGCAGCTGCTTCAGCAAAGCTAGCTGGTCAGAGGGGCTCCAGGGATAATACACCTGTATCTTTCTTATTCTAGTCACACTTCTAGGTCCTGATGGGGTTGGCCGTCTGATGTCTACTGTCAGCTTACTCCTCAAGGGCCAATGTCCCCACTACCCACTATCCACACTATTATGTCAGCTTCTTATGATCTTGTCTGGATAGGATTTAGTGCAATTCTCTTAGGTCAGTAGCACAGGTCACACAAGTAGCTATTCAGTCTGGATTTGTCTGAGTCTGACCACAGTGTTTACAAGTCCATCTGTTTTGTCTGGGTCTCTGGTTACACTTTGTCAATCAAACATTCATAATACACCTTCCATACTGCTGCACATTCTCAAGCATCATTTATTCACTTGCTATTTTCTTCCCTTGTCTGTGCCTTTTTGTACATCCAAACATTCACACTCTGGTATTTTTGCCTTTTTCAATGTTTGTCCCACTTGTTTTACTGCTTCCTTCCTTCTCTGTCTCTTGTAATTTGATACAAATCAATCACACAACTAGAAGCAGGTTCAAACACATTAATGACCAAGCAATCACTTACAATTCCCTTCTAAATTAGGCACCATATCTTACTTTTAACTTCCAATCTTCAATTAAGTACTGTTGCTTTAAAATGCACAAATCTTTCAGCGTGTACCTTACGGATAGAATTACAGAGAATTTTGAGCACAGCTCACACTCAGCAGAGATAAGAGTGAAGGGAGAAGAAAAACTACGCAGCGCCATCCTTCACCCCTCCCGTCAGAATGCAGCGTCGTCCTTCACAGAATTCTGTAGTTCTTTAGACTTATCAAAATCATTTTCTACAAAGAAACTCAAAATCACGGGATTTCACTGTAAGAGCAGATAACTGTATAATGAGATTAACCATGCCTTGCCCTTTTTCTGGCCAAATGCATTCAGGAAACTTTACAATGTAATGCCACATATAACACGAACTATATCATTACTCAATTCATTCAGTCTCAGATGTAGATTTGAAATATCTATAACGCATCTGTCCGGGATACGGCAATGCTCGGGTGTCCTGTAATCATATATAGGGCCTGCAGTGTGTAACACTATATCACAGGGCAAATTCCCTCCCTGGGTGGACATAGCGTCTCCTGGATGCAAGGGGCCATAATTGGCAAGGTAGGCCTGACACTCTTGGGTTATGGCTGGGCCTCCCTTTTTAGCTATCTGTTGGGCCAAACCACCTCTATGCGACAGGGTAGAGTTAGCTGGGTTCACTATGGCTCCTACCTGGTGGGTAACTATGTCCCCATACCCCACTGAGAAAAGAACCTGGGAGCCCTGAGGTGTGATGTAATAGCGTGAATGACAGGGGAACCAGATTTCAGGGTCATGGGGCAACCTAGAGGATTTGTTGAGAGGGGTAGGTAGTGGGCTCCTTCTGGGCCGGGGGGATTCGAACGGACCTAATAGCAGTGGCGGGGCAGGGGGAATTGTAGCAACCTGATTGTCAGAATCTTCTGATCCCTCATCATCTCTTTCCATCCTTCATTCTTCAAGCCTCGCGCAACTCGCAGATGAGCTTGTGCTTGTTCTAACAATCCTTTATCTTTCAACATGCCTCGTTTGTTCTCTATGAGATTATGCCACATAGCCGGCTGTAATCTCCCTGACGAGGGCAATCCTACATGCTTATACAATCTCTCAACATTCTTGACTGCCTTCTTGCCTTCCCTTGACGCTACTATTGCCTTGACCTCCACAGCATCCTCATCTAACTTGTGGGGCACAGACTTCTTCTGCTTTAAGATACGCAGCATGACTCTTACAGAATACTATGGTTCTCTGCAGAAAAACCACTGGTAGCGATATCAACACTGATGTTCCACAGTACGGAGCCTCACGTTCGACGTACTAGGAAAAGAGCCTCGCGCTCAATATTTCCTTTCCCTAACCTTGAACAGCAGTGATTAACAGATTATCCTGCCACGATATTCCAACAGTCGGGAGGCGGTCTCCTAGTGAGAGCCCTCCACAGAAATACAGGTGGTCCCTTCTCGGGACGTCTTAATTACCTAGCTGGTACAATATCACAGAGGCTGCGTCTCCTATCCCTTCCTCTAGGTTGCCCCACAATCTGCAACTAGCTCAATTTATCACTCCACTTCACTACTAGACAATAGTCACGGGTAGGGTGGTTGAATGGAGTACAATGACCGGTGGAGGAGGTGTGGTGTACACGAGGACGCGCAGAATGCGACGTCTCTCAGTTGCTGGTTCAGAGCGTGGCACAGGATCGCACTCAGTCTCACCACTCGACCGGTCACCCCTCAGACCCAAGGAGACCACAGACAAACCAATAACGGCTGAGACACTAGCAAGTGTGACACATACAGTGTATATGATCTCACTTACCGTGTTGCGCAAAACATCTGGTACCGATTAAGAATGACTCAGACACGCAGCTGATTCAGTCTTAGCTAATGTCCTGCATCCACACCTGTCAGGAGCAGTACAACAACTGGCTTTTATTTACAAATACACAATACTATATTGAGTGTTAGGGGAAGGCGTGCATTAGGCGGGGTTTATGCAGTATACATCTAGTGTCCAGTCTCTCTCTGATTCGTCAAAACGTCTCCCAATGGTTACTTCTTCTTCACATTCCTGAGTTATCTTTTTTAGGAGAAATGAAACTTAACTTAACTCTTTAGACACTGAATTTAAGTGAAAGTGAACACTGGCAGCCATCTTTAATACAGTTACATTTGCATTAGCAAGCAATTAGGAAAAACTTATTGTTTCACAGTATAAAAATATAAAAGTTATATAAGAAAATATATTTTCACCTTGACATCCTGACTTCCCGTGGATGATGTAGAACACTGTTACATCTCAACTGGCTTCTAGGTCACTAACTCTGGTTCTAATGAACAACAGGCGGTACATGTGTTGCTTCTATAATACGGATACAAAACCGCCAGTATTTTGACCATATGAAAGTGGCCTTAACCCCTTAGTGAAGGAGTCAAATTTTTTAAATCTGACCAGTGTCACTTTATGTGGTAATAACTCTGGAACGCTTCAACAAATCCCAGTGATTTTGAGATTGTTTTTTCGTAACACATTGTACTTTATGATAACGGTAAATTTAGGTCAATATGTTTTGTTTTTATTTATAAAAAAAATCAGAAATTTGAGAAAAATGTTAAAAAATTAGCAATTTTCAAAGTTTTAATGCTTATCCCTTTAATCCAGATTGTCATACCACACAAAAATTCATAAATAACATTTCCCACATGTCTGCTTTACATCAGCACCATTTGTAAAATGTTCTTTTATTTTGTTAGCATTTTAGGAGGTTTAAAAAATGTAGCAGTAATTTTTCATTTTATCATGGAAATTTACAACATTTTTTTTTAGGGACCTATCTAGGTTTGAAGTGACTTTGGGGGTCCTATATATTGGAAACCCCCCAAAAGTTATGCCATTTTAAAAACAACACACCCTTAGATATTGAAAACTGCTATCAGGTAGTTTATTAACCCTTCAGGTCATTTTCAGGAATTAATGCAAAGTGGCATGACAGAAATGAAAACGTGCATTTTTACCACCTAAATGCCGCTAACTTCGGAACAGGTTACAACAGCCATCAGGCTCTAAGGCTGCTATTTGGTCGTGAATTGCCATGGCAAACATCAGGACTACACAATCATGATCTTAGGGTGCCGATGGGGATAAAGAGGAAGCCCCCACACTCAACCATTTATATGATGTTGTCACTATTCACAGCAGCATCTAAGGGGTTAAAATTATTTGGACGGTGCAAACACTGATCGTGGATGATGCAGCAATTTGTCAGCTATAGTGTACAGCAGACAGCTGCTGGATTGTCAACTGTATGGGGATGCTATTCTCTTATAGCTCACGTCAATTAAAAGACATATTGGCGGTCATTAAGGGGTTAAAGAGCCCTGGCTTGGCTCCCGCAGTCACATGAACTTATGACTGGAACAGGATATACCAAGTCAGTCTGTGCACATCTCGTCAGGCCATATGGACATATGACCGCTGCCAAATACCACTGGCCACAACAGTATTGGTCACTGGCCATTGGTGCAGCTAGTGATTTGCTGCAGCAGTCATATGTCCGTTCCTACCAGAAGGATTACAGTCTCCTTGATTAGTCTGACTCATGACAACAAGTAGTTCCCTTCAACGCAGTAGATTCAAAGTGGAATTCCATTGGGTAAAGTCAAATTAGGCAAATGTATCATTGCTGTGTGGCAAAAGATGTGGTGTGCACCTTTTGGACACTTAGAGGGAACATGGATTTTGGAGAATGTAAAAATTATTTATGTCGTTGTATGCCATATTTTAGATACAGATAATGGACTAACGAAAGTGACCCAAAAGGTGGCATCAACTAGCAAGATATGGCAAATCGGGCACACACACCACAGTGATCAACTTGATTTACTTTCTGACTGCCTGGATCGTTCATGCAGTCTGTTTAGACATCATTAATAGAGTTGAGCTAATAGCTTTTCCCTAGCTATGCAGGTGACTAGCCTACTGCTTGCCACCACAAAATACAATTTGTCCATAGCATTCTTGACTCTCAAACAGGCTAGTGACACCAGTTATTTCCCAGTTTACTTAACGACTGCCAATATGCATTAAAACGGTGGTTGCTAAGGGGCCTTTTTCCCCTCACAGCTGTTTTAAAACAACGATCGGGAAAAAGTGAATAGCACCTCCCCACCCCACCGGCAAAATTCCCATGGGAGACCACAGTACATGCCAACCGACACCCTTCGGTATCGGCCCCAGCCGGTTTTGGAACAGATGGGGGCCGATTAAACCCTTAAATACCGCTGTTGCAGGTATCCAAGTGGTTAAAAGGGGGTTAAAAGACCCCCCACTTGACAGGT
This sequence comes from Dendrobates tinctorius, assembly GCF_039654945.1. Lineage (NCBI taxonomy): Eukaryota > Metazoa > Chordata > Amphibia > Anura > Dendrobatidae > Dendrobates > Dendrobates tinctorius. The sequence continues at coordinate 5,759,836 of NW_027361880.1, read as the reverse complement.
TCAACCATCCACGATTGTAATAGTGGTGTTAAGCGTCGGATTTCTGACTCTGCACAGCAGGAATCCAGAGCCGTACATTCAGCGGTCTCCCATTCCGCTCCGACCACTCAGGGCCCTGCTCAGCAATCACGGCGAGCCAGGCGTGCTGCTCAGACTTGTTCTGTGAGCCTGGATGTTGCTACCACCTCTGGTGCAGCACTGGTAGCGCAACCTGCTCAGCAGGGAACCGCTTCAGAGGCTAAGTCCTCGTGCCGTGCTACTGGGCATGCCCGCAACTTGACCTCTAACTGGAGAGCAGAGGTCACGTGCTCAGGTCCTGCATCAGATCTGATTGGTTCCTTCCAGGGTACTGGAAGGTCCCGGAAGCGCATGGCTATAAAAAGCCCACATGGCGGCTCTACCATGCGCTAGTGTAGCATATTATGCTGAGTGTGAATGGTGATGGATGCATGTTCTGGTGACTGACTTATTAAGAAACCCCTTCCCTCTAATATTACGAATGGTGACAGAGTGTTGGTGATAGTCAGCTCCCATTAGTGGCAAGCCAAGCCACTGTGCTTCCTGCACTGCACACTAGCGTCCGACGGTGTCTGGCTTTCCGGCGCCGTCGTCTAGCGGCTATAGTTATTGCCGCGCTGCGGTAGCAGCGTCCATTGGCGGTTGCAACACCACCCGCTGGTTATCCTGTGAGGCTAACAGGGCCAGCGTCTTTGTGTTTACTGTGTAGCGACGCTGTGTCTGAACAGAGCCGCTCTTAGCGTTCAGGTGACATTAACCCGAGCGCAGTACTTCACCTAGTGGTGTATCTGCCATTGTCCAGCAGCGGTCTTATCTACCGCACAGTGGACTCTGGGCGGCGAACGCACCTTCTATTATTTCTATCTGGTGCGTTCCGCCGACCCTAACATTACACTAGCGCCAGGGTCTGGCTGGTAATGGCAGACGTGCAGCAGTTGCAGCGCTATTTTCGGCAGCTGGAAAGCAGGTTTGCGGCAATTGAAAGCGCCAACTCGGCTGCCGCTCAGACAGTCGCTGAGGCTGTCTCACTTGTGCCCGCACTTTTGCCCACGCCGACAGTTACTCGCCTCCTGCTTTCAGACAAGTTTTCGGGTGACAGCGCCACCTGTAGGAGATTCGTGAGCCAGTGCTCAAATCAGCTTGAGTTACTGGCTGCACGGTTTCCTACAGAGCCGGCTAATTGTGTCACTCTTGTCTGGCCGGGCATTACAGTGGGCTACACCGTTGTGGGAACGTGATGATCCTGTGGTTCAGGGTGCTGCTCAGTTCCTCACGGCCCTGAAGCAGGTCTTTTTGGGGCCACGGATCACGCACGACACCTCCCTGCAATTGCTATCCCTAACTCAGGGCTCACTCTCGGTCAGCCATTATGCCATCCGGTTCCAGACATTGGCTTCAGAGTTAGAGTGGCCGGACAAAGCTTTAGTCCCGGTGTTTTGGAGAGGGTTAGCTGAGCACGTTAAAGATGCTCTAGCTACCAGAGAGGTTCCCGCAAGTCTGGAGGAATTGATTGCCGTTTCCACCCGCATTGACCTCCGGTTTACGGAGCGCGGGTTGGAACGGGCACAATCCAGACGTAAGGTTCACTTGGCTCCCACATTCACCGAGCCGCTAACATACCCCGCACAGGAGCTTTTACCCTCCGAACCTATGGAGGTGTCTCGCACCGGCTCAAAGCCACGGCCGATGCGAAGCTCTGTACGTTGCTATCTGTGCCGACAGTTTGGTCATCCGGCTAGCACGTGTCCTCTGTGGGCAAAAAAAGTCCACGTCCAGTGGCCGTAGGTGGTGGGCAGTCCAATATGAAACCCTTCCCACCCAAACCGGTATTCCAGGGCATCTTAGACAGTGGGTCCTCCACCTGGGAGGCAGAGGTTACCGTGGATTCCGGGGCCGAGGGGAACTTTAGGTCTTCTACCTTCGCCCAGAAACATGCCATTCCCCTGATACTATTAACACAGCCTCTGACCATCAGGGTCGTTAACGGAGCACCGTTACCCTCTCAGGTGACCCATCAGACAGCTCCACTTGGGCTCTTTATCTCACCCTCTCATCATGAGACTCTGTCCCTGCTCATCTTGCCCGATGGCATCGATCAGGTGCTTCTCGGGGTTCCCTGGCTCCGTTGCCACTCCCCTTATATCGAGTGGGCGACAGGGAAGATACTCGCCTGGAGCAAGAACTGTGAGGGAAGGTGTCTGAGGGGCAGTCTTCAAGTGTCCTCCACTGAAGTGCCTGCGGATCTCTCCGCGCTACCTAAACCCTACCACCAGTACGCGGACATCTTCTCCAAAAAATCTGAGGAGACGCTCCCGCCACACCGTCCATACGATTGCCCGATAGACCTCATGCCAGGCACAGAACCTCCTAGAGGCTGTGTGTATCCACTTTCACTCCCCGAGACAGAAGCTATGTCACAATATATCCGGGAGAACCTGGCTAGGGGTTTTATTAGAAAATCGGTGTCGCCTGCTGGTGCAGGGTTCTTCTTCGTTCAGAAGAAGAGCGGAGAGTTATGTCCCTTCATTGACTACAGAGGTCTCAATGCCATAACTGTAAAAAGTAAATACCCTCTTCCGCTGATCTCTGAACTGTTTGACAGATTGCGAGGAGCCCGGATCTTTACAAAACTAGATCTACGGGGGGCATACAACCTGATCCGCATTCGCGAAGGAGACGAGTGGAAGACAGCCTTTAATACCAGGGATGGCCACTATGAATATCTGGTCATGCCCTTCGGCCTTTGTAATGCGCCTGCTATCTTCCAGGATTTTGTCAACGACGTCTTTCGCGACATGCTCTCTACCTCGGTGGTGGTCTATCTGGATGACATTCTCATTTTTTCACCAGATTTGGCCACTCACCGAAGAGACATCATCTGCAGGGTCTTCGACCGTCTACGGGCGAATTCCCTTTTCGCCAAGCTGGAAAAGTGCCAGTTTGAGCAGGAGTCCTTGCCGTTCCTGGGCTACATCATCTCGGCCCAGGGGTTGGCTATGGATCCTGCCAAACTGCAAGCGGTAACGGATTGGCAAGAACCTCATTCACTCAAAACGGTGCAGCGCTTTTTAGGGTTCGTCAATTATTACCGGCAGTTTATACCTCACTTTTCCACACTGGTTGCTCCTCTGGTTGCTGTCACGAAGAAAGGAGCTAACCCTAATGCTTGGACAAACAGGTCTCCAAGGCCTTCTCGGCTATAAAATCTAATTCTGCTGGCGCTCCCATTTTACATCATCCCGATGTGAACAAACCATTTATACTGGAGGTAGATGCCTCTTCTGTCGGGGCAGGAGCAGTCCTTTTCCAAAAGGATGCTCAAGGTCGGACGTATCCCTGCTTCTTCTCAAAGACCTTTGCACCGGCAGAGAAGAATTACTCCATCGGGGACAGGGAGCTGCTAGCCATGAAGTTGGCCTTTTCAGAGTGGAGACATCTCCTGGGATGGAGTGCGGTTTCCCTTCCAGGTCTATACGGACCATAAAAACCTGGTCTACCTACAGACGGCCCAACGCCTGAACTCTCGTCAGGCCAGGTGGTCGCTCTTTTTCTCCCGCTTCCACTTCACCTTGCATTACCTATCAGGAGAGAAGAATGTCCGTGCGGATGCTCTCTCTCGCTCGGTGGTTTCGGCGGAGGAAGGGGAGGCTGAGCCTCGGTTAATCCTCCCGCCGGAGTTTTACGACCGTGGCTCCAGTGGCTCTCAAGTCAGTGCCACCCGGCAAGACCTTGGTGCCTCCTCAGCTACGGCCTGAGGTCCTCGCCTGGACACATGCCTCCAGGGTGGGTGGTCATTTTGGTAATAAACGGACCACCGAACTCCTGGCAAGGTCATATTGGTGGCCACATATGGCTCGAGATGTTAAGGAATACGTGCAAGCATGCATCTCGTGTGCTCGGAACAGACCCTCTAGACAGAGGCCGGCGGGGCTGCTGTATCCCCTGCCAGTGGCGGATAGACCTTGGGAGATGGTTGGCATGCACAAGTCTAGTACCAGTACGGTCATCTGGGTGGTCACCGACCATTTTTCCAAAATGGTGCATTTGGTACCACTCGCACGGTTGCCGTCCGCTCGTGGTCTTGCCACTTTGTTCATCAAGCACGTATTCCACCTACATGGCATGCCGGACAAAATCATTAGTGATAGAGGTCCCCAGTTCGCATCTCGGTTTTGGAGGGAGCTTTGCAGCTTACTCAGCATCGAGCTAAATCTGTCCTCCACTTACCATCCCGAGACAATCGGATTGGTCAAGAGAGCCAATCAGACCTTGGTCACCTACCTACGGCATTTTGCTTCTGCCAGGCAGGATGACTGGGCATCCTTGCTACCATGGGCCGAATTTGCCCTAAACAATGCGGTGGCTGATTCCACAGACGCCCTTTCTCCTAAACTACGGCCAACATCCACGCGTCCCTGTCCTGATGCCAGTGTCCTCCACTGACTCCAGGGTGGCAGACTGGGCAGTGGAGGCCCGGGACATTTGGGATCGCACTCAGGATGCTATCCGTGCTTCTAAGGAAAGGATGAGGGCGTCCGCCGACACGCATCGGCGAACCGCTCCAAGCTTCTCCCCTGGCGACATGGTGTGGCTCTCCACCCGAAATATCAAACTGCGGGTCGAGTCCCCCAAGTTCGCGCCACGTTACATTGGACCTTTCAAGGTCCTCGAGCGAATTAGCTCGGTGGTCTATCACCTGGCTCTTCCTCCACATTTAGCCATTTTGGACGTGTTTCACGTGTCCCTCCTCAAACCAGTTCACATGGCCCGGTTTTCTGAGTCATCGGCCGGGTTGTCAGACGAGTTTGAGGTTAATGCCATCGTAGGGTGCAGGTTTGTCCGTGGCAAAAAATTTTATTTAGTGGATTGAAAGGGTCATGGGCCTGAGGCTCGAACCTGGGAGCCGGTGGAAAACATCCACGCACCACTCCTGATCGTGGCTTTTGAGCGCAGTGAAGCGCAGGGGGTGGGCCCTAGGAGGGGGGGTAATGTTAGGGGTCGGATTTCTGGCTCTGCACAGCAGGAATCCAGAGCCATACATTCTGCGGTCTCCCATTCCGCTCCGACCACTCAGGGCCCTGCTCAGCAATCACGGCGAGCCAGGCGTGCTGCTCAGACTTGTTCTGTGAGCCTGGATGTTGCTGCCACCTCTGGTGCAGCACTGGTAGCGCAACCTGCTCAGCAGGGAACCGCTCCAGAGGCTAAGTCCTCGTGCCGTGCTACTGGGCATGCCCGCAACTTGACCTCTAACTGGAGAGCAGAGGTCACGTGCTCAGGTCCTGCGTCGGATCTGATTGGTAGGTCCCGGAAGCGCATGGCTATAAAAAGCCCGCATGGCGGCTCTACCATGCGCTAGTGTAGCATATTATGCTGAGTGTGAATGGTGATGGATGCATGTTCTGGTGACTGACATATTAAGAAACCCCTTCCCTCTAATATTACGAATGGTGACAGAGTGTTGGTGATAGTCAGCTCCCATTAGTGGCAAGCCAAGCGCCACTGTGCTTCCTGCACTGCACACTAGCGTCCGGAGGTGTCCGGCTTTCCGGCGCCGTCTAGCAGCTATAGTTATTGCTGCGCTGCGGTAGCAGCGTCCTTTGGCGGTTTCAATGCCACCCGCTGGTTATCCTGTGAGGCTAATAGGGCCAGCGTCTTTGTGTTGTTTACTGTGTAGCGACTCTGTGTCTGAACAGAGCCGCTCTTAGCGTTCGGGTGACATTAACCCGAGCGCAGTACTTCACCTAGTGGTGTATCTGCCATTGTCCAGCAGCGGTCTTATCTACCGCACGGTGGACCCCGGGCGGCGAACGCACCTTTTATTATTTATATCTGGTGCGTTCCGCCGACCCTAACAAGTGGGTGCCAATCATTGCCATGGTACCATGAGGTCATCTAATGACCCCTAGATATGGTGAACTTTGCAAAAAAAACAAAAAGAAATAAGTATTATTCTTGTACTGCTGTCTATTTGTTCATTCTGCCTCCTAAAAATCTGAATAAGGCTCAGGTTACATGCATCTTGTGCTCTCTGATGAGTGCTTTCGTCAGGGTTTCCATGTAAATCCCCAAAAATGACAATCAAACAAAACCCCCCCCCCGATAGAAGCACTCACTTATGATGCAGGTTGAGTCAATTTGGACTCAGTCTGGTCCCTGTTCCGGTGGTGTCACGTTATTTTAGGCATCTTTTCAGCGAACAAGTGTGGATGACTGCCATTTTGTGCCTGCCTAAAAAGATGGACGCCACCGGAGCAAACACCAAAAAGCATACACAGTGTCTCTATCTGCCTCATTATAGTAAGTGGTTCAGTCTGAATTTCATTTTTGTGGAATTTACATAAAAACCCCCAATGTAAGGGCTCAGTGTAGAATTCAAGAATGTGAATCAGACCAATACTGGAAGCGATCGAAAATTATTATGTACTCCAAAATGTTATCAACAAAAACCCTAACTTATCCCGCACAAAACCAGCCCACTCAGGTGCATCATCTGCCACTGGAAATATAAAGGGCTCCCACGTTACTGGTAGAACAAAGACTCTGGAAAAGTGGCATGGCTGTAAAAAAAAAAAATGAAAAAAAAATTTAGTGGAATCTGCACTCCCAAATCCAAATGCCCTCTTCTTCTGAACCCCGCTGTGGCTAAACCACAGTAAGCGGCCACATTTGGCATTAATGTAGCGGGGATAGCATACATCATTTACAGGAGTGGCTCCAGAAGTACAAGATGGACACTATGTAGTATGGAGTCACAATGTATGGGTACTAGACTGGCATGTTTGCAATTCTTCAGGATGAAGGCTAGCGTGGATGTTACAAAATAGTCGATGTAGCCATAACTTAAAAGGAACCTGTCACCCCCCCCAGGGCGTTTTTAAGTAAAAGAGCCACCTTCAGCAGCACTAAGGCTGCACTCTGTGAAGGTGGCTCTTCTGTTTCTGACCCATAGTAACACCGAAATATTGACTTTTATAACTAGGTCCTCATACCTGTAATGCGTCCCATAGGTATGGTGTGTTCCCCTGTATCAGCCGCCTCCCATCCGTCCATCATGCCCCTGTCTTGCATCTGGGCACCGCCTCCAAGCCATCCATCATGCTCTCGTCTTGCGTCTGGGCGCCGCCTCCCAGCCCTCCCATCATGCCCTCCATCTTGTGTCTGGGCGCCGCCTTCCATCCATCCATCATGCCCCTGTGTGCCTCCACCTCCTCTTGTGTTGTATGCCGGCGCCTGCGCTGTGATAACTGTTCTCGGGCATGTGCATTGCGCGCTGCCCGGGAACTGACATCATGCCATCATCCTTTTAATTCATTAATAGGTGCAATTTCTGCAATGGGGTCACATTTGGGGATTTTCTGTTGTTCTAGCACCTTCGGGGCTCCGCAATGTCGCCCGCAAACTATTCTAACAAAATCTGTGCTCTAAAAGCCAAATAGCGTTCCTTTCTTCTCAGCCATGACATATGGCTCAACAGTAGTTTCCAACAACATATAGACATATAGGGCATCATCACATTCGTCAGAAACTAACCCTTTTGTAACTGACAAAACTGCAGCAAAGAAAAAAAATTACATTTTTGCAATTGAAGTTATATTTTCCACTTCCCAATATTCTAAAATTCTGTGAGGCACCTGTGGATTCAAAATACTCATACACCCCTAGATGAAATCCTTAAGTGAAGTTTCCAATACGGGGTCACTTGCTGAGCTGGAACTTCAAGTGCTCGGTTAATGGCAAGCAGAATTTAGTAGACTGTGTTCTAAAAAAGCCAAGTAGCATTCTTTCCCGTCCCATCTCAGCTGTGTGCAACCACATATGAGGTACTGCCATGTTAATTAAAAATTGCATAACGCATTTTGGGGTCCATTTTCTCCTGTTATAAATTTTGTGACAGGACAGTATTTTAGTGTAAAAAAAAAGTGTGTTTTTTTGTTTTCATATCTCAATGTTATGAAGCTTTGTGAATCATTTGTAGGTTAAAATGCTCTAAACGGGGTTACTTATGGGGGGGGGGGGGGTTTCTGCTGTTTTGGCACCTCACGGGCTTGGCTAATGGAGCCCACAACCTGTTCAAATGGAATCTGCATTCTAAAATCCAAGTTGCGCTCCTTCCCATCCTATCCCTGCCGTGTGCTTAACCAGTAGTGTACAGCCACATATGGGGTAATTCCACATTCAGTAAAAATTGCATATCAAGTTTTGGGATCTATTTTCTTCTATTACACCTCATGGAAATGATAAATTTGGTGCTAAAATGGTATTTTAGTGAAAAAATATTTTGTTTTCTCATCTAAAATTTGATAAAGTTTTTTGAATCACTTGTAGGTTAAAAATGCTCAGAACACCACTAGATCAATTCCTTGAGGGGGTCTAGTTTCCAAAAAAAAAAGGGTCACTTTTCGGGGGTTACTTTCTGCTGTTTTGGCATGCCAGGGGCTCTGCAAATGCGACATGGCATTCACAATCTATTACAGACAAATTCACGTTCCAAAAATCAAATTGGGCTCTTGCCTTTCTAGGCCTTGCCATGTGCCCATCCAGCAGTTTTTGACAACATAATCGGGTAGTATTGTGTTCAGAAGAAATTGCGTAAAATTATTGGGGTCCAACTTCTCATATTATCCATTGTAAAAATAACAAATTTGAGGCTAAAACAGTTTGAGAGGCTAAAAAACTTAATTTTTGTTTTCAAAATTGCAAATTTTTACGCAGTCTCATACTGTAAAGCTTTTGATTTTTGAGGAGTGTCTAAATACAAAACCCCAGGAGGAGCTCTGCAATAAGACCAGGACGTTCGTTTGGTTTGCCCATACACCCCTCCCCGTGATCAGAGGGAACCAATGGATTGTTATGCTGGCCACATGTCCATCATATGACTGTGGTTGGACGTCATAGGAAACCGTATTTGTACTATATAAAGCAGTACCACAGTATTGATGTATATTGTAGAAATGACAATTCCGGCCACCTCAATGAGGCAGAAAAACAAACAAAAAAAGTCCCCACACAACTCAATTAATGGTAATATAAAAAAACAAGTTATGGGTCTCGGAAAATGGTGATACAAGCCAAAAGGTTTTTTCCTACAAAATTCAGATTTTTTTTCATTGGCTTAAAAATAGCTAAAACGGTACGATTACAGAGATACCAAATCTTTAAGGACATGAAGAATTAAGTTTCAAGTTCATTTTCATAGCTCAATTAGCACCTTAAAAATAACAGCCCAAAAGCAATGGTGGAATTGTGGTGTATTTTCTTCATTAATTCACTACGCTTGGACCGTTTTTTTGCCATTTTCCTTTAATCCATATTGAAAAATGAGTGGTGTCGTTTTAAAACAGACACGTTCTGCAAAAAAAAAAAGAAAAAAATTTCTCAGTGCAAGAATAAAAAAAGTTATGGTTATGTGAAAATGAGGAAAAAAATACAAAAAAACAAATTGGTTCTGGAGTGAGGGAGTTAATGTAACCTTATAAAGCAGGAGGAGCTGAAAAGACTGATAATAGGTGTTTGATCTGCAGGTGACTGATTATCTGAGGGCATTTCCAACTTGACAACTTCTTTTTAAAGTGAATTTCTGTGATTACACTTCAACATCAAGTAACACATTAACTTCTGTCCTTGTTGCTTGTGAATTTTCACCTGCACCTTTATAGCTATAAAATTCATTGCCATTTTACAATCTTGTAACTGGTTCTTAACACATTCTGGGGCGATTCTAACAATAAGTGAAAATAACATTGGAATATTAGGGGTTAAGCGTGCCCTTCACATGATCTGCAGATGTGACATATTGCAAACCTCTTTAGAGACTTTTTCCAGTTCAAGGTCCCATGGGTGGAATTTAATTTCAGTGATAATTTTTCTTGCACAAGCAAAATTATATCTGTTTGTGTGTAAATTGCCACCATCGGTTATATGTTCCACTTAGAGCTTTTAGATCATGTTCAACCTAAATGCATTCAGTCCAAGGACACAAAACAAATTGTGGTATTTATCATCTATTACAGAGAATTGGACTTAGCAACATGAGAAGAAAAGAAATTAACCAACTACTGAAGGATCTGGGATTTTACAAGAAGGAAAGCCCAGATTCCCCAGTCCCCCAAGAATTCCAAAGTGCACCAGCAAGACAAAAGACACTGGATGATGTAGAAGAGAAACCTGTGGGGGATACAAAGGAGGAGTTGTAGTAGCTTTACTTAGTACTTATCTGCCATAGGTCTGTCAAGAAAACACATCAGAGACAATTGCATCATAGAGTTAAAATTAAGCAAAATGGGAATAGAAATGCTACACAAAACACTAATGATTGTAGAAGAGCACAACACTAAACTACTGCACTTACTAAATAACCCAACTAGTTGTCTTCTCATATCTCAAGACCGAAAAGCAAATGGTCCAGCATAGTCTTTTCTTAATACTGCAAGCAGCAATAGGTGCTCTGAGCCTCGGCCTCTTACATCTTGCACAGCACCTGGTATAACATGGTAGTTCTGGCATAATTCCTTTTAGACACCAGAGCCCCATTTACTATGTCTTAAAGGTAGGGTTGGCATGGCAGACTGGTACTAAAGTCATAAAAAAGGGAATAACAGTCAGACTAGTAATGTGTTGGTGGTCTTTATTAGAAGACGTTTGGATTGTTGAATGTACTACTAGAGTTTACAAGTGCCATCTTTGCATGAGCTGTAGAATAGATGAGATTTCGGGATAAGCTTATAGTCGCAGGGATGCAGCAAGGTGGAAAGGAGTTCATTATGAAGGATCAGTTTATTTAATGGGTTTTTTATGATAAAATTGCTCTCTGACATCATCTGATCGCCATTTGTCTCCTTGGACATGAATGAAGTTCTCAGCTACAAAGTTTCCTGGTTGAGAGCAGATGTAAACCGTCCTTGATGATGTTTGGTGATAGGAATTTTACACCTCAGGAGAGTATAGACTTTCATAATAAAAATATTAAAATGCACGATTTGTTTTCAAAATTGTATTTTGTGCATAAAGTTTTAAATCAACCCAATAAACAAACATATCAAATCTAGCGCGTTTGCCAGAAAGCATACTCCAACATTTACAGTGCCTTGAAAAAGTATGCATAAGCCCATCAACTTTTCCACAATTTTTCATGTAACATGCACAAACTTAGCAAAATCCTGATTACAGGTTCTCTAAGTAAACTACAGGAATTGTCAGGTTGGCACTGTTATACTGATTAAAACAATACCTGGGTTGAAGAAATCCTTCTTGTGGTGGTTTAATCTGTATTTGCAGTTTTCAGTTAGAGATTCTCATGCTTTGGGGCCTGTGGATGGGGCTTTCTTTGGTGCTCTGGCCTCATCATCATTGTGGCTTAAATGATATGTCACTGAACCTTCAGAGACCTGAATATATTAAACATTGCAAGTAATAATTGTAGTCTGAAAAAAAAAAAAAAAAAATTATCTCCAGCAAAATGTCGCTGGCGACGGCACAGAAGCATCTATTGCTTACCGATTGATGCTAATGTGCATGCGCCACCATTTTGCTGGAGCCAAATTTTTATTTTCTTTCTATTCAGCCTCCTGCAGTTTGATACCCCTCAAAATCCTGTGTGACCAAATTGACTCCAGAAGTAATAATTTGTACGTTGAGCCCAACACAATATAACTACAGCTGTTCTGTGAAGGCCTCAGGTTTGTTTGAGAACAATAGGGATCAAACAGTATCATGAAAACCAAAAAGGAATACACCAGGCAGGTCAAGAATAAGGTTGTGTAAAAGAGTAAAGCAGGGTTAGATTATAAAAAAAAAAAAAAATTGGCAAGCTGAATATCGCACGAAGTTCAATCATCCAAAAATGGAAGGAGTATGGCACAACTGTAAAACTACAACGACATGGATGTCCACGTAGACTGACATTCCAAGCAAGGAGAAAACCAAGTAGAGAAGCAGGTAAGAGACCCGAGGTCACTCTAAGGGAGCTGCAGAAATCCACAGTTTAGGTGAGAGAATCTGTTCACAGGATAATTCTTAGTCATGTACTCCATAAAATCTGGCATTTTATGGAAGAATGGTAAGAAAGCCATTTTGAAAGCAACCCAAAAGAAAAGTCCTATTTGCAAAAAAAAAAAAAAAAAAAAGTGTTGGGGACACTGCTGGCATGAAGGTGGTAGTCAGTTGAGACCAAAGGGGAACTTTTTGGGATAAATGCAAAACACTGTACATGACCCTGAAAACACCATCCCTACCGTCAAACATGGTGGCAGCACCATGCTGTGGGGATGCTTTTCTATAACAGGGACAGGGAAGTTGGTCAGAATTGATGAGAAGATGGATGGAGCTAAACACATACAGGGCAATCCTGGAGGAAAACTTGTCAGAGGCAGCAAAATACACTGCTCAAAAAAATAAAGGGAACACAAACAACAGAATCTAATTCCAAGTAAATCAAACTTCTGTGAAATCAAACTGTCCACTTAGGAAGCAACACTGATTGACAATCAATTTCACATGCTGTGCTGCAAATGGAATGGACAACAGATGAAAATTATTGGTAATTATCAAGACACATCAATGCGAGCTGTAGCAAGATTTACTGTGTCTGTCAGCATAGTGCCCAGAGGCTGGAGGCGCTACCAGGAGACAGGCCAGTACACAAGGAGACGTGGAGGGGGACATAGGAGGGCAACAACCCAGCAGCAGGACCGCTACCTCCGCCTTTGTGCAAGGAGGAGCAGGAGGAGCACTGCCAGAGCCCTGCAAAATGACCTCCAGCAGGCCACAAATGTGCATATGTCTGCACAAACGGTTCGAAACAGACTCCATGAGGATGGTCTGAGGGCCTCACGTCCACATATATGGGGGGTTGTGCTCACAGCGCAACACCATGCAGGACACTTGGCACTTGCCACAGAACACCAGGATTGGCAAATTTGCCACTGCCGCCCTGTGCTCTTCACAGATGAAAGCAGGTTCACACTGAGCACATGTGACAGGTGTGACAGAGTCTGAAGACTCCGTGGATAGCGATCTGCTGCCTGCAACATCCTTCAGCATGACCGGTTTGGCAGTGGGTCAGTAATGGTGTTGGGTGGCATTTCTTTGGAGGGCCGCACAGCCCTCCATGTGCTCGCCAGAGGTAGCCTGACTGCCATTAGGTACCGAGATGAGATCCTCAGACCCCTTCCCTTGTGAGACCATATGCTGGTGCGGTTGGCCCTGGGTTCCTCCTAATGAAGGACAATGCCAGACCCCATATGGCTGGAGTGTGTCAGCAGCTCCTGCAAGATGTAGGCATTGACGCTATGGACTGGCCCGCCCGTTCCCCAGACCTGAATCTGATTGAGCACATCTGGGACATCATGTCTCACTCCGTCCACTAACGTCACATTGCACCAGGAGTTGTGGGATGCTTTAGTCCAGGTCTGGGAAGAGATTCCTCAGGAGAACATCCGCCACCTAATCAGTACCATACCCAGGCATTGTAGGGAGGTCATACAGGCACATGGAGGCCACACACGCTACTGAGCATCACTTCCTTGTCTTGAGGCATTTCCACTAAAGTTGGAACAGTCTAATTTGATTTTCCACTTTGATTTTGAGTATCATTCCAAATTGATATCTTCATGGGATATCAAGTTTGATTTACATTCATCATTTTTATGTTTAATTGTTCAACACATCCCATTATGTAATGAATAAAAATTTGCAACTGGAATATTTCATTTAGTAATATCTAGGATGCAGTATTTTAGTGTTCCCTTTATTTTTGTGAGCAGTCTATTTTAGATGGGGGTGTAGGTTCACCTCCAAGCAGGACAATGACCCTACACATACTGCCAGAGGTACAATGGAAATTGTTTATATCAGAAGAAGTGCACAACATTTTTTGGTTAAACAGTAAGCATATTACCCAAGCCCAATTTCCTTTACACAAAAAGTGGGCGCAACACTCTGAATTAATTACAACCATATTGATCCTGCAACAATCATGCAGCACCAAAAGAGTATTTATACAATGATAATAAAAACACTTGATTTCAACACTGGTTAAAATTTTTTCACACAAATGCTATAAAAAGGTGCCTCAAACCAAATCACACAAAGTGGAAAGGACAGCTATAGCAGTCTATAACAAAATTATTGGTAAATGTATACTTTACAGAAAAAATGTGAATTTTCATAAAGCCAGTCTCTTTATCAGGAGACCATGAGGCCATATAGTGCCAGATCCCATATAGAGATAGAATCCCTATGTCTAATCAATACATATTCGAAAATGCCCATGAAGGTACATAGGGGTGCAGAATTGCAATAACCTCAAAATAGGAATCCCTCTCCAAAGAATTTGGTAACATAGAAAATGACTGAAAACATCAATAGTACCAACAAACATGGATTTGCCTAGTCAAATTTAAACATGCTTGAATAAAGTGCAGCACATATACAGATAAAATCCACTGGGGGGCAAAAAGTACCCTTATGTTATTATTCATTTTTATAGCGCCATTTATTCCATGGCGCTTTACATGTGAAAAAGGGACATACATAAACAAGTACAATAAACATGAGCAATACAAGGCACACTCAAGTACAGAAGGAGAGAGGACCCTGCCCACGAGGGCTCACAGTCTACAGTGGATAGGTGAGGATAGACTAGGAGAGGGTAGGGCTGGTCATGTGGCTGTTCAGTAGAGTGAGGATCACTGCAGGTTGTAGGCTTGTCGGTAGAGGTGGCACTTCAGATTCCTTTTGAAGGTTTCCATCGTAGGTGAAAGTCTGATTTGTTGGGGTAGAGAGTTCCAGAGTATGGGAAAAGCACGGGAGAAGTCTTGTATGCAGTTGTGGGAAGAAATAAGAGGGGAAGGTTGCATGTAGGCAAGTACCAGGAGACCATGTCACAGATGTATGGAGGTTGTGGATGGCTTTGTATGTCACAGTTAGGGTTTTGAACTGGAGCCTCTGGACAATAGGAAGCCAGTGAAAGGCTTGGCAGAGAGGAGAGGCTGGGGAATAATGGGGAGACAGGTGGATTAGTCGGCCAGTAGAGTTTAGGATAGATTGGAGTGGAGCAAGAGTGGTAGAGGGGAGGCCAGAGAGTAGGAGGTTACAATAGTCAAGGCGGGAGATGATGTGGGCATGCACGAGCGTTTTTGCAGTTTCATGGTCAAGGAATGTACGGATCCAGGAGATATTTTTGAGTTGGAGTCAGCAGGAGAAGGCAAGGGCTTGGATACGTGGCTTGAAAGAGAGGGCACCCGAGTATGCGGGACTGCGGAAAGTGAGCAGCCATTGACAATGATGGATGTTGAAACATAGATTCAGTGCATCAATATAGATTTGAAAGTGCCCATGTGGATATATAGGGGTGCAAAATTGCAATTGTCCCAAACCAGGAAACCCTCTCCAAAAAATTGGGTCACACAATGACTGAAAAAAAATCAGTAGTACGTACAAACATGGATTCACCTAGTCAAATGTAAACATGCCTGAATAGAGTACAGCGCATATACAGATGAATCCCACTGGGGGGGAGAATACCCCTATTTTAAAACATAGATCCAGTGCAGTATACCATAATGCAACATCCTTTGCAAAGATAAGCCAGGGTATGCCTCATACATATTACTTGTTGTCCTGATGAACATGTGAATACTGAGTGGCACGCTATCTCTCCCCAGTGGAATTCATCTGTATATGCGCTGCACTCTATTCAAGCATGTTTACGTTTGACTAGGCGAATCCATGTTTGTAGGTACTATTGATGTTTTCAGTCATTTTCGTAGTGACCCAATTCTTTGTAGAGAGATTCCTGTTTTGGGATTATTGCTATTCTGCACCCCCAAGTACCTACATGGGCATTTTCAAATATGTATTGACTAGCTTGGCCCGTGCGAAATTTTCGCACATTGGTCGTCTCGTCAGGGGCGCAGGCAATTTCAGCAAAAGCAAGCTGATCAAATGTAAATGTATTTCATGAGGTGATGAACACAGACAGGTATTTATATATAACTAATAATATTAGTGTGCGCTTGGAACACTCAAAGAAGAGGGAAATCTAAATTGGGTGGTTATAGAAAAAAAAAAAAAAAACACCTCTTATAAGTGCTCTTTATGTAGCTGGATAATAGCGAGAAAATAGCAATTAGTAATAGTCAATTGTAAGACCTCAGAAGAAGTGCTTAAGGGAAAAAGAATATATATAGATGCTGGTGGCAATCTTAGTTCCAACCTGAACAGTCACAAACTAAAAAGGCATGAGTGAGGGTAAAAACCTGAAATCACTGAACAGGTTATATACTGCAGGGTAATTCTCCCTGATAGTAGCTTAAAAAACAAAAAAAAAGTCAAAGTCAAATTGCAGCCTGTGAACGGCTGTTCAGAGTAGCCTCAATGGTAAATGCACAAGTCAGAGAGCGGTACCTGTAAAGATAATGCGATGCGAAGTCCTCACTCCAGTAAGCGGTGCAAGTTAAAATAGCGCTTTTTGCTCCAGCGCTTGGAAAAGGAGGGGGGGGGGGGGTTGTACACTGGGGCATAGACGAGTTACAGGGGCTGTGGAGCAGACGTGAGCGGCCTCTCGTGCTCCCGGCGTCTGTGAGCTGCTCCTGGTATACAGGACCTTCGTGATGTGAGTCAGCACATGACCACGTCAGTTTCACTTGCTGGTGGTTGCGACGGGGGTCCAATGGACTTTCCAACATGTTTCAAAGACTAACTGTCTTCTTCCTCAGGGATCCCAGCTCACAGACGCCGGGAGCACGAGAGGCCGCTCAAGTCTGCTCCACAGCTGGAGGTACACTGACAGGAGGCTGCCACCGGCCGGGGCAGCCCCTGTAACTCGTCTATACCCCAGTGTACAAACCCCCCCCCCTCCTTTTCCAAGCACTGGAGCAAAAAGCGCTATTTTAACTTGCACCGCTTACTGGAGTGAGGACTTCGCATCGCATTATCTTTACAGGTACCGCTCTCTGACTTGTGCATTTACTATTGCGGCTACTCTGCACAGCCGTTCACAGGCTTCAATTTGACTTTGACTTTTTTTTTTAAGCTACTATCAGGGAGAATTACCCTGCAGTATATAACCTGTTCAGTGATTTCAGGTTTTTACCCTCACTCATGCCTTTTTAGTTTGTGATTGTTCAGGTTGGAACTAAGATTGCCACCAGCATCTATATATATTCTTTTTCCCTTAAGCACTTCTTCTGAGGTCTTACAATTGACTATTACTAATTGCTATTTTCTCGCTATTATCCAGCTACATAAAGAGCACTTATAAGAGTTTTTTTTTTTTTTTCTATAACCACCCAATTTAGATTTCCCTCTTCTTTGAGTGTTCCAAGCGCACACTAATATTATTAGTTATTTTACCTTATTTCTTTGACACCCATGTGACAGGTGTCTTAGTGTTTGCTGCTGGAATTACACTCATACACAAGCGCCACTGAATCTCCATAGGTATTTATATATGTAGATTGGTAATACAATAAATTGGTTTAATAAGTAAAGGCTAAAAAATGTTTTCCGGTTGAGGTGCCACCTGCAGGTCATTGTGTCTTTCTGCAGGTTTTTGAAAATTAATGTTTAAACTGTATTTAGTGGTAAAATCGTGAATGTGTCGTTTGTTTGGCTCTTTTTCTTGCTGAAGGGAGCAATTTTACCTTTCAAATGGTGTATCGTGTGTGTGTGTGTCGGGCGAAGTGATCAGCGAAAAAGCAGTGCAGGTTTACAAATGTGTTGGTAGTGTGCTTTGGGGTACTGTGGTGCCACCTGCAGGTCATTTTTCCTAACTGGAGGTTTATGAAAATTAATGTTTAAACTGTATTTTGTGATCAAATCGTGGATGTGTGGTTTGTTTGGCTATTTTCTTGCTGAAGGGGGCAAGTTTACCTTTCAAATGGTGTATCATTTGTGTGTGTGGGTGCAGTATGAACGGGGATACAAAGGAATCACTGAAAAACAGTGTTTAGAAATAGAATAGATTAGACATTAGAAAGCAATCTGATGTACCATATAGCTAATTAAAGCTCTATATCAGATCTGGCACTATATGGCCTACGTGGTCTCCTAATAAAGAGACTTTCTTTATGAAAGGGCAGATTTTTTCTGCAAAGTATACATTAACCATTAATTTTGTTATGAACAGCTGTAGCTGTCATTCCCACTTTGTGTGATATGGTTTGGGGCACCTTTTTATAGCGTTTAGATCTGTGTGAAAATTTTTTAACCAATGTTGAAAAAGTATTTTCATTTCATCATCACTGCATAAACACTTTTGGTGCTGCAAAATTGTTGCATGATCAATATGGCTGTAATTTTTGGTTACAGGGCACCAAACCCAAGGGCAGCAAAAAAAGAAAATATAAAAAGATTGTTCTGGTGATGTATTCACGGAACTAAGTTGAGGATTTGGAGAGCCTCTGCCAAAAAAAAAAAAAAAATTGTGAACACCGCTAACAAAGTGACTTTTTGGATCAGAAACTGCAAATCCTCCTCAATTTCAAATCTCAGTTTTGAGTTTAAGTTTTAACATAGTGCCAGAAGAACCTCTGCGCTACGCCAGTGTGAGTGCAGGGCCAGAAGCACCACCGCGCTGAGTGCAGCGCCAGAAGCACCTACAAGTCCATGAGTGCAGCGCCAGAAGCACCGCCAAGCTACGTGAATGCAGCTCCAGAAGCACCGCCAAGTCACGCGAATGCAGCGCCAGAACATCTGAGGTACATGAACACAGTGCCAGAAAGAGCTTCAGTACATGAATAGGCCATCAGAACCACATCAGTACATGTATACAGCACAAAGCTTAGTCTGTGATCTATTGCAAATGTTAGGTCAGCCCCATATATACAATTGAATCACATGAACTTACACTTCCCAATATGTCCTTTACAATGGTAAGATGATGCTGGGAGTTGCAGTTACATGTCATCAGACTGCGGACCATACAGGAACAATAATCCGCCCCTTGCCCTGTTAACCCCATCTAAAATGAAAGCACATTTAATCTTCAGCTCCTCCATGGAGTGTCTACCAGTAACCGCCATCATCGCAATCCTCTTAAGTTTCAGTGTAGCGTAAAATAAAGAGTCTAGAGAACACATTAATTAATAGAAATTTATTAAAATGACAGCACACGCTGGTGTATAAAAATAACGGTACACAAAAGCTGTGAATGAGGAGTGATCGAAGCTTTCTGGTCACAACAGACAGACTGGCTATTAAAACCATTTAGACAACGAGAACAATAAAAATGTGTATTGTTCATACAGTTAATGTGAAGTCACACAAATCTACGAGCATTGTATATGCAGCTGTTTGCATATGCTTGTGTCTTGTAGGGTTTCAAAGTATATAAATGTCCAAAAATATAAATGTAGAGACATACTATTTTCTGGAAGAACCTGCAAATATACTTACCAATGTAGAACAAAGCAGACGGGGAGTCTGACAAGTAACTAGAGGTTATCACAATTGTGATAGCTGAGGACTGTAGTGTTATTACATTGGCTATAACAGACGTCATCAGTCTAAGTGCCAGGAACTTCCTAACGGTAATGTCGTTATGAAAGGACCTGGCACCACCCTGCTCAACATTGCCGTAGAGCAGCAGGTATCAGCAATGTACAGATTGTATCAGTGGGATATTCTAGAACGCCAAGGACTAAAAGCGGTGTGTAGGTGTATCCGCTATATCATGGTCTAATCGGCAAGTCCATGTGCAACGTAGCAGTGGTAGGGAAAACCAAATGGTCTAATGTCCATAATACATGAGAAGATCACATTGCCTTTGATCCTGCTCAGAAACTTTGGATAATGGATAGAAGACATGATCTATTGTTCACTCAGCTTACAGCCATTTCTCCCGAGTGCCCTATACATAAAAATGCTGTTGGCCATATGTCAGGAGGCCCCCAATGGATGGCCAAACTGGTTCACGCAACCTTTACCTCATGTGTATGGTGGCCTTAATACTTTTCATTTGCTGCTCATCTCCTGTAGAACATAAGGAGGACGTAGTAAATAGGACGTGCCGCATCCTCATATCCTGCATCATCTGCAGAGATAGTAGGTTGATTCCACCAATATAAATGGAATTGGCGGACAGTCCAGTCTAATGTGTATAGAAACCTAAAGTCAGGCATTCTTAAACTTTGTTTTTAACTTTTTTTTTTTTTTTTTTTTTTTTAACTGTACCAAAAAGATGTCAGGGCCTCACCATTAGTGGTGCAAGTTGAAGCCAACATAAAAAGAGGCTCAAGTAAGTTGGTAACTAAGGTAAACGCAGGGTTTCTAAGCACCGGGCGGTGCTTAGAAACCCGATGTGTACCTTAGTTACCAGTGCGCTGATGCAGGGAGCTGGTAACCAAGGTACACATCGGGTTTCTAAGTGACGCACGCCCCTTAGAAACCCGATGTGTACCTTAGTTACCAGCTCCCTGCATCAGAGTGCTGGTAACTAAAGTACACAGCGACGCCGCGTGCTCGGCATCGCTGGTGAAGCTGTTTGACAGCTCACCAGCGATCATGACAAGTTGATATCGTTGTCGGGATCGTTGGTAAGTCGCTATGTGTGACGGGGCCCTTATTCTTAAACGCTTTAGAATATTAAAGAACGTACAAAATTAGCCAATTGTGTTGCTACTTTAGAGATCTCTAATACAAAGAAAAAGCACCGTGCATTTTATTATCACGTCTGTGAATACTGACTTTCCAGCTGAACCTCATCAACAGGTAGGGGGCGCTTCACTGGAAAGGATGGCCTTGCCGTTTCAGAAACACTGCTGTAAGCAAAAGACTATTCAAAATAATAGTATCTATAAAGGGATGTGTGTTAGGATTCTTTCTCGAAGTCGGTAACGATCTGAGATCACAGACTACCAATGTGATCACCTGATTAGGACATATCAGTACCATTTTAACAATATTTTTTCACCTTTACCTTTGTATTCACACGGGACAGATACACTGAAGGAAAATCTGCTGCATATTACAGCACCAGTAAAGTGGAGATTTTTCAAAATCTCATCCAGATGGTTTAAATAATAATTTAAAAAAAATGACTTGCAGCAAGACTAAATCCCCAACATGTCAATTTATGCTGCGGCATTAACCCTTTGCAGTGCATAGGGTTCTAACTGCAACAAATCTGAATGTAATAGAAGGGAATTTTGCAGCAGATTGGAATAAAGAAAATAAAATGTGCATGCTACCTGCCAATCACACAAGCGACCCAACAGGCATCAGTAGACTTGGCATCACCTGTCCCTCAAAAGCGAGCAATACCCCATCTAGAGGTATCATGGATAGTGTTACAGACAGGAGCTACTTTCTAATAAAAAAAAAAAAATCAGGCAATTAATCTAGACAGAAAGGTAATGAAATACCTAATATAATGCATTTAATTACCAAAAACAGGCGAAAGTGGATGACATTACTAAGTTTTATGACGCAACGCAAGAAAAAATGTTTGACTATTAGCTTATATTACAGCCATCTATTCTACTCCCAGGGAATTCGGATAGTGCTGCACTCCTTTCCGTAATGGATATCAATGTGCTTTATGTAGAACATTGGTCTATGCCCCGTGTGCCTGTCAATTAGCACCGAGAACAGATAGCAGTATGCACAAAGCTGGAGGCTCCGATGTCTTGGCTTTCTAAGACGAGCAATCGGTGACATCTCATTCTCAGAACTGTAAATTTAATGAGACTGCAGAAACATCTTACATTCCTAATCCTACAAGTCACCCGAAGCCAGGCAACATTGCGGTGGCTTTCCTGGCGGATGGCAGTCTTCAACTTGATGCACATTAGCTGACGACATTTCAGTCTGTCTGATGTGCTAAACTGTCTGAGAACACAGACCGGCCATATATGAAAACAGGCAACAGTATAGAAATAGGTAAACACGTATACAGAGTAAAGCAGAAAACCATATTAAAATAAGGTTTATGAATGTCTGATGCACACTGACAATCGGTGACGATATTTCAAAGGAAGGCAGGGATACTCATCAAAAATTGGAGGTGGATTTTACGAATATATATATATATATATATATATATTAAAAATTGTATAAATGCACCAGTCTATAGTCTGTGTGATCCAGATGATACAGTCTGTCCACTGTCATAATTCATAATTCAGAAAATCTAATAAATGGTTTCCATAACCATCGTTAAAGACTGACTGGCAAAATATAGCAGAATCTATATTAATGTATATCTGAACATTTCTTACTCCTTACATTACTGTAAATGTATGAAGATATAAAAACCCAAAAACACAAATCTTAAAGTGCAATTCCACACTAATGAAGCCTAGCAATCCGATGGAAACAAGTTCTCCCCATAAGTGTAGACAGCACTGTGCATAGATACAGGATGGCATTTATACATTTACTGTGCTGTACCAAACACTCCTTGCCGATCTACAATTCATGCAGCATTTGTCAGACAAAGAGGAGGAACCATCAAAAGAGGGGGTTGTCAGAAAAAAGAGCCTGCTGGTAAAAGAAAGAATTAGAATCAGGGTACATGTTTATAGGATTGTCAGGGCAAAATGAAAAGCTCACTGGTGGCAGAAAACAAAAAAAAACAAACACCCAAATAAACTATGTACTCCAAACCATCACCCACCTGGGTCCAGCACAAGCTGTGCAGTGGTCTGTGCATACACAGTAAGAGGACAAGTCACCATTCCACCTGCCGCAGAATTGCTGTGGTCTGCGATTGGTTGCAGCAGTATTTTCACATGAGCACCGCATCACAGGTTGCAGCCATCTGGTGGATTGGCGCCGTCTCCTCCTCATGTGTAAGTGCAGACCTCGGAACGTCCTGTGCAGGATCCAGGTGGGTGACAGAAGAGTAAAACTCTATCCAAACCACTAGTGAGCTTTTCATTTTTCCCAAAAAACCCCTATAAGATGAAGGGTTCAAATATACATTCATTGCAATAAATATATATGAAGGCCGAGGCTATAACTAGCATTCCAACATAGTGGTGTTGGAAATCAAGTGTGATTCTTATAAGTGACATCTAGATCAGCACCAGATACCCAACTCTAAAATGCACACTACCAGAGAAGGCTGTCAATCATTGAATAAAACCGCCCACTTTACCCCTAATCATAGAAAGAGTAGGGATTTAAATAATTAAAACACAAGAAATAGTAAATTTTTGCACAGGAGACCATGTTTACCATGACAGGTTCCTGCATGCGTTTACCTTCATATTCAGAATGCAGTATTATCATTCATAAGTTGTCAGACAATTACCGTACCCATCAATGAAAGCCCAATGGAAAGGCCAATAAGATCAGTTATGTCCATGATTGTTGCAGTTTTTTGAGTTCTGGTACAAGTCATGTGATGTACACTGTATCCAAGAGCCATACTAGCCCTGACTACATATACAGCACAGAGCGCCAATGAATGTGGAAAAATAGACAGTTCAACAAAGGTTCTGAAGCTTGTGGCTGTGATAAAGTAAAGGCCCAGCGCTTATCTGGTGCTATTTTATAGTACTATCCAAATATATTAATTCTGTGGGAAAGGGGTTAGGTATTTCAGGCAGTGACAATCCCACTAGCACAGCAGCAGAAGTTGACCAAAGAGTCAATGCATTGCACTGCAACGCACTGCAGCGCTCCGGCCTCAGACAGCTACAAGGGGAGGAATTACTAACACATAGTCAAATGTACAGTCTATAACACCAATGACATGTTGGCAGCACAATGTAACCCCCATAAAGTGTCCCTTCAGTGATCGGGGGGGTTAACTGTGAAGTTGCGCTCTACTGCTGTGGCGTTAGCTGCATAGTGTTGGTGCTGTGCCAGGAGAATTCAAGGGGATGAAAGGGCTTTATTAAAATTCATTCTTGCGTAGACGCATTTCATGCCGCCTCAGGTGGTTGTATAAGGACTGGACGTAGGTGAAAACGCACTTGGAGTCTGGCCTCTTCCCCATGATCATCATGTCCTCAACCTCCACCAGGGGAACACAGTCCACAAGATATCTGTCAGAAGAAAGATTTTTTTTTAAAAAATTAAATCTTAACAGAGCGGAGGGAAATGCAGTCAATATAAGAAAATCGGTAAAAAGAGATTTTAAAAGAAATAAGAAGTTTTAGACCAATTTTGTTAGAAAACATGGAAAAACATTTTTACACCGTAATTAAAGACAGCAGGTACAGCATTTAGCTATATAACAACGCCATAATATCATGTTAAAATATTAAAATAAAGATAAAGTGGACAACGCCTTTATGGATTCCAATCACAATTAATATGCACAAATGTGAGGCCTGGGGTGGATTAAAATAAATAAAACCAAAAACAACTCAGTTTCCTGCTAGCCAACTGTTCTGACCCGTACTTTGAGAATATATACCGTATTTTTCGCTTTATAAGACGCACTTTTGTTCCCCCAAATTTTGGGGGAAAGTGGGCGGTGCGTCTTATAAAGCAAATCTGTGTGCTGCTGTGCTATAGAGTGGGGGGGGGGGCCGGCTCTGGCGGGCTGGATGGGGGCTGGGGTGGGCTGGATGGGGCTGCAGAGACAGCGGGAGGTCCTGTGCTCCCGCTCATTAGCCTCATGTAATATTCACTGCACCCGCTGTCCATCACCTCGGTGCTGAAACAGCACCGAGTTGGTAGACAGGGGAGCGGTGCATATTACATGTGCCTGCACTCACCCCCAGTCACTATAGACACTTACCTACTGATGATCGCTCCTGCTCCCAGCTCCCCCGTGGCTTACCTGTGTCTGTGCTGAGTCTGCTGTCATCCTCCTCCTGCAGGGCGAGCGGCAGCAGCAGCTCATTCAGGCAGCTCATTGCTTCAGGACTTTGCATGATGTGACCAATAGAACCTGCGGTCACATAACTCCCAGTGTGCACTGCGAGTCACATGACCGCAGCGGAGCAGCTCCTATTGGTCACATCATGGAAGGTCCTGTAGCAACAATGAGCTGTCTGAATGAGCAGCAGCTGCGTGCGCCCTGCAGCAGGAGGATGACAGCAGACTCAGCACAGACACAGGTAAGCCACGGGGGAGCTGGGAGCAGGAGCGATCATCAGTAGGTGAGTTAACTGTTTAGTTTAGCATGTGATTGCCAGCAGGGGGGAAATATAGGGATGGAGGGGGACAATGTGTGCCAGCAGGGGGGGAATATAGGGATGGGGGGGGCAATGTGTGCCAGCAGGGGGGAATATAGGAAGGGGGGGGGGGACAATGTGTGCCAGCAGGGGGGAATATAGGGACGGTGGGACAATGTGTGCCAGCAGGGGGGAATATAGGGATGGTTGGGCAATGTGTGCCAGCAGGGGGGAATATAGGAAGGGGGGGGGACAATGTGTGCCAGCAGGGGGGAATATAGGGATGGGTGGGCAATGTGTGCCAGCAGGGGGGAATATAGGGATGAGGGGGACAATGTGTGCCAGCAGGGGGGAATATATGGATGAGGGGGACAATGTGTGCCAGCAGGGGGGAATATAGGGATGAGGGGGACAATGTGTGCCAGCAGGGGGGAATATAGGGATGGGGGGGGCAATGTGTGCCAGTAGGGGGGGAATATAGGGATGAGGGGGGCAATGTGTGCCAGCAGGGGGGAATATAGGGATGGGGGGGGGGCAATGTGTGCCAGCAGGGGGGAATATATGGAGGGGGGGGACAATGTGTGCCAGCAGGGGGGGAATATAGGGATGAGGGGACAATGTGTGCCAGCAGGGGGGGAATATAGGGATGAGGGGGACAATGTGTGCCAGCAGGTGGGAACATAGGGACAGGGGGGGCCATGTGAATGCCAGCAGGGGGGAATATAGGGACGGGGGGACAATGTGTGCCAGCAGGGGGACTATAGGGATGGGGGGCAGTGTGCGTACCAGCAGGGGGGCATATAGTGAGGGGGCATTTCCAGGATAGGATGGGGGGGCTATGTGCCAGCACAAGGGGGCAATGTGCCAGGATGGGGGTTATATAAATACCAGGATGAGGGACATATACGGTATATGATTTGAAAGATGGACACTGGCATTATAAGACACCTCCATTTAACATAAAACAACTTTTTTCTCTTTTTCTTCACCAAATTTGGGGGTGCGTCTTATAAAAGGGAAAAACACGGTAATATCTCTAGTTAACGTCACTTAAATTATGACAGGACTATTTTCAGATGAACCCCAGCCTTTTCTGAGTTTGGCTGTGTTAACCCCTTCCTGACATCCGACGTACTATCCCGTCCATGGGACCCGGGCCCCTATGCCCATGGACGGGATAGTACGTCTACCGCGATCAGCGGCACCCACGTGGTGAGAGCCGCTGATCGCGGCCGGGTGTCAGCTATCACAGCTGACACCCGGCACAATGTGTCAGGGGCTGGTCACGGACCGCCCCCGACACGTTAACCCCTTGCACACCGCGATCAAACATGATCGCGGTGTACCGGGGGTTAAAGGGAAGCATCGGCAGGGAGGGGGCTCCCTCCGTGCTTCCCTGAGCCCCCCACGGCAGCGCAATGTGCAGCGCTGCTGCGGGGGGCTCCTTTCCTGCAGGCCCCCGAATCCAAGATGGCGACGGGGGCCTTCGGGGGCCTGCAGGAAGCTGGCTTCCTCAGTGCCTGCAAAGCGCAGGCATGAGGAAGCCTCCTGCACTGCCTGTGACAGATCGCTGATCTGTCACAGTGATCTGTGATGTGACAGATCAGCGATCTGTCACAGGACAGTGATGTCCCACCTGGGACTATTTAATAAAGTTAAAAATAAAATAAAAAAAGTGTTAAAATAAATTTAAAAAAAAACAAAAAAAAAACAAAAAAAACAAATAAATTAGAAAAAAAAAAAATTCCCCCAAATAAATCCATTTTTTGGAAATAAAAAAAAAACAATAAAAGTACACATATTAGGTATCGCCGCGTCCGTAACAACCCGCCCTATAAAACTGTCCCATTAGTTAACCCCTTTAGCAAACCCCTTAAAAAATAAAAATAAAAAACGAAGCAAAAAATAATGATTTATTATCATACCGCCAAACAAAAAGTGTAATAACGCGCGATCAAAAAGACGCATATAAATAACCATGGTACCGCTGAAAACGTCATCTTGTCCCGCAAAAATCGAGCCACCACACAGCATCATCAGCAAAAAAATAAAAAAGTTATAGCTCGCAGAATAAAGCGATGCAAAAATAATTATTTTTTATATAAAATAGTTTTCATTGCATAAAACCGACAAAACATAAAAAAAGACCTAAATGAGGTATCGCTGTAACCGTACTGACCCGAAGAATAAAACCGCTTTATCAATTTTATCGCACGCGGAACGGTGTAAACGCACCCCCCCAAAAGAAACTCATGAAACGCTGGTTTTTGTTCATTCTGCGTCCCAAAAATCGGAATAAAAAGCGATCAAAAAATGTCACGTGCCCGAAAATGGTACCAATAAAAACGTCAACTCGTCCCGCAAAAAATAAGACCTCACATGACTTGGTGGGTCAAAATACGGAAAAATTATAGCTCTCAATATGTGGTGATGCAAAAACTATTTTTACAATAAAAAGCGTCTTTTAGCGTGCGACAGCTGCCAAAAATAAAAACCCGCTATAAATAGTAAATCAAACCCCCCGTTATCACCCCCTTAGTTAGGGAAAAATAATAAAATAAAAAAAATGTATTTATTTCCATTTTTCCATTAGGGTTAGGGCTAGGGCGGAGATTAGGGTTAGGGGTGTGTTGGGGTTCGGGTTGGAGTTAGAATTGGGGGTTTCCACTGTTTGGGCACATCAGGGGTTTTCCAATCGCGACATGGTGTCCGATCTCAATTCCAGCCAAAAAGTCAAATGGCGCTGCTTCCCTTCCGAGCTCTGCCATGCGCCCAAATAGTGGTTTACCCCCACATGTGGGGTATCAGCGTACTCAGGACAAATTGCACAATAACTTTTAGGGTCCTGTTACCCTTAGAAAAATAAGAATTGAGGGTGAAAAGATCATTTTTGTGGAAAAAATATGATTTTTTAATTGTACGGCTGTATGTTATAAACTTCTGTGAAGCCCTTGGGGGTTCAAAGTTCTCACCACATATCTAGATAAGCTCCTTGGGGGGGGTCTACTTTCCAAAATGGGGTCACTTGTAGGGGGTTTCCACTGTTTAGGTACATCAGGTACTCTCCAAACATGACATGGCGTCCGATCTGAATTCCAGCCAATTTTGCATTGAAAAAGTCAAACGGCGCTCCTTCCATTCTGAGCTCTGCCATGCGCTGAAACAGTCGTTCCCCCCACATGTCAGGTATCAGCGTACTCAGGACAAATTGCACAATAACTTTTGCAGTCCAATTTCTCCTGTTACCCTTGGTAAAATAAAAAAAATTGAACCTGAAGTTTTTTTTTTGTGAAAAAAAGTTAGATGTTCATTTTTTTTTAAATATTCAAAAAAAATTCCTGTGACGCACCTAAAGGGTTAATAAACTTCTTGAATGTGGTTTTGAGCACCTTAAGGCTGTGTGCACACGTAGCGATTTTTAAGCGTTTTTGCCGCGATTTTCGGCGCGAAAACGCTTAAAAATCGTGTACAGAACGCCCCCATGCATTCCTATGGCATTCCGCACATGCTGTGCTAATGCTGCGCTTTTTTCCGCGGCGAAATCGCATCGCGGAAAAAATCGCAGCATGCTCATTCTTTGTGCGGAATCGCAAAGAATTGCCGCGATTCCGCACCCATAGGAATGCATGAGAATCGCTGACTTCCCGCATGTGGCTATGCCCACCATGCGGGAAGTTAGGCGTCTCATGTGCGGTTGGTACCCACGGTGTGGAGGAGAGGAGACTGTCCTCCAGGCCCTGGTACCATACCCCTGTAAAAAAAAGAATAAAAAAAAAAAATCGGTGTATATTTACCTTCCGGCGTCCCGCGATGCATTCCCGGCCTAAGCGTTCCCAGTAATGCCTTGCGGCAAGGTCCTGTGATGACGTGGTCTCGCGAGATCGCTACAGCAACGCGAGACCAACGTCATCACAGGTCTCGCAAGGCATTACTGGGAACGCTGTGGCCCGGGAATGCAGCGCGGGACGCCGGAAGGTAAATATACACCGATTTTTTTATTTTTTTTTTTAGCATTTTAACATCCTATCTTTTACTATTGAGGCCGCATAGGCGGCCTCAATAGTAAAAACCTGGTCACACTTGTCAAACACTATGTTTGACGAGTGTGACCAACCTGTCAATCACTTTCCAAGTGATGCTTCAAATCGCTTGGAAAGTGCTTGAATATCTCACGCGAAAATCGCGGCAAAATCGCGATCATAATCGCGGTAAAATCGCGGTAAAATCGCGCGGGGAAAAAACGTGCGATTTCTGGGAAGGAGTCCGGTTTTTAGTAAGGCTACTTTCACACATCAGGTTTTCGTCGTCAGGCGCGATCCGGCGTCGTGCCGGAATGCCGGATCCGGCAAATGTTTAGTAAAACCTGATGTGCCGGATCCGGTTTTCTGCCGGATCCGTCTTGTTCTTGACAGACAAAACCGGATCCGTCTCATCCGTTTTTCTATCCGTTTTTCGACGGATTACGCCGGATCTGGTTTTTAAAATTGACCCTTGTGGCCTTCCGAACGGGATTGGCTACTGGAAAACTATATATAGCATGTTCCTACAGCCCTTCTTTGACAGGTTGTAGAGGAGAAAGTGCAGGTTGGAGAGAAGAGCAAGTTACTGGCGAAGATGGAGGTTGTCATTGGAAATATTACCACTAGAAGTTCTGTGACGGTTTCAGTAATGAGGGACAATTTTGCACTATACTTTATGTCACCTCAAGGCAGAGTACACTGGCAGGATGACAGAGTGTGAAAGATTTGTGCCCTAAAACTTGTGTACCTTCTGGACCAACAGTATATACCTTTGCCAACCAAAGTTGGCTATCTTGTCATGGTCTTACTATTTTTAGCTTTAGGCCACAGGTGTGTACCTGGTTGTGTTTTATGCAAAGTATTTCACCTTTTAACAAAAGTTGTGTACATTGTTAGGAAATCACCAACAATAAACACAACTTTTCAGGTGAAATACTTTGCTTCAAACACAACCAGGAACACAACTGTGTCAAAAAGCTAAAACTTACCCACAGTTATATACCTGGTTTTGAATACCTTTTTACCTTTTAAATACCCTGTATTTAACCTTTTTTTTAAACATATTTCGCCGCA
This sequence comes from Dendrobates tinctorius, assembly GCF_039654945.1. Taxonomy (NCBI): domain Eukaryota; kingdom Metazoa; phylum Chordata; class Amphibia; order Anura; family Dendrobatidae; genus Dendrobates; species Dendrobates tinctorius. Next base: position 5,729,652 of record NW_027361880.1, on the reverse strand, counting down.
GAAAGAAATGACAGACAACCAGTTTAAACAATAATTTAACTTTTATTTAAAATATTTTTTTTTTGTAAACTGTTTTTAAAGTTAAAAAAACTTTTTTAATAAAGGTTTGAAACCAACAGGGCATTTTTATTACAAAACACATCATAAATCTGTGTAGTGTGGGGTGGAAATACTGCTGGAGGGGCTGCGGGACACTTCGACAATGGGAGTGTGGAGAGAGGACTGGGATCGTGGTGGGGAAGGAACAGTTAGAGGTGATGGTGTGGAAAAAGCTACAGAATGGGTGGACATGTGGGAGGCAGAAGAGGTGGTGGGCGGTGGAGTGGAGGGTTGGGCAGGGACTGTAGGAGCAGATGATGTTGATGGAAAGTTGTATGGGGAAGGAGTTTGGTACGGGGAAGGAGTTTGGTACGGGGCAGGTTGCTGGAAGTGGGGAGATGTCTGGTACTGGGGAGGTTGCTGGTACTGGGAAGGTTGCTGGTACTGGTGAGGTTGCTGGTATGTAATAGGAGGGGGAGGATGGAAAGTGGCTGGAGGGGGTGCAGATGTAATAGGAGGGGGAGGATGGAAAGTGGCTGGAGGGGGTGCAGATGTAATAGGAGGGGGAGGATGGAAAGTGGCTGGAGGGGGTGCAGGTGGAGGAACTACAGTGGTGGGAGGTGGAGGTTGGGAGGTAACCTGCTGTAGAGCACCGTGGCACGAATGCATTACATGCATCTGCAGGGTAGGAGATAGTGTTGCCATGCGCTCCACAACAGACCTGAAAAAGGTGTGGTTTGGCGAAGATCTTGCTTCTGAATGCATGGTTTGCAGAAGTGTCTTCACCTCCAGAATGCTGGAGTTGATCTGCTGAAAGCCTGCGGAGATTTGCTCTGACAAGACTTTTAGACAGTTCTGGAAAGATGCATTCAGATGCAAGAACTCTGGCGCATAACTCTTTTCCTGACCCCGCTGCGGCCCAGTACCCGCAGGTGTACTAGAGGTGGCAGGGGCAGAAGGGTGGGGTAAAGGGAAAGCGATCTCCTCACCAGCAGCTTCATGTAATGTAGGCGGCCACGATGCTCCTGTGCTGGTGGATGGGACAGATGGGTCGAATGTGTGGGAAGGCTGGGAAGGTGCAGATGTACCGGGGCGGTCGAAGTGTCCCTCGGTGCCGGTCTCCTCAGGGATCGCCTCAGAAGGGTCCAATCGTGCAGGCTCCCGAGTGCTGCTCACCGTGCTGTGGAATAAAGAGAAAAAAAAAACAATTAAAATACTGACATGGTATGGCCCTGGCTGAAAAAAAAAAGTTACATTTTTTTCACATGTGGTGTGTAATATTTACCTTCTAGTGACCATTGTTTCCCGGAGGAACGACAGGGCTTGTGCGTACTTGTACTTGCTCCTGCGTCCTCCAGATCCACTCGGGGCCCGCATCTCTTTATTGAACTCCTTCTTGAAACGATCCCTCACAGACCGCCACCGATTCACAATTCTGTTCCCTGAAACGAGAAAGGAGTGGTTAGTATACATCAGTGTTTCACAAACTCCAGTCCTCATGGTCCCCAGGGGTCATGTTTTCAGGATTTCCATAGTAAATAGAAATCCTGAACACATGATCCGTGGGGACCACGAGGACTGGAGTTCGGGAAACACTGGTTTACATCAAGCAACCGGTACTGTATATACTTACGCTCTTTAATCTGGGCCCGAACATCGAGGTCCTCCCAGCGGCCCACAAGGAGCGAACAGATTTCCTCCCAGAGTCGTCGGGTAACGATAAGGTCAGCATGGCGGCGGTCAGCCATATTCCAGAGCGGCTCCCTTTCTCTGACGAGATCGATGAGGTGGTCCACATCGAGTCCTCCGTCCTCACCGTCAGAGTCGGGAGCACGCTGTGAAGGCTGTTAAAGAAAAAGACAAAAATAACATAATTAGCCTCCACAAAAGAAATGAAATAAAAAGTGCAAAAAAACAAAGCAAAAATATTTATACTTACACGCTGGTGACCGCCGCGTTGCTGTCGCCGACGACCCTGGGAGGCACTGCGAGGACCTCTTGGCCGAGCACCAGATTGGGAAGACTAGAGAAGAAAACAAAAAATGTTATGTCTTTGGATGTAGGCATTTGTTTGCTGTGTGTGGTCTGCAGAACATTGTTTTCTATGTGTTGTGTGTAGTGTGATGTTGTGTTTGTGCGTTTGATGCGAAAAACTTACCAATTGTGTGCCCACTCCAAGTGTCTGTCCACCCCTTCCTTCTTCTTCTGGGAGCTCCTCTTCATCTTGTGAATCCTGTTTTGAAATAAAAGACAATGAATAGACATATATTACAGAGATGATGGATTTTGGAAATAAAAACTTACCGTCAAACGCTGACGATGCAAGGGAGGGCTCCCAGAAGAAGATGTGCTGTCTTCCTGATGGCCAGACTCCATGGCTGTGGGTGGTGTTCCAGCTGCTGCCATTGCTGCTGCATCATCTATTGGGCGGCTGTTGAATAAAGAGAAACAAAGGGCCAATGAATATCTTGATATTCAATAGCCCTAGTTTGGAGGAATGGGGGATTTGATAATTACCGTCTCTCATCTGCTGCTGGCCTCCCCTCCTCAGCATGTTCCATTTGCTGCTCCATTTGGGGTGGTGGTGGTGCTGATGGTGCTGCAGTGGTCTCCTGCCTTCTCCTGCTGCGCTTGGTTGCTTTCTTGGGTGGCATGTTGGGTGTGGCTGTGGGTCCCACTGTCTTGCTTTTATATATGTCTTGTGGGCAGAGCTACTGAGCATGCTCAGACCAAAAAAACCGGATCCGGCCACCGGATCCGGCTTTCGCCGGATCAGGCGCATTGCGGCGCTCATAGGCTTTCATTGTGTGAAAAAGCCGGACGTGCCGGATCCGGCGTGTCCGGCTTTTTCGCCGGAGACAAAAAAACGTTACAGTAGCCGTTTTTTCCAGACGCCGGATTGAGACACATTGCCGGATCCGGCGAAAACCGGATGAAACGCATGGCCATCCGGCCCGATCCGGCGCAAATGCAAGTCAATGGGGGGGGAAACCGGATCCGGCATTGCATTTCGCCGGATCCGGTTTCTGTCAAAAGCGCCGGATCGCGCCTGACGGCGAAAACCTGATGTGTGAAAGAGGCCTAAGCGTTTTAAAACGCTACGTGTGCACATAGCCTAAGGGGTGCAGTTTTTAGAATGGTGTCACTTTTGGGTATTTTCTATCACATAGACCCCTCAAAGTGGCTTCAAATGTGATGTGGTCCTAAAAATAAAATTGTGCTGATGTAAAGTAAACATGTGGGAAATGTTAGTTATCAAGTTTTTTATGTGCCGTATCTCTGTGATTTAAGGGCATAAAAATTCAAAGTTGGAAAATTGCGAAATTTTCAAAATTTTCGCCAAATTTCCGTTTTTCTCACAAATAAACGCAAATTATTTGAATGAAATTTTACCACTAACATGAAGAACAATATGTCACGAGAAAACAATGTCAGAATCACCGGGATCCATGGAAGTGTTCCAGAGTTATTACCTCATAAAAGTACAGTGGTCAGAATTGTAAAAATTGGCCCGGTCATGAACGTGCAAACCACCCTTGGGGGTGAAGGGGTTAAAAGGGTTCCATAGCTCCCAAGTGTCCCGGATTCCGCGGGACAGTCCTGTTTTTGCCCCTCCCAGCCGCTGTCCCGCCCGCGATACTATTTGTCCCGCACTGCAAGGAGACAAGCCGCACGCCCCTCCCCATACTCGCCCTCCCAGAGACGCGGTGGAAGCCAGTCACAGCCTGCAATGAACGCTAGGGTGTAGTTAGTTCTCTGTGCGCACAGGACCTGTGATGAGGTCACAGGAGGAGAGGAGTCACGTGACTCCTGACTCCTCTCCTCCTGTGACCTCATCACAGGTCCTGTGCGCACAGGGTAGCTGCTAGACTGTATGGGCTCCTTCCAGGTGTGATGTCAGTTCTGGGGGTGTGTCCTGACAGCAAAGGCAGGAAGAGAAGACGCCCTTACTCATTTTTCATCTGGTGCCAGAGTCTGTGAGCAGGAGGTCAGTGCTGTCAGTGAGGAACAGGAGTGTTTATTAATTAACAGGTTGGTGTCTTCTTAGATGTTTAGTTGTTGGGGGCTGATACTTGGGGCTAACTAGTGGGATTTGTGGGCTTAAAGTTTGGGTCATCTGGGAGCTTGTTGGGCTCCCGAGGGGTTATTGCACACTTGTGAGTGCTGCTTGGCATCCCGGGGGGGTTAATGCACACTTGTGGGGGCTGCTTGGCATCCCAGGGGGGGGTTAATGCACACTTGTGGGGGCTGCTTGGCATCCCAGGGGGGGTTAATGCACACTTGTGGGGGCTGCTTGGCATCCCAGGGGGGGTTAATACACACTTGTGGGGGCTGCTTGGCATCCCAGGGGGGTTAATGCACACTTGTGGGGGCTGCTTGGCATCCCGGGGGGGGTTAATGCACACTTGTGGGGGCTGCTTGGCATCCCGGGGGGGGTTAATGCACACTTGTGGGGGCTGCTTGGCATCCCAGGGGGGGGTTAATGCACACTTGTGGGGGCTGCTTGGCATCCCAGGGGGGTTAATGCACACTTGTGGGGGCTGCTTGGCATCCCAGGGGGGTTAAAGCACACTTGTGGGGGCTGCTTGGCATCCCAGGGGGGGTTAAAGCACATTTGTGGGGGCTGCTTGGCATCCCAGGGGGGGGGGGGGGTTAATGCACACTTGTGGGGGCTGCTTGGCATCCCAGGGGGGGTTAATGCACACTTGTGGGGGCTGCTTGGCATCCCGGGGGGGGGTAATGCACACTTGTGGGGGCTGCTTGGCATCCCGGGGGGGGGGGGGTAATGCACACTTGTGGGGGCTGCTTGGCATCCCGGGGGGGGGGTAATGCACACTTGTGGGGGCTGCTTGGCATCCGGGGGGTAATGCTGGCTTGCGGGGTCCGTTGGGGTCAGGAGGAGGAGGGTTGAGGCACCGCTTGCGGGGTCTGGTTGGGTCCCGGGGGGGTTAATGCATGCTTGTGGGGTCTGTTTGGGCTTCCGGTGGGATTATTTTCCTCAGTACCAGCCACTGTGCCCATAATGCCAGCCACGGTACCCATAATGCTAGCCACTGTGCACTCTGTACCAGTCAGTGTGATCAGCAGTGCTAAATGGGTGTGGTTGAGGCGTGGACATGGGTGTGAATAGTTGTGAAATGGGTGTGGCCTAAATTTTGCCGCAGCCTTTGTCCCCCCTTTCCCTTCTTCAAAGGTTGGGAGGTATGGGGTTCTATAGGAATAAAAAAATAAATAGTGACTTAACTAAAATACCTTTAATTAGCAAATCAAACTCATTTTGGCTAGGGAGCTAAACACTATAAAAAGAAAATGGCTGCAGTCTTGTTACACTAAAAGAGTTCTGTCCTAGAATGTTAGGACCGGTGCTTGTGAGCATGTGCAGTAGGAAGCTCATGCTCACTGGCTCGTGTCCTTATAATATTCCAGGATTTGTTACACTGAAGGGAAATCTGACTGTAGCCATGTTATATACAATAATAGCGTTTACCTCCCTACACAGAGCCAGTGTGATTTTAAGAATTATTTTTTTTTTTACCAGAAGAATCCCTTAAACTTTAAAAGCAATTACCATTCAAATTAAAATGTGTTTTTTTTCCCATGTTTAGACTGCATTGCATTCAAGACATGCTAAACTTTTGTTTGTCTTTTAATCCATTTTTGGAATGAAAAGGATCGTTAAATTCTTATTTTGCATTCCCCCCCCCCCCCAATGTGTTTCTTTTAATCAGGTACATTAATATTGTATGATATGATAGTGAGTAATATATAAGTAAAAACACTCATCCAAAATCCTGGCCTTTGGGATTGTGATTGTTATGAACAGTGGCATTTTAGGGGTTAAGCAGCTGGCAAATGTTCTACTGATCCCAGCTGTAAGGCCACGTTCACACATTCAGTATTTTACCTCAGTATATGTAAGCAAAAACCAGGAGCGGGTGATAGAAACCCATCACCACTTCTGTAGTTGTTATACTTTTCCTGAGGGTCCCCCCAGGTTTATAATGGGGGGTGCATGCTCGCATAGACAATAAAAGATGCAATGAAATAAACAGACTGAGCTTTTAACTGCTGTTTTAGTCACAACAAGTGAAAAGGACAAGCTGTAAGCTAGCTGTGCAAAGCATGAGCAGCTTTAATATGGTTTGGACTGCGGATTTTGGCGTTTTTTCATTTTATTTGAATTTGATTGGGGCTCGCTAAAAGAGCGGGAAAAACTGAAGGTATTTATTCTGTGGTACGGACATCAGCTGGCATTAACCGTTGAATGTCGAGAAGAAACACCCGCCCGCCCTTATTCTTCAAGGACTGGCATGATGTTTAGAGGGATAATCGCCCAGCTTTGCTGGGTGGAGTTGGTTAATGGTGGCTATTATTTGGTCATGATTAATTTTTTTAGAAATTTATATTATGTTTGGGTATAATCATTTATTTAATTATTAATGATTTGGTGACTCTTAATAAAATCCTGAGGTAAAAGATCACCAAATACTCAACATGTGCACGTGGCATTATGGTTTCAGGTCAGGTGCAACTGCACCAAACAACATGTTAGGGTATGTGCATACCGTCAGTAAACGCTGTGGGGTTGGACGCTGCGCACTTGTACAACGTCCAAATGTAATAGCATAGTGGATGGGGGGGGGGGAAATTTCAAGAAATCCCATGTCCACTATGCGTCCACAGACGCCTGCGGATCACCGGCAGGGACTGATATGTGGTGCGTCTTTCCAGACCGCAGCATGTCCATTTCTCTTGCGGAGACTAGTCTCCACAAGATAAATTTCACCCATACAGTGTATTGGATGTGATGAATCTGCATAGTTCAGTGAGCACATGCAGATTCACCTGCGTTCAACAGACGGCAGCACTTTGGACGCAGCGAACATACACTGTATCCAAAGCACTGCCAGTTCCGGGTCGTGGGCACATAGCCTGACAGAACACCTGTGCCAGGTTTAGACCACAGCTATGTTTTTACAGCACTTCAGAATAAGGCCCCTGAAAAAGGTTATTCTCAAGTAACTAAATGGGTAAAAGTGCAAAGTGCTCGTACAGGAAACCTTGCAATTTAGTTCTTATTACAATCCTGTGTGTTCAAGACCAGAATGATTTTCAATGTAGTCTATCAGCAGTGACCGCTTTCCAAGGCAAAGAGCACAGCAATTTGCAAGAGCTGCTCTGAAGCTGGCAGGATTGCTGGATCTGGCCAGCTTCAGTGCCTGTGCTTCTCTGGTCCTACAGAGGGAAAGAGCATAGGGCCAGATACATCCATTCTGATGGTGCAAATTGTAAATTATGGTTCCACTGACAGAAAAACCCTTTAAGGCTATGTGTGCACGTTGCAGATTTGCTTGAGGAAGTTTCTGTGCGGTTTCTGTATATCTTGGCAGAAAACAGTGGAAAATCCAAATGGTTTTTATGCATTTTTGATGCGGATTTTCATGCGGTTTTGTATGCGTTTTTTTGTAAATCTATAGCGCTAAATAAAGATATATTAAAAAAAAATTGTGATGTCATTTCCTTGTTCAACCTCTTTCATTCTCCATTGAAGATCATAATATTACTGTACATACCATGTTCAAATTTATAATGTTCACACACAAAACATTTAAATGTAAGTGTATATGGAGGAATATAATATACAGCTCTGGCAAAAATTAAGAGACCACTTTCAAATGTTCAGTTTGTCTGATTTTTCTCTTTATAGGTATATTTGAGTAAAACGTAAATTGTTCTTTTAGTCTATAAACTTCTGACATGTCTCCGAATTTCCAAGCAAGAAATTTAGTATTTTTTTTCTGACAAAAAAAAAAAAATGGTCAAAATGAAAAAACAAAACATTGCTTTCAGACCTCAAATAATGCAAAGAAAACAAGATAATAATCATTTAGAAACAACAATACTAATGTTTTAACTCAGGAAGCGTTCAGGAATCAATATTTTGTGGAATAACCATGATTTTTAAAAACACCTTTCATGCGTCTTGGCATGCTTGCCATCAGTCTTTCACACTGCTTCTGGAGCAAAAATATAAGCAGTTCTTCTTTGTTTGATGACTTGTGACTATCCACCATCCTCTTGGTTACATTCCAGACGTTTTCAATGGGGTTCAGGTCTGGAGAATGGGCTGCCCATGACAGAGTTTTGAGGTGGTGGTCTCTTAATTTTTGCCAGAGATGTGTAGCTGTGTGTGTGTGTGTGTGTGTGTGTGTGTGTGTGTGTGTGTGTGTGTGTGTGTGTGTAGCTATGTGTGTGTGGCTGTGTGTATAATCTCCAAGCCCAAGGTTTAGTAATGAACAGGTGTCAGCCAGATACCATCATTAAATAAAACGATACATAAAGACATGCACGAAATCTGCGTGAAACGCAATATCTGTTTATTCTTTAAAGAATTAATAATAAAAAAAATTGAGTGGGCTCCCGCATAATTTTCATAACCAGCAGAAGAAAAGGCGAGGACTGAGGGCTGATGTTAATATTCTGGGAAGGAGCAAGTAGCCATAAAAGGTTCCCAGGCTATTAATATCAGCTCACAGCTATTTGCTTGGCCTTTACTGGCTAGTTTGCAGGGGAACCCCAGAAAAAATTGACATGGGGTCCCCTTATAAAATCGAACCAGCAAAGGCTAGGCAGACAGCTGCGGCTGATAATAGCCTGGGAAGGGGCCATGTATATTAGCACCCTCCCAGGCAACAAACATCAGGTCTCAGCCGTCCCAGAAATGAGACATCTTCTAGACAGAAAAGTTAATAAACTGACAGAAGCTTTCAATATGTCAGGTGGTGCTCTTTTTAAAATGGTATCACGTTTGGGGTTTTCCAATATATAGGACCCCCAAAGTCACTTCAAAACTGGATAGGTCCCTCAAAAAAAAAAAAAAAAAAAAAAAAAAAATTTTTTTGTAAATTTACTTGAAAAAATTACTGCTACATTTTTAACCCTCCTAAAAGGCTAACAAAATAAATTAGTGTTTTAAAAATGGTGTTGATGTAAGGCAGACATGTGGGAAATGTTATTTATTAATGTTTTTCTGTGGTATGACTAGCTGGATTAAAAGGGATAATCAGTCAAAGTTTGAAAATTGTAATATTTTTTAAATTTTTGTCAAATTTCTGATTTTTTTTATAAACAAAAACATATCAACCTAAATTTACCATTATCATAAATTATAATGTGCCACGAAAAAACGATCTCAAAATCACTGGGATTTGTTGAAGCACTCCAGAGTTATCGCCACATAAAGTGATATTGGTCAGAATTTTAAAAAATTGGCCCCGTCACTAAGGGGATATGTTGGTTTATTATTTTTGATTGTTTACAGGAGACGCGGGCGTCAGGGATTAGGTGTTCGGTGAGTAGGTATTGTGCATGTGAAAATGTCAGTGTTTTGATTTTTTATTTTTTTTTACAATTGAACACAGGCGCCGGATGAAACTATTCTCCCATCATCGGCTTATGCTGTCTCGGTTATATGTGACAGCAGACATAGCCGGATGGGAGTAGTAGTCCCATCAGACCACGCCTAAATACAATCACTATGGACTGTTTGTTGCATGGGTACACACAGACAGAGACCCATAGACAGACACATACACCCGTAGACAGACATACAGACGCACATATTCTCCGCTCACACTCTCCTTCTGACATCATTTCCTTTGACAGTTCCTCAGCGTTTTTGGCAAATCTGTAAACTTTTTTACATCTGCGGTTTTGCTGTGGATTAGACTAACTCAATGAAAGTCAATGGGTGCAGAAACTCTGCAGATCCGCAAAAAGAATTGACATGCTGCGGAAAATAAAACGCTGCAAATAAGGACGGAAATTTCCATTGCAGATGCACAACAATTCAGGAATGCCATTAACATTGCTTAAAGGGAATTTGTCACCTACTTTTGGCGGGCTATTTAAATGAGGTCGGTCCAGTCCGTTGGGCAGTGTTTCCGATCTTTGCAGCCTCCCCATCCTTGGTCACCGTCCGAAGTTTTTTCATGAATAGGAGTAGGTGGCCGCCATTTTTCGCGCGTGCGCTAAGCATTCTTGGCTCGCGCAAGTGCAGTATGCTTTGCCCAACTGCGGACAAAGCCGACTGCGCATGCACCAGTTAACTAAGCCCCAGAAGTATTTTGCTGTGTTCCGGGGCCTAGTTAACCGGCGCATGCGCAATCAGGCTTTTCGGCTTTGCCTGCAGTTGGACAAAGCATACTGTGCATGCGCGAGCCAAGAATGCTTAGTGCACGCACGAAAAAAGGCGGAAACCTACTCCTATTCATGAAAAAACTACAGACGGCAGCCAAGGATGGGGAGGCGGCAAAGATCGGAAACACCGCCCACCGGACCGACCTCATTTAAATAGCCCGCCAAAAGTAGGTGACAGATTCCCTTTAAGTAATCACTTGCGTTTTTGGAGCATTTCCGCACGGAAAAGCAACAAATCTACAACGTGTGCACATGACATAAGGTGGACTTATCACACAGGCAAAAGTGGACAGATGTTACTCTTAGGCCTCTTTCACACATCAGGTTTTCGCCGTCAGGCGCGATCCGGCGCTTTTGACAGAAACCGGATCCGGCGAAATGCAATGCCGGATCCGGTTTCACCCCCATTGACTTGCATTTGCGCCGGATCGCGCCGGATGGCCATGCGTTTCATCCGGTTTTCGCCGGATCCGGCAATGTGTCGCAATGTGTCGCGATCCGGCGTCTGGAAAAAACGTCTACTGTAACGTTTTTTGTCTCCGGCGAAAAAGCCGGACACGCCGGATCCGGCGCGTCCGGCTTTTTCACACAATGAAAGCCTATGAGCGCCGCAATGCGCCGGATCCGGTTTTTTGGTCTGAGCATGCTCAGTAGCTCTGCCCACAAGACATATATAAAAGCAAGACAGTGGGACCCACAGCCACACCCAACATGCCACCCAAGAAAGCAACCAAGCGAAGCAGGAGACCACTGCAGCACCATCAGCACCACCACCACCCCAAATGGAGCAGCAAATAGAACATGCTGAGGAGGGGAGGCCAGCAGCAGATGAGAGACGGTAATTATCAAATCCCCCATTCCTCCAAACTAGGGCCATGGAATATCAAGATATTCATTGGCCCTTTGTTTCTCTTTATTCAACAGCCGCCAAAGAGATGCAGCAGCAGCACCATCAGCACCACCCCAAATGGAGCAGCATGCTGAACGGGAGGGGAGTCCAGAAGCAGATGAGAGACGGTAATTATCAAATCCCCCATTCCTCCAAACTAGGGCCATGGAATATCAAGATATTCATTGGCCCTTTGTTTCTCTTTATTCAACAGCCGCCAAAGAGATGCAGCAGCAGCAGCAGCAGAAATGGCATCACTGGCAGCAGCAATACCCACAGCCATGGAGTCTGGCCATCAACAGGACAGCACATCTTCTTCTGGGAGCCCTCCCTCGCATCGTCAGCGTTTGACGGTAAGTTTTTATTTCCAAAATCCATCATCTCTGTAATATATGTCTATTCATTGCCTTTTATTTCAAAACAGGAATCACAAGATGAAGAGGAGCTCCCAGAAGAAGAAGGAAGGGGTGGACAGACGCTTGGAGTGGGCTCACAATTCGTAAGTTTTTTGCATCAAACGCAGAAACACAACATCACACTACACACAACACATAGAAAACAATGTTCTGCAGACCACACACAGCAAACAAATGCCTACATCCAAACTCATAACATTTTTTGTTTTCTTCTCTAGTCTTCCCAATCTGGTGCTCGGCCAAGAGGTCCTCGCAGTGCCTCCCAGGGTCGTCGGCGACAGCAACGCGGCGGTCACCAGCGTGTAAGTATAAATATTTTTGCTTTGTTTTTTTGCACTTTTTATTTCATTTCTTTTGTGGAGGCTAATTATGTTATTTTTGTCTTTTTCTTTAACAGCCTTCACAGCGTGCTCCCGACTCTGACGGTGAGGATGGAGGGATTGATGTGGACCGCCTCATCGATCTCGTCAGAGAAAGGGAGCCGCTCTGGAATATGGCTGACCGCCGCCACGCTGACCTGATCATTACCCGACGACTCTGGGAGGAAATCTGTTCTCTCCTTGTGGGCCGCTGGGAGGACCTTGAAGCTCGGGACCAGATTAAAGAGCGTAAGTATATACAGTAACGGTTGCTTGATGTAAACCAGTGTTTCCCGAACTCCAGTCCTCGTGGTCCCCACGGATCATGTGTTCAGGATTTCTATTTACTATTGAAATCCTGAAAACATGACCCCTGGGGACCATGAGGACTGGAGTTTGTGAAACACTGATGTTGTATACTAACCACTCCTTTCTCGTTTCAGGGAACAGAATTGTGAATCGGTGGCGGTCTGTGAGGGATCGTTTCAAGAAGGAGTTCAATAAAGAGATGCGGGCCCCGAGTGGATCTGGAGGACGCAGGAGCAAGTACAAGTACGCACAAGCCCTGTCGTTCCTCCGGGAAACAATGCTCACCAGAAGGTAAATATTACACACCACATGTGAAAAAAATGTTAGATGTAACTTTTTTTTTTTCAGCCAGGGCCATACCATTTCAGTATTTTAATTGTTTTTTTTTCTCTTTATTCCACAGCACGGTGAGCAGCACTCGGGAGCCTGCACGATTGGACCCTTCTGAGGCGATCCCTGAGGAGACCGGCACAGAGGGACACTTCGACCGCCCCGGTACATCTGCACCTTCCCTGCCTTCCCACACATTCGACCCATCTGTCCCATCCACCAGCACAGGAGCATCGTGGCCGCCTACATTACATGAAGCTGCTGGTGAGGAGATCGCTTTCCCTTTACCCCACCCTTCTGCCCCTGCCGCCTCTAGTACACCTGCGGGTACTGGGAGACAGCGGCAGAGGGGTCAGGAAAAGAGTTATGCGCAAGAGTTATTGCATCTGAATGCATCTTTCCAGAACTGTCTCAAAGTCTTGTCAGAGCAAATCTCCGCAGGCTTTCAGCAGATCAACTCCAGCATTCTGGAGGTGAAGACACTTCTGCAAACCATGCATTCAGAAGCAAGATCTTCGCCAAACCACACCTTTTTCAGGTCTGTTGTGGAGCGCATGGAAACGCTCTCTCCTGCCCAGCAGATGCATGTAATGCATTCGTGCCACGGTGCTCTACAGCAGGTTACCTCCCAACATCCACCTCCCACCACTGTAGTTCCTCCACCTGCACCCCCTCCAGCCACTTTCCATCCTCCCCCTCCTATTACATCCGCACCCCCTCCAGCCACTTTTCATCCTCCCCCTCCTACTACATACCAGCAACCTGCCCAGTACCAGCAACCTCCCCAGTACCAGCAACCTGCCCCGTACCAAACTCCTTCCCCGTACCAAACTCCTTCCCCGTACCAAACTCCTTCCCCGTACAACTTTCCATCAACATCATCTGCTCCTACAGTCCCTGCCCAACCCTCCACTCCACCACCCACCACCTCTTCTGCTTCCCACATGTCCACCCATTCTGTAGTTTTTTCCACACCTTCACCTCTAACTGTTCCTTCCCCACCAAGATCCCAGTCCTCTCTCCACACACCCAGTGTCGAAGTGTCCCGCAGCCCCTCCAGCAGTATTTCCACCCCACAGTACACAGAATTGTAATGTGTGTTTTTTGTAATAAAAATGCCCATTGGGTTTAAAACCTTTCTAAAAAAGTTTTTTTGCACTTTAAAAACATTCTACAAAAAAAAAAAAAATTTAAATAAAAGTTAAATTATCGTTTCACAATGGTTGTCTGTCATTTCTTTCTGCGGCGAACTATGTTTTAAAAAAAGGTTAAATACAGGGTATTTCAAAGGTAAAAAGGTATTCAAAACCAGGTATAACTGTGGGTAAATTTTAGCTTTTTGCCACAGTTGTGTTCCTGGTTGTGTTTGAAGCAAAGTATTTCACTTAAAAAGTTGTGTTTATTGTTGGTGATTTCCTACCAATGTACACAACTTTTGTTAAAAGGTGAAATACTTTGCATAAAACACAACCAGGTACACACCTGTGGCCTAAAGGTAAAAATAGTAAGACCATGACAAGATAGCCAACTTTGGTTGGCAAAGGTATATACTGTTGGTCCAGAAGGTACACAAGTTTAGGGCAAAAATCTCTCACACTCTGTCATCCCAGTGTACTCTGCCTTGAGGTGACAAAGTATAGTGGAAAATTGTCCCTGAAACCGTCACAGAACTTCTAGTGGTAATATTTCCAATGACAACATCCATCTTCGCCAGTAACTTGCTCTTCTCTCCAACCTGCACTTTCTTCTCTACAACCTGTCAAAGAAGGGCTGTAGGAACATGCTATATCTAGTTTTCCAGTAGCCAATCCCGTTCGGAAGGCCACAAGGGTCAATTTTAAAAACTGGATCCGGCGTAATCCGTCGAAAAACGGATAGAAAAACGGATGAACCGGATGAGACGGATCCGGTTTTGTCTGTCAAGAAAAAGACGGATCCGGCAGAAAACCGGATCCGTCACATCCGGTTTTACTAAACATTTGCCGGATCCGGCGTTCCGGCACGACGCCGGATCGCGCCTGACGCCGAAAACCTGATGTGTGAAAGTAGCCTAATTCTTGCTGCTCCACTGAGTGTTCCATTTAGTAAGTTATTTTTTTAATCTGCCATACGTGTCCAAAGATATAAGCCTTTTTTAGTGCAAATTTGTATGGCCTTCACAATGAGTAGCAGCTTATAGGATTCTCTGGGGGCTGTGTCCTTAGGCTGCTCTGTGAGCGACACCTTCTTACTAAAGGCCATAAAAAAATAACACCAAATAAAAATGAAAAAAAAAAAACAGAATACTTAGGAGAGCAAGGAGAATAAAAAAAAAAATAAAATCCCAAAACTGTCCAACTTTGACCTGAAGACAAGTCCTCTTTAAGCAATCATGAAAAGGCTTTCAGTGAATTTGGCAGTTTGGATAATGCCATTCACCTGCAGATAGGTTAATATCGTTATGAAGGTGCCCGGCCGCTGGTACTGGAAATGCAGCCCTCAGGAAAAAAATTAGGTTATTCCTCCTGGAAGCAGCTGGCTTTCAATCATGCAGGTATGCCAACAGTCATCTCTCTCTACGGCAGTAGGCATGCACTGGATTTTTGACTATTAGCCAGCTCTGCTCTCATGCTTTGCTGAGCTGGCTGTCAGTCAAAGTGCCGGGCCTGCTTACAGCCACAGTGAGCCATGACTAGTGCCAGCACACTTATTAACCTCCAGATGGACACTACATTGGCAGGTTAATTGCATTTTACAACCAGACTATTTCCTTTTAAAGGCTTAATTATTAATGGCAGTTTCTTACCAGAAACTTTTGTGAACCACTAATACACTTGGGGGTGAAAAGAGTTAAATAAAACTTGAAGGGGCTAACAATAGGACTAAGCAACATGATATACAATGGGCCAGGACCACACACAGTACACATTCATGGGAATAAAGTCAATTGTGGCAGCTGATCTTACTTTACTTGTATAACAAGGCTGCCTGTCTAGATAAATCCACAGCTTTTGCAGACATTTGGCAGCGTCGAAATACCAGAGGCCACATGTCTGACATCGTATTAATATACTACTTTGGATGCATAACATAAGGCAAAATCAGGTAAATGGAGCTGACCTAGAAAAACCTAAGAGGTTGGTTTCCATTTCCATCTATTGAGCATTCTATATGCCCAGCTGTTCCAATGCTGCCTCTGTGAAGATCCCCACTGGCTGCAAAGGTGATGATCCATCATTCAAAAAACCACTGCTGCCAATCACTGGCATATTTAATGCTATTGCCATGTCATGTACTCCTTGAGGCCAGTTATTGTCTGTAGTGGTCACTGTCACTTCCAGCATGAGTTAGGATCTCTGAACTAAGAAGGTATCCAAGAGGTAGGAAATGCTTACCGTATATACTCGAGTATAAGCTGATCCCCCTAATTTTGCCACAAAAAACTGGGAAAACTTATTGACTCGAGTATAAGCCTAGGGTGGAAAATGCAGCAGCTACAGGTGAATTTAAAAAATAAAAATAGATACCAATAAAAGTAAAATTATTTGAGACCTCAGTAGGTTAAATGTTTTTGAATATGCATATTGAATCAGGAGCCGCATATTATGCTCCATACAGTTGATGATAACCCCATAAGATGCTCTATACAAAATACACCCCATATAATGCCGCACAAAGGTTACTAAAGGCCCCATAAGATGCTCCATAGAATAATATGCCCTATATCCTGCTCCATAAAGGTTATGGCCCCATAAGATGTTCCATAGATTATGCCCCCATAAGATGGTCCATAGAATATTCCCCCATATGCTGCCTCCATAATATGCTCTATAGATTATTCCCCCATATGCTGCCTCCATAATGTGCTCTATAGATTATTCCCCCATATGCTGCCCCCATAATATGCTCCCCCCATAATATGCTCCATAGATTATGCCCCTATATGCTGCCCCCATAAGATGCTCCATAGATTATACCCCTATATGCTGCCCCCATAATATGCTCCATAGATTATTCCCCCATATGCTGCCCCCATAATATGCTCCATAGATTATTCCCCCATATGCTGCCCCCATAATATGCTCCATAGATTATGGCCCCATGTGCTGCCGCTGCATTTAAAAAAAAAAAAATGACATACTCACCTCTCCATCGCTGGGTGTCACTGCTGGCACCTGAGATAGTCACCTGTCCTGTGTCCATGGCTGCTTGCTGCTGTCTGGCACGTCATCTGTCAGTGATGTTCAGACTGCAGGGGGCGCGGTGCGCACTAACCATGTCACTGTGCCCTCTGCTGTCTGAATGTCGCTGTCAGATGACGTGCCAGACAGCAGCAAGCAGCCATGGACGCAGGACAGGTGAGTATCGCTATACTTAGACGTCCTGGTGCTGTCTCTTCAGCCCCCAGCTTCTCCACGATCTCCCTTCCTGCCTTCAGCGGTCACGTGGTACCGCTCATTAAAACTCAAATATGCGCATATTCATTAGTTTAATGAGCGGTACCATGTGACCGCTGAAGGAAGGAAGGGAGATCGCGGAGCAGCTGGGGGCTGAAGAGACTTCGCCAGGACGGGTAAGTACGACCTGACACCCCTGCCCCCCCTCCGACCCCCTGGTGTATATGACTCGAATATAAGCTGAGAGGGGGACTTTCAGTCCCCCAAAAAATGGGCTGAAAATCTCGGCTTATATTCGAGTTTATACGGTATGTCTTTATTTTAGAACATTTCTCACTTTGATAAAATATTCAAAAGAGTTTTCGAAAACCTTTCAAAAGCCTAATCAACTGTGTCACAGACGACTCCTGAATGGTATTCAGAAGCTGCTGTTACAGGACGTGACTTCCGAGGTCATTCTGCTTGACAGCCATCTCCCCCCAGTTAGGCAGTGGGGATCAGGTTGTCAATGTGAATGACCTCAGAAGTCAAGTCCCTTTAACAGAGGGGACCGGAAAAGAAGTCTCCGCTCTGTAGACGTGATGTCAGCAGAGGCTTCTGAATCCCTGGCAAGACGGGTCTGTGACTGCTCTGTGCCGGGAAAGAACGGTGTGAGGCACAACAGGCAGGTAATACACAAGCCCCCCTTTAGAGCAAATAGCGTGTGGGCTTCAAGGGATTGTGACACCAGCTTCCCCATGTTTTCTATTAGCCAATTGGATTAGAGTTCAGTTTTGCAATGTTCCCTTAGTTCGCTCAATGTTTAAGGTTTATTCATATCTCCCCCCTCTGATTTGTTATGTTAGTGGTATTTACCTTTTGGCGATTGGTTCTTCTAGTTTTCAGGTGACAGGCAGAAATGAGCAACAGGAGTCTGCTTGGTTAACAGATTTCGGCGCCAAGGAGAAGGGCTTCCTAAACACTGCATTCCTGTCAGAAGAATTACAGCAACCTGGATCTTAATTACAGCTGCCTGCCCGCCCTCTTCAAGTTAACGTAGTTGTGGTTTTTATTAGATGGTGCTCACCCAGCATTCTGGGTGGAGGCTGGATGGTTTTATTGTCTATGGAGTAATGAATTTTATTATTTATTGGTTTAATATATTTAATATTTGGGTAGCCATTATTTATTGGTTGAATATATTTAAATTTTGAGTAACCATTAATAAATACAGCGGGCTTTTATCTTGACACCATGTGTTTCGTGTCATTAAGGCTGGTTTCACATTTGCGTTAAAACAACGCTGCGCCCTGCGCCGTTAAGCCCCGCCCCGAGCCGGCTCCCTGCCCGCCCCATCCGGGATCACCGCCTACTTTCGCATTTGCACGCATGCGATCGGCGCACCCTATCTTTAGCATAGGGTGCGCAGATCATGCGCTGCCAGTGTGAAAGTAGCGTGCTGCGCACTTCTGACGGTGCGCCGTGCGCACCGAAATGCAGCATGTTGCATTTCGGCGCGCACGCATTTCGGCGCTTCAGGTCCAAAACCGGCCTGACTGTCTCGTCCTTTTTGAGGACCGTGAACAGATTGGAATAAAAACCCTGAGCCTTCTCGTGCTCTGGTACGGGAACAATGACTCCGGTGTGCTGGAGTGAATTGATGGCCCCTAGCAACGCCCTTGCCCGGGGCTCCACTTTGGGAAGTCGGGACAGAAAAATTCGTTTTGGGGGATACTTGACAAACTCTCTTGTACCCTGAGAACACCAGTTCCGCCACCTATGAGTCGTGTGCTACCGCGACTCAAACATGGCGAAACCAGAGCAGGCGGCCGTCTACTCTGCTAATGTCGCCTAAAAAGTGCTCAGAGTCATTTAGCTGAAGATCTCTGGGACCTGGTTCCCCTCGACCTGGGCTGGCGAGGACGCATTCTCCCCAATGGGTTGGCTCTATATGAGACCTGTCGCTCCCTATCCTGGTTGGAGCGACTTGGAGCGGCAGAACTGGCCGCTGCCGTCCACCCGGGGTTGTGAAAGGCCTGAAACCGTGATTGAGCCTGGCGAAACGGCTGTTTGACCTTTTGTTGCGGGAGGAAGCTGCTTTTTCCCCTGTAGCATCGGAGATGAGTTGGTCTAACTTTTCCCTGAACAGGTGGCCACCCTGATAAGGCAGGGAAGTCAAGGACTTCTTGGAAATTGAATTGGCCTGCCATGTCCTTAACCATAGAGCTCTCCTAATGGCTACCGCGTTCGCAAGTGCCGCACAATTGGCCGCATCCAAGGAAGTGTTAAGTAGTCACCAGCCATAGCGATCTGACTCGTGATCTCTGATACCTTCGTAGGCAGGTCTCTATCCTGTTCAATGACTCTGACCATGACATCATGGCCTTGGATACCCACGTCGCTGCAAACAAGGGAGAGTGCGCTGATCCTGACACTTCAAAAACGGAGCGAGCCAAACTCTCTATGAGTGATCAGTGGGGTCCTTAGTAGAAGAACCACTAGGTACAGATAACAAGGTTTTCGAGGCCAAGCATGACACTGGTGGATCCACCACTGGGTATTCCGCCCATTTCTTACAGAGCTCTGGGGCAAATGGATATCTTGAGTCTATCGTCTTCTGGCCTGAGAAACGCCTATCTGGCTGTTCCCTGTGACGCTGCACTATGTCCTCAAACTCTGGGCGAGTGCCACTCTATGCGGTCGCTTAGCCAGCTTAAAGGATAGCTTATGGCCTGAAGCCAAGGTGACGTCATCCTCAACCCCCAGAGTCTGATTAACAGCTTCGATGAGGTTGTCAACTGTTTCTCGACACCCCGGGGTATCTAGGTCTAGCGGCTCGTTTGAGTCATAATCTGAACTCTGCCCGCTCCCGACTACTGGTGAAATAGAGCGTGATGCTGAACTCATGGATGCCGAGGCACCGGATGGGCCAGGAGACGCCGTGTGGGTTAGTTTCCTTTGCGCCTGCCTGGAGTGAGAGCGGCCCCTGCAGGCCGGATGCTCTTGTGAGGTGGAGGACCCCTCCCAGATAAGCGAGCCACTATCCTTGCCCCTATCTGGAGCGTGAAGAGACTCGATCGCCTTTGTAAGCGATGACATAGACTGCGATAGTGATAGGGCCCATTCTGGAGGATTTGGATCACTGGGCTCGGTCGCAGGGGAGGGCTCCTGGGCGTGTTCGGAGTCGCAGGCTTCGCAAAATTTATTGCTCTGCGCCCGCGGAAACGAGGCCCGACAGGAGATGCATGCAGCGTATAGGAACGTGTGTCTTCCCCTTCCCAGCCATATTGTATCTGCCAGTTCTCAATACTGCCCTGCTAGGGGATGTGGGGGGGGGGGGGGGGGGGGAGAGAGCACTCCTCGATTGTCCGTAGCGTGGCCTCTCGCCGTCGGGACTGCACTTACCCAGTCCTGTGTCCCCCACACGTGCTGTTTCTCCTCTCCGATGTGTGCACTCCTGCTGTGGGCAGGCCGACCATCATTTCCCGGTTGCGGCCTATCCTGACGCGAAGCCGGGGGCTCAATTTGTCTGGCGCCCGCTCAGGCTCCGGAGGGTGGGCCGCCGGAAGTGACATTGCGCAGGGAGGGCGGGACTTCTGGCCGCGGCCTACCACCGGCCGAAGCCGCGGGCTGGATTTTTAGCGTCCACCTGCGAAGGGGTGACGGCGGGTGGGCAGGCCGCCGCATACCAAGGACGGAGCTGGCGTTGGGACCCGGCGTCAGGTACGGCGTCCGTCATGCCGCCAGGGGGAAAGGGGAGGGGGCCTACGCTGGAACCCCTTTCAGTCCTGCTGACCTGACCGCGTGAAGCTAAGGGCTCCAGCCCTCTGGACACTGCCGCAGGGCCCTCCCAGGCCATCCCATCCATGCTCTCTGGACGCTAAAGACTTCTCCGATACAGGTAGAGGGAAGGGGGGAGATATCCAGGACGGTGCAGGCACCCTAGCTCAGTCCTCCTTCCAGGGCTGAGGAGAGGGACCGACCGCCGCCTTGCAGCACTGCCGTCTAGCATTGGTGGAGCAGTGGGGGCCGCTCGGACTGTCTTGTGCCTCTGTACAGCCCATGGCTTCCATACCTAGGGGTGGTCAGGGCTAAGTCTGGCCTCATGTCCCACGTCGCGGGAGAGGATACGTGGAGGGATACTCGCACGTGCTCGCCCGTTGATGGTTTGGGGAAATCTGACCCTTTCAATAGGATCCGTTGCCCCTGTCTTATCTTCATAGCGAAAGAGGGGAAAAAAAAAAAAAGTCTGGGGAAAAATGGTCCAGATATGTCCCACGGTGCAGGAAAGGATACGTGGAGGCGATACTCACACGTGCTCGCCCGTTGTTGGTTTGGGGAGATCGGACCCTTTCAATAGGGTCCGTCGCCCCTGTCTTATCTTCATAGAAAAAAAAAAAAAGTCTGGAGAAAACCAGACATGTGTGCCTCCAAAGGACACTAAGCATAAAACTGGTTTCCACCCGCAATCGGGGCGAGGGTGTATACGGCAGAGGAGCTAACCTTGTGCTGTTTACTTAGTGTCAGCCTCCAGATGGCGGTAGCATACACCCACAGTATCTGTGTCCCCCAATGAGACGAAGGAGAAAAAAAAACAATACTGTAGTTGGCTGATTTTAAATTCTCAAGTAAACTATAAAATGTATTTTATTTATTTATATACGCTTACAAAAAAATCCGACAGTGCATCATTTATCTATATATTCAATTATGAAATTGTAGATCTCTAACTGAATAATAGATAGTTCTCCTTGAATCAAGGGCAAAAGGAAATCATTTTTTAAACAATTCAAAATTTCAGTCAGCATTATGCTACTTCACTCTACTATACAGGTGACGCTTGACAATTATAAGTTCCTTAAAAAAAAAAAAATATATACAGTTATGGCCAAAAGTATTGACACCCCTGAAATTCGGTCAGATAATACTCAGTTTCTTCCTGAAAATGATTGCAATCACAAATTCTTTTGTGTTTTTTCATTTAAGACAAATTAAATGAAGATAATAATACCAAAGAGAATGAAGCAAAACATTGATCATTTCACACAAAACTCCAAAAAATGGGCCAGACAAAAGTATTGGCACCCTCAGCCTAATACTTGGTTGCACAACCTTTAGCCAAAATAACTATGACCAACCGCTTCCGGTAACCATCAATGAGTTTCTTACAATGCTCTGCTGGAATTTTAGACCATTCCTCTTTGGCAAACTGCTCCAGGTCCCTGATATTTGAAGGGTACCTTCTCCAAACTGCCATTTTTAGATCTCTCCACAGGTGTTCTATGGGATTCAGGTCTGGACTCATTGCTGGCCAGCTTAGAAGTCTCCAGTGCTTTCTCTCAAACCATTTTCTAGTGCTTTTTGAAGTGTGTTTTGGGTCATTGACCTGCTGGAAGACCCATGACCTCTCAGGGAGACCCAGCTTTCTCACACTGGGCTCTACATTATGCTGCAAAATTTGTTGGTAGTCTTCAGACTTCATAATGTCATGAACACGGCACACGGTCAAGCAGTCCAGTGCCAGAGGCAGCAAAGCAACCCCAAAGCATCAGGGAACCTTCGCCATGTTTGACTGTAGGGACCGTGTTTTTTTTTCTTTGAATGCCTCTTTTTTTCTCCTGTAAACTCTATGTTGATGCCTTTGCCCAAAAAGCTCTACTTTTGTCTCATCTGACCAGAGAACATTCTTCCAAAACGTTTTAGGCTTTTTCAGGTAAGTTTTGGCAATCTCCAGCCTGGCTTTTTTATGTCTCGGGGTAAGAAGTGGGGTCTTCCTGCATCTCCTACCATACAGTCCCTTTTCATTCAGACGCCGACGGATAGTGCGGGTTGACACTGTTGTACCCTCGGACTGCATGGCAGCATGAACTTGTTTGGATGTTAGTCGAGATTCTTTATTCAACATCCGCACAATCTTGCGTTGAAATCTCTTGTCAATTTTTCTTTTCCGTCCACATCTAGGGAGGTTAGTCACAGTGCCATGGGCTTTAAACTTCTTGATGACACTGCGCACGGTAGACACAGGAACATTCAGGTCTTTGGAGATGGACTTGTAGCCTTGAGATTGCTCATGCTTCCTCACAATTTGGTTTCTCAAGTCCTCAGACAGTTATTTGGTCTTCTTTCTTTTCTCCATGCTCAATGTGGTACACACACGGACACAGGACAGAGGTTGAGTCAACTTTAATCCATGTCAACTGACTGCAAGTGTGATTTAGTTATTGCCAACACCTGTTAGGTGCCACAGGTAAGTTACAGGTGCTGTTAATTACACAAATTAGAGAAGCATCACATGATTTTTCGAACAGTGCCAATACTTTTGTCCACCCTCTTTTTTTATGTTTGGTGTGGAATTATATCCAATTTGGCTTTAGCACAATTCTTTTTGTGCTTTTTCATTTAAGACAAATTAAATGAAGATAATAATACCAAAGAATTTGTGTTTGCAATCATTTTCAGGAAGAAACTGAGTATTATCTGACAGAATTGCAGGGGTGTAAATACTTTTGGCCACAACTGTGTGTGTGTGTGTGTGTGTATATTATATATATATATATATATATATATATATATATATATATATATATATATATATATATATATTCTATACATACACACATATGCATATATACATACGCATACATACATACATACATACGCACACACATGCACAGCTCTGGCAGAAATTAGGAGACCATGCAAAATTTTCAGTTTGTCAGATTTTTTCTCTTTATAGGTATATTTTTGAGTAAAATGTAAATTGATCTTTTATTCTATAAACTACTGACATGTCTTCGAATTTTCAAGCACTAAATTTTTCATTTATTTTCAGAAAATGAGAAATAGTCAAAAGAACAAAAAAAATACAGTGCTTGCAGACCGCAAATAATGCTAAGAAAACAAGTTCATAATCGTTTAGAAACAATACTAATGTTTTAACTCGGGAAGAGTTCAGAAATCAATATTTGTGGAATAGGCAGGCTTTTCCACCAGTCTTTCACACTGCTTTTGGGTGACCTTATGCCACTCCTGGTAGAACACTTTAAGCGGTTCTTTTTTGTTTGATGGCTTGTGACTATCCATCTTCCTCTTGATTACATTCCAGAGGTTTTCAATGGGGTTCAGGTGTAGAGATTGGTCTGGTCATGACAGGGATTTTATGTGGTGGTTCTTCATCCACACATTGATTGACCTAGCTGTGTGGCATGGCGTATTGTCCTGCTGGAAAAACCAGTCCTCAGAGTTGGGGAACATTGCCTGAGCAGAAGGAAGCAACTGTTTTTCCAGGATAACCTTGTATGCGGCTTGATTCACACGTCCTTTGCAAAGATTAACCTGCCCAATTCCATCCTTGCTGAAGCATCCCCAGATAATCACCAATCCTACACTAAATTTCACAGTGGGTGCAAGACACTGTGGTTTGTACGCCCTCTCCAGGTCTCCGTCTAACCATTAGATGACCAGGTGTTGGGCAAAGCTGAAAATTAAACTTATCAGAAAAGATTACCTTACTCCAGTCCTCTATGGTCCAATCCTTATGGTCTTAGGCAAACTTCAACCTGGCTCTCCTTTGCTTCTCATTGATGAAAGGCTTTTGTCTTCCTTTAAATGACTTGAGCCCTGCCTCTAGGAGCCTGTTACAGACTGTTCTTGTCGTGCACTTCACCCCAGCTGCTATTTGCCATTCCTTTTGTAGGTAACTTGATGTGACAAATTCGAATAAAGATGACGGTCATCCCGGTGAGTGAAGAGTCA